>NC_046334.1:5743633-8643633 GCF_000738735.6 Corvus cornix cornix | reverse complement strand
TGCAACATTTATTGAAAAAATGCGGTGTAAACTTAAGTTCATCAAATACTTGGTCACAAACAACAAAAATTATCAACTGCAATCACAGATTCTTGTGCTCCTACTCATATGAAATACAGTTCATTATGAGTGGTCCCTTGAAGCCAAAAAGATCCATGGTGAAGCAAACTGACACCAAATCACAGTAAAACTACCGGGAATAGGAATCATAAAATGTGCTGAGTTGGAAGGAACCCATCATCGAGTCAAGCTCCTGGTCCTCACAGGACAGGTTTGACAACTGACAAAGTAACACAAGTATTTCCTATGCTAATAGAGGAATTCTGTATGTGCTGTGTGAGCTTCAGTAGAAAGATGACAGCTGAGCCTGTGAGGTTTTACTCTGTATTATCAGAACGAACTATGCCTCTCTGCAGGTGACTTGGAAGAGTTTTTTTTCCTCAGTTTCTCCATCCACAGCCTACACAAAACTTGCTTCTCAGACATGTCTAATGCCTAAATATTTAATACTTCTATTACTACTGGTGGTGTTGTACTATGACCTCTGTAATGACTGAAATGTGCTGAATAAAAGGAGCAAATTGTGACTCATGATTTGATGAAAATCCTACTTTTTGCTCTTCATGTTCACATTAATAATGACAAATTTTTCCTTCAAGATTAACTTTGTGAAATTTATTTACTCTGTGCTTTCTGATTCAAAACAAGAAATTCAAATTTTCTTTTTGCTTCAGTCACAGAAGATAAGATTATATCACCAAGTTTAAAGGAAACAAGGTGTAAGGTAGTTATATTCATGTAAAATACACCATAGTGTCAGAGAATTATAGAATATTCTGAGTTGGAAGGGAACTGCAAGAATCATCAATGTCCAACTCCTGGCCCCAAAAATCACACCATGTGCCTGAGAGCAATGTTCAAAAGCTTCTTGAACTCTGCCAGGATGGTGCTGTGACCACTGCCCTGGGGAGCCTGTTCCTGTGCCCAACCACCCTCTGTGTGAAGAACCTTTTCCTGGTATCCAGCCTAAACCTCCCCTGACACAATATCAGGCCGCTTCTGATAAGGCTTCCTCGCCAGAACTTTCACCATCCTCGTGGCTCTCCCTTGGACCCTCTCTAATGGCTTAATGTCTTTTTTATGTTGTGGCACCCAAGCTGCCCCCAGTACTTGAGGTGAGGCTGCCCCAGTGCAGAGCAGAGTGGGACAATCCCCTCCCTTGCCTGGCTGGCAATGCTGTACCTGATGCCCCTCGGGACAGTGTTGGCCCTCCTGGCTGGCAGGGCACTGACTGCACTGAATGTGCTGACTCACATTCAACTTTCCATTAGCCAGGACCCCCAGGTCCCTTTGCACAGTGCTGCTCTCCAGCCTCTCATTCTCAGTCTATATCCGCAGCCAGGGTTGCCCTGTCCCAAGTTGCAGAATCTGGCACTTGTGTTTCTTAAACTCCATCATGATTGCCCGTCTATCTAATTTATCAAGGTCTCTCTACAGTGTCTCTCTGCCTCTGAGGGAGTCAACACCTCCTCCCAATTTAGTACCATTGCCAACTTCCTTAGTATTCCTTCAAGACTGTGTCCAAGACATTGATGAAGATGTTGAAGAGAACAGGCCCTGAAATGGAGCCCTGCAGAACTGCACTAGTGACTAGTAGGGTTTACTTCTGCCTTCAGGCATCTCAATGACTGAAATCAAACTGCTTAAATACTAGTGAGGAACAGGCAAAACCAGTAGGCTAAAAAAAATTTAAAATAAAGATAAGTTTAAAATTAAATTAAAACCTGTGAAATTTACTTGGTTCTGATTTAGCTGACACATATACATAAAGATTAACACGTCTACTTCAGTAACTATATACAATAAGACAAAGTCAATCTTTACCAGGATCAGAGCCAACATTAGAGAAATTACAACCATATTTTTCTCTTACAGTACACTAAAAAATTTAGATTTGTCATAACTGAGAGTATTATCTGGATTGTGCTGCCATTTAACAGATGAAGGGCCCACATGTAAATATTAAATTGGTTAAAAGACGTGTGTCTTGGTTTGAGACAAATTTATGAGGAAAACATCTTAAATGAATGTCCTCTGATAGAAGACAGGTTTCAGCAGCCCCTTCCCCACCAGGTTTGGAAAGAAATTCCTTGGAGGAAAGTGGAAAAAACCTATTTATTTAACAAGCAGGGTGCTCGCAGGCATGGAAAACGAATGAATAATGTTACATAATGAAGCCTCTGGCTGTGGAGAAGACCTGGGAAGATTTTCAAAGTCCTTTGTGGGTGTGGCTCTCTCCTCTCTGAAGCTGGGGTTCGGTGTGTGCCCCTCTGGGCCATGGTGTAGGGCCTCCTGGTGATGTCCTTGTGTTGCTGAACAGTCCAGAAGAGAACAAGAAGCCAAAGTCCCAGGAAACTCCTTGCTCCAGCTACAAACAAGAAGCTAGCTAAAAAGCAAGAGAGGGTAACTCTCTTCCCTGCCGCAGAAGATGAGAGCTGAGAAGCAAGAGAACAAGTTATCTGTGTTTTTGAACACAGCACCAAAGGAATTCCACTGCCTTCCCCCCTCCTCTCTTGGGTCTGCCTTAAAGGCACAGAAAGGCACAGGATTCATGTCTGGGCATAGAGAAGGCGATAGGGGATACAGCATCATAAAGTCACCACAAGACAAACCACTTACAGAGCTAAGCAGCCACAAATTCTGAAAACTCAGAGCTGTTTTTTACATTTAGAAGAATACTACCTACTGGACAAGGACATTGTTTTAACATGAAAGATTCTATTTTACATATAAAGTATGCATAAAGCCATGCCACTGTATTAAAAGGTTACTATGCAGTGAACAGCTTCTTTTTCATCAATTGTAAATATCTAATTTACTATCCTAAGACAAGAAAATAGATTTGCCTAACTCATATTACTAAAATGGACTTCCACAAAACCATTATAAAGATCACTGTGTTACCTTAATATCTTACAGTGGTCACAATTTTAGTGTAAGAAAGAAGATTAAAGATGGATTTTGTGCCCATTCTCTATATAGCTAAATCCCTAAACTAATGATTAGAGTCATAAAAGCTGCAGTCCATTAGCCAAACGCCATAATAAGGGGCTACCATCTTGATTATATAATATTCTTAGAATGGCTGATTATAGAAGTTTAGCATTTTAAATTGATGAACACCCACTGTTTGGTAACTTTTAATGCTCTTCCAACAGCACTATTTTTAAAACTGTAAAATACCATGAGTTTCTAGAACCTTTTTCTAATTCGAAAGTCATTATTGGAACTTGCATTTCTGCTGAAATAGGGACAGGTTTTGAAAAATTAATATCTGTAGGAGTTTCCAGAGTACTATTAAAGTACTGTTGTAATTGGAAGACAGAAATCAAGTTCATTTGAAAACCTCTTTGTAGATTATTAACATTACCTTTAAACAAAAGAAAAATATTCTGAGACAGTGGGATGGTTACTGCCCAGCTATACAGAAATGTGTTCCACCACTCCACAGAGATCTAAAGTCATTGCTGCTTTGCTGTAGGAGGAACTACAGTGACAGGTAGACATTTCCTAACTTCATTAGCATATGCAGAAGCACCATGCAATCCATATCTTTGGATCCATCAGGATAAGCTACCTGTAAGAGTAATCAGGTATGTGGCAGTATTACCAAAAGGCAAAGGGGGCACTGTTCTCAAGGCTTAGTGTGCCACTACCATCAAACCACAGAGATAATTCTCGTAAATTTGTTTATTCTGGTGTTTATTTGTTTATTTACTATGGCAGGTTAATAATTTCATGAAATACCTTTGCATTCATATTCCTGTAATTCAGTTGCTTAGAATCACCAGGAACATTTTCACAAAGCAAACACACAGAGACAAGGTCTGATTCTTTCTTTCTTATTGGTTCCTGTTGTTATCCTTTCTTTAAGGTGCTGGGTTTGATCTTAGATAATTAGGAAAACCTGTACCAAAAGTAATTAGAATAGTAGGATGGTATAGAAAGGAATAAATTATTTAAAGCAAAATACAACAGACAGATGCATAAACAACTGATGCATTTCCTTAGGTATTTTCTCAAATTTTAAAAAAAAAAAAAAAAAATAAATTTTTTTCAAGTTTTCTTATTTTTTCATAGGCATTAGTAACTATGTAATACAATGTTTCAGCTATTCACACTGCAGTTACATGAGACAGCAATTTAAAAGCAACCAAATAAAGCTGATGCCTTTGTTCTCCTTTCTATGCATTCAGCTGTGGGTTAGGCCAGGAATGACAAGTTGTTGGTAGTGCAACAGACTAATGGCTAAAATATTTGTGAACCCAGCTAGGATAATTTTTTTAAAAGCAGTACACTGTGATCACCAGGTGATGGAAAGTCTTTTCTTTGTGGATGCAAACATTGATGATAAGAGGATGAAGAGGAAAGATTCAGGGCATGAAAAATAAACCTCTTTGCTTCCTCTTACAGCAATTAATAACAATAATACCTTTTCCAAATTACAAACCGAATTTGAAATATATATATGCAGGCTTTTCTATGGCATCACTTACTTCTGTCTCACAGTACACCTGAACACAGCTCTTCATTTTCAATCTAATGTAGCAGATAGGAATGCAGATACATGGTTTATTGTTTTAAATTAAAATACAAAGCATATTGTACAACATGTGTTCATAATTTATTCACTTCAAAATTATTATGTTCCAAATATGTGACTGAAATCTGTAGAAGTAAAGAAAATGAGTCATATGGATGAGTCCCATATAACTAAGAATTGGTAACTAAGAACTGGGACCAAAGCTTTTTCTGGTTTACTACTTGAAAGATCTGAATAGTTTCTGGCAGTTTTAGCACATCATTTGTATCTCAGTTGCATCAACAGCATCAAATCTCTGCCTCATTTTACCTTAGCATAATATTAAATAAAAAATGAACAGTAGAAAATACAATTTTGATTGAAGAGTATGTCTGCAGGAATTTTCAAAACAGTTACAAGAATGGAGCTAAAAATTTGGCATTCAAACTGTTATGAAATGGGACTTATCTGCTTCTTGGGTTTAATATTTTTTTTTTAAATTGCTATGTATTTTTCATGGAAAAACCCAAATCGTTGAATTCTCTTTCCTGTCAGACCACATTTCTTGTCCTGAAAAATGAGATCCAAAGGGTTTTGCATGAATAGGGGTTAGAGTTATAGCTTACTATTTTCACTATGCAGACAATGCAATAATAGTGACTAAAAGAAAGCATACAGTTTTGGTAGAACATAAATCACAAGTGCTACTTGTTATTTTAAAACAGTTAGTACTGAGCACAGGATGAAAAGGACTATAAAAATCCACCAAAGTTGTGGATGCATGCAAACACACCTGAGATTCTAAGTTGATATTAGGATGGTACTAGCAGTGTAACATTCTGCAACATCTGATGAACTTAACAGAATGTAAATTTAGATAAAGCAACAAGAAAACCTATAGTTATACTCAATCAAAAATGTTATTTGGAGAAAAATTATGGAAATTCCTTTTTTTAGCTATTTAAAATTGGAAGGGAGCTGGAGAATAAGTTAAAAGAAAAACCCTGTACTGAGAAGTAATTGAGGAAGGATACATTGACAGGATGACAGATCTGTTTGTTTCTAATACCTGGGATTTCTAAAGCACAGTCAATATCCTGCAAGAATGTGCCACTAATGCTTTGCAGAATATATATTAAGTGTCAGGAGACAGTACATATGTTTCATTATGTAAACTTCTTTTTTTTTTTTTTTTTTTTTGTTCCAATGACCAACTGAGCTTTGTGAACAGCTGATGAAGTCTGCAATCCATTCCCAAGTCCTGGCTTCTACTCTTCCCTATAGTTTTTCAGTGCTTGAATAGGTTTTACTAATTTCTACTTCAGAAGCTTTGCAACTCCACTTCTCCTAACCAATAAATACATTCTGAGGATTTTTAGGGGTCTTGTAACGTTTTAAAACAAGCCAGAAGCATGCATATTTACATTGCTTAACAAATAAATTTCTTATGTTTTACATCTTTCTGGTGCAAGACAGGGCACCACAAAGGTTAAAAATCACAAGCCCTGACCCTTATTAATGTTGGCATTAGCAGTAGGAATGGAACACAGAGTTGCAGATCATTCTTTCACTGCTTCAGAGCATATAGAAATGGGTAGAGATTCATGATGATTTGCTAGATCAGCATCAGAGCCATTTAGCTGTAACATCTCTCACTGGGTTTATACACCACTCTGAACACAAAAATCCCCCCTTCTTTTAAAAGCCTACTGGAGGCATTTCAGAGAAGAATAGCCCCTATGCTATGGAGACAGTATTCCATGGTGCCATAGGTAAAAGGAGAGGCTTCAGTGCTAAAAATCAGTTTCAGCTCCAACAGACATGAACAGCAGAGGAGTAATCAGCACAGGTATTCACAGCAAACACAAGGTGAGCCCTCTGCTTCTCCTGTCATGATACTGATGTCATCACAAATAAACGAGGAAGCCAGGAGAGCATCATAGTGGGATGGTCCTTGGCTGCCTGTTAAGTATCATTAGGAAATATGATGATTACCCTGAGAAGATTACAAAGACTGTCATTCTTGCCCATTCATGTGGTTTGGATTAGCCCCTTGAACACAAATACCATGATAGGTTTCTTAATGATTTGGTTCATTTGGCATTATTGATCATAAATTATCATAACTCCATTACATCATTTTGATAGACTCTTTCATTTACAATGCTTTACAAATACACAGAAATACAAGTCCAGAGATCTTTTTCAGTGAATTCTAATGTATGTCCTTATATACTACATGCAGTGTTCTCTCCTGGAAAGCCAAAGCAAAGCCAGTGCTACTGGATAGGCAGTACTCTATAATAACATAGCAGCAAAAATGATATCTTAACAACTTGTAACACGTAGGTGATACCTCATATCAAACACTGGATCAATTCCCTACTAGGAAAAGCTAAAGAATAAAAGCTACTTTATGAGATAAATCAAATTGTAAATTTATCCCATATCTGACATCCTATTTCAGATATATATGCTGAACACCACTGATGAAATTAGTGGTTTAATGAAATATACATACTTATACAGGAAACTAAAAGTTTTATCTACCTCTTAGTCCTATAAAACAACAAATCTAAATAACAGCTTCATAAACAACAGTTAAATACTGAAACATACTTTTGGTATTAATATTCACTTTCATGCCAAAATCACTCACAGAAAAACTCCCAAAGTCTTTTCATATAAATTAGTGATCTAAATTATGAACTCTATTTACTATATATTTAGTATTAGAGTAAACATTTATATAGAAATATTCCTTTATAAATTTAGCTTATAGTCACAAACACTGTAACTTTATCACAAGTCTCAGGCTATTTGGCTTTTTTCTTTCTCAATAATTCATGATACTGGAGTTCTGAATTTACATGACAATTTCAATTTTCAGTTAAAAGCAAAGACATGAGTTTCATAAGCAAGGAGAAGAGTATTAAAACCAATATTAAAATGCAAAGACCATATTTTCCAACATGCTAACCAAATCTCATGCTCCCTTATTGATAGGGCAGGAATCATTTATCATTTTAGCATTCATGGAGAGAATGTGGTAACATACCCAACAAACAGAGCAGGACCTTATCACTAGTTACAAAAGAAAAAAAAAAAAAAAAAAAAACCCAAACCAAATTTTTTAATGGAGATAGGTGTCTTGAACAATTAATTCTCAAGAGTGTAATTTCCTGTATTTTAGAAACTTACTACTATAGGCATTGATGTAGGATGTAGCCAAACAGCGATTCTGATCAGATTTGAAACTTCCTGAACTCACACTGTTATCTCCATTTGATTTCCTACAGCTGGTCTGAAGAGGAGTAAAAGAGCTGATTAGATTGGAGACTGAAACATTTTCAGCAGGTGGAAGTAGAGAGCAGAAAAAACTCTATGCTTGTTTGCACAGAAGGCAGGCAATTTTAGGGGTGATCTCTTTTTGAAAAGCTATGTCAGTTCTTGCTAAAACCAAGAACAAAATCTAAAAACTAATTTACCACGGTTTTACTAAGTTACATAAAGTCCGTGAAAGACCTAGGAAATATTTTCATGAGAACTGTCCAGTAGGACAGCCCCTATTTAAATGCTCATGTCATGTTTTCCTCTTTGTCTCTGAAACAGCATTACTTACGGTTTAAATTATTACCTGTAAAAAACCCCAAAAAACAACAACAACAAAACCCCAAAACAAACAAACAAACAAACAAAAAACTAAAAAAAACCCACCCCACAAAAAATAACAAAAAAAACCCCAACAAACCAACCAAATTAAAAACCCAAACCCACCAACAAATTATGTTTCACATTGAAATAAGATCCCCCTACATGGCTCTAGTACTCAGTCCTATAGCAAGTGGGACCCAGTGCCTTAGAGCACTACACAAAGTCCTCTTTCTGGAGAGGACAAACTGCCTCAAGAGTGCTGACTTACAAAGAACATGATGCAATGCCTTAATCAATGTACGTGAAGCCTTCTGCTTCTTCTTTATGTTGTCACTAAAATGACATTATTTTTCGTACATGTCTTTCTTTACTGTGTCTCTTGGCTGATCTGATACTGGAATTAATCATTTGGCTGGGAATCAGTGGACAATCACTTGTATGATACCTTACTTAGTCATTCCTCAAAGTCAAGTCTTTGAGACTTTGGGAAAGTTTTTGAAGTTTATTAAACCACTTTAAGGCATTAATAATTCCCTTTGTTGCAAGAGATTTGCTTCTTTGTTAGCATCCAAAGAAAAATACTGAAAATATTTACATCTACAAATATCATCTCTAATAGTTCAAAATCAATCCTATAATGTGCATGCATGGAGCATTGTATAAAGCACAATTTCCCCTACTTTTAACTGTTTTCTTTTGTCAATAAACCCAGATATTTATTACAATTTTTCTATGAGTTTAGCAAGTAAATGATACAAAAGACTCTGTAACTCCAGTCTTAAAGTTATTGACTAATTTCAAACTACAGGACTCAGTCCTGTATTGTCATGATTAAAAATATTAGGTACAGATTCCAAGCTAAAAATATTCACTCAAGCCAAACATTCTGGTCCACGTTAATGTTGCTTCTTTACAATTTCATTAAAACTTAATTGAAATAATGTAAATGGAGCAGCCAAAGCTACAATAAACCACTCTTTTATTTTTTAATCTAGTTTCTATCTCCAGTTGAGTGAATCAATTTAGAATATTAAAACTAAAAAAAAACTTAATTAAATAACTCATGTCTATTGTCTTCAGTTAACAAAGGCAAACTAGCAATGAATCAGTTAATCTAAGCACTTCTCCCCACAAAAATGGTACGCCAATAAAAGCAGTGTGAACACAGGGATTTTTTCAGCCTTATGGTACAGATACACAGGGAGGTGAGAAAAGCTAATTCACTCCTCTATCTTAAAAGCAGCAGAGTGATGTCATCACAAGCTTTTTCTTGTAAAACACCCTCATGTCATAAAGATAAACTAATTCTCCTCAGCCCCACAAGTCTGCATCCAGACATCTCTGATATCCAGAGGTTACAAAAGCGTGACCGCAGAGGTTACAAAAGCAAATGAAGACCACAGTGAGTCCCTCTTTCATACAGTAAGAAATAAATGTCCTTTTTATTTATAAATTAATATCCCTATTTCAAGCTTGTCATTTTTTTCAGTCAACTTATATATATCAACGCAAAGTTCGCATTGTACAAGACAGGCTGAGGCTACAAACATGTAGGGCCCTGGTAAAACACGAGACACCAAATGCTTTGGAGAAGGAATGGGAAAAACAAGTATCTTTTACTCTCCAGACTTTTTGAGAATTGGAAGCATGTGCATGGAGGCAGGTCTGCACAGCTCATCAGAACCCGGAATGTATTCCTTTGCTGGATGTTTCCTGCTGTACTACAGGAGAATCCCTACTGTGGAGGCAGTTTGTATTGCAAGACTGGCACGGCAGCCATGCAGTGCAGAGCTGCTGTCAAGTTGGAAGTGACACTGTGTTCCTCTACCCTCAGGGCAAGTCAAGAGCGGTGCAACTTTCATCTCTGCTAGCAGACAATTCTGCCTCGAGGGCAGGCTTCTATCTTTACAGCGGGTATTTTTTCATGTCAGCCCCACAGCTCAGGATCCAAAGCCCAGCAAAACCTACAGCCTAGAGTGACACAGCTCTGGCTGCAGCAACAGACCCAGTCCATACTGTGCCTCCAGGCAGGAGCTCTGACCACCTTTTTTTATTTGTTGCAATGGTTTAACTTCTTTTTCCATCAGAGTTCAGTATGTGGAGCTTTGGCTGAAGTGGAAGATCAATTTTTATGCCGATAGCCCCTCCTGGCAGACACGATGTGCCTACTGGAGCAGGCTGACACACCAGGGTGGGCATGGGAGCCCCACTGGTGGCCAGGAGGTTCTGTAAGCCCTACAGCAGAAGGGCTGCACTGCCTCCTTCTGGGACATGATCATCCAGCTGGTTTTTTCAGTGTCAGCAGCCCTTTCCTTGGAGAAGTTGCAATCCCAGTTTGGAAGCACACTGGCAAATGACACTTGGCATGCCCACTGCCTGCAGGGCAGATACTACTCTGGAAGCAGATGTGTTTCACATCACAGGGATGACCCAACTCCCCTCTTCTGGCAGAATCGAATTCCCACTCTGGATCACTATCACTGTAATTTCTGCTTTTCAAGGCAAAGCTCTCACTGCTAAGCAATTGGCACTGCAGGTACACTACAGCACTGGAAGGGAAATTTGGAGGCAGTGTTGTAGTGCTTCCCTAGAAACAAACAGTGAGACTCATCTGTGAGAACTGGTGAAACTAACCCATAAAAAATCCACGACACCAATCATATAAACTTAACCTCACTGGGGGAAAGGACTTCAATGAGGACCACAGCCTATTTCTGTCAGAAATATCATTTTTAAAAAGAGCATCACAAGAAACAGAGCTGCTTCTGCAGAATGTGTGGAACCTCATGTTGCATTAGTTAACACCTTGTATTTTCCAAGCATGTCTTAAATTAAATATAATACATTCTTTGCCAAAGTACGATATTTTTCTTTTCTAAACCTCTGACAAATTCTTACATCTTTATTCAAACTAGGTGAAGTTTAATCAATTACATTGATTAAACCACACCATCTGAGAATGTAACAGCATCTATTTGCCTATAAAAATTATTTCTATAAATACACATATTTACAAACACGTGTATACCTACATTTAAAGTAACAACTTGTAGCAACCCCAGAGATAAGACAATACTTGAAATGGTTGAAGTTATGGTTACCTGTGACCGGTTTTAGTGTGTTACAAGTGTTAGAGCTGTTAATGTTTTGCTGCATGATCTGCTGTTTCAAAGCCACAAGGACATGATCTAACTCAATTATAACCCACAGCTGACCTGTGAAACTGTATTAGCTGAACTTACAAAAGAACCACCAGTACCACAAAGTAACTCAGTACACACGGGTCTGATTTTCATGGTTCATGTGTCATGTTTCACAGGTCATGGAGAGAACTCCAAAAGGAGATTTTGACAGGCTGAGTACAGTGTGTAAGATTAATAGAGCAAACAAAAACAAAATAATGCTTTTCTGCTTGCAAGTACAACAGAGAAGTCCATTCTTTTAGAAAATCTTTATACATCACAACACATCCTTCTCAATGGAAACAGACACTTTTCCTCCCAGATGTACTGCTTTTCTCAAACCACATAAAGTGCCATATATATTACTGTTGTATTGTTTGCAACAATTTTACAAGACAATCTATGTCAGTTAGTAATTTACAAAGAAATTTAAATTACTTTTAAGCACTGTGTGTAAACAAGACAGAAAATATCAAATGCCAAAAAAAATCCTTTGATTTCTTTTTTGCCCATCCTGTTGGGAAGAGTTTTTATTCAGAGGTTGGACTTGATGATCCCAAAGGTCTTTTCTGGCCTGGTTAATTCTGTGATTCTGTAATTATTTATGCACTGACAAAGTGTTCCTTGAGCTGTGGAGGCCAAATCTTCCATCACAATATGAGTGTGCTCATTGCCACTGTGAATGCTCAGATGGGCTTCTGCTCCTCAGACTATGCACCTTGTGTGTGAGCGTGTGTAAAATTGTACTCAAACACCCTCAAACATTTGCATTAATCTGAGGGGGTTTAGCCTAAAGGCTTTTAAGAGAAAAAGTCAAATCCCACAACCTTGTCTAGATATAATAACACTGCACTACAACGTTTTGGCCTGAATTTGTAGAAGCACTATTTCACACAGCACTCATGGATTTCAACATAAGCAGCATCTGTTCAGTGCTTATAAAAACGAGACCATATGAATTTGTCACTGTATGACAAGAATTCAACTCACCTTAATTTGAGAGGTCCTTTTGAGGTGCAAAAAGATCAACAAAATAGGCTTAATTTAAACAAACGCTGCAAGACAATTCCTCTGCAGTTCCCTGAGAACAATCACTGGCACTAGAGATATTTCTCAGAAGGAAAAACTCTTAACTTATTTTGATTCTTTTCATTGAGAGTTAGCAAGAATCTGAATTTCTAACAGTGAGTTACCCAAATCCCTAGATTTAAGAGAGAATTTTATTCATCAGTTCATATATATGAAAGAACAGCTCCTGAACAGAAGAAAAAAACCCTATGATTTTTAGATATCATCAAAAAATTATTTCTGATGGGACAAGATTATTATTAAGAGATGACTTACTTTAAAAGCAGATAGGGTTTATTTTAAAAATTGGCTTACTGGAATGCTTGAATCGTACATAAAACAACGTGATACTTACAGATGTCATCCCAGTGCAGTTACTACTGTAAAACTAGAAGATAAACATTCAAAGCAGAGAAAATATATTCACTTCTACTCAAAGTTCTTAGTAGGGTGATAAATATTTTGGAAGTGATTATGCATTTGCTAAGAGAGTTGTTTTATTGAAAGCCTTTAAGGAAGAGTATAGCTGCCCATGGATATTAAGATTCAGCTCACCTAGTTTCAGACTGTTGCACTAGAGATATTAATTTTTGAGCTAACCACCCTGAGTGCTCTCTAAAATTGTCTGAGGATAAACAGACATTGTGTGTGATGTAAGTGGTCTGTTGCAGACATCTGCCTCTGATGTAAAAATTATGATAATAAGCTACTAGTCTAGTTTAAGCAAAAGCAACGTCTACAATTTGGTGGGATGTAACTTGTAAAAATGTAAAGTCAACTTAAATCCAGCAAGGCTGGCACTATACTAGAGTAGGCCTACCTCATATCTGACCTTGGTGTCACAGCCTAGTGGGCCAGGCTAAGGATGCAGACACAGTAGGAGACTAAGCATAGACCCATACAAAATGGTACACTTGAAACCCTAATTATGGTAAAGAAGACAGAAGATGTAAGCTGGTTAAAATTTAAATTTTTCAGAGTTGTGTTTTATTAATGAAGCAAAAAATAAACAAAATTTAAAATAATTTTAAATAAATGCTAAAAATGTTAGTTGATTCTAAAAAAGTTGGGTTATCACTTCGGAAGTTCAAATACTTCTTAAGCTTGACAATTTTCAAACAAAACCTGCTGTTTTAAAAAGAGAGGTCAAATGTTTTGCTTTGCTTATACTGAACTGAAATGGTCACCATTTCCAATACGAACCATTTATTTAAATTTTTAAAAATGCTTTCCTTTTATGGGAGAAAAAAGTCACCAGGTACTTGAAATTATTTCAAGCTCCTGTTCTGTTCAATGCTTATGTGTACTTCACAGATGCACTTTACACAGATTCACAGTATTTGCTTAAAAATCCAGAAGTGTTGTCAAAAGGCCTTACATTACCTGTAGTAGGAGAAACTGTGTGGATAGTTCAAAGTATACTTTGCCTTGTTCCAAGTAATTTCCTAAAATAAATAATCTAGAGTAAAGACTATATTCTCACTAACATTGATTCAGAAATAAATTGCCATATTTAAAGGCAAGATTATCTCGATTAAAAATAATATAGGCTATGTGAATTCAAAACTTACATGTAAATGCAGTTAATCAATGAAATGTGTGAGAATGCAAGTTCAATAATATTCAGAATGAAATATTCTGACTCAATAGTTTAATTAAAGTCTCACTTGCATTGACTGTACTTTAATCTTTGGTCTCGTACATTTACTGAAATGTCAGCAAAAGGATGATGGAATACTCAGGATAATTAGAAATAAAGTAAAAGAAAAGAAAAAATAAATAGATCCACTAAAGCATAATATATTTTTTCTTCTTGAAATAAGAAGGCCATGAGATTTTCACTGTTCCAGATTCCCAAACAGCCTCCCATGTGGCAAAATATGGTACAAGGATGGTGATGTGAATCACTGAGTACACTCTGAAGGCCCTACACACTCCTGAGTTTCTAATAAGGCTGGAGAACTATAAAAAGAAGCTTCTTTGTAAAGCAGGTCCAGTACTCGAAGAGCCTTTGTAACTTTGCAGACAACTCCCATCAACTCTTTAATATTTTTCCTGCTAAGACAAGAAATAATACTATTCATCAACAAGACCACAGAAGACAGCAATGAAAGAAATATTGCTAACTTGATGAAAAAAATCAGAAGAAATCAGGAAATGATTGATATGAGAGGTTGAGAAATATATGCTCAGACTTCGTCAAGCAGGAAAACCTTTGGTGAGCTGAAGAGGGAGGCTCACTAATACAAAAAAAGCCCAATTCTCTCCACAGATACTGCAGTTGTGCAACAGAAAGGTTAGTAATGTGTACTCCTCTAACTCTTATATTTGGATTATTGTTGTTCAACTATACTGATGTGGTTAGAATCACCATAAGCCATGTAGCTTCAAGGCAATCACATAATCAGAATAAGAACTCACTAAATAATAATAGAATGTCAGAATAATAGAACTCACTAAATCCAACAAAAAAAAAAATCAAAATTAGATTAACACCGTGTGCTTTTTTTCTGAAATATGACTGTAGACTTTTAAAAGGAAAATATGTGCCTTCAAAAAAAACCAATCCACAACATAGTGAGGGCATTTCGTGGAATCACAGAATATGCTGAGTAGGAAGGGACCCACAAGGATCATTGAGTCCAACTCCTGACCCTGCACCCAAGAGTCACACCATGTGCCTGAGAGCATTGTCCAAATGCTTCTTGAACTCTGTCAGGCTTGGTGCTGTGACCACTTCCCTGGGGAGCCTGCTCCAGTGTCCAACCACCCTCTGGGTGAAGAACCTTGTTTTGATATCCAACCTAAACCTCTCCTGACTCAATTTCAAGCCATTTCCTCAAGTCCTGTCACTGGTCACAGAGAACACATCACTGTCTGCCTCTCCACTTTCCCCTTGTGAGATGTTGGAGACCCTAATGAGGTCTTGTCCCCTCAGCCTCGTCTTTGTGCCCAACCCATGAGCCAGTTGCTCACCCATCCCATAAGATGGTTATCCAGCTGTGTGCTGGACATCTTGTCCAGAAGGATCCTGTGAGAGACTGTATCCAAAGCTTTGCTGAAGTCCAAAAAGATTATATTTACTGTCTTTCCTAGATCAACTAGGTGGTTACCCTGTGTCATAGGTTAGCAAGCATAGTCCCGGAAGGGACGTCCTTGCTAAGGGGTGCTTACAGTTTCCTCTGGGACCTGATAGAACCTATCAGCTGGCCAGTTTGAATATGGACAATTCTTTAAGCCACTTAAAGTTGTGACCACCTCTGTGATCCACATTTAAGAATAGGCAAACTCCCCCCCAAGCTCTCTCTCGTTTCTGGTGCTGGGACAGGTGGCTGCGGGCCCGTGTGGGGCCAGCGGGCCCGGCCAGGCCCTGCTTGGGCCAGGCCCGGGCCGGGCCACGGCCATCACTGGAGCGATGGACCTGTTCCAGCCATGGAACCCCCCCCACTGCCTTGCCGTGGGCAGCCGGAGCGGCTCGGCTCTCCCCCCTCTCCACTGCGATAAGAAAAATTCAACATTCCAGCTGCAAAGCTGCAAGGCCGAGGTGAGATTAACCCTTTTATTGCTGTGAAGAGCTGAAAACCTGAGGGAAGAGAGAGAGGAGATGCTTAAAGCTGAAATTCTGTTGTGAAGCTATGATATATCAGAGTATCCTGTTGTAATTTCATGAAGATATGGGGGGTGGAGTGTTCAACTCGTAAGCAAAAGCACCTGCGCTGAGATAGGCAGATGCTGACGCAGCTGTAATTTCATGAGAAGTTTGGACAGGGAGAGATGAACCAGATGAGGACTTTTGCTCCAAACGGGAAAGGAGAAAACCTCAGTTCCTAGAGATGCTCCCAGAGATAGTCCTAACGATGAAGATGAGGAAGACCCTTTGCTCCCAGGGAAGGAGAAGGGCCTCTGTTTTTGTTTCTGAATGGCTCAACCTTAAAATTGTACCCCAAAAAACTTCAAGAGTGGACCCTCGAAAGCAGTTGCGGGAAAAGCTGCAAGTCGGGGGAAGGGACCCACATCGTGAGCAGAGAGACCCCTTCCTAAATGGACTGAACAATATTTGGAAGTGGGTGGCTGTCTCGTTGTGATAATGTTTTCATAGAGCAAAGAAGAGACTTCTCTTTCTAAATGGACTGAACAAGGTTATTATGGAAGTGGTAAACAGACTGAACATCTTAAGGGTTGTCTTTTTACATTGTCAGTGGGAGAAGGGAGGAAGGTGGGGGGAGGAGAAGTGTTCTGAAGGTGGTATAATTTTTTTTCCCACTTTTGGGTCTGTTAATAAACTTTATATTCTTTCAAGTTTGGTGCCTGCTTTGCATTTCTCCTAATTCTTATCTCACAGAAGATAAACAGTAATGAGTATTTTGGACCAAACCACTACACCCTGTTGTAGAAAGAAACTGGGTTCAACAAGCAGGACTTCTCCCTCATGAATCCATGCTGGCTGTGACTGATGTCTGTGTTATCCTTCAGGTGTTTTTCAATACCTCCGACAATAATCTTTGCCATGATTTTACTGTGCACTGAAGTGAGACTGACAGGCCTGTAGTTTCCCAGATCCTCCTTCCTGCCCTTCTTGAAAATTGGGACAATGTTCTCCAGTTCTCCAATGTTCTCCAATGTTCCAGTCAGCTGGGACCTCTCCAGATTCCCAATATCATTGAGAGAGGATTTGCAATGACATCAGTGGCTCTTTGAGGATTCTTGGATGAATCCCATCAGGCTTCATAGGTTTTTACGAATCCAGCTGGAGCAGCAGATGCCACACAAGCTCAGGGTCAACTGGAAGCCGATCATTCTCACAGTCATGGCACTCCAGCTCAGGGCACTGAGACCCTCTTGGTCCATCATCCATGTTGAAAGCAGAGGCAAAGAATGCATTAAACACCTCTGCCTCCTGTTTGTGAGGTGACCATCCTCATCCTGTAATGGGCCAATGCAAATTCTACACTACCTTTTGCCATGACTATTCATATTAAATTTGAGGAAAGACAATTGAGAAGTTACCAGCCAGAAGCTCTTTTCCCACCAGCACCAAAGGAAAATACTGGAGGTAACTGTAATGTCTCTTTAAAATATAAGAATCTTAACTGAAGACCAGAGTTGTCATCACAGGTTAGAGGGAAACAAAAACATCTCAAAGAGCTGTGTAAAGGAATTACACATTGTGGATGGATGCATGGATGAGCAAATCAACAAATAAAGCTGCTTAGGCATCTCAGTAAAACTCAGCATTGCTGTGCTGTACAGTGCACAGACAAATAGCATGGTGAGTAGCAATCACTAACTGTCTTGGGGTGACCTTATGATGTGTATCCCATATCGCTGCCTATGCCCAGAAATTAATTTTTGTGCCTTTCTATGCCTCTAAACTGAGCCTGAAAGGGGGAAGGAAGAAACTGAGCAAAACTTTCTCAAAGCAGTTTGCAGCTCGTTCAAGGTTACAAAAAGATAGCAGGTTTTTTTTTTTCCCTAGCTGGGGCAGGGGAGGGAGGAAGCACCCGGCTTGTTTTTTTTTCCAGTCAGTTTTTTGGCCAGTTTTTTTTTCTTCTTGTTCTCGGAGAGAGACTGAGAGTTGGACTTTGGATTTCCTTCTCTGGAATTCCGGATTTTTTCCCCTTTTCTACTGGACTGCTTGATTGCTGTAACATCAGAGCACATCGGGGAGCACTTTCCCACCAGGCACAGAGGGCCTGGCCCCGGCCCAAGCCCCAGCTCCGAGGAGACCAAAGGGAGGGACTCGAACACTTTCCCAGGTTTTTCCTCTACCGCGAAAGATTTTACCATCTAACATTTATTCCTTCCCATGTGTTTGTTAAATAAATAGTTTTATCTTCTTCACTTTCCTTCGAGGAAAATTTATTTTTTCCCGAACCTGGTGGGGGAGGGGTGGTTGTGCCTTCTCTCAGAGGATATATATATTTCTAAATTTGCCCAAACTGGAACACTAACAGAAAAAAATAATAATTTAAAATTTACCATAACTTAAAATATCCTGAGTACCATTTCTGAAACCTTAATCTTTATAAAGGAGAACTCCACGGACCATAGCAAATGTCAACCATCATTAAATGTCTTGAAATTAAGTGTAATTGTTCCTTCCTGAGGGCTAACCAAATTCTTTTCAGATTCCTGCTGTATCTGTATAACTGGGGAAAGAGAAAAGTGATTTAAGACAAATTCTAAGCCAGTTTTCCTTTCATTTTAGCACTTTGAATTTAATAGGAAGATTATGCAAGTCTCACTGCCTTTTCCTTCCATCTCATGTCAGTCGGAGTGGAAGAGTTTGCATTATTCACGGTTAATTAAGCCATGCAAATGCATTCTAAATGATTTTACTGTAGTAATAATAACTCTCTTCTCAGAAGGATGTGCTGAATTTCTTTAAAAAAAGCCCCTTCCAATAAAAATACCATAGGTGTTTGGGAATTTTATTGTCTGCTGAAAATAACCAAATAGATTTATGAATATAACAACCTCGAACTGGTAGTGGTACAGGTTTTAGGTACAAATTTCTCAGGATTTGAGCCATAGTTCTAGCCTTGGAGAAACAGTGATGCCAGTCATAAAAAAATGTCTCACATTCTGCTGCTTCTGTTTCAGAAAATAAAAGTGTGTTTATTTAGTTAGCAAATTATAGCAATTTTTTAACTTGAAATCCAAGTTTTCAAAAACTTGTTTTGACAACATTCGGTCCTGAATGTAAATTATGGAAAAACCCAGATACATAATTTATTGACATTTTTAAACTCTTAAAGCAATGTATTTTGATAAACATTGCTTGCAATGTAATCTAAACTTGAAAAATCTGATCTCAATGAAGATGGCTTTGCCAGTATAAATGTACCATTATATTATAAGAAAATGTTCCTAGTCAATGGGATTTTTTAAACCAAATAAAATGACACTTCCATATAGCTTAGTCCAAGCCTCTCTCCCCAGAACAAACACAGGTGTATTGGTCATCTGCAGCAAACATCTTCTGTTTGAATAGCGTGACCCAGCACAATAAGGGGAATGCCTGTGGCACTGTGAAGTCAAGCTCTTGAATATAAACTGTCATGTTGTGTTCATATTTAAAGAACACAGTATTTACATACCAGTTACACTTGCAGTTACTCTGACATAGAGTCCTTCCTGAAGGATCACAACTAAATGTTGGAAAAGGCAAGGAAACCACCTCAATCTGCCTTTCTGCTGTATCTGACATTATGAATACATCTAGTCCCTTTCAGAACAAAAAGCTTGTAGGGTTAGACTTAAAACCACTGGAGATGGTTTGGATAAACGTTTGATCATCCCTTGATGTAGTGAAATTCTAGCACAGAGAAATTGCCCATCTGAGACCAGTTGACCGTATACTTCTGTGTATTCCATTCCAGTGCAAACCAGGAGTGAATAAGCAACACAGGAAAGACCAAAGAGAAGGGATCACACAAACATACACCATTCTTATGAAGGAGAGAAACACCTTCCAGGTGAAACAACAGCCTAACTGCATGACCAAAGCCCTCTACTCCGCACTTGAGAAGGAGCTGTGGATGCAGTCAGGGTCTTCTTTCAGGTGGGTGGCAACAAGTAATTACTTCATCTCAGCCATGCCTACCAGAGCCTGCCAGGTGATAGCAATGCAATGTGAATCACTCCTGAGAAATACAAGTATCTGCCTTATAAAGTTTATGAACAGTGGTTATTCTGCCTTATAAAGTTTATAAACAGTGGTTGTTTCTCTTCATCAAACACGTTACACTGTAGAACTGAAACTTGAAAACTATCTAAGCAAGAATTTCATTCACGTCAATCCTTGTAATAAAAATACAACTTCTAAAGCCATTTCTTGGGGAACAAGGGTCAGGAATTTGATGGTGAGAGGTGGGGTTTTTGGTTTTGTTGGGGTTTTTTTAGTAAAATTACACATTTCTTTGAAAAACATAGTAAAAAGCTAAAATGAAAGTCACTCATTTAATATTGCTGAGATTTTCCTGGAATCTTCCATGTCGATGAAATATTTTACACATAACACTTGGAAATTATACCTCTTCTCAACACTCATTGTATTTAGCCCATGTCCCTTTTAATAGAGAGCAACAATATTTACACATATTCATGTTAAAATCACAGATCCAAGGATTCATTCACAATTCCCTCTTTTATGCAATTATGGTTGTGAAAACCACAGATGCCTTATTGAATGTACACACTAAAAATTATGTGATTGTACTCAGCTCCATACTATATTTAAAGCAATATAATACATATAAATAGAGTCCTCAAGCCACTCTGAAATGCCTAACACCTGGCAGATGAGATAGCGGCTCATAGGAGTTTAAATACTGTATTTTAATTCACTTTTCTGAGGCAGTCAGGCTATGTAATTACTAACTCGTAAAGTTGAAAACATGACTGCATAAAACATTCCCCTTCAGATATATCTGACAGAGTGCACAGGTAATGTTTAAACACTTGTGCTTGATGTCTTATGTCTTAACATATGCTTCCTTCATCTTCCTGGTTTACTCTTTTCTGTTTCTTTTTCATGCCCTTTTGCATTCTGATGCCATTTGCCTGGCCAATTACCTGGCACCCCCTCATTCCTTCTGATTGTTCTTCCATTCTCCGTTATGTTTTTCCTCACTTTGCTTCATTTTGTTCTGAAAATTTCATCCTGTGCTTTCCACATTCCTCTGAGTATGCTCGATGGAAAGGAGTGCTTTTATTCTGTGTTACCACCTGAGTCTAAATCGTGGTGGCATCTAATGAAAGAAGCCAGGCCTCCTTGTCATTTGGAGTAGCTGTGTGTTGGGTCGTCCCATGCTGTGACCATAAGAAGCAGATAAAGAGGAAGTTCTGTGCATCTCTTCCAGGCTGAAATTAGAATAGGAATGATAACTTGTTCTTGCGTGTTTTTTCACAACCTCAGTGGCACTTCTATACAGCTCTTCCTGCTACTAACAGTTTTTCATACAACTAAGCAAAATACAAATATCACTAGAGGCAGCAGGGCTGCATGGGGGAGGTAAATCTAAAGAAAAATGTGGTCTACAGCTTGATATATGGAATCTTTAACTTGTGTTTATGTTATAGGACAAGTAAAAATGGATGGTGTTTTAAACAATGTTTCAAATGTGATTCTAATTTAGCTCATTAAAGGTGAATGAATAACCAAATTAATAATTTATACGAGGAAAGGTATAAAATATTCATTGCATTATGGGTTTTCTACATTACTGTGTGCCACATATAATACAATCGGAGTGCTGGTTGGTATGCTACATTCCAGGAGCCCTATGGAGCTGCTGTCCGTTCCTCACAATGCTGTTGGACAGGTACTGCAGAGTCCACACTTATAAACTCATCACTGAATGATTGCTTTTCCTAATGGGAAAGCTTTAATGAAACTGTGGCTGTTGGGAAAATGCCAGGTTTTCAAAAATGAAACATTTCAGTCAAAGTAAGTCAACTTTGGCACAACATCCACTGGGAAAGAAGACAAACTGTATTAATAATTTAAGAGCTTGACTTGGGATGTCAGAACAGGTACTTGACTATCAAACATTGGTGTGTCTGAGGGGTGTTTTTAACGCTTGTCTCATCTTATTTTTCATCTCCATCCCTCTTCTCTGCCTATGGAAATCAACTTCTATACACACACACACACACACACACACACACACACACAGACTGAATAAGCCTTTTTTCTCCGTTCTTAAGAAAGATGGGGGGAGAACTTGAAAAGCTGGGAAGTTTCACAGTATAGAAAACTGTTTTCCATGAAGCCTCTCTCACTGCTGTAGTTAAAGAGGCTCTGTCATTGCGTAGGGTTGAGGTCTGTCTTGTCAAAAGAGAAATATTGTTGCAATTTCCAAAATACAAAACCTGTAGTATTTGTCCAATATATGGAAAATCTTCTAGAATTATTTCAGAAATCCCTACCATGTTTATTTTAGTATGTTTTCCTGGTGGCTACCCACTGTTAAAAACTGTACTGGCTGAACGAAAGAACTGCATAGTCTAACTCTATATGCATAAAATTGTTCCACTGTTCCTGGAGATAAAAAGAGTTGCTTCAGAGCAAGAAGCATTAAAAGCGTGTAGGGTACTGGGACAGTGCTTCTGGCAGCAGTGTTTCAAACAAAGTGCACTATCTCTAGTGTTCTCTTGTGTGGGTCAGGGACAGCATCTGCTACTTACATAATTCTTTCTTTGTGTATGTTTTACAATAAACAGGTGTCTTTCAGTTCGGGTATTCAGAAGAAACAAATATATATGTATGTTAATTGGTAGCTGTTCTTTTTTTCCTCTCACTATTCTAAGTGGCATATTCTAACAAAGTGGTTTGTAAAAGCTTTACTCTAAAAGATCCACGTTATTCCACAACGTGGATTATCACCCATTAAAATAATGAAATCAATCACCAAAACTACAGTGGAGTTTCTGTCTGTATTTGTATGTATGCATGATAGTTATACAAGAAAGCACCCATTTATAAAAATGGGCCATTTGGGTGATTAAACAGATGTGCTCTTTGCCCTATATCAGGACAAATTTCTGAAATGAACAGTCATCTGCTTCTGCAGATGGAGAGCTCTGAGGGAGGATTAGCGCTTTCCCATTGCTCATTGTAAACAACCTCAGCCCCAGAGAGGCAGAGAATTATCTCCAGTGACTCACAGTGATCATACGACCAACTTCCTACTAAGTGAATGTCTCTGAGCACACAGTAACTATGGTACATGCATGCACAGAGTAACAATTTCAATGAATTCTACACACACATGCAGTAGAAACTTTCCAATATTGTACTTAGCAAGAAGCAACAAATGCAGTTTATGGTCTTGAAGTAAATTATTTGTTGTTTATTTTCCCCCATGTAAAAAGGAGAAGAAAACCCCATACAACAAGTTCAATCAGCATTGTGATACTGAGAAATAATTTAATTCTTTAAATGGTAGCTATTGAGCCAGGGAAAGTCACCAAGGTACGAGGAAATACAGTAGAAATAAAAGATTAACAATCTGCCAGTTTACTGTCTGACCACTAGGGCACAATTGACACTGGTTGGTACTATAGATAACCACAGAGCCACAAGTCATAAGATATCAATTATAATAAGTTTGGCCAAAACCAGAAAGTAATTTTTTAATCTCATGCAAGAAATATAATGATGCTCTCATTTGAAGAATGAAGACAGTATGTAAAGAACAACCTGCTGAAACAATCAAATAAAACCATCTATCATTACACCACTTTTTGGGATGCATTTATAGTGCATTTGCCTAATGAAATCAGTATTGTATGCTTCAGAGTAAAAAAAATAAGGGATTAAGGAAGACTACATTTAATCCTCAAGGAGCAGAGAATGTTCTTACTGCAAATTGTAGTACTGGCTTCATTCCTCTCACTGTGGATGCTGTGCAACCATCTGGGTTGAAAATTGCAAACACTCAAAATTAGTGTTGGAGACCCTTTCCAGGATACACATGCAGAAGTCTAGGGCTAATGGTTTTCTGGAAGCCCCAGGGAATATGTTAACATTTCTGTAGCTGGCAAAAAACTGCAGAGCAGCAATAGCAAAAATCAAAATAATTGCCAAAGTTTTTATCAAACTAACTTGCCAAATTTATTGCAAAGCTCCTAATTAGTACACAATGAGAGGATGGTACAATATACTTTGTATCTTTACATTAAGAAATTAATGAAGCAATTGGAACAAATATTACAAGAGAACTAAACAAATAAAACCAGGCAACAGAATGTTGTCTCTATTATTTAAATTCAATACTTTAAAACCTTTTGCTTGAGTAAACTTTCCTTGCTTACATTTTTTTCTCTGAAGAGGTTCATTTCTTCAAAAGAATAAAATAAACAGAAATAAATGGTAACTAATGTAAATATTATTAAAACAGAGTCAAGCATAAATTTGGAAAGCCTTCTAAAAACTGTAATAAAACTAATAAGATACATTACAATTAATGCTCATTCAGCAGCGTCAGTTATGACTAATAACACTGTGCATTAAAGCAACTGCAGCAGGTAGATTTAACAAACCAGACATTTAAAGTGATACACTAAATTAAAACTAATTAATTGAGAAAAGATTCAGAAATACATATGGGAATACAGGCAAAATTCTTCAAGAGCTTGTACAGTGAAGCTGAATGCCACAAAATTGTCATATAGAAAAATACTCTTAGCAAAACGTTCCAACAATTTTAGCCTACTTATTTTATAAACCAGCCATTGTTCACTTTATGAAAGGCATTGTAAACAGATAGTTCTCTTTTTGCAGGAAAAAGCCAAAACTGAAAAAAAAAAGAAGAGAAAATGAATTTTTCCTCTACAAAAAGCAGGGAGAAAACTCAATATAAATAATCCTTCCCTGGGATCCTTTAGCCAGTATGAGGCCAGTAGCAGTTACGAGTACATTTGGGTGACAAAGTTGAAGCAAGAGGGGAAGGGCTCTCTCAGAAACTGCAGACATACACACAGATATCTGACAAGTCTGAAGGCAGACTCCTGAGTCTTGCCGATAAATCCATTCTTATCTTTTTTATTCTGCCAACACAGAGAGGTCCTGGGGACCTCCAGGAGTAAGACTTTGTGAAGTGTAGCATTTTCTGAGATGACACACAAGAAGATGCTGTAAGCAACTACTGAGCATTGTACTTGTGGTTTGAATCACTTTTAATCAAAGACTTCACAGCAGGAAAGTTCTTTGACTGAACACAATCAGAAGTATACACAGGTGTTCTGTTTTAAACACTTTCTCTATTTAAAAATATGCCTTCTCCAAATTGTATGCTACCTTGTCCTTTGTGCCACGCAACCTCTGTTTACTTTGAAATTGATCATAAAAATGATGGTGCTTCCAACCAAACTATGAATCAAAAAACTATGACATGCCCTGAAAATCCTGTCCTAACCAGGTCTGTAACAAAAGCCACAGGCCACATTAACTATGCAATCCTGGGAACACAGCATCGGGATTGACACATATTTTTGCTCTCCTCTCTTACCTGTCCCTGTATTTCTATTCTGATCTGTATATGCAGACCTGTATACTTTTTATCTAAATTTTCTCTTAGTTTTGGGTCAGCTTTTATGTAGGCCTTGTATAAACCCAGAAGTGAGCTAATGAGGGAGAAACAAAGCTTCAGCACAGATTAGATGCATGCCATAAAATCTGATTTGTAAGATTTCTATTCTTCCCAGCAGAGTAAGGTCTAGAGATCTCTGTCATGTTCCAGATCCACACTGCAGTACACCTCTCCACCAACAGACATGGTTGGCTATGCTGGGACTAGAAATATCCTCCAGACTGCAAGGAAACCATTTCTTTTAAAGACCAGAAAGGAAACATGTACCTAATCAGCACCTGGTTGAGGAAAAAAGCCAGTAAGTACTTCTTGACAAGTCACTAGCTTTTGATAGCCTTTGTGCATACTACCATGAAACTGCTACATATTCTAAAGAGCTATCTAAATATTTTATTTTTTTATCCATCAATAATTGTCTGCTTCATCCTCTGATAATTCCAGTTACTTCAAGTAGAATTTACACAAGGGTTAAATTTGGCCTCATGTGTCCCATGGCTTGCAGTGACAATGACCCACCTTTCCTGGCATTTGCTGTATTGTACAGAGAAACAAGACTTTCTTCTCTTTTGGGAGTCCTTTGAACTTGTATAAAGTAGCTATTCCCAAGTGATTACTTCCTTTCTCAATTGATGCAACAAAAGAGCATCACACAAAAAAAGAGCCCCACAGTCATTTTTCTTTTGAACACACAGGCAATGCTGAAAACATTAATGCACATGTGCAAAAGCTCTCATCTCTGGCTCCTTTCTGATACCTATTAGCTCCACAGGAGAGTAAAGGAAAAGAGCATATTAAAGCTCCCTGCATCATCAGATTGAATGACTCTTTTCACTTTTAGTATTGCAAGGATGCCACTGGTAGCTGGAAAAAAGGAAGAGTGTACCTGCAGCTCTTCAGATTGTTACAGTTTAATGCAAAGTCTAGAAGGAAGTCTAAAGGAGGAAAAAATTCCACTTACTAGTGAGCACAAGTCACAGCTTTTTCTTGCTTTTCTGTACTATTCCAGAGAGGAAAGAAAATATCTTTCAGGCTTCTCCTTCCTTTTCCCATCTAGGAATATCTTTGGTTCTTTATGATAATGATTTCTGTAAATTCATATCTAGACATACAAGCAGAATACCTATGAAAAATGTTATTGAGTGGGTAGAGCTTTCTTTAATAAAAACTGTATCTAAATATGATCTACATTCAGTCTTACATGAATAGGGGAGTCTACACAAACCATCTGCCAGTGTCTCAATTCCTGTGCCTGCTGTTCAGCAGAAAACTTTAGATTACATCAGACATTTTCCAAAAAACATCCTCTCACTGTAGTAAGTTGTAAGGAAATCAGTGTCTCCATTTCTGTGCCTGCTGTTCAGCAGAAAACTTTAGATTACATCGGACATTTTCCAAAAAACATCCTCTCACTGTAGTAAGTTGTAAGGAAATCAAAGTCAGTCCAGAGGACTTCACAGGCCTTTATTATGAAATAAGTTAAGTACCCTAGTAGGCCATCAGTCTGGCTTCAGATTGGGTTAGAGCCGCCTCCTGCCTTCAGGTCCTCCCTATTACTGTTATTCAGCATTTTAGGTATCATTTAACCACAAAATTCACAAGCAATCCCTGAAACTGTAACTGCTTTCAACTAGTTGACACTTACAGATCCAGGATTCCTCTGGTTTATTCTTAGTCCTCAAACCTCAGTTTGCATTCCTTTCTATTCAGTGGCCTGTTATGAGAAGCAGAGGGGATGGTCCAAAATGTGGTCCCACAGGCTGTGCAGCTGGGACACCTTTATAGCTAAAAAGGTTAGCTAGGACACCTTCTCCCTCACACTGGGGAACTTCTATAGCCCAGATTTCCACTTCATAGGCAAGTTTTCCAATCAATAGGCCATTTTAAAAGAGTTGGGAAAAACCTCCCTCTTGCCTTACTACATTTCAGGTCAAACTTAGTGCCATTTACCGGTGTTCATTTTGGCTTGAGGATCAAAAGGCCTAATGGATTTGCACTTTCAGCAGATTTAAAGAGGTTTAAACTTCAGAAATTACAGTTCAAGTGCCTGATTCTTACATGACCTTATGCATCTGTCAGCTAGAGGACTAAATTTTTTGGAGCATGTGCTGCAATATAGCTTTATTTATCAACTATACAGACAGTCCCAGATGAGAACACCTTAGACTGCAGTAGGCTGAACTGAACCTAGTCCTTTTAAACTCAAATAATTTTTCAGTATTTATCACAAAAGCCATCAGAAAAAACACTCTTACATCTACTTGTAAGAAGTTTACTTTTTCTGGGAACAGAAGAATAAATTAGGTTATCTCTTTCTTCAAATGTAAGCATCTCTGTGTTTCCAAACGGGTGATAGAAAATCATTAAAAAAAATCTCAAATACAATTTTACCAATAATTTATCTATAATTTTATTGATTAATTAATTTTTCAAAATGCTGACATATTTTTCATTCATATGACCTCTCAGTTTGTTTTCGGCTTTTTCAGGCAGAAAGAGATGGATTTGTCCTATCCAGATGAACTGCAAAAGTTACAGCAGTATCCAGCAGATATCCTTCAGATTAACACAATTATCCAGGCCTTAAAGGAAGCTGCAGATTTCTGATTCAAGACTAGACTGTAAACAGGAAATAATAATAGGGAAAAAAAGGCATTTGTACTGCTAAGAAATAACATGGATCCATTCCAAGCATTCTGGATATTTTAACCATATCCTGATAGGCATGGTAAAATGAGGCAGGATGTAACTATTTTTCAGACACAAAATCAAATTGTCAGAAGTGTTATCAAGTCTGCTTTTCTCATCAGAACATGAAAAGCTAAAATGATAAAAGCATTCTTCTAATAATCAGCTACACACCTGCCTTTGAGATGTCAGCTTAGTATTGGTAATTTTATCAATTGTCATCCCCTGTCTAAACTGCCTGTAGAGAACAAGGTGACTGAGAAGTTTATGTTAAACAGCTGTTATGCCATCTGGCATCTTTGACTTCCGTGACCCTTTTCAATCTGGCTTTCAGCCTAGGTAAGGTGCAAAGACTATACTGGCTTAATTGGTCTATGATCTACTCCCGGCAAAATACAGAGGTCAAGTTTCCATGCTGATTATTGTAGATTTGTCAGCAACCTCTGTTAACATGAACCAGTAAGTTTTGCTGACTCATCTGCAGACACTGGCAAGGACGGCCAGAAATCACTGCAGTGACCTCTCCTCTCCAGGGGGTCTGAGAGGGCAGTGTCCGACAATTGCTCCTCTGCCCAAAGGGCTCTCACAACCAGGCTTTTCATCATGCCACTCTGTTGCCTTTCTTGTTCAATGTTTACATGAAGCTTCTCAGGGACAGAACAAGACCATTTGAGCCTGTCATTTCATCAAAACACGCACAACATTTACCTTTGTTCATTGTGCTTTTTCATCTGATGCAGATGGTCAAGTTGACTCATCTGCCAGCACTTGAGGAGTGTGCAGATACGGGCAGGCAGACTGGTTTAAATTCTACTTTTACCACCTATTTATTTTTAAGAAAGATATTAATGAGTGTGAGAAAGCAGAAGGTGAGGCTTGGCTTGGAATCTGGCAAGTCACAGCTGTAGGTTTAAAGTTCAAAAGAATTATTTGGCTCAGTTATATAGAAAGACCACTCACAAAAGAGCAGGAAAGCCACTAATTACACTGTTTGAAATGAAGAAAAAGTAAAACAATGTCTTACTCCACAAGGAATACTTTAATCCTGAAAACATCAATTTAGCTATTTACCCTATTACCATACCTTTTTCATACAATTCTAAAATACATGTACTATATTAGGGTCAAAGTAGTAGTATATGTTGGCTTTTTTTGTTAATATGCACATTTCTTGAGTTTGCAAACCAGGAGTTTCATACTTGAAGATGCTTATGAGGCATTAAATAAAGCAGTAGACAGTGCTGGAAAAGCAAAACTGCCAGTAATTACTTGCTAATAAAAAGGGATACTAATTATTTATGAGAAGTTCAGGGAATTATTCAATTTTTTTAGGTTAGATTATCAATAGTTCATTGCTGAATCAAAAAATACATCTAGTTTTTCCACTGACCTGTCTGCTGAAACAAAGCTATTACTGCTATCAATCTATTAGGCTTCCTTCACAGATCTTGGAAATAACTTTGCATCACCTCATAAAGCACAGGGGGGAAGCAGCAATCTCTGAGCCATATTATGTTCATCAGTTAACAGCTCTCCAATGAAATTTGCCATTTCTTCTGGAGAACTCTTCTACACATATCACCTTAGGAGCTAAGCAGTGTTTAAACCTAACAGCCTTAACATTTACTGAAATTTCATATTGAAATATGCACCCAGAATCAGAGCTTTACCCAGAAGCAGAACTTTACATAAATACAATTTACAGAGGAAACTATTTTAAAAACAGTAAGCAAGCACAGTGCAGATCAGCAGATAGCATGCCCCAAAACAACTATCACCTTAAAAAGAATACTTTTAGAAGTAGATTTTCAGACTATATCCAAGACCAAACATCCGTTTGTTATTTTACCCATACACTATCTCACATGCATTTTTACATTATTCTATTTGACCCAATGTTCTTATTTCTCCTCCAAAGCCTCTCCTGCTCTGTGCTTTGTTGCAGCAGACCTAAGGTATCAGTGGCTATGAAGTGCCAAAGGATTCTGCAGAAGGTAAGGGCAGAGACCTCAGGATGATGTGGGAGAAGGTAAAACACAACAAAGGGTTCTGGGCCCTCACAACTGCAGAACAGAGGGGAAACCACCCAGCCTCTTTACTGTGAGCTGCTGCTATGAGGTTTTAATCTTCTCTAATTCAAGTATTTCTAGCAATAACTAAAAAAGCCTCAAAAAAGTCTTACTTTCTCTTGTGAGATCTGAGGAACAAAGTCAAGAAAACTCTTAGTGACTGAAAACTTCTACCTGCTCAGACAAGAGACAGAAGAGTGTGCTCCCCTGTTCTTCTCTAACCAATTTTATATGGGAATAACTGAAAGGGAAAGCATATGAAGCTCACAGTCTATAGGAGGAAAAAAAATTCAGAGTTCCTTGAACAATCCTGACAAAGATGGCCACAGGAATACCATTTGGCCACTCCTGTGTCTTAGGAAATTAAACACTAATGTTATCTGAGCAACACTGTGTCCTTCAGAATCCCTGAACCACTTGAGCATCAGCATTTTTTTCATACATTTGACTTCATAAATAGTCATTGGAGGTATTCAAGTTTGGAAGCAGCACACAAAGTAAAATTTGAGCACATACATGGTTCAGTCTATTGGATTTGACAAGACCTGCTGTATAAAACAAAACCATTATTCTTCCTCAACCCCATATTTTCACGTTTGTTTGTGGCCATACTGAACTACAATACTTTAAATCAAATAGTAGTTTGTTTTTCCTCCTGAAAGTAAAACAAGATTATTATCAATGTATAAAATATATTCCGTTTTCCTGCAAAAAATGACACAAGTGGGTATCTGGTATACATAAGGCATACCAGAGACTATATCTGTGTGCTGCACACAGTACAATGGTATTTTCAGACTTAAGGTTTCATTACAATTACCAATAATTTAAAAGGTAAGCTATTAAAACAATACAAAAAAATGAGTCAAACAAAGTAGTACATGAATATGAAAAACCAGTTAAGATTAATGTAAAAGATATCCAGACATGGAAGAACAGACATGAGAGACATCAGCTTGCTCCTGTTACTGACTCTATGCATTAATCATGAAGACATGATAAAAGCCTTTTAGTGACCAAGGTACTAGTTTGGAGAAAAGTGATTTTAGAAGATAAAGATTTCCTTTTTCCTCCTGGTGTCACTACAGGGCTGAGTTAAGGCTGAGTGTCTCAAGTCTCTGCTCCTGTAATTTAAATCCATTTCAAGACTTCTTTCTAAAACACATCTTAAATATTATAAAAAAAAAAAAAATCCTTGCCTATTTTTTTTAATGAATACTGCTGCCTAAGTTTACATTTTTGTAAGGTCTTATCTAATTTGTTTTTTATCTTGAGGGAGAACAAATACACCTTTCTTCTCCTCCCACCCCAAATTCCATATTTTCCACTTTATTTCTATTTATGTCTTATGTTTCTATGTATGTCTTTACATGAAAGAAGACTAATTTACTCATTTGAAAGCTCATTAGTTAATACACGAGTTTATTGCTCCTTTAGAGAATTCCACTGCCCTGTGTATGCACAGAAAGCTTTAGTTCTCTATAGCACTTTTTACTGAAGAAATCTCTACTTAAATATTTTTCTTCTACATTGATGAAGTAGTGTAAAATATCCAATAGAAGTCATGAGGAGAAAATGTATCAGCTTTTTGAAAGCAGTTAAGTGTTTAGATGCAACTTTAGTTCAACATGTTTATAATGAAAAAAACTTATACTGCCAGCTACTTATTAGATAGCAAGCAGTTTTAAACATTTACAGTTACCTTAAGCAACCAGCTAATGGAACTTCAAAGCCTTCAGAAAGAAATCAAAGCAGTTTCTAAGTCATTGACTGTATAACAAACATGAGAAATACAGCAAATTATAGTGATAGCTTGAATATTAGTTTTAGTTAGAAATGTACTGCATTAGTTAGATATGTACTGCATAAATAAATTATTTAAGAATTCTAATTAAAGATTATTAAGAATTAAAAGACCTTTATTTTTCTTCAGAAAACTTTAAGTTTCCATCCTACCATTAATATTCAAGCATTTATCATTCATACTAAAAGAGTTTAATACTGCAGTCCACTTTTCATCAGAATACATAGTCAACTGTTCCACTGCTGCAAACCCGACATCCAAAATCTCATCTACAACACAGTTATATATCAAAATCATAAAATACCTATATTTCAAAAAGATTTTCAATACATAGCAACACAAAGTTAACTCAATTACAGTATTTATTACAGAAGTTAATGTCATTATTTTTTTAAAGCACTGACATTCACTACCAAATACAAAGGAAACTTGAGCCCTCTTTGATGACAGACATAAGGCCACACAGCCTCCTACTTGCACACAGAAGCAGATGTTGCTCCTACACGAGTGACAAAACTAATGGACTTGTACATAGACAGAAGCCAAGGAAAAACTGGGTGGAAAGGAGGCCTTCAAATATTGTTCATCATTTATTCTGTTACATTGAACATTTTTTTATATATACTTATACTGATAGAATTTAATTCCTAATTAATTGTACAGTTTAAAATAGTTGCTATATTTTAACTAAGATTTTGGGTTTTGCAAATGTAGGTTTAACTTTGTTTCTAGTTATCATTTTCTCCCAGAAATCTGCCTCTGTCTAAGGAAAGTTTTCAATAGGGGCTGCATCTTAGAAAGTCGGTCTTTGCTCAGACAGGACTCAGTGCTGGTTTAACTTATGTTTACCTTATCCAAATTATAGAAAATTGAGATGATGTGTAAAGGGGAAAAAAAAACCAAACTTGGCCTGATTATGTTATTTTCTACAGCATGGATAAACAGAATAAGCAGTAAGATAGCAGTTTTGAGTATCAAGAGACTGAATGAAGTTTACTATTTTCTGTCAAAGGGGTATTTTGTGTGTTTGTCTCAAAGTCTTTAAAGCATAAACAACAACTCCAGCAACAAAGATGCCTCATAATTTATTTTGACTTATTTTTAAAGAGTGTCTTTTGTTGTTTGGGGTTTTTTCCCATTCTGATTAGTACATAGTGGGCTAGAGCACTGCTGGTCAGTGAATTAATATGTCCAAGATTGTATGAATTAGAAACTTTAGTTAGTGAAATGTTTTCCAGTTTTAAAAACAGTCATTGCCTGAATGCCCTATGCTTCTCAATATCGTACTCCATCTTTCACATAAAAATCATATTGGCAATTATACCGTAGGTTATATATATATGGAAGATACTTCTAAGTGCATACTTTGAAGACATTAGCATTTTAAGTGATCAAAGAGCAGCAAGAGTTACAACTTTTAAGCCCAGACATGTTAGCAATATCATTTAAGGAAAGTGGTTTTAAAATGAAGTCATTGAAGTAAATGTAGTGTCACATCACTCAGGAAATCAGTCAGAACATCATGTCTGGTACTACCCCAAAATGACTGGTTACCAAGCATCACATCATGAAGACAGCCAGTAATAGAGTGCTTGCCTTAATCCTATTTATACGGCTGTATTGGGTGTGACTGGCATTGTCCATCTTTATATGTAATAGAATTGTCAGAAATGCACAGAGCTGTTTTACCCTGATACTGAACATTGTCCAAGCCTATTAAAAATCATGACACATTTTTGGCTTGCCTAGTTGTTAACCCACTTGGATAGATGACAGCTGCATCTACAAAATGCCCAATGGATATTAATGCTTCCACTGCTAAGTGCTTTCTTGTAATATCAAAGACTGAGGCATTCTTAGAAGAGAGGAAGTAAACCCCCCTAAATGAAAGATATGCAAAGTATACATTAAAAAGTGTGGATCTTCCAAACACCTTTCCATTAGGGAGACCTGACATCACAAGGTTAAAAAAAAAAAAAATAGAAAGTGAGATGAATAAACGAGCTAATCTCACTGTTTATTTAAATCCATGTTGGATTTTCATTGTTCTCTATTTGTACCTGCATAAAGTTTTTCAAGTCCTTTTATTGTGCAATCTTGTGAAGGGGAAAAAAAACAACCAACCAACCAAGACTTTAATTCTTTTAGTTACTTTATGTTAAACAAGCCTGAGTTAAAATAAACATCTAACTTCATCCCACAGTCCGTTCCTGAACTCAGTGGCTCAGGAGACTTGAGTTCAGAACTGACTTGTACAGACATCGGAACGTTTACACATTAAATACATACAAAGAACATACTAGTTGTGGTGTAGCATTGTGTTTGGCTGTAAGGGACAGTCTGGGAAGTGAAACATGCTGCAGTAACCACAAATGCCATGCCACAACACTGGGGAGTCCCTGATTCCTGATCGTGAATGATTACTGTATTTGTAGACATACGAAAATCCCTGGGATGATTTGATCTTTGGAGTGATAAAGCACTGCTGTAAAGCATATAGTTGTGTCAAAACATTACTACTCGGACTTCATAAAAACTATTTTTACATTCTTTGGAAGTTCTTTATGTCTCTGAATAACCTGGTAACTTAGAGGTTTGACAGAATAGGTGTTTTGTTTGTCTCTTCGAATAATCCAAAAAATCTAGAGACTCCTATAGATGAGTCTTCATTCTACCTGATACTAACAAAACATACAAGTTGCTCATAGGAGCAAAAATTATAGCATATAATGGGTACCTCAGCCCTCCATAAAATAATAAAATCCACTTAGAACATCCAAGTCAAAATTGCTTATAATAATTAATCCCAGAATTTTTTAAAGATGGAAACCTATATATTTTAAATATTTTGATGCCAAAATCCAGTTGCCTGGGAAAAAAGTTATCCTAAGTAATCTCAGTATTTAATTTTATGAGAGCTATCATGTTATTCAAATATAAGCACAAAAACAACTTGCTTCCATAAACCAAGAAACACAGCTGGTCAGTACAGTAACATGGCTTTAAAAGACTTAATATTTCCTTTACTATATGCTGCCTTTCAAACATTAACTTAAAATTTAAGTCCCCTTCAGGAAGCTAGGGGTTTTGCCTGATCCACCATAATATTACTACTGCTATTAGTCTGCCTTAATATATTGTTTGTCAACATGAGGCATTTCCACTTGCAAAAAGTAACCCATTCTTCATTGCAACTTTGTATTGCAATTACAAGTATTAAAGCAAGTAAAAGTTCATATCAAATATTTAAATTGGCAATTTGGCTTAGGTTTTGATTCTCTAGTAAAGAATTATTTTAAAACTCTGAGCTTATGTAACCAAAAATTAAGGGAAAAGAAGAGGTAAGAAGGAAAACCCATATGACGACTCTTTTTTTTAAAGATAGGGTTTGCAGAAAAAAGTATTATAAAATTAGTGAGCCATTTATCACTATTTTCCAGTGCTTACATAAATTAGTCTATAAGACCCCAGTGAAAATAATTTTTCCATGCACAACTTGCCAAAACAAATTAAAATCTCAATAATGCTTTGGGGTTTTGCCAAAGAACTAATAACCTAACAGCTTTATGTTTGTGGCATGAGCATGAGATATTTAGGCCAACAAGCCTAATGACAGGGCAAAACCCAGTATTTTTTCTAGTCATTTGTGTTGTACATATCCATTAAAACTGATGTGGACAAAAAAATACTTTTTTTGAGGAAGGGAAGAACATTTTCCCATGTTTTACCTACTCAGCGCACAAGTACCTTCCTCCTGCACATCTCTTCTATGCTACCTCTCCATCTAAACTGCACTGATAACAATTCCCCACTTCCACTTTACTTTTTAAGTACCCTCTTAAGCCCTCTTTAAAATGCTAGAAGTGTCCTTTTCTTTCTCATTTCCTTCCTTTCTGCTTTTATCATTACTTTTCATCTTCACAGTATTTTAAGGGATTCTATCCCATCATAAAAAGGGATATGAGAGTTTTTGTGCTCGAACGTTTTGCCCCTTCTGTTCTTCACGTGGTTGTGACTGAGACAAGCCCCATAGAAAGGGGGGACAGGTAAAATACTATTTTTTTCTTTGACTATACCGCTTTAGCCTTCCTGATTTGAACAACTAATAAAACAATTTTGTCTTAAGTTCATACAAATGAAATCAGATTTTGTTTCAAAGAACTGAATCATCTGCTTCTCAAGCACACTCAATCTCCTACAGGAAAACCAGGCATTTATCTGCTACACTTCTGTGTACACTTTATTAATCAATCACACATCTTCACATGGTTTCAGGTCTCAGCTTTGACTTAGATTTTTAACTGTAGACTTGCAAAATTTTTTCATCTATCAACTTCCAGCCAGTAAACTGAAATTATGCGACTTCTCTGGATTTTCTGCTACCAGTTTTAAGAGAGAGCTGCAGGATTGATGCTTGTTACAGTTTTAAAGCCAGTTTCCCAAAACTTTTCTGGAATTACATTCTGTGCTTATTTTCCTTAGGAAGCTATGATTTATTGGTCAATTTTAACCCAATTTGAGAGAAGGATATAGATATCAAAAAGACCAAGTTTCTACACGCTTTCTGAAAAATCAGTAGGACCCTGAAAAACTGATACAGCAAAAATGCCCACATATTAAATGTTTCCAACATGAAAAGGCAAGTGTGACTTCAGTAGTCAGCTGGGTCTTCTGGGTTCCCAATGCCAACATATATCCTTGCTAAGCAGGCAAAGGATGTACCCTTAATTAAGGGACACAAGGACAAGCCTTGAAAAAAGATGAGAAAGGATAGTTGGGCAACTGGACTTCAAAGGGAATAAAGGAAGAAGTGGAAATACTGCACTTTTCTTAGTACAGGCTGTCCCTAAGCAATCCTTTAGCAATGTGGAACTGTAGCAGCGTCTGGGTGAACAAAAAAAAAGGTGATAATTAAGTAATTAAGTACCATCTTGCTCTTCAGCCTCTGATGTGCTTGATGTATTCAGTGAGACTAACACATTACCTCCTGTGACGTCCAGGATCTCACTACAACTTCCAGTCATGTTGATGGTAGAGCACTCAGGTAGCTCCATATGCATGAAGTGAAACCATATTAATTGTCAAGCATGACTGGAACATAACTGCAGAGCCATTGCAACTGATGCAAACCAAGAAACAGCAAAAACCTTATTTCATTATTTCTTTGTAATCTCCTTCAGCTGTTCAAATAAAGGGCCTAATTTTCAAATTTTACCCCACTGACAGTTGAAAACACTATAAACACTGTTTTCTTCACAAGCAAGACACTGACACTCAAATTATGAATTGAGAGTTTACTACTTTGATGACCTCATTCTCAAGTTTTCTTCACGCAATCCACTCTTGGGAGAATGTTCTGGGGCTGACTGTGTAATTTACAGCCAGGCAAAGTGTCAGTGATAAACCTCTTGCACTGTTTCACACAAGGAGATAATTACAGTCTAACACTGGTTTGCATCCACTGTGAATAGGTGTAAAAAACTGAAGAAGATACGAGCTTATGGCAAATATAGTAAATAACTTTTTTTTTCCATGAGTCTTTAGTTCTATGTATTAAGAGGTTAAAAAAACTGTATATCATGAAGCCAAAAAAATCATATTTAACATCAAGATCTACTGTAAAAATGCTAAAGGAACATTTTTTTATTCATACTTATAATCATCTTTGTATATTTACTGATAGGGATTTTATTTGTTTCATTAATAATGCTCTAAGAAGAATGATGATAGTAACATCTCTCAATTGAACTCTGATGATGTCACTCTTTTCATTTTTTTTTTGCCTGCTGATTCATTCATTCTACATCAAAAAGAAATCATATAATGGTTGAGGTTGGAAGGGATCTTAAAGATCATCTAGTTCCAGCCCTGTGCAATGGGCAGGGGCCCCTTAGGATTCTCCTGTTCATTTCTTTGTTTATTCAAGGTGCAGAAAGTTGTAAATTGCTTATTGTTAAGCTTTTGTTAACATTCTTTACCCTACCCCTTTATTTACAGAGCTCTGAAGATGCAGCCTGTCATCCTTATGGCAGTGAAGTGCTCCCAGGGCGGGCTGTACCTCCTACCTTGTGCTGCAGGTCCTTCTCCTTCACACTTCCATGCACAACTGTTTACCACCTCACACCAGCTGAGCAATTAAGGAATTAAATGGGCATGAGTACAGTACCATTTGAGAGCAGTACCCTTCTAATACAGACAAGGTCTTTGAGAATAACTCCCTGTAAAACAGGGGGTCGTGCAGAACTAGGCCTAATCAGATGGGTTTGTCTACTGAAGCATTTTATTTGCGTTTTGACCATGTGTTGTAGTTTAACCCCAGCCAGCAGCCAAGCCCCAGGCTGCTGCTTGCTCACTCCCCCACCAGAAGGATCCGGGAGAGAATCAGAAGGGTAAAAGTGAGATAACTTGTGGGGTGAGATAAAGACAGTTAACAAGTAAAGTAAAAGTAGCACACACAAACAAAGGAAAACAAGGAATTCTTTCACCACTTCCCATGGGCAGACAGGTGTTCAGACATGTCCAAGAAAGCAAGGGCCCATCACACTTAACAGTAACTTGGGAAGAAAATGTCCCCCCCTTCCTCCTTCTTTCTCTCATTTTATATAAAGAACATGATGTCATAAGGTATGGAATATCGTTTTGGTCAATTGGGGACCTTTTAATTCTGTCAGAAATGTGAGACAGAAGAAGTGTGTTGAGATGTTTAGTCTTAAATTATTGCCCATGAGAGAATATTCTTATTTGCCAATAAAGCCACAGGAATGAAGGACACTCTGAAAGTCAATGAAGTATTTGATGACGATGTCCTGCTGAAGAAATACCACAAAGAAATTCTGGATTTGTAAATCAGCTGGAGGAAATATGTAATACTAAGACAACTACTGTGCTATTCAACATCTGAAAACAAAAGGTTGATAATCAGTGTGGCTCAAGCAAGTGGCTTCCACAAAGGCAAACCCAGCTGAACTGCCTTTGAGAGTCCCACCAGCAGCACAGCTGAGCAGAGGTATTTATTTCTGAGTTAATTGGACAGCAACTGAGGAAAAAGGACAGATTCCGAAGTATGAAGCAAATTCACCAATGTGATTTTGCCTTATGGGGGTGGAAGATGGTCACAACAAAATCAGATAATTGAGTTTGGAAAGGACATTTGTATGTCCCCTGGTTCAGCCCTCCACTCAGAGCACCGTCACTTCAACCTGAGTGAGCGTTAGAGTGATATACCATGGAGATACCAATCACAGGCCCACACTTTATCCAGGCTCTGAGTGAAACTCTGGCACCGTCTCACCATCTCTGAGGAAGCAGGTGGATGAATTGTTCACCTTGCCCTCACTTTGTATTGTCCAAGTGTGTGGTGGCAGTTTTAGCTAGCATACTTGAGTAATATTTGTTAAATCATCTCAACCTCTATCCCTGATCTGTAATTAGGAATGGACACACGCTATGTGATCTGTAGTATGACTGGTCCAAGAATCTTTTTATAATGATATTTCTTGAGCAATTCAAACTGTCTTTTGAGACTGATATCTGCAAAAACAATTACTGAAAAGTCTTAGAGATAGCAGCTTTTTCTGCAAGCATTTTTCATATTAAGCTATTCAGTGAAACAGCTGGGGCAAGCAGGGGAAAGTATAAGCACAGGCATGGGCAATTTAGCATATTGTTCTACTCAGTGTAAACACATGAGGTTTTTTTTGAGGCATTTGCTCAGATGTAATTATTCTAATCTTGTATTGAGAAAGCATGTGTAGGAAGTGTTTTTTCAATCAAATGATCAAGAAAGATAATCCAAAATGCTCTACATCCCATGTTGCAATTAATTCTCTTAATCTTTAGCTTTATTCATGTTAAAAAGCACTTTGTAATTCTGTGAACTATACCTTATCCTGCTGTAGGTATTATTTTGTATATCACTGCTGGAGCATAATAAAGCAATGGTTCAGTTCTGTGTAATACTGAAAATGATATTACCACAGTTAATGGTTTCTTTTCATTTAAATAAACTCTATTGACTGAGATGCTGATTTTCAGTATGCAGTATACCTACAAAAGTCTGTTGTGATTACTAAGATATGAAATAAAGAAAATATGAGAGACCAGCATTTGGAACAATCTTTTAAAAACATATGCAGTAAAAGTCAAAACATGCCTAGAGCAAAAATTTTGCCACAATGTTTATTAAGTAGAAAAGCAAGGTCTTATATGTGATTTGGGTATATATGCCATGTGTCTTTCAATATGTCACAGCAGACAGAACATTTTATAACCAATGTAGATGCCCCTGTGTACACTACTAGAGAATGATAAATGTGTTTAATCAAACTGATCAAATTTTATGACACTATTAACATTATAAGATGTGCAGGTAAATGGATACATATGCAGATATGTTCCTTTGAGGATGTCAATTTATGTTTTCAGATGCTGCATATATAGCTGAATGTTAAACTCCTTTTCAAACATTAAATTTCATTTGGAACAAGTACACCACTCTGTTTTAAATTGTTGACCTTAAATAGCTGATCATTAAAGTGTCAGCCATTTGTCTGAAAATACTAAAATGGATTCTGGATGGCTTCCAGAATCTCAAAGAATTATGTGACAATGTAAAATGGATTATGTACTTTTTCAATGATGAGTCCAGCCTGTCAATTTCATTATTTCTCTTCTTGCTGTGTACCCAGGACTTACATTATGCTTTGGAAATGTAAAGGTCAGCTTTAGGTGGTGCCAATTACACAGAAAACTCACAGTGCTGTATCGGCCCATTTGTTCTGTTATTTCTGCTGGCAATGTTGAAAATGAGTAACACTTAGTGCTCTGTCCAGTATTGAGTTTCTGATTCACTCTGACAGGATACCATTAGCAGTTATTCAGGCTTTGGCTGGATACTAATTTTGTTATATTCTCTTTAAAGATAATACTGAATAATACTGAACAATTTTGCTGGAGTATTACATGCAACTCAATTTCCTCTGATGTGAATGCAAGTCACCAATATGCAAGAAGCCTCAACAAGACATAAAGCTCTTCTTCTGCTTTATTCTGTAAGAATATTTATACAGGAAAAATCCATTAAAAATAATAATTAACAGCTGCCTGTGTCATTAACTAACACAACTAACTATAGAATTAACAGAATCTACTCTAACTGAGATATATATATATTCTTTTGTTGACTGGGGAAAGGGAGGTGAGGGTTCAAGCTCTCTTAAACCTTATATCCAGTTGGAAATGTTCAACAATCAGAAAAAATTTTGGTCATGTAATCAGTGAAACAAAAACATCCTACCAGATAGAGTACTGTTGTCTCATATGCACTACAAGTTACAATATCCTAAAAATTGCATTACATCATAAAGCAACTATTTCACAAAGTAAAATTACAAAGCAAGAACCTTAACCTCTACACTGTCAGAAGGCTTTGCAGTTACAGAAGAAAAAGGGTAAGAGACTCTAAGGAGAAAAAAAAAAGTAATGGTATTTTTAAATCTTTGCATCCTCCTACAGTTAGTTTGTAACAATATGAGCAGACTGTAAATACCTACATACATATTTAAATACAAAAACTTTTAAAAGGCTCAATATGCCTCCAAGTATTGACATATTTTTAAAAGAACTTAAAATTATTATAGTTTGGAATTAAGATGAAGTATCAAAAAAACAATAAGGAAAGTGCTTCAGGCACTGAGGTATACAGTATAAAAAAAGGCTTTGAAAATTTTGTCAGTTCTAATCCCCTAACACCCAAAATAATTTTCTTGACAGCTTGTTGATTTCTGGAAAAAAAAAAAAAAAAAGCTGAAATTATCTGAAATTGCTTTTACTTACCAGTCATACAAAAATATCCCATTTTTATAGAAATTAACATAAATTAGATAGCTTTATGGAATACTCCTGACTTCTAGATCTTGTTAGAGACAATTTTTGAGGAGTACCTGTCCATATAAACAACAACAAATAATATCATGCCTATCTGCAGTCTGAATGCATTACCTCAAAACAATTGCTTTCTTTTAAAGAAAGGGAACAAACCTTCCTTCTTCAGAAATGGATTTAACAAAAGAACTAGTACGTCCCACAAAGCTTTTTAGTCTCATGAAAAGAAATGTATGATTTCTTTTCATTACACACTACCTCTGCAACCCATTAAATTGGGGGATAGGTACTAATTTATATGCATGCACAAATGTTTCCATCCTCCCAAATATACAGAGACTGTTGATCACCTGTTGACACCAATAGTAAGACTCCAGTAACGCACTATCAGGTTATTAGCTATTAAAGTTTGCAAGGATCAAAACCTCTCTACTACTACCTCACTGTTTTTCAGCTCTTTTAATTCTAGTAAATCTGAAAAGGCAGGTTTACAGCTAACTACTCTTTAATCGCCCACATTTTGCCCCAATAGCTAAACACCGCATAATTTTGACATCCAAATAAGAGTAATTTTCAAGCAGAGTTAACAACAGTCAAGCGTGTCTGAAGCTTCATAAAAAATGCATTTCATCAGAATGTTTACTTCACTACAGGTTAACAGGACTAATTTGTGAAAAACAGTTGGCAAGAAATTCTGTAAACAAGAGTTAACTTTACAGACTTGTGATTAGGGGAGATGTGTGAACAAGGTGCAGAAAAGCCAGCTAGAGGCCCAAAAGCTTGCAGTCATACTGATGAAATTAAAGCAATTTTGAAAGAAGTGCTTATTTATGTTGACACTTGGCAAAAAAACCCTTGGTAAGTGATGTGCAGAGAGAAAGCACCATATTTCATTAGCACTGTGTGTGTGTGTGCACCTGTACTGCCCCACATGTGAGGCGCTTGTCAGTGTATCAGGCTTTTTTCCATGAATTACAACTCAGCTTGTAAAAAGTGCTAGTAAGTCAGAAGGAAGTATGCAACCACCGCACAGGCTTTTATGCTTTAAGTAATGACTGCATTAGACAAAGCCACAGCAAAACATTAATTCACTGACACCAGTTCCTTCACATTCCCCCAGTCAAGTACAGACCCATTCTGAACCTACTGTATATTATTATGAAATTGTAAAGGTAAGATGTGGCTTGCACAAAGGTGACAGAAAAACAATGTTATGTAAAACTGTGCCAAATCATCATTGATTTTCATCAGTTTTGCATTGCTGGAAGCAAAGTAATGAGGCAGTATCCAATCAGTAGGGAAAGAAATCTCTGTCATTCTTTAACACAATAGTTTCTAGGGTATTTGGGAAAGCAAATGGAGTAAAAATAAAACTAGGAGGGCAAGGAGGTGGAGGGCAAGAAAAAAGCCCAACAATATAATTAGTTGAAATGTGCATTATGGAAGAGACAGTACTGCCGACTCTGGTTCTGCGAAGACAAAGCCAAGTAGCACATCAAGAAAATCCTGTTAGAAGTTAACCCGGATTCCTGGATGAGACACCACTGGCAAAGCAAAAACCTAAGGCCCCCACGCAGGTCACATCATCTAGATATGCTAATGTCCAGGATCCAGCAAGACCTGGAAGAAGGCCTTAACCTCTTTTTGGCAAAGGTAAGCTTGCCTAGATTTTTAATTCAGCAGAATAAATTTTTTCCTGAATCCTCATGGAAGCATAATAAAACTGTGCTTCTCTCAAACCAACTTCTTTGGCTACAGAAAAAGCAATGAAAATGTTTTCCTTAATTGAGAAAAATATATTTTATTACATGGAATGAAGATTTCTGCCTCAAGACTATTTTAAGAAGTGGTTTAATTTCTAGCTTGCTATAAAATCTAGATAATTTTTGCATATGAAAATATGAAATTAATGTAAGCACCAGTGACATCTGTACCTCCCTCATCCCATCCCCCCACTCAGGAGAATATATTTCCTCAAAATTTCTGTAATCAAGTGCACACATGTGGTACTGATCTTTCCTATATTTAAATATTTTCCTTCTTAACTATATATTTGCAACTTCAAAGACTTTTAAGTTGCAAAATAGGAGGGGGAAGGGGGGTGTAAGACCTTTCTTGGAGGACCTCCAAGGCAGTCTACACCAGAGGAAGATTATTTTAGTTACACCGATCAGATTAGAAATAGACATGGATTTCTCCAAAAATATTAATTTTACATGTTTAGCCTTGTCCAGAAAACAGGTATGAGAGACTTCATACATTTCATCATTTTTCTGATCTTTTAATCCATATTCATGCCAACAGTCCCATTACAGAAAATGGGATCAGAGTGCTTAAGGTGGTTAGAAAAAAAAATATTAAAAAATAGTTTACTTGCTTGTATGAGGATTACTCACTCAAGAAATGAGTTCCATGATTATAATCATAGCTAGTAACATTCCTCATGTGCTTCAGAATTTCTATGATCCAGCCTTGGACAACTGGATGAGCTAGGGATTTCCATAATCTTGTCATAAAAATCTATGCATAAAAGATTAGGAGATGGTTTAGCTTTGATCAGTGAGAAGCTGTAGCCACTACCCCCTCCCAGCATCATTCTAACAAATAAAATCATAATACTGTAAGACAGCTTTACCTCTTTCTCTTGTCAGATTGGCATTAAGATGGCTATCTTCATAATGCTGTGGAATAACTGTGGAATTAAAGATTAACTTTCTCTTTTGCTCTACAGAATCCTACCTTTCCAGTTCATCAGAAGGATGGCACTAGTAGCTACAGCTTTACCTTTTAAATGTGATATCAGCAGTAAGAAAAACAATTTGATATTCCTAAATATTAAGTATGTTCCCAGAAGTTAATTGTCTTTGTTTAGCAAAAGTTTCTAGAAAAATGTTAGACCAAATATTTTTTTCTCCTCCAATCCCCAAAAAAGAATATATAGCTAGAGACATGTTGCTAGCATAAAATTAGGAGATCTCTTTGGGGAAGCTCCTTTTTAATGTTTATATGTAACTTTTTCCTTGTAACTAACAATGTCAAGTACTCATAGCTAGTGATAGACACAGCTGCTGTTTTCGTCTCCTCATGAGAAGTTCTGCATTAGTTTTGCATTTTGACATTATAAACTAGTGCCCAAAACCTTCTTCCTTTAGTCACTATCATACTATCAAATGGATCAATAAATATATAATAAATATTAAATCTTGAGCACTCACCTTCAAAATTATTTGCAAAATGTTTAAGTCTTAAAAATTTCCTTTTCTCAAATGAAGAAGAGTTATAAAAACCCTGAATCATGGACAGCACAAAACTTGGTATAATTATGCTACAGAAGAAGTACATATGATAAAACCTCTCTACATTCTGGCCTGTGATGTTTACCATTTCCTTAAGTTTCCTCCACATTGGTTCCTGCTGTACAATGTCCCTACTTTTCTTCCATGTCATTCTTAATGACCTGCTTAGCCACTAGTGATTTTCCAGAATCATCAGAATTGTCAATCACTCTGAAAACTACAAAGGAAATTAGACAGCAAGAATAACTTTTGAAATAATCTGATCTTGGATGTTATTCTAGGATGTGCAAGGAATTGGCTGACACAAACTCAGAGCTGCTGGCAGTGCGTTGAGAGCGCACAGAACATGCATGAGCTATCAAATGACTGGGCAAGGGCAAAGAGAGTGCTTATGCTAAATCATGAAATAAAATATCTCTACTGATGCAAATACTGATCAGGAGGTAAAAAGGGGTCTAAAAATCCCCAGAAGATTATTGATTGATCAAAATGCATCAATCTAAATTACTTAGTGCAGTTCTTAAAGCTTGTTTTTTTTTTTTTTTCTGTTGAGTTCCCTTCAGTTGTTCTCATCACTTGTTTTTAAAAGCAAAGAAGTGCAAATACTAAATTTATGTAATAGATTAAAATGTGTTAGGGACATCACGGTGAACTAGAGATCTCTCACATCCTGCTAAACTGTTCAACTTCCCAGCTATCTTACTAGATCAGGGTAAATCTGTCACTCCTGCTATTAGTATGTTACACAATGTAGAAAAGATTTAAGTCAAAGACTGAGCATACCACACTACCTTGATGCAAAGACAGTGGTAAAACAGGATATGAAAGCAGGGAGGAAGTCACTGCTGGTGAGAAGAATGTCTAAGAAACCCTATAGATCTTGAAGAATAATAAAAAAAATAATCCAGGTGTTGATATGGTAGAGCATCCACTGCTCAAGCATAAAGTACAGAGAACCACCAAAATTTGCTCTTTAAAATATCATGAACATCAATGCAGGAGGGGGTGTGTGAACAGGGAAGTTAAAAAAAAAAGTAAAAATTTGTTGGCTTTATAAGTTGTAGTGACTTCTGATGACATCTCAAATCTGGATTTCCTACAGTCAAGATAACTCTTGGTATACTTATAGATTATAATGTAAATTGTAGATTCAGTATTTTAGTTTGATCTGTATGTCTCCATAACCTACAGATCCCAACAGGTATGTCTCTGTTTGAAACTCAGTTATTTCCATAGTTTATGTACAAAGGCCCCAAAGAACAAAAGCAGTGTGCACTAGCTTTTCTGTGCACTAGCCTGAAGGAAGTTAAAAAAATTAAAATAAAGCCTGAAGAAATGAGACAGTCCTGAAGGGCCCCTTAAGCTGATCTCATAACAGAAAATAAAATTATTGTTAACTTCCACTCTCTAGCACAAAAAAAAATGCACGCAAGACAAGAGACTGCTAAACACTAAAGTTTTATGTATGTAGAGATGTATTTTTTCCCATTGAAAGACTATTTTTGTAGTTTATAAATCTGCTTCTTACTTTGGAAGCTCTGAGATAATTTGTAAACAAGTTAAAGCTGGACCTAATAAATGCTGATATTTTATTTCAGTCACCTGCTCCACTCAAATAATACCTCACCTGGTATCACAGGAGTCAGTGCAACACTGATTTTGTAAGTATTTTATGGGGTTGTTTTTAAATATAAGTAAAACTTAAGTTCTGCCATGATAGTCAACGTTCTCAGCAGATTTCATTTTGCTTAAAACTGGGCAAGCTAGAAGTTTAGCAGTGCTAGATTGAGGAGTGGCCTTGCTCCATACGAGGCCAGCAGGGACACCAGGGAAGGAGGGCCAGCTTTGAAAGCAAGATGTTGGGTTTCTCATCCTTGGTGACCCACTTGCTTTATACCTTTCCAGGGACTTGTGCATCAAGCCCAGCCACAGCCCTGATCTGCACTGGGAATGCACAACTGCTCCTGTCTGAGGATATACTGCACGTCTTTCCACCAGAGATGGGACGAAAGAAAAAACAGATCAGTAATATCAGCTGTAGGTTAATGGTACAAAAATTTTAGCGCTTAGACACCATTTTGAGTATTTTCTATTCCTGTAAGAGATGCAACTTCTATGTGTTGTCTTGCTTGACAGTTATGGGAATTTATTAATCTCAAGCCAAATAACCCATTTCATTTTCCTTTCTTTGGTTACCAAATCCACAGCCAGACAAGAGACAGCAGTTTCTCTGGCCAGGTTTACTGGCAATCAATCTCTGCTGTTATTGTAGCCTCCTTGGTTCTAATGCTCAGCAGGGAGCATGTGTTCCTACATGCTGTCTGAAATATTAATACAAAAATTGTACTGAGGTTTCTGATAGCAGCAGATTGGTTTCTCTGAGGTTTTCTGATTAGAGGTGCATTGGTGATTCCGAGAAGCCAGTGGCGCCGAAATGGGTTAAACTTAATAAGGTTTTGAAAGCTGATAGCATAATTTAAGAGGGCTCAGAGTCACAAAGCTACAGACCTGGCTGACCCCGGCATATTACAGTGTTTGTTAATGTTCTGTTACCGACATCTTCTAGTCAACCAAAAGCAGATATATTAAGTGAAAAATTGACTTGTGGTTCACAAAGATAGGCTACCCTTTCTTCCTTTTTTGTGCCAGTTGGCCGACTAAGATGTAAAGGGAGGGGCATCATGGCTTCTGTTTTTACCAGGGCTCTTGGGAATGCAGTCTTCAAAAACATTAACTTCAGCTTCCAAATAAAGAAACATAATTGACTTAAAATTTTTATCCTCATAATCTTATACGATATGTGCCCCTTGGGAAATCTAAAAACAATTTAAGGAATAGAAGACGTGGGAAAAAATCCTTTTACTTTGAGCATGATGATTATAATCATATAAGCTTTAGAATCAGTGCAACTGGAATATAGAGTGATTAAAAAAAGCACTAAAATTTATATTGTGCTTTCAGAATCAGTGTTAATTAAATGAAGTGTTGGCCAACTCACAGTGTTTTAAACTGAATCTTCTTACTAAATGTTTAATGACAATAAGTTGGCTTAGCAATATTTATTGCAGTCTTTCGAGGAGGGTTTTATTGAAATTCTCTTTCCAACCAGGACAAGCTGACAGCTTTAAGAACCCAGTAACTGAACAGGGAAAAGGGATTTTCATCGTTACAAAGTCTAAATTAATGCAAACAATGAAGAGAGGTAACAGTCTCATGACTCCTCTTATAATCTTGTTATGTTCTGAAGGAGGTGTCTGAATTCCCATGCCTCCCTTATTCAGTAATGAAAATACTCTCCCAGGCATAGACCAACACGAACAGCAGTCAGCAGATGAAAAGACCCTGCAAAATAGGAATAAAGGTGCAAAATGTCAATGGTGCAGACCTCTGGTTATGTGTTAGCTGACATTCTTGAGACAGAAACTATAAGGCCTCTACTCCGACTATTGCATCAGCTGCACCATTTATTCACTAAGACTGTTTGCTGGAGTTCAATTTATAACTTTTATTACAAAACAATAGTCTGAGTTCAGGCAAGGCCAAACACTCCATCTGGGTAGCTTTTTCAGGCCCACAGCCTCGCAATCCTGACAGAACTGTCTGAGGAAGCTAATCCCTCACGGCAGAGGCAATATTATCAGGGAGAAAAGTGGGTACTGGCTAAAGCCACTTGCATTCTCCAGGTGTGCTGCCTCTGCTCTCACTCCCTCCCCTCTGTTACATGGACTGATTGGGCTGTCCCAATGTTAGAGAGAAACCAGAGTTCACAGGGAAGCAGGGGATGTTCAAAACTGTCTCGGGAAATGCGGGGAGCCAGGGGCAACCTGGCAGTGCCTGGGCCTCTAATGAGTTTAAAATGTGCGCTATTGCTGTGTGACATGGTAATCTCTCAAAATGTATTCCCTCAATATGTTGTTCCAGAGGCAATTGATTCAGATGTAAAACTCTCTTCATTAAATAACTTTCTGACATGTCCCTTTTAGGAAATGAGAATTTAAGTACAATAAGCAACATGAGTCACCTGTGATGATCACAGACAGAATTTGCATATTAATTGGGATTAAAATCTGGGAGTTTCTGACTGTCAGTGTTGCCTGTGCACAGAGCCCAACTGCTATAAGAAAAGGGAAAATGCTCTGTTGGGTCTGCAATCTACGAATACCATTTGTGGTGAGATTTTTATGCCCATTTGCTTTAAAGTTTGAGCACTCACCTGAATTCACTGTATTCATCTTCCATGCCAGTGACTACACTGTCACTGCTGTGACCACAGTGTCACTGCTGTCACTGTGCCTGATGGCCCAGTTCTTTCAATGATCAAAATATTTTTTCTCTGAGAATGCATCTGGGGATATCATAAAGATGCTGCACTTAGCCTCAGAAGGAAAACTTACAGCTCAGCTCTTAACGGCCTCTCACTCCAAGGTAAATTTTAGGGGAAGGCACCTTGGCCCACAAGTACCTACAAACACTCTCATAGACTTCAAAGAGAGGCTCAGGAACTCAATTATCTTTCATGTTGTTTTTTCTTGGTATAAAAGTTAAAAAAGAAAGAAAAGTTTAAAATAACCCATAATTTATCTCATCAGTATGTGGGAAGGATCTGCCTCTGTGTTATCTGTGTTTAGAGAACACAGATAATTCTGAATTTCTAATTCAGAAAAAAATAAGAGCATTCAAAAAAATCCCAAACAAATAAAACCCAAAACAAAAAACACCCCACCCCCTCAATAAACTAAAAAGCCCAACCAACAAACTAAACAAAAAACCTCATGCTACAAGTGAAGACTGAGCACTGCCAATTGTCATTATGTAAAGATTTACAGAAAAAAAGCAGTTGCACAGAAAACCTTTGAATCAAAGTGCTGTTATTAAATAATCCTAATTTTCATATAATGGCAAGTTTCAGTAGTAGGTCCACTTCTGAGATTGTAAAAACAGCAGGATAATGCCACAGTAAAAGATGAGATACATGTGTTGACACAGTATTCAATGACTGAATTCTCACTCCTCCAGGTTGCAAATTGTTGACCGAGCAGTGAGAGTAAAAACCTAATTATCTTCTTGAAGCCTTAACTTGGCACAGTATTCTTCCTTCATTTTTTAAGTTTTCCCCTCTTCTCATACTACAGATGGAAAAATTAAGACTGCCCTGTTGGTGATGGCAGCTCAGAATTTAGTACCACTTTGAGACAATGAAATATATTTCAGTGACTATCAAATGAAATATAAAACCTTAAACCAAGTTAAAGAGAAGTTGTGTGCTTAAAGCTGTGAAAGCTTATTTTGTGTGAAATAAATTTAGAGGATAATATATAAACCAGTTGGTTTTGGTTGGTTGTTTTTTTTTGTTTTTTTTTTTTTCCTGCCTGAAAGTATGCACTGTCAGTGTGTGACTATAGATTTTTACTCCCAATTCATAACCACAAGGGACTTTCTACTGTGAGCTAGAATAATGGCAATTTCAGTGATAAAAAAACTACCACCATGAACAAAAAAAGCAGCTAGTCTGATTCCCAAAAATTTAGAGTATGATAAAAAACGTTCCATGCTGTTCCTCTTAAGGCTTAGTATAGGATTACATCAGGATTTTTCTTCTTTTTATCTTCATAAAAAATCACAGGCCTAACGGGGAAATCATGAGTCAAGGATAGCTAGAAAGATAATGTCAGTGAATTAATACTTCAAGGAGAGGATAACTGGTGCTGTAATCCTGAATTCCAGAGTGAATGCCTGAACACCACCTGTGTAATCTGCATGATTTAGACATGGCCGCTTTCAGACGTAACTCTTGCCTCGTGATAAAGTTTTCATTTGGGAGAAACCGAAGTTCAAAAATTTCATGTATTTTCACATGATAGACATAATGTGAATAGATAAGGGCTGGGCATCAAGACAGCTTTTGCTGGTTACATAGCCCAGCTAAAGCTGGTAATCTTTGCCTGACAAGTCTTGCATGCTTTTAAATAAAGTGGAATAACTTCAGCAAAATAAAGGCAGGATAGCTCTCTCTGTTCCATAGATCAGCATAATTAGGGTTCTCTGGACAGCTGGGATAAATAAAGGTTAAAGAAAGAGGAATGATGTGAATCTTGGTGACAGTTTCAGCATTCAGATGCTACGTGGAAAGTACCTCCACTCAGTGATGAGCTAGCAGAAGGATAGTGGTTGTAGTTTTGTTCGGAGAGCCCCTGGTAAACTGAGATTTTTAGAATATCAACTAATTTATTTCTGCTAAAAAAATATCGTTCTGCAAGGTCTGGCTGCAATGTTAAAAAGTCTACAGGAAGAAGAATCTTGCAGCTCCCTGCACACACTGTCACAATACCTAAATACGTATATTTTAAAATATAAGTTTAAAGCACTTTCTCATAACTTTTGAAGATGCCTATCTGCTGTGGAAAAAAGGAAAAATTAGATTAGGAACTGAACATTTCCTTAGGCATCTTTCTAGGAGAACAGACATGTCTTGTTTAAGGTGAATGGATAATGTATTTTATTTTCATGGGGGAAAGAAGAGAAAGAAAATAGATTTGTTGAGTTAAGTTTACCATTTCCTCCATGAACATAAAGACAGGAATAAATAGATTGACATTTCTTTGGGTTTCAAGAACTGTGAAGTTTTCATAAAGAATAGAAATGATTAGAAAATATCTAGTAATACCTTTTTCCATCATTCATTTTCTCTTCATTCTTCTGTCTCAGAACTTTACAAAGACTATGTCTGTTTCTCCTACTGCAATAAGACCTCCTATAAAAAAATTATTAGTTTAGCCAAAGTAAAAAAAAAAAAAAAAAGAAGGGGAAATGCATATAGTTTAATAAAAAGCCTAAATATTTGCACATGCAGCTGATGCTCCCTAAATGGGATGCAAAGGAAACTAGACTGTGAATCTCAATATGTAAGTATAAGCAGGTTTAGAAAGGTTCACTAAAGGGTATGCTTGTATTGCAAATGACAGCACAGATCAAAATAATGGGATCTCTCCTGTTCCCAGAAAGAGCTGCAATGAACTGATTGGAATTTCACCTTGAGGTCACCTCTGGTCTCAGTTGTCTTCCTTAGTATTCATACTATTCAATAACCACTGTGATGCTAGTGACAGTATCCCATCAGTATTGCAAAATTCCCAGTGCAATCTTTGCTTCATGTCTGAAAATGTGTGCATTCAGTGACAGGGAAAAATATTTTAAAGCATACGAGATTTATATAGCACCCTCTAACCTAAAGGATTTCAACGATTTTCAGAAACTATCTCTAGCAAACTGAAAATATAACTCACTACTACATGTCACTCCAGAGCATGCAAAACTCTTACTAATAGGTTGGTCATATATGGGGATGGTAGTAATGGCTTATTTAGATGAAACACTTTTTACAAAATTCTACCAGTTGTTCACTGCAGTACTATAAAGATGAATTAAAAGTTTTCCTCTCCATGTTAAAAAAAAGTTTATTATTTCTTCCCGTAAGAACTCCAAGTTGTTTATCCAGTATTCAATTAATTTACCTTTGAAGGATGAATGTGACAGTCAAGTTTGTTCAAATGAGGATCCGGAGTTCCAGAAAGTCTGGAGATAAGATGTAGTATTCTGTTGTATAAATGCAATTCGACTGTATTAAATTAACTTCTCTCAATATTCATACTAATGTAAGAACAATATCAGTATCATTCCTAAAATCCTCTCCATCCAGGTCTTTTACGCTAGCTGTTTAGTCCTCTGATGACTCTTGGTTTTGCTATTTTTATTGTCAGCTACAAAGATGTCACCACCTTCAGTTCTGTGGAGTAGAAAATGTAAATAAAATTTGTAAATTCCCTGTCTTAGGATGCTATATCCTAATTTAAAAAGCAGTTGTATGTAATAGAATTGTCCAATATAGATCAGTTTTTAAGTTTCCATTATTCTACTGATATTATTGATGCAGATAGTAAGTGAATACTAAATAGTGAGATCTGTGAGTGAAAAGGACAGAAATTTGAAGTTAATTCACGAACAGCACTATTAAATAGACATCAAGAAATAAAGCCCCCCTGAAAATAAAAGTAGTACTCTGGATCAAAGGACTAAGTATCCTTTGGATATTACTATGAATGAAATTCTTCATTAGAATTAAGGTCACACTTAACTGTTTGCTACATTAGACTCATCTTTTGGTGTTTTAAGTGTGTCTTCGGCTGTTCCTCAGCTAAAACTAGAAAACAACCCTATTTCTTTATAAAGAGCATTTTAAGCAATTTCTGTTCTAGCATTTAGGTACAATGATACACAGCTTTAGAAGAACAGAATTAAACTACTTTAGTAGGATTACTTAGCTAGCCACGAAGCTTTTTTTTTAAAACCCCCACCATAGAATTGCATATTACAAGTGAAAAAGTGAAAATGCTTATGCCTCTAAAGAAGATCAGTCATCCTCTACTGATTTGCAAAATGTATGGTTTGAAACAAACTCCTCCTTTGCTGCAAACCAAAGCCAGTGTTATAATGAGACGTGGTTCAGAATTAAATGACTTACATTAAATGCTGTTATTCAATTTTGCTGAGTCCAAGTTGCCAAAACAGAGATAGTAAAATTTGTACATAGGCTTGATTGGAAGCTGCTGAAATCACTGACAAAGATAAAAAAAATCTGCATGGATTCATCTCAAATATTTAACTCATAGAAGCTGTAGATGATAAATACTTCTTAGTAGTGATAGGAGGTAACATCATCAAAGCATAGAAAAACTTAGGTTGGAACACACCTCTAAGATCATTAAGTCTAACTGTAAAATAAGACACAATGGCAATGGAGAATGGCTTGGAAAATTTAGGCTGGATGTTTGGAAAACATTCTTTATTGGGTGAGTGATAAAACTTCTCCCTTAAAATGCTGTGGATACCACATTGCCTCAAACAGCTGTGGGCTTCCTATCCCTGAAGTTTTCCAAGACTGAGCTAAACAATGCTACAGCTATCCCTACACCTCTATCCTTCTCTCAAATAGGACAGAACATCCTAAGATTTCTGTTTTAGTGCACCACATCCTTCCTGTGATCTGTACATGTGTCTCTGCTTACCAAATGGCCAACTCTTTCGAATGATACAGGATTGTACAAGGAACTCATGTCACCAAGCAATGACTGGTTCCAGCACAAGAGAGAGATGGAAAAGAAGTAATTCATGCTACTTTTGCAGTGAGTGGAGGGCTAAAAGATACAGAATTTACTTCTCTGTGTCTCCTTGCCTTGTTATTTCACAGAGCTCAAGCAAAGCAACCCGCCAGCCTGCTTTCTTCTCCGGATAATGACAGGATGGCTTTGAGCAGCACTAAGATCCTGCAACTCTCAGAACCACACATTACTGATTTCCCAGCAGGTCATCAAGTGCACCCTCCTGAGGAACATTTACACTCTACTTGTATGTTACAAAAGTTTTCACAAATCTGTAAAAGAGTAAAATTAACTCCTTTTCAAGTTCAGACGATAAACAAAAGCACGATTGACAAGCAATACTAATATATAGTGGTGACTGCACAGCACAGTGGCCTCTGTGATAATTAATACACCATGTTTACTTCCCTATGTTATACACTTTGAAATCAAACGAATGTGACTGATAAGTTCAGCATTTTTAATGGACTGTGTTGTTCAAGATAACTGAGAGTCATTGATTGATAGGTGAGGCTGTGAAGTTATGGAGCAGTCGTATGCTAATACATACGGCACCAAAAAATAGCTAAATCACCAACTTTATAATGAGCCAAGGACTCTGAAGGTGAGAGTCAGGCTCTAAATAGGTGGAAAAAGCCCTGCAAGAACAACCTTAGTCCTTAAACTCTGTCTCTGAAGTGTTGTTCAGCATTAGGGCTCTAGGCCTCTTCTTATAGATGATGAATTTTAAAGAATAGAAATTACTCGTGTAGCCAAGAAAATTGAAAACAGCATTGCAAAATCAGTAAGGCTGAATTAAGGAAATAAAAAGGAATATAATTTATTTGTTCACTAGTTATCAGAAAGCAAAAAGTTTCACAGAATTTATGTTCAGATAGTAAAAGCCTGCCAAAACTCTCAGATGAAGCATACAAACAGTGATTAAAATTCTATGATATACATTATAAATTCACCTATACTATTAATTTTGTTGCCAGCTATTCACGTCTCTGCCTTTTACATCTCAGTTTCTGACAATTCACAGAAGAAGTGTTTTAAAAAGGGCTGGATTGCAAACTCTATTTAAATCGTATTTTAGATTTAACCTCAGTAGTCCAGATAGATGAAAAGTCTGCCTCTTACAGCCAAACCAAAGCAGGGGAATATTTTAGCCCTTCATAGAAAGCACTAAACCATTTTACTAAAATCAATACAAGAATATACAGTGTGAAGGTTTTGGTTTTACATCCCTTCCCTCCCCCATTCCCTTGAGAGTACTATACTGAAGAGTTTACTATCTTGCTGGAATACAATACCTTAATAGTAATATGTCAAAGTGATGTTTTCGAGTATAGTAATATTGGGATTTTATATCAGACCACAGGTTTCAGAATAATCAATGTATGTTTATAATGACTTAATTACAGTGATGAGATATGTCTCTGCTGCCCTAAGGAAAACGGAAAGGAAGAGAATAGTTTCAATTACCTGTACCATAACCCAGCTGAATGCAGTTTTGCAAAGTTTGCTATTAGCAAAACCCATGTTACCTCAGTGAATATAGTTTTTTCAATAAGAGGCTCTGGAGACATCCAATGCATTGCAACAGGCTTAGGAACAGAACTTGTTGAAGGAATCATCTCACCTGAGCAATGATCAAGGCTTTCATTAATTGCCATGTGGCTAAAATAATCACTTGGAGTAACAGAAAAAACTAGTTCAAATCTTTCTGACATGCTGCTGCTGCTACAACCTGAACCTCATGCTTTGCTTTTAATTCATGGAAGACCTAAACCAAAGTGAAAGTAAAGGTCTAGCCTTAGACTGTAATATTGATACCCCTTCAAAAATTCTTTATGGATGCTTTCTGAAATTGAAAAACAAATTCACACATGAAAAATCGTCTTGTTTGTTTCTTATTTTATTAATACAAAAGCAAGAGAGACAACAAAGTTAAATTTGCTGTCATTTGCTCAGGCAATTGTAACTTTGAGATCCACAAATTTTATCTGTGAAAACCTGAAGTTTGTTAGCAAAGAAAGTGTTCATTGGAGATGTTTTGTACAAATGCAGTTATCCATATCACTTAGCTGCATTAATCTACTTAGAAGTGAATGGAAGGGATGAGGGGAAAAAAAAGTGTGTATTTTAATCTTTTTGGTGGTACTCCCGTGAGAAAGGATAAATCCCAAGATTTTTCATTGTTCCAACACGTAGCTTCTGGTTGCTTTCCAGTTCAGTGTTCCGAAGTTTAGCTTCTACTCAAAGCAAATGAAAGGACTGTAGAAAGAACCCTTTAAGACAGAATGTAAAAAAGAAAAGATCATTATGCTTTCCATGGCACTGAGCAATTAGTCCACAATGAGTCTGTGCAATACAGGCAGCAGTACTGGACAGAGAGCTGTCTCCTGCACAAGGTTCTCAGCCATTCATTCTCCCCATGGATACCACTTTCCTTGTGCAGACAGGAATGTACTCAAATGTACTCAAAAACCAGTGGTGAAAATACCTCTGCAGTGTGGGCAGATTAGGTTTTGTATCAAGGGTTTGGTAGTGGGAGGCCACTGGGGTGGCTTCTGTGAGAAGTTGCCAGGAGCTTCCCCGAGCTCTGATGGAGACAGTTCCAGCTGGCTCCAAGTCTGGCCAAGACTGAGCACATCAACAACCGTGGTAGTGCCTCCTGGATAATGTACTCAAGAAGGGGAAACAAAACCTTTGGGGAGGGCTGCTTCCTATGGGAGGGAGGGGTGAGGAGTCTTCTCTCTGAGGAGGAAGGAGTAGCAGACACAACATGTGGTAAACTGAGCACAACCCCCATTCCCTGTCCCCCTACGCTGCTGGGGGGAAGGAGGTAGAGAAACCAGGAGTAAAGTCAAGCCCAGGAAGAAAATAAGACTGGGGGAAAGTTGTTTTAAGATTCGGGTTTATTTGTAATTATCCTCCTCTGATTTGATTGGTGATAAATTAAACTAATTTCCCCCAAGTCCGATCTGCTTTGCCCACAACAGTAACTGGTGAGTGATCTCTCCCTGTCCTTATCTTGACCCACGTGATATTGTTGTATTTCCTCTCCCCTGTCCAACTGACGAAGGGAGTGATAGGGTGGTTTTGGTGGGCACCCAGCATCCAGCCAGGATCAAACAACCACAGTGGGAGATACCATTTCAAAGCAATCTGCCTGTCTGATGTGTGGCAGGGACTTGAACATCATTTTCTTACATCTCTAAGGAGTGCTCTGCAGAAGAGTGGCTGTCCTGGAGGGGTTCTCTGTAATTTTTAAAATTAAGTTTGATTAATTGATTATAAAGCCAGACAAAGTTATGTTGACCATGGAGACTGACTTCCTATGTCATATTCTTTCGGGAAGTTCCCTAATAGATAATTTCAGCAGAAGACAGTAAAGCAAATTTCATTCTGATGTAAATAATTATGTAGTCATTGAGCAAGTGTATGGAAAGAGCCACTCCAGTCAGTAGGGCAGCTTAGCAATGGAGTTAAATATCATTGCCAAATTACTAATTTTTTAAAGGCAATATTTCTGTTTGCTAATAACACCAGGTGTTTCATTATTTCTACCAGGTTTTTATTATTTTGCCAGAAACAGAGAATATAAATATCCTAGAAAAATATCCTCACATAGCTCTTCACTTCTGTCTTCCAAAGGATAGAGTCTTATATAGATTTACATTAACATAATGTTAAGGACTTCACTAAAACCTCAACACCAATAAAATGTGGCAGTGAACTCAATATGTAAAACAAACATTTTACCTTCGTGTGCAAATGTGACTGTCACAATAAAAAATGTGACCATCAAAGATCTGAGAAAGAAGGAAGCCCAAAACTAGACTGTCTCTGTAACTGGTCTGTAAATATCTGTATCATAATGAATTTTCTCTCTCTTTTTAAAATTTCTTATTTTCTGCCACTTGTGTTACAGTCACCCTAGAGCTTGAAAGAGAACTGGGCATTTTAGCCACTCTCTTGTTCTGGTTTTCAGCTTACCCATCTTTCATTATTTCAATAAGACCTCTATGCTAAAAGGAAGGACCCAAGTCCTCCTACTAAATCAAAGAAGAAATAAAACTGGCCTGTTGGAGGGTGTTTTAGATGACTTTTGCAAGTAGTATCCAACCTGCCTTAAAGCACATGTTGACTGTTTCTTGTCATGTTCTCATTCCATTTACATAACTGTCATGAAAAAAACATTTTATAAAGTTGATGGAAAAAAATTTCAACCACATTTTTAAAAAAAAGTCTTCTTGAACAAACTGAAATAAGTTCAGTCTTCTTTCCCCTTTAAGCAGAAAAGAAAAAAACCCCAGAGAATTATTGAAAACATTACGTAATATTGTTTTTCCTTTTTCTTTCTGATGTCTACATTGAACTCTGATCAACCACTGTTTAAAAATATGAACATTTCATGCTTTAATGCTGCTATGTACTGTGCAGTGAGGTATTCAAGCAACAATCCTTCTTGCTTTCATATTTGCAAAAGCTTATTATCATTTCTCTGTTCAGGGTGCCAAAAGTTCTCGAAAAGGAGATAAATAGCTGTAATGCCAGTCTGAAGTTTCGAAAACTCAGGTAGTTCTCTAGGGTGCTGGAGACCTGTTGTGGTTTTGTTTCATTTTTATCTGGGAGAGAAAAAATAGAAAAGACTAGAACCTGAATCTAAGCTTGTCTGATACTTGATACACTTAAAGTTTCAGAAATGTACTGGGAAAAAAAGGTATGGTAGGTATACTGTTATATACACATTTGAAATGTGTGCTTTAGGATTAACTTTCTTTCCTCTAAGGATTTTTTCTCTTCTCTATTTAGGACACAGTATGTACTTGAAAAGAAGACAAATTTTTTGTCCAATAGTTATAGTGCTAGCCTGAAGCTTAGAAATCTCAGATAAATCCATGTTTTTCTGTAGACTTACTGTATAACCTTGAAGAAGGCATTTTGTCTGTCTCTTACAATCCTGTGTCTGTAAAATGAAAATAATAATAATAGTATTTCTCTATCAGTGGGGTGCTGTAATGGGTGCAGTTTCATAGGGATGAAAAGTACATCAGTGTCCTAAGTGACTTCAGAATGATAGATAAATTTTAATTAGGAAAGGCCTTTTAGATTTATAATGAAAAGAGAGGGTTACTTATCACTGCTGAATTTATCAGCCTTGGATGGGGGCAGCACAAGTGCAGCTAGCATTGTGGCACCTGAGAAACTAAAGGAGCAATGGGATTCATGGAAGGCCCAGAATGAGGCATACATATTGACGTATAAGGCAAATCAGTAATGCAGTAAATACTGATGTCACACAGGGAACATCGGAGAAAACAAATGCAGCTTCAGTATTATGGAACTTCATCACAATACTCGTTACTCATGTTAATGCATTTTGCATGCAGCTGAAATTATATTTCTGAGAAGAGTCACTTTTCTGTGTTTTCTAAAGATTATTCCTTTACTCGGTGTTGAATCATGCATATCCCTTCCTGAGATCATTTTAATCTTCCCGCTCAAGCTCAGCTGCATTGAAATGTATATTCTGTATGAATGGTGCTTTGGTGCAGCAGTTACTTCATTTTGATTAGAATGTGCTTGTGAAATCTCCACAAACTAAAGTCCATTTAAAACAGAATTCACTTTTGATACAGACCTGTCTTCTTGTGAGACAAATGTCCCCTGAGATTTCTGACATCTTTTACCTCTGGTGAACTAGACAGAGAGAATAGATCTTTGATTCTTGATCAAAACTGAAGGGAGAGAAGAAAGAGAGAAAAAGTAATGTTCCAAAACTTTATCATCGACTGAAAATAAGGGTCAGAGAGTAAAGACTTATTCTGGGATTGTTTCTCCTAATGAACATGATCACGAATGATGAATATGAATTCTGTGCTGTGAGAAATATAAAGATGGTACACAAGCATTTAAAGACCCCATTGAACAAAATATCCTAAAATAAATGAGAAAAAGAAGTGGTTCAAGCAACATGCAGAAAGATAATGAGGTCTCCCCTCTGTACCAAAAATTTTCCAAGTTAATTTTCCTGGCACTGCAGCAAGGCTCTTTTTGCGTATATAATAATTTAAAAACAGCATAGAACAACACCATTTGGTTCAGCCTTCCATTCCTTCTCATAGTTTTATTGGTCAGAAATGAGAAACATGAGATTTAGAATATTAAATCAAATGTCAGGGATTCCTGCTCCTTAGAAAATGAGGCAAGAGGACAAAGGGAGTGAATAATACTCAAGTTATAAAAAGATAACATTAAGGTTTTTACTGTTTATGTACTTTAAGTGATCTCTGTTGCAAAAAATAAAGTGAAAGACAGTCTACATCCCATCATGAAGGAACGATATGAGGAAGAAACAGGTGTGCTCTTTTGTTTTCACCTATCTACTAATTTCTCCCTTTTGTTGAGACTGTCAGGTAGTGTCTAGTGAGCTGAAAAATCTGGAAGGAACTGATGAAGCAAAAGAGATAACTGAATTAGAACTACATATATGTTCCTGCAAAGAAAATGTCTTTTTTCTGTCTTTTTGCTTGTTGTGATCAGTTACCTTTCGCTGCTGTCCAGTCATAAAGCATGTAATGGACAAATTTCTTTTGCAGAAATGTTTTTACAGGAGCAGAGCTGAGCATACTTGCTCAAAAAAACTTGCTGTATGGTTCACACTGCACATCTCTGTTATCATTTGCATCTTTCACCAAAAAAAATTATCAGAAAATATGTTAGAGGATAAATGCTAAGTAGAAAATAACCTGTTATTTAGAATGAAAATAGTAAGATGAGTTATCTAAAAAATACTATGAAGGTCTCACAGGAATGAACAAGTTTCCCACATGATTAAAATTTCTCCTGACTAACAGTATCTCAAACAAAAATCAGCTGCAGACAAATGCACATGAAAAAGCAAAACCAATTCACAAATAATTTGTGAGCAGTCAAAAAGACCAAATTCATGGCATAAACAGATGACTAGTAATAGCCTATCTCTAATTTGGAATGATACCAGCTGTCGGCAATTTGCTGAGAATTCAGATTTTGGCATGGAAACTCTTTTCACTTCATCCATCACAGTCTGACTTAAGAGGGTTGGAAGATAGAAGGGGAAAAAGTAAATAAATTCTGCTTGTTGCCCAAGGCAAAATTTAGTTTGTTACTCAGCTCGTTGCAGTATGCATCACTTTTAATGAACTTTTAAATTAAATCCACTTACTTTATTGTCTTTTTTTATCTCGTGAAAGAACAACATGTTTATATGCCTCTGAGTTCAAGAAGTCCTAATATGAGAGGTGAAGAAGCCTGCCATGTATTGTTAATTCAGAGTTTAAGGTGGCTTTTGACATGTGTGTCTGATCTTCACCAACACTAAATGAACGAACAATTAATAATCACTTGATTGTCATAGGTTAGCAAGCACAGTCCCGGAAGGGATGTCCTTGCTAAGGGGTGCTTACAATTTCCTCTGGGAACTGATAGAACCTATCAGCTGGCCAGTTTGAATATGGACAATTCTCTAAGCCACTTAAAGTTGTGACCACCTCTGTGATCCACATTTAAGAATAGACAAACTCCCCCCAAGCTCTCTCTCGTTTCTGGTGCTGGGACAGGTGGCTGCGGGGCCCCATGTGGGGGCCAGCGGGCCCGGCCAGGCCCTGCTTGGGCCAGGCCAGGCTGGGCCACGGCCATCCTGGAGCCGATGGACCTGTTCCAGCCATGGAACCCCCCCCACTGCCTTGCCGTGGGCAGCCGGAGCGGCTCTCCCCCCTCTCCACTGCGATAAGAAAAATTCAACATTCAAGCTGCAAAGCTGCAAGGCCGAGGTGAGATTAACCCTTTTATTGCTGTGAAGAGCTGAAAACCTGAGGGAAGAGAAAGAGGAGATGCTTAAAGCTGAAATTCTATTGTGAAGCTATGATATATCAGAGTATCCCGTTGTAATTTCATGAAGATATGGGGGGTGGAGTGTTCAACTCGTAAGCAAAAGCACCTGCACTGAGATAGGCAGATGCTGACGCAGCTGTAATTTCATGAGAAGTTTGGACAGGGAGAGATGAACCAGATGAGGACTTTTGCTCCAAACGGGAAAGGAGAAAACCTCAGTCCCTAGAGATGCTCCCAGAGATAGTCCTAACGATGAAGATGAGGAAGACCCTTTGCTCCCAGGGAAGGAGAAGGGCCTCTGTTTTTTTGTTTCTGAACGGCTCAACCTTAAAATTGTACCCCAAAAACTTCAAGAGTGGACCCTTGAAAGCAGTTGTGGGAAAAGCTGCAAGTCGGGGGAAGGGACTCACATGCGAGGAGAGAGACCTCTTCCTAAATGGACTGAACAATATTTGGAAGTGGGTGGCTGTCTCGTTGTGATAATGTTTTCATAGCACGAGCAAGAAGAGACTTCTCTTTCTAAACTGACTGAACACGGTTATTATGGAAGTGGTAAACAGACTGAACATCTTAAGGGTTGTCTTTTTACATTGTTAGTGGGCAAAGGGAGGAAGGTGGGGGGAGGAGGAGAGTTCTGAAGGTGGTATAATTTTTTTTTTCCTTCTTTTAGGTCTGTTAATAAACTTCTTCATATTCTTTCAAGTTTGGTGCCTGCTTTGCATTTCTCCTAATTCTTATCTCACAGAAGATAAACAGTAATGAGTATTTTGGACCAAACCGCTACAAAATGAAACCAAAGAAAATTTTGTCCAAAGACTAAACAAAACAAAAGAAAGAAAGAAAAAAAAAAAAAAAGACCAGGATTTAGTTGCCACTGTGTGGAAGAGTCAAAAGACATCACAGACCACAAGCAGAAAAATATGAAACCTAAAAAGCCCACATGGTTTCAGAGAAATCTCCACCTAATGTAAGTAACCCACTTAGTAAGCTTTGTTTGACTGCTCAGGTAAGATTAGCTAAGAGAATTTTGGAGAGTTTTCACAGGTAAACCTTAAATTTCTGAAAGGGGGGGATAACCAACCTTCATGAAAACTGCTTCCATTTGGCGGTTGCCCTGATGGTGGCACTCTTCACTCTTGGATCCACTCACACCTGACACATAAAGTACAATTAATAGGATGGATTTAGCGTTCAGAAATAGGTAATCTAAAGAAAAGCTTTCCCCATTTTTTACATGCATGCTTCAAAAAACAACTGTATAAATTTGCTATTTTTAAAAACAATGGATTTTAATAGTAAGAGAGTGAAATCATGTCATTCGAATCTCAAATGTTCTCTAGTCTAAAAGGACCTCTCTTCACTTTCTCTGTATTTTCCTCCCCCTGCTGCGAATGGCTTAGAGAACTGTTTTTCCTACTCAGTGCTTTTATTTGATTTTTTCATTCTGCTTTTTATCAAGCTAAAATGTTTCTGCAATATTCATGAATTCAGCAGCAGCCCAGGAGTGGGTGTCAGGTGTTATTTTGCTACTGTTTCTCCTGCTGGGTCCCCTGCTCAACTAGAGAGTACAATCACATTTTAGAATTTAGCAGGCTTTAAGTTGGGGAGGGTTGTTGTTGGAGGGTGCTTTTTTTTTTCTGGGTGGAACATGCTGGTTGTTGTGGTGGTGTATTGTATATCTAAGCCTGAAGGAAGAAATGTTCTGAACATGGTAGGGTTTTACTGATTCTTGCATTGCTACACTAATACTTTCCCATATTAGGTTAAAACAGCATCATATATGTATGTATATGTATCTGATATATATATATATGTGTGTGTGTGTGTGTGTGTGTATGGGTCTGGAAGTTAGTGTCAAAAATCTGTGAACAGTTTGAAGGAAAGCCCCAGCTTGCTGTCAGAAGATTGGAAAACTGCACGCTACTATACATGTTTCTACTCACATGGTAGAAATGAGCATGTTGAAATTTACATATATATTGGAATTTCTCAGAGGAATTAATCCCATTCTCAGACAGCAGTTCAGTTTATTCCTCTACAAACCCTTGTGCAGATCAGCCAAACAATTTTTCTTGTCAAATGATTCAGATTAAACAGATACAACAAGCCCAAGTATGACTAGACATGAATTTTAGAATGATATAAAAATGATAGGTTCTTCTTCCCCTCCCTTCTCTAACTTTCCCTCTTCCTCTATCATGACATTAAATTAGGGAATAAGTAGAGTAGTTCTCAGCCTAATTGACAGCAGGGAGCTAGTGGAAAGATGTTGCCTTTATGTGATGTCAGTATTCCACATCCTCCCTCAGGTTTAGAGATTGGTTGTGCTTGCTGTACAAACCAGTGAGGACAAGCAAACCTTATGGTCTTAAAAGGTGCATTAGATGGATAGGTAAGAAATACAGCTCCAATGTTGAAGTAAATAATGGAAAGAACTGATATAAGTATTAATTATATGTTGTTGGGATTTTTTTTTTCCACTTAGAGGGAGGGTAAGGGAGAGTTTAATTAGAAAAAAGAAATAAGGATGGCAATTACTGTTCCAGCCCATCACTTCCCTCAACATGATTAACAGCTAGAATTGTATAGGCCTTAGGGCAGAGTTGAGTCTTGAGTATTTGAAAGAGATATCATTTTTATAGATCACATCAGGGAAAAAAATTCACATTTTTAAGTCATACCCTGCACAGGTAATACAGTCAAAGAAAAATTACAATATTAGAGATTTTTATCAGTTAGAACAGTATTACATCTGTGAATTCTGCTGCCAGTAAGTCTGGTATCTGCAACCTTAGGGAACATAGGATATTTATGACAAAAATGGGTGAAAGTTAAAGGCAGCTGAATTTTAGCAAGTGCAAGTAAAGATTATGTTGCTACATTTTCTAAGATGAATGACTAGTATGGGAAGAAAAAAGTCAATGAAGAAAAATGATTTGAAAAAAAATAGCTTGCAGGATTAAAAATTACAGAGAAGTTAAATATACTAAAGGAGGAGAGAACATACAACTCATAAAGCAGCCACTGAAGGGAGAAAAGTAAAATCCATTTTGGAGAAAGGAAAGCACGGCATTCAAGACAGGGTGGGGTAGATGTCACGGCTGAGGAAATAAAAAGGAGTAAAGAGACTGAATGGACATCTGCATTTTCTTTAGCATCAGAGAAGACTCTTAAGTCTTAGGTTAGAGACAGAAAGAACTCATATCAATGAGGTCTGAACAGAAGCATGCAAACATGAGGTTTAAAGCCAAAGGAAGGCTATGAAATAGTGAAGTATGTTATCACTGTGAAGTGGTGTGCTCTCCCTGTGTGATAGAGCACTGCAAAACAGGTGAAACTCCAGCAAGGACTACTCAAAGCATGTGAAAACTAGTAATGTGAAAGATAGCAGTGTGTTTGCTTTTTTGTGTTTTGCTTGTTTCATTTTTCCCTTCAAATTACTTTTTTGTTTGTTTGTTTGTTGGGGTTTTTTTGTTTGTTTGAGACTTTACTCTTTACTCTTTAAAGAAGGCTCTTTACTATGTGTTCTGATGTTATTTAGGTACCTTTGTGGAAAGCATTCAGTGATTCAGTGTGCATCATTTTAGAAGAGCTGCATGCTGTGTTATTATAAATAAGTTATCCCTGGTTTTAGAGACACAAAATGAGCTGATAGACTGATTTCTGATGATGCACAATGGGTCTTGTATGGCTTTCTAATGAGAGACAAGGCTCCTTCTTCCACTCACTGGTAGAAGGCAAAAGGAAAAAGGTAAACTGTATCCCAGTTGTTACAGGCTGGTTCTAATGTGTCAAATGTTTTTTTTAAAGTTTTCTCTGCAATCATTTTCATTGCTTTACATGTGCTGAAATAATGTCTGTTAAGAACAGTAGACATTGTTAGCAGTTTCTCATCTAAATGTTATGTAAACAAATTATTATTTTATCTGTCCTTGATGTGCCTAAGAACAACACAATGACCTTCTTTAAAGTAATTCCTATGCAGTATTCTAAATACAGTTTTAAATAGATGTACAGAGAACAGCCATTTCCTCATATCCAGAAAGTAATAACACTGCTGCCATCCTCTGCTTTTCATTTATGTACACTTATCTCACACTCCTGCACATTTCTCCCTGCATCTGCCTGGGCATGTTTTTGAAGAACAAAAATGGAAAAGTCTGTAATCGGTATCAAATATTATTTAATTGCCTAGAAGTAGGTAACAATGTGCGTGTATCTGTGTGTGTGTGTGGCCAGTTGCAGAAATGATGTAATTGTCTAGGAGGCTGATAACATGCCAGGGAGTTGGGGATTCTTGCCTTGATAGTATCCAGATGTATTATTTGCAAAACCCCTCTCGTGTTTGCATTTGTGTTTGTGTGTGTGCGCACAGCTGGTTAGTGAAGAGTGCAGGCTGTTACATGCGTATAAAAAACAGTAATCTAATCTCCCTTCAGAAGATGTTTCTTCACCTTGCTAAACAAGAATACAATTCACCGGACTTAGCAGAGCTATTTCAGGATATCCTAGAAAGGCACAACAGAATTGTGAGAAAACATAGCTGGAATCTGGAGTGCAGAAGCACAGAGAATGGCATGCACGGTACCTGCCTCCGCTCTGCTCTGCTGAAGGCTCTGTCTCCCTTATTTGCCTGAGAACTGTAATTATACACACAGACACTCTTGCTCTACTCCCTCTGTTTAGCTCGGAAGCTGAGAGAGCTATTGATGTGCAGTACCTTATCAAAAGAGAAGGATAAAAATATCTCACTTTTGGCTGAAATATTTCCTCATGAAAACTATCCAGCCTTGGTTCAACCTGATCTCTGCAAAAGATTAGCAATGAGAGATTATTCTAGTGTCAGTACAACTTAAAGTGCACACAAAGACGCTATTTTTGTGGGAGAAATGTATGATTCTTTTTTCTTTTATTTTTTTTTTTATTATTTTACTCTGGCTTCAGTACCAGATAGAAGCAGTGATTGCTGATATATAGTTACTCACCTTTCCAGTAGATGGTAGTACAGATGTGCTTAAAAGACTATTACATTAGGGACGGAAACAAACGGTATGTAGACATTTTCAAATACTGAATAAGGAAGAATTTTTAGCTGTATCAGTTTTAAAAATAAGCCATGTAAAATTTCCATTGGGAAAAAAATGAACATCAGGACCTCTTTTATTCTAGGCACTGATCTATATCAAGCTACTGAAAGTTTTATTTTGATAGAAACCTTGGTTGAAATGCAAATACACATAATTGAAAGGATCTCTATAAACCATTGACACAGCTATTTACATAGTGTTCTATATTCTGTGGTGCACGATAGTCCCAGTGAATGCAAAAAAGCTGTGGCTGTACTAGTCTGTGTTATAAACTGCATGTATTCAGATTTTTAACTAGGCTTGACTTAGCTATTTCATAGAGACAAAGATAAAAACCCTTTGTGTGACCAGCTTTACAGATTTTCCCTCATGTATCTGTTATTCTTGTTTGTGCTGACTTTATGAGAAATGACTAAATAAACATACGATAACAAATGCAGCTCATTAATGATTTAAATATAATTTTAAAAATAAGCCATAAAAGATAATTCTTAGAAAAACAATTTGAATTTTAAGTTTTCTAAGGGTTTTTTTTTTACACAATATTATAACTCTTTAACAAATTCTAACAGAAGAATGACTAAAGAAAAGGAAGAGGAATGGTTCACAATTTTTCTAGTAACCAAAAGTCACAATTTATTGAAGACATTTTAATTGCAACATGAATGTAAAAAACAATAGATGTGAAAAAATTGCCAGTTATTTAGTGCATAGATTTCTAATTTTTTTCCTGACAGTGAATATTAACATTTGATCTGTTTTATCTACAGACTATTTTCATAAGTTGTGTCTGTACATAAGATCCATGGGCTATTTTCTTTTGCCGTTATGGTTGCTACTCATTCATTTCAGAGTCACATACATGTTACTACATACTGCATGTTACTAGATACACTTAACTCTGCTTGGAATAAATCTCCGTGCTCTCTGAACACTGACATCAGCAATAGCTGATGTTAATCAATATGGTTGTCATATTACCTCCAAAGCCCTAAAGCATTCACATAAAACTCTAATTAGGAGATATATACGTATTTATACATATATGTATATATATAAACATAACCTTGCAAGAGAGATAGAAAGGAGTATAAAACCGTTATTTGTTTTATTAGTGTAGTCTGATATATTGTAATGATCGCCACTGAGGAGACTTATGCAGGACTTACACCTGAGGGAAAAGCAGGGGGTTCATTTTAAATGACACACTCAAAAAATCAAGATTGGTAGCAAGGCAGAGGCAAGTAATTACGTGGAAGACCATGGATTCTGCTCCGATAACCCGTTTCCCGCAAAAATAGTAGAGATATGGCAAAAAAGAGCCACTACCTTCTGGATGATGTCAAAAGAGAAATTGTCTTGACAAATGAGGGAGATTTTAAATGGGAGTTTTCTCTGACCTACAATACAAGGAAAGGTTATGCTAATATGTTAAGGCACAGGACTTTGCTAATGACCGAGCAGTAGACAAGGCAGTATAGCTCAAGACGAGAGTCAAGTCTTTGTACTTCTCTCTCCCTGAGTGACTGAGAAACACTCATTATTCTGTCCTAGGTTATCCTATTATAAATGCTCTTAGCTTATTATAAATGTTCTCTGATACAAATGTTGCAAACAGTGATCTTGGAGAAGAAAGTGAAGTTTCTGGCACGAGGAGGACAAACTACTTCTTTTTTAAAAATAAGAACAGCAGTTGTCTTGTTTGAGCCAAATTCTGTTCCATGAACAGTCATCTATCAATCTATGCAATCAGCCATAAATATTTCTAAATTTCCCCAAAATACATGTTTTTCTGATTAAAGCTGAATTTGGCCCTGAATTATTCTACACGTACTTCTCCCCATGAACAGTGAACTGAAAAAATACTAATCTATTTTAAGCACCTTGAAGCCCATTTCTTTCTTCAGCTAATGAACTATGCAAAGGAGCCTCAGTTGCCTTGGGGAAGCTTGTCAAAACCATCACAAGGAGCCTTTATAAAGCCTAAAGGACATGTATCATAATGTATAAAATTTGTCACAGCATATCATTATTACCTTTTGGGAGGCTTGTTACAACAATTATGGATGATTAAGCCATATTAAAAACAAAAGGCAGTTCCATGACCAATAGAACAAAGGAAAATGAGTTTACCATGTTTTGGTGTAGTTTTTTCTGGTTGTCTAGTTTGGTGTGATAGAAAAGGAAATATTCATTAAAGATTTTCCTGACATAAAGAAATTTATTGGAGACCTCTGCAGGGAGGATGCTTTGGTGTCCAATACTGCATTTATGCAAGATTGTGTAGGTTGTCTGTGCCTGCAAAACTCGTACCGCTGTAATTATTTCTGAGGCCTCCACCTTCCACAAATCTTGTTGCAATGAACTGTGCAGGAATTAACAAAAGTTATTGGGGGATGTGGGAGGCACACAGATGCCTTTAGAAAGGTACATTATTGCAGTCTGATGGTAACTGGGGAACAAGGCTGAAAAAGTGCCTGACATTCAGCTGTCCCTATTTTGTTTACTGTCCTGAGTGCTTCCTCTCTCACTTACTTTCATTTCAGACTGAGAAGCAGTGTGAACATGATTATGTAGACGAATGCACACAACTCTCACCTGGCAGAAGGATGGAAAGGACAGCTTGGCCCAAGGGAGAAACCCATAGTCAGCACATAAACTGCAATGTCAAATACAGGTGTGCCCTTTTCTCTGGTCTCCACAAGCCTTGCACAGTAAGTAGTGCCAGACTCAACAGGAACAGGTAGACTAGCCTCAGGCAGGCTCTGGAAAGATGAGATTTGAAATCTTTGTCATGAGGAGGGAACAGCACTCTGGTCCTTAGCTACTCAGCTAATGTGTAAAAAGCATATTAGTTTTGTATCCTGCAGCCAACCTTGCTCAGTATGTTGGCTGTTTTGAATCTCAAACACAAATGCCTAACTGTCCCTCTGCACCGTGGGTTTCCTTTCGTGTTTTTTGGTGTTATTGTTTTTTAATTGTATCTAAGCCAAAGATAAATCTGATGTCTGTCTACAGTGTGTTTTGGAGCACCAAGCAGCAATCTCTAAACCCACGGTGACCAAACCAATGGTAATAAAACTCATCAGTGCAGCCATAATAAGCTGAGACAAAGTACTGCACTAATAGAGCTCTGATGCTATCAAGACAAACCAGTAGCTGTTGCACAGGAATGCTCTGCACTGCACCATGTGAAGATATTCACATTACTTTGCATAACCTTGTATTTCCAGGAGGATTTCATAGACCTGCATTGCTTGGCACTATGAGGGACAAGTTTGGTAACAATGGGTATCACTCTCATTTAGCAGAAGACGCTCTAAGCACCACCACTGCCAGTGGAGACCTTTGTGTCAGCTTGTGTAAGCTGGCGAAACTTCAGCTAGCCATCCATACTGGAACAGATTGCAACTCACATTTTAATTACTTGGATTTTTTTTTTTTAATGAAATAGAATAAATCAAGATGCTTGCTAAAATTCTGATCACTGTTGGTAACCTGATGGTGTACATAAATTTGGCTAGATAAGCCTTCATAGTGAAACTCTCAAGCAGACTAGGCTGTCTAGAAATTATTAGTGTAAATTATTTTTACCTAATAGACACTGCAATTAACTTCTGATATAATTATTATAGGCCCCCTTTTTAACTCTGCCAATTTTTTTGATCTTCAGGAATAACCATACCGGCTAGCAATCTCTAACACTCTAATGGAATACCAAGTATACAAGCCATATATCACAAAAAAAAATTTTTTTAATGTGTTTATGCAAAACAAATCACCGCTCTGCTCCATCTTTTCTTCCTTTTTGTAATGAAAACCATTGCCTACAGTTATTTTCTTAAATCACATCTTTTATTATCCATGTTTTATGCCAAATTTCCTTTTTTGTGATAGCTATTTATCATAGCAAAAGCAAAACAGAAACACTTCAATGTGGGAGTTTTACAGGAGGAGGCTTTGGTGAAGATGGGATTGATACATCAAAGTCTTATCCCATGATAACAGATGTATTTAAATATTTACTTTCATTTTTGTCCTCTACAGTTAATACAATATTTCCCTAGCAGAAGCTCCTAAATGTATTTTCCCCTTTTTTTATTCTTATTAAAATTGTGATTTGATGATATATTTGTAAAGCCGTGAATAGTTATTAACATTTCTTTAAAGGCTTCGGTATTTGAATGGCCAAATTCCAGCTTGAGTAATTTGATTCTGCCTACTTAAATTGCCCTCACAGTTTCAATGAGATAACTTATTCTTCTATTCTTTATTCCAAAACTGTTCTGCAGCATTGCTGCCACTATTAAACAGATGCTCAATTTTGCCCCAGAGTTGACTTAACTGATCCCTATATACAAAACACAATACATAAAACAAACAATTTTTTCTGGATGAAAGTTGGTAAATACAAATTTTATGTTGGGCAAGTATTGTTTTTGAATGCCCATGTTTATGCTCATTTTCAGGGTAATGATATAAAAACCTTTCCCACAGTGTCCTATTAAGAGTGCTCTGGAAAGAACAGGAGAATTCATCTTCCATACCTGTTCAGAGTCTTTCCAGGGACTATCACCAAGAATATTGCCTTTAAATTGTAGGTGTCTTGCCATATGGGTATAGGAATTACCCCACCAAAGAGATAAAAGAACTGTAGGCTAAATGTGATTATCCAAAGATGCTTCAGAAAGGCAGCCAATATGAATGTCAGGCATACTGTGGAGAACTCCTCACACACTTTTTGGGGCCTTTAGAAGGAAATGCAACCCAAGATATCTTTAAAGGACTTTCCCATATACTAGAATCTCAGCCTGAAGCTATCCAGTTGCTACACAGTAATTTTACTGTACCAAGAAAATCCCATTCTTTCTATGTTCGTTGAACCCATGAGATTCTCTTCCTTGAAGAAAAGGATCATAAGCAGCGAAGACCACTATCTGCATCATTTAAGAGCAGTTTTAGTGGGGCCCCAGACTGACACTGTGCAATGCATTAAAGATTTTTTTCCTATCCAGACCTATATTTCTGCTCTTTACATGGGACTTGTTCAGATTACAGTGGTTACTGTAACTTCAAGGTAATGTGATGCTACTGGGAGGTCGTGTGGGAAATCCCTGTGTTACTGCACATCAATGATTAAGCCAAATTTCAGAACAGGCTTTTGGATTTAGGCCTTTGTAAATTGAATCCTCCCTCCTCTCTTCTTACAAGATTTCTATAGATAAATCTTCAAATAGGCCTAGGACAGGTAGGCCCCAGGCCTATAAAAGCTATATATAAACTGAAATTATTTCTGGGATCAATTAAAAAGGCACGTTCAAATATAGAACCCGTGAAAGTTGAAGGAATACTTAAACATTTACAAATTTGAATGCTACTGTGGCTGAACAGGGCCTCTTCTTTTTTCCCTTTGTCCTGTTTCCTGGGGTGGATGACATATACTTGGTGAGTACCTTAGAACAGGCCCTCTTCTGGGTCTTTTTCTGATGCTCTGTCTTGCAGAAGACAACCTGCACTCCTGGAGAAAGATAAATACTCTTCTGCAATATTTCTTTCTCTTTGGGGGATATAAGGCTTTTCACTTTTCTTGATGAACTGATGAGGTTTAGAGCATTACTGGAAAAACTTTCTGCACTTTGAGATTTCTCATCTTTTTTTTTGCCTATTTCTTCCAAATTCTGCTTTATTTTTTTTCCTAAAGTTTAATCTTCATCCACGTATTTTTCATATCTGTGAATCTTCATGCAGTCCAATCTTTTTCTATGTATTCTATTTCAGATAGTGAATCTCTTCTCTTACTTTTCCATCCTCATTCTGTGTCCCTCTCGGTTCTTTCTCAGCCCCAGGCTTTTCCTTGCCTCAGCATTAGAGGGAAAATGCTGCCTACCAATCTCTCTGATTATATTGAGCTGCACTTCAGGATACAGACCTGAACTTTAGCATTACTTGCTGCCTTCTGCTTGTGCTGAAGGGCTGAGACAAATGAAACAGCAATACTCAACCCTGAATGTGGAGAATAGCATTGCAGAAAATGTCAGGGCTACAGAGTCTTAATGCAATGTAAGAATCTGGAGCAAATCAAGCCAAGTAAGGGCAGGGCAGTTTATGAATCAGCACAACATCCAACTAATAGTGCAAATCCAAAACAAAATTAGGAGTTTATTAGGACTCTGTCAACTACAAGGGATCAATATTTTAAATAAAATTCTAACCAAAGCGCGTCAGGATTCCTCTTAAAAATCAAGGTTGCCACAGTACTACTGTAGTCTCTGTCTTTAATAATAAAACTACTTGTGGCTTTTTATCACTTCCTCTCACCAGAGGGTGAGCAAATACAATATTAAACTTATCATGGTGTTGCTGCTGCAAAGACTGACAACATCAGTCTCATGTGCCTCATGGTCTGTGTTCCAAAAAACGCTCTGTCATGGATGTGGGCTTTACTTAAAACAGCAGCTCTTCCCAGAATTTCTTAAATAAATTTTTTAGTTTCAGAGAAAACATGCTCAAACTTTACAAATTTCCCTCATTTCCACAGTTCAGCCACTGTTGTCAGGCAAAAAATTTTGTCTGTAAGGAAGAGAACAGAGGACACTCTTAGTAAATGTCAGTGCTTAAATATGGTGGTTTTGGGAGCTGTCTCATTGTGTATCACATTTCCTAAACCATTACCAAAGTAACACTGTGCAGTTAACGCAGCTGAGAACAACAATGCTCTCATAGAAAGATCTTGTTTTTTATGGACAGACTTCCTTATAGATCACATCTGCTCTACATGAATTTGGAATGGAAATTTTCACAAAGCAGGGTGTGTAAACTCTTCAGCCTTTTTTCTTGGCCTCCGCAGTTCCACTCTTCTTGAGTTCAGGTCGTTATACTTGGTGGTTCAGCACCAGCAGGAAATTAAACTCCAAATAAGCCACTCCCTTTCTCCCACCCCTTCTGGTGAGGGAGGGACCAAAGCAGACCCTGCGAGTTGAAGTAACAATTTACTGAAAGCAGAAAGCAGTGGAATAAGGAAGGCACAGTAGTAATAGCAGCATTAACAGCACAAGTACACAAAAAAAGAAGGTGTTTTACCCACAAAAAAGGTGTTCACCACCTCGGATTAGTTCAGTGTGGCCACCAGGACCAAAACCAAGATGGTGGCTGCTCCCTGTAGGACGTGTCCATGTGGCTTCCCCAGACAAGGGAAGATCTGCACTTCCTAGTTAGCATAATAAGTACCGTAATTTTAAAGCCAAGATTTCAAAGAGAACACTCTCAACATTACAGGAAGACTCAAACGGAGAAAACTGTACTTTTTCCTGTGTTAAGATAGACATTCAAATGCATTAGTTATTATTGAGCACTGAATAATTATATTTGCATTACTATTACTTATTCAATTTGATTTTTAAAAATGAGAATACTTCAGTGCATTTACCATGCGTTACTTAAGAAACCATTATCTATGGTTTGAAATAATAGAGAAGACTCTGGATCTTTGTATATAATTTGCCAATGTATTCTGCATTTTTCTGAAAACCTATAAAAGAAAACCTTTCCAATTGGAGATTAAAAGGAGAATAGCATTCTACTCATTATTGTAAGAAAAAGAAAGGAAATTTTAATTTTTAAAGAAACCACTGCACAATATACTTTATTTATTTACTTACATTTTAATATTATGGTTCTCCAAATGTGCCAGATATATAAGAAAGTATGCATTGTTACTATTCATGTATTTCTACCATGTATCTATTGATAAAGGACATACATACATAGATAGTTTTGTATACAAGCACTTAACTGAATGTTAAAAGTAAACAAAACTACTGTTTAATATTCTGAGTTTGGGTCATGGTATTGAAGGTTACACTGACAAAGTGCTTGTCATTATATTTCCTACATTTAAAATATAAATATGTGTTTTAACTCTTTTTTTTTCCACACAGACAAGTCTTACCGCATTGATAACAAGAAATATGCAATTATTGCTCAAAACATATATAATTTACAGTTTTAAGACTGACTGCAGTTAAAAGGATCCTAAACATGTCCTGAACAAAGTTATTTAGGGTGAGGTTCAAACTGTAGTCACTGCTGTTCACTGCCATGTTCCCTGTAGTTTTCCACTGTGGCATATTATTTCTATTGTGTAATATTTGGTTTTTGGCAGATCCCTGTAACATAATAAGAGCACAGGATAATGTAACCTTATTGCCTAGTGACACATGAACTCATGGCACTGTGCGGCATGCAATAGAGAGGCCCACACCGTGGAATCTAATAATAGACAAAATGAAATGCTTCCTTTACTTAGACATTTTAATTACCATTTTTTAATTAAGATTTATATCTTGGTGTATATATACATATACACACTCATACATATATGTATATATAGAGAGAGAGATGTGCAACCAGTTCTTCTTCATAAGCAGGTCTTAGATTAAATGATATACAAGAACCTAGGTCTGAAGTACTTCAAAGTTTGAACAAACCTCGGTGATTGTGAATCCATCACTTGCTGTTTGCACCTTCACGGGGGTGCCCTTGCTTCTTTATTTAGTCTCACTCCCCAAAGATAAGGCACCTATTTGTTTACCATAAAGGTAAATACTGTCATATGATTACTGACCTGGATGCTTAGTAACCAATTTCTGCATTCTTCCTGTTAACTAATAACTGCAAGAAATGTTTCTAGCCTACAAAACATTGCTTATTATTTAGGTGGCCTGAATGTATCATGGTGATAAGATTAGTTTCACTGGTTTTTGTCGTGATCCTCCTCTACATTACTTAGAGACACAGATCTATAGAATCTTCTCTGAATTTACTCACTTAATCTTGTGGGGCTCTCAAGTCCTTGTGGGAAGATTTGAAGATTATACAGTAAACAGGAAAATGTCATTACAGCAAGAGTCAAGCCTAAGCCATAAATTGAAGTCCTAAGCTTCTTTGGGGTTTCTGGTTGGCAGGTCTCCAGCACTGGACAGTTCTGGCCATGTTTAGCATTTTGCTTGTATTCTTCTTGTAATTAAGTTATATCAATGCCATCTCATGCAAATTGTCTATGTAAGAAATATATGCATTGTATATCCATACATGAATTTCAAAATCGGTTAAGATAATCATGTCACATTAAATAGCATGAAGGGGGATAGAAGTTTCAAGTGGGAACTGCTTTGGCAGTTTGAGCAGACACCCTTAAATCAACAACATAAATTTTAATATAGTAATTTTATTACACCAAATGTATGTGTTAACAGGATGCTGCTTCCAGACTATTTACAGAGAATGCAAGAGAGAAGTAAAATAATATTAATACATTCATATTTTTTCTAACATCTTTGTTTTTTAAATCTTCTGTAAACAATCCAGCCCAAACAAATCTTTGTTTTTATAATCTACTCAATTTCTAAAACCCCTACTGGGTTAGACTTTACAATTAAAATATGATTCTTTATGCTTTTTTCATAGGAAATGTCTACTCAGACATTGCACAGTGTTTTCTTCAATATATGACTTTAACACTGCAAGAAATTAAAATTTTCAGAGTCTTGTTTAAGCTCATTTCTAATAACGATTCACAGACAAGTATCCATTAATTTATCACATCAGTCAGGGGCACCAACACATTGGGACACTCTTTGGGGATGTAAGCAGACTAAAAATTATCAAGATTGTCCCAGATTCCCTTTTCTTTAATAGGATTGTGATGAAGTGAAGGGAATCAGAAAATTCCCTAATTTTTACACAAGAAATCCCAGGACCGCATGTTCACCTAATCTTGGTGCTGGTACCATTCCACAAGCCATAAACAATGGCTACCAGGGAAAATTCTGCAGTACCCTGAAGCACACAAGTAACACAAAACATTTGGTGCCAAGGATTCATTTTGTGCTTTGCAGGGGCTACTTTGTGCCCACCCTGGGCAGTCTTTGATTGGTGAAGTGCAGCAGGCAAGCTCTTGGAGTGTGAATCTTCCAGTTTTGTTTCCCCCAAAAGAAGGTCATTTTCAAGCTGTGAGGCTGTTCCACAACTGAATCAACTTATTCTTAAGTAGAGATAGGTCAGGAGATTACTTTTGTGTAATCCCGAGGGCACTGGCCAATGCCAGGGCTGCTCAGAGATGGCGAATAGTCCACTGGAATTCTCAACACCTTGAAACAGCATTTGGTTTTGATGTGGATGAGAATCTGGAAAAATGTAGTAGGGAACACATGAGAATAACTTGTTCCAAGCAGGACTCATGAACAGTGAGACCTGCTCAATGCACATTGTTTGTCTAGCACCCTGCTGATCACACCCCTCTCCCTTTCCCTTTCTCTCCCTTTCTTCTTCTCTCCCTCCTCCCAGAGCCAGTAAAACCATATAAAGAAGAGAGATTATGGTGTCTAAGTAGCCATCTCAAAGTTAGAAAACCACGATGATATAACAATTGTTCTAATTTTAATAGGCAGTTAAAGAGATTTTTTATTATGCTAAATTCTCAGATTGGGTTCCTACTGCTACAATACATACAAACACCAATAAATGTTCCAAATCAATTGTTTGTATTAACATTAAACCAGATAATCTAAAAGAAAGGTAATTTCTATTTAATTCTAGCATCTTTACAAGTGTCCATTTTAGCTATTGTCTCAGGTTACTGAGATTTACATTTAGTTTTGTAGTATGTATATTCTATGTTATAGAGTTAGTATAGAGTGAGACTAATTGAGATAACCATGGGAGTTAAGATTACATATTGATAAATGCTAGGATGATATTGTGCTTCAATAATCCTCATCAGTGCAGCCGTAAAAATTAATGCTGTTTCTGTATTGCACTATTTTCTTCTAACAGTTTGAATCGAAAACATCTGATCTGGAATTGTTTGCAGTGGATAAAAGCAGCCTGCGTAGTAAAGGATCTGAAATATTTGTAAACCAGCAATTATGGCATATACCCAGCAATTTGAAATATTTCTGAATTGTTCAGCACATCCCAAAATTGCTCATGTAATGAAAGCACATGAAAATGTTATTATCATTGTTTCTAGTTGTCTTTCATTTCCCACTGGAAACTTTTTTGTCAGCTAAATACATTTTTGTTTGTTTTCAGCTCTATCTTTATTTGGTTTTGGTCCTGGAATGAAAATGAGCTAATGACACCTTTTCTCAGTCTGCAGAGGCTTCCTCTGTCTAGCAAAAGCAGATTAGTTGCTCAGTGCATGATCTCAGCATGAGATTGGGTGTTGCTGTTTTGTTTATTCATATTTATTTTAGAGGAGGGGGATCCAGGATTATCTGTATAGGACAGTGTCATCTACACCATCTGAACACTATTAATGACACTTTGTGTCTTAAAAATAAACACAGTTGACTCTTCACTGGTTTTGGGGATTTTCTAATTATTAAATTAAAAGAAGAAGTGCAATAGAAATCTGAAGAACCTCTTGCCAAAGGTCCAATTTAGCAACTCATAGCATTTTGAAGAGGTAAGAACAGAAGTGACTCAGGGATCGGGGCGATAGTTGTGTCATTTTACCTTCAGATTTTCAGTCTGAAGCTAGTCAGATTGTTGACAGGTATTAACAGAAGTATTACTTAACAGCTTGGAATAAGATACAAAAGAACAGCCACAATCCCCCCTACCCCATGCCCCAAATGTTCTATAGACACTTTTCATGCTGGAAGCATAGAACATCTGTAGCCCCACTAAAATATCTCTCAGATGACTTTCCTGCCTAGCCCCTAAGTAGTGCTGAGTTGCTTTATTCTCTGCAGCATGGCCACCACAGGCAGGGACAAGCAGGAATGGCTGCAGCGTCTCCATCGTCAGCTGCTGCCAAAAGAGCGCCTCGGGAGCACAGGCAGGCTCTTAGAAAATGGAGTGCTTCTCTGGATGCGCTGATCCACAGGGGAGCAGGCTGGCACATACTCGAAAGAAGTGGTGAATAGGGGAGGCTAACCTCAAAAGCAAATCAGCTAGTACAAAGAATTTTGATGATAATGCTCCAGTGAAAGCTTATAAAGAATTAAAATATGACAACTGTCATAACAACAGAAAGTATTGTTAGAATATGAGATTGTTTCACTAATTTTTCCTGGCATCCCTGAGGATAAGCAGGCATTTTGGTTCTCTGTTTTTCATTTTGTGTGCCTGATATCAACCTAAGCATCTAAACTGCAGTGCTTTAAAACACAAACCTTGTAGAAGAATATCAAGCTGTGTGCAAACATACCGGAGATAGATTTGCCAGTGCAACATATTGTCTCTGGTACAATCACTCAATTGCCAATAAAACCTCTGCAAACAAATGTGTCTTCAGTTTAAACAAGAATATAATAATACATATACTTTGAAACTGCAGAGCCTACATAAACTAAATAAATCATCAGGCCACAGCAAAGGAAAGGATTACTCTAACTCCAAACCTAATGATAAAACCAGTTTTTAAAGAGGTCCTTAAAAAAGGACGGAAGAAAGTGTGGACAAAATCAGATTATTTGGATGCCCAGTGATTTCTTCTGGACTTGTGCAACTGTCTCAGCCCAAAGAGAACTCATCCATGACTGAGTCTCCTAAGCATTATTGCACTACAACCACATGAAGAAAATACAAAATTATTAGCACAGACTTAAAACCAATCTGAACAAGTCATATCTATAGCTGACACACTGGGAAAAACATAGGTATGTTTAAAGTGAAATAAATTTGTAAATACAAGAGAAAGACACATTCCTCTTCTCTTTCTCACATAAATTCACAGATACACTGCTGGCCTTAATAAATGTTTTGAGAAGAGGAAGAAGTTGTCTTCACTTTCCATTAGTCAATTAAAAACTACTGTCAAAGGAACTATATTTCAGAAGGTATGAGTACATGTAATGTCAACTTCAGACTCTTTAAAAAGATTTCAGAGTTGCTATGTTAAAAAAGAGTGATAAAAATTAAATTTGATAAACGCTTCTAGCTTTTACTTGTTAGAGTTTTTGCTGTATAGATTTTAATTTCTCCATTATACCAGGCCTCCACTATTAGTCCCTGTAAATGCTAAACAGACAATGTCTGTGTAAATTTCCTTATTTTCCTGCAACAAGGATCTCTGGACATTTGTGGTTTTCCATTAAATAGTCTGAAACATCATCAGCTAAAAAGTTTACACCATACAAAGGTGAAAACTCACAGCATAATCTATTTTTATACTAACTAGTGTTTGGTATGGTCATGGTTTTGAAAAAAAAAGTTTGTTTTTTTCTTCACAGCTTTTGACAAGAAGAAATTGCTTTCATATTATTTCCCATATTTACAGGAATAAGAGTTACTAATATTAAATACAGATTTTTAACTGTACAAAAAATTGAAAACACACCTAGAAAAAAAAAAACATTTCAGACATGCATCTGTACTTAATTTTGTCTAGCACTTCCTTCTTTTTCTATAACTTTCTTTTCCCTCAGTTTTCTTCTGGAACTCAATATTTTCTTGATATTATTACTAAGAGTTTCTTCATTCTTCTCCTCTTTGTCCAAGATTCTTCTGCTCAGTAGAAATTAGTCTATTGGTACTCTATTATTCTTCAAACTTTTTGATTATTTTCTATTTACTTATTTTTAACTATTTCTTCTCTTATTTTGTGTCTTAACAGGTAAAAAAATTGAAAGAGGAAAAAAAAAGTTTCATAATTCTCCAGTTGAAGATAAAAGGAAAGGAGGGAGAGTACTGCAGATGTCAATTGTGAAAATTACCTTGTCTCCGTGATCAACCAGGCCTTGGATTTATTGAACTACAGGGCACTCTACAAGGCCTATTTAGTTTCTCACATTTGTTTCACAGCACTGAACTGAAGGAACCGAATGATTTGAGCACGGTTATTGATTAATATTTTTTATTGCAGATATTGTTCCAGGCACTTCGGGAAAAATATAGGTATGTTTAAAAGAAAATAAATACATAAATAAGATGGCACGCTGGACTCCCTCTCTCTTGTTCTTTCTCTCTCACCATATGTGTATCCATTAGCCCAGCTCTGGAAAGCTCTCTGAACAATTCATAACGATAGCAGGCACTTAGGGAAAACTATAGGCATATTTTAAACTAAAACGTATACATAAATAAGATAGTAAGGCAGGCTATATGCATATGTCAGCAGAGATGTGAAAGCTGTCTGAAGAATTCTGTCAGTAGCAAGTGTGCCACAGGGCAACTACGTGAACACTCAAATGAGATGGACCAAAATAATTCCTTCCCTGAGCAGTACCCTGCAAGAGCGTGACTTAGTGATACAAAGGACATTCACAGGACAACAGGGGATGTGAAAGCTCTGCCTGGAGGAGCACTGGCTGCTATTTTAATAAGATTATTTTTTTTTGGAATATTAAATCATACCTGAAATGCTAATGAAAATTCAAAAATTCAAGATTTCAGACTCACACTTAAAAGTTGTGTACATAAAAGTACAGAACTTTGCTATGTTGTCATGGTTTTGTAAGTTTAATTCATGGCAAGAGAAAAAAATTCTCCTTAAACTCTGCTTTTTGAAGTGACTTGGGTCATGAATGTCTTCTAGGCCCTGGTGTGTCTGTTACTACTTATTAAACACATTTTCTAAATGCCTTTGGCTAAATCACAGAGAGGCTCTAAGTACCATCCCAAAGAGAGAGTGAGTCTGCAACAGCTTCTGTTTCTCAATTCACACACTTCCCAGTTTCTCACTAGAGCCTTCATGTAGACAAATCCTTCCTAGTGACTGAAGCAGATTTTCTACATCAAAAATGTCTCTTATTTGTGTTGCAATGAAGAGATTTCATATTTCAGTGTCAAACCATGTCACTACAAGACAAACATAAAACACTTTAATCTCAAACTATGTCTACACAACGTACTGAAGGTGTGATGACAGTACAGACATCCCTTCTAGTCTGAATTTAGCTAGCATGGGAAATGAGAAGAGCCTGCATGCGTAAGTGTAAGCTAGTAGAAACCTGATGGGGATGCACCCTTGGGCTGCTAAGGATTAAAAAGGAGCCATTCTTTGGGGTGGCAGATTCCTAACAGAGCCATCTCGTTTTATGGTCTGCCGGTTGAAGGGTTGACATGTAATGTTAGTACAGAACAACACATTTTCATTTCACATCACATACATTTTTATTGATAATATGTTGAGTTTTAATATTAACATATTCCAGGCAGAAAGCCTGCACTATCAAATTCTATTATGCTGGAAAAATCATAAATTTAAACAGTATGGTTTCATAAACTGTTAAGACTTCCTTGTTTCTCTTGTTTGCTCATCCTGTTTCTGGCACTAGTGTGCAAATAGTGAGATTATCAGCCAATTGATCCATTATCTTCCTTCTTATCTCTTCTCTGACTGTACATGTATAACCCAGTCTTTTCCTGGATTATATTACTGTCCAGAATTTATATCTGTTTATAATTTCTTGGGATTTTTTTTTTACAAGTCTGTGTATGTTTGATGCTAATAAATCTTCCTGGTTTATTTCATCATGCCCTTTTTTTGATAAAATAAACTGGTTTTGAAAAGAAAATATAAAAATATAAAAACATAGAAAATATAGAAAATATAGAAAATATAGAAAATATAGAAATATAAAATATAAAATATTCCTGTCAACAAATGGCAAACATTCAGTGACAGATGTCAAAAATAAAGGATAAGTTAGAACACTTCAGATGTTGCCTCATGTCAGAGTTTCAGAAGTCTACAACCATTGTACGTTTGTACATGGCCCCTGCTTTTGTGACATAATCAAATATTAAAAAAAAGACTAAAGATTATAAATAAAACTCAAAAGAAAATGTTGAAATTCTTAAATAAAATCTGAACATTTGTAAAAAACTTTCAAGTGCTACACTGATTAGAAGTAAACTGTTTCCCAGCTGTGGAGAGGATAAGATTTAATCTTGTTATGAATCAGAATAGAAAGATCTAGAAATACGATTTCTGGTAAAATGGAAAATCAAGTTTTTGAGCGGGGCTATTGATCCTTATGCTAAGTGTGGCCTGTATGACATGAAAAAGAGTCAGGTTCAGCCTCCATAGGAGCTGGAAGCTCCACTTGTTTGATAATGAAGAAACAAGTAGACATTCTCTTTTGTTACAGTTCTAATTCACAGACTGTTCCATGTAACAGAATACTAATTACCTTAAGTGGATTTCACAGTTGACAGAGACCTTTGCCGGGAAGACAAGCTTGACAAAGGCAATTGAAACTTAGCTAATGAAGAATACAAGATCCACCTTTCAGGAATGTTAAGTAAGTGCTTTGCTTTTCATGAAAGGTACCTCTTTTATATGTAAAGTAACCATAGAAATGTCAACATTTCATTTTAAGACACCTTGCTAAGTTCTGCAGAGGGTTATCAAATTACCTTTAGGTTTTCCTTTTCCGTAATTACATTTATTCATAGAGCATTTCCTTGCAGTGAAGCTGCGTGAACCATTGCTGAAAAAGGCACACTTAATGTTTGCTTAACACAGCTTAATCAAACCAGTCTTCATATTGACAATCACAGGATGGCAGAAATTTTTCTTGCAAATGAGGGCTATGCAGGTGTGTGTTTAGTTATTACACAGTTACGTGAAATACACAAAAGTGCAGGTGACAGCCAGTACCAAAAAAAAAGTTCTTTTGGGATCATGTTACCTTGGGTGGCTCAAAATATGCAAATAACTACTGCCTTTGGTGCTTCTTGAGCTAATGCCAGCTCGGAATTGATATGAATTTGGGATGCTTTAGAGGCTACTGAGAAAGATGAGCAAAACCTTGCTTGTGTGGTTGGCCAGGGTTCTGCCAGGATAAAAACCACCCAATCCAAAAGCTTTAAGATTAACCCCCTCCTTTTTATACAAAAAGTTGCTTCCTCAGTGTAGATCTGATGGTACTGCAGCATTCTTACACACCACAGGGCACACTGATGTGATCCTGTGCTACTGTGAGTATTTTATGGCTCACCTGCGTTTTTAAGGGAATTAAGTATTTAGGTTTCAGCACCAGTAAGATGTTTGATATGCACATAAATTAAAGTTGTTGAGGTAGTGGAAAGTTTCAAAGACTTCTTAAAGCCAGGAAGCAGTTTATTTTCTAGTTATTCCAGGTTTACTGAAGAAGCCAATCAGAGAAAGATTCCTTTGAAAATGATCTAGTTTAGAGTTTTTGCTCTCCCTTTTCTGAATCATGTCCTACATGATAGTTTCAATTATTTATTACAAGGCAATGGTAAAAAAGTGTTAATTAGCAAAGATGAAAAAGACCGACTCAATGGGAGCTCCTGTAAAGGAGCTCTTATTTCTAATGCCTGAGGTGACCACTAATTTACAGCTTTTGATAGCTAGCATGCATGGTTCACAGAATAAATTGGTCTTGGGAAAAATACACTGTACACCTTATTTGCTGTGGTTAATAAAGAAGATCTAGCTTTTGCTGTTGTTTTGCTTTTATTTTTTTAGTTCAGGCAATTTAGTTTTGATAAAATGGTTTAACTTGACAGTGTTAGAAATTAAAATATGCAACGAGAGAAAGAATGACACTGGAACTGCAAGATTTTCTCCATTCAGCTGAAATGCCCATACCCAGCCCAAGAGGCCAGCTCTAAAAATAATCATGCTTTTTTCTCATTTCTGTGCCGATGTCAGCTAGTCTTTTGCATCTTATTAAAAGCTCTTTTGAAAAGCTTTAAAAATACTAATATCCCAAGATCTTTTCTTTTTTTGTCTTAGTAACAGTAAAAAAGAAAAATAACACCAGATGATTATTCTAATAATGGGAATCATACAGAAGATGGAAACTAAAATTTCTCTTAATGCATCAAAAATATCTTCATACATTATGTTTTAATATTTAATCACAGCTAGACCTACACAACAGTGTGAAACAAGTTCCTTAACAAAATTAAGTATTTTAATTAATTAGAATACTGAACAAGGGTAAACAATACAGTGGTTAGAGGTCTAGTTTGACTCTTTTTTTTGCCTGTAATCTCCAATGGAGATATCAGCTTGCTTCTTGAAAGTTAGTACACAAGAATGCATATTTATCACTGGATAATCCTAACTGGATTTTATATAGATGTGGCTGATATGTGACTTGCATGTGAAGGATTCTCTCTCCCTCCCTGCCCCTCCTTTATTCCCAACTCTCCTCATCATTAACTAACAAACAAACAAACAAACAGACAGAAACACCATGAAAACTTCACAAATTCAGAAGATCAGCTAAATATGTCTTCTAATTTTGTTCATATGTTTTGGCATTTAACATTGCTAGGTCAAGAGAACCATGTAAAATTTTTAGTGACCACTATGGGAGACTAGGAGTTCCAAGGATCCAAGATGTGCTACGCATCACTCACAGCAAACCCTTCAAGGAAAGCAGGAGTCTTGAATTCTGAGTATTTTTTACTTTACCTCAGGTCATTGGCTTGGTGTTCAGGTGGTAGAAATTACTGGAATATTTTTTTCCAATGATATCTGAAAATGTGAAGTTTTTTGATGGAGTGCCTGTTCCATCAGTGCTAACCCAGAATCCAGACTGTCCACCTACTTCTTTCCAGTTCTGCTGCTCTTGCTTATGCCTGTATTCTTCATGTTTTTTCCCCAACATCACAGCCATGGAGGACCAATTCAAACCTCCAAGCAGATGAATTCACATGAAAAACTCACTCTTCTCTGAATTCTTTATGTTTAGATCTTTCAAGCCTTTCAGATCTTTCTCAATTAACACCTCTCCACTTAGCCTATTTTCCTTGTTTATTTGTTCATTTTGTTGTTGTTTTCTTTATTAATGAGATATTAATTGACAGTCTGTGATGTTTCTCATGCTTCAAGGTTTTTTCATCTCCTGATGAGCCTTGCTGAACATAAAATGAGAACAATGAACAAAGTCATTGTGAGAGTTAAACTAAAAAGAACTATAAAATGGTAAAGCCCAGAATCCACAGCAACAGATAAAAGATTAACATGATGCTGCTGTTGTGATGAGTTCATTATCACCGTGTTCTAGTCAGAACAAAGGTGTGAAAGGAGATGAAAGTTTAACAAATTTAGAGTGTGACGTGAAAATAAATGAGATAATCTCAGTCTATCCTAAATTGCTATGGGCTTCAGGACACTTAAAATCCAGGAACAACTAAAAGTCAGATACTCCCAAACTAACTGAAATAATTCAACTGTATAGATAGAAAGGTAAATTTACTGGTCTGAGTATCTGAGGTGCATGTCCTCACCTGGAGAGGAATTTTTGGAGCTCAGGTTTTTGAAAAGATGTAGTAATACTTGATTTTACTATTTTGATGGCAGAAAGTAATGATCTTCATTTAATTGTCATCCTGTTCTTCAGATTTTTAACATTCTGGAAAATATTTTGGATATTTAGCATTACTGAAGACAGAGAGAGTTTTACAAACAGTGATTCTCTCCATTGTCTTATAGAGGCTTTCAGCCTTATTTTATTACTCTTTATTACCCTCTATGCATTGATCAGAAGGCCCATTAAGAGTAGATGTATAGTTCTGACATAGCTGAGGCTGGATGTCATGAATTTCATACCTGTCACCATGTGGCATGGCATTTCCTGTGCAAATTCATGCCTCCTGAAATTTCCCTCCTCTGTTTAAAACCAAAAGACATACGCTTTTTTTTACATATTTGCATGTCTTCCCATGCAAAGTCTTTATTTTACCAAAAAGGGAAAGGACTAGTAGGTGATTTCAGAGATTGTGCTCTGGTATTTCTTTCAGCCAGGGCCAGTGCCAGCATCAAACAATAAAAAACAACTTGAAAGTACAGAGAGCAGAGGGTATCATCTGCTGATGTTGAGGTGAGAGCATTTTTTTAATACTGATTCTTTTCTCTTTCACTTTCTGGTGGCGTTAAAAAACGTGTCACTCAGTTTTAGAGATTGGTTCTGGGAGTAGGCAGTAGGCTTAACCAATCAGGAAATTAGAGTCCCTATCATGCAGCTTCTCTAGTGAATCACAGAAGGGAGTGAAACAAAGCAAAAGGGATTTATTAAAGATAAAATTTAATTAAAATAACAGAATATGAAATATAATAAATATTAAAACAAAGCATTGTCTTCTGGGGCAGGTAGTGACATGAACATGGGATTAGTTTTAATAAGGTGAATAACCCTTCACTAATACGAGTATTGGGGTCAGAGTCTAGCCTAAGCTTTTGAATATTTCCTTGGGTTCAGACTTTTCTTTTCCCAGGTATGAAACAGTCAGCTTTTTTCTCTTCTAGCTGCACATAATTTTGAAAATTGTTTGGCGGACAAAAAAGAAATAATAATTGAAAACTTCTAGTCTCTGTTTCATAAGGAGGGGGAATTAAAGCCTATTCCATTTTAATTAAATTCTTCAAGTTTCAGTTGAGATACCAGAAGTACCATTGGTGCACCAGAAGACACGAAAAAATGAGTTAACTCATGTTCCTGTACAAAAGTGGATGACAAGTAAAACTAAAATGGCAAGGCACATTATGCAGATTTTTTGTGACTGGCAGTTAAAGATTTACATAAAATTAAAATAACCTTTAAAATTAGGACAACGAGGTCACTCTAATGTGATCTGAATTACTGAGCTAATGGTATTCTTATCCTTCCATGTCTTCTAGCCACTGCTGCTGAAAATCCAAACCTGTGAAAGAGCAGTTAAGTTGGAAGAAAACCAACTGAGAAAACTATCCCATACTTCATTGGTGGTACATCTGAAGGCAAAATACAGTTCTTAAGTAGTTACTTAAAGCCAGAAACTATTACAACTAAAAATAAACAAAATAGCTATTATTTCATATTACTCTTCCTTCTACATTTCAGACCAGTGGGGTTTTTATGCAGACAGAGATTTGATTTTGGTGTATATTCTTAATATACTATAAAAAACAAGACTGCAAGGTCATCAGTTAAACAGCAGTAATGAAATTAGCAAATAATACTTAATTGATTTTCTGAAAAGTAAAGTCAGGATCCAGCTGCATAAAAGGTACTTTTATGCTGTACTAGTGGTGAAAACAAACCCAAAACTGGATTAAGTGGCCAGCTGGGGATACTGACCCCATAATTGAAGACCTGAGTGGTAAACAAGTATTTTAATTACCTCAATGAAAAGAGTGTCCAGGGGGAGAGGGGAGGAGTGACCAGAGTACATGGTATTCTGGCAGTCTTCTAAAGATCCAATCATTGCTCAAGAGTATAAATTAGAGGAATCATAAAGAATGTAGAATCTTTAGGATTTTATATTCTCATGTTTTCCATTTCAGGCTCTCCAATGGATGGCAGAATCCAGGCTACTAGTTGTAAATAACCAGGTATGCAGACTTCCTTGCTTTCAGGACAGGAATTTTAGCTCTGTTTCATGAGTGTGTATCTTTGTTCTTTGTGTGGGAGGCTGTTTTTCACAGTCTTTTTATGATAAAAACGGTGACACTTTTTATTTAAGGTTTCAATATGGTTGTTAGATGTGATTTGTCTAAATTCATCATTAAACAAATTATATATAGTTGTCTATGAGCTTTTCTTCCTATTAGAGAATGCTTCCAGACATGCATAAATACATACATTTGCTTGCAACCTGTGTACATCTATAGGTACATATTTCTTAAGTAACTTGATTCATACACTCTGAACATTGGGCGGTGTTCACAGTGATGACTGTAGGATACCTCCATCTCAGTATTTTGTGCAATGATTTGGATGTAAGCACAAAATCAGTGCTGATACAATGTATGGCTGATGCAAGGATTGGCTGAGTGGTAAATAATTATAATCGGTCCTTGCATTTGTCTGGAATGATCAGTATTAGAGTGGTTATCTTTATGTGGCTGGTGCGGGGTCTGTCTGTACTCTGAGGCAGCCAGACGCCTGCGAGCTCCAATTCAAAGGCAGGCGGATGCAGGCAGCCTAGCCAGGGTGTTTGAACTCTCAGCACTGCTCATTAGCTCATTGAGCTCACGGCCCCACTGCTCCTCGCTGCACAGCCCCTGTTTGCTGCTGTCTGCGTTTGGAGTGTTAGTAGAAAGCATTTGTGTCTTCCTTAAAATCCCTTCACCCTTGATACTCTGGGCTCATTACAGCAAAATCAGTTTTAAAAGAAAAAATGCAATTCTTTTCATCTTAATGAAAAGGAATTGGAGTCCTACCTGTAGCACAGGGGACTCGGCTAAGGTTCCTAAGGACAGACATCTGTTGTGGGGATTATATTGGATAAACAAACTTAGGTATGGAAAAAATTTAATTAAAATAAAGCTATCTTACGGTCTTCTAAACTCAGAAATAATGGACAGGAGCAGTTAGGTGGTGATAATCCTTTCAGGTGGCACTGAAGGTAAGGATGCTTGAAGGTTTTATCCTGATCTCATGTCCACAATAAAACAGAGAAGCTGAAAAATTATGAAAATAACAAGTCACAAATACTAGGCAAATTTTTTATAGTTAAATAAAGTCTCAGTCTCTTTGGTGTTCTCAGCAAAAGCATGGGGCAAAACCTGAATATAGAATTCTATGTGAAAAACAAGAAAATACTGAATTTTGAAAAGGTATTTTTTATTTCTTGGAGAAAGGTCTATCAAGCACCTGAGCACCATGCAAACAAAGGTATGGTTGCCTCACAAAGGGGCATTAGCTGAGGTGATTTTAACCTAATGACTTCAGATTGGGTTGTCAGAGACTGTAATAATATACTTGTGTATGTGTATGTTTGTTAAGCTGTGAAGATTAACTGTGAGGCAAATGAAAATCAAGATCTCTCTTTCTTTGGGCAGAAGACCTGGGAGTAGGTGAAATGTAATACCTCTGGTACTGAAGAGTTCAAACTAAATTAGCTAATACTCCCTTCTACCTTTAATATCCACGAATCTATGTATTCTTATGCTTCAAGAGCATATTAATGCATCATTTACAACTAGAAGCATGTTTGTGTTTTAATGACACGTTTGTCCCGAATACGTGGTGTGTGTGACCATGTGTGTTACCGTGATATATTAAAACTCCCACAGCCATGTCATGTCTCCCAGATGCAATATTGCAACCTGTATTTGCTTAAGCACTTCAGCTATGGAACGTGGTACATTTCCTTCTCTTATCAGCACAGATTTGCAGAATTCACTTACATACAAGTCTGTAGAGAATAAAAGAGTACTTCAGGTTCCATAAAAGTTACACTTAATGACTATTTTGATTGCTGTGGTTTTCACCTCAATTTTTATGTTTAAGTATTCAATGCATTTCTTTCCAATCTATCACAGGAGAGTTTTACCCAAAATGATGCAGTAATCAAACTGGCAGTTTTTTACTTTTCAGTTTCTCATCCTGAATGTAGCTAGCTTATTATTAGCCTGTTAGCACTATTGCTTGTTAATTACTGTTTGTTAATTGGTTTTTAACTGGATTACTAGTAAACCTTCCAGTAGTCCCATATAAAAGAGAATCTAAAAAGAACACTTTTCAGTTGCTTTAAAAATCAAATCTAAAATGAATGGTCTTTCTCATAAGTCTGTGTAGAAATAGAAGCATACTGACAAATAAATGTACTGGGCTAAATAAAAAATTAGGTTTTTAGTTAAAAAAAACCCATGTTTGCTTTTCTCAGCCTAGGGGAAATGTCAAAAGGTCTGACATACAGAAAAAAAATACCACACACCCAGAAAATCATCTCTTTTGAAGTTGCTGCAGTTAAGGCACTCTTAAACTTGGGTACCTAAAATTAAAAAAATTTAGCTAAATGTTAAAATCTTTTCTATTATATAAAAAGTTCTTATTAGTGGAGTCTGATATGGACACACAATGTGACAAATATTAATAAGACACTTAGAGAATAAATACCTAAAAATTTAGTAAATACACAGTTTCTAAGCAACTGAAGCCATCATGTTCCTCTCCATGTTTCCATTCTAGATCTGTGTTCCACATTCCTTCTCCTCACTAGCACATTTTGACATTAACTGTTCTGCAGTGATATTTGAATTGAGTTTTTGCCTAGGAGCCATAAGTTCAGACACTATATACTCATTTTTAGTACAATCTGTGACCACAAAAGACACACAAGAAACTGTTTTTCATTTCCATTTTGACTCTGCAGTACAATTACCACAGTTCAGTCACCTTGGACATTTCATGCCACATTTCTGTCTTACATTTTCCTTATTTCATGAATGCTTCTTACTATATCTTTCTTCATAAAATATTCTATGAAGGCTTTAAATGAAAGGTGAAATATGGAATTATTTAAATCAGGAGAAAGGCTAAAAAGCTGCAGGGTAAAGCTGCCACTCAAAGGAAGCTTAGCAAGCTGGAAAAACCTCATGAAGCTCAATATAGGAAAGTGCAGAGCCTTGCACTTGGGATTCAGTATTCCCGCACACCTCTGCTGTCTGGTTGCTGATGAGCCGTGGGGTTATCTAGAGAGGCTGGAATGCACGTCAGAGATTTTGACTGGGCCAGGCCCTGAGCAACTTCATTCAACTCCAGAGTAGAATCAGGGTTGAAGTTGTTTTGAGTCAGGTGCTGGACAAAACATCTCCAGAAGTCCCTCCTGAAAAAAAAAAACAAAATAAAAAATTCCATGTCTCTGTCTCAGCACAGTTTCTTTCAGTGTTGTACCTGAAAGAGCTACAGTGGCTCTCGGAATTTGAGCACACAATGGAGTTACACATTCTGCCTCTTATATTCCCCTCCAAAAATACATGGTAATTTAGAGTGCAAAAGAAAGGTGTTGTCTCCTCATTTTACTGATTTTTCATCTCTTAAAAGTACAACTGTAAAGAATGTCTTTCTTCCATGATTAGATCTGAAATGCCACGAAACTACGCAGCAGGTTGCTCTCTCTCAACTATAAATTTTATTGCTACTACTTCCCAAGTTCTCTACTAAACATGGACAGCTTGTGAAGTACTTCAACCTGTCTGGCTTCTGACAGGGCTTTCTACAAAACTCTGACTTATCCAAGAACACTCTGTAGCTGTCATGACTATCACCCCACAAACCTTACTTCTTTGGAAAAATCCAGTGGGAATCACAGAATAACAGCAACATTAGCTGAAGTCCATCTTTCTGTGGAAGAGCACACAAGCAGAATTTACTTTTGTGTCACAACTCTGAATTAGGGAAGCATGCTGCTCCAAATTTTGTATGAATGATCAGACTACTGCAACCATTAGAATACATACATACATTTTTTCAGGAGAACACAGGTAAAGATCAGACACTGTCTAAAAAAATAAAACAAAGAAGACCCTTACTGCTAAATATATTATTTAATAGCTATTGATAATGACATAAATTGAGCATATGGGGTTTTTAATCTACTGCTAATAAGAATAATAATATTGATGATGATGAAGAAAAATAGTTTAATACTGTTCTATCTAGCTTTGCACTAGATATGCTCTATGACTTGGACACCACTATAGAAAATCCAGGTTACACAAGGAAATATTGAATTTGTGTCATGAAAACTGCTTACATGGTAATACACATATTGACTTAATCAAAAAATGCAAAATGACTGTGCTTTATAACACTTAGAAGATCATTAGACTTAGTATCTCTCTGCTGACATATTAACCTTTCTACAACCATGGCAATATATACTTGTCAGGGGTGGTTTTCTTTGGGTTTTGTCTTTTAGTAAATATAAGGTTAAACAACATAACTTTGACTTTCAAAAAGCAGTTATATTGGGATTGTTGGATATGATTTTACACTATGAATATTTAAATGTGTGCCAATATTTCTAAACTGATGGAACCATAGAAATTAAATGTCTTTTTCTTCATGGCTTCCCTACAGTTTTCTCCATCTGGTTTTTTTAGGTGCTCCAATTTCCATTAGGTTAAAGATTTTACAGCACAGACTGTTTTTCTAGAGTTTCTGATGTCAAGTTTCTCCAGAGTCACATTAACAAATTACAGATATGTGCAATATGCTTTCAAAATACATAAACCTGGTATTCCTTGAGAGAATTTTCTTGCCAGTATATTGATTAGGAAAATGTTCCTTAATACTATCTCTTTAAATTATCACTGTTTAGTTAGGTATTATTGCTGAATTCGGGATTGATTTCTTATGTCAGGACACATTGGTCCAGGCTCTCACCTATTGTAGCCAAGTTTTCTCAGAATAAAAACAGAGTGAGGTGACCTTGGATTCTGGCGATGCTGGATGCCAGCTGATCCAATAGTTAAAGGCCAGAGGAGTACAAAAGTTATTCCAAATCATTTTAGTTGCCAACAGCAGATTGAGATTGTCCAGGTAGACCTATCAGCTTTGTGGAGAAAGGCTTTTCCTTTTTAGGAGTTATTATGAAAGTTCTACGTTTTCAAATTTCCTCCAAAAAAATACTTCTGCTGCAGAGCTATTGAGCTGGAAGTGTCTCTGTTTTGGGGGAGATTAAGCACTGCTGGCGTAGTCCACTGACTTCTGCACTAAAATTGTAGTCCCTATTTTGAACAGTCACCTCTCTATTGAATTAACTACACCTCTAGCAAATATTTGGACTCATACCTTTTGTTTCTTTGGAATGAGAACGAAATTGATCTATAGGCAAGATAATCCATATCTCTAGGGCTATGAAATAACAAAAACTGCACCACTAGTATTTCTGAAAACTATTAAAAAGATGCAGTGAAGAAATAGACATATTAGAATGTTCAGCAATCTTCTGGTTCTCTTGTTCAAATTACAATTTATGGGAGAAAATGGCTACAGTAGTCAAGAGTGAAATCCACAGAATGAAGACAAAAGGTCCCAGTTTCTAAAGCATGCCAAAGAACATAAAATGAGATCATATTATTCTGCTGAGCTTCCAAATTCACACGGCTAGATTTTACTGTCATTAACTTGAGCAATTATTGAAGGAATTTCTATGGTGCAGCAGAGCACAGACCTAAACTCTCAATTCATAGTCATCCATTTAACATTTCTGCTTTCATCAAATATGTGGTTTAGACATGATTAAGAAATAAAGCTACAAAACCAGTAGAAAAAAGCCTTCTATTGTAACATGTCTTGCCAAGAGGAAACCAAATACTGCAAAATAGCACTCAAAGAGATGCAGATGTTTGAGTCTGTGCTTTGGATTTCTGTGAATTTAAGAAGGACAGATGCTTAAGTTAAAAAAAAAAAAAAAAGGAAATGATAATAACAAAATGAATTTGTGCATACTTACCCAAGGTGACTGATATGCATGTAATGAATGCATCATTGAATGATTTTTTGTCCTAGCACCATCAGGAAAAAAGAGCCTTCCATTTCCTGTTAAGAAAATAAAATTAGTTCCACCCAATACTGACCTTTTACTAGTTTAACTTTCCCAGAACCCTTCAGAATAATTATTTTAAGAAGGTGATCAGTAATGACAGTATCTAATACAATGATGTCTATAATGCATCATCTCCTACACCAACAAAATGATAATCGTTACAAAGGACTTGCCTGCAGTGTTCTCTATTCCCATGGCAGAAGGTAATGACTGGAGAAATTCAATATTGGGTCTAAGTTGCAGCTTCTTCAGAAAGAAAAGGGATGAACATCTTGGAGAACTGAAAGAGCTGCATAATCAATGGCTCTTCTCTTACGTTGCATGTGGTGAATGGGAAATAATAAAACAATAGATGTGTCTTATGTTTGAATTCAGGATCCATCATTTCACAGGTTCACAGTCATTATTTGGTCTACATAATTATTCTGAACATTTGAATTAAACTAAGAATAATTGAATGGGAAAATGAGCTGAACCTCATCTCAAAAGAGGACTTGGCTACAGTTAGAAAATATTTTTGCATGTATACCTTAAGTTTGTATGACCATGGAAATACAATTACATCCCAAAATAGGAAGTAATGTATACATCCGCTATTTTCAGATGTTACATCAGAGAATAAAGAAATAGTGAAAAAGTGGCAAGTAATCCCCCAACCAAAAAAAAAAAAAAAAGACAACAAAAAAAAAAAAAAAAGGACTTTTTTTTAAGGAATCAGTTTCCCTGTCCAGTTCACTGCTAAGCTGTGGATACAGTGGTACCAGCGCAGCACCAAGAGGGGCAGGGGGCAGTGGCTGGAGATAAGGACATTTAAGCCAGGATTGCCTTCAAAGAAATTAACGTGGCACCCTTCTTCAGGGGGAGAATTCAGTCCTCAGGAAGAATCCGTGCTCCTCATCTAAATGAGGCAGCAGCTCAAAACCTGCCATGCGTGGGCTGCGCTGCGACCCCAGTGCCTGTGAAAGCACTCTGGCTGTGACCACTCTCACCCCTAATCTGATCCCTGAAAACCAAGCCTTAGAAGATGTATAAAGTACTTACTCACTTCTGAACATGCTTTAAAGCTATCCCTTGGAGCAGATGGAGTTTATTTTGTAATCTCTGTACGGCAGCTGAGTGACAAAAAATACACTGCAGTGCAGTCCAGGTTCAGTGTTTTCCTTCAAATTATTTGAAATATAATAAAAATTACTTTGTCTAATCGAGGCACCCTTTCCTGTCCAAAGGGAGAGGTTAAGTTATTGTCAATGACATTTGGTTAAATATTTGCTAATTTATTTTTCATTAATGGATGTATTTGTTAGTCCCTGAGATAGCCTCAAGAACTCAGCACTAGAAAATCTTTGACTGTCCTATTTATAAATGTTTTAGTGATCTAATCAAAGTAAAGGAACAATGGACTATGATTTAAGTAAGCATTATAAAAAGAGCTAGTGAACAGCTAGTCTTATCTTTGCACCATCTATTTTTGAGTAATTTTGAATAAGAATGAATTCCTTAATTTCAGTCTGTTTGGAAATAATTTATGAACAGAATTAGGACAGACATTCTTGAATATATTAATTTTTGTTTCCCCAGTTCTAACAAATGTTAAAAATGAAATTTTTTAGAAAATATATCCTCATTTCAGCCTGAATTTCTCATGGAGAAGAATGTGACACAATCTGGAAGCCCGTTTTTTTATCTTGTTTTTCCAGAAATTGGGACAACTCAAAGTGGAGAGTGAGGGGGAAAGAGGCTTTATACTATTCTGTATTAAGAACATAACATTATAATATTATATAAATTCTTTATCTGTGTATTATAATAAGAGCTCTATAGTATCATTCCATAATGACTTTACTTTTTAAAATTTAACATGTACTTGAAAAGAGGAACAGAAGACTTGATGGTGTACTTCAGTTACCACTTACTTATTTCCACATAATATATGCTTTAGCTGACTTTACTTGCACTTTGGCTTTTTATGGTAATTGCCTACTTATCCTGTTCTCATCAACTAATCAGGAGTAATTATTACATCTCTAATTGACCAACAATAACTACTGTATCTTCTTCTGCTATTAAAGGCTTGTTTAGGAGAATATTTAATTTGCTGTAGTAACTTTTTCTTCTTGGTGAGCAAGTCAACTTATTCATTATATTATTATTTTTTATTTTTATTCTGCTTGTATGAGGCAGTGCATGCAAAGTTCCTTAAGAAGATTATGTATAACACCTTATATCTGCCATAAAAGGGCTCAGCTGAAGCTTATGTTATTGTTAAATGCCTTGTAAAAGGAATCTGTGACAAAGTTTCAGTTACGATATGGAAAAAATTCTAGCACAGGAAAAACTCAAGAAAATAAAATTATTTTTACCACAGATAATTTGTTAGGGATCTTATTTTAGGCTAGTTCCCAGCTTACACAACCTTTAATGAGATCCCAAAGATAACATCGTCTTGGTGGAGTCACAGCTCTTTGTTCATAATGCAAAGGTGACAGTCACCATCAGGCAGAGCTGTCCTCACGCCTCTAAAACTTAGTGATTTCAGTCGTCTTGGAAGTTGGACTGAAGCAGAGGAGGGAGCAAGGAGACCACCCTGGGTACTCTTCTACCACACAAGCTCTTCAAGAGCGCTGGTACTGCTGCCATGCACAGAAGTAGGCAATTTACAGAAATCTCTGGGGACATGCTCTGAAGATGTTCATGGAGGGGAGCCTTCACACCCACATCCAAGCAGTGTCTGGAAAGTCAGGTAGCAGCCTCAGTTGTATGGCCAGAAAATGACATGATTTCACATCCAGTTCCTAGTGTTACCACTTCTTGCCACAGACAGGACACTGATTTGGCATTGCCTAGTCCTCAGATTTAGCAAATCTGTGTGTAGGGATGAGCAAATTATGTTTAACCTCATCTTAGTCCCATGAGCTATACCACAACTCACAAGTTAAAGACTGTGTAAGACCCAAGAAACCACACTTCCCATAGTGCAGACTCGGAAACTGAGAGCTGCATAGTTTCTTTGTTCAAGTGTTAAAGGTCCACTGTTGCTTCTGTCAGAGTTCCTAAAAAAGTGCACTCTCACGTCATTCCCCCATGCATTACAATTTATATACGCTCATGAACCAAGACAATGTGTGTGAGCTCAGCCTGTTGACAAAAAGGAAGAGGTCAATAGGTATTTGGGACTCCACAAAGCATCATCTGGGAGTTACAGAACTACAAAATAAAGTCCTTCATATTTTCTTCCTAATCAATTATTGTTAGTAAGTTAAAATACTAGGAAACCTTTGCCTTAGTCTTACAATATCTGAAGGGGAAAAAAATCTTTTTTAATACACCCAAGAGCTTTTTTTTTTTTCAGGGAAGATTATCTTTCTGTCTTTCTGTGAAGAAGACAAGGACATTTTATTCTTACAGAAATCTCTAAAAATAAGTGTATTACAACAGAAAATAGGGCCAAAGAAACATGCTTGGCATAAGGTTGAGAAGATTTAAACTGTGTGGTATGTAGCATAATAAATAAAATCTTTTTTTTTTACTGAAAAGAATGAGCTATTCTGCCTGACCTTGGTCAAATTAGAGTGGTTTTCACTCATAATAAACTACTGGCGTTGTCTCTGAAAGGCCACACCTTCCATAAGCAGAGACCTTAATTTCCCTTCCAGCAGCCTGGGAAGCATGGGGGGCCTTTTGAATGTAGGAATGTTTTTTTTCTGCTATTCTGAAAATTAATCTGCAGCTTATTTAAAGGAGAGTGCCATTTTGGAATCAAAACTGAAGCAGTGCCATTTCACCTCCTGTGTGATGCTTCTGTAGTTCAGGTTCTGGAAGTGCACAGGGTATTTTTGTCTTGGTATGTCAGTTTTGCCGCATGAGGGCAGCTCCTTATTTCCAGTAACAGGTGATCCTTGGAATCTCTCCAAGCTGTAGTAGTTGTATCTGACCATGTGCTTACAGGAGAGGGGATTGTCATGTTGTGTTTTATGTGTGTCCTTGGTCTTGAACATTTACTGCTAGATCTGAACAACTTGGCCTGTTCCTATCTATGAAGGCAGAAGAGCATGAAGTCTGTTTCTGAAGGAAGACTTAAAAGGAAAATAAATCCAGGATCCTTCTAGCAGCTGGAATGGAATTAATTGGAATAATTAATAAATGCTAAATATCATATTGAGTTGGAAACAGCTGGTTTGAATATGAAGAAGCTTAAAAAAGATACATAAGAAACTTTCTGTGATTGGGAGAGAGAGCTTAAAAGTGCTTTTTGGCCTAACACACAATTATTTCATACTAAGTTACATATAATAGTAGTTGTAACATACAATTATTTCATACTATTTCTAACAACAGACAATTAAAATGAGAGATGGAGAACTAAGCACGAGCCAAAGGGGTAGCAAATCCTCGTAAATAAAGCGAAGGTTCCCAGTGCGGTGGCTTATAAGAATGAAGTAGACTCAATTCTCCCTATTTGGACCTATTTCTTAACTTTTTCGAGGAAAACCAAAACCATTGAGGGGTTGCAGCTCAAGCAGTCTTGCTAGAACATCTAACATGGCTGGTTCTGAAGATTCTCATTGGAAGTAGAACATGTTTCTAGCACCCCAAGCTGATTTCAGGATATTACAGAATCTGCTTGTGATTTCAACACCAAATTAAAGGGGACTGTGCTGAATCTAAGTCACAGGCTTTATTCAAATTAATTGATTTTTTAAAATAAGTAGTCAGACTGGGTTAACTGGGTGAATTAATTAATAGTGACTCAAGCATCTGTAGTTTTTACACACTGCTAATTCTTGGGTTTCATAAATGTGTAACTTATGAGCTAAATCTACAAAATTGTCCCCTACCACTCAGCGGATTAATATCTTACTCAATGTAAGGTTTCATGTTAGTAAATGTATGTTTAAGCAGGCAATGTAGCTGAATAAAAACAATACTAGTAGATATAATATGAATAAATAATAATAATATAGTGACAAAATAATCTGAATAAAACCAGATTTCCCCATTTGTTCAGTTCTCATCAATTGAGAATGGCTGACTTGAACACAAAGCTGGAAAAAGACTATGTAAATAGGTAACTTCAAAAGAGTATTCATAAAAATTTGGATTCAAAATATCCAGAAGAGCTTGTTTTCATGCTCAGAATATCAGTACATTTGAACCTACACAAGATGCAGAGGGAGAATTGTAAAGCTGAAGGGAAAAATTGCTGTGATAGGCGAAAAGCAGCTATTTCTCATTTTATATTGAAATTCAAACCATTTGGGGCCTGAGTCCTTAGGCAATTTCCTATATAGGAATTCATTTAATGATGTTATTATTTTCCCCTCAAATTGATGAAATGGAAGACATTATACTTTTAAATACTCCTTTCATATGTGGAAAAGATCAGAGAACATTGAACTGCTCCAGATCTGATTTTCTGCAAGAGCAGAACAGGATTTCTGGCCAGCTCAGTGCAGTATGAAGCATAACCATCCATTCACAGAGTATAACAGGGATGTTAACATTTCCTCTTCACTATAGGCAGCTGGAATAGTTTAGTATCAGAGAATCATAAAATATGTGATGCTGGAAGAGACGCCTCAGGATCACTGAGTCCAACTTCCGGCCCTGCACAGGATATCCCAGGAGTCTCACCCTGAGAGCATTGTTGAAACATTTCTTGAACTCTGTCAGATTTGGTGCTGTGACCAATTCCCTGGGGTTCCAGTTCCCAACCACCCTCTGGATGAAGAAATTTTTCCACATCCAACCTAAATCTCCCCTGGCTCATCTTCATGCCATTCTCTCAGGTCCTGCCACTGGTCACCACAGAGGAGAGATCAATGCCTGCCCCTCCTCTTCCCATCATGAGGAAGAGGTAATTGCAATGAGGTCACCCCTCAGTCTCCTCCAGGCTGAAACTCAACCGGTTCATGGTTGCTGTGGCCAAGATGGCCACCCAGCACTTTGCTCATGACATCCACTCTACTGACAAGCAGCAGATCAAGGAGAGCATCTTCCCAAGTAGGCTCCCTTAGGACTTGTCATCCAGGTTTTTTAGAAATCTTGTAGCCTGGATTATGCTCCCAAATAGTTTCTGGCAAGCTCAAGCCCCCCATCAGGACAAGGGCAGTTGACATGGAAGTGTCCCTTAGTTCCTCAAAGAATAATTCATAAGCGTCAGCATCCTGGCTGGGAGGTCTGTAGTAGGCTCCCATATCCACATTTTTTGTTTGCCCCTTGATTCTTATCCAGAGGCTCTTAACTGTGCCATTCCCAGCTGTGAGCTCTATACATTCTATTCCTTCCATTGCCCATTTTGGCCTGCCTATCCCTCCTAAGGACCTGTAACCATCCAATAGGGGACTCCATTCACAGGACTCTTCCTGCCAGATTTTACCTATGCCAGTGATGTCAAATCTCTGGTACTGGGCCAAAGTTTCAAGCTCATCTTCTTTGTTCCTCATGCTGCTGTTAATGTAGAAACATTTGAGGTATGGTACTTTGTAGCCAACACCTTGTGAAGCAGATTGTGGGGTCCCGTTAGTGCTCGTTTCCTCACGTTTTGGCACACCATCCCACTGCTCATCACTGGCAAGCCAGTAAAACCATCCCATTACCTAAGGGGCACTCTAACAACAACAACAAAAAAATCATATACATTTAACTGAAAATCATGTAAGTGTAATACATTCAGCAAAGTCTTCACTGTTTAAAAACATAATACTGACATGGACTTAAACCCCGATTTTCAAAAGCAATCACTGCCAAAACAAGTCAAGCATATCCTTCTAGGCTAGTTTATATCACACTTATTTCAGAGTTTCCCCAAACCAAGTGCAATGGAAATCGAAGTACTGTGCATTTCTCAACCAGTTTTGTACTGACATAAACTGAAAAGGAAGCTTCTGGGGTGTGGTATGTGAACTAGTGTGGGTTTGGCTGCTCAGTTATTCATGTCCCTGGAAGAGTGTAGGCGTGCAGGCACTTTATTCCTTATATACTTTTTGCCTTATTTGCCCTATTTTTCATGGTTGAATTTTCCCAAATATTTGACCAAATTCTGTTCCAATCTCTTGTTATCCTGGTCACCTGCCTCTGTAACTTGCCACATTTTCCTGTGCTGTCCCCATGCTATCACATTTTGCTGTGCTGTTCTGAGAGTGGATCTGCACCCAGTGTTCAAACTGAGGTGTCATGGCAGCTGTGTGTAATGGCTCACAATGCTCTCTGCTTTATTCTCTATCTTTTTCCCTAAAAATATTTGGGGTTTGTGACTACAGAAGAAAATTAAGCTGAATTTCATAAAAATACTCAAGAATAAGATTCTCAGTGTAAGAGTTAATGCATTACCTACTGTTATGTATGCTAAATTGCAATTATTTTTCTTCCTTCATTTACCCTGCTGCATATATCAACACGGATCTCAATCTGCTATTTTACCACCCAGTCCTTGCGAGCACCTTCTGCATCTTTTTGTCATTACCCTTGCCTTCATTATCCTCATTAACTTAGCACACTGTGTCACTTCACTGCTCATTCTCTTTTTCAGATCGCTGATGAATGCATCCCCCTGGGACTCCATGGTGATTTTCTTCCAGTAAGAAAACTGACCATTAACTCCTACTCTCCATTCTATAAGCGGTTGCTGTGCGTGGTAAGTGTGCAGAGTGGGAGGCTTCTTTATATACTTCCACTTTTAAAAAATTATTGCATCTAATTTATAATCATGTCTAATATTTAAATGATATTTTAATTATATAAATATATTCCTGAAAAGAGACTCAGCAATTATGCTTTTAAAATGAACTTTTTTTCTTCCTCTTATTGGAAGTATTTTAGATTTGCCCTCTGTCAAGCCTTGACATTTTTGTTCTGCTTCTATTTTTTATGTATGTGAATCACTTGCTTTTCAATACCAAACTGTCAGAGGCTTGTGTATTTTGAAAAGAAGCCAAGTTTCAGTATCATTATACTTACACATTCACCCTGAGGCATAATTGTTCTAATACACAATTTTCATCCTGCAATTTAAAGGAAAGTTAGTGTGTCTTTCTGCCTTCCAGTAACTGTCAGAGGATTTTCAGTATGCATTGGATAACACGAGACCTTTCCTGTTCCCATGGAAATCGATAGTAACACTTCATACCCGTTAAACTCTATCAGAGATAAAAAATGGAATCTACGTAATTAGGACCCATTTTTGTTTGATCACTGGTTCATTTGAAATCCGGAGAACTGTTGGTCAGGAATGCACAGCATGGGTTGCCATGAGCTAAAATTTTCAGACAACAAAAATAAAGGTGAAATGCTGGGATCCCACCTGTTGGCGCCCATCCTACTCCTGTCCCCTCACCAGGCAGACACGTCACGCTGTGCTGGGTAATGCCTTGCTGAAGGAAAAGGGACTCACCTGGGCCCAAATGCACCCATGGGAGCAGCGATGCCTGCGGCTCGTCCAGGAACAGCAGAAGACACCCAGCAGGCAAACGCTGTGTTGGCAGCTGTGCTGAACGTGATGTTCACTGAGTCCAGGAAAGGGGGACCTGAGCAAAGGTAAACCTTTTGGTTTTTCTAGTCTCATATCTAACCTGAGCACTGCTCAGAACTGTGACACCTAATTCAAAGTGTGACGCTTCCATGGGTGCCAAAGGACCAATCCAGGATAGAGAGTAAAAGTAATGGAAATTTGCCATCCTGTTCTTCAGGGTCCTGCATCAGGGTGGTGTGTCTCAGAGGTTCTTCTCTTAGGAGAGATTTAAGGCAGTTTCAATCCACTTCTCTGATACAATGAAGCCAAGGATCTGCTATTTTAGAATGACTGTCATCATCTGTTGGTTGGCAAAATAAATTATGTCTAGTTGAAATAAAAATAAATGTATTTTCCTTAAAAATCCCCCAGTTTTGAAAGATTTACAAAATCTGGAACATCACATACAGGATTAGTCATAGACTGATGTAACTACAAGTTATTATTTAAAAAAAGGGAAGAAGAATTTGCCAGATTCACCAGAACCTGAAAGATACAGAATTAACCCAGTAGTAATATGGCACACTAAAAGGGCAGAAAGTAACACAAAAAGTCAGTAAGACTCTGTAAAATAAATTTATTCACCTCTCAAAGGAATATAATACAAATATTGGTCACATACAGCATATTCAGGAACTTAAGATCCAACCCTCACAGTAAGTGCCTTAGGATCACTGCAAGGTTTCTTGACAGTGTAAGTTTTTTGACTCCAATGAAGGTATTTTAAAGCTTTATAGAAACACACAACTACTCTGCCTTCTTGCTGTGAGTCAAAGATGCAGCTCTAAGTAATGAATTGCAACTGCACCCCATGTAGCTACACCGGTCAACTCTCACAGTTTTCAATATGTCTTTTAGTTATATTTAAATGAAATACTGTAAGTATAATTTTCTAAAACTATGAATATCCAGGGTTTTTTAGCAGCACATTTATTTATTTTGTATATTTTTCTAGAACTAAAACATAATCTAAGACACACTATCTAAAAATAAAATACCTGTTATGCACATGCTGTGCACATGAAGTAAAAATCAAATACATTTTTTTTTACTGTATATGTAGTGCAGTTCTTTTTTTGACTTAATGAGTATCTAAAAAGAACAGAAGCAGGCAGGAAGGCACTAACTTGCCAGTCCACCTGACCCCAGACATAATTTTAAATCACCAGTTTCAATTCTTGCAGACATCATTTATCCTCTAACCCCATATTCAGTTTTAGTATTACTTGTGATTACAGTGTCATTAACTAAAAGTAGGCAAAGTACAGTTGCCTTACAAATCTCTGAAGCAGAATAAAATTGTTTGCATTGAAAATTCCTAAAGATTTGTATATAATTGGTATCAATTTAATTCTTGATAAAGCTCACTGTGACTTGCAGAATTTCAGATTTGTGGTTCTCCTTATGTTCCAGGAGTACTTGGGATCCATAAAACTCTCAAATTTAGAAACCAGCACTTCTGTAGAAAATATTCTGGGAAACTTTACCGTGAATGTTGCCAAAATGTGAATAAAAGCCTCTAAATATAAAATAATGACCTGGATATCCTGAAAGCAGCGTTGTATGGACATTGTAGGGCCACTACAAATCCTGCAAAACCTACAAAGCTTATTAAAAATTCTGTTCAATAGAAAAACCAGAATGACAGAAATAAGTACTTAGGAAAAACCATTTTATTTTTACATCGTGTTGATGCTCCATGAACTAGAGCACACATAGTAATTAAAATATTCCAAGACCACATCCCTACCTATCTCACTTTTGTTTTCACCTGCCTTGCTCTCCAATTTTTCATCCCTTATTTTTCTTCACAGCAAGCCATTGATCCTTCAAGCTGTAACTTTTCTGTTATTGAGCTTTAAAAAAAAAATCTGTATTTTACAAGTCTGATTTTTTACTGAACAGGTCTAAAATAGCAGAACAAGTTATTAAAATAAGCATAATTGTATAAACAAAGTGTTCTGCCTGTTCTTTAGAATGTATTACACCTATGAAATGACTAAAGAAAAAGAAAAGAGCACATTCTTAGCACAACTTTTACCTTGCCTGGTTATCATAATATTTTTACAGTTGTAGGAGACAACGAGAAAGAAGCAAAATAATTTAAATAGCGATTCCTACCCTGATACATTTCACAGATCTTTGCTATCTTCTCAGTTGTCAAGTATATGGACCTATTTTGGTGCTGTGGGTTTAGTATTTGTTTTGATTTCTTTTCAACAAAATCGTAATGAAAACAGACCTGTTTAAAAAGCTTGCAATATCATATGGAAAGGTATTTTTAAAAAATGTACTTTTTTAAATAGTGGAGCCAAAACATCAGAAAGTCTGCCTGTATTTGACTATAAGGAAAAGCAAATGAGTTTTGATAAAAGCTATTGAGATGGAATAAATTTATATAAATATAACTTCATATGATAGGTCACAGTAGTTCTGGTAGCCTGAGAATAGTTTCATTCTTCTGAGCCAACTAGTATCCCTCAAACAAAGCCTGTTACAAGGATCAAACCATAAGATAATCTATTGAACTATAAGGTGTTTATAAGGGATAGGATATGTTGCAGTGGGTTGAATACAACCTTTATCTACTGGAATAACCCTGGTGGATGTGAATAATGTTATGCAGGAATACAACAGAATGAGTTACAAGGTGGAAGCATAGTAAGCAAATCTGTGAGCAATATGCATCTATTCCCAATGCATTTGAGGTTATTCTGCTGAAACTCACAAGGTAGAAAAGCAAGCAAAGTTCTGATCCTGTGATTATTGCCAACCTCTTTCCTGTAGAACCAATACTGCCATAAAACAGAAGCAGCAATAGGTATAAAGGAAAAATAATGCAAGGTAAAGTTTAGAGGGTTTTTACATCAACAGTTTTGTCAATAATTTTGGTGTGACTGAATTCACCTAAATGTACTTAAGACCAAGTTGGAAGGCAATTCAAACATTTAGATATGATTCCTGTTGAGTTCCAGAAGTAAAATAGGTTCAGGTCTTTCTGAATTTAGTGGAAAGTATGGTTCAAACCGAGCCTACAGACTATGACATGAGATAATTCTGATTGTCAAGAGCTTTATTTTCAATAGATGAGACAGATATCTTCTACTTGTTATTTCATCAGCTTCTTAGGCTAGGTGCAAAGAAGGAAATCCAGAGCACTGCCCAGGAAAGCTTTGTATTTTCTTTATCTTATTTTTATTATTTTTGTTTTAAACTCAGGTAAAGCTTGTATGTATCTAACTTAGACATGTGAAGTTTTAGTACACCAAACATAAAAGAAGTGTCTTTCAGGTTTTGTGGGGTTTTTTTCTAGGTAAAGGTAGATAAATGTCAAGAAAACTCTTTAATTTTATATTCTAAAAAAGAATGATTTATGGGGAAGACAAATCAAATTACTTACCTATAGTGGGAGATTTTTGAAGGTAGTTCCTTCTTTCTCTAAAGGTAACACTGAAAAATCTCTGATTATTTACCAATTTGTACTACAAAATTAGGAAGGCAGAAACTCCATTATTATTCCACTCTAAGAAGAATAAAAAAAAAAAAAAAAAAGACCGTGAAGAAAGTTAACCATCAGAAATATGGAGATGAAAAGAAAAATACTCACCTTTACCTCACCTATCAAAACCCCCCAGAAGTTTCAAGTGAGAAAAACAGGTACGCTGCTCCTTCTGGAAGAAACACTGCTAAATTCACAGAATTAGAGTTTCTAAAAGGATGATGTCATTCCTTTGGATTCCTGGTCCCTTTGGTTCCCAACAGAGCCAGCCACGTGTTTGCATCTTTTAGCACGCTAGTACAGGTATGAGTCTGACCATTTGCATAACTGAGCTGGAAGGACTGTGGATATTTTCCTGGGGTTCAGTGCTCTGAGAAGCCCAGGACTGCAGTATTTGCTTTCAGCATAAGCAACAGCTTCAGCTCACTTAATTCAGCAGTCTTCTCTCCACCCTGGTGGAGCAAAATGTATTTACTAAATACTAACCCCTAGATATATTACTGGCCACCCCTGTATGGCAGAAAGATGCTGTGGGCACATGGCAGATGACGTAGGATGGAAATGTATGCACATGAACCCAGAGGTAAGGATCATTAATCCATAATGCAGAAATGGAAATGCCCATTTAGGAGCACACAGCTAAGAAAGGTTAAAAGCAGAGGGGACAGAGAAAATACACTGAAAGCAAAGTCTCACTACTTCTAATTTACTAAGCACTGAATTATTATTTGAACATAAAAGAAAGGACTTTTAAACATTAACTAAGACAGTTTACACCAAATTTTAAAGAAGTGTATTTTATGGGAGATCTGATGAAGTTTGTACCATAAAGAACTTGGTCAAGTTCCTTAAATCCTGGGTATGTTTTAAAACTGAATTGAGGAAACAAAATCTGTATGATTTGAAGTCAAAAATTGTATAGAAAAGCTTTAAGGGATCACTCGTTAGATAAAATGGCTCTGTAAAACTGTCTCATATACATGATCTTTCTTAAGTTATACCTTTCTATCTTTCATGTGCCCAACACAATGCGTTTGAATGTCTGCTTGAATACTCCATTATTTTAATTGATTATCATTGATGGCTAAAAGGAAGGTAAAATGATTGCACATCTCAAGAGAACATGACCTATATTTGTTTAGGTCTGTAGAATTAGCTTAGCCAAAAAGGAATTGTTAAAAAGTCTAATAAAACTGTAAGATCAGTTCCTCAAAGTGATAGTTAAATCAATAACATGTGCAACTTATTCTTCTGATTGACATAAGCCTTGAGTAGTCTGCCAGCAGAAGGTTATGCTATGAAACATAATTAAAGAAACACAAAATTGATTACATATCTAGGTCTTCAAAATGGAAAGGATTTTTGATTATTTTTCAAATATTGAAGTGTTTCTCTTCTGTTTGCACTAAATCAGTAGAAAAATCCGTTTTGCAATTTTAACGTGTAACTCCTAAATTTGCTTTTATAATAAGAATGTACTTTTGCACCCTAAGAAGTGGTTTTGAATAGATAACTGATATTCTTTGAAAATACCAGTTTGAAATGTATGGTAATGACATTCAGATGAATAATTCCTAATACATTCTCTGCTTAAATTTCTGTATCTCTCTAAGAGCACTATGTTTAAATTAAAACTGTAGAATACAGGTAATTTCTAAAGTTATTTAAGATAGGTTTACTCTGAACTTTACAGGACAACAAGAACAAGGCATTTATCTTACTTTCATGTAAATCTCTGGGATGATTTGGATTATAATGGGTCTTGAATAAGGGAGAAACCCTACAGTGTTACATCTGACAAAGTCTTTATATGGAGCTATGTAAGATGTCATTGTCAAAGCCTATTTATTTTTCTTTTTGTAGAAAAGAAAGTAATTTTATTGGTCTTTATGCAGACATCAGGGTAAGATGATCAGAGATCTGGTTTCAGATGCATGTCTGAAGATACTTTAAATAGGTCAGGTAACTATTGTACAAATCAGTTTGCCTTTTTGTAAAATGAGAATAATACAAGAGATAAAAACCCAATAATACATTATAATAATATTTATATTATCAGCAGTTTTTTATTTGCAAGACTTCTTATATAATATGCCTCAGTTACACGGAAGTTGTGTGGTCATTGTGACAGAACTATGGTTAATCTATAGCTATAATGAAAAGACTACCTGGATCTCATTCTCTTTCTTTTATACATTTTTTATAATAGTGTAACTTCAAAGCTTTCAGTGCAAAGACATAGCATTCATGTACCCTGACAGGAGAATAGAGCTGGTTGTATATCAGTCCCACCCAGTGCTTCTTCTCTGTCTGATTTTGTTTGTTGGTAGAAGTGTTAAATTGATGAGAAAGTAATCATTATTCAGCATCATAATCAAAAGCCATCTTTGCATAGGACACTTGTCTAATTTAATCTTTTTGAAATCCATTTTACACTACCTTTTTTCCCCAAATGAAGAGAATGAAATTTCCATGAGCTGCATTAGTTCTATCATTTCAATTGCATCAGAGTGGGTAATAGTATACATTGTGAAAGATGAGGGGAGGGAAGCAGAGGTAACAAATGATTCCTAAATTCTCATCTGCCTTCACTGATAGCCAAAGGTAGCGGCTGAAGAAAATAAAGCATCATGCACAAATTCTGTCAGGCATGCAGGCAGTCAGACTACGAATTTCAGGACTGTCAAGACTGCATATTTCAATCAGGTTTGACATCTCTTGGCATTTCTCTTCAAATTCTGATTTTTATAAATAATTCCTTTACTTAGGTGTTCTTTCTAGTTCACTTTTGAGCATCTAGAAATTCATCTCACCTCTTACTGTGGTTATTCTTTGTCTTCACTTTGGAACCCCATATAAACAAGAATTAAAACTCATTTTGCATTAAAACAGTCTAATGCATTTGGATGATGGAACATATATTGCATTTTCAATTAAATTTGCCATATACCAAAATCTTGGAGAAATTATCAGCATCCCCTCTTCTTATTTGAGACAGTGTGAGTTTCTTCAGGATTTGAGTCATGCGGTATAAGCACATCAGTATACATAAGGTTGGCATTGCTAGAGATCTAATGAAGTCTTTGGATATACAAACTGCTGAAAAGGAAGTGATAATCCTGTGTTACAAAATCATGGAAAAATGTTGAAGATTGGAGCAGGGACAATGTGTGGAAAAACCTTCACAACTTTGCTGAGAAAAGCACAGAAAGTTCTGAATGTCAGAAACTTGCAAAGAATCTACCATGTCTGGTTTAGCTGAGACAGGCATCTAAGAGCTCACTTCAAGACCTCAACTGAAATATCCTCAACAGTTGTTACAGTGATCAATAAACATATGTTATTTCTCAACTGAAACTGGATTCAACTTTCTGCCCCTAGAATTGCTTGTGAGTTCACATGCTAATTTAAAAATTAGCAAAAATCTTTAGTAGGTACTAGAAGAGTGTTCTTCTTAGTATTTCTTTACTTTCCTGCTGAAAAGCAGATATTTTGAACTTCAGATCATTCCTTCAGTTCCTTCTTGAATTCATTTTAAAAATGCAATGAAACCTGACTCAACAATTGATAATGTTCTCATGAGTATTGCATACTGTAGGATAATACATATTTCCTTTTTTCCATGTTCTTCTGAGGTTTCATCTTCCATATTCTTCTGAGGTTTCATCCAGGACTCTTATCTTACAATTTTAAACAAGGAGCTTGGTTTAAACCAGTGTTGCTCCAAGTCTCCTCAGTAAATGTAGCTTATATTCTTGTTTCGAGAGAAATATCGATCCATGTATGTGTAAGAACACATTGGAAATACAGAAAATATGATGATCTAGACAATTCTCTAAAAGCTACGTGTATCATCAGTTTACCTCCATGAAACTGTAAAATTTAGTATATTTTGTTTTAGTGCTGTGGCCCAGAGTAAGCCTGCCAGGCCAGTGCAGCCAAATGCTGTTTTCATTTAGAACAGTGGCAATTTGGCCTGTGACTTCAGTTAATAGATATATTGGTATTGCCTAGGATTGGGCCAAGAACAAGTAACTGCAGAAACTGTTAGAAATCCTCCCAGCAGGTGATTTCCTATATACAATTACTTTTTAAGGTCTATCACTCTATATTCCAGATATCTGTTATTTAGCATAGTTGGAAGGGAAAATGAAATGAAGCTGTAAAACATATGTCCACAACAGTTGGGACTGTGTGCCATTCTACTCAAGTTAGACTGTGAATCAGAGCTGAGAAAAAAATGCTAATACATAGTCTTTAACATGAATCTAGAAGCTGTAGTTGCTATGTTTATTTTCAAGTATTTCAAACAATTATTTTCAGCAATTATTCAGCTATTGATCTCTTGCCTATTTATGGAGCAGGGACTATGAGACTGCAGAAATTCTTCTCAAGGTGCCAGATCACTGTCAACATAATTAGCAGAAAAAGATCTTTTTCTTATCGTAACAAAAAGATAAAGAAATAAAATGCCAATAGCTTTTTGCCTTTCTTTTCAGCCCCCTCCCATTGTCTGGAATTCTTTTAGCCATTTCAGTTTGGAAACCTTTTCTTCCTCCTCTATTTACCTCTGTAGATTATTCGCTGCTGGCAATTAGCAACCAGAAGAAACCCTGCTGAGGAGGGCAAGTTAAAAGGGGACTTAAGAATGACTGTTCCTGGGAAACAAGCAGACAATCTGGAGCAGCAGACTTCCAAATTTCAAACACACTCATTATAGAGATGAACAGCCAGAACAACCTCTCTTCTTAATTCCTTTTATCTAGGTCTCCAATCTGCTCACAACAGTGTTTAGTCCAAAATTCAGTCCACTTCAGTGGGCTTGGAAAGGAAATTACTAAGATTCCAGCCTTCGTTCTACCCCCAAAAAAGAACAATTTAGATAATGTCTTGCTACATCTGGATAATAACTAAATATCACTTTTCACATCCAAACCATTTCAGTCTGGCATCTTCCAGGAAGCCCTGGTGTCTACAGATGAAAACAGGAGGAAGGCTTTTCCTGCTGCCCAGCTTTCATCTGCAACAGGAAGAAACTGAAAACATTTTCAGTGATTTCAGTAAATCAGAAGTCAGTCTTTTGTACCATGGTTATGAGGAAGAGAATCTTACCTTACCTCTGTGGACTAGCTTGGGATCTTTTCTTAAGGTTGTAAAAGCTGCATAAACGCAAGACATTGGGGAAAAACATTCCCTAAGTGCAGCTCTATTACAGCTGCTATTGGAGAAAAGGCATTTTTGAACTTTCGAAGCTCTTCCTAGTGTCCCTATTCATGAAGCCTGCATGATATTTAAAGAGTGAATAAGTGACAAAGACTTTAGGTAAATTATCTTAAAAAACATTGCCAGAACACTGTTAAATAAAAGATGGCTTTTCAAACAGAATGTAAAATGTCACATAAAATATTATCATTAAATGACTGGTTTTTGAGAGAAAGCAAAGCCTAAGATGCAAAAGTCTCTTTAGGAATATTCACTTCACACAAACAAAATCTGAAAATACAGCAAATATTTCAAAACCCAATTAATTTCACAGCTTCCAGCATCAAAAAAACTTAACATACTTCTTCAAGTTGCTTGATTCTTTTTGGTTTGGCTCTAAACTATCACAGCATAACAAGCCCTATGAAGAATTATGCATACAGAAAAGTGAGATAAGAAGGATTTTTTACTAGGTTTTTTTTAAATAAACTAAGCAAAAGGGGTCCAAATGACACAGGAACTTCCTTTGTAGCTGCTCCAGCAGGCTGGCCTCTATCACTGAAGCTGTGATTTTGCACTCATTCTCCTACCTGCTTTCCTGTTTTGAACAGTTTCTTGCCTCCCAAAGCACTGAATCTTCTAGCCCAATCAAATTAAGAGACAATCAGAGTGAGACCATTCGGTCATCACACTTAACTCATGCACTTTGGAGTGATTTCTTAAGAGGTTTTTTTAGTAACCTGAACATTTCATAAGGGACACAAAGACAGTACCAAATTAGAAAAATTTAAGGTTGGTCTTGAATTACTACATTTGATTTCTCATCTGAATTTTTATCTTGTTTGGAGATAATTCCATCCAGGCCTTTGCCTTTGGAATATTCTTCACAATTTGTTTAGGTAAGAATGCGTAACTGAGAAAGAGGACAGGTTTAGATGAGATATTAGGAAGAAATTTTTCCCTATGAAGGTGGTAACTGCAACAGGTTGCCCAGAGAAGCTGTGGATGTCCCTTCCCTGGAAGTGTTCAAGGCCAGGTTGGATGGAGCCCTGAGCAACCTGGTCTAATGGAAGGTGTCCCTGCCCATGGCATGCCCAGGGAATCTTTGAGGTCCCTTCCAGCCCAAACCGTTCTGTGATTCTATGGTTTTCCACCTTTGCAAGAGACTCTCATGGATGGTTTGGATGGGTCAGGCACAAATAAAAAGTTTTTTCTAAGCTGTCCGTTTCAGGTGAAAATTACAAGTTGCAGGCAGGCAGTTTACCTGCCAGCAGCACAAAGGTCACCAGCTCCAGGAGCTGTAGCTATGCCATCAGAAAGCCCATTTCCATACAGATAGGCAAATCCAGTTATGATTTAAATGAGTGTGATGCCTTTTCCTGGTCTTAAAATCAAGAATCAAACATGGTTAGAAGGGAAAAAGGGATTTTACCTTGGTAATTATTTTAAGTATCCTTAAGTGCACTACGTCCAGGTGGAATGGGCCGAAATGCACACTACAATGCACATTCACAACAAATCAGGTATAACATTATAGGTCTTACTAATTATCATATCTATCAAAGATTCCCCAATGAGAGGCTCGAGTGAGCCCCCTCCTCAAGGAACCTTCCCCTGGATGGTTCTATATTGGTTTACAGAATGTGTTCTGGAGAGAACCTTGGGGTCTGGGTCACACTGATCCCTAGCTACGAAGCTTCTAAGATGTTTAGTCTTCTAGCTTGACAAATAAGTCTAAGAATGTAGGCAAAAACCACTAAGAATACAGAAGTTATAAAAGGGTATAACAGGGGTATAAAAGAAAAGGCAAAAAATCATCATGGCATCAAGTGCTTCAGAGGTACGTGTGTAGTAGAGGGCATGCAGATTATTTTCTAAGCAATTGACCTATTTTAGAGTTTCTATCTCTTGAATATCCAGGAGAGGGTGTCCATGTATAGTATAAACTGGACACCCTCCCCCAGCATTACCTACTCCAATAATAGATCGGTGAGATTTGCAGCCTTTGCCACTTCAGTAATGAGCACAAAATTCTGACTGGAGGTGATGTAATTGTGGGACATCAGGTCAGCCAGTCTTCATATTAATCCTTTGCTCCTTATTTCAGTTAAGAGCAATGAAACTGAGAACACATGTGAAAGATTGAGATCATTTGTTCCCAGACCACTTTTTTTAACATTTTTTATGTCTTTATACAGCATTTTATCTGGGTTTCCATCACTCCTTTTGGGGATGATGGCAACTTGGCCTTTTAGGAATGACAGATCTATAGAGATACATGCTCTTAGATCACTGGATTTTAAGGTTCCAAATAACTAGTATAGAAAATTTAATTTTATAATTGAAGCATGGCTAAATGTTTAAATTATAAACCAAGCTACACTAGTTTAAGCCTGCAATAAGGAGACAATGCTGCTTTCATTCCCTTTCAAAGTAATACTAGGCAGTGGTTTTCTTTAGGATCTAATTGCTTGGAAAGTTTGAGTGGCCAGAAGCATCTTTTATTTAAAGACAGGAAATATTAAGTACTTCAATTAAATCAAATCTTCTAAGCTCACACGACACTCTCTGTAATCATTTTCATGATGTGTAGATTTTTTGCTTGTATTAGAGAGAATCTAATTTTGCACACTAAGTGTTCCAAAGGAGTATTTGCTGCACATGGGGTAAATGACATGCATTTTTTGTTTTGTTCATTTATCTGATGTTGCCAGAAAATACCACTGGAGGGGGAATTGTATGTTCAACATGAAGATACTCATATTTTTTATAGTTTCTCCTGACAGGGTTAGAGATAATAAAAAATAAGGCTTATAGTTGCTTTTTGCTTTACTCATGCAAAATGCAGGGAGGCTGAAGCAGTCAGGGGATATGATATTAAAAGTCAAATTGCAATAAAAAACTGCAACCAATGATTCTTTATAGCAACCAAAAATTAAAAGCAAATAACAAAAGCACCCCTTTGGGGTCTTTGATTTGGTAATGTACTAAAATATGTACATAGATTTATGCAAAATAATAAATCCACTGAAACTGAAGATAAAATAAAATTCCGCCTATGCTTGATAGCTTTAAACTGAGTTATAGATCAAAACATATAGATATATTTCCCCAAAAAAGATGCATGTCCAGCTTTAATTGCACATAAATATTTATATATATTTATATATATGTATCTCAATGTTTCTGTAAAATTAAATATGCTGATAGACACCAGTACTGGTTTTGTGCATAGCTTACTAAAGAAATCCAAATTACTCTATCTTTATACATTACATTAAGACAAGTAAAATATCCCATGTTTCCCTCTTGTCAGCATTTTCCAAGGATTTTTCTTTCTGTCATCTTTTCCTTCCTTACAGTGAGAAAGTTCCTCTGCATTAAAAGCAAATCATCACTGGAAATCTAAAATACAATCTTATGAAGCCCCACAGAAAAAACATTTCCTTTAATTAAAGCTGTAGCCCATTGCTGATTTTTTGTTAATTGACAAATATGTAGATTTATTTATTTAATAAGATATTTAGAGAAAATTTTTGCTCTTTTCTTCCTCTGGGAAGTGTTTTATTGTTTGCTTCCTTTCTCTTGCCTGCTTGCTGTGTAATTTAAGACTGATGCCTCCCTCTGGGAAACAAAACTTGATCAGAGAACAGCCTGCACTGTCACCTAAACAAATTATGTTTTAGTCACTGCTGATGTTGGCTCTGTCATAATGGAAATGTATAATTAATGCCTTTGCTTTTACTGCTTTGGAAAGACAGCTCCCTGAAACTGGTTGAAGAGAGGGAATTTTAGGACTGCACCCTTTTCTCTTTCTAACCATTAACACAATGGATCCCTACCACTGCCTCTAAAAATGAATGATCAGGTCCCCAATCTCTACAGTTATTTATAAAATTCACAGTCCAGGCAATTTTTTATTATTAAATAATAAAAATCTGCTGTGCAGCAAGAATTTGGCAAGGAATAAGAGAGGAGGGAAAACTCAGGAACACAGGTTAAATCCTATATTTCTCCTTTCAACAGAACTTGAAAAGATTAAGCTATTTCCATTAGTTTCCTGCAGAGTTGCAAGCAGTGATAATAGACATGTGCTAATTTCACTATTGCACTGTTCTATAAAGCAGCATTTTAGATCATCTTTCACCTGTGACATGACTCCAAATATCTCCAATTAGCAGCTCGCTTTTTATTTTCAGTTTTTGTTGATGAACTTATAGCAATGACTAAACATCTGGTATTATGACTACAAATAGCCTCCATCTCCTCACCTCTGGGATGCAGTGTAGCCTTAGACTATTTATACTTTGATCTAAAATTCTAAATGACCAAATTATTCTTCTGTAATAGGTCCTAAGTGACATTAAATGGATGGTCTCAGTTTTTTCTTTCAAAAATGGACATCTCTCTCACCTCTTTTAGCTACTGCACTGCACAAAAAGTTCAACACAAGGAAATAACAGAAACACCATTTTCAGGACTGAAATAACCTTTGATTTCTACAAAGATACATAGAGACCAAGAAACACCAAAGGCAGAGAATGCAATAACTGTGCTTTAAACATATTCTAGTGACATCAGAAGCTCAGCATTTTTATTTAATTTCATTATCACTGTGTCTGGAGCTGTACTGAAACCAGACCAAGTCAGCAAAGGTATCCATCCTCAAAGAGTTGTGATCTAGGTTGGTTGAAAACATGGACAAAACAGACTTGGCTTCTAAAAGTAAACTGCTACTCTATGCCATTTCCTTGTCAGGTATTTCTAGACATCATTTGCATACAGCTTCCTATTTCCACACAAATATTCCCACTTTCTGAAAATCTTTAATTCCATTGTTTGGTGCCACTATTAAGGTAGCATTTGTAATTATCATCATCACCATCACCATCATCATCATCATCACCATCATCATCTTGGTTTATGAAATAGAAAACTGGGGTGCAGGAGTTAAGTCATTTACTGGACTTCTTACACATTTATTTTTTTCTCTTTGAGTTAGAAATAGATGAGAAGAAATTGTAAAGCACAAGGTCTTGAGCTGATGTAAATTGGGTTACTTATTCTGAAGCCATAAATAGCTAAGATTAATTCAGGCAGGTCTTGAATCTGTCCCCAAATCTTCTAGTCTTGTAATTGAACTACTGAAGTATTCTTGGTCTATTTCAAGTCCTAGGAGGCAGATAGATACATCAGTTGAGTGTGATAATGTTCACTGACATACCCAAAACTATGAAACTTGCATCAAAAAAGTTTGATACAAGTTCAAGCTAAAAATGGTTCTCCCTAAGGAGAACTAAATCTAAAATGCCACATTCTTTTTAAATGAAAAAAAAAAAAAAAATCATTTTCAGCCATTAGTTTAAAAGAATTGAGACTCAGCCAAAGCATCTCTCATATTTTGAATCTGAATTAACTTTTTTTTCCCCAGTGAAAACTTTCCTTGAGCTCCTTCTGGCTTTTTATTATTCTGCTTCTTGTGTATGGACTAGAAACCCTTGAGAAAGCATCTGGGACAGAAGGACAGGGTAGAAAAAGACACTTCTTCTTACCAGCCTTGTTCACAGAAACCTAGATCATCTAAAGATTACAGGCCAACAGCAAATTAACTTTCCAATCTTGAATTAGGCTGGGTTCCACACGTTCTGGGGGACATCATCTTCCATTCAGGCATTCAGGAAATGAGGGTGGGGACAGGCTTGGCTGGTTGCTCTGGCACAGCCATTGATATCCTTGGGGGAATGGGGAGGCAAGTGTGTAAACAGGATGTCCCTTGCAAACTCTCTTGACCTGGTCCCTCCAGTTTTCTCCTTTTTGGGTGATGATAAGTCATTTAAATCCATTTATATATCAACTGATTTTTACAGTATACGCAAAGCTGAAAATGGGTCAAGCCTTTAGGAGGGTGATAAAAGCCTTTTGGGGTGCATGTCATGCCTACAAACACCCCAATGAGGTGCTCAGTGGGGCAGCACTACTGAGATCTGGGTATGCCCTGAAGACCTGCCTCAGCAGCTCACATGCCAAGGGGGCTCATGGGGGTGCTTTGTGCCAGCAAGGCAGCACAGCCCAGCCTAAAACCTCTCTTCTCTTCTGCAAGAGCAGTGGATTGGTGAAAAAACGCCATTTATAGTCTGATATGTCTAGAAAAAAGAAGACCACAAGGCATATTAAAGTACAGAGAAGGCTGCTTGGCCCATGCTGCTTTCCTTGTTAGAATTCTCTCCCTATTCCACCTCATGCATCACGTCAGTTGCCTCCTTCCTCTGAAGTGAAGAGTGCCAACAGACAGATACTGGAACACAAGGAAAAGACAAAAGAGGATGCCCTGCCACGTGCTGAGAGTTTTGGGTTGTTAATGTTGATTTCCCCACAGTAGAAACTTCTTGGTCGTTAGCTATTCAGCACAGCAGAGGGCCTAAATACCAGAGCCTTCAGCATTAATAATACTTGGAACCTAAAGTTTTGAGACCCTGGGAAATTTCTACTGAGCACTGATAAAAGATAACACAGGAAGAAAACTAGAAGGAGCTTTGAGGTGAAATGACAATGGCTGAGAGGCACTCATTGCCATCAGAAAAACAGGCACACATCCCCACAGGCACCTATAGAAAGTGGATGGCAGCTGTGTTAAAAGCAATGAAATCTCTCTCATGACATCAAGCTCAATGCCACATAAGCAAAAACAAGCAAACCCAAGAGTTCTGTGTACAAACACACATACATACATGACTAGAGAAGAAAAAAGGCCAAAGTGTGTCTGAATGTTCGAGCAATTGGGAAGAACACAATGCCCCTGGGCAACCAGATTTTTCTGAAAATCTGTTACTGGAAATCCTGTTTGCCAAACTTAGCAGTCTGACATGGGAGTCCTCACATAAATCACTGCAGTCAAGCAAATGTAGGAATCCCTCTGAGGTCTTCATAATACTGTCAAGAGATATCCGTGTGTTAGCCTCCCTCCCATGCAGCTATTTTTGTTCTTCTCCTTAGTTTGCAGACACAAAGTGTACAATTTATTTTAATTATTTGTTTTCAAGTTGAATGGCTACAGACTCTGAACAAGAAATATCATTAGGCTCCAGCATATCAAATAGCATTGTCAAGATGCTATTCATTTGGTAGGCACACTAAGAGAATGATAACATTTTCATTTAACATTGATAAGCTGAATGCATTTATTTATAAAGGTAGCACACCAACTTATATTCCAATAAAATATATTCAATAATATTGTGGCAGAGATCTCGAGATAACATTATCAAAGGAGAAAAACACACAGAGAAAGGAAATATTATAGCACATTTATCATTTACATACCTTCTGAGGGTAGGACCTTTATCTTTCTCACAGTTTTTTTACTGGAGTGGGATAAAGATAAATATGCTGTAATGTACCTTTGTCTTCACAGTATGGCTGGTGCCATCCTTCACTCACTATGGGCAAAGACAGAAACAGAAGTATGTTACAGCTTTCTTCTAAAATATTCACAACCCTGATTTTAAAAACACATTCCACAATTTAGTCGAGTTCAGCTTGAGCCCTGCATCCTTTTTGCCTCCAAATACTGACCAAAAATTGTAATGGCTATCTCCTGGGAAATGCCCCTTATGACAGAGCCTATTTTCACCATTAATTGGTATCTAATACCACCATAGTCTTGTTTTCATTCAGAGAAGCCAAAGTGCTTAATCTAACACTGGAAAAAAGCCTCTCCAGTGGCTTTGCCTCTCTTGTCCTGCATTCTGTCAGTGAGTGGCATAGCTCTAAGGAATACATTATTACTGATGCAGACCACTCAAAATGATTCAGAGACCCTTTATATCGTAGCCAAAAACAGATGAAGAAGAATTAGATCCTCTGGGACCCAGATATTATCCAGTTCAGCTGAAGCCATTCTCACTTGGTTTGTCTGAGAGTGATTTTGCATTTTAATTTTTAATAATTCTTTAATCCATCTAAAATGGGGGAGAGCAAATAAAGTGGAATCCCTCTGCCTCTTCCTTCCTTCCTTCCTTCCTTCCTTCCTTTCTGCCTAATTTATTTTTGCCATTTTTTATTTGTTTAATTCCATATTCCTCTAGTTTTTGAAACTGCTGATTGAACACATTGGCATTTCTTTGCTGTACTGTGAAGCACTAAATAGAAACTTGCTAGGAACTAGAATTTTTTTCTGTTCTCCTTCTTATTTTACTAAAAAAAATCTTCTGTGAAGACACCCCTTTATATTGCATTCAAAGTTAGAAGCATGTAGAAACAGCCAAACTAGAATTAAAGTTGCCCTCTATTCTTTATAGATTCTTTCCCTTTCTGTTTCACCTCCTCCTACTTCTAATCTAACTTTTCCATGCTTTTTCTTCCTACTCTCAATTCTTTCATTTCAGCAGATTTCTTTATCGCACTTTTTCTTACCATGGTCTAGTTCCTCTATATTCCTTATAGAGATGTGTGAATATTACTGAAACTCCCTCAGAACCTTGAAACATTTTCTTTATTTTAAAAGCAGTTTTATCTCAGTTTCATAAAGAAAAAGATTAACTTTAGCTCAAAGCTGCTCTGTGAGAAAAAGTCTCATTTCTAAATGCACAAACCAGAGAGAACACACCCAAACCTCAGCAGGTAGCCATTTTTTGCCAGCAATTTAAAAACAAAAGAAGCTATGAAATACAGATACAGAGGGGAAAGCTGAACAGTGATTGTAGGAGAAATGTCATTTACTTCAATCTTCACAACTCCAGAGTCTGAGAAATCTGTGTGGACTGAGCCTGTATCTTACACGTAATTACATGTAATCTGAAGAGCTGAAGTGGAGAGGATTAGTTTGCTGCTAGTTCCAGCAAATGCTCACAGCCTGATTGTATTTTCAGGGCACTGGTGGGCAGCAACAGATGGTGGTCATTTCCCTAGCAGGCCATAGCAGGGATAATTACCAGACAAAGCTCCAAGGTTTATGATATTATAAACCTCTCTTTCATTTCTCATTCACTGCATGTGGAAAGTATGGCCTTTTAACTCCTTTCTTATTGATTTTATAATAGTGCAACACCTTTGCCTTCAGTGATTTTGAAATGATTCAGTGGTGAAGTAAAACAAGAAATAGACCTTTTAAGTCAATAAAAATAATAAAAAACCCCCTGACCTTACTGCTGATTTTTTTTTTGCATTTGAAGAACAGCTTTGTGTTGATTAATGAAATAAAATGCAATAATTGCTAGCAGAATTTTCTGCTGTCCTTTAAAAATTGCTGATGCTTAAGATGATTCTGAAATAAATTAGTCAGTGAACTAACTATGCCTACAAAACTAGTAACACTTGGAATGTGTCAGCCATAATCAAGAATGCCTGTTTTTAACTGGACTAGCTGAAGCTTTTTTGGATTAGTCTGTTCTGGATTGATTTCAGTACAGCAAACAGGAAGATAAAACTCAGGCCTTTGGGAGTAAACAGAATAGATGTTAAGGCAAGTTAGAGCCCATGGGTCAAGATCAGGCACAGATTTTAGCAGAACACTCTTCTTCACACTGTTTTTTAGAAAGGGCAAAGAAATTAACTGCTCTTTGTGTCTCTAAGAACACTGAAGAGACTCACTCTTCTGATAAACTTAATTAAATGTGGTTAAATTGTCTAAGTCTGAAATTTAACACTTTTCAGAGGCTCAACATCTGAGCAGGGAGTTTTACCCAGTCAGTCCAGAAGGGCATTGAAAAATCTTCAGAATCAGACCAGCTCAAGTTCAACAAAGAAAAGCAAAAATTCTGCACCTAGGGCAGAATAACCTTGTGTGTCAGTACAGGCTGGAAGCCAGCCTGCAGGGAACGAGCTGTGCTGGAAACACTCCGGCAGTCACTGTGGATGCCTGGTTGGAAATGAGCTACAAAGTTTGCTCTCACAGCAGCAAGGCAAACTACACACATGTGTTGGGAGGAGAACAGCCAGCAGGTCATTTATTATACCCTTTAACTCAGTACGTGTTGAGGTTCACCTGAAACACTGGTTTTTGAACTCTCCAGCTTTTTTCTCCAGAGAGAGGTGTTGAGAATTTTGAGAAACTCCAGCAGAAGACTATAAGACAGTAACAGCCCTACCATACAGGACTTGCAAGGAGAGACAGGCAGCTGCACTTGTTTGGCTCAGAGAGTAGGTGGCTGTAGAGTCTTCAGCTACACAGCTACAAACATAATGCAGCCCAGCTCTTCTCAGTATGGATGGTGAAGGAAAGATTTTATCTTTGTGATGGGACAGCAGGGCTGAAGGGGTTACCCTGAGGGGCAGTGCAAACTCATCCTTGGAAGTTCTCCAGACTCCAGCAAACAAGGCCCCAGCTGGCCTGATCCAGGGTTGGTGACAGCTGGGGTTTGAGAGGAATGCTCCTCAGGGTGACCTCCTTTTCAACCAACATCTCTACCATTCTCTTGCAAGTTTTCTTTCATTTTTTTGTGAAGTACTTTGATGATGAACCTGTGTCTTAAGAAAGTGCTCTCCACCCTTTCCTTGAAGTGGAAATATAAGAAGTGACTTGCTATGGATTTTTTTGGAAACAAACACTGGCAACAGTGTTACAAAACAAAGAACATAAAAAACACAGAATAACCGTAAATTTTTATGCATCATGAGTTCATTTAGTCTCTGTTTGCAACCATATATTAGCAGGCCAGGGCCAACTAGAACAACACAGGAGTCACTGAAAGACAGCCCAAGGGGAAACAGATGTGCTCAGTACTCCCACCTTCTACACTCCTAAGGTATTTGGTGTTTTCCAGGAGAGTTATCTCAGATAGAAGCTGAGAACTGCAATTTCACCTATATTTGAAAGCCAGAAAGCAATACAGGTTGGGGTGAAAATTAATTACAAGAATTTAACAGGGTAGAAAAGCTATAGAGAGGGTAGAGAAAAAAAACCACTTTCTTTCTTTTCAGAAAAGAAGAAGAAAAAAAAAGAATAACAGTACAAAATTAGCTGATTAGAGAGATTCAGGAGTCTTTTTTGCATGTGGTTAGACAAACAACCATACATACTTCTTTTAGACCAAGTACTTTCCTAAGGTTATGATATATTGCCATGGAGATAATCTATGCTGTATACCCACTAGTGTTTTTTCTCTAACTTTGTTTCAGGTATGGAAAAATTATACCACCTTTCAAAATCATACCTTGTATGTGGGTTATTATTGGGGGTGGGTGAAGAAGAGTTTGTTGTTTCATAGAAGCTGTTAGAGAAAGTAAAAAATGTTACCCTATCTCTTATAAGAGACCCTCTGAGACCTTCTTAGGGAGTCCTGTCACAGTGACCTCTCATGATGATTCCCTTCTGATCTCACCAGCATTGATCCTTGGAGATCTCAAAAGCAAGGAGAAAATGAGAACTGACAGAAGATACTCTTCCTAGGAGTAAATATATTGCCTCACTGAAGCTCTTATCCCTTACTGTCCCTGAGTAATAAGTCCTGAAGTTGGCTTGTGAAGTGCTGTAAGAAAATGAAACTGTGGTCTGTGAGATACTAATATTTCTTGAAAGAAGGAGGGGGATCATTCCTGTCCTCTGATTAATGCCTCATGCACTGCTCTAGTCCATTAGATACATAAAGTTGCCTTTAACAGGCCTCTGAGCAAAGTGCTTTATGCAACGTACTCCCTATCCTTGACACAGAGACAGAGAGTATCTTAAGCAGCATCTCCAACTAACACGAAGTATTCAGAAACAGAGGAATGCCTCCAGGGAGCTCTTTCTGTCAAGAGAAATTAGAGCAGCTTGTGGTTATTCTAACTTAAAGGAGAAGCCAAGTCGTGCTCTGGGCTGCAAGGTGGTAAAGGTGCTGACCATGCCCAGCACTCGCCCACTGCTCGGTGGCTGAGTGGAGAGGCCATGGCAGAGCTTCCCTGATCTTCTTCCTGGGACTGTGAGGGTATCCCACTGGTCCCAGCCATCACTAACACAACAAGGGGCAGGTTTAGCCCCTATTAAAATCATGAAGGTGGCAAAACTTCAGAAGATTATTGTATTTTAACACAACTTAAACCATCCTAAACCATTTAAACAAGGAGGATGGAGGTTTCAAATACATTTTCATTTCTAAGTCAGACTGATGCAGGTAGCAGCATCCACTGAGTAATGACATTGCTAGACTACTACTCAATAGTAGAGCTGCAATGTATTTACATTTCAAACACAGGTGGTACAAACACCTTTGTGGGCCCTGCCTGGTAACATTTTTAAGTGCATGTGTGTGTGCACCATATGGCCTGATCGCCATGTGATCTTCTCTGTAATTTTATTATGGTGTTCTTGTAAGTGTTGGGAATTACTTTTCTTATGAAAGATCAGGCTATCCACTCAAATAAAACAAAAACAGCACCATGAAACTACAGCAGTTTGGCTACAGAAAAGAGTGGGAAGATCTAAAATAGAAAGGATGACTGGTTATGAAAGAAACAGTTTGAGAATTTTACAGACAATCAGAAATTTTGGGAAAAGGGGAAGTAATAAAGGAAGAAGGAAAATATTATTTCTCTGTAGTACTTTTATTAGACTGCTATCAAAGTTTACCTTGATAAGAGCATCAGTTTCTCAAGATCACCAATACAAGAACTAATATAAACTCACAATAAGAGTTACAGAGCTGACAGGAGTAACCAATCTGTTGGCACTCTTCTGGTTTGTCACATAACATCTTTATGATAAGCATTATGTTAAACCTGAGTATTTGATTGAGCAACAAGATTGTTTCCACCAATAACCCATCAAATATTCCACCAATATCACATTTCCCACAAGAACATTTTCCTTCAAAGAAGTATTTTGCACCAAAGCACTCAAAAGAGAACAGCAAAATTTTTAACTAGTAGGAATCTACTTATCTTTGACCTCCACAATTTTCTTGAATTTAGGACCTCTATCATATTCTGTGGTTTCAAAGAAGCTCTTTCAGAAACAATTTTACTACCAAAGGTGGAAGCCAATGTCAGGTACTTTGTGTTACTGTTTATGCAGCTGAAATGCCTGCTGAACAACTTGTCCTCTGCTGTGCTGTTGTCTATTTCTATATGCCAACTATGGTATTTTCTGAAGTATATACCCTCATGGTAGCTAATCACCGACAGTCAAACACTCCACTTAGGTATGGCTCCAGCAGTGTGTAGGAGTCATAAAGAAAACTTAATGAGCTTCCTGGGGTTTGCCTATAATAGAGAAACGTGCATGTGGCACAGAGCTGCTTGGTACTAATTCTGAAAGGGATAAAAAAAAAGGTGTCAAATCTAATACAGGGAAGCCTTGCTCCAATGGGAGAAAACTACCAAGTGCTAAATTTATAGAAAGCCCTTTTAAAGTGCTAACTAAGAGATTAATGAAAAGATCTGAAACTCCAGAAAATTTCTGCATTTAAATTGCTTCTTTCACAAGTGGTATGGCTAACAAACTTTTTCCTACAGATATATGACTTTTATCCCATGTCCCTCTCTACAGTAACTCTACTTTTCTCCTATGAATTCCAATATCTTTCTTTGTCACTTTTGCAATATTAAGACCTTCCTCCAGATCCTCTAAAGTCCTCATACTGCTCTCCCATCCCCATCCCATCTCCCCCCAAAACCTATTAAGAAAGAAGAAACCTCTATGACTGTGAGACACACATTTTTTGAATAACTCATCTAGCACAACCAAACAGATCAACTCAAACTCCCTTTATTTTTTTCCCGAATTCTCATAATTGACAAAATGTCCTCCCTCAGGACAACTGTTGAAAATTGAAAGCAATTCAAACCTCTGAGAGGTTTGAAAAACCCTTTTTCTCCCAAACTGATTAATAGGCTGAAAAATTACTTGGGAGAATAATAAAAGTTTGCAGAACAAATAAAACCAGATGACCACAATAAATAACTATAAATAAAAAGTAGGAAGCCAAGAAATCTGATTGTTACGATAACTTTGAAGCACAGATGGAGGCCCTTCCTAACAAAATATTATACTGTATTCCTATCATTCCTGAATTTGTTACTTAGTTTCACCTCATTGCTCATTTTCAGTCATCTTTCTTCCAGAACATCCCACTATTTTCAGAGGGAGCTCTGTGTTACATCTCAGCACCACAGCAGCTGCAGTGTGGTGGTGTAGAGCTGGGACACCGAGGGAGAGTCCCTGCTGAGGCTGTGGGCTCAGTTAAAGTGGGACTTGATTCCATAATCAGAGTTCCAACGGGATATCCCAGGACCCAGCAACTACTGGTAGAGAGCTACAGCAGCATGTCTATGCATCATCTTTGCACTCCTTGATTTCCATGGAAGGAAACCCAGGTATTTAACTGCAATCTGTTCAATATACTTTCTGAATCAGATTCCTATTCACAACTAGCTTTAAAATACCTAGTTTGAGCTGTGCTGTAGATAGAAACATGCCTATAGAAACATTTAAGGGTCTTCTATGTACTTTTTTCTATTACTCATTTTCATTTTACAAACAAGAATTTCCTTTCTGTCTTTACAAGGTCCTTTTATTATCTTTCCTCTCTACCTAAATATGCAATAAAAAGAGCAAAACCACATAAACACAAGATACATCGTAATAATTTCTTTAAAGCCTAAGTGTTTTAAGATCAGACAAAGAAGGATATGTATATTTTATGAAGTTTGCAAACATTAGATACTCTCTGATCAAAATATGTTGTGCTTTATGCTGAGGAATATCTGGGGTAGAGCAATTTCTATTATTTCAGATGTACACTTGAACTTTCAACTTAAACTGAGAATTAAGTCAGCCAATTCTCCACTCCCACAGGCTTCTTTTTTTCAGTGATGAATGGCATTAGCTACCTTAAATCAGCTTCTCAACTTCACAAGAGTAATAGCCTCAAATAATTCTCCACCTAAGATCTATTCCAATCAATTGTTGGGAAAAGCTTCGAGATTTGACGCCACTTGGTCACTGTGCAACATTTTGCTATGAACTAAAACAAGGAGAAAATATAAATAATCATTAAATAGTAACTTTAAATGAGGCAATAATTTTAAGAAAAACAAGTGCAATCTATATTGCATATGCAAAGTAATGCGAATAGAAACTTCATCTTTTTAGAAGCTCAGAAAAAGTTGTGAAACTGCTGTAGGTTGAAGTAGTTGGTAATAATTAAGATAATTTTTTGCTTTTCCGGTAAATTATAAGCTCAGCTCCATATCAGTATAGAATTACTACTGACACTGCCAAGAAGATCAAGTTTATCAATTTTTTAAATTTTGAAAATATTTAAGTTTTTTTCCCACCACAGTTAAGTACCTATAAATAAGAAATTTGTAATAACTCTACAAAATAACATATTTATCATGGCTCTCTTATGATCTACTTTTTCAAAGTCTTGTTTAGGAAGCTGCTTATAAGGTTGTGGGTAAGGAAGTGGCAAATAATCATACGATGCTGTTAAGATATGACTTGGAGGAGTTGCTCCCTATTGTAGTAGAGTATTTATTTGACATTCTTGATGCTTATTTCACCATCAAATCAAAGTTAATTTCTCAAAAAAGGATATTTAGCCAAAGACTTTTTTACTTTTCAAAGCCATCGCTTTTTTCTCATAAAAAAAGGGTTGTCATTTTATATCTTTCCTACCTGTGCAAGAAAAAGAAAACAGGAAAGAGCAGGACTGCATATGGTGTTTTCCAAACTTGAATCTAAAAATTGCTAGCAGCAGTAAAGAACAAACTGGCAAGACTACAGAAACACCGATTCTTAAAGACAGATGATATTAGAATTGAGTGGACACACTAAGCAAGAATTCAAAGATAACTAAATAATCTCACTCACGTTTTCACATGAGCAGTCCCACTACAGACAATGGGAAAAGTCATACCAGAACACTTATGTAATAATTTAAAAAGTTGCAGTCTTCTTAGAAATTATGAGAAATGTTACCATTTTTGCACAGACACATTTGTGAGGAGTGTTATGTGAAATCTGAACCTAATTGTTTTTAATAAAGTCTGTGGAGATGCATCATTCCCTCGCTCACCCCATTGATTTCTTGACCTTCTTTTGCCCTGAAAAACATTCCAGGTATGAATAATAATTCAGCTGGTTATGGTAGACTTTATTGATAACACTTAGTTCCTTTCACTGCCAAATGTTGCAGATTTACAGTACACTGTAAAGACTAAAGTACAAGCATAATTACCTAATTTCTTCCTCATGCAGATGATTTCTGAATTCTTACCACCTCCACACTTATGACTCATTCCTTAAGTCAGTCTCCTGAAGGAACAACCCAAGACATGTCAAGCAGAAACTGTGCTCAGCCAAAAGAGCAGGCATGTTGCTTCTGATTCCCCTCCAGGTACTGAGCCTCAGAAGAGCAGAGAACTGCATGATGTTTCTTTTCTGAAATGAAAAAGATCTGTGCTACTGCCTGGGCCAAAAGCAAATGTTTACACTGTCTCTACTAGGACCCTGTCCCCTGTGGATCACGGAGCCTTTCCAAGCCATACCTTAAGAATTCTGTTTTGAACACTGTTTTAGGATCATATGATAATCTGATCTATACACAGTGGTAATTACATTTTTGACCAGTGAATTATTCAACTGATATCAAATACATGTGAGATTACCTAATCGAATATACCTTTCAAAGATGCTCTGGTTGCATTCCTTCATTTTCACACAATAGGCTGCTTGGACAAGAAATTCTGACACCTGTAATTGTACATCAATAACTACAATTTTATTCAGTCAGCCATATCCTGAACAGCTTTCAGAACAGAGTTCTTTTAAAATGCTAACGAGATACACAGTTCATAGGGAGTGTCCTCTCTTTGTACACACAGGATGTGGTAAGGTCAGAGTCACCAGCTGGACTTTGCATTCTCTTGACAGAGGCAGACTGTCCTCTCTGACTCATCCCCACACTGTGGCGAGGAAGCTGACAAGGAGGTTCTTTTCCCTGTCTCTTTTTTTATTACATTCTCTCACTGCTCTTGCATTAATGGCCGTGTTCAGTACAACAAGATTTTTATGCATGTGTTTCGTTGTTGTAAGTATTACACTATGATGAGGAAGCAAATCCTTTTTTTCAGGGGATGTGTTGAGCGAATATCCGTCAGGGGATAAAAGCAGGTCAGCTATTTCAGTAGGCAGCATCTCCACATGTAATTCCTCTATGAATTATATACACAGATATAAACCTGCAGACACTTCTTAACTGAACTGGCATTTGTAAAAGAAGAGGCAGCAAACTGAAGAAGCTAATTTTCTATGGCAATGATCCTACAACATGAGTTGTAGCTGTCTTGTACAGACTGACTTCATTTAACACCTGAAAATAGGTCTTGTACACACTGACTTCAATTAACTCCTGAAGAAAGGCTTACTTTGATTTCAGTTGATGTGGTTACTTTGGTTTGTAAATCATGTCATATATACTGTATTTAAAGAATTCTTTTCAGAGACTGGCAGAAAGAAAAATTGGCAGGAAGATATAATTATGAACGGAGAAATTGTTCTTTATGATGTGAGCTAGAAAAAGTGTCACAATGCTCTGAATTAATGAAGGACTCCTGTAATACAGGAAACAGTAAAAATAGAATCTCAAACACATTAAACATATGCCTTAGGAATCCTTTAGGAGATAAAATTAGTCTATTTCAGTTTCCAGAGAGATAAATATAGTTCAGGATATCTGTATAAACAGAAATATAACCCATAAAATTTACTAATAGTTTAAATAGTCATTGTCAAACAAGTATAGAGATGGGAACCATAATTGTGTCATGTGCATATCTTTTTCAGTGCCAGATTGAAGCGCCCACTGATAACAATCACTATTTTGTGAACTTAGCTGTTTATCTTGACTGAAGAGATAACCATCTCTTCCTCTGAAAGTAATCAGAAAGTTTTCATCAGGCTTGAACAGTGATGTATAAGGAGTAATTCTGGAGGATATTATGTCCTGTGGGCACTCTTTTCCCTTAAAGTTTCTCAAACAGTTTATTTTCAGTCTGAGATTATTTGCTCCTACTTTATACCGGCAATATTGCATTTTCTAGTCAATGTGCCTATGAAAGCAACAGAAGGGAAGAATTGCAGACTTCTATTGCTCCAGCTATCTCCCACCCATATATACAGGTATCAAGAGCAATGGAAAAGCTTTATCACAATTTAGAATTTTAGACTTCTAAAGCTAGCAATTCTTTGGCCTAGGTACAGAAAGGTCTGCCACAAAATTAAGACCATATTTGGAGAGGAGACACTGGAAGTCAAGGCAGATGCAAACTCTCAGCCTACTATTATCCACATTCAGTGTGAGCTGTGAACAGAAGTTTAACTCAACTGTGTCCTTCTTGATTTAAGGTAATGTTTTTAAACATAAATGTTATTTTGTCATCTGTGGATGCTATCCCTAACTTTAAGTGATTCGGATGAGACTGCAGTGAGGGCAAGATTAAAAAAGAGTTGAAGTGGGGGAGTGGAGGAAGAAGGGAATTAAGTAACCAAAGGCTGTATATAGTATTTACTGGCCAAGTAAACATGTTTTGTGAAGAGTACCACTATGAATATTAACTAGAGGTCAGACAGACAGATTTAGGAATGTAATTGTGAGACGGTAACTAGCACATCCTCATGACATTCCTTTTTTACTTTGGCTGTGATCAGTAAAGCTTCTTTTATTTGTTTCTGTCAGTTTATGTTAAGTCATTGCTGAAGAAAAAGAAAACAATCTGCTTTATTTGCTTCATAAATATAATTATAAACTTGCCAGAACCAGGTTAGCCACAAATTAACATGACAGCTACATTCACTTTCACATGGATTATTTATGAAGAAACTTTGATGGGCTAAAGCTACTGATAGGACCAGGTGTTGATGCCAATAGAGTTCCTATAGTGACATGCCACAAGAATGGTCTAAAAGGTATGATAAATGACAAACATCTTGCAATTTGCAAGCCAGAAAAGCTTGGCATTTAGGAAATATTTGTTACATCTGCAAATTTATCTTCTCATATGGGAAAAGGCAGGTATATTGTATTAGGGTTCACATTAAGCTGGTATACTCCCTTGGCTGTTTTATGCCTGTAAACACTGGGCTGATCTCAATGTCTGTGGAGGAACTGAATTACTCCTTTCTTCTGTGCAGATAGAGATAGTGTGTCTTCCTTTCCTCTAAGCATTAGACTTAACACATTTCCACAAGATGATTCTCCTCAGTACTTTTGGAGTTACCACTATATGCTATCTGTGGTGACACCGGATTTTAAATATTTAAAGTTCATTCACCTTTTTAGATCTCTGAGCTGCCGTGGAAACTGGTAGCAGATTTTCCAAATAAATAATACAACATAAACCTACTTTATACATCAGTTAACACTTCCAGGCTAAACAAAACAAAACGGGAAAAAACCCAACCAAACAAAAAACACCAACCAAAAAAAAATTCAGAACCTCCATAACCATAGTAAAGAAAGCCTAGAAATTTTAGTAAAGCTGTTATTAAAATTGCAGAGCTGTCTTTACAAAGTCAGAACTTTCTGTGCCCTAAATGTTGCATTCATTGATATTTACACATGATAAGGTTCTTTTATTTCCTTCCCCTTACTGAATTGCAGGAGGTCAGAGATAGTTTATAAATATATTGACAAGGCTTAAGACAAGAAGTGGGAATCATAAAGCTAAGAAATGGGACTTTTGCAACAGTGTAATGTTGAATATTGGTGGCAAATTGGTATTAACCTTTGAAGCAACACCTGCAGTAATATGCCCCCATGCAGGAAGCTTGAAGTCATGGCAAACTAGTCAAACAATACTTGAATGCTAGGAAAGTCACATTTCAAAATGCTCTTGGCTGCAATGGACACTTGAAGAGGCCATTGCAGTTCTGAGATGTATAACATATTTAAGGTTCAAATTAATCTTTTAAATCGCCTTCTACATTTTTGGTCTAAGTCACTTTTGTTACTTCCCCACTTGCTTTTTCTCCTTTTCACATCTTGTGGTACAAATATTAAGTAGAAATGGCTATGATTGTCTTCTGTCTCCAAGGCTAGAAACTTCTGAACTTCTGGACTCGTAAAACACCAACACATGAACACCACAAAAACCTGTAAATTTCAGAAGTTATCGTTCTTCATGAAAATAAGTTATGGTTTGTTACTTCAGGCATGTGATGTGTCCTGGCTATGTGAAAGAAATTCATCACCAAAATGACTGTATTTTAAGAACTGGAAAAGCAGCACACATGAGTTTGCTGCAAGCTGCTAGAAATAAACTTACAAAATGGTGAGTTGCATCTTGTGTAGCCCACACGGTTATGCAACAAGCATCAAAAGCAAGTCCTAACTCATCATGCGTGCTGTGTGACCCAGTGACAAGGGAAGAAAAGTGTGGAACTGTATTCAACCTCTACTCCAACACAAAGGACTGTTTCATTCAACCAAAGTCAACTTTGCATCATTGAAATTTGCCATAACTTCTTCCCAAGCAGAGGGAGGAGGCAAAACTCCCACTGACTGAACTGTGAGAAAGGAAAAGACTGGGGTTGCGCTCCCCATAATGCCGCATGTTACACAATTAGTCTTTTAATGCTTGCTTCAGTGCAGCCTCATTGTGTGCCACGGAAGGAGCGATGCACGCAGCTCCCTCCTTAGGGGCTGTCTTTACTGGGTGGCTTCTGTCTACCTTCACCTCCATCACAAGGTATTACCAAACAACTTGCCACTCCATTGCCATCTCCTGCTTGTTCCCCATCTCCTCAGGGCTCAGACATGCCCACTTTCCTCAGCCTCTGATGACACTCTCTTCCACCACATATCCTCACAAAACACCACAGCCCTGAACAGGGCATGATAATCTGCATCCCTCAACAGGGGGATCCTCACCACCTGCTTCTCACTCTGTGGCCCAGGTTGCTTGCGTGCCTTTTACTTGCCTGTTGGCTTGTCCCCCATGGGGTGGCATCCATCTCCTTGCTACATAATTCACTGTCATCAATGGAGGGCTGCCTTTCCTTGGAGAGATGGTGGAATTGCACTGTGTCTTCACCAAAGATAAATCAGTAGAAGTCTCAGGTTTGGACTGACATATCACTTGTAAAAGGGAGCTTTTCTAACTCGTGTGGGCTGATGGCTGACCTTGCATTATCTGCCAGTTGGTCCAGGTCTGGATTTTTACTTATAAATTGGCTCAAAAGGACTCAAAAGAAAAGAAATACAGGGATATCCCCACCCTAGCCATTGGTCACACAATGGGGGATATAGTAGGAGGTACTATACTGTATTACACAGTGCAAGACTCAGAATATTTTAAAGACTTATGAAAAAAATTAAAAATTAACAGCTTTCTATCTCTGTATCTCTCTTCCAAACACTGGAATATTCATGTTCTCTACTTTCCTCTCTAAATTATGTTAATTTTATATGAGACAGCACATAAAGCACTCAATGATCACATGAACAGAAAACTGAAAATTCTCAATTTTTCATTTCTCTGTATCAATAGCAAAAATAAAATAAAAGAAAGAGACTTAACTGAAACAACAGAAAATACTGTTGGCTGGAACAGTCTTACAACCCCAGAAACTTGTGGCCTTGTGGTGCACTTTGCAAAGACAAAGCACATCAGAGGTCTGAATTCAAATGAGGCAACCAAAAACACTGTTAAGACCCAAGAAATTTTCTAGACTTCAGTGAAATCTGTCTTCAAAGACCCAACATGTACAAGCTTTATATGCCTGCAGTACTTCACATTTTTTGTTTTTTAAAGACCAAATGCAGACATGAAAAATATTTATCATCATAGAGGAAAGGAAATGGATTGTTAATGCTATATGAAAATGTTATTTACAGACAAAAAACAAAGTGCATTATAGGCAGAAAGCCAATGTTTTTTAATTGCTTTGTAAAAGTGAATATTCTTCAATCAAACATATTTTAAGTAGGCTTATTTTCATTTTCTTTTAATTTAAAAAAACACTTTTTCAATAAAAACACTAGTTTTTTAGCTCCTCATAAGATCTTGTGGTTGGTAAAAATTCAGAGGAAGAGGAGACTGGATAACAGCAAAAGATTAACTAGTAACAAACATCTTTCTTGTTTACTACATGGAAGTTTAAGGACACACCTTAGTCTTAAATTCTCTACAATTTGAAGAGAAAACAGCATATTAAAAAAAAATAAACCATCATTGAAACCACCACTCTGGGTGGATTTAGAATCAGGGTTTTTTTAAGAAGACGCTAAAATACTCTTCTACTTAAGAAATACTCAGAGGCTTTATTTCAACATTTAATAACAAGGGAGGTGGAACAAAACATTTTGTTCTGCCTGGTACTGAATAATTTAGCTTTTTATTGATCTTTACAGACTTACTTTCAATATTTGGTTTTAAAATACAACTACTGAAATAACTTCTGGAGCTGCAAAAGACAAAAAGGAAATATGCACAGACAAGTCTTTAAGGAATGCAAATGAAAAAAACAGTTTTGGATAAATTTTTGGTAAATGTTCTTCTCCAGACTCCTCCAAGTATTACTATTTTCCTTCTAACATGCAATAAAATTTTAATGTGATGATTTGCAAAAAATCCCAGACAGACTACATATAATTTCTATTCTTTTCATATTAAAAAAAAAAAAATCCATTTTAAAATTGTAGTCCATTTGCAATCTCTCCATATCATAATTCAGCTTTTATTTTTATCATTTCCTTTTGTGCTCTATGTGGCAGAATTATAACACTGTATACTGAACAGAACAGCTTGAAGACTTGCAAAGGTATTTCTTATTATGTCAAATTACTTTTCTCCCACTCAGAACCATCCTAAAACCAGCTTATTTTACAGTGCCCATGCAAACCACATATATTAGGTCTTTAAAAGAAAGACAGAAAAACAGCCCACAAACAAATCCTTATTTCTAGACTTCCTTATGTGTCTTACTTAGAGTAATTCTATCATTTAGTCTTTCCATTGTAAAGACTGTGTTTTAGTGTATGATGTAAGGTAACGACTATTTTTGTTCTTCTTGCAGAAAAAGAAAGTAGATATTGTAGATAAATTAATCACTGTAAAACATTCACTGAATTCTGCAATTAGAGCTTTCTTATTGAATGACTGCATTCCTACAAATGCTTTTATAAATCTTTATTTTTAGATGGAACAGCATTACCCACCTTGCATAATGCATTCTTTATGCACCAGGAGCAAAAGAGTAGCAAAATTTAAGTACACAGTTCACAAAGTAATAATTTTGGATTATTACAGGTGAACATTCACAGGGATGGAGTCTAAATGGGTACAATAAATGTATGTACATGGCTTCTGTATGCCACACTTTCTCCTGCTCTGCGAGTGAGATGCTTGCAAAAAGGCCTTTCTCTGAATATGGAAAAGCATGACAAAATCTTAATGAGAATTGTCCTGTTTTTGTGAAAATATATCACACATGAAATGGACCAATAAAGAAACTGGTTGCAGACTCCTTTATGGCTATCTTTTCAAAACATGTCCGGTTCCAAGAAAGCGGAAAGCTTACAGCCATAGCCTGAATTCAAAGCAGCATTAGTTTTGGGTTCATGTGAACTTCGGACTGATTCCCTGAAGGGATTTTTATCGAGCACTTTTGTCCTCCGATCTCAGATGAAGTTTAGAAGCATATAGTGTCTGAATTCCAAGACATCCAAGCCTTGGGAAATCCAGTAATTGATTCATGAGCATATGAGCAAAAAAAAAAAAAAAAAATTCACCCGAGATATATTTAGGATAAGCATTTTTTAAAGTGCAACAATACAACAATACTTCAATGAAGAAATATGATAATTATTCAAATTACATTTTTTCAGTGAGAAAAAAATATTTTTTTTTTAAAAATGTTGCCAATCAGAATGTGAAGATCAAGGAGAAAACACCCCTGTGAAAGCAAAAGAAATTTGACAAACAGCGGGAGAATACCAAAGCATTTCCATATATATTTGAAATACTTTTTGTATTGTCAAGAATCAGCTTACACCAAAGAGGTTCAAAAGTGAATTATATAGAACATCTGGCTGGAAAATGTTGAAGTAAGTTTGGACTGTTCACAGGAAATTCTGAAATAAAAAAAGCCAAATAAGAGGCTAAAAAGTGAACAGAAGCCTGGAGAAAAATACAATTAAAATCTCGTAAAATTAGGGTTTCGCTTTAATGATAAAATATAATTTAGCTAAGCAATTTCAAATGGTTCCTCACATAGATGCTTTCAGAATGCCAGATCACGATTCAAAATCAAATGATTAGAATATACTTTTTCAGATTACTTTTATTCATCACTATTTGGTCTCACTCCAGAGCTGCCAGTTTGTCTTGAGATATTACGTCAATTTACTAATTAATTTTCAGAGAGAAAGACTTAAGATGCACTTTATAAAAATGCATTTGTTCTACTAAAATAAAATGACATGAGAATCTTGATAGTTTTAATTCAGATTTCCGCTAAACTGGCTATGAAGTTATGTCAATTTGACAAACTTTTTGGATGCAGAAGAATTACAAGTCTGATCCTCTAGCATAATGAGGAAAATCCATTTCTTTACGGCTTCACTTACAGAAATCATAAAATTTCTTATAGGTTTCCATGTACAGCATGTGTTAAATTATTGGGAGTTTGTTGATGCCTAATTATAATGGGTGACCACTGTAGTGGAAATTATACAGAAGGGGTCAGAATAAATCTCCAGATAGCTTTATGGTCAGAAATTAGGTATGAGAGATGTGAAGTACTTCAGTCTCTAAGAAGGCAGTCAGTGTTTCACGAGTGGAAGCTTGAAGGCAGAAGGAGCCCGAGCAACACTCAGGGGAACACACTACTCCTGACACCAGTCAGACTTTAGCAGTGTGTGTGAACAGACAGGCAAATAATACAGTGAGCCTTTACCAAATTCAACTCTGAGTCAATAGGAGGCACCCAGAAACGCAGCTGGTTCAGGAGGCTGGAATGTGGTCAAGGCAGCTATAACTGATGTGTCTGTGCTTAAATGCATTTAGGAATAAGTTTATGGAAAGGTAAAAAGAATCTGAATAATGACAAAGTTGTTTTATACTTATTAAAGGTAACTTCACAACTATGACTGCACAAGTTCATAGTTTAGTTCCACTGTATTCTTTATCCTGACTTAATAAACAAATCACACATGTACACAATTTCAGACTGCAATCAACCACAAAGACCTGACTTTGAAAGACTGCACAATTAGACTTTTTCCAAATTCACTTGGATAGTTTTGAGCCCTTAATTATACCACTGTAGATACAACAGTCTAGTCTAGTTTACGGTGAATACAACACATTTCAGGATCTATGAGATTTCTGCCTATGCTTATTTACTCATTCCATAGCAAGGGATTTTGTTGTATAAGGTATAAATTGGCCTCAGTTCCCTGACTTTTGTGATACCTGGCCAATAGTTATCAACCAAAAACCATGAACTTCAATTAAAACTTGCAGAGTACTCATGGCTAAACAAAGAGTTCTTGGGGCTGAGAGTCTTTTCTTTTGCCTAAGGCCAGGACAGTGCTTTCAAAAGTAGTGGACCAAACTATACAACTTCATTCCTTATATTTTTAGCCAATGACCTTTGTGTCATTTTATGACTTCAGAATTTTCATGAACAGCTATTGATGAGGCTATGCTTAGAGAAATCAAGTTCCTAAAATTCAGCAAAAAAAAGCAAAAAATCATTAACTGCAGATCTCAGGCTATCTCGAGACATGAATTAATCAGCTGGTTAATTAAGATGTTAAAAAAACCTGCCTCAGTAATTATACATAGCATAGACATAAATGTAATCATATCCTGTGGAATACCATAATGTGATTCAAGTGTAGAACCTTCCTGGGCACTGTCTACAGTGTATACTTTGAAAAAGACAAACTCCGAGATTCATCTGAAGTCTGACAAGCTGGTGCTGTATTTTAATTTATGGGAATGATGGTTAAAGGTGATCTGAACAAACAACTGAGAATTGAAGCAGTAATTAGTAGAACCAGGGAAGTGTGGAACGATTAGGGATAAATAAAATAAAGTCATTTTCTAGTGGAGGGTGTCAGAAAGGTTCTTAGGGAGAATTTTAAATGATTTGAAATTGTTTTATGAAAATTCACTATTATTATATGGATTAATGATCCATTAATGTCTATCATTTATAATCATAATAAAGTTTACTACTCAAAGCTACATAAAATAATGGTGCATTTGATATATCACCGTGAAGATGGAGCACCAAACTATTACAGTTAACTGCTTATATACGCTGGGCAATAAGCTTCTTCATCCCGTCGTAAAGTAACAGTCTTCAGGACTCACAGTTCTGCCTCTTCAGGTGCCTCATATTCAATACCTGAGTAATGCACACTGTCCTTAGGACTTAAACCTCCTCTTACGCTTTCTTCATTTCGAAAATAGTATCAGAGGAGGATGTGTCTTCATTTCCTCACTTCTAGAACTCCACCAGCACAGTAGCCCCAGCAATTGTCTACGTGAAACTAAAGGGTCATTTGGGTTGGTCATGCAGATATGAGGACCCACATTCACTGCATTTGCTAAGTGACAAGATTGCAGTGCCGGACAAGACATTTAAAAACATACTGGACTAAAATGTCCCTTTCTTTCATGAAGGGACTAAGATGTTGGTAAGGAAAATAAATACCAGTGCCACAGTGCAAATGCACAATCTATGTTCTCCAATAACCATTGCCAAACCCTTATGCAGCCTTGGCTACAGCTGGGGAAGCAGTGCATGGATCTTAATCCCCCACCCTAAATGATCCTGAATTTTTCTGGCTCAGACAGATAGGCTAGACTAAAATTACAGAGATATTGAAATAGTAGCTCAACTTGTCAGGTGCAGAAGAAAACTGAGCTATCCAGTAATGCATGTCACAAGATCTTCATTTGGCCGCTTCTCTCAAAAGGGAAGAAATCCTATCATTAGCAGATTTGTTGAGGTGATGTTGACCCCAGCTGCAACCTTCAGAACGAAACAGGTGTTCCTATCTAACAAGGAATGCAGCAGCAATACATTAGGGACAAATGAAAGATTTTGTAGCATAACTGTTGCCAGATTTCACTCCTTTTTTTTCATGTAGAAGTGGAAAATACAGGTTAAGCAATAGTCTTTACCCCTCCAAAAAAGAACATGGGATTTGAGAACATATTATGAGAAGTATAATTTTCTATGGGACAAGTGGTGACCTCATATCAGATACAGCTGTGACCCCCTTGAGTGGGGGGGTCATATTTCCATTGTCCACAGTAATAGAGTCTACACTGTGTTCAGGTGTATATTTTACAGCAGTAATTAATACTGTGGTTATTTTATATGAGTGCTTCCTGTAGTCTCCAAAGAAACTAAAACCAATGAAATGGTTTAATTCAGTGAACTGAATTTAACCTGATCCTATCATAGTGACATTGATTGCAGATGTGTTGTAACTATTCTGGGGTAAATTAGACCTAATTTGCATATGAAAAGAAAATCTGAGATGCTCCAAAGTTCAGAAATTGAATTTGATTCATGAAATTTTTGAAGCAAGATAAGACTGTCTAATCTGACCTGTTGTATAACAGCACAAGGCATGATATGAATGCAGATCCTTGTTCTGAATCAACCAACTTATGTGCAGACATGCCTTCAGAAATGTACATGGCAACTATTTTGAATTGAAGTCTGACAAATTTGCCTAAAATTTTCAAAGTGAATGTTATTTCTAGGAGGTGCTGGCACTAATATTTCTCATCTTGGATAGAAATCCTGCAATATCAACTTCTGGTAATTTTGTCTTCTTTTCTGTCACAAGCTGCAGTTTTATCTGTTGGGTAGACAAAAAAAAACAAGACTGTAAATTCTTTCATATGTTGCTAGACATGATAGGTCCTGCAAATTCTTTCATAGATTTTTCATACTGCATCTGACAGGGAACTAAAATGAAACTCTACTACTTGAGTGCTACCAGAATAATTTAGTACATAATGTAGCTACGGATCTCATTCAGTCCCCTGTCTGACAGTGCCACGTCTTGATGTCCAGCGTTAAACAATGATAACTCTGCATTATTTAGCTGTCTACTGCTGCACAGTGCATCCATTGGCAAACTGCTCCCTTGAACAAATGGTCTCTTTCAAATTTGCTATTGTTTCACTGTCGTCATAGTTTAGACATTAGCCTCACATGTTCTTCAGGAATGGGATGTCTAACCACCAGAAAAAGAAGATATAAGCCAAGATACAGGACAGAGGTTGGGTTTTTTTGTTTGGTTTTTTTTTTTTTTTTTTTGGGGGGGAGTTTGTTTTTTTTTTTGCAGCTGCATCTGGTTTTGTCTTGTTATTGCCACAAGTTTCACAGCATTTCTCGTAACACCTTCATTCACCTGTACCTTTTCTTTTATTTTCTTTTGCTAAACTGCCAGTTTATGCTTGCTAGCATATGGTTTTGTTTCTCTCAGGAGAACAGCAACAAAAAGGCAGAACCAAAGGGCTGTAAAATATCCTTGTTCTTGCTTCTGCTGTAATAAGCTCCAGCCCACCTGGTTACAAGGCAGCAGGTATCTCATCTAACATGTCATCTTTCACATGTTTTTTAAGGAATGTATTTCAGATCTTAGAAACTTTCTGAACACAACTGGTAGCTCTACTATGCAATAATCCACTAAATGTCAGAGCAACAGCACCATTTTATCTGCTTTGAAGCCAATGAATGGATAAGCCCAACAGCACAGTTTTCCTAGGAATGGGATTGTCACTAATGAGCAGGAATATTGGTGTAGTGCCATGTCCCTTTTTCTGGGCTCTACTGCAGAGAAGATAATCAGGAAAAAAAGGACAGATCTGTGCTGTCCCTAAGTTCCAGAAGCTCCTATTTGCCAATAAGCACCACCAGGGCAAAAGGCTTTAATTTTCTCTAATTCATGAAGCAAATCAGCCTGGCCAATGGCCAATTTTAGAGCAGTAGCTCAAAGCTAGCTGACTCCATCACAGTACATTACGCTATGCTAAACCTGCACTGTGCTAAATCAGAAGACTTTCTCTGAAATTATGAAAGTGAATTCTCTTAAAACTTTCTACTAAGAACCAGTAAATAGGAAAAAAATCCAACATATAAACAAAACAGAAATCCCCTTAGCTATAAGACTGAATGCAAATGATAGATTTTAATAGCTCTAAATTATATGTACAGTGCTGACTCTTAGGCAATACTTGTCTATGGTTTTAAAAGGTTAAGCCTTAAAAAGATGTTGAACTAATTCTAATTAACTGTGGGAAGCCTTGCTGCAAGATGAGTGGGGTGAGAAACAAATGACTTATTACAGAGCTTGAAAGAGAGCAATGAAGAGGGAATGAAGGCCCTTAAAGTTATTATTAGGTTGCAAAATTTGTGAACTCAACAGTATCTATGGGAAATCAAATTTAAACCAAATTCATATCAATTTTTGTGATTTCTTTCTCATATAAAACCAAATCAATGAAATATTGAACTAAATTAATAAAAGTGTCCATATGGGAAGTTGCACAGTTCTAAACAAAAGAACTCTAAAAATGACATCATCAAAAGCAATGCGGCTCATGTGAAACCAAGTGATAAGTTCATCTGCTAATGAATAGGAATAAGAGACGAAGAATTATTTAATCAGTTTGTTCACAATCTGTTCTATTTTTGAATATGTGGTAGAAGCCCTAAATGATATCCTTGTTCTTTGGAAGTCCTTTTGCAATATTCACTGACACTGATAGGGACAGCAGTAGTCCCCTGCTATTGATTGCTTTCGCCTGTACATGGCCACAGGCAGGCTCCCAGTAACTTAATGCAAACCCAGATCCTAAGAATATCTGGCTAAATAATGGATGAACTGTGACACACACACACACGTTGTGTATAATCACAGTGAAATCTCTGAAATTTCATTGGTAACTCAGTTAGGCAGTTATAGTCTAATTGCATTAGAGCAAGTGAGTGTTACTTACTGGGCTTAATTCTTACAAAGGCTGTCTGCCAGTCTTCACTCTGCTATGTTGCAGTTCTGGACTTCCTCACATATCAAGACTTAAAACTTCCAGAAAATCATCACAGATGATGGAATGGTGTAGTAGTTTCCTCTCATTACCAAATTTCTATCCCAGATGGCTTGGCAGTAACACTCCTCCAGGTCCTGCTGCCAGACAGGAGTTTCATCTGAATTACCTCTATTCCAGGCTCCTGGACACCTTCCTGCACTTCTTTCCTACACATAATGTCTTCACCAGGCATTTGTTCTCACTATCTTTCACCCCACTGAAGCATAATGGGGACAGCTGTCTCCACCAGTAACGAGACAGGGTGAGCAGATGTGGGTGGAGGAGCCCCTTGCTGTATGACTGGTGGCCTCGGTTCAGCACAGAGACATGGAACCTGCAGCAGCTCCGACACGTGGGAGGTGCTCACAGCAGTTCCTTCACGTGCCCTGAGGTCTTTGCGGGTAAATCTACATCCAAGTGCATCAAGGCAATTGTTCTCCTTGCTGAGCATGAATTTCTTGGTGCTTTAATTAATTCACCCACAGCATGAGCACCACTGAGTTTGATGCACACTTGGAGTCTGGGCATATAATTAGTACCATGAAACAAAGACTAATGGACTGATAGAAACAGTGGACTAGAAACATGTAGGAAAAGAGAAAAGTAGTATTTTAGTGAGACAGACAAATCTAATGGGAACTCATTCTGGCAGAGGCTGTCACCACAAAATACACATATATATGCACACCATTTTTTTTTTTTTAATCTTCACTCATTTCCCTGAGTCTCCCAAAGGCTTTGTGGTTTGAAAAATGACTCCTTTTAGTTTTAAGTTGTACCTGGAGTTGTATTTGAAAATTATGTCTAGTCATATTTTTATTTGGCTTAAGAACACTTGGGGCAGTTGGACAAAGAAAAATCATAGTTTTCATTTTATTTTGTTCTTGAAAAGCTGCTTTATGTACCCTATGCAGCCAGATGAAGACCAAAAAAAAGGAAAATTAAATCACAGCAATAAAATATGAAGGCATTTCTCTGACTTACTCAATAAATGTGCTAATCCAAATAAGTGAGAAATGTGTATATTCAGTTTAGTGTTCTTCTTTAATATGAATGGTTTTTTCCCCCTTCTCTCTCAATTTTTCTATACCAGGGCAAAACCAATGGTTCTTTTTAATTCCTGAAATCACACAGCAGGAATGCAAGTTTCCATGCGGTACTGGTTTTCTGACTTTACAAATCTGACCAAACTTCTAATTTATGCAACTAGTATGCTCTGGCATGCACTTTTCTAAAATAAATGACAGGTAAATATAGCACCGATTTTGCATCAAACAAATCCATTCCTAAATTTACCAGGAAAGTGAATGGTTTGAGCCAAACATATTAACGTAAAAATTTTGGTCAAATCTTTAATGCAGAAGAAAGCTACTACAAAAAATTGGGGAAGTCAAACTAAACCTGAATTAGATACAAAATTCCAGAGAACATTATCATGTACATTGACATGCTAATGGTTCAAATTACAGCATTTTTTCAATCAATTATCTATCTTTAGTCTCAACAGTATAAAGCAGTGTAAAAAAAAAAGGGAAAATTGACACCTTTGGTCTCAGATTCGAATCAAAGACTTTCATGTGGTACATCTTAAGTCAGTGGCTAATAACTACAGGATATTCAAAGATATTCATCTACTTATCTCATGACTACCTGAAGTTCTCCCCTTTGCACAGAAAAATATTTACTGCATCTATGACAAGCTGATTTCAGACAGCTACTGGGACCTCATCTGGAATGTGCTAATTGGAAAGAAATGTGCATAGACGTGTCCCAAAAACCTAGATGATTGCCTTGATCATCAGGCTAGGTAATTAGGGCTCTATTTCTGGGGTTTCATAATTTTGAATGTAATGTTATAGTGTTGTCACCAATAAAGAAAAATTAAAAAATATGGAATGCTCGATCTTGTATTACATGTGGAATTCATTGTATCCAGATAAATCTATCTGCATTTGCTTTGCTGTTGTTTGCAAAACCTTTACTTTTCTTAAGAAACACCCTTACTTCCCTTTCAGGAAACAGGGCAACATTTTTGCACTCAGCAGTTCCTCACAGAAATCCAGGTGTTTGTGGGAGAATTAAAGAAACGTAGAACAGGAGCAAATGAACAAAAGGGGTCAAAGCATGAGGATTTTTAGGTACATCTCAGAGAACAAAATCTGTCCAAATGGGAATAAACAAATCTTCCAGTGTGGCAGGTCTTTCAAAAGGTTTACCACCTCTGATCCATGCTGACAAACTTGCATGAGTCTCTTTTCCACGTTCAGTGCTACAGTAAAATCCCAAATAATGTCCAATTTAAGAAAGAACTAGTGTCAGCTGCCAATCAACACAAGTTCTGCTTTCTCCAATTTATTCTCTAAGAAGAGCCCCAGCTGTAGTTTGCTGGCTCACTTTATTTCGTATTTTTCTTACACTGTTGCAGTTTGGTCTTACTTGTCTTTACCACTCTCCATGAAGCTGTTGCAGGATGTTCACATCCTGCACAGTGCACATGCAGCACAGTGGTTCCTGTTGGTGTTCCAGAGCTGTTCATTATTGCCAGCATCTCAGCACATGGTGATCTTACTACAACCTGCCAACCACTTTTTCATGTGCATAGATTTTATGCCAAAAGAGCGACAAGTACTATTGTTACTTAATAAAATGACTATAATAATGCTACCTTACGTTTATATAAATCTCCTTTTATCTGGGAGCCTTAAAATACTTTATGAAATTTTTTTTCCTGGATATAATGCTATGAATTTTTCTATGTGCTACTGAAAAAACCAGCTCCTTTTAATATACAACATATCTACTTAACAGCAAAAAGCAGTACTGAACCATTTTTGCTCAGGAAGCTGTGGATGCCCCATCCATGGAAGCTTTCAAGGTTGGATCGGGCTTGGAGCAACCTGGTGTAGTGGAAGGTGTCCCTGACCATGCAGGGGGTTTGGAACAAGATGATCTTAAGGTCCTTTCCAACATTAACAATTCTATGGTTTTGAACATATCTATATGACTACATCAGTTACAGAAAACAGTACCACAGCATCCCAGTGCAGAACCACAGCAGGAACAAATTAGAAAGTACCATTATGGACCAATTTGCTTCTCCTATGGTCAGTGCTACCAAGAAAATAAGGCCACAGGTCTGGCGACCCACCAAAGTAGATTTAAGGGGAAGTCTGAGGCACTGCTTGCGAAAATAGATGAAAGGAACTCAAGAGTAAAGACAGAAGTGCCTAAGATGCATTTTTAATCCTGATTATACCCAAGAAACCTAAACAGTAAAACAAGAAATGTACCGAGTTTCAATTTAAACATGTAAGAAGCAGGTGAGCTATTTAGCATGAATGCAAACTAAAACAGCTTTTGCCTCTCTAGCTCCCAACTAAAAGAAGGTCCTGACATGGTGAGAACTTGTTCTCTATTCACCCCCATGACCAAACTATCATCACGGCTTATAGTAAATTTCTTACTTTTGCATAACCTTTTTGAGTGCTTTGATTTAGGGATTGAAACTCCATAACAGCATCAAGTAGTGCTATTTCTCATAAGTGCTGTAGCAAAGTCTGGGAAGGGAAGGGAAGGGAGAAGAGATGGGATCACATTATTTTCACAAAAGATATTGCAATAATATGGGGAAAAGCTAACTTTTTCTATGTACTTATCCCCTAGAGTTATAATATCAGCTGTTTTTTGGGAGGGTCATTTGCACTGTGCCACAGAAAACACTGCTAACCCATGAAATAAATATAGGGCATCATAAATTTAATTGCAAAATTAATTAAATTTTGGATACTTTTCCACCCAAACTCTTTCTGTACCTAACAACTAGCAAAAAATTGTTTTTCTAAATATGTGTCCAACATGAACCCTAGAAACTCTGTATGTGCACATCAAGGACAGCACGTGAGCCTAAGTTTGCTTGAATTGGGTTTTTTTTGGAAAAGACTGTTATAGTATTGGCCCAGTTCTTATCTCTTGCAGACAGTAGCCCAAATCTTCCCTGTTACACAAGTCCAATCTCACATTGATTTCAATGGGTTTCAGCAGAATAACTGAAAAGAGAATTTGGCCCGTAATCTCTGACTATATCGTATAACTAGTAAGTGCTTGGCTAAGATTAGATTTAAAGATAGCCCAGGAGGATAATTCAAGGACTCCAGAACCTTTTCTTACACCAAAGCCTCCTTCTTTTGGGGAAAACACAAAACAAACCAAAGCGCCTTTAAAGACACTATATTCCTGAAAATGGGTAAAACCCTTAAGTAATTTTCTGTTTCTTTTCCTCCATGATTAACCCGAATAAGAGAAAATACTTATGTTCTAGAATGGAAGCTGGTTTTTCCTTTTCTGAAGTCTTCTTTCAAAAATGTGAATGTGGATATACATGATTGCCTTAGCAAAGGGAATAACTTTCTGCTCCTCTTTAATCCTATGTACAACATAATTGGAAACAGCAAGTGACTCCTTACACATTCATCTACAAAGATTTTCTTTAGACTTCCTTCGAGTTGGTTGCCTAAAAAACATGGGCCTAGTTTCTCTTGTGGGCTATTCTGTGCTACAGGTAAGCAGTCTACAAGCTAAGGGATGAGACTTTTTTGAAGCTTGTGTACACAAGGTAAACTCCTACAGCCTCAAGACCTTCAATACTTGCAATAAGTTTAAATGCTTGTTCATGACTGGGGAGGTGGCTTATTAGCCTTTGTTCTACTCTATTCTTTCTCCATTGAAATGGACTGAGACTTGCAAATTAGCAAGTATTAATCCCCAAAAGCAGAAGTCACCAATAAAAAAGGACTTGTTAGGATTTCACAGCCACGTGGCTGCTTGCTGCTGGATTTCTAAAGACAACCACAACACTCCTCATGCTCAAACAAACAAAAACAAGCAGAAAATAAAGTCAAGCACTTCTTCACTATCTGAATTCTTTAGTCATATACCACCACTCGATTTATATTATGAAATATCATGAGGTGAGAAAAAACAACTGTGATTTCTATCCAGCATGGATGAGAAGACCAATAAAGATCACAGCCACACGTCCTGATTTTAGAAAGATTTTCTTCTCAACAGATGCAGCAGATAATCTTCTTTATGAAGTAAACAAACAACAAAATGCCCAAACTTTGAACCCTTGATGTAAAATGAACCAAGAAATTAAATGCAAATGGTAATTCTGCAATCATTTTTCTAATAAAATTACACTTGAAAGCTAAAAGGAGTAGGCAAATACTAAGAGCACAGGATCACTGAGTTAAAACAAGTCCCAGGAGTAATGGGTTACTCAGAGCCACTTTTGCAAGCTTTTGTGTATTTAGATTTTTAATCTATTATACCTCTGGAAAGAAAATCTACCCCGGGTTTAGGTGCCTGCAGAAATGTATCTTATGAAGAACACTTGCAGAAGCTCTGCTCTCTCCCAACTCTCCAGAGAAGGCACTGATCAGGGCCACAGGACCAGCTGCCAGCTGAAGGTCTCCTGTTTCCTCTCTAGTTTACCTCAGGCCATAATGGCAGGCCTGACACACATTTAATTAGCAGACGGCTCTTGCTGTTATGGATGCCACAGCCTGACCTGTCTGCTACTGCCCCTCTGGCTGAGGTTCTCATCTTAGGAGATGTTTCAGAGCTGTTTTACAGTGGAGCACTTCAGTTTGAATCCATCATCACTGTCCATGTGAGGTGAGTCTGTGGACTTTGGCTTCAGGGTAATGCCCTGACCCTGATGGAAATCTGTCCTGGGCAGGAACAACAAGCAGCTGATGGCAGTTCAGTTCACCAGAGATGCAGCCTTGGCAAGAGTCTCAGCAATCTGCAGCTCTGGGAGACTCTGTTACCATCCTTCAGTTGCACCACCATAAGGTGGTAAATAAGGGGATGTAACACCTGTCTGCAGCTCTTCCTGCTCTCTCCTCTTAACTTGTCCTTCATTTCTTATCCAGGCTCAGCTCTATATGGGTAAAATCAGTAATGGCCTTTAATACCATACAGAGAGGGAACATTCCTGTGTTGTTCTTGCCGACTGGTGGAGCAGCATAATAAGTCTACTGATTCTACATTTGTATGGTATGGACACTGAAAGCTATTCCTAAAAACAATTTCCACAAAAATAAAACAATTCCAACTTACGCCCGTATGCAAGATCAGACTTACTGCACAATTACAGGGAATTGCACTCTGCCAACACTGTTAAATTGAGGACCTCTCTTTTCCTGGCTCTGCTACTGTTGGACAGATTATGTTCCTACTGCTTTGCTTCCATCTGTGCTAACAACAGAATCCTTTTTGATTAAAATGTTGCTGAGTTATATTGTGAAAATTCATTTGAACTGTGCACTTTCCACCCTTAGAAAAACTCCTCCTCCGTTTGGATACAACATATAAGCATTTGCAAGTTACACCTTCAGCCTGAGTTATTTCAAAAAGAGTGGGGGGGAAATAGATGTTTTAATTAATGTACAGTTTTTCAAGCAAGGGGAAACTTAAGCTCTGGAGGAATAGGCTTTTTCTATTATGTGTGTATATATATTGGTTGGAGTTTGACTGGTTTGGGGTTTTTTTTTATTAGAGATAGTTAACAAAAATTTCTGAGAACATGCCTGGAAGAAAAGTGCAAGTGGAGAATAACCACTCATGGAGATGTGCAGGTTCTGATTTCAGAGCTTTCTAAAAAAAAAAAGGAAAAAAGAAGAGAGAGAATCTCACTAAAGATCTCTTTTAATGAGACACAAAAGGAACCATAACTAAGTAAATAGAAACTGAGGTCCTAAACATTGGATTGACTATATTTTGTGAAGAAATCTGAGGACACTGTGGTCTCCACAATAAACCTACCTTTTTTTTCTTCCCTTTTAAATCCTGAGAACATGTAACTTTTTCTGTGTTCTGAGCAAGACTGACAGTTGCATGGTCATTCAAGTTTCTGATGAAACCATGCTAACTGGAAAGTCATATTTAGTTTTGTTGTGCAGCAGGTAGGGAAATACCTTTTGTCATAGCAAAGACTGTAAAGTCTATTTCCCAATTAAAGGAGAAAGGATAAAAATATAACGTATTAAAACAGGGACTAATAAAGAAATTACCAGAGGAAATTAAGATAAATTAGTAATTAATTAGGCTGTAATTAGGAGATAATTAAGAAAATTAAGGAATTCAGGATGTACATTATATGTTCTAGCTAAAACAATAGTTCTAGCTCAAAATCCAATGTCATTAAGCACTTTTGTAATTCTCTGGGACATATTTCAGATATTGAAGTAGCAAAGTTGGCATTTTCAGGTGGGCCTTCAGCCAAAAAAAAATCTGTGTTCAAGAATAGTGGATATACTCTTCTTCAAGCTGAGTTGGATGTGTTTCTTGGGAACTGTTCAAAATTTGGGGAATGATGTAATTCCTGCACTGAAAAAAATCAGGTCTGAGTCCAGGGTTGAAGTGCCTTTAAGTAAATGAAGCCAGAATTTGGTATTTTGTATCAATCTTGCTGACAGAAAGAGAATATTAATGTAAGAGATGGAGACAAACAGAAAACATTCCCGGCATTTGCAAGTGTCAGGATATGCTCATGCTGGAATTGCACATCTAACCTGCTGCTGGAATAGATAGTTCCAGTAAGGATTACTTAGGTTGACACAAAGGCAAGTTTCACAGGTACTGTGATAACAGAAGCACTCCTCTCTCTCTCATTGATGGCCAAACATCTACTAATAGCAGAAGTAAGATCCTGGTTTTTTTCACTGGTCTCCAGAGCTCCGGTGCCACTCAGAACTAACATTTACTTGGAGTATGCATTATTTAGTATGTTGCAGTTCAGCCCAGGTACAGCCAAGAGCAGGCATTACATACAGTTCAGAGCTCGTGGGTCTAACCTAACCACGCTTTTGTATCAAGTTCTTACCCTTTTGCAAAATACAATACCCCATCCGCAGAGTGGGAAAAGGTCTGTTTGTAACAACTCTAAGACATTGCACTTCAGCTATTCCAAAGCAATCCATTTTCTGACGCGCTTAACCAGGAGTAAATTTAGGTTTCAAATTATTAGGCTCAAATTAGCCTCTCTGCCTGTTATTCCCATCTGATATGAATTCTTCTTAGACCATAAAGCTACAGAGCTAAAGCCTGATTAAAAATAAAAAATGAGCATACACTACTTTCTCCATGATTAAATACCTCTCTCTCTTCAATGAATTGAAACTTGCAATTTTGTTTGAAGACTGATGTCAGATAAGTGCTGAACTTCTGTTGAGGCAGTGAGCTATATCTTTATATTCACTAGGTACTGCTTTGAGCCACGGGCCAGCTTCAGGAAAACTGTCCTTTTTGCTCATAAAGAAGACTATGTAGTTTTGGAATGTTTCTGGGAGGAATCCTTAGGAAGGAGTACCCAACAATTTGCATAAAAAAACAGGGGCACAGGTTTTGGTTTTGTTCTGTAATTCTGTTCCTTCTCTCTCCTTCATCAGAAGTACATCAAAATATATATAATACGTGACTATAAACAATCTATTATTTACATGGCATTAATTACCTGGATGGAAAACACACTTGCCAAAGAAATCCGTGTAGGAACCATGGGAGTGAGCCACTAAAACACAATCATCCTTCAAATAAATATAACCACGTCGCAATAAATAGAACTACACTGCAATAAATAGCAGCAGCATGCACTACAGTCAGAGAGGAGGAGTAGAATAATATGTTCAATTGTAAATCACTGTGCATGGAAACTTAGGCAGGCATAATACAATTACTTGAATGGAGGTCAAATGCAATTTCACAGGGTGAATAGCAGACTATGACCATGTATCTGTTTAATTTTTTTAATTTCAGAATGATCCAGCTATTATTTAACATTTGGAAATGTATTTAATTTTTCATATGCTATTCCAATGAACACAATTAATATAGCAGACAATTGCAATTTGCATAATTTTCACAAGTAACACTTTAGTTAATGTTTGGAGTTGTTTATTCCAGCCCCATGTTTAAATTAAAAAGGGCAGGGTGCAAAGTGGACAGAAACTATTAACCATAGCAATCATCTGAAATCACATCAAAACTACCTATCACTACAACTGGAATAGATAAGTTTTCTGGAGAGGGACAGTACTATAAGATATAAGTAACAGAGACAGGTCACTAAAATTATTTTTCTAACAAATATATATTTATACATCTATGAGAAAAACTTCAGAAATATCGGACTGGCATATAAATCCTTCATGAGATATAAGAAACAAAACAAATTCCAATTAGTGAGTCCAGGTTTTAGGTTTCAAATCCATACCAATTATCTCTCCAAGAGTTCTGGTTTGTGATCAGTCTCAAGCTGGGTCTCACAAAAATGAGGGTCTTGCTCTTAAAGTCCTTCCTCATGCTTTGGAGCTGGTATTTACTACCCACATTCTTCATTGTTATTTACTGATACTCCCTTTCCTTGAAGACCTTGATTCTGTAGTACATACAAGAAACAAAATAACAGAATAGCCAGGCTTTTTGAAAATGTGAATTTTGTCATCATGTTGATTCAGTCAGAAGAAGAACTCTAATCAGAGGTGCTTGGGTCAGTTTTACCTCTGAGACACTGCTCTTAAACAACTCAACATGAAAATGTTTCTATCCCTTCACTGGCCAGTTTCTGTGCTAGCTTTCAAAACTAACTAAGAATAAAAATAATCATTATTTTTGAAGATGAGGTTGTTTAGCCTTTTAGACGCCTCATGCACATACCTGATTCATGGTATTCAAATTGATACAAATAATTATAACTTGCAAAATACAATGCTTATCACAAAAAATTGCATGGATGGCTCATCATCTGAAAAACCTTTAGCGCTACCCCCATAAATACAGTGTTTCATCAGTAAGACATTGAGTTGGATCAATTCTGGCCCTTCCTGACAGTTCTGCACTACATACTTGTCTCATTTTGTTAGTTTAATAAACTGGTTTCCAGCCCAATCCCACAAGTAGAGTGTGGTCTCTGCTTAAAAAAAAAAAAAAAAAAATTCAGCTGATACATATTTCAGAGCCATTCATCCATGCAATACTTAGTGACTTCTTTTGGCCAGGAATCAGCAATGAGCAGCAGTGTGAAGCAACTTTTTCTGCTGCAGTGCATTTCCCTTGTGAAAACTGGAAACAAATTAAAAATACAGCTCAGTTTCATTAATTAAAAAAGTTCTTTGAAAAAACATTTGCTACGTTCATCAATTATTCCATGGGTAGAGACATACATGCTGTACCCCTGAAACACAACTCAGACAGGCCAGTGACACACTGGCACGTCTTGTCACTTTGTTTTCTGAGGCTGTCCCAGAATTAAAGATTTTTCTTCTGAGGGCAGACTGATAACATCATTGGAGTCACAAGCCTACAAATAAGAGGTGAACTTGGCAACATCAAAACTGAAACCATAGGGTAAAATTTATGTTTACTGTACATAGCCTAGTTGTTCAAAGTGCTGAGCATGTTGGCACCAGTCCAGCAAAGCACTTAGAGGACGGCTGGGACTCCTGACGTGCCAAGAGCTCACCCCAGCAATCAGGGCTTTGCTGAACTGAGGCCTGAGAACAAAGCATCCTGTAGGGCAGAACCTATCCCAGACAACTGGCTTCATCCTTGCTCCTGTTGGTACTTGCTGATAGCAGGTGCTGACCTACTCAGAGGGACCTGTGATATATCAGGAAAACGAGAAATTTTTACCACGGGAACTTCACCTAAGTTAATGAAGGTTTTACTGCTGCTTTCAACACAGGTGTCATTTCATTTCGTTTTTCTGCTCACTTATTACTATTATTATTATTATTTCTCCTTTTTTATTTAAACCATTTTCCCAATTGCACTGATCAATAATTGCATAGCCGTGCTTTGGCCACTGAAAGAGGAAATGTTGGTCTCTGAATAAATTTACCAACTGCCTTTGAAACCTCATTAGCACTTTGTCTGATTGGTTTTGTTGGTAATGAGCTTGCACTATATTGGTGAGAAGAAGAAAAAACAAAGTTTAAATACTGAACACCTCAAACTATTATCTTTTCTAAGAGGCTTACTTATGAGATCCTGGGAGAGTTTTTCTCCATGTTGATACTGCAGGGGCCAGCACCTGGATGCATTGGTTGCTTACCTCTTTACACCTTTGATTAATAACAACCTATCTCCAGGTTTGAACAGAATGAAAGGTTTCAGAGTTTTAATCCCTTAAATACAATATCCAACTTTGCATCTAAGAGCATGCATACTTTTTAGCATTAAACCATCTTGAATGGTACTTACTAATGGAGAAACTGATATCTATCTGCTAGTTTATCAACATATGCTTGGGCTTATGTGACTTAGTAGAAAGACTTGATGATCTCAGAACAGAGGACTCACATTATTCATCCTGAAATTTCTAAAGCCCTGAGGAAAACTCCTCAATATACTGGCAAGAAGATTCCACCCAGGAATTCTTTCCCACTCACATTTCCCAGTCTACTATTTTTTTAAAATTTAGGCCATTCATCAAATCTTTGACATTTAGAAAAGGCTTTTGTAAAAGACAAACAAGTTAAGATCCGAAGCTAAAAACCCTGTGTAAAAGCAGGACAATTTCTCATCTTGCTAGTAACAAATCACTAGAGAAATGCAAAATGATGATAATCTGAAAATAAAGAATGATGGGAAACAGAAGACTTCCTAACAGCAGTGAAAAAGCAAACGTGATTATTTTTTTAATTTCCGATGATGTTTCCCCAGTGTAGCGGGTTCAGTTTGTAACTGGGCAGAAACACCAATTTAGTGTAGTGGTTTGGTCCAAAATACTCATTGCTGTTTACCTTCTGTGAGATAAGAATTAGGAGAAAAGCAAAGCAGGCACAAAACTTGAAAGAATACAAAGAAGTTTATTAATAGACCTAAAAGAGGGGGGAAAAATAAAAAAAATCATACCACACCTTCAGAACACTTCTCCTCCCCCCACCTTTCTCCCTTCTCCCACTGACAATGTAAAAAGACAACCCTTGAGATGTTCAGTCTGTTTACCACTTCCATAATAACCTTGTTCAGTTCCCTTAGGGAGAGGAGTCTCTCTTGCTCATACTAGCATTATCACAACGAGACAGCTGCCCGGGTTGATTCTCTGCTCGCATCATGTGGGAGTCCCTTCCCACAACTTGCAGCTTTTCCCACAACTGCTTTCGAGGGTCCAATCTTGAGCTACTGGGGTACCATTTTAAGTTTGAGCCGTTCAGAAACAAAAGGTTCTCTTCACCCACCTCTGGGAGCATTTTCATCTCTGAGAACAGAGGCCCTCCCCCTTCCCTGAGAGAGAAAGGGTCCTCATCATCTTCTTCTCTAGGACTATCTCTGGCTGTATCTCTAGGAATGGAGGTCTTTCTCCTTACAATTTGGAGCAAGAGTCCTCATCGCTTCCATCTCTCCCTGTTCAAATTTCTCATCAAATCACAGCTGCTTCAGCATTTCCTTATTCCATCACAGGTGCTTTTGCTCACAAGTACAGTTTGAACGCTCCACCCCCCATGCTTTCATGAAATTACAACAGGTACTCTGATATATCATAGTTTATCACCACCATAGCTTTACAACAGAATTTCAGCTTTAAGCAGCTCCTCTTTCTCCTCCCTCAGCTTTTCAGCTCTTCACAGCACTAAAAGGGTTAATCTCACCCGGGCCTTGCAGCTGGAATTTCGCTTATCACTGTTGGTCACATGATCTTTGCCAGGCAGTGGGGCAGCTTCAGCTGAATCTTGGCTGCACTGGAGGGGGGGATCCACGCTGTCTGCACAGGGGCTGTGGGGGGAGCCGCGGGTGGAGCAGGGCCCATCGGCTCCAGGATGGCTGTGTCCCAGCCTGAGCAGGTCCCGGCAGGGGCCAACAGGGTCACTGGGCCCCGCACGGGCCTAGGCCAGTTACCAGTTCTCCGGCCGGAAGCAAGAGAGAGAGCTTCCCAGGGTTTATCCATTCTTAAATGTGGACCACAGAGGCGGTCAAAATTCTAAGTGGCTTAATAAATTGTCCATATTCAAACTGGCCAGCTGATAGGTTCTGTCTGGTCACAGAGGAAGCTGTAAGCACCTCTTTGTAAGAAAATCACTTCCGGGACTATGCTTGCTAACCCATGACACCCAGGAACGCATAAAAAACAGTAATTCCTTTAGTATATTTTTAAAGATAAAATTCTATCAAAAATCACTCTAGGTATAGTCAATGTCTTCAGCCTTTTGCTTTAGGTTCTCAGTTCTTGTGAGATTTTTTTTCTGCCATATTCAAATACATAAATCAAAGTTTTAATCTGAAAGCTTGTTATTTTTGCAGTGATTTCCTCTCTTGATTTCCCTCCTACATATTAGCCTGCCTCTTCATCATAAAGTAATTTTTAATTTTCCTTCCACTTCTGTTTTCCAAAGGTTCTCTAATTCACTGTTTTGGAATAAGGGAGATCCCCGCCCCCAGTCTTTCTGCTAATCATTTAAAAACTAACTTGTCAAACATAACACAGGTCTATTCATTCATATTTCAGCCTGGCCCATAAAGATCCTTATGTAGATATTATGTAAGTATTAACCATCCAAAAATACAACCAGAAAAATCTAGCAAAAGAAATGATGAATCAGGCATTGGGTATCAAATCTGCAGCTGTTATACTTTGATTCTGCTTGGTGCAAGTTTGCTTTAATATCATTCAGAGGGTCTGACCCCTGTTCTCTATTTCAATAATTTCTCTTTATAAATATCTCTAAAGGCATAAGAAACCATAAAGTTTAAAGGGTTCTGCCTCTTTCTTTCTTGGCTTCATTAAGTGTAACTTTCAAATGAAACCAATATGTGGAGCCAACACACATTTTTGATAGAAGACAAAATTACTTCCATTTTTCCCCTCAGCCCTGCATCCTCCTCCTGTCATGCTCATACCTTCCCCCCCCTACCCCTACACATATATTAACAAGAATTATGGGACAGTCAGCCCCAAAAATGATTTCTAGAAGAAACCCCTCCCTATGAAATAAAATACTAATAAAAAACCCACTTCCATCATTTAAAGGTAATGATGCTAGGAGGGAATTCTTTCTTTTATCATTTTTCAGTAAGGCTGACTACTTGCATATGATTTGCAGAATTCTCCTTGCCTTCCAAATACAGACACAGGATATAAATTCATATCTTTCTGCCACCATGAGATGGCTTATTGCCAGATGTTTCACAAAGTCCACAGCCATTCTCTAAACAGCCTGAATATGAAAATGAAATTTTAATTAACATGGTGACACTTCCTACTACAACACCATGATTTATTTTCTTTAACTTTGGGCTAATAATAAACTGCAAATAGAAATTATTTTTGAAAATACAGTTGCTCAGTGGTTGTATAAAACACATATTGTAGTGGTAGAATGGGAAGAGCACAGAAGGATGTACTTTATTCAGTGCAGCTTAGAAAAGTAATAGAAAACTTCAGCCTAGAGGAAAGGGAGCCTTGATGGTTTCCATTACTCCATCAGTCCTTTCCAACACCCTGAGCCATAGCTCATCTGCAGACAGATGAGTGGGACTTAATTGTCACATATCTTTATTTATGCAAAGAAACAAAATCAAAGAGAGAGGGGCTCACAAAGAAGAAAATAAAATACATACTGCAAGGCTGTAAATTAGCCTTCCCTTCCGTTTCCTACAGACTTACTTCCACCACCTGATAGGTCACAGTCAGGTTAGTACTGTGAAGAGACAAAGCTTCCTCCCTTGACTCAGAACCTGAGCTGTATGTTGGCTTAACTTAGTCACTTCATTATTAAAAAAAAAAAAAAAAAAAAAAGAAGCCTTGGTGTATGGCAAACTGTAACTTTAATTTCCTCCAATAAAAAATGTAAAACCTTATTAAAAGATTCTCATTCTGCTCCAGAGCCCCGAAACTAAATCATTGATTTCATAATCTTTAAATTTTAATTAAAACTAAACTCTCGCAAAACAAATTAGAAATACATAAATATCATGTGTTAAGAATACCAAAGGATTGTTCTGACAAGGTACAATGTCAGTCCCCCTGTCTCTGTGGATGCAGCACAATACATAAATGTGTTTTGAGGTTTCCTCAGTCCCAGCTTGAGTTCATGATCAAAGGAGCTTGTCAAGGAAATGTCACAAAATTTTCACTGCATTAAAAATGAAAATAACTTTTTCTTATTTATTTTTTTTTAATTGGCTGAGGTTATTACTATTAGAAACTACTAAATGTTCCAGAATCCACCAGAGAATGCACTTGAATAAGAAAGCCCTGTTACTCTGAGTGCTGTGTTCAGTGGGCTTCCTGCAGTTGGTTTTTGTGGGGAAGATAATGCCCCAAGGGTGCTCCACCATGACGAATGCCAGGAGAGTCTGCCTGGGAATAACGGGAGCAATGAAAACACTTTTTTTCTCCTCACAGTCCATTCATCGAATTTTAATTCTTGTCTATCTGACACATACAAAAAACACCCCCAAACAACCCTGGAGATTATTTTAAGTGTAAACTGTTTCCACTGGCACATGTATTTCACAATATTTTGCACTCAGAGTGGTAACAGTTTTTTAATTTTTTTACAGAATCAGAAGGAAAAACATTAGAAAATTTGTAAATGTTAACCTAAAAATACCTGAAAACTTGGAGAAGACTGAAAGTTCAGTGAAAATTACCACTGCAAACTGTTATATACCTAGAGCATGCAGCTTTATGGAGATGGGAAGCCTGAATGATCTTAATGGACTTCTCCTTTTCTCCAGCAAAAGCTTGGCATGCTAACAACTCTTGCAAGTTTGAAGCTCTGGAAATGATGCTTTGCACTTCTTGTCTTGGTTTCCTGTGTTGCCAAAGTCTGAATACAAACAAAATGTATTTTGGGTGAAGATTTAGCTGTAAAGATACAGAATAAAATAATTGTGAACAAAATAAGTATGTGCCCAACAGAAAACATCCCCAGGAAATCCTCACCAGCCCTCTTTATTATTAGAAAATAAATTAATTTTTAGGTTCTTCTGCTAGCTGCTCAAACATTTTCTAACTTCTGTAGGGAGGGCTCATTCCACTCAGTCCCCAGTCTGTACTTGGGAGAATTTAGTGGGTGATGATTATTTTTAAAATATTTTGCAATGCTTTAGCAAAAAGCTCTTAAACTATTTCCAAGACTAAAATAGGGTGAAATACTGTTTTAAATACAGAAACAATTTTGTAGTCAGTACCTTGAAAAGCTTTAGCATTTCTAGTTGAGAAGCTCAGACCTGAAACTCGGGATTGTCTCTCACTACAAGGACTCATCTTTTGCTGGATAGGGGAAAAAGAAAATGCTAAAGCCACACTAAGACTTTGATTACACTTTACATATGCTCAGCATTTTGGCAGATGATCTCTCTAAAGAGCCCATCTGCAGTGACCTGCTTGCAAACGGGACTGCGCGGGCTGTGTGGAATTCCATCCATAGCTGCGGCAGCTAGATGCCACTGTGGCACAAAGCACTGTAACTGCAAGTGAAGATGCTTTTCCTTCCCTTCTTGCTGTCTGCCAGGCACACAGGAGGAAGCTGAAAGCAGCCAAGCTTACACACAGACAGGACCAGGAACTGGGCAGGTTCAGAAGGCTTAGTGAAGGGAAAGGCCAGGAGTCAAGAGGGGACCATGCTGTGAAGGAATGAGAGAAGGAATTAGGCTCAATAAAACACTGAAAAAATAAGCTAGGTCTATGATTCTGTGAATTAGAATACAAAGTGAGCAGGAGCCAGGGAGTGGCTTAAGATACTGTGATTTCATACTGCAAAGTGAACAGGCAGAAAAGGAAAGAGAAACCAGGTCTGAGTCCAACATTCTTATTTCTATACAGCGCAGAATAGAAACTGAGAACTTTGGTGCCAAATATTTGTCTCCTGAGAGTCTGCTACCTTAATGACAGAGAGATACATCCTGTGGATATTGATTAGACACAATCATTCTGCCTACTTTCAAATTCTCAAAAATTGAATGATGAACGGGAGTGTGAAAAGAAAAAGCAAGCCAAATCTCAGGCTCCTGTTTGTTCTGTGCCTGGTAAAAAATAATTCCTTCACTTGCATTTCCCTCTTTTTGTTGCAAAGAAACATTTGTATAATTAAGCTGTAATCATTTCATGTGATTATTTAAATGAACAATGAAAGTCTTGTGCCTGATGTGACAAAGTTTTGAGTAGCTTATTCTTTATGCGGGGGACAACAAACAAAGAAATTGTACAACATACCTTACTTTTGCGAAAAACTAAGTTGTTTATAAGGACAGCTGAAAGGAATCTGAAAAGCTGCCGTTACTCCATGCAAAAAAATGTTAACCTCTGATAAATGTGCCCCTGAAGAGAAATTGAACATCTTGCCTTAGAGCTGCTGTCATAGCCTGAACTTCTTGTAAATACTATTTGTTTGAGGGAGTGAGCTCTAGTTGCTTTATAAAGCTAAGCCACTCAGCAGTAGTACTCCTCCATTTGTCCTTGACAGCTATATTTTTTCATGACACTTATTTGCTTGGATTTAGAAGTTTCAATGTTTTGATCCTTATTACTGCAAATCTCTAAAAATGACAAAAATATCACAATATAAATTACCAGAAATTGAAGAGATGGAGTCTGATGATTTCTGCTGAATTTAAATGTTCAACACTGCTCTGAAAATATAGGAGAAGTATTTGGTGAGTTCTCCCTTCTACACAAGTAATTGTACAGATGGGGCAATGGAAGCTGTAAAGTTATGTTGAACACTGGTGGGGAATTTATTTGAAGGTAAAAACCCCAAAACTGCCCTATACTTCCTATACTTCACTGTAGTAGGCAAAAGTATATATACATAAACAGGAAAGCCACACCTAATCCTTCCTTTGTCTCCCTCCCCCTTAGGGTTTAGTATATCCTCTTCTCTTTCTGCAGTTTCACAGCATTTAAACTTTCCCCCATCTTGGCTTTCTTCATGTATTTCAAGAACCGAAGCAGCACCAGAGCTGGACCAGACCGGTCCACTGGCACATGGTTTGTTATCCATCAGCAGGGGACACATAGGCTCCTGCTCTGCCATCGGGATAGTTCCTCTGCCTCTTCAGCAGCAGCTCCAGCCCTGCTCATTCCCTTCTGCAGGCAGGGTGCTGCCCAGTGGAAGAAGGGGTGGTTGACCCCTTGGAGTTTCTGGTCGCACACGAGAGCAGAGAATCACCACTTACACAGCACTATAGACAGAACAGCTCACCCTCGAGATGCAGAACGTGACTCAGTTCCCTGCTGCAGCTACAGCGATGCAGAGATCATGAACTTCCGCATCTTGGACAAACCCAGGGAAGCTGGCTGATCAGCACTCTGCTCCTTGACCTGGTACACTCCCTCAGAAACAAAGTTGACTAGCAGGAGATTTCTGCTGGAAAAGCACTGTCAAACAAGCCTTCAGGGAACGGAACTGAATCTCTTTTTTTAGGTTTGTTCCAAGAATTTCTTGCTGCAGAACATGTTATGCTGTCCACATTAGACAGCCTCACAGCTTTTAATGCATTGCAGAGACCTTGAAATCTCAATCTGATATACAGCTGCTTCAGTCTGTGCTTCTTCCTACACTATTATAAACTTGACCTTAATTAACCCTCTTAGTGAAATGGAGTTTGTTGATTCTCAAGGACAGTCTCATTGAAAAACAATGTTGCAATATCACTCAAAAGCTAAAGTAAGGCTGCTTTATAAAGGGATTTGTACTAATAATCCTTGAATATTAACAGCTTCTTATGCTATGTGGTTTATATAAACTTATCTGTATAAGCTAAGATTGAGGTCTGTCTTTCTCAGCCTTTAGCAAAAAATAGTTCTCTTTGGCAAACACTACATCAATTTCATAAAAAAGAAAAAGAAAAGAAAAAAAGAAAAAAATTAAATGCAGATTTAAAATCAAATGTAACAGCTTAATTTGACTAGCCGTAGATCAAAACAGTCCCCGTCAAACCAGGATATCCAGTTAACACAGTAATTTCTACCGTGACTGACTAATAACAATGCTTGTCCCTTCACAATTTCAGTAGTTTTATAGAGAACAAATATAAGGAATAGATCCTCAGGATGGACAATTTAATTTTAAAAACCTGAATGGAAGAGTTGGGTGTGCCAGTAATGGCTGCCCTGCATCATTTGAAGCTCTTGGAATATGCTCAGGGCTGATGGTGAGAAAGATCTATATTAGCATCTGATCTGTATTCTACAAATAGGACATAAGATAACTTAACAGCTACTGATCTTTTACAATTCACTTTAAAGGCAGCATATTCTTTCTTATGGAAATAACTGAGACCTCTCAAAACTAAATTGCTTTCTTTGTCCAGAGTTTAAAAGTACAAGCTTTAGAGCTGATGCTCACACATCTCTTTGTCCTTCCGCATCTCTGTGCCAGTCCTCACTTTAAAGAGCTATAACAAGCCGTAATTATTTCTCAGACTAGTTAGAGACTAAACCGAGATTATGAGTTAGTTTAACAATGAAAATATTCATACAGAGCATGTTAGTACCTGAAATTACGAAAAACATCCAACTGATATTTTCTGAATGGTAAAAACATGAATGTTTTTATCACCATAAATTACAAACTAACTATTTTATGGATATACAGTACACTTATTACCTTGCCATGAAGTACATTTTATCCTCTTGATTCTGAAAAACAGTATGCATGCATAGTACATATATAGCATGGTATGCATATATGATAAACAAGGGAATTTAAGACACTTGCATACTGGGGAACCAAAAATAAAAGCTATCATTTACCAGTGGGTTACTGTGCAAGCATTTTTCAGTCATTGTTATTTACCTGAAATTTGCAGAACCTTACACTTTCATCCAGGTCTAGAGTATTTCTCATTCCACTTATTTTTCTACTACTGTGCTGAAGTATCTGAGTAAAAACCTAAATTTTTAAATATTGTGTCCACTACAAAGCATGTGCTACCATGCAACCTCAGTGGGTGATGAGGGAAGCACTCCCCAGCATCTGAGCAGACGGTTCAGAGGGTAATGCTTTGTATTAGAAGTTTCTAGTCTTCCACCAAAGCCCAGTGCTGGGGATGGCCAAAACTCCCCATTTAGGGGGAGATCAGATCACATAACCCATCCTCTGCCAGTGTTCCTGCACTACTAATTGCATGGACAGGCAAATTTGGTTCATCCGAAACTCTCAGCTGCCCTTTTGCAGAGACTCCTTTCTCTTATGGATACAGTAGAGATAAAGAAAATTTGTGTCATTCTTTTGGGTAAGATTCAGCAGGGTAGGGAGAGCTTTTTGCTCTGCAGCGCGCCCAGGGACCACAACCAACTGTCAGTCCCTGTTCCCTTCACTTGTACTGTTCTGTCTTTAGAGTGTTCACTTGCTGAAGATCATGATATTGGAGGTTTCTCTTATACACCTACTAGTATTAGCTATTTTACTTGAAAATTAGAAAAAAAGACACTAGACCATAATTTGCTGATATTAACAAAGACAGAATTTTGTATTGTTGAAAAGGGAACAACTCTAAAACATAAAGCTAAGAGCTGCAATTAGCCTACAGGCAAATGTTAGGCCTGTTTACAAGCACCACTGTGTCTACCTGTCACTATAAAATTACTAATTCTTTGGCCAAGTCATGCAGCCATGTTAGCACAGAATCTGAGTAATTTCTCTCATAGGTCTTCCAGATTTTATGCATTCACAGTAGCCTGGCCAAATTATTTAGGATAAAATAATAATTTTACCTACAGCATAAGAAGTGCTCAGCTGTCTGAATGCATCTTTATTATAAAGACTTATTGAATTAAATTGTTTTAATCATAAAAGCAAGTCTCCTTGACTGCTCTTTTTACCAGCTGTTCTTATAACCAAATACTTTACAGGCCTATCTCATATTTGATTTTTTAAATACTGTAGGAAAGGAAAGGTTCAAGGCATGGTTTAACTTAATCACCGTGCCTTTGAAAACAAAGAGAAACCAAAAAACCCATAACCAAATAAAAGATCCCCCAATGTCAAATCAATCAATTGTTAAAAGGATTTAGCATGGTGAGCATTCAAAATCTATTCTATACCACTGGTTTCCTTCTCTACTCTTTTCTTCACCAGGCTTCATCCTGGGCAATGATCTACTGACCACACTTCCCTGTAATATACACTTATATGTCAGTAAAGGCCAGGCTAAACCACAACTGAGTGCGACAAAGCTGGGGACTATGAATCTGAGTAGCTTGTTTCCAACTCCAGATTTATCATCTTTATTTGCCATTCCGGCATAGACAGAGCATATTTTCTCTTTCTTCTATGGCATGTAACCTTTAGGACCTAGGACTCAATTTTTCAAATATGTCAAAGTGTTTAGCAATGCTTAAAAAGGTAACATTTTTCTATGTGGAATGTGAAACTTTTTGATTGATGGAATTTTTCTGGGATATTTAACCAAAACAAGAAAGCCTAACATGGCTGGAAATTATTAGCTTTTCTTTTCCTTCCCTCTAATATAATATAAATTGTCCAAGCTAATTCTATTTACTTTCTCAGATAGCCTAATGTAAATACATTCAAGAAAATATTAAAGAAAATATTACTTTTTCTATTTACTTTGTATAGATTTTTTAAAAAGACAGCTCCTTTAAAATCAAAATTATGAAACATACAATAAATGTGGGCAAGCAGCTGAGTGCATCTTTCCTCTTTTTTCTATTCTAAGGTGGAACAACTTGAAAATTTTCCTTAGGTAACAAAGTTTTGACATGATTGATTTGAACCCAACTCTATTTATTTATGCATGCTTGTAGCTAAGAAAACATGGGGGTTTTTTTTTCAATTCTAATATCTGTAAGAATTCCATCTGATCTATACAGCACTAAATATATATTTAATTGCATCCAAAAATGATACATTTCCCTTTTCAGAACACTCTAAACATGCAGAGGCTGGCAGACTGAAAATAACATTTACAAATGAGAAGCCCATGCTGTGCTTTCATTTTTTTCAGTAGGAAAAAAAATGAGTCCCTGAAAATTAAAAAAAAATACAAGACCATATAACTTGCAAAAGGTATGAGAATTTCAGCTGGTCATTTCCTGAATGATACCTGACTATTAATTTTTTAGCTGAAAGATTATCGACTAAATATTTTACAGAGAGTGAGAGTACATTTATCATCCTGCATGTGGTGAAGGACTTCTCTTGAATAAATATGACCAGTGAAACAAATGAGGCAAATATTAACTCATTTAACAGCATTAAAAGAACAGGCAGCACATGTGAAAACTTCTGTGGGAATGAGTCTGTCCTTATGAAAGCACCTCATGAGGAAAAAGAAAAAAAAAGCAGTGATTTCGGTTACTATAACTCAACATCCCCACACTTGACTTCTCAAGCCTGATGCTGAACAAAGCCTGCTGGAACCTGAGAATGAGGACCTACACTGTGTATCCTACAGATGTGGGTTCATGTACTAGCCCACACCCTAGAAGGTCACATTCTAAAGAAATCTAAATTTCTGTCTTTGTTCAAGCAAGCCTTCCCTATGATCCCAATACCTACTTTATTTTTGAGTAAGTGTTATAATACTGACACTTAGCAAAGAATAAATTTCATGTTTTCAGATTAAAATTAGTAAAATCATGTCAGACAATGCATAAATTTCAGACAATGCTTATTAATCCATTATTAGAATAAGAACTGCATTATTAATACGGATTTTCTTCTTGTTAAATAATACACTTCCATCTGTGATACATGGCCACCTAGTGACTAATTTAAATTGATTGAAACATTTATATGATACATACTGTTAATTACATTTCACCTTCACCACTTTAACATATTCTGAAACAACTGTCACAGATGCAGCACTAACTTGTAACTCGTGGCAGTGAAATGATAAAGACTTCGTGAAAAACTGGGCTTATGATTATATTAAAACATTATTATAAAAAAGTCAAAAACAGCTCAACTCTTTTTAAAAAGATGGGCATGCATTCTTGTTTGGAAAAAAGATCATTTAACATACTTAATGAGGAAGATGTTTGGCCTGCCTTTTTTAAATTTAAACCTAAGTTCAAGAAGAAACTGGGGTTTTTTTTGTTGTTTTGTTTGTTTGTTTTAGTGTTCCAATTTTCAATAAAATATAAAACTCTTTGATCAAGTTCAGCTGAAACCAAGTAGTTTTCAGAGTTTGAGAAGTTAGTTCCATTTGGGTTTGACTTCTTTGAGGTTAGGTAAAACTGATTATTAATTTTACATTTCAGCAATTCCAGATTTTATCCTGAACTACAAATACTTATATTGTCCTAATGCACATTCCTTTCTTGATGCTGCCATTTCATGTGGGTTTCTTCTGATGACTTGCACCACATTTCCAAAAATGAGAAAAAAACCCCACGCCACCAAAATAGTATTTGAAGTTTGTAAATATGAATTTGAATTCTGCACATTAAGCTGTCAAGTTATTACATCCATACTGAATGCTCACAGACCTCTATTCAAACATAGAGAGATTAAAATCCAGACTGCTTATTTTGAATCCCATCATCTTAATTATAGATGCACATTGCTAGCAAATTTTGTTTACATATACCATTTCTTCAGAGCATATTGTGAAATGCACACAACTGCTAGTAACCAGTGAAATAAGCAGTAGAAATGGGAAACTTATTTATTACCTTGCTCTTACTGATTTTATTGCTGTAATTCCCCAGTTCTCATTAGATTCAAGAACTACACATTTGTACTTGCTAGTGAGCTGAACATGGACCAGAGAGGTAATTTGAAAAGTGATGATGACATTTGGATAGGTGGTCTCTTGGACTCCTGCTTTGAAGAAAATAACCATACAGCAGCAAAATATGAAGAAGGGAAAATACCCAAGACCTCCAGGTAGAGACGATGGAGAAGGAAGATTAAATAAGCATACAATCCCGACAGCTCTTTTTTCATTCCTGACAGTTCATGGCATTTGAAGGCTTCTGTATCATTAGCCATGACACAGTGCACTTCCCCTCTCTCTCAAGCTTTCCATACATTTTCAAGCTCCTTTCTCTTGTAAAGTTTAAATGTACAATTCTTTTAGCTTCTTTTTTTGGGGTTTTAAATTAAGCTTGAGGTTTGTTTTCACTCATTGTGAAGTCAGTTTATATGAATGAAACTTTGACAGAGTGTAAGAAACAAATTTGCCACTACAGAGTGAAAAATTGTTTCCACTATGTATCAAATTTTCATTGGTGATACATTCTGTAACATTACCTATTCTCTATTCATAATTACGAATTTAAAAAGACTCTGGTGAAGATGAAAACAAACAGCAACTTTCCCCAGCTAATTATATTTGACCTTTACTTGCTGTGCAGTTTGCAGCATAAAAGTGCTGAAAGTAGCAGGAGTAATCTCAGATAATGGGTGTTGTTCAACAAAGAAAACACTTCAGAAGTTGCAAGTGGTAACAAAAGAAAGTAGTGTTTTCTATCACGCTGCTTGTACCAGTTATTATTTGAATCACTGCTAAGCTGGGACCAGTTCCTGGCGTGTTTCTGTATTACTGCTGCATTCCTTCTCTGACTCCGACACCTGTAACCAGCCAAGGCACATCAGTAATGACCACAATTCATTTCTTCTCTTGGAAAACAGAACGCCCTGAAAACTTCTGTTCTTATACATCTATGTTGAATAATAAAATCACAGAATGGCTTGGGTTGGAAGAGACCTTGAAGATCTGTGGTGGCCAGTTAGCCTGTCATACAAGGGAATAAGAGAGCGCTTGGTAAGACAGTCCCTGGTACCAGAAACTTCTGTCCGGTTAGGGTGATGTAGTGGTTTGGTCCAAAATACTCATTTACTGTTTATCTTCTGTGAGATAAGAATTAGGAGAAATGCAAAGCAGGCACCAAACTTGAAAGAATATAAAGAAGTTTATTAATAGACCTAAAAGAAGGAAAGAAAAAAATTATACCACCTTCAGAACTCTCCTCCTCCCCCCACCTTCCTCCCTTCTCCCACTGACAATGTAAAAAGACAACCCTTGAGGTGTTCAGTCTGTTTACCACTTCCATAATAACCTTGTTCAGTCCATTTAGAAAGAGAAGTCTCTTCTTGCTCGCGCTCTGAAAACATTATCACAATGAGACAGCCACCCACTTCCAAATATTGTTCAGTCCATTTAGGAAGAGGAGTCTCTCTGCTCACGATGTGAGTCCCTTCCCCCGACTTGCAGCTTTTCCCACAACTGCTTTCGAGGGTCCACTCTTGAAGATTTTGGGGTACAATTTTAAGGTTGAGCTGTTCAGAAACAAAAAACAGAGGCCCTTCTCCTTCCCTGGGAGCAAAGGGTCTTCCTCATCTTCATCTTTAGGACTGTCTCTGGGAGCATCTCTAGGAACTGAGGTTTTCTCCTTTCCCATTTGGAGCAAAAGTCCTCATCGCTTCCATCTCTCCCTGTCCAAACTTCTCATGAAATTACAGCTGCGTCAGCATCTGCCTATCTCAGCGCAGGTGCTTTTGCTTATGAGTTGAACACTCCACCCCCCATATCTTCATGAAATTACAACAGGATACTCTGATATATCATAGCTTCACAATAGAATTTCAGCTTTAAGCATCTCCTCTCTCTTCCCTCAGGTTTTCAGCTCTTCACAGCAATAAAAGGGTTAATCTCACCTCGGCCTTGCAGCTTTGCAGCTGGAATGTTGAATTTTTCTTATTGCAGTGGAGAGGGGGGAGAGCCAAGCTGCTCCAGCTGCCCACGGCAAGGCAGTGGGGGTGTTCCATGGCTGGAACAGGTCCATTGGCTCCAGGGTGGCCGTGGCCTGCTGGCCCCCACACGGGGCCCGCAGCCACCTGTCCCTGCACTGGAAACGAGAGAGAGCTTGGGGGGTAGTTTGTCTTTTCTTAAGTGCGTATCACAGAGGCGGTCACAACTTTAAGTGGCTTAAAGAATTGTCCATATTCAAACTGGCCAGCTGATAGGTTCTATCAAGTCCCAGAGGAAGCTGTAAGCACCCCTTAGCAAGGACATCCCTTCCGGGACTATGCTTGCTAACCTATGACAGGTGAGAAGAGAAGCCTCTCCCAGAATGCCTTGTTCAGTTATGGTAATCTACCCCAGTTCTGTGTTTATGGTTGGCTGTGGCCGCCCAGCCCCCTTGCTACCTTATATGTTCCATGTCCCAGAAAGTTCTCTACTCCAGGTTCCCCCCATTGGCCTTTGCCCCTTGCCGTTCCCCCAGAGCTTCCCCATTGGCTCCCATTCCCTGGTCCCTGGTGCTTGCCCCGCCCCCATACTTAAACCTGAGCTTTCCATTGTTCTTGTCTTTGCCTCTAGAACCCTTCACAGTGTAGAAGCAATAAACAGCTCCTGTGGAAATCTATGCAAAGATTCTTCCTGCCTCTTTGCCATCAACCCATATTACTGAAGCTATCCATGCATTTTTGCATGCATGCGTGCGTGAGTGTATGTAGCTGATCCTGCTGAGTGGCCTTGCTTTGGAGACACTTTTGAGAGATCGCAGCACCTCACATTCCGGCACAGAAGCTGCAGAGCGATAAAGATCATCTAGTTTCCATGCCCTGCCATGGGCAGGGATATCTTTCACTAGGGCAGGTCACTCAGAGCTTCATCCAATATGTCCTTGAAGACCTGCATTACAAGGTGCCAGTACAGCACAGCAGCCTCTGCACAACACTGGGAGGGAGAAAACCTGTTTTCCTAAAAGAAATAATAACAGAAATGAGAAATTTTATTTCCTCCTCAAAGTATATAACTAAAGTGCTACACAAGAAAAGAGCATTACCTACGTGATTCTTATTTTCAGACTGGATGTTTCATATTTGTAGACCAGTTATCAATCCATCCAGCTTATGACAGCCAGAGACAAAAGGAGGAAACAGGCTTCATTCTCAAATGGTCATGTTTGGAGAGGTGATGGTCCTGCTTTCTCTGTAAAGGAGAAATGATGGGGCTAACAGCCCCTTGATGTTAGCCTCCAAAAGCATCATCAATCCAGCAGATGAAATAATTTAGATCATACAGATTTACAATTTACAGCACACCTTCCTCAGATCTGATTTGCATTAACAGTGTATTTTAACCACATGCAGATGGTACAGAAAATACTACTGGGAATACAGAGACTATTGGAGGAGACTGGCCATAGTCTTTTTGCTTTCAATAAAAGGATTCCAGAGTTTACCAAATCAGATTATCAGGAACTTGAAAGAATCATTTTCTGGTCAGAAGTTTTCTTGACAGTCATCTGGACAAATCTGTAGAAGAAAACAGACTTTTTGGTTAACCTCTATTGCTCTTTTGTTTTAGGGCAGTGGGCATCTCCAGAATACTCTGTTTTATAAAATAGTGTCAAGCTCACTAATCACTTGCCATTTTTACATATTATCCTTCAGAATATCTTCATCTAATATCTTTGCATAAATCTACTTCTGAGAATATTTGTATTTATTCTTTGCTAATGAAATTAATTGCAATATGCATTCCCCATTATAAAAAATTTATATATTCCTTAAGCATTACGAAACACATTGTCTTTACCATCTTTGAGTTACTAAGTGCCAAATAAGCAAAGTATTCACAATCACGTAGGTCCGAATCAAATCACCATGAAATGTTTCATCTTCTACTAAAAAGCCAAGTAATAGTTATTGATACAAGTGGGAACACAGTATGAAGTACAAAAATGGAAATGTGAGAGTATAAACATCTAGTCAAATTTCATTCTGTTTTAAAATTTTTATCACCCCTACAGTTCATGCCACAAGATGTTGACTTGCTCATGTAACAGTAGAAGAATATTAATTGTTTCTAATGGAATTTTTAAAATTCCTGAGCACAAGAAAACCTTGCTCTGTGTACACTGGTTACACAAAGCCCTTCCACTGAATGCATATTTATTTAGTGTCTGACATGTAAATTATTCTAATGGGAGAATGTTGTTTCGACGCAGTGTGTTAAACATTCCAGCTCTCTGAAAGTGAAATGCCATTGCTGTTCCTAATTAAGCTATTTTCCTTTTAAGTCTTCCAGAGGATGATGTGAAGGATGGCAATATTGATGAAGATTAATTGGACTGAAACTAACAACGATAAAGCTGTAGATAAGGTCATTCTGCTGGGTAGCAAATGAAAATTACAGCCATTTAAAAGCTGAATATTTAAAGTCTTGGCTTTCTTAGCGTTAAAATGGTGTGCAATGGAAAAAAAAATCAGGAAATACACATTTCAGATATTGGATATGTTGGCACTCCTTCACTCATTTAAAGAACAAAGTGAAAATGCAATATCAATTCCTAACTAACTAAAAAATTAAATATACATATTAAGCTAATGGATTATTTTGCTTTGTCTGGGAATTTGATAGATCTGTTTAGCCAATATCATTAAAAAAATATGGTGAACGCGGTTTTGTCTGAGCACTGTCACTAGAGTGCTATAAGGATACCAAACAATTACAATTGCTTCAAAAAGACAATTTTCACAATAGGTGAATAGACGTGCTCTTGGGTTCTTAAGGCCAGTGATGTCCAGTGGACTTCTTCACTTATGAAAACTTTAGACTCCTGAAAATTCAACTGATAGCAAGACTGATAAATGGCAATGAAAAAACCCAAAAAATATCTCAACCCAGATGATGATACGTTTCAGAGTAAATAATTCAAAATCCATCAAGCAAATTAATTTTCCAGATGCTGATTAGTCTTTTGTTAAGAGACAAATAAAAGTCTACTCACAGTTTACTTCCTACACATTTGTTTACATAACTCTTGGTCAACAGCAACTATAACACAATACTGCCACTTCCTAAATCCTGGCTAGCAAGTTCATAAAGGGTGATCTTCTCAACACCAGGGAAAGTAACCACAATTGCAATTTTATCAAGAGATTTAGAAACAAACATAAAGAGATCTTTGTAATCAGTAAAGACAGAGTTTTCTGAGAAGTCAGTCTATTATGCCATCCTGTCAAGTCATAATTATACATATATACAGGGGCACACACAAAGATATAAAAAAAAGAAGCAGTTGACAACTCAAAGTACACAGTTCCTTAACTGAGCAACTCATTTTCCTGAGTGTAACCTCACACTATAACAAAACCAGCAGCAAACTAAAACCAGGGTAGTTACCTGGAAAGAAATGAAACCATTGCAAAGATTTTGTACAAGCATTTTACATTGACAATGCAGAAAAAAATGCACCCGGCACATCTGCTAGTGGTACCTTTACCTTTAGGTATGAATTATAGCACACATTTCCTCCATTAACTAAGTCAGATGGTATTGAACAGTGTATAAGTTGGTATTGCAACTTCATTAACTTCCTCCTGCTCCAACAGTCTCACAGTCTGACCAGTTAAATAAATTTAGTTTCACGTTTGCAACAGTTCTGTAGAGCTGTGGCTTTAGTGTTTATTTCCTCCATATGCACAGGTGTAGAACCTAAACAATCAAGTGACATACATCGATCTGTACATATTTATATACACATTATGTTTATACTCATTTCATACTTAGTTCAAGTTTTGTGAAAATCAATAAAATCATTTGTTGTGTATACTTCCTTGTGAGTAGTGAGAATACCATGACTACAAATCCTCATATACTGTGTATAGATGCAGTTCATAATGCAGAGATATTATTTACTACCCAGAAATAAAAATATTTTTTACAGTCACATTTTTATTATGCAGACATACAATACAGCCTGTAAAGTCGCAACACCTGCTTATACTCATAAAAAAAATTCTTACTGCATAAATAAGATGTGAAGATGTATATCTCTCACTTTTCAAATTCCTCATATGCAAAATTTCTCTAATTGCTATAGCTGCCATCACTATCAGCCATTCATTAAGAAAGAAACTCTATCTCAGTCATCCAGAGATCTGGATGCCTTCATAATTTCCTACCCACAGCAGCATCCAGGTTTAGCACAGAACCATCTCAGAGCTATCAGAACTTGTTAGAAGGACCTGTGTGACAGGGATGTATCTCTATTGCATAAGACAGAACAGAACCTAAAAAGCTCAGCATAACATGGCACTCAGCACCAGGCTCCAGCAAGGAAAACAGCTGGCTATGGAAAGGCAAAATGGCTTATAACATAAAGTCAGCGCCAGTCATGACCAGCAAATCTTAAAATGGAAAACCTGTTGTTGTCTCCTTATATTGATTTTTTTTTGTTTAATGTACACAAATAAGGGAGATCCTTACTTAACTTGTTAAATAAGCTAAACCCCATAAGAAAGTGTTCAATGAATTTCCTAGGAAATAAGAATATTTCCTGAATATCATTAAGCAGAACACAGAAATACACAAGAAGCCACTTAGCATAATAAAGCTCCAATTCTGTTAAGCCTCTTGAGACTTACAATTTTCAAACAAAAAGACTTCTCCAGTCTCATAAAATCCCAAGCCAGAATACAAACAAAACAAACAGCAGACATCCATCCATTCAGATCTCTCTCAGATACTTGTCATTTACAATTTACATGCTATTGAAATTCATGCAAGAAAATGAAATAGTGATTTAGTATGTTTGCAAGTCAAAGGAGAAAAGCATTTTTTTCCTATCTGCCCACTTTTCTCAAGTGTTCTAGAATCATACTGGAAATCATGTGTATGCCTTAAGCCTCTGTGAGGACTTTGCTTTCGTGAACTGTTATGGTTCGGAAAGATACAGCACCTTTTGTTCTGGGGAGCTGGAATCTTCCCTATTCCACACCACATTAGCAACCAGTTACCACTGATATTATCCATGAAAAAGAATCAGAAAATGCAGAAATTTAACATTTCAAATTAAATAACATCGTATGTTTTATAGTCCATGTTTGTGGATGAATAAAAAGCTGATTTAATTTCTAAAGTCATCCATATCACTGTGCTCTTTGACTTTTAAACACAAATGAATCACATAATCTTTGACACCATTGACACCAAGACACCAAAGACACCAAGACATAATCTCTGACACCAAGAAATATCTTGGTGCAGTGTTCACTTCGGCAATTTTTTTCTAACACAATAGGTAGGTAGTAATCAGATGAAAAATAAGTTGTGAGTGGTGGTCCAGCTGCCTACATTTTCCCCAAGGCCACAGTTCATGTAGAAAGCCATATTTAAGTTGCTACTTATCCGTGTTCTCCACATGTTTCAAAGTCTTTGGCTCAAGTACAACTCTCATGAGATGCTGCAATGCCATTATGAATGTTTTCTTATTAAATGAGAGACCAATTTTAAATCAAGATCTTTTTTAATAAAAAATTGGGGCTATCAAAGCCCTGACTTCACATTATTTATCAATTTCACCACCACACTTTCCATCAGGTCTGCAGAACAGAGAAATTCCTGCATCTTTATTTTCAGGGTGAAATTCAGTTACCCCTTCACAATTTAGCAATACTAAAAGGTTTTTATTATGATTACCAGGACAAGACACACATGGAAGCCTCTTTCTTCTTCAAGTTGCAGAGCTCCCTTTGACAGAGATGCTGACCAGTGAGGTTCCACAAGAAAAGCATCCAGAGTGCCAAGGAGCTGTACAAGGCGCACCCAGATCTCATTTGTATTGATGGAATCACATGCTGAAAATGCCTCCAGCTCAGCTTTGATAATTTACCTCTACTGATGCGATTTAGTTGACTATCAGTACTGACTTGACTTTTTTTCCATGTAAACAATCTAATTACTCTACAAAAGAAAAAAATATGTAAATGCTATGATTTAACTTTACACAGCAATTCTATACTAAACTATACTCTGTCCCAGAAGGTTTTGCCACTAGATCATTATTTACTGATGGGCTGCAGGGGAGCCATAGAACATAACCTCCAAAGGCACCAAGATGAATATTTAATCCAGGGTTTCTGCCCATTAATATTTTATTGAAGCCCAGCTATTTTCCACCATCCTGAAAATATTCTGTTCCATTAATGATAATTGTGAATCTCAGTGGATTCAGTTTTTAGCAGCTTCCGGATATTACAATGAAATAATTCCTATGCTGGTCATTAACAGCAAAGATGGTACTATTTTCAGCTTCAATCCCCAATACTTATTTGTGAATAATTTTCTTTTAACCCAGTCATTACAGGGTAGGACTTGGGTTCAGAGATCACATTGATAACAGTATTATAATTTTTTTTTTTTTTAAATACCAAAAGCAGCACTTAAGCTCCAGTTGCCTTGTGATGTGAGAAATAAGGTACAGGCCCTTCTGCTGCTGTGAACTGAGCCAACTTTTACAAATGATAGCTCCCCACCCAGGTAACATTAACTGGATATCAAACCCTGTTTTTTTCTGGCCCTGTGCAAAACAATGTACATGATGATAACACTAGTAACAAAGCAATGGGCACTATATTGAATTTTCTAGATCAAGCTCAGTAGAAAAACCTTTCCCTGTGCTTTTCTGTGACTGGAAGACTGATCACCAATGACTTTATTGAATGTCTTTCACAGATATTCGATTATCTAAAACAATAAAACAAAATGAGGCAGATTATTGCCTTGGGAAGAGCACATTTCCTTCATTATAGAGATACTGGAATCAGAAATACACTTCTTGCCAGTCCTGCCTGTAGGACTGGGATGGAAAGAAAATTGTTAAGCAAACGTTCAGGATCAGTACACACAGGAAAAAACCTTCCCTAAGCCATTAAACTACAGAAGAAATTGCAGTAAGAAGTTTTCTGCTATTCTTTTTAGTAGCACTTCTATACACTGTAGAGAGCCATTTAGTGATTGTAATGGTCTAGCCACGATCTGCCCACTGAGAGATACAAACCCAGCTCCACGTGCTGCCTAAGAACTTGAAACCTTTTCAAAGGGAGAGATGCATCATCTAAACCCCAAAGGACCTGATCGCGTGCCCTTTAACTCCTTTCAAGAACAGTTTCATTTACACTGGTGTAAAGAGTTTCACTCACTGGTATAAACCGCAAAGATCTAAGCTACATTTGATGAGCAAATGTTTATCATCTCTGGTAGCTTTTGATCTAAAAATATATGTTGAAAAAAATGCTCAATTTCATTTACATTCATGCTTACCTGTCACTTGGAAGGTTATTAATGCACATAAAATCAAACACATTTTGTTTTGAAGGCTAAATCTTCAAAACTGTAATGAGTGCAGAAGTTACATAATTGATACACGTGTTCATTAACAAGCTTATTTTAGCAGCAGATTTTACCTAATAATGCTTTCTATCCAAGTAACAGAAACAGAATTTATTACTTTCTTTTACTGTGAGAATATTATTATTCAAAACATGATTTTAATGAAATATATACATCTATAAGTTAACATATTTTGGCTATTATGTGTGTCTACATATATGTATCTAATTTTTATATGCAAAATGACCCCCATGTACTTCTCACTTTGCACCATATGGTCCATTTATGTGCAAGATTAATCCCATTCTGAAGGTATAAAGTAACCATTTGTCATCGCTCTAATGTTTCATAGATGTTTGCAATACTTTAGTTCTATTTCATTGCTAAATATGCTCCTTTTTTGATTGCAGTTTTAAGTTCCACCTGACAGTACAGGTGCTCAGGCCTCCTTGATCTCATGCTCTCTTCTGTAAATAAAAGGTTTCATCTGCCTATATGAAGTAGGGAAGTCCATCTTCATCATCCTTTGGAGTGCAAACTACCCTTCCCTCACTACAATTTTGAGTTCCTCACTGTGTGTCAGCATGTGGTGAGTATATGCTTTATTTCAGAAAGCTTTCACTTTAACATTACCTTTTTTGAAAATATTTTCACTTTGCAATTAAAGCATTCATACATTTCCTTGAGAAATTTTTTCATGTAAAACCCATTTTCTTAATATTTTTCTTCATTAGTCTTGCACTATTTCTACATTTAAGTCTTGCACTTAATTCCAATGTCAATAAAAGAAAGACTTTTGTTACAGAAAAAATAAAATATTCCTTTTTCATTCTCAGTCACACACAGACACAAAAATAAACTGACAAGTTGTTTTCAAAAAGAAAAAAGTAACAGAGTTATTTACTTTTTTTTTTAACCTAAGTATACCACCAGGGGAAGAGAAGATAGAGAATGAACTGGTACGTATTCTGTCTCATTTCAGGTTTCAAAATGTTTTGAGAGCAGTGACTATGACCAGAAGTGTGTCAGCAAGTCAGGTTGAAAGGGGTAGGTAGAGAATTGAAAAAGTGGAAAAATAAATCAAACATCCATGGACTTTTGTGTAGTTTCATCACAAATCTTGCTATATTCAGCAAAAAATGGTCCTAAACTGCAGTTCTGATGTAACAGTTGATCAGTTTAATAGATGATAAGCATTTTGCCCTGTTGTGATGAGTGACGTACGGGGGCGTTTTATTCCAGAGGAGACCTGTATTTTTGACCGCAAAAAAGACTTGTAAAAAACCTTGTGTTTAGGCAGACTCTAAAATGTGATGGTCTATTAATTATTTAGACAAGGTAGGAAGTTATTAAGGGTTGCATTAAATACTGTCACCGTGCATGTGTGAGCAAAAACATGCACAGAGCATTTGACTGATGGTAGGTGGGAAAGGCCTCACATACACTCATGAAGAACAGACTTGATAATGGCAAAAATGATCATTAATTAAAGTACAGAACTGAAAGATGCTTATCTAGAATGTCATTAACTACAAAGCCTGCATGGTGTGAAGTTGAAGGATATACATATGAAGAGCTAATGGTCTATGGCTGGCTTCCACAGATCTTCTCCCTGATAAGGATTTTGCTTCTGAAAGATAAAGAGTGGCAAGAGATAACTCACTTGATGGGGCACTTCTCAATTTGTGTTCTGACTTGGACTGCAGCAGAAAATAAATGGACAAAACATCTAACAAATTTGGGGACACATTTAAATGCTTTCCTATTAAGAGATTTCTTTAAACACCCAGAGTAGTAAGTGCCATTATTTCCGTAAGTGAATGTGCCTTACAACGTCTATTACACTCAGTTATTTCTGTAATTTTGTGTGTTCTGGCTTGAAATGTTACAGATTTGTGAGGAGAAGTTTCCTCCACTGAAAAAAAAGTACAAGGTTATAATTTATTTTACTAAGAGGAGAATATCAAGTTTTATATATACACGAAAATAGTTACGTGCTCCTGTGAGAATGTGTCTATAGATGTGTAGCTGAGTTGTGGTTTAAGTATAGCCTAATAAATTAATAAAAGCAATGTTTTATACTAAAATACCTTCATGTAAAAGCACACTCACCTAAAAGACAGACTTGTTACACACAAAATTCTTCTCCTACAGTCATATTACCTTTATACTTTTTATGTGTTTTCATCTACTTTGTCAGAATAATAACATAGAACTTTAATAAGTAGCTGTCCAAAGCTTATATTACTGGGAGAATACTGCATAACTGAGAGAGAGAAGAAAGTACTTACTTAAAGAGCTAACTGTTAAAAAAAACCAAAAGCAAAACAAAGCCCCACCCCTTCTGTGCGCTTGTGTCCATTCAAAGATGCCAAAGATCTTGTGAACAGAGTAAATGACATTGAATTGACTTTTAGGCAGAGTGCAAGCTGCTTGAGGAATCCGAGGATGACATGGTTATTCGGTTACATCTGTATCATTCATCTATGCATCAAAATCCTTTTAGGTGCTCAGATATTTTAATTTTTTTTAATGTAAAAACGCAATATTGTGTCTTGCTTTCCTGAGAGACCTAAAATCCTTTTAAAAAATAATTTACTTATGTATCTTAAAGAAACAAAAATGTGCAAAATGATGATACAGTCTTTTGTATGACTGCTATAATCTGCACATAAAATGACATGGTATAATCTATAAAAAAATGTTAATTTCTAACTCACAAATCTAGGTAAGTAGGAAAATAACCAAAACTCCCCACATTTGTTCTACCAAGCTATAAAATCCCTCTTACTCCTCTGTAAACTCTCAACAGTTACATTAACAGACTCCTCAAGATTGTTACAATGGGTAAGAAGCAGAGTATGTCCAACTCAATTATATACTTCTAATTTCTTTAGGTTAGAGTCTAACCAATACATAAAATTAGCAAAAAAAACCCAAACAAAAAACAAAACAATAAAAAAAGTGGCCACTGTATTTGGAAAAAGCTACTCATGCTCTGAGAGAAATTTTAAAAATAGAGAAGTAGTTCTATAACTACTTATTAGTGCTTTTAAAATTTCATGTTTATTTCATATTAATTGTTTTTAAAGCTCATTCTAGATACTTATAGTGGGACTTTAACCTTTCAAATAAGGAACTTTAGATGTATCCATGCATAAAAGGAGGTGAAGGAAAGAAAAGCTGTTTAAAATATTAAAGCCAACAAAATTCTCAATCCTCCCTCCAGAAAATGGTATCCATATAGAGAATTATGTTTATTTAAAAAAACAAGACCAAAATAGTCACATATTATGTGACTAATTTTGACAAAATTGTCTTTATCTGAACCTGGAAAAATACAAATCCTAGCAGTCATCACTAAAACAGATGCCAAAACTGAAGCATGATCATAGGTTTAGGTGAATGCACAAGGAAGTATTTTCTATCTGCCCTCCTCCCTAGGAGTGCAACAGGCAACAAAAAACCTCAAAACCTACAAACAAACCCAACCCCAAATAAAAAAAGTAAGTAGTGTGTTAAAATCTCTGAACTGCTGTAAGACTGCAAGCACTGAACTTCTCTAACAGTTCCAATATTATGCAGAAGCAAAGAATAAATATAAAGCATTAAAGACAACTTTTTTAATATAACCAAAAAAACAGGTACAATGTAGAAGGACCAAAATGATACTAGAAAAAAAAATTAGAAACAGATTATCATGTTCCTCTCCAGAATGCACATTTCTTTAAACTGCAGATAAGAATCAATGATGTTTTTCCCTCACAAATCTTGGGAGGAGGGACAGAGCTCTTGTTACATCCTTCATCACTGATATGATGTTGGCTTGTTGGAAAAGAATATTACTTCTTATCTGCCCTTGATATGCATATGTGTGGGTCTGCAGCTCTCTCCTATCTCTGCTTAGTACAGGAATAAGAAATACTGACATCTGCATTCTCAATGGAGCTATGATCAGTGGTCTGCTGAATGGTTGTGGAACGCAAGATAAAATCTAATTAATTTTTTAGGGAAATTATCAATAGGAATTATATCAGCTATAGACAACACATTTCAACACTCCCAGGAAAGACTGTTTAATACTCCAGAGAATGCAGACTCACATGCATGCCTCCAGGCAGAGCAAGGAAGACGCATCCATTCTTTGCTGACAGCTGCTAGAGACTTCACCAAAAGGAGAGGAGAGACTCATTATGGTAGCTTCTGCCAGAGAAATGCCATGAAATGGACAGCTAGCCCATATCAGAACCAGATAATTAGCATCAAAATAAATACCTGAAGCATTATTCTTTCTACTTTTAAATCAAAACGCTTGCACATTAAAAAAATGTCCAAGTAGGCAGAGGTTTCAATGAACCACCATAGATCATTTATATTTGCTTCCTCATTTGAAAGATGAAATATCAAGTCATAACCAAACCAATCCTACTCAGTTTTATAACAGAAGTTTGGGTACAGAGATATCTTCCTTTCGAGGAAAACTGAGTAATTTGACCTTGGACTGTGACACTCTAACCAAAACAATTCAAGAACAAGCATGTAAAGATTTTACCGATCTCATGTTTGATTCTGTATGAGCAGCCAGTGATGCTAATGGTGGCATTACTCAACTGTAAAAGCTAAAAACAAAATAAAAGATCAGGCGATGTTTTTCTCCAGATGCACACAAGGCACAGGGCAATGTGATCGATCTGCTGCTTACACTGCAACTCCCTCAGGATGAGGGCCTTTTCTGTGTTTCACAGATTTGAGCACAGATTGACCCCTGGCTCAAATCCTGGTGTGGATTCCCAGGCACCACTAGAACTTCAGGGAGCAGGCTGTAACATTCCCTGACCACACCCCACTGGTGCAGGCTGGCCCTGACCTCGGCAGCACCATGACCACAGCAGCTGCTCTGCCCTGTGGCACATGGCTGGTGCTTCATACCTGCTCTCACCTTCAGTTGCCAGTGAGGCACAAAGTACAAATTTTTAATGCAAGAAGAAGAGACCAGGATCCAAGCAGCAAAACACAATAGTTAGAGGAATTTCTTTATCTTACCTATTACATTGGAGTCAAGAGATCAGCCACCCATTCCACCCGGCACAAACTTTCCATTGCTGTTAAGAAAAAGAAGCAGCTGCATAGCTGTTGTTTCACAGTCCTGACTACAGACATACAAGCCAAGCCATAGTACAGCTAAAGGGATGCTTAGCATTTGCCAGCTTGGCTAGGGAGTACATTATTTACCCCACTGTGGTGCTTCCTGAAGCTGAAGTATAGTTATGTACCCACAGATGTATACAAATAGATGGTTCTGTGAAAATTTTATTTCAATATTTTCTGTTTTAAACAAATAGAGAAGTAAAAACTCTGCAATCAATTCCTTTCCTACTTATTCAAGCACTATGGAAATATAATACATTACCAGCCTGTTCTGAGCCTAAGAAAATTTCTTGGATTCATGCTGGCAGTAAGTGGCCCTTTGAGGATTTGGGTGTTCCCCTTGCAGATACACTCCTTGTTCTTCTGGTTGATCTAAATCTTATCAATTTCTACTTCCTCAAGTAAAAAGCAGTCCAACTCAGCTTGCGGTTTGCAAGATTGAGGTGGAGGGAGGATGACAGTCTGTCTGTCTCAAAATCTATTTCTGAATTCATTTATGAGCCCTCATAAAAGATGTAAGAGAATTATGAAGGCAGAGAAATAATGAAATAGAAGTCTTTTCCAAACTGGTCTCACTATCCCACCATGCTCAGATATCTGATTTCCATTGTGACACACTTTCTTCCACATTGATGAATTTTAATTTCTGTTGCTCAAGGGTAACATTTCAGGAGCAGTGTGAGTGGTCATTATATCACATACATATTAGAGTCTACTTCTCTTTAAACTAGATGCCTGAATTAATAAGGTCCTTTTCCCGTACTGTGCTGCCACACTGGCAAATACTTTCTGACTGAGTAAAACTAAAGTGAAAAAAGTGCTTCCCCAGCTGTCTTGTGAAGTCAAGATCAGAGAACAGCATGCAGTCTTTTGATATTTCATGGCGGCATGTGCATTCTCCACAGCTTTCCATATTGCCAATGGAGACCTTGTTCCTTGGCAGCCTTCAACTTGACAAGGGGGCAGAAAAAATTCCTGCCTCCCCCACAGCACACCCCACCCCAAACAAATCACAAGGCACCACCATAACAGAGTATTAAAGAATATGTCATTTCTGCCAAGTACAGATTTAGCCGAGTGAAGGCCAATTCTTCCTGCTTGATATATACGTACAAACATTTGGAATGATGCTTCAGAATTCATAGCTGCACTCACTAATATTTTGACCCCTACAATTTTATCTGCCCTCTGCTTTGAAGGCAGGATATAATCAACTCTAAATATGGGACCTGATTTATTAACACTGGTTTTGAAAGATGGGCGGAAGTATAATGACGTTTACCTTTGGCTGAAGATGGAAAACTGGACATCTAACAAAACAAAGTGCACAAATTACTGACAACAATTTAGGTCTTGTTCTTTACTGCAGAGTAATAACTTTGCCATATGCTGAAAATGTTGCAGTACAAAAGATATAAAACACCTTTAAGAGGTTTTTAAGAGTAAAAATGTAACACTATTTCCTTACAAGAAACTAGTTTATTATATATCATACTTTCTATTTTTATATCAAGGAATCAGAAGGCATAATAGTGCTACAGAGCTGAATACTGTCTGAACACTATCCCAACACATAAACTCAAACTTCAGGGCAAAAAAAGAAAGATGTGTACCCATTTCATTATAGTGCAGCAATTTCTTTGTAAGTTGTCAAAAGCAAAACTGTCAGTCAACGTCACTGATGTACTCAAAGGACTCATTTGCTTGGGCAAAATGCTGCTTTACAGTTTTCTGAAGCACCTTTTCAAAATACAGCTTGGGTATTCCAGCCCAGCAATAAGTTGCCATATAAAAGTATGTTAACTGTGCTGAAGCTGCCAGCAATTTTGCTTTCTAAGTGCTCAGTCAATACTGTGTGATAAGATCATATCAGCAACATGGCCAGCCTTTCAATATTAACCAATTCTATATCTTATCTTCTCCCAGGTGACTGTCTGTGATGCCAGGTGAAAGGGCGATGAAGACCTCAAAACATGATATAAATGATAGATGCCTGCAAATTTAATTAGCAATCAAAAGTCCACAGATAGCTATTTAGTGGAAATATGTAAGACCTGTCAAGATATCAATGGGTTCTCCTATTTTAACATAACAAGAGACCCACTGGCAAGGGGAAGAGAAGATCTAGTTTCTAATTTTTACCCATACTTGGAGAGAAACTCTACCCCACTCCGTGGCTGTTTTGCCAGACTGGCTTGTGCTTGCAGCTACTGCTGTGTTCCAGCCATCTCACTCACATGCACAGAAACACACACCTAGTGGGGCATGTCTGCATAGGAAATACCTCCCCAGACCTGTGCCTGCTCCTTCAGAAAGCTCAGTGTGTTTACTCAGATCCATTTCTTTAGTTAGAAGAGCTCCATCATTGCTGCAGCTAAGATATAACTCAGTTTTGGAAGAGAGGAGATGAGGAGGAGGGGGAAAAGAAAGTAAACAACTGTATAGGGAGAAGGTAAAAAAAAAAAACCTTTAGAAATAATTGCTGAAAAATAGTTCTTTCAAGGCAAATTAAAACACTGTATCAGTTAATACTATTGCACCCACAAGACAAAAATTTGCTCAAACCTGCACTGTCAGCTCCCTTGTATAAATAACTTCTGGAGCAACTATCAAGGTTCTTGGGAAGCAAATAATATTATTTTAAGACACAGTATCCTGATTTTTTTTTTTTATAGTGTTGGAGAGACAATACTTATATATTTGTGGTAAAGTGCACACCCTTACTTTATGATTCCCAGATTTCTTACAGTTTCTAGAAATTTACATAGTTTGCTTGTTTTAAAAAAATGTTTTTAAATGTTTTTTAAACATGTCTACACAACACTTTTTTAACTTCTTTTTATTAATATCTTAACAATATCTAATTGTATCAGTGTTATTCCACACGTTTTAAATTTTATTCCTTTCCAGGTGACAGCAAGCAGCAACCAAAAAAAGAGTAAGTAATGTTTGAATAATATATTTACACTGCTATTATTTGTGTTCTCCATCTCTCTCAGAACTGGAACTGTTGGCAGCTTTCTGGAAAATGAGTTTTGTAGTATGCAGCAAATACAAGAAAGACAGAAATGCATTAAGATTTGAGATTGACAGACAGCTGGCTGGATTTAAAGGGAAAGTAAGTATAGTGGTGGTAGCATCTATGTGAACATAATAGCAGAAAAGTGAGAGTCATGGGACATCTGGGATCAGATCAGGTTCTGTCAACCGGAAGATGATATTACACCTTTAAAGCCATAAGGGCTCCCAGTCTAATAAGGAGATAGAGGATTTAAAAATGCATCTGTCTAGCATTAAGGGAGCCCAAAGGAGTTTGAGCAGGTAGAAGGATTTTTTTAAAATTGCATCAGTTTAGGATAAAGTTTAGCCTGCTTTTCCTGGCTAGTTGAGAAATTGGGGAATGCAGTGAGAACATGCAAGCTCTTTTCTCTTTATATCTTTTCCAATTATTCTTACATTGGTTTTCAGTTTGCATGTACTTAGTACGGACTGGCACAACTATGGACTGGCTATTTAACGCCAATCCTACTATTAGTAGCTATGGTTTTGCTTTCCCTTACTGAACACCAAAAGAAATCAAATAAGGATCACTTCAAAGTCACCCAACGAAAAAAGGACGCAGGTGCAAAACATCCTCTTGCAGTGGCTGATATGAAAGTGTACTGAGGAACAGAGGTTTTCATACTAATGATGTCACCTCATTTACTTTATCATGGAGTCATTGCTACACTGGGTTAGTTTCATTACACCAATAATTTTAATTGCGGTTGCCAAGGTGTGAACAAAGTATTCCTTTTCTTAAGGATTTACATTTCATGGAACAGGTAAATTATATAACACACAGAAAAAGGAAAGCTGGTAGAATTAATAAGAGAGATTACCCCTGGAATATAGTCTCCAAATAATTAATTCTACAACTTCAATATTAGAATTCATTATTTTACATGACTCTCCAAAATTATCTTCATTTTTTGACCCTCACGGAGACTGACAAACCCTTCCTTTCTGTCATATATTTGAGAGGGTCCTGTAGGGTATTGGAATTTGCATAGATTCTACATCATTTTTTCTTGCCAACTAGTTGTTTAAATTTTAAGTCTGTTACTGGTGACTTTAAACATTATTTTTTAACGTTTCTCTTGCTAAGAGTTTGCATGCATGGACAAGATTTTCTCAGATATTCTGCTATTACTTTAATGATTTCTTGCTATACGTAAATTTCACAACACACTATTTTCCTTAGAGCATCTAATTTAGTATCGGTAAACAGCAACTAGCAAGCACAGTCATGAATGTAGGTCTCTATTTCAAATGTTCCCACTGCTGTTCCTTGCCCTTCTGTCACACTTCAGTTTCTCAGCAGGCAGCATAACTTGTCAAAAGAGAAATGCTGAAAGAGTTCTTCTACTTACTCCTCTGTCTAAGCAGGGTAGGAATTGCTTAAGAAGTATCAGAACTTTCCCTACAAAGGTGCTAGAGTTATTGGGAAGCCTAATAAGTAAACTTAAAAATGACCCAAACATAAGGCATAGCATTTACCAACAATGACAGAATAAAGGTAACTTGGTATGATCAGGTATGAGATCAGGTATGATCTGAAAACCAAGTAAATACTTTTCTGTAATTAACACAGAGGCAAGGACGTTGCTGATGATCAAAGGTAAGACAGCCAGGTGAAATACATGATAGTGAACCTATATCCTGAGATGAGAAAAAAATCCCCAAATTAAAGTTGATCAAAAAAGGAACAGGGAATGTTCTTAAAGGAAATTACATTGAGAACTATATCACAAAACAGCAGGAAAATGATAGTATAAAACAACAGGAAGATTGTAGATCTTGTACTTCACTTTAAGAATGAAAAGAAAAAAGCAACACTAGGCAAGCAAATTGAAGAGCATTAGTTTTATCCCGGTTGAGCAACACTTTATGCCTCAGAACTTGTGTGCAAAAGGCAGAAATATTAGTTAATGGAAGTTTGGTAAATTTGTGTTGAAGTTTATTGAAAATAGAAGTTTATTGAAAATAGTGTTCCAGAATAATGCAATAATTGTTTTAATAAACAAGATAAATTTAATAAACTCAAATAAATTTGATTTAAGCTCACGTAAACTACTCTATATTCAATATTGAACTACAACACAAAGGATGAGTTCAGATGTAAAAGACAGGTTGTAGTGCAAGAATTGCAAACTGTATAAAGCATTAACTGAAGAAAAATAACAGTAATTTGCACTGGACTGAAATTTGTTCAATTATACCCACAAGGATAAGTCTCAGAACTAACATTAATTTGTTAACATTAATTTTGTGGGAGAAAAACTAAATGGACACGTAAACTGTGTTGATCAGGAGAAATCACCAAATAAAGTTGGGTGTAATGGTGAGTAACTCATGGGAATGATGGGAACAGTAATACTGTGATGATACTCAGACAAAGTGCAAGATTATCTTTCACCAATACAAAGGATTTTTAGTTTTAGATGTGAATTATTTGGATGTGACAAAGGAAGACAGACTTGGGTTTCTTTTTAGACTGATTGACTGAGCTATTAATTCAGTGTAACTGTGGAAGAAACAAGTGCAGTCTTGTGAGGTGGCAGCTGATGTATTTCCATTTTATAAAGTATCATTAATGTTATGATACAAAAGCCCTTGTGAATCAAAACAGCTTAGAACATTGACATCTACCCTGCCCATAGCATGGAGATAATGAAAACATGCCTCTTAGAAAACAGAGAACTTAGTCAACTACTGCGCTATCACTTTTCAATGAGTAAAAAACTCATTAAAACTAAAGATGATAAGCACTATATTCCTGTGCCTGAAGAAATTCCTCACACCAACCGGAGATCATAAATGATGCAATTGTTATGAAGAAGCACAAGCTTCAACCAGTAGAAGGCAACTGGACAAAGTTAACCCATTGGGCTGCTATTTTGTGCCTTGTGTTTAGAATTTGAAGACAGAATTTCTAATGAAGCACCTCTACCTGAATGGCAATCCATCATCAGCTTACATATCTAATGGCCTAGAGCAAGCTTCAACAGCTCACCTTATATATCTCAAATGATCCTTCTATGTCACTTTTTTATTGCTGCCATTGTCTAAAGCTCATGCTGAATTTATGAAGACTGCATAAAGGACTACAAGACTATAAATGTAAGTTACCTAATTAGGTATTTCTTTGTTGCAAGTGTTCCATGTGTAAAGAGATCTCTGCATTTTCATTGCATATTCCCTGGTCTGCAGGGCTGTATGTTTTGTTATCTCAAAAATCCAAAGGATTAAGAAAAGAAGCCAGTTAGAATGGTACACCATAGCAAAGCAAAACAAAGTTATAATAATCACCACAATTAACCTCTGGCATTTAAGGTACAACTTCTTAACATCTCATATTACAGTAAAGATTAATCCTTTTTTGTTTTTCTATTAAAGTACCTTTTTGGAAAGGATACAACTTAACATGGCCTGGAAACAGGCACATTCTTTATGCTTAGAAAAAGAAAAAAAATATTTTGAAGCCTTTATTTCTGCACTACCATGACAGCAGTTTCCTGTTATTCAACATCTACCACCTCATGGTGGGAAACAAACATACTAACACAATTTTATCATTTGGATTTTCCTTGCTTTCTATCCTCCCATATGTGCATTTTGAGAAATGCAGGCTCTCAGCACTCAATCACTTTGCCACAAGCTACCAGCCTGAAAAAATCTTTATCTCAGTCACCATAACAAAACAGGGAATCGTCCCAGTCCAGGAACATGTCCTAAACCGGATACTATGTTGGGGGGAGAGTTTGAATATGCCCAGAGTGAGATTAAGACACAAGTGCGGTCAAATGTTGGTAACCAAAATGATAATTCACTTTTATTTACTATCCAGGAAGAGAGCAAGGAGGAAAGATAGGAAAGGAGGAAAAAGCAAAGAATTACAGAAAGTAAGAAAGGCAATCAGAACCAGGAATCTGAAACATCCTGGGGAAGAGCGTTTTTCTTTTGTATTTCAGTGGGGAAAGCTCTGCCAGGACCCAAGCCGTGGCAAGACAAGTTGTTTTATAGCAGTTCTCCACAGGGATCAAAGCAGAAAAACTGGCCAAAGTTCCAGCCACAGGCTTTACTTTCTATAGGTTCTGCATATTTGTCTGGACTCTGTCAGTCTAGCTGGGACAGGCTGACATGATGCCACCTGCAGTACTGGGGTACCATTTTTCAAAAATCAATTAAAAACCCCTTCTGTAACAAGAGCAAGAAGCACAATCTCATCTTGGAAAGTCCTAACACTGATCTTGCATGATCTCTTTATCTGATTCTGTGTAATTAGAACACACTCTTTCCAAATATGTCTCCTTTGCTAATTATAGCACTGAAAAGGAAATCTCACAGCAGTCCAGGATCAGGCAGGGGAAAAGCAACTGAGGGTTTAATCACCAGCCTAAAGGCAAAGGCAGTACATTATGCAGCATGATTTTGAAAGTAGTTCTACTGATTCCCTATCCGGGGTTAGATACCTGCAGTCAGGCTTATCTATGGCATAAATCAGTATATTTCAATGGAGATACCCTTGGGAAGAATTTGGCTTGTTTTAAGACATAACTTAAAATTCAAAATTCATCCTAGAGTGGTTCAGAGAATTTCAGTTTCTATCATTTTTATGTTGTCTTTTTCAGCATTTTCTGTAAGACATGAAGGTAATGGCCAAACTCAAAAGACATGCAAAAACATCACCATTCTAGAGGCAACCTAACAACAAGGACACGTACATATGGACATGTTTCTGTATGACTTAACGCTTTAGAAAATACATCATTATTCACCAGGTAAATCAGATATTGATTGCAGAAGTAGTTCTTGTACAATTGTATCTGCACTTTAAAGTAATCACACTATTATTTTTCATTTCAATATATCTGACACATCAGGTGTGATACATGATTTGTGGAAAATTTTGACTGAAAGGGGATGGAACAAAGAATGATTTTTTTTTTTTTTTTACATGGTGCTTTCACATCAACTTTCATATAAAAGAAGATGAACATCACGAATGCACAGAAGTTTTAACAAAAAATAAATAAACCATAGCACAAAAATTTAACATCAACTGGAGACTTCTATGTGCTTGCTTGTTACTCATCAGAGATACACAGTAGATACTCCAATACTAGAACTACTGTTAGCAGCAGAATAAAGAATTTAAGCTTCAGTGAAAAGTTAGGGTGTAATCTTAACCTCAGCAATGTCCAAGTGAGCAGATGCTGTGACCAGATTTGTGATGTGGTAGGTATTGAGAGGCTGTGCAGGAAAAATCTTTTGTGTAATTTTTTGCATGAAAAAGTAAATTCCAAATTTTTGCCTGAAAGCACTTGGTAATGAGAACTCTTCTTAAGTTATCATTACCACAAGTGCTTTTCACCTTTCCTCCTCTTTCTGGCACCACAGTTGCTACTTAATCTCCATCTGCAGCTGTTGGGCTGCTTCACTGTCCAAACAACTTTCTGCAGGCCCCAGAAATAGTCTTTTGTTGATGACCTGGTTTTAATCCTCTTCATCCTATTCCCACCAAAAAAAGTGCAAATGCCTGCAGCTGAAATTAAACAAAACCAACTTTACCTGATGAGAAGCAGGAGAAGAGCCCAGCAATTCGGGGCTCATCCTGCAGTGCACATTATTAAATGTGCGCCTGAAGGGATGGAGGCCTGCAAGTGAAAAGATAGACACACATTGCAGACCTTTTTCCACACTGCTCAAAAGGAGAGAGTACCTTAATTCCTGGTCACAAGTCCCCTCTGACCTCTTCGTGGAAACATTAATGATAAAGGTGATAACACTCAATGAATGCCTCGTAACCCTGAACATAACCTCTAGATTTAATTCAGCCATTCTCATCTCTTCAACTTTCTGTCCGGGTCTTGTTCAAGAGTTATGTTATCTTGGCTTATAACTTTGACCTCTGAAGGCTAGGGGCATGGAGTCAATCAATTTTTCATACTTGAGACCTACGTGAAGAACTATTTCATTATGTCTTGGTATTTACTTTCTGAAATATTCGCTTTGAATATTGGAAATGTGTTTTACTCAAAAGCACTATGGAAAAAATGGAGCTTTTCCAGCTGTAGTCATGTTTTAATCTTCCTTATTTTAGCTGAGGGGGTGTGTGGGGCTGTGTGGAGAGGTGGTGTAGTATGGGGGGAGTGAACCAACAAAAAAACTCCTGAGGCATTCAATAGTAAAACACAAGTGTGACGGTATATACAAATAAAGAACTTTTTACTTTTTTTACTTCCAAACTGCCAAATTAATGCTGTGTTCTATTTTTGTTCTCACATTTCACATTTTACTGGAAGCCATAGGCAACAGAATAAAGAGGAGAAAAAGGCACATAACAATTCATGTTTGCCTATCCCTCTCACAAGTCTCTCATTATGAGCGCCCTTTTTTCCACTGTATGTACAGGTATAGGTATGAATTAGTTTAAATATCAAAGTAGGCCATTAAATAGGTACCCAATTAGATAATCTCCATAAGAGGAAAATACTGCTGTTTAATTAGCTTATTAAAAAACACCCCCATACACATACCCCAAGGATAAAACCTCCTGTAAAAGAAAAAAAAGATATTTAGCCACTACAGCTGCCAACTTTTACAGGTATACAGATGCCTTTCTCAGAGAGAGAATATGTAGACTGCATTTTGAGATTTACTCCTCTTAAAGTCACAGGATTCAAAAGTGCCTGACACCTATTCTCTTGGCCACTATGGCTAAGTGCAAGAGAGCAAATTCTGGCCAGATGTGTATCGGAGGAGAGGAAATCCTTCTTATTCCTCTCCAAAACAAGATACTCAAAACACTAGCCACCTCTGAGCAGTCTGTGGAGAATCCAACTTACCTGGCACAGATGCAGCTGTTCAGTTGCTTCCTTGTCCCTATCTTCCCAAGGTACACATCTGCCTTTCCATCTCCTACATTCATTATTTTCAAAGATAGATTTTAATTTTCTTCCTAATTAGGAAAACTATGCAGAAGGATTCATTGACCCTTAGAAGAGCCCGTACACTGCCAAACCCACGGTCAATGCGTTGAAGCATAATTTATTTCTTGGTATATTTGAATTGTTGCTAAATCCAGAAAGAGGAAAAACCAAACAACCTCATTACTCTGCAAAACAATATGAAATTTGCAAAATTTTATGTAGAACCTGAATATTCTTGCAAATGCTCCTGTAAATTAGTAGCAGAAAAAAACCCTTAGTAGCAGAAACAACTTTTCCCACTTGTTCATGTTACCTATAGAATACAGTTTTGTGAAGACGTCATGCAGAAAGAAACCTTCACTACACTATAAACTTTCCAGACAAAAGGAAAACCTACAATCATAGAACATCCTGAATTGGAAGGGACCCACAAGGATAATCAAGTCCAGCTCTTGACCCTGCCCAGGACAACCCCCAAAATCACTCCACTGTGATTCAAATATGAATGACAAGAACTAAGTTTTGACACAAACTGTGATGGGATGAGAAGTTATTTGGAGTCTGAACTGCACTTCATAAAGCAAATAGTTAACTGAATCAGTCAATATCAGTAAGGATATTTTTAGAACACAACATTGCAAAATCCATAATATCCTTATTTTTCAAATAGAAAAGAATGAGGTTAATAATGATAATGCTATAAATCTTTAAACACCAACCTAAAATTTTTTCCAGCTACCAAATCCACTACAATTAATAATTTCAATATGGAAATACCTTAAACTGTCCTGGGGAAATTCTCCCAACTAGTTTGAAACAATATAATTTAATGAATTTTAACAAGATATGTGACTTAAAGACAGGACAAAAACTCCCCACAAGTTTATTGTACTGTTGCCAAACAGTAATTTATTGGCATGCTGTCTCCACCTAATTTTTAGGCAATCAGCAAACTTGCTTGATGCAACAGACATCATGATCTTCGGCTCTATATAAAATAAGGGATCTTAAAGTGAGTTACAACACAGGCATCATGTGTAGGATTCAGAGCAAACATAGATGCTTATCATCATTTTAGCTGTCAAATAGTATCCTGACTGCCTTCACCTGCTTTTCCAAAATGTGGGTCTTGTTTCCTCTGTCAGCTTTGCAGAGATTTCTTGAATACTCTAAGCCTTCTATCTATTTAGGCAACTGAATCCCAAATGGCACCAAGCTCATAACCTACCAACCATCAGCTGAACCTCTAACATTTGTGTTATTTGTGTTATTGTGTGCATTTGATTCGGAGCCAACAGACATTACTTAAAACCTCATCTACAATAAAATATTATCATCATATATTTTCCAAAGGCTGAAAGCATCCCCAAAACCTGAACTTTCAAGGATAAAAAACACTAAGCCTGAAAGGCCTTAAAGGCTGCATTCTAAGTTTTGTTTTCCAGGATATAAAATTTTGCTTCACCACTTACTTGAAGACCTACAGTAAATCTGCCCTGTAAATCTCACAAGTCACTAGAAGGAGTTGCTTTTGAAACTGAGGCATAGCTCATATCCCACTTAGCAATTCTATCCTATAAAATTGCATCAGGATGTCTCATGACAGGCAATCTTTCAGCTGCATGCAAATATGATATTGGCTTCCACAGTGCTTTACAAGCTTCACTGTACGACACACCATTTTACCAAAGAGGATACATTCCTAGCACTTGGTGTGGAAAGAGCCTCCAGGCAGAAGACTACTTGATTCAGACATTCTGCTTTTCCACAAGCATATTTTCTTAATCAATCATGGCACATATAATTATTATATAAAAAGGTAAATAAGCTCACACCAACTTCCCTATAAATGCTGATGTATTGCAACTAAGCTTGACAGCAGTCTAAGGGTGTCCAGGATACTGAAGCAGATGATGTCTTTTTGGCTTGGCACCAGCCATGGACACAGTCAGAGCCACACACCTCAGCTGTGGTTCACAGATACATGATACTGCTGGGAGTAGCCCATGGGCTCTAGTGAGGGGAGTCAGGGATGGCAGTGCAGGGATGCTCATATTTTGGTCATGGGCAAAACTACAGCATCTGGGTTGAGAAATTAAGTTTATTGAACGGAGAGCAGATTACAAAGGTTCCAATCTAAAATGGCGTTACACCTCTATCGTACTCTTAATGAAGTCCAGTGTCAGTGGATAAAAGGCAGGCTGAGGCCTACACTGCAGGAACACAAACACCTATTTGGTCAGGGCAAGACACTGTGAGATTTTACTGTCTCTGAGATTGAGTTTGGAGGACCAGTTCATCTCTGTCCAGCTGTCAGTGTAGCTGCCCTCACCCACCTCACTCCAAACAGCAGCAATCACTTTTCTGGAGTAATGGGACTCCCAGCTCTTACAGAAGCCTCTGCTCACAGCCCAGAACACCAGAGCGAGTCGCTCCCCACTCCTGGCCATACTTTGTTCCAGTTATTTGTATGCTGGTATCTCCCCAACACAAAGATAAAGCAACCTGCATTCTAGTGTAAGAGATATCTGCATATTGCCCCCCTCAATTAAGTCACACGAAGCAAAAAAATCCCATGAGGGAGGATATTTCTTGCTCCTTCCCCACCTTATAGGAAACACCAATGAGTGGTGTTACGCTACATAGGCAGGAGATTTTCCTCTGCCTAGCAACTGCTGTTTTCCCCTTGCAGCATATGGTCTCGTTTAGTTTTTGTCTCTTAGCAGTGAACTAATATACAAGAGGAAGGCCTCTGTCTTCTCACCCAGGGAAAACCAGAAATGTACTTCTAATGAAAGGTAGACACTTATCTTGGTGCCAAGAAAAAGTGTTCATTCCGCATTAGACAGAAGGTAGATTCCTGTCTCTCTGGTTCTTATGTTTGTTGCCTCAGATTGTTAAACAGAGCAAGGGCACTCCTGCTTCCAAGCACCTGCATTTAATTGCAGTTTATTGCATTCCCCACAGGGAAACAGGAACAGCTGCAAAGGAACACTGTACTGATGCAAGAGCAGAAAATATTCTTTTTTCCTGAGCAGGAAATGTGCTCCTTTCTACAAAAAGCACACCACTCTAGAAAGAAATCATTAGGAAAAACATCGAGTACTGCTTGGTTTTCCTCTGTTTTCTTTCTTTGTTTTCATTCAAACAAGTTAAAAAACTGCTACTATAAAATAAAATCTTAAAAATTCAAGACTCTATAAAGAATATTTAAAACTCACTTTTCAGGAAAAAGAATGTTTTTGGCTGAGCAACCAGCTTGTTTTTTAATCGAAAGATTTTCCATAATGCCTTGGCAGGTCATCAAGACTTAAATTGAAGTGAATGTAATTCAGTAAAATAATGAATAAACTAAGTTTAGGACTACATTCTAAAGAAAAAAATGAATACAAATAAGGGTTTCTCCCCAACCTGTTTGTTAATTAATAGCTTATTTATGGAGGAAGGTGTAATGTTCATTCATTGTGTAGTGAAACTCTGGGAGACCATGTACATTTTTACCTTCATGACAGCTGCATTCAGACCCTTTTTCTTTTCACCATTTTTTCCTTTATTTGTCTTCTGAATAAAGTATTTTTAGTATAATACTTAATAGATAGTGTATTATAAAATAATACAGAGAGGATATATTTTTCTGCTATTTTTGCTGGATTGTTTTCCTTTGTGTCTTTTTGAAACTACCTGGAATGATGAAGAATGCTGAAAATCTTTGTAGTTATGCCAAGCCCCAAACCCAGAGACTGGCCAGAAGTTCCTGCTTTGAACTTGGGTGTTTTCCATCAGCTGACAGAATAATGAGCAAATCTTCATGTGACACAGAGGGTTGGTTTGAGAGCTCCTGCAGCAGAGGAAATTCTGACAGAAACCCAGTCCTCTGGCTTGATGAAAGTCAGCAGAAAACAAGACACACTGATGCGAGGAACTACCCACGCTCATCTCATGTGGAAAAGCCAGCAGGAAAGCTTCTCCTAGTACATTAAATTCAGGGCTTCCTGGCCTAACTAGGTCACCCCTACCAAAATCAAATGGAAACAATAATCCTGGGGTTTGGAAGCCCTAGGGCTTCCCAGCATGGTAACAACAGCTCTTTTATATTGCAAATGCTTTCTGGGCCCAAGTTTTAAAAGAGACATTTGCTTTCTCTATATCAACCTCTGTACCCAGAGGAGGCACAATAAACAGTAAAGTCACAGCACTGCTCTCTGTCTGGGTCTCCTAATACAATAGGAGGATGGGAAAGAGTAATTGTTTCTTTGCATACCCTTCTCTTGACTTATTAAATTAAAAAGTGAAAATCTTCCCCTTTTCCCCCCCAAACTACTAAAGAAATAGAATATTTGACCTCCCACCTGCTTACTCAAAATAAAAAGAATAAAAATGGGAATGTTTTCTTATTCACTTTGAAGTTCATTGGATTTAAGCAGACTGTAATACTGAGGTTTGGTTAGTTGCACGCACTGCATGCTTTGCATTATGCTCCAACTTCCCTATCTATTTATTTTAGACAACTGAAACAGACTTGTTTTTAGTCTAAACTATAGACTAAAAAAAAAGAACCAATTTGACAGCCTCAGTGTATGATGATGCCTTTGACAGAATAGGCACAAGCCAAAGCAGCATTCTTTCCCTACCTTGTTTATTTACATCAGCCTTAACTTTGAGATACCTCTTTTGGACTGAAGAGCAGCTCAGCTTTAGCAATCCTTCCAGGCTTTGCCTTAGGTCTTGTAACAACATGGAATTTTCAGGTGAGAGGAGTGAAGATTTCATTTAGAAAGAAGACAGGACACACTACCACTCATGAAGCTTAAGTGAAAGAGAAAAATACGCTGTGCATGGTGATCGAGTCACAAATGCTGGGAATTGAAATATCTCAGGGACTATCATCTCCTCCTTCTTCCCCTTCTTTTCTACTATTCTACAGTCAACTGTTTAGCAAAAGGTCTGTGAAGGGGTGACTGCTGCTTGTATTCCCCCCTTGGATCCATAACCACATTGCAGAGGCAGAGCAGAAACCACAAGATTGCCCTAAATACACAGGAACAGCATCTCTTTCCTGCATGTCCCTGAGCACCTTAGAAACCACCTCAGTTCAGGAAGATCTGTGTCCTCATCCCTGCAGAGGCACAGTGACAATCCTGCCCAGGTCCCCAGGTGACTCTGCTGTACACTCTGGCTCAACTTGCTCCGATTTCTGCCTCATGCTCCATTGCTCCCCACCTAAAAGGTGAGGCTCCAGAGATTAAAAGTACAAGCATGATGGCCCAGATAATTTTTTGCAGTGGAAAAAATATTCTATGGGACTAAAATGAATACAGCTTTCTAAGTTAGTTTCTTTCCTCACAAGAACTTTCTAAGGATTTTGTTGAGAGGTAGCCATCAGTATTTCAGTCTCTGGTAACAAGTGAACATGGATGCTAGATAACAGGCTCCAGCTCTCAAGGAAACATAGAAAACAGTAAGAAAACTGTAGATGAAGGGCATTGGTTGGTACTGCAAGGATATTTGTTAGTACCACCAACTCTGAATTAAGCTTTAACATTTCTTTCATTTGCTGGACCTGCCTCAGGTTAATTAACTTTCTGCCAAACTAGGCTTTGGTTTCAGTCACCAGCAGTGATGACAGGCCTCAGATTGTGACCGATGAAGTTGTTCTCAGGTGCCAAACATAGACTGACATCACATTTGCTTCCTGTATAAATGTCTAAGAGTATTTTCCTTTACCTTTAAAGGTAAGGCAGTTTCCAAGGTATTAGTGGGCAAGAGCAGGGATAGGACCAGTTCTCTCTGAAGCAGCTCACTCTTCCCATGTTCACACCTACCCTTCTCGATTGAAGTTTCTAAAGCCTCAGTCATTCATTTGCTCATAACAGTCTGACTGAGGTAATACCTCTCCACTTTTATTAAGATGTAATAATAATGTAATTATATAAGCATTTAATATTTTAATAGTAATATGGTACCAACACTTACTCTGTGACTATATCTCATCAGCATCCTAAAAAGCAAGCTCTAGAAGAAAATATAACATAGAACTAACTGGATTTCAGATTGGGTTTTTATCTTAATTATCACAACCAAGAGCAATGGTCCTTACTTGTTACAACACCAGCACCAAACTAAAATACTCCCAGAGTTCTAAGGGGCATATGAGTTTAAGTAAAGCCATTGTACAAATACCAGTTTTTATAATTACCTACATACTGAGAATTAGATGAGAGTCCTACCAGTTCCATTCATCATTGTAATTTGTAATTGAAAGGTGGCGCTTTGCATCTCTTCTGCTTACTTTCTATTTATCATGCTATTTTTCGTATCGACAAGCCATGTCTTGTCAGATCCTGTGAATATTATCTGCACTGGTTACACATACTGACAATATAAAATAATTATTCATAAATCATCCTTTCTGCTGTTAGTCAACTAGCTACTCCCATTTGTTCCCAACTCCCTTCCTAGTATGCAAGGCTCAAGTGTCTAAACCTTTGAGATTACCTGGAGCTAAGGAAACACATTTATTTGGCATTAAAACAGTACATTCTGCTTGTGTGTGGTGGGGGCAGCAACTCCACACCCAAGGCTTTTTTTTTGCCTAAATTAAATGAATTTGTGTATATGCACACATCATTAAAGTACAACATTTAGAATTTATCCAAGATCTAATTGCCTGTACACCAAATGGAGTTTTTATTGCTCTCTGTAATAGGAAATCTAGATAACTATTTTTGTTTGCTTGTATGCCTGCCAATATAGAAGTTGACATAATTCAATCTTTCAGATTCAAAGCAACCAAGATGATTAAATTACTTGCATATTATTATATCTTGACAGAAACTCCCTCTCCTGAAATATCGTTAAATCTGAGGGGGTTTGTTTGTTTTTAAGAATATTGAGTTGAAACAGAAAACAGTCAACGCAAATTTGCAATATACATAAAAACATGGAAATCTACAATACATTTAGGACATGTGAAAAATGAATGGCAAGTGAGTGATGGATTTCTTGGCTACTACAGAGGACGAGGAAAAGAAGTAGGTGCATGGAAGCCTTTTCTGACAAACCTATATACACTTATTATCAATATGCCCATTTGAAAAATATTTCATGTTACTAGTAAACATACGCATCAGAATTTCAGGGATTGTTTTAAGCTTATTTGAATGTTTTTCTGATTATCCTTCATTTTAAGGTTTTATTGAAGTGAGTCAAATCATGCAGCTACTAATTCCTGTATTTCTTGTAAACATGAACAGCTAAAACACTTCTATTATTGTCTCATAACAAAAGTGCTATAAAACAAAGAAAAACACTCTGTGTACATCAAATAACACTCACAGCAGAACTGCACTCAGATTTCGCTATACAATTCCTCAGTGAGTCTTGACCAAGCATGAGTGATAACCTACTCTCTCAGACTGTACAAGAATATAACATGTAAAAAAATGTACATTCTAGCTATCAGTTGAAACTGAGGTCTGTTCATGTGGTGTTTGCCAGCTAAGGACTGTAAACTACTCTGCCTCTCATCCTCCGCTTCACCTGTGTCCTCCTACCCACTCTACCACGTATGCTGTTTCTCTGGGAAATCATTATCCTAGCCCTGGATTCTGAAACACTGACATGCTCCAAACAATAATTTAACCTCTCAATTATGGGCTACCCGGGACTCCAGGTATTTCTCGTATACAGCTGCCCACTTATAGACCCTTCTGATGCCTGCAACACCTGCAGGCCAGCTGGCATGTAAAAGTAATGCCAAAGTACATAATGCTTCTCTTTGGATACCTACTCATCATGCCATCAATATTCAAGCCCTGAAAACAATGAGGAATTTACCTAAATGGAGGTGCAGTAAACCTAGCAGAGATGCTTACATGTTCTCTTAATTTAGTTAATAGAAAGCCTGACCTGAATATGAAATAAAAGAAACTGTTTTGAGTGAAAATTATTAAGTTTTCCTGACTCTACTGGAAAAATTCAATAGAAAAAAAATTCTATAAAAAATAGTATCATCTGCAAACAAAGGAAACTTTTCATCGGTTTCTCTCCACAGCCAGAAGATGAGGAGCACAAAGGAGCCTGGAAAATCCACAGTGTTTAATAAACATCCTTAATGATTTTACTAAACCGTGATATAATATATTTTTAGTTGACTACAATAGAATCACTCACTCTTCCTCCTTGAAGAGTCAGTTCACATGCTGGCTGAACCTTGCTTACCTCTCATTTATTATCAGCAAAACATAGAACACTTTAAAGAAGTTTTGGGTCTTTCCTTCTTGCCCCCTCAATCACTTCTTTATAGAAGGCATTATTTTATTACAGAGATCTGGGTAATTTTCTAGATCTGGAATATATCAGTAGTACTATGCCAAGTTACAGACTTGTAGGAAGCAAATCTAAAGAGACTAAAGTAAATCCGTATTTTTCCCTCCTAATCTTCACACAATCTGACTTACAACACTCTTTGCTTATAAATCAAAGGGACCTTAAAAGTTACCTAGTTCCAACTCCCATGCCATGGGCAGAGACAGCTTCCACTAGACCAGGTTGCTCAAAGTCCCATTCCACCAAGCTAATTTTCATTTAAAAAATACAGTACATGTTAAAAAACGCTTTTAGACAGTGTGTGAATAGCAAATTCAACACCCATGAAACACACCATGAAACTTCTCAGAGAGCTCAAAGTCTTAGGCTAACTTTGTAAATATTGGTGTAAAACAAAATAAAAACCTTAACAGGTACAAAGCCAGTGAGAGCTAAATTAAATTCACAGAAATGTCTTTCTCGGGAGATTAGTGCTTTCACTGATGTTTCACAGATACTTTAGCAATAATCCCTTTACACGGGCATGCAGATTCAGTTTTACAGATAAAGTATCCTCCAAGAGCCTCAGCTTGAGGTTGTTTTTTCAGAAGCCAAAGGGCAGTATTTCAGATTACTTCAACATAAGTAAGACAGTGATTAGCAACTGTCTTCATTTATACAGTTGCTGAGATATAGACATTTTAGCTGCATCATGGGCTTACACATATTCCTTGGCATTTTCCCTTTTCTTCATATTGACTGCAGTCTGTTTGCCTTTTCTTTCATTTTTTACCCTGCCTTTTCCATCTGTTGGCTCTTTTATCTCCATCTAACTAATGAAGGTTTGCCCGCTTCATTTCAGAAGTTTCAGCTATGACAGTTGTGCATGCTCATTTCAGGCACTTCTTATTTATACCTATTCTGACTTAACTTGGCTGTGCAAGGACTTGGGACTAGAACAAGTCAGGAATTTATTGTCTAAAATGGCCTCTCCTAAAAATTATTCTCAGAATAATTAAATGATTAACATGAGATTCAGATAAAATGAATTTTCAAATAGATGTGATACTGTTTAGTTGTGTTTCTATTAAACTAGTTTCCTAACAACACTAGCCTATTCAGAATTATTTGGATTTATTACACCAGAACTATGTTAAAAGCACCACACAAGACTCTCATATTTATTGCATGTAACTTGCCATGGAGGTCAGCCCATACAGGTTACCTCATGTGTTACTTTGAATAAAGATATCAGCTGTATCAGTAGGGCCAGTTTTAGCAAGTCTGTATGAAAAAAAATAGCTCAAACATCTGCAAATATGGAGGAAGTTAAGAAATTGTATTTAGGAAATACAGTGTGCTACCCCTGTTATTGGGAACCTACATTGCTTTTAATGTGCAGGAATAAGGGATGCTAAAACATTTCGTATATTACGGAAGATTAGCTGTACTATTTTTGTCTAACAGTAAAATAGAAAAGCACATTTATGTTTAGAAACAGAACTAAGCCATATGTATTCTCTACACACACATAATTAAGACAATACCAAATTTAGGTAATCACAGGCATATTAGGTCATTTACGATAGAGTTCTTCGTTTCTTTACCAAGGGCACTTCCTATGTGAAAAGAATTAAATCAGACTGCAAATACAATCTATCATTTAATTCATTCTCTTATTCCATATGGTTTGATCATAACATCAGAACACCTATTTCTTTTATAAAGGTCCTTTACATTTTATGTCTTCACTTTCTTTTTATATTTTACTGTATCAAATCTTAGTGATTGGTTACTTTGTTCTCAGTCCCATTGGGCCTGTTATCTGTAATTAAATATAAGCCTCCTTGTTATTAGTAGTGTGCTGATGGATTGTTGCTTACCTACCAGGCAGCACTTAGAGAAATGGAGGTCCTTGAAAGCAAACAGCATCAGAGCATAAATCAGCTAGAATGAAGACAGAAGTGAATATAGATTTTTGTGGTAGGAACGCTCAGGAGATTGTTCTTTGAAGTCCACAGATTGGAGATTACATTCATATTGATTTATCGTCAGACATTTATTGATCATTGGCTAAATGACTCTACAGATAAACATATGTATCTTTCCACTTCTGCCTCTAAACCTCACCTTACTGATGATGCAAAACTAAAAGCATAATCCTCTCAAACCTAAAATGTTGGTTAAATGCTGCATGAAAGCCTGTGCAATACAATGGGTCTGAAACAAATCACAAAACCACACCTCACCTTCTCCTCCCATTAGAACAAATGAAAAACCATTTAAAATATTCCAGATTTATTTTCAACCTTTTAAGTAAACTCTTCTAAGACTATCCCTGGAATTCTGAAATTGTGTTACTACATTTCTTGTAACATCACAAACACATTAAAAAAAAAGAAAGGGAATAAACCCCTACAAATTTACAGCTACTTCCAATTTTCAAACTACAGGACATTGCTGTGAAGAATTGATATCATAGACAATGGACAACCTGATGAGTAGGACCTGTCAGCAAATTCCTAAAATTATTTTCAGCTAGTCTTATAAATTCACACCCTGTAGTATCATAGAACAGACCTTATATTCTATGGAGCTGAGAGGCAGTTTACTATAGTTCACTACTGAAACTGTTTTTACTTAGGGTCAGATTTTTTTCTGGTTTTTTTTTCAGGAACACTTTTTTTCCATTTGCATACTGCGCTTAGAAATATGAAATTCAAATGCGATCACACTACAGATCTATTTTCGCAACACATGTAAATCTAGCATTTCAGAGCTACAAGTCTCCAACTTAGTCAAACTTACTCTTCAGTGTTGTCTGCCATTTGCAACACATTGATTTGGTGAAATCCCTACGATGCTGCACTCACTTTGTTCTTGTAGTTACTCAAGAGCAACCAAAGCACCAGCAAAGTTAACAACAATTACCTGATTATAAGCTCCCATAAGCCAAAATTAAGCGGAGAAGGAATACGCAAAGGAAGAACTAGTTAAACAAAGAGATGAAACCAGCAACCATGCAGTGAACTGCCAGCCTAGTTTTAATGAGCTCATCAGTTTTGCTATCAGCAAAGATTTTCACATGCTAATAATCAGAGAGGGTCACCTGAGCTCAGCTTTTGCTAATCAACACTCTTTCTCATCCAGACTGGAAACTGCTATGCAGACACTTAGCACTCTCACCGGTTACTCATGCCCCAGCAGTTTCCTCCTCCCCAGCAGCAAAACATTTGGTGAGAAGAGAGATTAGAAACCTCTGCAAGTTTGCGGCACTCTCCCACCCTATCCCTTTCCAAAGCTGATTGGTATGAGTGCCTGAATATAATCACTCCACCTTAAAAAATGCAGGACAAACCCATTAGAAATGTTTTCTACTTAATACACAGTCTCTCTGACAAGGAGTTTTTGGTTGTCATATGCCATGGTAATTTTTCCCAGATCACTGAGGAACTCCTTTGAAACCTGTTGCTGGAAGAAAATCCCTTGCCCTTCTCCAAGCCATCTGGTCTTCTGATATTTCTCTCTCTCGCTGCTACAGACTGTAATTAGTCCCAGCTGAACAGGTAGCTAATCTCCTTTAAGAGCCAGAATCACATGGGGCATATATATTTCATTGCAGAGCATGGGCCAATATTTACAGATTAAAAGGAGTTTTCTATTATGTTCCTTTCCTTGTCTTCAGAATCCACACAAATAAGATTGGATTGGAAGTTCAGAGGTAGGAAAAGTATTCACCACATTTTATAATACAGGTAGAAATTAAGAAAACACATATTATTAATTCAAAATTCAAATTGACATGCACTAGAGCTGTCCCACTGCAAAAATAAATAATTAATTGAGAAGATAAAATACTTATTTGCAAATAGCAAGTATTGGCTTTGTAGAAAATGGTGTCAGAAGCTAAAGGTTAGAATTTACTGCCACAAAGAAGATTTCAAATTAGGAAGTGTTAAGTCAAAGAAATTGTGCCAAGTTGGAACTCTGAAAATGCACCTACTGATATTTAAGGTTAATTTATGTATAATACCCCACTAGAATGAAAATGTCTGGGTAACTATATTATCAGAAATTATTTTAGAGAGCTGCAGAAAATGAAATACTGAAAAATAATGAGCACTTTGGAATAGAAAAGCCTATTGCTTATACTTTATTTTATGAAAAGAAAAAGAAAAGAAAACTAACGAGACAGTATAAAACTGTATTTTCATTTCATGGTTATAGCACCAGTGAAATGTCTAAACCAAAACAAATATTGTTCATTATTTATGTTGTTATGAGAAGCCAGCAACAAACTTGACTTATAAGAGTTAATGCAAATTGCTCTTACCACATCCATACATTCATACTACTAAAGTGTGGAAAACTCATAATGAATAATGTGACTTTTTTTCATATTTACTTCACTACCACCTTGAGGTTATAACATATAGCAATTTGAGTAGAAAAAGGAAAAGAAGAGATGGAATCCTGAGGGAGGAAACAAATGTAGACTGCAGTAATTTTCTGCTTAACAATGACTGGCCTACACTCATCCGTATACTTTACCCTACTTCTTCCCTCTGTCCATAAGAGCACGCACATATTTTGAACACTTTGAGTTGAATTTCATGTTATTTATGGTGTAATTACCGTGATCTATGGTAGAGACTTACAGACTCTTGGGTAGCCCCCTGCCATTCTCAGACTGGCAACACTGAGTCTGCAGAAGCAAAATGAATGAAACACAGCAAACGCCTTGGAAAACAATGCTGTGCCATCACCTAGGATAAATAAGACCTGTTTTTTTGGTGGCTGGCACACAGCCTTCTTCACTGACGGCTTCAAACATGACCATCACTCAGAGGCATCTGAATGAAACACTCTAGATTGATGCTGTGAGTGCACAGTGCTCATTTGGGTCGATAATGGCACTGCGCTGCCTTGGGCACGTCTGCTATTCTACAGTGTACCAAGGCTCACACAACCCTAGCTGGAACTAAACCCCCTGCCCAAAAAACTCACTTGTATTAAATGTTGCTATTGAGACTCACAAAGAATAACACAGCACTACATATGGCAGGAAGGGGTGTTTGATGAAAATACTGATTGGAAGCCATGTGTCCCTAGTTCTGCTCCTGATTTTGCAGCTGACCTGCAGTGTGAGACAAAATGAACCATTTTTATCACTTTGTGCCTTTATTTACCTATCCAATAGATAAGGCAACTGAAACATGCTTTTTCTTTGAAAGCAATCAGAGATGGATGTGGGAACAGCAAAATATATACAATGAGATTAAGAAACCTCAAGCACAAAAGGCCCTGATGAATGCCTTCCTAAATAAAGGTCTTGATATCATTTCTTCATCCCTCTAAATAACTGCAATAAAAATAACGTAATTCTTCTTTAGAATTTGGTGATACCATTTGGTCCTGCAATTTTTGTGAAGATCTGAAAGAATCATGTGAATTCTGCATTTGACAAAATGAGGCCAATAACTACCAATCAATCAATTCTTCTCAGATTTTCTACAACAGAACATTAGACATGGAAATAGGGACTAATACTTGTAAGTGGGTAAGACAAAATGATTTTACTGAAGGCTTCCTAGGCAAAATTCAACAAACAGCTATACCTGAAAATGTGTTTCATATTGGGGAAAATGTTTGTGTTGTAAGCACTGCTCTTTTACAGTCAAGTTTATACCCCATGTGCTGTCATGTGGATAAGTAGTTTTCTCAGCCTTAATTTCTTATTTTCCCTTCTTATTTGAATAACAGCTGGGAATGCTGGCATATTATAAACTGCCAATCTCTTCAGAAGCTGCACTTACAAGCATTAAGTAAACATCAGTTATTAAAATTAAGTCTTCAACATGCTGAGAAGCATGCATTTTTATCTCAGATTACAAGTAAATGTGTTAAAAATGAGGATGATGTGCTCCTTTCCTGCCTACCCCTCCTATTAAGTGTAAAATGCACTGATTACAGTAGTTCAAGCTATCCATCCCATTGTGATGATCAGAACAGTTTGTTGTGACAAAGAAATACATCCGGACAAAAGACGGCTTTTTGTAAGGTATCTTTTTCATTCTACAGGATTTACACTGCAGTAATGTCTTATATAAATAGCTTTGCCATATAAATACCTGCGATGAAATACTTTGGAGTTGGCACCAAGATACCTTTGTGGAGGGGAAAGCCATACTAATAGAAGCTATTTTTAACACCTTGAAAAAGTTTATGATTAAGAAGACACACAAAGCAAGAATAGGAGCTGAATGTGATTGAAGTATAGTAAAGATAAAAGGAACAAAGCCAAGTTTAGGTGGATAAACTACAGAAGAACATCTCTAAATTAGTGAAGGTGAAGGAAAAAGTGAGTGGGATATGACTCTCCATCATGTCCTGGGATTAGAAGGGAGTCTGACCAAAATTAAAGAAGGAAATGTAAGTAATCTAGCTATAATCAGTCAAGGGGTATTAAGTGAATGGATTGCCAGTCTCATTTGTTCAACAAAGAGATTAATCTCTGAATAAAGCAATTCTGCAAGAAAATTGTTAGAAAGAACCAGGTTTTGGCTCCTACACTCTAACATCAGAGGAACATCACAGATGTGTTCCCACATCTCATCGTCATACACTGAAAGACTGGCCCCAGGATCATATTAAAGGCATAGAAAACACTGTTGAGGCCAGTTCTCCTTCTGTTTCCGGGTAGTACTTTACATATATACATGTATAGCAGTATTACATATATAGCAGTAGTATGTATATGTAATAAATAGAAACTGGCAGTATTCATTGTGAAAGGCAAGAACACATTTGTAGCCTTATAAAGCCACAGCCCTATTTTTTTACCTGCTTTATATGATGTGCTTCAAAAACTGCCAATCCTTCCTTGGTCAGCATTTGTGCTTCAAAGCATTGCCCAAAATAACAGAAAAATAGGCAGCTGCATTGTAGGTTTGCCTCAATACAACTTGCTTTATCCAGTAGCTTTCTCTTCTGTATTCCTTTTGGTTTTATTTTTTCTTCTTCCCCAGCACATGTACAAAGTGAATCTGATGCCTGGTGCATGTGGTACAGCTGAAAGTCTTGTTGTGCCTCAAGAAAACCTTGTTGATCAATATCAGGTCTATGTAACTTACCGTGCATTCTTTGATCCTTCTCAACTGGTTATTAAAAAACCATGTCCCTGTGTTAGTCATCTACACACTGCATTGCTGGGTTTGAGTTCTCCAATAGTGATACAGGCACACAGAGATAGCGTCGAAAGAGAAATATAATTCCATCTGGACAAACAACACTGATTGACAGAGTTATTTTTAAGAACACTTATCACTTAGGTTTTCATGTGTAAAATGAGATAACAGATCTTTTCATTTTTTTTAACTAACACTCTCCAAGTCCAAGGACACTATGTTTCACCAAGAATTCTTGAGTGGTGTATTTGCACTGTGATTATTCACAATAATTCATGGTTTTGTCAGCTATGCATTGCAGAGTATATATGAACAAGAGTCAGATGATGGAGTATGAGTAAAAGTAAAAATATTATATTTATCTTGAGAGTTTTCACTAGATATGTTTGCTAGCACATTCATACTGGAAGCAGAAGACATTAAGGATGAGCTAGAAGCCCTCTATATTTTACTGATCCAACATGGGGTGAATGAGAATCTGGCCCTGCAAGTGCTGCACAGTGAGTGAAGTGCTATTAACACCAGACACATTTCTACACAATACACGAGAAGCTATCACTCAGAAAGTGCTAAAGAAACAGCGTACATAATTTTCACTGTAACTTTTTCCCCCTACTTCCTTCAAGTAGGAAATCCTTCTCAGGTGGGCAAGTGAATTTTAATTTTCCACCTAACAATAAATCTGCATCTAAAAACAGGATAACAAGTCCTGTTATGGTTTTGACATTTATTTGAATAGTAATGTGATTCCAATTCATTACCAAGCCAACCTCAGTCATCTAAAGCTGATGTTTCTATAAACTTCATATTTGCTAACAGTACTCCAGAGTACCTGTGGAGCTCCTTGGAGTTAGCTGCTATAAAAAAAACAAACAAGCAAGAAAACCAACCCAAGAAAGAAATGCCCCCAAAACTAAAAAATCCCTTTATTCTAAAGAATGTATGTTGCAAACAGAGTAAGAAAAGCAACAAAAAACCCCTGCAGCTAAACTGTTGTGAATAGTTTATATTGTGAGTTTCCTGATCAGCTAGGAAGGAAGATAAATCTTATGACTCCTCCAGAGTCACTGATCATTCCTACCTTTCATTGAATGAACAGAAAAATATATTTATTTATATGTATTTTAAGTCTGTCAACTGGAGAGCCTGCTAAAAATCAGCATTTAATGGAGAGACATTTGAGGACAACCTGAGTAACTATATCAAACTGAAGAATAAAGTTCAGAATATATCTCATATACGTTATCTCATCAGATATACTGTGAATCACTTATAAAAGAAACCTTCACATTGCTGCTAGGATATTTTCTAGCAAACATTCACCAGCTCTGACATAATTTTTGTAAATACTTCTAATTCATATGAAGACAGTATATGAAATCACTGTAGATATTGTTGTTTATTTTTAATTTTCTATGGGTTATAAAACACACACTTAGAACTAAATGCCAATCGTTTCCTCTTCAATGTTGCTGAACAAGATATCAGATTCCTAATGAGGAAAAACCAGAACATCAGTTTGTTATGCATCTTATTCATGAGTACATCCAGAAAGGCTGAATAGATGACTGACTGTAATAAGGAATAGCTAATGATACACAGCACAGTAGACATTTTTCATTATACATCACTTCTCTCTAGTCACCAAAAGTATGGATTAGCAATGAAGCTGGGAAAAGGAACACACCTGACATTTTGGTGCTTCAGTCAGCTCATACAAATGAGCTAATTTTCAATACATTGTTGCAAACTCAACAGAACTTCCTGAACATCTTATCTTTTCAAATTAGAGATACAGGGAGCAAAATTATAGATTCCCCTCTTGTGCATTTAGTTGTCAAAAATAAAAGGCAATGAAAAATACATATATATGTATCACTCGAGTGAAATATGATGAACGAAGGAAAAGGACAACACCACTAAGAAACACATTTGCTGTTAATGACTCTAATTTCTGTTTCTGATTTTTTGCCTCTTACAGTCCTAACAAAGGCCCTGCCATAGTACAGAAACACTTCCAGGAAAATGGGAAAACCAGTGAAGTGAGTTTGTTTATTTTTAACCTGTGTGAAAGAAAAGCATGTTTGCATAAAGTGATGTATCCAGGCTTGCATTTCTGAGAGAGTTTTTCGTATCACAGAATCTGACTGAGTTTTAATGTATGTTTATAAATTATCATGACCACGAGAAGACTCACTCCTTTTCTAACCTTGAAAAGAAGTTACATCTCAGCTACAGTGATTGTTCTAATATAGTGAGGTGAGTATTCCTAAATATGAAAGTTTAGAGACAAACTGCTGGTACTAAATATGCAAAAGGGTTCCTTAACCATGTACCTCTGCCCCATCCTACCTGTCAGAGACCTTTTTTCCTTTCTGCCCTCACATCAAATATGACCATTGTCAAATGCACAATAGGCACAGGGTCATGCAATCTTTTCTTTGCTGACCTTTGCAAAACTGCTTTATAGTCTCTCATAGGAGACTGAAATTAGTCCACTGGGAAAGAGAGGTATCTGGGGTCTGAATATGCTTTCCTTCCTGCAGAAAGCATGTTGTATAACTGTGTGAGTAATACTTCAAAAGGACATGGTTGTCTTTTCTTCCACTCTCTTATTACTACAACCAGAGCTTGAAAGTTTCATTATTCCACATATTTCTGAGGTATGTTTTATTTGAACAGATTCTCAAGGAAATACCTGTAAATGGAAATCTTATGACTGAGAAAGAAATCATAGAAATTTTGTGGTTCCAGTCAGAACTCTTTTTTTTTTTTCTCTCATAGCACACCAAATTATAACAAAAATAAGTGGTTTCAGCCTTCTTATGTAAGGGTTGATGCACCTAACAGAAAAATAATTCTTTTCAGACATAAAAAAAATTATTAGAATCTTAATTGAATAGCAAGCTGTTAAAAATTATTTCATATAGTGTTCTAAATGAAAAATAGCATCAATACATTATTCTATTAATTCTTTCATTTGAGAAACATGCTTCATCCATAGATATAAGAAGCAGGAAAGAGCACAATGTAAAGTTTTGGAGTAAAGATCTTGCACATAGCCAGAAACACTACTGAGGATGATACACTTGCTTGCTGTTTTGGAATGACTGATTAGAAAGCTGTGTAGAGTAAATTTCTGTAGAAGCTAAAGAGGAAGAGACCAAACATCAGATTTTCATACCTCCAAACTGATGGTGAGGTGAGATTTGACAAAATTTAATATCTCTGAGCAGTGGGGTTGATGTCTCATTAATTCTGTTTTACTGCATAATGATGCTTTGGGATTAGCAAGTATGGTTTGTCATGCAACTTTAAAAATATACAAACCTGTACAGCTTTATTTTCTGTTCTAGCCTCTCTTTTCTCTACATGTAATACCTTTGAGAACTCTGTTAATGTTCTAATACATTTTTAATGAAGAATAACAAACTGTTAAATCACACATTAATTATATTACTACATCCTTAATGTAATGAATAAGTAAAATCTTAAAATGTAAAAAGCTGTTACTATGAGTAGAAAGTTACCAAAACATGGCTGATAAGTAAAAAAGACGCCATCCATATACCAGAGTTTATCTACTGACATGTGATTACTGTGTAGCTACTAAATAAACAGTAACAGTCCGTCGTTTCAGGAATATACAAGCTTAACTCTGTAACAGACATAAAAAGCCAAGGGAACATCATGAGATACTGCATCAAGATACAGCTGTCAGATGTATATTGAAATTATCATAATTTTCTAAATATGCCAATGTAGGTCAGGAGGCAGTTTTTGTTTGGTTTTTTTTTAATGTACACGTACAACAATCAAGAAAAGGAGAACCCAAAACCAGAACCTGAGATCCAGCTTCCTTCTAAAGTCAGGACCTTAAAACCATCTCTCTTACGAATGCTACAAACCAGGTCTATTCCTACTTGCCAAACTAAAACCTTGAAACAAAGATCCCTAGGAAAACACAAGTATTAGCTTTAATCTAAATCTTGACCATAAACCTGCAACCTAATTTTCAAAGTTCAGTTCTCTGTCCTAAGCAGCCTTTAAATTGATTTCATAAGTGTCAAACTTTGCAATCAGAAAGCCAAAGGAGGTAAACCTGCTCTGCATATCTGAAAGGCAGACTTGGCAAGCCCGGCATGAGAATAAGGGTTTCCTTCATGGTGGACTCTACCTTGGGCTAGTATTCAAAGTCAGCTGAAATCTTCACTGGGGATTCATAGGCACAACACTGTCCAAGATAGATATTAGAGACATTATTGTGCCTTCTAATTAAACTACTGGGTAAAACTCAAAGTATTTCCTAATACTGCTTATGTATCTGATTCCAAACAACCACATCAGCAGGCATCTGTTTTTTCTCTGTAAAAAGTCTTCTTTAATGTTTTTTAAGGTTCTTAAGATCACAAGCAATTTTTTGAGTTCTCCTCAATGAATTATTGCTGCTAATGAAAGAGTCAATGGGAGCTAACTGTATTAAAATGGCAACTGCATTTAGTGACAGTGAACTGCTTTAAAAAAACGCCATTAGACCTTATAAGAAAGTGTGGTCATACTTGTAACATTCAAACCTCAAAATCTTCTTTGCAGCAGGTAGTCCAGGCTTAGGCAAAAGTGGGCAGTGTCCAGCTTCTCAGTGTCAGCCCAAGGGCCATGAACTGCAGCTTCTCAAAGAAACAGGCTTCCAAATTTCACCTGCTTGAAATGAGGACAAGTTCTTTGGGAAAGAGGATATACTTTTCTGTCATGCTTATAGATGTATCTGCTAAAAACTAAATGCATGAGCATTAACCTCAGCTTGAGAGAAATCTTCATAGTCAGGAGTGGTCAAGCTCTGTGAAAATTTCCCATCCTTGTCAAGAGGAAGAAACACCTTGCAATGATCTACCTATGCCTGATCATAACTGAGAGAAAAGGACCATAGGTTGCTTCAGGTGGGATCTAAACATAAGCTGGACTGTCAAATCAATTGAAATTTGACCCTCTTGGAGGAATTTTTCTTTCCCTCCCTGTTTGCAATACTCTTTGGCAATAGATTTTCTTTTATATATATACACATATACATATGTATATATAGGGAATACCTGCATAATATAAAAGTAATAGTAATTAACACATATTTTTTTCCATCAGAGAAATTGGCCAGATACATATATCTTGGGTATGAACTGTTGAGAGCATAGAAACAGGGAGAAGAAAATTGATCATTTTTTCTTTAGCAACATTTTCATAAGGCAGTGAACCTCTGTCATTAAACAACCCTGCATAGTTAACAGGAATACAGAATCATTACAGACCATCTTTGTGCACAAGAGCTTCTCCATAGAGCTAAGGTCAGCTAAGCCATAACCTGTATCTATGTAGTTCTTTTTCTGTCATAAGCTAGTGAAGATGCAGCTCAAGAGATAAGAGAAAGAAGAGTGGTTTCTGCCTCTGAAAAAAGGAGGGAGTGATAGCAAACACAATAAAAGTAGTATGCAAATAGTAACATGATGAGTATGAAGAGCATCAAAGTCAGGAAAAGCTGTGATTCACAGCCTTGACCTGGAACAATTTTGCAGCCTAAGTGACAAATATTTAGTTAGTCCATTGTATAGTGTCACCTTCAGTGTTGAAATATTTTCACTGTTTCAATTTCTGGCAGTTTCTTAAAATATTAGTCCAACTCTTTTCTCTGCCTCCCCTTACCCAGTCCTGATTACAGTCAAACTATCCCAGCTATGGGGATAGCTCTGGATCTGCACTTCAATTTCCACTCAGATCACCAGTCAGCGCTTTGCAGCCTGCCAAGAAAAGGCACCTGCAGAGGTGCTCTGCAACAGTGATATGGCTTTAGTTGGTAGATTTCAGTCTTTCTTATATTTTCTATGGTTAGCAGATTGTTATGGCTCATTGCCATTCCTGGTATATTGTATAGCCTGTACAGACTACTTGGAGCTGTTCAGCATTGGCTTTTGCAGATATTCATCCCTCAGATATAATATATAGAAAGGATTGTAACAATTTTGGAAGGATTGTCCTTGCATCAACTTTGTGCGCAAAATGTGGCACCACCAGCAAACACAGGCCTATAGCGCCCTGTGCATCTTTGGCCACCATCACACTCATAAAGGCTGTTCCAGAGCTGACTCCACTGAAGGCACACCAGGCCCCCCACTCGATGTGGCTGGATTGTGGGTCACACATACATTGCACTGTATTTGTACGTTTCATCCCACAGTTCAGATTGCTCCTCTCTTTTTAATTTTATGCATGCAAGATGAAAGGGTTCTTGAACACTAGATAAATCTTGTGCCTGACTGAAGAGAAAGGGCAAAAAGAGATTATAAATTACATTTTCTAGTTTTCCAATCTGCTTACCAGATTCTTCTTTTTTAGCATGTGCAAGTAGAAAGAGCCTATTGGGTCAACTAGCTTATAATTAATTATTGATTAGATATTACAGCCATATGCTGAGATTCACTTGGAAACCAAAGGACTTCCTTGGTTCTTGTGTTAGCATTTATTAAATATGCATTATTAATCTGAATTATGTTGTGTTCAAATGTAAGCCCTTAGAGCAAAGATAATGATCACAGCATTAGTATTTGTAACACAGAATTGATTTTCCAGCTTCACCAAATTAGCTGAAATATGGGATAAGCTGCAGGTGTTGAAGAATGAATGCTACTAGAGTAAGTTGGCACACTTAGTTTTTTCTATGTACCCCAATAAAATAAATAAAAAACAAACCTAAACTTAATTTGTTCCCCTAAATAGTGCAGGCATAAACAACATCTAGAGGTCTTTAAAAAATAATTAAGAAACCTTATTCATACATCATGGTTCACACATTTTTGTTCTACACACAAGCCTTGCAACATCCAAAAAAATTAACTTTAGTTTTCCATATGCAGCTATTTCACAGAAAACTGGTAAAAATTCTGTGAAGTAACTGGTTTGATATTTCACTATATATTTTGAAATAAATTATTTTCTTCTTCTTGTGACCAAATATATTTATGTAGTAAAGAAACAAGAGTGATTAAATTAAATATATGACAATATTTATGATAGTTGTTTGAGCACATCTTGAAACCTGACCATGAAATTTGTACCTTAGTAACAATCTTAAAGAAAAAAAGCAAGAAACCAAAAACTGACCCAGTGGTGTGAAGGATCAATGTTAGTTATTACATAACAACATTATAGGATAATTTAATGCATTTGATAGCACTTCTATCTAATGACTAGTTTACCATTTCTCTATAGCCAAAATGGTCTGTGATTTGCATGGAGAATTTTCACATTTATATTCATATTGCTTTCACTCAGCAACAAGAATTCAAAAAGAAATGTACTGACATGGTTATAAGCTTCACAAAAATTTCTAGGGTCCTGGGTGGGAGATACAGGATGTGAAAATACACTTCTGTCTGCTTTTTTCTTTGTAATACTTCAAAATTATGGTTAAAAGCAGAGAAGAAAGAGGAAGTGGATTTATTCTCTGGTAATTATGCAGTATGCAGTTTCTCTGACAAGGCTCAGCAGTGCTTGGAAGGGATAGGGAGTTCAAGAACAGGCTTTTGCCTCATGATTTAAAACTCCAGGAAAAAAAAAAAACAGTTAAAGTTTATTTCACTATTTTGTTGTTGTGGGATTTTTTGTTTTGCCACAGACAGAGGCTGGTGTTTCATTTACTTTATGGCTACTAAACCTGAAATATAAAGGGAATTTTGTAACAGAGAAGACAGTGGACACTTGGAGTTCAGTTGTTCATTATACCTACTAACCTACTTACCACTTTGCATGAATAAAATATTGGCACAAAACAACAATGACAATAAAACCCCATCACTTTTGGGTATACTTGTATTTAGAATTTAAATAAGGACAAGAGCTTAATACTGTTTTGATGTTTGATTGCACTAAGGGAGAAAAGGAATATTAAACTGAGTGCAGCAGGTTTAATACATATCTGTATGAATACATGCCCACACACACAAATTACAAATAAAGAGCAGACTAGGGAAAGAAAACACATTTTTCTATTACAGTTAACACTGGTTTTATAGTCGCTGCTCATTTTATGTCTGCATTGTACTTTTGTTGTTTAACTCTCCCTTTGCTACAATTATGTTTAAGCTCAGGTATATTTACTTTCTATCTCTACTCAAAAAGTTAGTAAGAATTAATTTACAGCTGCACTAGTCAGAACATGAAAAGAAATAAAAAAGGAACTTGATGCAGTGTATGCTCAAAAAAAAAATTAAATGCATTTTGATCTTTAAGGTGGAAATCAATTTATGAGAATGTTTTCCCCCGTTTGTATCCGTAAGAATTAACAGGTATTATGTTATATACTGAAGACCCTACCTATTCTTATCCAAATAAAATACAACATGATTTTCAGCAAACAAGGATGTAAATAAATAACCTGAAATACAAAAATTAGAAAATTTTTTGTAATAGGCTGCACCCTGTTGGTTCACATCTTCCAAATTCAGCCAAATTATTTTAAAGGTAAAACCACCTTTCACATACCTACAATTATTTCATCACATATCATGGAGACTTCATTTCTGATTTAAAGCTAATACAATGGTATACAACAGATTATTAAAATTATTCTCCCATATTATTGCTTAAATGACAACTACGTTTTATTTAAATAAAGAAGTTACTACCATTTCCATTGTAATATATCATAAAATTGATTTCTTTATTATATTTTTAATATACCTGCAGTTTAACACGTTCCAGCAATGGAAATGCATGTGTTTGTTTTCACAAATTTTTTGCATGGGGAATGAACTGTTTGAAGAGCACAAAACTGAAATTACATTTTAAGGTGAAAAAAAGAGTTTTTGAGCTTTCTTACCCTAACCTCCACAGCAAAAAGCCCACAAATACTCTGAACAGACTTCATATAGGTGCATGTGTGGTCTGGATATATTTGTACACTGTATTAACCAGGGGGTTCCCATGTGTGCACGTACTATGCCATAGCACTAAGCCTTCAGTATAAATAGGAACATGAATGTTTTCTGTCTTGTTTCTCTCAAGAGGTTAATCCAGCAGTATCAGCTTAACAGTTTAGCAATACTCATATTGGATCATAGAGCAGCAGCAAAAGGAAAAAGGGAGAAGATGTTGAGTGACAAAAGGAGGCAAGATAAGGCAAGAAAAATTATGGCTCCAAAATTACTGTTCAATCATTTGACAAGTTATTCCCAGGTACCCAGACAGCATTGGAATGACTAGTGGGAGCAAGCATGATGGAAGCTGTGCCTTAGCTGATGTAAAGATTCACAGCATTTTTGAGGTTAATAGAACATGTGGGAATTTACTCCCAGGTCTTTGATAAAGTTTGGATGAAAGGCAGAATTTCCATTTTCAAGGAAAAATAAAAATCTATTTTTCATTCTGATTTAAAAAAGAAAATCAACAGCTTGTGTTTCCTGTAAAATGAAAGCCTTTTGAAAATCCATCTACTGAAGGAAGGAAGGAGAAAATGCATAAAGATATGTAAATAAATAAATGGAAAAGTTGTTGCTGGGTTGGATAACTAAATGTATTACATACCTGAAGGTGGCTGTCCCCAGCTACTTTGGGGAAAAGCAACATTCCTTTATACAGTCCACAAGAGATGTTCACGCACTTTTTATTAGTAGAGACAACAATGAGAGCTGGGTATTGCTCTGTTTAAAGCTTCCTCTGAAGAATTTTGTTCTCATCTCAGTGCAGGCAGACTCCAGTCCCATGGGTCTGTGGAACAACTAACCACCACCTACCTCTGCTACCTCCCCTGTCCTTCAGATACATTCCTCCTCAGAGCCTGTGCTCCTGTGCTTCGAGGTGCAGCCTAGCCCACAGAGATTAATTCACTTTAGCATTGCTAAATGACTAAAATGTTATAGATTTTTTCCAATGCTTTACTTTATAAAGTAGGGAAAACAAATATTTCTGATTTGATTTGGCTGCAAGACCTACAGTTTCCTGTGCTCAGTTGTTAACTAGGGTCGTACCTATCTATTGAGTATTGCGCTTGGAGATAATGAGGGGATGCTTTGTGATATTTTTTCATTGCTGTCACCCATCACGATTGCTTAAATCTAATTGTAAAGTAAATGAATTGGTGCAGTCCCTATGCCATTACTCAGGCAGAGGGTGACTGCTAGCCCATGTGCAGGCTTTGCAACCTCCAGATGCTGAAACCAAATAAGAAGGAAGACTTAAGTTGCAGTCATTATAACCCTGAATGAAGTCTTTCGATTTCTCCTTTTATAATCTGAGTTTCATTCCTAGGCCTGTATGACCCACTTATTTCAGACCACACTTACTCAATACCTAGGTCCCATAATGAGTGAATTTATTATGGCAATTAATTATTAATAAATATACACTTAGGACAGGGATGCATTCTAACAAAAATAAAGAGAGACTACATGGAAACTGTGCCTTGAAACATATAAGCAGGTAATTTAAAATTTTATTTTAAGATTGCCCAGAATTAGTTTGTAGTATAGAAAAGATCATTCCTGTATGCTAAGCTTAGCAGCTTAAACATATTTTACCTAGAGTGTGAAAATAAAAGAAAAATTATACACCTCAAGAGTGAGCAACCTTGGAAACAAGATGAAGAATATAAGTGGTAGTTTTCTGTCATTAGATCTCCTTAAGAACCATTAGAGAAATGTCTTTTTGGGAACACATTGTATGTTCTGTCACATCTCCTCCGATCACAATTACTTGTGTTAATATTTCTGTATATGATATATATATATTTCATTGCTCATCATTCAAGAAAGGTATTATAAGCATGAGTGATTACATTTTGTATTTCAGTATAAGAACACTTAGAGTCTTCTAGAAGCTTTAGCACAGTCCTTCTGATTCACAAGATCCCTATGAAACTACTTTAATAGATAGATGAAATTGGAAATGTGTCTTGTATGCCTATCTTGTTAAGTTGCTATGAGCTGCTTTAGTCTTGCCTATCCCAGAAGCTAATTTTCACTTCTAATTCCAGGAAAAGATCTCTGATATACAGTAACAATTACGTGGATGTAAACATCAAAGCAAAAATTTCTACAAATACAGCCAAGAAAACTTCATCCAGAAAAAATGTCAGTGTTAGTGTTTGCTAGTAAACAGTCTCCTAAGAGATCCAAAAGCTCCTTCCTCCTGCCGCAGCTAACCCTGTAAGTGGAGGTGTGAGGGATCAGAGCAGCTTCAGGAATCAGCTGATAACACGTGCTGCCAGCCAGCTAAAAATGATGAATGAGAACACAATAAAAAGCAATAATTAACCTTTTCTGTATACTGAATTTTGGAGATGAGCTATCATTAGATGTATAAAACTGGCCCAACCAATACTTCAAATTCTGCCACTAATAACAAAAAGAGCTTATGAAGAGGGTGCTCAGTTCATCATGGTTTACCAGAGCCCATTTGGTAACAGTTAAATAATGCATGCAAGCTTGGAAAGCTCCAGAAAGTCTCAGTCAAAGTTCATTCTAGGTCTCAAACTTTGAGGAGAAATGTTAAAACCCTGCATCCAGTGAGTGGATTGCTCATCATCTATGCACAATACATGGTTCACTGACTGACTTATCATTCTGAGAAGGAAATCTATTTGTAGGCTGTAAATTACTAAGCTGAAACTTCCATGCTAGTAGCTTTCAATGCACTTTGTTTCAGGAATGCTGACAAAAAAATCCAGGGTGATGCATCTTCTTTTACTGTAAAATATGTGTTACAATTTAGAAATATTGATGAAAAGTGAAAATCAATTTCTTCTGTCATACCTTTGAGCAGAGGCCATTTGAAAGGTGATATGCTGCAGTTCCAATCTCTCTTCCATTTTGCAGCACCTTTGGAAAAAAACCAAGTAGGTAAAACAAAATGGTCAAAGGGAAAAGAAGAAGAAGTTAAAAAAAAAAGAACAGAAATTTTAAAATAAGTGCTTATGGTGTCACTATACACTTCTCCAGCAAGAAGTCTGGCATATTCTTTTTATTTTGTGCTAGATCCATCATCCACTTAAATGAAGATACAGGCTATTACTTGCTTCAGTAGGAGTTGGAACAAACCTCTGAATTGCAATTGTCAGGGTCTTTCTTGCTTTGTGGTATGAAATAACAGCAGGTATTAAAGAGATTCAGCACTTTGAAGGCATTTTTACAGCATTCAGATAGAAATAAATTACCGAACACTCATTGAATAGTGCAATGTTGCCCTATAATTGCATGTTCCGATAAACATACATTTCATGACAGAACATTTGAGGATCTTTAGGAGTACTTGGAATTTAATCCCAAAGAATTCACAAAAATATACAGAACTGTATTGTGGCTAGAAAGATGTAAAAAGGGCCCAATATCAATGGATGAACAAATAGTAAATTCTAGTCCTATTTTATGCATTTTAAGAAACATCAAATTTTGGGAAAACAAATTTTTTCATTACCTTTTTTTAATTGGGTTAAATTCAACAGTCTGTTTCCTTTGGATGTATTTTAGTTTGGTTGCTTTCAGAAGATGCAAAATGCTTCATGAATGTTTTCAAGATGGAACATTTCAACTTTCCATTTTAAAGTTGAAAAAAAATCCCCAAATAACAGAGATGGAGTAGAAGAGGCTGAAACACATACATGCATCATCTGCCTTTGATCATCTTCCAGCTTTACACAGGAAGCCATCAAAAATAAAATAAGTGAAACCAATTTCCCTTCCTTGTTTTTATCTATTTATTTTCATCCCACGAACTAAAGCTGCCTTTATTTTCTACTTTAAAGTTCTACTTATGTACAGTAAGAAAATACAGTGTTTAATTCAGAAACTTTAAAAAAGTAAATATCAAAATATGTCAGAGTTGCAGCTGCACTTGCTGTCCATCTCCTCAGTGATTCATATCGATCATGTGCAAAAGCAAGTGGCTGTTACCTTCTACTATTTGGGACTGAAATGTCCCAGTATTTCCTCTACAAAACATTGGGAAAAATGCCAGAAAGCCCACTAGGACTCCCCATATTACACTCACTGCTAGTCTGTCTTCTCTAATCATCACCAGAGGGTCTCTGCATACTGATTTAGATGTCTTAACTCAGCCACATCTCTTCTCAGAGGTATATATGTATCTTTTTTTATAGTTTATATCCCCAAAATACAGATTTTTATTTGGTATTTGTTTGTCTTCAGGCAGCAGCAAGCACAGCTGGACTCCCACACTGATCTACAGATTCCAGATACATTTAAACAAGGCAGTATTTACAGAGGAAGGAGGAGAGACATGAAGATTTTCTCACTTTTGTTCACCTGAACATGTGTAAGCTTGTGTAAGCATGAGTGTAAACTGTTATGTAAGATCTCACAGCTGAAGTTTTCAGTTTAGAGAACAGTAGCTACAATCTCATGTTTTATTAGCTTTCATTCTGTTTGCAGCCTTTTCTTGTCACCCCTTACACTCCTCTCCCATAATTGCTGCCTAATATCCAGGAGGGGTTTTTTATTTAACTCTTATATATATATATCCACTGCCTCTCTTACATGTATCTTCCCTCAAAAGGTAAAATACTCTAAGCCTCAGATCCCAAAATGTATCTTAACTTTTCTGTATTGTGTAAAAATCACATGAAGGATAAGATCACTGGAACTCTTCTTCTTCCAGTCAAAGAAACATGAAAATAAATGCAATGAAATGGCTCTTTCAAAAAATCTTTTTGAAGACTTCCAGGGAATACATTAATAAATACCACAGACTCAAGGAAACAGGTTGCTTACAGCACTGTCCCTCCAGGCTTTGGCTCCCTAGGCTACTTTTCATTCCAAGGTCACAGCAGCATACTACAAATCCCATGTAAAGGGCTTCCATGGAGGAGAGAGACTGTGTGTGTGTGTGTTTGGGGGTGGTGTCTTGGTTTGAAAGACAGGTGTCTGCCTAAGGAAGGCAGAAGCCTCCCTTGGAATGGAAGATACAACCCCCCTTCCCTCCAAATTATTATAATTTTGATATCAAGGGGCTTTCAGGTAAAGATATGGGAAACAGGAATAACAGTTCTTTAATAATATATGTGTGTGTATATATAAAACAAGGCAGGGAAAAAACTGATTTAAACTGACAGAATCAGATACGACCCGATCCTGTTAGTCAGGGTAGCATTAGCAGTCCGGTAAGGTGGTGGCTGCAGTCCTTCTGAAGTGAACAGATGTGGTTCTGTTGAAGCGGTGATCCTGTATAGAAAGATCTGGTCTTCCTCAGAAGGTCCAGTGGTAGGTATGTAGCTCTTGACCTCTGGAAAATCCGATGGGAAAAGGCTACCTGTGGTCTTCAAAAATCCCAGTTTATATCCAGGATGGAATGCTTGCTTTCTCCCTCTGGGTGGAGCATCTCACAATGGAATGATGAGTCATGAGATAAGGCACTGATGGGCCGTTAACAGGACATAGTCTTGAGGGAGGAGGCAGGGAGCACTGCCCCACCTGCTTTTAACAGCTCATGAAGATGGTGATAGAATACATGCTTGTGGGCACATCTTACATTGTAACCTAGGGCAGGTGGGGAGGAGGAAGATGGAATGGTAGAAAGAACTGTTTTCCCATCTCTAGAACAACACAATATTGACCATGTTTACTATTTCCAAATGTGACAGGACCCAAACCCAACGAAATTTCTCTTAAACCATCCTATGACACGACAATTGAAAGAAAAAAAACCCAACAAATTAAGGAAAGACTCCAGAGCTGTCATACAGTTTCATTCAAAGTGCTTTTTAATAAAGAATCTAAAAAGGGAAATTGTGTCCCCAAAGGTTGTTAGATCTTGAATTATATTTTCCTTCTTTCCCCCTCTCTATATTTATTGTACTTTGCTTCAGCTTGTCTGATTTATTGTCCCGTTTGAACAATAAAACAGGGTCATTTGTTTGAAGTGTTTTCATTATTATTTTGTTTTATTTTTGCATTTCCCCCACAAGTCCAATTAACTCCTGCTTTGTTGGAAAGCCAACTGTATGTACAAAGTAGCTTACAAACATTTTAATAATCACTCAGTGGCTGCATGTGGTATTTATTTAAAACGTTGTCTTACATAATACATGTTCATGTTTTGATAGCACAGAATAACATGTGCTTTGAAAAAGATATTGCCCAGAGAAGCTATTAAACCATCCCAATTATATTCCTACTTATAACTATTTACCTCGCGTATAATATTTAACTGTACCCTTTTTGCCCTAATCATGGATACCAAATAATCTTTCCTCAGGTGATCTGTGGCAAAGAAAGTTATAGAGCTTCAGAAATAGAAACAGATTCTCTGTTATGATCCTTCAAAATGGAAGTGAATGGGCTCAGGAATTGTTACAAAAGGAATAAAATGTTAAGAATCAGAAACAAAAAGTGAAATTTGTTTACTGGAGGGAGGTTTGAATTGTTAAGCTGGAAGATCACAAATTGAGGCCTTACATTTTGAGGCATATTAAGTAGGATAGAGGTATCTCTTGCAACATTTGCAATATGTTGTTGCCATATCTATGTCATTCAGGAACGATAAAGCCTACAAAGGAATCATGAAATTAATAAAACCATGCTTACAACTTCAGACTCATACAAACGTTTCAAAATGCACAACAGCTCTGACTTTGTTTCTGTAATTTCAATTTGATTATGCTCTTCAAATTGACACTAGAGAAGATTGGAGTAATGCTTCCAAGCACAGAAACACATTATCCCTAAGAGCAATTATTTTAAGATTTTTGAATATGGGTATATTCTTTTGATAGTTCTGTATGAAAAAGTGAAAATATTAGATAATCTTAAATATTAGCACCTATAATAATAACAAAATAAAGCACTGCATTTCAGTGAAAAACACCTGTAATTTATAGTTAGTTCATAAACTTGGTAAACTGTAACTACACTGTAAATCAGTAACTCCTTTTATTAAGTAAATAAGATGTTTTAAAATTTGGGCATTTGAGTGAGGTACGTACAGCACTCTCCAGTTCATGCTCTGTGTGCTGCAGATAATGGGTTTTTCCAATGCATGCATGAACTAAATTCCATGTCCCTTTGCTCTCTTTTTATTACTTTAAATCTTATTACACCATTGATTTTTAAAACAGAACTCCCCACAGAAGCCAACAGGACTGTGCGTGGAAATCGATGGTATCATATGGCCTTAAGTATTCCATTACTTGGCTGCAGAGATGTACTGAACATGTTAAAAAGGGTGAAAACAACATCAGCAGGTAGGTTTCAAATAGACAAAAGAAAAGAAAAAAAAGAAATCTCCTTTCAACCAATGATTTCTGCAAGTAAAAGGTGAAGTAGATTTTCTCCTGCCTCTCCAAGGGAAGCAAGATAGGAGAAACTGAAACCACATCCCCATGACCCACAGGCACTGCTGCATCCCTATCCCCCAGGTACAACCTTCTGAAACAAGGATGGGCTTTATTATCCCATCAATATACTCCACTGCTGCCCCTTCATCAGGACATCAAGAGATGTCTCTCTGCTAGTTTCTATGAAAATAATAGACATTTCATATATGTGAGGGCATGTGTGTCTATCTTTTGTTCTTGGCACTTCTGTAGCTAGAACTTGCACATAACTGAGAAATGCCTAGGACCCAGAAACTCAGAAATCTTTAAATATGTGGCATTGATTGGTACAGAATCAACAGGAATAAAATCAGATTTTAGCTACTTCAGACACAGATCATGAATGGTGAGGGATATTATCAGTTTATCCTCTTTTACAATGCAGGTTTGCAAACATCAGTAAAAAAAGCTTGAAAAAACGCTTACAAGCACTGGTCATTTATTAGGAAAAGACAACACAAATAATACAACTTTGCTGTAATGGTCATAAATTGCAGATCAGTGACTAGACATGAATCTAATGAATCCAATTTTTGTAATGGTTCAAGTGGGGTAATTTATATTCTAAGGGAGCAAAAGGTACATAGTGTACTACCTTAATCTCTCAGACCAACTTCAAACATGGCCAAACTCATCTCCTTTCCTAGTAAATTGTCCAAACTTGATCACGTCTCTCTTTCTCTCCTATCATCCATATAACTGCAGCTCAAAGGAACAGTAATTTGTACAGAAGAGATCATATTTAACATACAAAATTCAGTGAAAATAAAACTAATGCACAATCTTTTATACAAGGAGCAGACATGTCGAAGAGTAAATATCATGTGTGGGGGGAAAAAAACCCAACACATCAATCTAAACTGAATTTTTTCATTATGCCCTCATATGGTTCCTCTCTGATTAGAACAACTTTCTTTTTAATATTAGGTGCTTAGTAACAGAAAAGAATTTGTAATAACTTTTCTCGCAGATGAAGCATCCGCTCTTTCCTTTCAGGAAGAAACATTTTCTTTTACCCAGCACACATTTTAATTGCCTAAGAAGCAATTTCCCTTATGAATAATTTGAATACAGCTGACTTTTTGACTAAGCAAATTTTCTTCAGAACTCAAATGATGTGTGCACTGTAAAATATGGAAAACCATGTGGCAGGATAGCAGAAGCAAAGTGATGAAGTATAGCATTAATTTTAATGTCATTTAAGAAGTCACCAAGGTTCATACTCTGTCAGTGACACGTGCCTCTGACCAGATGTGTAGCCTACATTTTAGTTCACAGCCACAAAACATTCCTCCACAAACCTCCTTTCACATCATCCCACTTAATGTCAGCTTTGCCATTACAGACCCTCTCTCAGTGCCTCATAAGGGCTCTGGAAAAAAGATCCACTGCAAAGTGGAGTTTGGCTATAAAGCTTTGTCTCTTCATCAGAGAATTTTTTACTGTCTTCCCCTCATATACAGCCCTCATGGGGCTGTGCACTTCCAACTTAAGATATGAATAACTTATTGCAGTCACTATGTCCTGAAGTGGGAAAGCAAGCTTTAGCAGCTAGAATTAAAATAATTTTATTTTCTTTTGACTAAAACATAACAAACCAGAAAAAAAAGAGATTTTAAAATATCTAAAGAAGCACATTATTTTGTAGTGTAATTTGCAGGTGTGAATTTTCAATAAATCATGCAAGAGACTTAGATATCATCTGAGAGTCATAGATAACTTATAACAACTAAAAATTAGATCACCATTTCCATTAACAGAATGGAGCTGTAGACAAATATTGGGTTTAATGATACCACAGGGCCCAAACAGGACTAATAAAGCAGCTTTGTTGATATTGTCAGTGTATATAATTTGGAAATCCATTATCTCATCCTAAAAATGCACTCGATGAATACTTTGTAGAAGCTATATTAGCTGCCTAGTCTAGTAAATAAATTGAAATACTAATTACTCTTTCTTTGGAAAGAGGCTTTGTTGTTTATTTTAATGTTGGAATTATTTCAGTAAGAGGAATTTTATTTTACAAGAACTGTGTTGGGAAAATTTGTCTGCTAAGGGAAATAAATGATTTACTTTTGTACCAACATAAACTACCTCAGCTGATGAGTAACCACTAACCATAACTTAATATAATTTCAGATTATTTGCGTTTTCACTTGCCCATAGCAGCTAAGCCATCTGTTATACCTTTTTTCATTTTTTTTTTAATTCTCTTTAAAAATCAAAAAAGCAAACAGTCTTTATCTATGCTTTTTTAGTGGTACGACAGTGTTCAGCTAAACTGTACTAATGAGTAAGAACTAAAAAATTCAGCAGTTTCTGATGTCTCTTCCAAATGTCTGATACAAGATTTTAGTTCACTGGACCAGATGCATACACAAACTAAACTCTGGCAGATGAACATAAATTCCATTAAGTTCATCTTCAGTGTATTTTAAAATATTCAGCATTTTTTTTCTAATCAGATACAAGTAAAATCAACTAAACCTGCTAAAACCTTATATTAAGCTCCTTTTTATAACAATGACTTAGAATTAATGTACTCTTCAGTTGGAAAGATCTTGTTTAATAGAAGAAATCAAGCAAAAAAAATGTGCTTTGATGTCTGAAATAGCTGTGTTGTTTAAACAGAAATACACTTTTCCTTTAGCAAATAGCAAAACACTTGTAAGAAAATGAGCTCTCAACTTTCAATCATTTAACCCCACCTAACACTGAGCATGGTGAGCTTTTTCCCAAGAGGCTCTTCCTGATTTTATGTGATATGCACTTCTTAAGACAGAAAGTAAAACAACAGCAACTAAAAACCAACCAAACAAAAACCTCCCAAAACAAATGCAAAACAAAAAAAAAAGCCCCAAACCCCACAAAACCACCAAAAAACTCTCAGCTCTCTCCCTGCCATTCATTTGTTCATTTTTCAAGTGACATTGTGCTGCTTGACTGACTCAGTCTCATTCTGTGATGTTTAGTGGATGAGGGAAAGGCCATGAATATCTCTATCTGGACTTTAGCAAAGCCTTTGGCACTGTTTTCTGCAGCATTCTGCTGGAGAAACTAGATTGTCATCATGTGGGCTGGGGTAGTCTTTGGTGGATAAAAATTTGGCTGGTTGGCCCTTCCCACCAGAGAGTGGTAGTGGTGCTGCATCCAGCTGGTGTCAGGTCACCCGTGGTGTTCTCCAGGGCTGAGTCCTGTTTAAGATCTTTATTGACAACCTGGACCCACAGCAAGTTTGCAGATGACACCAAGTTTGGTGGGGATGCTGATCCTCTTGAGGGTAGGAAGACAGTCGATAGTGCTGGATTAATGTTTGGATTTGATCATCCTAAAGGTCTTTTCCAACCTAAATGACTCTATGGATGGGTCATGGGATTTCGAAGAAATACGCATTAAAACTTGGAAAATGTTTCCCCTCTGGAGAACAGCACTAATTAATTCATTAGTGATGAAATGTATTAGTGATGAAAAATGTCCGTGTATTTAGGTCTATCTTCTGGTTAGGGAAATCTTCTCTGGGTGTTGGAGAGAAAACTATTCCCAGAAATTGATACATAAAAGCATCTCTCTGTCGGGAGGAAGTTTAGCAAAACTCTGAGGGAGAAAAATTAAATGAATTCCTAAACTGTTTCTTAGTGTAGACAGATTTCAATATTTAATGGGCACATTGAAGTTGAAAAGAGGATGTGATCTCTTTTTTCCCTTTTTTTTTTTTTTTTTTTTGTCCTTTAAAATTGTAGTGATGAGGTCTTTTTTCTTTTATTTTTACTGAATTTTTTTAAAAAAATCTAATATCCTGCAATCTATAAGTATATATATTTCGAACAAAAATATTCTACCTCTACCACTGGAATCTAAATATAAGTAATTTTATTAAAATTTAGGGTGTGCTATGGTCAGGGAACATCCATGGAAACTGTGCGAAATTACTCAAGTAATAGCTTGAGAACCCCAACAAATTTCTGGTAAAATATCAGACCCAAGTAAAAGAATTACAGGAAAATCTCCTCATACCCAGTATTAATTTGACTTGAGGGAATGAGAGGTGGTGTGGAAATCATCAGAAATCACTAGGGATTCCTTGAATCCAGACACCTGGAAGCAGATTCCTAGGAAACAGATCCTATACTGAGAAATTCTAGTCCCAGAGCTGTCAGTTTAGCAGCAAGGCTGAATGGAGCAGCAGCAGCCTCCACAGGTATCCCATGCCTCCCAGCCCAGGAAAAGTGTTCAACCTTCAATGCCATGTCTGAGAAGCACAAGAGTGGATAAACCCACCATCCAGGACTCACAAAGTCTTAAGGCTCTGACAATTTCATGGAGATGCAAGATCAAATCTAATAGCTTATGGCAGGCTGAGCAGCTTCTTTGCCTTCCTTAATAAGATACAGTAAGTATAATTTAACTTTATCACCTCATAAATCCCAAGAAAAATGTCACTGAATCCTCCAAGGTGTAACTCTTCACTAGTACAATATATTTCAGATTTGTACTTAATTTAGGGGTATCTTATTCTTTTCTCCTTTACAGAACAAACTGGCTCCTCTATTTTAGAGCTGAGACACACTGCCCAGTATGTGTATGCATCCCTTTGAAAATTAGATCAGCACTTGGGGCTCTCCATTTGCTAAGGTGTTATCCAAGCACTGTTCCTTTCATTGCTTTGTTTCTTAATGTTAATATTTTTATCACTGAAGAGTATTTTATGCCAGCCCGGGTGAATTGCAATGTTACAGTGGAAGCTTGCACAGTGTTTGACTTGGTTTGGTCTTGAAACCAGCCCAGTAAAGGTTGACAATACACCTCACTTTGAACTAAATCTACTTGACAACACCATTATACAAGAAAAATAGTTGTATAATTTTAAAGCACCACCAAAGAAGAAGGAACAATTTTTGCCTGAAACATAGGCTAAGCAAGCAAATAGAATTAAAGGAAAATGAAATTTTTTGTAGCCACGTACAGTGATATAGAATTCCACTTGTGATTTCCAACTTGTTGCTTCTCAAAGCTAAGGAAAAAAAAATTTTATATGTTCAGAACTTTTTTTACTTTATTTTTTTATCATTTTTGCAGATGTTTGCTTTTAACTAGTCCAACCAAACTGGCTTAGATAATTCCTAATTTACAGAGCTATTAGACTTTCCCCTGAGCACAGTCTGGGGTTTTTTATAGTCAGCAGTTCTCTTTAAAGTGTGATTTATTCTCAAATCTGAAACTTTGAAAAGCATCACATCTTTGCCTCAAACCTGAAAGTCCTTTTTCCCCACACCCTGGCTCCTACAAAACTTCTCTGTCCACAAGTAAAACCGAAGTAGTGTATGTGAAATACTAGTTTCTAAAATTTCTTATGCTAAATCTATAGAAGGTCTCTATACTGATTTTACCAATAGTACACTGGCTTGTTCATGATTGTGACTGTCACCACTTTTCATTTTCTAGCTCCTTCCCACCTATATGTAATTGTAAGGAAAATATGAATCTAGACCAAATAAAAAAAAAAATTACCCTATCCTGTAATACTAGTGGAACTTTAAGAAAGCCAGACTTCAAGTATGAAAAGAAAAATAGAGGAAGAACATTTTTGCTTGAAAAGCTGTGGAATAGGAAGGTAAAACCAAGAGATATAAGGGAGAAAAAAAAAATCCAGAAAAATACTTTAAGAACTCACTAAGAAATTCTAAGTCCAAATAGAGTATTCAGATGATCAAAGGAATGACTTTAGAGTTAGCAGTTGAAATTTAAGAGAGGATTATTAGTTTTCTTCTCTTTTTCTTCTTAGATGACAATGTATATTGAAATCAAGTCTTACTGCAAGATAATTAATCCACCAGCCAGAACTGGATAAATATAAGTTGCATGGGACTCCAGGAGGTCATCCCATCCGACCTTCTCTCATGACATGGGTCAGATGGCATAGAGCCTTGCCCAGCAGATTACTGAGCATCTTGCAGGACAAAGATGACATTTCCACATGTCTAATCAGTTTCCTTTTCTGTTATAACTTTGGAGAGCAGCTCGTGGCCGTCTTTCATTTCTTTACTCACAACATGTGTGTTCCCAAATTCTGATCCTTTAAGCAAGATCTAGGTGCTATGATAGGTTTCATCAGCAAAATGAGAAGATTTCCATGTCAACTGCCAGTGCCAGTAAATCAAAGATTGTGCCCGAGTGTGGATGCAGACAGTTCATGTACACAGGCAGGTGTGATCACAGTGTGGAAAAAAAGGTGACAAACAGTTTGTTGGGTAAAGGCCAGGCTGCAGGGGGCTTGAGTAAGCTGGTCTAGTGGAAGGTGTCCCTGTCCATGATGGGGGGATTGGAACTGGATGGCCTTTAAGGCCTTTTCCAACCCTAACCATTCTGTGATTCCATAATAAATCACAGCTATGATAAACCTCACTGTGCATCCTCCATGTGCTCCCAGCCAGACCTTTGGAGGATAAAACATGCTCCTTAAAACATACGCACAGGATGCTTTCCTTCACAGTCTGGACAAGTCGAAAACACGTTAAGACCTTTCTGGAAGCCAACACGGTAAGGCACAGTTAGTCAACAGTATTCTCTCCTACAGCAACCTAACTCTCCCCTACACAAACTTTCAAGCTTAATTCTATTTTCTGTTTACACGAACTGCCTTGTTCAGAGCTATATATTAATTTTGGCTTATCAGACTTTGACTTCATGAGGCTGGTGTTTGCAGTGAGATGAGCTTTACCAATATAGTAAAACATACCTGAAGTGCAAGAAAGTGCCGTGGAAGAGGAGGGTACAGGACACCTGCAGTGGTGCTCCTTGCATAAGTGTCCCTCCTAAGGGTAAGAATTGACATGTGAAATTGCTTGGACAATATGCCTTAACTCTTTTTTCTAGGTCTCTGACTGAAGATCTAGCTTCTTCCTCTCATAAGTCTTACAACATAAGTATAAATGTACTGGTAGGAGACTGGAGCAAATTTACCTCATGACAATTCACACATTCCCATGGCTTTAGCACGCTCTAGTAAATACTCATTACTAGAAAAAATAACAAAAGAAATAGAGCACACTTTGAACTGGCAGAGGTTTAAGAGCATTGGCGGGAAGAAAATCCACATTAAAAAAGACAAATTATTTCTTCTAATGGACTAATTAGAACAATGATTGGAACAGGCCCAAATTTGTGAAATATCTTTTATAATCAGGAGAGCAAAGTTGCACAACAAAGTGACAAAGTGACATCATATTGCTAATTTGAATTAATTTTGGAGGAATATTTATATGTTAGGATAAAAGGTCTACTGGAATGGCAGAAATAAGAAATGAAAACCAAGAGCCACTAACAGTTATAAATAATACGCAGCACGATTAAATATATAGCAAATAAAGACTTATTTAATAAGAAGTATTCTTTTCCTCAGTAGAAGCAGAGCAATAAATTACATAAATCTGAGATCAGCTAAAAATCAAAGTATGTTCAGTATATTTGCAATGACATAACAGGCACACATTGACAGAAATCAGGATACTTACCTTGATCAAGAAGTACATATCAATTACAGAAAGCTGACTCAGGCACGTCATACTTGAAAGACATCTGCATGAAGCCCAAATAGTGTGACTTACCACAACTTACAGCAGCTCTAAACATTCAGCCAAGGCAAAGCCATTATTATACATAATACCCGGAGAGCCCAGCCATGGCAGCACTCTCCTGCTATCATTATAGTTTCTACTGGAGAAGGAATTTCTATTACAGCAACAAATGCCTCCTGGACCTAATTGGCACTCATTGTCAATCTCAGAGCAGAGACTAATGAAGTACCTTTTGAGCCTGAGAGGTTCTGAAGAGGTGATCTCTCCAGCACAGAACTGAGACTCTATAATGAGGCAGGATAAGAATGATTCCTCTGCTAATGCTCATTCCTTACCTGTTCTTACTGTAAAAGAAATGGGATTCATCCATATGTTTAAGGAATCCAGGGAGCCCCTGTGTAAAACAAAAAGTGATAACACTGCAGTTCACTGCTCATGGGGACAAGGATCACAAAGAAAGGGAAAAAAGATGCTCTTACTGCAAACTATCTCCCATCTCATGCATTTCATTGCTCAGAGAAACTATTTGTGATCAAGCAGGGAATAAGTCTGAACAGCAGTAACAGCAAAGGACTGATTCCTGGAGGTCATCACTGATATTCTACCCTGAAAGGATATTCTACCCTAAAAGGATAGCATCCTTCTAGATCTTAAACAAATTCTGGAGTAGTGCCACCTGTATTACACCTGCTAAATCTTGAGATACAATTTACATAAACAGAGAAATTCTTATTGCAGAGCTTTATTCAGTCAGTCAAGCTGCTATTTGGAAAAAAACAGCACAACCAGTTAAATAAACTAGCATCTTTATCAAGCATTGGTATATTCCTATCATGTCATTTCTTTATATGTGGACTGCAAATAAATACTCATCAAATCAAATTGGCAGGTGTTGGCAATTGAGGCACGGACCCAGACTGGCAGGGAATCTGAATCGTTCATTCAAAGGAATGAGCTGGTTTTATACACTTTTCTAAGGCACAATATTTCCTTGTATGGTAATCCTCACTATGTGACCTATCCCGTGTTGCCACATCAGCAACACACTCCCTTCTATGGGGTGATCACTCGCTGTTCACCCGTCTGTCAGCTCCAGCAGGCTCCTCTCTGTAGGGCTCTGCCGTGTGACACCTCCTCCCCGCAGGGTCTGCTGGAGACAAGCCTCTGTGTGCTGCCATGTGCTCCTTTGTGCTGCCATGTGCCTCTGCAGGCACGTCTCACAGCCCACAACCCAATTCTATCTTATTTCTCCCCATAATTCCCCCTTTTTTGTTCTATACAAGTAAGAATTATGAAACAAAACACTTCTAACATTAGAACGTTTGACCCATTGTCCAAACCAAATAAGCTCCGTTCTTCATAAAAGCAGTATCTTTCCTATGAACAGGGGGACAGATTAAAACACCTAATAACTAGTCCTGTGTATGAAGACAGTGATTAAACAGCTTGAACTTTGAGAAACAATGTAAAGTTGTCTAAAACCTTCACCATCACTCAGAGTCTGCAATGGCTGGGAGGTCCTGTTTCACAGTGAGGACTTAGAGAGTCTTCCCTCGGCAAGACTTTCAAGTTTACTTTGAAAGAGGGTCCAGCTTTTATAAGATCAAATTAGCAAGTTAAAATGATTTGATTACACCTTTAGGGCAGAAACACTTGGGTCTGATGGTATAATCTCCAGTCAGCCAGGGCTAGGGCTTGGCCATAGCCTTAAGCCTTGACTGAGAGGGTTTCCCTAAAATACTTACAAAATTGCCTAAAAACTTTATTAATTAGGAACATGACTTCAGGAGAGTTTATTTTCTCCACAAGCTGATTATGAAGCTGGAGTATCTAAGGCTGGTTGGACCACTCTTGCAGGTACCCATCTTGGACTGGAATCTCTGGAAACACAAGCTTATTCTCTCCCCTAGGTTATCAATGGAAAGGGGCCTTTCCATTTTCCACTTTCAAATTCCTAACAAGTACCTCAGCTTTTTCTAAGTGAGCCTATGATCCTTCTGAATGCAATTGAAAAATTAAGAACATATAAACCTCTTTGCAGTCTTTTGCAGGGGGCACACCCCATCCGTGCGCACCCCCTTTTCTGTTCTAACAATATGTAACATGAACATGTTCAACTTATCAAATTCAGGAAAATGTGTAACATAACATGTAGTTTTCTTATTATGAACAGTAAAACAGTACATCCAATACAAATGTGCACGGAGTAAAAATAAGCAAGGTAATATCATCAACTGCTTAAATACTTCACTATTTTACAGAATGGATATAAATCGAGCCCTTGAAAATTATAATTATAATAACATTAACTCTCTAAGTAGTTTTAAAAGGTAACAAGCCTAATTTCTGCTTAAAAAGATAGCTTATAAATTATGATTACTATTTATCACAAAAAGCAATCAAAACAATGCAGGGGAGGTCACAAGATGATACGGTAAAAAAAGGAATCTTTGAGATAAGGTCCAGGATTGTGGCAATGTTATGAATAACGAAAACAGAAGAGTTCTATGGACCAGCTGCAGGAAGGATATGCTTAGCCCGCAGCCACTCTCGCACAAGTTGGTGTAAATGCTGTAGCCCCCCCACCCCCGAGGAAGGGGCTATGGGTCCACTGAGTCCTTTTCTCCAGCACAGTATCAGCTCCCAAGGGTCCGCAGGGAATGGGAGCCTGGCTGTAGCGGCGCGGGTTGGGCAGCTGCATGGGTCGGGCAGCTACGCAGCCATGCGGGTCCAGTGGCTGGCAGAGGTCCCCCGGCCCGTCTCCTCACTTCTCACATGTAGAGAGCCACTCGTGGCCCCCACCACACGCTGAGCAGAGCCATAGCCCTGCCAGCTCCCAGTGCCGCTGATCCTGCCTGCCTGCGGTGTGGGGGTAGCCGCCGGGCACGGCTGCGGCGCGGCTCTGCCATGTGCTTGCCGCCATGTGCTTGCCGCCATGTGCTCGTGCGGTCGCTGGCGCCATTATGCACCGCGCCTCTGTGGCCCCGCACGCTCTCCCCCCACCGCATCTGCTGCCACTGCTACACTGTCGCAGAGGGCAAACAGAGAGGGAACACACTACCAGGAAAGGTCCCCCCAGCTCCAGCCACTTGCCGCGACCCGGCTCCAGCTGATGCCACATGGCGCAGGGCAGCATGAGCTCTTCTATGATACCATCCAGTTCCCGTCCAGGGTCAAACAGGTCAGGGAATGAGTGGCCATCTTATGGTTCTTCTCCCACAGCCCCAACAGACTTACAGTTCGCCGGAGGCACAGAAGAGGTCAGCACAGCTACTGTGGTGGCACAAGTGTCTTTTCTTGTCTGGTCTCTGGGTGCCACATGCACTATGAGCACTTTGCACACTGTCCTCCATGGACACAAAAGCTTTGTCAGCACTGCGTCGCTGCGTGTAACTTGGTCCCACAACGTGTCCTCTAAAGCGTCCCATGTCCAAGGATCAAAAATATTGGTACTATCTAAAGTTGAATCACAGTTCTTTGCCCAGAACAAGAGTCTGTCCAAATCTGTAGGCTCAACTTTCCTGTCGTGTTTCTTTAAAATCCATTTCAAGGTCTCTGCGACGTTCTGTTCCTGGGAGACACCATCCCCCATCGTTCCCCGTGGCTCACCCACAACTTGCAGGGATTAAACACTGGCCAGCTTTCCTGCTTCTTTCAGCAGCACTTCAAGTCCCACGTGGCTCACCGACAGACGCACAGTTAGGCATATAATAAATTCCTCACACGGAGATACCATTTGTCAGCAATTGAAGCAGGGACCCCGACTGGCAGGGAATCTGAATCGTTCATTCAAAGGAATGAGCTGGTTTTATACCCTTTTCTAAGGTACAATATTTCCTTGTATGGTAATCCTCACTATGTGACCTATCCCGTGTTGCCACATCAGCAACACACTCCCTTCTATGGGGTGATCACTCGCTGTTCACCCGTCTGTCAGCTCCAGCAGGCTCCTCTCTGTAGGGCTCTGCCGTGTGACACCTCCTCCCCCCAGGGTCCAGTGGAGACAAGCCTCTCTGTGCTGCCATGTGCTCCTTTGTGCTGCCATGTGCCTCTGCAGGCATGTCCCACAGCCCACAACCCAGTTCTATCTTATTTCTCCCCAAAGCAGGATCCTTTAAAACTAAGGGAATGCTTTGAGTGCTCGACCACAGTCTTCACCTACGCTACATGTTGAAGTGCTTAAAATACAAGACAAAGCCTTTAACCAAGAAATCCACAAATGTAAGAGACCAAGGCAGTCTGGAGGCTGTTTAATGGCTTAAACCAGAGCTCTTCAGCAAAAAAGGGTTTATAAAGTGTGTATTCTTGAACATGAGGCTATTACTGCAGTTCATCTGCTTTTGAAATGTTTTCAGACATAATTGTTCATTCCATCAGTTAGCTGGAAAAAATGGAATTAGATACTTTATAGTTATATAGTTATTTTGGATAATCCCAACAAGCATGTTCAGCACTTTTCTTTGTATTTAGTATTGGTCTGGGATTAGGCACTTCTTGGCAACCTGGTATTAAAACATATCTCTGCTGCTGTAAAATTTTTGCTACAATGAATAACAGTTATGTTAATAATTATTATGATTACTGTGTTATAACACAATTCCTTTTTTTTTACCTCTATTTAAAAAAATGCCCAGCAGAGCTTTAAAAAAAGGCAAGTTAGTGGCATACATAATTCCCCCTGAAAAGATGACAAAGGATTTGTCATCCAAGTGGTTAAAGGGCAGATCTCCAAATTAAAACACTTTGGAGACACACTGAGAAAATGCAATTTACCAAAAGCCAAATTGTCATTTTGGCACACATGGATCCATGACTAAAGGGTGGAAAATCTGTGCCAATGCCTGCTGCAGCTTCTGACATTGGTTTATCTCCCCTTCTCCTGAGATGCTGTGCAGCTTTGCAGCTCATGGAATCTCACTAAGAATATTTTCATGGCAATTGTAACTGTGATTTAGGAACATGCTCTACTAATCTGCTGCCTCTATTGAATACAAAAGCAAGGAAAAACCTATTTGAGGTCTTCTTCTTTGAGAACTGTTCTGAATCTCTAGGATTCTGTGTGTCCCTTCTTGCTTGCTCTGACAGTAAAGATAATTATAACCATTTCTGAGTTGTGAGATCAACTAGTATTTCCTCTCCTATACTCCTCTTTCTCCCTTTTGTTCCTTTTAGCATATTCTACAATACCTCTAGACTAGGGTACATTTGCGTTTGCAGCCCATCAGTACTGTTCTGTACTGAGCATTTCCAGAATCAGATGAGAGTAATCACAAAATTACATCTATATCTTGGCAAGAAAAGCTGAAAACTCCCTGGTATTAGGGCCTCAGAACTCAGTTATGCCATATCAGTTGGTCTAACTACATGTTTTCATACAAGTAATAATATAATATCAGATTTCCTCACAAAGACTGAGGCAAGGATTATTAGGTAAGAGTACCTTTCTACAAGAACTGAATTTCAACATAGATAACTTTAATCCACATAAGTCTATATCACAAATGACATTTCCAGTGTTCAGATTTCAGCCTACAGAAGAAAAGGTCAGAATTCCTTTAGCATCACTCGAAACATACACTGTTTAATAGACTTTAAGTATGGACATATCTATAAAGTGCTCAGGATGTGAAAATACGTGTGTCAGGAGCCAGACAGCGACGGAAGCTGATTGCTGTGCAGATCTTCTAGCTTTGGTTCAGAGGAAATGCTGGGACAGATAAAACTCAAGGCAAGAACAAGAAGCAAAGACGGAACGAAGAGGACGCCATGACCTGACCACTTTGGCATAAAGAAGATGCAGACGAAGTCACCGCTGGCGCAAGGGGGTGCCTGCAAGGGCTTGATAGTGTTGCTATGGGAACAGGGGCAAAGGAAGTCTAAGCAGGGGAATTTGTCTGGAACTTAGAGAACTATAAATGCTGGTGATTTCTGTACTAAACTGGCTTTGCTTGCTGCTTTACTAGCATCCAGCAGGGTCCATGTCCTTTGTCTCAATCTCTGCATACATGTAGAACAATGGAACCAATACTGAAAGAGAAGTGAAACAACAGGTTGTGTGTGCATGTATAGTTAAGAAAAAAAATAAATTTATGAACATTTTTGCTGCAGTGGAGCACGACGTCGTGGTTTTAAGCTGGCTAAGCACCAAGCCCCCACAAAATCTGTTATTTTGATAAGGGGAAATAAAGAATATTGAGGAAAACTAAAAAACTGCAAGGCAAAACAGGTTCAGACTTAAATAGTTGCTGTATAAAGAAAAGTTTATTGCTAACAGAATTAAAAGTAAAAAGAAATAATAGGAAATTAAAGCAAAAGTCCCCTCTTTTCCAGCACCCCCTCCTTCCCACCAAAACCGCACAAGGGAAGAAACAAAACATGGGATTTGGTCAGTGTTGAAGTTTATAAAAGTCTCTCCAACATTTAAGGAAAAAAGAGGTTTTTTTGCTTCAACATGGTTTCCAAACTGTCACCAGCAACAGTCCTGTCAGTAAACAAATCTGCCGAGGTGAAAAACATCTCTCCCATGAAAATCTCACAGTCTATTTATGTTGCAGTCATGGGCCCAGTAGACATAGGGTTTTAGTCTTTTTAAGGATAAGTTACTCTGGCATGAAAACAAAGGCTCTCTTCTTCACAAAATCTCTAAAAGCTTTTCACTGCTCCTATATAGCCTGGCATAGGCACTTCTCACATCTTCATAAGCTGCACATGAATTTCCCATTCTCCCCATGTACTTCAAATGGTTTAACAGACATACAATTTGTGATATTAGTTTTTACCATGGCTGGCAGAAAGCATTTTTAAGCTACGCAAGGAAAAGTGCCTCCGCCTCTTTTTCCCCACCACCATCTTGACTTAGTTCCATGTGACTTACTTTCTCTTTCTTTCTAACCTTGAAGCCTCCATGTTAAGAAATTGAACTTGTCCGGGCTTTACACTGGAGGAAGACTTGCTCCCTTGCATGCTGCATGGTGTCCTCTTCGGTATGGTACAAGCTATGCTGGCCGCAGAGAAGTTCGGCCAGCTCCCACTGGGTGCACACAGGCCGTGTGGAGGGAGAGGGGCAGCCCCGCTGGTCCCCAGAAGCCCCGCTGGGTGGTTTCATCTGTACAGCAGTTCATGGCTGCTTTTCAACTGCCTGCGGCTCCGGCACAGCCCCTCTGCAGCGACCCGGGACACCGGGGTGCTGCACCGGGGGAGGGGAGGGGGAAGGGGAAAAGGATGGGGAGGGGCCCAGGCCAGGCCAGAGGGCCAGAGGCCTCCCATCACCTCCCAGCAGGAGAGCTGGAAACGAAACGACATTCCTGTGATGCAAAATCGCGAGAAGCGCTATTGGCTTACGAACTCGTCCATCAACTCAGTTTCAACCCACTACACATGCGAAAGTAGGTGTGTTCTAAGCTGTCTTCCCAGCCTGGTAGAGGGTGACAATAGTCATTCATGCTCCATGGAATACATTTACCACCAGTATAAATGGATAAATCTTTGGCAATTAGTTAAGATGTATAAACTCTTACAAATAGCACACTACAAGATAGCATCTACTGCATGAAAGCTCCAGCCAAAATATTTAAGCTTCTCCTTTTTTTATATTATCTTCTGATCATTGTCTACTATTTGCTCAAGCAACTAAGCAATCCAAAGTAAACTATGCTAGGAACAAAATACAAGAAAGACTTTTCCTATCTTAATAATTTGATACTCCAACTTTGCAGAGGAGAAGCTGGGCTCTCAATGACCTGGTATTGCTTGAAGTCCACCTAAACCTAATATTCATAAACATCTTGAGGTAACGAAAGTCGTTGTCTGTCAAATAGACAATATCTAGCACATGTTTAATGATTGCTATAAATTAGTGTTTCTAATGTCAGAGTCTCTTCCAGCTCAGCCTGCTTACTATTTTCCTATACTAGTGGAATTGACTTATTTGTGGCAAAGAAGGAGTTGATCCCACTGTGGATTGGTCATTTTATCCCTTCTTGATCATATCCTATTCAATCCCTATCCTGCTGGACCAACGAAGACATACTTTTCTGAAAAACTTTTCTGTCTGAATACGGTACTTACCTGTTAATCAGCTTACCCTTTCATATTTATTTTGGTAACTTCGGCTTTCAAATACAGTTCCAGAACTCTGAAAAGACCAACTTCTGTGTACTGTGATTTCAAGGCAACTTTAAACTTATACACAGCAATGTTCTTAGTTTAGCAAAATATATCATATATGTATGCATGCTCATATACCACATATATATATACATGCTTATAGCACACATCTCTAGTACATTTTAAAGATATTAACAGGGGCACTTAATTAACATTTTATATAAGAAACTTCTTCTTGTATATTATCTCAGTGTCTTGAAACAGTATGTACTTGACATTTATAACTTACTTTCTTAGTAACAGAATTCCATAGGTAATTACTGTCTATTATGCTTATAAGTCTCATGGGAAAATCTGTACTTAAAATATGTGTCTCACTCAAGAATAATGTGAGTATTGCATTCATAGCTTAGTGAAAAGACAATCTATCATTGAGATCAAAAATCAGCATTATGAAGTATGTCCAAAAGTGCTCAATCTGTCTGTCTTGCACAGAGTCAGACTGAAACACAGTTGAATGGAAAACAAAATACAGTTTATAAACAAACAAGAACTAGGATGAGAATTTAATGTGAACAGGATATTACCCTGAAAGGAATTACGTTCTAAATACAGACTAACAGAGGAGGAACCAACTGGATCAAAGTTGCAGATTTTTGCCATTTAAATATAAATGAAATTGCTAGGAGTTTATGGAAAGTTATCTATTAGTTTGTCCTAGGTTACAGTGTAAGATGTAAACCAAAAGCATGTATTCTATTATCATCTTCACAAGCTGTTAAAGCGGGTGGGGCAGTGTTCATTGTCTCCTACCATGACTCATCCCTGATAACTCCATCCGGGGACTATCTCTGTTTAATGGGCAATCAAGGACCCACCACATGACTCATAGAATTACACCTATGTAATTGTGAAGTGCTCCACCCAGGAGGAGGAGCCAAGCATTCCCACCTGGATATAATGTGGGGTCTGGGACAGCACAGGCAGCCCTTACCTACTGGACTCCCAGAGGACAAGAGCTACCACTGGGCCTTCAGGTGAAGACCAGACCCTTCTGTAGGATCACTGCTTCAACAGGATCACTTCATCTGGAGTGCTACCACCACCCTGACTAACAGGGTGTCAGGTTGTGTCCTGACTCTGTCAGTGTTCTTGTACTACTGCATTTATTTTAATTTTCCTATTAAATTATAATTCTGACTAGCAATCTCCCACTGCTTTGTTTTCAAACTAGCACATAATTACATATAGTGATGTTATTAGATTTCATGAAAAAGATTCACAATACCTTCTAACTTTTAAATCCCTTCTTTTGTGATTTTTAACGAGAACTGCTCTGTTCTTAAGATGGTTGTTCTCTCTTTTGATATGAAGTTCTAATCATGCATGGAACATGAAATGACTGACAGAATACTCATATTATCTTACTCATAAAAAATTATATTCTGATTAATATCTACTGCTTCAATATGTACACAAGAATATATCAAATTCATTCATTGATTATTCAGGCTCTGGTCATAACAGACAGCAGCAGATTATCTAAGATTCAACATCATTTGCTGAAGTACAGAAAGTGCATGTGTTTAGGAAAGGAACAAAAATGAAAATAAACCAGCTAACTATGCAAGAGAAACTAGGGCCTAAAGTTTCTAAGTAAACAAAACTTGTTAAGAAGAGTGTGCATATGTGCTTGCTCTTTTATTTGGATTCACATGGAAAAATGTGCTATTATTCAGTTACTTCCCCCTCCCCTCACCCTCTGCCGTTTATATTTAACCAACTGCATAGCTGGGAACTTGGATCAGAGTGGGCATCTGTGGAGATTTTTTAGCATTGTTGTAGGCATAGATGACTCATCATAGGGCACAAAAATTATGTCATAGTAAACATAAAAATAATTATGTTTGTGTTTGCTATTACATAATAAATAGCATAAACATTCAACAACATACTGGAAACCTTGGATTCATTTTTTTAAGCTTATTTAAAGCTCTTATTTAAGCTCTATTTAAATCTTGCACTTTGTTTCCAAAACCCACCATCATGTAAGAGCAAATTTTTTTTCAGTACCTGAAAGACATTTGTTTCTGACTTATCTGCCTGACATTGATAAGTGTATAAAATATCATTCATCTGTAAACGTCTTTCATTATTAACCTTTGATATATTGCATATATATACATAGGGTTTCCTCTTCTAATACTGGAAACTGATGACCTAAGCCAGCAAACTTTACCTACCAGGCCATGTAGGTTGACCAGCAGCAGCAGAACACAGAATCAGAATGCAATGATTACAATGCCACAAAGCCTTTATCAACACAGGGTGGTTAACATTTAAAGTATAAAATTCTGATTATTTAGAAGCTTCTCAACTAGAGGAAAAAAATCCTTTCTCTTCTTCCCAGGAAACACAAAGGTAATCACAACAGAAGGCAGACTTTTACTATCTAGAAAACAAGATCTTTATTTCAGCCAAGTATATTCTTTGGCGTATAAGACATATTAACAAGGGTGCCACAAATTTACCGTGAGATTCTTTACTGCAGCACATGGGTAGAGAAAATAACAAATCTAATGGCAATTAGGAAGCAAGATATTCCACAGAGGCCTCACAGTAATTTAACAAGCAGCAGCATTCTTTTCTTTAACACATTTTTTGTCCTAAACCTTCTTAAATATTTTCTACCAGATGTTGGCCACTTGTCCTGCCCCTAAAGAACCAGACATCCAAGTAGCTTTCAAAGTTTTATTAATCTTCCATTTTTTAAAGTCTCTGTTTTCCTGATGTCAAGTCTACCTCTCTTCCTGACTAGCAAAAGCTTCCTAATAGCAGCAAAACTACCAGAAACCCTGCATGGAGCTCAGCCTCCTCTTGTAGCTGACAGCACAACAGCCTTCTACCCACTTACTCTCTTTTCTTCAAGACAGACAAAAAGGAAGGAAACCTCATCGGGAGGTTGCAGTTTAGAAACCTGACATTTCACTGCTTGATGCTCACTTTCATCAGCAATAAGATCTTGACTTTTATACTGAAAAATAATGAAGAATAGTGAAATCAAAACTGACACTGTGTGTGTCTGCTTAGACTCATGGTGCCTGTACACTACCACAGAGAACAATAATTTCATTCTCTTTGAAAGCATTTTACTATTGAATGAGAAGTACCTTTAGCTTTATCTACACATTGCCTATAGCAGTCGAGTCAGTCTTTAAAAAAGAAAATTCAAACATGATTCAGGTGCGTTGACTTGTACTCTAAGAATTAATATAGAATCATAGTCTGGTTTTGGTTGAAAAAGACCTCTAAGATCAAGTCCAACCATTAATCCAACACTACCAAACCCACCACTAAACCATGTCTCTAAGTGCCACATCTACATGTCATTTAAATATCTCCCTGGACAGTGACTCAACCGTTCCCCAGCACAGCCTCTTCCAATATCCGACAGTCCTTTTGGTGAAGAAATTTTTCCTGATATCCAGTCTAAACCTCCCTTGGTGAAACTTGAGCCCATTTCCTCTCGTCCTGTCACTAGTTACCTGAGAGAACAGGCCAAGTCCCTCCTGGCTACAACCTCCTTCCAGACACGAGCTTCTTTTTCTCCAGTCTAAACACCCCCACTACTTCAGCCATTCCAATAAGACTTTTGCTCCAGATCCTTTACCAGCTTTATTGCCCCCCACATTTCTCAGTATCTCAATGTATTTCTTGTAGTGAGATGACAGGACAGAGCAGAGCACCCTACAACGTTAAACAAACCAGAGGAAAACTACATCATGACACAATGCAACAAACCACACTAACCTGATATATTCATATAAAAGGAATCACAACACCTTTTGGAAATATTTTTTCCATTTTATAATTTAAAGTGCACTAACACTACCAAATAAATTGTTTTAAGTTTTTCAAGGCTTATAGAAGATGAACTGTATCAGGTTTTAGCTTTGTGTTATTTTTATTCCTTCTCCTTCTCCATTCTCCCTTTTTCATTTCATTCCCCAATAAAGAACTAAAAGCTGTGTGAAAATGAGAGAAGATATTTCTCCACTTACTGCAGGTGTTTATATATACTGCCACACTTATATTCAGATGTACAGATAAGCATGTTTTCCATCTCACACTAGTTATTGTTGTTTCCCTCTATCTATTTCTCTCAATGCATTAGGAAAAGAATATATTTTTAGAAGAAAATGGAAACAAAGCAAAGGAGAGCAAAGCAACAACACAATTCCAGAACAGAAAAGGGCTAAAATATTTGTCTGGTAGTTGGAAGACCTGAGGCAGACAGTCAGACATGCATAATTGGACTTGAGTCTCCGCCAGCCTGGCTTCATGCCAAGTCCACCCTCTTTGTTTTTCTAAGAAAAGGGGAGTTGTCAGAATGTTTCCGTTTAACATGAAAATGTATCATAAAACTTTATCAATCAAAACTGACATGTCACAGAAATCTTGTTTCAAAGAATATTCATCCCCAAAATGAAAATGTTTAAACAAAAATTTCCACCACTCCTACATACCTTTTTAGAAGGTGGCAAAATAATTCCTTCCGATGCTATTACATAGCCAAGTCAGAGTACAGTGTGCTTGTGACTGGGTATAAAAATATGCACAGAAGAGATTCTTAAAGAGACTCAGTGAAATGGTCACTTGTGTTCACAAATACTGCAAGAGAATTCTGAACCACTTTGAGGATGTGACTTAAAAGTCAGTCAGCACAAGTAGAATGCAAAAAAATACGAGGCAAACTTCCACTCCTGGAAGTTTGTGTTTTCTCAAAGCTTGAACAGGAGTGTTTGCAAGGCTCAGATATTGCACAAATTATAAAGGCCACCCACAGAGCAGTATCAAGGACAGCCCTGTTCTGGTACTGCAGCCTACAGCTAAAAAATTGCTATCCTAAGATGTAGAGCAAACTGTGAGCAAACCAAAAATTATAATGTTGATCACATTCATTACTTCACATGTAGCTGCTCTTGATTGTAAGGGGATTTTTAGAGTACATTTTATTCAGATTCTCATTTCGGTTGTTCTTTGTAGGTTTGTGCTTTTCTGTGCAGTTTCTCTCCAACCCTGGTTCAATAGTCAGCTTCTATCATCCAATAATTTTCCCACCTTTAAAAGAGCTCTATGGCCTTTCCTGTTTTCAACACCTTTTCTGTTAATAACCTATGTGCTTCAGGTGCATCTCTTACACCAAAGTTTTGGGGGTTTTTTTTCAGAAAGATTAAAGCATTTTTTTATTGCCTCTGAATCAATACAGATATTGATGTGATTACAATGTACACCACTTAATCTACATTGTGGTTTAGTGTGGGTAGGAAGTAAAACAAAAATCTTTGGAAAATCTTTATTAGTAATATATTATTTTAATAGGAAGTCATCTCTGTCTTTACTTTCTAAATATAATTTTCTTTTCTAGTTCCTGAGGTTCCAAGACACAAGTTTACTGCAGTCTCTGTTCATTGTTGCTTATCAAACACTTCTTAACATACCCCAAGAAACACGGAAGGAAAGTCCAAAACTTAGGACTCGGAGATGATACACAAAAAACAGTTAAGCAGGAGATATCAAGGATAACGGTGCTGTCTGAGGCCCCTGTAATACTGGGGAAAAAACCAACCAAAACAAACTCCCATATTTAATGTCTCCACTGTATCTAGAATCTAAACAAAATATATCTCGAGCTGCAAAACACGACAGACGCCCAAAGAGAAGCAAAATCACTGATTACCGAACTGTGCAGGGAAGCATTTCTCACTCAGTTTTAAGTTGATATGCTGAGTCTGTGCAAGGTGACATGGTAGCAGACGGAAGGCCTCTACAGTCAAATCGTAGCAAGGAACAATGATTTTTAAAGGCAGCAAATAAACACATAAAGCTTTGTGATCAAATTATGAATCAGCATGTGGTAGGCAAATCATTTTTTCTTTCATTTTCATCACAGATAGCTAACAAAAACCTTTCAGCACGCATTATCCGTTAGTATAGGTAGTTCCTCTTCCTCCTCAGTACTTACCACTCAGATGTAATTTTAAAGTTCATATTTTCTTACTCAGCCTAGTGGAAATAGCACCATGTCAGAACAGATAAGAGGAACAGATAGAGGACATAAAATTGTTAACTTAGTGTGCAGTGAAATCCATTCCTCTTGTTTTCTACTTTTCTAAGCAAAGTGATAATAAAAAGAATATTTCAGTTGTGATAGAGCATCACTAAAAGACCTTGCAGAGGCTTTGCAAACTGCTGCCAACCATTGCTGCATCACCATTCTAACTACAGCCACATATCTCAGTTGGAGAGGGGGGAATAAATTCCTACCTAAATCTAATGTCGGTGGAATATTTTAATTATGCCTCGGGCAGTGAGCTTCGGAAAACAATTAATAGATCACAAAGGAAGTCCTTCCTTCTCTGCAACCATCTCCTAAAATGTTCTGAAGCCATTGTGTCTCTCATTTCTTCATATCTACCTTGGTCTTTTCAAACATATATGCCAGATATACTGGTTTTGTGCCAGTAAACATCTGTAGGTGAAATCAGAAAATTTTGGAAGCCATAGGACTTACCAAGATTGCACACAGCACATTTTTATGTTGGCCAATAAATATTTCACTTTTTTATTTTCTCTCATTGAACTTCAGAATTCTGAATTCAAAATGTATAAAATTTCCAAGCCAAGCAGTATTCTGTTGTATTTCTAACACACGTTTCTAAAATAAATCATCCTGAAATCAGACTTCAGTTTATTGATTTGTCTGACTGTAACTAACTAGCTGTAGTCAGTTTCATCACAAAAATACTTCACACAAATGAAAAAAATTAGAATGAGGGGAGGTTTTCCACACAGTAACTAAATATTAAGAAAAAATATTCTGTATTATTGTTAATGACTTCTATTCTTAAAACCTTTCTAAAGCTGAATTACCTCTAGACTTGCACACAAATTAATTGCCTAAAGAAAGGGCTTGTGGCCTAATCTCCAATAAATTAGAGGGATCTATGTCTGATTGATAGGTACTGCCCAATAGTCATATTTTCTTTCCCCCTTTGGAATAAAGCCAATTCAAAAGCGACATCTATGAATTACTGGCTTACCTGAAGGTTAAGCCACTTAAGGGAAGAAAAAAAAGATACAATTTACAAGCTGAAAATCTTTGTTTGCAAATCTTGCTTTCAGTCTAGGTTGAATGCTTCTAATGATATCATAGGAGCCCCACAGAGAAAGCAAGATCACAAGTATTTGATGCTCCAGTGTTCCATTGCCTAGAAAAGAAGGACGCTGCCATTACTGCAAGCACATAAACTTTGATTACACTTCTTAAAGTCATTTGCTAAAGTGTAAAATAAAGTGCAAGAGACTACATTAAGATGCTTCATTGAGTTTTAATCAAAGGGAGAAATTATATTTCTATTTACTATTTATCTTCAAAATGTGACTGATTTTTCCAGTGATAATTGCTGAATTTCTGTAATGGTTAGTGTTAACTATGTCTAGATATTAATACAATTTAGTTTTAATGATGTGCCAGTTAATTACAAAAATTTACTCACATACCCATGCAAACCCTGCAGTTCTGATTCAATTTTTAGAAGGTAAACTCACTTCTGCTGACATATGCTTTAGCAAGTAAAATATTAACAGAGTTAATGTTGTATTGAAGTCCTCTTTTTTCTCTCACAATAATACTGTTACATCTCTTATTGCATTACTAAGTCTTTCAACGTGTTGGTACAGTACACATACAAAATACTGAATTGTGGAGCCGACAAAAAGGGGAAAGGGCAGCATACAGTGCAAATGTACCTTTTGCAATGTGACAAAACCATAAAAAAATCAAATTTTAATAAATAAATGCTTATTAAAAAAAACAAACCCCAAAACTGATTCAATAATAGCAGCCAAAGCATGGAAAATATCTTACAAAAAAAAAAATTAAAGCTTGAATGGTGTTCCACTTTCAAAATACATTAAAAGTGAAAATGAGAAGGGAACAGAACCCTTCTCATTTTTTTACTAACAGCCAAGCAGACTTAAATGCGAAGATTTCTAACCAAATATGAGTCCTCTTGAATAACAAAAGGTACTCTGTAATAGTTAACATTTAATCAAATTACTTTAATACGATACTCGTATTTCTAGGGTAATCTTTCACATTTTGCCAAGGTAGCTTAACCACTGAAACTTAGAGGCTTTCCATGAAATGAAAATTTGAACACCTTTTATCTGTAGAAAACCCCTGAGCTTATAAAATTGCTCTCTTGCCCTGGTGGGGGCACTTGCACTGCCTCTGGTTTCAGAAGGGCAAAACGGAACATAGAAATGTGTCTCTAAATCAGCAAGAAAAGCAACTGCAAGTTGTGCAAGTTGAACAAATTAATTCCACGAGTAGTCATGAAACCACCGTAATCATGGTCTGCTAAAACTCACACGTATGCACGGAATGCCATGGTGGTACTTTTCCCATGAGTAGACAAGGACAATGATGGACACATTAATTCTTTGTATTATTTCTATTGCATAAAACAACAACAACAAAACTGAATGGACTTTATGAAAACATAGAAAACTGACTCAAGAGGATAAGAATTCCCAAACATTTTGTGAGCAAGGTTCCTCTCTCGGGTGTAAATCAGCACTGACTTTTATGGAGTTAAACTAGTCCATGCCAGACGGAAGTTTGAATTTCATCAGAAAGACAACCATAGGAGGGAACAACAAGGAAACTAAGTTTCTCTGTCAGTAATTAGACATTAAAAATAATAATAGCAACTGTAATCAAGAGGAACAAGAGGCTCCAGCATAAGTTTTAGCCAAAGCCATGCTGAGCTAAAATAAGATTAAAGAACACAATGCCAGAGACAATTCATAAACTGGGAGAAAAAAGGCTAATGACAGTGCTATCCAAATCATACCTGGCAGGAGCACTGCAAAAACCACATCTGTTGTTGGAAATCCACTCTCCTCTTCAAAGAGGAGAGCTACTTTAGGCTATTTCTTGTGGCTGTCATGAAATCAAATATCAAAGTAAAACTGAAATTTACTATTGTATTCCAAATCCCAGAGACTGTCCTCAAAGTGCTTCCTGGTTATAAGGATGCAAAGTTCCATTGCATGTTATGAATACATGAGAAATAGGCATGCAGTATCTAAGGCTTCAAGGTGTGGATTTTTAACCTTCAGGATATCATCACAGCTGCTCACATTCAGCAAATATAGATAAACTGAAATAGTGCAACTGAGGGAGTTTTAACATCAACTTTCATAACTTTATATAAACTCAGCACTTTATGTTTATTCTCAAAATAAATCTGAACATTTCTATTTGTTCAGAAACATTGTGCCAGGATCTCAGAATAGAAAAAGCTGTATGCAATTGCTAGGATTACAAAAAAAAGATGCAAGACTTCCTGACTTCATGACCATTTCAGGTATGTTCCACTGGCACATTCCAGATGCAAGGTAATACAATCACCAGAGTCATTAAGGAATTGCTAGCAATCCCTCCCTCACTGACAAGTTGCACTTAACAGAACTTGTTTTAATAATTTTCAAAAAGCAGCCAGCATCTGAAATTCATTGTATAAACAAACTCAATGGAAAAAACTTAAAAGGGACTTCTGACATTTCATTTTATGAATTATAGAGTTTATGGATTTAAGAATCTGCATGAAAAGGAAGACCAAATTACTGGGTGCTTCTTTAGTTTCAGAGACAAAACAACCCTCTCTTTTAAAGATAGTCCTTCAGCTCAAGGATAAAGATTTACTGCATGCCTACATTTCAAATCTTGCTGACAGTGACTGCCTTTACCTGACTCAATAGTACAATTCATACTCCAGGTGTGTCTGCAACACGTTCATTTTAATAAACATCTACTCAGTTTCCCATATTCTGCTGTCAATGATTTTGTTGCAGTGCTTCATCTATCAGCAATTTCCCCTCTTCTATGGGGTCATGACAGAAGATCACTCAGCACCACCACAGCTCAGCTAAGAGTTCCTTTGTTTTCTCTTTAATTTCATCTTGCTTTATAACTATCTCAAATTAAGGCAAGGCTCCAGTGCTGTACTTACTGGTACACAAAGGCAATAGGAGTTAGAGGTCCCAGCAAAGCATCTATTGTTCGGTTTGGTAGAACATATTTTATGAGGTTCTTGTTGAATCTAAGAGTAACATACAGGCTTCCTACCCACAGAGTAGCACAAAGAAAAAACAAAACAAAATGAAACAGACCAGCCCAAACTCCAGCTGTTTTCCTGTGAGCTACCAAAATGAAGCTGATCCCCTACAGTCAGTGTAAAGGGCACATAAAGACTTGAAGAACACAGTTAGTTTTCACTATTTAGAAACAAAAATGGAAACTCTCCAGCTAAAGTGGAGATTTCTGGACCACTTGGTTCGGCTCCACAGAAGCCTAGAGAGAAGTGCTGAGTTCTTGAGACATAAGCTGAAGAACAGCAGCATGTCAGGTCACTCCTTTAGTACTCTCAATATCCAGCCCAGCAAAGAGAATACAATGAAATAGAATGAAAAAGAATTAAAATAATTCCCACCTCTGGAACTTCATATAAGCCATCAGTCAGTCAGATGACATCAGACATACCAGATTCAATTATACCCTCCAAACTTCTGTATGGATTAAGTTGGAGTTACCTCCACGACCAGTGATTATGCTGTATTTGTGAGGGAGAAGGGTAACTACGAAACATTCACACCCTATTCCCCGTAATTTATAGGTCTGAGATACAGACCAAGGTAGGGCTATTTTAGCCAACAGTAACTTCACACCCAACAAGACCCTACCTTCAATGAACAGTAATACATCCTTTAAGTCCTGGAACAGGGTCCCACAGAGAATACATGCATCCCACCTGTCCTGTCCCTTTGATATAAAAAGATGTAAAAACCCATCTGTAAAAGTCACATGACAAATACTTTTTTCAGCTGCCTCTGCTGGACTCCGGTGTTTCCTTTAAAACTATTTAATGTGGAGACAAATTATTTGGTTCCTTTCCAGGTGGCAGAGATATGGTTACTTAATTTCAGGTGGTAAAAAAATGAAACCTGGTGTCAAGTCTCTAAAATTCCAATTCTCCTAAGTTCTCTCTCCAATTCCAATTCTCTTCTTCAAGGGTTACTGCTTTTCTCAGTAACATCACGTTTTAGAGTCCATGATTTTATTTTAGCTTTTTTTAAACTTTTTTTTTTTTTTTTGACTGGATAGTTCACTGAGGAGCAAGCCATAGTTTCCTTGGCTTAAAAAAAAAAAAAAGTGCCTTTCTCAGCTTCATGTTTAACTCCTTGAGATCTATAAATCACTCTCAGATACTGTCTCATGCAAGATAATAACTCAAAATAGAAATCTCAGAAATCTCATTTAATTCCACTGCAGTTAAACCAATTAATATAAAATGTATCTTTTCAGACACCACAATAAGTTTATCTGCCTTCTCCTATATTTTGTACTGCTCTCTGTCTTCTACCTGATCCTGCAGCAGAGCATCTTTAATCCGGGTTCTTTTTTTCAGGGAAATGGCAGAAACAGTTTCTTTCTGTGAAGCCTTATACCTTCCTGAATTTTTTTTTCCAGGGCTATGTCTTTACTTTGTTCGAAACCACTACAATCTGCAGAGCAACAAACTTTAGCCTTGCTCTCTGCCCCTCACCACTCTATGAAACACATTTTAATTTCCTTTTACAGCTAAGGGCAAATGTCTTTCCCCTTGAATGCACTGATATTTGAGGGATTTTGAATATACAGTATATACAGAAATAGTCATGAATTGATCAACAGTAATCAGAAGAATACATAAAGACAAATACAAGTTTGCAAAACCCATAAATTTTCTGATTTATTATCTTCACTCATTAAAGCTGTATTGTGTAGCAAATATGATCCACATTATAAGTCATGGATGCAAACTGATAATTAAGTCCAAATTTGTCAGGGTGCAAATTTGCTGAAGAATATAGATGACTGTGGTTACAAAAATAATAATAAACGCATCATAATAATATTCTTCCAAGAATACTGATGGTACTGTCATACTGAGTGCATCTATTCTGCTTTTAAACTGCTGTGACATGGCCAAGCACTACATTACAAGATTATTCTGTGAGAGGAAAGATATTTACTACTTGTGCAAGAGCAGCCAGTATTGTATTCTGTTAATCATCCTCATCTCTGAGGCATAAGATCTATATGTGTACATACACAACATACCAGAAAGCACTCAAAGAACCACAGGCTAAATTTAGCAAAGTCTGGAACATATTATTATACAACACATTGACTACTCTTTTTCTTCAGACAATGAACTAATTTCTAGAACAGTATTTTATTTGAACTCTCTCAAAAATCCTTTTTAGTGATCAGGGAAAAAACATGCTAGAATGTTTAATGGTCAGATTTTAAAATGAAAACTGTCTTGGTTAATTAAAAGATTGCATATACAGTTTCTGGTACTCTTGTTCTGTAATTAGACTATCTCTATTTTAAAATCAGGAAGAAGGATTAACATGAATAATGTGGTTCAGACTGATGGTCCCTTGAAATTTAAGGTTAAGATGGTAATAGGCAGAATAACAAATCCTTGGAAATTGCAAACCATTCTATTTTCTGAAACATGTATGCCTTTGCTTGAAGTAACATTATAATGAAGAAAAAAAGTTAGATCCTTCTTTTAACCTTCCAAATTTTTTTTAGGTAACATTCACAGAGATAACTGCACAAACATTATTTGACCATGACTCCTGAAGGACTTTATTTTCCAGTTCCATAGGAAAACTCAGAACATCAAAAGTGAAGAAGTGCATGTCTAAATTTTCAGTCTTGGATACCATCCTCTGATCAAAACCCTTTCGCTGTAAGATCATGACGTTTAAAACTACTCTTCTGGGCCCCTCTGAATGAACTTCTAGCTCAGTGGTCTCCTTCCCAACAGCAGAAAGTGGGAATTCCCAACAAAAAGCACTCCTGTGCATAACCAGATAACATTGTGGTGGCATTAATTTCAAACATTCACTGGCCCATGATTTTCCCAGCAAGAGGTGCTGGTTTTGTATCAAATGATGTTTTCTTTTAAAAAAAGAAAATGTCCACTGACAGTATCACCTATTGGCAGAAGTAACTTTCACAAGCAGAGGATCCACAAAGACAAAAACTATGTTACTGGACAATCATTTCTCCCAAAGGCTGGTTCCATCTTCTGATCATACTCTGACTTTACAATGAGAAAGGTTTGGGGCATCATCGTGCCTAACCCTTATCTTCTGGCTGCAGCTGAAAGGGAAATTAGGCATGTGTTTCAAGTGGGAGCTGTGCATGCTCTAGCATAGCCAGAGTTTTGGTTATTTTACTACAATCAGACGTCTATAATTCACTAACTGGTCTGACCTATGTCCAAAATGAGGATTCTATATTACATACACATGCACGTTCAAGTAAAATTATTTGAAATTACTATTAATTACAACTGTCATTCTAACATCCATGAATCTGTCACAAGCCAGCTAGTTTTAAATTCACCGATATTAATCTTTTCAGTACATTAAGTACACAGCAGTGACAAGAAGTCCTGATATTAAAAATAAATTGATTTCAAGAGGTGCAAACAAAAACATGTCTACTTTAGTCTCACTCTTCATGATATATCCCTCAGCATGGTTTCTGCATTTGTAGTTTGGTAGGAATCTGGCAGTTCTTGACTCTCATCATAGAAGTGAGCGATCCCAAATCTGTGTCCACTTGTGGGATGGAGTAATTTACACAAATCACTTTGCTGGGGGAAAAAGGAAGCGGGGAGAAGGGGAATTAAACTATTTAGCCACTGTGACCCTCCCAATAATTAAGAGACTTAATTGTTTCAAATCAAATCCTAACTCAAGTTTCCCTCAGAAATTCACTTTAAATAATTTTTAATAGTGAAATTGCAAGCTGATTTCTGCAGAACTTAGTCCGAAGTAAATAGCCACAAGTTGTCTTCCCTTTGACTTGCACTAAAAATTGTCCAAGCGCTAGTTTTTATTTCATTATATTGAAATGATAATAGACTTCATTTCTGTGTTGAAGCAGAATGTCAAATATCTTACATATGCTCTTTATATGTAAAAGTAGGCAGGATACCAGGAAGGTCATGGACTACAAATGGGTATCTCACAAGACACTAAGCATTAGACAGAGGTAGGAAAATACACTGGTTATAGTGGATGCCAGGCTTTTAAACAGAGGTTGAACATCTATCCCTACTTTGTTTCTCCTTTTACGCCTCAGAGAACTGTTCTTTGTATATCTGCAGTTGTTTGTGTGTATCTAAACTTGCAAGTTTAACTTGCTATTTTAATTTCAGTGGTGTTTCACAATATTATTTATATTTAGTCAAGCTGATGCTCAGCATTTCTGAAAATAAAATCAATATTTGATGCCTGAATGTAGACTGGAGCAGTTTTTGAGTGACAAATTTCATTTTATATTACCACTTCATCCCACATCTCTATGTGGATTTCCTGCAGAGAATGCTTTGGAAACATTGCAGCATTAATGCCCAAGTTTCACTGAGTCAATCTGTGACTTCATCCATGACTAGTTTCTGTGTATGCTGCCAGCTCATCCTCGTAAGTTACACAGCAGATGTCTATAAACTGCATGTTCTAGGCTAAGAGGCTGTAATGTGGTACTTCATTCTCTTTTACTTTTGCATTTTCATGAAGCTGACATTATTTCTCATTTGGGACACACCCATTTTTTAATATTTATAGAGGGGTAGAGTCTTTATAGCAATATTTTTGCATCCTTGTGTTTCAGTCACTCATGTTGAAAGCAGCAGATACAGAATAATACAATATAAGAGAGTCATTTACCTGAGATCATTAGGAGTTTGGAAAAGGTCACAGAGACTGAGTATAAAGACTGTTTCAGGCATTGGAAACAAAGCAGGTAGTGTTTATTTTAGCTTCATCTGGCAAGCAAACATAGTTCATAGCACTTCAACTTGGCTTTTTGTAACGTCATATTTTTTTAATTACAACAGTGAGCTGAAGGAGCTAAGTAGCTCCTCATTTCTTTTTTCAATAAGCCCTTCAGACTGAGGGGAAAAGCCTTCGTAACCCTGTGGCACAGCACTGCTTGCAGCAAGGCTGTACCTGAATTAGCAAACCAGCCCTAACTCCCATTGATGGGACTTGGCATGGAAAGAGTAGAAGACTGCTCCTAGTATGTCTTAGAGAAAAAGATAATGAAAGAAAGGACATGGAAGTAAAACATTTAAATTTATCAATACAACTCAGGATTTTTAAAATTTTTTCTTATTTGACACGACAAGTGTCAAATAATTGCACTTGTATTATGAAATATGATGTGAGTGCATATGCTTTATTGGGTTTGCATGGCAAGGGTTTTGTACCTGGTGGGGTGCTAGAGGGGTGGCTTCTGTGAGAAGCTGCCAGAAGCCTTCCCTATGTCTGATGGAGCAAGTGCCAGCAGGCCCCAAGAGAGTCCTGTCACTGGCCAAGGCCAAGCCCATCAAGAACAGTGGTGGTGCCTTTATCATTACAGTGCTACACTCGAGAGAGAACTCATTTGAAAACATATGAATGGCTATGTATTACAGTCCTTAGATGGTGCACTGAATCCTTAGATCTTAATTTACTCACCTTTTTTTAACCATGTGCTTCATTAGGCATCTGTAATAATTACCAGTAACAATGCCCAGATCACCTAACCAGAAGATAAACATGATTCAAGCAGACTCCCTTGTTCATTAATAGTTTTATGTCTTATAACCTGGGGTGAAAAAGAAATCTGCCTCTCATATTTCTCCAGACCCAATTTTACCAAATACAAAACGGTCCTATCAGGGGCTATGGTATGGCAATTGCAAGAATTTTTCAATACTTAGAGGTTTCAGCATTTTCGTTAGTAAGTGGATGCTTCTGGCACATCAAATTTAAGGAAAAGAACAGGAAAGAATTTCCTTATTTAAGTTACAGCCATTACAAGGAAAGCTATCAACTCCTAGAGGTGTTTGTCATTTTGGAAACATATTTGTGTTTCTAAAATGAGTTTTACAGTATTTATTGCAAAAATATTTGTAGTATATATATTTCAATTCTAATTCAGTATGTAAATACTTAAATAAGCAAATGAATTTTAAGCCAGCTTTCTGCCTACTGCAGTTTATTTCTTCTCTAAAATAGTACTATGAGTTTTTTCAAACTCTTTTCATAAAAGAGAATGTTTCAGTGAGTCAAATAATTTTCCATATTTAGAGAGATAAGCATTATAACTCAAATAAACCTTCACCACTCATTTACAAATACATATTATACCATTTTCCTCAATATTTTCTTCCATTCCGCCTTTATGCATTCTAATATTGTTTGGGTTTCTTTTTCCTGAAGCTGCTTTCAGCAAAGGATTTTTTTTTTACATTTCTACAACAACAGCAAGCTAACTGAGCTGAGTAAGTGTGGAAATCTAGAAGTTGTTCTGTCATCTTCCTACCTCATGTAGATTACTTTACATTCAGACCCTGTTTTCCTTTGTCTTATCCTCTGTAGTTGCTAAAACAGCTCTTTTAAATTACAATTGTCTTCCCTGGGCTTGGTTCATCTTGATACCTTCACTGGCCAACCTTTCATGCCTTGTGACCTGTCTTTTTCTTGAACACTCACACCCCCTGTTTTTCCTGTTGTTTACATCTGAGGTAAATTACTACTGCACAAGGGGGTGGGTGTGTATGAATATATATGCATATGTGTATATGTATATATATATGTGTAGGAAGTGTCTTCTGTTTGGTTGGCTTGCTTCAGAGCATTTCTCAAATTTGTCCTGGCCATTTAAAGTTCTAGGTCTTCAGATATTTCATAACTAAGTTCAGTCAGAGTAACTTTAGGCCTAGCATCAGTCTTCCCTGATCTTCGGTTTTGTTTCCTTTTTTCTGACAATCTCTGATAATACTTTACCTTTAGGAGCAACATAGCATTTTATCCATCAATTCGAATGTATCTATCTATTTTAATATCTGTATTTATAGATAACCTTTATTTCTATTCATTAGTTACTCTGAAAATATGTATTGATTTTTCTTGTATTCCTCACAACTCCTATTGTTGTTTATTTTATTTTCCTGTCTTTTGGCTACAGTGAGTCAGATTTTTGAAGGATCTTTTCTGAGTTCAATTGTTCAAAATTTGTTATGTAGCTATGTAAATTTCTCCTATTCTCATTTTGTTCAGTAGCACACCACCTCCAGAGACACTATTACTGTTTCCTTAAGGAGTAGAAATGCCATATCCAAGGAGTTTACTTTTCCTTAGGGCATTTTGTATGAGCTCCCTCATTTCCTTAAGTCTGTCTTTCTCAAGTTTATCATCACTCTAATGCTTTTGTGTACATAACTTTCCCATGATATGGATTGTAATTATATTGTGATTATCATTGTTTTGCAGTGCTGCCAGCACTACAATTTAAATGAACACCTATGTTCTGCTTTTATGAGTGCAAGAGGTATTCACACCACCCAACTCCAGACAGTCAGCTTAGCTCAGTTCAGACACAATTTCCCCAGGTTCCCCACATTGTCAATAAAGACAAAAACACACCTGCGGGAGGTGATTCAGGAAAAATACCACTTGTCAGTACCTGAAATACACCTCCCATCTGACGTAAAATATCCTGGCTTCCGTTTAACTCACCTGGCTTGCTGCTTTGGGCTTTGTGGTGTATGTAGCCCTTGAGAGTGATGATCTGCTTCCTCTGAGTGTGTGCACATCCCATGGAGCTAGAAGGGAAACAGGAATTCCTCATGCAGCTAGAAGGGAAGAAAAATGTTATCTCTTCTCATTAGATGATATTAAATAATAATGTTCTAATTTTAACTAGGTTGTCTCTTTAAAAAAACCAATTTGTCTGAATAACATCTTTATATCTTCATGTAGTCTTCATAACGACAAGATAAAACCTTGTGCTGGCTGGGAGTCAAATTACTCAAGTGCTTCTGAAAAGGAACAATGTTTCATTGAACAGGGTATTTTCTCTCCACAATTATCAGAAAAGCTACAATACACACCAAGAGATTTGAAACTAATGTGTCAAGTAAGTTTTTTAAATATTGAAAAATACATATACACATTTAAAGTCTTCTTGTCTGTTTGTTTTAGAGACTCCCCAAGGCTTAAATATTAAGGGGAATTAGCATTTGTGTCAATTGCAGTTGTGTGAGCTAGATGTCCTACAATAAAACAGTTCTGCAGCTAATGTTCATATCACTAAGGAACCATAGCTATCCATGACTATCCAAAGACAGATGTATAAGTTCTGACTCATGGAAACTGGATGAAGGAAACTAATGGGACACTAATCTCCTGGTATCTCGTGGGACAAGGAGAAAGTGAATAAGATTTTTAAAGACTTACAAAATTTGTTTCCTCTGCAAACGCCTTGCAAAATGTTATAAATAAATCATCAGTTTCATCATGGTTTGACTTTTGGGACCATCAGAATGACAGAATGAAGAGAGCCTTGTCTTGGAACCTTGGGACTGCCAAAGCATCTATTCTTCTGTGACCAAACTCCAGTCTGCAGACACAAGCTTCTGGGAACAGGTATTTCATCAGCTACTCATTGATGAGAATTATGTGATATTTACAATTTCAAAACAATGCAGATAGAGCTCTCTCGCTATAAAACTTTAACGAGCAGCATGTTTTGTTGGAAGTGTCATAAAACTTTCATCAAAGTTCAAAATATTCCCAAGAAAACAGCTCTGTTTTTGACAAGAAGATCAGAAATTTTCAGTTTAGATCAAACACTGTGAAGAGCAAGAGAAATGTCGTCTGTTATAATTATTAGGATACGATAATTATACTTTTACAAGCTCAGAAAATTTTTAAAAAGCAGCTCAGTAAACATTCTAAAATCCAGTATTAAGATTTGTTTTTATAGTTTTCCTTATAAGGAAGATGAACAAAGTCGTAGTAGCTAAAACTGAACAACAATTGTAGGAAAAAAAATGTTAATTTAATTTGTTTTTACCATTATTCAGAGAGGCTACTCTGAAAAACTGGCCACTAGGGAAAATGAAAAAATAAAAAAAAAAAAAAAAAAAAAAAAAAAAAAAAAAAAAAAATTCTTTACTTCATTTTGGAACAGTTCATTTTTTCCCACTAGGTTAAATTCCTTTGCTCCTTTCCAATAGCTGATATTAAAGACAACCTTACAGAAGCAGGAGGTACTGAGTTTCCTGGACTTTACAGCATTTCTTAATTGTTAAATTGCAGCTTCTCTATCCGTCAGTTTTGTGAATACTCAAATAATGAACCTTATGACCTTTGAGGCATTAAGAATTAAAACAAATCAAGGCAGAAACAAGAACTAAGCATTACAGTATAACAAAAGTTAGGATGTAGTTAAAGAAAGGGTGAAAACCTCCCCAAACAAAGAACAGAGGGTGGGTGAAAGAAAGAAACATTCTACTCAATCACATACATATTAGGGAGACATAAAAGGAAATTAGTTCCTTTCAGTATGACTCAAAGGCTAACAATGATTCCATGCACCATCTTTGTGGACAAATCACAAAAACAGGGCTTGCCTTTTGTTTCTGCTTCACTTTTCTGTGGCTAGTTCCAGCATAGGCCATAAGTAGATTCTTTGCTCCACGTTGTCATCCATCCCTAGCCTTGTTTTCCACGCTTTGTGTTGCCTCTATAGCACAGATCAGGGTGCTCTGCCCATTCACGGAGCCTATGGCTATCCTCCCACAAAACTGGTTGAAGTCTTAGCCTGTTCTGCAGCAGTTCTTGATTCCTGAATTTTTATGCAGCTGGTGTTAGTGTGCCAATGGACTGAAATGGAAATAACAGTGACATTATTTCTCCCATTTCTCTAAAATACACCTTCTGCTTCTTCTTTCCCTGGATAGAGCAGCTTATACACCATGGTTACATCAACCTCTCTAACAGCAAGTAGAAAGGTTCAAACTTGGTAATACAAGCCTAGTTCCCCAGGCTTTTACTTGAACATATCCCTCAAACTAAGCCATGTAGCGGTGCAAGTGGCTGCAGCCACCCTGACCCCTGAAGATCCAACAGACACCAAGCTGTGGTGGTGAGGCACCGAAGCTTAATGCCTCACTCCTTGTTAGGGTGAGAGACCATAATCCCCCAGTTCCGCAGTTTACGTATTTTTATGTGATAGGTTCATGTTTTCCCCTCCCTGTTCTACGTATAAGTTTGTTAATATTCATTTCCCCTAAGTTAATATGTATTAATTCTAGAAAGGTCTATTGTACTCGACACCCCATTGGTTCCTTCCCTAAATCCCTCCTTTGTGTTATTTCCATTGGTGTGTATGTGTGTGTGTGTGTGTGTATGTGTGTGTGTATGTGTCTGTGTGTGTGTCTGTGTGTGTGTTTGTGTGTGCGTGTGTGTGTGTGTGCGTGTGTATGTATGTGTGTGTGTGCATGTGTGTGTGCGTGTGTGTGTGTGTGCGTGTGTATGTATGTATGTGTGCGTGTGTGTGTATGTATGTGTGTGTGTGCGTGTGTGTGTGTGTGCGTGTGTGTTTGTGTGTGTGCGCGCGCGCGCGCTGCCATAGTGCACTCGGGTTGCGGCTACACCTCCGGGCTCTCTTTGAGCTAGCACGCAAAAACCTGACAAAGCCAAGCAATGGTGACAGTACCTCCCTTCCTTGTTGAAAGAAAATACAGACCTGCCCCCAGGTTTCAAATGTGCAGCAGCAATTCCAGGTTTTGCTCCAGTCACCTACTTTAGGTCCTAAAATCCAGGTATGAATCATAATTGTTGTGTCAGTCCTTAGTTCTTTAGTCTACAGGAGACATGAAGGCAATATTACTGTTTTGGTAACAAGGTGGTATGCAGTACTGTTCAGAGCTGCAAATGGGACCCTGAAAGCCCGCAGATGCCATTAAAATTCTGGGTTTAGGTACTTATATACTCAAACCAGGCTGTGTCTTAGCATGCCTGAAATTCAAGGAATTTTGCTGTCAGAAGTGAAAGTACCAATTAGGTTAGATAATTCCAGGAATTACCTTTGGCAATTAGCCAAACTTCTGGTCTTTGGCAATTTGCAAGCAAAATCTGAGACCTTCCTAAATGTGGGAATGAGGTAGAATTAGGACAGGCTTAAATTCATGCTATGCGTCTTCATGCATCGTGTATTGATCAGTGGATATAGTTTCAAACTCACTAGAACTTACTGCTAGAAATTAAGATACATTGCTCATGTCATTCATGTCCAGGGTATCACAGTCTGCGCTGGCTCTGGTTTCTGGACCAGATTATTTTCAAAGTAATTGCTAAACTGGAACTGAAACAGCATCTAGATTTTGGTTTCAGGTACTACCCCTGCCCTCCAGTTTGCCTTTAGTAGCTGTAGCTATCCATGTTACACATTCTTGAGAGCCATGAATCACATATTCGAAATTACTTCCAATCCCAAATGGCTAGGTAGTGAAATAACAAAATGCTGTTTGAGCTGCTGAGTAACCAAAGCAGGTCTTAGTTTCCCACTCCGACTCAGGAGGGCAGAGGAATAGGTGTCACTGTACTGCAGTCATGAGCTCCCCGATTTCACCTCATGTTCCCATCTCCAGGATGGGAACTGCAGAATGGATGCTGTAGGAATGGGCAGGACTGTTCATCTTCAAGCTGTTTCATTTTATTACTGCTCCAGTGTAGATGATGGCAACATTTTCTATCTGGTAAATAGATACAGATATTCCACAACACACCTTTAGTATGCCTGCCTCTTCAGTCTTTCTTTGCAGTCATCTCACTTCTCTTCCTCTGTCAGGACTGCATTTTTAACAGCTCATTCCTTTTCACTTGTGTTTGTATGCCACAGACCTGTGTTTATTCAGTATGTATTTATGTAGATACTATGTTCAAAATACCTGGGTTAACAGAAAAAGGCAAGCAGTGTAAATATTTACCTCATTATATATATTCAGCACACAAATTAAAGTAACCAAAGTTTTCTGAGTGGTGTTGGGAACTTGAAAAAAAAAACAGGGGCAAGATAGCAACAGCGCAAGGTTTTCAATAAAAATAGTAGGGATCACTGAGTTAAAGACTTGCAGAAAACTACTCGTTAAATTAAGAGAGAGAGATGAAAATAGATTCATTTAATTATGCATTTGGGTATATAAAAATGTTTAATATAAAGAAGTTAAGTTATGCTAGTTAAAAGTTTATCTCCCTTTCCAGAGATCTCCATGCTTTCACACAACAAAGGCATTGTCATGGATGCTGGAAATATACTTGGTTGAATAATAAAAATAATATATTCATGAGTAAATTATTCAGAGATTGACAGGAAAAATGTTGAATAAATTATTCACTGAACATTATTTAATAATCTAGAGAGCTGGTCAAATAATAGAAATACGTATTTCAGATAATTTATTCAGAGAGTAATGTCAAAATCCTTTGGCTAGGATTTTCCTAGTCTATTAGGAATAAATAATTTGACAAGTTATTGATTATAGCTCATTTCTGTATTAAAACAAAATTCAGCAGGAATGCAGCTAAGCATTAAGATACATAATTGACAATAAAGTGTCATGATCCTGATGATGAAAATCTTTTATCGTGCATGCAAACACAGCCTGTATTCAAGAATTGCTTCAAACAGTGCTTACATACCACATAGGCTCATACTTTTGGGGGGTTTTAAAGTATGTAAGTCTGTGTTAATCAGTGTTACCAGGCAGCACAGTGGGGTTGGGCAGAATCCTGCCAGCCAGCAATGTGGGGCTGGACAGGTTATCTAACCTTCCCTTTAAAAAGATTGTGATTAATTTTCCTCAATGTCAGTAAATCAGTTCACTTTGATATGGGAGAGCAAAAGCAAGTAGCATCTTTCTGCACATGTTTTAGGCTAGGTTTCAAGGTACCTGTGCTCAAACAGCTGAAGCGAGAACAAGAAATAGACCTCTTTATATGCCTTCATAAAGGCATTTCATAACAGAAGTTTTTCCAGGAGCAAATCAGTGAAGAAGGGGAAAGGCCATGGTTTGTGTGGGGAGTGCTCACAATGTCGCTGCCACGCCAAGGTACACCCAAAAGGCACTTAGGAGTCTGCTTTTTTCTCAGTGCTTTTCTTGTTGGAATGTGAATCAGCACTATATCCTGTACAGTACTGTCGTATGAAGCCACAGTTCAACTTTGAAGAATAGAGAACTGAAAGTTCAATGTTTTCTTCATCAAAAGCTCTCCTCATCCTAAGGAAGCCAGCTGAACATCTGCACAAAGGGGCATTCTGCCTCCTCCACACTAAATGCACATAATGTTTTTATTTTCCTCAATTCACCTGGCTAGGAAAGCTAAGACAGTGAGTACTTCTTCGTGGTTAAATAGCCTATGCATTTTCTTCCTGACACATTGGACATTAGATATATTTATACCATATAGATTACAAGTCCTTGATATTGAAGAACTGGCAGAATGGATTGAGAAACTCTGTGTATGAAAAAGCAAAATACAGTGCAAAAGTTAATTATCCGAATCCTTGTCATTACAAAAAGCCACCTGGCAGAAGTATCTTCTTCACTTGTAATTCTTTATTTTTGAAAGTGAATCTCTAGCAATTGTAATTGGAGGTGAAATGGAAAGTAAGAGATTTGTGAAAAATTTGCACCAAAATTAAATCTCATGCAGATGTTACATGCATTGCTGCTGGCAACATGTTTTAGTGCTGTTAGGTACAGTTTCCATCAACTTCCATGTGCCCTCTCAGGGACAGTCCTGTATCCCCAACTATTACTATACTCACTCTGTTTGACATCTATCTTCATACCATTCATCACTTCAGCCTCTTCTATAGATTCTTCTTCCAGTCATTTTTCCTTTTTTCCTTTTTCATATTTTGAGAGTGGGAGACAGAGAGGAGATGCATTTCACAGTGTAGCTTTATGCTTCATTAACAGTAACATGCTAAAATCTATCAGCTTCAATTAGTCAGTTCACCATGTGTTTAGCTAGCCTGACACCTGAAGATATTTCTGCCTGCTCTCTTGATAATGTTGTGTCTTCTCTTTTTCATCAGTTTATTATATTATATACCATATATTGTTTCTATCCATTTCGTATGTGGAGACTGTGAATGTGTCTGTAACGCTGGCAATTATAGAAATAGACGTAATTAAAACAAATAATTTTGATACTTGTTTTGTAACACATAACTCACCCTTCTCCCATCAGAATGGAATTTACAATACATGCCATGAAAACTTGCATAATATTTACTTTGCAGCATCTGCTTAAAGAATGAAAAAGCCAAGCTGACCCCTGAACACATGGTGAATGTAAATGGGAAAGAATCAAGCTACTCATCCACTCCACTGGTTTTAGATGGAAAACAATTTTTCCGCCATGTTCTTAATGATCTTGAACTGAAAAGGGAAATGGAGTGTAGTATCATGCATTTGTTTGGGTGGATCATCCAACTCTTTCTTTAAATCTATTATCAGCTGTCCAATCCACTGTGTGCAAATGTCCAAACATTAAAGCCTCACGCCATCTCAAATGTATTAATCTCATTCAGGTTTTAAACATCTGAGTTCCAAGTCCACATAGAACACTAAATTATTAATACTGACACATGAAATAGCCTCATTATATATTTCCAAATGTATGAAGAAAAATTTTTAATATAAATTAAATCACTGTCTTATGGTAGTGATCTGAGAGGCTCTAAGGAAGGATTGATTGTTCCATGGTTAACCTACTCTTAGTTTTCTTGTTTCTTCTCTCAAATTTTCTGAACTTTAAGAGAAAAATACTACAGGTCACCAATTAAATAAACAACAAATTAAATCCTTTCCAATCCTTGAGTAGATTAAGAAGATATCTCACAATGCATTTATTATACATGCAACTGCAGAATGGCATTGACTTTTGTGCAGATAATTATTGATAGTTTCGGAGGTTTTTTATAGATAAGTCCTAAGGCTGTTCCTGGAAGGATATAATTAATGATATTAATTCTCTCCTTACTTCTCTAATTTCCCTTTCAACAAAAGCTAATGCTGTCTCTAATTTTTTACCCATAATAAAGCTATTGCTGTAACAACCTTTTCCTCCAGGTTAACTAATAATTTACCATATAGATACCAAATTAGAAACTTTGCTAAGGTCAGAGTAAGCCAAAATAAGATCAGAAAAAGTGACATCTACAGCACTTTACTCAATAAACCAGTCATCATTAAAGAAAGGTGTCATTTCATAAACTGATGGAGAATTTTATGTCACTTTACTGTAAAGAGCTGTAAAGTTTTGCATACTTTTGAGATCAAGCTTAAAAGACTTCATCTGACTGGACTATGCTTTCTCCTTTCTGTAAATAAAGAAATTAATTACTTTTATTAAAAATTCTTGTTATAGCATCTATATTTTTATGCTGTAGTTCTCTGGGTGTTTGAATGTGGTTTAGATTTGTGCTGAATACAGTTGCTCTACCGTTTTTCAATTAACCATTTTCCATTAACTATTTTAGCAAGTCACCAGGATTATTCTCCTACTGGAAACATTTCAGCTTCAGCTGGTATATAAATTATCTTTGAGTTCATTCTCATTTGTATGAAGGCTTTAGTGCTTCTTTCCTCATTCTTGTTACATACTAATTTGATAATTTGGATTTTGGTAGTTTTTAATTTCTGGGGTCAGCAGTCCTGGCTGTGTCCCTTTGCAGCTTCATAGGCACTCCTAGGTACTCACTGGCAGGGGCAACAGGAAAAGCAAAAGACCTTGATGCTGTGCAAGTACTGTTCAGCAATAGCTAAAACAACCCTTATTAAAAGCACTGTTTTGGTCACAATAAAAGCTAAAAAGGGACACATAAACTAAAAGAATAATAAAGTTTAACAAAAGACAGAATTTTTGGAGGAATAGCTTATCACAACTCTTATAAACTAGTGGGGACTCTGGGTAACAGTAAGTCTGCTCCTTCCCTTTGTCCTAAGTAACATTTGAATCTTCATAATTACATTACTGGCAGTACTATATAGCTCTTTTGAAAATTTGTTTTTGTTTATGCATAGACGCTCATACACAAAGAAATTATAATCCTAAATTTGGAAGGATGCTGAAAAGATTTGCAAATAATATTTGGCATTGTCGACATTTATAAAGAGTTTGGGCATTACTTCACCTGTTCTGGAGGGATGTCTCTTGTAACTGTAGTGCACTGGGAATTCAGAGACAATGGTTTTTATTTTGCCTGCTAGTGAGAGAGCTTCAAGAGGCTCAGGTAGAGATTATTAAATATGCTGAATTTCTTACAAATTCCCATTTACATACTGTTGCTAAACAAGGTACCTCTGGTACCATGGCTGGGATCCACTGACACCATGCATGAGGTGAGTGCCTGACCATGCTCCTTTTTGGGGTACATCATGGGTTAGACCCGAGGGCTTGAGCAGAAAGCACCACTGGGTCTCCAGTCCAAGAAATATACAGCCTTGGAAGCAAACAGAGAAAAACAGGAATGAAAAAGCATCATGTAATCCCAGACATTGCAGTGATTCAAAGCCAATTTCATTCTCAATTTCTCTTTCCTCCTGAAACTCTGATGTTGCAGTCTTTAAAAAATAAGACAATGCAGGGATGCCATAATAAGGATGAAGCCTAAGTAACAGCTCTAAATGGATACTAAAGAAGCTATGTAGGCATCGATGTGACAAAATAAAGATGCTTTGATGTGTGTCATCTTTCCATTTTAGCTAATAAAATGGCTTTTGAAGCTCTCTGGCATTTAATTTAAGCCCATAGAGTATAAAATTATGCCGTCCCTTGCAGATAGTCCCATATTTAGCACAAACAAGGTCATAAAGATCTACAGACTTGGAAAAAATGGTAAATTTGAGTTTTCAAATATAAAAACTTAATTATCTTTATTTAGGAGCTTGCCAAAACTATTACATAAAACTGTCCTTTTTTTGGTGCGTGGTTTCTTTGGGTTTTTTTAAATCTTCATAATCAGGGGGTGCTTGGTGTTTGTTACCATCTTTTTTACATAAACACAAGCTGTGAGATAGAGCAACGTTTTTTTTACCTGTGAAAACACATGAACAGGCACCCTCTATTCTGTCCTGAAGAGCTCCGTCTAATATGTTGTTTGAAGGATTCCCCAGCAGAAACATTTTCCTATTTAAAAAAAAGTGGTATTGCAGTCTTCCTAATAATTATTCTGACATCTCTGCACTCAAATGACATCTGCTCATATGTCTTAAATATGTGACAACTCAGAATGAATGATGTTAAATTTTTCATTCAAGCATGACAATTTAGAGGAACTTAACAGAAAGGATCTTGAATGATATGAGAACCCTTTAGACGATGTTATGAAGTTACACCGGTAATTACACTGTGGATATGTTATGAAGTAGCAAATGCAATTTTTCCAGTTGTACATAGTACCCTTTAGAAATAGTTACTAGTAAAACTTTCAAAATGGAGGTTTCATAAAAGGCACTAGATATAATAACAATCCAAGTGCTGGATGCAGTTTGACTGCAAGAGTGTTGGTATGCATCTGTGGGCTCTCATAGAATAACTGATGTTATTCTAACATTTCCTTTCCATGGAAATTTTTGTGTTGTAAACTGCACTCAAACCAAAAATTAGTCTTTGTGTCTTTGCTACATACAGAGTGAGATTTGCAATAGGAGAAAAGAATATCATCAAAGTGTATTATTGTTAAATCTCACACCCACATACACAAATGCAAATCAACTTCTTACTTTGCTTCCTAACTACTTTACTATACAGTGTTGTATTTTACCAGTGGTAGCAACAACGTACTAAATCAGATTTAGCTAACAGGTGCTCTCTAGGCTGTGGACAATTACATAATAAAAATGTATTACAGTGCTCACTCTTGGGAGTAAAGACTTTTGCTATAATAGTGAAATGCATTATATGAAGTGGAATTTCTAACAGACTTCAACAGAAGTGGCTTGGTGGCTTGAATGCTTGGTGATATATCCGGGCTAGTGCCACAGAAGAAAGCCTCACTGGAAGAAGGTAATTTACGTACTAGAAACACTTATGCTTTCCATTGCATATATTTGCAACAATAAATCAATTGGACAACATGTTTCCTATTTGCATTTGCAATAAGCATTTCTAACTGTTAACACTGTGGATTTTTTTTTTCATTATGAGTTTCATTATCCACTCATTCTTCTGAAAAATGAGAAAATGGAGGAACACACAGAGCTGGCAGATTTAAATGGCTTTTAGAGAAGTACTTCAACATCATAAATGATCAAGAGCAAATTGTTTATACAACCTTTGCTTTCACCACCTTCCCTAACAAATAGTATCAGTAAATGAATCATGTAAAACCAGTTAAAAGCAGTTCTGGAAAGGAAGGGAAGAATTTTCTCATAAATTCATATTTTATTAATAATTACTTTTTTAGCCAAGTTATCATGTTAAGGAACATAGAGTTTGGATTTTGTTTTTAAACCAAGTGTTATGAATGACTAAAGTGATATTTTCTGGAGACCGGTAATATTATTTTCATTCCTCAGATTTATTCTCTTCAACAAGAATTTTAAATACCTAACATTTCTTTAAACAATGTCTTATTCTGCTTTTAAAAGTACTCAAAATTCCTTTAACTAAAGTGATTCATTTTAGCAAGCATAATCACAATTTCCTTGCTTTTTAATAATGTCATACTTTGTACATGACTGCATTAAACCTTAAGATTGCATTGATCGTAAAAATTAGGTCTTGCGTCAAAAGGTGATTCAAAACATCTTCTCATCAGATCTTAGTGGAGTATCTCCTTTGTAGAACTGTTGCTATAGCTAAGGTCTAGTCTACCATGTTCCTCTCTAATCCTGCTTATTGTGTACACTTTATGTAATTTCTTTCCATAATTAAATCCTACTGTTTCCTTTGTGTTGCGTTCACTGGCGATTCTGTTATTTCCTCTAATGCTTATCTGTTGGATTGGTCTGTGAGAATTGTGGGGGTTTCCAGTGCTTTCATTTGTAGCTGCCTGTGTCCTATAAGTTACGTGAGGAATTCTGAAGTATGTAACTGATGATAACATTTTCTCCCATACTTCTACTTGTGTTGTAACAGCACAATAATAACTATTCATAGATATGAAGACTCTAGAAATGTTGTCTTTTACTTTATCAAAGGTGCTACAGAAGCTGCCATTTATGTCCAATGGTAAATAAATTATTGGCAACCACCAACCAAGACTCAAGACAGCTTTGGGTGGTACAGAAGAAATACAATATCTGATTTTTAGAAACATAAAACTAAAAGTCAGGTAGGTAAGATGAGTTGTATAAGAAAATCAGTGGTGCTAGCCCTCCATCTAGCCTCTCACATCACAATGCAAACAGCAAATCAGAAATCCTCAAGCTTTTAAGCATGAGTTACCTCTCAATAGGAAATTTGTGAATAAAAACATTTATACGTTTCCTCTCAGTCATTTGGCATTTGAAGTGTACTGTCAGCTTAAGGAATTAAATAACAACAATAACAAAAAAGTAAAAGGAATAATGGCAGGTAGAAACCAGGCAAAACACCAACCCAAAATGACAGTCTCCTCAGCCCAGCACAGCTTTTGGTGTACTCTCACTCCTGGTAGACAAAGTATAACCAGATCTGTTTAAAAGCTCTTTCATTAGAAACTGTCATTTAAATATATTTTCAATTATGTGCAGAGAATTCTTGCCTGTTTCACCAAAACCTATTAATTTTTCTACATTTTTCTCATAATGTGGATTTCTAATAAGCTCTACCTAGCTTGATGCTCTCCATCAGCCCTTCATGACCCACGTGTAGCAGAAGAAATCCATGCATCGACCAAAATTATCATTTACAGCTCACTTTAATTTGGGAGTCGCTCAGGCATCCAGCAGCTCCAGTTACACCAAGATGCAGCTTCTCACTTCAGCTGATGGCAAATGCTGTCTCTGAAATGGCATAATCATAACTTGTCAGGCAAGATTTGAATAAGTTTTGCCTGAAAATAACTCCAAGGGTTATCTTGATTTATGAACCATTTATCCCCCACGTAATGGTTTGCAGTATTCCCACTATTTCTTGATTAGTTAATGAGAGGCAAATTAAAAAAAAAAACAAATTGCTTTAGTGTGCTTCAGGACTCTTGTTTGGCAGAATTTACTTGCTTTACTTTATTGCCTGGATAAGAATCTCAGCATACCACTTTATAAAGAAAACCTAAATTTAAAAATCTGTGTCTGCTGGGTAGGTGGTAAACACAGATGTTGCTACTGCAGTACAGAGTTAGCACTTCAGTTGTCTAATCTATGCAAAATATATATTTTCTAAAGATAGCGCTTGTGGAAGTAAAAAAGTGGATTAACATCACTGAAGTGGGCTGATTAGCAACAATAGGAAGACCTGTCCAGTCTTTTGGAAAGGGGTGAACTAATGGTCACTAGAACATTTTAAACACAGAAGTTTTATAAGCAAGAGGAAAAACACCCCAGCATTATGCAAAACAATGTTACAGGATTTTATGTACTTTTGTGCTTTCCTATTAATTCATTTTTTTTGCCATTATTCATTCCCTTTACTAGCAAATTTTCAATTTCTTATCATTATTTAATGCTTACCATAATAAAAAAAAAAAAGTAATTTCAAGAAGAGAATAAAGATAGAAAACGTCAAAGTTGCAGAAAACTGAAAACAATGTCAGAAAAGAAGCTGTTATAGAGTTTTAATTACATTTTCTCTCTGCTGCTCTTTCTATAATGGCTTGATTCTTCTTGTTAGAGCTCGATATTTTTTCTAATGAAGTACTGGCTGTCTTAACATTATTAAGTATTGAATATGCTTTTCATTTCTACTTTCTATGTTTCATTCAGCCACATGCCAAAAATCTTATCAGTTAATAGCTCAAATTAAGAAAGGTCACTGCAGTGGATGAGGACACTCCTTTGCAGCCCCCATGAGTTTCTGGAAAGGAGAAGGCATTATGCATCTGGAAATCTTCCTGCCTCCCAGAAACCAACTACTACTACAGTAGTGTATACCAGCAGAAAATTTTTTAACAAAAGAGTAAATGCTGACTTACAGTAATTAAAAAAATGACTGAGGAATATATAATTTTCATTAATAATATTAGGCAGTGTAAGATGGAAGGTTTCTGGCCTTCCTTCCCCATTTTTCCTTGCAGCCTGAAGGTTGTTTGATTTGAGAGCACCCTTTTGAAGGAAGCACGGAATCTCTCCGTTGACAATTTATGGCTACAACACTTTCACAACCTTCTACACAAAAATATATTAATTTTAATATTTTGATTATTATTCTTCAAACTGTGAGATTATAATATTTGCCATGCATTACCATACAGAAATTATCATAATTTCTGTGTTTACCCACATTTACTCAACATCTGCTTTCTCTAGTGGAAACAGTTTTCACTTATTTTGTCATGAAAATCTAACTAGAGATTCATTTATTCATCTTTAAAACATAAATCACAACTGTATCTCAGTCTTTTTATATGTTCAGGTTCCTTATGACATTTTAAGCCAATCTGTGTTAGGCAATAATAGGTCTAACACTATTCAGGTTGAAAATAAATGAAAACTGTAAAATATTTGCCACTTGGTAATAACTTCATCCAAAGTACATACATCATTTGAAAATTCAACTGCCAGGAAATTTTCAGGTCTGACTGTTTTCCTAAGAGTCATATGTCTCAGAAAACCCTAGGAAAGTTCAAAATAAAACCCAGAATTTCTTTAGGAATAGCATTCACCTGGGACTGAAAGAATGACTACTCTTACTCTTACTCTGACTTAAATATGTGCATGAGAATACCACATACTTACCACATCCATGAATTCTACCTGACTCAAGTGTCACTAATTCCTTTCTTGTGATCCAGAAAGTCACCCATTATGCACTGTACTCCTCTGCTGGAGCTAAAGCTCAACAGCAGATGGCACCTAAAGGTCACACAGTGGTGTGCATTCTAAAAATAGAAAATTAAATTTTAGTTTGAAGAAAGGTGATTACACAAATAATCATTGAATGGAGTCAGATCCATATAAAGTAAGTTTAAAAGTTCTTATCAAAATCAAAACATGTCTGCATAATGTTAGCACTAAGTTTTGGGGAAAAAAAAATAGGAGGAAAACCAATGCATTAGCATTTTCAACTTGAAGAAACTTCCAAAATGCTCTTGAAAACTTAAAGCCCATAGAAGACAGTTTAATAAAGAGGCATTGCAATTGTTCTTTTGACAGTGTCATCAAGAGGAGGAATGACTGAACATGAATAGGAAACAGTGGTGCATTTTTACCTGCTGTCTCCTGTGTGTTGCAAAACCCATGTGTATTCATGAGAATACATATTAAAGTACACTTATCAATAATAAAATCTAAGTTTGAGAGAGAAATAAATAAATAAATGTTAGATCAGACCAGTAATGGCTGCCATTCTACAGATGTCTTCCAGTTCCAGTATATAATCATCAGAAGACAGGCTATGCAGAACGTCTTGGGAGGTCTTAAATGCAATGTTTAATTTACTATGTTAATACTTTACATGTCTTCCAGAGAAAGGAGTGTTCCTGTTTCCAAAGGCTAAAATCTAATACTCAGGTCAGGTTTCATAGCAGAGAAGAAGTAGCAGCCTCTTAAGTACACATGACTATCACCATAAAAGTTAAGTATAAGTTAAAATCAATACCAAGAATTACACTTGGAAGCAAATGAAGCACTGGAAGCAAATTAAGTTTATAGAGTTCTAATTAAGCGTTCACCATGCAATAAGCTCTGCAGAAAGTACTTTAAGGCCCAGCCTGGAGGTGACAAAGATATAACCTATTTTAGTGAAGTCTATATTCCAGACAAATGGCCAAGATTCCCTGGAGACTCCACGATGAAAGTCTGGGCACTCGGCTGCTACTCCTGCTCTTCAGATAGATACAGAAATCCCTGAAAGGGTGATGGAGAGAGATAAACGTTGCTCCCATCCTTTTATGCAACAATCATGGCCATAATCTTTCACAACCTGATCGGTAAAATCAATATGTCAGAAATATTTTCAGACAGGATTTATAAAAAATTGTTTTTGTAAAGCTGAAGGAAACATTTCTTGTCTGTTCCAGGCTGTTGCCTTCTAAGGAGTTTCGTTTCATGATCTACAGCTTTGGGCCAGCACCTGCCACAGGGTCAAGCCTTCCCTGTCTCTCCAGACCTATTCCACAGAGGAAAAACGAAATACAGAAGATAAAATTACTTTTTGTTCATTTTCCTTACCAGGATTACAAATAGAGTATCTGGCCCAGAGGAATCCCTTTATAGGTAAGCTGGAAAAAGCCCATACAAAACTTACCAATATTGTTCAAATTTATGGTCCCATGTGTGAGTACTTAGATGGTTTCTACTAGAAAGGTAGCACACATGAAATCAGACAAATCAGACTCCCCACAGTTTCTTTTTTTTAAACAAAAGCAAAACAAAACAAAAACAAAACCCCAGATGACAGCTCGTAACTAGAATTTATAGTTACAAAAAGCCTAAGAAAATCAGGGATCACCAGTTTTCTAGGAAATTGTAATTAGCATGCCATCAACATATTACATATGTCAGAGTGAGCAATTCCATCCAACATGTTGGCATTTCAGCTTTCTGTGAGGTGCAGGGGGAATAAAGATAGGGTTGGTTTGATCTTCCTACTGTTGAGTTTCTACTGTCTGCCTTCATCACTCTTTCTTTCTACTGAAGATCTAATGAAAAGGAACAGAAACCTTATCCTGAATTGTATATTATTCTCCATTTATTTCTGGAGTTTAGGGACAAGCCATGGGATGAAATTTCTGTCACATCCAAATACCAGGCTTTGAAAGGCTGTTTCAATTGAACAGAGTGTCCTATGGGTTTTTTCTAATTTTTTGTGTGTGTGTGTGTGTGTGTGTCCCACTACATAAAATGAAAATATAGGAGTAGAACACAATATTCTAAGGACTGATTTTTATTCAATTTGTCATGTAATCTAAATATGTCACTTAACTGCCAAGGGAAAAAACTAAGCCTTACTGAACTCTGTATTCTTTTCCATGGCTGCTGGGGGCATGTGCAAGGTGTTCTCTCAGTGTGCGCACATGAGGCGTTTCAGTCATTAAAAAACACATCAGCATGATTAAGTTGTTGCATTAAAAGCTTCAAAAGCCCTTCTGTTTCAAATTGTTAATAACATACTAGGGATTGGAGGCACTCTGAAAAGCAATACACAGAAAGTCAAACACCCTGGGTAACGGTGAAGAGGAAGCTAACACATAAATAAATTACTTGGGCAGGCAAAGAACAAATTCACAGAGAGAGGTGGTAGCATATTGTCAGGAGACAGCTTCAGGCAAAATAGGTGAAAATCACAAAGAAAAGACATGAAGAACAGAAAAGGAAACAAAATTGCAGAGGAGTAGCAAAAGCAAAGGCCTAATAGTTATTCTGACTAGGACAAGTTGACAGCATGCCAAAAGAATTAGGATCTAATCAGTCTGCGGGGCTGAAGACTGTTTGGAAGAAGGAGAATCAAATAAATGGAATATTTGAAAAAAAAGAAAAGGAACAAACTGATTTTGAAGGGAATATTATGTTCCTGTCAAAAGTCTCTTGACACAGAAAGGGAGAGACAGACAATTTCTACTGCTCGGTCATCATTGCCTCCTGATGCACAGGTAAGGTTACTGCTGTGTTTATGACAACATATTGAAGGTACAGGACACTGTTTGTCCATCTGCAGCAAGCAAGCTAAATGATCCACGGATATCCAGGTAACTCAGCAGGAAAATGCAAATGATTTTGTAAAATATCTTGTCACCATTTTAAATGACAGAAGCTTGAAAAAATGTATTGGCTCCATTATATTGGTAACTACAATAGAGTTTTGCTTCCCAATATATCTATATAGTTTTCTACTGGTTTTTTAATGTTAAATTCTCATAAAACCATGAGACAAAAATAATTGTCATTAATTAGCTTCAGTAGTTTTTCACATTCAGTCCTGAATCCACCTCCACTTCAAAATTACTTGATTTTCCTCCTTGGAAAACCAGTCTCAATCCTTCAGAATAGCTCAAGAGCAATTGCAAAAGCAATTAATTTGAGACTTGCATAACCTCTGGACAGGAATGCTATCATTAATGGGCAAGTCAGGACCCACAACTGGGAACAGAGTTATTGGTCATGACACAAAATAAGCCCAGAGTCATCTAAGACACTGAGATAGGGTATCACAGGAATAGCCTGTATTCAGACTGAAGATCATGTTACTTTCATTTGTGTGTTTAACTGTAAATTTAAATTTACATGCCCAGATTCTTTACTAAAATGTACAACCACCTCCAAACTAGAGGTTACTTTGATCATGCCTGTTTTGAAACTAAATGATCAAAACATTATTTATTTCCTAAAGTATATAAGTTTTATAGCATTTCAGATATTACTGGGTGGTAACATTAATTAAAAAATAAAATTTTAACAACAGCAACAATAACTAAATGTTAGCAGTAAATAAAGTACCTAACTGCTGTAACCACACAACCCTGCAGTACATAATGTCTGTATCTAGAAACAGGCCTTAAGGGAGGATGGAGATGGGGCACAGGCATAGAGACCTCATGCCCATAAACAACTTATCCATGGTTTGTTAAAGAAATGCAGCCCCGAGCTGGAAAAATCTGGTTTTAGGGGCAACAAAGAGAATAAAGAACTAGTATCTAATAAAAATACAAGGCAATACATGTAGTAAATTCAAAAGTTACATGGAGCTGCTGATCAATGAAGAAAGAGGAAGGTGTAAAAGCACATTAGCAAACATTAAAATGACCCTGAATGGATCCTGGAGGGAAGAAGAAGAAACTGTTGACATAAATGACCCAGAATTCCTCCTCATAAAGGACTCCATATGCTGCCAACTCACCATGATACGCTCACTGACAGCATCAGCAGGAATTCCCTGGCCTTGGGTCCCAGGGAGATGAAGAAGAGGGATCACAGCACCAGCAAAAGGGCTAGAAACAAAGAAACATGCATCTAAAAATCCTAACTGTATTATTATACTTTTTCTGGACTAAGAATGATTAAACTCTCATTATTTCAACTGTACTAACAAGAAACTCTTGGCCTTATCTAGCACACACATTTTGAATGCAACATTGCATAAGTGATGCAAAATTCAAATTTATAGTCACTTTTCTTGTAATTAAAAAATATTGATTTCACTGTAGTCCCTCTACGAACTTTCATAAACTGCTAAACTTTCAAAGAACAACCCTGTGGATTTATAGTGGTGTCATAAGTACTGGAAGGGAGCCTGTGGGCAGATTGCTCCTCTTTCTGAGAAAGGTTACATTCACCAGATGTGTGATGTAGCTTCCTTGCCTAGGAGGAGAAGGAATGACCTGTTTAGGTGAAAAACTTTCATCAACCTACCTACCCTTTCTGCTACCTATGATGAAACTGAGTATCTCCATCAAACGACTCTTCAAGGAACACTTGACAATATAAGAAAGTGTAAGCAAATATTTATACTTTTTAAAATAAAAAAACCCCCATGCTTTTTATCCTAAAGGCATTGCTAAAGAGTTGTCTAAGCTGTGTATGTAATTTATGGCTGAAAGTAGAGGGTGGTTTGACTAGGAAATGCTGGGGTGCCAATAATAAGGAAAAAAGTCCTCATTTTTCTTAGAAAGGATTCGGAGCGGGGGTGGCAGGGAAAAGATATTTTGGATTTTGGACTTAATTTTTTTTTATTTATTTGTGTTTGGGTTTTTTTCTCTAATGGTATTTGAAATAATGAAAATTATGTTACAAAATCTGGAGCATGTCATTAGGAAAATTACTAACCTTTCAGATTATTAGAAAGTGATTTTAAAAGTCATTGTGTTTCGTCTTTCAACAATAACTTCTCAAAACAGGTTAGCCTGAAACATTCCACAATCCCCACCACAGTAGAAGGTTGTGATTCTAATCCTACTTTCATTTCACTGATACTTTGCAATTTCATATATCTGTGACAGAAATAAAAATTCAAATACTTGAAACACTATGAAAGAAAAAAAATTCATGGGGCAAATAACTGGTGAGAATATGTTAAATTCATGTTAAAGTCAAGGATCTGATTCTAACAAGTCTATATTATCTTTCATATTTACTTTTTAATTGACATCAGTTCTCCGTCCCAAGCATAGATGCCTCTCAGCAGAAGCCTGTGAGAAGAGGTGAGCAAGGCAGGTTTGGTTTGCCAGTGATGGCATTACCTTATATATCAAATATGGTGGCAGTAAACCAACTCTGAATTGATCACCAGTTTGTCAGCCTATTTTAAGGCTGATCTTCAATCGTTTGTGGATCTGTGGGTTTTTATGGGAATTTTCCATGGCTAGGCAGCCCACCCACATCGATGGATTAGTACAGATTCTGAAAAATATTAAAATTAAGCCCTGGCTATGTAGCTTTTCTATTTTTCCTTCATATTTCCCTCTTTTCTCCAAAAATACGCAAGTGCTTGGATTTTATAATTTCTTCATAATATCATGCTGTGATCAAAAGCAACTTAACGTAGTACTGTTGTTTATACAAAAGTATATTTGAGGCCACTTTGATATCCTACATAATATCTTCCTGCATGTTATGGGGCTGCTTAGTTCTGCCTGTCTGCTCTAGGGGATCTCTGCAGTCAGCTTAAAACCTGAGGATGTGAATCCCACCTCAGATACTTTAAATTGAAACAATAATATTATTGTATGTTATATTAAATAATAGGAGAAACAAGTATACAAGTTTGTTGCTACTGGAGTAAAAATCGATTATTGTAATTGCTTTCTACTATAAATAATTGGAAAGAAACTTTTTTGAAAAACTATTCTATGACTATTAGTTTCAATTTTGAGGTGTTCCAGTAAAATTTATTTACTTTATAATATGCATTTCCAATGCCTTTTTTTTCATTAGTCTTGTCCTATATGTACCAGTGTGGCTATTATTTTCAGTGGTTTTAAAAACAAAACCATATGAAACATATTTTTAAAGATACAGTGCTAGTGTATACCTGTTCCACACTACAGTGGAAATCACAGATTAAGATTTTCCTGCTCTGAACATCAGTTTTGCTCGTAGAGCCTGTTCAAGACAGTGTTGTAACACTACGGTTCTTTAGCTGCTACCTCGGGGTTACTGTAATGCATTGTACAGTGAGTCTCACTTGACAAACCATGAGGAAAGATCAACTAAAACTGGACCGTATCACTGCATTCAGAGTGTGGAATTACAGAACCATAATAGTTGGAAAAGGCATCAAATTTTATCAAGTCCAATGATTAACATAACATTTCTACTAAACTGTGTCCCTCATCACCACATTTACATGTTTTTTTTGAACGCTTCCAGAGATGGTGACTCTACCAGTTCCCTGGACAACCTGTTCCAGCATCTGAGCACCCTTTCAGTGAAGAATTTTTTTCTGATATTCAGCCCCCACGTTATTACAACCTTTTTCAAGTGGTTGTAGAGGGACATAAGGTCTCCCATCAGCCTCCTTTTCTTCAGGCTAAACAACCCCAACTCCCTCAGCTGCTCCTCATAAGGACTTGTGCTCCAAACCTTTCATCAGCTCCATTGCCCTTCTCTGGATACACTCCAAGTAGGTCCTCACACCTGGAGAATGTTTTTAAGCAGTGAGACTTTCAGGCATTGTTTTCCTCCACTTGGGTGGTCCAAACACAAAGCCAACCCTGTGGTTGAACTGCAGTGTTTATAGCAATGCATGTGTACCCCAATATTTTTAACAACCAAGTGCACTTCAAGAAGGGAAATGGTGGTTCAGAGGTACATTTCTACATTTTTCCATCAATTCTCACTTTATTAAGTCATCTTTTTGTAATGATCACAAACAGGGTATTTATCTGATCCTAGATGCTCATCAGGAGGTATGATTAGCAGCTTCAAGTATTCTAAAATTTAACAACAAAATAATACTAGATAAAAAGAGTTTTTTCAACTTGCAATGTTAAAATGAGTTGGTTTGCTATTAAAGTTGCTAGCCTAATTTCCTCACCCATAAAATGCTGAGACATTTCATTACAGGAGAACTATGACAAGGAAAACAAGTGATGTCTTTGGACCATTCTGACCCAAATTGTGATAGGAGGGCCAAAAGGGAAAGGAACAGCCACAATGAGTGTGGGCAAGCACACAGAAGTCCTCCTAAGTCATGCCCAAAACACACTGGTAGCACTCCAGGAATTAAAAAAAGGAAATGGAAAGCTGAAATAAAAGTGTCCTGAGTCTTAGTTAAGAGTGCCACACCAGGGCAACTCAGAGGCTCGTGCATGCCAAAGAGCCAGGGTTAGGATAAATCATGAGGTAACAGAGTGGACTCATGGACACCTGCTATATATATTGCTATATACTTCATATATATAAATACTTTATTCAGTTTTCTATAGTCCACTCCATATTCTGAATGAATCAAGGATCAAGAGGAAAAACTATGTTGCATTCACAGATGCATTTTAGATATACTTTGAATAGCAGACTTTATTTCTGATATATTCTGGAATCTCTGTGTTTGACTTTGTGCTGCAGTGGTCTTTTACCCACATTTCTGTATATAAAACCTATCTAGCTATTTACACCCCAAAAATCTGTTCAGTCTTTCATAAAACAAACCCAAAAATACAAATGTGTTCACTCTTCTCTGTGGAAGAATGACACATTTCTGGAACTCAGTGCAGGTTTTTTAATGTCTGGCAAGTAAACTAAAGCACTGTAGTTCCATTCCACATGTTTGTTTACAAATAGATCATGAAGGCAATATAAAAATTGTTTTCTATAACTGAAATTCTCTCTATTTACCTGTTAATTATGGATGGATCTTTGATTTGTTTAAGTCATCCACAAACAACATACTGTCACATACCTGCCATCCATCGAGGGAAGTGCTACACACATACTTAGGTTGTGGGAAAGCCCTAATTCCTCAAGGTCCACTACTAACAGAAGAGAGTCTAAAGGAGAATTTGAGAGTTGCTGTTTTAACACAGCTACTTGCAAAACTGCCAGGCTGTGTAGGTGAATGCAGGAAGATGTTACAGTTGGCTTACTGTGACAGAGCACTGATATTTTCACTCTGGTGGATCATCCTGGGATCACACTCCTGAGGATGTACTGGACTAGGATGCTCCATGCAGACCTGTTGCAGAAAAAAAATCTGCTTTAACTAACAAGGAGAATAACAAAAAGAAAACAAGGTCTCACAGTTCCTTGATACTAAATGGTGTCACCTAAGCCCATAGCTGTCAAGGTTTTTGCAGTGCCAGAAGGGAGATTTTGGGGGTTTGCAGCTAGAGAAACAACTATGATGATTTAGGTTTAACCTCAGCAGTGCCCTGAACCATTATTTAATGATGACTCACCTTGGAGTATACTAGTTAAATATTTTGATAAATGGAAGAAATAAAAGTTAGTGGTCCCAACAGTTCCACTGTACATAAATAAATGAAATAGCTGATAAAACAGCATGAAAAGGCAGGTAGATAGCATATAATTATTCCCCAGGTCACAGGAAATAAAATGGGTAGTGTAAATCTACTAAAGGGTATAATTATCTCCAGGTACCAGGTCCACATGAGACATTATCTAACACCTGCAAGAGCCAGCGGATTGTTTTCACCTGTTGCATCCATAGGAGATATTGCAGCGAGCAACTAAAAGCAATAGGCAGTTACTTCACATGAGTGAAATATTAAGGACAAGACAGAACTAACATCTGAGATTTGTGTTAAGGACACCGAGTAAGAGCCAATATGACATGCTAGACTCACTGGGTGAGGAGGTCAATTAAATATGCATGGTATTCTTCAGTAGATATGCTACATTTTCCATGCATTCTTTGGAACAGTGAAAATATTCCGCTGTGTTGCTGACAACCAGCAAGTTACCCAGGGCCTTTACACAGCTGCCTAGCTGTCCTCTGTAGCTCTGCAGTGATGATAATCATGACATCCTGCATGAAGCCAGTCATGTCCATCAGGTCTGGCACTTCTCCCATCCTCTCAGCATGGGGAGGTATCCTACAGACACCTTGCATGTTACATCAGGCATTCTGCCTGATTTTTATTATATATTAATATGGTGAGGTGCAGAGCTGCAAAGGAAATGCCAGTCAAGAAAGCGGTAAAGTAAATTAAGTTTTCTGTTGTTTTTGTATGAATGCGAAAATGGAGACATGATACTAAGTGACATCTGTCAAAGTCTGCAGATGATATAGGGCATGTATCTCCTATCAGAGAATAGGATTCTGCTGGTTGGTCCTATACAATCGGAAGCATTTACATAATCTGTGGAAAGAGGAGCTTTCAGGAACAAAGGCTAGTAAATAGCTTAAAGAGTACTTCAAATGCAGAAAAAATAATGTTGATGATTTTAAAAAAAGGTTGTCTTCTGTCTCCCATTAAAAACCAAAAATCTAATGAATCAAGAATTTCACTGCATGATATAAAATTTCAAAACTGACATTTGCATTTAACTTTTAGACTCCTCCAATGGACTAATACTGAAGTATCCTAAAGCAAGCTACTTCAAGTGTTCTTAAACACACAGTCACCTTTCCATACTACTCTGGCATGATTTAGAATGAAATCTCGCAAAAGAAGTTTGCAAAGCTTTTCATATTGCAAGGACCTCTTGCTTGGCTCAATATTTGGAGGGAGTTTGATGTACTGTTACTGTACAATGTATTTTATAAACAGAAGGATGCATGTGTTTAGGATTCTACGAAGGATAATCCTGTACACTTTGGTCTTAGTCAAAAGATGGATATTAGTCTGTAAAAGATTTTCAAAATTTCAAACTTTAACTATTACAATCTTTTAAATTGGAGGGTTCCAAAGCATTAGTTACTACTCAGAAAATTAACTGCATTTAAGACCACCACGTTACAAATCTAGAATATGTATATTAATACCATTAATGGAGAAGTGGGTAAGTAACAAACCTACTAATGGTACTGCAAAAAATACAGATAGCATGTTTATGTGACACCAATTAACAGTGTGTTTTTGAAGAATGCCAGCTTGACAAGTCATTGCCAAGTACTGGAAACTTAAGACTCAAGAATATATGAGACATGACAGAGGCAGCATGAGTTCTCCCACCCTTCTTTCCCAATACTCTTCAGCCCTGACTTACCATATTCTGTGGAAAAAATTAATTTGCTATGCCTGCTCCACAGTTGTTATCTGTGAGTGACCACCAGCAGGCCTGCTGGCTAGTGCCAATTTTGACAGTGGATTATGTCGTGAAATGACATTTGTGTTTTGTACTTGCTCAATAGCAAACGGTGGTAAGGAAGTAGGTCACAAGACAACTTCCTAGTATAGGAAGGTGGCAGAGTTTTATGGGCAAACAACTTTAACCTGTCCTTTTCTTTTAGGTTATGTTTGTTTACCAGGGGGAAATAAGGGGGAGAAAAAAGTTTACCTGCCTGAAAGGAAGGAGCTTATGTACAGAGCAGAAAAAGATTTGATTGCCTGAAAGTAAAAGTGCCTATTAGAAAGAAAATAAACATTGCCAGAGAGAGGAGCTTACCCACTTACTTCAGAAAGCCTGCCTGCTTCCAAAAAAAGCATTCACCTGCTAGGACTCAGCTCACTGGCTTTTCTGCCATGTGCTGGAAAGCAAAACGCTGAAGCAAGGTCTATACTCATTACTTCTGCTTCTGTAACACAGTCAAAACAAGGCCATCAATTAATTTCTGCACAATAGCTTCTTTAGTTTTCAAATCTACTGTGCTTTGCTCACTGCTTTCAAAGCAATCTTGGAAAGTAAGGGTGCTATGAAAAGTGCTAATCTTTTCATCTTTTTTGCATGGGTTTAAGAAGGGAACAGAGTCTAGAAGTTATTCATCACTTACAAGGCATAACATGAAATTTTCTTGTGCTTTTGAAGTGATTCCCCTGCATATAATTGACTAAACTGATTAAAGCAACTGTTGAGTTGAAAGTCGTCCAACCATGGTCTGAAAAACGCCTTCATGTGAAATATTTAATATTTCTTTTTGTATGATCTCCTTATTAGGCTGTTCACTTTTCATCCTGGGAAAATTATGATTTTTCAGGAAATTGGATTCTATCTCTTCACTCTTTCTGTAGCTGACATCATTTGCTTGGGGTTTTGTTTTTAGAACTGACCATTTTATTTCAGACATTTTAATTTTTAGAAAACACATTTCTTCTCTAGCGGAGCGCATTAGTTAATTATTACATGCCTTGATTTGCTGTGCCCACCCATACTAAGTTTTATGCAAAATGAAGAATTTATGTTTAAAATCAAATCATCATGAAGAATCCAAATCTGAAATCAAGTTTTTGGCATGAGGAAAATATATAAGACATTTTTAAATACTGTATTTCTCCCACTAGTGCATTTATTTTTATCTTACATGAGAATTTCACAGCATAACAGAATGGTTAAGGTTGGAAGAGACATCTGGAGGGCATTGTGTTCAAGCAGGGTGGCCTAGAGCAGAACCATCTCCAGATGGATTTTGAATATCACCAGTGATGGAGACTTCAGAACTTCTCCAGGTAATCTGTGTCAGTGTTCAGTTGCCTGTTTGTACTCAGTACACATCCACACATGTACACTTCTATTTTATAGATATTTTATATCTATAGATATCTATTTAACCTATGTATTTATGAGAAAATACGTGTTTTATCTGTGTGTTTGCAACATGCACTATATATTTTTTCATGCCCTCTCATTAAAAACAAATAGCCAGAAGCCACCTTACACTGAACTCTGAACCTCTTTATAGCATAGCTTCTGTCTTTATTAATCTTTAACAAATCCTTCTTGGGAAAAGAAAAAGCAAATACAAATGAATGCCCATTTTGTGTTCACATATTAAGATCCCAGTGTAGCTGATTTTCATTCCCATTTAGCTAGTTGGGGGTACCTGGTAAGGTGGGTGCACTCCTAGATCCTCATGTGCATCCTTACCATCCACAGACCTGTGCTGCTGATGGGCTAACCTGGAAACCAGGTTGTGCAATAGGCAGCAATGTAAGTTTTAAAATAATTCTTAAAGCCTTCAAAATAAAATTTAAAAAAAAAAAATGGAAAACTTTCTACTTTATTATATTTATCTATATATTTTTAGGCACTACATTATCTATTCATAGTTCAGCAGGTATGCCACGCTCATCAGTTTCCAAATTATTTGCTGGCTTCCTGGCACACCTCTTAGTTATTTTTATCTGATATTTCAAATAAATTACAAAATGCCTTGAATTGCATGATTAGTCCATTATGTATTCTGTTTATTACAATTATATGAACTTTTGATTAACCTCCATAAGTTTCATGAATAAATTACCTGGATCGAGGAAACTGCCAGTTAATGTTACAATGTTCCAGTGAGGAGTTTCAAAGAGATTAGTCTGCCTTTTTTAGAGGCAACTTTTTTCGTCCCTGCTTCTTTTAAAAGGAGTGGATGCTGCTGTTGCTCAGGTATTATGAAGAACATGTGAATCTATTTGCAACCCCCTCAAAATGAGTGGGTGCAAAATTTACTCACAGAATCAAATCTTTGGAAGACGATTTTTGCCCTTTTAGATATTGATGGCACAGCCATTTTAACATGATGAGGACAAATTGTGCTAATCATCATGAGGCTTCCAAGCTGTACTAAATTACAGTCCAGAGATTTCCTACCTGTATCTTCTGTGGGTGGCGTTGAACAATTTCTTGTTGAGAAATCTAAAAAACTTCTCTATATTCCACAATGCATTTACCATGAGGAAGAATCATAATGGTTGCCAAAGACTTGTCTCTGCTTTTTCCCAAAGATCCTACATATCCATTTCAGAGAGGTCTATCGTTTGGATGGCAAGTTTCATTCAGGCAGATGGACCAGCACCACCACTTTATAGACGTGATCAAGGAAGCAGAAGAAAAAATGATGGGGATGTAGCCTTTGGGTACATGCTGAGGTCAGTAGGGAATGGGATGACCAAGACAGCATCTTGCCTCAAGACAGCAACCAAATTGACCACACTCAACACCTACTGTGTATTGTAGGGTTAGGACAAGATAAGAAGTGGGAGAGCTTTCTGCTGGTCTGTCAAGAAAAATTAATAAACCTCCAGAGAGAACCTGTTGGTAAAAGAAAACCTGATGGCATGGGGATTGATCAGGCAGAGAAAGGCAAGGCACTGGAGAAGGGTGCAGGTGTCTCTTTGATTAACTTTACAGAAGACCTTTGAATACAGAATAAAAGTATGAACTAAAAGTATTAATCACAATGACATAGGGTCTTTCTGCAAGAGTTGAGAAGGACAGAGATGTCCACAGGAGCATTTCATTGCTGGTCCTCAACAGCATCACAGCAATCAAACAGCTCAAAACAAGAGAGTTTGTGCAGTAGACCCTTATGAGGTGCCTAGGAAGGCACAAGGGGGGTTGGGACACCCTGAAAGAACAATGGTGAGACTGAAAGGGTGCTGGATGAGCCATCAGAGCCCACTGGGTGGGGTCCACTGGCCTGGCTCAGCAGTGTGAGGCTGTTCCAAATGGATGCTGATACAGAAAATGTAGGATATTTCATCCCTGCCTTAGTGAATCGTTAGACTGATCCTAGAAGACAAAATTTGTTAAGTATGTCTTAAATAAATACACGAGGTCCTGTTAGGTCAGAATAGTCTGTGGGTTCAGTTCAAATTTGATGGAAAACTACTGGGAATGATCATCTAATGAGCCTCAGCTATAAATATTATTATTAACATACTGATTATATCTTTTTCTATGCTGCTTTTTCGTAGGAGATAGACAGAGATGGTGCCAACTGCTCTCAGCAACTGGCAGAAACATAGAGCTGGCTGAAAACCAGCTTGTTGCAGCTCAGATTGGTTAGATAGATGGCATTCAGGAGAAGTATTTCAGACACAGAATACTCCAACAAACTATTCCTGAAATGTTTTTATATTAGATTTAAATTTCTGTGGGATTCACAGATCTGTTTGGGGTCAGCTTTCCAGGGAAAAATGTAACGCTGCTGATCATACATGTTTTCTCTTGTGGAAGACTATACTCACAGTAAGTGTATTCCCTTTTCTGTGATCTGTAATCACAAAAGTCCCAGGATGTCTTCAGGAGAGGAAAAAGTGCTAAGGCCAAACACCCCAATGACATTACTCTTCTCAGTGAATACCAGGGTGCAAGCTGAGCAAAGGCAAGTGAGAGCCAGGACACCCAAATAATAATAGAGGGGTGGGGACCAAAATGAAAAGCATTATTCTAATGATCAACATACCACTACAGATGCTAGAAAGCAAACAAAAGAGATAAGAAAGGGAACATTTTCAAGTGCTAAAAGAGGAATGTTTTTTTTAAGTAAATGTGAGAACAGGTAAGGTTGTAAAATATGTTCTCTCTACAAGCTAAAGTCAGGAGCATTAGAAGTGTAAAGAGGCATGAATTTACGTAAGAGAGCTATTTATTATAAAAACTAACAATGCATGCAGCTGAAGTTCACTGGTATTTCTTTACAGCAACCCTGGCAAATAGTGTAAGAATTACATAGGATACTATGAACTTTTTGGTGTAATTTCCTTCTGTTTCCCAGAAACAATAAAATAACATGCAGGAGTCCTTTTGCTTTCCTCAGCGCAGTGACATTTCACAAAAGGTAAAGTAATGCTGCACCTACTGACTTCCCTTGTCTATTTACAAGAGGAAATGTCATCAAGCATTCAAAATGCCACTACCTACTGGGGTGACGTCATGGAAATATTCCTTCCCCTTCAGATGCTGGTGTTTGGAGCAATAAACCATAATCTGCTTAAGGAGATGATGGTTTGGTAGGCAAATGGGACTGAGCTTAATACCTACAAAATGAATTGTGGAGCAAATACATTTGCCAAGACTGAAGACATTTTCCAAGGAGCTCAGACAAATGTTCACTACCGTTGTCTGCTTCTTAAGCCAATTACTGCTGCAATGCAGACAAAGAGGTGCTGTGTCTGCTACTTAGCCATCTTGTTACAGTCCTTTAAAAGTGTCATGTACAGAGAGAAGCATATTTGTAATCTTTATACTAAGTACACTTCACCTTAATTGCATCACCTCATGAAATTATATAAACAAGACTTTTGTATTTGTGCTAGAGATTCTCTTGAGCTGTAGAAGTAAGAGTTGCTTATGAATTTCACAGGATACAGTTAGTAGGTTTAGGACCCACACTTTTGGTAGATTTATTATTTATGTGAAATAAACATATTTCTAAAATTTCTTTCTGTTATTAAATGTTTATCAGATTCATATCCTGCTGTTTATTTCTTGCTTATACCCAGATTTTTTCTTAGTAATCCATAATAAAGCCTTAAAATGAAATAGTTTTCAGAAAAAAAATTATCTGATATGCATTATCTACCTAATTTCTTCATTATCAAATATGACAATAAATATATATGACAACAAAAAGGTCTTTAAACAAAGACTAGCATTATGTCCCTTTTCCCTTTTAGTCTGTTTTATCCAAGAGAGACATACACTGCTTCTTGTAGCCTAAGGACTTGCAGGCATAGGCATAAATCTCAAAGTGAATCCTAAATTGAATCTACACTATGATGTTAAAAAAATCCACTTATGTTTTTTTTTATTTGTGGTCTCTTTGTTAGGGTTTTTTTTTTTTTTTTTAATCAACTCTTCAATTCTTGATTAAATTGCAACTAAAATATAAATAAATATATATAGCACAGTGCTGGTTCTCCTAATCACTCATAACCTGCAATTGCTGATCTCAGCACCATTATTTTGGCAGTCATCCTCAGAGGCCTTTTGAGTCCTGAGGAGCTGTTGTGTAAAACCTTATGGTAGACATCAGTTTGAGATTTCTAGCCCCTAAAATTAAATATGCACCGAGTTTCTCAGTCCTACCACCAAGCTAGCACTTTGGGGTATTTTTATGAAAATTCTCTGGTTGAAAACACTGTTTCCATTAGTTTGCAAAAGAAAAAAGGTGACAGTGAAGGATAAATAATTTTTACTCACATTTAACTTGAGCACCTGAACACTTGCCCGAGGTCATTCAGTAAGTCAGCAGCTGGACTAACTGCAAACTTTCCTGCATTTTCTGTGCTTTCATTATCAGAGACGGTTCCTTAGCTTTCTCACATTTTTTTCAGAACTTTCCAGCCCAGCAAGATTCCCTGGAGTTCCGATGAGTTGAGAGCCAGTGCAGAGCTTATCTGAATCTCCTAAATTTCTGAAGATTTCCTATCACAAGATTACACATTTATTTTTAGTAGCTGTACAACTTCTAATGCGAGCACAAACCCCAAGTCAAACTAAGTTTATAAAATTATCAGATAGAGCTAAGATTCTCTGACTTCTAAATTATTACATTAGCGTCAATGAGTAGGATGCATTTTGTGCAGATACAGTTATACACAATTTAAAATTCACCTGAATATTCCAGTTAAATGAAAGAACTGATCTCTGGAGATTAGCTGAGGAACCATATTCCTTTTACTTGTTTCAGCTAGATCTTTACCAATTTTTTTGGAACATTTTTGCCTCTCATGATATTTATAGGGATTACTTATTAGTGTCTCATTTCAAATTAATGTGAGGATGCAAGTGCCCTCCTCCCAAAAACTCTTTCCATTTTATCAGCTGAAATAGAATTCTATATGTGATATTAAAATAGTAAGGTTGCATCTACATAGTGCAGACAGCAGAGGTTCACTCTCAGACACTGGAAAAGGAAAAAAACCCAAGACATCAAAGTAAACTCCAATATTCTCCAATTGTTGTTATAAAAGGGTTTCAGATTCATTAGACCATTATAATACTTATTTCAATTACTTCCAGGCAACTGAAATACTTTATATTACAGCAAATGCAATTTTTATGGCTTATCTTCTTGCAAAAATGAATGAAAAAAATACTAAAAATATTTACATTAAAGTCAACTTCTGGACTAAAAATCAATAGCCTGGGAATGTTGTACAGGTGAAACACTGTTGCACTAGCTTACAGGTTAGCTTCCCATTAAAGAAGAATTTAAGGAAACAGGAAAAAATATCTTTTCCAGTTTTCAAATATTTATTTCTTAATTTAGAAAGTTTATTACTCTTGAACTAAAGAGATTAGGAAAAGAATGAACTATTACTTCTTACAAACTTCTAGCTATGGACATTCAAATCCAAAACAAAGGCATGTCCTCTGGAAGTTTCCACATCATTCAATGTAAAACAAAGTACTGTTGGCATTAGTAATTAAGGAAATCATTACAGATATATATATCTGTATTATGGTTCCCAGGAAAAAAATTGCTCTGGTTGTCACAATTTGGATGAACTTCAGTTTCTCTTAGGAAAGTTCCAAGCACACATCCCTCTGTCACACCATTTCCATGCAGAGAGCTGCTCAAAAACTTCCCACCTCCTCCAGTGTGAGCAGTTAGCAGGCCAGATGGACAGAGTGTAGCAGTAAGTCATTTGTCCTGAAATACAGCCCTAATCCGAAGGAATTGAGAATACATAATTAAAAATTCATGGTGTTAAACAAATACTTATGTTTCAGCTACCTTATTTTCTCCTGGATAATTGCTTTTACATTTGCTTGTAATTTGACATTATTGAATGAACATGTGACAAAAGAGATATTTAGCTTTCCACTGCAACTATTGAGAGAAATGGGCTCAACAGAAACAACCGAGCCATAACCGATCCTCAATCGCTCTCTGGTAGGACAGGGCAGCCCATGGGCTGAGAGAAGAATGATATTCTGGAAGCTCTGCCTCATGAATTGTCTTTGTTTAGAATACACAGCTGGGCACATAGATGGTTTAAATCCCCTGGACTGACACTCTCTTCAGTGGACAGGTCTCCCATGTGTAATTAGTTAGACACAGGGTCTGGCAGTGCTTCATGGCTTCCTAGGCAGAGTGCTCTGCTTTGGGTTCTTTCCTAAAACACGAACTCCAAAGAGTATGTTCAATTTTTCAGCCACCTGAACATTGACTTTAAAGAGCTCTTTCTGACATCCTGCTTTTGGCTTTGCTTTCTCCCCTGTTGCTACTTTATCATGCCCACTAGGCTGTACATGAAGCACCTGAAGGATGGCTGTGAAGGAAAAGAACCAAACAAATATCCTTCACATCCGGCATATTGTGCCTGCTGGAGCACAGCATGGCTCAGGGAAGGTTTTAAAAACACTGAAAGACTTACTGCATTTTGTTTCTACACTCCTGTTTTCCCTTTTGAAGACTGTGGGGGAGCAATGCACATATACCCAGGTTCTCCAGCCCTGTGATACAAAATTCTGCAAGCATGAACAAAGCAAAAACTAGTAGATTTTCAAGATCATCCACATAGAGGAATCTATAAAATAAATTGACTCTCCAGACAGATAAAAAAATTGCTGATCTTTAGCACCTCCCATTCAATAATGTTAAAGCTCATTACAAACAGTAATAAGCCATGCCTCATGATGGATAGTAATATTAATAGTATCTTTTTGGCCAGCAGTCTGATTTTCATAACGTGCCTGTTCATTCATTCATATATTTTATGAGTATAATTACAACAACTGTGTGTTTCTGTTGGCCTATTATATGCATAAGTAGCTATTTGCATCTGCAAATATCTCATTTACATGTATGGTCACTGTTATGTCTATGTGCATAATTTAGATGTGCAATTGCAAACATTGTAATGTTCACATACTTATAAGAAAAAATGTCCATGAGCTAAGCCACACATCCTGCAATGTCAACTTTGTGGCAGAACTGTGAATGCAGCCCAAATTGTCAGACTCCCAAGCCTGCAATTTAATCACAGAGCCTCACACAGTAGAAGAGGAATGAGAGACGTAAGCAAGCTGAAGGAAGCAGCCCAGTAAGGATAATGGTGATCCACCTCAGACTCCCTTTTTGACTTTGTTAAATTGTTAAGGCTAAGGGATGAGCCCTGTTGTTTCAAAGAATAGTTCACCCTGACTGATGTCTTGTGAAATAAACCTGTGGGAGTAATAAAGCAGCAGAGATTCAGCACCAATCTTTGCAAAGATTGATCAACATGCTTCTTTTTTATTCTGTTCTCTAATTTGTAATCTATTAAATTGGATGATTTTAACTTGCTGGAAACTTTCCAAACACTTCTGTTACCCAGCTACCGAGATTTGTAATCCAGTCTTCTAGGAACCATACGATAAACCACAAATGTGATTCTGTGCTTCTAAAGGATATTTGTGTTAAAGAAAAAAATTTATTTAATTCATTGAGCTATCCAAAGTAACAATTCTTGTTGAGCAATAAGACAGAGTGCATGGCAAAAAAGGAAGCAAAGTGTGAAAAACAGCAGGAACTTTTCTGGTAAAACTATATTGTGTTTAATGAAAAGGACTACCAACCTCTGAACTCATACCAAATGTAATTCAAAACATCAGAACACACACACACACAAATTATGAATAGTGAGTAAGTAGAAGAAAACACAAAAATTCTGTTTTCTCTAGGGCATCATGAGGCACATGAGAGCAGAAGGGCAACAGAATCCACAATCTTTGGAGAAGGCTTGTATGGGGAGATATAAAAATCCCAGATTCTGCTCTCAGTTCAGAAAGAGATTTTCTTTCTATGTGACTCTGACAAGACACAACAGAATTGAAACAACACCTTGACGTTGAGGGCAGTACTAGATGGCTGGAGCTGAAGTCCAAATTTGTGACACAATACCTTACTCTTTAGTAAATATACTTCAATATATAGGTTTTGAAACTCTGTAGCTACCTCTTTATTTTGTTCAACATTCATAACTATTGTCATATTTACCAAGAATGTGTCAAGTTAGTTCAATATAAAACATGTAATCACACACATCACAGTCTCAGTATCTTCACAAGTAATTAACTTATGCTTTCTTGAAACAAAGCCCCTCAAACATCCTCAAGAGGTAGATGTTTAAGTTCCCTAAAAAAAGAGCAGCAGATGTAACACCTGTACCCAAAAAATCCCCCAAGAGCACCCCTAATCTATTTTTTTCCCAGTTTAGTAGGAGATAGAACAAGTAAATGGTCTATTTAGACTAAAAACAGAGGTTCTCCTCCCTTTAGTGTGATGTTCCTGGTGCAAAAAGAGAAGAACAAAAAAGTAACATAACTACAGGTAAAACAAGGTTATTTGAATAGAAAGGAAAATCCTTAAATTCTGCTTTCTTCCTTTCCAGATTAGTTTTATGTTTTTATATTCAACTGACACTGGAAATCAAAGGAAATAATCCAAAGATCAGTGACCAGAATTTGAAACTTATTTCACCTTTCTGAAGGTGGAAGAAAGTGTCATATTACTGGTCCAAGGCCTTTGTCTTTTGCTGCACCAGGCAGGTTACAGAATTTTGCCTGTGAACTGCATTGCTGTCAGTGATGGTTATGGTTACCCACTAGAACTGGATCACTTTTAATGCCTGGAAAGGATAGTAGATATATCAGCACCTGTACATCCAAAGAGTGTATGTGTATTTTTAACTACCAGGGTAATCTTACCTACTTTTTGCCATTGCTGTCACTTGTTGTGACATTGCTGTTCCACTTGTTGTGGGATCCAGTGGCCGTATTTTGCTTGAAATAAATTCCAGCTGCCAAATTTCTATTACAGTTTGAATTTTGATTTAATTATTGCCAACAAGCATCTGCTTATTCCTCTCTTCCACATTTTATCTCTCTATGAAGAATCCTTTCTGGTAGCAGTTAGGGATACTAAAGCTGACTTTTGCCCATGGACATTCCCTAAATCACCTATATCAAACAAATCAGACACCCTCTTGCCTGAGTGTATGAGTAAGTAGGTAACTTTATTTGAAAATATTCATTAAATGGTTTCATTATTTTTCATATTACTTTAAAGTCATTAACATATTGGGTCAAATTATGATCTCAATTACAGAGGAGTAAATCTGAGGTAATTACATGGACTCAGAATATGATAAAAATCTGGTGCAAAATAATTAGAACCTTTCAGTTGCTCATGGTGAAACTTCAATAGTGGAATAATATAAATTAATAAAGATCACCAAGATGTATGATGTCAGAAAATTCACTGAAAATGAAGTCTCCAGTTGCATTGTTCACAGGACACATATCAAGTAAAGCAAACAAATGAAGGCCCAAGGTCCTGGTAATCAGTGTTAGAGCTACTTATGATCTTCACCCTTTTGGTGCAAACTCGACTAATCCAATTGATAAACTGAGCATCAATGACCTTCGTTAAAAAATCATTGAAACCTCACTGTGTAAATGATAACTATTAACCTTAAATTATGTGGATATATAATTATCCAGATTGGATTATCTGCATACCTATTACAGGGGCACAACCTGACTCCCCCAAGAGCCCCCTGCCCATATGCACATTAGAAAGTTCTTATTCTAAACACATTTACAGAAGCAAATACATTAAACGAATTTTCACTGTTGAAAAAAAATCAATATGCTACAAGATAGGAAACATCAGAATTAAAATTGCACATAAACATATTCCCCTCTCTACTAACATGTGCATATGGGAACCCTCTCCTTCAGCATGGAGGATGGATGGTGCACACAAGAAGCCCTTCCATTTTCTTTTTTTCTATTCAGTACTGTTTGTCATATCCTGAACTACAGAATATAGGATGGTAAAGTCCTGATTTTGTAGTGTTTGACTGCTTCATCAACATTAATGTGTGCTATTCTTCTAACTACATTTATTAATGATATGGGGCAACTCCTGTCCTATAGAAAGTTTGTATAACTGGAAAAAAAGTTCTCAAAAGGTGGTCAAGGCAAATGTTGAGAGGTAGGAAATACAGAAACAGATAATACAATCCTTTAAAAGTATCTGCTTAATGCCTCAGTTTCAGAGGATCTGGGCTATGCATCCTACACTCACACAGATTCTTCTGAGACTTCAACAGCTGGAGCATTTACCCCTCTTCTTGGAGACCTTGGAGAAGCAGCCACCAGTTCCAGAAGATTTCTTACCTACCCTGGGGTGACCCGAAGGGATTTGTTAGTTTACTTGTTTGTAAGTAACCTGAAGTGCAGGCAGGGAGAACCCAGAGGTAGCTCATTTTGGTAACAGCCTGCCTGGCAGGAAGCCAAGCTCCGGGATCTGGACTGGACATGGCATTGGAGAGCTCAGGAGTTTGCTGCAGTTGCATTGGGAATGATACCTGCCAACACAGACACCAGCTGTAAACACTGCAATCACTTTAAAAACAAGGACCTACTGGGCAAAATGATCAAAGTAAAAAATGCTAATGCTAATTATGTGTGCCCAAAATAACTGAAATAGGATAATTTCTTGCAGAATGTGTTATCATTTTATATCCAGAGGTCATAAATCCAGTTCTCCTGGATGCTAGCTGCCATAGTGGAGGCTCAGCCATCCTCCCACACAGGTATTAGGTCTCCAAGGCAGGGAAAAAGCCTTTGTTGTATGTGTCTGGTTCAGTATTTCCCAAAGAATCTATGACAGATGAAAGGATAGCATCTAGTTTACCCAGCTTTCCTTGAAAATACAGTAACAGCAAAATAATTCAACTTTTTAAGGAAAATACAATTCACTGTTAACAGAAATAACTGCTGTTTCTTATTAAGGAAACCTCTCATTTTCAGGTCAACCCTTTCTTTCCCTACCTCTTCAGTTTGTTTCATGCCCAAAATAAAAATAAGCTGATTTAACTCATAAAAATACTTTCAGAATATTTTTAAAGATCGTCTTTTTCAGCCCTTAAAATAATTTAAAACAAATAGTCAAACAACAAACATTTCAAAAAGTCATCCACTCAGATGTTTGTAAAGATGTTTTTTTCTTTTTTGCCTTATAATCACCATAAAATTTTTTAAAAGTGACCTTGAGTACTTGCATAACCTGCAAACTGTATTTTTTGCAAGGTAAAATTTCCTAACTTGCAGGTTTGACTGAGTGATCTCCGTAATTTTTCAGCATGTTGGTTTCCTGCCAAAATTATTAAATGTTGATAGCTTATAAATTACTTAAACAAAGATCTTCTATGAAAATAGTCACCAGTAGAAATCTATCGCAGGGGGTCCGATGCTGGTCAGCACTGGTGTGCCGTGACCTTCCTAGAGAGAGCATCCTGCAAAGGACAACTCTTCCAGGGGCGATGGCAGGCCTCCCTGGGCAGCAGGGGATTTCAGCAAGTGTAGCAACTTCTCTGCTACAAGTAATTCCAGCTCGTGTGATTCAGCTCTTCGAGAAATCACCCAGGCAGAACTCAGGGACAGAGAGACAGGAGCCTCGTATGGCAATTCCACAGAGGTGGCTTTTATTGTCCCGCAGCCTCTGTGAAGGGAAGACCAGGGACAAAGACTCCCTCCCATCACGGCTTGGGGACGGAGGTTATATGGGGAAGGCAGAGGGTGGGATAGAAACCAACTAGCCAACTGGGTACAGGCTATTACCATATAGAAACAAGGCATGCTGGGGGTGGTTCACTTTGTCGCCCTAACCCTGAGGTTACTTATCTCTGGGGAGATTCTTTTTGCCCTCAGCCCTCTCTCCTCCAAGGGAGTGCAGAGGGCTCTTGTGCCAAGGGCTCACAGCCCTCCACAGTGATTAATACTGGTCTTTATTTCTGTTGGTCCAAACCTCCACAGCGTTTTTTGTTGTATTAGTGGTTAAGTGTAGTCTCCCCCAGTCCAAATTAGAATAATGCACCACCAGAATTTCAGTAAAGATGAACTTTAGGAATTACTATGGTTAAAAGACAGGCTGTGACATTTCACTTGCATAGAAGAAACTTTAGGTGTTTGATTAGCAGTGCCAATTTATTAGTATGTTTTTGCAGCATGCAGATATTGCTGATTCTGATAAACTTTTTTCATTTTTTAAAGTAAAAGGAATAGAAAAAAGAATTGTGCAGAATGCTCACAGTATCGCATCAGTCAATGCCACAGTTTTCTCCTCAGAGGCATACAGAAAAAAGACAGAAAAAAAGCCTTGCCCTCATTTTGGCTTTACACTGCACCTTTTTTTCATTTTTATGTTAATCACTATCCAAAACCAATATGTCATCTTTCTGGAATAATGTCATCATGAACCTACAGGAGAAATGCATTTTTGGTTATGGAAAAAAAGGTAGCAAAAGCAGTAAAGAGCTCTGTGCTTTATGAAAATATCTGCCCTTCAAACCTAATGCACATCAAGGATACATTAGAGTTCTGAGGACAGAAAGTAATAAAGCCCTAAGAAATGATACTGTTGGACTTGAATTTTGCCAGAAGTAGTGGGTGCCAATGTAATTTTGGTGGTGTTCACCAACTTTTCATAATCCAATGGTAGCACATATTTCTCACTTGTCACAGTAAAAGCCTAACACTAATGTAAAGATTTTTAGCTTTTAAAGAATCATATCTTTAGAGAACATGCGAGAATTGCTTTGTAACAAATGGGTTACCTTTCATTTTGAATCTGAAAAAAAAAAAAAATGGAGGGAGAGAACACTGGCATTTTCAGTCGAAACAAAGCTTTCTACAAAAGTCAGATTTAATTTATCAAGAAAACAATATCTTTACTTCCTTCAGCAAATGTGTTTGCCAATCTACATGAGACCTCTGAACATAGTGGTCTCTCTAATTAAATATAAATTCTTCATATTTATTCCTGAAATTTAGAGTATGTTAAGTTATGGTTAGAAATGACAAGCCATTTTGGGAAATGGCTTGAGTTAGGAGGAAGAAACAGACTACAAAATGAGGCTTTATATAGAAGTCTTTAATCTCTAAGGTATCTCAAATTGCTTGCAGAAAAAACATTGCTACATCAATCATATAAACCCAGAGAACCTTTCAGAGATGGCAATATGAAGTCAACAACTGTTCAGAACTCAGTTCAAAGTGCAGAAAGGTTTAAGGAGGCTGCTACAACCCAGAGATGGTATGCTGTAAGAAGTAGCATTTCCAACTGTTTGGACATGTTAGCTGAAGTCCTCATGCATGTAACTCTGAATTGAACTATCAGCTTAAATTTCAGTCTTTGGGGGATGGTTTCTTTATGTTTTCTTATGCTTTCTACAATACTGCTTTTAAGAAACCTCCTTCTTTCCAAGATGGTTCCATCACCTGTGGCCTTCAACATGACCAGCGTGATCAAGGCTTATCAACATGATACATAGGCTATGTAAGAACAGGTTCCTGGGTTTCATGTCAGTGTTTCTTATTTTGATCTTATTTACACCCTGTGAACATAATGCAGAGAAATAAACTTCGATGAAGTGCCCTTCTTAGGAAGAAAAATTAGATGGAAGCACTATTAATTCACACATATCTACTGTTTGCATATTGTAATGCTACTTATGCTACTGCACATTAAGCAAAATGCCCTGTAATCCCAAGAACACTATTTTTATTTTCTTTTAATAGTTTTACCCAAATAGGTGACAGATATATAAACAATTAACTTAATCTAAAAATTCCAGATGTTGTGAATATATGTTTTGATAACATCAAAAGGAACAAACACATTCTTAAGCAGAAAGACCACTTTAAAATGATAAGTGCTATTTGTTGAGGAGTTTATACTGCTCAGAATTAATACTTTACATAAATATGGAGATGTTCCCTCATCTCTCAGTAGCAAACCAAGGAGGGAATCACGACACTTGTTCCATTGATTTCTCATTTGCTTTTGGAGAGAGAGAGGGAAAAAACAAGACTAGCAGGAAGCAGCTTTCTTGGAAAAAAAGTTGAGCTAGGTGAAAAACCAGATCTAGAAAGCACTTAGGTAAGTTTCATGTCTAAAACAAAAAGTCCGGGCACCTAATGCTGGCAGCACTTGGTAGAAACCCTGTTAATTTCTTGTCTCTTTGTGTCTACCAGTGAGCTGATAAAGACCATGGAAGTCAATATACAATGACTTCAACACCTAAAGAGATAATACTGGCAAGATAGTCAAGAATATGTTCCAAAAAACTCCAAAAAACATTCCTCTAAAGACAAGGAGATATTTCCCATTTCTCTGTACAAGTGAAGGAAAAAAACCCCAAACCTGTTTAAATCATCCTCAGCTTCTGTCCTGTTTCCCCAAATGCTGGTATCATTCCTACTGACAAAGTAGACATTGACCTGACCTCTTTCAAAATTAAATTTTTAACTAATAATCACTTCTGGGGAAAAAAAAAAAAAGGGCCAAAGCACATACAAAGGGCATGAAATTTGTGTTATTTGCCCTGAAAAGACAAATAACATTAAAATTGTGTAAAAAAATAGCCATTTTTTCAAAATGTGAGAAACTTTAATTTTTAATTATGATCCAAGTCAATTGACATATATATGAAGGTCTCAATTTTTGTTCCAAGTAGCAAGCAGAGCAGGGTAGCTTATGAACCTGTGCATGTGTGTATACATGTACATATGCATTATTACTGTAACACAGAATGAATTGCAAAGAACCAGAGGAGAGTTAACTGGCATACATAAAATTGCACCTTTACACTTCAAATGGAAATACACAGCCCAGTAACATGTTGCAGTTCTGTAAAAATCAGTTTTGTTCTTTTCCACTAAGAATCATACAAATTACTCTGATCTCTCTGAACTTTAAAAATACATGATGGATATATAACCTTTGTTCTCTTAACTATTTCTACCTTGCATTGAATTTTTAATTTTTTTATACATATATATGCAATCTTTAATTTTTTTTCCCTTTCATTATCTTTATAATATCTGTTTCTTTTTTCTCACTGGAAGGGTTTAACTTGTTGCTCTTACCTAAGACCACAGTATACAGTGTTTACAAGAGCTACTTTCCATTCTGAAACTAAGGCTGAGAAAATTACTTCTATTCAACGCTTCTGCTTTAAAAAGGATAATGATTTCATCTGGTTAGAGCTGTCTGTACCTACTTAGTTTATTGCAGGGAAGAAATTGCCTGTTTGCTCATGATAAGATAATTTGTCGCCTTGGAAATTAAATTATCCATTCCAGTTTACCTTGAGGAGGAATACTATATAATACCTATTTGTTCCATTACACCCTTTAAATCAGAAATATGCTTTATTCTACAAATATGTTCCATGTAATCAGAGACATTAAGACAAGTTAAAATAGCCCCTGACTGCAACTTAATTAGCCTGCAAAGTTGTCAATTGTGTAAGACTTGAATCCAGTGGAACTAAAAAGATATTGAAAAAATAATTTCTTTTAAAGAATAAAACTAAGCTTGCAATACATTTTTAAGATAGCTTTTTATATTTTTTTCCATTCTAATAGTCACAGAAAGCCATATAGGGTACACATCTTCACTCCATCAAACCAGAACAACATTTCTAGGTATCATTACAAGATGGAACATGCAGGATCAAACTTCATTTTTCACCTAATACTTTAAATTCTATAAGGGATTAAGGATTATAAGTATGTGGCCAATGTGGGGTTTTTCCTGTTTCTGCCAGACTGTGCTTAAATACATAAATATGGTCTGTTTTTCAGAGGCACTGGTTTGTAAAATTACCATTTTTCAACCAGTTTTAAAGTCCAAGCTGAGTGAGGGGGTTTTAATATTTAAAACCTGCTATCAGAAACCCACAGTAATTAGGAATGGTCATAGTTCTAGGCTGGGGAGAACACATCAGAAATGCTGGGTAGGGCATGGTAGGACACAGATCTCAAGGCACTGTTTGACAATAGGCTCTGAAAACCACTTCTGAATCCTCTATAAAGCTCATCTATGGAACAGCATAATCCAAGCAATTCATTAACTTCTTACAGATGGAAATTTAAAAAAAAAAAAAAAAAAGGCTAAGAAAATTAGGTTTTTCCATGGAATATTTTTCCTAGCCTTTGAGTAGTGATGAAGAGAAGCTGGTCTTGTGATGGTGATAATGGATTACGAAACAAAGCCTCGCGCTTTTGGCTCTGACACGGGCTCTGCATGTGACCTTCAATGAATCGTATAATCCCCCCGCTCCTGTTTCTCCTCTCTCCTCTTGTGAAACAAGGAAGAAAATTTTACCTACAGTGAGAAAGCTGTGCAGGGGATTAATTAGATATTTATTGGATGTTTTAGATGAGAAATATATGGAACAATCCACTTTATTTGAGGCTAAAATATATTTATTTTTAATTGCGTTCTAGAGATAGGAGTTTTCCAATAAAACCATTTTTTTCCTCCTCAAAATACTGGTTTGACACAAATGATCCTTTTCATGGTACCAAAGTGGCTGAAGAAGTTTTAATAAGGGAGATTTTAAGGTTTCTGGGGAGATTTCTACATCCATCATAGAACAACTGGGAAATGTGACTTGGTTTTCCCACTGACACGGATGCTTACTAAGCCCATACTACAGCTAACAAAAATATATATAATGGCCTTTACACTAATACTGAAATATCATGACCTTCCTTCACCTTATTTGTAATCTTGCTATCTCAGTCTCACTCACACATTAACAACTGCTATACCAAATACATTTTTCAGTAGTATTTTTCCTGCTGTCTCATCTTGCTAGTACATGCAACGTTTTGGAAAAGTTGAAAAGAATTCACAAGCTTCAGAGGTGGAAAATAACAGATATACATGGAATGGGGGCTGGAAATGGGATTTTAAGTAACAAGGAAAGAAAATTCCCCTCCATTTCTAGTTCCACTTATTAGTAAATTAATTATATTATTTACTAAGTAGGGAAGCATTTACTGGGAGAAAATTCTGCATGTGAATAAAACATGATTAGATATTAGTAATTAAAATGGCAAAGTGTCTCCATTAAGCTTCAAAAGAGCACTTAAGCAAGCAGGATCCAAGCAATAAAATTGCAAGAAATCTGAATTATTCCAACATCAAATGAATTGAATTCATTTACTTCTGGATGGCATAGTGTGTGCTCTCAGTAAACAAGGAGAATAAATTATTTGATCAAAAATCAGGAATAAAATGAGTAAAATCATCTTTTGACATAGAAACTGTTGGCCTAATGTATTTTGTACTTACCAGCTATTGCATACCAGTGAGAATTAATGGTTGATTGAGGAGTTACTCCCAATTTTATAAAAATAGCCACAAAATATTTTTTTAATGTACATTAGCACAATTGTTTTCAGGAACATTCTCTTAAATAATGTAGACTCTACAGGCAATATTAATGAACCCTTTGTTCAGCTGCATTTTTCATTTTAAACTGGGAAATGCTGTTTTACCTTGCCTTTTCTGCTAATCCTTCAATATTAGTGGCATAGCCACCAAAACCACAGTCCATGGACTTGGAATTCCTTAGGAAAAAGAACAAAACAAAACAGAAACATACCCAAAAACTATAATAAAAAGTAGGACTTAACCTAAGTCTGGTTTTATAATTTTAATTCCAGGAAAAGATGCACAGACATAATACAGTTGATTTTCAATCCCAAGTTGTGGCTTTAGCTGTCTGTACTGCTCAGATGCAATGGTTTGAAGTTCATTATTTTTTGTTCTGAAGCTACCCTGCTGTTCTCACCAAAGAAAAAGCAGGTCAGAACCAAGCTCTTTAATTAGTTGTGAAGGTAGGTGATGCTTGAGCATGCTGCCAATCATTTTCTAACTATTTATAATTTTCCATCAGGGATAGATTGACAAGAGAATTTCAAAACAACATGCAGAAAATGATAATTCATGAAAAATGGCTGTGAGGAGTTAATTTTAGTAAAGGGAAAAGCTAGAAAATAATAGATTACAAATTATTAAACATAAGAATACATCTTTGTTAGGCCTGAATAGCACTCAAATCTGTACCATGAATTGAATAGAAACAAAGTAAACCAATAGACTTCAGTGTTAAGAAAAGGCCACTGATGAGAGCTGAAATGATGGAAGCACACAAAGCAGCTCACCAGCATGGGTAATTTTTATTTTCCTGGGTGGTTCAGAGCTTGAACCAGGATTTGTCTTTGTGATTCCATCAAAACTCCACTTGTATACATAGTGCAGGCCACTAAATTTTGCATGATAAAAAAAAAAAAGTTGTGTTTTTCACACTACTTTTAACTTTCAATAATAGCATAAAATATAAAATACTCTCTGGTAGTTGTGGGGGTTTTTTATTTGCAACATCCCTCTTTCGATACATTGTACAAGTGGTTATACTCAGAAATGCTATTTTTAATTTACTGCTCTTAGGCTGCAGCATTTCTAAGCTTAAGAACTATCAGTGTCCCATATGGAGAAAGAGGGATAAGAATATAACATCTTTGGGGGAATTCTAGGAGCAACTATTGTCAATAAGGGCTCTGATCATGAGAAATCAGGTTCCTCAGGTTCAGTAACTTCACAAATTTACCAATTTGGCTCCCAGAGAAACAACAGCTTATGATTTATACCCATTGCCAAACACACCTAAAAACTTCAGACCAGCTGCCTCATGTCAAAGTCAAGCACCAGTGACTGCTGTGTTTCAGCTAACACCCAAAGAAAACCAGCCTTTATGGTGAAGAAGGGAGCTCTCCCATGACTTAAAGTATTTTGCAGTAAACAGAGTTGTGTTTTAATTAAGACTAAAAATTAGTATCAATGATGCACTATCTAGAATGCTAAACCAGCCTTTTTCCTGTTGTTAATGAAAATCAGTTAGCTAGCTACAGCATTAATGAAATTTTCACTGTTTATCTGCTACGTTAAGAGTCTTCCTAATAGGTGGCTCAGTAACCAGTGCCATTACAGGAAGCACGCAGAACCTTAATTTAAAACACTAATTAGTCCTAAAATAGTGAAGATTACATTGTAGGAAAAGGGACTCAGTGCATAATGGCCTTGTCTATAAGAATTGAGAAGGGATGTATCTGCTTGCCTTTAAAACCAAGATCAAAGGCAGCTTTTGTTTAGCTAGTGAGATGTTTGCTTCCACTGTTGTCATAAGACCCCCGAAATAAAGCAGGGAATTTGAGAAAATAAATTTTGACTTAAAAACCAGTCCTCTGGAAGAGAGCCTTCATGAAGATTAAGGGGTAAATCAGGCATTGCTTCTAAGCTTGTAAGGGAGTAAAGTAATCAGGAGAGTACTAAGGGAACATCTGGGTCATCAAATTCAGTAATTTTGATCTTCTGATTATTTAATCCACTGAACTAGGCAGTTTTGATTCCTTTGTGGTATCTCTTTTTGAGTGAAGATACGTTGTTCTACAGATTCCTGCATGAGATTATATTCTGCAACAGGAGAAATGAAATAACTCTGAAAACCACAGGAGTTCCAGTCCTGGATTGTTAAAAGATTATAAATTCACTCATAATACATATACATCTATAGAGATACGTCTACAGTAAGAAAAGGTTCATAGGAAGCTAAAGTATAAATGCTATTGTTTTTTATACACCTGCTGCATGTTAACTTTTGCCTGCAAACCACTTCCATCTTCTTGATCACCAAGTTAGCCAAAGTTGTAAAAATAGAGTCTGTAGACTTAGAGAAAATTTTTGTGTAACTTGGAATAAAATCTATTTTTTTAATGTAAGAAGCATTTGTTGGGGAGTTTTTCTTGTTATAATTGGTTTTAAATAACGAATATGGGTGGCACATGTATCACTTCCTTCTCCAGTGGAAGTCTGAAACCTTTGAAGCTGCAAAGACACAAGTGGTGCAAAACCAGAATGATCACACAGGTGCCTATCTATCAGGACATTGTGACAAGGATCAAAACATCGTGACATTAGGAGAGAATAAGGAACAATGCACCTGTTCACTGGGAACACATGAGACATAGAATAGTAAACCCAAAACATATTCTAACAGGTTTCTTTCCAATTTTTGTTGATTGAACTTAGAGTTTTCTCATGCATTTGATACCCATCCCAACCACTTCCTTGGGTATACATTCTTGCTTTAACCATATCTGGTTTTGCTTCAACTAGATTACAGATAAATGTGTGTGTGCATATATATATATATACATGCATATATATGCATATATATAGATAGATAAATAAAATTCTTATGTGTTGGCTCTGGGAATATAAGATAATAAAATATATTTTTGAGCATTCCAGACAAGTAGTTCAGACAGCAGAACAAGATCAACATTTTCCAACATCCCCTTTTGAAACTAAGCATTAAAAGTGTTCTTAGGAAACATTAGACACCCTTCCTGACCCCCTGCCTCCCGACAGGTGGCCTCTGATGTTCCAGGGTAAAATTAACCCTCACAGTGAACAGTTAAAAGGCGTGCTTCCTATAAAAAATAATATTCCTATCTCCTATCATTGTCTTTTGCCTGAGGCATGAGAAGTTATATCATTTCTAGATCCTTGATTATTTTTAAAACCCTAGTAACTCTGACCATTGTTATAATCTATATAAACATCCATGTCCTTTTCTAATCCGACTGAACTCTTGACTCCAATAATATATTGTGGCAATGGCTTTTGTTAGCTTATTGTTGGCTGAAAAAATAATTCCTTCTCTTGATTTTTAGATTTGCTGTCTTTCAATTCTCTGAATACTGCCTTCCTCTGATATTATGTCACAAGTTAAGTAGCCTTAAGAAGCCTGCACTAGGTTCTCTATAAATTCATTTTTACACACAGTCTTTTTAACTTGGTTATTTTTCATGTCCCATCTTGTTCGTCTCTATTCTGAAGTAAACTGCTGCTGTCTTTTCAATCTTACTTCATATGGTAGTTTTTCCACTTCTCTAAGCATTCTTATTGCCAATCTCTGAACCCCTTCTATTTTCCCTATAGTCCTTTTTGGAATAACACAAACAGAGCTGAAAGCTGTGTTCCAGGGGCAGCCTAGCCTACAAATAGCATTATAATACCATCAATATCAATATAATAAAAAGCCTAACCCTAGATTTCTTTTCTTTGTTAACCATTACTGCTAACTGATGAGGGTTTGCAGTTGTTTGAGTTTCTGATCTGGCAGTCACAGCTATGGTACATTTGATTCCAGACGTGGTGAAATAACATTCATGGAATACGTTTCCTAATACCTCTGGAACTCACTGAATACAGCGGATATATTTTTTCCCCCCTTCATGCTTTATAGCCTGAGAGCAACTGCACACACTGAACATGGAACAACTGTGCTTTCCATTCTCTCTTGGAAGTCTGTAATGCCTCAGGCACTTTTCAAGCAATATCCTTTTATTTCAAACAAAGAGAACCGATGGATCTCCTGGAGTAAAATCAGGTCTCCCAAGAGCATCCAAACCCCTCTTTTGGCATTGGGCAGTAAAATGTACTGGTATTGACCACCTTCACATGATAACTCACAACCGTCATCATCTTCTTTTTGTACAGTAGCAACTCAGACTGAATACTGCAAATGTCATGGAAATTGTGCCTGGAGCACAACCTCTCACCAGAGAGCTGTACATCGTCTTTAGATCTTAGAGGAGATTTTCCACTCTTTTCTGTGTTCATGAGTTCAGTTTATCCTTCATAAGTCAATTATGCTGCATTGCTTTCCAGAACATGGATGAAAAGTTTCCACTAAGGTCCTTTGCCTTGACACCTGAAGGACACTTCTGCACCATATTGGGGTACAATCTGTTATGAAGGACAAACATCTAACCTGCAGAAACAAGTAGAATGTTTGTCTGATTCTCAGAAGTAAAAATATTCAAGACTTGTTTCCTGTTGATGGCAGAGGTCTTTAAAGCAGGCTTAATCATTTAATCAAAGGAATTTAGAAAACAAAGCAGGACCTATTAATGTTTATTTTACTACAACAATTCACTAGTCACCGGAGATCAGTAATTTTGAAAAAACACCCCCACACCTATGTTGTCAGTCTGACACTTATTCCTCTCTAAACTTCTTGCTGTTGTATTACACCAGTTTCATACAGTTCTTTATATTGAATTGGAGATTCTTTCACAGCAATTCTCTACAGAACGTGGTGCCTACCTGATGCATGTCAGAATCCTGCACAGGGATAGGGGGATGCAGGTGACTAACGGAGATTGCTTTGTGGAAGCCGATTATTCGTTCTCTGAATTTCTGCCATCTCTGATGTATGAAGGAAAAACCAACCCTTTGTGTAGGCTGACTTGTTAGAGCTGAAGCAGGAGTAAAAAGAGTCTGTGACCAAGTAGGAATGACTATGATGAGTAATAGATTTGTCACTACAAGGAGAAAAATAAGGAAGAAGTTCCTGTAAAATTGAAATTATTGTACTGTTAGATGGGTGAAAAATTCTCTATTCCTCTGCTATAAAAGGTGAGAGAAAGAGGGGCAACAACTCTTTTTCTCCAACATTCTTTGGAGTCTGTACTTTTTAATGTGCAGACATAAAACTGTACTTTGAAATCAACTTTGAAATCCCTCTGCTTTATCTCATATTTTAAGGCTCCAAAGTCCAAGTGCCTCCAAAGCCAGCCTTAGTAATCTCTTCAAGAGAGGAGAGACACATTTGACTTGCACCAGTCCCCCAAATCATCCAAGTGACACAGTAAATGTTGTGAGATCGACACTCTTCTTTGATCCCCTTGAGGGGTGGCACAATCCAGGCAGGGGAGTGGCAGTGAATTCCCTAATAATTTTTTTCTCCTATGACAGCCTTGTCTATATGCAGCTCCAAAGGAAATGATTCCTCTTCTATTATCCTAAATACAACATAACGTGAAAGGAAAGAACATAATTGCAGCCTATTAGTTTTTTTGAATGGAAATCAGAAATCTAAATTATAATCTATGTGTCATCTCTGCATTAGGAAGTTAACATTGCCCAAGCACTTCACAATGGGTTCTGCCAGCAGCTGGTGCAATGTTATTGTGGTACTCCAGTATTTGAAACCAGTTTAGGAAAAAAAATTAACTTCCACTTCTGTTTCATCTGTGCTAGGAAGAATACTTGCCCTAAGATAAAAAATTACATAGAGCTGTTGGCATGCAGGGATTTTTTGGATCTATAAGATTGTCAAATGCACCAGGATCCACTTTTATTTCACCACAGACCAAGGCAACTCTTTGACTTTATAACTGGAAAAAGCTTAAATTTGGCTGTACTTCACATCTATAACTGCTTTCTATGTTTTTTTTTTCCTTCCAGAAACAGAAAACCTGTAATATTAGAATTGCTATTTTTCACGATAGATGTTTTTTACACAAATGCCCTCAAGAAGGTACAAAATTCTTTATCTCCTTTTCTCAAGTATGCCTGAGCTTCTGAATATGTATGGCCCTGCCCTGTGGCTTGTCTGTCAGAGGTTTGAGCCACCTGCCATGGACCAGAATGGAAGGAAGTCCAGCCTATAACAATGAATTTTAATTCTTTCACAAACAGTTTTGTGATGTTCATCACATGATATTAGAAAAAAGCATCAAGCTCTCTCTTCCAAGTTATCCACACACTCATTAAACTCACTTTTCAACACAGGACTTCTTTTTTTCCCCCTCCTGCCTTTCCCTTTTTCTCACTCCTAAGAAGGTGGTTTATTCTCACCCAACTCTTTTCACTGTAAAGCATTTAACAAGAGAGAAACTGCTACTGAGGTGTTGCTAAATCTGTAAAAGCTTTGGTATGATGCTTAATAGCAGAAGAAATGTATAAGTGCTATCGTAGACTCAAACAAAAGATCTGTGTCAAGGTAAATGATAGGAAATCTTATGAAGAAGAGGAACTTACTTCTCCTTTGTATTTTGTGCACCTGACATTTTGCATCCTTTTTAACAAATCTAGAAAAACCTCTGGTGATACAAATTTTCATTGAAATGTGAAAATACATATTCCAAGTCACAAATAGACCTATGTATCACTTTCACATTCATTCTACTGCATGTTTTATAGAACTACAGGGTTTGTTTCCCAGTAAACTTTTTCTTCACGTTTATATAGAGCATCTGACTATATTTTGTAGCATTAGAAAATACAAGACTGATTCATCAATGCCTTGCACCATCTGTAACCATTGTAGTTGTGCAAAATGAATGCAGATCATAGATCTTACTTTACAGTTTTAAAGGCTCATAAATTGGATTTTGCATTTAAATACTAGTATATTTTTATATGTTGATATAAAGAAGGCAACATAGATACAGCGAATCGTTGTAGGTCAGTAAGCATAGAAGCATTTAAAACCAGTGGCAAAGGTCCTATTTGTCTCAGAACATATCACCAGATAAAACTCACTATATGAAATTTCATAGTCTTCCTGTAAAACAAAACCAAAACCTCACACAAGAAAATTGAAATGAACAAACATACAACTTTGATAGCAATTTTGCAAAAATTCCAACTCTTAAAAATGGTTTTCTCCAGACATAAACCAATAAATTCATATTGAATTAAATACCCTGCCTTGTTCTAACATCCTTAGTTTTCAGAATTCTTACCAAAGCCAAGTGAAAGGGTGCACAAGTGAGGAGGCAGTATAAATTATACCCTTTCTTCAGGTTCACTGGAATCAGATAGATTGGTAGTTCTTCAGGTAAACTTCAAAACATTTGTTTTATTTCTGATGAGGCATTTCTTGTGGGAAGAGAGAAGAAGTGAATAATTTATCTGAGTGATAGGCAAGGGACAGGAACAGTTCCCTTTGTGATTAGCAGTCGCTTCCTGTCTAGGACAGAAAAATAATCTGCTGCTGTGGATTGCCAGCCTCAGGCTTGTCATGGTCCACATTGCACTGTCGGCTTTAAATAGATTGCTCTAGAATAATGTGACAGCATCATAAAATACAGGAGAGATGACCAAGTTACTAATATGCTGGGGTATTATCCTTATGGTCTGGAATTTTCAAGCCCATCTCTTGAAGACACCAGACATTTCACAGGGGACATGGCAACACAGAGGGTGATGGAAGCGTGGAACCAGTACTTAAAGATATTTCTGACTCTGCTGTGGGTCTGCAAAGAGACTTTGCCCTTTCCAACTTTTAAAATTATTATAATGAAATTGCCTCACCTGGAGATGTGCTCCAAGATCAGTTCAGTAAAATGTAGGTAGCAATACTATTCCCTGCAATGCAGATAGCCAAGCCATACAATCAACACAAATACACCATATACATGTGTCACTGCGCCATCAGATGTCTAAAGTGTAAACATCCATTGTAATTTCAAATGCCCTGAACTATCCACTGTCTTCATCTCCAAAGATGTAAGGTTCTATTTTGTACCAGACCATACAAAAGTCACAAATACCATGGGGAATCTGCAAAGGCACTGGATGCCTATTTAACTGCCTCCATCACACGTTATGCAGCTACAACATTTTATTAAAGTTCATTTTAACAAGAAGCCCCTGTTCATTTTTTTTTCCTAATAAGTTTTTCTTAAATAGGAAATTATTTATCAAAGCAGAACTACAATGCAGTAAAACAAAGGCAAAAAATCTTTTCAGTGTGTGTCTGTAACTTTCATGGTGCTAGAGGGACCAATCTCCAGATCTGCAGACAGTGTGCCCAGAGTAAACCCCCACAATAAAGAAACGTGTCAAAAGTATCAGCTGGCAAAGAGGCATCAACCTTCCTTTTGTGTCTTCCAGTACCTATAGGGGCTATGAGAGAGCTGGAGAGAATTTTACACAGGCATGTAGTGATAGGGCAGGGGTAAATGGCTTTTAACTGAAAGAGGGAAGGTTTAGATTAAATACTAGGAAGAAATTCTTCACTGCGAGAGCAGCAAGGCACTGCAACAGGTTACTCAGAGAATCTGTAGATGCCCCATCCCTGGAAGTGTTCAAGACCAGGTTGGAAGGGGCTTGGAGCAACCTGGTCTAAAGGAAGTTTTCCCTGTCCATGGCAGGGAAGTTGAGACAAGGTAATCTGTAGGGTCCTGTCCAACCCAAATCATTACATGATAAATGGAAATCCCATGAAAAACTTTGTCTAGATACTCCTGTACATTTACAATGAATTAATAGTTCAGGAAACACAGCCTGGTCAGAAAGCAACCCCCGAGAAAGTTGTGATTGTTGCAGCGCTTGTCACTGCAGATATGAAAACTTCAATGTCAATATGGGCTTCTTTCAGTGTAGCTTAACACAATTCTAATCTGTGAAAACAAATAAGCCCTGTCTGTCCTAAAGCATGTGCGCTGATGAAGCAGCTTGGGGTGACAAATATTCATACAGTCCAAAGCAATACTAGGGTGTCTGCATATATATATACTTATATATAAAATATATTTAGCAATGATAATAGATTTCATAGACTGATCATCTAGAAACTTAGTCAAGGAAATTAAACCAAGAACTTAATTGCATTTGTAATGAAGTTAATTATTCACAGATAGTGAAACACTCCATTTTAATATAACCTTGACTTGATGGCTTGTAAAAAATACCATAAGAAAAAGAATAGGGGGAAAAAGCCTCCTAAACTGCACATTATTATTTTGTCACAAAGACAATTATGAGGAAGCTTTTTTTGAGTTTATTTTGCTTGTCTGAATTAAAGCACATTAAAATATTAAGAAACAAAATCCTATATTTCTTCAGTCCTGCTTTTCCTGTGATATTTACTGCCAACAGCACTTTTGTACATATATATACCCCAGGAGATGTAAAATCACATATTTGTTTTGTGAGTCAGAGCAGTAACACAGTGGTAAAACTCCATCTGGCAAGCAAGCAAAAGTTCATTTTTGTGTTTCTGTTATCACTAAATGTTATTCAAGATTCTCATTACACTTGTCATCCTAGTGCAAGGTTAATTAGAATTAATAAATGCTGTACTGATCCAAAAGGAAGAAGGGGCAAAGAGAGAAAAACATACTAATTACCATCCATCCAAAATAAAGCAGTTTGACTTAGGACACACTGTGCAGATGGACCCATCTTGAGCTGAATATGGAAAAAATCTGTTAAAAAACGTAATACTTCCTTTAGGTTTTGATTTTAATGGCTCAATGACCAATTTGAAGTAAAATATCTCACATAATGGATTCAGTGCAGGACACAGGAGCCTCTAATCCATTATTCACCTGCTTGGCAACTTTTAGCAAGTAAATTCATTTTTATGCTCCTTGGTTTACTTGTCTATGGAACCAAAATAAATATTTTCATCTGCAATGTAAAACCTCCTAAAATCTCTGGAACTTGCATTAAAAACAGGTGCTATTTCTATTCCTGCCCAGCAAAGGACCACAAGAAAACTAGGGAAAAAACAAAATAAAACAAAACAAAATAAAACTTGCTGAGAGCAAGCAGCCCTACCTTATATTAACAGCATGTCATGGGTTAGCATAGCTCTGGAAGTGATTTTCCTGCAAAGAGGTGCTTACAGCTTCCTCTATAACCTGACAGAGCCTATCAGCTGGCTCGTTTGAATATTGACAATTTTTTAAGACACTTAAAAATTTTGACTGCCTCTGTGGTCCACATTTAAGAATGTACAAACCCTGGTAAAGCTCCCTCTTGCTTCCAGCCGGGGGACAGGTAACTGGGCTGGACCGGGACACAGCCATCCTGGAGCTGTGCGGCCCTGTTCCACCCGTGGCGACCCCCCCAGCCCTCTGTTACATGCAGAAGGTGCGGCCTGGCTCCCCCCCACCCTCCAATATGCTCGAAGATTCAGCTGAAGCTGCCCCACTGCCTGGCAAAGATCATGTGACCAACAGTGATAAACGAAATTCCAGCTGCACGGCCTGGGTGAGATTACCCCTTTTAGTGCTGTAAGCTTCCTCCAGAACAGATGAAGCCTGCAGACATTAAGTAAAGAAAGATGAGCTGAAAACCTGAGGGAGGAGAAAGAGGAGATGCTTAAAGCTGAAATTCTGTTGTAAAGCTATGGTGGTGATAGACTATGATATATCAGAGTACCTGTTGTAATTTCATGAAAGCATGGGGGGTGAAGCGTTCAACTTGTACTTGTGAGCAAAAGCATCTGTGCTGGAATGAGCAAATGCTGAAGCAGCTGTAATTTGATGAGAAATTTGAACAGGGAGAGATGGAAGTGATGAGGACTCTTGCTCCAAATCGGAAGGAGAAAGACCTCTGTTCCTAGGGATACTCCCAGAGATAGTCCTAGAGATGAAGAGGATGAGGACCTTTTTCTCCCAGGAAAAAGGGAGGGCTTCTATTCTTAGAGATGAAGATGCTCCCAAAGATGGGTGAAGAGAACCTTTGTTTTTGAACAGCTCAACCTTAAAATGTTACCCCAGTAGCTCAAGACTGGACCCTTGAAAGCAGTTGTGGGGAAAGCTGTAAGTTGGGGGAAGGGACTCTCACATGCAAGCAGAGAACCAGCCTGGGAGGCTGTCTCATTGTGATACTGAAGCCATGAGAGAATCTCTTGTGGAGATGTCTCCATAGCATAGAGCAAGAGAGACTCCTCTCCCTAAGGGAACTGAACAAGGTTATTATGGAAGTGGTAAACAGACTGAACATCTCAAGGGTTGTCTTTTTACAGTGGGAGAAGGGGGAAAGGTGGGGGGAGGAGAAGTGTTCTGAAGGTGTGGTATGATTTTATTTTCTTTCTTTTAGGTCTGTTAATAAACTTCTTTATATTCTTTTAAGTTTTGTGCCTGCTTTGCTTTCTCCTAATTCTTATCTCACAGAAGGTAAGTAAGTAAGTAATGAGTATTTTGGACCAAACCACTACACAGCAACAAGGATTGTTGGTCTGAGGGGGGTTTTGTTGTTGCTGTTCTTTGTTTGGGGGTGTTTTATTTGGTTGGTTGGAGGTTTTTAGTATTTTGTATCCTATTAGTAAGGAATATTAGCTGCAGTAAGCACTTATCATGTTCCAAACATTCTAGACATTTTACTGCAAGGTTGTCCAAGATCACTTGAATATCCAAGAAGTGTTATACTTGTTAAAAAAAAAAGAAAAAAACAGATATTAAAGGAGTTTTGTTCAGAACCATAAAGAAGGGCATTACAAAGTAAGAATAGGTTTCCTTACTTGCTCATCTTCTTACCTTAAGGTAGTGTCTTACTACTACACTTTTAGACTTCACCTTTTCTATATTCAACTTTTTTTGCCTCCAGAACTCAAGGAACTTAATTTGTTGTACTGTCTCACTTGCATATTAAAAATTTCTGATGGCTACCTGTTGTGTAAAGGATCAAAATTTAAAGAAATCAATTTTTAAAAAGTCAAATACAAAATAAACTCTCATACCTTTTTATACATACATACACATGTATAATGATAAGAAATATGGACGTTTAATATTTCCAAAGATAAAACTGGTTTTTCTAACTGTCCTTAAGTAATTCTCCCTTTCTCTTTGCCATGACATTTTATGCATGACTCTCTTGAAAAGTAAACTGAAAAATGGAGAAGTTTCTTTTCAAATAATACTCCCTGATCCTGCTCTATTCAAGAAGAGCAAAGAGCCATTATACTATTTCTTAAATACCACTGAAGTTTGTGCTAGACCAGCAGAAAACTAAAAAGTCTTTCTTGCTCTATCAATACATTACACTATTACTCCCACGACTTTCTGTTTTCAAAACTAAGCTTCTGCAAGAGCAACCGACAACACAGACTTGTTATCCCCTCTCTATGTAACACATTGGCATAGGTGGACGGCTGTATTTGATATTACTTACCTGTGGGACAACTCCACATGCTCAGTTCTTTGCAAGTTCCTAATTTAGAGCTATGACACATCAATAAACCTGTCATTAAACATCTTTCCTTCTGTATTTTTTCCTTTTTTAGAAAAAATGTACTTGATGCTATCTGCCTTGTCAGTGAATGACAAATATACATTTACACTTGAAGTAATGGTTTGAGATAGTCAGCAAGACATGGAATTCTGACAGCTTGTGTCTCTGTGACCCTCTTTAGAGAACATATTTCAACTTGCATAAGTAACTTGAAGCTGATTTTATTTTATTTATTAGTGTTTGTGAGCCCGTGCTTTGGGATAAACAACAGAAAAATAAGAAAATACTGTCACTGTGAGATGCAATTTATGTTTTAATTTGTGATGTTTGCAGTACTCTAAATCACAAGCACAAAGACCTTGCATTTCATGAAGCATTACTTTTTTCCTGCCTAAGCAACTGGAAATCCAAATATACAGGAAAATTTAAAAAATGGTAAGAGACTGTAACAGTCTCTAGTGTTAATCAGGTACTCAACCTCCTACAGACTGCATGCTAGAGTGAGATGCCTCAGATTACAAGTCACATAGAACTTTTCCTTTGCATAAACTATTACTTACTAATAATTTCTGTCTATTAGTCACGACAAAAGAGCGTATCTTAGTATAAATCCTTTCCTTGGAGACACCACACACTTTCCCTTTCTATCACATCAAAGTTTCAGAACATCTTCTGAGTCAAGATTATTTGCAGCCAGTGCTTTCCTAGCCATACCCTTCCCCCACACACAATTATCTTACACACACAGATGAGATCACATTAAATTGCCTCATATTCACATTGTCAGCCTCTCCTATCAACATTTTAAATTTTCTCACATAAATATTAATGCTGACTTCTGTGTTAAACTAGCATGGAGCAGAAATTCCCTATAAGCATCTTCAAAAATATTTCTTAACCTATTACTTTTTCTGGGATGTATGCCATTAACTTTACAGCTTCATTTGCTGACCAAAAGCAGCCAATACTTGTTTCTTTCTTTCCTCTAATTATTACTTTGTTTCTTACAGGGACTATCTACCCTCTGAGATGGAAATTGTCTTTTTTTCAATGTTTTGTCCAGAAGGTAGGTAGCTATTAGAATCATGAATAAGAAATTATTTCCTAAAGTCTCCTAAGCTAGACAAAGATGTGAAAGATGTCTGATTGGAGAGATACTTGTACGGAGTTCAAATGCATGAGTCATGCCTTGAATCACAACGTAGCTATTTCTGTTCTTTTATTCTCTAGCTGCAAAAAATGCAAGTTGGTTTCAGATTGCATTCAATCTTTTATATAGCAAAAAATCTCTTTTTCCTTGCAATAAAAAACCACAGTTTCAACTTGGATTTTTATCCCCTCCTAGATATTGAAATCAGCTTGCATCTAAGCATTTGCTATGTGCTACATCATGCAGAGACATTATCAGATGCATGGAGTTTAATTAAATATCATACAGCAGCCAGAAACTTTGGCATTTTGGAATTTTAGTAACAAGCTATGAAGCAATTTACTTCAGGTAATTTGGAGATACTTGGCTCTAGAATTCTGTTTAAAAGCTACATGGCTGATGTGAAATGAGCTAATCGGTGACTGATGCCCACTGGCTCAAATCCCTGTCATATCAGCCCCTTTGCCTGCTGCCTCAGGCTATGGAATAGACATGAGAAGGAACCAGGCCCATTCTGAACTTTCTTTCCGGCTGGGTGGAAAAGAGGCAATCTCATTGCTGGAGGTCCTGATGGCTGCAGCTCAGACCAAGGTCTCCTTCCAAATTTGGGAGCCCTTATGCTCTGAGATGGGAGATCAGAGGCTGTCTAATTTCAAAGAGAGAACAATAACCACTTTTCCCAGTGTGCTGGTCTTATTTCAAGGAACAGACATGGATAAAATATTTTTCAATAGCCTATGTATTATTCTGAATAAAACTGCATCAAACACAGCAATAGCAATTGAGTTTTGCTGGACTGTAAGAAATTGCAACAGTCAAAGACACAGCAAAGAAGAAAATAATTCAAATAATCCCTATTAAAATAATTTTATTTGGGTGTCTGTCATGGAACCTTAATAACAAATGTCTTTTAATAATAGATTTAAACATTCAGCTTATTCTAGGATTTCAGTCTCTTCTTACTGGATTGTTTTGACATCTCTTCTACAGTGACAGGCAAACTTTGTCAGCTGCCTGAAGCCAGAGATATGAGAGAATATGGTGTCTGAAACCCTTTTAAAGATCCTGTGTACTCAGCAAAGACCAGTTCAAATGAAAACTTACAACTCCTGCCCCTAGCCTGCTGCAAAACAGATACAAACAATACGGACTGTGGGTCTTGTAAAGTTTCTGTGCTGCAGTACAACTGCTATCTCTCCAAACCCCATCATGTCAGAATCTTGTAATTTTCCTGAAAACAACTTGCTTAACTTTAGAGATAACTAAGAATCAGTTTTAATACTAAATCTCCAGAAGATGCTCACCCAGTAATACACCACTCATTCCCTATCAGGGTCTTCTGCTGTATTCATGGGGTAACTATGGAAGAGCAGGACCATAGTTGTCCATACATTTAATAGTTCCTTCTTACAAAGATGTTCTCTATTGAAGTGTAAATTTCTCATTTTAACAGAGGACCTAATTCAGCCAAATTAAATATAGAAGGAATCTACCTGTTATCATTCCCTAAATGAAAAATATCGAGCAAATATCCATTTCAAATTTAGAGCTATGTCCAGGCCCAACTAACAGGGAAGTCTGCTGTCTCCAAGGGGCTCAGATAAGGCACATTACTGGAAAACTCTCCAGTCTAGCGACTGGAGTCTATTGTTTGTTCAAACTGACTGTTACAAAATAACAAAGAGAATTCCAAGGGCAATCAAAAGAGACTTCAGGGAAAAATTGGAAAAATTGGTTGAAGGATCAGGAGCACAGGCAATGAGTTCTTTAATCCTTCCAGTAACAAGGAATAATATTGACAGGAATAGGCAGATCCATCAGGTTAGAGTAGCTTCAAAGCTGGTGTCATCAGAAAAATTTTGGATATTTTGACCATGGGATGATCTATTCAACACGTGGTCTACTGCAATTTGATGGCATGCCCCTATCTCAGAGGCGAAAAAGTGTTCTAGCACAGGAGCTAGCAGGGCATGTTAATAGAGCTTTAAGCTAGCTTGGAAGGGGGAGAGGGAAAATACCAGGCTTGCCAGTGATGAGAGATGAAATGCTGTGTCAAAACTTGTGGAAACGAGCACCAATGGGATCCCTCCATCTGTTTCACAAGGTGTTGGCTACAAAGTGCCACACTTGAAATAGACAGACAGTAGATCCATTGTAGGACCAACTCTAATTACTTACACTGAAATGAAGACTGAACTCCAAGGGTAACACATCTACTCATAGGAAAAAACTGCAATGGGATTTTTAATGAGCATAAATATTCAGAATGTCGGGTTTTCGTCCTCACTGAAAAATGGAGAATCATAAAGATGAAACTATAGCTTGGGGGTGGTGTAACAGAAGAAGAGGGCAAGGGGGAAGGAATGAAAACAAAACCACAGAAAGCACCACCTCAGTTTAAAAGTCCTAAAAACATTAAACCATTCAGGGCCTTGCTAACTTTCATCAGATTCACAAAGGGACACTTCAGCTTTAATTTACCTTGGCCTGAGCCAACCCAATAAAAAAAAAAATCTGGAATCTAGGTTAAATTTAACTGACAACAACAACTTCCTTAAAATTAAAAGTATGTTTTCTCCTTATTTTTTGTCCCTCTCCCACTAGCTGAAAGTTAAAGCTGAGAAAGGAAAGGACTTCAGAATATGAAAATTTTTAATTGTCTGTCTATCCAAATATTCCTAAAAATCTAAATCCAAAAGGCCAGCAAAACACTACTTTAAGCAAATTGACAAAAGTGTTCTTGGGCTCAGTTAGAGTAAGCTTCAGATGAGGATTGAACTTTAGCACAGTTATCACTTGAACATAAAAGGAGGGCATAAGACTGTGAGGATGTGAGAGAAGAATTTTATTTCTTCTTTTTTGTTATCTTGGAAGACATGATATTGCAGAGTCATTGACTCTCAACTTTCTCCAAGAGTCAGAGTGATCATGACAACCCCCACACACTACTCTATCATATTCAATGGCTGCTTCGTAGAGAAGGGAAAAAGACACTTTATTTTCTGCATTATTCTTTTGCTTGCAAGTCATAAACACACTCACTTAAACTCACTGATCATTTGAGCATCTCAGCTTATAAATATTTTGGAAGTACTATGGACTGTATAAATCACAATAACATGCCAGAGACAGATCTTCCTTTTTTTCTAGGGAGTAACTGTTGGATTTTTTCTAAAAATATTTAGAAATCTGTCAAAAAATTTTGTATTAAAGGGAGATTAAAAAAAAATTTCAAAAATCAAAAAGCAAAGGCAAGCATACGAAACTCCCACTCCACTCCCAAATACCCTTACACAAACTTTTGGCTTTTGGTCCCAATATTGTCATTGTTTAATCATTTCTTTGCCATGGTAGCTTATTCTTACAGAAGGATGATGCCAGGCTAGTTTGAGCAGCTAGGTGCCAGTTTTTCAGGTTGTAGGAAGATCCTAGAAGACATAAAATTCCACATCAATTAGCTCCTTTCTGTACATGATTATAAAGCAACACTTCGGAAGCCTTTATATAGTAACCTCAAAAAAGCACTGTTAGAAAAGGTACTTTCTTTTCCCTCCCTCTGTATCATCACAGAACTGAATCCAGGAGTACTGAATTCCCAGTACACTCCTTTATACTCACTGAAATGTGCAAGCCATGTCTCATTCACTCACGACAACCCCAGTTTTCTGCTAACGGCATTTGGTATTGGCAGTCATTACCGGGATTTCTATCACACCTCTGCCAGGTTTTGGACAAAACAGTATCAAGACGTACTCTGGAAAAGACAACTTCTTGCCTTGAATCACCATCAGTTTTAGAAGTTTCCCACTGAAATTCACAAATTCACAAATATGTCTGGAATTTTATAAACTGCATATATTAAATTATGTCTAAAATGATATCAAAATGAGAGTAAAACTTTTAGACACATGACTTGTTTTCTGTTTTGAAGATGATAACATAGGTTTGACAAATACCACAGAAATAGATGGTTGATGGCCTTTTTTCCCATGAGCAACTCAACATTCAACTACTAATGAAATGAAAACAAAACAGATATTTTTTTCTCAAAGGACATAATTACAAAATATGTTGGGTTTAAAACCACAGCAGAAATCAATCAGTTCATCTCCTATCAAGCCAATCATTCCAGTGTTAATTGAAAACTGAAAATGTTAGGTCCACCTAAGAAAAAAGTACTTTTTGGAATGCAATAAGTTTGTTTTTCTTATGCATGCTATTTACCTCATATGCAACAATCAAAAGGCAGTCTGCTTACATTTTAAACAATGTTTACATAATTGAAAGGTGTTTCAATTTTACTGCACCACAGTAAAATTTAGCATTATGCTGAACACTTCTAAATGCTTCAGAAATATGTAGTATTTAAGGTTCTGTCACCACTAATTAGGAAATATATTAATTGAATTGATAACTGAACAAAGTGGTTAACATCAGAAGAAACCAAATAGCGTATAAGAGGCAAAGAAAATTAGCAGTTGCAATGGAATTTCGAATCAGAAGAACATAAAAGAGGAGGTAACAATTCTTCATTTTCTCAGTAAACGAAAGGAGGGTTGAATTGTAGGAGTGAAGTAAACAACAGAAGCACGATAATGAACTGAAATGTTATGAACTATAATAAATTTTCCAAATTACTGATTTTCACTAAAATAAACAGGTAAAATTCTTCCACAGTCTTTTCTTCCTTCAAATACTTCTGCATTAAGCATTCAAGTGCGCCTTTTCCCCTTCATGCAGAACATGTTCTGAGTTTGCTTGTGCACTGGGCACAGACATTTACATTAGCACAGCTTTGTTTCTCCTACTGTTCTCTGACATGTGCCAAAGATGTTTAATGCAGAAACACATCATTTTTTTCCTCTCAGCTTCCCAAGCATCTTGTCTTATAAATATGACTGACAAACTAAGCTAGTCACTTTCAAATTGCAAAGTCTCAAATTTTTTACATTCTGATCCAACATTTGTGTATAACACCTCTACTAAAACAGTAAAACTCAAAAGTCCTTCTGAGAATTGTACAAAGTGAATACATCAAGATGGAAACTATCAACAATGAGGCCAACTCCTGTTGTGTCCTTTCAGCCCAGGCAATGGGCACTGAACTCAGCCAGATTAAGCATACCGAGCTCCTGCCTGTGCATTCCCTGAGCAACACCTACAACTGCAAATATATTAAAGTTAATATATTATAGTTTAATATATTATTTATATTAAAAATTAAAGGCCTGTAATATATTAAAGTATTTTAAAGTGAGCTCTTTTCCATTACTGCATGAGTGACCTTCCCCTGAATAAAGTTTTAGTTATAAGAGAATTAGACCTTCTGAACTAATACAGCAGTAAATATAAGATCAAAATCAGGTCACAAGGAAATTTTTTATAGGATAGGCATTTGTAACCAGATTTCCAGCCTTATATCAATTGCTGTTTCTATAAAGAGATATGTTATAACAGTAATAATGCAAGATCTAAAAAAATCACATTCCTCTTCAACGTTTTTGAAATACATGCTCTTTAATCCAAACTCACCTAAATTCCCTTCCAGAACTATTGTTTCCAAGACTCTTCTTTTGAAATGTGCTAAAGTCATGGCCTATGGTTCACTATTGTCTGATCCTGCTGCCCTAGAAAGAAATATTGAATGAGTAATGTTAGAAGAGGATTTTCTTTCTAAAATTACTAAGGTTATTTGAAACAAACTCTTCCCTCCTCTAATATTTTGAACTTTTCTCATCACTATTCATTTGAGACATACTAGTTAAAAAGATTCAACCTACACTACCACATAAGACATCAGTCAGCTTGGAACCATTTCATCAGGCTTCCTCTCGGTCCCAATCTCCATTATGCAAAGCAGCTCTTTAAACATTCAGCATTTGTTGCCCTGATTTCCACAGTCCCACCATGCTCATCTGTAACCTGGAATAATGAAAAAGAATGGCATAAGAAATGCAGAATAGCAAAACCTCAGTCTTTTTAAAATGTTGTCCATTTTGTCTACCTATTCCATAGATGCTTAAAAATTATCACATCTCTCCTATGCCTAAGCTGTCAAATAGAAGTTCTTGGTAAAAGCAGCAAACACTGTTGAGCTGGAAAACTGGGTAGGCTTTCCGTCTCATGAGCTGTACACTCACTGCAAACCAGGGGCAGTGACATGGATTGGTCCCAAATTCCTACTGCAATACAAGGGAAGACACTTTCTTGCTGTGTTGTATCCTCCTAGGGCAAAAAACCCCTGAAAGTAGCAGTTTTTACTCTGAGAGCGTCACACAAGTGTAGTACGTCAGGCATTTAAAAGAAACACAAGCAGATGATGCATGGAAATTAAATTTATTGATAACAACACTACTTCTCCTTCAAGTCTCTAAGCCACCAGTTTATTTCAGGTTGGTTAAGAGTCCCTTCAGATTTGTATTATATTAAAAATATATCACAATGCCACACTAAGACTTGCTTCTGTCAAAAGGCCGCTGAGAGAAAATATTTTTTATGTATTGATGATCGATATTTTATTTGGGCTGTCACATATATATTCTGAATATTTATCTCCCTGCATTATATAATTTTCATCTATAAATTATACTAGATATTCTCATTCTGTGTATGGCAAATAAGCATGCCTAGCAGCACTTATGTAAAATGCAGACTACAATTATACTTTACAAATTTTTTCTTTTTTTTTTTTTGAAAAAAAGAGTTAGTTTCAGGCAAGTGTGTTGCTGGAATAATGATAAAAGGATTTTTAACACATTGGCATTTATATGTACCAAACTAACCGTTCAATTGTCTAACACTGCCTAGACTGGGTAAGGAAGGGAGCTCTTCCCCACAGCTCAGTGTTTGCTCCATTTGCAGCATATGAAACTTAGAAAAAGCAGAGATGGGGATGGGACATGAAATGGTGATGAAAGAGAACTAATGAAGACATGTAGCTCTCAATCTACCAAAAAAGCAATTTCATTAACATAGATATACTCCAAGTGTTCATTTTACTACAGTACCAGTACTTGCAGATTGTGGAACAGATTTTTAGTCTTGTATTAATGCAAATAATAGTGTCTAAATCAGGTTTTCTTCCATTTTGCTGATACAGAGTACCACTTGCTAAAGTATTTTTAACACTTCCTTCTGTTCCCCCAATTTCTACTTCAATTTGTCCATTAATTTACAATCTATAATATTCGACATGATATATTATAGCAAGGATACAGCTTTTGACCTTAAAATTATAGTCATTATTTCAGATAATGATTTATGGTTACAGTTTAGATAGACAGACATAGACAATTTAATTTTGGAGCACTTCCTAATTCTTCCTATTAAACCAAGCTACAAGATTGAAAAAAAAATACATATAAACTGAAAACTATTTTATTTAGAAAAGGTGAGAGTTTTAATGGAGATCATTCTGACTATAATCAATGTATACATAAATAATGGAGATGGACTAATGAGACAATTATTCACTAGGAGAAAAATTGCTTTCTAATCTATCATTTACCTTTATTATCTCTATAGATTTTTATGAAATAATTTTAACAACCAAATATCTTACATATACCCAATTAGAAAATTTCTAGAATGAAACATACATATTAAGAAGAGATAATGAAAGTAGATATGAAGACATAAGTCAAACTGCACATCTGATTGCAAAAATGCTTTTTCTGAAAGACTGCCACAAGGATAGCTTTTTCATATTGTCATTGCCTGAATTAAATTAGCCATTTTGATTTATTTAAATGTGTAATGCTATTAAGAAAATTGGTTTTTAAGTATCTCAATTCTTTGGATTGAAATAATTATCATTTTTATTGTGATGCTAAGACAGTAATTAGACCTGACACCAGAAAGCTGAATGTAGTGCAATGTTTTAATTTATTTGAAATCTGGGTAGATAAATATGGGTTGATATCAGGTTCTTCCTTTTTCTTTATGAAACTCCTCAGTGCAAATACTGGTGTCATTCATTTTTTAAAGGGATGTGCTGTACTAAGTCCAGTCTTCTGGGAATTATGTGAAATGTGTTAATTGAGGGACAGAGCTGCATGAACGATGATTAGGCACCATTTTGTTCAGGAAGAGAGGTTTCTCATTATACATGTGGAAGATATAAAAGGGCACCCTGTGCTGTCCTTACAAGAGCAGCATGTCTGGTTGGTATCTGCATAAAAGCCAGTTTTTGGGAACGTCAGGGAAAACAAGTCTATTTTTGATGCTGAAGCTGGATCTGAGTAATGGACAGCTGAGTAAGGGTAAAATACGGAAATCTTTCCTTCTCAGAAATGTGGTGAAATCTCCTAATGTTATCGAGGGAGCAAATAAATACTGACATGTAAGAAAGCAAACACAAAAGGCAGCTCTGACAGAATTCAGACATCTTTTCATCTTCCATATCTGACCTTGTTACAAAACCCATTATTTATATCTTATTAAAAAGTTTTACTCTACTCCATGTATTACTGCTCAGCCAACAAAAGCAGCCTACACCAAGCCTAAGGACAAAACAAGTTTCCTGTAGGACTAACTCTCCTGATATTGTGAGAACAATGAAGTAAATATGCCTAAGGTCTCCACAGCTAATTTCACATGCTGAAGAGAATACTTAAAAGATGAGGAAATACTGGAGGAAATGATCCCGAAAGCATTAGTGAGATCAAAATTGGGTAATACTGTTCAGCATTTGGAACATATTTTGAGTGTGTTGGAATTAGCAGTGAAGGCGGTGTTAAAGAATGCCTACTCAGCATCACACTGATCAGCGACTCCAACATCATTTGCCCTGATCAAGATAGAGCTTTCAGGAATACTGGTAAGCAAGTCTGCTGCTGAACATCAGCAAATCAATATTGACTTTGCACTAGTTAAGGACTTTCCACTCCTTTTCTCTCCGAGATGTCATTTTCACTCTCTATATAAACTAACATATACAATCACCAGAAGATGTTGTTAATGCAGCATGAGTGAAAGACTACCAAAGATGACAAACTGCATCTAACATATGAGCTAATCTTCACTGTTTTCAATTACTCCAAGGCAGGAAAGGAGCAAGTTCAAGTTAATCCAAGACTCGAGTACCATCAGTGAGGGGCTGTCAGCTCAGCACATGCACAAACCAAATAGTTTTCCCTCAGAAATACTTCTCTAACTGTACCCATAAACAAAACCCCAAGGAAACTTAAAATCACACAGATGAACAGACCTGCAATGTTGTTTGATTCAAACTAGTATTCAGTTCTTGCTGAATGCAAATACCAAGTAATTATGCACCATCAAATATTTATGTAATGGACCTTATAGAGGAAGCAGGATCTGGAAAAAAATAATTACTTTGATCTCTAAGATCCAAAAATAATCTATTCAGATGGCTGAAAGTGAAACACTTATAATATTAAATCAAAAGAAGAATTCAAAACTCTGACATGGCATCTGCAGATTAAATAGCAGAATGCATGCCCAAAATTGTTGCTCCAGACTGGGGGAGGACAACAAAGAGGTGACAAGTTATAGCATTAAAGTAACTTGGATTGCAGCAAAACATACCCAGTGAAGATATTCAGAGCAGCGATGGAAGAAACAATTTCACTTTCCTCCCTCTCTGCCCTTCGGGTGCAAAGAATCTTTTGGAGAGCCCTGAAAGTTTTTGCCTCTCAAGCATTCCCAAGGCAGGTGAGGACTTCCAAATCCAGAAAGTCCACGACATTGAACACTGGTGAATATTCCTATTTGAGGTAAAAGATCAAATACTCCTTTTATTTGCCACTGGACATTAGGTCGATGCTTTCATCAAGGAAATGTTGTCCTGTGGACCCAGTTAAGAGATAAAGCTGAGACAGGGCAGCAGGTGTCTGCAGTGCACAGGCACATCAGTGGGTTTCAGCAGGATGTTGTGCTAGCCCTGGACTCTTCAGCACAGTCAGAGATCATAAAGAAAGGAGGAGATCAGTTACATCACACAGTTTGTTGACAATAATTAGCCTGATACTACAACACACCAAAATTCTTTTCAGGAGTTCTGGAAGACTGCTAAGTTGAATCACTGAGGAATAAATCCTAGGTAACATGCTTTCAGAGAACATTTCTACAAATTCACAGAAGATTGTGCTAACTATTCTCAAAAATGAAGGTGTCAGTATTCTGAGAAGAATATCCCAGTGTGCTTCATGTACAAATACTTTGTCCCCAGATATCACTCAGTGGGAGCTGTCAGCTACAACATGGTGAGTCATTGTATTGACTCTGTGCATGCACTTCCATGTTCAGCTGCAGTGAGAGTAATCTACCAGAAGACGTCTCCCTTCAGGACAGCTGTAAAATGAGACACTTTTGCACTCTGTCCAGAGTCTTTTCCTCCTTCAAATAGTATTTGTATGGGAAAATACTTCTTTCCTGAACAAAACCACCCTTTCTGATCCAAAGATTTTCATACAAGCGATGCTACCTCCCAACTGTAGAAAGGTTATTTCCTCCCCTTCTGTCTCAGCAGTGCATTATCTTTAGTAGCTTTGACACTGATACATAGAAGTGTGACCTTATTTGACAAAGATATTAAGTTTGATTCAGTGAAAGCTTAATTAAGAGGGCACTTGGATCAGTAAGATCATAGGAGCCTGACTTTTTTTTTTTTAGGATGGCAAGATTCCACTGAAAAGAATGAGAAACTCCCTTGTATATATGCTAACTTAGACAATTTCACATACAGAATCAGCAAATGCATTAAACATGGCACTAAATGTATTTCATTTTGGTCCCCTATTAGCAACAACTTTCTATTGATTACAATAAACGCCTAATGTACACATATTCAGTGAGATAATGCAAACCACCAGTGATTTTTTTAAAGGTGACTGCTACTCTCAATTTTTGACCTAAGCAGTGATCATTTACATGTGTACAGTAATAACTATTTGCTTGTATAAGTCATCCAATAAAAATTTATCATTTTTTTTCAAATGGAAAGACCTATTAAAAAGCAAATTTTGAGGATTTTATTCTCCTGTCACCACTCTGGAAAAAATGTCAGCATAGCTCTTGCAGTCTCTGTGTTTTGAAATACCTTCAAGTCTTTCAGAGTGATATTTCAGGTTATTTTATATAACATAAAGAATAAAATCAAGAATTAAGTTTGTAGCAAACAAGGATACATAGGAAATTTCAAATTCATGATCCCTCTGCTTTGAATCTATCCAAACCAGTGATCACTGGAGTAATAGTTCCATTGTGCGACTTTTCCATAACCTATCACAACTCACTCCCAGAAGGGTTTTATTTACTATTTAATCCACCTTTACCCTCAAGTCTCATTTTATTACTTAGGCCAATTCAAGCAATGCCTCAAAATTCTTCCTCCTGCAGAACATTAGTTGGTTTTGTTTCTCTGCATTGTTTTGCATGGTTTTGTTTCTCTGTATGTTTCTGGAGACTCTGTACAAGGCCTCCACATAACACAGATTGCCAGAGTCCAATCGATTTTAGCAGAGATCTAACAGTTTGTATCAGTGGAATATCTGCCCCAACCTATATCCTCTATTCATGACCACCACTGAAGTCACACATTGAAAAAGAGATTTATTCCTCTGATCCATGACTTAGGGATAATATGAAACCACATCTAATCCTAAATTGCTGCAAGTGCTATCTCCTGACCTATCTATTTTGGTGCATTTCAAGTTTTAAGTCAATATTTTAATTTTTTTAAACTTTTTTTTTTAAAGGATGGAAGTGAAGAAAGATAATTTTTTCTTTGCAGCCCATCATAATACAGCACCAACTGCACTTAACATTAGCAGCTTGTTTTAACCCTTGTGGTGGATCATTAATCTTCCACTAGATCCAAGAAGTGTCCTTATTACATGAACAATCCAGTATCCCATTATATGCATCTCGTAACTGAAGAAAAACTAAAGATAACTGAAAGAGGAGTAAAAGGGAAGGACAAACAACAGCATTAGAAAACCGTCATAAATGCCTTTACAAATAATAAATTCAGAGAGCATTAGGGACTAAAGACTAAGTTTCAAACAGACTTTTCCTTTCTCTTTAATCTATCCACCACACTCTCTTTCCTTACATACACAAAATCTGAATAGTGAAGTGAGAACAAATTAAGCATTTTCACTTAATTAAGCAAAGAGATTTCAAGTTAATTCAACAGTATGGCCTTTATGGAAGCCAAGTAAAACATAGTTTTAATAATCTCCATTTTGTCTACTTTTCACTGAAAAGAGAAATTAGTAATTATGGTGACTGATATGGTGTCTGATTAGGAGAATTTTATAAAAGCATCATCCTGATGCAATTAACCTTTGACAGGGTGTTTTGGGTGCTTGGACCAATTTCATATTTTGTACTTTGTAATGAAATTTGGAATAAATAAAGGCACACTGCAGTTCCAAATTTGTGACCCTCCCACCTTCCACTGCCTTTTTGGAGCTGTGACTTCAGTAGTCCAAAATAAAAGCTTGAAGAAACACCAATACTGGTGAAAAAAACAGTTGGGTCCAGCTGCTAACCTGAAGGGATAAGAATATCAGATGAAACAAGGCAGAACAAGTTCTGAGTAAGTTTGAAGAGATCAAGCATCGAGGCATTGGGCTGGAACACTGGTTGATGCTAACATTGACTACAAGGAATTCTACTTTACGATACGTGAATCAGAAATATTTTTAAAATAAGAAAGTGCAACAAATCCTTTCTATTTAGCCAATTCTCTTTACCATCTGTTAATTAGTCATATTCTTCCATTATAAAAACTGTATGGAAAGATTTTATATTCGAAAGATGAAATTGTCACATAGAAGAGCATATTAATACTCCAAAGAGACACCAGGGTACATTTTATGAGGCCATTAAAGGATGGCTTGTGCAGCTGAAGGCAGCTGGCAGGACCTAGAGAGCAGGTATTAACAGCCCGTAAACCACGCCCTGGCCTCTCTGGTGTCTTTGGGAATTGGAGATAAAAAAGTTATCACTAGATGAGATCATGCAAAGTCCTGCATCACTCCTTTACAGACACATATGTTAATTCTGAGAAGAAAACACTTGGAAAAGAGTGGATGTTTTTGTTCTGGGATTTTGCTTTGGTTTTTTTTTTTTTTTCAATTGATTAAATTGATTTTAAAAAACCTCCACTCCCACACATCAAATTACACACACTACCTTCTCCTACAGGAAGGGCCTGCCTGCATTAACAATCCCTGGAAATGTGATAGACTTGAAAAAAGGGCAGGAGGAATAAGAAGAGTCATTGCTTTTAATCTAATTTTTTTTTTTAAATTACACAAGATGACCTGAAGGCATTTTGCTTCTCTTTCAGTTTGTGTTCTTGTCTTTATGGTGGCCCCCCTCTCCTCCACAAGAGACCATCTCTTTGTTCGGTCTGAGGGACTATTAGCTGACAGGGTAAGATTTCTTTTCACTGCCCCTAACCAAAACATGTTCTTGTCAGAGCTGCTAAACCTCAGGCAATGAAATGTCCATGGGAAAGTTGCTTGGGGCATCACTTTCATTCAGATTGAATCCTGCTTCCAAGCAAGGCAACCATAAGAGAAACCAGGCATTCACATTCTGCTCCAGATGATTGCCAAAACAGCTCCCCTACCTCATATAATCTGTGTTACTGGTAGGTTTCCCTTTTCAACATAACATGATGTAGAAATGATTGTTGGACACTTAAAAACCAAAAATACCACCCCAAAACTGCTAGTCAGCGCTTTTCTGTTTAGGAATATAATACATAAGACATTGCTTTTTTTTTTCTCATTTTATGGCTGCCATTTTCCAGGCTTCTACATCGTACATTCTCTGTTTGGACCCTGATGGTTGTATGAAAGTGATTCAAAAATAAAACTATATTTCTAGTATCTTTATAAGCTATGTGCTAACATGCTTTATACCAGAAGGCACTCTCAGATATTACTATTTTCTTTTTTTCTCAGTATTATATGCTTTAGCACAAAAACATAACATTGTAAAACTGTGATCCAGTCTTGTCCCTGTAATACAACTGGAGAGTGTGTAATCATCTCCAGCCACAGACAGAAAAGTGTATTTTTGTTGTTGTGGTTGTCAAGGTTATGTGATTGTCTGGTAGCACCAAAGACACCAAATTAATAGAAAGGCTACAGAATGATTTAATCTGAGAGCAGATGCCTCCTGTAATGCAAGTTGCCTATGGCAATTTTTCAAGACAGCATCTGAGTAGGAAGATAATGTTTGATGATTAGTACTCTCACATTCAAAAAGGCCAGGATCTGGAAATCTGACGTGGATGTACTTGTCAATTAACTGATGCTACTTACTGCAACAATAAAAGCTTTTACAACACCTTAGAACAAATTCAAAGAGGTGGTCTGGCAAATTTAGTGCTAGCTGAAAACTTTCCTCTAAGTGTACCTTGGAAAAGTAAAGCTAGACAACTGGCAAAAATAGTGTCTCACTCATATTATTTCTGTTGGTTCAATTTTGGTGAATTCTTATCAAAGGAGTTAAAAGGTTGCCAGAAACAACTTGTTCCCTCTCTGCCTTCTGCTTTCTCACTAGACAAAACATGGGGTCAAAAGTGCAAGTGCTGCCTGTCCAGCAATGGTGGTTCTGCACTTGCTGGTTGGAAGATGATTGCTTTATTGAAAGGAGAACATTTCTTTCTCATTTTACATTTAACTGTACCTATTGACTGGAGAGAAGAAATTGCATCACTTCTTGTGCTGGTCATCTGTGAGGAGCAGACAGGGAGGGAAGGACCACAGCTTTTTACCCTCCTCTGTTTCTTCCACTATACTCCTATCAAACTGCTCTTTCCTCGTGTTACTTCTACTCAAAACGTTGCAATATGTACCTGATAGCAAAGATGATGTATGCCCAGCCACCTGATCTAACTGAAATAAATAACTACTGTGGGGATGAGCAAAAGGGAGGTGAGGATTCCCAAACACTGGAAATAAATGTTTTCAGACAGCTGCTGTTGCACTTGGGTAATTCATCTCTGTGGTTTTGTTTGAAATGCTTCACTTCAGTGCCACTATTACCTGGTTTGGGTTTTTTTCAGTGCCACGTAGTTTTTAAGGAACACATTAAGTGCAGTGTTTGTTTTACTTGTATGCAAGAATGAATATTGCCTTTAAGACTACTAATGTGTCTGGTGAAGCCTTTCAATCATAAAATGCTTTTTTTGTAGATATGGTCAAATTCAACCCTCCCAAAAAATGCTGTAGTATTTCAAATGCTCTTCATGATTCCTGTGTTAATGAGACTGAGAAAGACTAAGGGACAAGAGAGGGGAAACAAAATGAGACTAACAGACGTTAACACCTAGCAAGGATCATCCTAGAAATAATTGTTACCAAGCACAACAACATCTGGAAAACTTCACAGTATCAAAAGCAAAGTCAACACATTAAACACTGAAAATCTATTTACAGGTATTGAACATAAACAGACACTGGAGAGAAAACAGAGCAGCAGCAGTAGCCGAGATGTCTCTGCAGCAGGTTTGCAGTCCTGAGCCCTGTTTCAGGGGAGGAGGGAAACAGAGGGTGTGATTTTTAGGTCCTTGTCAGTTTGCAATATGCCATTTTGTGTTGAGCACAGATGATCTGCATGCAGCCTTCCCAAGCTATAGCTAATAATCTCCAGCATCCCAGTTATCTGGAGGAAGCAAAAGAAGATTCCTGGCTGGGAAACACCTAATTGTCCACTCAGATATGTAAAATTAATTAATTATATAAACTTACATTACATTCCAGGGCCATGCCATCTTTCCTTCTGTTATATTTGTTTAAGAATTGTTAGAGATTATTTTACCTGATTTCTTCAAAACCAAAGTGTTTGAGGAAAAATTAATCTTTACCTCATTTCCATTGGCAAGTTTCTGTTTCTTTAAGGCATTTATGCAAAATATGGCTTTAAACAAAGCTAAAAACCTAAAAGAATTTTGGATTAATTATTAATAAGTATGCAAAATGTAAGGCAATGTGACAGTCCAAGCAAGACTGCATGTTAGGCCATGCAAAAGAAGCACAAAGATTTCAGCCAGACAGTTTCAGGTTTCTCGACTTTAAGTTTGCTTCCTATTAGAATTCAGAATAAACAGAATGACAAAAGTAGGAAAGTATGTTAAATAGATGTGCAAAATGCATGACAGATGACTCTGATGTAGTAAATAAAATATAATATCCTCAATTGCTACAGATTACTCATTCCATGAATATATGAAATACAAAATGAGAGCAGTGAATAAAACAGAAAAAAAATCCCTTTTCAGAATGATATGCCTTTTATAAAATAACCATTAAAGGTTTGGGCAGGAAGGAAGAGGTTTATGTTACAACAGGAGCCTCTAAAGAGGAGGTTCAACACACGGTTCTGAACTGATCATTTTACCATTGCATCTTGTCTCGTGTAGCAGCCAGTTCCGTGAAATCCCAGAACTGCCCAGGTTGAGAGGGACTTGTGGGGAAGCTCACCCAAACCATGGCAGGTGCAGCCAGAGCAGGTTGCTCAGGCTCTGCTTGGCCACATCTTGAATGCCTCCAAGGACAGAGAGTCCACAGTTTTGCTGGGCAGCCTGGGTGGAGGTTGCAAGGAGGAACAAGGAGAAGGAAGGTAGGAGGGAAGACGAAAAAAAGGGGGAATGAGAAAGAATCCAAATAATTTCTCAAGGCTAGAGAGTGGTTTGTTTTATGCAGTTGTAACCTGGTAACTTTGCCTGATAGAGGACAAACCAACTCTACACAGACTGATGTACAGTTTTCTTTGATTCCATATTCCTTTTATATAAGGTTAGCAATATCTTACATTTACCTTAACCTACTTGTGCTACAACTAATTTTGTGGCTGACAAACCACCTGGCACTTTTCCTTGGTGACTTTTTAAATCAGGGCATCAAAACATCCTTATTCTGCTCAGTATTTTGTACTAAGGCTAACAAAGTGATCCTTCACTGTGGCTGAAGAACCACTCAGACAGCTCTTTACTTGTGGAAGCGGCAGGTATTGAAGAAAATTTTCCAGAGATTAAAAATAGCAAAGTAGGTTCTCTATCACTGAAATGGCCCAGAAGAAACCTTGTACCATCATGCCTTACTAATCTCCTCTTTATATGAAACCAGCAAAAGCCAAGGCAGGAACTACAGAAACATAAGGATTTGAAGTCAAGAACGATGCAAGTGACCATAACTAGGATAATAAACAAGGGAAAAACAAATCAGTGATGGGAATGAAGTAAAACTGCAGAGAAAGTAGAGAAGGTACTTGGCGTTGTAGTCCAGTCTGCAGTCATTCAGTATCTCCTGCTCCTGCAGCCAAGGCAGCAAACAGAAATGCATACCAGATCTGTACTAACTAGTACCTGACATTAAAGCGGACCTGCTCAGGAAATAAAAGTGATCACAAACTCACCGTATGTAGTCCTTCTCAACCAGAGCTGGCTACAGACAGAAAATGAAATTAAATCCAATGTCTTGGTCCCTGCCATCAGGGTTCATAATAGACACAGGCCCCAGCACAAAATCATCCAAAGCAGTAGGAAGAACACTGTGATAATAGTTAACATAGTCCAGCACTGTGATTTTCTCCACAATAAAGCCAAGGTTTATCTTTGGCAGAGATATAAATCTGGGAAAACTGGGGGTCAAATCCATGAAATAAACTCCCTCATCAAATGAGAAGACCATTCTCCACAGACTCTTTCTTGGCTATGTTTTCTCTAACAAATACAAGCAAGGAGACACAGACCACTTCTAAAGTCTAAACTGAGATATTTTGCCATACACACTTTCACTGTGGGAAAGGAGTAAGAGGGAAAACAATGCCAGATGTTAGACACACTTGGAAAGTCCTCGGATACTTTGGTGATGAATGACTGTAACCACGTCTTTAGGACACGGCAGACTGTTTATTGCCTGAAGCACAAGATACGGTTCCCCTTTGGTAATGCTTGTGTACTGCACTATCATACCAATGAAGTAACAATAGGGGCATTGTTTACAAAATAATTTTCAAAAAGCTGTGAGATAAAAGATTATTCAGCATATCAGCGAGGGCATTATTTTGCATAGTTTATAAAATGCATAATTGTGCTAACATACCTAATTGTCAAGCCACTCTTTTGGCAAGCTAATGTGCGAGTGGGTGCCAAACAGCAGGGAATACAAAATGGAGTGAGAAAACAGTTGAGATTTTATGGTATTCTGCCTCGCATCAAAAGTGTTCTTCCATGAAAATGTATAAAATATGTATGAGCAAGCATTGTAACTAAGACACTGAGAAGCATTCATAAATCTATTTTTTATATTGTCTCTTCTTTTTCTGGAGTTACTATTAGGAAAAAATGCAATAGCAGGATTTGTTTAGCAGTGTTTCTTCATATTGAGCCAGATTTAGGAAACATGGATTCGAAAACCTCAGAGGTTCTTCTAAATCTTCATCCAAGACAGTTGCTACATAATTTCTGTTTTACATTACATATATATGCAGGTTTGGTGTTATGCCTTTATTCTTGCGCGTACAGAGGATAGTGACGGAGGTAAAAATCTGTGCCTTTGTCAGAAGCACAGCCAAGCCATCTGGATAGTCATATGTTAAGGCAGCCTATTATTTTATAAGGGGTTGTCTATGCTTCTTAAAACACCTTACTGGAAACATCAAGCCAGTGTTTCCAGTCCTACTTTCTAAGGTTTGTTCATTTTTACTCTACCTCACTAACATGACAGACTCCTCTCTAGCCCTATTCTCTCCCTTTCGGCTCTTTCAATCACCCCTATTACATCTACACAGGTAAACTGATCCCCAACACCCATCACAAAAACCCAGGCGCTACCTGGGAGATCAACAACTCCCATCTGCCAGAACCACTCCAAGAAATATGGCAATCTTTAGACTGTGGCTGGTCACAGGTTGGTTCAAACCTGTATGTTCCCCATCTTAACCATTAAGATGGATTTTGATGTCAAGGCTCTTGACCCCCAATCCAAATGTAACTGGTAGTCTGAAGCCCCACATAAATTTTGTAGATATTTAGTAAAAATGTAACTGGCATACACATCAGTTGCTGTAGGCCCAGATGCACAGATGTGTGGGCGTGCTTACATATAGGCATAACGGAGAAGAAGCAGAGAGGTTTTGGAGACAGCCAGTAGGACTCGTGAGTCACATATGCCATGACCTCTGGGCCTTGTAAATCCCTGGTAGCACAAAAATTGAGACTCTGGGAGGAGAATGAGTGAACACGTGCACTTCCAGTCCCCACCTCTCCCATCAGAGATCATGGAACTCAAACAGACAATTACAAATCTAGTTGGTTCAGCCAAGGTTAAAAGTTTTCTTCATGTCTCGTATGTGTGCAGCATGTATGTGTGTGTTCGCACATGTGTGAGTGAGCAGATACAAGGAGTGAGGACAAGGGAGCAGCTCTTCTCCTCTGTGTGTGTCCTCTGCAGACTCATTTCTGGTCCCCCAGAGCAACCTCCGCTGCAGCAGTGTGGTTGTAAAATGCTGCATTGAGCCAAATTCTCCTAACTGCCCAAATATTCTAGTTCTGTGCCAAAGATGCCCAGACAGTGAAAAAACTCCCACCTATTTTAGCATTCTGTTTCCACAAAAATGGCAGTTCACCCATTTTCAAAGTTCCAAATTCATTACTTGCTAAATGCCCTGGTTTTTCATTATTATATAGCCACTGATACAGTAATTTGTTTATAATTCTGGAGAAAAAAATTCTCTCTCTCTCCCTTTAATCCTTTCACCTCCCACAATTCTAACAAATTTCCCTATCTTACTGCCCAAATTTCTGCTAAAACATAGCGACTAGCAAGCAGAAATACGTTTTATATCTCGAACTTTTCAGAGATTATGTTTTTAAATATTTTTATTGAAGCATTAGAGAGGAATTGTATTAGCGTTATGCTCGCATTCTTTGCAGCATTTTACAAGCGTATAAGCAAGTATACACAGAATTCATTTCTACCAAGAATACAACCTTACATACACAATTGCCGCCATTAGTAAACATTGGTTTACCAGGGAAAGGGTAAAGAAGCTGTTAAATATTGGGGTTTAGGGATATGGCTCAACATTGCGTGGACTGGATCAGTTAGGAATAGGCTGCTTTCTCTGTCTTCTCCCAGAACCTGCAATTTGAATGGGTTTTGTTAATTACTTATTTACACATGTACAAGAAACTCTTAGTTCTGTAAAACTAAAAACACTTCACACAGTTTACCTATAACTGGTAGTTGGTGTTACATCAGTTTCTCTTTATGAGCTTCTAGTGCCAGCAGTGCGGTAAAACTGACTGTCTCCCAGTTTCTTTGGGCTCTTTCAGGAAGTTTGGGTGGAGGGGTTTCCTAGTTCAGTCCTCCTAGTGCTTATGTAGTAATGCTAGGCTTGCTCAAGTATGAGCTTTAAAAGGCTTGAAACGCATGTATGTTCATCACTTAAGTAATAATTTTTGAATCTATTATTTTGAAATTAAATTATAGTACATTACCAGCAGCTTTATTTTTGAACAAGCTACCAAATTCATGAAAGCAGAAAAACAACCTTCCTCCAATCCAGCTAACAGCAAAATGAACATATTCTGCCATAAAATATTTTGCTTCTATTTATAACTTGTGTAAAGAAGTGAAACAAATCAGAGTACAGGACTGATTTGTCCAGAAGGACTGTTTTTTTTTAACGAGCATAACAACCATGCTATGAGAAATAAACAATCATACCAAATGTTCCACTGGCAACCTGTGTGAACGCATCCCATCAGTCAGCTACTACAGAGCTGTTCAGTTTGATCTCTGCCCAAGCTCGTGCAGCATCTCAGTAACTGACTCTGTCTCCTAGAAAGTAATCCTGAGTCCTGAATAATCACCTTTGAGCCCTGTTAGCGGAAGGGTTGAGTTAAGCACAGCTTCAATTGCAAGCGCAAAAGGAAATCCCCAGAAAAGCTGCTAAGACAGTGGCAAGGCCCTCCAGGCAGAGGAAAGCCTCACGTACCCACTCCAGTGCCTGAATGAGCACTCTTGCCACTGGAGTATTACACGAAAGGAAAACCACTGCTCAACCTGACTCCTTTTCAGTGGAAAGAAAAAGCTGCCAGTGCATGTTGGGATTGGGTTTGATCTCACTGGTATGCCACGGGTGTGTTCCAAGAGCCCCTTCTGGACCTAGGAATCTTTAAGAGGCTTAGACAGAAACATATCTTGTGGGGGGGATTATAATTCAAGCAGACACAATGACCAGAGAGACTTGTTTAAAAAGAAGGTGGCTACTCCTGTAGGAGTTTGGGATCTCAGGTAGTAGGTGAGCAGGATTGTGCTGTCCTAACTTAGCTACTTTTTACCAGAATCCTTTCCATCTGTTTTTCCATAGTCATCCTTAAAGACACAGCTTTGATTATACAAGTGTAAAATCAACACATGCTTCTAACACAACAGAAAAAAAAAAAATTGTTTTTATCATCATCAACAAAAAATAATTCCCACAGTGCAGTTTAGCAGCTGACTGAAATCTTTAGGTTTACTATTATTGAATTGGAGAAAAGATACCAATGATTTTTCACACTTTCACCAGCATGGAAATATAAAGCTTTTAAGAGAATCACCCTTCTAATCCTTACCACCACAGATGCAAGAGTTGTTATTTTTATTATAGTTAGTATATTTGTTAAAATATACCCATATGTCTAACTGTACATTTATATTTGGGGAATGTTTTGTTTTATTTCAATCAATACTCCTCCAAGTTCTCTTATTGCACAAATCGATATGCTCTTTTCATAAACTTATTTAGTTCAAAATTTCTAATTGATCATATCACCCAAAAATAACTGGCATCGTACAAAACTGTATTCTAGTAGTCCTTAATTATTTTAACCAAGTTCAGAGTTGTACCTCACTATGGCAATTGTGTACATCTGCTTTAGCCACAAGAGTTAAAAATACGCTGTGCTAGAGGGATTGCGCTGCAGGGCTTTAGCGACCAAAGCACTGGCATCCTCTGGCTCAGCTGGCCTTTGAAGATCCCTCCATGTTGGTACTATGAGGACAGTCCAGCCAACTCTTTAGGAATAAAGCTTCCTTTGGCAGCAACATAGCTAGGCTCTAGATAATTCATTTTGAAAAGTGTAGTTCTATTACAACTAAGAACATTACAAGATGGTCAAACAAAAGCAGTTCCTGAATTTTAAGTTAAATCATAATTAGGAGAGAACAGAGCTGGACTAAATGCTTTGGAGAGAATTTAAATAATGAGGTTTGTTGATTTGTTAGGAAAGTTACTGTTTCACTAATAAGAGGGTCCTCTCTGAAGAGGACTGATTTTGAAGCAAGAGGTGGACATCAATGTGTCTCCATTCAGTGATGTGAAAACAACACAACACCTTCATCTCTTCCCCTGGTCTATACCATCTGCTGTAGTGCAAAACCTTGGCAAGTGTCCATCCTGTAGCATGTTACTCCAAAGTTACCTGAAGGGAAGAGGAAACGCTTTTGTTAAAACATAGACAACGGCTCCCTAGAACAATAATAGTCCAGAAAACCCTGTGGCAGGAGGAGATCACATACCTGCATCCCAGGAACATAGAGAAAAATAATGCACATTTATAGGGGATCTTTTTTCCCTTTTACTTCAACCAACCAAGTCTTACACTCTTCAGAACTTCATTTTTGGAACACCAGCTTTCCTCTAGCCCTGAGTAGGAAACAATTGTTCATCATTTTACAGGACCTTCTTCTAAGCAAAGTCAGTGCTGAATCATACTGAAGGCGACACCTTTAAAAGTGGTTTGACTACACATGATTCCTGATGAATTGCTTTCTTTCATGGTGAGCTGAAAGCCAGGCTTTTGAACTGAGTTTCTAGCCATTTGCACACTTCAGGTTCTAAACTGCACAATTTTGCTGCTTTTGACTTAGAAATGGAACAGCAACAGCAAGGCAGACACCTCCATTGCAGGGTCACCTGTCACCCAGCATACCACGCTAACTCTTTTTGGTATCGAGTTATGAGTGTGAGGGGACTCCGTAAATAAAGTCTGACAAGTGGAGACGGGAGGGGAAAGTCCACCCAATATGTATTGACAGTTTCTGTTCATTTCCCCTTTTTGTCAGCAAGTTTTGTAATACACAATCTTGCAACTGGAAAAGGAGTTTTGTTGATGATTGCTATACATATCTCCAATCAATTTGCTTTAAATTGATCTTATCAGCTTACTAATTTGGCCATTTAAAATTTCTAAAGCCATCTTATTTCTCAAGTTAAAAATTGGGACCTATGGCAGGTATTAAAAATGGATTACAAGCTTTGAAATGCAGGCTCCTATGGCACTGAGAAAAACAGGATGGACTTTGAGGAAAAAAGAGACTTCTACATTTGAGATTCCAAAACCTTTGAGGAAATCAAAACTCCTCTTTCCCATTCTCATGCCTTTTATTTTTTTTGCCTATCCCTCTGTATTTACAATATTTAGCATGTGTTAAACATTTATCACAATCATTATAAAAACTATTTTTGTACTTATCTTTTGCAATTCAATGCTTAAGATTTTGTTTGTTTTGTTTTGTTTTAAAAGGTAGAGGATAAGAAAAAAAGAAAAAAAATCTTTGCTTGATTTGCTTGGTAAGCATTGTATCTCATACACACATGATATAATTTTACAATTTAGAATAAGATATTTGTTATGAAAACACCTTGAAGGAAAGCAAACAATTGTTCTCTCTGTGAACACAGAAGCCATATGTAAAATCATGCCTCTTGTATGCAACAGAAATGACTGACATATCATCAGAATGAACCAATATATAGATGAAAAAAAATCTTCCTCTGGAGATCAACCAGAGGCAAGTACATTAAAGACCTACTTTTTTTCTCTTTTTTCAAACAAAGTCTTTTTTTATTCCAATGGTTACTTAATATTAAAATGGAAGAGAAATTCACTTAAGAGGAACCAGAAATAATAGCTACTTTCCATCAGGCCACATTAATCTTTCATTCTCATCTCCTCAGTAGCAGAGGAAGAGAGAAAAATCCCTTTTGTTTTACCCTGTGGATGATGTTTATTGGTACACCCATAGGAGATGCGCATTTAAACACTCTCAGTTTCAAGCTGGGTCTCCCCTTCCGATCAAAGTCCTTTAACTCCTGTGCTGCTCCAAGCAGGTTAGGTTCCTACCACAACTTCAAAACGAAATTGCATAAGAAATCAGATTATCAGTCTGTAGTGGCCACATTTTGAACTTAGTCATCTGCTGGGGTCTCCAGGGGAGATCCAAGCATTACCCTGGCCATTTCCAAATTCTACCCTGAAGTCATAAATGCATATGGCAAAACTGTGGAGATGTCTCTTTCAATCATGAATTTAGGCATCTAGAGTCACCTTGGCTATTTTCTGAAGGCAGTTTTTGGGGCATTTCTGATTGATTGGCTGGAGTGTGTTGCAGGGGTGGTGGGGAGTTTTTAGTATAACACCATCATCGTTATCCCTTTTCTTTTCTCATCTGAAAATCTACCTATATTTGTTTCATTTGTCAGACTATTCCAGCTCATTTGGAAGCACTTTCTGAAGCTGAAGTCTCGACTGCTTTTCTGGGACCTCACTGGCAATGGTGCACTACAGAAATATCAAGAAGCACAGACCTACACAGCCTATACCACTCCAGTCACATGATGTGTAGGTCCCCCACAGTAAAAGGAGGCCGTAGGCCATATGCTTGCTGGCAGCAAGCATAAAATGAGCAAACATTTCTGGAAGACACAACATTTCTGGAAGACACTACCCCTAAACTGCGAGTTAAGGGGTTTAGATATATTGTTAAGGGTACCACTGCACCAGGCAAACATGCATTCAGTTCTCTAAATGAGTGATGACAGTACACAGAGCACCAGGTATAGATAGATTACACACATAACCTCAACATATGTAGTTACCAGTTACTCTAAAAAAAATAATAACAATGAAGAAATACTTGAGCTGATAATTTTTGTGAAAGCTTTAGAAAGCTACAAACTAATAATTTAGGAAAAGTTACCTGTGAAACAGTCCCCACCTTACTTCCAAGCCTAACAGCACACAACTACTGCGATGCAGAGGGCAGAATGGACACACACCCCCTCTGGAAACGCTTTTCCAATGGCTGAAACACATGCAACACAGTCTGAAGTCAGAGCCTAAACTATGGCCCTTGATTAAAGCCTCAGAGTTTTCATCCACCTCCCAGATCCATATATTGTGCATCTATTCAACCCATCTTATTTTTTTCAGGGATGTTCATGGTGCTTGGCAAAGGGAGACTTGCTTTCCATAAATCCATTGTATGTGTTCTGGTCTCCCTTAAGTTTAATATTTTATATAGTATATATATTTATATATATTTATATTTATATACTGTCAAGTTGCACATTGTGAAAAATGTCTATTAATTATATTCACAGCACATCAGAAAACTTGGTGAAAGTCACACCTACACACAGCATGGCATGTCTCAAAAAATGATGAAGAGGACTGAGCTTCACACACATTTAACGAAGGTTTCCTGACATCTTGGGGGAAGACTCCCCAAACAACTCTCGTGCCGAGTGCTTTCAACTCACGTGCAAGTCACGGGGACTTAAAGACCCCTCACAACAGTGCCAAGATCAACACACCAGAAAGCAAATAATCATTTCTTTTGCAGGGATAACTACCAGAAGGAACCGGCATTTAGAGCTGCTCTGTGGAGTCTTTTAGATACAGACTTTGATGTCAAGTTTTCTTCTCACTGAATAATGTCACTGTTAAGCAGACAGAGCCTTTGCTACAGCGTTAGGAAAGATTTGGACCTAAATATAATTTCAACTAGGCTACAGAATTTTGATAACGACAGTCACTTACTAATATATGAATTTGATACATTTTCTATGACCCAAAAGAAACATATTAAATTCAGACTGATTTAATAGCAACATTTGTATGAGATACACTATTTCTAATACATGGAGCAAAAGCAAGAAAAGGCAAGAGCAGCAATACCCAGTGACAAAATCCTTCAACAAATATGTTTAGCAATACTCAGAGCTGAATTACCAAGGTACTAGAATTTAAAACCTGACTAAACTGAGAATTCTTAAGAAATTTTGGGCTATTTGGTTATTTTTCATACACTAGCATAGAGTACATCCTTTCTTCAAAATGCCTCCCTGCAAATGTTTCATCAGATTCCACTTGGAGAACAACAAATTTCACAATTTCTTTGTGTTTACAAGGAACAGCAAATTTAACATGCAATCCTTAAACTGAAATAGAGAAACTTCATTCAGAAGGGGTCAAAGAAGAAAGATTTATATATTTAGTCTATAAGACATTCCTTTCCTCACTGAGAACTCTTTAACAAAAAACAAAAACCAAAACGTGACTGTTAACCAAATCCATACCTGAGATTTAAGTCTGTGCCTGGAACTTATCTGTGACTTTTTAGTATCGTTTATGTGGTTTTAATGAGATCACATTTAGGTAACTGATTAAAAAGTAAACAGGAGAAAGTAATGTTAGGTACTCAGCATTGTAATGAGGATCTTCTTGAGGCAGACGGTTGGAGCAGAGGCTTTGGAGATAGCTCAGTTAATCATCATTAATCATCTTTCTGTTGGGTTTGGGTGGGTTGCCACAGGGAGGTGATGCAAAAGCCACATCTTCATCCTCATTGAAATAGTAATTAGCCAACTTTAAAACAGCTAACTGCTCAGGTAAAGTACTTGTACTTTGCAATTACATCAAATCCTTCATCAGCAAAGCCTCAGGAAGGTAAATGAACACCTTAGGCTTTTTATCTGGAGGTGCTTAGTACAAACCAAACCAAAGTCTGTGTGGAGCACCGAGTACCATATTTCCAGATACCTTCAATACCTTGTAAGCATTTCATACTCAAAAACTTGGTGATGCACTCAACATCCCAAATAACTCAAACTGCAAATGATTAAGGAACCGATGCCCAAATTAATTTAGTTACCTATGTCTGCAAGAGCCCAAAAGAAAGGAGAGCTATTTTTAAGTGTGGATGTATGTGAAAGACTGACATTTTGCACATTTTCCTAATAATTTTTTAATTCCATCTAGAAGAATAAAGCCCAGAAATTATATAGAAAAAACTTACTTAAGATGTTTTATTTTTAAACTTAGTAAAGTTTCACCAGAATATGTAGGAGGGGAGGGGGAAAAAAACACCCAGAGAAGTGCTTACTTTATTTTCCAAATATTTCTTATAAAATAAGCTGAAACATATGCTAGGTACTTAAATAGCCAAGAAATCAAAAAACACTTCTCACTTATCTTTCTAAAAATGCTGGTCACTGCTTAGGTCCTCATTTCCATTTGTGCAACAAGCCTGAGTGCCAATATAAAAAGTAATACCATATGTCAAAATAAAGCTTTAGAGATAAAGCAAGTAGAGGGGGATATCCTTCATTAATTTCAATTGAGCAGAAACTTTTCTTACATCTACTTGGATAATTATGAACATACCTTACCTGGCCAACAAAAAGACGAAGCAACATCTCAGGTAAATTCTTGAAGCCACAGTAATTTTTAATTGACTCTGGAATTCTATTAAATTCTGACACAAAGAAAGAGTGTATCCAAAAAGAAGTGAAGCACAAAAGGGGTGCTTACCTTCTCAGAATCTTTATCAAAGTAAAATGCAAGTTGAGGATTTTTTTTTTTTTGAAGATGCAGACTTCAAGAGACAATAATATTTGCAAAATAATGTAGCTATTTCAAGCTTAGAACAAGGTAATTGTTTCAATAAATGTTTTCAACATCTCATTTTATGAAAGTCAATACACTTCTAACAGCTAAATATTTTGATTTTCCTCACTGGACATAGCTATAAGATCACATCCAGTTAAAAAAAAACAAACAGTGGGGTGGGGGATTTCACTTAGTGCATTTTATTTCCCGAAGTTTGAGACTATAAGACAATATTGCAACACCTGTGATAAAGTAGCAAATCCCAGCGAACCACTTCCTAGGAAGGGAAGGGGACTTCTTGTCTGAAAACAAAACTGATGTTGCACAACTGACTCTTATATCCAAGCACTCCCAAACACAAGGAGCCATGTCCTCACCTGCTCTGGCTGGGAGCCCAGATGCTCATACCCAAGAAACCCACACTGATCCATCCCCTGGAAGAAAAGGAACACAAAGGTGCTGGCACCCAGCTCTGCTTATGACCAACACCTGGAGGCCTGGGGGACTCTCTCTGTACTCTCTTGGAGCTCACTGGAATGACTCTCCTTCCTAAGGCCAAGGATTTCCTTGATGTCTCCCTCCTGGGTATCCAGAAATGCAGCACATGAGGCATGGGCAGTGCTCATGACTGATACTGTGCTGGTAGCTCCTGCCACCCCAACAGCCTCTCTCCAGTGTCTGCTTCTCCTGTGATTCCACACCTGCCCAGAACCACCATCCCTGCCCTAGCACTCCTGTTAGCACTCTCTGTGAGACTCTCTTGAAATAAACTAGTGTAAACTCAAGGGTAGGCATTGATGCCCATTTTATCCATCTCTGTTATCCTACTAATGCATGCTATTATCTGGAAACAGCTCAGTTTATAGATGAACAGCCTTGATCGAATTGGTACATCTGTTACCATTTTACTTGCAAGCACAAATGTGCACTTTAAAAAGTGTATTTAAATATCACACTCCAGCTCCTCTTTTCCCTCCTGGAAGCACACAAAGCTCCTTTTCTCAGTGTACACAGTTTCAATGACTGCTGCTTTTTTTCTCCACACACTTTTACATACACACACCCCCTGCAAGGACTGTCAGTGTCTGAAGTTTAATAGCATTCTGAGCCAACTTTACATTTAGAACATCTACTGATATGCTTTTTTCCTTCCAGAGGTAACTTACAATAGGTGAAAAAGCAATATCATTTCATAAAAATCAAAAGAAATTATCTTACTGACCTCAGATCCTGCTGTATTGGCCAACAGGGACAGACCCCTCTGCTGCAGAGCAGTCCCAAGATCCAGCATGTGTGCTGGTCACTTCTCAGCTCATTGTCAGGACACACCCCAGATATTCACCAGCTCTCCTTTTCTGGAAGGGCAACCACATGTGAACGATGGAAAGAAACAACAAGAGGTCCTTTGCTTAAAATGACCAGTGTATGACAACACAGACTTCTCCATGGCTTGCACCTGCCCTGAAGCCTTGGTGCCTTGGACTGCTCAACACAACATTCATCATGTTACTGTACCACTGCTGCGCTGTGGTACAACCAACCCAGAAAAACTACAAGAGGCACAGTTCATCTCAGCTGAGCTTCTGCATAGGTGGCTGTTTGATTAGTTTTGTTTCTGTATTATCATTATATTAAACTTTAAGCCTTACAAAAATATATTCTTATTTCATATTGTAATCTTATTAACATCTCTAAATTTCAGTGATACCTAAGAAAACCCAATAGTTACAAGAGTGAGACATTCCTAAAGAATAATTTTTGTCTTTTAGCATGGTCTATATTGTCACTTAATATTACCTAAGTTGTTCTATGCCTATGAAAACCACCTGAAATCTGTCTTAATGGCTATTCAGTCCTTTTCAAACACAGCAAGAATTCAAGATGTTTGTATTTCTATGAGCGCTTAACTATGATATGTCTACCCTCAAGAAAAATGTGTTGGGATAAAATTTGTTTCTTCCATTTTACTTCTAATACACACTCATCACGTAAGTTCTCAGATTTTACTTCCCTTGAACAAGAAGTAATACCATTACATGCTTTTTATTTTTACCTGTTCAATATTTCTGTACCTATAGTGAATAATTGCGTCATGCATCTTCTCCTGTTTATATTTACAACATCAGTAGACTAGAAAGACCAGTAGCATCTACATCGCTACAAAACAAATGTGTACACTGGTATATAGAGAATGTTTCAGCTGTTTACTGTTCTGCTGTCTATTTCCAAATGTTGACAGCTTTATTTAGTTCCAACCGTTTTTACTGACAAAGGGATCAGAAGAATAATATCTTCCAGGGGAACAAGTATTCTGCAGTTAAATACCTGAGGCACTTTTTTTTTCCCCCACTTGAACTAAAATTATACAGCCAAAATTTCTAAAGAGTTAGAAGTCTGGCTTTGTTTGGAGGCTGTTTGCCTTTTTTTGTTGTTTTTTCTTTTGCTAAAAGTGTCAGTTTGAAAGTAGGGCAGTGGAGCTGCCTGGAGGATCCCTTCTCAGGACACACCAGACTTGTGCTGTTGCCCTGTGAAAGTTCAGCAAAATAGTCAGTTTAAGCAAACAGCATCTTTTAAACATGAATTTTGGGAAGGGAAGTCCTTTGTTTTCTAAGATACTTAATTCAAAGTTATTGCCTTTTACAGAACCATTAACTAAGTAAGAGATTATGGCTTTCTCACCTGTCCTACAATGATACAAAAAGACCTGCCTCCAAAGATCTGGGCAACTTTTCCATAACTTTACTGAAAAGTAGGTTTGAAACACAGATGCAGTGTGGTTTATTTACATTTATAGGCAGCACCAGATGAATATTTATCCAAATGATTTGGCAGCTCTTCAGTTAAGGGACTCTATGGGCTTTGAGAGTAGGTTATTTCTATTCAAAAATCTTAATGACAACTGATATTTGTCTTTTACTGTCTCTTCAGTCTTTTTCGTCTGCCAAGGATAGTTTCACTCTGAAATCCTTCATCAATTAATTTGATACTTCATTACATAACATTTCCCTTTGCCATATCCTCTTAAAAAGCCATACCTGTAAAATTCCTTGAGGGGTGGTTTTCTGTTTGTCAATTTGGGTTCTTGTTGAATGATTGACATTTGTGTTTTTCTCTAATTCTCTACTGCTTTTGGTCCTCCATTTTCCAAGATTTACAAATCTCTACTGTTCTGTCCAGCCCACATTTCCTTCCAGCTTCCCATTCTTAAACGATTTTTTTTCAAGTAAGATAGAAGCAGATTTAGAGATCTCCATTAATGATTTCTTCCCACTTCTGAAATAATGGGTATCTTGGGTATCTTCTCAGAACTTGGTGGATGGCATGGGCTGCTCTACTGCTTAGGGAAAACAGGTTGAGAGAATTAAAATAACATTTTAAAATGAAAGTAAAAGGTAGAACTAACGTATGGCTGTTGCTGGAAGCATCTGTGTTCCTCCCTAATGCATCTCAATAAGTATTTGTGTCTAGTTCAAAGATACTTTCCATGTTGCAGCAACATCTCCATAGCCTAATTTACTAACACAGTATTTTTGAAGCGACTGGTAAAAACAACGTTGCTAAAGGGAATTTTTCTTTTGTTCCAGTACTAAGAATCTCATTCATATTTTCTGTTTTCTTGGATATAGCATCAATCTGTTATTGCTTTACTTAAAAGACAGGCAAAAAGTATTAAATTTCACAGCCTATCAGTCTTTCTGAATAAGAGCAAAGAACACACTAACTGTAATAACAAGTGTGCAGGATACAAAAAGAATCTCTGTTACTGTACTGAGGTAAGCATTCTTTTCTGAAAATACTTCAGTAATTTTGCTTCCTGTTACATGAGCCTTATGGTATATGAGGCTTTTCTACTAAAATACTTTTTTTTCTCCTTTATAAACACATTCTCTTGTTTCAGGAGAGTTAATAAAATATTGCCATATGCTTGCAATCACTGAATATATAACTAAGGAAATTTAAATACTGTGCAATATCTGGTACCCCATAAATTTCCCTCCCTGCCCCAAACATCACATGACCTTATCAAAGAGTTCAAGTTTCAGAGCTCTTTGAAAGGTACTTATAATTTATACAATTCTGATTACTCTGACAGTGTCAAGAAACAGTTTTGGAAAGTCTGCAATTGCTTAAAGAAATGTCAACAGCTTTGCCTCATGGGAGAAGATTGTCTAAGCTTTGAAAAACAAACAGCAAAACACACTGAAAGAACCATATAAAACATAAAATAAACTCATTGCACTAAATCAAGCAACATTTGAGTTTGGCAAGTTCTCCTTCACTTATATATTACTGGAAAATCAAAGTCTAGCAATTGTCAGAAATGCATTTCAGTTTTCTGCATATTACTTAACTGTAATTGTGAAGAGACTCAAATAATCTTGATCACCTTTACACACAGACATAAACATAAATGAAGTGAATAAAAACCAGCACCCAGTGTTGCACAAATGACAAAGAAGGATCTTCCAGTTCACAACAGGAAATATTTGTAGAAATAGAATGGAGGAGAAATATTTCACATCAGTAATAGTGGATTTGCCACATCAGTATTTTTTAGCCTGGCAACAAAACAGTTATTAAATATTTTAGCTACAAAATGGTAATTCTTCGTAAACAATCCCTGACTTCTGCCAACACATATGTACAGGGTGAGTGTTTGTGTTCTCACACATATTCAGCTATATAGTTGTAAATTACTTTGATATAGGTCAGTTTAGTTTCTGACTGCAGCTGATATTTTAGAATATTTTTTTAGTACAAACAATCACTCTACCAATTCAGGTCCATCTGCTTTATTCACAAGTCATTTTAGTGACTATCCAGTAAATATGTTATTGTTCAAAAACCAAAAAGCAAAGGGGATCCAGGAGTGGGTCACAGTAAGAAGTAGGTGTGTCAAATGACAGACACATTTTGAGGAGCAGGTTGTCTCAGTGTCTCTCCTCTGGTATTCAACCAACCCTGTTCTTCCTGATTACTCAGTGCCAGCTATCCACTGTCATTTAACCAGGTGGCAAACAACTTACCGTGTAATTAATGGAAGTTGTCTGTTTAATTGTAGTGAAGATCTGATTGAAATACTGGCAGGCAATGTTGAACTTTAAGATATTCTGGGAGGATTTCTCCTTGTTAGGTATGCTGATTTGACTTCATCACACCACCTCCAGGGAACAAATGTCTCAGGTGACAGCAGCCAGTTTCTTGAGCAAGGTGACCAAGTGAGATAACACACTGCTAGATGTTAGGTTACCCCACACACATACTTCAGTCCCCTTGCCTTCAAGGAGGAGTAGAAGCTCAGAGTTGCAGATAGCACAAATCCACGCAGCAACACTGTTTTAGCCTGGATTTAGATTGATGATTTAGCTCAAATTTCTGTGAAAGACCATTTTTTCCAAACCATAATTAATAAAGAATGTTTTCTGCTGTTGACAAAGGATTTTGCTTAAGAACTTCAGGAATACAGTAAAGGATGTTTTGGCTGATTCTGCTGTGATTTCATAACTGAGAAATATGTCAAATATGAAAAGTAGAGTTGAAGCAGTAGCTGAAATATAAGTTTTTCAGGTATTTCCTGTCTCATCCTTGACTAAAAATAAAATCATATTAGAGAATGGTATTCTGGGAATCATTCCTTTCCTGAGTACCTGATTAAGAAGGCAGATAAATCCACACCAGCAGGTTGTGTCTGGTATGAACTGGACTAGTTTAGCTGCTGTTCTCCATTCCTTGCAAATTTTTTAAGCCTTCCTGGTTTCATACAGAACTCTCTTCTTCCTGAGAGAATAGTTTAAAAAGCTCATTAGATGGAAACACTATTAGAAAAGGAGAGATGAATTCCTAGAGCGTTTTGTGTGAGTGTTGATGTTTCATTTGTGTTTGATGATCAGTTACACATAAATAGATGGGAACACTTGCCATGAATCTCTCCTAATTTGTACATGAACACATTCAACCATCACGTGCCTCAGCATCTCAAATACAGAGCTCATTTTCTAATACAAGGCTCACATTTGCTACAATATAATTGTGGGGGGATATGTGTCTACTCGGAGAACAACACAAACTGCTTTTCCTTGCCTTCATTTTAATAAACCAGAGTGAAATAGACACTGAGATGTCTCAAACACATTGACATTTACCTCATTAGGTCTGGGAAAACTATCTGCTGGGCATGGAAAGGTTTGGAAGGAAGGGAGATGCCAGAAGTAGCATGGGCAACACACAAAGAAAAAATGTGACATAATTGACAAGCACATGAATAGATGCCTTTAATGGCCACTTGCAACATCAAGCAGCTGTATACAGCTTGGCATTTCTCTGGAGTAATCTACTAGTAGACCAAAGGATAGAAAAAAAAAATCACTGGTCATTTGTTTGGGGAGTATATTTGCAATATAGCAATTCTTTTGGTATACCACCGACACCAATAAATGTTTGTGGAGACAGAGAGAGAAAAAACACCAGTCCATAGCAGAAATAGAATGACAGGGGGGTAATGGTAAAGTTTTGATCATGCTTACATCAGTCAGGTACTAGAAAGGCTCAGAGTAGGATGAGTGTAGGACAAAACAGATTTTTCAGACAACAGGAAGTTGTCTCAAGACTTCCACTGTTACTGGAAATTGGCATGACTTGCATAGCACCCCAAAGAGCTTTAGGGGAAAGTAATGAAACAGAAGAATAGGCAGAGGCTCGGTTATTTTTTTTATACACTATTGCTAAATCTCACATAGAGAGCCAAAATCACATGTAAGATATCACAAACAGAAGGAATATCCAATGAGATAAATTAATGAAGTTTAGGAGTAGATAAGCTCCCTCCCTATTACTGTAAGTGTAAATTTACATTACCATTATATCAACTTTTTTTCATTTCTTTTTCCTCAATCAGTTTCAAACCTGTCATTTAAAAGTGTGCAAGTCTTTTTATGGAAACAAATTCAGTCCCACTCACGCCCTGCTTAAGTTGCTTATTTGCATAGCATGCTGTTTCAAATGTGATTTATTAGTAAAATACATGCTTTAATGACTTGCCTTCTTTCTTAATTTATAAGCCTGGGTTGATGGACGTTTTTCTCTGTTAAGGTTTTCCAGATATTATTGCCTTGAATGAGCAAAACAGTTGCCATTAATCAATGCAGTTCTCTTAGTTACACTAAGAACTCCCAGTTGTCCCAGCATTTGGTCAGGCAGCAGCTTTTTAGGACCAGTCTTAGCTGCATGCTGCAGAACTGCACCCAAGATGATCTGGGACTCATGTCACCCTCATCTCCTCCCATTCAAAGTGAACAATATGATAATAGGGCAGCACAGTACAGATGGACACACAAGTCCGAAAGGCTCAGATGAGGGTAAGAGGAAGCAGACCCCATTTTCCATGCTCCAGAGGGGTTGTTCTCTCTCTCTGTAATTCTAATTTAAACCATGCCTTTTTATCTTGAATTCAGGGTTGTGGAAGCAGAAGGAAAAGCTCCCCGCCATCTCCCCCACCTCATACACTGGGACAATCTTAATGTTAAACCTGCTTTTACTGCACTGTCAGAACAGCTTTCCGAACCATATCAGCATTTTGCATGCATTGTAAACTCGGGGAAAAGAAAAATAAGTTAATTGAAAATGTGCTGCAGTTTGTGCCAGTCTTGTTCATGTCACCCTGAAAGAATTCCCACCCCTGACACACAGTTCTTCAAGTATTTACAATTTATCTGTGAGACTCAAGATTTTCATTACATAGAAAGTGTCATTTCTTTACAAATGCATGGAAATCCAAAAATGCCCACGTTTTTTGTTACTGGAATAGGTTTGAAAACCAAGGAAGATGGTTATGAAGTAAAATTTAGATTAAATTAATTAAGATTAGTTTGTCACCTTGTGCAGAGGGGTACAACCAGGTGACATTACTGAGTACAATAGCAAGAAAAATATTTTTGCTTAACAATTTGCAATTCAACTATTTTCCACTTAGTCAAGATTGCAGCTTCATCGCTGGACTGGTATTACAGTGGTTACTGATGAAGCACTAACAGAGGGTCTGCTGCACAACCTGCAGAATACTACAGAAGCCTTTCTGACAATTGGGGAACTGTAGCTCAGACATCTAACCTGTGTTACAGAAAAGATAAACAGTGCAATACAACCAAATAAGCCCCTCCAAAACATACTGGCCTTAACCATGAGTGCCCAAGGGACTGGGATTACTGGCAGCACCTCAAACAGCCATAGGTTTCCCCAGCAGTTATTATATCACCAGACATTAACCTGTCATCAATGGATCATAAAGCTCTGCCAACCTTCCTCTTCCTCTTTTCCCCACTCCCAAGCACCAAACAAATCCTCTAGTGGGCTTTACTATTCGGAATTTCCCATTCCTTAAAATGAACCAACCAACCAATGATGGCAACAATCCTGTAATTAAATTCAAAAGATGGTACTAAAACTTTTTGCTGAAGGAATGCAGTCTAAGAGGTTGTTCATACCAAAACCTCTCAGTAAACTATGAACTATTCTGCAGTTATGGTTGGTAGAACTTACCAATCTTCTTTTTAATGCTCCTCCTAGCCATAGGGGAACATGAAAATATTGAAATATAAAAAGAACCTATATTCATATAAAGTTTTCCTGATGGGTCTCCAAACAGAAAGATGTCCAGAAAAATGAAAATTAAAAAATAAAAATTAAAAATCAAGTGATTGATCTGGAGGATAAAATACTTAAAATTCCAAAATGGACTAACAGTTATCATTAACATTTATAGTCTTCCAACAATCAAGAGGAAAAGATTCACTGCTGAAACCACAAAAGACTACAGTATTTTAATGACTGCAGAATAATTACCACACGTAAGTATATAACCAAACTTTGCTCATTTACAAATTGGAGAGCAGCAGAGAAAGATGAATGGTGGCCTCACTTCTGCTTATTAAAGGCTTTTTTGTGTCAACGTGTCAAAGGCAAAGAAACTAAAATCCAGTAGATGTAGGTCTCCAGGGAACACAGCGAGTCAGGGATTTTCTGATGAAAGTTTTTTCCATAAAAATTGGATTGCCTGAAGGAATGTGTGAACCAGTTTAGATGAGAGGACCCTTTCTGGTTCAAAGATGGAAAGGGGGGAAAAAAGCCCATTTTCTCCTACCTCTAAATAAGTAAAATCTGTAAAAATTAGAGCACTTAAGTGGAACACAGAACACCTCACCCAACTTCATCCAAGAAATCTCTCCTAGCCATTAAGCTGCAAAGTAAGCTTGATAGGTTTTTTTGGAAAATGGAATTAAAACAAAGAGAAGCGAAGAAAGTAAGAGACATCTAATGAAACCAGCTGACTGCTGGTCACTGTGCTCATCTTAGATGTGAAAAATTAAGTCTCTTGTACACCTAATCAAGACAGAGTCAATCCTTTAAAGTTCAAGCAGGTACTCTGCTAGCTTGGGTCATGACTAGCCTGATAAATATAAGAACTGGACACTTGCTTTGCATGAAAAAGTTTTAAGTTTCCTCAGTGCATAATAGTATAATGAGAGCAACAAAGTCTTGAAAAGCACCAGTAGACAGTAGCACCTAAAGGCTCACTTTTGTACCATCATTGATATGCATACCCAGTGTGAGTCATACTAGAGACTGCACAAATCCTACAAAATTCAAATTAGAGTGGCAATTGGGCTACAAGTTTCAAGGATGATTTTATGCCAGTTCTGGTTTCAGACAAAACTACTTTTGCTGTCATTTTACTCAGTAAGAAGGCAGAGAAAAACAGGACTGAGGCACCAAGGTAAGTATCTGCTGTGCAGAGCAACCCTCCACACATACCCCACTGGTGTCCCCTGCTGAGTCCATGGTCCATTAAGAAATTAAAAAAAAGTCCCCTTATTTCACTAATCCCAGATGCCTGTTTGCTTTTCTTTCACTCAGTGCAGAATACCAACACATGGAGTTGCTTTAAAACATTGCCCCCACGATTTCATTCTTCCCAAATAGACTGAAACCACTGAAAGCCAAACCATGGCTGCCTCCACAATGGAGTAAATAGAGAGCAACATCAGAGTAGTGAGAGGAGATGCTTTAAATTTCAAATAGGCTCAGCTGAAGTAAGACCATCATCCTTAACTAGTCTAATTAGAGAATAGAATTCAATTTGGAAAGTATATTTTTGATAAACATATGTTGAGGTGCATTACATTCTTCTTGAAAAGGCTTCAGATGTACGATTACGCTTTACAGATCTGTGAAAAAGAACAGATATGCCTCGTCTTTGGAATGGAGTTATGTAAAGTTTCTTTCTTTTCTAGACTAGCATAAACAACAAGATTAAAAGCGTTTCTGAAATAATCCAGTATGTGCACAGTGTTGTCATTTCTATAGCCAGTATCACGTTAAACCTCACCCAGCAAAATAATTAGCTGGGTTTTGTGTTTGCGTGTGTGTGTAGTGTTGGTTGTGGGTCTTTTTAAAAAACACTTCAATATAGATCAACAGATCTGAAGAAGGACATAAGATGCTGATGATATTAGAGTAGCCACTTTGAATCATGCCTAATAAAAAGAGCTAAGCCTCAAATAGCTTGCAATTGTAAAGAGATTTCAATGTCTATGGAAAGACAGAATGACTGACGATGATTCAGAACTAATTGCAACTTCTTGTCACGACATGCCCTAAGCAGAGCACTAATACCAATAAACCCTTTCCTTTGTTGTACCCTATAAATGAGATTTACTGTCGTGCATACAAAAATCTTCAGGAAAAAACATCTGTCTGAGCAGTTTTTCATTTAATAGGCAAATATAGTGTTTTGTATAAATATTCTTCTCTTTTGACTTTACCCCCAACAGCTCAACCCACCAGAAGACTAACACACCAAAAATGCCCTTTTTTTAGAGTGCTTCCTGACATGAACTAAATTGTCAAATTAACAGCAAAACCCATAGGGAACCAAAATCACTACATGGGAGCAATCCCTGTACAAAGAAGCTTTAGCTGAAGACCAAAGCAGTTCATATTACTTAATAAACTATTAATGTTACAATTTTTAAAATATGTCAGTACAATGGTATATTATACACATCTCCTTGCAAGAATTTCATCAAGCTGAGTGTTCTCTCATACTGGAACAGTACTTTGGTACTCTTTATCCTCTAGATAGATAGATAGATAGATAGATAAAGTGGAGCATTTCAACCTCCAGAGTCTTTAATTTTAAATAGATGCTTATATTTCACCAGATTAAAGTTGGAGATGAAACATACATAATCAGCTTACTTACTTTAGTCATCATACTTTATTAAGAATATTTAAAAATTCTCAAGGATCGCTGGATGTGGGGACCATTAATTTGGGACAAAATGCAAAGATTAGATGTGTTCCATTTCAGAATATCTTGATTTTCCTTGGGAGTCAGTGTGAACAATACATTCAACAACAGGTTGAACATCGAGAGAACGAGGGAGGATGCAGTAACATTCACATAAATGCTAGAATTTTACTTTTGACTATTACCAATTTTTTTCAATTATAGTCCTTTAAAACAAAATATCCCAAACCACAAACAAACAAATAAACAGAACCCCACCAAAAAGCCCAAAACTGTTCCTCCCCTCTTTCTCTGTCTTATTCTGAAATGATCTGATTCATTAATATTTCCAGCTCTAGGTAAAATCCTTGTTAAACACTGAAGGGAATAATGAAACTACTCATTGTAAAATGTCTTTTTCACATTTTAAATTCTTTTGGCATTTACAAGCATATAAAGTATTCTTTATTATCCACTGTACAGTACTGGGAAGCTACCAAGCTGATAATTTTGATAAAATGTACCAGGTTAAACTGAAGATGAGCACTTTGAAAGAGGAGTTTGGTTCTGCAGTTCTATGGGTAAAGCAGATGCACAAAGTAGCAGGACTAAGGGAACCCTTTCATCTCACCTACCTTTCATGTATAATTGACAGTTGTAATTTGGTCTTGGGGATGATAGAAAGGCAGCTGAGACATTCTATGAGATGCCTCATAGTGTACAGAAAAGCAACATATGCTTGATACAAGCTGAAAGGAAAATACAAAGCCAGAGGAATCAGCGTTGCTGAGCATGAGTGCTGCACAGCACAGCGGTCAAACACAACAGGGCAGCCCACACAGACCTCGCCGCTGCAGCTGTCCTTTGGTTGGGCTCTGGGTCAGTCCTTTTGCCCACACAAGGGAAAAGAAACGTACTATGTTGAGAAACACCCAGAAGCAGGGGAACAGAGACAGGTTTCTTTACAGAAAGCAGGGACAGAGCACAGAGAGGGCACAGCAGGAGAACACTGTATCCTGAGAAACACCAGCTGAATACCCAAGTATTTGTTGTTGGTTGAGGGTTTTTCAAAGGGTAAGGAGAAAAGAGAAAGAAGTTTTAATCTAACAGATCTCATGGACATTTTTCCAAGGCAGTAGTTCTGCTTTGATTCACCCCTGGCTGCTCATGATGAGCACTGCAAGTCCTACAGGTCATGCAAGCAAAGGGCTGGAGATGAGGCATGTGAGTTGGTTGTAGGAGAAAGATCCTCTGCTTTCATCCCCTCAGGCCCTTCTGGTTGCACTAGCTCACTTCTGCCTCACCCACTGCTCCAACAGACCTTTGAAACACCACAAAACAAGCTGTAGTGACAGTGGTATGGGAGGCAAAGCTTTAGGTTCAACTAAGATGTAATCACAGAATAATTTTTTTTTTGAAAAGACCTCTAAGGTCATAAAGTCCAACCATTAATGCAACACTGTCAAGCTCACCACTGAACCATGTTGTTAAGTGCCACATCATGTCTTTTTACATGCTTCCAGGGATGGGAATTCAAGGGCTTCCCTGGGCAGCCTTCTCCCCTGCTTGACCAATTTTTCTGTAAAGAATTTTCCCTAACAGCCCATCTAACTATCCCCTGACACAGCCTGGGACTGTTTCCTCTCATTCTGTCACTTGTTACTTGGGAGAAGAGGCCAACCCCACCTGGCTACAACCTCCTTTCAGGGAGCTGTGGAGAGTCAGAAGGTCCCCTCAAGCCTCCTTTTCACCAGGTTAAACAATCCCAGCTCCCTCAGCTGCTCCTCATAATTTACAAATTAGAGCCTTTATTCATTCTCCGGCAAGACTAAAAAAAATGTAGAGGTGTTGACGTTGGTCATTTAAGGGAGGAGTTAAGATACTGGCACTTTGACATTTTGGTTATAGGGGCTAAAATTCAACTCTCACATGCTTTTGAATAAAAAGTCACCTAAGCAGAAATGGGGAAAAGAGTTAAAAATTTGCTTATGTGCAGGCAAGCTAAAACTGTAATTAAGTTTTAGAGTGAGCACAGACAAAACATTCCCACAATGGGATCACTTCAGTACATCAAACATAGCACAAATCAAGACTTCAAAACACAGATGGGTCCAATTTGTTGCTTTTCTCAATTTGCATAGTTTTTTTTGTCTCACAATAAAAGTCTTTAATGCAAGAGTTATTTCTACCACAATTAATTTCTGTTAATCCACAATGTTCATCTCTACTGATTTTCAAGTACCACCTTACAAGAATAGATATTATTACTACAGGTAGAAGAAAAAAAATAAGAAACTTTAATTTCCTGTTAAATACCGGCAAAAACTACTCAATAACAAAAAGGTGCCTAAATCCTGAACTTATTGGCAAAGGAACAGGAAAATACTCTAAGTAGTATTATAGGGCCAGGGAAAAGCTGTCCTCCAAATCAGGAACCGGTGTGCTTAATCCTGGGGCAACGTGAAGCACGAGGCCTGAAGTCTTGGATGCCTCTTAATTTTCTTGACGTTTCCACAACAAAAGTTTTTCCTCCTCATTTCAGAGGCTTAAGTGAATTTTTTTTTCTGGACTTCATTTTATGGTAATATTTCCACACTGTTTTAATTGCTGCTAATTCTTTCTTCTGTTGGGATGTATAGCCCCAGGCAAACTCCAACAAGCCTAAGGTCTGTAGAAAGATATTAAAACTGTTTTGTGTGAGCACAAGTCGCCTTGTGGGAGATGCACTCTGTGCCTGTGCACAATAAGCACAAGCAGCAAACCAGCAGACTCCTGCTTCTAGTGCAGAATGCTGGTTTACCCTCACTGGGCAAGATTTACCCTCCATCTTTGCCCAGGCTACACTCTGGGGAAAGTCACTTGTAGCCAGAACAGAATTTCACTCGCGTTACAGTGTTCTGCATCCACAGACAACACAGCAATAGGAAAGGCAGTGAGGTATGTGCTTGGGGAAGAAAAGGTTTTAAAATGAGAGCTATGTTGAAAGAAGACCATTAAAAAAGTTTTAAAGCTAAGCAAAGAGAAGAAGATGCATTAAAAATGTCAGACCCAGGTAACAGTTGAAAACTGTCTCTCCTCTCTGTGCTGCCACAACAGACATGTGCAAATGACACTGAGTGATATCACATTACAGGCTCAGTTCACTGACCACCGGTGTGACATCAGCCCAGTATTTTGTGCTGTAAGCAGATTCATGAAACTTGTTTATCCTCAGGAAAGTCAGGTGTCAGGACATATGCAGCACAGGGATTTCTTCTAGCTCCAAAGCAGCTTTAAACCTCAAAATCCACAACATATACAATAAATCTGTAAGACAGATGGCCATAAATCCCTAATGAAGCACTGCCAATGTAAATATTGTAAAAAGGATAAATAGCACTTAATTACACAATTGGCAAGCATTGCTGGGTTTTTTTCTCGTCTTCATTCTGCTGTTCATCAGTTTTCCAGGCTCTCTCAAGCACACAGTACGCACAGCACAGCTTAGTGGAGGCTCCCCACTCTTCCACTGCATGGCGTTTACTCTCCTACGCCTTTGCTTCTCTTTTTTTCTTATTCTAAAATAACAAAACACAGCATTGTTGAGTTGAGCATATGTGGAAGGCACAGTTTTACACATAGAAATAGACAGAAAAGATGAAAAACTACTAAGGGCAGGAAAAACCGACAAAGATAAACAAGCTACTGAGGTTAAAAGACCAAAAATAGAAAAATTCCATGGTTATAAGCACGGGTAGGGAATGATTCTCTTTAAAAACCTTTCAGCTCTTTTCCAGGCTGTTCTCATGCTCTGCTACTGAAGACAGCATGTATGTGTTACCTTTCACTTGAGCTAGCCTGTCATATTTAGTCCTGGCTCAGAGTTACAGTTTAACTCATACCTTTTCAGCACTCTGCTATTCCTTAACCAGCTGACTAGCCATGTAGGAAATAGAACTGAAAGCTTTTTCCACCTCTTTTTTGGGCTAGGGGAACCCTAAGAGCATTATGTAATCAGTAATATATTTATTTCTCAAATAAAAAAGAAACTATATTCCAACAAACACCAAAAACAACAACGAAATCCCCGCCCACAATTTCGTATTTTTGGTAGTTAGGTTTTTCATTTATCTCTTACTCTTGCACAAACACCTTTGCCTATGAACCAGAAAATCTCCTTGTAATCTCAAGAAACCAGAGATACTACCTTGCCTAATATGCAGGTAATTTCCAAATTCTCAGTCAGGTGACAAGTCCACAACTTCAATCTAGTAAAATGCCCCTCAGCATCCCCTGGCAGCACATTCAGATTGCTGTACTTAGTGATACTGAACTTCTTTCCTCTTCCCATAGAATATATAACCATTATTTCCTTTCCTTGAAAATCTGCAATTTATTTTAATACACATACCTATCATAGCAAGCTTCCTTTATTTCTACAGATTTTTTTAAAAAGTTGCTTTGTTTTGAAAAAGAAAAAAAAATTCTCAATGCTGTAGTAGTAGAAAGGATGATATTTTTTTTCTGCTTTTAGACTATATTTTAAACTACCCTACAGCTATTGTAAAGTATAAAATAGCAGGCACCTTGTAAATGCAATATTAAGCATCTTGCTCATGTGTAGAGGACATACAACTTAGTATTTTCATATAGCATTATATATTGCCTTCAGTGATTTCATATAAATGTGAATATTGGTTTAGTTATAGTTGCCATGTGTGAATGAGCAATACTGTCATTCCTATACCTTTGAGGGAAAATTTCAATTCACTTGATTAAACCAAGAGAGAATTGTGTTTTGAGGACTAGGCACAGCTGTAAGGTCTTAATTCACAGCAGATTCAAACAGATGTAGAATCCTCACACTTCTTAACTTTTTCTCTGGAGTTTTCAGCAGTCTTGACCAAGAAGCATTGCAAAAAAATAAATAATAAAGCAAGTGGAAGCTTGGTGATCTTGCTGAGCCCACAGTCGTTTGCTTAGACTTTTGCTTGGCTGAAGGTTGTCTCTAAATAGCCAGGGCACTAATGACTTCATTTAGCTGCTAGATAAATTTTCACTGTTGCTAAACAAAAACGTGAGTGACATGGCTGATTCTCAGAGCATTCAGACAGAGCATTCAAGGCTCGAAGTACAAATATGTGCATGTAACTCTAGAATTGCTCTCTCTGCTTTTATGAGAAAACAAAGAGAATAAGGGAGTGGGTTTTTCCTCAGGGGATTGCTATATTCCAGACCCGGCAGTCATAAAAGTGCTTTACAAATAAAGCAGAAAAAGACCTCCAGATCGCACCAAGACCATTCACTTTGCATCAGTGCCATTGCATGCAAGTGGAGTTACTGAATCCCCTCGCTCGTGGTGCCTTGTGACACCTCAAGACTGTCCTGTTTCCCAATTCTATAGAATAGTTTAGATCAAAGACCCTAAAGAGTACTGAAAACATGAAAATCAATTAACAAAACTTCAAAATCACCGGATTTGTTTGTAATTCTTTTTTAATATAGATTTGATGCACTTTGTTGCAAAGAGTACCAGAATGGAAGAACACAAACACAATAGTGTGGGTATTATGGAAAAATTTTTCACCAAAATGGTTGTCAGGGATCAGAATAGGCTGCCCAGGGAAATGGTGGAGTCACCATCCCTGAGGTATTTAAAAGATGTGTGGATGTCATACTTAGGGACAGGGTTCAGTGGTGAACATGACAGGCCTGGGTTAACAGTTGGATTCAATCTTCAAGTTTGGAAAAGACCTCTATGATTCTAAACCACAATTACTAGAAGTAAAAAAAAAAATGCCAGGGTATAGTGTTAAAAGATTAAAGGGTAAAGAAACATGATTTGTCTGCTGTGGAGGGACTATCACTGAAAAATAAGTAAGCAGAAAAGAATGGAAAAGAAACAGTGACATTCAGAAAATTAGTCTCACTGGAAAGTGATTTACTTCTCATTGCTGTAATGACATCAAATTCTGTTTCAGGGGCATTAAATATACATGGCTGTTAGTGTTAGTCATCAAGAGTGAAAGGAGTGACACTACTTATTAATCTTGATAGATTTCAAGCTCCAGAAGTGATGATTAAACTCCTTCACATAGGATGGTAAGAGACCGCTGAAAACTTCGTCCCAGGAATTCTTTCAGTCCAAGTTTTGCACTTCTTTTTTTTTCTTTTTTTTTTTTTTTTTTTTTTTTTTTTTACAGTTGGAAAAAGCAGACAGAAACTTTATCTGCCATTTTAAGTAGTAAAATGTGTCCCAGCAGAGCAGCGCTTTCATCATCTGGCAGTCATGTCCTTAATGAACACACAGTCAATATTGCCACGGTTCTCCAGTGAACACCTTTATGGTTTGTTAGATCTGGTAGCTATTAGTCCTTCTGTCCTCTAGCTATATTTCTCTCTGATCTCCCAAGTTAAGCATGTGTAGGTTGGGTGCGAGTTTTAAAGAAAGTGTTCCTAATTGCCTCCAGTTGCTTCTGGGCTTGGCCTTAGTGATTGAGACTCTTTTTAAAAAGTTGTCTTCAGTAGAAGATAAATTCGCCATTTTCACCTTGGGATAACAAAGATGTAAGATAAATCAAGGAAAGGTAGAAAGAGCACATTGTGATGGAAAGAGCCACCGAACAAAAAAGGCTTCTATCATACCTTCAGATAAATTAGATGAGGTCAGCTTTGTACCTTGCTCCCCCACTGGGAGGGATTTTTGTTTCCTGATTTTTCTACATGTAAAACTAAAGCCTCTTCTCTTCTTTGTACACTTACTTTGCCTTAGGAGAGATAACATATGCTAGTCATCTTAAAATAAAGGGAAAGGTTATGGGGCAGATTTTTTCTTCTTCTTTTTGTTTTATTTTTTTTAATGAGTAAGGACTATAAGCTAATAGGGAAGCAATGCCTTCCTGAAATACAAAGAATTTTTTTTATTTTGAAGATATCCTTAATACTCAAGACATCCTTTGAATAAAGACACCTTAAATCTGACAAGATGATACCTCAGCAATTTTCCCAAATATCCACAATACTAAGTCCAGGACATAGAAGGGATGCCCTGTCAAAAAACCCACAAATTTCTTATGGTTAAAAACTGGCAAGACTGAATGGTATTCCACTTATTCCATCTAAACCTCTATAACATTAATTAATATAATTAGTTTCTAATAAATTAGTAGCTATTATTTTATAGCCTAGATTTGACCATAAATAATTACTTTCTCCTTATACAAGTAAGAAAATTACACTGCAGCACCAATTCCCTCTATCACAAACTCATTCCTAGGGCCAGTTCAGGTACCCTTCTCCGCTGCAGTCCTTTCCACGTGCCTTCCCTTCTCCCTTTCCCCCTCCACAATTCTTAAGAAGGATGAGGCTTAACCACCCACAGGTAGTTTGACAATGGGTAGAGATACAGAAGGCATGACATTGAAATAGATCCACTTCCCACCACCCCTTCACCAAAGATGAGTTCCTTCCCTGCACTGCTGCCAATGGTCTGCTGAACACCTTCCTTTTAACCTAACGTATCATAGAATGACTTGGGTTGGAGGGGCCTTAAAGATAATCTACTTCCAATCTCCCCTCCATGGGCAGGGACATCTTCCACTCCATTCAGGTCCAAGTACTTATCCTTACCTAAATTGCCATTAAACAAATATACTCACATAAATTTGCCTTAGAACTTAAAGCATAAAATTGGATAAAACTGAGGAGAAACATCACACACCTGCAGGTTTAAAAGACTAAAAAAATCCCAAACAAACAAAACCCTAAAAGCAACACAAAATATACCCTTCCTTCACCTTCTCCATTAAAAACTTATTTTATTTCATATTATCACTGTGAATCTGAATTTGGCAGGAAAAAGCCTAACAGCTACATTATATTTCTTTGCATTTTGTTCTGCTATGCTTTATATATAATGATTTGTAGTACCTGTTAAAAATACAAACATTTGAGGTTGTTTGTAATTAAAAACAACATTGCTGACAGGAATAGTCACTTCGTAATTAAGATGCGCTTTAAAAAGTAATTAAGTGATAAACTGTCTTTTCACACGTTAAATGGACATCCTAACTCTAATCACTTGCAATTAAATCAATCAATCAGAAAGTATTTTTGGAATCCACAATCACAGATACAATCAATCTAATTGCTGAGTTTCCCTAAGAAGTTGCAGTGATCCCACTGACACAGATGAGCAGGAACAATAAAAGAATTAAACAATTCATTTGTACAAACTGGTTCTGAAACCGTGTAGAGCTTGGTCAGCATATGAAATACAGCCTATATCAAATCACCTGGGAGTACACTGCTGGAAATCCCCAAAACTTACTTGGTTTCCTCCAATCTGTGAGATCAGAATGGAGAGTGAACCATGGGGAAAATCACTATTCTCCTTCTGGTGAGAGTTGCATGAGAAGAGAAGAATCTCAATTTCTTTTTTAACAGCTTTGAGGTTTTTCATTTTTAACAGAATGCATTTATTGTCTGTGGTGTCTGAAATGGAAGGAAAGGAGAGGTGCTCCATCCCAGTGAGGACAGGCTGAAAGAGTGGGGTTGAGCCTGGAGAAGAAAAACCTCTGGAGAAACTCTTCTTTAGTACTTAAACTGGGCCTATAGGAAGACGGGGACAAACTTTTTAGCAGGGCCTGTAGAGATAGGACAAGGGGTAATGCTTTTAAACTCAAGGAACATTGATTTAAGATAAAATATAAGGAAGAAGTTTTTTTACAGTGAGGGTGGTGAAAAACTGCCTCAGGTTGCCCAGAGGGGTATTTCCATTCCTGGAAAAATTCAAGGTCAAGTTGGATGGACCTTTGAGAAACCTGATCTAGTTGATCTATTCCCTGCTCATTGCAAGTATGTTGGACTAGATGGCTTTACAGGTCCCTTTCAATCCAAAACATTCCATGATTTTATGAAGTTTGTTTTAGATTAACTTCAAGTCATATCAGTATTTAATTATTTAGATTTAACTGCTCGGTTGGGTATATGCTTTTTTTACAGAAGAAAATTTATAAAACTTGTCCTATTTCTGCAATGAAAAATTATACTTAGCTACCATGTACCTTGCTGTCTGTTCAAATAAATTTGTCTTTTTTGAGATAGATATATAGATAGATAGACAGATAGACAGACAGATTCAATGAAGATATATGCAGATGAAAACATCTGGTGCTAACATCAAAGTTGTTTTCGTGGCTTATCAGGACTCACAGACAAATTTCATGCATGCCAAAAATAACTACAGCTTGTAGTTAAAAGATAGTCAGCCCTCATGCAACCACCAAGTTAATTTTTCTCCAGTATCACTTAGCACAGGTTTATGAACCAAGAACACAGCACATTGTTCCATGACTTGCATTTGACAAACTCTGTAACTGAAAGAATTCAACTGCTTACTCTCTAAAGCTGCTACTACCAGACCATCTCAATAGTTAAACACCACCCCTAGGCTACACATAAAAGATGATGTTGAGAAAGACAGAAACAATTTACAGGTATTTCACATGACAGTTGTTTCAGGCTTTCCATAGGCTCGTACTGAAAGTCAGTTGCATTTTGCCAGTATTCCAAGAGCTCCAGTAATGAAATGAAAGAAAAACACTTACTTGGAAAAATGTCTTCAATGCATACTCTTGAAAAAGTAATTTATTGTTTGCTTCAACTGTCACATTTTCTGTGCCAGTGATGAATCCATCTGGCTGAAGTTAAGATTTTTGTACATAAAATTGTCCAGTGTATATTACAGAAATGCTATGCAGCACACAAAAGAATGCAGGAATGCATAAGTAGAGGAAACAGAGCTAAAAGTTTTCTTCCTCCAGCAAATTTAATGTTTAAGTTCTTCAGCAAGAAAATAAGTATCAGATATAACACTTGCCTAATTAAACCAAAATGATTTGTGCAATGTTTAAGAAAAATAATTTGCTGGAAGCCTAGCCAGGGAAATATATTTTATAGATCAAGAGTAAACTAGTTGGTATTCTTAGTGTTCAAACAAAACAGAAGACTGTATATGATGAAATGAGTGTGGCTTTCAGGCACTGGGCAGCTCCTTCAGTGCAGTGGAGTGGATTTCCACTTCATTTCCACAAACAATGGCTCATTTCAGTTCACGCTTTCTTCCCCAAGGCCTGACCTAGAACAAATATGACACACAACAAATGCAAAGCAGAGGAGAGAAAAGACCAAATGATGCAAAGGTTTAAGTCAATTACAGTTCGTTTAATATATAAATCTGGAAAACTAAGCAAAATTTGTTTCCTGAGATTTTTTTTTTTATTTTATGAAGGGATTTTATTTTGGGTATATAAAACATAACCATAAATTGCAAGTAAATGAAATACAGTATTTTTCAAGCTAGTTAACACTCCAATGCATGTGAAAATATTGAATATTTACTGTATATAAAATAAGAACATATTCATATTGAAACACAGAAACTGGGGATGTTAATAAGCTTTAATAGTTTTACTTTAGCAGGGCTGCATGTATATTACAGATTCCCAAAGTGAATTAAGTCTATGAAGAATGGGAAACACTGAAATGCGTCAGAGCATTAGAGAAGGCACAAATACAATCAGTATGCCACAGCTGTCTTTTGGCTCCAAAACCTAAATTTGGTTGCATACCATCCAGTATATTTGCTGAATGCAAAGTTAGTAGCCTACTCTCTGAAAAAAAAAAAATTAAAACCATAGAATTTTCCTTCCACCTGCTTCAGGCACTGAAGAAAAGGGTAAACAAAGGAATCCATTTTGAGCTGTACACCATATATACTTACTCTGCTTAAGATTCCAAAATACATACCCAGTGACTCTGTAAATTAATTACATTTATTGGTTTCTTACTCCTTAGTCCAACAAATTAGCATGTTAGCTATCTGCTCAAGCAAGTTTGCTTGCCATCTCAATTACAAAATTTAAAAATGTTTTAATAGCAATGTAAAGTAGTTCTAAAGAGATGGTTTGTGCAACTAGCAATACAAGTGTATGAAGAGTGTTATTTGAATAAGTTATGTATCTACTAACAAAAGAAGAGCTCAATATAATACTAGAGTGAATGCCTAGGTTCAGCTTTCTCTCTTTAAAAAATGTCAAGGCAGATGTGTTGGCTTTTGGAATAGCAGAAGGCATAATGGGACAGGGGTTGAGGAGTAAATTTGGCACCTGGATAAACAAATGTCTGATTTAGCCCAGTTAAATACAGTGTAATTTAGTTACACTCTGGAGATAAGAGCTAATTGTGGGAATTCAGTACAACCTATGTAGTTTTATGAAAAGACTAGAAACTAACACATTTCAGTAATTCTACATATTCTAGCCAAAAGGTCAGTGACTGCCAAAGAGATTGGTCCACAGGTGATGTGCTGATTACTATTCACTTTCTTACACATTAGATACCTTTATTATTGTGGAGATACTTAAACTCCATTTTGTGGCTGCATTTGATGTTGCAGGTAATGTTATATAATTGTATTTAATACAGTCATAAACCATAGGATATTCAGTTTACACTTTCTAGCTTATTAAAAATGTTTAAACAATTTTCAATTTTTATTGCATTCCTATGGAGCATTATGGAAAAAATGCTCAGTGACTATCTTTCACAGACCAAGTGCAGATTTATTTCTCCCTAAGGTCCAGCTTCCTGAGACAAAATATACTCACCCTCTCTGCTTTCTCTACTTTTCCACCAAAGCTGCAGCAGAACTGTGTGTTTTTCCTCTCCTCAGCCACCCAAATTTGGAGACAGGTGCCTTAACCCAAGTCAGTTTGCTCACATGCCTCCAAAATAGCTCCACAGACAAACTGATGAAGTACTGACGAGGTACACAGACAGCGAGGGCAGGGGATTATTGACTGAACTGCCCTGTACTCAGCCCTGGAGTGTTGGCACCAGAGCTGGCATCCCAGTACAAGAGAGACAGACACCCTTATACTGGAGATGAACCAACAAGCTGGACCATTAAAACCATTCAAGGCTTGTAGCACCTGACAGAGGTGAGGCAGAGAGAAATAGGACTATTTCCCCTGGGGAAGAGCAAGCTTTGGGGAGATCTTGTCACAGTGCATAAATACTTAACAGAGCTGAGCAAAGACAACAGAGACAGTCTTTTCAGCAGGGCCCAGAGACAGAGCAGGGGGCAAAATATTACAGAAATAAAATTCTATGAAAAGTCCAACTTAAGTTATAAGTTATAAAAAGTTCAGCTCAAACATTTTTTAAATTATTTTTATTATGGTGTTTGTTTGCTTGGTTTTCAGACTGTTGGGGTAGTCAAATGCTGGACCATATTACCCAGAGGTTGCAGAATCTCAGTCTGGATCTCTGGAGAGATCCAAAATGCAACAGGACACAGCTCTGCATAGCCAGAAAGATCTAGAGCAGGCTGTTCACACATTATCTATCATTAGTGGCATTAAAACTGAGGGTTCTTTCTTCATTTTTTAATGGCTTTAGACTTCATATTCCTAAAAATGGCTTCTGGTATTTGATTATGCTACATTTCCTTCTTATCCATTGCTTGCATTCAATAAAAATAACTGGATTTTTTTGCTTAAGCATCTCAAAAGCATGAAACAGTAGGTATTTGTAGGATGCTAGTACTGCTTCCAGTTTGTCTCAGCAAGATCATAACCCAGTTATCTGTAGTCATCACTCACCACTGAAGCCAACTTGGCAGTTCTTCAGGGTTTCTATTGAAAAAGGACTCTAAAATAAATGAAATGGGAATCTGGGGGAAAAAGAAAAGGAACACTCTGCAATTTTAACAGAGATAAAACCAACTTATTTACTCTTCATTGTTGAAGTGCAGCTGTTACTTCATCTTAGCAGCAAATAGTTATTTTTGAAGAGGTAAAGAAAGAAGTAGATTTCTCATCACATTGTTTCTCCTTCTATTGTATAAATCTGAAATTCATTAAGCCTCCTGAAAACCAGAATAGAAATTACTTTGTAGAAGGAAGACTTGCAAGAAGAGGAGAAACTCTGGATTCTTTTCAAAAGAATATTTCTGCATGAGTTTTCAAAATTTTTCAAATTCTTTTCAGTCTTGATTTATTGGGGGAGGTAGAATTTATTGCAGTTAACTTTTAATACTGGGAATAGTCACCTTTTGATTATCATTTTAACAAGACCTAATGAGTCAGGACAGGCATTTGTTATCCAAACTTATTTCATAGCAATTGCCAGAAGTTCACCTGGGGCAAAAACTAATGTCTGACTTTTAGACACTGTTTTAGCATCAGGACTGTTTGACCAAGAAAAAAAAGAGTTTTGCTTAAGTGTTACAGGCTTCCTAGAACATACTTTGATTTTACTTGTGCTCAATGTCATGCTGACCTTGGGAAAGCACAAAATTCATGGAAGAACAGTACTTGTATGTTTATGTTAAGAGAATGTGCTCCCTTTTCTTCCTTGTTTGGGCTCTGCCCTATTATACTCACGTAAGACCAGAAGGAGCTAATTGACAGTAGCAACAGACCGGAATTAAAGCCCTTCTAGCCCTTCTTTTCTCCTAAGACATTGCAAATCATGTTTTACAGCCTTGGGACACATTCCCAATCTTTTCAATGATTCCATTTCCACCCCACAACTATTTTATTTTTACATAAAGGATTCAAAACTGACAGTGACCTCCATAGGTGGACATTTCAGCTCCAGAATATGCAGGGAGATGGGCTGTGCCTCTAACCAGCAGACCACTGCAGAATCTCAGGAGTAGGCTCAAACCATGTGCCACATCCTGCGGACCCATCTAAGAGAAGTGCCTGGCCTCCAGAGCCACAGTCAAACACAGCAGCCAAGATTTCAAAGAAAAACTGTGGAAACTGGTAAAAAAAATACACAAATAAATTATTAACAGTAATTATTAAATATTATTTATGTGTAAAATGCTAGATATTATAAGAGGAGACAGTGGAATATCCCCTCTTACACTTTTTAGAGTGCAATTTAGAGTTCCTCCACACTTCTTTAGAGTCAAAGTTAGAGGAATCATTTTATTTTGTTTTAAAGAGATGTTCCATTTCTTAGCCAGAAAAAGCTGTTTGGCAGCGCTTTGGAGCTGTCCCAAAAGCAGCAGAGACTGTTACAACACAGTATTGTGTTGCTTGTATTGTCTGAATGCCATTTGCATTTTACTGCCTGTCGTAGACAGGTAATCGGTGCATCAGTGAAAAGAAGCAAACCCTGGGAACAAACCTGAAGCAAATCAGCTGGCAAATTTAGTCTAGTTCAGAATAAGGTAAACTACTCTGAGCCAAGTTTTTACTACATCCATTATAATGGTATTTAATACTTTCATACAGAAATCCAAAACATCTGGACATAGTATGCCCTTCTGTTTATTAAAAAAATAAACCTTTTTTTTTTCCTAAAAAATTGGTTTCAGCAGTCTCGCAAAAGGATTTTATGGGGAGTCGAGTGAGAGCAGAGACATTTTAGTGGAAGATGAGTTACACTAGCAAAACTGAGGCTCTGGTCTTTGGCATACCTAAGACTATTGCTTAGACCTTGAAGTCTCAGTGATCTTATTTGAATCTGTTTTAATTTTTCAACATTTCATGCTGGTCTCCTTCTCCTTCCCTCCCTTACTGTTGTCCAGCCTTCCTGACCAGTCCTCTCATCTTGTTTCTGGCCAATCACTATCCTGTTATGCAGCTCTACTTCCAAAATTTGCTTTCTTTCACCTATTTCTTCCCTGATGCTTAGTCACAAACTCCTAGAAACTGCCCAGAACTGCAGACAAAAGGGAAAATACTCAAAAGCAACAAAATGTCCTCATTTCAGCTGGGATAGAGTTAATTTTCTTCCTACTAGCTGGTTCAGTGCTGTGCTTTGGATTCAGTATGACAACAATGTTGGTAACACACAGATGTTTCAGTAGTTTCTCAGTAGTGCTTAAATTAAATCAGGGACATTTCAACATCCCATGCTCTGCCAGTGAGAAGGTGCACAAGAAGCTGTGAGGGAGCATGGCCAGGACAGCTGACCCAAACAAGCCAAAGGGATATGCTGTAATATAGAATGTCATGCCCAGGATATAAACTGGGGGGAGCTAGCTGGGAGGGGCTGATTGTTGCTTGGGGATGGGCTGGGCATCAGTCAGCGTGTGGTGAGCAATTGTGTTTTACTTGCTTGTTTTTCTGGGTTTTATTCCTCCTCCTCTCTCCCTTTAACTATTAACATCAACATTTAATTATCCTTATTGTATTTTATTTTGTTTCAATTATTGAATTGTTTACATCTCAACTCACCAGGTTTATTTTTCTCCTGTTATTTTCTTCCCCCATGGGTGAGGGATGTGAGCAAGCAGCTGTTTGGTGCTTAGTTGCCAACTGGAGTTAAACCACAACATGTAACAATCCAAAAAGCTACACACCCTTCAAAACAATAAAAACCCTTAAAAAAAAGACACACTCCCCACTCCATTTCAGGGCTCTATGCTTCACCACAGGATAAAAGTCTTAAGGTTTCAATAGTGCAGGTCTAAGGCATCTGAGCACATATGAATCCCCCAATTAAAAAAAAAAATTAGCATGGAAGCTCCAAGAAGAGCAAAACCTGTGAGCCAATCCCTCACAGACTTCCTACAAACTACAACTATTGAAATAATGCAAGAGCCCTGCAGAGCCTTCAGCCAGATGGAAGCATATGTATTCTGGTTTTGTTTTTAGGAAGATTTTCTGCCTGTTATTTACCAAGAAGGGCTAAAAAAGGTAGGAGAAATCCTTTCTGGCACAGTAGCTTGCACTGAAAGACCTGCAGTTTCATTGCAAAATCACAGCTGAAATCCTCTTGTGTTGAAAAAAACATCAGGCAGTTTTAACACCAAATGCTACCCCCTTCCATATTATCTTTGTTGTTTACTTCAAGGGCTGAGGGTCATAGTTGATATTTAATGAGGACATAACTGAATCAGAAGTCTTTAAAGGAAATTTTAAAGTACATTGATTGATCAGCCCTACCTTAAAAAAATAAATAATAATATGAGGAGAGAACAAGAGTACAGAAGTGAACCGTGGGGGTGTACCCTGTGCTCATGCCTCCCTCTTTCACACATCTCTTGATGGAGGTCCCTCCAGAGAAAGGGAAGAGGATTTTGCTGCAGCAGCAATTTTGTAGGGTTTGAGAATTTCCCCACTTACAGCAAACGAGGTTCACATCTCATCTCTGAAAGAGAAAATCGAGTGGCACCACATCTCTGCAGCTACATAAACAACAGCTCACTTGGAGAATTCCTCGGGTGAGAAAATCAACCTGACTGAAAGACTGCATCCTTTCTGGAGCTCAGGTAAATGTTAGATACATTTAGCCATTTTACTCCATATGTACATGCTCTGAAGGAACAAATTTATGAAAGTTCACCGATTCTAACTGCTGTAAATTAATTGAAAAGCTTACATCTACCATACTTTGTTGGTTGCAATAATTACATATGAAAGATTATGTGACTTGAAAGCTGGAAGTGTAGAAAATGCATTTCTTGAGTTAGTCATCTAAGAGCACCAGTGGATTATTTGGTCATAGAGTTAATTTTAATTTAGAAATTAAGATATTAGTAGAATAAAATAAAACACAATTCATTGAAAAACTTATTTTCTACTGTTGCTGGCAGTTCATGTTAAAATTAAACTACCCACTTCAGCATTCTCACTCAAAAATCATCTCACACTGAATAAACTCATATGACCTGAATATGTTGCCTCTGCCAATAGCCAGTAAGTGTTAAAGGCAGTAGCCTGGAATTACCCAAGGAGCTATAGAAAACAGTTATAAATGAGAAAATATTTTGAATGACATTTAAGACAAGTCTAACATGTAAAGCATGCAGGAAATACCTATCAAAGAGGAGTAGGAAAAAATAAAAAGGAGTGTTATGTCCATTTATATTCAAGATACAGCCCTTGAGAGTAGCTTGGAACCTCTTGAAAAAAATTACTTTTCTTCCCTTCTCAAGTGAAATATGTAATTTTTTCACTCAGTCAAAACCTTAGATCAAGATAAAATTGCAGATGTTGCTTTACATGATCAGGACATTTTTACCAAGGAAAGAAAAGGCTTCTTTAATTATCCTTCAGTGTATACATACATGGATGTAGTACAAATTAGTTTTTCCACCATTTAAAAATGACAGTTCTTGCTTTTTAACTCCTCACTAGTTTAAGGAAACTCTTCTTTCCAAGCATCACCTTTCCAAAACCAGGAAATTAGGGGTAAGTTGAACATGCAATGTTTAAACTTCATTGGGATTCACAAAACTATTAAAGCACATTTCCCTCCTTTCACCAGAATGGGGATATTAATGACACCACCATCATTTGCAGCACAAATAACATACTCTATCACTTGGCAGGCGAACAGAAGTTTGGTAGGGGTGTTTTTTGGCATCACCATACTTATTAGTGGGATCAGTTACAGTGCACCTTGGAAACAGCTATTTCCATGTTATTGACATAAATGGTTTTCTAGGAAAAGAGCAAAGAGAGAAAGATATTTTAGTCTGTAGGGAAGTTGCAGAGTTGGGTGGAAGCTGCCTTTTTCTGCATCTCTTGTTTTTTTAAGACTACTACTAAAAGCAGGTACTTGGTAATTCACCAGTAGGCTGTAGCCAGAGAAAGACAAGGAAAGAACACGAAAAGGGAAGGGGGAAAAAAAAAAAAAAGAAGGTGGACATAGGAAAATTTCATCCAGGTTCCTGAGAGAAAGGAGGTAGCTTGGGGACTAGAGGCAAGATAAATAAACTTTTTGGCACAAGCATGCAAAACGGTGATAAACGCTAGTGGAAGTAAAGCTATTCTTTATCAATCCAGGTGATCAGCAGAGAGCACAAACCACAGAGTCAGCACCAAGGCTGACATATCAGGTGAGGGAACCATGCGCAGCTATGCAAATATTCATCCATGATTTGATCTCTGTTTATGGAAGGTGACAATAGAGCTCTCCATTTAGAAAGCATTACCTTGCTTAGCTTATCAATGTATAAGCACCAAGGCAGGAGCTGATGTTTAAACAGGACATCTCCTTGGGCCAGAGAAGTACATTTAGCTCATACTAAACCATCAGCTTCTCTGGAACAGGGGCTATTGGCTGCAAGCAGGCTCGGCCACAAGCTGGACCAGAACAGTTTGGGCTGCAGATTAGCAGCAAATGGTACAAAAATCCTGTGATTTATCTTTTTGGGGGAAGAGGAGGAGGATGGAAATGGAAAAGAGTAATCCACTGAAACATGCATTGTTTCACTTTGGGACAGGATGACACAAATTGCTCTTATATAGAACAACATGTGATTTAAAGTCCACTACGTCACAACAGATTTCGGTTATAACTCTTAAGTGTTTCCACTAGGAAATGTATTTACTCCAAGATGCTTCAGAAAGAGACGACATCTTACTTGCCTTCTCTGAAGTGGATTTTGGTCTTCAGGTGGTCCAGCCAGCAATTCTCTCACTTCTCTCCCCTTTCCATTCAGACAGGTATTTAGTTTTGACTCCTCCTACATCACCTTCTTTTCAGGTCACTTATGGCACACAGGATATATGCTTGTATCTTTGATTCAAAAGCAGCACACCCTTTATGTTCTAGAGGTATTACATATTTAGCACCATTTTCATCAGCAGTATAAACCCTTGCTCTTCTTTACTCAAGCAATATTAATGAATCTTCAGCAGTACTGCAGCAACACAAATTGCAAACAGAAACACATCTTGGAAAAATTCACATACAAAAAGAACAAACACATAGAAAGCACCCAGACTGTCACAATAGCTGTATGGAGACATGTCTGGAAAACTATTTCTCATGGAGATCTATATAAAAATAAATAAAGCTTTTTCAAACACTTGTGACAGCTGATCAAGGGAAGAAATAAATTACCCAGGCTCCCTTAGGGATAAATAATCCTGTCCTGGCTAATATAAATCTCAATAAATAAGATAATTTTATGTACTAATTCATATTTACAGATGTGCATCCATTTGTGAGAAGGTGTGTGTATATATATTAAAAAAAATATATATATGTAAAATTTTATTAAAATCTCACATGAAAATACACCTCAGATCGCAAGGAGGAATGCAAAGATAGAAATGGAATTCGAGTTTTGTTTAAAGAAAGGTTATCTTCAGGCTTCATCAACCTGTAGCCACACCCCACGTGCAATACACACTACAGACAGTTTTGCAATCTTTAGGTTACCCCCAGTGAGCATAGCCTGCCAACCTCTGCATCACAACCTGCATGAGCCCAGCTTCATCTTCCACAGACAAACAAGTACTTTGAACCCTGGAGAAAGGTGGGTAAGGTACCACCCGTACCTCCAGTATATAGCTTGTAACATGGTCTGCTTTTGAAGCTGTGTTTTTATGTCTTCACAGAGCCATAAAATCATTTCCTCTCTAAAGAGAAATCCAAGTCACAATTTATTTTTAGACAAAACAGAATGTCATTGCTTCTCTTGACACCTAAATGAAGGGGTAGAAGCAACCTGTCCTGTTGGTGTACAACTAAGCTCCATTATGTTCAGCAATGCTGTAATTTCAGTTGAAGTAATATCCTGGAATTTCTCTTTTCATTTTAGGTACAGTAGGTATTAGCCACATAGTTTTACTCCCAGGTTTTTGTTTCATTTTGTTGTTTGTTTTTGTTTGTAACTAGGGATTTCTCACAATAAAATATTAATTTTAGAGACTTTTTAAAAATATGTTTACTTTCAGTGAAATGCATTTTACTAAAAATGCACAACTGTCCTTCTGGGTTTTCTTGGGCTTACTGAATTTAGTCTTAAGTGACAAAGCTTGAAACACCACATCAACTGCTTTCCTCAAGCGTGAGAGGATCCATGAGAAAACAGTTTAAAAACATGAGCAGGTTTAGGTTTTTTCTGTTATTCTTTGTAATTGAAACTTATTTGCCCATATCCATGATGTCTATTCATGGCTGCCCTCCTTCAAAGCTTGAATTAACACTGATGCCTGAAAAGAATGATTTCTAAGAGGAAAACTCAGTTGCTTTTCAAAAATCTGATGTTTACTTCCAGTGTCTAAATCTTAACCCTTAATGAGTAGTAATGAGTGTTGGAGAAGGCACAAGGAGAATTTTTGATGTAAGATCAGAGGCAACGCAGAAACTCAAGGACACTTGATAAGTCAGAATTTACCTAATAAATGAGCTGCATTTTTGATGTATTTTGATTATGTTATACTTTGCTTCAGTTCAGACTTTCATGACAGTTGAAAGCAAAGTTACTGTTATCACAGAAACATTTAAAATGAAATAGGTTTGAAAAACAACTATGTATGATATTAAATTGTAAATCATTCTAAAGTTTCTCAAGAACAAAAGGTCAGACACATTGCTCATGTAAATCAGCGTTGCCTTTTTGATGTAAATGGCATTGTATTAGTCTCAAGCCATTTACATTACATTTGGTCTCTAGTGCCCTAAACTTCAAGTATAAAAATACTTTGTTGAAAGATTTGCCTTTCTGTAATCCAGATCTGTCACATAAATTTAGCAGGGAAGACACAGATACTAAAACAAGATCAAAGAAAGCAGACCTGTAAATCCAAAAAGAAAATTTCTCCTTTACACTTTTTTCTTCATCATCTCTCATTTATTATTTCTTCATTTTCATCATTTCTAGCAATCCCCCTTCTCCATACATTCTCCAAAAGTGAATGGAATTCCCAACTATCAACTTTATATTATTACTCCATCACAGTTTACAGGAATTTTTTTACTTTTTCTATTTTGTTCTTTTTTTTTTTTTTTTTTTTTTTTATTTTTAAGAAAGTTAATCCCAGAGTCCAGTCACATTGTGAGTAATGCAAAAGCCTTCCGGAAACTTGACATTAGATGTGATATAGACATTAGACACTTTATTAGTATAAAGTGCCACAGACATACAGACCACTTACTTTGAAAGAATTTCTATGTTCAAGAGAGTTGCTTAAAAAAGAGCAGCTGTAAATTTATTTGGCATTTGATCTAGTACAGGATATATTGATTGCTAGATAAAATTGTTCCAAGACTTGCTAAAAAGCTGCATAACTAGAAGCTGTACCACCTTTGACCTAGCATAGTTAAACAGGCTTGCATGCTTCAGTTACTGTATAAAGTATGTAAACATCTCAACAGGAACCACATTCCAGAGGAATTGTCTCAAAGATTTTAATGACAGCAGCTAAATGAAGACTCAAATTTGTATGTCATTTAATTACAGGAAAAGGAGACACAGGGAATAGAAGCTCTTTCAGGAAAAAAGAGGAACCAAATCTCAAAGCTATTGCCTGTTTTTTCTTATCAAAGGTTTTGAACAAATGCATTCAATGATCTTTTAAAGGAGTGCTTTGCCATACATTTAATAAAAAGACTTCACAAAACCTACCTTCTATATATTAGCCCTTCTAATGCAAAGTTCTGCAAGAGAGAAGAGTATTTCTGATTACTTTGTGTCACCCAAGGCTCACTTTCTCTAGACTCAGCAGACCCACAGATTTTGTATACAGTAAGTATAAGGAAAGAGAGGAAAAGGAGAAAGAAGGATAAGGAAAACAGTTTAAATAGACTGAATTAAATGAAAGTGTGCTGTCCAAGCCTGAATACACTGCTGCATAAAAGGTATGAACAGACAAGAAGGATTACTTGAGAGATGGATGGCATCCTGTTCACTGCTTCCAGTCAGAGGTTTGCATTTTACGAAGACATTTGTCAAGGCAACTCTTATGCTCAGCCTGCAGCCTATTGCTCTTCCCTGCAGCTCTACCTCACTAGCTATTCACACTTCCATTTGATCAGTAGAAACTCAGCTGGAACTACCTTATACTTAAATTGTTGTCAGCTCACATAATATTCTTTTCAGGACACTTCAGCACTTCAGCTATTCTATCTGTACCCGACATTCGTCCTACAACAGCAGTACCTGGCACTTCAGTAGAATAGAAAAATCACCAAGCTTACAAGTTATTAATGAAAGATATTGAACAGAATTGAATCTAGGAAATTCCCATGAAAATCACACCCTATGTACCTTTGAATTTGACAGATAAATACTCTCAGACTGTGCTTCTCCTAATTACTCTTGAACTTACCTATACATAGCTTCCCTAATAAGCTCATGAGAGTATCGCATCAAGTACTCTAAACTTTACAGCTTCTCTTTGATCTGCAGGGCTCATTACTCCAACACAGGAAGAAATTAGATGTACCTGGCATAGTTTAATCTCAGAAACTCCACATTTACCTCCTTAGTGCCTAAATTATACTAATATTTCACCAGAAACTGAAGGTGACTTGACTGCAACTCCAAGACCTTTGCTCAAACACACACAAGTACTAATTTTAAAGAAAAGAATAGAAGAGAAAACACACAAACATGGAAAATTCTTCACTTCTTTTTTCTTTCCATTCCACTTGCTACGGTTTGTTTGTGTTGCTAATCATGAAGTGGTTTATCCTCAACATGGAAAGATCCTTCTTGTAACTATTTACAACCCACACCCCACACTCATCCACTACTGTTTCAGGATTCCTGATCAGGCCCTACTCCTTAGCCTAAGTCCAGAAACTCTTTAGAGATCCTAAAACTGGACTAACCCAAAACCCCAAAGGGCCACCACACAACTGGATCTTACTGTTTACCAAGATTATAATTGCAAAAACCATCTTGTGGTGTCTGAAAGAAAGCATTACTTCCTCCCTAGACACAAAGAGCATTGCTACTCCCTTAGTCCAAAGAGGATTAGGCCAAGAAAAAGCCTTGGCATCATGACATTTTCTAAGGTACAATGCTCTGGATGTTAAATGTCAGTCCTTCAGGATGAAAACTTGTGGTTCTGACACAAGCTGGCATATATTAGTTCTTCTTTTCCTCCAAGGATCTAATCTGATTTGACTCAAACTTGATTAATTGTTTAAAAATACCTTCAATTTAGTCAGCTATATATTTGGACTAGATGAACAACATACAAAATTCCAGCTAAAATAAAACAACACATGAGATTTCTCCTCCTTTACAATTTTGCAAAATAACACTTTAGGATCTTTAAAGTAACATACAAACTGGCTAAAAGTAAATAATTTACTGCAAAGGGTAAATTAAAGTTTTAATAGCAGAAATAAGCTAGAAAGATGAGGGGGGATAAGAAATAAGCATTTCATTTTTTTCATGCCTGGGTAAGAAATTTGGCCATGTAACTGAAGTCATTCATAATCCATATTTCCAACATCACCCATACTCAGGGCAGCTGTTCTTCAGAACAATTGTTTGAGAATCTCTAAGAAATAGTTATTTTAGCTGAAGAAGTGACCCAAATAATTTTGATGTTAACAGGTACTCTGCCTCCAGAAAATGTCAGAACTGTAGGAGCCTGATTTTTACCTCTTCACTAGTATCAATTTTAGTGCTGGGAGGAGCAAAGTGGGCAGTGTACTTGATAGTATCTCCTAATACAAAATTGATCTCAAGGATGCCACTCGTGATACATAGCCAAATTCCCTTCTGAAAAAAAAACAAACAGCAAGAATTGCCCCAGTTCCTATACCATTGTTATCATATTGCTGTTCACACATAAGTGACAGAACACATCTGTGGATTAAAAATGATAAATATCATCTATGTGTGTAATAATCTTTAACAGCTTTAACAACTACTAGGTAGTGAACTTACTAGACAACTAAGTAGTTTATGAACTTACAGGACAGCAAAGGCCAGAAATTTCGTGGTGCACATATAAAATCTACTTGTCTAAAATAACTGATAATTTTTAAAGACAAGAGAATTGTACCTATGGAACTCCTATTAATAGGTTCCTCTATGATGAAAAACAAACACAAAATCATTGTGGTCTCACAGGCTCAAACTGTTCGTTATTCAGTTCGGACTCAACTTTTTCCTCACATGCTACAAGGCATCAAAGGTAATACATATACATTTTTTAAACTTGGGGAATTTAAAGACTAATCTAATTATGATTTTGGACAGCTGTGTTCATTAGAGAAAAATAAGCATAAAAATAAATAAAAGCATAAATCAGGTATATTCCTCAATAACGATGCAGATTTTTTAGACACAGCCAAAATTTCAGTTATCTATTTTAAGATAGAAAAGAAGTACCACTTCTTTCCTCCTGTGTTTTGTACCTCCTAGCTAATAACTAAATATATTCACTTTTTTGATTATGTCCTTTGAAGAATAAAGACATGTCTGACCTTGTACTGGATCTGCCTATTCAGCTGACAGACCACTAAACTAAAGTAGTGGAAGCCATATATTTTAAGGTCCTGATTTTCAAAGCACACCAAAATGGCTTACTGCATATGTACAAGAGAACTTCTAAGACACATTGAAATCATAAGTTTGAATTTCCTCAATAAATAGATTGGCTTCTGCTTTTGTAGCAAAATGGTTAATCAGCAATTAAAATATTTTTACTGTCAGGAAGCTTACAGATGTGCAAGGTATGTCCATCATAAATGCTGTTACTGCGAAAATTCATATTAAAAGCTTTCATATATAGTATTCCCTTCTTTTAATCCAAGAACACTCAGAAGCTAGATTCTGCTGGCAAACTGATTTCTGATAATTAACAAAACCATGATCTTGATGCACACTGTATCCTGACTTTCCCTTCTACCTTTGTAGCCACATGGGAGGAGGTAAGATAAATATCGTACTTTTCTTCTACAGCAATTCAAAAGCTTATTTAGCTGTGATGCTCCCTTCTTATGATGCTCCCTTTCCTTTAGCAAAAGATAAAAAATTATGAGCTTTACACAATTGGATTCTTTTGGAGAGTGGCCCTGCTTAGTATTTTTTTCCCCTCTCCAATTCTAGTCGAAGAACAAAAAGAAAGGCTTTAAACTCCAAAGAGGCATTTGATAAATATATTTCAGAAAATGTTTTTCTGGAAACTGAAGCTGTGAGGTGGATGCTAGAAGGCCCCTCAAGTTGAAAGCACAGATGTGATGTGAAGAACTACAATAACATTTCCTACTGTGGGTTGTGTGGTTTACATAAAATAACAGATTTTGAAATCATCCCTTTTGTAATGGGGTAAGGACACATTCAGTCATGTTTCCTAGCAAACATCCTCAGCCAGTACCCCAGATTATTCCATGCTGGCCTTCACTCAGGGCTACAGGTCTGCTCCTCATTTCCCTCAGCTTTCAAGGGAAAGCTCGAGATCACCTTCACACTTCCATGATTATCCTTGTCAACAGGATCAGAGGTTGCAAGGCTGACAGTGTACAATTATCTTACATAAGAGGAGGCTGAGACAAAGTAAATGGACCATCAAACATCCATATCTGTGTTCTACCTGCTCTCAAGCAGGTACCAAAAACACCCCCCCACAGCTTTTTGTGACACTAAAACATATCCCTTGAGTGCGCCACAAAATGTTTGCTTTTCCAGTGCAAAGAAAGCCATACTTTAAAGAGGCAATTTAAACAACAAGAATCATTTTCAGCATAAACAACAGAATCTAGGAAGCATACACAACATAAGGCAAGATGAAGTGCCCAGTTATACTCTTCCAAACTGTAATGTTTGCTCTCCATTAGCACAGGTACCTTGCAAGACTTCCTGGCTAAAACACTAAAAACATGCTGGCTACACTGTGGAACTTGATGCAGTTTTAATTTGGGTTCAATTTATAATAACTGATTTCTTTGTATAGCCAGAGAAATTCTACCTGATGTAGCTTCTTATTTTTTGCCCTTAATAAAACTATTATGTCGTTGCTGATATAGGATGGACTAACCCATTCATTTTTGTAGAAGAATATTGCATATTTCTGGCAAGACTACAATGGCAAACATTCACTGAATTTATGTTGCATCTTCTCAGGCAAGTAGTATTCCTCAGGGTTTAGAGGGAGTACATTCCAGACTGTGCTAAAACTTAATTCCAGGCTACATCCTTCTATGTGTCTGCATTAAACTGGCTATAATCTGGAATTCAGAGGTCTGTATATCAAGCTGGCTAAGATGGTTTGAAGTGAGTCTCCTTCTCCAAAATGAGCTTAATAATTACAAAAAGTTCTAAAGACATGGAACTATCTTCCATACAAACTGCTGTTCTCTTCAGTGCTACTCCATACTTGAATGGCACCAGGTTCTAATCTCACATACTGCAGTGATAGGTGCACATCAGACAGTATATTTGTAAACTAAGAGTACATATATGCACATAGTATAAATGCAAAAAAAAAGTACCATCCAAAGTGCACACACTTTTAGGGGATCCAAAAAGCCCAAACCAAAAATTCAAAACCTGGTAGCATGATGCAAAATAAGTAGTATCAAACTATTACTGAATTAAGCATTAGTTACACTTGAAAAACTAGTCATTGTTGCTGTTACATTTTTATTCTAGTTCACAAAGTATCCTTGCAATTCCAGATTGAGTTCTTCCTTATCCTCCAGTTTATCTTTAGCATTAAATCAGCATAACAACTGACAGTGATTTCACAACAAATTTCATGATTTTAACTCCTGCTTCATTTCCCCAATTTTCAGTAATCACATATAAACACTGCTTTGTTTAAAGCATCACATCAGATGCTCAAAATTTCTATAATTTTTCTGGGATTTCCAACAAGTTTTCTTGAAAGACTCTTTATTTCAGACCAGGCAGCTCTCCCTCACAAACACAAGCTACTTTCTGTATTCCTACACATAAAGCTTAACATTCAGCAGCATTTAAAGAGATTTTCCAATAAGCTCATCTAAGAAATCCCATCTAATTAATTTAGATTATCATTGCCTACATCACCTCAGCTCCCTTTGCAAATGCTTGCAGCAATTATATCACTGAATGAAAATCCTGAATAGCATCAGCACTAAAAATTACTGAAAATACCTACAGTCAGATAAGAACAGTTCCTCGTTGTGGCTTCTTACACTAGAAGTCACATTTAATCAAATCCAGTGAGCTGCAACAGCCAGCCCCACACTAAGGATCTCCTTTGCTGCTCTTAGGAGCTATGATGACAATTTTATATAATTCAAAAGAAATGGTATTTCAAAACTGAGTTAAAACATGCATCTACCAAATTTATCTAAGGCCTTCCACTCAGTCACACCCCCACACACAGCACTAAGGGCTGCTTTCTCACTAAGGGCACCAACCCTTCACATCACTCTCCCTCTAACAATTTCATCACCTTGGGATTTTAACTCCTAATCAGAACAAAATGCCTCAAGGCCTCCATCACAGATCAGTTCCATTTACTTTTTCATTTTCCCTGTACTTCACTTTAGAGAGAGCCTGCTAAAAACAATAAAAACATCCCACACCACAAAATCCTTTATCTCATTGCCTCCTTCTTCTTTTTTGCAATATTCTTTCTGCCTTTCTTTCCTCTGACAGAAAACCCCTCCGGAATTGCCAGGTGCTCCCTACCATCATCCATGAACCACTGCTGAAAGCCCCCATCTCCTGCAAACAGGTGCCAGTAAACAGAAATCTGACTGGTAGCGTCAAGTGTTTTATGATAACTAAATTGTCTATGGGTATCCATGGGCTTATTTGTTTTTCTAATAAGATATGTTTTGAATAAATTAATGTGCATTAGTACATTAGTCAATGCAGTTATTTTCAATAAAATTGAACAACAAGAACATCCAGTGCTAATTTCCCATAAAATAAGCTGGATGAATGTGAGTTCCACTACCTACTTTTATGCCTTCATACCTCATATCCCATCAGCAGCAGTTCTATAAGCTCCAAAGCACCAATGACAACTTCCTACAGCTCTCAAAGTCATCCAGGTAATCTTTTCCAGAAACTTTCACAGTATTACAGACTTACATCACTTTTTGCTGAAACCTCACCTCAACTTCCCAGCCCATAGTTCCTTCATTTGGCCCACCTGCAAGAACGGGGATCATCCAGGTGGACAATCGCTCTTCAGCTCACCTGAATCCCTCCATCACACATACAAAAAAAAAATTCCTCAGCAATCAGGAAGAAAACCTAGTTCATTAAATTTCTTCTTCATTAGTAATCTCCTCTATTTATGTTTTAGCTCTAGATTTTACAATTTGTTATTGCCACATATTCGAGGATTTGTTTAATGAAACAAGATTTATTTTCTTAAATGCAACTACACCTGGCTTGGACAAACCCGACAAAATATTCTTATGCGTTCAATATACACAGAGTATGCTTACACATTCATTAAGCATTCTTACAGGTGACAATACATGATTTATTTTCAATCAGAGTTTTTTGTTTAGGGTTGTATTCAGCTCTTTTAAATTAGGATATTTTTGCTAATTAATTCACTAGATATTACTTGTGGTTTGATTAAATATATGTGTAGGTTAATATGTGATAAAAAGACTGGAAAATTTTCACCATATAAGTGCTGCTCACATTCATCATAAATATTTCATTTCCATAAAAATATAATGGAAAAATGTTTGTTTTATTTCTTAATCTACCTCTGGTTTATGTATTGGAAGGGTCAATTGGTTTATTTATTGGAGGGGTCAAGGAGGGTCAATAAAATTTAAAAAACCATGAAAAACCTGCTTCTATAAATGTTTTATTAGGAAGGAATTGATCTCTTGTTACATCTCATTTGGAAAAGAAGTTGGGAAGGAGCTGAGGGAGGCAATGTGAGCACTCCTGAGTGGTTCTTTTAGTTTTTCTTTTACTCAGTTTCCTTCTACACAAACCTGAAGGCTTTTGACTTTGATTGGAACTGCCCCCCCTTGCTTACTTTTGTACAGGAAAGTAAAAAACCAATAATGAAACTCAAAGACTTTGAAGAAACATTTTTAAAACAGGGTCATGAAGCTGTATGATGTGCCTTTTAAACCGTATGTGATTACATCACTATTCTATTACAAATGAACACAAAAGGCAAGTGAACAAACAAGCAAATGGACATAAGAAAATAAAATCAGGAGTAAAAGTGTGTTTTCATGTAATTTAATCTGAACTCTCTGCTTTTCTCCAGAAGGGACCATCATCGACATTTGAAAATTCAGAGTAGCTAGGCTGTTGATAAAGGAATAAAAGAAGCATAACTTCTGAGATAAAGTAATGAAATTACATAGGTTATACAACTGGACACAAGCAGTCTATTTCATCACAAAACACGTTTTAATAGCATTTTTTGAAATGTGATGAAGTATTTAAGCTTCAACAGTTACTTAAGTATTCTCAGGTAGTACTGGGTCATACCTTTCTCAAATACAAGGTTCCTTTTCACAGCCATGTTAAACCACTTTTGATAAGCAGAGACAGGAATAAGCAGTAGGACAATGATAACTTCGTATCACTTTGGCAAATAAATAGAGAAGGAATGTTTGGCTGGGGGATTCCTGAATCCATCTATTGCACTTCTACTCTGACACTAAAGTGGAGTCATGCAATTCTCTAGTTACTTAATGTCCACTTCTGTACTTTAAATATGTTATTTCTTATCAGACTGAGCCCTCATGCTCCAATTTGCTCTGAAGAAGCAGAAATTGCATTTGTAAAATAGGATTTTCTTTCCTTTCTTTCTGTTCTTGGCACTCCCTATCTTCATTCAACGTATAACATCATTTTGACACAATGCAGCAGGTAATACTGTAAAATCGAATGCAATAAAAGCTACCCAGCATACACATATATGAGGGGAAAGTCTATCATCACAAAATTACTGTTCAATTTCCATTGGCTGCAGTTCAATTTCAAACTATTCACCTAGCTTCAGTAAGTCCTCTCAGATCCAAGCTCCAGAGGTGGCTGCTTATTTCTATGCACCACAAAACCACATTATTTCCTTGCTGACCATGATCAAGTAGCGTTTTAGCCTAAAATTAATACTTTGTCTGAAGAAGAAAGTTTCTGTTTTATCACCAAGAAATCTCTGTGCCAATGTATCATTCTAGGAAGGCTTGCATGGGCAAATGCCTCACCAGAGCACAGTGAGGCTTTGATGCAGCCAGATTGCTTTGAAAGGGACATGAAGCACCAAAAAAACACTCTTTGGAGGAGCAGTTTACTACTTCAAAAAGCTGTACAATCTACAAGGAAAACAGACAGGAGAGTGTAGGATATTTTCCTATGCCAGTCATATACAGTCAGATCTGTCCCTTTGTGCAATTTACTCCTAATAGTACCAGCAGGTAACAGCCACTGTACTATGAAATTTATTTTGGAAAACCATTGTAATAAAATGCAAAAACTCCTTCATTGTCCTAATGCCTTTTCTTTTATTGACTCAAACTCTGAATGCACAGGCGTATAAAAAAATAAAACATAATTTCAGGCAGAAAAAATACTTTCTCTTCCTTTCTGAATTTTGGCATTTCTTTATTCTAGGAGAAATGGAAGAGGTTCAACATGCAGACATTTACATAATTTGACAAAAATTCAGAAATCAGGTCAGTTTGCTATAATCTTCATCCTCCCATAAACAGAGCAGCAAAGTATAATTCAGCTGAAGAGATGGGATGAGATAGCTTTACTAGCACAAATAAAGGGAATGGAACAGGAGAGCTGAAGTGAAACTGTAGCATAGTTGCAGGGACAAACTATTATTAGGTGACAATTTGAAAAGAAAAAGAATCACGGTTTTTTCTGTTGAAAAACACTGTAATTAAATAATGTCCCTGATGTTGTTTTTGTACTGTAGAAAGAATTTTCCAGCAACCAGCCAGAAGAGTGGTAACAAATTTATCATGTAATGAATTTTGTTTTGTGGTGAGGAATACAGGAAAATAAGGAATGATTAAGCACCAGTTTAATGTAGTATATTTGTCACTCTGCATGAATTAAAAAGCTAGAGGGACACTGTATAGTATTTGCTGTCTGTGTTTTGATTCATTGCGTTGTTGGCTTTCTCAGAACTGCTAATGATAATGCCCACTAACTTTTGAAACTGGAAGAGCTAGTTAGGGTATTTTCAACTACAAGCATCTTTAAAGTAGATTTCTGGAAGGTTCAGTACGTTCAGTATAACCTTGGATCACAAAGACTGAATACTTCTATGAGCATCATACAACAGTAACAATCTTAACATTATTTATGTATACGGCTAGATTTTTATTTTCATAGCTAAAGTCAGTGCCTGCAATGTCACTGGCGATAATGCATTACCATTTTTTATCTATGGAAATGGGAGGAAAATCACATTTACTTAATAGGAAATATTATGGTAATCCCTATATATCAGTTAAGATAACTGTATTTCAGCAGGGCATAAATTGCCACAAGCTTCTTCTGTATTCAGACAACTGTGAAACTTAAAAGCAAATACAGATATGTTTCCCTTTTCCTCAAGTCCATCAGCACAGTATACTGTGATTCAACCAGTGAAGAGGAAGGCGACAGTGGGTCACAAGGAGTACAGAGTGACTGAAAGACACCATCGCTGAGGATAATAAGTAATGTTGCCCAAATTGTGTGAAAATGGTGGCTGGTGGAGGTACTACTCCATTTGTCAGGCAGAAAAATCTAAGGGGAAAAATCTAACTGAGGATTATAAACTCATATGAACAAAGATTTGGTGGGGCAGTTATCTTTGCTATTAACTTTACTAAAATCAAAAGTGCAAAACCTATCTACAGCCTAAGGCATTATTTCATGTCAACAGTAAAATATCTGCCTATGCCCCTTCAGCAATGTACAAACATACGTACATACATGAAATATGTTACGATATGTATATTCACTGCCTCAGCTATGATAACTGCAAGGTTGGAAACACTTAATTTTAATGAGAATGGTAGAAGATGAAGGCTGTAAGTCAAAGTTCCTGAAGACAGCTTTCCTACAGAGAAGGGGGGAGCATGGCATTGCCCCATGGGAGCACTGGGGGCCTTCAGCCTTGACTTCAGTTTAAGGACACATTGGGTTACATTGTGCAAATCTATGAACAAAAAAAATGCTTTTACCCAGAAAATAAAGTCAAAGGCAGCCACATCAGCCTAGAAAAATACGGCAAAAGCTCAAGGAAGTGATGGATGATGTATAGCCCGAAACTCCTGGCAGCTTCGTTGGAGTCAACATGGTGAAAGTGGGGGCAAGAGAGCAGGAGTGGCTGGGACAGTGCTCATACCATGGGTGCAAGGATCCTAGCACCATATTCCAGAGGAATGTTGGGTACCAGATCATCCATGCAGCCTCATCAGGGTGCCACAATTCTTCATCTTGTGATTCTATGCCTCTTGTATGCTCTCCCCATCTGTGTGACAAATCATCTTATCTTGTACACACGCATCTGAAGGAAGGAGCCAATCACCAAAACTCTCAGACTCAACTAAGCATAGCAGAGCACATGTGGGATGGGGCAGGAGATGCAGGTTGCCATGGAAACCCATCATTCTGCTTCTTGTCTCTGCCTAAACTTTTATACCAGACTTAAACAGCCTTGTCTAACTTTTATTGGCAATGACACAGAGTTTAGCCATGGTGTCCTAACTCTTAAGTCTTTTGAATATTTGCTTTGCCTTTTTACAAATGGTAAAAAGTTTCACTCCTAAAGAAAAAATAAAGTTATATAAAAACCTCCAATTTTAAGTCTAAAACTGTAAAATCTGAATCAGTTGGAAGAGCAAATTGTAGGATTTTGTTGTTGTTGTTGTTGTTGGGTTTTTTGGTAGGGGTTGATTTGTTTTGTTTGGGTTTCCTTCTGCTAAGTAGCAGTCTGATATACGAGAGAATTAAAAAGACTTCAGGATATTTTATTTATCAGCCATTGCTTCCTTCATTTAATAGTGCAGCCTAAGCAGTACAACATACAAAGAAAGAATTAGAGATCTCAGAGTTGTTCCACACTAAACTCCCTTTTGTCAATGTTTGGGGACCAGCTTTAGGTCCTTGATGAAAGCCAACTTAGATTTCTAACAGAAGAAAAAATGATAGGAAGGGCAGAAAGACAGGTCAAAGACTATTCTGAAAGCCATCACTAAATACGCAATATTTTTTTGCTAAATATCATAAAATTGATGTAAAGAATATATCCTTCAAGTATGAACGATGTTTTACACCTTTACGTATGAATATATGTAACCATGGACTACATATGACATGTACTATATAAGTATAAATCTACAAAAATATTAAGCTTAAAAAGCAGACAAAAATGTTTTGATTACCTGTGTGAAGTCAATTTACAAATAACTTCCTTCAGGGTTTTTTGCATTGTTTTGTGAGTTAACTCCTAAGTGTCTTTTCCTTTCTTCTCACTGGCCGGCCTGTGCTCTTTCACCTTGTCTTTCCGGTAGGCTTGAAAAGAGCCATTTTTTTAGTGAGGTTCATATTTCAAGTACTCTCAAGCATGAGTGAATAATACTTGGCCAATTTCACAGGTTTCCACTTGACAGCAGTAAGGTTTTAGTCCTTTGTTGACTCCAGATGCTTGTGCCTGGAGAGCAATCTGAAATGTCTTATACACAAAACACACCTTTTTGGACTGCTAGAAAACAGATGATAATAACAGCAAACTGAACTACGCAAAAAAAAGAAGAAAAAATAGTTTATCCAAAAATGTTTGCTTTAAGAATTAAGTCAGACATCATCAACAAATTATACACTGTGTTGAATTAACTTGTTTCTGTTTCCAGGAAATCACTGCAATACCTGAGACAGTAACATGGCCAAAAGCAGAATTTACAAAGCAAAGGCTTCTTTACAACACAAACCCAACAGAACTGTTCTGTAGGCCCCTCTTTATGCTGAAGTTTGTGCATCATCTAAGGGGTGCCACTAAAATTCAGGTAAGAACATATGATGTATTTTAACAGCATTCATAAAAATTAAAACAAGAAACAAAATTAACAGTGTGCTGCGTGCTAGTCCAAGAGAAAGCCCGGAGGTCTAGCCATGGACCTGTCCACACTACAGCAGGCACACACACACAAATATACACAGGCAGATAGGATACGCTCCTCATCCAAAAGAGCTTCCCCTTGAACTGTTGTGGGGGCATGCAATAACAGAGGGTAAGAAGTAAAGAAAAGGGACTCTTGGTACGTGCTCCATGCAGAAGGCTAATCCCATGAACTGACAGGGACAAAGAGCTGAATTGGTAGGAGGGTCCAGGGACTTTATACTAGGGATGGAAAGGCGGGGAAAGGGATCACATCCAATGGGATAGGTACAAGTGGGTGGGGTCAACAGTAAGGGAACCAATGGTAACAACACATAGGAGAGACCTGGGGAAGGATCCAATGGGGGCGTCGAGGAACCAAGAGCTTTCTAGAACATATGCATATTAAACAAAGGAAATGAATATATATAACGTCACACATAAAACTGGGAGGGGAAAACATTAACCTATCAGGGGAAAACATGCAAATATCAGAACAAAGGACTCATGGGTTCTCACCGTAACTGCAAAGTGATATACTAAACTTGGGTTGCTGACCACCACAGCTGGTCATCTAAATTCTCATCAGGAGACAAGTGGCTGGCGCCACTTGCACTGCCACACAAAATTAGTTACTAGGCATAATGTCCTGAATCTGTGTTAGGCCATGGATAACACAAGCTTTAAGTTCTATAACTTTAGAAGTGACTTCCATTATATCCGTTCTGAAGAAGCATACTGCTCTTTAATGCAAAGCAGTAGATTTCCTTTTCTGTAAGTGTCACTAAGTTAACACATCAGCTCTCCAGTTCTGATTGCTCCAGTTACAGTGTGGACTGACAATCCTGTCCAGATGACAGTATTCCAAAATATTCTGCAAAGGCTGTGCTGAGTGTCTGTGCATGGGAAATGCTGCCACTGCTGCTACTTCCCTGCTGGCGGTCCCCACAAGCATCTGCTAGTCTGCAAAGCACTTGCAGCTGGACAGAAGGAGAGCTGGTGGCACAAGTGGCACCCATACTGCCTGATTTCCAGCTGAGGGAAGCAGAACAGATTGCTGGGAAGGGAGACAGGGTAAAGAGCAAACATCCACAGAGTAGTGAACAATTTCCTTGGACTAAATGCAAACATCTCTCCAGCAGATCAGAATTCCAGCTTTATATTGGAATACAACTAGATACAACTGCAATAACAGAAGGAATTTAAAAATAGGTAAAAAACCATTCACAACAAATCAGAGTAAATAAAATCAGTCATGTCTTATTTCCATGTAAGTGGTGGTTTTAATCACAAGAGGATTATTCCGTGATTGGAAATGGGTGGGAGAAGGCACAAGACTGATGGTTCGCATGAATAGGAAGGGAAATGCCATCTCCTGCCTTATTTACCATCCCACACTTTCTACTGTGCAAGGAATACAGGTGACTAGAGTACCACTTCACAGGTCTTCCTTTGAAAGGGATATCCCCCTATGTGACCTCACATCCAAATAAATTAGCCTAATTTAGCTGCAGCTATCACTTTCTTCTGTATACCTTGTTTCTCCAAGCTTTAAGCTGGATTGTGCAATTTTCCATATTTGTATCCCAGGCCTCAGCTTCCCATTACCTTCCCTTAGAAGATTTGCTCATCAATGGTAATGTTTCCAAAAACTTTTACAAAATTTTATTTTCCCCTTTTGTCATAACAAACTTATTTTTCCTATGAAAAACTGAAGTTCACTGACCTGCATTAGCAGGCCGTGGCTGATTTTCTGCCCCTTCCAGAGCTGCTCAGGTCTTCCACCATCATCTTTTTGGCTCTGTGGAAGCCGAACAGCAGAAGTGTTACGGTGTGTACAGATAGTACATGGCTTAAAAACAGGTGCAGCTCTGTTTAGACTACTGCACCAATGCTAAGCTGTCTTTCACAAATAGAAACACAGTATTTTTTGCCGGACCTTCAATCCACCATATGCTGTCAGGTCTCAGGTGTATTTGCTGAATCTCTCATCCCTGTAAGTACTGACTCTCCTTGGAGTCCATCAAATTTATAGAGTCTTTAATTGGTATATATGGGGCAAGGAGTGTCTGTCAGCAAGTCTGTGTCCTGTGATCTCAGGATTCTTGGAACATTTATTATTAGCAGGTCAAAAGGGAGTATCAATATAGAGAACATTGATATGCCTTAGTTCCACAATCTGAGATGGAAACATCCCCTTTAAAATACTCAGCACCTTTTCTCCAATAATTTCATTAAACATAGTAAGACACAACAGCCTGTTCTACGGATGGGGAATTGACAGGGGGAGATATGAAACAATTTGGTCGTCCAGTTTCTTTGTGGGAAACATCACCACAGCAATGGCTGTAGTTGATGGCAGATAAGTGGGGTTGCCACTGCGATTGTTCTGAGGTCTTTACCAGCATTCATATGTGAACACAATATCCCCTCTTTTTATCCCCATGCATTGGATGGGGGGAAAATGGAGAAGAGTAAAGGCAAACCACAGATTTGACACGGGATGAATGTTTCCAAAAAGAATTGGCAGCAGCAATGCCTTTGGGATAGGTAGCTGCAAGAGTGGTACAGGAGTGTGAGCACAGTCAGAGTTTTCTAGACAATTCTGTGGGTCCAGTCTCCAACCTTTTACCTAATGTTAGGATAAACATGATTTTTCAAGCTTATTAGATAAAATATCAAACTGCACTGAGATTTAAAAATTTTCATATTTTCTTTTCTTTTCATTCCTTGAGGTACGATGGGGGAAAAAATGCGCACAAGCCTGAGATTTTAATCTCCAAGTGGTTATCTTGATAAGTAATAAATCTAACCTTTCCAAGCAGACATATGAAGTTAAGGGGACTAATTGATCATGTTGGCACAAAGGTGTTGTTCATTCTGCAAAGGCCAAGTTAATCCACATTGATGTGATTCAAATTAACCTTAATCAGCTAGTAGGCTGACTGTGATTTCATTACTGGATATGCTACAATTAGACATCTCCTGTCTTTAAATGCCCCTCAGCTTTATTGCAGCATTTTTTTTTTTTTTTAATAATAACCACCCATTTACACATCAAATACTATTAGTGTAATTGGCTTTAAAATTGACTTTTTTGTGTAGTCACTTTTTGGTTCTGTTTATTCTGAAAAGGTCAAGTAATACAGATTGATGTGATCTAAATTAACCTCAAACAGTTACTTCTCCTCTCAGAATGATATGCTGTCATGGTAGGGAAGGATCAGACAGTTGCCTTCTCTTTCCTGTTTTTTTTCCCCTTCCAGATACATAAATCATATGTATTTCATACCTGGAGGCAGGTGCAAAACACTTAGAACCCTATAAATCATCTTCATAATAGAATTCAAAAGCAGTTGACTATTCATCAGAAAACTTTAATTCTTTATCCCCGTTGAGGCCGTGCAGGTATGCCGCACACTGTACGAAAAAATTACACTTTTCAAAAACTAGTTTTACTTTGTTGTAACTAAAACCTGATCCAAAGCCCACTTTTGTAAAGCTTTCTGCTCTTGTGTTCCATACCTCAAGTAGTAGACAGTGTGAACACAATAGTCAACTGTAAATTCATGGGCAGTGTGTTTGATTGTGGCACTGAACAAGAGAAGCAAGTTCCCACACTTTATTTTGTTTCTTGAGGAAAACAGTTGTAATTTCTCTGCCTCTCTTCAATTCTCTCTGGCTAAGAGTATTGCCTCTTAACTCTACCCTGATCAAATGGAAAGGTACAGCGAATGAAACACTCAAGGAGGGCCATAAGAAACACAAAACAAAAATGACAAATTTTCTTCAAAGGGAGTGAATTAGATGAGGAAGGTGAGGGCGGAAATGAAAACTTAAAACCAGCTCTTTACCCTGTCTGCCATTTAGACTTTCTAAAGAAATTTAGCTTCCCCAAAGGCAGGAGGAAATGAGGAAACACCTTGAAAACCCCTGTCCATGCTGCAGGAAGGATGCGCTTACCTTCCAGGGGTTCCCTTTGGGCACCCCTGGCCCATCTGCTCCCCTGAGCTCCCCTGGCTTCCCTCTAAGCCCAGTGGTGGGAAACTGCCCTGGAAAGGATCCAGGGTGAAACACTTGTGAAGGCAAGGAGGGACAGCAAGCCAGGCAAATTGTCCTCCTATCTCAGGTACCAGCATGTCTCCCACAGCTCTCAACCCCGGCTACCTACTTGGGACACAGATATATGGAAATCCAACTTGATGTAGGGAATAGCCACAACTGTCACATCATTTATTGATCAGAATAAATGTTTAATTTTGCATTTAGTTGAAGGCTGCACTGTAATCAATAATTAATTCACCAGTTGTGGTTATTTTACATGTCCAGTCACCTTTCCACATGCAAAATAACCAGAACAAGCATATTATTTGTTCATTCAACTTTGAACCTGAATATGAAGAATAGTCTGCACTAAGAGACTTCCCTTTCTTTTGACTTTGTTCTGTTGAAATGCTCAAATTTGAAATTCAGCTCTGAACAGTAGGTAAGGACTGTGCTTGGTGCCCAAAAAAAATAAAAGGAGCATTTTTTCATCCTGCCAAATCTTCTAAAAGACACCAGAAGGATTGCAAAGTGAAACAGTTACATATACAGAAGAGAAAACGATTCTGATGGTAAAGATGACTTCTTAAAATGATTATTGGATCCCTACCAGTATGGAAAATCCAGACTCTCTTTCTGAATAATGCAACAGCTTAAATAAAGAATTTAAAGAAGCTGAAGTTACTCTGAAAGATTTTCCCAACTATTCCAGCTTTAGGGGCTGCAAAGGACAGCAGAGGCAGCTGTATCTTTGTAATGTTCACACAGCTCTAGGGTTCCTCCCTTAATAAATCCTGAAGGAAAAAATACAGAAAAGCACATAATAATTCTTTGCAGAATTTCAGGGTAACTAGTGCTGAACATAATTTGTACATGCAGGGAGATTCAACTTTTTCTGCCACTGCATTTTTTCAAGTGTGCAAAATCTGTACAGATCTATTGATTTTTTTCCCCTTGTTGCTCAGTATGAAATAGAAAGAGTATGAGACAGGTAATTGCTGATCCCATCCACTCTACAGCTAGGGACAAACCTATTTTTCTTGGGATAATGGTTATGTTGAGTGTCACCATATAAGCAATATTTGAGATGTATTAAAGCCACCTACCCACAAAGAAGTTGTACGCTTCAGCGACCAAATATGTATGAGAAACTTTACTTAATATTGACATAATATTTCTAACATAAACACTGAGACTAATTATGAAATCAACCCTAGTCAAAGCCAATTATACTGTGGGCTAGTAAGTACATTCACAACTGCTATTTGTAGTGACAGAAATACCATAAATATATATGAAGACTATATGCAGATGGTGAAAAAGATTATGCTTGGCGTAAGTCAAAGAGACAAATTAAAATGGATGTCTGTAAACACACCAGAGAAAGTAATATTACATCACAAAAAGTGAGACTGATCTACTCTTTCACTTAAATCCAAACTATATCTGACATGACTGGAGCAGCTTTATTTATGTATGTATAAGTCAGTGTGGATTTCTGGACGTACAACTGCCATGTTTTTTAAATTTGGATGACAGCAGACTAAAATACTGTTGGTTTCTTGGTATACATGCCTTTGGTCCTTCCGGGAAATATGAAATATTAGTACTCATACAGAGTAAATTGATTCAAAGTGCTTTTAATAAAGTTTAGTATGTGTTTGGCAAAAAGCAAACCTTTTTCTTTACTACACGAGAATAACCAGAAATATGCAGACTCACACCAAACAGATAAATGGCTTCAAATACATTAGGATGTTATCAAGTCTGAATTTTTCCATTTAGAAATTTTATTATGCCTTCTTACATTTTTGTCCCCCATTATGAACTGAGATTAATTTAGCACCATCAATTTATAGGCAGCAAGATGTGTAGAGTCAGTTATCATGTTAACGTTGACTTCTGCTGTCTGTCATCCTAGATTGTCATTTACAGACATTTACTTTTACAAGAGCATAAAATGATCCCAAAGTAGTCTGTTACTGCAAAGCAATACAATATACTGTGTCTCTCATTACTCTGGTTCCCTAAATAAGTTCCAGTAAAACTTAAATGAGCATGTTATGGATTGCTGTCAGTGGTTTGCTGTTGTTAAATTTTTGTTTATGATTGTGTATCTATATTTATTTGTCAGACCCAAAGTATTTTCCTAGCTGTCCTCTGACAGTTGTTTCACCCAACCATCTCATCCAGCAGCACTTCAAAAAAAGTATAAGGAAGGTTTTAGTTTCACTTTAAAATTTCCAGTTTAGGGTCGGAATGTAAGGTGAAAGAAAACCTTGGAGGCAGCCAAGGTACCTTGTGAACACAAGAGCTATGCTAGAGATAAACCCTAGTGTTTGTCTCTGAAGGCAAGCTGCCTGCTAAGTTCTCTTGAGAGTGTTCAAACCCTGCAGAAAGATCTAAAGGTGGAAAAATTATATCCATGAGAATGGTAAATGAAGGTGCATTGATGGCATATATTCACTGTAATAAACATGTTGTCAGCTGCTATAAGACTGGATAAAGAGCCATTATCATTAAAAAATTATTTTTGAATCCACTCTGCCACAGAAAGTAACAGTCAAATGTCATGAAGAAAATGGTAAAAATCTGTTTGATTCCCTCATGTTAATATCTAATGGTCCTCAGAAAACTGGGAACATTCCAGAGGTTTAGAGAGTTACCAATCCTTGAAAATTCTGAAAGAATTGAAAGAATAACTAGGAACAACAGACCGGTCAATCTGATCTTTATTTGATTACAAGTGTAAGTACTGCCCATCAGCTGGGCTTCAAAGAGGGTAGAGAGTGTCTTTGATGGGATTATGGATCTGAGCAGTAAATTATATAGCATAGTGGGATTTTTCCGAGGTGCTTGCTTTAGTGTTTACAAAGTGATTTACAGAAAAGGTTAGACCCATATGTAACTAATAATAGCCAAGGATTAAATGGGAAATTCATAGAACTAATTTTAAAAGAACAACTGATATTATTACCAACATAGCTATGAATGTCTGAGGTCACTTTTAGCAACATCACTACTGAATGAACTTCTTGGCAAACATTATTTCCTACAGTGATCTTTAGGATATAAAATCCTTCTTATTAAAGCCCAAGAAAAACATTGACAAGGTATGAGCCTTGCAGAAGAGAAGGCTAAGAGGACTAATGGCTCCTTATGATCCTAACTTGCATGCAATTTAGAAACAACTATTTTGTCTGAATAAGGTCTCTGCATCTGACATTTGAAAATTTTTTTTTTTCTTTTTTTGGCCAAAAAACATTAGGCATCTGCCACTGCTTCCCTGGTATTAGAAAGGTCATTATACCATAGGCAGCAGGAACTGCTGAACTTCAGAAATCTTTGGCACTCACTAATAGGAATCTGAAAAAAATATCTAAGATCTTGCCAAACATGGTCTTTTCAGAATAATAGGCTGGAAAAATGAGAAAACCATAGCCTCAGAAGGGGATCATGTGAAATAAGCAGGTTGGTTTATTGGTCTTGTAGCGAAGAACTTTCTTACTTCCATAACCAACAACTGTAACTTTGTCGAGGAGCTGACTGCATTGGTTGTGTTCACTCAACTGTTGGTCATTACTAATGGCAGGAGGGCTTATTACACATTTTGTTCACCCATGAGTCAAGCTAAATCCAATGCCACTTTTAACCTCAGGAAAGGAGTTGAAGCAACCTCACACCCTCTAAGTTATACTATATATACAAACTCTTGGAAGGCTCTTGATGACATTTTTCTTCCCTGTCTCATGTCCTTGGACACACCATCAGAAGCATTCAAGATCATGATTTTTTTTAAATATAAAAAATAGACATATGTCATGCATTTTATATCTCCATATAAATATTTGCATATATGTATTTACAAAACAAAAAATTGGAGAGAACTCAAATAGAAAGACTACAGCCAATTTGGTCCACTGTAGCCATTCAATTTCCTGAAATCAAAGTATCATCATATAAATGAATTCTGCTTTTTAAGCAGGATGAGAAGTAACAAAAATACCAAGTATTTGATAATATATGTGATTAAATTTGTGTCTGGATTCTCAGTCGTGAAATATTTCCAGGAGATATCTCTGTGTGTCTAAAAATGGCTGTTGAAGTGCAATTTTTACATTTCAGTAAAAATTGCCTAAAGGTGCTGTGCAAATTCCAAGTCTGACTACGTCATGGTTTAACCCCAGACAACAACAAAGGCCCAGGCAGCCTTTTGCTCAATCCCCCACCTGCAGGATCCTGGAGGGACAATGGGAAGGGTAAAAGCGAGAAAACACATCAGTTGACATAAAGACAGTTTAATAGGCAAAACAAAAGCCACGGACACAAGCAAAGCAAACCAAGGCATTGATTCACTGCTTCCCATGGGCAGGCAGGTGCTCAGCCATCTCCAGGAGAGCAGGGCCCCATCACACCTAATGCTGACTTGGGGAGACAAACACCACCACCCCAAATGTCCCCCCACTTCCTCTTTTTTCCCTCACTTTATACACTGATATATAATGACATCGTATGGTCTGGAATATCCCTTTGGTCAGTTGGGGTCACCTGTCCTGGCTGTGTCTCCTCCCACCCTCCCAGGCACCCCCAACTTCCTCACCAGCATGGCCCGTCCGAAAAGCAGAAAAGGCCTTGGCTCTGTGTAAGCCCTGCTCAGCAATAACAAAAACATCTCTGTATGTCAACCCTGTGTTCAGCACAAATCCAAAACACAGCCTCATAGCAGCCACTGGGAAGGAAATCAACTCTACCCCAGCCAAAACCAGCACAAGACCGCTATTAACTTGTTCATTTACTTAATAAGACACTCATATACTCGGACGATGTGATGTACAACAGATATACAGTAGTGCTCTAGCTGCAGCCTTGACAAAACTTCCTTTCTTATGGAGTACTCTCTTTTTCGCTTTTTCGTTCCCTTCCTTAAAAATCTGGGTGCCCATTGCTTACATTGCCCTATTTAGGAACGGCATTCTCCACTTCAGTACTTCTGCTGAAACCAGATGCCACTTCCCCTCCCTCCCCCAGCTGGGGGCACAAAAGGCAAAGAACCCAAGTTGCGGTAAGAACAATTTACTTGGAAATATCAATGAGATAAGAGAAGGAACAGTAACAGCAACAATACTACTACTAATAAAAGGTGTACAAAAGAGAGTATGATTCACATGCAAATAATAATTAAAAAAAAAAAATGCTCCGAGCCCACAACCTGACCGCAGCCACGTGGCCCACTGCTCCCTCCGCATCAGGACCGGCACCACGCTACCCCACCTCTCGCCAGCCTGACTGCTCTGTCAGCCACACTTCCTCAACTGGAAAAAAAAAACCCATTCCACCTGGAAGAAAGTCCCTGTCCCTTCCCCTTCCCCTTTCCCCTTTCCTCTTTCCCCCTTCTCCCTTTCCCCTTCCTCTTTCCCCTTTCCCCTTTCCCCTTTCCCCTTTCCCCCTTCCCCTTTCCCCCTTCTCCCTTCCCCTCCCCCCGCCAACAGCAATGATGTGAGGTCCTATAAAAACCTCCAGGTGCTGACCATGCCCCTTCCTGGCTACTGCAAAAGTGAACCCTGTCCTGGATGGAACCAGGACACCCGTCTGCTTCTATCTAAATTTTTTTGAGTAGACAAAGCCTTTATTAACTCTGTTTCTTAATTGTTATCAGTTTCAGAACATGTTGTCTTTTCTGGCTATCGTAACTCATTTATGTGCCTGAGAAATTAAAAATACATTCTGCCAAGACATAAATATTCTTCTTTACTTATAGAGAAATTGATACATTTAATATTACACAGAGGTTTTAACTGATACTTTAATCTAATTAAATAAGCACTGCTCCTATTTTATTATTTGAGACTGACAAGAATTGTCTTAACTACCCCTTGCAGAGATGAGTCATGAAATTTGTTGCCATATTATTATTTCTATAGGCTTGCATTTATTTATTAATGGTAGATCTAAATAAGCCCAGTAGGATAGGGATTGGGGAAAGAGGAATGAGAGGGAGTGGGCAAAATGACACCTTGTTTCTTAAAATTTTCTATGTACTCTTATTTTTTCCCTTAGATATTACTTTAAAAAAATTAATCTTTTCTTTCAGTAGTACAATGAAATTAAGTGTTTTCACTTCATGAACTAGACATATAGATTGAATATTTGATTCAAATAAAATCCATAATATTGTGTTAATGATTTAGTAATGAATGTGATTGTGAGCAGAGATGAATGGAGAATGAGTTGCAGTGGTTCTGCTGAAAACCCACCCTGTAAGGCAGTATAGCATTAAGGTAGCATTTCTTCTTACTCCCTTTTATTTTAGGTGATAGTCCAAAAAGCTAGTAGTTTACCCATATATCAACACTGTTTTATGGATTCTTCCTCTCCCATTTTCTGCAGCCTGTTCGATGTCTTTTCCCAGTAACACACATAGCTGCCTTGCTACTGAGAAACACTCAGCTGACAGGAGAAAGCCCACCCTGACAGATGCCATTTCTTCATGGCCTCTTTCTGCACGAAATAATGGTTTCTCTGTAATTGCTCTGCAGTTTTACAGAGGGGCTTGCTCGGAGCTGAAGACCACAGCAAAAAATTATCCCTCTGCATTCATACAGTTTTCAGCCTTTTCTATAATTCAGCTCCTGGATGCTGTTAGAGCCTAGGTATGGAGTTAGATGTCTCCCTTGGCCCACCCAGGATGGCAGCTTTGCTTTTGTGGCCTTAGTGCTTTGGTGCAGAATAGGAGCTTGAGCAAATGCAAGTTGCAGACAGCCCTGCATAAAAAATCCTCTCTTTTGCTCAAAATGAGAGTATAAACCCAAAAGACAAGTTAGCCCTGACTGCAGAATCTCTTCATGAGGCAAATTCCCAAAAACAAGTATGAAAATTAATCAGGGTTCTGAAGGCACCTAATATCACTGCAGTCATTGAGCATGATTTTTATTGTCCCTAATGAGCATTTTATAGATACTCATATTTGAGCAGTGCCTGAATCTTTCAAAATAAGAACCAGAGTTTTCCCTGGAGAAGAAGCATATTGCTGAATGCAATCTGTCAGCACGTTGGGGCTGCTCAGACTCCTACACTGTAGTAACAGATGATCAAGTCCTCTTCCATGTTTCATGAATTGAAGGTGTAAATCAGTTTAGCCGTTAAATAAGTCAACATTCCTCTTATCTACCAGTTACTTTGATTTTATAGATAAAGGTATAACTTCTATTGCGAGTAATTAAAAAGGAATAATTTATTTCACAATGTAGTTTCTATCACAGTCTGCTTCAAGCCTAAAATGAGGGCAACCACTAACAGTAATTTTTGCTTTTCTAATCTATTCTCTCAAGAGAGGAATGTGATTTCACTTTGATTTTTCATTTCCATAACAAGTACTGTGAAGTTTTTCACATAGTTAAATATAGCTAGTCCTGAAAAAAGTCTAGGAACCTGAACCTCTCCTTCTACTGACACGGAAATAGTAAATTGCAGATAGCCTTCTCCTTTGGCTTCTTTAATTATGAAGAATAAAAAGAAGTTCCCTTGGAGTTCCTTCAAAACAACATTCTTTTTATTTAAAAGAAAACTTTCTTTGAATGAGAAAGATTAAAAATAGAATTGAATTCACTTCATTCTAGCTACACTAGTACTAATCTCCTATCTTCATATTTTTCTCACTTTAAATGTATTTCCCCTTCTATAAACCATTTATTGGCTGATCATTATTCTTGCATTCCAGCAACATTTTAAATAATAAAAATACAGCATGCTATTTATCCATAACATTTCTGTAAATTTCTTTTGCTAGTCACTCATCAAATAGGAGTTTAAGGTAGAGCTTTGTCTTCACTGGTACATCATTGCTGAATGTTCCCAGGTGATTATAGGCAAGAATCATACAGACATATATTTTAAAGATACTCAAATGTGAGCATATGTTTCATTTCTGCCCAGCAATAATTCTTGCTGCCTTTAAAGAAGTTTAACAGAAAGGTAGAAAATATTATATACCTGTAAGATGAAACAGCATTGTATTTCTGTAAGGTAGTACTATTTAAAGCACCTGGTTTTCTACCTTTGTTTATTGAATCTTCTACTTTTGATTCGGGGCAGACACTGCAGACCAGGATGCAGCTCCTGCTGCTCTTTGCTGTGGAATTAAGCTACTGAGCCTTGTGCTACTCTCTGGATGGCCTAATCATCAATTTACCCATTCAGTTGTAAATCAGCATTTTTCCCTCTTTAAAAATGTCCAGACAAGCACATTGACACCTGATTTACCACATTATGATTCGAATTGAAGAGGTGTGTGGGGAAGCTAGCTCATCCCATAAGCATTACGCCAGTTGTCAGGACACTGGAAGGCTATGTGAGCACCCGCTGAGCCAAGCCAGCTTGGAGGGAGGATCAGCAGCTTCCAGCAGTGTACAGTGCTGCGTGTGGGCAGCTTCCACACAATCTATTAGATACCCAGGGAGAGGAAGAGTTCAGTTCTTAAACTAGCAGCTTTTCCTTCCTTACATGTTTAATCTCTGCCACGCAAACTCAATTCCTTAAGTATAGCATGTGACAGGGGGTTTATCCTTATACTTCACACAAGAAAGGCTTATGACTCTAGTTCTTTGCCAAAATAATAAAAAATAAAAGGACACCCAGGAGACCCCAGGTACGTGACCGTATCCTTTTGAGCAAAACCAGCCTTCTGCATTTTTAAAGCCTCAAGGTGAAAACACAACCATTTTACCTTGAAAGTGTAAATGTGGAAAGGCTACAACTTTCTCAGATCTCATGGTGTGGATTCCTCTTGATAAATGTTCATCTGGAAGGATATTCCTGGATTTGGAAAGTCTTTATAGTGTGGAGAGCTAGTCTTTCTAAATGTTAGGTTACTTTCATTTTGTGAGGGAACTGTTTTTAAAAAAAAAAAGTATTAAATCTTGTATCAATTCATTAATACTTGCTTTTCCTCCTGATATAAAATTTGGAATAAAACATTACTGAGGAATAGTCCCTCTTAATGCAAACAAATCTGCCAGCATTATCGTGTGCCTTCAGCTCTTTCTCAGAAGAATCTTAAGATTCTTCCTTGTTCCTTGTAGAATGGATTTTCCGAAAGAGAAACACCTGTGTCACCCACCTAAAAATTATACACAATTTTTCACTTGACTGGGCTTGCACCTTCTGCTGCTCACTAATTGATACTTAGGAAAATACTATTCTGCTTTCTGCCTGCCTTTCATGAACAGGCAGTTGGAGTTTAAAATAAATCTTAAGTTCCAGGAGTGGATGATTGCTTTCTCATTTTTCATTCTATATATGCTGGTGGTCAGTCAATTTATTCTGTCCTTTATCCTTTCTGTTTTAGATGTCTTTCCACTTATTTTCCTCCCACTTCCTAGTGTGAATTTCCACTTGCTGGCTGGAATTCAGAAACAATGAACTGAGTAAAGACCTCCAGAAAAAGATTTTTGCCTAAGTGCATGATTGCAGATGCTGCAGCTATGCCCAGACAAAACCCTGCCCATGTTGCTCTGCCCCTCCCCGTTGGACGGGAGTGATTAGACATGTTGGTGGCAGCATGCACTCTGCCCCTGATGCCCCACAACCTCCCTGGAGGGATCCAGCCACTCCTGAGAAAATGCAAGGTTCAGGAGTGGGGCCAGGGAGCAGCAGCTTGTCTTCTCTTGTTCCAAATGGTAATTCCACGGCAAATGGAATGCGATGACAAAGGTTCCCTCTATGCTGTGGTTTCCTGTTTCAGTTAAAATTGCCAGTCAGGTGTCAGTCAAGGGAGGGTGTGTGGAGAATGGACAAAGATGATCTAGAGAGTCTGTACTGGTGCTGATGCACGGAAATGTGTCTGGAGATAAACATTTATTGGTCGGTGTTAATATGATACCCTATCCATATGGTGCCATAAACATGCACAAATCTTCTATTGTCCTTTGGAATGAGACACAGAACCTCTTAGATCTGTGGTTTAACCTTTATCAGTTACTCTAAGAGTAGCTATGTTGCTTTCTCCCAAGATTACCTTTGATAAAACCAGTGGGATGACCTCTTTCAAGTGAAAAAACTGAAATTCAAATGTTTTCAGAAGGGGGTGATAGAGCTCCTTGAGGGATGTGGTGAATGTTGATGTCTGGAATGTGGGTGAGAGGAAATGAGAGGGTAGAAAAGAGGTCCAGCACAGTATAGACTACATACTGAATGGAATGCAGATCCTTGAGGAAGGGAAAATTCAGAACAGAGCAGAATGCAATTGAATAATGCACCTGATATTTCATCCTGATTCCTTGGACTAAAAGTAAACAGACTTGAAATCTCTTTTAACCTGCAAAGATTCACTTCTATATAAGTGACTAAGAAAAAAATAAACCAGATTAAAAGCACTTTAAATGTACTATGACTGTAGATGGAAATTAAAACTTCCTCTGCAAAGGGCAGCACAGCAGCAGTTTACAAATGCAGAACTGGAAAAACGTGCATCACAAACCCCATAGCCAAAGTAGCTGAGAGCCTGCTTTGGGGAAAAGTGCTCACGTTGTTCCATATTTCTTCTTTCCAAGCACCTAATTCATGATGTTATCCAAACAAAGTAGCCTGTACAAAGAAAGTGCAATAAATGCAGTAATGAGTGTTCCCTATCCCAGGAAGGCAAGAATAAGGCTTCTTCTCCACCCCATCTCTGTTGATATTTGCATACACAGGCTTGAGTGCCTGGGCTATCAGCAGTAAAACGAAATAAAAGCAAGTACTCTCTTTGAGAATGTGAGGAATCAAAATACATATAGTATCCGAGATGAATTTCAACAACAGGCTTAGATTCACAGATGTTCTTGTTTGAGGTGGATTATTTTGGCTCAGAAAAATAGGCTTGTGCTTAGAACTACCTTTCTTTCACATTACAAAGTCCGCTGTTTGAGGGGCATGAGGAAAGAAGAGACGTTAGATGCTATTTACATAGTGAAAAAATAGAACAGACATGACACAAGAAGGAACGTGTACCACACTGAGCTCTCAAAATGTATTCTTTGAAATTGCGGCTCTGTGTGGTTATATCATCTTGGCAGCTGAAGTACTACTCTGTGCAATTATCCATATTAGGGAAACTGTAAAAAAAAGAAATGGCTTTATTTATAGCTTCATTTTAATACACTGAGTGATGGACAGCCACAGCCCAACTGGCCGCTGGGTATCAAGGATCACTTCAGACATTTGGATCACGCGAAATTCCTAAAATCTTCATCAGCTTTCAGCTAGTGGGAGTTGCTGTGCTGAAAACCAAACATGATTTTCAGTTCTCTGGCCAACCTTTCACGGGAGTAAGACTGTGTTTATAAAAATCGTCTGTGCAGTGTTTTTATCATGTTATGATCCCACAGACCAGAGAGTGGATTTGAGGGGAATGGGTTGTTGTTAGTATTAGTGACAGTAAAATGTTCTTCAAGGAAATAATTTCATTTGAACACTGTATTTAAAATTGAAATATATATGTAAACTCTTCTGCCTTGAAATATACTGTATCTATTTCATGCCCCCTAGTTCTGTCAAGTAACAGGAAAAAAGAAGAATGAAAGTCAGTCCTCTGTTGTGTATCTATACTGACGTGACTGATATACAGATTTATACATGTTTATGTTTTTTGATTACTAGGATGGATGCATCAGGAAATTGTGGTGTAAGAAGCAGGAAGTAGAAGAATGAGGATAAGCAGCATTTACTGATGTGTTTCAGTCATTGAAACCAAAATTAACGTAGAGCATCTCTAACATAAGACTGCCTAAAGCAAGCTAGGAGGGTAACGTGTCTGCAATGTGAGCTGAAGACAAATTTGTGAGGAAAATTTTAAATCATCCTTATGAGTATGGCTGCCTTTTAGGTAGTTCACTGACCTTCTTTCTGAAGAGTATCCCTGAAGCCTTGAGTTAGGGCTTAAATAACAATGATGACTGTTTATGTATATTTTACTGGCACACATCACCTACACAGAGAAACACAATGATCAGTCTGCTACCTACGGCAAATTAAAAAGAGAACATACTCCTCAAACACTCCCTCTTGCATGATGTCATTCCCAAGCGCTCTTCCCGTTGGGTGGTGTGAGGGGGGTGCGTGTGTACTCTGTTCAAAGTTACTTCCTGTTGATGGGGTTTTTTAGCCCTGAGGATATAGTGAGAAATAATCATCCACTCTTAGATTTGTAGAAACGCAGATCCCTCACCCTCACAGCGTGGAACTGATGCAATTCACAGAATAACCATTTGTGAACTGGGAGTAGAACATTTCATTTTGATAGTGTCAGTCAGAGGACAGGAAATCTTTTGGCTGTTTTGAAAAAATCCTCCCAAAATCTGTATCTAGACAAGAGCACACAGCAAACATAAAGCAAAACTCAGGAATATACACACATACCTTAGAAGAAGACTTAAGCTTGGATTTTACACAAACTTAATTAAAATTCCCTGTTTCTTAAGGGAGATTAAAAACCTACTATAAACATGTTGGATGAAGAAGAGAAGATACCCTCACACCAATCCACCAGTCAGTTCCAAATGGTTCACTGGTGTTTGAACTGAACACTGGTATTTCCTCAAAGGGAATTTACCTTGATTGTGTTTCTCTGTGTTCATTGTTTAGGAACCTTTCACAGCCAAAATGTCTGGCAGGAGTCTGCTTCACTATCTCACGTCACAAGCCTGGCTTGGGCCAGAGATTCTTAAAGATAAAACTTTCCTTAGTTTCACTCCTCTCCCAACCCCATGACAAATAATAATTAATATTAACTTGATAGTAAATTTAAAAACCTTATAGCCAGCTTCTTTTATATAAAGTAAGTGCAAGGAACCTGCTGTTCTCTGAGGTGGTGGGCACAATTTGCATGGCTGCAAATTCCCCCTCCAAGACCCTTGTTGTAAAGGACTGGAAGCTTGTTTTGTCCCCCTATTGCTCTATGTTCCATAAAGCTTCAACAAAAGCAAGTGCTGACATTCTCTGCCACAGCCGCCTTCTCAATAATTTGAAGAAGTATTTTCTATTTCTCCAGAGAAAACGCTTCAGTCTCAAAAGCTGTTTATTTTGCCTTTTGCTTCCTTCAGAAGGAAATAAAAATCTGTGAGATAAAATGAGTTGCAAATGTAATTGCAATAAATACATCAAAATAAATAAATAGCATCTATTTTCCATTTATGCTTTAAAGGAAACAACTTTACCAGGGCTCCATGACCTAGTAAAAAGAATATAAAAAAACCAAAGCCCCCAGCAGTCTATTAAAAAAAAAAAAAAAGGCATTTGGTAGCATCTGAAAAAAAGAACAGTTTATTCAGCTTAGTCTAAACCCACAAAAAACCCTGTTGCCTGTTTTGTTGCTCCTAGGGCATTTTAATACCCCTAATTACAGTGAAGCCCATGAGAGCCCATTTCCTTTATACTTCTGTTAAGGAAAAGGAGGGCACTGGGGGCACAATTTTAGAAGCACATGGTTAGGCAGCACTGTTGGCAGATACCAGAAGGACAGAATAGTTTCTGAGAGGCCATAAACCCACCAAAATGACAGGGAGATTTTCCATCAGCAAGCTGTAAGAGTATGAAGGCTGTACTGACCGGCAACAGTCCAGACGCTCTGGGATACTATTCTATTGGGAGGGAAAACGTAAATTAAAAACCTGCCACATGCAAAAAGACAACTTAAAGTGATCATTCAGGAGAGAAGTTTCAAAGTAGTCCTCACAAAGGTGACACTGAAAAGTTTCAGTGTGTAAAAGCTTCCCTCTCACTGCTTGAAATGTTGGTGGTTTCCATAGCATGATTATTTCTGTAATTGCTTTGTGTACCTAGTACTAATTTACCCTCATAGCATATTGACCTTGTACCACTTTAAACTTTGCACAGCTATTAACAGATTATGCCACTACTTTGTAAATCGGTTTTCTGCTAGATTTTTCCCTTCTAAGAAGGCTTTTGTTTTTCAATATTTGCCCCTCAAGGTATTTCTCTTTATTCATCCCCCTGTCCAAATATACTAAGGACCTGTCAGGCTGGCTTTTGTTTTTACTGCCTAAAAACAGGTATTAGAAGGATAGAAAATCCAACCCAACAGCAACATTCATGACCAATTTTCATTCAAAGCAGAATGTATTTTCCAATTGCTGAACATCAGTTTGAAGGCTGCAGAAGTATGTTAAAATCTGAACACTCCAGAGACAAATGTCAGTACCGGAACTTGTCTCCTTAGCAAAAGTAAACGTGCACTTTTAAAATCTTCTTCAAAGTTTTGACTTTTCACTTCTTCTTATTTTCTTATGCTGCTTTTTCCTTCCTTAAAAAAAAGATACCAGAATTAAATGCAAACCCTTCTTGCCTCAAATCCTTACTGCTCATCCTATCTCCCACTTCTACTCTAACACAACTATCTGTAGGTCCTAGCAAAGGTGAAGAAAGCCTTTTTTGAGACCAATTGTAAGATTTTAACCTGGATCAGTTCTTCACTTTTTTTTTTTTCTGTTTTTGATAGATCCATAATCAGAAATTATGGAGCTGAAGAGGAAATGTGGGAGTTTAAAAACATAGCCATTGAAGAAAGACTGCTTCCTGTCCCCATCATCCTACTAAAAGAAATGTTAATTAAACCACAGATTCCACATTTTTTTTCAGTTAAACCAATAAATTTAAAAACTGATATTAAATAATAATATGTGTTTGATTGACATGACATTTTGGACTAGATGCTTCAGAGAATAAAAATCAGAAGAGCAGTATAATAGTCTCAGCATAAGTTGATTTATGGTCAGCATATACTCTTTTGTTGACTTTGCATTGATCAACTTGTTTGCTATTTACTACCCTACTGGCTCAAAAGGAAGTAAAAGTCAAAGGTTATAAAACTGTGGCATCGAGATACATTTTAAGAAACAATATTTTCCTGATATCTCCAAAGAATGAAGAAACACTGAGATGTTTGTGAAAGAACTGTTTCATGTTGCAACAGTAGAATGTTAGAAACAGGATATAGTGTGGATTATTTAACAGTTGCCAAATATGATGATTAAAAATAAATTCAGCTGAAGACAGTTCTAGTTCAAGTTTCTAAATGTGTTTTTCCTTGCTTTTAGCTTCTCACATATGACATGTCTTTGGGCCAACAAGAGGGGATTTCAGTGAAAATGAGAGTTCGTCTTAAATGGTGTGAAATATGAGATGGAGATATCTTGTATCAGCAGGTAATGCTCACTGTAAAAATATGAGCTATAAAATTTCATCTTGAATTACTTTATACTGCTAATGTTTTAGCCAATTTATTACAGCTGCACAGTTCTGGCACAGAACACCTTGCTACTCAGAGGCATTAACTCCTCACTGCCTGCGTCGTACACCCAGCAGTGATCGGGATCAGACAGCCCTACACAGGACATGGGGCTAAAAACAGTGCAGAGCTCTATTTGCTCTCATCAAAGGCAACACTTCTACTAAGTCCTACTTAATCAAGCTGGAGAAGAAACTCTGTGGCTTGTGTCATGGATTATTCACTCTCTGTATATAACAATATAATTAATTGGTCTATAATCCATAATTGGAAAAGACAGGGACTAGTACAAGAAATCTCAAACACCAAAGGACCTCACCAGAGAACAGGTGATGACAGGTTGTCCTGAACCAACAGTTGTAGTGGAATGAGATCAATAGTTGAGTTCTCCAAATTTTCTTTGAGGATCAATCTTATTCAATAATTTTACAGCTACCCTTGGCATACAAAAATGTTGGCATACTAATTACATTTCTTCATAATCCAATGTTGAACTGAATCAATAACAGCAAGACGCATATATATATCACGGGTGGGAAAAGGGATGACACTGAGGATGTGCCACAGGTATGAAATGAAATTACACATTACAGGCTACTATCAATAATTATTTTCTATTCTCTTTTCCAATGCCACATAAAAATGCAACACAGGGACACAGGGCAAAATTCAGCCACCCTGTATACCACTAATTTTTAGGTACTGTGTAACATGATCAAGCAGAAGACAAACGTAATCCAAGTATCTATCACACAAGGTATTTCCAGCAGAAATTGACAAATGGTAGTGCAGCTATTTAAGTCACTGGTGAAATCTCAAGTTTTTAAAATTTTACTCCATTTAACAATTACCAGAAAAAACAAACAAACAAACAAACAAACAAAAGGTTGTATTTAATACATAAGGAAGGGCTCCTGAGGTGATCAAAGGAATACATCAAAAGTGTGTCTAAAAACAGGTACCTTTCTGGCCTTGACTTTTCAATCTAGCAAAATGCCAGAGGGGGGAAAATTGACCTACAAATATCCCAAGAGAAAAACAAGAGAAAGTAGAGGCATATTATTTGTACTAAAGGAAAATAACAGGGTTTAAGCAGTTAAGCACAAATAGACTGTGATCAATTTTAACATGGAAGATATTTTTCAGTATTTAGGAATTGGAACAATGATAGTTCAGTGGCTGCACCTGCCAAACTCCCAGTTCTGTGTATGATAAATGGGGAGGATCTGACCGACGCTTTGTACCTTTCCATAGAATGAGAATCTGGAATTACTTGAAGAGATTTTTTCTTGGTGTGTTTTTTGCCCTTTTTTATTTTTTTTTAATAATAGGATATGGTAAAAGTCTTAAAAGAGTTAATTAAACCTCCACACAAAGGCTGTTATTCACAGTGGCAAATGTTATAATGAGGCAATGCTAGCAATGATACCGTCCAGTATCAACAGATCTTCTCAATCATGCAGTGGTGACATATCACACAGAAGACTGAGGATGTACTCTGGTACTTTTTTCTAATGCCTCAAAAGCTTTATTTTACTAATACATTATTTTAGCTGAAGCACCTTCTGATGTTACTGCTTGCAATTAGCTCCTGCTTCTATGAAACAAACCCCCTCATTTTGTGATAACACATTTCATATCTCTTAGAAGTTGTTCTGTTCTTATTCCCACTTCTACCCTCCTCATACTAAGTGTGAGCAGTAAAAATACTTTGAAGAGTTTGCTCACTACTATCATTCCATTCATTCCAAATATAGTCCCACCCAACCAGAAAGGCTGCATTTTGCACCGCTCTCAGTAAGCAACGATGGAATAATAAACGGAGCCCATCCATTTGCACTGGTTTCAGTTCATGATTTCAGAGGTAGATCAGAATGTCAGAAATACAGATAAGCATTCTGCTCCTTGGTTTGGATCTACAAGTTCTGAAGAAGTGGTTTTGATTCACAGATCAGCTCTCTAATAAAAAACTTGCTACAGCTCAAATGAATAGAAAAGTAGCAACCATTAGTTAGGAGAGAGAAGAGATAAATACAAATAGGGAAGGAATTACACCAGAAAATGCATTTTAGTATCTTAGAACACTTAGCAGATTATTACAGTCATTCCAAGGAGACCTTAGTTTTTCATCTTTATGTCCCTCTATAGAGTTACAGATTTAGAGTCTGCAGCTTTCCAGTGGCCCTACCTATTGTCTAATAATGACCAGGCCACTGAAATATTAAAAATCCCAGCCTGAATCTCTCAACAGCCTTTGTAACTCATCTCTATGAGCCACAGTATCCTTGATCCTGTGCCTATTATTCTGCCCTTTCATTACAGTATTACTAGTCATTGAAGCTTTTTTTAATGAACTAAAGAATTCAGTCTGCAGGAGCACTGCACTGTGGTTCATAATTGAGATGCTCTCCCATACTTTACATTTTGATCATGCTCAGCTACACAAGGGCAATAGTCAAGTTAGCTTAATAATAGCCAGAAGAAATGCCTCTAATCCAATTGGTCACAAGGCACATATCACCAAAAACAATTTCTTTATAATTAAAAGGTGCTTGCAGGCACAGTGAAAGCTTGGAAGTTGCCCAGGGATTTTGGGGGAAGTGTGTGGATTTTTTTCCCATAGACAGCAACCACACTGAAGCAATTTCTGAAACACACTGATAAGCTTTGCCTTTGAATTTACATTAAAGAGCTCAATAGTTGCTACCTGTGAGAACAGTTCATGCTTCTAAACTGACTTGTGTCCTGTAGAGATTAAGGACACAAGGCCTCCAGGAGATTAGCACATCACTTGGTTTAAGTGACATCCAATCCATTTTATTGACATGACCTCTATCCTGCAAAACAAGCACTTTTTAAGTGAAACATCATGAAAATTTGTGTGGCTTTATGGGCCAGTGTATAATGACTTTTCATAGGCAATTATTGGCCACTATTGGCAGGTTGGTAAACGAAACCAGCAGCACTGGCTATTAGATGCCTTGTCAGTACATGCCACCGCATACTAATGCAGCGGAGCATGCCCAGAGGAAACCTGCATTGTCTTTTGATTTTACTGGAGCCTTGTGATGGACTAAGGACTTTAAAGCCCATTTATTGCATCAAGCAGATTATTACACCGAGTTGTTACAACGTTGATTTCAGAGCAGTGTTGAATCACAAGGCCACTCCAGTCTTCAATCACATTTCGTAATTATTTCTTTTCAGTGATGCAAACTTGAGCTTTTACTGTAAGAAAGAAAATTAGCATGTAGGTGAAGAGCTCTTTCACCTTCTTTTTTAATGTCATTCTAGTCACGGGGTGCAGTTTGGATGCGCCACTTGCTGCTGAGTAGGTGCATAGTAGGAATGAGAATAGTTATTGAATTGAAACCGTGCACCAGCTTGGGAGATCTGATGTTTCATAAGCCTGCCTGCCAGCTACCTGGATTCCATTATGCTGGAGAAATAAGCTTTTTACTAACACTTTGGAAAATAAATTTTCCATTCTTTTCTCTTCCTTTTGATCTATAGCATAAAGAGACTGCATGTACTGAGGTTGATACAATGCATGAAACTATGCTGTGCTGATGAGAAAACAGCATTAAAGCACACACATACACACAGACAGACATTTTATCATCAGGGAGTTCTACAGCAAAGCCATGAACTACAGCTAACTAAAATGCAGTGAGATATGTTAATCCAAAATGAAAGCAACAAAAGAATGCAATACAATTTTATGCTAACTCTTTTTAGCAGAGGTATGGAATTATTAAATATGAAAACTGAATGCAGGTGGCCCTCTTCAAAATGTCTGTCTTAAATCAGGTCTTTTTTTTTCTTGTTTTTCAGCAAAATGGAACCCTTCATTTTGTATTTCTAACTCATAACCAGGCATCAAAATTAGAGGATATCCAAGTGGATTCCTCCTGGTTCTGGAAATAACCTGACAGCCATAAGAGCCAGAAGGAACTTTCATAACCACTGCATGCACTGCATCAATGCCACATCCTAGGCTGGCAGCAGCTGCTTGAGAGCAAGTCTTCAGGACGAGTGGGTAGTGAATTCACATCTGCACAAAATAAGAATCAATCCACCTACACCCTTAGAAGCAAAAGTCCTTTTTTAAGATATTGAAATAGCTGCAAATCCAGGAAAATTTGTAAAATTTTTGCATAACAATTTGAAAAGTACTTCCAAGAGTTTTTCCAAACAAAAAAGGCAACTTGCAATTCATCCTTGATGGCTGGAAAAAGGAGGAAGCAGTGCAGGAGCATGATGAACCTAATCATTCTAAGTCAATCCAAAATTCTAAAAGTGACCATGGAATATAGAATATCTTGCTTTTTTGTATTCTTTTTTTTTTTTTCCCATGGTTTCTGAGAAAGAACTATCCAACTCTTTTTTTAGTTTCAAAATTAAAAGGAAATGAACTAGTTCAAAGAGTGACAAGCTTGCAAAACGAGCTCTATTAAGAAAATACCTTATTTAATCAGGGATTTTAACATCCAGGTCATAGAATCCTTCTGGTTTTGGAGTGATTGTGCCAGGCTTCCTGAAGACTGATTAATGACAACCTCAGCTTTTTTAAAGGATGTGAAAGGTATGATTAGTACTGCATAGAAGGGTTTGCCAGTGCCTGTTGCACCTCCTACCCACTTGGTATTCTGGTGCTGCAGATCAAAGCAAAATGTCTTGCCAACTGGCTGACCCTACATTTGTAGTGTTTGCATTCATGTTTCTTCATTTCTTCTGTTCTTATTTGAAAGAATAGAATGTATCTCTTCAGCGACTGAACAATGAAAATCTTGCTTTATAGAGAGGTCAGAGATAAAAATTTAAGTAAATGTGAACCGACAGGAAAATATGTTCTTTTTCTTATCCCATTCCTTTTCTATTTAATTTCCTTACCACGCTGTATGCTTTGCGGTATTTATGAGTCATTGTCACAGTTATTAAAAAACAGAATCCTTGTCTTTCCTGGTCGGCTAGTATGAACATTTTTATCTTTACAACCATTGTTACAGCATTTGTCCCATACAAAAATCTCTATTGCCTGAGCACTAGCGCCTCTGACTTAGAATGAACTCATGTTTGAATAGCACATCAGAGCATCTTTCTCATGCATAACTCAAAAGATAGCATCACAGAATCATTTATGGGCTGCAGGTTTAAGAAAAATAATTGTCAGTTTTATCGTAGAATCACAGAACGTCAGGACACAATGTGTTTAAGGCAGTGATGCTTTCAAGCACAGAGCTGATGGAAGCCTCCTTGCACATTCAAAGGAAAACCTCCCTGCTGATGTTTGGCATTTTCCAAAGGAGAGAAGGAGAAAGGAAAGGGAAAAGGAAAAGAAAGAATGTGGAAAGGTAAGAAGAATGGGAAGGAGGGAGAATGGAAAACTCTAATGGGAATCTTCCAAGGAAAATATTGGGAAGATTCTCTATGAAGCATTTCAAAATAATGAGGCAAATCTCTATGTGGGCTTGTCTCTTCCAGATCTAGTATTTCCCAAGATCAGACACTTGTCTTCTATGGGCGACTTAATCCTGTGCACATCTACAAGCTTATTGCAGCAGTTTTTCTGAGGGGCAGCTGAACAATTTTATTCCATTTTATACTACTTCAGAAAAACAAAACAAAACAAAACGTTGGGATGACTTATCTGCTGAATGTGGCAAACTCACGTAACAAACCTGAGTATCACTACTTGAGGTCACCAGGCTTCTGTGATGGCAAATTAACTGAGAGCCTTCCTTCCTAGCACAGCTACACACAAACACACCTGAGCACTCACACACATACACACATATATATACATATATATATCCAGTGGGGGAGTAGATATACTTGCTATCTGAATGCAGTAAAGCCATGCTCTCCTGCACCATACTGACTACACTTTTCAAAAATACACGACCTGTAAGTCTATTATTCCTTACATAAATCAAAAAGCCAACAGAAGCCAGCTGTTACTTACAGAAGAATAAGCATTAAAATGGAACTTTAATTTACACATTCATATTTAATGCTCCTAATATATCTTCAAAATTGTAAAAAAACTTCACGTAATATTTTAGATTTGCCAAAGATTTATATATATGGTAAGAAAATAATTACAATAATTTCATGTCTGTCCTTGCTATATCTCTTCTGACGTGAGTGATAGCTTAGAACACCACTTCTTATCACATATCCTAGAGTTCACAGACTATTCGGGTCAGAAGGAAATACATATCTAATGTACTTTGCAAACCACAGAAATAAACAAGCATGAAATGCAATGAAATAAGAATCACTTATAACTGTAAGAAAACTCAGAAATTCTGTACCGTCAACATGGCAAAAATATCCCAAGTTCAACTTTAAAATATGTCTCACAAATTCAATCTAGAACTGCCATATTATCCACTAACGTTGTGGAAAAGTACTCAAAAAAACGGCAAATATCATATTTTTGAGAAGGCGTGCAATATTTTTCTTCCTAAAAATGTGTTCATCCTGTTGTGAAATTGCAAGGAAAGATAGGGGATATTGATTTAAAGCTCTCGGTGGCACGTATTTTCTTGTGGTATGTACATGAACCTTTATAGTATTCTCCATGTATTTTCAGAATTAGTTTCCAGGGATTTCTGATGGCCTGGGACAAGCTTAACAAGTCCACCTTTCAAGCACTCATATGGACTGAAATTAAAATACATACATACACACAAATACATGCATAGATACACAAACGCAAATAAATAAATAACAACAAAAGTTACAAACCTTAGCTTTCTATTGGCTCCCAAATAAAGAGATTTGATAGAAGAAATATTACCTTAATCTCTCCATTTATCACATGTACTCCAAATGCACACACTACACTGCCTCTATAAATAAGAAGCTTAAGAGCAAGGAATGTTAGAAAGCAATAATAAACTTTCAAAGCTAACGCTGGGACAATTTACATGACAATTTAAAATTTGCCTCCAAAGTTATTATGTCATAGCGCAATTTTCAAAAATAAGGATTTCAGTAAAATTTTATTGAACCCTCAGTGTTAAGATGGAAGCAATAATGGCTATGGAAGTCTCAGAAAATCTTGCCTTTGCAAAGCATTAACAGAGGGACAGAAACCTGCCTGTGATGGTACGTTCTCTCGTCCTGTAATTATGAGAAGCTTTGTTCCTGCAGCCCATCTCTCTCTTCCAAAGACCAAATGTGCATTTTGCATTGCGTGAGAATTACACAGCGGCAATTGTTATTTATGAAACTGCTACACAGATGTATTTGGCAACTATCTATTTAATCAATACCATAAATATAAATGTTGTTCTGAAATAACCTCTTTAGGAATGAAGTTCTTCTACAAAACTACATCAGATAAAAGAAATCATAGCTATAGAGCGTTAGCTTCACTGTAAATTAATCTTCTTCTAATCCATTGCCAGATAAACCTCAGAAGAGCTTATGAATTAATTGCAGAGCATTTTGATTCTCTTCCTCCCCAACCTATTCTAAAATAGCAAATCATCTTTCCATGTGACAACAATGAAACTGTTCTACTAAGGGTACAGTTCCTACATACCAAAATCCTCCTTGATTCGTGCAAGGAATACAGAACATGAGTGATGGTGTTGAATAGGGTGATATAATCTTTTTGGGAACTGATATCTCTGTGAGCCAGTTTCACCTTTTTTGAAATGCATGTCTGTGGGAGTCACTGCACTAAGTCACTATTTCATCCAGGGACAGCTTTCCCACGTGTCTGGGCTGAGACTGCTGGAAGGAAGCTAACGAGGTGAAGGGAAGGATGCAGAAAAACAGAGCAAGGTCAAAAGTTTTCTACAAATATATAGGAGATAGATCTGGTTTCCAGGATCAGTTCTCACAGCTATGATCCACAAGCATGCTTAATTTAACACCTTATTGATATGAAAAACAATAATTTATCCTGGGAATAAAAGGGGGCTGATGAATATACATTCCTGGAGTTATGTGGCATACCTTGAAAATTACTCTGCTCAGACTGAATCTGTCTGTTACAGTTGTTGTGCTCACACATTGAAGTTAATAAAGGCTCTTACCTTCATCAAACTCATGCTTGGAAAATGCCTGGATATTTCCTTAAAATTCCATTGTAGGAAGGGGAAAAACAAGGATTGGACAGTAAGTAAGGTCAGCACAGGCACAGTTATTCAAAACTATTGAGATTTTTCCTCTTTATTAATTTGTAATTTTTCAATGGCATGAACAGCGCAGGTTGCAAGCAAAAAAAACAGGAGCAATGAACACTTTTGCTTGAGATCTCTTTTTCACCAATTATATACCAATAACTTAGTGATATCTGCAGTCAAATGGCAAACATCCTCATCCAACACAAGGTTACATATCAGATTTCTTATCAGAAATGAAACCTATAGATCCAGTAACCAAAATTCCTTAAAAACTGAGCAAGAAGGAAACAAATGAGATAAGGTACTGCCACAGAATTGAAAACACTGCATATGCAAAAATAAGCAAAATAAACCAAAAGCTAGTAACTGGTCTGTATAATTTTATTCTTTTTTAATGTCATTGTTTAGGACTCAAAATAGTTTAAGTCTCCTTTCTGAGCAAACTACTCCCCAGGGACCGGGAGTTCCAGAAGTAAGAATATTCTTGCAATATTTGCAGTGTATTAAAAATAGCGGGAATCTAATATGCAGCTTAATACAGCCCCAGGGCTACACTTACCAGCTCAAACCACCCTCTTTATGGGGTAACACCAAGACAGTCTGGCATCCCAGCAGCAGGCAGCACATGGAATGTGGTAAGGGTGTTGCCACAAGACAGGTTATTTGAAGGAAGACTCCTATACTTCAGTTATCTGTAGCTGAGGAATTCAGTAAGACAAATATTATATTAACACTGCAGCTATATCAAGGTGATAGAGAAAAGTTCCAAGAAGGACATTGAGTGAGAAAGCTAAAATTGCAACTTTTATTTCTAGTCCTTTCAGCAAAAAAGTTCTACAGAAATTATTGATTTTACTGAGTTCTGCAGAACTTTCTCATGCAATTTGTCAAGAAATAAAAAGATGAGAATTTTGCTTCATTGGGATTTTCAGACAATATTCAATGTGATTCAAAAGAGCATTTGTACCCATTTGAACTCAATTCAATATCCAAGTGATATGGGAGAACTTGTTACTAATGGAGTGAGAAAATGGATGTATTAGAAAACAGAGAGAAAGGAAATTAAATAGCAGAAGAAAGTGCTGGTTTAGATATTCTGAAGTAACTTGAATCATCTGTGGTGAGACGTTTCTGATAAGCTGGAGTGAATTAAATAAGCTATCTCACTTTTATTTCTTGATGTCAGTCAACCTTCAGACTACACCCCAAACTGCAAGAAAATCTCCATAAAGGAGATTTCTGTTGCAAATTATAATAGACATGAACCCAAGATAGAATTGAAACCCAAGAATTTCATAGGCACCTATAATGATTCTAGAAGATCCTCTAAAGTAATATTTTTATATAATTTTGAGTATTTATATATTGTATTCTGTGAATATATTAAAAAGCATCAGTTTCTAGTAAATTCTTCAGAACACTGTCATAAGTTTTATTGGAAAAACCTGGAGTAACAGCCAAAGCAAAGTTATTCATAAAACTACAAGCTCATTTTTACTGTAGAATTTTATAAAGGAAGTCTATTTTTACTGGAATTTTGCCCAACTCATACTCATAAAATATTAGATTCATAAAATAAAGCAAATCAAAATCCAACTCCTTTTAGGTTCCCAAATACTGTGAAGTGAGTTCAGGGTCTTACGCTGCTAAAGAAAACATTACTTAGATTATTGGTATCATGACTTGTCATATTTACAAACAAATTGTCTGAGCACTTTTTAAGGGAGATGCAAAGCGACGAGAGGTCGATGAAAATGACTGAAAGCTGAGAAGGAAAAATCAAGATGCAATGATGGCTCACAAAACCAGGTCCACTTCCTGATTACAGGTGAGATCTGCAAAACTGGGTCAATTTTCAGAGACAGATCTGAACCCCCGTGGTGGTAATGCTGGAAGTTGTAGGAGGTAATCACACATGCTACAAAGGTGGATGTTGGGAAGTTGTGAGGGAAATAGCAATGAGATTCAGGATGTGAAAAATGCTGGAATGATTAAAGCTTCAGACCGGATCCTACTCGTTTCCACTTCCATAAGATTACATGGTGTCAAAATGTAAAGGCAAACAGGAAATCAAACATTTCAATATTCAGAGCATTCATCAAACACCATATCTCTTACAGGTAATCAGGGGGATGCTCGTGAAGCCAATAAGCTCCTGTCAGTTCTCTGTCTTCCCCCTGCATTGCTATTTGCTCTTACACAGGGAGAGAGAGAAAATTTACTCCCTAAAAAAACTCATGCCAGTAAACTCAGCTCACATGAAGTATCACAGGCTCTTCCAGTTTTGATGGTTTTGGTGGAAGTTAATGTGTGATTGAAGATGAATCTTATTAGGTACACTTTTGATTTGGAGTTTTAGGAAAAGGGATATAAAAAGAAATTAATATAGATACTGCAGCCTTATATATATATGCAAAACTGAGACCTACTCCTCAGGTATTTCTAAAATCTTAAGCTCAAATTCCCTCTCTTTTTGAGGCAGCAAGAAACAGACTGCAGGCTACTCTCAGCATATGGAAGTACAATCAGGAGAGAAACTGCTTTTTTACATATTCCTCTTCGAATTGTTTCAGAATTTTGCAACTGATTGAAAATTTTGCTGAGGTCCAAGTTCCCAGTACAAGATCTCAAGAGAAAAACAGCTTACACTTGCGCTCTCAACATTTGCTTCTTCTAAATCCTAGCATGAAGGTTTGTCTTCTTCAATGTGAAGCCCATGAAGAAAAGAAAAAGATGAGGTTGGATTATATCACCTGAAAATTCATTTATTCAAGAGGAATCCTCAGCTCAATCTTCAGGGCAATTTTTTTTCTGATTCATAAACTTTTCAGAATGATCAGAAAGGAGGCTTTTGTGTGAGAATTTTCACAAAGGCAGAAACCGAGGTGACAAAGAAGTGCTGGGAAAAGTGTAAGTGAAGTTCAGCGCTGAATAAAGGAAAACCAGTTGCTAATATAACTATAAAATTGAACATTAATATAATTACAGGCTGATTATATAAATAGACAGTTTATAGGCTGCCCTTCCATTTCTGATTTTGAACAACAAAGATCTTAGACAACTCCAGTTGCCAAAAAAAAGAAAAAAAACAAACCCAAAAAAACAAAACGGAAGAAAACAAATGCATCCAGAAAACTTGGTTGAGATCCTTAACCTGTTAAGGACTTTTTTCCCCACAGCACACATGGTGAATTTCATAGTAGAAGTGCTAGATGAGGAATTCCTAAGTTTAAGCCTGTGCATCAGAAATGAATGAGAACAGCAATTAACCAGGGAAAAGTCTGAGAAGAAGAACTCGCTCCATTCAACACACAGAAAATAACAGGCATTAGGCAGGACATAATTGCACGGGGTAATGGGGGAGTAGAAGATTAAAACTCCAAATCCCAGTGTACTGGGGAGCACGGGATAGTAAGTTAGGCAGCATTTCCAAGAAGGGTTTGGGTTCAGCCAGGCCCACTGCACTGAGTGCAGTCAGTCTGTTGGATCTGGCTGCCACACACCCAGTGAGCTCTTGCAGCTCAGTAAGTTGTGCCCTAAGAGCATTTATTAGCAGTGAGGGTTTATTAGCTATGGGGAAACACAACCCAAATCCAAAAAATCATTTTGGGCCAAGGATAGTTAGTCTGTTCAGAGCCCAATGAGTTGAAGGATGCACAGGGGAGTTTTCCAGCTGGTTCTTTGTAAGCATCATCTCATCTCTAACATGGCACATTAGACTCATTCCCAGCCATAACAACAGACCCAGGCTGCCAAAAAGCCTCCTGCCCATGCTTAGGCAAGAAATTAGACATGATGTGATTTGGAGTAGAGTTGCATACCTAGGCTCGCATAGCACTGTGCTTCACTTCATTAAGTGCCCCACAGCCACTGTTTGAAGGCAGATATTTTATTGTTGGAAACAATATGATGTATACATATGGTCTTCACTAAACATTTTACTGGCTCTAAGAGTTGGGAGGAAGCGTGCTGGGCCCATAACCCAGAGGTCAGTGGATTTGGGGCCCTGCTTCCTCTTCCTCCCTTACTCAGTGAGCGGATTTTGTCTTGCTTTTGTCCTCCTGCCCCTGAGGGTGCTGTCTAGTATCAAGCAGCATCTGACAAATAGTAGCCAGAGCCCAGCACACTGCATAACTTTGTGCCTCTTTTGAACTCTCAAAGCATTTTTCTTTCAAATATTCTGCCATTTTATCAGGGTCCTGTGTCAGGGGTGAACTTCCAAACCACTGGACCAGAATACTCCTTCAAAAGCTGGTTCTTTTTCTCCTACCTTCCATGCCATTCATGACTATCCACCCTCAGGGCAGATCTTTGAAAGACCCTCCGAAGAATCTCTTTTGTAACTCTAAACATGGTGTGAACAGCACCTAGGAGACTTGGCAGAGCTAGCAACAAGAACATGCTTTCCTTAATATCTCAGAGAAATTCTAAATCCTCAAAAGCTGTTATAACAAACCTGAAGGAGAGAAAGTGGGGGAAAAGCAGGGGAAAAGCATCCTCCCCTGTTTCCCCCACAGACTGGGTACTGCTATTAATGGACTCCTGAAAGCAGTGTCCCAGGTAAGGGTATGAGAGCAACACTGAATTCACATCCCAAATGACCCTCATTGCCCTTGATGTTATCATGTCATAAGGTGATATCTCACAGTGCAGCAACAAAGCAATCCTGATCCCTCTCCCTGCTTTGAAAAAGAGCACCAGGATGGGCACACAGCACATATATGGAAACATACACTGGGCTGGTGCCACAACCATCTGACAGACCAAGTAACATTGTGATCAGTGGCTCTGGATATACTACAACAAATGCTCAGACAGAATTTGTTTCCAACCCACTCTGGTCAAAACTGTTATCTCTTTGAGCCCCACTTTAGGGGCCAGTTAAGGTTATCATGGTTTAGGAATGGTATTCCCCAATTTAGTACTCCCACTGAGAATCTCCAAACCACACTACTCATTCCCCTCTCACCTCCCCCTTTACCCTTGTGGTGGGCAGCAGAGGAGAACTGGGGCACAAAAGGAAAAGATCACACATAGAGGTAAGAACAATACACTGGAAACAGGAAAGAGATAGGGAAACAAACAGTAACAGCAAAGATATGAATAACTAAAGTGCACAAAAGAGAGACTGATTCACATGCAAAAATGCTCACCACAGAGCTCAACCCAGCCACAGCCACAGAATCACAGAATCATAAAATCAACTAGGTTAGACCTTTTAGATCAAGTCCAACCTATGACCTAACAAGACTTTGTCAGCCAGACCATGGCATTAAGTGCCACATCCAGCCCTTTCTTAAACCCTTCCAGGGACAGTGACTCCACCACCGCCTTGGGTAGCCATTCCAATGCCCAATCACCCTGTCTGTGAAAAACTTCCTCATGTCCAACCTAAACTCTTCATAGGATTTGTGTTCCAGACCCTTCACCAGCCTTGTTGCCCTTCTCTGGATGAATTCCAGCATCTCAACATCCTTCCTAAATTGGAGGGCCCAGAACTGGACACAGTACCCAAGGTGCAGCCTCACCAGTGCCACAGGGGAAGAACGACTTCCCTGGTCCTGCTGGCCACACTATTCCTGATCCAGGCCAGGATGCCATTGGCCTTCTTGGCCACCTGGGCACACTGCTGGCTCATGTTCGATCGGCTGTCGACCGGTACCCCCATGTCCCTTTCTGCCTGGCTGCTGTCCAGCCATTCTGTCCCCAGCCTGTAGCGCTGCAGGGGGTTGTTCTGGCCAAAGTGCAGGACCCAGCTCTTGGACTGATTAAACCTCATGTTGTTTGATTGGGCTCATCTATCCAGCCTGTCCAGGTCCCTCTGCAGACCCCTCCTACCCTCCAGCAACACCACCCTGACTGATCCCTCTGGCTCACGACCAGAGTTACCCCACTGCTCCATGTGCTTCTTCGACCAGAAGGAACCTGTTCTCCACACCCCCAGCAATGACATGAGATTGTAACTGTAAAGAACAACCTCCATGTCCTGGCCATGTCCCTCCTGGTGACTGCAAAAATTAACTCTGTCCTGGCCGGAACAGGACACTGGCATGATCAATTCAAAGTTTGGATGACGGACAGTTTACTGTGTCTTTCTGTGATTTCCCAAAGCCTTTGTATTTCTTACCGCAACACATCTCTGAGGCTAGGGAAAGGAGACAGGTGGTCGTGAGCAATCACCTTGGCCTAACCTTAACTCTAACTCTAATCTTAACTCTAACCCTAACCCTAACACTAATCCTAACCCCCCCAAAAAAGAAGAAATAAAATCCAAAACCAAGGCTGACAGAGATGAGCTCTTCGCAGCAGTAGTGGCACTGAGCCTGCCGACAGCAGCCTGCATGAGGGGCAAAAGCAGGATCACCCCGGGTTGTGAAGGAGGGACAGGGACCCCAGGGTGGGCCGGTGTGTGGATCCCCCTTGCTGACTTTTTTTGAGGCTGGACCTCTTTTCCCCCCCTTTCCCTGGGCCACTCCACACAGGCTCCTAGTTTTTATCCAGTTGCCACACACAACCCATCACACTCAACTTCTCTACTCTCTAAAAAATTATATACAAAATTTGTGAAGATAGCAAAATTAAGCCCCCCCAGCAATAAGAAAGTGCCTGAAGTGTGTTACTCTGAACAGAGTCTCTTCCTGCAAAGCTAAGGGAACAGTTATACACACACTGCTAATAAATGATGGATAGCTAATATGACAACAACTTAAAAAGTGGTATTTCTACAAGTTTTTAAATATCACAGGAAGCTTAACTCAATCACTTTATTTTCTAATATATATTTACACAAAGGTCCTTATATTATTTGAATGCTTAGGAAACATAGGCATCATAAAAACAAATAATATATGGAGGAATATATGAAACACAGAGACATGCCTCAGATTTGTTCAAAGCTCTTTCTCTGTCACTACAAGATGTTGTGCAGACACTGTAAAAGACCTAAAGCTTCACATTCCCCTTGTAGGAATATTGCAACATCAATTTCCTAGCAAATTCTAGCCTCTCACACTCACAAATTTGACCAAAAATTCTCGGATTACATAACAGTAAAGTGTGCAAGTCTTTTAAAGCATTTTTATTTCTTGATGACAGTGAATTTTGTATATGCATGTATATATGGGGGTGTATATGCATATATATACATATGTGTGTGTGTGTGTGTGTGTATTTAATTTTTTAGTAAGTGTGGCATATAGTAAGAACCATGAATTTAAAGAATTTCTTGAGACCTGTATGTCCTTTGCTGATGATTGTTCCTTATCTTACAGTGCACAGAAGGCAGTTGGCTGAATTGAAGCTCCATTGAGTGAAACAATCGGATTCAACCAAGAAGAGAAGAAAAATGATCCTCTTAGTGGCGTTCCCTAGCACAGGAGAGAAGTGCTTACCTTGTGATGGTTATTGGCAGTTTGTACAAATGATAGTGCACAGGGGTTTAGGTTAACCTGTTTAGTTTTACATGACCTGAGATATTAAAAATATCCTTATTCTGAAGGGCTGCCAAGCGGTAACTCAGCATGAAATAAATTCTGGAGGCAGCATCATGAAATGGCATACACCGTTATTGAATTTTTAGTATTCAGTGAATATTGGTCATGATTTACAATAATTTTGAAAAATCAGCATCCCTAATGGGATTCTCTTATCTCTGAAAAGCGTTTCTGACATTCAGTAGTGCATCACAGATTTGATTTATATTTTTTTTCCTGGTATATATTCTAGTTATACAACAATATACTGAGATTCTGACATACTGCCAGTTCTCGCTCCTTAAAGAAGTGGGAACTCTTTAACAATAATGATTGGAAAACTAAGAAATGAACAAAGAAAGAAATCAAACTTTTCTGATTAAAACAATACACTTGTGAAGGAGGTTCAGAAACATCAGCCAAAGAAAGTGCAGCTTCAGCTTTTACATTGGTATTCTTTAATTTGTTCAGAAATCACCTACTTGCACTTCAGTGCACTCATGCCAAAGACCTTGTGACTTCAATATTTTTAAGCACATCTCCAAACACCTATCCTCGTCTCTACATTTCCAAAGCTTCCAAACATTCGTGGGCCATTTTAACTTTTCAGCTGGTGTGGTGGACATATTACTCCTTGCCTCATTATTGGTTTAGGTCTGTTGGATCTTCAGGCTGCTGGAAGTTATGCTTGTCCTGTGCTACTATTGTTTTGAGTGAGTTTTGCCTGATACATCCATTATCTATACACTAAATGCTAACTACAAGCTGAATACAACAAACTAAGCTGGTTTGATTTCTTGCAATAACTTCATATGAGGTGTTTAAGGGTGTTTTTAATATCTATTCTGAGACAGCACTATTAAAGCAGGTCCAAAGTGGTTTGGATTTCCACTTACATTTGAGAACATGAGTAAAAACTAATTCTTTCTGATTCAGGCACTATACTCCTTTTCTCTATGTGTAAACTAAGTGAATGCAGTATGTTGGGTGAATAGCTCATTCCTGAGAACACTGGAGTAAGCCAGGCAGCAACTCCCTGATTACCAAATCTGTGTTCATACCATTAAAAATTTTAAACTGAACTCTGGGTGTTCTGTAAATATTGTAAGTGTTGAAGTGGAATTTGGGGCACTGGTTTTAATTTTTAAAGTACCCTATAAATTTTGATCTCTGTTTGCCTGACAAACTTCCTATTTCCTTGCACAGAACTCAGGAGAGATCCAAGAGCTGAAACTCTGCTAATTTACATGAGAGGGAAGTGTTAGTAGGACTTCTTTTTCTCAAAAGGCTGGATTTTTTTTAATACTCTCTTCAACCAAAATACTATCACTGAATTCAAAGGAGGTCCAGATTTCACACTTATGATCTAAAACATGCCTTTTTCCTAATTTCACTCAGCCTAGATTCATTGGCTGTGAAAACACTCCAGACCATGCAATTGCTTCTAAGAGACAAAATGTAATGCAGATGGAGAAAGTCTGTGCTCATCACTCAGGAAGCAATGAAAAGTCTATTTGATTATCAGGCTGATAGTGCTTTGTAGCCATTGTATGTATTGTGGACTCAATTCAAAAGAGGGAAAGATGAACCAGGTATATATGAAGAGAAATATAAGTGTTAGGACACTACTACACACTACTCTCTAAGACTGAGGCAAATGAACCTGCCTGCATGGATCTCACAGAATGCCTATAAAACAAAAATCCCTGGTTTTACATGAGAAAACAGGAGGTCGGCCTTATTGGCAGCTAACTATGCCAAATCCTTGGCAGCAGACAATGAGTGTACAGATTGCTGTAAAAGATCAAGGTATTTACTTAATGATTTCTCAAATATATTGAATATATGAGGTAAGAATGAAATTTTTGCTGTTAGATAATAAACATTCAAATTCATCTTGTGCTTCATTCATTTGCTTTTTAACACAGCAGTTTCCATTCTGCCAAAGGAGAACTGGAATTACTTTGTGCTGCTAATCCTATCCAGGAAGGTAAACACAGTTTTAATTTTCAAACTCTGGTTTTCAGTATATGATGAACCACTGTATCTTGTAGTCTTGTATTATAGGGTCCATAAGTGATAGAAAAAGCCCATGTCAATAATAAATTATGTTTTCTTAAATGGATGTCTTTTTCATAGTACTTTGGCAGCTGAAAATTAGTAACTTCATTCTTTTTCCCTTTGCATATGGAAAAAGAAATGTAGGAGTGACTCTTTTCTGTGTTTTTTTTTTTTTTTTTTTAATTATATCTCTCTTTGCAAGCCTGCTTGAAAATCACCTCTGTGAGAATTTAGAGGACATGGAAAGATAAAATATTATTCTCATGAAATGCTTATGAAATCATTCCTTACTTACACCTTCAACAGCATTAAATACAAGTGTGCAAAATTTCAGGTCTAGAAGTGGCTAAAACTTCCTAGCAAATGAAGTAGTCAGTAAATGAAAAATCTTAAAACTTTATCATCACATTACTTAAAAGAAGCGGTTAGTAATGGTTCATACAAGGATACATAGAGGAGCACATAGATTGAACCTTTGAAGCTGCTATAAAAGGTAAAGAAGATCCTTCAAAAAATCAAAATAAAATTCAATCAGCAGCAAACTCCATATAGAAATTGATTTCCAAAATATACTGACATCTGTCATTCACATCAATGGCAAGTTTCGCATTGGCTTCAAACAGAATGTCATCAATCAATCCCATGGGAAACCCAGATTATCAGAAAAACTATACCTCATCTTGGAGTCCACACAGTTTTCAAACCTGATTTACGCTACATCAGAGTAAAGGTGTAGGCACACCACATCTAAGTAAAGGTGACACAGTTCTTTCTTTCTACAGAGTTAGATTCTTCATTAATATACCCATATATGAATAAACTGCATGAGGAAAACCCTTCAATTTTGATAAAATAATCAATCCTTTTCTTCTTGAAACTTAGCCTGCCAGCAATTTCTCATAACATGGAATGACTTTATTTTTCTTTGTAGTCAAATCAGTTAAAGTATTTTGAAGGGTATATCGCTTTCTATTTGATCAGTTTAATTTAAATCTACAAGATGCCCTCAGAGAGCTCATCAAAGAATATAGATATTTCAGTAGATTATTTTCTTTTCACTGACAGCAGCTCTAAAAGGTAGTGAACATTATTTACTTGAAAAGAAATGTTTTCCCTAATGCAATGATTGCTGGAAGAATCATTAGTCACAACAAAAGTTCAATGACTCAGTTAAATATATGTCTTATCTTATAATTTATATGTCGTTTTACTGTGTAGGATCCCTTGGGTCAAGTTTATGATAAACTAAAAGGACACAAAAAAACTAAATAATATTCGATATATAATGAACATGCGAATTAACTGGAAAATCGCTTTCTCTTAATTACCAATTTTTACATAATGACCCAATATCTCTTTGGTGTCTCCTAATGCACAAAGAGATAGCACATTGTGGATGTTTTTTAAGTGGCAATTACACCTCTGACTTAGTAGACACGGTTTATTGAAAATGTGCCAGCATTTAGAGACTTCAGACTGGGTTACAGTTCTGCACTGACTTTATTTTTCTTTATTTATAGAATCATGTTGTCATTTACAAGCTGAATCACACCTCGTCTGCCTGATGTAAACTTCAGGAAAAACTCTGCTCTACTATACTGGCATACAAAGCTTGGGATCTCTGTCTAAACACAGAATGAAGAGATTTTTATTGTCACAGAACTTGAGAGTATTCATTTCCTAAACCATCTATGCTATGAATATTCAGATTATTATATTCATCATTAAAAAATCCTCCAAGCCATCTCAAATGTAAATATTATTTACATTTATGTTAATCTTATTGGGATGTCTACAATACCCAATATGAATCAAAGCACAGATTAAAATGGAAAAGGCTGAGTTGCATCAGTACTTGAGCAAGCTGAAAAGCCTGTAATATTATTTAAAATGAGCTGGCTATTAAGCTGAATTTATTAGACACCCTTTTAAAACTAATTTCCTAATTGCATTTTTTCTTTCCTATAATTTGTTTCATTTAATATTCATTGGCCTCATTGTTACCATCTTTCATCTGGTCTGTCATTTGAGGTTCACTGACCATGAGGTTCCTTCCAATTATTTGATCTATTCATAGGAATATATAGGTTTGGTACTTAATTTCTAACATGTCACAATTTTTTAAATGCTATGTTAAAATGTAATGAAATGGGATCATAATGAAGTCATGTATTGTGTAATTTGGATACAAGTTCTCAACTCAAAGATCTTGATTACTACATTGTGTGGTCCAGATGACATATGGTTGCTTTGAAATTTATCAGACCAATTATCAATCATATCGTATCTAATTTCTTCTAAAATCGCACCACCTCTGGATTTAGGAAGAGGTAGGTTTTGTTTATATACCTTGTTAACTCCTCCACCAAACTGTTCCATTTTGTGACACTTTTGTCAACACCACAAACAAGTAATTTTTCATGCTTTCTTAGTAACTTCTAAAAACATTTTGCCTAGTAATCATTTTAGTTATTTATCTGATTAACTTAATCCAGTTATATGTAGGTATACATATGTGTACTGTATTAAAAAGTGAACTTTCTGTTTGGGGGCTGGTTTTATCTAGAGTAGAGTTGATTTTCTTCCCAGAGGCTGGACTGGGGCTGTGTTTTGGATTTGTGCTGAACACAGGGTTGATAATACAGAGATGTTTTTGCTATTGCTGAGCAGGGCTTACACTGAGCCAAGGCCTTTTCTGCTTTTCATGCTGCCGCACTGGTGATGAAGTTGGGGTTGCCTGGGAGGGTGGGAGGAGACACAGCCAGGACAGGTGACCCCAACTGACCAAAGGGATATTCCAGACCATGTGACATCACACTCAGTATTTAAAGTAAAGGGAAAGAAGGATGAAAGGGGGCACATTTGGAGTGATGCTGTTTGTCTTCCCAAGTTACATGTGATGGGGCCCTGCTCTCCTAGAGGCGGCTGAACACCTGCCTGCCCGTGGGAAGTAATGAAAGAATTTCCTGTTTTGCTTTGTTTGCTTGCATGTCTTTCTCTTTTCCCTATGAATCTGTCTTTATCTCAACATATGAGTTTTCTAGGGTTTACCCTTCTGATTCTCTCCCCGGTCCCACTGGTGGGGGAGTGAGTGAGCAGCTGTGTGGGGCTGGGCTGCTGGCTGGGGCAAAACCACGACAGTCTTATAACTCTGGGATACACTGTCTATCATTAACAGTACTTATATGGGTTAGAACAGTGACAGATGATCCCTCCCAGCCTGCTATTTGTCCTGAAATAGTATTTGAGATGAGATTTTTGAAATATGGCAGTGCATTTCTAATTTGTTTACGGCTGAAAAGTATATTCAAAAACTATATTAAAGGTATATTCTGGAAGTAAGCTCCTTTCTTTGAAAAAAATATTCATTCAAGAAACTCAAAATTTCCATGGGAATAGATTGTTTCCAGTTTCAGGGAATAAAACTACAAAAAAGACTTCAAAAACTAAAACAAAGCTTTTCAGGTCTGTTTGATTTAACTGGCTGGCTTTTGCTTTGACTAAAATCTTACCTTGTTGAATTGGGTCTCTTTCCTCAAATAGGAATCTTTTGTCCTAGTCCAGGATAGAACAAATATAGCAATGCTTGAACATATTCCTATGTTCAGATAGGGATACCCCTCCCTGTATTTGCTAGGGAGCTTCACCAACCGTTCCTTCTTCATGAGATCATTCCAAACACATGGAAAATAACTGTTAGCATAACTTTTCAGTGGGTTGGTGATCTTTCATCCTGTCATGAACAAACTCTTGTACAAGGCATTGTGTGAGGGAAAGGTTTCCTAGAATTATGTTTATGTTAGCCCAGAAGTTTAATATGTATTTAAAAAAATATAGGGTAACAACAACATGTTTTCATGCTTCTAGCATTGAGTAAATTTGCTACCTAGAAAGAAACATGCTCAAATTCCAAGGGTGCCTTTCATTTTGCCTGAGAGAAAGAGACAGAGAGATGGAGCATCAATACACACCCCAAGAACAAAGGAATGGGATGTGACTGCTTCAAGACTCCTGAAGGCAGATTTCCTTTTCTATAAGAAGTCTTTGCAGGAGATTCAAGGTCATGTGTCCCAGGTAATAAAGACAACTGTTTAACCACTGTTTCTTTCTCTAACACTTCCTTTGGCAAATTCAATCCTGTGGTGACTGAAATAAGGCATATTAGGCACTGCAAACACAAGTTTCATCTTGAAATAAATATGGTATGGACACTTGACAAAAAAAAAAAGATTATTGGTTTGTTTTGACAAACACAAGTAAACATAATATAAATGTTTGCAGTCCTATTCTTTTAGCCGAGAATGAATGCTTCTTATGCTTATTTCTAAAAAATTAAGACATTAATCTAAAACAATAGTTTAATATACATTACCTGTGTATATATCTATGCTGCCCGAGACATCAATAGATGGTAAATCTCTTGGTAAAAATTAAAATCCCAATAATAAGAATTTATTAAATATTATATGCTCAAAAATTAAGAAGAGAGTATTTTTCTTTGAGCACTGGGGTATGTCTTCACTATTCTTTGAAAGCAGCCTAAGAAGCAGCCAGTGCTTCACAAAGCAGCTTGTGATGTTCGTGACTGACCTGTAAACCTCTGCAGTGAAGGAGGACTCAGGGGCTGTGGCTGGGTGAAGCTCAGGGAGTGTGCAGGGTGTGACTGTCAACTTTTCTTGTAAAGGAAGCTGGCTTGATCTCAACACAAAGGGAACCAGAGGGTGACACCAAGTGTAACTTGTATCTGTATGGCTTTCCAGCATATTTTGCATTCCTCTGCTCAATCAAAATTTTTCAGATAAGTAAATATGATATCTAACATTTCAGTCTCCATTTGTGGGATATACAAAATTCTAGTCAGAGAGTATTGTACTCACACAACATTGCTTGCAGAAATGACAATAGGTAGCAAACAGAAAACCAGTCCAAGTGAGCACAGAAGCAACCTAACTATTTAGTACTAAAAGTAGTTATTTCTTAACAACCTTATCATAATCTAAAGAGAGTGACCACCAGCCATCTCTCAACCATATACTGCAGTTCTAAGGAACAAATCAACAGCAAGTTTGGTCCTGAGACCTGAGTCCTTCCACTAAAGCAGATTATCTTCAAGTGTAATCAGTGAGACTCCCTCTTCTTCTTCCATTTTTATACACTTGTGTAGTTTCTTGCAGGAGTTCTTGTAAGCCAGCTCAAGTGGAAGGATATGCTAAGTCATGACAGGCCCTCCATACTGGGTTTGCATGGCCAGGCTTTGGTAGTGGGCTGGCCACAGCGGTGGCTTCTGGGAGAAGTTGCTGGAAGCTTCCTCCATGTCCAGCAGAGCCAATGCCAGCTGACTCCAGGATGGACCTGCTGCTGGCCAAGGCTTGGCCAATTAAAAATTATGGTAATACCTCTGTGACAACAAATTTAAGAAGAAGAAGGGAAAAAGATATTGCACAGATGTAATTGGGGCCAGAGGAGCAGGGTGAGAAGATGCGAGAGGAACAACTCTACAGACAGCAAGGGCAGAGAAGAAAGAGGTGCAGGAGGTGTTCCAGGTGCCAGAGCTGAGATTCCTCTGTGGCCCATGGTGCAGACCATGGTGAGGCAGCTGTGCCCCTGCAGCCCATGGAGATCCAAAGGGATGCAGAGATCCACCCGCAGCCTCTGGGTGAGCCCATGCTGGAGCAGGAGGATGCATGAGAGGAGGCCGTGAACACATGATAGGCCTGTCCTGGAGCATACTCCTGGCAGGGACCCGCAGACCCATGGAGAGAGGAACCCATACTGGAGCAGATTTCCTGGTAGGATTGTAGGACTCATGACCCCATCGGGGACCCATGCTGGAATAGGCTGTTCTTGAACAACTGCACCACATGGAAGAGTGACCCACATTGAAGCAGTTTGTGGAAAACTGGTGCTCGTAAAATGAATTCCCATTGGAGAAGTTCATGGAGAACTGTCTCCCATGGGAGGGACCCCAGGGTGGGATCAGGGGAATGATTCTTCTCCCTGAGCAGCAGCAGGAACAACCTGTGATGAGCTGACCATAACCCTCATTCCCTGTGTCCCTGAGCCACTCTGGGAGGAGGAGGTAGAGCTGGGAAGGAGGGAAGGGTGGAGAAAGGTGTTTTTAACATCTTATTTTACTTCTCATTATCCTGCTCTGATTTTGTTAGTAATAAATTTAGTTAATATTCCAAATTTGAGTGTATTTTACCCACAAATCCAGAATGAAGATGAAAACTTGATGACATTCCTGAAAAAATACCAGCCAGAAGGAAAGAAACGACAAACATGTACTTCTGTGGTCAGAATGCTAGAAAAACTAAGCTAACTAAAACCTAAACTTGCTCCAAACCAGGAGAAGAGAAGCTTTGAAGTCTGCCATATTGCCAGGAAAAAAAACCATTAACTGGGTCAGTGGCTGTTCTGAAACAAGGTACCATCAACCTATTCACCTGGATGTTCCACTATCTTCAGACTGCTGGAATAGCATTCCTTCAGCCATGCTGTGGGCCACCTGAGCAAAACTTCACTCAGGACAGTTGGGATCCTGATGTCAAGACAGCTACACTTCCATATGCAAAGCCTTTCAGCTGAGTTCTCCCTCTCTCCCTCTGTCATTTAATCTGAGCACCAGGAATGTCAACAGAACTGTTCCAAGGTAGAAGACATACCTGAGCATTTCTGCTCATCTGTTCTGGCCACAGTCACCATCACTCTTTCCACTAGAATAACTGTAAGGGGAAGTGACTAAACATGATAGTCTTTCTAATTGGGCTGTAAAGGCCACTTAAGCAGCATAGATGTGCTCAGTTTGCTGTGCAAGTAACAAAAGTATCAGACCAGGTAGTAAGAGTTCACTCACAACTGAGAAATTTTAAAAATGCAGTTATATTACTTGACCTACCATCAATATTAATTTTCACTTTCCCAGTTTGCACTCAAAAAAGGAAACAGATATATGGTATACCCTTGATACTAATAACTCCTGGGACATATTTATATACATGCTATACATTAGGCTAGTTCCTAAGCCCTATAGAAACATAGCTATACTGTGTATGTATGACATGAAGATGATTGATCTGGGCTTCAGAGTATACGTGATCAATTGTACAAGTCAACAATTATTTTGGACAAAGAGGGTGTAAACAATGAGAATGTGTTTTTCTCAATTATTATTTGTACTGGTCTCACACATCAGCATGTGGCAGGAATTGTTCCTTTCAAAACTTGCAACAGTTGATTCTTATGTATTCTAAACTTCTTTGCTGACAGCACTTGAAAGGAGATTTGGTTTTTTCTGATGTGTTAGCAGGAGCATGTATTATGTAGGGTTACTTTAATGGCTACTGCTGCATTAAAACATTCACAACATATTGATTGAGGGAGAAAGGTGGGAATGGCAGTACTCAGTGAATCTCAAAACATAGCACCTTGAATATTAAGGAACTTCTAAAATGTTTATCCTTCTAAGCAGTCTTGTACAGAGAGAAGTCAGATAGAATCTAGGGTCTAATTTATTTCATTTTTCTATAAAAATTATTTCTAAAATTGAGTTATGCATCTTGAATTGAGATAAACAATTTTTTTCAAATTAGATATCACCATTTACAACTCCGTTTTATTTCTGTATATATGTGTAGGAGCTTGGGGTGGGTTGGACGGTCAGGACGGACGGAGACGAGAGATCTCTGAAGTCAGATCTTGGAACATGCGGTTTATTGCAAAGGGCGTGGGTATAGGGGCACTGCTTAGAGCTGCCAGACTCAGCTCGGAGCAGGCCCAAGAGAGCAAGAGTGTAAAAGTAAGAGCAAGTAGGTAAGAGCGGAGTAAGAGTGAGCGGAGAGGAGGTAAGTAAGAGAGTAAGCAGGTCAGGGAGTAAGTAGAGTGTCAGAAGTCCTGGTTACAATACAATAAATCATCTTCTGTACTGAATATTCTAATTTTCACTAGCCAATCTAGTACAAGATACAAATCCTATAGCATTTACATACAGCCTATAAGAATTGTTATATTACCATAGAGTGTTACATCTTAACTCCTAAAAACTACTCTTTGGACCCCTTCTGCTGAGCTAGTAGGGTCTGCTCTGACCCTTGGACCTGCCTGCAAGCAGAGGGTATTGTTCAATCAAGAGGGGATTACCTTCAGTCGGCCATACCATTGTTTTCCAGTTGTTCAGTAACTAAGACTTGGTATCTCAAAGGTGGCCTTCATTTCGATGTCGCTTATAGTTTTCATATTCCCAAAATCTTTTGTCAGGCAATCATATTTATAAGGCTTTCCTGTTTCATCTTCCCCAACATATATGTATATATCATTCCTCTCTATGTGTATAAACATTTCTTGTTTTGCACTACCCCTCTTGACTTCTGCAGCAAACTGTTGGCACTTTGGCTTATGAATTTGTGCAACACATGTTAGTGCCATCAGACAGAACTTGTGCTACAAGGGGTTTTACTTATTTTTAGATATTATCTCAGCCAGAATTTCTGACCTCATCAGCTTTTTTACCTCTAAGAAAGAGGGGCAAGGTACAACAACAGGTACTCCTCAAATGTACTTACTACGGTTGAGAAATTCATTCAAACAGGCATAAAAGATCCAACACCCTGTTTCCAATATAGCCTTAAATATATAAAAAATTAACCGAACTTCCTGAAAGGAAGTTAGTTTGAAAAAAATCACCTTATAGACACAATCATTTTAACGGCCAAGTGCAAATTAGGACCAACCACAGTTTGAAGTTGTTTCTTTTCTAGATTCCTTCTAACACAATGGTGACCATGCTTCCAGGCAGTGATTATATAATCATAGACCACACTATGAAGTTTGGGTTACCCTTCAAGTAACAATTCCAGCAGATTAGACAGTTAGGTTAGGGTCTGCTTAGCAGTCAAAACACAGAGAATTTAAGTTGGAGCAAGCCAGCAGCTTTGTTAATACAGAGCTCCAATAACTGCTAGAGATAGCATCTACACTGTACAGATCACTCTTCTTTCTAATTAAATCAGAACTCAAAAGAGAAAGAAATGCTTTATTGAAGCTATAATTTCTATAAACCAAGTAGTCTGCAATCCTCCTGGTTTCCATGGCAATAGGCCTGTCATAGGGACATTCATTAGCTGCAGCTGTTATCACTGCAGGTACACCAACCTCACATTGCAAAATACCTGCCGTAAAGTACAATCTGAATTAGATCCCAGAGATATTAATGAACATTTCCCCATACTATAAAAGATTGAAGTCCCAGGAGTGCTCCCATCTCGTGCTTATCAAGACCTCTTTGCTCTGGTTGAGATTTCACAGTGTTTTTCCCTCCCTTTGCCCGGGGAAGTCAGTTTGCAGGTTCTGTCACCCACCGACGCAGGCTGGCTCGATAGGTCGAGCTCTGGCGTGCCCTCGGTCAGAGGAAATGCAGTGTCACCTCCATGACATCCTAAAGGAACCCCTTCGGTGGAAAGGCAGGGCGCAAGCTGGATGCGCGTGCTGCTTCCTCCTCAGAGGAGGCACAACAGGCAGCCGATGTCTGGGCTTGTGTCAACCCAGAGGTAAAGGATCAGAGAGGGGCCTCTGGTGTGGGTTCCAACAGGTTGATTGCTGGAGAGTCCAGGGACCAGAAGGGCCCCGAGGAGGGTTGTGCATGCCCTTTTATAGGGGGGTGGAACAAGGCAGGGAAAAGGGAAGCAGCCAATGGGGTACAGCCAAGGGGGAGGATAAAATTTAACAAGAACCAATAAGGGAGACAGGGAGGCAGGAGTCATAACAGAGAACCAATGAACAACCGAGCAAAAGAGAACTTTCCAGAACAGGGGGAGGTAACTTGGGCCCGGGAACCACCCAGGGGGATGCGGCTTAGACCTCCGAGCTGTCCCATGATCCACCCTCCGACCCACTGTCCTGGGCGGGGAAATCCACCCAATGGATGGCCCTGGCTTGAGTGGCATTTAACGATTTCAGCTCATGAGTGGGCTGAGCCACCCCAACAACCAACACTTCATTTTTGCAGGAGGAAAATAGTCTTTAGCAATGTTTCAGCCACAAATGGAGTAATCTGTTGGCTCTCAGCCCCATGCATGGGACTTTTACCCTCCAAGGCATGCCTTTTCTATCCTTTTTTCAGCACCTTGAAATGGCATCATTGCACTATAGCTGTTCTATTCCTGGAGCTTACATTTTAGTGCCAAACCAGACGGAAGCATGGATTCTTCAGAGTTACCTTGAAGAATATGCAAAGATGAGGAAATGTACATCCACCTCACAGATGTCACTGGCAATGACTTTGGCCATGAAAAATCAGGCAGTGTTGATGTCTTAGTTGCAAGGTGGAAATGCTCATGTTCGAAATAAGGGCATCACAAAAATCACTCAAAAAAAAATCAAACATGCTTTCCTCGTCTATTCAAATTCACCTAATGGGACTGAGGATTTTCCCCAATACCTTCAGAACCGTGTCAGCCCTCTTCTTATTTTTCAGCTGTTGCACATCACCATCGCTTTGGCAACAATTCCAAGGAAATCACATCAAATATTTCCATTTTAAAATACCATACCACAAATTTCTTCCACTGCTAGGCATTTTATTTCTTGTAGGAGTTACATTACAGTTACAAAGCCTCCCATTTTGAAGTGTTTATACAATCTCTTCCAGTTTGCCACTGCACAGTATAATATTGAAGATTTCACTGATGTCTGAAGTACAATGTATGTCTAACTTTCTGTGAGCATAAAGGACTTTAAATATCTCTAAATAGTGAGATATGTTTATTACATCTGCCAGCTTCAAATTTATTAATTTATGGATAATTTAAAATTGTTCAACATTTCAACAAAAATTGGGGTTATATCCTGATCCGTAACATATCTATCATGACTGCCAGAGTTAAATGTTGTATTTAAAACAGATTTATCATACACTCTGGCTCTTATATTTATAGAGCACAGGATACAATGACCTCTGCAGCAAATGACAAGACAATTCAAGTGAGTGCTTTATGATACTGTCTTCTGCAAAGCAGGTGTGCTATATTGCTACACAAACAGGTTGTAATGGAAACCCATCAACTCACCTTCATAAACAGAAACACAAGCTAGTAAATAAATTCAATTATTGTTGGGCCTGCAACCTCAATCTTTAATTTACTACACAAGTCAGCTAGAGAAACACTTCCATCAAATATATTCAATGTTAATCAGAAGCAACGAGCTCCTTTGGAGAAGAACCATTTTATATCTTCTCAAAGTTTCATTAATAAAGCCTTCCTGGTGGCACATAGGGTCATGAAATATAGTCCTCAGGAGACATACTACATGAAGTTATGCAACTGTAAAATATAGTGAAAGTGTTACAGTTAAATCACAGAAGGATCCTACAACAGTGCCATGCTGCACAATGAAAAGCAAAATAGAAATACAAGATCCCTCTTCCTGTTTCTGCTAGAAACCTGTTACAGAATCAGTTTCACAGAAGATTAGGGAAAACCAAGGCTAACTGTATTACCAAAATACACTGAATTCCCATTCTCTCAGTGGAAAGCCGCAAGGCTAAATACTGTCTGCAACAGAGAGCAGGGCCATTTATATCTCACTGATCCTTTGCCCCAGCCTTGGCCCCATCGATAGGCCACTGTAATTAATCCAAGCCCCAGGGGAGCACTGTACTGGACAAGGTAAGTGCAGCCCATGTCCTTTGGCCACTCCTCCCCTTTGGCATGGTGTGACCCTTCCCTCCTGACCTAACTGTGTCAGGAAACTGGATGTTATTACTTCTCTTTGGTGTGATACAAAGCAATAAAGAGAAATGGAGAACAAAAATTTCTTTTACACCATCCGCTCAAAAACAATCAATTATGATAAGAAAAAAATGTTCCCAAAGAAATTCTGATGCAGAGAGGTGGAAAAGCTCACAAATTTGTTAGAAAAAGAAGTAATCAATATAAATGCATTTGTGTTGAAAGACGGAATGCTATTACCTCTCCCTGTCTCTATTTGTTACAAAACTGCCTCAGAACAATAACAGTAAACAAAATACTACATCAATAAGCTTTTAACATGCAAATCACTTTTTAAAATAAAGTTAATTTAATATTTGATTGCATTATTTATTCATCATCTACGACCCACCCTTGTGGGGAAACATTACCTCCTTGTTAATCAAAAATGACTTCCTCTTTGAATGCAAACCATATTAGCACTCCAAAGGGATATTTTTTCTTTTGCTTTACAGTGTTTTTCCCTTTAACTTAGTATTTGTTTGCTTAATTTTTTGAAGCATTGCTGAGCTTTTATTTACTTTTTTAAGGTGTGAGTGAAGGGTGGGAATTTTGGCACTGTTGACTGAGAGAGAAAGGGGTATGTATGGAATAGGAGTACACCCTGCCTCCTTACAAGCTCTTAGGGCAGGAAGACTGAGTAACATTGGACCTTCAAAACAGGTAGACTTGGTTTTTTATTTGAGGAATTTTCTTAATTTCTTAATGATAATTAACATTTCTTTCTCTAAGTTAGCCAAGTTGGCACACTACTCCACGAAAAAAAACCATAGTATCAGTTTGGGTTGGAAGGGACCATTAGCAGGGACATCTCCCACTAGATCAGGTGGCTCAGAGCCCCATCCATCCTGTCCCCCATGGATATGGCATCTACCACCTCTGTGGGTAACTTGTTCCAGTAGTTCACTATCCTCATTGAAAGAAAAATCTTCCTTTTATCTAGTCTGAACCTACACTCTTTTCTTTTGGTTTATAACCATTACCCCTTGTCCTCTCACAACAGGCCCTATTAAAAGATCTGTCCCAATCTTTCTTATAGGTGCCCTTTAGATACTGGGAGGTTCTATAAAGTCTCCCCAGAGCCTTCTCTTTTCCAGGCTGAACAATCCCAACTCTCAGCCTTTCCTCATAGGAAAGATGTCATATCCCTCTGATAATTTATGTGGCCCTCCTCCGGACCCTCTCCGACAGGTGTAGAGGAAGGAAAGGAAGGAAAGGAAGGAAAGGAAAGAAAGGAAGGAAAGGAAAGAAAGGAAGAGGTTCGCCTGACTGATGCCAGAGTCCCAGGGGGCCACCTGCAAACAGCAACCCCCACAGACTGCATGTGTGAGCAAGAAAGAGCTTCTTTTGCAAGTCAAAGTAAATATTTAAATACTGAAATTTCAACAGTATGTAAGGTCACATTTATTCTTGTACACTTTGCATATAAACATGACAGGCAAGTTCTACTTTAGTAGATTGATAAAGGCTAGTTAAAAGACTTTACTACAACCTTAAGAAAAAGTTCATATGGAGACTTCTTCTGCCCTTGCTGAGTAAAAAAAATACACATGTTCAGGTCCTAGGTGGATTGGAGAGACTGCTATTGCAGTTCACATTATACAGACTAAGAAACAACAGAGTATTCACTCTTTCACGGAGACATGCAAAGGTTTTCTGTTGCCGGCACGTCTGAGCAACAGATTCCACACACTGCAGTAAAATCCCACCTACGACACTGCTTTTGTTTTGCTTCTTTTTATGTATTAGTTGTTTTAATTACCAGTAGTGACTGGGGAACCTTTGTAGGAGGCAGCTGTGAGTGAGGAGACATAGATCTACTAGGTAAGACCTTTTTTTTTTACACAGTTACCTCTTTAGCAATGAGACAAATAATAAGAGGGAGTGCCAACAAACACCAAACTGGGGCAATATTTTATGGTAAATTAATATTAGCTTATAACTCCTTAAAGCATGAGAGAAAAGAAAAAAACCACTTGTAAATTGACAAGTAAAACTCTTAAGTAGAACACTGAATTCTGTATATAAATATCCCTTCAAAATATTACAGATCACAGCATACACTTAAGTACATTTTCATGCCCTTGACTTACATGCTGTTGGACAACTTTTCAAATTTGTCATACAACAGTAAGAAGTTAACTATGTAATTGTTTCTTATTTACTTACTCATTATTGAAATCCTGCCCTCAATAAGCATTTTAAATCTTGTAGAAAATACTATTTTTCTTTGGAAACTGTAGAAAGCTATAATTATTACTAGAAAGGCTTGAAAGCAAATAGATTTCACAACACAAAAGCAACTAACTAATGAAAGTATGCTTTTATTTATGACATATTTCATTTGCACATTTACATAGGCACCATGCATGCTTGTAATTACCACATCCTTGAATACAATGTGGAATATGTGTGTTAGACACATCCATTCTGCCCATCCTTCTACATACTGAAGAAATATAGACACCTTCTGACTTCAGTGCTTGGAACACTTTGTACCTAAATGGCAATATTAGATTCAGAGTCACAAAGCCACCGTTCAACTCTGAGGCATCACTGTGACATGGCCTAGACATCCCCTGTACCTAAAACCAGCTGTGGTGTCTATTCATTAAACTTTCTCCTTGTTATTAAAACAAGGGGTTTGTTACCTTCAGCTGTTCCTCAACACGCAGTCAAATTGCAAGTACCAAGGACCAGACACCCTCTGTTTGGTTATAATCACGTCTGGGGAAAAAAAACCAAACCAAACAAACCCAAAGCCATTTCATCATACCTTTTCTAAAATTTGAAATTTGTGATACTTCACTAATATTTAACACTTATTATTTGAACAACTGACAAAGGAGACTGTTGCTACCAGTCCACATAACTAACCTAAACCAGAGTTAGTCATTGCTGGACTTAAGTAGAAGAATATTAGTGTATTTTCTACATAAGTAGAAGAGAATGTTAGTGTATTTTTTCAAATTGTGTGAATACCTGTGTATTCTTAACACAATAATTTTTTACACTGTCTTCATCCAAAATAGGTAAGTCGCACTCCATACTCTCCTTGTACATTATGTCTGTCCATATAGGTATAAAACTAGAGAATGCAGACATTTTAACGATTGTCTTCCAAAAACAGATTATGTTAGTCCTTGAGAACAGGACCCAAAATTAAGATGTTCTCTGCATGCATACAGTATTATGTATGTTTTGAATGCACAACATCTTTCCAATATGCTATCTGGAATAAACTCAAGAGAAAGCATTCATATATTAGGATGGAGATTGAAATGTTTCATCATCTGTTCTGAATTCTTTCCCTTAATTCCGAATATGCAATGCTGAACCCTCACAACAAATTAACTGTACTTCTCTCAAAATGTTTTGTGCTTCCTTTTCAAACATTTTACTTTTTTGTCTTGGAAGATAGCACTCAAAAAAGTTAAAGACTTTTCTCTTCAAGTTCCCTATTTGAACTCTTATCTACTGATTTGCACCTGAACTTTTGATCCTGTGATAGAATTTTTAGCCATCAGCTTTAGCAATACAGTAGGGATCATAACAGGTAATTTTCTTAACTATGAACTGCAAAATTTCTTAAGAATAACAGTATGCAAGCACCTCTGCAGCAGTGCATTAAGAAGAGCATTGGCAGAAGGTTGACGGAGGTGATCCTGTCCCTCTACTCATCCCTACTGAGGCTGCTTCTGGAGGGCTGTGTCCTGTTCTGGTCTCCTCACTACAAGAGATACATGGAGCTCCTGGAGTGGCTCCAGTGGAGGGCAATAAAGATGAGTAAGAGGCTGGAGCATCCCTCTTATGAAGAAAAGCTGAGGAAGTTGGATCTGTTCAGCCTCAAGGAGAGACAGCTGTGAATGGACCTCACCAATGTCTATCAGTGACTGAAAGGAAGGTGCCAAGAAGATGGACCAGGCTCTGCTCAGTGGTGCCGGGCAATATGACAAGAGGCAACAGGCAGAAACTCATATTCCACCTGAATATGAGGAAGAACTTCTTTACTGGGCATGTGGTCACGCTCTGGAGCAGATTGCCCAGAGTGGGTGTGGATTCTCCCTCACTGGAGATATTCCAGAACCATCTGGACACAATCCTGTACAGTGCTCTCTAGGACGACCCCTCTTGAGCAGAGAGGTTGGACCAGATGCCTACTGTAGTCTGTTCCAACCTTACAGTCTGTGATTCTGTATTCATTCAAAAATACATGTGCACATAAACCTTAAGGGAATTATGTAGTCAAATCTTTAACATGGAATAACTCCCCTATATTCTGGTCAATAAAACCCAGTGGCAAATTACAGTCTCTGCTTGATAACTTATGTCATATAGTAGCAGATGCATAACTTATCTGTGACCAAGCAATGTGAATTGCACTCTGATCCAGAAAAATGCCAGCCATTTCTACGTATTTTTCTCACTTTCTTTATCATATTACTTGCTGCTCATGTCTAACAGACTTTAGTGTTGCATTAGGGTTGAACAGCTGAAACCCTTGAGATTTAGGAATACAGACTGGATTTTTACGATAGCCAATTCCTACATATCTGCTTGTCATTTGGTTTTATTTGCAATTCAGAAATGTTTTGTCAGAAACATTTAAGAAAATAATTACCTGGCCTTGATAAACACACAACTCAATAGCAGATTATATTCTAGGTCAGCTCCAATAGATCACATTTATAGCCTCATGAGGTGTTAGCAAAATAAAGGAAAAGGTAACTTCTAAGAAAGGAAGCCTGAACAATACATACACACTTTCATTTTTTTAAATTAAAATAGAAATAAAGCTAAATCCCTTTTTCTTTTTTTCTAGAAAAAATTGTTCTATTTTTTCCTGTCTTCAGTGACTGACTTGGTTAATTTAGAACATGATGGCTTCCTATGCCAGGACATTGAGGGGTTCCTGTAACAAGAGGGTCATAAATGTTCATTCACTTTGTCTGCCAAAATCATTAGAGCATGCTATAGTCTTCTGTTGGTGAACATCGAGGCCTTGCATACCCTTTTAAGGGAATAAAGATGTGGCTGATGTTCGTTTTCATAACATACTTTAACCTCCGACACCGTGGATACAAACCGTCTCCATATAAATCAATAAGCCCAGACAAGAGAGCAATGAAGGACACACGCACTCCAAACCTGAAAATGAGTAAGGGAGATATTCTCTAAAAGGAAAAGGAAAAAAACCCACATGTGACTAGGTTGAGGATGGATTCATTATTTTAAAAGTAAGCAGAGAAAACTGAGAAATGCATAGACAAGTATGTAGGGCACAAGAATGTAAACTCATGTGGGCTGCATGCTAGTGAAAGACTTTAAGGCTTGCAGCTTTAAACTACACTTAGCAACTGGAAAAGATTTCTAGGCTAACATTTGGAGGATGTACCTCTGCTTTCCACAGAAGATAAGATTCTGTTTTGCCCATAGAGAAGTTTGCCACACAGGCTGTATGTGCAACATACGAGTGTATACTTGTGCATTCCCCAGTCTGACAATTTTTTGTTTCCTTTACATCTTCTGGCTATCAGGCCAGCTGTCTTTCTGAACTACTTTCATAACATTTTTAAATGATATGAAAGGAATAAAAACAATCCCTCATGAACTTCCAGTATTTATTTTATCAAGAAAATACAGAGTCGAAACCTAGTAATCATTCAATACCAATCAAATTAATAAAGGGTAACAGTATTTAAAGACACAGAAAAAAAAAGCAACAAGCACACCACATTGATCCTCACAGGAACTCCATTGCAGTCAATGGTGTTATACGACTCCATCACCTGCAGTACCTAACAATTTTGGAGGAGTGCTTAAAACTCTCAGAAAAAAAAATTTGAAAGGATACACATTTAAGTTCAGTCAGAGTTCCCTAGAAATGCACTGTTGTCGATAAAAATAATTTGAGCTTGGGAATAAACATTACTTCACAGGTTTTTCACCCCACCCATGAGGTAAAAGAAGGCATTAAAGGAGGTTTTGATGTTGCTGAAGTACAATAGAGCTTCTACTGAGAAAAGAAATTGGGATATGAATTTACAAGAAGATGCTCAGTGCTTCTCAGAGTTACATTTGTCTCCTTCCTTACTTGGCTTCACTAAATTATTAACAGAAACCTAATCTGGCGCCAGATAACCAAACCAAAAACATTTGCTGGATAGTGACATGGTAAAAAGAGAGAGGCAAAGGCTGCTAGAGTTAAAATAGAGGAGCGCATATGTATGTACATATATACGTATATAATATGTATATTAAAAATATGCATTCTGCATGCATGCCTGCACACACTCCCCTACATGGGAAAAATAACAAGTGCCCACATATGGAGAAGTAGAGGTGTGCATCTACACAAGGCAGTTTTATAGCAGCATGATTACCTATTTTAAATGATAACACAGTCACATAAACATTCTACACTTACAGTAAATTCCAAAACACAATAAATTCAAACAAACATCTTGCTTCTGGACCATTACTGCTATGCTCAGAAACCATTTCCCCTGAGTAAATAGATTTGTGCAGTGCAAACACTGTGGCAGGCTCAGATGAGCACTGGAATGGACACTCAGCTGAAGGCTTGGGACTTGGTAAATTTTTGACATGTGAAGTATCAGCTATTACAGGCAGCAGGGACTGCTTTTGGCAGTGATTGTAAGTGGCAGCAAAAAAACAAACAAAACAAAAACACCTTCAGTGGTCCTGTTTTCCTCCCTCTTCCAGGTGACAGAAAGAATTCATAACTAAATAATCTGAAATCAATATGTGTACTTGGTCACAAGGAGAAAACAATCTCTAACAGTGTAATGGTAAATCAGTTGAAATCGTGATTAAATATTTAAATGCATCTTGAAACACTAGTTTTATAATATTTAAATGAATTTTGAAAATAGCTGCTGTTCAACTAGACAACCAAAAGGTACATAACAAAAGTGAAGCATTTAAAAAATGGTCTTATTCTGATAAGCTATCTGAAATCTGAGTTCCACCTCACTGATTTTTTCAGTAGCATATTTTCTTCTCATCTTTGGCAATTAGTAAAGGTTCTGTGGAAGAGACGTTTATCCATTAATTGGGGCAGCTTATAATACAATTCACATTTATGTTTCAATGTGTTGGCAATGTAGAACTTTGTGCACACAAAAAAATAACGTATTTTTAACTTGTGAATTAATAAAATCAAATAGAGTACAAATATTTTTGGTTAGCTAAGGTGACTCTCAATGCTCTTTAAGAAGTTTATAAATGTTATTATAGAACTGACTGTAGGAGAGAAAAAGTCAAATTTTCCAAGAAAATAAGCAAAAAATTAGGGTGATAAATTTGGAAATACAACAAATTACATTAAGTTCACTAATTTTTCATTTTATTCTGCAAAAATTCCAATTTTCACTTGAAATGAACTTCATAAGTAGGCAACCTTTCATGCATGAAGTATACTCAGAGGAGTTAAATGCATGAGGAAATTAAAGACATCAAATTCCACAAGAAACTTAGAAAAGTCTTGACTGAAGGCACCCTGAATTTTTCCTTACTTTTAAGGAAGGTATGATGTTTCTCAGAGTGGGTAGACATTAACTTCCTGCTCTTAAAAGAACTGCTTTTCAGATTCCTCTCTCCCTCCCTCCTGCTCTCTCCTTCCATCCCTCACCACCTCTCACCCCATTGGCAACAGAAAGAGCCAGATTATAGGTGGTTAAAGTTGGCCATAAGAGATGGTGGTTGGAGCTGGCCTCAGTTTCACTTGAAGAACTCTCCTGAAATGAACTGTTTTTCAAGCGTCCTTGCAATTTTCTGGAGACGCTTTCTTTTCTGCAGGAAATTTCAGGCTGCACAGTTTACCAATTTCTTGGTTTTTCAAAGTATGTGATTGTCAAAACTAAAGCAGCAGTACTTTCAGAGAGGCTACTTGCTGTTTGTCCTCATAGTCATGGAACCTGACCTGAATTCCTGACAGCAGATACCACCAGATTAAGTTTCATGAACTTCAGTATGCAAAGCCTGTTTTAAAATGTTAGACCCCAGTTCAGCATTTTTCAGGGTCTGATCATCAAAAAGCAATGTGAAGGCAGGGAAGCAAGGTAGGGAGGGTATCCTCATGGCCCTTCTTTAGGGATTTCATCAAATACCGGAGGATTTGTTTTCAGAGCTCAGTTGTGTGAATCCGGCAGCACAGAACTATAAGCCTATTTAATATAGCCCATCTGCTCTTCAGAAACAGGCTGATTTGCAGCTTTGTGCTGAACAATACTTATGAGCCACCAATTCCTCTTTAAATCTTTTGGTGTTCTCTACAAAATCTCTTGTGTTGACTTAAGATGAGGGCTGAGAACTGAAGGACAACTTTTCTGCTTTTTGCTTTTTTCAAAGCCACCCATGAAAGCAGTCTTTTTCTATTTAGGGCCAAGTTAAAGTATTCTTCTGTTATAAACAGAGGTTGGAAGGGTGACCTGCCAGGAATCACTAATATTTTTAAATGTTGGGACATTTTCCTCTCCCTTTGTATAAATATTTATACAACAAATATTGCATAAATATACTAAGTCATCAGGCCTTTTCTTTGTTTCTCGTAATTCTCAATTGGCTGTATTTCATTTTCAGTCTTTCAAAAAAACAGAAATTGTAGTTTTTGTATTCCTAATTCTGCTGGAAAACATCTTGAAAAGTACTAGATCTTATTTACTACATCAGTCTTAATGAGCTGAGAAAGAAAAGACTTACAAGCCTCTAAACACAGATTCTTTCCTATTAACTATGGAACACTAATTGGCATTAGCTAAATGTTAAAGGCAAACTAAAATTCAAAAGTCCCAGCTGTACATACCATTCCTTTTACATCAGTCTGGTGCTTGACAGAAAGTCATTCAGGGCAGGCTGGAAATTTCTGACGTTTTCTTAACAAAGATACTGGCACCAAATTGAATATATACATAACTTTGTATGTATACACACTTTGTCTCACACGTATATAGACTGATTTGTGCCAGTTTTGAGACGGGTAGGTAGATGTCTATATTTCTTCCTCCAGTGTAGTTCATAACAACCCATCATTCAAGGATGTAGGTGGTGGAGAACAAGATTTGTGAACAAAGCAGATAAGGTGCCTGGACTTCATTCTCTCCTGCACTTGGCTGTGAAGTTGTTGGAGAGTCTTAGCCCTGACAATCTTTCATTTCACACAGACAAACGTAGCACTGAAGATTAACCTTGACCTTTCACACACCTGATGAATGTTCTCACCACTGTGTTAAGTCTCTGTCCCTGTCTCTGAACCCAGAGCTCTAAACCCTCGGTTTTTGGAAGGATAATAAAAAGGAAAGTAATTCCCCAGGAATTACATCATCCCCATTTTTTGCTCATACAGGCTTTTTTTGTTTGTTTTTCTCATCAGATATAATCAATACTAGACCCTTTTAAAAGTTATTTAGACACTGTAAAAGGGCAAACGATGGGAAAGTTGTTTTGGAAACATTACTGGGTGGGTGAATCTTGAATTTTTAGGTGCTTTGACACTTATAAGGAGTTGGTCATGTGCCGTGTGTGGTGTTCGGGTGGAGGGGGGTTCACTGCGTTTTCCCCTGAAGCGTCCCTGGCAAGAGATCGCTTAGGGTGCGGCTGTGTAGCACGCTAGCCAGCTCACTCCTTCCCCCCTGCGCAGCTGTTTCGGCGCAGATCTCTCACATGCACACACCCAAGCCAGACAGCTCAATCTTACCAGAGACAAGGAGTTAGGAGGGCTCTCCGCATGGCAATTCCACGGACAAGGTTTATTCCTTCCTCCGCAAAGGGAGACCAGAGGCGAAGAGAGGGCGGGTAACGCGCGATCCAGCATTTCGTACTCGGCGCGGGCAGAGCACCGCAGCCAATGGTCTGAGGGCACGGGGGCGGTACAAAGGCGGGAATAGGGTAGGGAACCAATAGGGAAGGCTGTGTAGGGTTACAATTCATTCACAAGGCGTTGTGGGAGAGGCTTTTCCTTTCTTTACATGAGGTGAGAAGGATGTTTTCAAACCTCTGAGTTTTTCCACCAGCAGGCCTTTGCTATTTCGGGGCTCCCTGGCCCCGCGGCCATCACAGCTGCTGGCTCAGTGGCTCAAGAGTCATGCACAGCTCGGAAAGAACACTGGGGATTAGAACCTGGGCTCTTAAAAATTCAGACCAGAGGAGCTGCATTAAATCAGAATTTCTAGTGCTGGGAGTGTGCTTAGATACAAACTTGACAGCAGTACTGGCAACAGCTGGAATGCTTCTGTTTAAAATTATATACTGTGCAGAATGGCATAGTTCTTTGATTGAATATTCTTTATAATCCCAATATATGTGTTTGTCATAAGGTAATTATACAGTGCGAACATCTCTCTGCGTGATGACATCGTTCTGCTAACTGTGCTCAAGCACTAAATATATTATCTGCATTTTCCTATGTGTCTGGCTGGATGCATACACACTCACACATTCACATTAAATTCTGTCTGGTTGATACTAATTACATTAAAAGTAAAGCTAAATGGCAGTAAAAATAATTTGAAATTTTGAGCTTTAAAGTGTACTCTTTTGTTTATGATATTAAGTTGTTTGCTTGTTTGTTTGTGCTCAAAGATGTGTGGGAGATTCATAATCACTTATTACCCATGTACAACATTTTTTGTCATCTGTTCCTTGTACTTCTTATCAAGGCACTTATCTTAGCCCCCATAAATTTATTCTACTTCCTACACATCAATTAGAAACTGGCATATACCTTAATCAAGGTATATGTACATGTCTACAGCAAAATATAAAAATATTTTTATTAATTTATCACAATTGTTGGGTTTCTAATCTAATAAGTTATTCTAAACGACTGTGTTACAACCCTAACCATCACATGGACAGTGAAAGTAATGCACTCAGAGATAACAGAAAAAAAAGCCTTAAGCTACATTGATCAAGGCTACACACCATTTTTGTTACTATATTGCCTTTGCAAAGATAAGCAGGCTTCATTTTGGTAATCTTTAATCAATATACAGCATGCCAGTTAAATATTTTCTATTTATTACTCTCCAGAGGCACCATAATCAGACCATAAGTAAAACTACAGTCCCCTCTGGCCAGTCCTCTGCTGTAAAGCAATTATGGTAGGGATGGAAATAGAGGACAGAGGAACTTAACTACCAGTAGGGTTTTATATTTCCAAGGGCAAAGCTCTGCAGGGTAGCAGAGCTCACCTTCAGACCAGCTACAGCACAGTACGACATTTGGCTTAGCTCTGGACTCTACAAGTGTGTCTATACTGTTCTCTTGCTCAGCTCTAGATATAGCCAAAATTATTTATCCACCTATCTCAAGTTCTATTTAAAATCAGTTCTATAGATTTCATGTATTCTTAAAATAATCCAGTTTGCTTTTTCCCAATAATTTTCGTCTTTCTTTACTACAGTTCTGTACTTGGTTTCTTACTGTGTATTCCAGTTCTTAAAACAGGAACTCAGTCAAGATCCCTTCCAGGACTGGAAAGCTTAAAGAAGTGCATAACCATAAAGGAGAGCCTGAAGAAAAGAGTGTGATTTTCAGAAAAGTCTGTCTAGTCCTAGAAGTACCTATGGGTTTGCCAGTAAAATTCTATTGCTTCACATGTCTACCACTCCTTGCTCATCTTCCCATACCACCACGGTATCTGAGCCATGAACACCAAAAAGAAAGAGATGGACTCCATAGTCCCAGAGAAAGATGACATTACTGACAGATGTTTATGTGCAGTGTCTCTTTTGGAGGCTGTCAGAGCTCCTGTCCCAAACTGGGTAAGCAGCAGTTGGTCTCTGTAGCAAGTAGCTGCTACAGGCTGCCCAAGAACCTGTGGCATCAGCCACAGCAGTCTCCAACAGGAGTAAGAAAAAGTACACAACATCTAGGTCACATGCTGAAACACTGCAAGGGTTTACTCGGCCAAGGAGATTGGAAATGCTATGTTTAAACTGCTTCTTACTTTCCAAAGTTTGCGCTGGAATGCCTAGAACCTAAGATGGAGCTATGACTTCTATTCTTTGGCAGCAATGCACTTGAAAGTTTTATTGCACCACCCAGATTCATACATAATTGTGGTGGCTGGTGAGCCTACGGAACAAGGGACAAAGAGAGTCAGCTGGTGGGACAGTCCGTAGAACCAAAAGATCCTCCACAGGTCAGGGTGAACAGAAGAAGCTTCCCCCAGGATGCTTTGCCCTGCAATATTAATGTACTCCAGTTCTGCTTTCCTGGTTGGCCCCGTTGGCTTCCTGGCCCCTTTCTTACCTGATGTGTCCCATGCCCTAGAAGGTTCTCCACTCCAGGTTCTCCCCATTGGCCCTTGCCCTCGCCACTCCCTCAGAGCTTCTCCATTGGCTCCCATTCCCTAGTCCTGCCTGTGTACCGCCCCCATGCCCTCAGATCATTGGTCCCTGATGCTCCCTCTGCTCCCATATAAAACCCTGGACCTTCCATTGTTCTTGGTTTTCATCCCTGGAACCCCTAATGGTGTGGCTGCAATAAACCACTCCCGTGGAACCCCACACGGACGCCCTTCCTGGTTCTTTGCCATCGACCCATTTACTGGAGCTATCCGTGTGTGTGCGCGTGTACGCGTGTGTGAGTGTGTGCTGGTCCTGCCGAGCTGCTTCGCTAAGGAGATGCTTTTAGGAAGGTCGTGGCACCTCACACTCCGGCACTGACAAGCTGCACAGTCTGTGACATGTAATTAAGAACTCTTTTTTAAAGCTTGGGTATTGTTACCTCAGACAACTCAACCCTGGATTGTTTACCTTGCTCAATCTTATGTTACTTATAACCTGAATGCTCCAAAATTATTATTGCACTCCTTATTCAAAAGAAAATATAGTAGTGGATCTCCAAATCCAGTACAGCTTTATCCTATACTGTGGGCAGGAAACAAAGGCAAACACTGAAACACATCAATGACATCAAACTCCATTTTTTTACCCCTACCTAGCTTAACTGAGGCTATTTGCCTCTTTTCTTTGGTGTGAAAAAGACACTGGCAGGTAGAAATGGGGAGTAAATACTGGGGCTTTTAGCTTGAGAATGGCTGCTGCAGAGCTTGGTTTGGAAGCTTTTGTTTGAAATCGTGTACTTATGCCCTGCTTACCTCTAGCAGAATATATTTACAAAAAGTAATTCGCAAGGCTCTTCCAAAACTGAAGCCTGCAGGAATTAAACAGTTCTTCCTCCTCACCACGATATGATTAGCTGTCTCTGAGGAGTGAGTGACGACGTCCCTCCCACTCAGCAGCTTCCGACTGACATTTCGCTAAATAGAACTTGAATCTCAAAGGGCTGATCTGTCAAGCAGTTTCAAACTAGAAAAGATCAGGCAGGTTCAGCTTCCCCCCCTCAGTTACATCCTCATTTCTAATTTTCACGTTTTATGCTTCATGCAAGTGTTAATTATAGAGATGAAAGTCAACTTGCCTTTCTTCATCCATTCTTAGCACGTACACAAAATGAAAGTAGAAGTACACATAAAGTTTGCCGAAAAGCAAAAAAGCTGACTACAGCTTGAGGAAAGTAAAACAGCACTGATTGATGCAACACAGATAATCATCATCATCATCATCATCCTTGTCAGCTTCCTCGCCTAATGTAGTAGGATTTTGTTTGCAAAATTACTGACTTTGTCTGACCAGAGATGATATAAAATCGGACTTTGAACTCTATTAGATTTTTATGACTAGTAAAGTCCTCATAGAAAGCCAGTTTATACTATACAGTATTATTGAAAGAACTGTGACTTTCATACAAACAAGAAACTTAGTGTCAAAGCCTGAAAAAATTTTAAAATCAGCATGATGATTTTAGATTTCTGAGTCTCCTTCAAATGGAAGGCATTTTGATTACATACAAGGTGATTTATGTAATAAAGAAATAAATATTTGAAAGTGGTGTGTTTCGCTGTAAAAGATACCCTTATTTATGCAGACAAGCATTTATACACAAAATGATTAGTACCCACCAGGTACTAATTAATTGATTGGGAAATGAAACTGCTACAGTACTGGAATGAGAGCTGCCCATTCCCTAATAAATCCAGTATTTGCAGGAAAAACACAGGACTGTGTTGGTCATCCAGAAGCTCTTTACAAATTCCAATGCAGTTTTTGTACATAACAGATGATTATAAAGGATAGATTTACCATGAATGATGTGATACCACCACCATTCAGTAATTATAAAATTCAGTGCTCACTGCAGTTACCCCAGATTTGGGAGATGCTGGTTTCATTCCTATATCTTTCTGGTCTGTGGGAGAATTCAACTCTACATGTATTTCCTTTGATGATTATCGTAACTGCTACAATAAGAGACATTTTGGACTAGGCCTATTTGATTATTTTTTTTAAGCTCTCACTCCCTGCTGTTGAAACTGTTCCAGATGTTATAAATAATTACACATTCATTAAAGGACTAGAACCTAAACATCAGGCCGGAAGGCTTTTCTGGAACTTTTTTCCTGCCTTTTACAAAAAAATTAAATAAAACTATTCCATCACATTCAGTCACAGAGGAAAAGTTTGTCTGCATGCCAGGATGATGAAGGAGTCTGTATTAAATTTCCTTTAGCATTATCTTGTTAACATAAGACTGGCAAGACACTGCAGCCTCACTTCTTGTATGCACTTAACAACCATCACATAAGTTATCCAAAGATATAAAATTGGTATTTCAATGCATACTGAGGTATCATTACAATGTATCATGCCACATCATCACTAGCTTAACTCAGGGCATTGGTTAGAGGTATATTTATCACTATACCTTTCTTGTGGGATGTCCAAAAAAGGCACATTTTCCTTAGTCATCAAATACCTGGGTTGTTGACCACTCTTTTAATACTTCACAAGTGAAGAAAAAATTGCTAGGAAACAGTGCTGTAATTTTTGGAGACAAAAGCCAAAATTTTCTTTTTTTCAGGGGATTATGTTTAAGTTCATGTTTTGGAGTTGGGTGGGCAACTAGTTCTTCTACAAAATGAAAGCTACAGGCTTAACATCCTTCTTGAAGATGAAAAGGAAGCTTAACTGGTCCTATCCTGAGAACTAGAACACTGTGAACAAAATTCTTTCTGAAATTTCTCCATGTGTGTATATATTTACCACAGAGGGCAACTTGCCTTTTTAGAGTAAATCAAGACAAATAGTCTTGTCTTGTTGACCACTGAGGAAACCCGGGTTTGGTTATGGGGTTATTTTCTGAGGAAAACAAATGGGATTTTAGCAAAAATGTTGTTGCATAAAACACAGGTAAACAAAGAAAAACAGCAGAGAAAGACATTTGTCTCCCTCTTTTTGTTAGTGCCATGCAAGTGGTGTCCGACTACCCTGTCACAGTTAAGCACGGTTAAGTAAGTTAAGTTACCCAAATGGAATAAGCAGCATTCTAGAAAGTGCTGTAGTAGCTGGCACACAGTTTGTAAACACCTTAAATTTCTATGAGTCTATTGCCTCCATGGACTTCTCAAGGCAAAAGTGCCAAGCGAAGATCTTTTGGGACTGCATAGCTTTAGACGAACCTTTACAATTTGTTGTGCCTGAACTGCACTGACTCTCCAAATATACAATACACTGGACCAATGCTTCTGGGGATACTGGATAAAGCTGACATTTTTCCACTCCAGGAAAATAACTGCCTTTCTTAAAGAAGTAGAAGAAATAAGAAAAATGTCATCCCTTTGTTTCACTACTTTTGTGTGTCATTATGGTACTTTGGTCTTTGCCTTTTAAAATCATTGTTCTGCACTTTGGCAAGGCACGGTTATCAGTGAAAATAGCTGCATATTAGTGGAGGGCAAAAACTGCAATTTGAGATTTCTTTGTGCTTGTGGATACTGCATGCTGCTAACAATGTTTTGCTTTATTAAAAGGAATGTATCAACAGAAGAATTAGTGCTGACTCTCAGAATGAAATGTGGGGAACTGCTGGAGTTGTGCATTCACCACTTCTCCATTTCCCTTAAAAAAGCTTATCAACATCTGAAGACAATTTTTTCAACATGCTGTGTAATGCACATTATGCCCACAGAAGGTATGAATTCTATAAGATTAATGCAATTTTAAAGAAAATACAGTTACATTATATTAAGCCAAAATTATATTTAAAAAACTATGACATGAAATATATTAAGCAGCTTTAGAAAGAAAAAACCACACATGCTTACTGAACTTTTTGGCCTAAATTTTTAGTCTATGTAGCCTGGTCAGAATCAATTAAATCCTCTGAGATTGGAGAATCTCAAACTTATACTCCAAGAGCAAGCCCAAAGAAAGCAAAGAGGAGGAAAGCATAACCCTGTAGCATAACCCTGAAAATAGATTGGTATCTTAAGAGTCTCTGACTTTCAGGAAGCAAAACACCTCTCAAAAATTCTAATGCTGCAATTCCTGAACATATCTGTCCCTTAACCACAGGAATGCATGAGTTACTGCCTTGGGCAGTGGAACTTTCTTCAGCTGTCCTGCAGAGCCAAAATGCATCACCCACACTCTTTCCTCTGGTCTAACAGGTGTCCCCTGCCCCAGAGTCCCCTCTGACACTGATCCCTCACGCAGCAATACTGATGTTTCTTGCAGTGCACTCGCTTCTCCCTCAGGCACAGTTTCCATGTTGATCCTGACACTTGAAGCCTTACATTGATTTGGGCCACCATGATTACAGAAAAGCCATGCATAAGAACTCAGTTTTTCCTTCAGTGCAGATTGTACAGGTAGCTTCAACAAAACAAGAAACTTTGGTAAATACACCTACATGTGTACATATATATTTATGTAGGACGACATATATAATATATATATATATATATTTGACACTAATAACAGTCATGGAGGAGCCAGTGTTCCAAGGTCAAACATCTTTTCCATTTCTCCCCAGGTTTCCAAAATAAACATCCCTGAAACATATCTCATTGTATCCTGAGCTTACTGTGCTAACACAACTCCAGGCATCAGGTGCTGCTTGACTGACATTTTATAAACATGAGTGAGATTTTATATCTTGTATTAATTCTTAATGGCTACATGTACTGAATTCAGATTACAGTCTTCAGAGTTTGAAATTAAACCTGTGGTGCATATACAGGATATCTTCTACAGGATATCCATAAGGGATACGCTACTGTAATTGATTTTAACTTTACAAGCCATATTACTTTAACTGTAAAAGCTGCTATCAGAAGTAAAGGAGCAAAAAAAGGTCTAAATAATGAAAATAAAATAAAAAAAACCAACTCCGCAGCCCCGCAGCCCTGATGAACCTCTGAAGAGGCATAAATGTATTTATTTTTACCTGGCAGAATAACTTTCTTAATGAAGAAATTTTTTAACTGATTCTGCACAGTAAGTATGCATACACTGGAGCTGTAGAGGGCTTTACTGACTGCCAAACTCTATGACATAAACTTCTGCCATTTGTAGAAGCCTTTGCAATCCCTTAGCTAGCTAGATGAGAGAGAAAAAGAGGAGAAAAAAAATACCTAAATCACCCCCCCAGAGTCTGAAATCTTGTTTCATTCTTGGTATTACTTCTGCATGGTTTTCATTTGGATTCATTACCGAGGCATGACAGACTGTGCTATTAAAAACAAAGCTCATCCCCTTATATAAAATATGCCTTAGCTGTACGCTTGCTTGGAAAGCATTGCTGTTCTTTAGATTCCAACTTGCAAAATGGAAAGTTCAATTTTTAGTAAGTGTGTCAAGTACTACTATTAAGAGAGAACAATTTGCAAAACGATACCAAGTGCCAGATTTTTTGACAAAATTCACTAATGCAAGCCATTAGCAATCAGTGCCCTAGGGTTTTTTTTTCCCCATCTCTTATACCTCTCATGAAAGCATTAAACTTAAATGGAGAAGAATATGGCATGAGAAGGAGTAAGGAGTTGCTGAATTGAGGAGAAACAACCATCTGTTTTGAAGATATTTCCATGGAGAGCACAGGCTGACATGAAAACCAACTTTGGCTACCATATTAAATGGCAAAGTCTGGGTTAACTTTTTTTGTGTCTATAGATGAAAATTAACATCAGACAAGCATTTAAGTAAGAGCAGTAACTTAAGTGACAGCTTAGAGGCTCCTTCAGTCAAGCCAGACATCCTTCAGACCCAGACTTCAAGTACTATTCCTAGGTTCTATAGATTGTTTCCTAGCAAGTACCATCTACTATCAGAAATTAGTATGAGATGTGCTTTTAGTTATTTAGGCATGAAAAAAAATTAAAAACAACAAAAAACCTGCAGGTTTCAACTGTGTTTTAAAGTTCAGCAGTGGCAGAAATTGGTAAAAACAGACTGACAAGAAAAGCTACTATTTTCATTCTGCAGTGAAGTATTTATCATGACTTTTGCCCTTTCAGCTAAAGAGTTTGTGTGCAAATTCACTGTAGCTATCTGAAGTGTATTTTCTCTTCAGACTTCCAAAACCACCTGACATGCGTCTCCTTTCCTCAATTTTGTTAGGAAGATTTCCAGAAGAAATCCATAGCACTCTTCTTATGGACTGACAAAAAGCAGTCCTGGAGTGACCCATCCTCCCTATTTACATAAAGGTTCAAGTGAGCTCATCAGTTGGCTGCTTGCTGGAGATTTGTTATAATTGGGGCAGTCCATATGCAAGGCATGTTGGAATTAGATTGAGGGGGGGAATGAAGACATAAAATGTCTGTAGGAGAAGTGTGTAAACATAATATGAAAGTTTTGGAGAAAAAAAATACTGGCTTTATAGCTTGACTATAAAGAAAGAGGATGAAATACAACACAACAGACTGTAATAAATGATAATTTCAGCACACAAGAATATGGATTTACTTACTTCTCACCTACACCACTGAAACATAAGAAAACACCCTACTGGCAACTGGAACATGAGTTATTATCTATAGACATGATTTAGCTAAGGTGAGATAAATAAGCTTTCAGAAAAAAAAAGAGGATGAATTAGGTTTCTGAGAGAGAAAAAGCCTTTCAAACCATGTCATATCCCTTGAAAATAAAGTTTTTCATAAAGTTATTGCTTTACACAGTAAAAAATGAGAATATTCATATATAAGGATGTCCTATCATGTAGTGCATTTCAATAAGAATAAAATTAGTGTGCTATGGGCGGTGTTAGGGAAACTAGATGGGAATTCAAGACAGTAGTTTGCACAGAGAGGCTACAGGGAGCAAGGAGCAAGGATAGGGCATTTCACAAAAGCATCCAGGGGTGATGGAAGCGTTTCAGGAGGACTGTGATTTTTCACCAAAATTTCAAGGCCTAAACCTGACAAGAAAAACCAGAACACTGATTTCTTGCCTCTGAGTCTACACCACTATCTCCTCAATATTTTTTTTTTTGTTCATTTCCCTGAGACAGAGAGAACTGCCATTTCTGCAGAAATGCCATAGCTCCACTGTCTAAAACAAGAGGGAAGGTACCGAGAGCTTTTGGAAACACTAGGTAGCCACTGGACACAACAGAACATGACTCCTTGAAGACAGCCTTGAGCACGTAGTTCAGGTTGGCCAGGGAACAAATTATCAAGCCAAAAGGAAAAAGGACAGTCTAAGCATACACTTCATTTCAAAGGTCTTCAAGGGGGGAGTATAGCTAAGAGTAGCCACAGCATTTCTTCACTGGAGTTCTGCAGTTTGAAAGAAAAAACTATCATACATTTTTGTCTATCCTATTAATGTTTAATGCCATTATTTGATTTGGTGACTGATGAAAGGATTAAGCCCTAAAGGTATAGGGAGTTATAAACCACATCTTGGTAAAGGGGAAAAAACAGTAAGTTTAGCATTTTCTGAGTATTTTCCCACATAGGGAATAATCCTGTGGAAATCTTACTGAGTTAAGGAGAGTTTGTGTTATATTTTCTCAAGAGAAATCACTCTATTTTTACCTAATAATAATGAATTAGGAAGCTGGTCTGAGATTTTAACACACCTGCGGAATTCACTGTCATCAGGTCATGTTCAATTGGACTTTAGGAATGCTGAAGAGTTCTGTGAACTTAAATAACATGTCCTTGAAAATAAAATATCTCTTACTAAAACTTATTTTAAGATTATCCTTTAGAATTTTCTTTTCCTAAGACAGACCTTGCTCGCAAAGATACAGGTGTGTTGTTATGGCATCTATTTGGACAAGTTAAACAGAAATTATAACACTATCAAAGCCCATGCTTGGAAATGGAAATTCAAACTGCACTGCCAAATACTGCTTCTACCAAGTATTCAGAAAGAAGATGCCTGCATTTTCCAAAAGTTGCATTTGTAACAGAAAGACACCAGTGCAGAAAACAAAGGCTGTCCATATTCAAGTCCAGTTCAAGACTGATGGGTTGACAGACATTGATGTAGGGATCCTTCATGATAAAGAAGTGCATCTCTTGTTAAAAAGTCTTTCAAAAACACTTTAGAAGCTGTGATCCACCTCAGGCCCATTGGATTTGGTATTCACTGCTTATGCAGTCTTCTTTGTAAGTTATGTTATTATGTAAAGTTCTCTGCAGATGTGACAGTGTAAGATGTTTCTCTAAACTGCAGAATAGCTGAAATACAGCTTACAGAAAACAGCCATTAAGTAGATCAGGCACGATCAGCTGAAACATGATCTGTGCAGATTGACACCAGTGAACAATACAATATGCTTGACTAGCTTCTCCTTCCTCCCTTTTCCCCCTAGCTTCTTAATTCTCTATTATACTTCTTTTTCTGGTGCTTCAGGCAATGCTGAGCAATATTTTTTTCCTGTGTGTGTCATTTCAGCTGCCAGGATATAATTTTAATTGTTAGTGTGACTACAAACACGAATGTTTGGGAACTGATGTTTGCATGTGACTTGGGAAGGTCTAACTGACTGGTGAGGATATGTGCTTGTGTCTGGCAGTGTGCACAGGCATGCTCCTCAGCTACGTGAGGCTACACTGACACTGAATGTGACTACACAATGTTTTAAGGTCTTTATTGTCTTTACTTTCTATTTTTATACAATTGTTTATCAGATATGTTAAGTATTTGGAGCTGATTTGCATTTCTATTTTCATTTGCCATACAAAGGCTTTTTTTTCCCCTATCTGAAATCAACAGCACTTAATACTCCTTCCTTTTCTCTCACAATATGAGTTGTTTGCCTTTCCTCAGGCACTTGTCACATTCTGGAAAGACAGGCAAGCTACTAAGGCACTGCTAGCAAGCTGAAGTTGTACACTGCTTTGTTGTGTCAAATTATTTGGCTTTTTCTTCTAATCAGGCAGGATTCCAAGGGCTACAAAGACCTTGTTCTCTGAAGGAGTTTTGAAAAAACAGCTCTTTCCAGATTTATCAAGTCACACTTTTTTGTTCTCCCACTGACATTGGTCTCTCATGGAAATCAAACATGATACAAAGTTGGGATGCCCCACGCATTATTGTAACAGAATAAGGAAAGTAACCTAAATACCAGCTTCACACTTTTCACAAAATACCCTACAGCTACCAATAGGTAAGGCACTGGTTACACAGTACAACATCTGCTGGTATTTGTTTTAAGCAGAGGAGGTTGTGTCAGGGGAGAATGACTTTGGGTATTAGAAAAAGGTTCTCCACCCAGAGGGTAGCTGGGCACTGGAAGAAGCTCCCCTGGGAATTGGTCACAGCACCAAGCCTGAGAGAGTTCAGGAAGTGTTTGGACAATGCTCTTGGGCACATGGTGTGACCCTTGGGAATGGTCCTGTGCAGGGCCAGGGGTTGGACTCGGTGATGCTTGTGGGTCACTTCCAACACAGCTTATTCTGTGATTCTGTGATTTTCTCTCTCTAAACTCTTATGCTCTATTATAATGGTATGCAGTTCTTAAATCCTCTTTGCTGTTCCCTTTTGTCTGTTTGCATTTCCCTTTGCAGCCATTTGCTGGGAATATGAGAACAGGTTAAGATAATCAAGTGAAATACAGAACAAACAAGGGGTTTAAGGTTCTGGAGTTCCCATAAAACAGCTGTTTCTTTCTCTATTTACTTTAATATCTGGATTTATGCACTCCCTACTTTCAACTAGGTAGGTAGCAGACACAGTCTGATTTAAGTGTTCTTCTCTCGCTGTTTCTAAAATCAGCTGTAAATGAACTGTAGCCAGGGGGAATTCTCTCGGGAGCCTGTGCATTCTACTGCTGGAAGAAGAACAAGAGAAGAAAAATGTAAAATAACCTGGGAAAAAAGGAAAGCTAGGACATAACCTCTTATAGGTAGCTTCTAGCTGTTAGAAAGTGTGCCTTCTTTGGAAAGTATACTGAGGCAGTGCTAGGAGGGAAGCCACATACACTGAAAACCTGGTGTTGCAGAGACCCAAAACCCAGCAGGCACTCACTTAGCAGTACCAATATGCTGAAATAGCAGTCCTGCTGTTTAGGCAGAATGCAGGAGCATACTGTTAAAATTACTGAGCTGTCTTTTTAAGATGGTGCTTGTATTTGAAGTTCATAAGGCTGACCTTCAGACTAATATCCCTTCTCTGGTCCAACTCTTGAAGTCACTCAAGATATTAATGTTTGTTTATCTGAACTATGCTTGCCTACATGTAAGAAAATATCTACCATGAGTACTTTACAGAGGCCACAAACTGGATATTAAATAGTAATGTTAAACTGTAATAAATTTTAGAAATGGGTCTCATATTCTCCCCTTGAACAGAAACCTTTCATCCTGACCATCTTCAAACAGAGTGGTGACCCAGAAGGCACAGCCCTCAACCTCCACAAGGCTCTTGCTCCTCAGTAGCTAGTAGCACACAGTGCTCAGATAGACCTCTTCCTTTGTCCCATGAAGCAGTGAAAGAGATGCATGCAGCATAAATGTGGGATATTTCCTCTTATTTTCGAATCAGTTAGTTTTGAACTCCAAAGAAAGTACAGGATATAAAGAGTAATTTCCTTTCCTTTGATTCCTGAGTTCCCCTCATTTTAGCTGATGCACACATCTTATCAAGTGATTCAACATGCTAATCAGTACCAGAGAGATTCTGCTCTGGCAAGTCTCAAAATTTAGAAACATAAAATAATAGATGAGCACCTTCATAAAACTGGTAACTGATTGCTTGTGCCTTTAGGGCCTCTTATCTCAAGATAACAGCATCCTATACTAAGCAGCAACATTGCTGTCAGCACTATTTGCCACCAAGACACCTCATCCCTTGTCTCTTTCACTTGATCCCAATGGCTTATCATGATCTCTTTATGGAACCTCCAGAGAGAAAAACTAAACAAAGGAATTCAAACAGATTTCCTCAAAATTCATCCCTTAAAAAATTAGGTAGACTAAGTGGATTTTTTTTTTCATTTGGTAACTTTTAAGCAACTTACAATTCTCAAAAATCCTCAGCAGTGCTGTCCAGTCAGTCAGAGTTTTATTTAACTATTGACTTTAACAGGAGTACAGTTAGGTCAACACTAAGCACTTTGAAATTTCACCCTAAACATGTTGGCCTAATTTCTTTCTGTGAAGCTCTCCAAGTGCAAATGAAGGTTTTCATTCAGTTGATACCTGTAAACAATCCCAAGGATGCTTTTGCATTCTTTCTATCCCTATTCCAGTAAAAAAAAAAAAAAAAAAGTCTTTCTGTCTCTCTTTTCCTGCTACCAGTCCTTGTGCCAGAGAAATAGTTGTTGGATTCTGAAATATGCTGACCCAAGTCATGTCTTATCCTGAATGTGTCATTTTATAATTTGAAATTTTATAGCTATAATATGGAAGAAGAAAGGGGTCTTTGAGAATATCACCAACATGTACAAGAATTCTATTTCAGTAGGATTTGTAAAACGAATATGAATTTAAGTCTTGCCACAAATTGTATTTCCTTCTGTGACAGCTGCCCTTCACTCTGACTCTTCTGCTTTGAAGATTAGCTGAAAGGTCTGAAGAAGGACACAACGAGCTCTCCAACCACATCGTGTGTCACATAAGGCATGGAAGCGAATGGACTCAGTTTGGGCAAGAATATATATTAATTCCAGGAAAAAAATTGCTCCTAAGTAAAGCTAAATATTTTGCTTGTAACTCTGAGGCAAGAATTGACCTGCGATTTTATGAGAAAGGCAGAGACACATTTTGAGTTGTATTTATACATGTTCTTAACACTAGAATCCAATTAGCAATGTCTAGAAGGTAAAACGACAAATATTTGGCAGGATGGTGCTTCATATTTTGTTCTGTATCTTGTCCAAACAAGTTTGCAATTACACTTAGAGAAACCTGTTTCTTATGTTACTACACAACCAGCCAAAATTAAACAATAGAGTGTGATTGTACTTACCATCGCACAGAGATACCATCAGAGGTTATTCAAGAAGTGGGGTTCTCTACTGAAGAACCTGAGCACATCACTGCTTATGACCTGGTTATTTTTGGTATCACTTTCCTCCTTTCCAGTAACTCTGTGAAATGTATTAAGTCACCCCAAATGACGTGCATCCTCTACCCATGTAAAACATCAGTCGCATCATTTGGAAAACTAAAAGCTAATTAAAAAATTCTTTCTTCAACAAAAGTTACTTCTGGAAAGAAAAAACAAACCAAACCCTCTAACAACAACAAAAACCCCCAAAAGAGGTGTTGGCTGACAGAAGCAATGAGGTTATTAGCAACAGAATCAGAAACACTCATGGTAAAAAAGAAAGAAGATAAATTAAACATTCATATTTTATCTCAATTTCTGAAATATATGTTCTTAAGCCTACTTTGAAGTACATGATTAAATTCTCCAAAACCTTTTTATCTTTCCTTGATTGCTAAAGTTTGCTATCAGTGCAGAGCGTGTAGCTGATATTGTATATCATCAAACTTGTTTCTTTATCTTCAAAAGTAACATCTAAACTTGTTATGAATAAACATAAACAGGATGCCTGTTCCTCGTTTATTAAATATAAGCTGTAATAGAGAGAGAGTGTGCATACTCTGTAGCACAGTGGCAATGGAAAATGTGTTCCCAGCTTGAGAAGAAACATAGGCTACTGAATTTGGGGCATGTAGAGGAATACATGATCTGAGCGGAAGAAGGAACAGGATTTTGAAAAGGAAGGATATGTACAGGTCTTCAGGGAAGCCTTATGATAACGAAATGACACCTGATTTTTGCCTGTTTGTTTGATGGCCTTCAGGATTTAAGAAGAGTGGGTGGAGATGATGATGATGACGGAAGTTGACTCCCTCTGGCCCAGTGACTGTATAGGAAGTTGCGACCCAGAGGGTGGGGTAAGTACAAAACATGAGAAAAATGGAGGCACAAAAATAAGCAAAGAAAGTCTCCAAAGACCCATAGCAAAATATTCCAATATAAGGAGACATAAATGTATCAATAAAGTATAATGAGCAATTCTACATTGCTGCCATAGCTACGTAATTTACAGAGTTGCCAAAAGATAATAGTTTTGAAGAGCCTGCCAAAAGCCTGGTAATTTGCATATAATTGTCAATAATGCTTTCTCATTTACTAGATGGAAGTTTGCTTTCAGAGGATAGAGTTATTGGAATTCAATTTGCAGTCTCTGTTTTTATGACTTTTCTATACAGTACTGTATTATTTAGAAATAAATAGGGAATTTTAGATGCAGTTTTCCATCTCCTGCCCAAAGGCAAAAAATAGAGAATATCTTTTCACTTGAAACTAATAAAAATAGAAAGAAAATTATTTAAAAAGGGAAAGTACAACACCTCTTTGGGTTTCAGCCCATCTTATCTGAAAACACTTCTCAAATTATTTATCTGTAGTTTCAATGAAATATCCTGATCTATTTTGCAGCAAGGTCAGTATTCAACTTTTGATTCACTAAACCCATGGGGGTGGATTTATTATGGGTGTGAGCTACCTCACAACCATTACCTTACAAAACCAGATTTTGAAGTGAATTGGATGGTGTTAAAAACACACTTAGACTCAATATCATATCCTAGATTGGGATAGTGGTTTCCAGTATCATGCACAATAACCATTCTTTGCAGGGATATGACTGTGGATGAAATCCTCATCCTCCTGAAGCCATGGCAATTCTCCCAGTGTCTACAACAACAGCCAGGATTTCAATACAGAACGTTTGTTTGCATTGCCGAGAGGAGCTTTTATGGTTAACATGATAATATTGCATGTATAAAATATGTGCAAACTATTGAATCACCACTTGAATGGAGCAGAAAATATTTTTAACTAATTAACCACCATTTTCTCAGTTGTAACTAAAAATCTGCAAATTAAGAATTTTTCTCATTTTTCATGTAATGTGGCAAAATGAATAATCGCAATAAATCAAAATAAATATCAATTCTATACATATATACACAGTTGCTCTCTGTGCTCTTTTCCTTTTGCACTAAGAAATCTTGATTTTGTGCATTGACATTCACTTGTGTAGTCTCTGCAATTAAGTATGTAAATTTGAAAACTTCATCTATAAATGATGGAATAGATATTTCCGTAACACTTTGCGTACATAAAACTTCCTGACAGTCTGTGACTAAATGAAACATGCATGCAAATAAAGCTCCTATCTTTGTGTTTAAACTCAGGATTCCATGGCATTCAAAACTTTGGCAAAACATGTTATCAACCAGCAGTTCTGTTTGGAGTCTTCCAGACATCTGATCCTGTATTTTTACCAGGTTCATCTTAACCAGCTGATCAGCCTCAGCATTAAAATACGTTTTCATATTCCTATCTCATCCTCCAAAAGAGAGAGAGACAAAATAGCATGTGCTTCCTTGATTAGGGCTTTATTTTGGAATGTATATTCTAATTTATTTCTCCAAGGCATAACTCGATATTCAAGGACGGCAAAGTCACTGAGATGACACTTCTGACTCTGCAGATGTAAGTGTACTAACAGTGACGTTTTGGACCAACACAGGCTTGAGTGCAGTGAGGTATAAGTAACCTTATTTTGGGATCTCATTCTGACACAATAGGATCATGGAACACCTTTGCACCTACCAGCAAAATGCAGTGACAATCTACAGCCACTCCCATAAATCTCAGAGCAGAGCACAGGATGAACCCCCACTAACTTGTGAATATGAGCTGCAAAGGAGGTCAAGTCTTGCACCAGCTTTTTAAGATGAATGAATGAACCAGCTCTGAATAGAAAGATTTAATACCAGAGTGAGCAGTTAACTAGATAAAACCACAGGGAAGATATTGCTTTGTAAATACAATCCCTAGTGCTTTCTTCAAGATTTTTACCTTTTCTACTATTATTCTGCCTCAAAAGAGAAAGAAAGAAGAACCTATTGAAAACTTACGATTGTAAAATATTTCTTTCATAAATAATATCTCTATGCAAGGCACTGCTTTAATATGTCAACTGTAACTTGGATTGTATCTTTCAATCTATTGTGTGCTGCACGTGTGCTGCAACAGAAACAAATAATTCATGAGTAGAGCTCTGTGTGATACACATGATATATGAACCCCCCTCTGAAGTGTAATATATGCCATACCTTGTGGTACCATGGTATGATTTTTTTAATGCATATATTATCTATTTAAATTTTATTTATCTTTCATGACAAGCTGGGTGCCCATGGGCTGCTAAGTATTCAAAGCATTGATAACATACAGATTTTTTTCTCCCCCAGGAATAGTACATTTTCTGTAGTATCAATTTTGTGGAAGTATTTGTGAACACTGAACATATTCCATAATAATTTGAGCAGTAAAAATTGGACTTATTTCCAGAAAACCCCAAATACAGTTTTGAGATTGTTAAGAAAAATACTTAGACATTTCACATTAAAATAGATTGAGCTACTATTAAACAGAGAGGGAGGGAGAAGGCAATAGATAGAAAAGGGCTGTGTGCCTTAAGCTATCGTGATGGTATCCTCTTTACTTGGTCCCACAAGTTTTTTCTTTGATATGGTCCCTAAACAAAAGACTCATTACTCAAAAACTACTGCCCTTGGTTGTCCTGCTTGGATATCAAATCTCTTTCTGCTATTTTTCACTATACTTAGTCTCATCCCTTCAGATGTGCTTGAGTTTGTTCTGTCTTAACAGGGCCTTGTAAGCCCATACTGCCATCCCTCAATATCCTGCTCACCACAGACAGCAATAATGTATTCCTGCAGTTGAAAAAAATTTTTTTTCATCTGTTTCTGTATTCCTGAGGGGAACTCTGCAACATTTCCTTTCTTTCTCCTCTCCCTCATGTGAGTACGCACATTAATTTTTAATGTGTCCTTTTCCGAATTTATGTAGTACAGGAGAAGTCCATGGAGGTGGATGAGATCTAGTGCTCGCAGAAGGAAGCAAGGCTAGACAAAGAGGTTTTCAGGAATGAGATAAAACAGCAGCAAAAAATAATACAGTTGAAAACCTAAAGCTAGCTAGACCCAAGAGAGGGATAAAATGTGCACTTTCAGTAAACTGTACAAGCTTTACAACTTCTGCCTCACTCCCACAATGTCTTAGAAACAGACTTGATCATGTGTTGTTTGCGTACCAGACAGCTGTAACTCCGTAAAGATGCCCTAGAGATCCATTAAGCAGTGTGAAGAATGTATTTGTGGGTGTATGGGTTGAGAGGGATCAGGGACTTCAAGGAAGCAGAAAACACAGTAAGAAACAGGCAGTGTAGTGACTACCAGGAGTGTCCACTTGGGTGTTCCTTATCCAGCATGAAAATAGGCCAGATTTACCCAGAAATCTGCTGGATTTAAAGAGCTGTAATTTCTTAATAAATTCTTTTCTGTTTCACACCTTATCTGCACATTTTTACTTTTAATGAATTTCCATTATATACTGGCACCTGAAAGAGAATTAGTGTCATCATTACAGCTTCTTGCAACATATTAGCTTTTAGCTGCACTTTTGTTAATTATTTTTCTTGACAATAAAGTATTGTTGGGATAACACAGAATGGTGTTAGATTTGGCCTTTCTATACAGCCAGTCTGGGAGCACATCTGTTCAGCTGCCACAAGCAGCCACTTTGCTGCAATCAGTAACCCCAAGGCTGGGAATCTACTGTCCTTCCTGCAACCAGTGATGCCCACATCCGTCATCCACAGCCAGCACCTCTCCACATGAGAAGTCCTCCGTAGCACTTCGGTGCTAGGTTCCCATTATCTTTCACAGAAAACGTGGACACGCTCGTGCCTAGTGATGCCAATGCTGTACCCTGAGGATTCATCCTTACACATAGTGAAGACGCCTGCAACATGAGCACAAAGACTTAGGATCTGGGACAGACTACTGGGTCCCATTTTTTAGGATATAAATTTTGTAGCTCTCCCTTAACTCACAAAAAAAGTCGAGCAAGCACCAGAGAATTACAACAAAGAAATTGCTTCAAAACAAGGAAGTACACATTGGCTGGTGCCTTTGAGACCTCTGAGGTTATAAGGGAAGAACAAAGCTTACATGCATGATATTGTTTCAGCACAGCAGTGACCCAGGACACCCTCCCTGTTACTGAACTAGCACCCAACAGCTTGCTTCAAATTCTTGTAATGAGCTTTGCCCACCATGTTTGTCCATCATATCTGCTCATGGCTCTAAAATGGTGGTTTATTCAAATACTTCCAGCTCTTGCTTTACACCAAGGTAGAACATATGGGCAGAAAATACAGTCCTCATCTCCTGTTCTGAAATAAAAACTAATTTCTTAAATTTTAGTGTCCCATGCTACAGAGATAAGCAGGTAAAAGCTATTACAATTTCCCTATAACAATGTAAACACTCACTGATGATAAAATGACCGGTGCTATCATGCTTCCCACAGCCTGCACTCCATGATTCTAATAGCTGTTAATGTTTCTTAAACATTTTAATTGTTCAGCAAAATGTCATAACTGAGAGAGATGGAATGGATGAACATGTTAGATAAATCAGAAAAGTTCCATGGAAAGTGTTGCAGTTGGGAAACAATACCATTAAAGTAATTTATTTCTTTCTTTACAGAACTCTCCAAAATTGCTGAGTGACAGGTTATCATCCTCTTTCACTGATAATATTTTTGTCAAAAATACAAAGATCATTTGGGGAGTTTTTGGTGTTTGGTTTTGTTTTTTTTTAATCTTTCACCATAGAAAAATATTCTAAATACATCATACTAAGAAAAGGAAAACCCCAGTATTTTCAGTGTGGGAGATGTTACAGCGCAATTCTACAACAGGTAATGCCTGTCTAAGATATGGGCAGAGACCAGCAGCTCCTAGGTACCCTAATGTGCCACATTACTTGTCCCTGTATGCCTTATAATACACTCAGTATCAAATTGTACTTTGTACATCAACAATAATTTTTTGTCTGTTTCTCCAAGGCATTTTGATTACAAAATTCAAATTTTGATTTGCATTTCAAATATTGTAAAGGACATTGAGGACAATGAACCTTATCTGTGTACTCCTTTTAGATGTGTTAATCCATTCTGATACTGTCAGCTTAACAAAATCATATCAAATGTCTTTTTCACTACCGTACACTCTTCAGATTAAGCTTTTGTACCCTTTTTTTTTTTTTTGGATGGGGGGATGGGGATATTCTGACTTTTTGTTTGTTTGTTTGTTTGTTTAAAAGATCAACACTCAAAATTCTTATGTTTTACAGTTAGATATCCAAGCATTGGGATCTAAAGATTTATGTTTTAATAGAGAAGCTATCTCTGTAACAATGCAAAATGGAGAAATGCTGGAAATATGCACTTACATGTGACTTCACCTTTGCCAATAAAGACTGCAGAGTCAAAGCTATTCTTAACATCTACTAATATTGAAAAACTTAACAGGACAATTGGCAGGGACAAGGAAGTCACAAATGCAGGAGAAGGCTTTGCTTTGACTTAAGGATATTTACAGTTCTATATGGTAAAACAATGATAAATCTTATCTGATATAGTTACATGATAAAAATCTAATAATCTAGTGAGTTTACTTGCAGGATGACTTGTGAAATAACACTGGACTAAGGGATTTTTTTTTAAGTTTCAAAAGGACAGGCTTGGGTAACTAGCAAGAAAAGATGGTGAGATTAAAGAGTTCAAGTCCTCCACTACAGCAGATGGCAAAGGTTTTTCAAGGCAAATATTAAAAACTTACTTAGAATTTCCAGGTTGGGCAGGCAACAGGACAAAATATGAAGGGAAAGGCATCAACTGCAGAAGGAAATAAAAGTATTTCCAAAAGCAGAATGAAAACAAGCATACATTTTGGAAATCTCAAAGTGTACAGATCAACCAAGATTTATTAGAATTGAAGCTGAGCTCTTAATTCTGGAGGAAGATTTAATAAACAGCAAAAGTTTCTTAAGCCATAAAAGGGAAAGATGAAAAATGAAGAAAGAAACTTGATTTCCGCAGACATTCAGCCAAAGTCAATTTAGTTATAGTCCCCAAATAAAAATGTTGCTTCTGTGTTCATTAAGAACATTAGTACTTAACAACAGAGCAACGGAAGAAGAAAAAAAAAGGAAATAAGAATATTATTCATCATATTAGGATTGAAAAATCCTAAGCACTGAAATGCCTTGGGTGGGGAAATCCAAATTTCCAGTACAGATATGAAATAAAGAAATATAGCACATGAGAAAAGGATTTAATGAATCTATCAAAGTGAGTTGGTATTTATGAATACAGAACAATCAATCTGTATTTAGGAAAGGGGAAAATAAAATGAGAACACATAAAAACCAATTCTCTGACTGTAGTAGTATTATCAGCTTAAGAAGAACTTTAAGAAGAATATTGCTTGAATGAGAAGCAAGATGAGAGGGAAAAAAGATAAGCCCTGAGACCACCACGGATTTGGTCAGACAAAAAATCTAATGTGTTAGGAAGATGTGGATAGTGAAGTTCTCTGAATATCTGCTTTGAATGTCTGTTTTCTTCTTGCTAATATTTGTGCATATTAATGTTTATATGTTTCTGGGACACAAAGCTTAAAATTATTATCAAAAGTGAAGAGAAAATGAATACAAATACAGCACAAAGTAATTAAAAACCTTTTTGTGAAATCAGTATTAAAGAAACTTTCATTTATAAAAAGTCCACCTGTAGCTACTACCAGGATTTTCTGATAGAAGAGTAGGTACACATTATGTGGCAAAAAAACTTATTTTTGGGTGCACACTGTTGATTACAAGCTACAGGTTTGGAAAAAAGGCCAATTGGTGGTTCTTCATGAAACCGCTCCTGGGAATTAGGCATAGGTATCCCCCAAGCCAGGCTCCAGCACACTCCTCAGTCATGAGCTAAAGCCTGTCGGTGTCTCTAGAAATCCCTGAGTGGTTACAGAGAGCTCAGCACTCTGCTCCTTGAGCCCAAGGCTCCTCCTCCGCTTTGTTGATACTTCTGTCTTCAGTTTTCTGTTCTGAAAAGACCCACCAAACTATATTCCAGTTCTGCCTGTTCATTACTCCAGACCATCCCCATGTAGGTTCCTCATCCACAAGCCACAGTGATGAGGCAATCTTGTCTTTCATAATCCCAGAGGACAGCTAAAAGCACGTTTTGATGATTTAATATCTATTTTCCAGCAGTATTTGTAGTGGGGTGTTAGAAATTAACATACAGTGGCATTATTATTCTTTTGCAAGCCCAAGAAGAAAGCAGTAGCATGTTCTTCATGTCTTCAAGCACACCTATCAAAATAACCATGGAGCACTGTGTCACACGTCCCTAGCGTGCTGCTCCAGGCAGCTACAAACAAGAGGCCTTAACGCAGCGTTTGGTGCCCGAAGCACCGACTCTGGCGTGCCCCAGGTCAGAGAGAGTCCAGCTGCGTTACTTCTGCCCGTCGCAGAAGCGACTTCAGGATCAGGAAAAGAGCTGCTGGCTGAGCTAGCTAGCTGGCTTCTATGCAGAGGGAACACGGCAGGAGCCGATGGGATCGGCTCACGTTAGCTCGGAGACAAAGGAAGAAAGAGGCTGTTCTGGTCTGGCTTCTAACAGGTTTATTGTTAGAAGTTTCGCAACCCGAACGAGCTCGGAAGACTGGAATCTGATATAATGGGATTGATGGGATTGATGGGATCCGATACTGAGGCTTGTCTTCAGTTTTATAGGGAATTTGAAAACCCCAGTGAAAGGGGAAAACAACCAATGAGTTACAAGCCAGGGGGAGGATGCAATTTAACAAGAGCCACTGGGGTAAACCGAGAGGCAGGAGTTATAACAGTGAACCAGTGAACAACCGAGTAACCGAGAATTTTCCCGAACCGGGGGAGGCAGCTTGTACCCGGGCACCACCCGGGGGGGTGTGGCTTAGGCTTCTGAGCCACCCATCGACCCACCCTCTGAGTCTGCCTCTTCGGGAAACTCAATCCAGGGGAGGGGCTGGGATTGATTGGCATCTCGCTGCCCCAGTCCCGCAGGGGGTTGGGTCACACCCACAAGGCCTTTCCCAGAAGTTTCTGGTGGGTGCACAGACCTTGCACTTTTCATTACATTTCCTGCCAGTGGGTAAGTCTGACTACACACAGCCTGAAGAAGCCAAGTGCTTAGCTGATGGGAATTGAATAATTCCTGTGCAAAAACCATCTGTTTTGCCTGGGTGAGAGGAGAGTGAGAGGGGTAGCCACACACAACAGTTACAAAAGGAATTGGAAGAAAATGTCCACAGCTTCTCAGCTTCTACAAGAATGGTTTGGTCTGTCATCACATGCAGCTTGAATACAACAAAACTAAACAACTTTGTTTGACAAACACATCATTTCCTGGCTGGTCCCTTTGCCACGTCCCACCCGCCAGCAACTCAGCTGTACTACACCCAGTGAATCACAGAGAACATAGATTAAGACCATGAGTTCTAAAAAATTTACAGATCTTTACCATGAGAAATCTGGGTTTTTGCTGACAGTGTGCAAACAAGGTTCACTTATATACCTGAGGTTCACTTACCAGCTGAATTATTTACTTTTCAAACTGTGACAAAAGCTTAGGCACAAGTTAACTTGCTACAACTGTCAATCTGAAAAAGTCCAGTCCCACAAGAATTGCTGGCAACAGTGGAGGGAATTATATTGCTACTTAGCCCATGTAGCAATAAAGCCTTTCCCCCTGGTAGCATCTTATCTCACTTGCTCCCCATATTGGATGTTACCTCTTCCAAAGACTTTCTGATTTTCAGTCTGAACTGTAAGTCTACATCTGACCTGTGAGTGCAGAGGAATTCCCCCCAAACTATGCCAAATTTTTAACCATGTCCTTGCTTTCCCTGCTGGATTTCCACCTCTCCTCCTGAGGCTGCTTCTCTAGCTCAATACGAGCAGCATGCTGATGCTTCCTTCACTGTAATTGTAGCACAAGATTAGCCACTCTTAATGAATTTCAACATACTAGTTATAAAAACATCAGAATGGAGAGTTCCTTATAGATAAGAAACCATTAATGTTGTAATAATGGTATGTATTTACAGCTGTCATGCTGAAAACTTTTTGAAAATAAATTAAACGTGGTCTTTTATAAGGGCGTAAGAATGACATTAGCAAAAAATTAAAATGCATTTCACATAACTGCCAAAAAGGTAAAGCAATAATGACAGCTGTGTTATCAATCTCTGACTATGCCTTATTAAGTAATTTAAATATTTTTAACATGAAGCATATATTGAATAAAAAGAACATGTGCCAAACCAAAAATTAAATTATAAATAGCATGTAACAAAAGGTTAGATATTCTGAAAAAATTAACTGAAGATAAAGTTTAAATCAAAACTGAAAGTATATTGCAAGTTGACAAATGATGCTGTTAAAAGTCAGCAAGATCTAATATAGAAGATACCAGAGAGAAAAAAGCAGTTCAGAAATGGTTCTTACTATATTTATAGCTCCTACAGTTTAGGAAAGGAAAAAAGTAGACACAATTTATAAACAGAATTGATATTCTGGGCAAGTCTACAAAAAGAAGTCAAATCTTATAAATGTGATTGCGCATGGTAAAAAGCAGGCAGTTGCTTTTGTGCTTGCTGTAATCTAAAATTTAGGTCACTGGACTGAGAAGTTGTAGTCTTATAACCTGTGCTCTGCCTGACTTGCAGAGACCAGGGACCAGTTGTTTCAGGGATTTTTTTGATCTGTACTATAAACAAAAAACCCAAAATTAAAATACCTGAAGATCTGCATTTAAAAAAACCTCATACAATCCATGAGAAAAAAAGGTCTAGTTTTGATCTGATAGGTGTTAATTATACAATAAATTATAATGAACATTTTAAAACTCTCAAACTGTATTGTAGCATAGGGAAAGAGAAGCAATATTTGAGACATGAAGTACTTATGAGCAGAAAACGTACACAGCAGGATTAAAAAGAATCCTTTTTGACTTCTTTGTTTGTAATGAAAGATTAGTATGCATCCAGTTATGGGGATGATGCAGGCAGAGAAATACAAAGGCAAAGTCTGGGACCACCAACAGGAATTGTGGATCTATAAGTCATCTGTGTATAAGCGATAACATAAGCCATAGGAATGAACAAATGCATGAACAGGCTGGTAAAAAGAAGTATTAAAATGACAACAGCAAACAATGAGACAATAAATGTAGCATCCAACTGCCCTCTCCTACCTGAGTCAATCACCTGACGTGCGTGTTCAGAAACACACAGCACAACAGGAGTGCACTCCCCTGGACATCAAATACTGACGACAAAGTACTAGGCACTGCAAGAGCAACTTCTGTGCCTGATCCATTATGTCCAATGCTAATGACAGATCAAACAAAGCCAGATCACATGAAACACACTTGATTTAATACATGAAGGTCATTAAAAACATTTAATTATATAAATTCGCTTGAGTGGCCTGCTTTTATCCCTTACTGAAGGGGGTTGAAACACCCTTAAAGAATGTGAGAAGAGATGGCTTAGGCAGTACTTCCAAGACCATCAAGAAAACAAGAGTCACAATCAAACAGGACAGCAAGCATTAACATTATTTGATTTCTTCATTACTAGAGTGCTTAACTGTGGGTAACACAAAGGTTAAACACAAAGTAATTTTGACTAAAACATCACAGATTGTCATCAAATGAAAAGGGAAAGTATCCAAATATTCCCAAAGATGTAAAAATGTTCCATGTTGTGTCTTATCTCTCAGGGGACATCCCATCATAAATAGTTATAATTTAATTTAAAAGATAAAGGATGACGTTCTGGGATGCATATGTTTCAGAACAAAGAGCAGTGAAATATATGTCTAACACATTAAGAGAAATACTGAAGAGCTACTTGTGTGTTACAATTACTTCATTCAAGCAAAAATACAGCACCAGACTAAGTTCCAGCAAGATTCTACATTCCTGTTAAACTGTGCAGTCCACGTAGGTGTATTTCTGTGTCCCTGTTTTCCCCTTGAATGCAAGAACATTTCTGTGAGTCAACATCCCATCTGGAAGCTAAATTTGTTTCCTTGAGTCCTGGAGTATGTATTTATCATCCTACCACAGAGGCTGCTTCAGGACAGATGAGAAGAAATAGATCCTACTTCTATAGGATGGAAGAGCAGCTCAGGACTGTCATGACACAGAGAACCTCAGAGTGTTCCCTTCCCCAGGCTGTGCTCTCATGTCAGCTGCAGTGAGCAGAGTACATAATAATTACAACATCTTTGGAAGATACTATGCTTTTCTTCCCAAAGCTGGATATACTAACTTCTAGTAGAAAGAAGACTGATTGTCCTCAGTATAGGCTAAGAGGTGAACCACTTGCACAGACATGAGGGGCAGGGGATGATAGGGCAGGGGTAAAGGATGGGGGGAAGGAAAAAGCAAAAAATAGTAATTGTTGAAGAACAAAACCAAAGCTATCATTTAAATTAACTGTCATTAATTTGAAAAGAGAGAGAAAATAAATTTGGTGTATAACAGATAGAGAGTCTCATTTTAAACAAGAGTATCTTCAAACTTTTCCATTTGCTGTCAACATCTCTCTAAGTGCTATTGAACCATGGAACCATCAAATAAATGAAAGCAGGATGTTAGACTGAAGTGGGAAGTGAAGCGATAATCTGAAGGTCGTGGTGACAGAGGAGGCACAAAGTGACCCTTGTTACGCAATGGCACCAAACATTGAATAGTCAACAAAGCTATCATGTTAATAAAAGCAAAGTACTACCACTGTAGTCTGTGACAAAATGAGTTATGACTCACAAAGGCAAATATTAATGAGAAGCTGCCTATCAGAAATCTCTTACTTGACACAACTTTGAGAAGTGTCTCATATGTAAACTCTCTTCGAAAGTGTTTTTAAATAAACATCTAGAAGTCATTACACAACAGGATGCTCCGGAAGACTGCTAAAAAGCCTTGCTTTTATGTTTTATGGGTATTTGGTGCAGCAATGGAGAATATTTCAGATTCCAGTCTGAAGTTTAAAGAAAGTCCCTGACATACAATAGTTACCAGTAAATATTTATTTGTGTGCATTTCCATTCCGTTCTGTTTCTGTCTATTCATGTCTCCTGAATCTTCCTTGCTGCCTGAGTCCAGATCGGTAACCAAGCATCATATCCTACCTTTATTCCACAGTTGGAAGGACAGAAAGGAAAGAGACAGAGAAAACCCTACTAACTCCTTTATTTTATGTATCATACATAGAGGAAACCAAAATGTCATGTCTTAACAACATAGTTATTTTTTTCCCTTCTTTTCTTTTCCCCTTTGCTTACCTTCCTCCCAACCCAATCACTAGGCCATTCAGACTAAGAGAATACCAAGGGAAGTAATACTTGACAGAAGCTTTCTGAACAAAAGTAACTCCAGCTGGCCAAGCAAAAGTTGTCTGTAACTGTACAGGTGGTGGAGCTGCATAAGGCAGCATCCTCAGGGTCTTATTCCCCCTTTTCTGTTCACGTTACTTACTGTTTTTTCCTCAGGCTCTGAAGGCAAAATGAATTGCAGTTTTCAGACTGTAGATTTTATTTATGTGTATCTAGAATGGCGTTTATATTTATATAAATCCATGGTATTACGCAGCTGTTATTTCTAGATTAAGCTGAAACACTAAAATGATCTGCATCGATGTTTACATGGGGCCAGCACCATAACTGCACACAAGCTTGCACTCCAGGGGCTCACAGGTGTGTGGCAGAAGAGAGAACAGGTTTTGAACAGCTTTGCTCATTGCTCAAAATCAGAAAATAATTTCTGCAAAAAATAGCTCAGTGGTAGTGACTCACAAAATTACACTACTTTTTTTTGAATATTTCTGTTCACTGATTAAATAAGCAAAAGTCTTAGATCCCTCTGTGACTAATAACCACGCTTGGCATATCATAATGTTGTACCTCACAAAATTCCCCAGATTATACTAAAAAATCAGTTCCCTCTGTTTTACAGAATCCATTAATCAGAATTGCTGCACATAGCAAGTACAATGACTTTTTATAACAGCAATACTCTCTTAGTTGCCTTTCTTTCCTAGAAATGGACCTCTGTACATATAATATTGAGAAGAAGGATTGTTCTGATAGTAAAAAACTAGAAGAAACATCTGCCCACTAAAGACACTGATTCATGTTTTTAACAAGCCATACTGTGGTGAAGTAGAGCCTCTATCAGGGCTTTTGCACAGATGGTAGCACAGATTTTAAAATTATTATTAGATTATTAGATAATTGGGCTCCTCTCAACCCAAATATAGCCCATCTTAAAACATCTTTTGAGCAGCACTGCATTATAAAAGGGTTCCTGAAGTGATCTGAAATAGTATTTTTCTTTAAAATGGATGGTATAGAAGGTTAGAGAAAGACAAGTAACATAAGCATGTGAAAATAATGGAAATAAAAACAAATAATTTATTATCACTCTTAGAAAGAAAGGTTTCCTAACAGTCTATGCCTATATATATATATATGAAATAAACCCCGCAAATTTTAAATAATATTTTACATACACTTAACACTGAACTTCTGAATTATCAAGATACTCAGAAAGGAAAACCCACATGGTTTTCTTTGCATTGTACAGGTAGCAACTTCATTTGAGAACTCCATCCTGTAATTTCTTGCTGTTCAGTGTAGTGAACCATTAAAAGTGAAAGACTTTACTGAGCTGAACAGAAATAAAAACAAGGCCCTTATGACAGTAAAAATCATGCCTGAAGCAATAGCTTTCTATACATCTAACTCTCATCTCTCCCATTATATGTGATTAGTCACAAGCGGATCCTTATACATTTATTCTGGTATCATTTTCCACACTTGTATCTGACAAAGTCTTTTACCTCCTTGCTTCCCCAAGTTAGCTCTCTACCTGTTGGAAGATGGCGTTAGGCAATGTGCTCACAAGTTCATATCAAGGATTTTGTTACTTTGAAAGTCTGTATTTTATGTGTTCTGGAAAACATTCATTCCACAAACATTATTGCATGTTAGCAAATTTACTATCAGGTTAACCTGCCTATGGCAGCTACCTCCATCATCACAAACTCTAGTCCCTGGTTGAGAAGTGGGAGTAAATGACTTAGAAAGTGATAATAGAGGTCCTGCCATTCAGTGGGATGCCACTTCTTGTTTTGCTTATCATGATCGAATTCCTATCCATCCGTTCCTCCCACCTCTTCTCTATGGCAGCTTTGGTGGTCTGCTGCATACTGAGCAGCAGATGTTCTTTTCTTCATATTACATGCAAATTTTTCAAGCAGCTGCACAGAGCTGATATTATCATATGAGAAACATCATGACTTTGACTTCCCCTGCTGCCACTAATTCACTTTCCTGATTTTCTTTGGAGCCTAAGAATTTACGTCTATAATAATAATAATAATAATAATAATAATAATGGTATGGTCAGTGGCTTAGACATTGCTAGGAGGGAGTTTTCCCAATTATGAAAAAACTATAAAGAGGCTGAGACCACCCAAACCCAGCCGTCCTTCACCTGACTGCAGCTTTGGGCTGGGACTTAAGCTGCCTCACGGAACTTGAGATGCCATAAAGGTGCCACTATTGTTCAATTACCTCTGGTCTAGGGACAAGGAAACAAGACCAAGGGAAGAGAATGGATCCACAGGAAAGCCAAACTCAGCAGCTCTCCTGAAAATCAGCTTGGGCCAGGCTCGGCCTGGGGGAGACCACAGCACACCGGCTCATCTGCTGAGGCCACGTTTGCACACACTCCCCCACAAGCAAGAAGGGAGGAGGAGGAGAGTTTTGGGGCTGTGGCGGAAGCTCTGGTCACAGGCAGTGAGCACCCATCCTCCCTCACACAAACTGGCTCAGCTCTTAAAGCCCCGCAGCCCGGGAAGGCCACATGCACGGGACATTCCCGTGAGGGACACCTGAGCAGGTGTCATCATCCATCAAAGAGCCCCAAAGCGCTCCCCAGACTCATTGCTGAGGCTTTGCAGCAGAGCACTGCTCGTGATGCAAAGCGATGCAACAGATGCACAGTCTGTTGCAAGAGACTGTCCCAAACTTGCCCCCGCCAGGGGAGCTACCTGGGCCTTCCCAGCCGGCCCAAGTGAATACGGATCCGCTGGACTCCTTGTTTGTGGGGGACCCTCAGCACCAAGAAGATCTGATGGAGAGCATCCACGGGACACCATTGGGATCCACAGAGAGGTGAGGTTTTCTACTTAATCTGTGTCTGTCACTCTCTTTCTCTCCCCCCACCTCTTTTCTATTTCTCTCTCTCTCGCTCCCTCTCTCTCTCTCTGTCTCTCATTTAGAGGTAAATAAAAGCCATAGTACTGATTTTGGCGTATGGTCTCATTTGCACCCTAATTCGGGCAGAGGCATTTCTGATCATTTTAATAACCGGATCAGGACATGGGGCTAGAAGCCCAGCAGTCCAGGGGCTGCTCCATGCCACTTCCAGTGGGATCAGCTGTTGAAGCGGTGCCAGGCATGGTCCTTTGTGACACAGGCGCCTTGGGTCAGGGCCCTGGGTGATGCGGGGCACTGTGGTGCCCAGAGGCCCTTGTGACACGGCAGAGCCACGCCCTGCAGGGGGCAGATAAGGGGCGCAGGGCCCTGCGTTGCCCAGTCCCAGGAGAGCCGCTTGCTCAGGAGGAAGCAGCTGCCGGGATCCCGCTCTGCGTTCCAGGAGATCAGACATGGAGGAGGACAAGGTGAACCCCAACTCCCAGTCCCCCAGCCCCTTGCCCGGCTGGCTGGGAGACGAGGCCCTCAGCGGGCAGTGGCTGGGGGCAGGCGGCGGCCCAGGCCTGCCCCTGTCGGACACTGGGGAGGAGGGAGCCTTTGCCTACATGGATGAGGAGTGGGAACGCGACACGGATGAAGAGCTTTCCCAGTATGGAGAGGTTCCCAGCCAGGAGCCTTGCCTGCGGGAAGAAGTGACAGTCCAAGAGTTTTACCAACAGCAAGAAGCAGTGACCGTCCAGGAAGTTTCCCTGTGCGGAGTTGTGAGACTCCGAGAGTGGCGTCAGTGGGAGGTAGGTGCGAGAGTCCACTGGGGAGATGGCACACAGCAAGAGCTGTACCACAGGGAAGAAAGTGGGACGGTCCAGGAACTGTACCCACGGGACGAAGAGGATGAGACATACCAGGAGCTGTCCCAGTGGGAAGAAGATCAGACAATCCAAGACCTGTCCCAGTGGGAAGGCAAAGGATACCACAGACTGTCTCCTTCGGAAGGAGATGTGCGAGGCCGTCCGCACAGGTACACACGGGAAGGAGACAAGAGGGAGGCGCTGGGCAGCTCTCGGGCTGCCTCTCCTGGCCCGGGGAGTCCCACAGAGGATGAGCCGGCCACTGCTGCTGCTGGGGCTGGAGCTGGTGAGGAGGTGGAGGAGCCCCCGGAGCCTCTGGCTCCCGAGGTGGGAAAGGCACCAGGTTCTCCTGCTGGCAGTGAGGAGGTGCCATCAGCAGGGACAGAGAGCCCAGGCCCTGCCCCAGCCAGCCCCCGAGGCCGCAGGCAGTCTCTGTGGGACTTTGTGTGGGGCATCACCTGTGAGATCGTGCACAAGGCTTGGCTCGTGATCCAGGCATCTGGCCAGCAGCCAGGGGAACAGAGGGACCTGGAGCAAAGCGCGGCTGCAGAACTGGAAGCAGCAGCTCCAGGACAAAGGGAAGAGAGCCCAATCTCTGCCCCACAGAGCCCCTGCTGCCCCCCCAGCCCCTCGCCCAGCCCGCAGGGAGCCCAGGTGCTCAGTGAGCAGCAGGAGGAGGCAGACAGGGAGTCAGTCCTGGCAGAGGAAGAGAGCAAGGAGGGGGCCTTGACTGGGGAGCTTGAGCATTCTCCGTGCAAAGATGAGGAACACACAGAGCTGTCCCAAGGAGACATCAACAAATACCAAGAAGGGTTCCAAGGGGAAGCCAGCCCTGAGCCAGAGTTTTCCCAAGGAGAATCCAGTAGCTCCCGGGAAGGGTCCCAAGGGGAACCCTGCACTGAGCAGGAGCTCTCCCAAGAAGAAGCTGGTAAATACCAGGAAGGGTCCCAAGGGGATGCCTGCACTGAGCAACAGCTACCCCAAAAAGAATACAGGATCTACCAGGAAGGGTCCCAAGGGGAATCCTGCAGTCAGCAGGAGATCTCCCTAGAAGCCGGTAGCTACCACAAGCTCTCCGATTGGGATGAACGCATTGAGGAAGAGCTGTCCCACGGGAATGTCAGTAGCTACCAGGAAGCATCTGATTGGGAAGAGTCCATGGGCCAAGAGCTTTCTGAAGAGGAAGACTCCAATGGCCAGGAGGTGTCCAGAGGGAATGGTAAGAGACCCTCCGTGCAGTCCAGCTGGGAAAATGACAGTGACCAAGACCTGGCACAGGACAGCTGGGAACAGAGCATCGGGGACAAGCCCTTGCTGCGGGAGGAGGATGAGTGGGATGAAGTGAGCGTCATTGAGCTCTGGGAAGAAAGCAGAGAGCAAAGACTGGCAGGGTTGGCAGGAGGCGGGCTCTCCTTGCCTGTCCCTCGCGAGGCTTGGGTTGAGCACGAGGCATCTGAGCTCTGTGCCTGGCCATCCCATCTGGAAGCCCTGGCCCCCATGGCACACACGGCTTCTCCTGCCTTTGAGGAGCAGGTGCCAGAGGCAGGGACGCAGAGCCCGGTGGCTGCCCGGCGCTGCCAGCCCAGGTTCTCAGTTTTCCAGCAGCGAACCCGGACCCTCAGCCAGCAGCTTGGTCACCCCAAGAAACGTACCTCCATCCTCAGGCGGGCGCTGCACAGCCTGTTCTGCTGCCCCTGCCTGGCGCCAGAGCCCGAGGATTAGGGCCCGCTGCCGGCGCCAGCCCGGGCCCCGCAGGTGGCGGCTGGCCCGCAGCCTGCCCAGCGTCCTCAGGCAGCCTCACGGGCCGCCTTTGCCTGGACATGGCCCTGCAGCCTCAGCAGCCCCCGGCTGCTTTGGAGCACCCCCAGTGGGTGTCCCCAAGACCAAAGATTACCCATGTGGCCAGCCCCAAACCAGCACCCGGGGAGGGACACTCGGTGCCAAGTGGCTCAGCGGTGAAGGCCGGAGACTCATCAGGGTGGGAGGAGACCTTGACAGTTATCCAGTCCCACCGTCACCCCGGCACCACCATCACCACCCTGAAACCCTGTCCCCAAGTGCCACATCCAGACGACGCTTGAACGCTTCCAGAAACAGTGACTCCACCACCTCCCGGAGCAACTTCTTCCAATGCCTGACCACTCTGTCAGGGAAAAATTCTTTCTACTATTTCATTGGAACCTCCCATGATGGAATCCAAGACCATTTCCTCTCAACCTGAAAGGATCACATGCTGATCCTTTGGGATTTTATCCATGAGGAATGGGCACAGACAGGAGGTGTTGCTCCCAGGACTTCACTGCACACAGCATGACTGCACCAAAAACAATTCTTCCAAAGCAGACAGAAGTTGGGTTTAGAAGGAGAAACAGTAGCAGTAGTGAAAAAAAACAAAAACACCCCAAAACCCCCCACAAAACACGACCATAAAAACCTACAAAAAGAAAAATAATAGGAATAGGACTAATAATAATACAAAGAAGATGAAGAAGATGAAGGAAAAGTAGTAGTAAACAGGAAAAATAATTAAGCATAAGAAGAAAGAAAAAGAAAAAGAACAAAAAATAATAGGAATAGGAAAAAGCATAATAAGAAAAAAGAATAAGAATAAAAATAAGAATAAGAATAAAAACAATTAAAGGATTAAGAATAAGAATAAGAATAATTAAAGGACTAAGAATAAGAATAAGAATAAGAATAAGAATAAGGAAAAGAAAAAGGAAAAGGAAAAAAGAAATAAGAATGAGAATGATAAAAAGAATATGAATAGGAAAAGGAATAATAATAATAATAATAATAATAAGGAAAAGAAAAAAGCATAAAGAAAAGAATAGGAAAAGGAATAAGAATTAAAACGAATAAGACAAAGAAAACAAAGAATAGGAATGAGAATGAGAATGAAAATTAGAGAATAAGTTGATGTAGAAGAAGAAATAGTAGTACAAGTAAAGAAGAAAAAGTAGAAGAATAGGGAGGAGAAGAAGAAAAGGAAGAAGAAGACGAAATAGTAGTACTATCAAATTATTATTATTATTATTTATTATTATTATTATTATAACAGTAATGTCAAGTTAAAATACACATCCACACATCCTCTATAGCATCACAGAGGAGATCGTCTAGTTCCAACAGATGCTCTTCTGCTCTCTTTCTCTCTCTCTGCCACCTCTTTCCTATTTCTTTCCATCTCTCTCCCTCACATTTCTTGTTAAATAAAACCCATGTTAATGAAATCTGTATGTTGTCACCATATGGTGTCATTTGTGCTTTCATTTGGGCACAGGCGTCTCTCCCTAAGCCGATCGGAACACATTCTCTGCCCAGCCTGACGTCATAGCACAGGTGCTCCAGCTCTCTGAGGATCTCCACCGCTCTCCTCTGAACTCATTCTGGCAGCTCCGTGTCCTTCTTATGCTGGGGCCCCCAGACACGGATGTAGCGCTCCAGGTGGGGTCTCAAAAAATGGACTGGAGGGCCACAATCACCTCCCTGACCTGCTGCTCTTCACTCCTTTCCATGCAGCCCAGCACGGGCGTGGCTTCCTGGGCTGGCAGCACAGATTGCCGGCTCTCCTGGAGCTTCTCCTCCAGCAGCACCTCCAAGTCCTTCTCCTCAGCCCCTGCCCCGCTCAGCTGCCCGTCCCCCGCAAACCCCGTGCTGAGGTGTGTTGGGGTTCTTCCCCCCTGCCACGGGGTCCTGGGAAAGGGGAGCCTGGGTTAGAGGCACGGCCTAGGCACGGGGTCTCCCTACTTCCTGGTCACGTGTACCCTAATCCTGTTCCCCACTGGTTATTTTGTATTCCCCCTGCCCAGGAAGGACCCTGGTTGTCCCGTGATTGCGCGCTTCTTCAGCAGTCCCCTGGCCATGTGTAGTGGTTTGGTCCAAAATACTCATTACTGCTTATCTTCTGTGAGATAAGAATTAGGAGAAATGCAAAGCAGGCACCAAACTTGAAAGAATATAAAGTTTATTAACAGACCCAAAAGTGGGAAAAAAAATTATACCACCTTCAGAACACTTCTCCTCCCCCCACCTTCCTCCCTTCTCCCACTGACAATGTAAAAAGACAACCCTTAAGATGTTCAGTCTGTTTACCACTTCCATAATAACCTTGTTCAGTCCATTTAGAAAGAGAAGTCTCTTCTTGCTCGTGCTATGAAAACATTATCACAACGAGACAGCCACCCACTTCCAAATATTGTTCAGTCCATTTAGGAAGAGGTCTCTCTGCTCACGATGTGGGTCCCTTCCCCCGACTTGCAGCTTTTCCTGCAACTGCTTTCGAGGGTCCACTCTTGAAGTTTTTTGGGGTACAATTTTAAGGTTGAGCCGTCCAGAAACAAAAAAACAGAGGCCCTTCTCCTTCCCTGGGAGCAAAGGGTCTTCCTCATCTTCATCGTTAGGACTATCTCTGGGAGCATCTCTAGGAACTGAGGTTTTCTCCTTTCCCATTTGGAGCAAAAGTCCTCATCTGGTTCATCTCTCCCTGTCCAAACTTCTCATGAAATTACAGCTGCGTCAGCATCTGCCTATCTCAGCGCAGGTGCTTTTGCTTACGAGTTGAACACTCCACCCCCCATATCTTCATGAAATTACAAGAGGATACTCTGATATATCATAGCTTCACAATAGAATTTCAGCTTTAAGCATCTCCTCTCTCTCTTCCCTCAGGTTTTCAGCTCTTCACAGCAATAAAAGGGTTAATCTCACCTCGGCCTTGCAGCTTTGCAGCTTGAATGTTGAATTTTTCTTATTGCAGTGGAGAGGGGGGAGAGCCAAGCCGCTCCGGCTGCCCACGGCAAGGCAGTGGGGGGGGTTCCACGGCTGGAACAGGTCCATCGGCTCCAGGATGGCCGTGGCCCGGCCCGGCCTGGCCCAAGCAGGGCCTGGCCGGGCCCGCTGGCCCCCACATGGGGCCCCGCAGCCACCTGTCCCAGCACCAGAAACGAGAGAGAGCTTGGGGGGGAGTTTGTCTATTCTTAAGTGTGTATCAAAGAGGTGGTCACAACTTTAAGTGGCTTAAAGAATTGTCCATATTCAAACTGGCCAGCTGATAGGTTCTATCAGGTCCCAGAGGAAGCTGTAAGCACCCCTTAGCAAGGACATCCCTTCCGGGACTATGCTTGCTAACCTATGACACCATGCGGCTGGAGAATAAAGATCTCTGAAACATCTATCAAAAATCGGTCCCTGTTTCTTTCCACGGGCCTTGCTGTCTCTACATGTTGCAGGAGACCCCACTGCTACGGAGCTGGAGCACCATCCACTCTCTGCCTCATTGGCAAAGCCATTCAAGAGCCCCGGGGCCAAGGGCGGAGCCCTCCCTGAGGGACACCCCTCATCCCCCGCCTCCACCTGGACGTGGAGCCACTGACCACAACTCCCCGGCTGCGCCCATCTGGCCAATTCCTCCTGCCCCGCACAGCCCACCCCCCAAAGCCAGGCCTCTGCAGTGTGGGGCTCGGGGTGTCGGTGCTGTGGCACTGGGCCTCACGGGGGCTCTGGGCACGTCAGCGCTGTCCGACACTGCAGTGTTCTGGGTCATGGCTTAGACATTGCTAGGAGAGAGCTTTGCCCATTATGGCAAAACTCTATAAAGAGGCTGAGACCACCCAAACCCAGCCGTCCTTCACCTGACTGCAACTTTGGGCTGGGACTTAAGCTGCCTCACGGAACTTGAGATACCATAAAGGTGCCACTATTGTTCAATTACCTCTGGTCTAGGGACAAGGAAACAAGACCAAGGGAAGAGAATGGATCCACAGGAAAGCCAAACTCAGCAGCTCTCCTGAAAATCAGCTTGGGCCAGGCTCGGCCTGGGGGAGACCACAGCACACCGGCTCATCTGCTGAGGCCACGTTTGCACACACTCCCCCACAAGCAAGAAGGGAGGAGGAGGAGAGTTTTGGGGCTGTGGCGGAAGCTCTGGTCACAGGCAGTGAGCACCCATCCTCCCTCACACAAACTGGCTCAGCTCTTAAAGCCCCGCAGCCCGGGAAGGCCACATGCACGGGACATTCCCGTGAGGGACACCTGAGCAGGTGTCATCATCCATCAAAGAGCCCCAAAGCGCTCCCCAGACTCATTGCTGAGGCTTTGCAGCAGAGCACTGCTCGTGATGCAAAGCGATGCAACAGATGCACAGTCTGTTGCAAGAGACTGTCCCAAACTTGCCCCCGCCAAGGGAGGTACCTGGGCCTTCCCATCCAGCTAAAATGCATATTAATCCTTTGGATTCTTTTTTCCATGATCCTCTCCAAGCATACCAGTAGAAGAAGATTAACGGGATGCCATCAGCCTCCAGGGAGTGGTGGTATTTTTTACCTAATCTGTCTATCACTCTCTTTATCTCTCTTTCTCTCACTCATTTCCTTAATGTTAAATAAAATCCATACTATTGACTTCAGCATATTCTCTGATTTGCATTTTAATTCAATCAGAGGCATCTCTAACAATTTTAGTAAGCAGATTGCAACTGATATATACATACATATCCCATATATAACCCATTCCTGTGTTGGTTTTTTTATTATTTCTGTTCCTTTTCTTTTCAGTGTAACAATTTGTGATGTGAGACATGCTATTTGATTCATAATTGACTTATTTTAAAATGATTACTTTGATTTACATGGACTTTTCATGAAGTCATAAAAACAGATTTGCTGCAAAAGATATCTTGGTGCAAATCAATCCTCAATCTATTGAGAAATGATGAATTTTAATTTTTGCTTTGAAAACTGGAAGAATCTTCTTAGAGGAAGCAACATATATCCTCATATTTTCTTACTTAAGTTCATTTTGAAGCAGTTTACATACTTGCCAGTGATGATGTGGGCTTAAGTTCAGAAGCACACCCATAATTTTGAACTAACGACATCTAAATGTTCCTTGTTATAGATGTCAATATTCTGGAGTAAGCATTTTACAGAAGAAAACAACTCAGTGGAAATGAAGAACTGCAATACATGAGGTCTAGCAATTTTCTTTTATATTTCGCCACCACACGGCTTCTCCTTTAGGTGAAAGGAACAAAGCCTTATCTAATTACTTCAACTACTGCGACTCCCTGGTGTTAACAAGATGTATTATATAGAGATGGGACATTTCCCAGTGATTGTATTTTCTCTCTGCTCAGATCTCCTCTCCATGCAAGTAGAAACAAGATCTTTGTACTGATCAATCTGTGCTCTGCATCCCACATCAATTGAGTAATGTAAAAACGATGCATATTAAGCACAGAAAGAAATTCTCCACAAAAAATCTTGCAATTGGCACTACCCCATATTAAAATCACCTCCCCTTTCTGCATAAAAAGACCTTCAGTTAAACGAATGGTATGAGGAAATGAAAACAATTTTGTTACAATTCACCTAAAGCATTGACCAAGCATGCAAACACTTTGTATTAGTGGTTAAACTTTGGGATTTCTCATCTATTGTGTCTTGGTTTGAAAGACAGGTGTCTGCTAAGGAAGGCAGAAGACTCCCTTGGAATGGCAGATGGCACCCCCTTCCCTCTGAGTTGTTATAATTTTGAAATCAAGGGCTTTTAGGGCAAAGATGTGGGAAATAGGAATAACAGTTCTTTACTATTATATATCTATATGTGAATAACAAGCCAAACAAACAACAACAACCATGGCAGTACCAGCAAACAATCACAAACCCAGTCCCAGCCTTCTCAGCTGTCGGGCCCTTTTCCCCCTGGGTGCAGTTCCGCTCGCAGCCGGCAGGGGCGCTGGCGGCTCCCGGTGAGCAGGGCAGGTGCGATGGTTCCCCCGCGGCTGCAGGGGGCGCTCCGGAGCGAGCTCGGGGAGCACGCGGCACTGGTGGCCTGGGATCCCGGGGAGGGATGGGACAAAGGCTTCACAAACCCCTGGGCAGCCGATCCTGATGTCCGGCCAGACCCTCAGGAACAGCAGGCTGGAACGGCAGGCTGGAACGGCAGGGACGAGCACAAATCCCGGATGGCAGATGAGGTGTACCCAAACGGAGAACCCCCTGGGGGTCGGGGCAGGCAGGGCGAGCACGGCTAAAACGTAGCGAAAGCTCGAAGCAGCAGTGGGACAGGGCAGCCACAGCCCGGCTCCTAGCAGGACAGGGAAGGCGGCTTTGGGATCCCGGGGCTGCTCTGACAGAAAGAAAAACGGCCGAAGAACAAGCAGCTTCCCTCTCTCTCCAAACGCCCCGAGACCGACTGACCACACACCCAGGTGAAACAAAAAAGAGCAGCCAGGTCTTTTGTTCTTCTTTAAGCACCTGGCCATTTGTTCCCCTAGAAACATGTATGGGGGGAAAATTCCTTTAACAGAAAAAAACCCAAAAAATCCAGGGAAGCTCCTAAAACCCCAACAACTGCCTGAAGTCAAAAGTCAAAGTTTGGAACTCCAGAACCTCAGTCACCCTTTGTCTTTGCTTATAGGTATATTATAGATAAAACTACAGATTCTACTATGCTTGATAATATTTTTCTGTTTTCTCATTTATGCTCTGATGACCAGAGTACTGTGTGTGTATTATTAATCAATCTCATGGCTTTGGAAAGACAATACAATTCAGGAAAAGCCAGTGATGTGGACTGTAAGTCAGTCTCATCAAATGGAGTTTGAGTGCAGTGAAGGGAATGATGTATATGTGGAGCTTTCTATCACAAATTTGATTTGTTGATGACAAACTTGTACCGTTCCAGCTCTGCACTGTTTGTTTGATGGATCATCTAAGCTGCAAAATACTTTCTTACTCTGATAAAATGTATGCATATTCTAGATAGGTTGTCGGGGGAATAAGGCCCCAAATCTCACAGAAATGCGAGAACAATTAGTTAACCAAAGAAGGAGAATCCTACTTCTTTTTTTTTCTCCCAGAAATAAATAAAAGTAATTACATGCAATATTTTTAACTGGTGAAATATTTTTACTTATATTAAATTGTATTTATAATGAAGTTCTTACAAAAGTAACTTTTAAACTAATACTGTCTAATCATTGGTTACTGATTTTTTTCTTAGAGCCATTGATATTTGAGGGAATTTATTAACAGATTTTACAAAGAAAATCTTATTCCTTTTCTGATCTTTTCCTAAACTTAGTTAATTTCTCTATTTTTACATTTTGCAGAGGAATACAGCTTACACTGTTTAAGTAAATATCAATTTAATTATGGAATAAGCTAAACATTATTAACAGGACAAATAATATTGTATTGATGATCTTTCAGACACACATTATTAATGGTGAAGAGGCTTCTTGTTTCCCTGTAGTCAAATAATATTTGATTTCAAGTTCATTGTCTTTAAAAAAAATTTTAAAAATTGTATTCCTCTATTCACTCATATTTTGTGAGGGTTAGTCTAGCAAATCAAATAAAATTATCTTTTCAGAATATTTTCACTCAGGGCCGAGTCCCCTGAATTTCAATAGACTCCAGACTTGTCTCCTAATAGCATCCAAGGACAGAAAGATGATGTTCCAGTCCATAGAGGGGGAAAGCCACTACTTCAATTTCTAATGCAACCTTTCCAATTTCTCATTCTCAGCAGTTTTGTCATATCAATCTCTTTTAGCTAAGAAGTGCTGAGGAATGCTTACATAATCTGTCTGTTTATAAAATGGAGACTAATTGTCACTTTTCAGAAACAGAAATTCTGTAAAACAAAAAAACCCAAAATAAATGTTTAATGTAAGAATGCCTTGGTGCATCTAGTTTGGAAAACAAATGTTCCTTCCAGGATAATCTTACCTTGTTGCCCAGAGAGGTTGTCTCCACCCTCAGAGCTTTCAAGATCTCACTGGTTAAACTCCTGAGCAACCTGGCCTGATTTCACAGCTGATTCTGCTCTGGGGAAGTACAAGAGACCTCCTGAGGCCTCTTCCAGTCTGAACTATTCTGCTGGTTTTGTCTGTGGTAGAGTTGATTTCCTTCCCAGTGGCTGGACTGGGGCTGTGTTTTGGATTTGTGCTGAACACAGGGTTGATAATACAGAGATGTTTTTGTTATTGCTGAGCAGGGCTTACACTGAGCCAAGGCCTTTTCTGCTTTTCGGACGGGCCATGCTGGTGAGGAAGTTGGGGGTGCCTGGGAGGGTGGGAGGAGACACAGCCAGGACAGGTGACCCCAACTGACCAAAGGGATATTCCAGACCATATGATGTCATTATATATCAGTGTATACAGCAGGGGGAAGAAGGAGAAGTGGAGAAACATTTCTAGTGATGATATTTGCAGTCACTGTTACCTGGGGCCCTGCTCTCCTGGAGAGACTGCCCATGGGAAGCATTGAATTAATTTATTGGTTTTCCTTGCTTGTATGTGTGTCTTTTTCTTTCCCTATTAAACTGTCTTTATCTCAACCCATGAGTTTTCTACCTTTTACCCTTCTGATTCTCTCCCCGGTCCTGCTGGTGGGGGAGTAAGCGAGCGCTGCCTGGGCCTTGATTGCCAGCTGGGATGAAACCCAGGCAACCCTATATCCTATGATACATTTACAATTCCCACCCTAGTCTTCAACATAATTAGGGGTATTCAAGAGCTCACAAGCATCTTTGTGCCTGCAAAACTGTCAGTGCTAAACCCATCCCACTACACTATACAAACATACTGAGTCACATATGTAGTCACATTCATGCTGTCCTATATTGGGAAACAATGCTCTGAGGCCTCTCTAACCCAAACATTGTTCAGAACCACTACACTCTGATAGGAAGTGTATGAATTGTACAACTAAGAGACATATCTAGATTAACTTGCAATGAAGAAAACCAAAATCTTAACGTCTCTGAATTCCTAGTACATATTTTTCCCCCACTAAGACAAAAAAACCTCACAAAAAAGAAAAGTCTTATTCATTATTTTCTATTTTGTACATATGCAGACTTGTGTTTATGAATATTATAATTACAAATATTGTTAGCTGAGCATCTCCTCCTGCAACGTATATTAATTTGATTTCCATCTATCCTACTTTTTATTTTCTCCTGTTTCAGAACAAAGAAACGTGCTGTGAAGTGTGTTCATTTGGTTGTCTGCTTTGGACTTATTTATTTGGATCAATTTTTAGTATACCTTCTCATCCTAGTGTTCAACTTACTATTTAGCTACATCACATCAAAGAAATACACTTTCTGTACATACCCAGGCCATTATCAAGACTTAAACAGATGAAATAAACCTTCAAAAGAAAGCAGTGGCTTGGCAAGGAAGTTGTAGACCATTCTCCGTAAGCTTTTGATAAACCACTTTTTGATAACCCAAAATACCAAAAGATAACCAGTGGATAAAAGATCAAAACTCCATCTTAAAATTTGATATCATACGAGAAGGTGACATGGAAAGCAAAAGACAAATGTGCTACTCCCATAGTATCTGCACTGGTGACAACTACCCTTCAGGCTTTTGTTCTGGCCAGAAGCTTGTAATGCCTGAAGGCTTCATGCAAGTTGGAGGCATAAATGCATTTCTATGGTCTGAGATGAGATCAGACTACATTAAGCTCTAACCAGATTAATGCTAGGAGAAAAAATAACCTAAAAACATTCTTAAGAGGGGACTATATTGATCAATTGTAGGTACACGTATCTCCAGGCAATGACAAACTGTCCTGTCTATAGCTCCTGCTCAGAGGACAGTTAACAGCAAAATGATTCATTTGAGGAGGGAACCTCCTTCAGAGGAATGAAGAGGAAGAAAACTCCATAGAGTCAGTCCACAGCTTTTTTTCCCCATCCTCTTCTACCAGGAGAGAGGAACAGTTTGCTTCCTGTAAAACAGGAACAGAAGCTGCATCCCAAGAGTAATCCTGAAATAACCACAATGTCAGGGACAGATTGAGGCTGTATGTAGGATTTGAATACAGGCTTGTGATCTGGGCATAACACCTCAAATTAGTATTCTGCATCTTAATATCCTAACTTCAGCATTTTTGAGATACTATGATATTAGTCTTTGGCTGACAATGGGGCAGAAAGTTCTCTCCCTTTTTGTTTCCTTGTTTCACCCTTAGGTGTTCAAAGACAGAAAGTGGTCTGTGGATTGTAACTACAATGTTCTTTTCATGCTTTGTATATGATACACATCTGTCCTGGTTTCTCATTTATCCTGTCAGATAGCTTTGGTTTAATAGCATGTGGCATTTCAGCTCTCTTGGTTCACTAATTTTTACTGAGGTACAGGGAGAAACTAAGTTTATGCATCTTATTTTCATCTCGGTGCATGTAAATGTCACACAGGGAGTTGAAAATCCAACCTGAAACATGGGAAGAAAAATGTTCCAGCATTCAGTAATATTTGCATCTTATTTCTACTAATGACTTCATTTTTCACAGTTCTAGATAAGCATTTGGACAGGCACATCACTGTGATTCATCAACAGAAGCCCGCTTTAACACACTGTTGTATTAAAAAACCCTTTTGTAACGCTTTATACTTTAGTGGTTTTAAGAGATCAGCATTCATCATTCTCTATCTTGTTGGGCAACACTTCGAGAAAAGCTAGAAATGGAATTGATTTTCCCAGCTTTATTAAAGAATCGGTAAAGCAGCGAAGTGTTATTGGTCATGCCTGTCTTGCCATCTGCTTTCAATTGCAGGCCCTATTGTCATATACACTGAAAGCAACTGTAAGTGCAAACAAGATAGTAAGGAAAATGGCACTTTCTGGAGAGCACAGAATGCTCTATTCAGGACCTTTGTCAGGATTTGCTCTGAAATTACGATTGTACCTTCGGTTACTTTATGAACTTATTTTCTGCCTATTACTGAAACACATAAAGTGTTTCTCTCCAGGAAGGGTGGTTCACAAAAGTGCTTAGGTTTTAGATTACCAGGATTTTCTGCATTATGCAACAAACAGAGCAAAAATTGTACACAACCCCTGCAGTCCTTGTTTCCGAGAGAAGGCTGTGTGTGCATTATGTGTATAGGAGAAAGTAACTTCTGTAACATTTTTGCTGATAGTTTAAACTACAATTTAATAGGCTACAATAAGAAACTTTGTAAAAGGGAAAATTCTGAACTCCTGAATAAGAAAATAGAGGGTTTAATAACAGTCCCTGCTGATTCTTTCCTTTTAATTGTTTTTCCCGAAGCAACTTTTAACAGTTGCAACTTTAACTTTACAGATTGCAACAATGTGCACACAGCAGCCTCTAGATGCCCAGGAAAAGTGTCCCTGCACTACTTCTGAAGCTAACAGTGCTGTTCTTGCTTCTTCAAAGCTGTTCTTGCTCCTTCTACAACCTCCATCTGCCCTCCCAAAACAGCCTCTAAAGCAACATAGAAGGAAACCAATGAAAAGTTGCATCCCTTGCAACTTGTAAAACCAAACCAAAACTCACATTGGATGTTGAGCTTCTGTCAGGAGCATTGTACAACAGAAACTCTATGTTCTGACCTTCCCATTCAATAGTCAGTACACAAATCCTTTTCTATATTCTGCAATTCAGTGCTGCTGCTGTTTAATTACTGTTATCATGACAGTGTACTGGAGGCTTAGACACCACTTATGCTCCAAAAAGCAGAAAATATGAAAGTGACTTTAACAGTATAAGCTTTACAATTTAAGTAAAATAAAAGACATAGGTGCAGATGAAGTACCAGGAAATAACAAAAAAACTATTAGGACAACAGTCTGAAAAGACAGAATTTAATTTCCTACCTATGGATTTAAGAAGGACGAAGGAAGATAATGGGGAAGCTTTGTTGATGTTTCCAAAGTGCTCCTTCATGACTTTTTTTCTGCATGAACTGCAAAGACACTAATTACTTCTGGAGCTAGACATTGCATTCAAAGAGTTGTATTTGGAAACCTATGATGAACATAAAACTGAATTTTTCTGCTCCTTTGCTACCTCAATACCTGTACCACGTCTTGTGACAGTAATTTCCTACCTTGTAATCAGCACAACTATACCACCTTGGCTCATCAAAAGCAAAACAAAAATAAAAATTGGAGGGGGACTGTAGATGGGATGAAAATTATTTATAAACCTTCAGCATAAGGATGTTTAGCCATGAGCCAGCTTGAGGATTCCACCACAGATAGGCAACTCATCTAACATGGATAGTGACAACTTCTCACTTAAAAAAGGGCAAAAAAAGCTTGGGAAACAATAGGAAAAGGAATACAGAAAAATGTCCATAAACATCAAAGAAATCTGGTGGAGATTTAACATGATCTAATTTATAGGAACCTGAATATGTAGTCTGGGTGGATAGCAAATCCTCTGCAACCACTAGGGAACAAGGAGAAAAAATATTTTCACCATCCAAATGGTATGTACACATGAACTTCTTTGGAGGAACAATTTTTAAGTTATTCACCACTCCCAGTATGCTCTTTTGGATGTTCCTCCTGTAAAGGCTGAAGAGGAGAAACCCTATATATTTTATTTTGAGAGTAATAATTGCAGACTTAAATTAATAAATAACCACTTTTAGTAACCCAAGTGAGTGCATAATGACATAAAAAAGGTTGTCCTTCTGCAAGTTGATTGATTAAAAGTGTGTCTCTAACTGCATGAAATTGCAAGAAATTGTTCATATAATCTAAAAATGGCAACCACAAGCTCATAGCACATTTTATGGAGTGTGGTTGGAAAATTCATTTCTACCACACTCTTTTAGTCTTATGTGAGAAAGTTTTGGTTAAGAAAAAAGGTCAAGTTAGAATAAAGATTGAACTAGTTATTTCAAACCAAATCTGGATACGCTGGCAGAGCTAGGAGTGCTTGGATCCATATTTGTATTTAATTTCATATGAGCCAGCCACAACATTTGAATCCAAATTCATATCAGAATTATAACAGCCTTGGAGGATTTCAGATGGAATAATCTGGCTTGAAACTATGGTTAGTTTCCAAATGGTATAAAATTTGCTGTGAATTGGGACTTTTCCATGCTTGTGAAACAATAAAGGCTGTTTCTTGGGCTGATATGTGATTTTTTTCTAAAGCTTCTCTTTTGCAGAAAGCTTAATATATATACCACAAGGAAATGTGGAGAGCTTATCACTGGGCTGGAACCCGGTATTTAAAAACTTTTACATGGATCTGTGCCTTCATTTCTATCACAGATTCAGGAATTTTGTCAAGGTACAAAATGTATGCCTCTAGAATATCATAAAACATGTTATATTCTGAGTTTTGTGTACAAAAGACAGGCTGTATGTGTAATTATGAACACACAGCTACATTATCTGTCTCTGTTTGTGTATCAAGGCATATCATAAGAGTGGTTTGATTTTATCCTGAGTCAGGGCATTAGATACACTGTTAAATTTCATGCTGGAGTAGTTGCACCTATAGCCTTCCCCGGCTCTTAGGCTCTTGTGCCTCCCCAGCACATGCTGTTTCCATACAGGTACAGGCCCAGGGCAGGTACCATCCCTCCTTCCTGTGCTGCCCATCTACATGCATGGGAGCTTAGACTGCGATGCAGGGTGAGCCAGGAGTTGTCCAGCACAGAGCCAGTTCAGGAGATTTGGGCAAGGAAGAGAACAGGGTCACAGAACCATAGAGTATCTCAAGTTGGAAGGAACACATAGACAACACTGAGTCCAACTCCCTGCTCCTTGCAGGGCTACCTGAAACTAAGTCATATGAGCAAAGAACATCAGCTAGAATATTCTGAAAAACTGCTCAGATTCCTCTCTGTAAGTTCTCTCTTTTTCTGGCTAAATCCTTGCTCTCTAAGATTGTCGGTCTCTGTGAAATCAGGTAAGACTGTCTCACCCCTCAGGTCCACAGTGGCAGTGGTAGCCCTTCCTAAATCACAGATGGAGGGATAAAAATTTATTTGGAGAGGGGCATGTGCTACTGTTTCATAAAGCTGTCTGGAAATATTTTTAAACTCTGTCTGAAAACTATAAAAACTTTTATTTGTCAAAACACATTAACATGAAAATGTACGAACTACTGGTCTGTGGCAATTTTGGATGTCATCTTCTGGGACTGCTGTTTCTGCCGGAATTTAATTAATTTTATGGTTCTACTGAATTTTTCTGATTAGTATTTTTTTTGTGTTCTTATATGTGGTACAGAAGAAAATACTATTAAGTCTCCCCATCTCCACAGGACCATGGGAAGAAAGTAAACACAGCTGAATTCATCCTCAGTTATTCTTTGCATGTTACAATTAGCAGTACCGTTTCCTTTTTTGCAGCGAATCAGTGCTGCAGAGCAGGCCTAGAGCCATGGTTATGGAACCAGGACTACAGACTACACATTCCCACTTACTCACACATGTTCCTTTTATATCCTCGGACAACAAGTAATTTCAGGTGCTGCCTATTTGGGGCAATGAACAGTATTGGGTGAAAAACATACTTCTTTCCCCCAGTAAACATCTGACCTTAAAGTGCTGACTCTAAATACAAAATTCCTAAGTTTAGCTGACCTAATTTCTCAGTTTAGCTGACTTGTTCTTGAGATCATGCAGTCAATGCTATTATGTCCTCACCTCAGTAATCTCTTGGTTATTTCTCCTTCACCTGTAGGCCTGAGGATCAGCCATATCTGGAGTCTCCTTTCATGCCAGCCAAGGAGGTATCTCCACACAAGAAATCCTCAGGCATGACAATTTACTCCAAACACTTTTGTTTTCTCAACAGAGAACTCTGGTTTTAAAGAAACTGCTCACTTGCCCAAACTTCAGAGGCACATGGGAGCAAAAATAGAGCAAAGTTCTAGTATGGGAGACAGATAGCCCAGTAAGGGGAAAGTTTCAAAACCAGTGCAGCCTCGAGGAAGAGTGCATTCAGAATGCTATGTATTGCATGCTTAACAATTAAATATGATTTGACACTCACAACTTGTATCTTAGCCAAAGAAATGGAAACATGGAGGTTTATCTTTAATAAGGACAACACAGGACAGTGCCTCAGCTAAGCTTATTTTAAAGAAAAAGTACAAGTATATAAGCTGATCAGCTTTTATATGGGTTTTCTGTGCTATGGATTCTTTAGAGAGTCATCCTTATTTTAAAAAAATAAGCTTTTCAGAGCATGTGTAGCTAAAATCTTTCTATTAATCTGAATCAATTAGATTTAAAAAGAAATGATAGACTCTTTATAGAGACAGGTTTAGCATTATCACATTGGTGACAGACTGATGCACAGGGTTTCAGCAGCATTATCTAAATATAGTGCCTGGCTCACAGATTTTCAGAAGCTGTAAGAGATCTCTCTGAAGGACAACAAAGAAATGGGAAAGAAGGGGATTTGCTTCAACTGAAATGAATGCAAATGGCATCTCCATTCATTTCATTTGCAACAATCTGACACCTTTTCGCTTCCGTTTCACACAAAAAATAGGAGATAATAGGGAAATAGTAATGGTATAAGTGGTCAGAGTCTGACCATTAAAATGTTTACCATCCCAGTGTGATGCCTGCAGATGCAATAAAATTGAAACTGGAAAGGTGTTAGAATTGCTGCCGGTTTCTATTCACTTGAATGGCAGAAACCCAGAATTCTGTTTTATGGTTTCATGTGGAGGGTCAATCCATTATCTTTCTTTCTTCCTGGGATCAAATAGCATTTTTGTGAGATTAGGTCTCCTTGGCACACTGAAGTGGAACCAATGTGCAGAGGTTTGAATTTCAAACTATTTTTAAATTGAACTGCTTTAACAAATGGTGAGTTGACTTTAGAATTGAACTTGAAAATATTAAATGGATTTTTAAAGGTTAAAACTTGGAGATTCTCTTAGAAATACTCACATAATAACCCATCTATGATCCAGAAGCATCACAAACATAAATATTATGAGCACTGGAACAAATTAAGTAGTTAAAATATTAAGCAGTTTGTCCTCCCATTTTCTGTCTGTATGGTGAAAAACGTATAACATACAGAAATAAAAGGATGCTGTGAACTTTTTTAAAATGGGAGAGAATGAAGAGAGGTAAAGGAGTAAAAATATTGTCTTATGCAACATAAGTATGCACTCCAATTATCAATGGCAACAATCTGAAGCAAGACTTAGAAAAATGTACCATGGACATTCACTAAACCCAGGTTAACATGGTATTGAAGAACTATATCTCTTGTTTTTAACATAAGGACGCATTTTTTTTATTTGAAGAAAAATTTATTCATCAAGGTTGTAGAAATTATGTATATAATAAAAAAACCCAAACAAAACCAAAAGCATGTAGCAAAATAGTGTTTTCTTATGATAACTTCAGATTTAGGAAAGAACGCAAATTTTTATTTACTACTCTATAATTGACAGTCTTCACAAGGAGGAAACAGAAAAACTGAAACCAAATAAATAAATTCTGTAGAAGACAATTAGTGCAGGGTTTCAAAAAAGAAACTGTAAGCTGACTCAGAAATACTTTTGAAATTCTCATTTCTTACCTAGCTATTCTCATTCCTGCTCTGGAAACTTTGCCATACAGCAAAACCAGAATGTGCATTAACAAATGTGGAAATCAAAAGGAATCTGTAAGAATGGAAATTTTTACTCACAGATATACTTGCAGAATAAGAACTTAAATATAATCAAATATCAATAATTAGTTGCCTAAATATTTGTTGAACATTAGTCATTTAACTGTTCTGACCTCACAGACCAAATGGAACTGCTTTAGCACCTGGCCCCAGAACAGGCTTTTAAAGTCAGTGTCCAACACAACCCACAGTGTGAAAAGATATTTCCCCTGGCATAGCTAAGCTATGGCTTAAAAGATGCTTTGGAAGAACAGGTCTGTTACAATTTTTATATGCAAAGTTATTTTCCTGCAGTAAGAGAGAACACAAAGGCCACTGAAGGATGTAATGAACTATTTAAACAGATTGATCTAAACTCTGATATTTTGTCAAAAATAGATACATAGAGAAGCCTGTATGGTATGTCAACAGAGTGTATGATGATGAGACAGAAAAAGGTACAGAATCCATTCAGGTGATTATGAATTTCTGTAAGAGAAGCAGTAAGAAATAGAACAAGAAATCCAGTCTCCTGAAAAAATAAAAATTCAAACTCAATTTAAACACATGTCTTTAACTCTTATTTTTCTAAATCTTATTTCCTAAGTAAGGGCTACATTCTCTCTGGTATACCTGTATCTTTAAAGCAGGAAAAAGTATTTTAGTATTTCTAGCAGAGAAACAGAAGACAACTGCAGCTGGTAGCAAGTTCTTTTAACTGCTAACTGAGCCAGCACATCTTCACCAACAAATAAGAAGGCAGAATAGTATTAGAAATTAACTAAGAACCCAAAAGTCTCACTGAGGCCAAGTTAATACAATAAATGAGTACAACACTTCCCTTAAGTGTTTGGCACCTTTAAATAAATGCAACCTGAGTATTGGCAATTAATGGAATCTGCATTTGCCTCATCCTTGCTGCAGAAGAGACCAAAAGTGATCATGACTTTCAGATCATACTCACAGCCCAAGCAGTTAGCTCTAGGGTATGGTAGACTTACAGAAAAATACTGCAAGTAAGCATCTTCTTTCAGAGCTGGCAGAAATTAATTTCAACCTCATTTGATGAACCCTGCCAAAGTTCTTCCAGCCTTATTCTGAATTGCATACAGCAAATTTATAGAGCAAGACCTGAACAATTTAAATACTGTTAAATATTACATTCTGCAGACAGGCAAAGCAGTGAAAAAGAAAACATAATATTTAAGCATATTTACTTTTAAAGTTATATTGAGTGCTATATGTATTGCTAATTTGTGCAAGAGAGTATCCTTCAGATATAAATGAGATATATAACTGAGAGCTGAGCTGCTTGTTTTTCTGCTAAAATAAACTTCACTATTCATTTAATGAGGTTTGCTTTCCAGTAAGAAAAATACTGAAGTATGTAACACAGCACAGCAAGTTCACTACTCTTATCTTCAATGAGTCAAGACAGTTTTAACATCTGGAACAGCAACTTTGACCAATTTTTTGATCATCAGTATCCAAGATGGGAATTAAATTCAAAATTTACCAAATAGGAATCAACTCAGCAGGCTATCAAGGTTTGCCTTAAGAACCATATCAGTAACTAGATCAGAAAACATCACCAAAACTATATCAACCTGTCATCATCAAAAATAGATTTTTAAAAGAATTTTTTAAGAAATGTTCTTGGCATTGGCAGGCAGATTAATCCAAGTATCAAACATCTTAATAACAAAAACCTGGAGCACAAATGCAACTGATAAAACACCAGAGAGATTACTTTCATCTATTTGCTTCATTTAACTGAACATTGAAAATAGGAAACTAAGAGGAAGAGAGAAGATGTCCACCTTGCAAACCCCATAGGCAAATTGCTGTTGACCACTGCCATATATTGTAAATTCTGATGAACAAAAAGAATGCACCTTGGTTAGCCAACTCAAATAATAAAGAATCTTTCCCAGCTACTAAGCTTTTCCGAATGCTCAGTTTTACTAAGTTGCTCTGCTTAGAAAGGAAAAATGTATCTAGTATTTTAGAAAAGTTACTAACTTTCAAGTCTTAATGTCTGCAATTTTGACTGTACATCTTTTTGCGATTGTTTGCTCGTTTGTTTTGTTGGGGTTTTTTGTCAGGGGATTTTTTGCCTTTTTTTAATCAGACAGAGGAAATTTGGTGTAAACTGCTTTGAACAGGTCTTAAAGTAACAATTTATTGATGGTGCTCTGCTGCTGCAGGCTTTAGGACACAATTAGGCTTGATTTTTAGCTCTATATGAGGGCCAAACTCCTACTGAAGTTTGTTTCAGTTCAGTCTCCTAGAGAAAACTGGTTTACTGCTGATAAAAGGCATGAAGACAGTGAAGTGTGAGCTTTATTTGTTCAGCCTTCTTAGAAGAATGAAAAATTATGACTTTTCCATGCTTTTATTAGATGAGCAAATACCATAAATAGAAAGAAAACATAGATAAAGAGCAAACAGTGTTAGTAAAGAACAAATTTAATAATGCCTAGATTATAATCTCTATTTTAAAACACATAAAATTATTATTAACCATCTGATAACTGAGGTTCTGAGAATTACATCCCGTAGGATTTGTGAAGGCAAGAAACAAAAGTTCAGTTCTGTTCCAAAGCTGGTTTTAATGTGCTGGTTTGGGAGAATGTAAAATCTGTTCATGTAGGATAACAGAATGTTGGACTCAAGATCCATACTTTAGTGCTTAAAAGCAGGTTCAAGAAAAAACATGAGGGAACTCTGATCCATCTTTATTGGATTGGTAGATGTCAAATGAATAGAAAACTTGCACCATGACTTAGTAAATAAACAAATAGACGTGACAGATAAACACAGCTATAGGGCGAAATCCCATTTTCCTTTTAAGAACTGCATCCCCAAAGCTCAGCTGATTAGCTTTTAGAAGAGTTTATCTCAGCAAGTTTTACATTTTAAGAAAGAGAAAGAGAATAGCAGATAACAAAACCAAGTTAATACAGTGAGAATGAACTGTAAAGCTGCAACAAATTAGAGAGAGTTCTGTCAGAAGTCATATCTTGAGCATGGTATCAGGTCTCACATCACAGATTTCCCTAAAAAATAGAAGATAATAGGATAAGCAAAGGATAGAAACAATCCTAAACCTAAACAACGTCTCTCTACAACAATATAAATTTGCTAACTAACTGAAAATTAAAACCATAAGCACAATCTGTTCAGGGAGAAAAAGAAAAAGCTCAGAGTAACCAACTGCCTAATTCTTTGCACTAGACTCAACATTTCCCACAGGTCTCTTCCTTTGGGTTGCTTCATGCTCTTAGAAAGAAAATCAGAAAGTTTTCCTGGGAAATCAATGAAAATCAAAATTGTTACATTAATGCATGAGTGTGTCTTTGACACTCCACTAGAAAGTGCTATTCTCATCTCTTCTGCAGGATGTTATGTTATGGCCTGTCTCAACTAGACCCCATGGCTCCCCACATCCCACATACTTTCCTCTGGCAAAATGCAAAGGAAGTCTGTGAAGGGCAAGGTGCTGATGCTTTCCTATGCACCTATTTAAAATGCCACAAAGTCTGATAACCATGTAGCAAATATGAAACAGGGGGATTTGTTCTGGGTATCTTTCTCCGTGTTCCCAAACAGATGGGAAACAGCATCCAACACTCGCTTGCAGTGAGCTACTGATAAATGACACCTAGCTCCTCTTAACATTTTTTCTCCTCTTCAATATTTGCCTTCACCCTTCTTCCTTCCACTTTGTACCAGATGAAGAGTATTATGCCCTTCCATTGTTTGCTTCTCTCCCACTGAAAGGATTGCCTTCTAATGCACAAATGTATCTATTTAAAGGGCAGTTACATAATTACAAAATCTGGTTCTGGATCAGAGAACAGCACAATGGATTTCTGTAATCATGTGTTAAGAAGATAACCTTTATAAAGAGGATATAATCTTGGCTCCCATTGAAGACAAGACGTGAAAGGAAAGCATAAAAGCTAGAAGTGAAATAGTATCTTCTAGCTGTAAGTCTGTGGAGCTCAATACTCACGTGTAAGCAACAGCCATGAGGGGATCAGGAATTCTGGTGCAAAATATTTTTACGAAAAGGAAACCAATCAAAAAAAGAGAAATCATCACACTGATCAAAAGACTTCTGGGTGAGACTTGGACTCAAATCCAATTCAAAATGCAGAAAAAATACTCTCCAAATTCCTGATGGTTTGGGAGCAATTTGGACAAGCAGATAATCTAGAAACTCCTGAAAAGATGAAACACTGGCCTACAGTCAACTGCAGCAAGCATCACTTGAGCAAGTACAGACCTGTGGACCACATGATGTATATTCTAGCTTATCTATTTTTTTTTTTTTTATTTCTTGGCAAAGCTGTGAAATGGCACTCCAGACATCAGACTACACTGTAATTTTTACTTCATAAGAAATTTACAATTTCATATCTTTCCTAATGGGATTACCTTAATCATTTACGTTTCAGGAAATAACTTGAGTATCAATCACTCTCACTCCAACTAAGAGCACACAGAAAAGACCAAGATGAATCTAAAAGTTGCTTTATTATTAGGAGTTCATTTTTAAAGATTTAGACATGTATTTACAGGAAATCAAAGACAGCCTAAAAGACTAGTTTGCTGTGCAATGTTTAATTTTTATTACATGAGACCTAGAAATTGTTCTGTTAGAATCATTTTCCTGTACTTTTCTTCAGCACCAGCTAACCTGAATAGTCTTCCATACAGGTATGTGCATGGTTTGTGTGCATTAATTTGTGCCTGATTTTAATTGTACTAAAATTTAGATTTCAGGGACTATTTTATTGTATATAAAAAACTTTCATCTACCTCCCCTTTACATGCAGCACTGCTGCAGTTACAACTTATCTACCTCTAGAAAGTAATAACTGCCTTTCATGAGCCTTTCATGAGCCATTCAGTTCTTGCTTTTGCCAGCATGACATAAATATTTTGCATTATTTTTTTTTTAAATACTAATGATCTTCTGCACAGAAGCCAAACACCCAAGAAAGCCAAGATTCCTACAGAGCCACAGTGTGCCATTTGTGAACTCTGTTAAAGTAAAATGACATTATTGGGTATATCATACCTTGGCTGGGAAGAAAACTGAGCCAGATCTATCAATTTCTGAACATTTGGATAACCAGAAAAAAAGCCAACATTTTCCCACTACCATTTTTTTTCAAAGATCGTAAGTCTAGTTAGATCTGTGTCCCATGTTTGTAAGTGACGAGAATATTCTGGTTATGTGAAATTTTTACAAAACAAATGGTAATTAACGGAGAGTGTTTTCAGGTTACCCTAATGTAAGTATAGTTCTGAAGTATATCTGTCATCAGGACTTGCTACTATTGCCAAAAATTATAGTTGCTTTCTACTTAAAAAGAAAAAAGTCACCAATCTGCAGAACACTGCTATAGGGCAAGACCATGCAATATCCAATACACTTATTTGAAGTTCAGTTATATCATTTAACTGTGTCTAGATAAATGGATTATGATGGCACTTTCAACCCAGATTTTGCAAGTAATTGAAGAGGAGAAAGATAAATTAAGTAGATATGAGCATATGCCCATATAGGACGAATTTTTCAGCAGTTACTTTTGAAGGATATAAGTATGATAGAACAGAAAAAGATACGCAGTTCTTTGCATGTGCCATGTTTGAAGTTGGGTATGACGATTTGTTCCATTTAGTCTTATTTTTTATTTTCTGTTATCATTCAAGGCTTCCCTTTTTGGACATGAAAATGGTAGGTAAATTGCCTAAAAGTTCTAAATCTTTATTACAGCAATATTTCTACCCAGCTTTCTAGTACTTCTTTATGATTGCCCACAACTATGTATCAGACAGAAAAGGAAATAAAATTCTTTTTAACTTTCTTAACCTTAGCCAGTCTTCATTTACTATAATACTACTTTTATGGTTTGGTTTTTTTTTGAGTCAAGATAGACCTAGAGCCACTAAACAATGGTTGGTTAGAAGTAATAGTAACTGTATTTCTGCTAAAAGAGTAAAAATTGAAGTGCAGAGTAGCATCAAATGGGAAAAATATAATTGATTTTGGAACAAAAAACATTGCAAATAATGGAAGTGACAAATACTAAGCAGAGAAGTGAGCTTTAAATTTAATTTTCTGATGACATTGTTTTAACAGAAGAGTAAACCTAAATATTTTACAAACGTAATTTGTTTTTTGTCTTCAGAAATTCTTCCAAGAGAATCTCTTTCACACATTACATTCAATCAAGCATATGTGTACATATGCACTGTCTTTACCTATTTCTAAAAGACTTAGCTGTGGTGTACAGCCCCCATCTTCCTCCCCATCAGTTCTTCAGGGTATTGGCCCCTACAGAAAGAACTGTGAAAGTTTTGGCTGAGGATATTTTTACATTTTTATGTCATGGCAACTTGGACATGAGAGTTTTATTTAAAAGAAGCCAAAGTGCAGGAAGGATAGCTAGGTGAGCAATGTAAAGAAACAAAAAGAAAGTGGAGGGGAAAAGGAGAGTAAAAGGAAAGTGAAGAGAGAAAGTGTGCCAGTTTGAACAAATTTAGAGGAAAATATCCTCTGACAGAAGGCAGGTTACAACCACCCCTCCCCCACCAGGTTCGGGAAAAAAGACATTTTCCTTGGAGGAAAGGGAAAGAGATAAAAACTATTTATTTAACAAACACACAGGAAAAGGATATTAATGCTAAATAATAAAACCTCTCGCTGTGGAGAGAAACCTGGGAAAATTTCAGAGTCCTTCTGTAGATGTGGTCTCTCTCATCCTCCTCAGAGCTGGGTCATGGGCCCACCTCCAGGGCCTCAGTGAAAAGTTCTCCCGATGTGTTCTGACGTTGAAACAGTCCAGAAGAGAAGAAGGGAAAAACTGAAGTTCCAGGAAAACAAAATTAAACTCACCATCTCCCTCCGGAGAAAAGGAGCCAAAAGCTGGCTGAAAAGCAAGAAAGGCGCTTCTCCACTCTTGCTGCTGAGAGGAGTGTGTATCTGTGTCCTTGAACAACTGTTATGAAAAGTTCACACAGTTTTTTCCTCTCCCCCGTCTCGGGCTCAGTTTAAAGGCACAGAAAGGCACAAAACTAATTTTTGGGCATAGAGCAGCGGTAGGGGAGACACATCATAAAGTCACCCCAAGACAGAAAGGGAGAAAATCATATGATAAAATATTGAAATAGAGAGTAGTGGAAAGAAAAATATGTTTCTGATACAGTAAATGTAACAATGTAGAGCATGAAGAGCAAACAGAAGAATCAAAGGAGTTTTACAAGGAAGAAGAGAGACTCAATACAATTTTCTAGAAAGAATCTCTTTGGTTCCTCCCTCTCGCCAGCATAAACAGGGTTAGCTCAGCACAGGCAGATCTTAACAGTCGAAAAATCAGTAGTACAGTTTCAGTGGTACTCAAAACAGTCACATTATGTGAAAACCACTAACTAAAGTATCTAATGGAAGATTTATATTAACATTTGACTTTACAAGGACAGAATTAATGTATTTACATCCACTGTAGTAGAAGCTTTACAAAAAAACCTTATTCCTCTAGTTTCAACTTTAGCATTGTATTATATTGGACAATTGAGAATTAGTATTCACATATAACAGAATTCAGCTTTGTCAACCAACCAGATAAAATTTCCTTTTTTACCAAGTAACTTACTGAGCTATAGTGTTCAGTATTACCACAGATCCCCACATTTGTTGAGATTTTGTTATATGAAAGAATGAGAAAATGTAGTAAAGTGTAGCAATGATTAAATAAAACATTTGGGATGTTTGCATTTCAAACCTTGGAACCAATTTATTTTTAATCTTAAAGATCAGTTTACAGCATTAATTTTATAGGTGTGCTATGCATCATAAGACGTAGGTGTACACTGACAACTGATAATTTTGAAGAGCTAACTGAGTAGGCATAATAATAATTTTCAAATGCTTAGAGTGAATATATAAATGTGAAAGATTATAATGCATGAAACTGCTGGTAACATAATTTCAAATTAATTTATCCAAATCACTCAGAATGTTTTTCTCTTTTCCACTCTTCTCTGCTTTTTCTATATTTAGTATTTTCTTGCAAAGAAGGTTTTTATGCACCAAAAAATTAATGAGAAGAAAGCTATCCTTAAAAAGTTTGTAAATTCCAACAGTTGTGTTCAGGGGATGACCCTTACTCTTTTTTTTCTTCCATCTGTTTTCAGATTTTAGTTTTGTTTCAATTTTTTTTTTCCCTGAGAGGTATTTGTTAACTTCAACCAGCACAGCTTTGTCTGTTCTGATAAATATGCACAGACAGTTTTCAGGTCTGTGAACCTTCTTAAGTGTGTCAATTGTCAGCATTTGTACTTCATCCCAATGATGAATGGAGGCATTAGAATTCAGCATTAAAATGTAGTTAGGATTGTAATGAGCATCATTAGGAAGCATAATGGGAATCAGCACTGGGTCTCATTTTAGGAATTTTTAATTTTTTTTTTATTTATTTGCTTTATGTATTTAATTTCTTTTCTTGCTAGCAGGCAGGTAAAAACTCTGTAGCGCTTATTTATATGTCTTTAAACAGACAGCCCTGTCTTCTTATCCAAGACTCATGATTTTTAAATCTGGTCTTTTTTTTTAAGTATTATCAAGTCAGAGCTAGAAAGTCCTTGCATAAAGACCACCACAGTCCATTCACACACAGATCCTTTGATTCAAAATTCTGCTTTGTACCTCAACTGTATGTCCTCACTGAGCATAAATTTTTAAATGAATGAGCCATCCCTGCACATAAATGCAAATAGATACAACTACATTTTTAGAAATGAGTAGTTTAGTACTCTCAGGTGGCTCTATAGCGAACAATTGCAAAACTGGAACATAATCCGAGTGAATTTCACATCTTTTTCTTCTCCGAAGTTTGCAAAATACTTTCTATATCCCAGCTAAGGTTACTGTATAATACAATGATAACATTAATGAGATGACTACTCAAGGTCTCCCCCTAATTTGTCGATGTGAGATTTGATTCTTTATGAATTAATACTGATTAAATCCTGTGGTTTTCAGTTCTGCAGATTTGAAATTTTATTAATTTCTTGTTCAAGCATTTTAATTTCTACTAAGACATACTTTTAGGAAAAAAAATTGTTTCTTCAATAAAAGTACACTTATAGAGTGCTTACTTTTTCAACTTTTTTGAGCAGATGGTGAGTTAAACACACCCATGGATACTTTTTCATTTAAAAGACTGAAAACACTGGGGACAAGAAAAACAAACTATGTCATTACTAATCAATAAATCACAGCACCATGTAGTTTCTAACACAGTGTAAGTGGGTATACAGAAGAAGATCACTATTTATTCAATCCCAACTATGCATTAACCAGAAATTTGTGAAAAACATAGCTAGAACACAAAAATCCTGGAAAGACCTTAAGACTGAATCTGGACAATCCATCTAACAGCTTTTCTGTACTTTGAATGTGTATGAAAAAAAAAAAGAGAAATTGGCATCTGTCTATGAACTGAATAAAAATACAGACAGCTGAAAATATATAGCTGTGGGTGACAAGATCACTCTACATATACTTGGTCTGTACAGAAGCATCACCTTGAAGGTTATTAACCTGATTTTAGAAACATGAAACTTGACAAAATATCAGGAATGAAACTTGCAATTGTACCATGGGTCTTGAGTAATCATGAATGTATTTCTGCAACTCTGTCCTGAAAAACAGTTAAAACTAAGTCTATACCCAGAAACCCATTTTGTATAAACAAAAAACTGTTTCATTTTTTTCCCCATCCCATCATTACCTCTCCATCTCCTAGCTTATTTCCTTCTGTGAGTGATGTTTAACCCTCTGTTCTCACTCCTAGCTGTTTTGGATTCCTAAGGCTTCTTCCCATGCTAGCAACACATTACGCAAATACAGGCACAATTCTATAACAAAAAAATGAAACAATCAAACCGTGCGATGAACAGATTAAGGGAACCTGATTTATTAAGCAGAAGTACACTTACTCCTGGGCACCTCATCCTGAACCATCAACATCATCTACTGTTTGACCAGCCCTGTGAGTCCTGAGTGGCAATAGTCACGTCTCTCATAACCATTCTTCATTCCAGAGTTACATCTTTCTGGCTTGCATCATAATTGTATAATGGGAGGGGTTTGTTCCTTTGGAAATGCAGGCTAATTCCCCCTTTTCAAGCTTGCTGATGACTTCTCATATACAAACTGCAGTGGACTAAAATACAGCACGTGGATATTCACTTTCACATTTGCCATCGACAGAGTGACTATGGTTAGACCCCAGCAAGTAAAAACAATTCTGTTGAGAACTTCGTTTTCTTCAGTACCTTAAAGACTTGTTGCTCATACTCAGCAACTGCAAAATCTAAATCATCATGAGTTGTGCGATATTTGTATGAGTAACCTAAACAGCAATTGATAAATACAATAAAGTGTTTCTAAAATAGGTAATCTAGGTGTGACAGAGTGATGCATTTGTCTTTTTTGGTAAATGATCCATCATGGCATCCTGGTTCTGCCCAGAACATCGTTAATTTTTGCAGTAGCTGAGAGGGGGCATGGCCAGGACCTGGAGGTTATTCTCTACCACCTCAGCTTATTGCCAGGACCAGGGGAAAGGGCCTCTCTTCCAGGGGCAAGGAGTACCTCTTGGTGGACACCTCCAGTGGCAGAGGGAGACATCCAGTACTGTCAGTTATAGAGTTTTTTTTTTGTTGAATTGTTTCCTTTCTTGTACTCTCTGTCATTAGTCGGGTTGCTGTCACTGTTAATTTTCTTATCTCATTACTATTTCCAGTAAATTGTTCTTATTTCAACCCATGATCTTTGCCTTTTGTGCCTCCAATTCTCTCAGTCATGCCCGAGGGGGAGGGGAAATCAAGAGAGAGAGCAGTGAGTGGTTTGGAGAGCCTTGGTGGGGACACTGAATTAGGGAGTACCATTCCTAAACCATAACACATGGTAACACTGTTGAAGCAACTTAGTCTAGTGAATCATGCACCGTTTCTTTCCAGTTGTGGTTCCATAACTAAGACAGATTACTAAAAATTTTTCTTCTTCATGGATTTTCTCCATGTGCATAGCTTCAATTTTACCCTTTCATGCACATTAAATGCCCCGTTGGGAGTCTGGGAAAAGAATGGCTAAGAAAAAAGAAATTTTAATTAAGTCTGCTGTATGACATGGGCTCATGGCCTTGATCTTCTCCATACCATCTGTCAGATTCCAGCTAATGCTGTAGGGAAGCTCCTAAAGAGTGAGTCAGCTGAGAGAGTTCATTTCTCCTGCAGACTGTTTTCCATCTATATGGTGCCAAGTTCTTTATAAAGATCTGTAGTGTTTTCTTTTCAATTTCCTGGTGTGGTTGCCATCCATGACACTTCATTAGGTGTAATGGCTTCTCATTTTATAATCTGGCTCTTTGTTACATTTTACAAAAGAAGAATCTTGTTTACTTTTATTTCCCATTTATGAAAATTAAAACAATAAAATACTTTTGCTTAAAGGTTGCGTTTTAATTCAGAAATAGATTTTTAACTCAAAAACATTATAGATGGAAGAATGGTTCAAACTGTTGCATGGTTCCAGGTTCCTTAACTCCACCATTCCTGTACCATCTATTTCCACTGTCAAGTGTGTTCATGTCCCAAATAGACAGAGGAGTTTTTGAGAGGGGATGAAGACGGAGGAAAGAGCCATTTTATTTCTACACCTTTTATCTGTCTTTAACACTCTGTCTACCTCTCCTGAGAACCCACTTTTAATATGAAAATCCAAGCATGGTTCAAAATTAATAATTCTTTTAAAAATTAGATTTCAGATTAAATATATTTTTAGACTAGCTTTAGCTGTTATAATTACAATGATTTTGCATTGAATGGAAGTCCAACTAGAAGTGTATTCCCCCTCCTTTAAAAATATGCATACACTGCTAAACTAGCACATTTAGAAAGAGCAGTAGAAGAATTTTAGACATTATGAGTCCAAAATTGAGCCTGCTAATCTTTAGACTACAATTGGTATTTGTCTGTCACTGTCTGACTTTGGTCTTCATTTTATCAGAGTTTAACAGCTATGCATAATTCTATTTTCCAGGAGACTGACCAACATTAGCCTACTGCACCCATCATCAAAGGGTCTTTCATTTCTTTGCAGAGCAGTGGGCAACAGTTCTCATTACAGTGATTTCATTTCCTGCCTCTCTTCCTGGTGGTGGTTTGGATTTCTCCAAGCACTCCCTTTGTCATCACAATCTTTAAATGATACCAGGCAGAAAAGGAAAACATTCCACTGCTGTTATTTTTTATGTGCATACATCTAGCACTCCTTCATGCATCTGTTGCTAAATATTGTGTGTTGAGTTGCTTAGGATGTGATCAGAAAGAGCATGAATCTGAGCACTGTATTGGTATGTGAAATAATCCTGATAGATATGCTTTAAGGATGAATTTTTCTGCTAAATTAAAGCTTGGAAAAAAACAGTATTTCAAGAGGGGAAAAAAACCCCACAAATTGATCACACTGTGGGACTTACCCTTTATTTCTTAGTATGAAAGAAATCCCTACTGAGCAGCCCCACTGACATAAAATAAGGAGAATTCTCACAGGATTTGCAGTTGTTGGATCAAGCTATCACATACATTGCTTTTGCAGTTGTTTTTTCTCCATAAGGAGGTTTTATTTTTCTCTTCCTTCTCTCTTTGCAGGAGCTTAACCCCACAGTGAAGTCAAAATCATTTTACTTATGTGATGCCGCAGCAAAAATCTGTGCTCCTATGGAAATGAATTTGATACCACAAATTCAGCAGTGCAACTTCACTGTGGGGATCAAGTATGAAAGGGAGATTGGCTGAGAACAAGCAAGCTTTTAATCTCTCCCATAATTATCGAGTGTGGCAAGATGGATTATGAAGAACAAATGAAGGGTGAATATTTTAATTATTTTCAGTCTACTATGTTTCAGTTTCTTAAGCCCATCATTACTGTTCTGTTTAGTTAGGAAGCATATATAAATATGAAGTATAAACTACACAAAAGTCCATGTCTTAGGCATTCTTACAGGTGACAGTTATGAATGACAGAGGTCAAAGAAAAACTCCATGTTCACCTCTTTCTATCTTCTCATTTGCATTCAAAGGAATTGGTGAAAATGTTGGAATCTCTCCCCCTGCATGAATTAAATATTTGGGGACGCACACGTTTCACAAGGAAAAGATTACGCTTTAGGTGCAAATCAAAATTGTTGGTCACTACTACATACATTATATATGAGTGTAATTCCTTACCACTTAAAAAAAAACCCAGAATATACTCAGCCCAACCAATCAACCAACCAAATAAATTAAAAAAACCCTCAAGGACACGGAATAACATTTTTGTTGTAGACAGTCATGTTCACAGTATAGGCAGAAGTCAAATTAGGTTATTCAGTATAATAAAAAACCAAACTGATTTTCTTTCTCACCTGTAAGAAATCTCCATTCTCTGGGAGAAAATACTCTAGAAATAAAAATAAAATTATACTAAAGAGTTTTCAATATAAGCACAGGGAAAAGGACAGCATATGCAAGTGAAAAACCCTGACAATGGCAAGTCCATCATGCAGTATTTTGCTAACTGTATTATTAATAAAATAAGCAGTGTAAGAGACAGCATGGTCTAATTAGTAGGGGTCTGTCTGTGATTAAGGACAGCTGTAAAATGGTTGGTCTGGGGAAGAGTCAGCTAATTTTTCTGGGCATGATGAACTGGCTAACTCTGGCACACATGATCCTGTTCACTTAAAGCAGTTCATTCAAGGCAACAGAATGCTGCACAGTGCATTTATTTCCTTAGGAAACTAGATGTCTTCCCTTTGCCTTCCTTTCTTATTTCTTCCCTGTCTCATCTTACACCTGAAGTTCTCTGTAGCCTGCATAGCCTCTTCTATCCTAGTAGATATTAATTCTGATTACATCTTTTAGGTGTATGCAATGGTCAAACAATAGCTAAATCACACACAGTAATTAAAAAAAAAAACCCAAACACCCCCGAACACCCCAAACACCAGTGAACAATCAACTTCCACACACAGATCAAAAGGTGAGCTGCATAACACCACATTAAAAAAGGCCTGAAACAAATATCTAATCCCCTAGAGAAGAAAAAGTTTGAATGATTTCTCTGACAGTTAAAAATAAACAAACAAACAAACAAACAAATAAATAAATGTGTAATATAACCTCTTGTTACCGCTATAAGGACAATTCTCTTTCCTTGGCTTGTAAGCAAATTCTGTTCTAGTGGCAAAAGTGACCTATATGGCTGAAGTTATCTTAAGGAGTAAAAAAGCCAAAGGAGCTGATGGGCAACAAACACTTTGCAATAATTGGATTCTGCTTCTTCGGTCAAGTTTTCACCAATTACTTCTGAGACATTTCATATTTTCAGTTGTTTAACCCAGTTCAAAACTCAGAAAAAACTTTAGATGAGAAAATAGTCAATTTTGTTCTAAATGATAGACTGATGTATATTAACGATACAAAGATACAGAGCACCAATTTTAGAACTGAACTAAGTGCACAAGATGACTTTTATTGATTTTTTTTTCTTTCCTTTTAATATATGTTCCCAGCATTTAAGGAAAGTTACAGACTTAGGATCTGATTTTCTGAAGCATCATAGCAATAGGATCTGCATCCATTGCAGGAGCTCCCACTGCACTGTCAGCCTGCAGGTGGTCATCCTGCAGAAGGAAGAACATAATTTCATACCCTGTGGCTGTGAATGGAATTATCATATAAAGTTCTATTTTAAGGTCTAATCTGGATTTATCTTTATTCCATCTTTCATTCTCTTGTTATTGCTTCCTTCTTTAACCATCTTCACCTCTAATAGACTAGTGATTGTATTATTCAACACAAATGAGTTGGCAAGAGTGCAAAGTCAAAAAGAGAACTAGTTCTGAGCCAAAATATGAAATAAATATCTTAATTTCAAGCTACAAAATGGAGTCTCACATTGTCTTATCCCAAACTCAAAAGCATAAAAATTCCGTCTTTTACGCTAGAAATTAACTTGAAGATGTATCAGAGATGCAAAATAACAAATTACAAAACAAAATAATCATGTGCATACAAATACAAATCTGGTTAGAGGGGAGAGAGAGAAGGAAATCTGTATGCTGTTAGGAAGAAAAAATGGAGGGTTGGGATTTCCCAGTTAATTATACAATGTTCACTACCTGCTTTGCAGAAGCACAGTAAACACAATTAGCTTTGAGCATGATATGTGAGATAAAAAAGCAGAACTGACAATAGCATAAAACAGAGCCTTTGCTTGCCTGCCTTCAGTGACAGCACCAAGCACCCCGATGTCAGCTCTACAAAGAGAAATTGTGTCAACTGCACTCTCTGATGACCACTATCTCCCCATCCAAGAGACATTCCAATTTCTTCCTGCACTAAACTTTAGCTTCCCAAAGCTACAGCTGCCAAATTACAGGCTCCTTTCCACATTATGAATCTGTTCCCTTAGGAAAGCTGGTATTTTCTTATTTCACTTTTGACCTTTTCCCGTAACTGTAAGAGAGGATGATAATTGATCCTATGGTAGAAGAGGAAGAGAGGCTGTTAGGAAATGGAAGTGTTATGAAATACATAAAATTTACTTCTCTATAGTCCCCATGCTTTTTTTTTTCTTTTCTAAAGAAGAGAAGAAACGTTTTTTGTCCAAATCCACCAAAGAGAAAGCAAATAAAAAGGTTCCTTTTTCTTTAACTAAAACCTATAGCTCTTATTTACTCTGCAAATCTATACCAGGAAATTGCAATACAAAAATAAAAGCATGTCTATGAAACACCTTCTCTTTTGAAATATTTTTCTCCACATCTGAAACAGAACTGAATTTTTTTTTTTTTTTTTTTTCCATTCTGAGAGGATGTCCTTGCTAATACTGAGTATATTTTTATGGACAGTCAGATGTCAGTTACCATGAGTTTGAAACAAAAGATGCTTGAACTTTTGTCTCTCGTAGATTCACTACTGGAACCTGTGACTTTGCCTGATCTCCCAGCAAAGGGCAAGTAGATAAAACAAGGAAAACATTTAAGCACTTCTGCTCCAGACTTCATGCATAATTTATTTTAAACTCCTCATTTAAACACCACAGTTTTTGTGTTGGGGTTTTTGTTTGGGTTTTTTCCCCCAGCTTTGTGATAGGTCATGTTCTGAAACTCCAAAATCTTAGCAATTCTTCCACAACACTAATTTTGGTGTTCCTGTCAATCAACCTCACCTTGTGTAAGTGCTGGGCAATGGTAATTGATGTGAAGAGCTGTTCCTTAGTCATCCCTGGGAAAGTAAGCAAAGAAGAAAATACACTTCATAGTGTGCATTTCTCATACATTACAGCTCACTGCACAGTGGAAAATGAATGTTTCTTGACTGTTAACTATAATTTAAGACTATAAATTGTGACTTTTCAAGTCATAAGTGTGAAAAAGCTTTCACTTTAAGGGTACTTATGTGCATAATCTTAGGCGTAAAATATTTTGTTTTGTAAGCAGAAGTTAAAATTGCCCCAGTTTGAAGCAAAAGCCATTATAGATTGAATTAATGTTTAACTCCAGATTTAACTGAAGTTGAAAAAAATACTAGTGGGAGTAGATCACATATTTAAAAAGTGTACCTGAGGCACTGCTGTGCTTTATAGATTGATCTGAAAGAGCAGATTGGAACATGATGTTCAGCTTCCCGCTGAATTCCTGTCCAGGTAACAGTTCAGCATGCAGGCTGGAGCTGTCCTTAGGCTGCTGAGGGCAAGCTGTGTGGCAGTGCTTATCACCACCCTAATGCAGCAGGCTCAGGGGGCCACACATGCTGAAGACAAACACCAGCCATGCTGGGGCCATGCCTGGGGGCATGTGGCAGTTCTAGGGATCAATAGAAATATTAATGTGGCTAGCCAGAATTAGGGCTACCACACCGATTTAACCCATTTCATACATGTAAACTATGCAGAAGGCAAGAAACTTGGATTTTCACATACAATAGCACACTTAGGAGTGTGCCAGACATGCCATAAAAGTGTTTGTGGACTTCAAAAGGTCTCATGTTGGAGGGGTCTGACTTGGATCAATCCCAAACAGCATAATTCTAATTTAAGTTTTGACTATTAATTGTTTCATACCCACACAAACAGTAAAATGGAGCATAGAGCTCTTCAAAGGCCTTATTTTATTAATAAAATAGCCCAACCTCTAAGTAAGAAGCCTCAATTTTTTTTGCTCCTTTTCAGTTTTTCTCTTTTCACCAGGCATATAACAGAAATCTAATACAAACATCCAATATATATATATCCCTGATCTTTTTCTTCACTGTTAACAAGAAAAACCAAATGTTAGTTTATTGCACTTAACCTAATCTAAACCTACCAAGTAGGTTCAGGATAGAAAAGGCTGCTGAAACAGAATGCAATTTAAAAACAATAGTCCCCTATTTCATAAGGTCTGTTTTGGAAATAGGAACGTCTGTTAAATTTATTTTCTTTCTTTTTTCCTTCCTTCCTAGCTTAAAATATTATAACTATATATTAAAAGGTGATATTTTCTTTGTTCCAGAGAGGCTATAATGCAGTGTTAAGCAGTGACAATCAATCTGAACTTTTGCAATGGAATTCTGCTGTTTCAGCTCTTTCCTGGCCATGTCATTAGCAGAAAATAAGTCCCAGAGGCTTACTTAAAATAAATAAATAAATCTTTAAGGTGTAAGTGCTTAAAACAAATCTTTACAAAGGTAATCAAACTTGAATTCCTTTTGCTTACACTAATTTATCTAAAAATATTGTTCCTGGAGTGTTCAGTGACAGAAATGTAACACCATCCCTCCATGGGCTGCAGTCATATTATGCAGATTTGCATTTTAGTGGGTTTTGTGTCTTTTCTTTTTTTTCACTTCAGCCACATACAAGCTGGCAATCCATGAGCTTAGATTCACACGTATCATGGGTTAGCAAGCACAGTCCCGGAAGGGATGTCCTTGCTAAGGGGTGCTTACAGCTTCCTCTGGGACCTGATAGAACCTATCAGCTGGCCAGTTTGAATATGGACAATTCTTTAAGCCACTTAAAGTTGTGACCACCTCTTTGATACACACTTAAGAATAGACAAACTCCCCCCCCAACTCTCTCTCGTTTCTGGTGCTGGGACAGGTGGCTGCGGGGCCCCATGTGGGGGCCAGCGGGCCCGGCCAGGCCCTGCTTGGGCCAGGCCACGGCCATCCTGGAGCCGATGGACCTGTTCCAGCCATGGAACCCCCCCCCCCCCCATCCCTGCTGTGGGCAGCCGGAGCGGCCCGGCTCCCCCTCTCCAGTGCGGCCAAGATTCAGCTGAAGCTGCCCTGCTGTCCGGCAAAAAGATCATGTGAGCAACAGCGATAAGCGAAATTCCAGCTGCAAGGCCCGGGTGAGATTAACCCTTTTAGTGCTGTGAAGAGCTGAAAACCTGAGGGAAAAGAAAGACGAGATGCTTAAAGCTTAAATTCTGTTGTAAAGCTATGATGTATCAGAGTATCCCGTTGTAATTTCATGAAGGCATGGAGGGTGGAGCGTTCAACTTGTACTTGTGAGCAAAAGCACACAAGATATCTGCGCTGAGATAGGCAGATGCTGACGCAGCTGTAATTTGATGAGAAGATTGAACAGGGAGAGATGGAAGCGATGAGGACTTTTGCTCCAAACTGGAAAGGAGAAAACCTCGGCTCCTAGAGATGCTCCGAGATAGTCCTAGAGATGAAGATGAGGAAGACCCTTTGCTCCCAGGGAAGGAGGAGGGCCTCTGCTCTTAGAGATGAAATGCTCCCAGAGATGGGTGAAGAGAACTTTTATTTCTGAACAGCTCAACCTTAAAATTGTACCCCAGTAATTCAAGAGTGGACCCTTGAAAGCAGTTGTGGGAAAAGCTGCAAGTCAGGGGAAGGGACTCACATCGCGAGCAGAGAACCAACCTGGGCAGCTGTCTCGTTGTGATAATGTTTTCATAGCATGGACAAGAGAGACTCCTCTTCCTAAATGGACTGAACAAGGTTATTATGGAAGTGATAAACAGACTGAACATCTCAAGGGTTGTCTTTTTACATTGTCAGTGGGAGACGGGAGAAAGGTGGGGGGGGGGGGAGGAGAAGTGTTCTGAAGGTGTGGTATGATTTTTTTTCTCTTCTTCTTTTAGGTCTGTTAATAAACTTCTTTATATTCTTTCAAGTTTGTGCCTGCTTTGCATTTCTCCTAATTCTTATCTCACAGAGGGTAAATAGTAGTGAGTATTTTGGACCAAACCACTACACTAAATTGGAGTTTCTTCCCAGTTACAAACCAAACCCGCTACAACACGGTTCAGGGAAACAGGCATGTCCGGCTTTTCAACATCAACCTGTATCCACTCTGGTGAGTTAGAGCTCATAAACATATTATGCTACTCAGTTTAGGAAAGCATTGAAACAGCCACCATACTGCCATAAGGGTACTCACATAACCTTGCTTCTTCTCATATATCAACATACGGTGATGGGAAAAGTTGTGAAATTAGACACATTCTTTAGAAATTAAGAGAGGTAACACAAAAGAATAAAATTTAGGATGTATTCACATGGCACTCTGAGCAAAAGCTTATTCTGGTAATGCAGTATGGTTTGGAGCCCACATTAGAGAACGCCCACGAGAGGCAGAATATTAGTCCAAGTGATTTGGTCTGCTAAGAGATCAGGAAACTTCTGATCCATCTCTGATCCATTCAGCATAGACAGAGGCTGCAAAAATCTGTAAGGAAAGCTTCTGCACTAAGAGCAGAATTTGTGGCAACTGTATGTAGAACAGCTGATAAAATATGCAGTCTTTGTGCAAAAATTACGAAAAAGATCATTTCAATAGTTACTTTCTCACCTTAAATCGAAGGTTTTGTTCCAGAATTTTATGTCTTTCAGAAAAGGAGGGAATGTTATTTCATTTGTCAGTTCATGAGGTCTTTCTTCCTTTGCATTAAGTGCAAGGCACCTTAAAACAGATAATTTGCTGTAGATTTAGATCCCAGTTTATCTTCTGGAAACTTACTGTAAGGCCCAAGATCAACATTTTTCAATGAGGTCAGTGGACCAAATTACATCCATAGTAAAGGAAACTAATTGGCTTTTTTCTCCTATTTTTGGATGGATGATGGCCTCTGATTATTGATAAAGCATTTTTTCTCACTCAAGAAGTTTCTTTTTCCCTCTCTTTGAGATGTATGTGCTTAGGGGTTGCATAGACATGGTTTCCATACTGAGAAGCAGAAGTGCAATACCAGGAGCGATATTTCAATTATATTTTTTGTCACACTGCCTACAAGCAACAATTGTCATTTATCTTGCTGGATATGTTTACATGTAAATTGAAGAGGATGGAAGATACTTGAAGCTCCAGACTTCTTGCTGGGTGCCCCCCTTCAGAATGAAGTCAGGGTCTTTCAAAACCTGGAGGTTTGAAAATTATTATGCATGGAGAGGAAAGAAGATAACATGCCAAATTCCTTTCATAGAGAGGCTGGTGAGGGTCAACAATGCATATTAGAACCTCTCCTTTAATTATTTACATTCATCTTAATATAACTTTTAAGACATCTCATTGACCAAGGATAAAAAACTGAAAAAGGCCTTCTTGCACTTGTTTTTCCATATGAAGGAGGGAATTAAACTATTTTCCTGTTATTTCATTACCGTTTCTCCCAGAAGTATATGAGTAGGAGGAAATATTAAGTTTCAGTGAGAAGATGCATTCAGTTCACCTGCATGAAGGCTGAGACCTTATGGGTCAATGCATTCCATCACATCTCCTCTTAATCTACCAAATAACTCCATTGCACTCAGGAAAGCCTTCATGTACATCAAAAAGGTACTGTACCAGCCTTCCCCATCTCCCTGACCTTACAGAATTTGTCCTAATGAATGCAGCCCTAGAGGTATACATATGCACAACCAGCCGCTGTTAGCACTCTAATGTTCCCTGATTTCCTTTGTACTTGGGTATATGTCTCCACATCAGCTCCAGCCTTTTCACTCTGTGTGCCCCCATGCCTGCTGAGCTCTAATATTAAAAGCCACAATTACAAAATCAGGAAGAAAAGTAATTCAGCCCTTACAGACAATTTTTGGAGCCTGGCAGTTACAAGAAACTCTCCACTGTGCTGAGGAAGACCAAGTGCATTTCACTTACAACTTCTAAGTCACATCAGAATCTCCTCTCATTTTACCACATCAAGTCAGAACTACTCTTTGTCAAGCTAGGGCAAAAGTGTAATCAGGCCAGTATGTGTCAAGTTATGTAAAGAAAAAGAGTACTAAATCAACTACAATAGGAAGCTGGCCTTTGAGGTTTTCTTTTTATTGGAAGCATGCCCCTTTGGAGTTGTCTTCAGATGTGAACTCCCTATGAATAAATCTGAAATTATTGCAACTGACATTTCTAATGACTGGTGATCTAGCTACTAAACTTCTACATTGCCTACTATATATCCAGGGCTTCATTTTTAAACAGAGGTACCATTCGTGTGCTTACATTTTGTATAGGAATTTAGGCCTTTTTTTCTGTACAATCCAAAGCCTGAAATCAGCACAAATTTAACAGAAAGATGCCACTCTCTTCCAGCATGTATTTGAGCAGACCATGACTGTGCCTGCTTTTGTGTATTTGCAAGTAGGTCCTAACAGCCATCCAAGATAATTATCTGCATCTGCATGCCCTGTGCAGACCCATACACATGTGAGCAATTGCAACAAGCGTGAACCCAAATTTAAATTAGTATACGGACCTGGAATTTAAAACAAAGTAGAGTGGCGGGTGCTAATAGAATTTTAAATAAAATAATTTATCCAGAAATTTTGATGATATTTCTCTTTGTGAGTAAAATCACAATAGGAAACACTGCTCTGTTTATTAATTTTATTATATAGGGGAGTGGATGTGTCAAGGACCTGTTATGTCAATGAAATAACGACCTGTCACTGACAGAAGAGGATGAGGAATTCAAAGCTGTCAGCATAACTCTGGCACTTCCACTGAAAGCATGGGTAATGACTTCAGGCTTTGATAATGACCAGCAGTACAGATCTGTTACTACAGTCTGTTTCAAGGAGAGGCAGAAACAAAGCCAAGGCATTGAACACATCTAGTCTGAAACTGGACTTGGTTTAAAGGATGAACTTACTCCTTTTCCATTGCTCATTTGGTTAGAGTGACCTAAAACATTGCTCAGAGGAAAATGAGAGAGAGGGATGGAAAGGAACAAGCAAATATTGGATTTTATTCGCCACCCAGTACAGATTCATAGCAACATGACTACTAAAAAAAGATGGTAAACTGGCAAAAGTACTGCAGTATTTTCCTTATGGTGTGCATTGTATTACTTGGTATTGTTATCAATGTTGAAATCTTATTTTTTACAGGTAAAATAGGAAAGTAGACAAAGTTCAAAATGAACTAAATGCCACATGAAGACAGGGAATTAGTTAAAGATGTCTGAAACTGGGCTGATTATTATAGCCAGATTTTTCAAATTCCCAAGAAAGAAATGACAAGATACAGCTAGGGGTTGACAGTAGTAACCTATTAGGATGAGAAGGTCCCTGAAAGATGCAGAAAAAAAGCACCTAATGCCAAAAATTTAGTAGCGATCCAGGGGTTTTACCCATTTCTTTTGCCAATTTTCAGCTATTACTTTAATTATAAGAGGATCTAGCCCTTTATAATGCTGCTATGAGGGAGAAGGATTGTCTTTTGGGATCAAGCTTTCACCCAGAAGAACCACAAAACTACTGACCTTAAACTGGGCAGATGTGAAGTATTTTTATTCCTTCCAAGATTTTAGAGGGAATATGTGAGCTTTTGGTATTTCCTAAAAAAACGCCAAAATAAACAGTCTGATGTTTTAACTCATCTAGTATTTCCTTGCCAACACATAGTTCAGATGAGGCTGTGTTTTTAGTTTGTTTTAGAATTTCTCTTGAGAAAGTAGTTCTTTTGAAGCAAAGCAATTACTGGAACCTGAAGCTCATTCTACAAGGATCACTTCAAAATTATTGGGATGCTTTAATATAGTCAATATTATTTTCTTCTATATATTAAATTAAAGAAAAAAAAAGATGAAATATTTATGTATCTTGATCCAAATTCTCACTTTAGCAGTATTAATCCAAAGGGTTATTTTTTTCAGCAGAACAATATGCAATATTTAAGGGTTAGTAACCTGACATTTTAGTTGCTTTATCCTTAATTGCTCTTTTTTCTAGGTGTTCATTTTCACTGTTCACCGTAGAATAAGTTCAAGTTGGTCCTGTAGTGGCAAGCCACTTAAATGCTGGTTTCTTACTGTTTTCCACAATGACTTTTAAATTGTTCCATCATTCTATTAAATGAATTAATCACTCATTTCTTTTAGTTTTTATCAATTGCTTCCATCTTGGCAGCACTGTCTGCCAAGTAAATATTGCTGCTTAAATTTACAAATTATTCCAAATCATATGTTTTGGTGATATGCATTGTACAGAAAAAAAAGGCCAACTTTATGCTTTTATACATGTGTTCTATAAATAAATTTCACAAAACTATTTACATCAAAAATTAGTCACCAAGACACACATTTCTGGTTATTTTCTAGGTCTCTAACAGTCTAAGTTAAGCAACCTTTTTTCAGTAGTACAGGATCAACACTAAATGCTCTCTTTTTAGGAGAGGAAAAATGGAATCCAGCCAGAGCTGTTATATTGTCTTTCTAGACAAGTAAGAAAGATACAAACTAAACCATAAAGAAACTTTAATTTTAAACTTATTATTGGTTTGACCCTTAGCTGTGCCTAATTATGGGTATGAGTGACATTTATTTGTGCTTAATCATGGCTTACGCTTAATTTCAGTATGATTGGAGAAGAAAAATGCTCAAAAAGCAAAGATGAACAGTGGGCCTGCATTTAGACTTCACCAGACTCCACAACCCCAGTAAGAAGTCAGGAGACTCCTGTGCTGCCTGTTTAACCTGCACTGGAGAAAGGTAACTCCTGCAGAGAGCAGAGGGGGCTCAGGCTGAGAGCCATGAAGAGAAAACCAACACACCTTTTGCAGCTTTTCAAAATGACACTGAGATGGTGGGTCTCAAAGCAGCTGAAGGGAGTAGCACTTTCGAGGGGAGATATGCAAATTGAAGAGGCCTCGTACATCAGAGACAATTTCCCTCAAATACTGAGGTTTCTCCTTTATATACCATTGTTCTCCTTTACGTCATTCTCTAAAGTCATTCATAATGACAATTTCAGGTATTTAGAATCATGATTGTTTCTAAGTAGTCTCTGAGACAGGACACAAGAGCGACAGCAGGTGAGGAGAACAAGCCTATTCCAAGCCAAATCTTAGCACTAAGCTTTAAAGCACTTCACACTGCACCTTCGTGGAGTTTCTGAGAAGTGGCCATGGCTTCCTGCTGCTTGAGCATCTCAGAACCTCTACATCCCTAATTAACTGTGGGTGAGAAGCAGAAATTCATGATCTTAAGCACCTTTATGAGCTTAGGTAAGATTTATATGACTTATATGATAGGGAAAGCACCAGGTCAGCATCCTAAAACTCCCAAAAATAACAAACATTAGAATACCAAGAAAAAGCACAATTATTTCTAATTTCACACTGCAAACATCCAGTAGAGAACATTGTGCTGAAATCTAACGGCACCCTTTCCATTCATAGCCTGATTTGGTTATAAAATAGGACAAGAAATATCTTCAAATCTCCAAGCATAATATAATCATGCCATCCACTATTTTTACTGACTTTTAAAAAATCATATTAGCATCAGCAATTTTTGCCATTTTCCTGATGTCATTATCAATAAAAATTATCATTTAGGGCTCAGACTGATTCTACTTAGCTTGGAAATCAGTCTAAAGGGAGCTGGGATATATCTACTACAAATTGATAATGCTTTTATTATGCATCCTATTGCAGAGATACCACTGGTAAAAAATATAATGGGACAATTACACAGTTCATTATAATCCAAATATGAAAAATTAAAAAAAAAAATGCAAGAATATGAACTTTTTTTGGCAATCAAGTCAAGTGAACAGAACATATATTGTATGTGCCCTTGACACTTGCCAAATATGCAGTTAACATTCTTCAAGTATGAGACACAGCACATTACAAGGCTTCCTTATTCCGCGTTTCTTCCAGAAGCAAAAATATGCATAAAGAAAGGTAGCATGACAAAAGTATACAAGCAAAATATAATTGAGATAAATGTATGTTTTCAAGATACAAGACCAAATTCTAGAAACTTCTTCTAAGTTTCAAAGTGTGTTTTTTCGATCTGTAAAATAACAGTGGAAAGTTGTCATGTAAACCACTGATGCTAAAGTTCCTTTTTTTTTTTTACTACTCACTACAGTAATTTGAAATTATCAGAAAAGAGCATTATTGGCAGCATAAATCAATAAACTGAAGGCCCTTCCTGAAGTAACTAATAAGATACAGTTAACCCTGAAATATGAATATTAAGATATGCAGTCAAAAATCAAAGAAGAATCTATCACCACCAGTAAACAGAACAAAAGCCATGTAAAACTAGCTACATAAATAGTGTGGTTGAGCACTGCAACAGGTTCCCCACAGAACTTGGTCATAGCACCAAGCCAGAGTTCAAGAAGTGTTTGGACAATGCTTTCAGGCACATGTTGGGATTCTTGGGGTGTCCTGTGCAGGGCCAGGAGTTGGACTCAATGATCCTGATGGGTCCCTTCCAACTCAGCCCATTCTGCGATTCTATGATAAATACCATAAAATTATTACGATGAATGCACGAATTGTTCTGTAAGATTAGTGTTGGCATTTATCTATAGTGTTTTAAGAAACCCAATGGTTTCTTATTTATATGAAACAACTGCAAATTTTTTTAAATCCAAAATTTCAGCTTTAAGAAGTGAGTAAGCCCAAGGTGAGACAGGCAGATGAGACCACTAGTATTATTCATTCACCTTGGGAAAACCTTGGAACTTCATGTAAGGGTGTGAAAGAGAGTTTGGTTTCATTAGCAAAAAAAAGACAGCTGGGAATTACAATGTACACTTTTAAACAAAACTCACTATAACTTGTCAAAAAATTTAGCATTGCTCACAATCTGAGGTATATGTGGGGTGTAGCCAAAGACTGGAGGCAGACTGGTCTCACTTGAACCATTTAGAAGTGAAAAGACAGCTAACTAGTGAGCAGCCTGTTCCCTAGATGTGTTGCATTGTTTGACACAACACATTGTCATACTTACGCAGAAAAACATAACATTTAAAGAGCAGTGATGAATAGACTGTCAGCATTCTGTTTCTTTCAGGCAGACTTTTGAGGTTTTTGGCATTTAGCAGATTTCAAGCAGTCTTCACAATAATTGCATGTGCAATAATGAACATTGGAAAATTGATGCTGAATTGTTTAGTATGCTTCTGGCTGCCCATGGATGAGTGAGGGGGCTGAGCACAAAGTTATGAGGCTGGACCTTAATGATCATAAACTCCCTCTTGAGAAAAGAAAGAGGAAATGGGGAGTACAGACCAACAGTATCAGGAAAGATGGGGGGACCTCAAAGAATGCTCAGAAAGTAGAACTCAGATGAGTAACTAAACTTACTACACAGAAGTGTGAGGTCAAACTGAGTCATCTGCACTAGGACGTCTCAACCCTCAGCAGGGTTCTCAGGCAACCTGGGGGAAACACAACAGCAAAAGTTTTTTTCGCCAACCACTAAAAACAGAGGTGACTTCTCATTTTGTGTTGAATACTAGAAGCTGTGGTACAGGATAACAAAAATTTACTTTCAATGTAGATGTAACACAAGGAGTGCCATCATTTACTCTTGGCTACTGCAGTTTGCACAGTCCTTTACCTGAAGATAAAATCTTGTGCTAATTTCCATCAAGTCATCCCAGAATCTTTGCAGCTTTCAGTGCCATCTGATCTATTAACTTATTTAGGAACCTATCTGCCATTACTATCAGTCCTGGAAGAATCATGAAGTGATTGCAGATGTTGAATTTAAAAATCTATCTGGTAAGTTACAGTGTACCCTTTCCAACAAACATCTATATACAGGCATTTGAAGTGAGACTGAGTATAATATTTTCCATATCAAAGCATGTTTCCGTACAAAGAAAATAAGGAAACAAAGATGAGTAATAAGAATTTGAAATATATCCCTCTAAGAACAAAGTTAAGCAAGCTAAAATATTGATGCAATAATTCTAATAAAGACGAGCAAATCAGTTTGATTTAACTGGCGGCCATCAAAGTAATTTTGTTCTAAAAGATGCTAAAGCAAAACTCCCATCTCCAAACCCCGAATAAGTAAGTCAGAAGCTCACAAGCTGTACCCTCTCCAGAATTCTAAATTAATTTGCTTTTCTGTGTGACAGAACTGTTGCAACAGGGGAGGTAAATAACATGCCCAAATGCCTGAGAGTTGTAACCCACTAAGAGGCAGACACAGAAGAAAGGTATCTCTGGAGAGAGTTCCATCCAATCTTTTAACAAGCAGCATCTATTGCCACCTGCCAACATCTCTACATCTTCTAGATGAACTTGGAAAGAAAAAAACCAAGGACTTTCACTCCCCTCTAAGAATCAAAAGCCACCAGTTTTTTTAAAATGTTCACCAAGGACACCACCTAAATACAGGTCTTAAAAGAAATATTTGGGTGATAAACCCACACATACACCAGACCTCAGAAGCATGCTCAGTGGGGGAGCCACAGGCACCCAGACAGAAAGCAAACACAGCAGAGGTGCTCATGGTGAGTTTCAGCTGCTCCCTAACTTGCAATTTTTCCCAGTTCCACATAGGGCCTGCTTTGGATTTTGACATCTGTTGTAGCTCTTGCACTGACCAGTTAAACCTATTTTAAAGTAGTAGGGTTTTGCTTTTGAAAATCCTTTAAAAATGAATAACTTCTGGTTTTACATTATGAATCTGTGTTTGTTAAAACCCTCGATTTCTTAAAGATGCATCATCTCTCACAAATGTGTGAAATCATGAGGGTTGCTGAATTAAATAGTGCCTCTAGCATGAAAGTCATTATCACTTACAGCTCCTGAGTGACTTAGTTCCAAATTCCCTGGGGTCTGTGCCCATTCCCAAGCGGACAGGTGCTCACATTACAAAAAACTACCCTCCCAGCAGGACCTCCTCGGTGCCATCTCAGAGACAACAAACACACATTAACTGAGTTCCCCTACTGACTGGGCTGTCAGACTCAAAATTAGTATTTCCAGAGGAGTCACAAGTAATATTAAAAGACTCCACAGGAGCTTTGTATTTCACCTGCTCTACGTGTCCTGTGGGTAGGTAAGTGTTGTTCAGCATCTAGTCTGTTTCCCATGGCAATTTCGAGTCTTTATTTGCTTTGGAGATCAGAACCTCTTACTTCCCAAGTTTGCATCAAGATTTATTTTGAGATGCTTGCATATTTCAAAATTATATCTAACAAGAAACAGTGTCAGGTGATATTTTTTACTGATAGATTTTTAGCAGTTCTACATAAAGCAGTACAGCTACATGAATACTTCAGAAATAATGTGCAAGACATATTGCCTTACTTCAGCTAATAAAAAACTGTAATCAACTGCAGCCTCATGAAACCAAAATTTAAAGAGATTACACTTTTAAATCATATCTGTGCAAATGAAAAGATGGCATTATCCCACTCTACCTTATTGCCAAATTCCATTCTTTGCTCAAATTAAACTGGTACACTCCTATGATTTCTTAAACATCCATTCATCAAGGATGATACCCAATTAAACAAAGAAACAATACCTTCTTACCTCACAAATCTGTGCTGTTATCTCACAAAAATGCCAGAAATACAGATTTAATTGATCCTTTTACTTCTATAAAACTGTCAAGCCAACATGGCTGAACCATTCTACTCCATCCTCTGTATCGTTATAAACAGCAACAGCTCTGTGCAAGACCGTGAATTCAAATAGCACTTTGAAGACAAACTGAAATGGTTGCACTGCTGCAGCGTGAGACTTACCTAACACAGTCTTTGTCATCTCTGAAGATGCATAAAATGGAAATCATTCACCCTGATTCAAATCACTGTTTTCTTGGCAGTTTTGAAATAAAACTCTCATCATTTCATTGTAAACTGGGTGTAAACAGTCTAAAAATTATTGAAGCAAAAATAATGAATTTTTACAGCCTCACTTACTGGATCAGACATTCAATTGAAAAAAAGAAAATCTCTGTTGGATTAGAGACAAATTTCCCTTTCTAACAAACCTTAAAAGTAGATAAGTTTGAGTAAGGAGAAAAAATAGTATTTAAAATATATTTTGTCCTCCATCCCTCTTGTCAGACCAGATATATCACAAGAGCACATAGTTGTTTGCTATAATCAGAAATTAAATAAACCTAAGAAAAGATAATAAATGGCTAAGAAAGTACCCCACATTAAATTTTTTAATTCATTGTGTTCTTGAAAAAGGTGTAGTCCATTCCTCACAAATAAATTCAAGGTATCTATATTAAATGCAAAAATTCCAACGCAGCAAGGTGGCTCCAGCTTTCATCTATGTTACTGAGAGGTAAAAGGCTCTCAGTACCTCGTAGGATGCTCTGTTCCTTAAAGAAAATTATTAGTTAGATACCCGATTCTGCCTTGAATGATTGAAAGTAGATTACAGACAGGTGGAATTTCAGCCAGCAAGCACTTCCTGTGTACTCCTGTAACAACAAGTTCTGGGAAAGTACAGTGGCAAAGATACAATATAACAAGACTGTAAATGGGAATATCAGAGTATCAGCTTTTCCAAGCTATTAGAACACCCAGGAAGCTATAGAAAACATGGAATTCATTTCTTTTGCTGCTTTCTGTCTTTTTATCTCATGTACAGAGAAGTATTTTAAAGTTTAAGGGTTGTAGCAGATAGTTATCAACTTTGCCCTTAGGTGGTATGGGAACCTCGTTGAAAAACTGCTTTCAAAACCTATTACATCGATGAGCATTTCAACATTAGTGTACTTGGTTTATAACTTTTTTTTTTGGCATATATGAATGTACTTTTTATCTAGAGCAATGCTTATTTTCTCTCTCAACATTGCCTCCTTTTTCTTCCCCTCATATGCCCTGATTAATTCCAAAATCTCACTTTCATTTGTTCTGTTACAGAAGTTCCTCTCCAAACATTTTTCATTTTAATTGATTTACAGTGCTTCCAAAGCCTTATTTAAGGAACTTGCTGATTTCATTAACTTAGTACTACTGACTTATCAAAGTTCTATATTTAAAAACATTATATTCCTGCTCAGTGGGTTTTGCTTTTGTTTAAATGGAATCAGCAGCAATCACTCAATCCAAGGGTAGTCTGAACCTACTTCTTACAACTGTAGCTTAGTAACCTCTGTTCTCCATTAAGAAAGCCCCTTCATGCCACAGGACACATCCTTTTAGCACGATGTTTTTTGCCTCCAGGAACACTAACATCATCTGTAGGTTGAGCTATACCCAAAGGTAAGGAGTCTGCAGCAGATGCATAGCACCACTCTAGCAGAAACAGCTCCGGTTCCTACTACTGCTCCTCCCACAGCAGGAAAAACTGGAAACATCCCAACTGACTCTCAGTTCATTATCACTTCAAGCACTTCTTCCCCAGCTTAAAAACCTCTGCCTCAATTAGCCCACCTCCTTGTTAGGTGTAAGCAAGTAAAGAGCAGCAGCAATCAAAAAGAGGCTTCATGTGTGTGATCTATCAGAGCAGTACTAATCAGAAGAAAGGTTTATTCCCTTCTTCCTTCCTTCTTTACTGGTGAAAGTCCTATACATGCTCTAATTTATTTATAATTTATTGCTTTACCCTTCTTTTATGATACTGGATATCCAAATTAAATTCCCTGTCCCAATTTATGCTTGGAGGAATTTAATAAAGTGGGCCTGAAGGAGAAGCGGGCAATAATGTAGCTCCATTTATTGTTGGATACTCTTTCCTAGCAAAACAAGAGAAGAGGCTTAAATTTTTGGTCTGGATTTAAGCACAATTTTGTTTGGTGCAAGAACTGGACTTACTCAAGTTGTAGTTGTGTATCTGCAAAATAATAACGCACTTTTACAAAGTTTATGTTTGAAACCCTCTGTGGATTTTTTCAATAGACTTTTTTTTTGTATTTAGGAATTTTGTTATCTCCAGGAGAATGAAAAAGCTATAAAGTATTTAATTTAAGAATTTAATTTCAAACAGACAGGAGTGTAGTTTAAATTATAAATAGGAATACTGAATGATAAGAAATATCCTTTTATTACTTTCTAAGTACAGTAATAACACCTGCTACCTTGGGCCACAAGATTATTGGCAACCAAAGTTTTAATCATCAAAATAGAAAGATTTTGTGTGCCTGGGAGATAGTTGTTTCTTTACTACAATACATATCTTGATATTTTGAGCTTTGGCTAATAAACATTTAATAATTATTATATTGAAAGTTATTGTCCTTGGGGCTTGCTTTTGATGTGTACCATATAAAACAGGTGTCTTGTATTATTTTACTGACACTGGGGCTTTCCTGTTGGCACAGAGCTTAGAATTATTAGTTTAGAATCCAGTTGCTATCTTTGTTATTGCTTTGTAAAGTTCTAATTAGAATTTGGGGAATCTAAGAAAGCAATATGCTTTATGAATAGTGCTGTGTCTTTTGTATGTGCGATTGCTATTCACTTGCTTTTGCTTGTTTTATTAAGCAGAGGACAGCAAAGAAATGTTCAAATAATCTTGTATACTTGATCTTTGTGTTTGCAAAGAATTTATTAACAATAAGAATATGGGATGACAATCAGTATCCACTTTTAAGGAGTTAGAAAGGAGATGGCATTTATTAAAGAGCTTGCCTGAGCAGATTCTGTATTTAAAAAACATCCACTGGTCATTTAGACTGTAGTATTGTAGTGTCTTAAGTCAGACGGCATTTCTCAGGTCATCTAGCTCAGGCACTTTTACAAGCCCTCGTGACACTACTACCCTAAGACTGCCCAAGTTTCCTCCTGAACACCCACACTGTGGATGCCCTAATGATTTACAAGGCAATTAATTGTCTGACCTCAATGCTATGAATCTTAAACAATAGTGCTGAAGAAAAGTTTCTGATTTTTCATTCAAACTTCTGCTTCTACATGCAGACAGTTAAGACTGCCATTTCGATGGAAAAATATGCAAATGATCCATGTCCTACTTTCTAGTCAGACCTCTCCAATATCTTAATCTTCCATAGAAACTGCTCCACAGGTTTTCATTTAGCTCCATAAATTGTTCATAAATAATCAGTGATTGTGTGGGGGAAACTCCTCCCCTCTCCCCAAAACATCACAGAATGACTTTCTGCCCCTTCTGTAATGAAGAACTCTGTGCCTTCAGCAAAGAAACGAGATTCCAACAGGCCTGCAGGTTTTTCATAAGGGCTGATACACTCTCCATTAAGCTATCACACAGTCTCTCCTCCATAAAACCAGGATGAGGGATGGGAGGTTGTGTATCGCAGGCTAGAAGGGAAGCTGGTGAATGCCCATATCCAACATTTGGCTGAAAAAAGGGAAGCATGTAGTTACAGATGTGTAAATAATTGATTTTTCAATTTAGCTACTGACTTGAATAATCAAAGAAATAAATTCAGAAGAATTGACCCAGAATAGAAGCATTTTGGGGTCTTTTTCCCCCCTCTTATTCTTTTTTTAAAATACACTGGATGTTACAGAATGTGACAGGCTATTGAGTCTCTCTTTTATTCCTTATTGAATAGTTAGGATTGATCTAGATAGATGGTTTTCAACTGCTGAGTCAAAGAAAGGTTCATATTGGAAGGCCTCTGGCTGCTTTTGAGAGGGTTAGATGCCTGAGTTCAAGCCCATCTTATGAACTAGAAAAAGATTACAGGTCAGTTCCCTAGACACTGGCTTAAGAAACCAGAAATGCTCCAGTTCAGAATGATGAAACAGAATTATTTTGACATTTCAAAACTTTCTTTTCCTTTGCCAAACTAATTTTCATATTCAGTTTGGAAATGCAGGTTTTAGTTCAAATAAATATGTGCACATTTGCTGCCTGAATAAATCACTATTTCTGGTTTGGTTTGTGGAGTGTTTTTTTCCCTGGAAAGGTTGGTTTTGTGACCTTTTTCTCCTGAGCTCTGTATGTAATCAAAACCATATTATCTTCCGCCCTCTTGGCTAAGTTTTTTTTTCTTTTCTCTAATGGTCAGCAGTGGGTTGACAATTCATCCAACTGGAGAACATCTCTTGCCTGTGTTAGGTGATCCTTAGGAGTGTTAATCACCGATTCCATTAGCAGAACACAAAATTCCATGTCATGTTACCTCTGTGAATGGCTGATCTTTGGCAGTCTCCTGTTATCTCCAGTTCTCTCCTTCCAAGATCTATTACCAAACACGTTCATTTTAATTCTCCTAGTTTGAAAATAGAAAGCTGGACTTCTCATTACTAACTAGATATAGCAGCTACAAAGATTTCCTTCTTCCACAGGTTATCCAGGTATAAGTAATTTCAATATTCCCTGGTTCACCTGCATGCCTCTGTTACATATCCGGTGTCTTAACTAGAACCTCTGGGAGTTATATTTGTTGAAAAGGTAACATTTTAAGTTTGGTGCTCCATCTGCTGTGGACTAGCTGTGATGTCTTTTGGATATGATTAACACAGACAATAAAGGAACTGAAGCATCATTCATATGAGCACAGCCTGAGAGCACAGACTGGGGAGAAGGCTCAGGGAGATCTTCTCAATGTGTATGAATACCTGATGCAAGGGAATGGAGGAGGAGCAGCCAGGCTTTTCTCAGTAACACCCACTAACAGGAGAAAAAGGCAGTCAGCAAAAACCAGAAACCATGAAAAACAAATGAAAACAAATAAAAAATATTAAAACCATGGAATTCTATCCAAACACAGGAAAGCGTGCTTTTACTGTGATCAAACACAAGAACAAGTGATCCAGAGAACTTATTTGTGCAGTCAGGTTTGGACTGAGTCCTTGAAAACCTGCTCTAAGCTGACCCTGCTTGAACAGAGAGTTCCTTCCAACCTAAGTGACTCTGAAAACCAAAAAATAGAAGTCAATGGGTGCAACATAACACAAACTACTGAGTACACCAGGCTGGTGCTGAACATGTATGAATTACCCTCACTGAGGGCACGGCAGTGCCCTGCCTTGTCCACTTCAAACAGGTCAGCACACAGCTGCCAAGCACAGCAACTTTGCATCAGCCTGTGATTAAGCATAAAAGGAGAAGTTTTTCCTACCTGTCTAAAGAGAGCAGTCTAAAGTCTACTTTCATCTAGAAGAGCAGGAATTAAAGCATGGGCTTAGGCTGCCTGTCCATCTCCCACGAGCAGGATGAAGCCTTCTGTGCTGCAGGTGAGAGCTTTTGCCAGATAGAGCTCAGACAAACAGCAGCAGCCTCTGCCTCTCAGCTCATCATGGCACAGGCTCCAGGGCCAGCACAGTGCAGGATGAGGGCAAGTGGCTCTACAGAGTTGTGGGTCACACAGCTCTAACAGGAGCCTGGACTGGATTTGTTTTTAAATACTTTATATCACTGCTAGCAGCCCCAAAATTTAAAAAAAACCAGAAAAAACCACAAAAACCTCTGGCTGTTGATATGTTCTGTAACCTACAGGGTTCTGTTCTGGAAGAGAAACCAGAGTTTACAAGCAATACTTAAATATGATTTCAACTTTTGCATGTTATACACTGCATAGTAGTTCCTAGCACTATTATAAGGTCTCATCTTTCATGCTGCTCCCATACTAAGAAGGCTAAAGAGCTGCCAGAAGGTATTTAAAGATGTATTCAGGTGTCAGAAGAGGTTTAAAGTAATTTTTAAAATCTGTCTGGCAGCAACTAAATCTGTCAATTAATTTTCATGTTCTTTTTCCTTTTAGAAATGGTTTCCTATATTTGATATATTTTGATCCATTTATTATTTTAAGCTGTATCATTTTAGCAAAACAGATTAATGCTTAACGACTAAAGTTAAGAAATGCAATGACAGCAAATGTACAACGACATATTTATAGTTCGTTTGTTTCCAATGCTTTTTTAACATTCTTGGAGGATGTATACTAATGCTATTACATTTCATACATGTTTAGTGCCCTCTTCCTCAGTTAAAACTACAGGTGCAACTTATCCATTTTTTTAATATATTAATGTTCCACTATAATATGAAACAAAAGTTGTGGTTAAGTAAGTAAAGAGTTAAAAGCTACCTTTTTAACTTCTCACTAAGTGTCAATTGCTGTTAATTACCTGTCTGTTTTTAACTTTGTGGTCACATCTTGTCTTTTTTTGGCACACAAAATATAGACTTGAAAAATGTACATATATGCAAAATGAAAGAGTCATAAGAGCTGGTTTATGAAATATTAAGAGGTATAACAAGTTTGGGTTTACCATGCTATTAACTGCTTGTCCCTAACCACATAATTAACTAATTATGGAAGAAAAATTAAAAAAAAAATCTAATAAAATTAGATAGTTAAGTGGAATGATGTATTTGTATAACTGTGTCTTCTGTTAAAAAAAATCCAGCAACAAAAAAACCCCACACCTCTAGCTAAATCTTAGGATTCTCCTAAATTACTGACAAAATTCTTTGTATTACTGGTTGCCCTAAGATGGAGAACTCATCTCTCTGATTTGTCATGAGTTTAAAGGTTAGCATGAGAAGCAGGAATAAGGGAGTTCTTCTTTGGGGCATGGCCCTAATGAAAATTCTCTGCAGTGTTGCTGTGGTACAAAACCAATATTTCATGCTTATAAGACTTCAGCCTTTGATTTCTCTGATTCATTGTTGAAGTTCTCACCTTTTTAACAGTATGAAAGTCATGGCCATTCACACATTTTATTCACAGGGAAAGGACTGAATACACAAAAATACAATAAATAAGAATACAACAGCATTCACCTTGAGGAGCTGAACTTTAAAGTGTTCTGTCCTGTAGCAATGGTATAAATAAAACCTGAAAATGGACAAGTTAAGTAAATTACCTTTTATGTAAAGAATTGCTACTGAATTCCTACTGAAGTGCTGCATACCTCTGAGTAACCTGACTCACCTTTAGTTAATAAAAAAAACAACAGCAAAAACACCATACAAGTTCAGTTGCCCATATGTGAAAATGGCATTGCCATTGTTTATTATTCCAAAATTACTGAACTGGTATGCCTCAACTTCATTTAATTTGCTTGGTTTGGTCCTATAGGAGAATATTTGCAAATTCACTGTTACAATTCGGGTGGTAAATGGCATTTATTTCTCTGAAATTATCTCTTAAGGACTATAGTCAGTTTGTCTCCATAAAGGATTTTTTTGGCACACTTATGTTTATAACGCCACTGCAAAATTAAGTGATCATATGTGGAACACAACTACCTGGGTAGAGTCTGGCATTGGTTGCAGTCTGAGACGAGATCACCACAACCTCATCTTTGCCTCTTGATGGGGATTATTCAGTCTGCAGTCACTGTGGTGTGACAATTTCTTGGGTTCCACTCAAACCCTACTGTAAGAAGAGTTAAAAACCCCAAAACAAACCACACATACAAACAAAACACACCCCAAAAAACCCAATTCTTCCTTAACCAAGCTGTACTCTCCAGGCAAAAGGAAAACAGAGGGCAGCTAGAAACTCTAGCAAGCACTGCCTTTTACGGTTCTAGTGAAAACTAATCTGGTTTACAATGCTACATGTAGGGCCATGTTTGTCTGGGACTGAAGAGAAGCAAATTTATATTAATTCTGTCATGGTTTAACCCCAGCCAGCAGCCAGGTACCACACAGCTACTCACTCATCTTCTCACCTGTGGGATCCTGTCGAGAGAATGGGAAGGGTAAAAGCAAGAAAACTCATGGGTTGAGATAAAGACAGTTTAATAGGGAAAGCAAAAGCCACGCACACAAGCGAAGCAAACCAAGGCATTGATTCACTGTTTCCCATGGGCAGGCAGGTGCTCAGCCATCTCCAGGAGAGCAGGGCCCCATCACACCTAATGCTGACTTGGGAGGACAGATGTCATTATTTCAAATTTCCCCCCCTTCTTCATTTTCCCCCCCACTTTATATACTGAGCATGATGTCACATGGTCTGGAATATCCCTTTGGTCATTTGGGGTCACCTGTCCTGGCTGTGTCTCCTCCCACCATCCCAGGCACCCCCAACTTCCTCACCAGCATGGCCGGTCCGAAAAGCAGAAAAGGCCTTGGCTCAGTGTAAGCCCTGCTCAGCAATAACAAAAACATCTCTGTATTATCAACCCTGTGTTCAGCACAAATCCAAAACACAGCCTCATAGCAGCCACTGGGAAGGAAATCAACTCTACCCCAGCCAAAACCAGCACAAATTCTAATTAATTTTTTTCTTCAAACAAATCAAGTAGGAGAAATATGGTGCTTGAATAAAGAACCACCACAGACTCAGGCCTCAAGCTGATATAAGGACATTTTACTTTAGACTTTATTGATCACGTAATCTTTCACATTTGAGAACTGTGCTGTATCAGTTCTGTTACCCCTTGATTTCTTTCTGTCAAAGAACATAGAGGGTTGTAGAGGGATTCCTTATGGAACAAGGGTATATGATACCCCAGGAAAGATTGGACAACCCAGGGTTGCTGAGGAAAAGCCCCTGAACAGGCCCCTGGCTGCAGGCAGGCCTGGAAAGCACCTGGCTGCAGGCAGCCCTGAGAGTCCTTGGCAAAGTTACACACTGGTCAGCTCCCCCGCTGATTAGAGGCTGTCTAGAGGGACTGGGCGTGAATCTTTGCAAAAGTAGATATGAGCTTGCATAGTTGAACAATAAACGGAGAACGATGCTTAATCATATCTGTGTACGTGTCGTTTATCTGGCCCACTCTCCGGACTCCGTCCCTAACACCTGGGACCTGAGCAGGGATTCGAGTGATTTTACTCACCTAAACACGGCTTGTTTCACTTAAATACGGTTCGCTTAAATGCAGTTTTTTTTGCTTAAATGCAGTTCGCCTAAATGCGGCTTGTTTCGCTTAAATGCTGTTCGCCTAAATGCGGCAAGACTCCAAATCGTCGCACCGACAGTGAGGAGCCTGGAGAGCTGGAGCAGGAGTGTCCCAGCAAAAAGCTGAGTGGTGCTGGAGACTGGAGCTTGTGCGGCCGAGCGAGCCATCTGCAGGTAAGACAGCTATGGAATACAAGGCTGGCACTCGTCTCCTAGCCAGTATCCTCTCTAAGAGAGGCGAGACTGTAAAAGATCGAGATCTCTATGCCCTAATAACGTGGGCCTGGGAACAAGGGTTTTTGAAATGCACTTGGCTTTTGTTTTCGACCGAAGAGTGGTGGGAAGTTGGAAACAGACTATGGCAACTCACAGTTGAGGGTGGAAAGGAAGGTAAAGAAGCTAAAGCTCTTGGATTAACATGGAGAGCTGTGACTAATACCCTCCCAGAAATGAAAGAAGAGAGGAAGGTGGCCACGGCAGCCATGGAGGCACTGGGGGGCGGCGGCCCTGGAAAAGAAAGAGACGGGGGTCTCACGGAGCGGTGGCCGGAGGCCAGGGGAGAGTCCAGCGTTGCGCGATTCTTTGGGCTGACCACAGGTCAACCGATGAAGGGGACATCAGCGCCTGTACGCTCACTGAGGGAGCTGCTGGACCCGACGGGGAAGGAAGTTACCCCACAGAAGCCTGAGGGAGAACTGGTAGCAAAAGCGGAAGGAGACCCTCCCGACTCTGGGGATGGGGCGCAGGTGAGCAGAGGAGAACCAAGCAGTCGTAGCTGCCAGCCAAAAACGGCAGGGCGCTACCCCCCTCTGCTGGACAGCGGATCATCATCCAACTGTGAAGCAGCCTCTACGGCTTTGTCACCCACAGAGCCAGAGCCAGCCAGGGCTGCCGGGGGTAAGCCCCAAGAGGAGGAGAAGTACCAAGAGATGATGCATTAAGTAATGAAGAGGCTAGCAAACACCAAGGTGATATGCAAGACCCGCTGTATGTGATCCAAGCTGACATGCTAACTGGGAGCGGGGCTTATGGAGCGATGGTGACGCAGCTGATCATGCCCACAATCATTCATCAGTTGTCACAGACTCTTGCCCAGAAAGCCTTGTTGTCAGTACCTGAAAAGAAGTGTCCTCCATACCCGGCAGTCTGACAGGGGCTGTCGGAGCCATATGATCAGTTCATTGACCGTGCTACTTAGGGAAACTCACCCTGTTCTACCCAAACCTGCATCAACTCTTAAATATCACCCACCGCACTGAAACCAGGGTGCGGCGTTCAGTCCATGAGCTCCAATGTGAAGGGACTGAAGAGCCCATCTTTTGGAGTCGTAGAACAATTCGGCTAGCATCCATGTTTTTACCTGGTGCTTCAGCAGGTAGGGTGCATGTAATATCACACAAACTTGCTTGCTGGGCAAGAGACAAACTAAACATAACTTCGCAGATGCTTGATGAGCTAAGCGCAGATGTTACTAGTGTTAGGCATGCGGTATTACAAAATAGGGCAGCCATTGATTTTCTACTATTAGCCCATGGCCACAGCTGTGAAGATTTCCAAGGTATGTGCTGTATGAATCTTTCTGACCACTCTGTCTCAATCCACAAGCACCTCTCCGACCTCCAGAGGGGCTGGCACAACCTTCGGGAGACAGATGACTCTATTGGGGATTGGCTTAAGGGTCTGGATATCACCGGATGGCTGCGTACCTTAGTAGTAGAAGGCTGCCGATTGCTATTTGTAGTTATAACAAGTTTAATAGTATTTGGGTGCATTTTTTCCTGCATCAAAGCAGGGCTGCGAAAGATTATTGACCAGGCCTGGGTTGCCCAAAAAGAAAATGGGGGATGTGTAGAGGGATTCCTTATGGAACAAGGGTATATGATACCCCAGGAAAGATTGGACAACCCAGGGTTGCTGAGGAAAAGCCCCTGAACAGGCCCCTGGCTGCAGGCAGGCCTGGAAAGCACCTGGCTGCAGGCAGCCCTGAGAGTCCTTGGCAAAGTTACACACTGGTCAGCTCCCCTGCTGATTAGAGGCTGTCTAGAGGGACTGGGCGTAAATCTTTGCAAAAGTAGATATAAGCTTGCATAGTTGAACAATAAAGGGAGAACGATGCTTAATCATATCTGTGTACGTTTCGTTTATCCGGCCAGCTCTCCAGACTCGGTCCCTAACAGAGGGTTTCCTTTTTGTTTAAGCAGAGCTTTCTACAGCTCTTGAGTTACACATAGCTTCCTATAGTGAGCTGAAGCAACATTGCCTATTTACTAAAATGCTTTATGATTTAGTGAAGCAAGCTATGGATCAGATCCTTTTGACTTTGTCTTAGGGGCAAGAGAAGACTGTCATAAAGTCAAGTTAAAAATTTCTTTATGTTCTTCTAAACTCCTACAACCAGCTAATTAAATCTTTTAAAGATCCTCTAATATGGACACTCAATCCTCCTCTTGGAGGGCTGTTGTTATTATGCATATTCAGAGATTTAAGGAACAAGGAGTTCACCTTAAATGCATTAGGGGGTTAATTAGGTTTTCAGTAAGCACTCCTCTAATTCCTCCTACATGCATAATATTTAAACTGCATCATTGGGGGATAGCTGGCAGCATCATGACAACTACTATATTGGCAGTATAGTAATTTGAAGTTAAGGTCACTTGAAGATAACATTAACTCTTCATTATTCAGTCACATGCAACACACGTGGCTTCAGGAAGACACTCTGATAGTTAATGAGGATGGTCCAAGTATGCTCCTATCTACATTTTTTTATTATTTTTTTATATTTTGTAGGCATCTCTCTTTGTTCAAAAGTTTTATTATTTGAATCTGACCCTTTTGGAGTTCTGAGTTTTGTTTTGTTTGGGTTTTTTAAGTAAAAGTTAGAAAGTACTACTGTGCCATCACTATAATTCAAGAATTAGGTGTCTGAAAAACTTTCTGCAATGATTGTACTGGTAGATCTAGAAAAACACACACCACAGGTCAGTCTTGGAGGCTAAGTTCATCAATCTTTACCTATGCTGGTTTTTTTTAAGTAACACAGGCCAGAAGAACACCTTTTTCCTCCCACTGTCATGTAATAGCTTTCCCAGATCACTACCACTGTATTATTGATTCATTTTAAGGGGAAATAGTAAGGACACAGCATTAGTTTTACCTGTAGTTCCTCATAATAATGGAAAGAGAATTAAAACATAATTAAATCTGATACTCATACAGATCTTATAACCCTCCTTCATTTTTATTCTTAAATGAGAGGAAGAAGAAGCATATCATGTATTTGAAACAGTGTGCAGCTATTCTACCTGTACCTGAGTACTCGTGTTACTCCTCCATTTTAAACACGTCGAGTATGTTCTATCTGCTCTTTATTTTGCCCTGTTAATGCAAATACTTACAGATACAAGTAAATTGTTGCATATTGTAAACTTAGTCACAACAAATGTTTGCAGGATCATGCCTTAGCATATAAATCAGTACTTAATATTATTTGCCCTTAGTCGTAGCACAATGTGCCATGTGCGCAGTTTTATTTTGGTAATGCACTGTGTCACATTCCCAAACAGTGGAGTTGCATCAACACAGGTGTGAGAAAAAAATAAAAGGAACTACTCTCTTCCATGCAAGTGTTAGGATAACAGTAATATTTTGAAAATAAGGTATTAAAAATAAGAAGCATTGTTATACAAGCTATTAAAACACAATTGGTACTTAAAATATTACCTAGATTCATTGTAGTCATTTTAAATTAATATCTGATAAAAGAATGTAATCACAGTGCAACCAGGAGGAAAACAAAAGAGACTTGATAAAAGTGTAGAGCTGTTAGAAATGAGATGGGCTAAATTTCAAATTTCTGTGTGTGAGACAACAATGTGCTTTGTTAAACAGCAAAGTCCTTTTATTTAAATAGTTGAATGCTAAAAAAATAAAAGCTACTACTGTAGTGCAGTGGTTATCTGTCACCTAATCAGTTTCCTACAGTGTGCTGAATACACTTTAATAAAAGTTGGTTCTGCCTTCAAAATAAGCCTATGGGTACTTCAGGAACCATTCTTATAGCTGGTGTCACCTATAACACTTTGGTGTTACAATGACAGTCTGTTTTCTCTGAATGGTATGTATGTGTCTTGTTTCCACAGATATTTTTATGATAAAACATCTTGGAATCATCCAATCTTAAAATTAAAACAGAAATTGTTTTTAAAATTATCCATATTCTGGATTTCACAAACATTTTCCAACCTCTCTTTATTAACATTTCCTAACCTTTTCATTTCTCTTTTTATACTCCAGTGACTCACGATTTTTTTTTTTCTACTTCAAAGTGCAGCTTTCTATCTGAAGGAGTAAGAACACCCTCCACACACAGGAGGAATTAATCTTTTTTTGAATAGTTGCTATATTCTTCAAAAAGAAGAGGATTTGAATTTCCACAATAAATACAGAAATTTAGATTCAATTTTCTATGCTGTGGAGGCTGACTATGAAATAACGCTCATCACACTTCAAGACAGTTTCATTTTCTTTGCTGATTTTACAGTACAACGTTGGCTAATGTAAATGCAGAGCCAGAAGACTCTGAACTTATGAAACATGAAGAATAGCAATAAAAAAATATATTGAATCATCTTGACATGGCATCTGAGATTTGGTTCTTGCAGATGGAGCAAGAAGCATCATGCCAGAACTAGGTATCACATGAAAAGAAATCTCTCCACAGCACTTGGAAAGTGAAAGCTGGGGAAGGACATGAAAAGAAAAGCACATTGTAGAGGCTGAAGGTGAAGCAGCATCAGCACAGGATAGTCTTTACAGAAAAATGCTTTAGAATGGAATGGGTTGAGCCTGAGGCTTAAATCCCCTTGAAAAGGATGTAGATCTAAGCTGGTATATACTTTGTCATGGGAATGAGTACCACACAGCCGAAACAACCCTCACAAAAAGGCTTAGCGAGCATGAAGGTGAATGGATTATGTGGAAAGATAGCTGCGTTTTATTGAGTATGGGAATTATATACATTGTATATATTGTATTGGAATCATCTGCACACAAGAATGGATATATGAGTAGGGGCATTGTCTTAATTGCACTGGAATAGATATAGAGTGGAGAGATCTTGTTCAGAAAAGCCAGTACATACTGTATAATTGCTTTGAAACCACTACCACAAAGTGTAGGGAACTAGGACGCAGCTGGCCTCCTGCTGAGGAAGGAACAGTCTTACTTCTATTTACTCTTTTTTGAGCGCCATAAACAGATACTTGTCACAACTTTTAGTCAGGGACGGTCACCTTTGTTTCTATGTTTTCTATTACAGTATAAATCTCTATCAGATTTTTCTGTGGTTTTTATTACAGTGTAATTCTCAGATTTATCACCATTTTCCTTCTCAAGTCTGTAACTTCTCAGCACACAGTGCTGTAAATGTCTATACCCTTCATTTGTAAAACTTACAGAGTATAGTTGAACCATTCTTTTACTGGACTACATTTGTGGTACTCAGATCTGATCTTACAGACACTTGGTTACAAACATGAAACGTTTCTTTCATACTTCAGGTAGGCACAGGTAGGGCCAGTCTGGGTTTCTGGGAGCTCTAGGCAAGATCCAGGTCACTCCTGCAGGCTGCAGCACTCCTGAGTCAGATGCTAATGCATTAAACAACAATCTCTGCCTGGGAAGGCTCTACCAGGTAAGTGATTAAAGCAGCGGATGAGGAAAAAAATCTCACACATATGGAAAGACTAACCCACAGGTCACATGGCAGAGACAGATGTACACTCCAAATGCCTCCCTTTCTAGTCCAGTGATATAACTAGCTTTTACTGCAGCACAGTAATGTGCTGGAGTCGTGGTCAGGCGTCTACTTTTCCACTTACTAGCTCGACATCTCCTGCTTTTACTCTTGAACTTCTTGTTATTCCATAGTTTAAGACCTTGATTACAAGCTGTCCTCTGAAAATAATCAGGCTTCAATATTTTTTGTAATTTTTTGAAAATTTTGATTGAGTTTTAAATATTAATATGCAAATACTTAAAATTTATAAAGCCATATCTTTTTTGTTGATTTCACAAAGTAATTTACAGTCATGACACACTGTCTGCATATGGACATATAGGAATGTAGTGGAAATATGTATGGAAATATTTTCTCATCTCCATCATTAAAAAATTCAATTACTGGTCTGCAGCATGTGACAGGTCTAAACTATTTTTTTCCAAATTCGTCATGTTTCAAAAATGTTTATGATGTTTCCATCTGCATTCAAAGATCAACAGATTATCCTGCATGAGGAGTTTCCTGTGTTACTCCCTTTGGATTGCCTCAGTTCTTCACATTCATATATTCATTCAGGCCCAAAGCACTTCTAAAATGTTATATATTAACAGAGAGAAGTGTCACACACTTCAGAAGGATTTGAGACTGGTATTTCAAGTGTATATTTTGACTTCCAAAGAGTATAAAACTGTATGTATTAAACATTAGAGATGGAGCAGAACTTGAAAGTCTGAACTGTCTCAAAGCTCGAAAGTTTTCAATATTCTGACATCAGTTAGTTTCTGACAGATTAGTAACTCGCTCCAACACAGAAGATATAAGCAAACTAGGGGTTTGTGTGAGGTCTTTCAAGAGCCAGGTACAAAACTTACGTATTTAATTTTACCATTTTGGAAAGTTCAGCAAGCTTTTATTTTTTTCTCCTGACCTCCTTCGTTTTAAAATAATAATAATGTATTTATTGTGAATTAGAATGAGAATTCAATGATATAAAATGTTGTTAGCTCTCTTTCTTTTTAAACTCACTTTGCACATTGAAAAAGTAGAGCCTCAGATTCCTGCTATCTGAGAAGATTTTCCCTTCAAGTACTAAAAAACCCACTCTATTTTTACTTAGATGTGTAGTCCATAACAAAGAAATAATACAGATATCACAGACCACATTAACAGTGCACACAATGTGGGAGGATATAAGTTAAACAGACTGAAACACCAGCAAGGGGCTGATTAGTTCTTCAGTGGTTTTCATCATACTTCTCTAAGCAGGGTTAACAAGGGACAGTACAGATATATTTATTTTGTGTCTCCGTTAAAATATAAGGACAACTTAATAAAACCCCATCTTATTGTACTCCACTAATACTTAAATAGCCTCATTCCATGTGTCCATGAAAGACACCAAAATTACAAAGTTTTAGATTAGTTTCTAGAAGCTTTGGTATACTTCATACTCTCTCCTAACCCTTCAGCATCAGTAGGTGTAAACCAATGTCTTAATTTCCATATTACATCAAAACTGTTGTTTGTTCAAAATGTTATGGAGGAAAGTAAATTTCACATTACTACTGCATTTTCCTGCAGTTCATAGGTGTCAGCGGGGAGGGAAATTCAATACAGAACTGCTGTGTGGCTCCAGTCCTGTATTTCTATTGATAAAACTTCATACAGTATTGTCAGAAGGAAAAAGACTTCACTTAAGAAGCTTATCAGTAAACTATAATCTCAGATAAGCAGAATTTATTAATGAGTCTGCCCTACACGGCAAGATGACTGGCGTTACCAGACCAGTTTAGGGCTTTTATCACTAATGCTGAACTGATACTGTGTAGAATAAAACCTGCACACACTATTCAGTTCAGTGCTACGGAATCGGTAAGTTTCACACAACTGTTCCCATCCAGCCTTCATTCCACAATTTTGATAATAATAATTCTATGAACCCCGGTGAAAGCTTCAAGATCCATGTGATATTATTCTGAAGTATCTTAACATGCCACAAGTGATGGGTAAAAATCACCTATGTGTTTTGGGCCCCTCACATGTACCTTCCTCATTCCTCCCCCAGTGCAATACATCTATGCATGGACACAGACTAGAGGTGACTTTTTTCCTGGATTGTGACCCACTTCAATGGACAGAGTCTCCAAAAAAGTGCTGCTGGGACACTAGCCATCTGACCCATTTACCACCCAAAATGAAGGAAGAAAGGAGAACAAGGGTGTGATAAGTGAATTTATAGTCTGACCAGCATCCCAAACCATGCAAAGCAAGCATTAGAAATGTTATTAGAGTAAAGACTTCCTGTTGATTTTAAAAAAGCAACCAAACAACGAAACAAAAAAACCCCAACAAAACCCCAAACCCCCAAAGTGAAGATCACACTAGTCAGAACAGAAAACTATAAAAGGAATTCCAGCATGTTTTTTCCTACAATAACTCAATCTCATTTAAAGCAGTATATTGACACATTTCAAAGTAAATAAATCCAAGAAAGTTCAGAAAAGAAAAGAAAAAAATCTCAACCATGTGGTGGGGAGAAAAAAAGCACTCAGGATATCTGAAGAAAGATTAAGATAACAAGGTGTGTTTATTTTAGAAAAAAAAGTCAATGTCTAGACGTGAACGTCTACCAACACATAAAGGGATGATATACAGAAGAAAAGGATCAATTCTTCTCATTAGCTAAAAACAACAAAAGAGGATGTAGAAGGCTTAGCTGCAGGTGGCATATCTTAAGTTAAACATTTGGGCCAAACCAATACGTCTAAAAACTGATAAGCAGGTTGGGAAAGGGTTGTTGAAAGGCTGTGGTTTAGGCTTAACTTGACATTATTAAGACTAGTTTGCAAATAATTATACATTTTGGAATGAAGATTGGCCAAGATGTTCCACTAAGCCTGCCTTTCACACAGCTGTTTCACTGTTTGCAGTATCAACAGCTACTTGAAGAGAGGAGATGGATATTGAAGGGGAAGTTAATCTTGGGAAAAGAAACAATGGCACTAAAAGGTAGAATCAGTATGGATATTTCAAAATTTCCAGCAGTTCTGCTTAAGAGAAGATCTTTTCTTCTGAATTTGTATCAGATAATATGTATAAAATAATAGAGGTCCAGGATCCACAAAGCACCCAAGTATAGTTTATCAATCACAGTATTAAAATGATAAGCTGTTCTCAGCATTCAAATTATTTAAAAGCTGTATTACTAGGATCAGAAACCCTGCTAACATCAGAAGTACCTAATCAACACCAGACTCCTTATCTGCACTTAATACAGTAAATTATCAGATAATTTGAAGGTTCCCTTGCTGTCAAAGTTTTCAGCTGCTTGGTTTCCTTTTCAGGGGCACCCGGGTTAAAAATATTTTGCTTTTTTTAACAAATACTTCAAGTAAACTAGAAAGAATGAAGAATATGCTGATAATTGACTTGCAGCTTCAAGTAGCTGCTCTAGAAATTTACTTTTATTTCATTGGCTACATGAACTGTGTATTAAGTATAATTATATTTCTCTGCATTAGAAGATGTATATCAGCTGCTGCAGATGGATAACAGTTTACATATATTCTTCAGCATTTGCCTAGCTATAAAGACTGGAATAATTGTCATCTAATTTGTAGCTCATATTGTTCAACCAGGCAACATAAAGAAGATTCTCAAACTGTAAAGGCAATACTAAAATCATATAAACACACATTACATGAGACAGGGAAAAAATCTTATGGCTCTCCTACTGATTTTGTCTAGGATACTCAAGTGTTCCTATCTGCTAGAAATGTCTTTGAAAAACCTATAAAAAACGTTCAACTGTTATTTGTAAGACTTGAAGCCTTAATTCAGACCTGAAGCTGTTTTCTGCCGCTGTTTTCAATATGCCAATTATACTTCTCTGAGAAACTGGATGATACAGTGTTGCATGCCAGACAGGGAGACAGCCAGAAGGCAAACTATAATAGAGATCCAAAGTTTGCTAAATGAACCTTAGCAGTGGTGAGTTAGTTTTCTAAATTCTTTTTCTCACTCTGGGACAAGGAAAGCAAATGAGGATAGCTACTCTAAAAGGCAGCAAGAACAGCATTGTGAAAGTCAGTAACACTCGAGTAAATAAATTTATATAAGTACAGCAGAAAAGGACAACTTACCAATAGGAATTTATTACACTTTAATGGTAAGGAAGAAGTCTTGATCTTAAGAAGTCTGTTGTCCTCTATTTTGTTTTCTTCCTCCCTACCCTTGTTTTAAAGTCATCAGGATTGATACTGTAGCTGCATAAGCAGAGAAAAACACAGGTTTAAGTAGTAACTCATGAAGATTCATTTTCCATTCAAGGTGCCTTACCAAAGAATGCATATTCAATTATTTGTGTTTGCAAGCAGTATCACGCCTCACAGGTAGGCTGGATTTTCAAGACATTTGCAAATTGCTACATATGTATGTAGGCATATTTAAAGAAATACTTCAATGCAATAGATTTGCCCCTAACAACAGCAAAAAACCAGCCAAATTATTGTTATTTGAACATGAAATGACTGAAAATATTTCACACAGCTACCTTGTTTTTCTTCTTTTGTTCCTCTAATAATCACCTTTCTCCTCCTTTTCTGCTTTGCTTCTCCTACAGCTTGCTTCTACTATTCCATCACCCCTCAGTTTATATGAAGAAAGCCAAGTACTGAACTTACAGTGCATTCCTTTGACTGCAGATACACTTCTGCCTCCTCCTCTCAGCTCTTACTTCAGTTACCTCCACAACACTTCTCCAACAGGCCTTCTTTTGTTAGAAGCTCTGGATATGGTTCATGTAACAAGCAACAGGAAATTTTGTGAAACAACCACCACCACATCTACCTTCATCTATGTTCAAGAAAGAACCTAAGAAAAGTCTTTTAGTGCCCAATGAAATCATGATAACAATCAGCATAGAGTGATATACCACAATGACAAGATATACTGTGCCATTACTAAAGATGAGGCAACACCCTGGTTGTCCCCCTGCCTCCAATACCCAGCAAGGATATTTCATCACCTGTGTCAAGAATGAGACTTCCTTAGTCCAGGATTTTGTCTCAGATTTATTCACTGGTTGGAAAGTCATCCACCTCTGACGATCCAAAGAAACTGAAAATAGATAATCCCTGAATTGTTAAACTCCTTCTTAGAGAGGAAAACTGATTTTAAAGTGAGTACAAGAAATTTTCATCAAGAAAAAAGAAAATTAAGGGGCTGACTATATTTATCTTCTCTGAGCTACCATTGGAGCTCCCCCCATAAATATATTGTTTATAGATAATTAGTCATCTGACAGATACTTTTATAAGTAACCAGTAAACCTGTGCTGTATGTAATTGGTCATCCATAATAGTTTGCTATGTCTGGGGTGAGCCCAAACAGATGAAGCAAGGAGTATTGTAAACTGAAAGCAAAGGTATACTTCATCCTTATAATGCTTAATACACATTTAGAAGACTTGATTTGTAATTAATCACAGCAGTAATGGAATTATAGAAACTAACAAAGTGACAGTAGGTGGGATGCACAGTGCATGTCTTGTTAGTAGCATATTTCTGTACAGCACATAGAAAGAAGAAAACAAAATACACACACATTCCAAACATGAAGCAGAACTAATTTCAACACCTGCTTCAGAGAATGTGTTTTCTACATGTTGGCATTTTGGAAACACAAGTGCAGTGAGCAGAGGGAGGTTTCTAGTTTTCCCACAGACAGACTGATGATATTATAGACATCCGTGTTCAGAAGGACAAATTTACAATCAAGTATAAATAGCAGCATTAAAATTTAGATACAGTAGATATATCTGGCCATAATATTTTCTGTGAGGAAGTTGCATATCAGTTTGATACACGTTGACTGCTACTGGAATGCAAAAGTCAGTGCACCAGAAGCCCCTTTTTTTCTTTAGAATCCTTGAACTGGTTATACTTAAGGAGTGCAGCAGCATTTCTGAAGTACAGAATTTCAGCTGTGTCAACCCTCAAGAGCTAAGGAGACCCAAATAAGTAGCTCCCTATCCTTTATCTAAGCATGAGAGCGACCCAGAATGCATTGCATTATTCTGTAAGATATTCCAAGGATATTTTTATCTATCAGAAGTGTACTACTTGAGTAACAAAGCCAAACAGTTATTCAGGCTTCAAGTTGTTCTTGTTTTATCTTACTGCATCTTTAGAGAAAAGACACCACTAAATAGCATACATATTCTCATTAAAAAAAAAAAAAAAACCAAACTTTAAGAAGTTCATTTTAGCCCTTCAAATATTTTTTTACAGCTTATTTTTCCAAATTCTGTCAAGTTCTCAACAACTTGAGTGAACTGTAGTCCCTGATATATTTTAACACACTAACTGTGGTCGCTCTAGTGCTTCTTCTTATTCATACTCTTGATTATTACTTTTTTCTCCCCTATTTCCCAAAACTGAAAAGAGAAGTTATTTGAGTCGTACTAGCTTGGGTAGATTGATGGTCTAACTGAGGTACACCTGAAAATTTATATGAAAGCGGCTTTAGGCCTCTAAGGAATGACAAGCCTTCCATTCTCTCTACAAGCCCTCTGTCTTCTCTGCACAAGACCATGCCCACAGATGAAGATGCAGCTTAGCTTCATGGTTACACTTGCAAAGAGTTACTTCTGGAGTTAAGCTACTTCCTCAGAGCCTCCCTGACACCAGCAAACAGATTCTTCTTTGTGACCACACAGGAGAAAAGACGTCTTCACATGCTTTCAAACTCCAGTCTGTTGGTAGATGGTTTAATAATGACTTACAAGTCAGCTATGTTTTAATACAAACCATGTTGAGTATTACTGCACAACTCTAACTCAGAAATACATTGGAACTAGTGTCAGTGAAGACCTGGGTTAGACCATGTGGTCTGTGGTGAGTGCATTTTATGTTTGCATAACACTGAGCAGTGTTTTGTAGATGCTGGCCAGGGTCCTACACAGTGTGGTAAATTGTGCCTCTTTGGACTACTCATAGAGTATTTTTTATTTTCAAACATCTTATAATTTAATCAGGATCTTGTAGTTGTTTGGAAATGAAGTTCCAGGCCTTTGGAGGTGAGAACTTCTTTAGATACCTGCCCATATTTGCCTGCACATCATATGCACCATACTCTTGTGTGGTCTGGGTCATATTCCTAAATTACTTGTTAATGTTAGGAATATTGCTTGGATTTTGTCCAAGAAATATCAAAGTTAGTATTATAACTACCCAGGAATCTTCAAGATACTGAGAAGTTATTATAATAAGGGAGAGAACATCAGAGAAGGTAGCAAAGGTGTCATTCTGTATTTCCTCCACAAAAACTTCTCAGAGGAAGAAGTATTTTTTTAATTGTTTCCATGAGACAGTACTGGAAGCACACTAATGGATTCAGTACACAGCCCAAATACCAGATTAAGTTTGAGGTCACTATTTTAAAAACAAATTTCTCAGGCAAAACATCAGTAACAGCTACAGAGCACAGCAAACTGCAAAAGCCAACAGCAATCTTTAACGTGTACAGCAAAATACCCAAGCACAATGCAGACATAATAAATATTGAGAACAGATGAATCAATATCATGACCTGAAATCGTTAACAGACAAAAACCCCTTCTAATACGCTCTGCTAAATCTGTTATTATCTCAAACCCTTCGAACCAGAGCGCCAAAAAGGACTGTCATGGTTTAACCCCAGCCAGCAACAAATCCCCGCACAGCCACTTGATCACTCCCCCACCCGCAAAAGGATTTGAGGGGGAGGAAGGTGGGGGGAGTAGAGAAGAGATTTGGAAGAGTGAAAAGTGAGAAAACTCATGGTTTGAGATAACAGTAGCTTAATATTTGAAATAAAATAGTAATAATAAAATGCAATAAAAAGGAAAATAAAACAAACCATGCAAATAGAGAACTGCTCACCACTAGCAACCTGATGCCCAGTCAGTCCCTGAGCAGTGCCCCCTCAGCCAATCTCCCCCCTTGTTATAATGCTGAATGACACCGTATGGTCTTGACTATCCCTTGGGTCAGCTGCTCCATTTGCCTCCCCTTCCCAATGTCTTGTGCACCCCCAGACTTCTCAAGGCCAGGGTGAGGTGAAAAGGCTTGATTCTTGTTCAGGTGCAGCTCAGCAATAACAAAAACACCCTTAATTATCAACCCTGTGATCAGCAAAAATCCAAAACACAGACCCACAGCAGCCCCTCTGAAGGAAATGAACTATCTCCCAGCCAAAACAAACACAGTTTAATACTCTGAATTTTTATGAACGTAATGAGAAGTTTCATATTGAAAAGTCAAAAAAAAATCTTTTATACACAATGTAAAAAGTATGTAATTAATATAAAGGTAACAGTTGACACCAGATGAAAAAATTAGAAAGTATGGGCAAATGGAGACTTTTTGGCCTTTTATGTGTGTGTGCTTCTAGTAGTAATTAGAGATAATTACTATATTTTATAGCAATATCATAAGCCACAGGATAATCTTAGCCAACTGCTCTGCAAGCAAACACAGAATCACAAAATCACAGAATCAGCTAGGTTCAAAAAAATCTTTGAGATCATCGAGTCCAACCTAACACCACCTAACACACCTTTTCAGCTAGACCATGGCACCAAATGCTACATCCAGACTTTTCTTAAACACCTCCAGGGACAGTGACTCCACCACCTCCCTGGGCAGCCCATTCCAATGCTCTGTCTTCTGTGAAGAAATTCCTCCTAATGTCCAACCTAAACTCTCCTGGTGCAGCTTAAGGCTTTGTCCTCTTGTCCTGCCGCCAGTTGTCTGGGAGAAGAGACCAACCTTCACCTGGTTACAACCTCCTTTCAGGGAGCTGTAGAGAGTGATAAGGTCTCCCCCAAGCATTTCAGCCTTTTGTAGGTACCTTGCTCAAATTATATCATCATAATGCATTATGACAGACTCTACTGTTTCAACATGGTTAGCGAGGCAATCCAAAAGGTCTCTCTTTATCCTCAGTTATAGCTGTGGGTATAATTGTTTGATATAGCAAAGACAACATGACCCATATTCTTCCATAATGCTGTCAGGTGACAGCAAAAGTAGATGAGAAATGTCTTCCAAAACTGAGAACCGGACTCTAGGATTCTTTGTTTCTTTTTCATGGTCGCTTCGCACTTGTCAAGGAGATGGTTATAACAGCAGGACTGCACCATATCCTTACAAATTACCATCAAAATTCACTAAAAGAAAAATCATAGTGGACTAAAAAAATGGAAAACTCAGTCTAATACTACAACTATTGAGCACATGCCCTGACAACCCATTGGAGATTAATTTCCCATAGACGTGCATTAACTGTGTATCCCCAGTTTTGTTTCTGTTTTCTTTCCTGATTCTATTGTCTGAATTACAGAAGCACTGAGGTAAAATATAACACTAAACTGAGACACCACATTAATTATTGCACGTGAAGAACTCTGAAACTATACTGAAGTTGGCCAAAAATGTCAGTAAGTAAATTAAAAATTGTCTTAAGAATAAGACATGACAGATAAGTAACTATCAAGGTGCAGGTCAAGCACTCTCCTGAAAAAAATAGTACAAAGGAAAATATTAATTATTTTTTACCAAAAGAATATACAATCCTTTCTCATCACAGGGGATTGCTGAGACAAAAGATAGCAGTGTTCTGTATGCCCATAAAAGTGTATCATACCACATACACATATGGACTAGGTTAAGGCTGTCCAGGCAGCCCTCATTTTAACTCCTCATAAATCTGGCACTGTTGACTTTGCAGCCTCAGGAATGTGCTTTTAACAGCATAGCACATATATGTGCACGCAGGTTATTTATGTTATCTATGAAGGGAGGATATACGATCTCAAGCTCCAACATACCCATTGTACTCACAGGCATTTACAAGCAGTGGAGCAATATGTAACATTGTCTACAGAGGTGTCTGGAGCACTGCAGGGAATTCCTGTGCATGCATGCCTGTGGATTTCTGTATACACACACACAGGTAGATGTTTTTAAGTCACAACCATTAAACTACATTTAATAATTAAAATTGTATCAGTAGTCAAGCTGCAGTTATCAGAAATAAAATTTAACAGTCAATTTTTTCCATTTCTTGGATTATCCAGAGTATCTTTCTTGATATACTACTAAAATCAGAGATCTCTGGCTTTGTCAGATACATAAGCGACAATTTTATCTTGTAAAAGCCTGATTGTTGTTTTCTTAAAAAACATCCTTGAAATTGAAGTTCACTTCTCATAATGAATCACAAAATTTGATTTTATATCATCAGTCATCTAATTGTCATTTACCTGTTCAGTACTCAGGCTATTTTTAAAATGTCAAACAGCAATAATGAGCAGGACCAGTGCTTCAGGGCACTAGGCAAAGCAGTTAAAGGTCAGTTTAGATTATAAGATTGTTCCACAATTTGCCAGGTATTTGTACATACACATACACACACAAACTCAGTTTATAAAATTCATATTAGAATTTTAGGCAAGTCCTGAACTTTTTAAAGGAAGCCTTTAGAGACTGAAACAGGCATATTTTTTCATAGTTAGGTTTGAATGACAAATATATAAACTCCTTTCATTTTAAATTATACTACACAACACCACACTGTAAATGGCAAAGCACAGAGTTTAATTTGAAGAGCTCAGAAGTTATAACAGCCTATATTGATCTGAACAGAATGGTATTCTGGGGCATCCTTTGTACGTTTGATATGTTTTTCCTGGCTGTACCCCTGTGGAAGTTAAGGGTTTTTTCCGTGAGTTCCTCACCAACACAGTTTTATCCTGTAATATTGTTTGCCCCATTTTGTCTCAGTGTGATGGAAAGAAGTCCACCTCTATAGCATCATTCTTTTGTGGTAAAAAGCAATGTAAAAGTGCTGAGACCATTCATTAATTTACAAGTAAACTTACAAATAAAGCATAATTCTTTCTTAAATAAGTTATCCAAGAGAATCCATTTGCCCAGCTCATCAAATGTGATGTTCTTGTTTTGCATCTTCTAGAAGACATAGAACATATTTTCAGAAAGTGCTATGTTCCATAGCTGATGTGCAAGTCAGATGCAAAAAAGGAAAGCAAAGGTCCATGCTATCACTTGACATATAGTGTTGTTACTAATCATCCTAAGCTACAGTAATATTTTGGGTTGGGATAAAATATTTTCTAACCTAATTGATGTTTTGCATTCTAATCTATGAATTTTCTTCTAACCCTGGAAAAAAGATTTTGTTTAATAGCTTCCGTCTAAGATTCCTAGAAAGACAATGCACAGATCCTGAAAATCAAAGCATTGCACCAATATGACAGATGCTTGGATGGTGTTGGAGGTGAAGTCTAGGCCTAGTTTCAGACTCTAATCTGTAGACACATCTTGGTTAATCTCCCTGTGTCCTCTTTGTGGCCACAAGACAAGAAAAAAGACTGTATTTCAAGGTTCATTTAACCACAGAGCTAATACCTCAAATAAAGATGGCTCATGGCATGGTACAGGCCCAATGTTTTCCACTGATCCTACAGGGAGTTTTGGGCAACCAGTTGCGTTCTAGAAATCTCAGCTGATGTAAAAACTCTGTTTAATCAAGTCGGACGAATCAGTCAAAAGACAGATACAGGTATTTTGAGCAAATTCCTTCCACCAATTGAAAAATAAAATTAAAACCAGCAGCAGTGGGAATACCAATGGCAATGATTTTCCCATTTGAGTCCCAGATACCTGGTTATGAACTGAAAAAGCCTCTCAAGTTAAGTATAAACATTACATAATCCTCATGCTCTTTTGTCTGAAGTCCTCTATAAAAGGTGGCACGCAAGAAGTGTAGGTGAAAAATTATTAGACAGTTGACATTATACACTGCATCACTGGTAAGAGCAACTTAACTTATATCATATGGATTAAGGGCAGAAACTTAAAAGTAATTTTCAAATGGAAAAACTGTATTCCAATAACGTAGCAGAACCCCTCCACTTTCCAGAAGAGTGTGTATTTTAAAATTTTTTCCATCAAGTATATCAACTTGAGGATGTTACTATTGCATAATCTTTGCACCAAAAGCACTACTAGTAGATTACAGCATAACACAAACCAATGCACTATATCAAGATACCCATATTAAAGTTTGCAAAAGAAATAGTATTGATTGGGAGTCGAATGTAACTTATCACCAAAATGACAATAATGAGCACAGATTCCTTCCCTTAACCCCTGGGGAGTAACTGCAAAACAGGCATTCCTGCTCACGGGAGAAATTCCACACATTTCCAGGAAAATGTACAGAAGATTTCTGCTTTGTGAAAGTTTGGTGTGGCTTTTGTAGTTTGTAAAGTGAGTGGATGTTGGACTAACATCCACTTTTTATAAAAAAACTGGCTTATCCTGCCAGATCTCACTTCAACAGTAAGATGCTTACTGGCAGCTGGGAGACCAGTGTTAACCCCATGGCACCAAAATTACCCACTACAAGACAGCTTGTCCTGTTTGGGTTATCTGACTGGTTAATGAACAACAGATAAGCTCTTGTGGGGGATGAGATGCCGTGCTACACTTTTGAACAAATCAAAGAGGAGATTTTTCATGCAGTAGCCCTTGGACCATTCAGGACAGGACAAGATGCAAAAAATGTGCTTTACATTGCAGCCAGGGAGAATTATCCTTCCTGCTCCTTCCTGCTCCTTCCTTCCTAGGGTCTCCAGCAAATAGTACCCAAGGGCAACACCTGAGATTCTGGAGTAAGGGATACAAAAAATGCTGAATGACACTGCCGCTGTCTGCCATAACTACCATGGACAAGGTGTATGGACTGATCCAGATAAACCAGTCATAAGCCCCTGGTGCAGCAACCAGCTGACACCACACCATCCCTCCTGCCCTGGATGACCACTAGGATCGATAGAACCCAGTCATGGACTGAATGAACTCAAGAGATATCTTGGAGGGACAGCCATTGACTGGGGAAATGTTACCTGTGCTTGTGTATATATGTATATATAAAATATAGCTGGAAGGTGTAGGATTTGGGCATGAAGCAAATAGTATATAATAAGGGGTGGATAACATCATGGTTCTGGCCACAACAGGGTTAATTTTTGCAGTAGCCAGGAGGGACATGCTTAGGCACAGAAAGTATTTTATATAACCTCAGGTCATTTCTGGGGACAGGAGAAGGGGTGGTTGAGCATGGTGAAAGGAGAAGTCAGGTAACATTGGTTCCTTCTGTTATCAAAATTGTAGCTGTTATTGTTTGTTTGCTTATTCCATTGCTGTTTCCAGTAAACTGTTCTTATCTCAAGCCATAATCTTTGCCTTTTGTGCCTACAATTCTCCTCTCCAGCCCGATGCAGGGGAGGGGGAAAGGGGATGGGGGAGTGAGTGAGAAGCACCTGGTTTGGAGTGTTTTGGAGTGAACATAAATTGGAGAATACCATTCCTGAACCACAACAGTTATGTAACCTTGCTCTATATTCTGCCTATATTATACTAATATTACACAGTTGCAATCACCAAAAAATAAAATCATAGAACAAATCAGTACCGTCAAGAAAGGAGAAGCCTTAAGCTTTTCTGAAATGTACCTTGGTAATTTCAACACATTATGTTGTGACATCATTTAATGGCTTACTTAAGCAGGACACAATTAACTTGCTGGGGACTTACCTGGTTTTGCAAAAACTAGTTTATAACTGATAAAGTCTGTGAACCTGGACAGTCTAAGCTTTCACTTATGAATGATGGCTGATATAAAAATTTTAAAAAGAAAAAATGCTTATTTTTCTATTTTTATGTTGTTTGTTTGTGGGTTTGTTGAGGTTCTTATTTGGGTTTGTTTTTTTTTTTAAATGTGCTTCAGGTTCCCAAGCTAGAATAAAATAAGTGGCAGCTTCTGCTACCTGCAGTGGTGGTGTTGCATCATGAACACAAAGCCATCACACTGCCTGACACCATTCATAACAAAGGCAGTCTGTGCTGAGAGGCCCTAGAGTGAATCTGAGGGTTGTGTCAGGCCTGGATTAACGTACATTGACAACTGCCTGTAGAAAGCTAGTGAAATGTCTGTTTATACCTGGCTCAACCACAGTCAGAGCCACACTGCTCAGGCATTAGTTTTTGTAAATAATTAAAGCTGTAAAAATTATTCTTTATTATCCTCAGAAGATATTTGGTTTAGTATCCTTTCTGAAATTGCACACTATAAGACTTTGCCTTCAAAACAGCTGAAGAAGCAGAGAAACACACTGTTCTCATCCAGATTCCAAAAAAAGCAATGGGATGCTCTGTTCACCCCAGATTTCCTGCACATAGGCCCTTCTTCATTACACTAACTTTAACAAATTATTATGAGGAAATACTAGTACCCTTCTGAATAACAATAAATGAAAGCATTATGCTTCAGCATAGACTATTTTTCTTGTTCTTGATAAATATGCAGCATTAGCAGCTACAAAGTCATTACATGTTTTATTGTTTTTGAAAGCTAAGGATCGAACACAGTCTCAAAATGACAAAGGAATCTGTTGGAAACCTTTCAAAGAGCAAACGTAGCATCAGGTGCCTCTATCCATCATATAACTGATGAGGATGGTATTGTAGCCACTGACCCAGTTGGTAAATTAGTCTTTAGAGTAAAATGCATTTATAATCAGTTAGAAACCAAATTCTACAAGGGAAATTAATTATCCTTTATTAAGGAAGGATTGATGTCTTGACTCTTCGTTTCTGGAGCCTATTCTCTTTTAACAAGGCTATTCCTTTTTACATGCATATTTATGCGAGCATTTTCATCCTGGAATAGTTTTTTTCAAAAATGCACAAACATTAGTAGTCCACAAAACAGTGCATCACCTGAAGAACAAGACTGGTTGAACTGCACCCGTCTGAGAGGAGAATGGACTAAGCAGCTCCCTTAAATGACTAAATACCCAAAGACATCTCCCCTTTTCGACCATTTCAGAAGTGCCTCAGCACAAATGCCAGTGGTTTAGTGGTTTAGGCAAAGCTAATTTCAAAGTCTGAACATACCTTTGGGTTACCTCCAAGCTCTGTAATTCCCACAACAAGGCTGCAGGTCTGACCCCAGCAAGCACACAGTCAGGCTGTGGCTGGAGCTCACTGCAGCTCCCACCAGCCTGTCAGCCCAGATCTCCTTTCCTTCTGCCCGGGTCTTTGCTTGGTATGGATCTGGGAGGTAACCTGGGACGTGTGCCTGGATGGAGAGCTGCATGAAGGAGTGAGCCAACTCCTGACTCTGGAAGTGCACAACATGCAGTTGTTTCCAGGTGGTACCAGGGATGAGACTAAAGCAGGGTAAATTTCTTCCCCCAGTGCAGTTACTTGACTGTGAAAGCAGTCCACTGTACTGGGACCTGATTTCAGGAATATTTCTGAATTTTATCCAGCAGCTATTTAACAACATGCGTAAGCAGTTCTGAAAAAGCCTATTACTCAAAGACAAACCTGCAGTTTGTGGCCAAGGTCTCCCCTTTGCTAGCTTAGAAAGTCATCTTTTGCCTGATGCCTCTCTTGGCCTCATAAACACTGCATTGCTGGTTGAGGACAAGGCAGTTTCTACAGTAATAAGAACTCACTGCTTACCAGTTGGCAGCATCCCTCAGGGAAGGTGAAAGTCTCACCTATGAATATCTTGCCTGGAAGAATGAGCCAAGACCCCAATAAAGAAATGCAAAACTTCTTCAGAAGAACCTTTCTTCATCAAAGTCTAAACAATTACTCAGTACAACATTAGCATATTCTGCTCTAAGTAGTCCTGTGCCTGAATCTGCACCTCTTCCTTACACAAATAGTTTAATTGATTCCTGTGTTAAAATCTTCCCACGCATGAAAAGTGAAGAATCAGGACAAAAATGACCCCAGAAATATACAGATCCAGCAGCTGAATCCAACAGAAAAACTGTTTTCATAAGCCAGTCAGCACCACCCTGCAAATTGTTGTTTAAATGTTAGGATATACATGAGTTACTTTGCTGCTTCTCCACTTTCTTTGTAAAATAAGTCCACAAATAATCTCCACCATGAGGATTAAAAGCAGTTTATCTCCCACCCATATACTATTTCTTTGATAGCATTTTGTCACACCCTTCGAAAAGGTTGTTTGCTTTTGATATATGCAAATCTCAAATAGTTGGCTTTGTTCATATCACCTGCTTGAGGAAGTGTATGAAGTGTTGCATTTAAAAATGGAATATAGGCATATATTTTCAGCAGCTGACTAGAATAAAAATGGACCAAAATGACTTTCTTCCACAATATTCTACAGAACCCAAGCAGAATTAAGTCCTGATGTTCTCTTACGTTTAAGTTACTGAAGTATTAACTAATAACAACTGGCTGGATCATTTCAAGTCAGGTGTGTGTACAAAGACGTTACCTGACTATGCTGAGAACATAACTGTCTCCACTTATTCCACTTTTAGGGAGTCTTATATCACCCCAGTGTTTTCTTTACAGTATAAGGAAAAAACAGTAACTATTACAGATTTTGATAAGTAACATGGGATTTGATGTATGGACATTATATATTGATAACAATATTTTATACAATTACTCACACATTAAAGGAGAAAACCACTATTGTACATTTTAATACATATATATATATTGCAATCTATAGTGTAGAACAAAAAAGCAGTCGAAAACAGAAACAATTTCTAACTCTTCACGCTCAGGATTTTTGTTGTACTTTCAGTGTACAGTGTTTTGAGCAGACCTCTGCGTATCCTCTGTCCTTTTCCACAGTTTATCTTGGAAAAATATATTATAACTGAATTTAAACAGAAATATAGCTTCATTAATATTTATTATCCAACTGTAAACTTAATTGTTTTGTAAAAGTGAGTTTTGGTTTTCCCCTTAGTTTGTTCCAAATACTAGCATTCATGTTCCTTTTACCTGTCAAAGGGGCACAAAGGGGCAGAATATACATCCACATCTTGCAGATAAGTTGCTACATTTGCATGAAACACAGCACTGGAAATATGAAATACCCTACAGAATCTTACAACCCCAAAATAGCAAAGGATTACTCAAAACTTAGCTGTCCAAGGAGAAAACAGCACAACATTGCTGAACAGGATGAATGTCAGAAAGGGGTGTAAAACTTTCAAATGAGCGAGCACATTCGACGACAATATACAACTGTAAAACTCTGGGAATATTTTTGCAAGACGCTAATCTTGCTGACATACCTTACAGATAAATCTTTAGACCTATGAAGCCTATGAAGCTGACAACATCATAAGTAGTTCCCTGTGTACAGACACTAAAACATACCAGCTAGCTGTAGTTGTGTCATTCTTTAGGGCAAGGAGGGATCTCAAAACAGATTCAGGCCTAGTTTTACTCTACATTTTTAGTTATTGACTAGCCCTCTGACTCAGACCAGCCTGTATTCTTCCAGGAGAAATCAGGCCCTGACCACATGCTGTTCAACATTCAGAACACTGAAAATGGAACTGAAAAAGTGATAATGTAAGTTGCTGTATTCAGTGATCTTCAGTGACAACTGACCCAGAATTCCTTGGATGCCTTTTGTTTCAATATCTGGTGAGATAAAAGATCATCACATCCTGATACTGATACTATCTCCAGTAGCATCTTGATTCTGTGTCTGACTGTAAGGAAGAGCCCCTGGCAGAAACCCAGAGCACTGCAGGTGGATGTATTATCTTCAACACTCAGCTCCACACAAGTGGCACTAGACCCTGTTAGTATACCATATTTAAAATGTAATTAAAATCATGACACGTCATCGAGCCCAATTACAAGATGGTTTTTTAGCTGTCAGACCACAAACCCAACAAGCAAACCTGGCAACTTCATGTAGGGCACAACTCGCTGTTAGATTCTAGTTTACACGAGTGGACATCTGTTTGCGTTTTCCCAGGGTGCACATAACAAGCATGATACTGGATTCCTGAGCAGTATATTGGAGAAGTTTGCACAGGTCATAAGCTGCTCCAAAGGTATCATAAGCCCCTGTACTTGCACTCTGTTTTTCTGCACTTTTTTATGTGTATCAACATAAGAAAGGTTTGCACACAGAGAGTTAAGCACTGTGGTGACTTGGAGAGGTTGATGCATCACTAGATGCCTTACTCTTAGAAAATCCTGATCTGCTTGCCAAGGCTGCCCTTCTGGATACCAGGAGAGCATTCACAAATAAAATAAAGAATTCATACAGCAGACTGCAGGTACAGAGAGACTGGAACCTCTGGCAGAATGAATTTGGCAGCTTTCTTGCCACAGCAGAACTACTCTGAAAAATAAAATACACACAAAAAGCTACATCATTGAAAATGTCACACTCAGTGTGTTTGATCATGGACTGCAAATTAACACTAATGCTTCTGGATTCCTACATAAACAAATCTAAAACCCTTCTTAACAAGAACAGGCTCAATATTCCAGAAGGGAGGTGCCTGGAGTGTATGTAAGAAACACAAGGAAGCAAGACTTATATTGATGCTTAGAAGAGCCACATAATATTGAAGACTTAGCAAAAGCTACAGGTGAGTTTCTATCATGTGTTGTCACATAATTGTGGTAGACTGACTCAGGAAGGAACAACAGCAATTTATCCTTAATGATACGAAAAGTATATAACCTACCTAAAAGCAGAGTCATTGTAGCAAACAAAAACAAAACAAGACAAACAAAAACCCAAACACCCTCTCCCCAAAAAGAGTAAAAACCTAAAAGCAAAACCAAAACCAAAGGCAGAAATGTTACTGTGATTCACTTTGAATTCACAGAGAATCCTAATCAGAGTATCACACGCACAGTCACACTTCAATTGATTCCCACACGGCTCATGCTGGGCATTTTAGGGCACTGAATAATTGGCATAAGGGTAAAAAATTAAATAGAAGGAAAAATAAAACACACACACCCCCAAAACTCCTCCTTACCCACCCCTCAATCCCCCTGCTAAAGGCAAATCCCAGAAGGGAAATAAAACTATTATGTTTAGACTCAAAGCCTCCAATGCATCAGAACTTTGTGAACTTACTTGGTAAGGTTCAAAGCACAGGTCAGCTGACAGGCATCCCTGGTACATTGAGAATAAAGAGACCTATTAAATAAGACAAAAGACAGTTCCAAGACACAGTTCCAACACACATCATTTTGAGTGCACACTGTTCCCTAAACCTAATTGCCTGAAAAAAGCAATAATGTGTTGTGATAGCCATCGCAGGGCCATGAAGCAACCTCACCATCCTGAGCCACCTCCAAATCCTGCAGCAGCAGCAGAGGGGAGACAAGGACCAGCACAGTCAGCAATCAATCCTTCAGGTTGGCATGATGTACTGTTGCAATAATGGGGAGCATAAAAAGACTTTTTGTACACTAATGGCCTACCTCTGGGCACACACATGACCATTTACTTAGCAGCAGGACGGTAACATGATAAGTCAAATTGTATAATTTATTGAAGGCAAGTAACACAAGTGGAGAGCTCTGAGGAGATATGAGCTCACTACAGTTACCTTGGAGAGTTTGGCAACAGAAATTTATTTCTGTGATCTTTTTGGGGGGATTTTTTGGGGGGGGGGTTTCATTTTACAATCTGATATGGTGGTTAAGACAGTTTGTTCATGGGACCTCAGCTCAGCTGCTTAAGACTCACCCTGTTTAAGAGCTGGCTAAAAGGAAAAGAAACTCATTCACCTGTGGATCCAAATGACAAGGTATTGGTTCAACATGTAGAAACAGACTTCCCACTGCTCTTGCAGAACTCACTGCATTTGGTCCAGAATAACATCATCTCTGTTACCATAGGAACCACTTATTTGGATGGGGAAATACAAGCAAGAGATTGGCAAAAGGGGACAATCTAAAGAAAACGTGGCACAAACAAACACAATGAGGCACAGCAAATGTGTTATTGCCATGCTGGCCTAACTTGTACCAGTATTTGAAACCACAGATTGTTGGTAATGAAGATCTTATAGCAATGCATATGATCACATACCCCATGTACTCACTCATGTCTGTGCACAAAGGCTGGAGGCAGGCATGCCCCGACTGTTCCAGTACTGCCTAGGCAGGTGGACCTTACTTTTGCAGCACATTGTAATGCAGGTATCATCTTTCCTTAAGCTTTACATTTGAATTCTGGATCACTTAGTAATGCATAATAGCTTTTTAGCAATTTCCAAACCAAACTTTTTAAGCCAAATATTAGGAAATTTTTGCATATATATCAGGCTATAACTCACTTGCTACTCTAGAAGTTAAAAGGACTTGAAAACTAAGTTATTTACGTTTTCGTTTTAATTTTAACTTATTCTAGGTCAACGCATCATGCAGATGAAGAAATTAGGCCTGAGAGTAGGAATTCAGTATTTCCATGCCAGTTTGTGAAATGTTCACTGTGCACATTCCATTTACTTTAGGTGACTGAAAGCACAGCACTGGCACTAGATACCTGATGAGGTAAGGAAGGTGCAACAGCTGAAATAACAGTGGAATAGTTTAAAACCCTGAAAATATCCTGCAGTTCATATATATATATATATATGTATAGTATCTACAAGACAAAGACTACACTCCTATCTCAGTACTAACTGATTTCCATTGAACTGAGTGGTAATTGGATAATTTAAAAGCTTAATTTAAAGAAATTCAATTAAAAATACATATTTCTCTTCTATGGACTATTAAAATAATACAACTTTCTAATATAATGATTTTATAGTCATAATAGATAGCCTAATAAAATTTTTAAATGTTTTTAAAATAAATTATTTTGAAATTCTATGTGCTTTTTTGTTTCACTTATTTAATAACAAATGCCAGTGTAATTGAAGCATTTGGGGGGGTCTCAACAATCAAATGTAATAAAGAAAGTTAAGTATGTGTGAGATAGAAAATCCCTTATGCATTCTTACTTTCTCTGTGCTTGAAGCAGTATTTAATTATGAGTTTGTTTACTTAATAGTTGATATAGGAGCAATGGATTTTAAAAACCCCTTCTCTCCCTATTGCTTTCTCCATTCCAGCTACAATTAAATACAACCATCAGGAATCTTTGTGACATGGCCATAAGCATACTCAGATACATCAGCTGTACTTTGAAAGTCGATATGCATGCAATCCAAATCTTGCTGTTCTCAAACTACGTGTGGGGCATAACCCATGGGAATGAAAGTAGAAAATGGCATCTTTCATTGCTTGATTGCCAGTTCAGCTCTCTGAATTACCAGTGGTTGTAAGTTGTTACCATCAGCTGAAAACTGTGTTACTTGGTGGTGTTTGTCCAGTCTCCCCTGGGTGAAAGCTCCTGTAGCAAAAACGCCCACATTTGGCAATTAATACGCACAGGTTTTGTTAGCCTTAGCACAAAGGGTCAAGAACCTCACTCTTCTGCTCTCTCTAATTCTAAAGATTATTTTTCCCCATATCAGGGTTAAGTTATAGTTCTAAATATGACAAGTTATACTGTAGATCCTTATGGACTATCTGCTCTCTGAATAAATCATAGGACTACGATGAATATCCAGGATTCTCAATCTGTTCTATATAAGAACCAAATTCATTAATTATATTCAAGGAAAGAGACTTAAATGGTGCTGCCATGTCAAAAGTTAAAAAATAAAAAGCAAAGTTTCATATATTAATTTCATTGCTAAAATTATAAGTCATTTATCAAGTCTTAATTTCAGAGAGTTGCTCTTCCCTGCATTTATGTATCAATAACTGAAGCCTTGAGCAGGTCTATTTCTTAGCTACTGGCTTTGTTCTTCCAGTACCTTTTTTTTTTTAACCCATTTTTCATGGAGAGGTTGCAAAAAAAAACGACCATATGACCTGAGTTTTGAAGAAATACATATTTGTTTCCCAATTAGAAACAGGCAATTCCTTAATCTGTAAAATTAAAGACTTTACCTTATGCTTACACGCCAAAAACTGAATTAGCTTGCTAGTATTTACACTCAGCCATTATTCAAACATACTATCATGCTACACCCACTGCCAAGAGATGATTTTAAGCAACCTCAGTTATGCATTACGGGTGGGCACAGAGGAGAAAACTTACTGTTAGGTGGGCAGGTCTCCCAGTGTGTTAATTTAAAAGATAAGAATATGAAATACAAGAGGTCTGTTCCAGCTCCTTCAAAAAGCAAGCTTGAAAAATGTACACTGCATCTTTTATTGGTCCAGGGCAAACCACTTTTTTTTTTTTTATACAGGTCTTTGATGCATAGCCTAATGCAGGCCTCAGCAAAAAGATAGCAAATCTTAGAATTTATTATTGTCAATAGTCTGCATGACCTTTACTTTAACTGCATCTTGGCTGTCAGTAATAATCCAAGGCTGCACTTTCAATGATAGAATGAGGGATTTTGCATATTGAGTCTCCAGGTCTCCTTGAGAGCGTTCAGAAATCACAGTCATTTATTCCTATTGGCAGGGCAAGGTCTGTTAGGAAAGCTCATTCGTCTTTACTTGAAGATGAAGAGTGGAGAAACTCCATTTTTGCTCTGAATCAAGTACTAAATACTGTAGTTTTCTCAAATAAATCAACAAAGAGGCTTCTAGGTCCAGGGTCTGAAATCTTTTCTCATTCAGGGCACCTGTTCTCTAATGGTTCTCTTCACCTTTGCAACGTACTATTTTAGTAGTAGATAAAACAGCACTTTAACACGGACCTGGGGATTTTGCATTCTAACCTTTCTTCATTTGTGGTTTGTTTTGCCTGACAGGTTAGAGAGTTTGCAAGTTCAGAGGGAATCTAGCAAGGACAGGGTTGCAAGGGCAATAATAATAAATAGTGGGCTTGCCCTCTCCCTAGAGATGTTTTTAAAACCAAAACTTACTTAAGCTGTATAAGACATATGTGTAGCTGTGTAATAAAAGAAAAGTCTCTCAGGCTAGGTGCAGATTACCCCAGCTAGTTCTTTGCTTATTAAACCGCCTCGACCAGACAAAATCAGTCTGAAGTTACAGGTGTCCTGGCATGACAGTACCTGCAACTGGTTTGGTCTTCCTGTGTAGATAGTCATGTACAACAAGTATTTAAAATACATAAAGGAGAGACTGCGGGACTCAAAAAAAGAAGGAATCAGTGTTTTCCTATGGTGATAAAGACTGCATCCGAATCTCACCTCTTCAATTCCTCCCCCCCACCCAGATTTTATATTTCTGGCATCACATAGGAGATCATTCCTGATCTCCACAGGAGATCTCTTCAGATCCATGATGAGAAAAAGTAAGGCAGGGGAAGGAAGTGATTCACCCTCAGAGACAGCAGCAGCATGCCGAGAAGAGTGCCTAGACTTAAGGTCCAGCAAAGCCAGATAGCTGTTCCCCTGCAGAGTGATTTACTGAAGCCCACAGGGTTCTGCAGACACTCAGTAATCTTTAACATAAGATTAGTCCCAAATCTCACAATTTGGCATGAATTCATTCTTCCACTAGGGTAAACAAAATATACCCCCAGCTTTTCTCCTTTCATCACCATTTTACGGCAATTTATCACAAGCAAAATTCCAAAGGAAACAGCAGGCATGGGAAGCTCGAGCTGCCTGGGTCTATCACAGCCATATTTTTAGTGAGACTATGATAACCTTTTTTCCGAAAAAGTTTACTCAGTGAAACTGTAGTTTCAGGACAACTGATACTATTCACAAATTCATTTAGCTCATTGGTCCAGTGAAAGGGTATCCATCTATATAATGTGACACACTGTCAACAGGAGAGACAGATAGCAAGTCCTACAGGCACAGCAAATATTTTCCTTTGCTCTCTACTTAAAATACAGGACATTATAAAGCATTTGTTTGGTTTACCATTCTGAGCCTGGATACAGGGTCTGCAAGACAAAATTGACTCTATTTTGTATACAGAAAACATGCTGTGTACTCTACAAGATGGACAAAGGTGCCATTATTACATGTCACATTCTATCCCCTGTAAAATTAAGTTGCAATTAGGACAGATTAATTCCTTAAAACAATCCCTTTTTGTCCCTCTCCTTCTTGTCCTAACATTATTTTAAAAGCCTAGCTTCTATCATAGGGTTTGGAATTATTACCACAATAAGCACAAACTGAAGTCTTGCACAACTTTTGTATTTTGCTCTCTAACCAGCTACAAAATATTTCGAGAGTTAAAAAAACCAAAACCGAAACAAAACCAAACCAAAACAAAAAATTGATTCTTGCTTGGCTGCACAACTGCTCGCAGAAATCCTTGTGTGCTTCCACACCTTTCTCCAGCTTCTTTGTTTGGCTTTCAAGAAGATTCTTGCCAAATCTGTCTCACTGACAGAGCTCTTACATAAGTCCCTGCAGATACGCTCAACTACAGCATCTGGCATACGGATTGTGAGCCGAGGAATCAACCAGGTTCTGCCATGTGCTTTCTGCTGGAGCCATCAAGCTTGTCTACCAAATTCTAATTCATAACTCCTATGTCTTCTGACTGCATACAAAGTAACACACAGGTAGATGGGAGAAATAGGAAAAGGGAGTTTAGGCTCCCTGATGACATCGGTCTTTGGCATAGAGGATAGCTAGCTTCTAGTTCCCATAACTATGGGATGAGCCTCAGAAACAGGACAAAAAAACCCCAAAACCAAAAAGAACTGGGATCTACCAGAGCACAGTGACATCCTGAAACAATTCCCTGGAGAAATCCAAAATAATTCTATGATGCTGAAAGCTCCAAGAACATCACCACAGCATAGCATCTGGTAATGGGTTGAAACAGCTTCCTCCACTCAGCAAGTAATCAATTTGCCACTGTTTCTTTTAAGAATTGATCCTATTGAGTCCACTACACTGTTGTGGTTCTCTAGCAGGATCTAGGCATAACCAATGAAAATAAACACCCCAACACTATTGTATGTCCCCGAAGTCTTTTAGTCATTGCTATGATATGCAGCAGCCATGCACCTACATACACAGTACAGGGAATCACAGGATTTTATAGAATCCTGTAAAAATTATCAAATTTCTTTCCCTTTTACTATTGGAGATGACAGGAGTTTAACCAGTTTGGACTTACAGTGTATGTGCTGGAAGTTCACAGGGTAAAACTCCTTTTACTCCAGCCACATTTTGCCCCTTTTCCACATGGACTGAATGACGGAATATATTGATTCTATAACAGAACATTTTTCTGCTCTACATGTAGAGTCATGTCATTAATAAAAATGTATGATTACACCAGAAGATACCATTAGAATGTCAAATTATTTTGCCAGTGGCCTGATGATCTCTTCAGAGATTTACTGTAGTTGTTATTTTCCCCCCTCAGTGGCAGTGGGTTAGTTTTTTCCCCTCCTTGCAACAAAGTGGAAAACCTGGTGATACAGCGTGTATAGTATCTCTTGCAGATATTTAATTGTCAGAGTACTTCAGCACTCAACCAAGGAGTTTCCAAAACAAACAAAGGAAGGTTGATATTTTATTCTATTTTCAACCCTTCTGTGTTTAACACACCACATGTCCCTAGCATTTCCTATTCATACAGGCTACATTATTTTTAGAGGGTCATCAAGATTCTGAGCCCATAAATCCTGTAGCAGAGGACAAATAGGACTCAGTAATTCACATTACAATCGTAATAAGGAAAGAGATGTCCCAACTATAAATTCTGATCACCGGTTGCAAAACATATTTAAATCCCCTAGTATTGCCTATCTTTTATCATTTTCATTACCAGGTTACATTAGAAGACAGATAAAATGCATTAAAACTTGCCTTATACTCCTTTGTGAGCAGTTGTTTTACTTACTATAGAATGTAAAGAGATCAGGAGGGCCTGGAGGTGGTCCTAAGTACCCCAATTTCAACAAACCTCATCCACAGTAATAGTATTCTCCAGATTTATGCCATTCCAGTTGCAGAGCACAGCTACCTGTTGATGGCAGCTTGAGATTCCAGAGGTGAAGCTCATTAATCAGATGAGAATGAAGTGGACTCTATGAGACGATAAACCAAACACCAAGTTCCCCAAAGACAGAGCCAGTCAAAGAACTGAAAGAAATAAGTTAACCTTTGTAAAGGACTATTAAAGAGTGACTTGTTTCGTTATTGCCAGGTTCCATTGACAGATCTGCAGGTGATTGCCTTTCTTGCTTTCTGTAGTTCTTCTCTTTTTCCTCCTTTTCTGTTCTCTTCCTTTATCTCCTCTTTGATAGAGAATAAAAGTGAACTTTCATTTTGATTACCAACATTTGACCTTGTTTGCATCTCAGTCTTGCTCTGAATATATCCAATTTCCACCCCCCCTCTCCCTCTGTTCAGACCTTAAGACATGTTCCTGAATTGGAACCACCTTAAGATTATTTTTGTTCCATTTTAAGCAATTTCTCTAGTAAGATGCAGGGTTTCAGGAGAACATTGGCTTGGGTTTCCTTGGGGATTTGTACATATTTTGTGCAAAAGATTAAAAGAAAAAGTCAATGTGTCAAGGCATAATTTGGACCATTTTTTTCAAGGTCCTTTGCTGCTCAACAGGACCTTTCCCACCACTTTTCAGTAAGTGCTAGGCTGAGGTGCAAAAGGATTTTGGAGAGAATACCACAGCATTCAATTAAAAAAAAAAGGCTCACACAGCTTGAACCTGGGTTCAGGTTGGCTGGATGCCTTCCTCCTGTTGGATGGCAAAATTTTTGGCAGCTTTCCCTGCCTCTGGATGAAGCTTTTGCCTCATGAAGAACATAGGGCATGATGCTCAAAAGAGGTGGTGGTGGTGGAGCAGCCCCTGTGAGGGAAGTTGTGGCGTCATGGCTCCCATAGATAATGAGTCATTCCAGGTGTATCCAGCCAGGGCCATTAATGCCCCACAGCCTGGCACCAGGAGGGGCCTTAATGCTCCTAAATGGGCCACTTGAGGTTGGAAAATCCCAGTGAAGCCGGTCTGACAAAGCACACACGGAGGTGCCTGGCAGCTCCGTCCACTCAGGAGTGTCTGTGAGGCCTGGGGGGATCGGTGCCCTTGGGATGGGCAGTGCTGGCACCTGGCCCTGCTGGGAACGAAGTGTGGGGATCTGTCATTGAATCACAGAACGATTTGGGTTGGAAGCAACCTTAAAGATTATCTAGTCCGATACCCCTGAAATGAGCAAATTCACTTTCCACTAGACAAGCGGCTTGGAGACCCATCATGTTGGCAAAAGCTGTTTGGGGGGAAAATCCAAATCCTTTTTTATCCATGACTGACTCGTCCCCCTGATCAGTGGCAGTGCAACAGGTCATGCTGTAGATGTGGGAATCACCTGGTTCTGGGTCATGTAAATCTGGCTCCAAAAATTCAGAAAGATAAGTAGAAGAGTGTGTGACCAACCCAGCTGCAGAAGAGATGGCTGAGGCCTTCTGCAGCACACCTTAAATCCCTTTTTTTGTGGGGGAGGGGGGAGATTTAGGAGGAAAAGGAGGAAAAAGCCTTCTTTTTACAAAGCAGGTTGCCCTTTTTTTAATGTTATTTCCAGCCACCAATGAATTTTTCTTATCTTAATTCCTTAAAAAATAAAAAGGAAGAGAGTCAGACAACTAAAATTTATAGACTGTACTAATCCTTAAAGTACAGATCCACTCTTTTGAAAGCCATAAATACAGAGTTAAAGAACCTCAGGAAATTAGTTCTCTGAGTTATGTTAATTGCTTCCAACACTCCAGTATCTATCTACACAAGGAAGGAACACAATTTGAAGAAGACATCATAACATATCATGGTTAAAAAAAACATTATGCCTAATGTTTTTCTTATGAATTAAAAGGGGTTTGAACCACTTAAGAGGAAAAAAAACCAAGAGCATGTCTGAAACATGGCACAAAGTATGCACACAGTAGAAACAATTGATTGGAATGCTCTGTTATCTGTCACTTTAAATCCCTCTCTCCAGCAGCAGCAAAGGAGCGGAACCCAAGAAAAGCAGCTACAGAAAAAGGGAGAAAGAAAACAACACACTGTGATTACAGTTCTGAATTAATGGATTATAAAGAAGCATTTCGGTTTTAATACTGTGTCCTCAAACAGCATGAAGATAGGTAAGTAAATGACATTAGGACAAAAACATTTTGACAACCATATTTTAAAAGTATAAATCTCACAGTGTAACCAAAATTATAAGCAAGAGCACTTTCAGAATTTAAAACAAAATAAGTCTCTTGTGTTAAAGGTTTGGGTTTGTCAAATTAACTGTTTATCTGAAGCAAAAGAAAAAAGTGGTCATTAATATACTGTTCAACTCAGAATGCTGAAGTTTGAATACTGGCTTTTTCCGAGCTGTATCTCAAGTATTTTCTGGTTTATGATGAACAGTTTGTGTTGTAATACTGGTAGTTGATCCAAAATTTTCCCTTTCTTAAAACAAGATAAGCATCAGTTAGATCAATCAATGTGAACTCTGACCTTTCTTGGCTCTAATTCAAATGTCCCAGTCCTGCAATACACCAGCATTCAGCTCAGCACTGTTGCTGAATCAGGACAATGGCTGCATCATAGAATTGTTGAGGCTGCATGTGGAGATCACCATCCTCTCTCTGGAAAACCACTGAATAGTATACAATGGGACACTGAGTAACCTGATAGATATGTGTATTGATTTACAAATAACTCTTTGTAAGAGGTAATCAAAATGCAAATTTTCTAAAGAAAGAAGGTGATGAATTTCCTAAACTTCCTCTTAAAAAAAATATAATGGGCTATGCAAATCACCTTGTATCTGAAAATACATGAAGAAGGTGATTTATATCACTGAAATAATAATTAATTATTAATTTCATCTACCCCAAAAAGGAAAGCTATCTTTCTTCTTTTCCATATCAAAAAGACAAATAGCTTGGAGATTTGGATCACACAGATTCTACCTTGCAATATACATTCAAGGTTAATTTGAAAGCTAGCTACTGAGGATTTTCTTAGACAAATCTATATAGAAAGCTTTCAAAACATGTTTTTTTTAAAGCTCCCTTAACTTGTCATGACTACAGGGCCTGCACAGGTCAGCCAATGGGAATATAGCCAGGTGGCTATGGCAGTGTCAGAAATTTATCTCAATTTTATTACATAAAATAAATGATAGTTAGGAATGGAAAAATGTGCACTCCTGCAGAAAGCAGAGCTAAAACCTAAATCTCTGTGCTAGCTTCAAGTTTGTATACCCATGATGAGTAGAAGACGGTCTGGCACATCAGGGTTTTCTGTATAATGTTAAGAGATACTTCCTCGTGGCTGGCTATGCCAGAACATTCAACTTTTAAAGAAAAATAACATCTTCCATTTGCATATACCTCTAATCTTAAAGTTGAAATAAATGGAATTTTAATGGTACTTCACATTTATTATTTGCTATGGAAAAAGCATTTATGAAGTAAGAAATTACACAAAGGCCTAGAAAGTAGGCTTTTTCTTCCCTAGCAGAAGACTAAAACTTAAATATTTCCCTTTTATTTTTAGTACTCTGTCCCTTCTTATCCTGATTTGCATTGTAACCAGAATCACATGTCAATATGCTCCTGATCAATGGCAGTCCTCATTCCTGATACTGGCCTAATTTTTGGTTGTCCTTATCTGGCAGAATAACCACTGTTGTCACAGCTGAGCTTCAGGACTCTTGTAACATAGAGATTATTTACTAGAATAATACTTAAAAGAACAATGTCCTAAATCAAAACAAGTGTCTGTAGACACTGTAGGCTGAAATACATTCAACCTAGTGTACAACGTTTTTGCTTTGCTGTCTGCGTTCTCAGTGAGGTGTTCTTAATTGTTCTTAGGTTTCCTTTTTTGGTTTGGTTGGTTGTTTTTTATTTTCTCTGACGGTTTTCTTTTCAACGGCTTTGTGAAATCAGTCTTTCATTTCTAACACCTTTTTGTTTAACTTTGGTTAAATATTTCATATTTTAAATAAAGCATGTTAATAATTATTTTTCAGTTTTGAATTGGAACAAGTGTAGCTGAATGCATTATTCAAGAACAACATCTGATCTTATTTAATATCATGTAGCACTTTGCTTGTTCTTGCTCTTTTTTTCATGTAGATGCAATACAGTATGCTTGCCAAATGTGTACAAGTACATTTCTCCCAAACAAGCTGTTCAGAAATGTTATTAGCCTAAATATCTTGTCCTGAATTTTTTAAAGCATGTTTCCTCTAAGTCAATCATATTATTTTTGTGCATCAGTTATAGTAAGCGATTTCAGAAATGGCTGTGCAATAGAATGTACAAAAATATGATCAGGAAAAAGTTAACCTGCTAAGTTAGTGACCTTTTTATTTCCCCTGATTTCTAAGCTGCTCACTGAGCTTGCTTGAATCTCTCTCTTAAATATCTCTAGGGTCTGAGAACCAAATGTTTTCAAGTAGCTGGATGCCTAGGGATTTATGGTTGTGTGGCTTTCCAAGAGTATTTAGGTATATGCAGCAACTCCAGTGATGATTGCCAAGAATCACACAATTATGTTCTCCTGAAAATTCCACAAGGTGCCTTTTTACTTCCTTGAGAACTAAATTTCTTAGTTTATCTTGTACAAGTTGTGATCCTGGCAGTAAAGTCATACTAGGCTTTCACCAGCACAGATCTGAGCAGCCCCAAGAGGGGTTATGGCAGGTGGGTTTGCCTCAAAATAAGCTGTCCTCCCTTCTGGGCATAGCCGGCATTTCTACTACTGAAAAAGTAAGCTTTGTGTGCACAGAAAACACAAAACTGATTGCTTCTTACTCTCCATCTCCAGATTCATAGTGCTGACTCATCCTCTTCCTCTCTCCTTTCTGGTTCAACCAGAGTATTTTCTTCATTCGGTAGAAAATTACTGCTTCATCCTTGAGTCACTGTTGGAGCTGTTCATTCTCACTAGCAATAATTTTTGATACACACCGTGACCTAGGAAGCATATGCATAATTTCATGCTAGATACCAAGCACCTCAGAGTATATAGACTTTAATTTCATCTCCATAAAAATGCCTTTCTTTTCCTTCAAAATACCTCATGGCCCTGTAAATACAGCTGGCAATACAAAGCAGACATTCAATATTAAGAATGGTGATATACTGTCATACTGGTAGAATTTTGCATTTCTAAGTATGATCAAAGGATCACTTTTTTGTGAAGAGAAACTACTATGTCAAAAGCTCTGTAAATACACAGAATAGCCTTTCTTACCTGGCCTTTTGTATTTTTTTGTCCTTTTGTATCAGACTGAGTCTCCCTGGCAAATTTAAAGCCTATTGTAAATGTTTTCTCTTTGCAAGAGATAGTTTGTTTTCTCTTTGCAAGAATGGGAGCTGTATGTTTATCCGTGAGACTAAATGCTGGCCTGTACAAATCATTCAAGTAAAAAAAGATGGGTCTGAATATCATGAGCCTGGAACATCTGTGGCCATATCTGAAGCTAATTTTTTAAATTAGGCAAAATAGCAAGTGGGATGTGCAGCCAGTAACCTTTCTCAACATATCATAATGCTTTATAGGCAATTTTACTTCCTATGTGTTCTTCTTTCCTCTCTGTTGATAGTAATTTGGATTGGCTATGGGATGCAATGTACAAATAAACACGCAATCACAGTACCCAGTGTGTAAATCTGCTTATAAAAGCTGCTGATGAAAGAGGCATCTAAGTTAACCTTTTTTATCCATCTCATGTGAATAACCTGTTGGCGGGAAGTGCACCTCACAACACCAATAGTACTTAAATGATGCAGCCACAACTACATTTCTGTTTGAGTTTTCTCCCAGATAAATGATCAGGTAATTAATACAGTGAGGGAAGTGTTCTGGTAAAACAGATTATGTTTTTAAATAATTCTGAAGTTGTTACTTGCTTCACTTAACAAGCAATCTCCTGTGAAATGTTAAGGCCCTAAAGTTGGGTTAATTAGGTGTGTAGATCACACAACATACAAAAAACAGCTCGATGTGTTTACTTCTGAGTCCCAGATTTATGCTGTGTGTAATAGTCACTGGATTCTGAAATGCTGACTTGATGATTATTTCTCACTATTATACCACTATTTGTTTTTCTCAGTATTTCTTTATGTAAACTAATTCGGCACAATGTTTGGAGAAGAGAGACACAAAAGAAGTGCAAGCACAGTAAAGTTAAGTTGTTTAAATTTAGAACTGGCTGGGAAAATTTCAATTCTCTTTCATTAGAAAAATGGTGGTTTGTAGAAAAAAAAGTTATTCAAATCAAGTAATCACCTACTAAGGAAAGAATTGGAAAGAGTTTATAAGCTATTGAAATACCAAACATTTTAAAGTAAAAGGGCTATGTGCAGGTCAAGTCCTCTTCAACACAGTCAACCTATAATTAAGAAATAAAAGTTAAGAATTTAAAAAATATTTCCAAAATCACACAAAATTATATTCATTTGACTAAACACATGAAATTTTAAATTTAAAAACTGAAACAAACAGATATCAACTTCTTTTACTGATACTAGGTATGAAGAAATACAAATATCAAGAAAAGTATCATGTGATAGAAGAATGTGTGTCTTGCACATATCACTTCCAAAAGATTTTAAAGGTTATTATAAATTGGAGCAAATAGGGAGTGGTTCAAGGTTTGACTCAAGCTCTGCATCAACTTTTGTGTTAGACCATTTTCCCATTTACTGCACAGGGAATTTTTTACTCAGGTGTCTGCAGTTCTGTAATCTGAGCACCCAGTTTTGTCTAATTTTGCTTCTCCTTTTCTATTAATGAACTTCCTTAGTTTAGAATAACAAGTTCAGAAGCTGACTTTTTGGTCCCTTTGTGCTGTAACCCAGAAACAAGTATTCCAGAGAGTGTGCATCTGAGCATCTGAGCTGGTGCATCTGCACTACAGCTGGGCTCTACATTTCCATGCCTCCTTCCAACACGTGGGGTGAGCTGGGACCGCAGAAGAGAAATCCAACATGGCTATTTTCCAGTGGCGCAGTGCCCAGGACCTGACAACACTAAGCAGCTTGGCAGAGGCTTCCAATTTCATTGGAGTCAGGCCTGGCCTTAAAAATCAGGGAGCTGATCACATATCTCTACCATCTCACTGGCTCCAAGACTTGCTCATGGCAAAAGAGAATGTGACACCCCGCCTTTTCCATGAGTCTGATCAATCATGATTAACTCTGCTAATTAAACTTGGGCTGCAGAGCTGTAACACTGGTGTAAATGATCAGAACCAGACCCATCAACCATTTTGGTCCTATTTTTCTTTTGCACAAATGTAATTCCACATTGCTTATTTAACATGCTGCTCTCTATGCTGTCAAAACATGAAAAGTGTCCTAGCGTATGAGAGATGTAAAGCTGACTTGAATTAAAAAGTAAATAAATTTTAAAAAAACCCTCCCAAGTCTAAGAGACAAATCTTATAAATCTTTACTCCTTGAGCCTTCTTGCTTGTATAGTGTTTAGAGTAATTCATGTAGACAATAATTTACAGGCTCAAACCCTACTCTTTCAACCACTCATTCTGATCTGAGGAGGGAGCAAAACATTTCTGTGATGAACATGCTAATCTTTTGGACAAAATATGCAACAAGCATGCATGTAAAAAATTCCTTGATATTATTGATGCCTTCCATTTTATTTAAGTGTATTGTCTCTCACAGTAAATGCCCATATATATCCTCATTTACTTAGGATATTGTATCCAGTCAAAGAAATGCCCACATGATGATTTTCCCCAAACGTACTACGCAAAGAGCATCCCTCAGAGCTAAACAGGGAGAGTCACTGATTTTGTTTGCTAAGATTACAAGTAAAGAACCATAAGGTAAAATTAGCAGTCAGCAGATGCTATTAAGGGCATCTGTTGACTACAATTAGACTACAGAACACAATCAGATGGATACTGTTCTAGGCACCTGAAACATGTACACGATTAAGGGTCTCCTGTTAAGGAGTTTATCTTATATACCTCTTCATAGGATGAATTAGAGATATTTTGAAGGTCATTAATAAATCAGCTAATCATGCATGATATTAATCTGCAATCTGTTTTATTAGCCGCTGACTTATTCTTTCTACACAAAGAGAGATGCTGGTGATTTTCTTACCGCTCTTTCAATGCAAATGTTTCTACTGAATTGCCTGAATTTTCTTTGGGAAGTCATGGTTCCTGTTCTGGTAAGAGGATAATCCTGTAAAAATGATGCTTTGCACTGAGGAGTTCATATGAAACAAGAGGTAAAAGAAGGAAGAGACCATTGGTGTATGATATGACAATATGGTCACTGGGGGCTAAGTTAAATGATAGCCAGTGTACAAGACAGTGGTTTAATTTCTGTCTTTTACAAGGTGAAATAATAACTGTACCAATAGGAAAGTCTGTATTCCTTAGAAACAACTGCATTCTTTGACAAATTATAATTATGGAAATACTCAAGGGTATTAGGACTGTTCAGAATAACTGAAAGGCACCATGAGACAATACACCCTTTTCTTTCACTACTTGGAAATTTTTATGGATAGGTGAGCTAACTTCATCAGTCCCATGGTTTAAGACTTTTTTTTTCTTTGCTTGGTTTATCCTCTATACCAAGGTAATATTTGTAGAAATCCTCCAAATTTTCAAATGGAAAATTTACTTTATCACTTCTGTTCTACCTTTGATGTATGTTGGCAGTGTTGCAATTTTCATAAGTTTTATGGATTACGACGCACAAAGAACTTCCATGCATATTGGATATAAACAATATAAAAATAAAGATAAAAGATTAAGTATACATGCTCATAATGGCTGGGGACAGGGTGGAAGAAAATTAAAAAGAAGAGGAGGAATGGAGAGGATGAAAATTTCAGTTCTTTTGGTCATTCTGCTCACTCCAAAATGTGTTTTCCTGTGAATTTCGCAAAGCTGTTTTTTTATTGATGTAGATTACTTCTTTCATGAATCATTCAAAACCTGCCTTTTGAAGAAGAGGATATGCATATTTTAATGCATACAATGAATTGTATCTTATATTATAATACCAAATTCTTTCAGGTTTTCTCTCTACCAGTGTCAAAAAGGGGAAAATCATATGACTAATTATATTAACAGGAAAATGGGAAACAAACAAAAGAGTGACTGAATAAAATGCAGTCAGGAATTTGTTTCATTAAGATCTCAGTAACTTCTGCAGATTTTAATATGCTATTCTCTATTAATGAAAATGTTTCAATGAGAGAAAATGGGACTAATCCTGCAAAGACCTGAGTTTGAGTACTTCCTTACTTTTTTTTTTCCCCCCACATTTTATCATCATGGTAAGAGTTTTAATCCTGGAAGCAAAGCACAAGAATAAGCAGCAAATTGCTGCTATTTTTGATTTTGTAATAGATTCCCTATGTGGACAAGTCATATATGATCTGATTCAGCAACCCTGACTTACACAGTGTTCACATCATTAATTTCATCAATATTAACAGAACTCCTTGTGCACGTAAGAGTTACTCACATAAAAGGTACAAAACCATGCTGTAATTCTTTTGTATCCCTTTTTCCTGGCTTCTTCTTGTAATAGGAGTATGGCTACATTAAATGTGTCCAATTTTTAATAGACTGGGTGTTTGATAGAAGTGCATTTTTATCAGTATTTTGTTTCATAAAATGGAACAATGGGCTGTGACATTTATGGGTTTAGAATTTTTGTTTAAGAACAGTGTAGATAATAGCACAAAAAATGATAGGGCTGATTTCCAACTTTCTGGAATTAAATAGCTTTGATTGCCTCAAACCCTTAGTTCCTGTTCAAATTCTCTCAGAAATATTATCTTATTTTGCTGAAGGAAACAAAATTGTACTATATTAAGAAAGCAAAGTCTTCTCTCTTCATTTTAAAACAACACTTCCTTAAACTCTTGTTTGTGAATGTAAAATGCAGCTTTCCAAAATAAAAAAAAAGTCATATGGTTCATTTTTTTAAATTACATTACTTTTCTAACATGAAAAATAAACCTGCCTGCAAATGCCTTCAGAAATAAAAACCCTGCACATACAGTAGGAAAAAAAAAAGATAAAAGATCTCTCAAGAGTAAAGTAGCTGAAAGCCATCATGGGATCTCTTCAGGTTTTTTTGTTTCCTTATATTTTGGAAGTGTGACATTTTGAAAGGAATGGCAGTGAATGAACTATCAGATAAAGGGATGACTTCACCATGAAATGAGTGTAGTCATTGTACTCAGAAAAAGAAAGTATTTTTTGCTCCTTTTTTAAGTGTGGGCGCTCTTTGTTATTTAAAGAACCTTATTAAATTTTGGAAGTTAAGTGCAGCACTTACTCATTTTTCTACCTCTGATTGGAAACTGGCCATCCACATTTTGGAGGGTTAGGAAAGATTTTAAACACAGTAAAATGAAAAAGTGCCTATTTCTTTTAAAATGCTTCTATTCTTTTTTGTTATACATTATACATCAGAGTGATATTTGAAGGCAGATTTATTACACACCCTGGCAGAATGCTTTGTACATTTATAATGCAAATCTTTTATCTAAAGTTCAGAGCATTATTTAAGAAAGAAGGTGTATCGTATCTGTGAGACAAGTTCTATTCCTATTGAAAGGTGTCCACAGGATTTGAAAATGTGTGGTAAAACTGATAGTCAAGGAAGAGCTGAAAATGAAATTTGTACCATTTGCTTACTGTAGTGTTGCTTTTTGAGCCTTACTCTCCTGAGCTAATTGAAGATGTTACTGCTCATTTCAGAGGGGTAGGACTAGATGACCTTTAAAGGTCCCTTCCAACCCAAACTGTTCTATAAGAATCAAGTCTAGCTGCTTGGTCTGAGAGTTATACATAATTTAATACAGTAAAACTAATTTATATTGTAGGCAAATATTGAATCTGTTAGAATTTGGAAATCATGGAATATCCTGAGTTGGAAGGAACCCAGAAGGATCATTAAAGTCTAACTCCTGGCTCTGTACAGGACAGCCCAAGAATCACAGTAAAATGGTCTTAAAAATATTGAAGCTCATTCTGCTTGAAATTATTTCCCAACCATGCCCTTAACACACAAACAATTGCTATTATAAGGAAAGAGGTCTGTTCATGAGAGGAGATTTAGTTGTGTTTTAATCCTATATTGACAACTAACGACTGGAATTTCCAGAAATAAAAGCATTTGTACAATCAATCTCCATCATTTAGGACAGCAGGAAGTTTGACACCATGTAGCTTTGAAAATGGAATCTAATCTGCCTGTCCTCATACCTGTATTTTCAAATATCACTTGTCATTCTCTGTTTTTATTTTCTGATGTTCCTTGAACAATTTTGAAGTAGCTTGAAAAAACAGTTTTGCATCTGAGCCCTTCACTCTGTGCCCATAGTCATTGCTAAAGACAGCAGTCAGGATTAGGGCTTAGAGTTATTTTCCAAGAGGGGGGTTAGGGGGGCTATTTTCTAGTACTTCTTCAGTGTTGGGCATTCAGCACTGAACTGAAAAGCCCAAAATGAGTTCTCAGGGCTCACCAGCAGTTCCAGTCTGCAAAGGAATAAACATGATGCTGATGAAGTCATACCCTGCTAAGTAAAAAACATGCAACAAAAGGGTTAAAAATGTTTTGAACAAACTTAGTTATCTTTAATAAGTTGATATTACCTTACCAAGTAATTCTTCAATGTTATCAAAACCAACATTTTCTATTAATAATATTTCTTGAGACAAAGCAAAAAAATATAGTCAAAAGGTATTTTTTCCACTGAACACATTCAAATAGAAATCACCTTTTTCTTCGTGTACTTCATGGCCACCTGACACTTCTGCAAGTCACCCCTTTCCACAAAGAGAGTAAACATATTAAAGCCAAATACAGTGATCCTAATCTGCGTTAAGGCTTTTCTTACTGGAAATACAAAAAAAAAAGCAGTATTTCATGAAGTGATTATTTCAGTAGGACTGTGTGTGAAGTCACAAACTGCTTGGTATGAAAGTACCCTAATTTGGACTCCCTGGCTGACCATCCTTTGTACCGCGAACTGTGATAAGATTCCATGAATCTGAAATGGTGTGAGACACAAATATATTCTCTTTCTTCCTGTGTCTCTCAGCCCAGCTGTCTTCTGTCAGGCCATACTGGTGAGACAGGCAGGGGAATGTCCACCTTGGAAATACTTCTAAGAGACCCTCACAGCTTCTGTTTTAGATTAGGTTTTGAATTTCTTATTAGCGGTGGAATGGTATCAACATTTGGAGAGTTTATCATACATGCCATATGGCATGGAAACTTAGTAAAATTTGAAAGGCTGAGGAGTGTTGTCTGAAAATTTAACAGAGTCCACAATGTGGACTTTAGCATTAAAAGAGCTGGTAATAAACCTTAGTACTGACATGTTTATAAGAAAAGCAGGTATATGAGATCACCAGTTTGTTATGCAGGTACAAATACAGCGAGCTTAAACAATGGGAGCTCCAAGCCAGACTAATTCATACCAGGAATAATGTAAAGTGCTTTACCAGTGAGAGCAACTAACTAGTAGGAAAAAATAACTAGAACTGTGATAATTCCTTGTCATAAGATTTTAGTACAAGAATCAGTGTCTTCCTGAAGGAAATGTAACCCAAACGTCACTTACCTTGATGGACCTGTTGCCTCTGTAATGTAAAAAGGATGGCTGGGATGGCCGCAGCTGGTTCAGAGCAAAGGGCAGAGCTTAGCTTCCTACCACCTCCATTGATAATGGAGTTTTACTTTCCTTTTGATTTAGCCATAAAGGATTTCATTATTTTAGTGGAAGAAATACTTCCATTTTACTTTATGAAAATAGATATATGCTCCTTTTTGTGCTCCTAAAACATGTACGCTTTAATATTAAAGCCATTGCTAATTACACACTTATTAGAATATTTCCCATATTTAGTGCAGTATTTGGGACATAAGCTAGTGTCCATGTTCTAGGGAAATACTGGGTTTGTTCTTTGCTTATTTGGAAAACAAAAACAGAGTGGAAGGCCGTAACACACACAGTGATGTCAGAGCCATTGCTCCCCCACAGAGTACCCTTTAAGGGACTGAAAAGAATTTCTGGTTTTTGCCACACCCACCCATGTAATAGATTTCACATCAGGCAAACGAATGTTCATCCTTCAGTAGCACATTTATGTCCTTCATAAAGTTTCATACTTGACTTGAAAGTTTCAAAACTCTATGTGATACAGATGGTTCAAACCCCATTGATAATTCAATGTCTGCTTAGCTCTAAAGTAGACCAAAGACCTGGTAATTAATGTCCTGAGAGATCTGAAAAAGCTTATGCACACATTTCCAGATACACTCATATTTGCTGTCAGTGTTCAAACACTTTCAGGAAACTGGACTGTGATTTGGAGCATATGTTGCTTGTTCCCTAATCAGTAATCAGACCCACTGAGGGCCACATGCTGGCTTGGAGTTGGGACTAGAAGGTAAAGCACCGATTAAGGATTATAGCTGAGATGTAGTTTGACCCATCATTGGGTCCTCATATCTGCTGTTCAGATAGCTCTGGAAACAGAGGTGTATTTGTAAAGCAAAATGACCAAATCCTTCATAAATGGAATGAAAGTTTCCATCTAACGGGCTGATTTTGCAGTATTTATGTAAACAGTACAGCTGCTTACATTTTAAATATAGAAAAAGTCAAAAGAGCACAGATCTAATAGTCAAAACTGCTCAGATTGATTTTAGTCGTTACTGATATATGTATTGTGTGTACGGATCTCTAGAGGAGTTCATCCCTATCAGCAAAGAAAAAATATTCCCATCTTTTAGCCCCTTCCCTTCTTCCGCACACCAGACATTGCCTTTAGTCTCACAGTTCTTTGTGATATAGAAACTCAGAAAAAGTATTTCCATAACTTGCAATTTCCAACAAAAGTAATGGCAAGGCTACCACAAAGCATGGCAAGGATCAAACAGCATCTGTTATGAACAGGATCACAACTAATGGCAGTAAGAGAGAAATGGAGGCAAAAAGAATAGCTCCTTTTACAGCCACAGTCTGAATCTTCCAATCCAACAGAAGGCATGTTTTGCAGACAAACACAGAATGCCTTCCAGGATGCTCTGCAGAATCCAGTCATACTGACAAAAATGTTTATAGAACAGTGATCTAGTAGAGAAATGTTTACAGTACTTTCCTGAACAGAACAAAGAAAATCTTTCCACAAAGACTGCAGACTTTCACACCTTGACATACACACACTAATCAGTAAAATTTGTAAGAGGCAAATTCTATAACGTCAAAATTTCAAAGTCCCTGTCCTGTGCAGCTTGCTCACTGGGAGACTTGTAGGGCCCAGGATCGGATTCACATAGAGCAGTTTAGGTCCCCGTTCCCTAAACTTCCCATTCAGGTCCATCTATTTTTAATGAAAATTAATAATTTAATCTCTATGTTACTAACACATTATCTCCTTCAGAAGGTACCAGTCCCTAGCCCATGGGCCAGATCACAGTCTTTCATTTCATAATATATTAAGGCAGTAACAATATTTCAGCATTCAATATGAAACAAAGTTTTCTGTCTATAATTTTTGTCATTTTTCTTATCCTAAAAGCTGATGGCAATCATTTATGGTCAGATTATAAAATATATCTTCATCTATGGCTTTTCTTATCATAATATATGAAAGTGGCAAATACAATCTATGAGTAATCAGTACAGTATGAAATTTCACAAGGTCCTTATCATTTTGTGTCATTATTCCTGTCATTGTATATTTCTCTCTTTTTATTGTAGGAATATTTTTTATTTAGTGTGGGCTTTTTTTCTTCACCTTTTCTTATTCCCTTTGATGTCTGAAAGTATTCTGCTGCCTAAAATATAAAAAATAGTTTGTGGTCTTTTCAAAATGTTGATTTATATTTAAAGCTACTATTTTTCCTTCTGTTTATCTCCCTCTTTGTTTTTCAGTCATTTAAAGGCTCAAGATTTAAGGTGCATGTGTGTACTTGTGAAATTAGTATAACTGAGCAGAGTGTACCCTGATCTTTTCCCTGAAATGTGGTAAAGTTTGTGGTATTGACATTTCATATCATGTCTCTGCTCTTCTCCTTAGAGGATAACACTTCCATTATGTTCCCAAAATACAAATTGACTTCTGTACTTCCAGGTATATTTGTTTCATTTTGCTTTACTCTTGCTTGAAAATAAATCTCCTTAAAATTCTTTGTGAGGAAAAACTATGAGGAAGCCCCAGATGGTTGGCAGCTGTGTGCCGGAGAAGCCTTTGATTCTCAGAATTAAGGACAATCTGATTTCCTTTGCTACATACACAAGAAGCTTTGGGTTCACAAAGAAAATCCAGAAAGAAAGAAATGAAGGGAACAAATAAGCAAGCTTTCAAGTGTAGGAAGTTTCTGGTGAAGTAAACATTTGGCTATTTCTTGGCTCACTAGGCTAAATGCAAAGGAGGTAAATTAAGTTAGGAAGAAACTTATACCTAGGTCCTCTAAGTAGGCAGCCACAGTTCTGGACTGGAATGGAAAGCAAATGCATTTCAGATAGAAGCCTGTGCAACATAATTCCACTTGCATACCAGTCAATGTCTATTAGGTTTAAACTAATATTTCTTGAAATGTTTTCTTTTTAGAGATTTCTTTGATAGACACAATTTTCTTATAATTTAAAAATAAAAATGAAATCCTAAAATATACCAGGAAAAGGGTTATATTATTAAAATATTAGAACAATCTAGAACCTGAATATCTCAACTAAACCTTACTTTCAACAGCTGAAGTTTTTCTAAAACAAAGTGAATTTTGGTGGAGTCTGAGATCCTCCATGGAACCACGTGCAGGAATACAGGAGTCAATTATCTGCAGATGGCAACAGGGAGTGGACTTGAGTACCTATGAAAATTAGCCAAATTTGCAGCATTTCTAGAATACTTATCTTTGTAATAATGAATGCAAAAATGTGTTGAATACGCAAAATGGATAAACACGTAATTCTACTAAGAGTTCTGGCAAACACAGTTGTGGAGATTTTAAAGATTCACTTACTGGAAAAAGGACCACATGAAGCCTTGATATTTCACTTCAGAGTACTCTTTCAAGCATCTCTTCAAACCACTAAGAAATACATGAAGAAATGCAAGAACAGCTCCACCAGATCAAAGTAATGGTAGCTACCAATTTAGAACAATAAGTGAAGCCAGGCACTAGGACCAAAAAATACTCAGCATCACTGCTCAGTGCTTATACAGTAGAAAGTAACATGAAAGTAAGGAGAAAAATGCCTGGATTCTGAAGGGTGGTAAGGATCCTGAAGGAAGAAAGAAAAAATTACCCATGATCTCTGATTAACATTTTAATGGAATAAAAACATTTCAAAGGACAGATTGTGTAGATGACACACTTCAGTTTGAAAAATACTTTGCGATTACAACACACGGAGTTTTAGTATCAGCCATCGAAGAAGAAACAAAGTCTGCACAGAATATTCATCAGCACACCTGTTGCATCTATTACAGCACACTTTAGCTCTGTAAGAGTGGCTGCCATTAAGAAAAATAAAGTTAAGTACAGATCTAAGCCCACTTATGCAGTATACATTACTTGTGACTGGAGATATCCTGAGTTACTTACCCAGCACAAAATTACTCTTGGTGCTGAGTTTTAACATGCAAAGCTGGAGAAACCATCCAGTGACTTCACAAACTGTCTTGTATTTGAGACTTGGTAGCAATCCAGCTCCGTCATGTACCTAGTGAATACCGAACCAGAAAATGGGCCAAATCCTTCATGTGGAAGTATGTCTTTACATAATTCCACACAGAGTGATATTTACATTTGCTTATGAATGATACTTAGCTTGTTGGACAAAGTGATTTTCATAGGAAGCACATCCAAGATCATATAATCAATGTGAAAATTCTGTAACAGATGCCAGTCAGGGAAAAGAAGCTATGTGGGAATAGAGTAGATGGAGCTGATGGAAACTGAAGCATTTTGCTAACACGAAGACAACTTTGTGTTTTGAAGATTTTGGCTTAGCATTCAAAATACATGAGGGACCTGTGAAGACATATGTGAGTCAATATACATAAAGGAACAACACAGACTTCATGTTTAGAGATAAGAAACACAGAACCTCAACTTGGAAAATTCTGGCAGACTTTGCTTTCCCTCACTTCTAATCACTGTAACAAATAATTAAGTAAATCTGTGAAGAATTATGCAGGGAACAATAACTGGAGGACTGACATCTAGAAACTGAAGACACAGGCTTTCAATTGACGGTGCAGATACACAGGCCACCACACACTTTATATACACAGGGCAATTTCAAGTCGTAGATGCTAACTTAAGGCACATTCTTCTGTCTGCCCCAAAACAAAAGGGATAACATAAATTTAAGGATTAAAGTGCAGCAGAATTAATAAATAATTCTCAGGTATGAAGACTGATAAAGAAATTCAGAGCTGATCTATTGTTGCTCTCTTTTATCCTTTCACCCTTTCATTTAAAGTAGTAAAAGAGGGCTTTCTAAGACAGAAACCCCTTCTTTCCCTGTTTTTTGCTCCCTTTGTTTGATTCTTACATTTTTCTTAGTATCAACACATTTCTCCATTCCTCCCATAGCTCACAGTGTATGCAACCCCATGCTTCCCTGCAGGAAATACTTTAAACACATTAACAATCATATTGTTTCAATATGCAAAAAGATAATGGTTTTTCACCTTGATCACATGAGTAATCACAATGACTGCTAAATCAAATTGCATAAACAAAGCTTGGCTCAAGCTTTCATTGCTGATGGCTTTGTTAGTATTGTAAGCAGATCTTTATCATATCAGACAGCACCTTAAGATCTCTAAGCTGGGAGAGCTACTAAAATTGTATATGTGTAAGAGTAAGAATGAAGAGAATATAAATAAACATCTTTATTGTATTAGAAGAGTGGGATCTTGAAAATGGTCAAGAGAGTTTGCAGTATTTCATTCAGGCAGTTTTGAACTGTTCACAAGATTTAACTATAGACCTTAAAAGAAAACTCTTTTCCATTTGTCTAAAAACCAGAGATGCTGGTGTTTTAATCAAGTGTTTTTCATTTCAGTGGTTTAAATATGAAATACGCTTTATGCTCAGCTACCTTCCTGGTTTAGAATCTGTCATTACTCGTTGTACTTTCCAGGGGTGCCTCCAGTTACGGATCCAATTGTCCCTGACATTCAAAGAGTCCTTTTGCTGTCTTCCCAAAGTCCCTGCCTGAACCATTGCTAATTTTTACTGGTTATAGAAACATTAGAAAGCTTTGTGAGTCTCAAATAACAAATTTATCTGAAATACAAAGCCTTTTTTGTACCTCCCCCTGTAAGATTCACCCTTTGCCTCTCTAGCTCTCATCCTTTGCCTCTCTAGCTCTGGGATTACTTAGGGACCAGCAGGTTTCACAGGAACATGACTTCAATGCAGGAAGGATCTTCAGTAAAAAACACCCTTCTTCCATTTTTGGTGTGTTGCTAAAGGAAACCAGAAATGGCAGTTCACAACCTGCATTTCCGAATTCAGCACAGTACTAGCAGATGTTAAGGAATAACCAAACTGAGGGACTGACCGTCTATCAAAACACAACAATTAAGTTATTACAGTGTTTTCTCTGCCACTGTTGGATTTTCTTTTAAGTTTACTTAAGCAAAAACAGTACACTAAGGAGATTTCAGAAATGTGAATTTTATTGAGATTTATTTCATAGAAAATTTAAATACAAGAGATTAAATAGAAAGTCTTGTCAAGTGAAAGCCTGTGAAACTGAGTTCCAATCACTGAGCAACGTCTGATGGAATTGCTAATTAGATCACATATTTCTCCTTAGCTGTAGAACAAGGAATCACACCAATGATTCCACTTTTCATCTGCAGAGTAAGTTTTCAATCCCTTTTGTAACTGGTTAGTACAGTACAAGGTACGAATTCCTACTGATGCTGAACAGAAATATTTACGTATTTATAAGCTAATACATGCCTAGGGAATAAAAAGCCTCCAACTTTTATTTTTCCAATATTTATCATCCATTGAAAAACAGATGGTAGGAGGTAAGCCAGGTTATCTCAGACTTCTTGTGATGGGTTCAGTGGCAGAGACCCAAACAGCCTCGTATGCAGCAGAATACCTATCCCACTGGCAGCCAGTTTTTTTCCACTTAACTCCTTTTTTCTGCTTGGAGCCAATCCAGCCCAGTTCAGCTCTTTTGTAGGAACTGAGGAACCAGTATTGATTTCCCATTTAAACCAATCTTGCGTAAGCCCACCACTGCCTCCCTCGCTATGAATGCGGGAAGCACCGGAGGAAACCAGCTGCAGCATTTTCAACACGCAAAATTGCTTCTTCTAGCTGGATGTGAGCTGAGTTGCAAATTAGAAAAATAAAAAGCAAAAATGGCAGCATAGATAGGCTTTCTTTTCAAGTCTGATACACATTCAGCACTGCCTTCCTAGAAAGGATTCTCAGAAAACAGGGAATTTGCTTGTTAGAGTGAAAGGAGAAGATTCTTATTATAGGCTTCAGTGCAGTTGTCAGCCAAGATAACAAATCCTTATACCAAAGTGGCCTTAGAACAGTGAAGTAATGAGGGTTTTCAAAAAAAAAAAATCAAAATTGTTCACTGTGTTTTTTTATGAAAGTGTGAAAATCTGTTATAACTGTCTTTACTGAGTGTTTATGGATTTAAGCTGAAGACTGCAGCAATGCTTGAGGATTCTCAGGCTCTGTGTCATGGAAGTTTTGTTATCAGATTCTGAGTTTTCAGCAGGCATCCACTGTGATCAGAAGAAGAAACTATCTCCAGCATGGATATTTTTAGGGACTAGCAGTGAAGTTTTCCCACATGCTTTAAGAATAAATAATGTTAATAATATTGATGCAAACTTTCCAAAATCGCTCTGCAATGAGCCTCAAATATCTAGGATGCAGTTGCTGAAAATTGGAACTTAGTTTTGTAGAAAATTAGCAGTACTTCCTGAAATATAACATAGAAAACAAACATAATTTTGAATTGTGAATTGGAAGTCACTGAGAGCATTTGACCCCTACACAAAATTACCAAGCTAGCCTAAAAATTGTACTTTTTAAGTTCTCACTCAAAAATGGCTTAGCAGCTCTCTGACCTAATTCACTCACTCTCTGTTCTTAGCTGTTCACAGTCTCTAAAATGGGAATCTATATCCGGAGTTTGTCAGGGACAAATTGTTGGAAGCTCTTGCATGGAAACAGGATACTTCCTTCTTCTCCTGGCATGTCTGCAAAACACTTAAGGGTATCTATCCCCAGACACTCTTGTTCCTGATTTTCATGGAGAAACAAGCCACCAAACCCAGGTCATGACTGCTCCTGCCCCACATAAACACCAGTGGTGCAGTGAGATTAGTCCACTGTGATTAATAAAGACTGAAAGGACAATCTGCAGCAGCCTGATGGATGGAGCAATTTCAAACTGTACCACATGGATGTAAGAAACCAAAAACAACTGCAGCTTCCTGACCCAGCCTTTCAGGCTCTTTGCAGCCTTATGAACTAAGGTATGAGCTGCTTCTACACAGAGACTTTGACTAATGGGGAGAAAAGACCAGTTTTGATTGGGCTGTTTTTCTACACAGAAAGCAACTGGCAAAATGGAGTGCATTAGGATATTATGAAGCTTAGATGTCAGCAACTATATCTTTTAATTAAATGTTCTTTGTCAGAGAACTTTATGCAAGAAGATTTCCCACGAGAAAGAAATTGAGAGTTAGGGGGATTATTTTCATGTAGTGGAATCAATAACCTGAGTTTCCTTGGTGAGTGGTCATAAGAGCCAAGGCATCCACACCAGGGAATAATTAGCAGCCTAAGCTACTGGTTTGATTGATGAGGCTGCTGAGTGATTATTTCTCCAATTTTCCCCAAGTTCAATTCTCATAGACTAGGGTCAGTGAAAAGAGAAATTAATTTTATCAGGTACTGATACTCAGATTCTTTCTGTATTTATTAATATATCTTATTTGCATTTTCCAAGACTGATCTGGAGGCACTGCTCAGAAGGTAAAAGACTTTACCGGGATTTTTGTGGGAGTTTTGCTGAATTTGTGGCATCTGGTAGACTTCAGGAAGAATGACAGAACAGTTTCCACCTAGCAAAAAAAAAAGGAGGAGGCAGTAGTAATATTTGGAGAGAGTGAGAAACTTGTGGAAGGAGAGATGAACATCAGAGCTTTATTTGAGATGTAGTGCCCAGTGAGAGAGAGGAATAGGAACAAATGTCAACAGGAACAAACCAACCTTTTGCTTTTTAATGTAGTCATAAAAAACTTACGTGCAGATAAGGAATATTTTAAACAGTGCCTCAGATAGGAAATGTCATTCACATCTACAGGAAAAGAAAAAAAAAAACTAAGAAAACCTGGTGCCTGGGGCTATGCTAACTCTTTAATGTGATGGCATTCCTGTTCTGAGAGCTCTGTAAGCTTTCCAGGCTGCCAGGCATGCTTGGCGCCCATGTCTTCAAGCACTGTTCCTGCAAGGTTCCTGAGTATATTTTCATTTTAATGGGTTCTTAAGTCAAGCATCTCTGGCAATGCTTCCTAAAAAATGAGTGAGAGCTCATGCAAGGGACAGTCACATTCTTCAATATTTACTGCACTAAAAATAGTTTTTAAAAACAATACACAGCATACAGAATGTTCTCCTTGTTCAAAAACAGCATTTGATGGATTCAGAGGGTTCTCGGTAAGTACAGTTAATATATTTTCTCTATATATTCCTTCAGTACTAAAGAGCAAATTGCTTAATATGTAATCTTGAGTAAATGTTTCCCCAGTTACATTCGCTCCCTCTTTCTGATATGCTTTATTCCTGCCTGAGTATTTTTCTCCTTTTAATATTTTCAGCAGGCTGGATTTATGAGCCTATGAAAGCAAAGAATAGGAATCATCTTCTTCTGAAGCCAGCTGCACTAGTGAACTTACTGATTAGCTGACCGAGTCCTGAATGATGATCATATAAAGAGAAGAGCACAGGAAACAAATGAGACAAAACCACCTTCATTTTCCAAAAACTTAGAAAGTACCAACACTGCACAAAAAGAGAGAGAGAGCAGAAGAAGAAAATTTGGGAGAGTGAACCCACACAGTTTGTTTCATTTTTCATTCTAACATCATTCCAACTATAAAGAATGACAGTATAAATGATCAAACAACTGTTTGCTAATGCATTATAGATAGTCATACACAATATGGCAGCTTTATACTTGTATATTTACCCACCATGAATACAAAATATACTAAGAGTGACAGGTAATGTAGCCAAAGCTTCTACTCTCTGTAAGCATCTGTGTACTATGAATTATAAATGAGAGTCTTGTGTCCAAAGGTAGCAAGTAATGTAGATAATGCCATCTGAGTAAATGAATAAATGTGAAACAGATGCTTTTTGCATTCAGGGCACACAGGTACAGCCAGGAAGCCACCAGTACAGATTATGGATGCTGGTGAGACAGCTGTTGTCTGCATCCAGTGCCAGGTGCATTCCTACCTGGGCTGCATTGAGCCAGTTAAAAAGGCCTTTCTCTCACTCCTTTTTAACAAGTTTATAGAAGGATGAGGTATCTTCTTTTGTAGATACCTCAGCTGCTTGCATTTCCTCAGGGCTTTCCTAAAAAACCGAATCCGCAACATTATTAGAAGACTCCTGTATTAGAGGTGGTGACAAAGACACACTTAGTTTAAAACAGTCATAAAATATTTTTTCTTTGCTTTCTATGCAAGTCTCTTCAGGTCTGCCATTATTTTTCATATCAACAAATATTTTGCCCCAAAATGAAATTACCTGTTTTAAAAAATTACTGCTAGAAAGGCATTAAGAACTCTTTTTTCTTATCTCCCCATATATGTAAATTTACTTATTTTACAAGCAAAGAGACAGGAACTTGGACTCCGGTTAGGGAATTGGAGGATTCTTCTTGTCAGTTCAGACAGCTCCCTTGATACCTAAAAGGTAGGTTGAACTCCCCAGATAAAATATTAAACCTAACAGTGCTGACAGTTTTCACCTGTGAGATACAGCTACCGCTATTCTTTAAGTTCAAAGAAGTTCATAAGTTTATATTGCTCTTGCATCTGTTCCTTTCCTGCCTAATGCTAGAGTCGTACTATGTCCATTTTCATGTGTGCTGAAGAAAAACTTCTGTCCTTTTCCCCTGGAAGAAATAAAAGGGTCTCAGGCCCATTTCACCGCAGATTTGTCATTCATGAGTTACTTATGCAGGGTTGGTAAAACAGTGGCCACCAAGTGAGGAATGAAAGTCTATCCTAATGCAATTTTAAGAAGAAAAGGAGCAAATGCAGTAATAAATATGTATCTTGTTTAGCCTGACTACCTGGAACTATACAAAACTCTCAAAAGGAAAAAATTCCAGGACCAATAAATATCTGTGCCTATTTTACAATGTAATTTTACTGCCTCTTGCATAACTGAGCATTTCAGAGATTAGAAAGTATGATCAGAGATTCATGTAAAGTTTTGGAAGAGCCTGACAGACAGCGTACAGCTTCTCAGAACTTCCTGAGATGGTATTTCAACCCTTAAGAGTGTTTACCCAAAACTGCCAAGGCAGTCATTGCAGTAATTCCACAGCATTCCCTCAGAAGTAAGTTATTTTTCTTCCACAGCAAATATCCCTAGCTCTTCAAGCTTTTTTGCATATGTGTGGTCAGTCAGGGAGGGAGTTTGCCTGCCGTTGCCAGATTTTGAATTAATTTTGAGGTAAATCCAGATTAATACAGATGATATCCTAGAAGGAATTCTGCATTTATGCAGATATAATAGAGAATTGAGCTTTATAAAGCAAAAGCAAAAGCTGAAACCAGAAGTACAGACAGGTCCCACTCTCTACTATCTTTCTTTTTTCCTTTGTTTCATTTGCACCTGTGCAGAGTCAGCATAAAACACCATCATTGTTCCAATCTGACACATCTGCATCCCAGTTTTTCACTCTGTTTGCAGAAGTGGAAATGACAGTACACCTCCTTTGGGTGTGCAACAGTAAGATAGATGCAATCCAACTGGTACAACCAAACCACTCACTTTTCCTTAAATGACCTATTACTGCCATTGCTACATCCCAATATTTTTAACTTAGTAAATAAAGCAACTCCTTGAGAGTTACAAGTTTTGACTTAAAAAGCAGGCAAAAATCAAACTATGCAACTGTGAAAACCATAATTTTGCTTTCCAAACAGCATGATTTTATTCAGAATTATTGAATTTTAACCACAGAAATGTCAATAATCCACAGGTGGCTTGTTCCTATTTTCTTCATGTCCTTTCCTTTCTTTCAGCAAGTTGCCCTTGCATTTATTTCAGTGTAAAAGTTGGGGGAAAAAAAAAAAAAGAGACTCTGAAGACTTTTAAAAATTTGAGGACTAATTTGCAAAGTGATAGTTTCTGGTAATGAAGGCTCCTACCTTTGCCCAGGTCTCTCAGTATGATAAAATTGTTTCAGAATGTTAATTACTGAATAATCAGATTCCCTTGAAAATGAAACCTCAACTTTTACTAAAATATGATATGTCTAAATTATATCAGACCTGTAGTACAGTCAAACCAACAATTACACTAAAAGAAATCACGCAGTCTTCTCTTTAGAATGAGGCTCTATTATCTCAAAAGAATTTAAAAAAATACCTATGATGTATCGCCAATATGGAAATACTCATCCCATTGGCCTCTATTATCCAAAAGGAAATGAGAAAACACTTCCATTACATTTTGCAGTGATCCATGCCTTTCTCTTTTTGAGTCAATAAACTATATCTTTCACTGTAGCAGTTTATGCATGTGTGCAAAAATGACCTTTTGCAGTTTGGCTGCTGAGACGTGCTGGGAGAGGTGACATAGGAATTGTAAAAAGAGATGCAAACCAGTTTATACTGCCAGACATGTCCTACCATGGAGTAATAAAATGAGGCCTGCAAAGCCTCTTGCTGCATGCACTATTTTGTTGTTCTGTGTATCATGAGGCAGACTTCCCTTCCCAAATCAGTTGCCCCTAATTAGTTTAATTGAGGCTGATGCTCAAACTGCAGAAAAATATGATGAAGAGAAAGTCCCTCAAGTGACTCTTGGCCTCCGTGGAAGCACGGTCCCCTCTATCACATAATATCACTACACACAGCCTGTTGAAAAAACGCCTTGAAACGAACATGGATTCATAGAGGAGACGGCATCGGGGGGGGCACTCAGCACTTGCTGTCTCTTCAAAAAAAAAAAGAAAAAAATAAGACTTCAGAAAAAGTACTTTGAAACTGGTGAAATAATCTTCTGAATAAACCACCAGTGGGGAATTCCCACAGCCACTGAGGACAGCATGCTGTTCAGCGTATCAACAAAAATACATTTGGCCTGCGGCAATGCTGAGGGCAAACATATCCCAGATGGACTAGAGAGGCCCAAATACCTTCAGAGATGAAAATTTAATTAGAGGAAATGTCACTGCAGTGAACAAAAGGATTGCTTTAGTGATTTTTCATCATTGTTTACTACAAGTGAAGTATAGTTTTAAGTGTTAGGACAGGCTAAGTACAGGAATGTTCTTAAGCACTGGAATGGATATGAAAGGAATTGAATGGATGTTGAAGGTCAGAGAATCATCCGCACTTGAGGAGTGATCAAAAGGAGTTAAACCATCAAATATTGGCAGATAGCAATTAATTGCTTCAGTGATGGCAAAAGGTGGCAAAGGGGGTGTCTTCAAGCCACCAAGAAGGAAAAAAACTGACCTTATTTTGTTGATTGGGTGAGGGTTTTTGTTGCTTTGTTATCGTTGCTGTTGCAAGATCCCAAGGATGAGAAAAACCTTGGGTTTCTCTGAAACACACAGTCATGCCTGAAAGTAGAGATGGCTCACTGCCTCCTTACCTCTTTGTTAATCCACTGTATATTATTAATTCTGATTCCTGCACAAGTCAGGGGTGAAATTGCTGCAAAAGCAATATAGGGCTTGTTGCAGCACAATCACAAGGAATCACCCCCCTTAAATGAAAATACGGGAGGTCTTGCATGAGTTCTGAAAGCTGTTTGGGATAAATTTAGAGAAAATAAGACAGAGTACATTATAATATATAATATAAGACATTATAAAAGTCTGTCAAACTATAGAATTTTCTGCATTTGGGTTTTACATCTTCAGAATGCAGGGTTGAGATTTTGGTGTGTGAATTTTCTGATCTTTTTTCCCATTCAGCCTTCATTTTATATTTTCTAAGGAAATGTTACCCCTTTAGCAAAACAAAATAGTCAACTTAATTGAAAGAATGCACATCATGATTTTCCCATCATAGTATTAAAATAGTGCTACTATAGCACTCTTTTTATTACCTATTGTGTGATAGGAATTACTTACTATTATATGTTGTAAAAATAATAACAGAAATAGTATTTATTACCAAATATGTCTCACAGAGGTCATACCAATTTCAGTCAATTAATCTTCTTAAGAAGATCTCTACCTATAGACAACTGGAGGGGGGATTCATTAAAATGGGCCGCAATCTAAGTAAAAAAATGAAGAAAACACAATACAAGTATAACTACATACAATTATGTATTGATCAGTATACTTATTTGGTTAATAAAGTCAATAAAGATGGTTAATAAAGTCAATAAAACTTATTTTTGAGATTAAAGCTTTGCTATTTTTTTTATTTTTGGTCTTTTCTAGATCACTCAGATTTTACTCATGCTGTTGTGAATTTGTTTTTCTGACTCAGATACAACTATACATAGATGGATTATTTTTGTGTAGCAGGCACTGTGAAACTTGAAGTCTGCTGAAGAACCTTCACACTGATTTTAGCAAAGTTTGGATCAAGCATCTGGAGTACCTTATTTACTTACTAAGTTTACTGAGTAACATGTGCCTTAATTTCAGGTGACTGATTTCGGTCTCTCTTTGTGCTATTGCTTATTATCACCTGTTACTCACACTTCTATATCCTAGCCCAAATAATCTCCCTAGATTTCCACTGACCAGAGTCACTATGCTTTTTCTGGCAGTCAGAACTGGCTTTGTGTTCTCCCATATTATCTTGTTAGTCCTTCCTCTTTTCCTCACCTGCTTCCTTGTTTTATTTCTTCCTTTCCCTTTCCCTTTCCCTTTCCCTTTCCCTTTCCCTTCCCCTTTCCCTTCCCCTTCCCCTTTCTCTTTCCCTTTCTTTTTAGCAGATGCAGCTCTACACAAAGTTTAATCATGTGCATAAATTTGTTAGATTGATGCCAAAAGACCTGCCCAAAGGCAGGCTCTAAACACATTATTGTTTGAAACCTGCAACGGAGAGTCCAACCAGCCTCTGATTAGGCAACGTGCCATACTAAGCAGATATTAATGAATCTTGGCATCCAAGTATGAGAAATCAGTTTGCTTGCCATCCTTTCCCTGCTACAGATGGTTATCTGGAAAACAGTCCAAACAACAGAAATATACCATATGTAAAAAAAAAAAGCCTCCCTTTTCATTTTCAGGTTCACAGACTATCAGCTTAAGATTTCACAGTATATATTATTTTTATAATTCAAGATGAGCAAGTACATCAATATCCAAATGCATCCAAATTGTGTGACACTGAAGAAACCAATACTTTGCTTTAGGGGACTGTGATTGTATTACTGATGTTACAGACTTCTGGATGATCAACACAGATTCCATCTACAAACTGAAAGGACAAATTTCTTCTGTATCCATCTATCAACACCCATAAAGTGGAAGTACTGAGATCAATAATGCTGGGTGAAACAAATAAATAGATGCTTAAAGAAATATACCTCTGAGCTAGGTTAATACTGGATTACATTACAGAGAATCTGAAGAGGTATTAAAGGCACAGTAATGAAGCATAGACATCTATTTTACTATTCTAGTCTTACCAAAAGACTAGATAATAAATTGATCTTCAGCTGATCGGTCGATGGTAAGTCCATCTTCAACTAAAAGACAAACCTGAAGGGAAACTAAGTCTCAGTATGTAGCCTTCTTCCTCCACTGATTATCATCAGGGTAGATCATCCCCTAACTACACAGTGATTATAAACTGAAGTCAATGTAGTACCTGAGACAAGTTGTGAGACAAATAAACCTCCTTTATCAGATAAGTGACACTCTCTGCAGAGACACAGGAAATGTAAACATGGGTAGAAAATATCTGTGTGTATCCCATATGTAATCTCCTAATGCATTTCTTACTACTTATTTTTCTGCAGAAAACCTTTATGGAGTTATTTCCCAAACAACTGGACTAGAACAAAGAAAAATAAATGCCTGAGAGCAAAACAAAAATTCATAAAAAGGCAAAGGACGACTCCTTAGTAAGAAAAAGAATTCATAGCAAAATATGCAAAATATTTCTATGTTTTTTTACATAACTGTGGAGCTACTTGCATGATTTTTCAAAATATTCTCATGACTTATGCACCACGTGAACCATTTTGTGATGCTCCTACTCAGAGTGAGCAGCACATCACTTCAAAGTATTTGATCTGAATTCCTTAAGAGCACAAATGGTGGTAGGTAACTATCTAACAACAGGAAATCACTGCAAAATATCACTGAATGAGTGAAACTTCTCACATTATGTACAAAGCAGAAAGAGGTGAAAGCCTGGTGCAAGTTTGCGATGAAACATGAGCAAGAATTTTATAATCCTGCCATAAGGGCCATATCCTAAAAAACCTCCTGAGTGCCAAAACCAGGATGTATGAGAACTTTTGGCATGCGAGTCTTCACTCTGAATTAAACCCACTCACCATCTGCATAAGTCTGAAGGTAATAAAGTTCACTAGGTGCTCTCATCTAAATTTTTCACAGACCAAAATCTATATTTTTTAAAAAAATAACATGACTGACATTCTCCCCTCTTATTCTTAGAGAGAAAGAATATAGTGAGTCTTAGAATGATCTGCAATGTGTTCTACCTGGTGTACATTTCCTTCAGCATTGTAGGAATTTTATTTTGTTCTTAATTCCTTTTCATTACAGGGTATGCCATCACAGTTATATTTTTACTATATTGACTTTATCACTTTTACATGGGAAAAAAACATTTAAAAGAACAATACACACGCTCACCTGCAATGAATGTCTGCAATCTATTATTTTGGCTTTATGGACTTTCAAATGGACAATTTAAGCATTCAGCAAGTAAAAGCTTTTCATCTTGAGAAGATGCTCAAGAACAGGGCTACGGATTCAGGAAGGTTTCCTTGGTTTTTTATCTGCCTGTTCAGAGGAGCAGATCCTTGGGTGGGGATAGGGAGGAGGAAAACACTACATGCAGCAGACAGTTTGCTCATTTGATATACACAGAATTCCACATTTCCTCTAACATCTTACTTGGTTTTTAGATTGGTTTCTAGATTATAACTGTGAGGTGAAGGTTTTTCCTTTATGTATTTACAGCTCAAATCTGTACATCCAGAGACCTTGGAAACCTCCAGGTTCTGGTACTGTTTCCTAGGGGTAAGAGCAAAACCATCTAATATAGACAGTAGTGCTTAAATATGAATAGTGAATAAATCTGATCTTAAGAGAAAGCTTAACAAACCCTACTGGAATAATTTGCTCATAAATCCTTTAATATGAAATTCGCCTCAGCAGGTAACACAAGAACTGACACTGGTGTGAACTGGAGGAACATAAACCCAGCTATGCCAAATTAAACTGAAAACCAAATAACTTTTCACTGCCAAATCAGAGGACTGAGTTTTAGAAGCAGCTCTACTGTGGCTTTTCTATGTGTCTGCTTTAACCCACGTGCTACCTTAAATAATTATATTTTGCTATCAAAAAGAGATTTGGGAAGCTTAATATTTGTAAAGCAAGTTGACTAGCTCAAGCAGAACATACCACCAAAGAACAAAGTATTGTTTCATATCAAATAAACAGAGTTTGGCACAGATTAAATCAAAATGCAGTCCATAGTTTGAAAATGAACACTAACAGAAACCATTGGATAATTCTTCTTACACTGAAGGGAAGAAAAAGTTTGTTAAAAATGTCTTAGCAGAAATCATACTGGAGTCAAATCACCTACTCCAAAGAGTTGGACAGAAGAAATCAACATAACTGTGGGCTAGAGAAACTAGAGGCTGCTTTTCACTCTGACAAAAGATTAACCCAAACAGACTAGCAAAGCTATGTGTCCCCCCTAAATTCCTGTTATTTTCCTTTGCTGTAGAAAATGGCATGTATGTCATCACTGAAAGTTAGAAAACATATTCTCAATGAAACAGAGGGAGAGAGGGAGAGAAACTGTCAAAATATGAACAAGTTAGTAATGTTTGTATAGAAATTCCAGGCATCTAGGGAGCAAAATGATGAAACAGAATTAATGCTGAAATGCAGCACTCTGAAAGTAACAGAGTTACAGTGCCAGAGATATGTTGGAGGATGAGTTCTAACGAAGTGGAGTATTGAACTACATGCCCTGAACAGAAAAATTAAGGCACAAAGAGTTGGTGCAGAATATATTGGAGGCATGAAAGACTGTAAGAGGCAAAGAGAGATAACGTATAAAACTGGACCTTCCACTGTCAGAATCTGTGCAGAGAGGTTTGTGTAGCCTTGAAATGAGTGAATAGATTGCCTCAGCTTGCAGTGGGGACAACTGAGCTAGAGAAGAGAGCATGAGACACACTGGGAACAAAGTTACAGAAAAGAAAATTATCATGATTAAAAGAATAATAAGGTAAGTAGTTGAATGTACTGAGGTAAAGGAATGGGAAAATCTCAAGCCAACAATTCTGAGATAACTGGTACATAGGATTGCAGGTCCAGCAATGAGTATCCCAAGCAAATCTATCAAGGCATTGAAGAATCTCAGCAGTACTGCCAGTGTTCAAAAAGAGGCCTGAAGATCATGGTATTACAGCCTGAAAGCTGAACATCCATTTAAAAAAATGTAAATCTTTAGAGGACATTGAGAACTAATTAGAGGTATGTTTGAAAAGAAAAGAAAAGAATAAAAAAAAAAAAGACCACAAAGAAACATGTAAGAATGTAGGACTTCTGCATTAACAGAACACAGAACCTAGCAAACATTTGGGTATTAGTGTCTAATCCAATAATATGTGACAAAAATTAATTAAAAAAAGGGATGAGATTTAGCTGAAGATAGCAACGTGAATGAGCTGCTGTTTGAATGGTAGCATATTAGTATATATTAGCACACATATTAGCATATTAGTATATATTATTAATTTACTGTCTATAAACCCAAAGTAAATGTAGTTACTTTTAATTAAGACTGTTTTATCCTATCTAAGGTAGCTAATACAGCTCTGAATTGCTTCTGGTTGCTGTAGCTCTCTGATTTCAACCTGTGGTGATCTCGGTTCTACCATTCTCCTTTCCCAAACCTAACATTATTCTGCTCACTGCCTTTTCCACTAGTGCGACTAAAGCTAAACTGAATATAAACTATCATCAGTTCTTACTAAAGTTTTGCTATTTTGCTATATATATTCTTTTTGCAATACTATAAGTTTTCCTAGAAGAGGTAAAATTTAAGGTCTATACTATTCAGCTGAATATGTCAAGGAAAACACTTTTTCGTGGACTGTACACTCAAAACAAGTGTTCATTGCTGAATTTCAGTAGAGCCAGAAATAACCTTTTCACTCACTTAGGAAATACAACTAGTACCTTACTTGGACTTTTTGCCTTTCTCTGCTTTTAGCTTTTACTTTTGAGTGGAGATGGTTTAGTTTTACTGAAGATAGTTCTCTTCTACATTTTGAACAAATACCTTACAACAGTTTTTTTATTTTCATTTGCTTCACCAAATTCTTTCATCTCTCTGGCACTCTCTTTTTTTGCATGTCAGGATCTCAGGCTTTTTTTTTGTGTCAGTGACATCAAACATCCTTTTTCAGTCTCTGTTGTTGTCTTCTAATTTCTCTATTCAGCCCATCTGTTGTACTCATTTGTGGCTGGTTAAGTTTTGGGTTGGGGAATGAAATAAATCGACTCTTTTCACCTCGGCAGTGGATTGAAGGTCCCCCTGTATGTGTCGATTAACTGTAATTGCTAATTATGGTTAACAGTATGTGTCGATTCACACCATCTCCCATGTAGCATTTAGATCTTCCTTTTCCTACAGTATCAACAGAACTGAAATCAGCTATTCACATCAGAAATGTATAGCTCTTTCAGTAGGTTTATGTCAGGGTTTCTACATCTTCATTTTTGAGACCACAAGTCTGAAGCATTCAGTAATCTAAATCAGTGTAGGACTTGGATAAGTGTCCAGCACATCGTCAAACTGATTCCCAAAGAACCAGGATGCCCATGAGAGCATGCTCAGGAGAGACAGGCAGCATGCTCCCCATGGGCAACCCAGTTCTACTTTCAGCTTACTACCTTTCCCTCACTCTGAAGGAATGTGGCATTCTTTAATTTCTTTTTTTGAATTTCAATTTATTCATCCCTACTTTATGGTAAGTCACGAGAAATTAGAAGCCTTTTGTGAGAACCAGAGTATTTGACTAAGTAATCACTCATAAATATCTACACTTCCTCTTGCAAAATAAGAGTATAAATAACCACATCATTGTGCTTTTCATCACAATCTGAACACTGTTTCATGATAGCCTGCTGTGGAGTCATTCATAGCAAAGAGTTGTTTTAGTAGGTTTCTGACACTGGCAGTACCACTAGAGCACAGTAACTGCACTGCCAAAGGGCAAAAATGACCCTCAACAAAGCCCCTCCAGTCTGCTGTACCAAGCAGGCTGCTTCTTAGCCACCCTACCTAGTCTGTTTTTAATTATGGCTTTCTCAGCTTGTTTAGATGTCCCAGCTACCTTTTTCTTTTTCAGTGTTTAAAACCAGTAGTCAGGACAGAGCCTTAAAAATCACTCGTACTGAATGATTTTCTGGAAATATATTTCTTTGCTTCTCCAGTGATGCACACATTCTCAGCTAATTAATGTCAGAATTATATTTCTATTCATGCTGCTGCCAGTAAAAGGTGCAGAAAATATCCAAGGAACGTGGTGTACCGATAACAGCAAACTTAACATATCAAAGAAGCCAACTGAAACTGCACAAGAAGAACAGCAACCCAAAACCTCAATGGCAGAAGCACAGAGAAAAAAGGTGCAAGCTTAGGGATGTCAAATTAATACTTTCCATGAGTATCCCATGGTCTTTTAAAGAGAGTTAAAAGTTAGCTCCACCAGGTGAAAGACAGAAAGCATTTTCTCTGCAGAATATGACCCTTCTCTAGAGGAACTCATAAATAAGACACCCTATCCTATAAAACTTCCTAACTATTTGAGCACTGCCATTTGCTAATGAGTGATGGAGAAAACCTCAAACATGTTTCCTCTGCCAGAAACAAATTTACCTTGACATTTTCTTTTGGTTTTAGAAAATAAAAATCACTCTGATCATATTACTTGGGTCCTAGAATATACAGCAAAGAATCTGAGGCCTTTGCTTTCCATTTACCTTGCCCTCAGGTATTTAAATTATTTTTTTCTTCATTTCTTTCTCCCCTCTTTCATTCTTACTTCACATTTATATAACTTTCCTTCAAAGCTCCCCAGTGTCTCCATATCTTCTCAGGTGTGTCTTGCCAGTTCCATCACATAAATTGCTTCCAAATTCCATTGCAAATCCTGCCCACCTAGTAACAAGAAATTCATTTTTGGTGCTTTTTCTAATTTTGGAGAAATTAAATGGAAATACATATTTCAAAGCATTCGTGACAGGCAGACTATCAGTCTCTATATGCATTCCTTGCAACTTATTTTATGTTTTCAGTGCGTGCTTCCAACATCAGATCAAGCTTTGACAAATGTATCTTCAACAGTTTCCTTCTCCTAAAAAAAGACGATAGGAAAAAGTTGGTTTATTTTTTTAACAGAGTAGGGGCTATATACTGAAACCATATGTGGTGTTTCTACTTGGGAATATGCAAAGATTCCTTGGTTTTAACTGACATCACATACACAATAAAACATGACTTTTTCTCTGTGAATATTGACTTGAACTGGTTGCTTATAGAGATTCACTTTTATTTTTCATATTTTATTTGTGTTGCAAGGAAATCATTGAAAAGCAAACACACCTTGTCTGTGAGAATAAATCATTTTCCCCTTTGCCTCAAAACAAAAAGATACTTTGAACAAATCTGCATTTTTCTGATTTTTAACATTTCCTCTGTTGAATATAAAAATTTTAAACATTCTTCACTTGGGTAGCCATGGGAGTTAGGGAAAACCAATGACATTTAACAACTAACCTGAAAGTTGTAATATTTATGTGACTGGATAAGAGGATGGGTGGCAAATCCAGCTGCTATGCCCTACACCAGTGAATGACAAAGTAGCCATTGGAGTTCATGCAGGATTATTAAAGGGATACTGAGAAAACTAAAGAGCTCTGACCTATTACATTTATGAGGCTGAGCTGCTCTTTTAGGTTGCTAAGATTCAATCAGCCATTAAAACTTTGGTTTTTACACCACAGGTGCAATCCCCAGACTCCATGACTCCTGTGGTTTGAGGCACAGAGATGGTGGGAGTGGAGAATGCAAATGAGAACACTTACTGGAATTTCTCTGCTTTACAAGAATTTTGGTAAATATAGATCTGAACACTTATGCTCAGCACCAACTTTTATGGATTTGATCACTTCCTCTGGATTCAATGAGCTCTTCTCATGACTTATATTTTGGAAGTTAACTGCTAGAGGTCAGAACCTGAGGTAGTTCAAGGCTATCTGAAAGGTGTAAAATAGTCTTTGAATATGAACATTTTACCCTGAATCTCCCAGACTGTGAAATCCTCCTTTCTGAAGTAACATGAAAAAAGGCCTCCACTGATTCTCCATTCTTCCATGATGGAAGAGTGAATCATGTGACAAACAGAAACCAACAGAAAGCCCTGGGAAAATGAACAACTTTTCAAAACACTAATGATGACAGCTCCAATTTGAAGGCACTGAAAAAATAAACATTAAGTAGAGGAAACTAATCTCTATTCACAGCATTCTCACAAATTAAAGGTTAAAAACAGGCAGTGCAAACTTACTAGCAGTTGCCAGCTCATATTCAAAACCTTATCATATCAACTTATTCTTTTGAGATAAGTCACCACACTCACCCTATACACAAATCTTGCTTATTTTCCTTTGCTGTTTATTCACCTTTCTGGCAGTAATTAGCAAAGGCCTGTGACTGGCTCAGAGAAAACTGAAGACATAAAACAGGAGCATGAAGTGAAATGAAATTTCTATTGTTATATTTATACCTTCCTCTTACATTTCACTCTACAAATTGGAACCAGGAAAAAAAAAAGCGTAGAGCTTTTTTAGATTCTTAATAATCTTTTCCTCTTTGTTTTAATTTTGTATATCACATTTGAAGTTTTTTCTGCATTTTGTCCTTTCTCCACTCAGTTGCCTCTGTTTACAGAAATTCTGTTCTGTCTAAATATTAGACTATGAGTTCCTAAAGGTAGCTAAAAATCTCTTAAACATCCCTTGAAGCCCCTTCTCCTGTGGATTTCTGCATCTATTAGTTGTCCTGATAGAACTATTTTTAAAGCATTAGTGAAAGGATCAAGCTCAGAAAAATAATTTCAATAAAGGTCATAGTTACTTGTTTTGGTCCAGGTTTAGCCATATAAGCACAGCATAAGTAATTGATCCAGCATATTTTAGGAAGGCATTCAGGAGATCAAACAAGAAGGAACATGACATCAGAGATGGAATATGGCAATAACCTCCAAAACCAGCTTTATTCTCAGGGATTTTAACAGGGAATCTCACTTTCCAATTTAACTGCTTAGAGTACTTACCTCTCTCTTTTGCTGCTTTTCCTGCCATCCCTGGGGCGTCCATGAAATGAAGCATTAAAAAAACTCCAACAAACTATGCAATTTACAGGAAACAAATGACTTGTGATTCATAGCCTGGTATCTTGCTTCATACTTAATTGATTCCTGTTAGGCATAGCAGGACAGTAGTATTCTGCATTTTATGGCCTAACAGAAATGTCAGCCATCTGTTTGCACCTGCTGAAGTTGCTAGGGATAAGTACTACAAATCCTGGCAGCGTCTGGGCCTGGATTTCCAGAGCAAGAAAGCATTTTTTGTTGGTGACTGTCAGCATGAAGGCGTTAATAACAAATGTTAGAGACATGTTTGAGAGGGAATGCTCCCTCCAATCCAAACAACATGATCATTCTCATCTAAACCTAACCTTCAGAAGGACTGAACAGATATTTATTTCTTGCAATTTTGCTGTTAAGCTATGGCAGATGAACTAAAGTGTAGAGTCGATATTACTTGGGACAGATGGGAAATTAGCATGTCATAAAATTAATAAAAAAGTGGTTGATGATGCTGTCTGCCTCAAGAAAATAATTACATAATGATTGCCTCCTTTGAGAATACCAACAAACTAGTTAGAGAGCAGCCAGTTCTCTGATTTACCTATTAGTAATATTTTTAGGTATTTGATATCCTTCAGATAAGGTGTTTTGTACTGTCAATTTATTCCGTTAAGAGTTCCAACCCTTACCTTTAAATTTTTAGATGTCTTGTGTAACTGAGCCATAGTGAAATCCAACTTATGAACCTTGTTTCAGATATTTGCTCTAATTTAGAAGCTGATTATTTTCTTTCAATATTTCTCATAATGGTTAAAAAGTTGTACAAAAATATCTTTTCCTAATAGATCTAATTGTTTCCATACAGCCTAAAAAGTGGTGGCATTCAGCAAATTCATAAATGTTTGCCTTTTTCTTTAGCAAGTGAGATACTGAGTGCTAAAAATAGGTGGTTAGAAAGTAACCAGTTATGTATTTTCTGGGCTAAATGAAAAAGACTGGTTAGGTAGAGGATCCTGAGTACAACAAATGTAAACAACCAAAGGCAACTGAAATTCTTGGAACATATTATTATTCCTAATAATTTTTAAAGTGTACATTCAGAATGAAAATTTAAACATAATCCCTTTTGGAAGCTACATACAACAGCATTTTGGTTTACTTCCTGCTCCACTGCATGTCTCAGATTTTTAGAGGCATGTCTAAAATGAGGGACATGTAGCATGTCTGTGGAGCTGACACTGGAGTGTAAGGGCCCATGAACTTACTCATCCCCTGGAAGGGAGATCTTGGCACACTCCCGTGGGACAGTTTAGACCCAACCATTTTATCGAACTGGACTAATTCCAGAGGAGCTGCTCTTTCCCACCTGCCCACTTTTCACAGATGAGCTTTAAAGCTGTAGAGATGAAAGTACCTAATTTACTTCACTGCAAACTTTGTCAGGTTGGTTCAAATCAATCTCATCTGCAATTTAAACTAAAGAAGCTAGCTTTGCAATGAAATAAATGATCGATGTTTATGGAGTTCTGCCTGGGTTTGCTGTCTACCAGCTGTGGGAAACTATCCAGTACCTGAGGGATAGTATAAGCTGCTAAATTGAGACGTAGTGAATGAATCAGGATTTTTCTCTAGAATCCACAAGTGTTCTGTCCTTGTGCTAATGTTCAGATATTAAACTGAGGTCTAATAATCCTTTGATGTGCTCTGGAATTATAAATACGTTCAAATCTGAAGTTTAAGGACACTGGTGCATGTGAGGGTTGTCATTAATATATTATGCATTGTTAGCAATGGAAAAAATTTTTTTAATTACCTTTCTATTTCTTTTTCTGAGGACTCTTCTTCTGTCCTTGGGTAACAAAGATCACTATACCTTATGACCTATTCACAAAGCTAAATAACATAACACAGAAGAGACAATGCACTTGACATCTCCTTTGTGCAAGAAATTCAATGCTAAAAGCTGCAATGAATTAAGTAATTCTCTTGGGAGTGATAAACCACAATTACAGAGAAATGTTACTGCAAAATAAACCTGGAGAAAAAGATAATGTTTATAATATAAATTCTATTTATTTGCAGTTTTTAAGACTTTTATTTTTATTTGGGAAAAGAGGAAGTTTCCCTACAAATGTTCTCCTTTTGGAAGGAGGGAGCTCCTTCACCAGTTCTTAGAGAAGCCCTTGCAGTGGCTCCAGTGAAGCTTGCAGTAGGCTGTCCTTGGATGCTAACTGTGAAAGCAGTAACAAATATCTACCTGCTTCTCATCTGCCTACAACTATCCATCATTCTAACATAATATAATCAACTACTAGATGAACTCAAACAGCAACAAGTCATCAGAAAGGCAGGGGTAAGGAAAGCTGGCTAGCTCAGGTCAGATAGCACAGCTCAGGATTAAAGAGACAAAACAAGTTAATGTATGCAAGGAGGAAACAAAGTGTTTTGATCAGGTAAGCATTCCCTGCCACAATAGAGTGGGGGAGCCACTTGCCCTCTCCCTTCTCTGCTCCCTTTTACAGTCAGACCTTGAAAGCTGTCAGATGTACTGAAAGGTGGGATAATCATGTGTTTCTGGAAAGGACCAAAATATCTTCTGTGCTCCCCTAACAGGACAAATAAATGATGGTGATCTTTGGCAAAGTACAGGCCTACCCCCATGTCACGAGAGCAGAGTCTCTCAGAGGAGCCAGAGGGCTGCTGACAGAAGCGAAACCAGGGGCTTTGCTCTGCGCTGGTTTCTACCATGTTCTGTTCAGTGTGCTCAGCTTACAACAGACCCTCTCCTGTAGCAGTGTCTATACCCCTTGTTGAAGCCCTGTGCTGAAACCCCCCTTGTCAGGGCCCATCACAGTCTCTCTGGTACTGCCTCTAGGCCGAACGGAGGAGGATACTTGCGGATACTTGCTATGATCAGCAGCATGATTGACACTTTTCTGTTTCAGGTTACATTCACCTGGGAAGTGGGGAGATTCTCAATGGAAGTCTTCTCAGTGGAAAGAGTGTTTTCCTGAAAATCCTTTTCTCTTAAAGCTCTCCGAAATTTTCAGCTTCTGCAGGTATCTCTGATTCCCCTGTTTACTCAGGACACAGATAGAAACTTTTTTCCCTAGGTATAGAAGGGGGACTAACAATGCTGTCACCTACAGCTGGGCCAAACCACTCCCCAGCTGGAAGTTATAAACCACAAAACTCAGCTGGCAAAGGGGAAAGTCAGAAGTGCTTTTCTGTACCAGTGGAGTCAAATTAAGTCAAAAAGGCATAAAGAACATGAAGGTTTGGGCATTGGGCATTGCAGTTCATGAAGGCACACCCAGGTCACAATTTTATGGAAGCAAACAATTTCTACATGGGAGTAGTGTGTCTCAAGATACTTAAACTACTCCAGCTCTTTTCAAAAGGAACACGCGACTATTCCCTGAAATCTGATACTCATCGTAAGAATGAGGGGTCAGATTAATGATCCAAATGTAACGTCACTTAAGCTAAGGACTGTCCCAGCACAGTCACCTTAGACACACAGGTATATAAACACACACCCACTTCAAAGCTTTCCTGAAGATTGACAGATTCTGTCAACTTTGCATACACAGATGACATTCAATCCATTTTTCCAACCAGTTCCCAAAGGTCTCAGTCATTCAAGATTTATATCTTAGCTTGTTGATGGAATCCACTTTATTTCTGGCAAAGAAATACTGAACAAGGAAATTGGAGTTAAGCAGCTCACAGAAATATGAACCTAACTCTGAGGAAAAGATTTTGTGCCATATTTGAATTTATCTGACAAAGTTAAAGAAAAGCTATTTCTATACCCATTTACTGGTACAATCAATGCAATGGGAGGCTGAAATAAGGAATACAGGATGTCTGTATGCACTTTTTTCCACATATCAAGGCAATGATTACTCGAAGACCATCCTCATATCACACATTTTCAACAATTAGTTTTTTCAGGAAAAGCAATTCACTATTCACGGAACTTGTTTGTGAGATATAACCATATATAGTTTTCTTGAGGAAATTCTCACTGAGTCCTCTCAGCTCCAAAGAGTGAAACAGAAGATTTTCAGGACCCATGACTTTTAGAAGCTCAAATATTTTAATGTTCTTTATACACTGGAAGAGCATAAGATAAGTAAGCCAGACTTAATTATAGGTTATTGATGTCATTGTTACTGAGAAAGAACAAAGGGTTTTTTTATTATTTATATTTTAAAAATATTTCTTTGCCTCTTCTAGAAAGGCTTCAAAAGCAAGACTGAAGTTCCTATGACTTCTCTTTTTTTAAAGCATTTTTTTTTACTTCTGTGCAGGATGATACCCTTGGCCTTTTTGTTTCCTGACAAGACTGTGCAGTGAGGTAATTTTTTTTCTGTGGGGAACATACAGATGTTCCACCTTGCATGGCATTACTAGTTAACCTCTTATCACATCAAGGTGCCAGCAAGCTGCTCCACTGCCAGTCTCTCTCTGAACATAACCCACAGCAACAGTGATGAACATCATGAGAAATGTACAACTTATTAAACTGGAAGTCAACAGAATCACTGATCCTTGTGAAGGGGAATAGATATCAGAAGTTTTGTGCTGGCTTTAATTCTCATCACAAATTCAGCTATTTCCCATTACTCTAGAGATATAAAGGGGAGAGTCTGAATAAAGTTTAGTCCTTTGTAGGACCCAACAGTAAAAACCTTCAGCTTATTAAAAAAATTAATTCAGTTTGGCATATTCTGTCTGTGTTTAACCCTTCTAAAGAATTCTGATGTAAAGGTCACTTTTAATTTCTTAACAATATCTCCCAGAACAGACTATTTAAGAATGACAGAATCTCCAATACTTAAAGCCAATGAATATATGCAATATATGCATGTCACTAAATTTAAGCATTTGTATTAGATTTAAAACAAACAGGCAGCTTACTAACCAGATCAGTACAAAAGCAGTTTCTGTAATCGAGTTGGCACCAGTTCACAGAAAATATAATTTGAAAAGGTTCACATTTAAATGAAACTTGCTTTTCATGCTCAAATGTCATTCCAAACTCCAAGGATGAGGTATTAACCCTTCATTCACTTTGATTTAATGAAACTCAGCACTTAGCTTGAATAACCTTGACTGCATTTACTCATCAAAATATAAAATTAAACAAAAGACCCTGTATTGCAATCACTTAATTCTAAGAAATACCAACCAAAAGTATATGGATAAACTTACAGTTTGCAGTTAAACTTGTGCCCTCAGCCTTCTTCATGGGTGGGGCACCCTCATCCCTGACTTTATCAATTGTGTCTTCAAAAATGAGCTACTCACCCCTTTCCAGCAGTGTTTATCCCCACATTTGGGAAGCCAGACAGCCGGGGGATGTCTGTCTCCCCAAAAAAGGAGCCCCTGGGCAGTTAGGGCAGCTCCCCTTCTAGCTCCCCCCATCATGCATCTGAATGGAGGAGAGAATTAAGCTCTCTTCCATTCATTTAGAGCTCTGCTCCAGATAATGCTGACAAAACTATTCCAAATACAGAGCTTTTTTATCTCATTGCCATCCAGAGGGACTCGGCTAGTCCAAGGTAAAATGACCCCAACGGGAGTGCACAGGGTAATCATATGTTAATCCTCTTCCTACAATCAGTCAGACCACTAGAAAATATGCAAACATATACAGGCACATAAAATGTGTGTAGGTAAGTACAGACTGAGTACACACAGACATCTATCTACACACATTGGCATACATATATATAGATATAGATATAGATATATACAAACTCATGCACATTTGTGCCTATGTCTCCAAGCACAACCTGATTTGCCTCCAATTCTGTCTTTCTGTGAAAACTATAGAAGGAAATGGAAGGTGGCTTCTGGTGTATATATATTTATATGCATACATACATATGCTGTATATCAGCATATTCATACTGGCAGGAATATTAGAAACCCAGAACAATTTGTGTCTTTACTTTCCACTTTGCCGCATAGCCACCTTGTTTTTTCATGAGCACTGAACCCAAAAACTGTCAGGAAGAGTGGTCTGATACCTGCCTGCTGCTCACAGTCAAAAGCAGCAGGTATTAAAGGACACAGAGGTTGATGTGTGCAAATTTGTTCGCAGTGTTAGAGGTAGATGTGTCTTCTGTGAGCTCTATCCATGATGATCCTATATAACTTCCAACAACGGAGCTGAAGAGCTCTAACAGTTTCCTCAACACTAAGATTTCTTTTATGAGATGTAGAGCTTAAATTGGCATTTCTAAAACCACCACCAAATACTCTTACTGGGTACTGTCCCAGTGGCAGAGTGGTCACGCTGACCTGCCGAGAGCCACTTTGGCAGCACCTGGTGCTCTTTGCTTCCATGGGCTCTCTTCATTCTTCAGAACTGTCTGCCTGAAAATTTTTTTAACAGGATGGTACTTCTCATTAATGGAGCTTTTGAATTACTGAAAGGCTGTGTAACATTTAATTAGTCTTTATCTTTACAAGTAATAAAATGAGTACCTTTAGGTAAAAGAAGGCAGTCTCTGGCGTGCTGCTGGATAACAGCAAGTTTTTGATTTTCTATTCAAACAGCTATCAAACAGATTATAATTTTAGCTTCATTATTTGGCTAATTCACATTTCCTTAGAAGACATATGAGAGCAGGTTTATAAATATTGCAACAAAGAAATTTGGAGTCAACAGCCAACAGGTTTTGAAGGTGACAGATCAGAACAATACTTGTAAAAATACAGTTTGTATTACCTGTAAACTGTTTGGTGTTAGCTAGTTTCATTTAAATAGAAATATTCAAGGACTTCTGGTATTTTTGTAATTTATCTGTTGATTATTGACACACCACATCTTTGATTTGAATCATCTTCAGTATGACCATATAAGTTTCAAATGTTAGAGGTCTCCTTTCAAAATTTATCAAAGTTTTTACTTTTTCAACCAACCTGACTGCAAAACAAAACAAAAACCCCACAACAATAATATGAATTTTAGAATTTCAAATTTAGTTCAAATACAGTATCAAGACTGGCTTCTCCCAAAGGCATATTGCTATTTCTCAAACCATCACTGTAAAATTTTCTCTCTGAAAATCTATCTCAAATGTCATATAAACTAGAGTGAAGCCTTTTACCACATGAAAGATATTTGCTTACTGATTTACATCAGTAAATTTACATCAGTAAGCAAATGGCCAGGAGTAGATTCTTGTTTAGTACCTGTATAGAAGTAGTGAAGTAGCACTGTGCTACTTGGCAGGTTTGGGTCCTTTTAGGGAGAGACACCCACGGCGGCCATCCTGATGAACTTGCTGGAGGTTCTGAGTTAATAACAGAGAAGAATTTCATGGGACAAAATGTAACCAACTGTGTGAATTGACACAGGCAGGTGACTGGGACAACTGTAAAACCGGGGCTGAAATGCAAAGAGCAGATTTATTTCATGACCTCGCAAACTGGAGGATCCTGAAGCAACACCCGGACGGTGACACAGGAGTGGGAACACCATCTGTGATTTCCTCTGTGTGTTCTGTGACCTCTGAGCTTTCATCTCTCTCCCAAAACAGGGAGCTCAGGTGTGTCCGTGAGAGTGCCTCCAAATCCCTCCAAACACTGATGTTGTCTTTACACAGAGATTTTACTTCTCAACACAGAGAGAGGACAAACAGCAGTAGGCATAAAGGTGTGGGGTTTCCTACACTGATATTTTTCAGGCCTTGGTATTCCCAGCTGCAAGGTCACTTGAGGAAATCTACACCCTCCTCAACAATCTTCTTCTTTTAACCCTTTCCTCCCAACACCAATCTATGTGGTGCTTGAGTTTAAAACTGTGACATATGCAAACTGTACATAATGTAAGGTAGATTGGGGTAATCTCCCTTTTTGTGAAATTTCCCTAGAGGCACGCCACAGGTCACATACACAAAATCCAAAAGTACATGTCAAGACATAGATAAATACACATATTACTATGTCCTTTGGACTCAGCCACACTAATTCATAATTCTGACTAGGATTCTCCAGTCTTTTAATGATCAGACTGAATAAATGCAATTAACATCCACTTTATGCGACAGAATTAATTTGATCTTGTCTAATTCAACTATTCAATCTATACACTGTTTATCAAACTGCAAGTTTGTCTCAATGCACTATTTGGTGCAGAATAAATACTACTTTTTAAAGTAATATGACGTGAATATTTTGTAACAATAACAAAGTGTGGCTAAAGCAATAACAGAACACTTGTATTTCCAATATACTAAGACACCACATGGAAAACAAAAGGATTTCCAGAAACCATTTCTGGTGACATATTGAGGTCACTGTGAATCTGTTTCTGGCAGCATGAGGATAACATTTGCAAATTCCTAACTTATGGGTGTTGTGAAGAAAAAAAGTGACTGATCATATTAAATAATTCTTGTGGCTAGCCAAGCTCATCTAAGTACTCCTAGTAATGCGCAGCACTGCTTCTGCTTGTCATTGCTGCTCATTTTGGACTGCTTATATGATAAACACTCCCTCCACCCTCCTGCTCACTGAAGAGCAGGTAATCTGTTTGAGTTCTATCTCTAGTATCAGTTTTGGGTTTTAAAAATTACATTCCTTTTCCTTTTTTACCCCCCTTTTGATCTGTCCACTTCACTGTTCCCCTCACCTTTCAGTGTAGTCCTTAAGGTTAATATTCCTCAGGATAGTAAAAGCAGTGTATTGCTTCAGTTTCTTCAGGAAAAAGAAAAATTAGAACTACAAGCATAGAAAACTTAATTATGTTGCTTTCTGTTTGACATTGGACAGCTTGCGCATGCACACACAAAATATCTCCAGCCTCAACACCATTTCAAAGATATTAAATGGGAATAATTCCCTGATCTCAATATTTGTAAAAATTTAAAACATGAAAGACAACTCTGTAGTGCAGAACAGGATTTAAATCGGTATTTTGTGTAAAAAGAAATTATGTTAGCCTGATATGTAGTAAATAAAATACATACTAGGTAAAAAATGCAACTTAGCAGTATGGTATTTCTTGACCTAAATATAGCAATCTTATAAATGATAAAATTTAATTTCATTTCTAAAAATCTCTAATTGCTATAGTCCAAAATGGAGGGACTTGTGTAAGCAAAACAATAATGGTAATGGCAGGTGACAAGACACAAATTATGCTACAGTGTTGACAGCAATCTCTCCACCTTTGGTTTTAATTTGTTTTAAAACAATGAGTTTACATTTTAAATGAAAGCTCTTTTTTTTTTTTCTGAGTGTGGAGTGACTCTTAAAATGCAACAACGTATGGCAAGAAAGAAGCCATCAGGATGAAAAGGAATTAATTTTCCCTGTCTTACTGTATTCACTGGAGCAGCCTCAACAATTTATTCTGTTCGGTTTTTTCCCTTCTCTGGGTTTTACATTCACATATCAGTTCAGCATCTTTCTAGCTAATGAAAAAAGAATGTATAAAGGGAACACTTTATTTCTGTTTGAACATGAAAGATCTGTGATACACGGCTGCTTTTTCCAGCATTTGGTCAATATCTGCAATAAACAACAGCTGGCAGTTTTTTGAGAGAGTCCAGTGGGCTCAGTGTAACCAGGATTTGCTAGACAACTTTTGCCTTAAACTTACGCCTGTGATAAATTATTTTTTAATCAATAGACACAGCCAGTAGACTTGTTTTTTTTTTTTTTCCTAGGAAGCCAAGAGATAGGAGGGAATATTTTAATATTAATAACATTCAATATATATAAATACAATTTGACCTAGGTAAAGGCCAAAAGAAATTTGAAAGCAAAAGCAAGATACAACTTTTATAAACATATATTGCAGCCAAAATTGTATCAACATTTTTAGTGTGTCATAAACTACTCTTTTTCTGAGAGCTATAGGCATAGAGGGAGAAAATGGTCAGTTATTCCTTACTTGGTCAAGGTTTGTTACTTTTCCAGTGTCCTTGTTCTCATAATTGTTTAAAGCTTTTAAAAACAAGGGCATTATTTTAAATTTTATATTGCATAAAGCTGAATAACATGGAAAAGTCTAATGAAAATGGAAATTGTTAAAGCAATTTACTACTGTAAAAGGTGAGAGGATATTGGCTTCAGACTTGTTGAACAAGTATTAACCACAAGAATCTCAAGAAATCTGCCATTTTAGCAGAAAACTGCCTTTTTAGTTTAAATATGGCTCAGTGTAGTGCAGAAGATGAGAGAAAAGTTCTCATGAACAGAGAAGGCACAACATAACTTTACAACTAATTATTAAAAAGAAGACACAGTTAGAAATACAATTATTTGCTACCTTCACCTTAGGATCATTACTGCCAAGGTAGACTAATAACACAATTACTTTCATAAGAAGTTTTTATTTTGCTGAATTAACAGAAACTGGTAGATGTACAATTTAATATGCAAATTAAAAAAGGGAGTTGTAGAATTCTGGCAAGAATTCCCCTTTTATTTGTGTGTGCTCATTATTTTGAAAGGAATCTAGATACATATCTTGAACTTAACTAACTATTCTTTCTTTCTATCAGGTAATGGCTTCTCATCATAATTGTTACAAATTGAGATTTCCAAAATTGCTGAAGGGAGTTAAGTGTTCAATTCACTGTGAAAGCCAGAGGGAGGAAAGTGTGTTACACTGAGTTTGAAATTCAAATGTTCACCCTCACACTGTGAAACAAATGCCACCTGGATTTTAATTAACCCTTTATATTAAAGGACTTGAAAGCATTTATGAAATCTTTCATATTAAAAAAAACCCACATCCTTTGGATTTTTTGGTAAAAAGACATTGCCATCTAAGAGGTTCAGATTCTTTTGGTAGTTCTTATACCTTAATCTGTCAGTTGAAGACTTTCAGTATTACAACAGTACTTTAGAATGTTTAAAAATATATATATTAAAAACAACGGAGGCATGGCATATTCTTTTTAATGTTATAGGACTCTAGAACCATATTGTGTTTCAAAACAGATTTCAAGTTCAACTGTAAGATACTTCTTCCCTTTATAAGGTTTTTAATGTGTATTTTTACTGTGTATTAGTGAAAAAACAAAGCATATGAAATAGTTTCACAGATGTGTGATTGTGCTGAAGGACAATTTTGGATATGGGAGGATCAAGTGTTACTTGAAGCTTAGAGGATAAATTGTTACCTGAAATATGGCAGTCAGAATCTAGTCCTTGCTTGCCCGATTGGACGTTTTTCATTTCAGCATTTAATTGAATTTTGTTCATTTAAAATTGGAGCACATGCTGAAAGCTGATTTTCCTACATCCCAGCTTGAATTATTAAGCACCCAAGCATAAGTAGTAATTTTTTTTTCCCATTAGGAGAATACCTAAGTTTGACCTGAAGACCAGACTTGAGGTCTGCAATGTCAGAAGCTTCATTTTTTTGTTATCTGCTGACTCAACAAAATACCAAAACCTCTCTGAGTGTCAAGGTTCTTAATGCAATGTTTGGAGATTGTTTTAAATGGCCTGCTATTTTTACTGTCCATCTTCCAACAGGAAATGCTCTTGGAAAACATTGCTTCATTTCTGTTGGGGTCCCTCCCCTGCCATGGAGCCCTGGGAGAGGGGCCCTGAGGGGAGACACGGGGTTTCCCTGCCCCTGGTCACCTTTGTTTCCCATTGGTTGGTTTGTGTTTCCCGGTGTGGCCAAGGACCCTCGGGTCCTGTGACTGCGGAGTTCCTGAGCTGAGCCCCGGCCATGCGGCTGGAGAAATAAACATCTCTGAAACATCTACCACGAATCTGTCCATATATACTTTGTTTCCACGGGACTCCTGGTTTGAAATATGCTTGTTGCAGTAATCCCCGCTGCAATAAACTGGTGGAGGAATGCGAGCAAGATACCGATCCCTGAAGAAGATTCGTGAGTAACATAATCACTCTAGACCTCTCTCTTCTCATTTTGGTTTGGATATTCTCTCTGGACTATGGAGGAATTGTGGGAAATGGGGCTCTCTGAGCCACAGAGAAAAATGTATCTAGAAGTTAAAGGAATCCTTGAACAGCAAAACAAAAAAGTAATGCAACCGGGAGATCTAGAACACTTTTTCATCTGGCTTTTCAAAAGGTTCTCCTGTATTTCTCGAGACTTACTTTTTAATATCGAACCTCCTGTGTCTTGTGAGGGGTGTTTCTGGGACGAGATCTGGGATAAAGTATGGGATCAAAGAGGAGCTTTCCGTGCATACCTTATAATCAGGGAAGCTCTTGAGGAGCATTTGTACGGTCCCATTACCCCTAAAGCAGAGGATCCTACTTATCCCGTGGCCGAGGCCGCACGGCCGCCATCCCTGTGGCACATGACTGCAGCTGTTCCGGCGGAGGTGCCTGCGCTGGATGCGCCCGGCCCCCTCGGGAGCACGCGCCCTATTGCAGACCCCATCCCTGCCTCGGGGTCCCCGGCCGCGCGACCGCGAGTGAGGGAGTGATGCCGCAGGCGCCGCGGGTGCCGTGGGCCACGAGCAGCCAGGAACCGGGCATCGGCGTGGCAGGCCGCTCTGAGCACACGGCTCGGAGAGCCCTGCGGAGGGAGAAGCGGCGGTTTCCACAGCGACACGAGAAGCCGCGCAGCGCCGAGCCGGAACGGGGCCGCACTCAAAGCAGCGTGGAGTTGGCGGAGCAGAACCACTCACAGGGCACGGGGCCAGCGGCGATGGCAACGCGGGGCCGCGCAGCGCCCAGACACGTGCCGGAGCAGCGCCGCTCGGAGAGCGAGGAGCAGCCGCAACGCGGGGGCCCAGCCGAGACGTCGGAGTCGGCAAGGCGGCAGCCATGCGGGACCAGCAGCCACGACAAACACGCAAGCACGGGATAGGAGGAGTTGTAGCCACAAAAGTCACAGGAACTGTGAAATGGTACAATGTAAAAAACAACTATGGATTTATAACACGAGATTATACAGCGGGAGATCTATTCATCCATAGAACTGCCATTAAAAGGAATAACCCTAAAAATTACCTGCAAAGTGTAGGAGATGGGGAGGTTGTACAATTTGATATAGTGCAAGGAAAGAAGGGTTTACAAGCAGCGAATGTTACTGGGCCTGGAGGTATTCCAGTCAAAGGCAGCCGTTATGCACAAAATTATAAACAATATCCATCCCTGCAATTTCCCTACCCACAGCCTACTTTCCCCTTTTACCCTCTACCCAATATGAACCCCTTCCTAAGTTTACCCTATACCCAGTTTATTCCTAATCCGTTTTTCACCCCATGGCTTCCCTATACAATTCCATTTCCCTACAATTCCTCTCTGCTACCGAGGGGGAGATGAAAAGCGGGAGGGAAGAAATTAAACCCTCTCCTGCCTCAGTTTCCCCACAAAGCATGCTCAGAGAGTTCTGTCTCCCTTCTGTCAGCCCTAAGATGTTCCACAGAATCTGTTAAGACATTTAAAGACTCAGGAGGGTGGCTTGTTTTGTCTTGAAACAGTTCTTGTTATGTTTATCCAGTTGTTTTCATTCTCCTTTTATTAAAATAAAACGGGTGAGGTGTTGGGGTCCTTCCTCTGCCATGGAGCCCTGGGAGAGGGGCCCTGAGGGGAGACACGGGGTTTCCCTGCCCCTGGTCACCTTTGTTTCCCATTGGTTGGTTTGGATTCCCTGATAACGCCAAGGACCCTGGGGTCCCATGACTGCGGAGTTCCTGAGCTGAGCCCCGGCCATGCGGCTGGAGAAATAAACATCTCTGAAACATCTACCACGAATCTGTCCATATATACTTTGTTTCCACGGGACTCCTGGTTTGAAATATGCTTGTTGCAGTAATCCCCGCTGCAACACATTTCATACTCTCTCCTTAAGACTCACGCATCCATTCTGGGTTACTGACAGAGGATTCCCCTGGAAAACTCTACTGGAGGTAGGAAGGGACTTGTTTTATCTCCTTAAGATACATGATATAGATTTCTTATAAAACAAACTTGAAGGAAGAAGTCTGCTCTATTTTCTTCTATTTTTCTAGACAAGGCCCAAGACTGAGTTGAAGCTGGTTTTTTAGGCATCCTGAGAGGTTCTTTTTAGTCACCACCATTTTAAGACCATGCCTGCACAAATATGTGGAAGCACATACAGCAGACTTGATGTTCTGGTTCTTCCTTACATCCTTACATGAAAATAGTTACTATTACTGCATTTGTGGTGAAGCTCAGCCTTGGATAAGGCGTCTTTAAATCTGTAAATCTGCTCAGTCTTCTACAAAGTTTTAATTAGATATGCTAAAAAGTCAATTTATCAATACCTGGGGATTCTTCTGATTAAAAAGGAGGCACCTAAGGAGGTCAGGTGTGTCCAGAATTAGGCAGTAGCTGAGGTGGATTTCAGGATTACAGTTAGGTGTCTGAGATTGGTCTTCAAGCATCAAGTTGCTTCTTTTCAAAAATGACTATATGGACAAAGTGACCCTACTTTTACAGACAGAAAGAATTTTGTGGAATATGTCCTCAGCAATGTAATGAAATTTATGAATTTCCCCAACTGGCATTGGTAAAGGTTAGAACCATTTCAATCAAATGGGATAAATATTGGATCTTACTCTGCCAGGTAAAAGTGCGCATCACTGTGATTTGTGCTTTCAAAACCTTGAAGAAGTACTTCACTTATGAAAAGTGTAGCACTGCAGCTTCCCCATCCCTGTCTCCAGGTGTGGGACATATTCTACTGCCTTTCTTCAGACTCATCATCAGGCACTTAATAGAAAGGTGATGAAGTGATGAGAATTAAAGAATGAAAGTACTAATAATCCTAGATATCCACAGAGTCCTAATAGTGCTTAGCAACATCATATATTTCATGATATTCGGAAAACCAGTGGATGGCAAATTTAAGATTTACTACCTGTTTTGAAAAAAATTCCCCAGGTTTTCAGTTTTTCAGTAGCTACTATGCTCAGATATTTTTCCTTTTTCTTATTTCTGGTATATATTTTACTTCTTCACTTCCCTATGCCCTGATCCTGCTGGATACTGTTAGAATTTTCACAGCTATAGGATATTTTCAGGCCAAAATGACAATAGGTGCAAAACTCCTCTTTAATTTTCTCCTAGTGTTTTCAGTTGTCATGGGATCAGGTCTTGGGAGATGAATATTATTGGATCACATATTCTTAGGTGCCAAAGGCCTAGATCCTGGAAAAACAGATCTCATTAATTAAGAGCAAAAATCTGAATTTCTGAAAATAATTCATGTTGCTGTAACTTTCAGCAGGTTAACAGATATGGCTACAAGGATACCTACAAAGAGGCCTTATCTCCCTCTCTGACCATTTTTCATGCAATTGACCATAAAATAGCTCAAAATTGGAAGTTATGGGGCTTCATTAGTGGTCATAGGACTGTATTAATGCACCACTTCTCTTCAAGCTAATTAGCCCTGCTAAACACTTTGAGTACTGTCCAGGCATAAATTACTGCAAATACTTATTCCGTATGAAAATATTAGTAAGTACAATGAAAAAAAAGAATCACTTCAACATGCCCTAGAGCCTTTCTTTTATATAAAATTCTGTGTCATCATCGAGTTCAGGCTACTGTTGCCGAGATCATATCTGTTACTTAAGTACAACCAGGGAGTGCCAGCTACCTCATGTATTACCAGCAATCTGAGAAGTAATGTTCTTGTCAGGAGGAACAGCTGCTCAATTCATCTTACTATGCCCAATCACAACCTTGTATAATAATGCTGTGCTCCTCCAGAGAGGAACAGAATGTTTCCTTTTGTCTTCATTTAGTGTTTGCCATTTCCCCTTCATAAATAATATGCTGCAGTTAGGAACCCTCATGCTGGTAAAATTAAAAAATTGTTTTCCCTTTGGCATCCAAGGACCTGCAAGACAACATGAAGAACTGGAGCATGTGACCCTTTTCAACAAGAAAAAGCTGAAAGGCTGCAGTTTAGGCTTGGCTCCTAATTTGCCTTTTAATGAATGGTGCATTTGTCTTCTAGCACATACACACTATTCCTTGCTCTGGTGGTGTCCCTGCAATACCTGTGGGGAACCTACAGCCAGGGAAGAGCGGTCTTTGCAATGATATATCTTACTCTGAGTATGCAGAGCTGCACAGGAGGCTGCTACAACCCTGGCAGCCTCCAAGGAAATATTATTCATTATGTATTTACAGTTATTGGATTAAAACTCTGTAATGTGCTCTGTTCAATTAATAATAATACAGAGCGGAATGAGCTATGAAATGCATTGTGCCTTTTAAAAGATCTAATATAAGAAAAGACAAGCAGTTTGTCCTAATGAATGCATCTAATTGGTGCACTTTATTATAAAACACTGGAACAGCATTTTTCACGAGGCAGTTCTATTTGTAACAGGCTGTCTTCAGCACGTCAGGGTGTAATAAATGTGCTACAGACTAGAACTGCTGATTAGTATTTCTGGAAGCCCAGGAAGTTAGTAGAGATTGTTTGCCACTGCAGAAAGACCTTCCAAATCCTCGCGGAGGGACCCGCAGCACTGCAATCCATTAGGGATATGCTGATGTGATTGTCCTTTTGGAGGCAGCCCGCTGGATATGCGTGTGAAGCCCTGGTACCTGAACAGCCAAAACAACAAATAATTGCTGGTACTTTGTTGTACCCCTGGTGACTTCCACAGTACTGATATATAAAAGGGGCTTTCACTAAATACTGCCTTCAACACAGCTTTCGCAGCAATAGCTTGAGACAGAGGTATGGTTTATGTATGACTGTAACTCACTGTCCACATCATCCTTTGTTCATTTTTGATGAATGTAAAGAGGAAGAAAGAAAGGATGCACATGCAAGATTTCTTTTGAGGTATAAGAAACAAAAAGCCCTAGAGGCACTTCTAAAAACACACCTGAAAGCCTTAGAGGAAAACAGGCAACAGTGAATATTCCTTTGGCAGGATCAGTATACAGAATGACATGACAGCATTCAAGCAAAATAGTTTAGATAATACCAAATCTATGCAGAAATCAAGTCCGTGCTGAAGAAATAAAAGACTATGAAAGGAGTGAGCTTTGACCCAGAGTTCTTTTGTTTTCCTCTCAATAACTAACAAGATTTTCAGGCCTTTAAATCCCAGAAAACTGAACCAATAAATGCAGTTAATTTTATTTTCATGTTTTTTGAAATAAAGGATACCCAAAAAAGCTTCCATTGTAAAGATAAACATGCTTTCAGGTGCAGGAGACACTTCTGTCTTTATGGGATGCCTTTTGGTCTCATCAGTAGCTTCATTTCCCTTGGTATTCACAGCTGAAAGGCACATCCCGCACTTCTCACTGGGGCTGGCAGTCTGTTAGCCTGAACCTGGGAATGTCTCCCAGCTTTATGGTGTTATTCAGCCTAACAGCATTAATCTGCCTTAATACAGTTTCCTATAATAAGATGGATCCACCCCATTACTTTTACTAATTTATCTGAAAGAACAGAGGCTTCCACACTGGTTGCTTGGGCATTGTCCTGGTATATATAGTGTTCAAATCCTGCTGATTCCGTGTAATGTAAAAGAATAAATTATGCAGCCATACAGGGAGAGTAGGACTGTGTATTTACCTTCATTAATACTCCTGTCCCTGACAGAGGCAACTTTATGATGAGGGAGTAGTACAAATGAGGTCATGGGTTATAAGCAAACACACTTTTCATGTGTATTTCTCTTAGGAGTCTGAGACAGAAATATTCCAGTAAGGAAAAAGAAGAAAGTAGGTGCAAGGCTATTGCATCCCTTTTCCTGTCACACAATGCACAAACTGGTTGTCCTCAGTTATCCTATTCCATTTCCACACCAACCAATGCTGAGAGACTAAGCTACAGGGAAACAGAGTTCTGGATGGCATGCACACCCCAGGACCAGGCTGTGCTGGCACTGCCAGTGGTGCTGAGGCACATGTGTATGATGTACAAAGTGGTCCACAGTGTGACTGTTTACTCGTCTCCAGTTCAGATTTTGGCTACGCTGGCTCATGCTGACAGCAGCAGCATTAGGTCAAGGTGAGAGCACCAGGTAGGCAGAACAGGTGGCCAGAAAGAGCTGAAAGGCTACTATTCAGCCATCATGGCCTGCAAATTGCTGCCTCCAGCAGCCCCTGTATTTTGTCTGGCAGTGTCCCCAGAATCCACTAACTTACAGAAACGGGATAGACTAAGCCTCCAAGCCTGAGAGTATAACACATCTGTCTGAAGATGTCCCTGCTCATTACAGAGGGTTGGACTGTAAAGGTCTCCTTCAACCCAAACCATTCTCTGGATCTACGATCTTACCCAAAAAGATTTTGAAATAGATCCAGCTGCAGCTGGACTGCTGAGGTTTTTCTGCTTCCTGGTGTGATACAGGGGATGCAGGGGATGCCTGCACTGTGATGGAAGAGGAAAGGTCAGCACTTTCTCTGTTGGCTAGGTAACCAATTCTTTCCTTTTTCTCATAGGCATATGATATCAAGAGTAATATCAAGCAACAAAATCTTGTGAAAACTTCACTGGAATGGTGAATAAGTTGATTAACGTGATAGACTAGCTTGGGTAAAAGATGATGGAGCCTTGGTTTGTCATGTTTATTATATTGTTTAATAAGCTAAGGAAATAAAGTTGAAATCGCGGAGTGTATTGTTTCGTAAATTAGAAAGATCTGAAAGGACCTTGACACAGGAAAAGCTGCATGCAAATCCTGCTTTGGTGTCACTCAGTCCTGGCTGCCCATTCTGGTCTCAGGATAAATCAAAGCATAATTCATGATATTGACAGGAAAATGGCAAAAACATACATATTTCACAGCATATTTGCTGTACTCCTGCTACACCTTTCTGCCCAAGGGTGGGTGTTGTGGGAATAATTATGTTGATTAAACAGGTCCCAAGTAACCCTGCAGCAGTGAGCTGTGCTGTCTTTGAGCCACTCTGTCCATCATCTGGACAACTATGATTTTCTGTATCTTTATCTAATTATCCATTACCTACTTTTCAGTCTATTACCCTCTGATACTGATTCTGATCTGTACATACTGTGTCCCCAGGTGCCTATGGCCTTCTGTTCTTCCACCTCAATCCCTGTTTAAGGGCAGCAGCCAGGACATGTTATGCGAGAAGGGTGAATGGGAATGAGTTTGGAAGGCTTTATCTTCATGCCATTGTCTCTTCATGAGGCCCTGGCGCATACATTAAAAGTCCCAAACATAATTTAATGCTGTGCCTCCCATGTTCAGAGTAAGACAACAGCCCTTGCAGATGATATGGCATCACAGGTCCCTCAGGAATCCTGATTTCATGGAGGAAATAAGTACTGCAAGAAATAAACTCCTCAGGAGAATTCTGAAATTCTTTGGGGACTTCAAAGACATGACTGTTCAATAGCTGGTGTATGGCCTCTTGACATTCAACAGACACCAAGGAGAAAAGCAAACCAAACCCAACAAAAACAAGAACAAAAGCCTTCTCCTTTGTGCCTTTGATGACAGGATATAAAAGAAATTGTGAGTTTCCTTTTTAAAAACAGTGGTCTTAATTAGGATTTCTTGCATGCTGGAAACAATCTCCTTAATATGTCGTAAATAAATTATAGATATTCTACGTACACAGTCAAAATACAAACTTGAATTAGCTCAGCGTGATGGAAAATATCTGTGTATCTTGTAAATCAAACTCTGTCATCTAAAGGCATATTTTGCCCTGCATTTTCAAGTGATTGAGCCTGAACTTAAATGTTCTCTTTTGGGTCAGAGGCTGGGATTGGCCTTTTGACTTGCCTTGCAAGAGCTTCCAGGCCTGAACTTTCTCAAGCATAAATGTCAATACAGTAGTCAAAGTGTTTGGTTGATTCCAGTTAAGACATATATGTATTTCCATATATGGGAAAAGATACATTTTAAAAAAAAGAATCTCCAAGTTGCGTCTATTATTAGAATATATGCCAACATACAAAACAAACTAAAACATAAGGGGGAGATTCCTCTACATGTTATCTCTGGAATACACACTGTACTGCAATTTCTGGAACAAGTGCATAATGCATAAATATTTGTGATGGTAGCTTATGAAAAGGACACACATGGTATATGATTATTACAAACTATTTCTTCTGTCTCTGAAAGGTTCATGATAATCTTTTTCCCCTCAGTGTTCCCGAAGAAAAGTACAGGATGCAAAAACAGATCTGAAATACAAGCGGATAGGTCACAATAAAATGGAAAATTATACATCAAAAATAGCTGAGAATTTTTTAGTAAAGGAACTATTATTTACATTTCAAATATTTTATTATCCCTTTGGTTTGAGCTAAAATTCAGGTTGTTTTTGCAGTAGAAGGGCTTTCAGAGCCTGCACAAATCTTCTCTAACTGAACAGAGGAAGAAATGAGTAAGAGAGGTGAGTGTGTGCTCAAATTTCCAGGTCTCTTGCAAAAATCAATTTATCCCAAAACAACCTAGTGAACCAACTATACTCTTAAATTACTGCTCCTTAAGCCAGCACTGTGAGTTTATAATGTACCAGCTACTGTAAACCAAACTGCTAAAATAACCACTTTGACTAACTTCCCTTCCCCTTAGTAAAAGACAAAGGTCCCTTGTGTTTTGGGAAGTGACTTCTCCATATCCCAAGTTTATTGTTTACTGAAACTGAGTAAATACATTTTAAAAGGATTGAAAGGTCTATTTCCTGGTAGATTACAGGGCTTGATTATTTGAAACTTCATGGGTCTTAATGTTCATTTTTCATAACTTCGTCCTAATTAGGATTTCTTCCCCCATGATGGTCCCTTTTTTCTGCGTAAGTGAATAAAAATGAACATTTTTATTACAGAATTTAAGCATTTAAATACAATAGTACAAATATGGTCTCCTGACAGGAGTAGTGAAAATGCCAAATATTAAATATACTTCACAACTAATGTATTTTGCTTTCAAAAAGTGAAAGCTTCATGACTATATCATCACACTATGTGGATTATTAATAGGATTTTACAATTTTGGGCTGGCTGGAGTGCAGGGCTAAGGGAGCTTCCCTCTGTTCAGACTACTAGATAAAATTAAGTCCCATGTGACCCACAGCACACTTTTTCCAATATACTTTACATAATTAATTTCCATATAAGTTATTGTTCATAAATACTGTGCATAAAAATTGAATTCTAAACTTACCTATTAATTTTGGTACAATTTGAAGAGACAGAAGACATTCGCTTGAAATTATGTGACCGTGGATGCAGGGAGATTGATGTCTTTGAATCTGTGAAGAAAATAAGGATTTCTGAGAATTTAAGGGTGTTTAACAAATATGTGTCTAACACCATCCCAGAAAAAGTCAAGCTTCTCACTACTGTTTTCATTAGGTGTGCTAAGCGGTTGTTCATCTTACAGCATTTCTCCTTTCTGATTGTCAACTGTTGCTATAAAAACCCAAGCCCAAATTCCAAGTGTTCAAATGGGGAATAACAGCTTATTTTCGTCACACATAGTTTAGTTTGGAAAATAGATTCCTCAGAAGAGTATCAATGTCCAAACAGTTGAGTAGTGGGGAAGTGAGCGAGTGAAGAGAGAAAACAGCCAGTATTGGTTTGTGCTGCCAGCTGTTCATACAGCATAATGGAACCCAAAAGTAAAGACATGCCCCTAAATGCTGGCTCGGCGCTGATCGGTACCATTGGGGTCACATTTGCCCATAAAGAAGCCTGTATTGGTGTTACTGAGCAGATGAATGTCACCCTAGTGGAGCCAACCTTCGTGCTAGGCTTCCAAGTACACTACTGCACCTGTCTGAGGCACAATACAGAATGAAGGATCAAGTTTCCCAGGCCTTAGTGGTAAAGGTCTATATACACACAACGTGAAAATATAGACGTCTATAAATAGACATAAAAGTACATCTCTGCCTTTCCTATATATCTATTCATGAATTCTAAGAAGGTGGTGCCATAGGTATGCATGCTTCTTAATACAACAGGTTCACTCTTGCACCAGTCAAGCCCATATGCTTCTGAGCCAAAAAACAGATGCCTGAGCCTGCTTTGAAGCCCACGACCCTTTAGAACTCAGACACCTTCAAAAAGAAACCTCTCCAACACCATATCTACATCCATATTAATGCATACGTACAGAGAAAGGCTGTGTGTGGCAGCCAGGCTCTTCTCAGTGGTGCCCAGCAACAGAACAAGAGGCAAAGTGGAGAAACTGGTGCACAGCAAATTCCACCCAAATATGAAAAAGAACAGCTTTACTGTGGAGTGAAGAAGAACAACTTTACTGTGCAGTGACTGCACACTAGAACAGATTGCCCAGAGGGGGTGTAGAGTCTCCCTCACCAGGGATATTCCAGAACCATCTGGACAAAATCCAGCGCCATGTGCTCTGGGAAGGCCCTGCTTAAGCAGGGAGGTGGTACCAGATGAGGCATGTAGTCCCTTCCAACCTGACCCATTCTTTGGATCTTTGATCAAACCATAAAGTTCCTAGATCTCAAGGGGGGGCCCTATAGGGTGTAAAACACTGTGGGTGTCGCCTTGCTTACGCCATAACTCCCAGTGGGGTTGTGACAGCTGCAACCACCTTGCTCTGGACTTTGGGGGATGGATGGCAACAGAGTAGTCAAGGGCTGTCTGGCATGGTGGCCAGACATCTTCCTGCTATGCAAATATAGGTAAAAGTCAATTATCTTACTCCATAAATAGTGGACAGCTCCAGGCCTGCTGAGCTCTACTGCACAGCGGCAGGCTGCATGCCAGGATCTCCCCTCCAGCAGGAATGCCTCCCAAGGTTAGTCCTTGAGGCTGAGAGATTTTTTGCCACACTAGAGTCTCTGCAAGTGATTAATAGCATGCTAAGCTTTGAAATCTTACCTAAGTGATATAAAGTATTGATTGTGCATATATAATCCTTTAGACATAAACCACGGACCATGTCTGGGACTAAGAGTGGATCTATCTGCACCCAGACTCCCCTCTGAGAAGGAATTTGGAAAACAAGGCCATCCGTTCTGAGCCTCATGACTCAAAGTAGGGTCTCCCAGACAGTTTTGTCTGAGCTTGTCTTAAATGCTGTAAATAACCAAGCATACCTTGCCACTAAATCTTCTCAAACCACTATCACATTTACCTCTGAACTTGCTTAACTCCCTCCTTTGTATCAAGAAAGTGTACTGTGTCTTCTTTGTTATGAGTGAAGTGCATGACTCTATCTGTGACACAGTCTCACATTGTTTCACAGGAGTTCAGAAACTGAAATAACCAGGCTGTGTCTTCTTCAATTATTTATTTCTCATCTACAATCACTTCATCTCCAAGGATATGAATGTGATATTACTCAGCTGTTTATTCCTCGTAAACCATTTTACTACACTTAGGTATGTCAAATCAACATAGAAATCTGTTATAGGCTTATTAAAACAGGTCATTACAGTCATCTTATTGCTCAAGACTGATAACAGGACTGAAAGATAATAAAACATGATGTTTCAAAAGCAAGCAATAAAAAAGTCACAAAAGAACAGAATAAAAATTTTATTATGCAGTGTCAGGAATGTAAATAGTTTCAACAGTGATATTGTCAAGCCTTTTGGGACCCATCTCTTGGGGCAGTCTCTTCTCAAAAAAAGACAAAATAGAAATAACTTCACAGTGTAGACTGATAGTTAATAAAATAAGTGCAGACAATATTCTGCTCAATAATCTATATTGAATTGCATCAGCTTAAATATTGGACAGCAATTCTGAAAACATACTACAGAACCAAAATTGGTTCTACCACAGGAATATATAAAATTTGTTACTTTGGCAAGTAACATCCTGACACAGCTAAAATTATTAGTACATCCATCTATACTCTGAAAAGCTCTTTGTTTTCTTGTTTGGGTTGGTTGTCAACACTTTGGAAACACTCCTTATCTATAAAAGAAACATACCTCTTTCTAATTGCATGATTATGTTTCCAAGCTTTATTTATGGAAAAGTCTTCCCAGCACAAATATTTATGCACAAGATGATGACATTCTGTTTCAAGAATATTCAAGAATATGTTCACAGGGGGGGTTGGAAATGCACTTCCTGGGAATATTTTGAAGAATTGAATGCAGTTACTTAAGTGCTGCAGGTCTGTGACCTTCCTGGTATCTGCATATGTGTTCCAGCTAAAGTGAATCTGGAACTGAATGAAAATTCCTGTGGAAAGGATCTTTTGTGTCCTTTTTTTTCTTTTAGTGTCGTGTCTAAATTCCCCTTGTGTTGTATTTCAGTCACATGAGAAAGTCCCTTACCAAAATCTGGCCATTATGTAACAGTCAAGGCTGCCACTTTATTTCTAATATTTTCCATTTTTTTTTCACACTCAGTGATATGCAACAAATAAGAAAGTGAATTAGGTTTGGGGTTTAACACATATCTTCTACATTATCATTATTAACAGAGCTATTGAACTACTGTTTTCTTTTGGCTGCTGAGCTGAATAACTCAGTTTTGAAAATTTCTGCTTAAAAAATTAATTTTTAGGGAAAAGGCAGTTTAATTTAGACAACATATAACTTCTTGAGGCAAAATAAAAGCAATTTTGACATTTGAAATTGTGCCAAGGTTTCTGAAGAAAAATTTGAATTCTTTTGCAAAAGAATAATATTGCAATGAATGCTTTTTTTAATGTTTATCTTGCCATCTTGCTTTCCTGACTGTACATAAGTTTTACTGGAGCCAGAATGGTTGCTCAGCTTTTCCACCATAACAATTCCTACAAATGCTAAGCAATTTGAAAGCTTTTGTTTCATAACCTCCGTAAGTAAGACATTAAATTTTTTCCTGCTTTGTTTTTAAAGATTAAACGTCATCATTTCATAAATTGAAACAGGGAGAAAATCATTCAGCTTCTCAAAACTAAATATGATAGAGTACTAAATACATCCCAAAAAGTGAGCAGAGCTCCAATCTGATGCTGAGTGAGTTGCTTTAAAACAAGTTTCACTGGTCTTTGGTTTATGATATCTGGTTGAAAGATGACATATTGTTGGAAGTAGTGATGCATAAGCTCCACATATGCACCAGGAAGCAATAATGATTGTGGAAAGTGGAGATTGAGTGATGAGACCTTGGCCTAAGACAGTAAGTTTTTGATTAATTAAAAAGGATAAAAATATATTCTGTTACACACTGGGAATTTAGGGTGCATTTTATCACTCAGAGGAGCCAACACTTTGCAGGATTAGGCAAATACCAATTCTGCAGCTGTTATTCATCAATTTTTGCAGATACTAGATAAAGCTAAAGCAGAGTCCCACCATCTTAATTTTTTTCCTCACTCCTAGGCCTTCCATTTTTCATCTTGACAGTGTTTCTTTAGAGAAATGATACAGTATAAACACACCTTCTGAAGGAATTAAGAGAGACAAATACTGAGAAGTACCGCAGAATTCCTTCATTCTTGCCTGAACAGAGCACATCCCACAAATAAAAGGAGAGGGCAGCTTGCTGCTCTTGGATTTTCCACGTATCCCTGCTCTGAGAAGCAAAGGAGCTGACAGCAGGAGCAGTGGAGGTGAGCAAGTCACTGTCAATTAAAATAAAAGGGAAATGGACGCACATCAAAAATTTTTCAACAGATACTAGAATCATTTTCCTATGTTGTCTGACTATAATTCTGGCATGCCTGATGTTTTACCAGAATATAGGATCCTTTATCTGATCATTTCAGTGTGCTTTACACATTAAAAGTGCAATTAATAGAATATGTACCAAGCAATTAGATGACCTGTTGTGACCTTTCAATTTACACTGTGACAAAGACACACACTTGGAATTCAGTAGTAGACCATTTTCTGGCATTCACGCAGCCAGTTTAATGGAGCTTGGCAATATTTAAATCAAAAGGGGAAAGATGAAAACTAATTAAGGCCAATATACTAATGCTCAAATAATTTGTATTAATAGAAATTAAAAAGAAAGGGGCAAAAAGAATCCAGTATTACAGGGAGTGAACATATTTTTTCTCTGCTAATTTAAATACCACTGTGGGATAATTTCAGTGTTGGCTTGTGTTCATATTCCATGACTTTTATTAACATGAATAGAGAGTACTGAATTTTTCTAGAGTAGACTGGAAAAAAGTACCACATTACTTTTGATCACAAATGAAAACAACACAGGTTCTTTCTTCATATTTAAGTATCTCAACCACACGGTAAAAACCCTCCCAAATCTTTGCATGGCTCCCTGGTGTGCTAAATACTGTATTTGGGGTTAAAAGTGTCCTCAGCTAAGGAGAAAATGGTCATTTTCAGAGGAAGGCACTCCTTGCACAAAAGTCCTCCCTTTCCTAAACGTCATCAGCACTGCACTCCCACAGGCACAGCGAATGCAGGACTGATGTGCAAGGGCTGTGGTCGCAGCCCCTGGGTGCTCTGGGGCTGCCAACAGGCTGAGCACTCATCCTGCACCAGGAGCACTTTGGTCCTCTGCCCATCACTGGACAGGCCGGGGACCTCACTCTGTACTTCTCCTTTTCACCCCCATCAAAATGAGGGAGAATTTCAAGATAGTCAGTTTGTCCCTGTGGCTCATCTTACCAGGAAATGGCAAGAAATGAGCAGTTTTGGTTTGCTAGAGAATGGTACTCTTTTTCAAAATTCTTATATCTGCTTAATAGTTGGTTTAATGAACACATTATGAAGTTTAAAATACGAGGTATGTTGAAAACATCTGTGCAGTATCCCAGGTTCTGATGAAGATACAAAGAAATATTTATAATTCTGTTAATTTTGTTTGCAGTCAGATGTTCTTAACTCATTTGAAATATGAATTATTATGATGAAAGTAGTAGTAGTAGTAGTAGAATGAAGTAATGTGCCAATTATCAGTTTCCTCCAGACAAGCCTCCATGTTGCCAAATACAGATGAAAATCATGAGTAACTGAAAAACTGAGATAAATTTCCAAAATAATTTACATTGAGAATTTACCATCTAATGTTCAGTCTCAGAGATTCAATAACATTTTCTTCTCTTCTTGTAGTCTCTACACAAATCAGACTACCTCTAAGGACATACACTTTGCTGAAAAGACATCTTCTTTCTTCCAACAAGTATCAATTACAAATGAATATGGTTCATTATTAGTAAAGAAACTTGGTAAAAAAAGTCACTGTGTTATTCCACAAGCCAAGTTTTCAGTGATAATCTTTAGCCAAAATCATGATTTGAAGACAGATTTACTACCATGTACAATTTATTAGGGACAGGAGAGTCTTACTTAGAAAACCAGCACTGAACCATGTAGTGAAATGAAGAAATGTTTTCTTTTCACCCATTCTGTCTCTCTTGAGTTCACTTAGGGCTCGATTATGCAAGTCAGTGAAAAGCTGGCCCTTGACTCTTGTGTGACAAAATCCAGCCTTATTGAATTTCCTGTTTATATTTCTAACCTAGTTGGTATTCCTGACATGCACCCACAAGCGCTTCCAGGACTGCCTGCATGCTTTCAAAAAGAAGGTCGTAGTTCTTTCAGGATCATCAAACGATCATGAGTGAATCATGAATCAAGATGGAAAACATGAGGGGAATGTTCTCTTGAAAGATAAGAAAACATATAACTTCTGCAGTGCAAGTCAAATGACTCAACCCAAAAAGGAGAATCATTTTTCTAACCCTGGAATGGCAGCCTGCAGATTTCCATGTGGCAGTTCTGGTTCTCACTGAACTTTGATTAACTCAGGACAGCATGAAGTGCTTTTCTTTTATGGCCAAGGTCAGGCCAAATATTTCTTGTCATGCGCTTAAATAAAAAGATCTCCTTCCAGACAGATCATCTGTCTTTCCAGAGCACATTGCAAAAGCTGATCCAGTCTGAATTTCACTGAATTATACTCTGATATTTTTCTGGATCTGTTTAACAGTGTGTTTTGGAAGGTAAAACTCATATGCTGAAAAATTAGGAAAAGGTAGGATAGGGAGAAATCAAGGAACCAGTGATTACTATTTTCTCCTAGAATCTATATTTTCCATCTATGTCTTGAGAAGTTTCATACAGGGTTATCTAATTGTACTGTTTGAAATATAGTTTGTTCTTTATTAATCTGGCTTCATTTCCTATGGAATATTTAAACTCAAGTTGTTCAAATAATTAATCTGGTAGTAAGCTGCCAAAAATTTTTAAATGTTGTATACACTGCAGTCCTACAGTATTGCATACCCACCCCTGGGGAAAAAAGAAATTTGTCCCATCTTGATGAAATATATTATTTTGATTGCACATAAACCCTTTAAATGCTTTAAAAATAGGTTTATCCTTTCAATTCTCAAAGCAAAATCTAACATTAGATTAAGAATACTAGCATAGAAAATTTCACAGGTAAAGATAGGATTTGATAATTTTCATCTTCCTTTTGAATAATATACAGTGGACTCCTAAAAGAATCTAAAACCACAGAAAAAAAAAAAGAAACTCTGAAAAGCCATAAGAAAAAGTAAAAACTAAAAGGATTTTATTTGCTTGGTCAACATAACAGTCTGCAGCTATTTAAAGCTTTCAGAGAGGGTGGTGCTTATTTATAATGCAGAGGAGAATCTGCTGTCTGAAAGCAACGAATACAATGAGTTTGAACAGCAACAATAGCTGAGCTAGACATTTCAGAAACATCTCCCTAATAAGACATAGTAAGATACTACAGTGGATTCCAGGGTACTTATTCCTGGGGCATTTTGGAGTCCCTGATACTGGACATTCATAAAAGGAAGTTAGACAAACATCTTCCAGTAGTCTGTCTCTTCAGGTAATCATAGAATTATTAGAAGTAGAATGGGTTGGAAGGGACCTCGAAGATCTTCGTTTCAACCTTCCTGTTAGGGGCAGGGACACCTTCCAATAGACCAGGTTGCTGAGACCCCCATCCAGCCTGGCCTTGAACAATTCCAGGGATGAAGCATCCATAATGTCTCTTGGGCAACCTGTTCTAGTATCTCACCAGCAGCACAGTAAAGAACTTCCTAACCTCTAACCTAAACCCACTCTGTTTCAGTTTGAAGCCATTCCCCCTTGTCCTGATACTACACACTCCCTTCAGGTACCAGAAGGCCACAATTAGGTCACCTCAAAGCCTTCTTTTTTTCAGGCTGAAAAAACTGAATTCTCTGTCTTTCCTCGTAGGAGAAGTGCTCCATCATTAACCCTCTGGATTAATTAACCCCATGGCAGTCCTGCAGCTCTGTCTTGCACTAAGATTTTTATGGAGCAGAAAGAGTCATCACTAGCCAAAATGGGTTATTATCTAAAAATATTTCCAGATCTCTAGAAATGCTTTAAACTTCTTTTTTAGGGCATCTAGAAATGTTTTGAGGGTTTTAGAAATACAAAGTCAGGCTTATTCTTCTCATTTTAATAATTGTTCATAAGCTTTTGAAGGTAAGTGGGAAGATCAGTAGTTACTCTGGATGGTTTTTTTCATCTGTTGCTTCTCTGCTGTTTCAGGTTTTTCATTCCTCTTGTACTTTGCTGTTAAGTATCCTTTTTATTTAATACTCTGCTCTGCAGTTAATTGTATTTCCAGAAGTTGAAGTCCTCTCAGACATTTAAATGAACTTTTAAAATTAATTTTAAAAAATCTCTAAAACAATAAAAAAATCTCCTTCATTTATTAGGCTCACTCATGTTTTCTCTAGTTTAACATAGGGTTAAGGACATCTTTTTATCTGTTCTTAAACTGTGTCATTGATGCTTGAAATGTGCTCAGCACAGGTCTCCCACCTGGCTTTTAAAACAGTATTTTTAAAAAAATGCATTCAATGTACATTTCTGTTCTTTGATGGGAAACATTTTTTATGACATTTACAAGAGACTCCTGATGTAAGTCATATGTGTAATAGGAATTATCAAGCATTTTTTGTGGTTCTGTAAATTCTTAATATTTTGTGTTTGTTTATTGTTTGGGCAAGGTAACAAAGTGTCTGGAGTGAGAAATAAAGCCCTTCCTAAGGGTACTGGTGTACACCACTAGTGTGGCTCACAGATGACACACAGGTGCCCAGCACGAGGAAGACGACACAGACAGGCAGAACACAGGCTGCCAGCAGCTCCTTGCTGTTCACATCCCAAACACCTCGGGGAAGAGAATGGGAACGAGCAGTGTGTGGTGTTAGCTCATCATGGAGGGAACTGCGCCTCCCCTGCAGAGTGAGTTAGCCACTTCACCTCTCCTGCTTCCCACGGGCGTTCTCCCACCTGTGAAGTGTCTGAAGAGCATCCCCAGAGCACTGCAAAGCTGCCAAACCGCTTTGAGCCAGAACACTTTATCCATCCACGTCCTACTCCACAGCCCCTGTGCAGCTGGACCGTTTCCAGCTGATCCGCTGGCGCCGCTAAAGCAGCAGTGGGTGCAGTCAGGGGGGGGAAGCGTTCGTGGGGTGCAGGGGGAGCAGAGGTGCCTCACAAAGGCCAGAAGTGCAGGGATGTGCCACAGCAGCCCAGCCAAGCATGAGGCTCACCACGTTCCTGTGCAGCAGTACTCCTGAAAACCTCAGGCTGAGTGCGTCAACACACGTGCAAATCATCACAGAAAGAAGTAAGGACCAATTTTGTCTTTGTTTTCTTTTTTTTTTTTTTTTTTAACTAGCCAGGTGGCAACCTTATTGTTATGCCAATTTACAAAGCTGGATTGAGGAACCAGCTGAGATCTCTCAGCCAGAAAGCCCCATTGGCAGCTTTCAGCACTTGCTCCTGGCCAACTGCTGGCACAGGGGGCACTCTTGAACATGTGAGAGAGTGGCCTGATTACAGTAAGCAGCTCTGCAAAAATGCCACAGTGCATCAAGTGGTGTCTGGTCCTAGAAGCCCTCAAGGTCAGCTGAGGGGAAAAGATCACTATCTTTTTCTCTCTGCAGGTTTAAATGTTCATGTTGTTCTTCTTCTCCAGAGAAAAAAACAATCCAATGTTAAACTATTCATATTTATTTGTTATGATTTCTACTGTTCTTCCTTCATTTCTGAATGCACACATACATGGCACCTGGCTGTGTATCCAGCAGCTCTAAGTTTGACTTTAACCAACCTGCTGACATGTGAATGTTGTTATAAGTGGCATCCCTTGGAAGTCACTGTTTGTACAGTCACCTTTCTAAAACACTGGTCATAATGATAGAATTTACCTAGAGGAGAGCAGCAATACTGCAAGATAAATGGATGTCCTGGTTTTATATCTGGATGAGAATAAAATTAACATTTAATGATAATTATTACTCATTTCCATCTCCTGTCACAGAAAGATCCTGCTGTTTTGTCTTTTGCAGTTCCATACGCTCTCCTACTGATGCTATACACAACAAAGCATTTTACCATTAATTCCATTTTTCTCTCAATTCCTAAATGCTAGTAGCTTTAATTTAACCAAAGTTTTGTATTATTTGATTTTCTCAGTTCAGTAGTTTACTGTAGTTATCCCATTTAGATCAGAAGTGCTAATATTGTTGGGTTGAAAGCTGCCAATGGCATGTCTGTTTGATGTATAAGATTTCAAAGCCTCCTCAAGGAAACTGTGCAGTCTTTTAGTTCTGAAAATTAAATCTCTAAGGGCCAGGACAAATTTGATATACCAGTGGAAGGCATTATCTAAGGTAGGGCTGAGATTTAGATTTATGTCTATACTGATTAAAGTTTTGATATTCCTACTAGTCTTTATGTCTTCAAATTATTCATATGTATATTTATTAGATGCACAGAATGATCTCCTTTGTTTTGAACATGTTCAGAAGGCTGTACACAACTATGCATTTCTATTTAGATGAAAAGTCACCACCTTACGAAAGAATTGGCCTCTCTTCTCTCTTCTCCTTTTCCCCAAAGTGTCTAACCTATAAGGGCTCATATTCTTATACTTACTCCTTACAAATATTTTGGTTTGGGGTCTGTAAAATTTGTGTCTGTTTATCTCAAGAAGAAGCAAAATCAGGTCTGTTTACTCATCCTCATGGCTTGCACTTCTTTTACCCATCTGTTAGGTGGTTTGTAAGAGACCTCCACCTACCAACCACTGCTTGTGGCAAGCTACATTTTCCCGGTTTACTCTTTCTGATTCTGTGGTTTATTAAAAGCCTTGCACTGCCCAGGGATAGTAACATCAGTGGCTCAGATTAATTCTTTTTGGTCTTTAGCCAATCAACCAGCTAATTTTGTCACTTGGCTAATTTAGTGATGTGCCAGCAAAATCCATAATTACAGCTAAAAGTATTTGTATTTCTGTTGCTTGCTGAGCTAAGGTGACTCCATGAATACCATGTACTCCTTCTGCCCTTCGTTCCAGAAGAACACATTTAATAAAAAGCGTGGAAGTGCAATCTATCATCTATTCATTTAAAAATTTCAATGCTTTTGTTTTTTTTTTTAGCAGGACACCAGGCCATATCCTACTCTGAGTTACACAGGAGATACTTAAGGAAAGGGTTTTTTTTCCCCCTGGTTAGGAAATACAGCTTGCAAGCAGACTGTTTTAGACAGAATTCAAAGTCCAGCTGAGTTAAATCTCTGTTAAATGCAGGGAGAACATGTCCTTACATATGGTGGCCTTGCTGAGACATGATACTTTGTGATTTAGATGTTCTTCACAGGACAAAGTATGATTTAAGGGACACTTTACTCAGCTTTTCCCTATTTTTAAACGAGTAAAAATTTCCAATAAAATCTTCCATCAAAACAAAGAAATGTCATTTCCATAAGAACGTTTTTTGGAAGACAGGATTTAACAGGCCACAGCCCAACTATGAAACTCTAATGAGTGTCTGTTTCACATCAGATTCACCACCCTTCCCATCCCACCTCTATCATCACCAAAAATGGTTGCATGTAGGGCAGAGATATTTCCCCAATCATTATTGCAAGCTTTCCAGTTGAAAATGTTTGATACAAACTTAGCAGTCAGTAAATTAAGAGCCTGACTGTTTGCTAAAATGTTCCATGAATTTCTTAAGACTTGATAGAACTGCTCAGCACTTTGAGTTGGCACCTGCCGACTTTTAGTAATCAAAACCAAACCTCCAAAAACATTCAACTGCTTGAAACAGAGAAAATGTGCCAATATCTGGTGGCTTTTTTCTTTTCTTTGCTGCTCTGTGGATGATAATTCCTCTTTGCCCTTCTTAGTAAGTGCAAGCCTAAAAGAGAGAGGCAGGCAAAAAAAGAAGTGTGTCTGGGGAGGAAGGACTGGCAAGGAAGATCCCGCAGCACGAGCCAGGAAAGCACAGTTCCTCGGGCTGAAGCCAGAAGCAGCAGGTTTGGTACAGAATTAATCCCTGAGTACCTTCTGCTGCCACTGGAAGTATTATGAAAGTGCTAAGGGCTGCACATGTTCACAGGCTGCTTCCCCAGCTGCTTTGGGATTAAAACCTAGCTCCAAAACACACGGGATGCTGAAGCGTGCTATGTCCACATCTGCAAAGAGCACTGGGGGTTGTGCTGATCTTCCTGGGGGGCTGGAAAACATTGCTCCTTAGCCAGCATCTGGGGGAGTGGAGCAGAGAGAGCTTTTGACTTGTCAGGGGTTTGGCACCCTGTCATGGGGAGGGAGAGGAGGGGTGAGAAAGGACCCACAAAGAGGGAAATAAGGACCAACAGAGGACTATAGAGGAGGGCAGAAAAGCACCTAGAGTCTGCAAAGGAAGAGCTCCAACTTGTTTGCATTGCTGACTGACTCGATTTGGAAGCTTAGCTGTCATTATGAGAATTGGATCAGAAACAATTCTGGAAGATGATGATATTTACTTGCCAAGCCAATCCCTATCACTTACTCTCAGTGCCAGCTCCCTCAGCTCTCAGAAATAGCCTTCTCTAATTTTCTTTAGGCTGGAAGCAAATACCAATTCAATAGGAGTCATGGGTTCTCAGCACTTTTCAGGAGTAAGTATTAGACACATGCTGAACTTAAAAACTGACACATAAGTCAAGATGGTTTGTTTCAGTATTCTGCCTTCTCTGGAGAACAAACACTTGTAATACAAAACTGTGCATCTCACTTTGATAGTTTATTTTATTCACCCATGCTGATGCTCCAGGTAGTTCTAATAGGCAGAATTTGACACAGGTTTTTATGGCACATCATTTCTGGCGGAGCTGTGATTGAAGTGACACAGCAGGCTTCCAAAGTCCTCACTGAGGTACACAGACTTCACACAAACTGATTGTGAGCACAGGTATGGAGAGATTTTCAGCGGCACCAGAAGCATTCATCCTCTTTTAGCCAAGCCTTGTGAATTTCCCCTTTGTGATTCTGCCAATTAGAGGTGCTGTCTGTGTGCCTGTGTATGCTCATCACTAGAGATTCAGATTTTCATCACAATGACAGTGGTGCTAATGTCAAGTAAGTACATAAATAAAGAAATCCAGTGAAGCCTTTATGGGTATGGTTTATACTGCAAACAAACCCACTGTTACTCACTAAATGTTTTCCATGTAGAAAGCTTTATATTATTCATATAACATGTTCATCACTGCAGCATGTGACTGTATCTACAGATGATCATAACTCTGCCTGTGGCCGGTGGAATGTACAGGATTTTACTGGTATGGAATCAGCACAAGATCTTATCAGAGAGTGTTGACAGATTTACTATGGCAGAACCCCCACGCCTTACAAGTCTCTAAAAGCAGAGGGATATATACAATACTATCAGGATCTTAGTATATTGACTAAAGAATGTAGTTAGCCCTAACACATATTTCAGTCTTTAGTCTTAAGTACATGTTTTAGTGCTTAGCCCTACTGTCTTCCATAGCTCTGAGTCATGCGTTTAAGCAAATACCTTGATTAGTACAGCCCTATGCTACGTCAGGCATTTGAACTAATCACAGTTACTCCAATTGAATTAATGCACTAGGTAAATGGCACTTACCTTTATGAACATAATGAATACACTGAGCAATACATACTGGAAATAGTAACTGGCTAGCAAACAGTCTGTGGGACAACTTGTGAATGAAATCTCACATTTCTGTAATATACACACCGTTGTTTTTTGTTTTATTCATGTTCTTCAAAGTACTTTATGTACTAGGTAGGATAAATATACATCTGGAAATGGCGTTTGTCAAGTCAGAAAGGAAAATAAGAAAAAAAGGGGGGGGGAGGGGAGGAGAAAGTTCTATTGCCAGTGCAATAGTTCATGTAATAACTGTAAACAAACCTAAATCACAGACAGGGTGTAGCAAAAAACAAGGGAGCGAATGAACTGTACGCTATCCATTTCTTCAAGGAAGAGCAATGTTTTTATCTCTTTCCCCACCTTTTTCACACTGACATCACCATACCATTTTCCAGATATGGATGATTTTCTTTTTCTACATTCAAAAGTTTCACTGGATTTACATATTTGATATAATTTATGCAAATAACATTTCTCCAATAGTCAATAAATTTTACCACTTGGATAAGGAAACCATCTAAACCAAAGTATTTCAACTAAAATATAATCAATGAATATTCAGGCACAATATTTTAAGGAGTCTAATTAGGGATTTCTAATCATACTTTATTGTTACCAGCCAAGCCTTGCCAAGTAGCATTAATGAAACTCAGACTTCAGATGCTTTACTACCAACACTGGTGTATGCAGGAATTAATTGCCACAAGTAGCCTACCCACACAAGTGTCCTGAAATGCATCAATAAACTTCTAGCCCAGCAGGATTCTCTATTTCCACTGTGCCAGTGGAGTCAATGGAAAGTAGTCTTCAGGATGTTTATCTTAATGTTATCCACCTTCCCTATTTTTTTTGGTGAATTTTAACTTTATGTTTCCTTTTCCTCTGCTATATTAATTTGTATTCTATGACATCTGTTCGCCTATCTATTTCCTTCCTAGGTCAGTATCCTGATGCTGCAGTAATACCTCATGAAACCTGACATAAACCAAGAGAACTTCATAAAAACCAAAAGACAAACATTTATGGTTCCAGTTTGGGGTTTGGGCTGATAATACCAGTTGTACTTCAGGATTTTCTTTTTCAACTTCCTTAATCTCTCACTTTCTTTCCCTCCCCTCCCCCCTTCTCCTGTTCTTTCTCAGTCTTTTTATTCTGTCTTCCAGCTTCTTGATTATTTTACTTTCCTTTTTATTTCCTCCCTCTGCTCCAATGCCTTTCATCTCTCCTCAGCCATCTTGCAGTTCCCCAGTCCAATTCTACCCCTCACTGTTCTAACCCTACTCCGTCACTCTCCTTTTCCCTCATCTTGCTTTCAAAATCTCTTTGACTCTATCTATGCACGTAGAATATTTTCTTGCCATCACTCTGTCAGTCTCCAGGCAGTATGTACCTCTTGGCATACAGCTTAGCAGATAGCACCTTAGGTGGCTAATTTTGCAAAAGAGGATGTATTTCCTACTCATAATCAAAAACCCAGTAACTGGGATGTTTTCTACTGCAAAAGTCACAATAGAGGCTCCATTAGAGACAGTGGAATAATTTAGTGGTTTGTTTGGTTTCCTGGACAAAACAATCTCATTTAATAGTTCCAATAAATCATACAAAGATAAAACATGCAAGTACTTTATGGCAATCAAAGACTTTACTTGCAGGTAAAAGCCAGAGATGTGTACAGCTGTGACCTCCTTTTACATAATTTTTAGCCTTTTTCTACTGTAATAATGAACCAGTATGAAACCATATTCCACTGGAAAGGTTGTGGAAAGAAAAGAGAGAAGAAAAAAAGAAGAGGATATAAATATAAAATCAGTGAAACAATAAAATAATTTAAAAGTATCTGTTGCTTGTATGCAAAAGGATCCTCTATATAGGAATGTAGTAAAAGAGAACTATAGTGGCTCTCCAAAGGGGAACATAAGGAAAAAGCTGAGCAAAGACAAAATGAAGGTTCTGCTCCTGCAGGAAGGGAAGTGGAACAGCACCCTTCCAGTAACTGAAGGTTCACCTAATCAATTACCTGTAGCTGGAAGAGGCCAAGACCTGAGGCTAAATTAACCTATCCAGCCCCTAGATGGGGCCTGTAACACCACCTGTAACTGCTGGTGTGTCCAGAGAGACCAAAGCTATCCAAGGCAGATAGTAGTTCAATTTCCTCTGTCTCTTCAAGTGGCCATGGTATTCTTTATTTTCTGTCTTAAACTGTTGGGTAGCAGGTGGTATGTACTGTTAAGCTGTTGTCACATCTCATCCCAAAGCCACTGGTATTTCACTGACTGATAAAGTGTGACCCTTTAATTCAAAACTTCAGGGACAAGTATTGATAGCACTTTATCCTATTAGGCAATCTACCACTCAGAAGAAGATACTATTCATTATAAATGAGGTTATCAGAATCTAACCCACAGAGTAGTGAGGTAAAACACATTAGTATACTAAAAGTGTTAGTTTTATTATCAGTTTTGCTATGCAGGTATTGACAGGTTGCTGTGATAACACAAGAAGTCCAGTGCTTGAGAAGAGCAAAGAAGAATTACAGAGTAGGTGCATACTGCTATTACAGGGGTGAAGGGAACAAGGCTGCAAAGAGTTCAGGTAGAATCTTTATGTTGTTGGAAGAGATAAAGTCTTCAAAATGACAGAAAATAATTGCCTAATAAAGAGTTATAGTACTGCCCTAAGCTGCAGAATGAAACAATTATTTTTATTTAGCTCCTCATCTTTAGAACCTTAAATCCTCTGTTGTTCTCTCATCTTTCCCTTGATCTTTGAAGATGTTTCCCTGTACATTTAACAAGTATTTTTTGTTTGTTTTCTCTCCATCCAGTGCTTTCTCTATGCCTCTGTGTGACTTGCTTCTGCAGTGTTGCTACCTTTCTGGCTGTAGCATCGCATCATGGGCCAGATCATTGCAGGCATCTGTTATCCAGCACAGCTGACACATTAACCTACAAATGCCCCCGCGCTCTCCATTATTCTCACAGGTCAGCACAGTTCATCGGTGTCCCGTGATAGATGATGCAAAAGGAGAGGAGATTAGAGCATCAGGAGACAGGAGAATGACTCTGAATCTGATTAGTTTAGGCAGAAGGGATTTCATGTGATCCTAAGATGCAGCTGCAGTATAAAACAAGAGATACTTCTTTGTGTCTGTCATAGTGACTGCAAAATCCCAAATGAGCAGAGACACTGTGGGCAGCTGCTCATTTAATTAACCTGCCCTGACTATCAGGTTCCAGGGTCTAATGTCATTTGATAGAGTTTTCACTTTGCTTCTTAGATGAGATCACCCATGGAGACAGTGTGTAGGCTGGATCTAAACTATATTTCACGTGCGAGCCCAAACGCAGCTCACCCCCAAAATAGCCTGCATGTCTCTGTTAATCCAGAGTGCAGCAATGGAGAAGTGAAAGCTCAAGCTTTTTCTGTCTGTTGTTCAGTGTCGTGGCTGTATACCCGGTAAACCTCTATTCTTCAATATGACAAATATTACCAGGCGTGCCCTAACAGGTGCCTCAAGCACACAGTGGTGAGCACAGGGGCTGGACAGGTAGTGAAGCACCAGAGACACAGCCACTAGTCTTATAGCCTAAGTTTTATGTTGGAGGATAATTGCAGGTTCAAATTCCTAACCTTTTTTCCTAAGGATTTTTAAAATACCATGCTTTATAAAATTTTAAGACTCACACACATATATCCCTACCCGTAACTATAAAATGGGAAGTTTCATATTCTGTCATGTTAACAAACTATGTCTTGAAACTCCCTGGCATTGGGAAATAAAGAATAGCCAGTTCAGTCCCCTCCTGCTGCTGAAAAACATAAGCACTTTTGAGTGGATGCAGCAGCACAGAGTATTTCCTAAACCTACACACCTGTGGAAATCGTAACATTTCCAATGCATATTGTGTTTATATCGTGTCTTTTAAAATTAAGAACACTGCAAGTAACACATCTGCAGTATAGTTGTCACTTGCCTTATCTCAATGAGAGACTTTTTTTCTCTATTTTTCTTATTAGAAAAAAAGAAAACAATTCAGCCGAATGAAGAATAAAAAATAGACAATTTAGACTACAAATTTTATCCTAACTTATTCAATGTCTATTTTCTGCTTTTAGAATACTGATAAGAAGATAAGGATTTCCCGAGTATATTCATTACGACCTCTCTGGGTCATTTCCTAGAGTATTTAAAATTCACTATTCACTCTGTACAGTTTGCCCCTGGTCAGTCAGTCAAAGCACCTTGTCTGTTCTCTGACTAATAGATGAATAAAAAGAAAAAAGTGTGCAGACATTTCAAAAAATTTCTTTCTGTACATGGTAATGCCCACTTGGTAAATTCTTTCTATAGCTACTTGTGAAAGTAACATTTCTGTTACAAACATAGTTGACAAGAAGAGAGCCTAATAATGGGAACCAAAATGCATTAGTTTTTGCAGAAATACTCTCTGAAACTGAAATTCAATATTGCCCCAAATTAAGAAAACAAATTATCCATGATATTCAAGGAAGAGGTCTGGCTCTGGCTAACAACATTCTGTGATAAAGGCAATCTCTGTAGCTGATTGCCAATCAAGTACTAAATTCTCCCAATGATTGGTTAGTGAACTAAATACAGATTACTGACTATTCAGGAGGTTTGAGGTAGGTTTTGTTGCCACAAAAAAAAACCCCAAAAAACCCGAAACATTACAAAGATTACAATAGGCATTGGAAACTTTCCAGTCAGGCTTTTTGTGTCCGGCAGTGTTTTGTTAGGGATTGATACTTTAACCCTTGCAAAGAAAAGACAAAATGCCATGTTATATGAACACAGAAGTACAGTAAGAAATAAGAAGGTCATAGATTCATAAAGGCTACTGAGAAAATCTTTAAAATCTGAATAATACAGTTCTAGGCTCATTGATTCTAACGGACTTTGGGTCAGGCCATTATTTCTGCTGTGATGACAATATCTGTATAATATATTCATTTTTACAATCATGACAATGAGTTACTGTTTGGTAAGTGCTTCTAATTTTAAAGGAAAAAAAATATGTCAGTAATTAAAGATTATCCCTTGGCATTAATTTTATAAGTTGTGCCATAAAACTCTTCTTCAAATAAAAAAAATAAAATCTAGGCCAACAGAGTGCCGATGAAGAATTTGATATAGGTTAACAACCCTGCCGAAAGACAAGGAGGAGGCAGCTCAACTCCCTATTTAGTTTTGACTCCATACTGATCAACCTTTTCTTAATGGTGCCATCTCAAAATACATCATCCAAAAATATATTTCAGCTTCACTGCAATCCAGATTTCTGGCTCTAACAAATAATTTTTCTATGCCAGGCTGATAGTGCAAAGGACTAGTACAAAACCATTTACCTCTTTGTTAGCCACTTTTGGCTGACAACAATTGAAAGACATGTTTCTTGGGTTTTTAAAAATTTTTATCTTGTAATCTGAATTTATAATGGCTAGAATTTCAGCTACCTGATTTATTTTTGGGGAGCAGGACAAAAACATGACTCTCATTCCGTAACTTCTCTAACCAAATAGGTGTGCCTCTTTTCCATACCTGAGAACCACAAAGTGAAATGTTTAATGCAAGTCAAAACTGCAAAAAACAACCAAAAAGGAAATTTTTTAATAAAAGAACAAAGAACCTGAAGATCTTTGCTCTTAGAACTATTAATGTCAGAGAAAAAATCAGAAAAATTTGAAGGCAACTTTAGAACTGTTGTTAGTCTTGTTATATCCATTTGGCAGAAGGAGAAAAGATAAGGACACAGATGATTCACTGGACCACAACCTTTCTGTGACAGCATCACTTAAAGGCAGGATTCAGGTTAATGGCCCCCAAATCCATCGATCCTAGTTATGAAATTGTATGAAGAAGGATTAGCAAGTTGCAATTTCAGATGGGATTTAAAATTTATGATCTTGAAAATTTCTCTGGAATTTTCATTTTGCCCTGTTTCCCAGTGCAAAACTCAGCCAAGGCATGGAGAAGCCACTAGCCTGGTTTGCTACACCTAGGGGATATTGGCTGGAGGGAACAGGGAGTAGGAAGCTCAATGGTCTTTCCTGATTAATTTAAAGACTAAGAAACCTTCTGAGGAGGGAATCAAATATGAATAAATCCCAAACACTTAATCTAGCTTATAGAAGCAAGCACAGGGCCCAAAATCCAGGTGTTTTCCATTAATGCAACCAAAGAACTTCATCTGCCAGCTGGATCACAGAGAAAAATGCCTATGGGTATAAGTAATAGGAAGTTAATTGTGTTTATTTAAGTAATATGAAGTGTTGATTTAAGTAATAGGATGATATAATCATTTGTGCTTTTTTAAAGGATGATTTCAAAGAAGCAGGTACACAAGAAAGCACCCTGTTATATTGGATCTGATGATCTTTCAACTGAGGTGGTAAAGGCAACTGCCATGCTTACCACACTGTTACAATTCCCCAGAGTATGAAAGGGTACACCTTGTTCTTTCTGAGCTGCGCTGTCTGTTTGAAAGAACAGAGAACATAATGAAATGTGGAACTACTACCTCTCTGTCACCAAAATAAAAATCCACGGCAGCAGAAAGAGAAACCAAACTCTAGAGATTTTAAGGGGCTCTTAACCAGCTTAATGAAAACAAAGCAAAACAACAACAACAAAAAAATCGAACAAGAAACAGAGAAAAACACTCTCTTTGTGTGGAGACTGACACCTTCTGGGAGAGTTACTAAGAGTGCCAACACATTTCTTAGCTGTACAGAGAAGGAACCTAAATGTATATCAGAATCTGTATGTTCACACACATAATTTAGCCACAAATATGAGGGATTTTGCTACTACCTCTTGTGAACATGAACAAAGATGCATATATGCAATATATTTTTCTACATAAACTCTTAATGTCAAGGATGGAGAACAAAATTTTTGTGTAGGCTGTAAATCAATGGCCATTTGCCATTCTTTTAGTCTTGAGCAACTAAGCATGGATTTAATCACTGCTAACTTCAATACCTACAACATACCGTGAAAGTTATTAATTTTCTCTTATTCAGACCACAGAAATGAAGATTTCCACATCTTTTGTTTATGTCTATGGTGATTTATGTAGAAATTACAGAGTCAAAAGACAAAAAAATATATACAAAAAAAGCACATACAGTATAAAACACATAGGATATCTTCTCTAGCCTAAAGAGAAATGGCGATTTTCCACCAGAACTAGTGAAGTAGAAATTCTGATTTATTGATCTTTGAGGTCAGATGTAAATATTTTCAGTTGGCTTGTTGATTTTTGTTGTGCTTGTTTTGTTTTCCATTGCCCTTTTGAATTTATGGAAGGTAAGGTCAAAGTGTTAATGCATTAATTCAGTCAGTATTAAAGAACCCATTTTACATCTTTCTGAGCATCCTTCGAAGCTGCCATTCTGTTTAACATCTGTATCAGTCATCTCTGGAAAACAATGTCATGGTGAAACTTTAAAGTGCCATATGATAGCAGACAGTTGTGGTCCTGTTTTTTACTTTAGCAGTTTCACTAGGAAAGGATGAGAGGAGAAAACCCTGAAGGGGAAAGAGATAAGTTTGCTTTCTTGAAAAAATGTCCTTCATTAAAGACTCAAGCTTCAACAAATCTGATGGAATTAAACTTGAGCAGTGTGAACACCACTATGTTTTATGGCTTGCAGCAATTTCCAACTGAAAGGCAGGTAACTAGTATAATAGGCTTATATCTGATATTCTGGCTTTTTGCACACCAAGGACTTAATTATCAGAGGGCATGTAATTTTGAGGGCCATTTTCCTGAAATTTTAGTCTTTTCATGCCCAAATCACTGTTTCTTTTCAGAATAGTTGCATGACATTACTGTATTGTAATCCTTAGGTACCATATTAAACAAAATCAACATTATTACTGGTTTACAGTTGGTAAAGCAAAACTGTGCCCATGTTTCCAAGATGTTTGTTTCTCTTAAGTGCTTGGATGAGCAAAATTTTCCACAAAAAGAAGAAAAAGCAACTGTAATCTCCCTCTTGAGACAAGATTGTTACTTCAGTAAAACTTTACTAAATACATTTTAATGTTCATATTTTGTGTTTGTCTATATACATATATATTTGCTTATATTTCTATTTATGTAAGCCCTATACACACAGTTTTATAAATCAACAGTACTTTGACTCTATTGTGCTTCTCAGACCATTGATTCAGATTGAAAAATACTACTTGATATTTCTTAGAGTGAAATTCATCATTATGGGATGGTCTACAAACTACTTGAGGCTCCCTTATTTCAGGGTTTAAGTAGCACTTTGGTGATGCATTGCCTTGTACAGATAGAATTTTACCTTTAAGGAACATTCCACGTCTTTTCCTGTGATAGTTTAGCTGTGCAGGAGGACTGTAAGTGTTTTATGAGATAATACTGTAAAATTGGATGTTTCCCTCCTTTTCAGTTATATATATTTTTATTCTGAGTGGACTCTTTTCCTATTTGAAAGAAGAAAAAGGAGGAGGATTTTAAAGAAAAACATAGTCATTTTTTCTTTATATTACCAGCAGCGCTGATAATACAAATCTCATGAGAAGAAGTGAGGTGCAATTTGATCTGTAAAGAAGAGAATCAACCACATTTTTCCCTAATTATGCTATTGTGCATTCCTGATAGTAGAAATATCATGTCATTTTTCAGGAAACAAAATACAGGAACATTCTGAAAGGTGGGTGGTGCACACAAGTTTATTATCACCACAGCTGGGCATAGCACTAGGTTTTCTTTTTTCCTCAGAAAAACAAACCAGCTTTTATCAGCTTCAAAAAATACTGAATAGATCCTGCAATTCCCAGGGTATAGGAAGATGAAATAAGATTAAGATTAGAGAAAAGTGTGTGAAAAGGCACTAATTGAAGAACAGGAGCAGTGAGGAGAAAGGATTAAACAGATTAGAAATCCAATGTATAGGGAATTGCTTCATGCATGACCGTGAGTTATACAAAATGAAATGCTGTGTTGTGCAGGGGCTTCTGTGATGACTCAAAAACTCTCAAGACAAATCAAGAAAGCTTTTTTCCAGATTTTTTGGTCCTGAATGTATCCAAGCATTGTGCTCCTAACTGATGACATAAGAGGAAGCTGGGTGAAGTGAATTTTAGGTATCGTGTCAGAATTTTTTTCCATAAACATAAGGCAAATACTTTCAAGTCCAGATGAGTAGTTTCATTACCTATATAGCTTTCTGTCTAATGATCTGTAAAGTTCTATAGTTTTTCTACCCTGCGAACATTTAGATATCAATAAAAGATCTTGTACCAGTCCCAAGAATCGTGGACATATTAATAATTATCAGCACAAGATCTTGATGAAAATACGTTTCAGAATTTGACAGCTAGGGGTGCTTCTGAGAAACTGTTCAGGACATCTTTAAAACTTAAGACATTTCCTGCAGGAAGCAAATTTCATGAAAGTCTAGATGAGCACTATCCTAAAAAATATCAACTGCCAAAAATAAATAAATTACCTGGCAAACGGTGAAATATAAATATTATGTGGCTATACACACCTGCAGAGTAGATAAGCAATATTTATTCTCACTCACATATAAGTTTTAGATAAACTAGAATAAACATCCCATGTCAATTACAGATTTACAGATAGTGCACTTTTTTCTTTTAAAAGATGATTTTTTGCAAATCATGCAGAATGAGAACACAGAATCATGCTCACAGAGAAAGCAGTAGCAGAAAATACCCACCACATAATTTATTTCAGCCTATTTCATATAAGCCAGAAGGTAAAGTAAGTTCATTTACTCTTATGACTACAGTGTTGCTGCTGGTATCAGACTATCAGACAGAGTAATAAAAAGTCAGATCCTGATAATACACCCAAATCACCCTTGGCATACCAATAATTTCCATACTGGGTACTAATAAACAGATTTTTATTCTCTATGACTTTCAGTTATTTATTGTTTTTGCTTTACAATAATTCCTTGATTCGGGCAAGCATGCAAAGAGAATACAATCAAGAAACATAAAGAGCAGGTATTCAGACTCTGGCTCAGGTTAAGGACACTGTGGTGGATAATGATGGTTCACATGTTATGAAAGACTAGAATAATTAATTAAACCATTAGAAAACAGATTCATGAACATACCATCTGGAAGTGTTATTACATTGTGTGTCTAAATTATTCCCCTACAAATCTCTAAGAGTGGCAATTTAATTATGGAGAGGGTAAAAATTAAATTCCACAAACGATTGGAAGGCCTCCTCTCCAGTACTGCACTGACATATCTTAGTAGAATGATGGTAGTTGATGAGTCTATTTCTTATGCCATAAAGAAGAAAGTGAGCAATGCCCCTAAGCAGCATTCACTATGCTGCTTTCCTGTGAAAGCTGCCTGATGAAAAAGACCTGAGGGTGCTGAATCTACTTCAATATATTGAATGAATTAATATTTCTACCATAGTACTACTAAAAGTGCAGTGGTTGCTAAGTGAGGCTGGAGAGGGTAAGGAAGAAGTACATGTCAAAACCTGCTGCTTCACAATTTTCATGCCTGCCCTCCAGAAGAGTTAGGAAAGTCAGCCCACTCTCCACACTACAAAACGGATGAATAGGCACCTCAACAATAAAAGTCATCTCAGACTACTACCAGACTTCAAAACAACTTTGAACTTGAACTTGCTTGGTGTTCAAAGCGCTGCTGTTCCTGCTTTGGTTTTTTTGTTTGTTTGGTTGGTTGGTTGGTTGGTTTTTTTGTATTTCAATATGTCTGTGTCTTTGCCCTTTCTGTTAGAAGTCAAAATGAGAGGCAGAAATAAAACAATAGGGTGAGAAAAGTCAGTCTGTTGACAGTTTCGACCTGATTTTCAGATCAGAGATGCCAGGGAGGAATAAGCATTGGGTAAGTACGAGAGTGTGTTCCAGAACTTTTCAGGTTTCTTTATCAAAATCTGCAAAATGGAAGAAACCAAAGACTAAAGCTGTTAAAATAAGAACAGGAACCCTCACATGCATGCGTCTGTTGCTCTTGTAACAGGGCTGTGATTTGGGTCTTGTTTTCATACGTGAGTCTCATTTCAGGGGTCATGACTTGAACAACAAAAAGAAAACCATCATCACCAAATGTGGTTCCCAAATGGCATTCTCTAGATACAGCTTTGTCTTGTTGGGCTGAGGTTCTAGGTGGGGGCACTTAAAGCCCATCCTGTCTTTACTAGAAGGTGCATTTGTTTACTAGGGAACAATGGAGAAACTTGGTTTGATAGTACCCTTGCTTGTAAATATACTTCACTGTATTCCTGTATTATTTGTTGTTTCTAAAGATTCTGAAGAACTAATTCAATGCTATAAATCACTCAGGAATATGGAAGGAATTTCAGCAGTAGTGTAAAATTTTAAATATTTTGGACTTAGCTTTTGCAGGTCCACATATTTCTCTTACACATATTATTAGTCATTTCAGATTAAGTGTAAACTAAAAATATTTTGGTTGAGTGAAAAGGTATTGCACTACCTGTTTTAAAATTCAACCCACCAATTGACTTAAATAAATTATAAAAAATTAATTGTGTGAGCCACAAACTTTTTTTTGGGAAAACTTTTCATATTTTATGTAAACAACACAAGTGTCAAGCAAGCATTCTGCAGAAATAACAATTTTTTTTTTTTTAATAAAAGTGAGGGGTTTAGCTTGATTCTCTAAATAATCTCAGTCCAACAAGTTCTCTAAAAAAAAATCTACAATAAAAAAGTGTTGAGTGAAGAAATGGAAGAGTGCAGGAGAGCAGTGTATATGGAGACAGAGAAATGTTAGCCTCCACACACTTTACTGAACAGATTTTAGTAACCTAAAAGGTCTGATTTAATTCATGGTGTGCAAAAGCAGAACAGAACAAAGACCGTCTTTCACAGACATGAGTTTGTATAATTGCACCTTATAATGGCTCCCCCGCAACTGCCCCTTGGAGTTGGGTCTGTTTGTTTATGTATGCTGGTTGTTTTTCAGAAGGAGCTGTAAAAGGCATAATCACAGCAGCAACACTAACCAATGCTATTAACTCTGCTTTGTAAACCCTTGATGTAGCTCTGACACTCCGTCTTACTAACTACATAGTAGAATTTAAGCTGGATCATTTAAATAATGATAAAGCTGTCAAGACTGATGTGATTTTCTTCTTGAGCAATTCACCTTCTATTACGGGTTTTATTGTACTTTATAGTGGGCATCTGTAAATCTGAGGATCAGCTTAGCTCCCTAATTTACACCCATTGCACGTACTACATGGTTTTAACTGACTTACTTTAGAAGGATTCACAGTAGTTGCTAGGAAACCTTTCTGTGTTCTTTTCACTTCTTATATAGCATTAGCTTTTCAATTGATAAGGCTGTACCTTTAGGTACAGAGGGATTTAAGCAGAATCAAACAATGACAGTAGGACTGCAGCATAGATAAGCAAAAAAAAAGGCGGGGAGGGGGTGTGCAAATCCTTGTTCTTTGTACAGGTAATACAGAGGATTAGAGAAAAAGAAAGGACATTGCATATTTCCATGAATATTTTTAAAAGATATTCTGCATCATATTAAGAAAAGCCTGAAAACAAAACTTCTTAACTATAGTTTAAAGTTTATAAATTTGTAAATGACTGTAGCAGAGAAACCATTTCATTGTGCTACATTTGTTACATGGCATGTCTTCCCGGGGTTAATTTCCAATGGTAATAATACTGTAAAGCATTTTTCTGTATGAGGGAAGGATAACTCCTATGCAGCTTTAAGGACGTAAATGTTCTTGCCAGAAGTCTCTCTCTTGCAAACACATTTCCACTAAGATAGCACAGTTAAGTCATACTTTTTCCTGCTGAAATAGTCTGATAGATGTCCTCAGGTTAGCAGACATACAAGTCTGTGTGAGAACAACATAGAGACAGGTAGAGACTGGAGAGATAAAAGAAAACTTTACCCTTATCTTCTGTAAACTGCATTATCTTACTGCTTCTCATCTCTACTGGGATAAAATAGCCTCTTTTTCATTAGAAACCTTTTCCCAATGAATTCAAGTGTGCAAATGTGTATCTGATGCACAGCAGTAATTATATTACTTTCAGATGCAGATTTTCCACTATGCCATGTTTTTCTTCCCCAAAGAATCCCATCTCCTTTCAAAAGTTTCAGATGTTTGAGTAGACAATACTGTGAAGAGCCCACAACACTCCTCCATCTGCATACCTTCCTGTTCCCACCACGTCCAGGTGCCTCATTGCCTGATGGTGGCTATCAGCCAGGATCCTAGTACACTCAGTAGTCTGAACAGCACCACAACCATCTTTAAGAGGCCTTATAGTAAGCACATAAATAGTGGAAGATATCTTTTTTTCCTTCGCAATTGAAAGGGGAAACATAATTTAAAATGTCTTTTCTGTGCCTTTTTAATCTGGGACACCTGTAAGACTGTAAGTGTAGGTGTTTCTACAGATACCTGCTTTTTTTATTCCCTAGGTTTCTGAAAACCAAATCCAAAACATATTTTTCTCTTTTTCTTTTCTTTTCTTTTTTTTTTTTTTTTTTTTTTTTTTTGGTCCTATACTGTCCCATAGAGGTTAGAGAGTTTCATAAGATGACAGACTCACTTCAGAAAAGAATCTAACTTACTTCTTCCAATAGCCTTACTCAAGTCTCTTGGGTTAGCAAGTCTGGGTTTGCATTAGCACTGTCTCGGGTAGAGTGAGTTTTTTAAACACCTACTTTCTACCAGTCAATATGAAAAAAGGAGAGGAAAGTATTCCCCAGCATCTTGCTTTCAAAACAGCCAAATCAGAGGACATAAAATCATGTGAAATAAGGCCATCATATCTTCATTCCTAATATAGCCTGAAAAAATAAATGTTTCAAACAATAAGATAAAATCACAAATAATATTTCGTAAGTGAATCTAAAGTTCATGAAGTTTAAAGGCAAGAAGGACAGTGAAAGAAATAGGGCCACACTCCAAAGATCATTAACATCAACCAGTAATGCCTGTGCCAAATCCATATCAGCCTTCTTGAAAGGTGCATTTCAAATGCAAACATCATCTCAGAGGAATTTTAAAACACCTTCAGATAAAAGAGAACCTGCCACCTCCAATCATAAAGAATATCCTTTGCATTTAAAACATTCCTCAATTCTAATTTTAAGTTGTGTGGTTTAATGTTTTAGTCCTTCTCTTATTACCCCTTTTTGCACTACTGCTGAAGAGTCATTAAAAAGCCTTTAGAACTCAACAGTGTCTTAGCATCAAAACATTCATTTATATACTGCAATTACGTAATCTCTCAATGTTTTTTGAGTCAGCGAAAGGGATGGACTTTTAAAAATCTTTTATTGAAAGACACTTGATACAATATTTCCTCTTTTTTTGTAACTATTTTCTATAATCCATCCAATCTTTTAACAATCCTTAAAATAGGGACAATAGTTTTATATGCAAAATGGTAGTATCAATCTCTGAGTAATGCAAGTTAAAGTCTCCACCCCATTTCCAAGACAAACTCCTCATTTAAGCAACACAGTGCTGCATAAGCTCCTTTAGCCACAAGATGAGACAGAAACCTTCCTATTGCTATTGTAAGAGGAAGGCTAAATTTAAAAAGAGCTTTTAGAAGACGAGTTATGTAAGACATCTTTCATTGCTGTATGGCCAAGTATTCAAAGGCCTTACACTGGACATTACTTCTCGCTGAGGTGTCTCTTTCTCCTTGAAACAGCAGAACCAACTGAAAAGATAAAAAAGTAGCAAAAGAACCTCCAAACCAAACAAAACACAACAATACAAACCTCAGATCTTAAAAGAACAACAGAGTATCTCTCCATGCAGGTACGCCCTTATTAATTCTCCTAAGGGCCATTCTGAAAGTGGCAGAAGAAACAGAACAGCACAGGGGCTGAGCTCCTCCTGTATCATCACAACGGACTTTGCATTGGATGTTTTCTGTTATTCTTCTGTGTATTTCCAAAATGTCATATGAATTAACTTAGATATCACTGACTGATGCTGCTAACAATACAAGACAGAGAAATGAGGAGGAAGAGGAGAAGCAGAACATAATTTTAAAGACTCAAAATAACTCTTCGCTTGAAAAGGAATTCTTATCATCAACAGATGTAAATTTAGAAAACAAAATTCCCTGGAATACCTACTAAAAGCTACTTTCATCTTTTGGTTAAATGATTTGAATCACATTTACCTGAAGAGATCACTGATAAAATATATACATGAATCTACATTTAAAATGCAGAGAGCCAGCAAAAATCCCCACCAAAACTGATGCAAAACAATACAGAAAATCCAAATTATAGAAAAATGAGTTTTACATTGGGAAGTAGAAACTAATATACCAAGAGTAAAATTAGCCTGTTTCTCTTTCTAAAACAGACAGAAATTGTATTAGTTAAAAGTATGCAGAAAAAACTGCTTTCACTCAGAACTGTGTTTGCAAGGCACTCTGAAAATACACAGAACTAGACTAAACTAGATCTTATCTACTTTATTCCCATCTTCCTTAGAAGGAGATATACAAGGCTATGAAGTACCATATTCTTCCAAGACAAAATGCCTGAGGAATGTTGTTGTACATCTTAAACCAGCAATGATAGACTAAGTACTTAGATTTTGTATGGAACTAGCTTTTGTTATGCAGATAAGTACAAGAAGAATCCAGCAACCTTGCTGTACAGCTGATTGTTATTTGGTCTACTAAGTGTAAGTAAGTTTGGGTTAAAAGATCAGTGGTGAAGAAGGAGTCTTCTATTTAATTTCTGCTTACCAAAACCACATCACACAGTCCATACTTTGCTGCTTTTTTTTTTTTTTTAATGCTGTGTAGAAAAGAATTGTTTAATTAAGTTTTAAAATTGCACTTGAGGAGAATATGACTACTAGACTAGTCTCAGTTCCACATTCTTTACTTCACTTACTACATTAAACACACCAAACAGTGAAAACAAGAGAGAAATCATATTCTATGTATGATGACAAGTCTCACTTAAAGGTTTTACTAAGAGCTCTCATTCAGCCATTCACGCTATTTCTATCAATACAAAGACATATTAGTGCATTAACTCTGCACAAGATACATCTGAAATGCCCAGAGATCTGCAATCCCTTCAACATTACAACCTACATGCTAGCTGACTTCACTAACCCATTAGCGGGACTCCTTTACTTCCAAATGCCTTTTTGGTCTCTTAGAAGCAAAATTTATGATTTTTCTTTTATTATGATTAATTCTCCTTTTTAAGATTACAGAAAATTGGGGAAGAGCATAACTTTGATATCATAATGCTTACTTTTTCCTTTTGTAGTTTTAAAATATCTAGCAGCTGCTCAGCAGATTTCCCATCTTTCACAACTTCTTGAACAACCAGAGATTAAAAGCACATAGGAATAGACTGTTGGCATGTATAAACTATGCTTACACTGCAAGGGCAGTGGCCCTCGTGTGCCTCAGTTCCCTCCATTGCTGTCTCCCCAGTGCTGCTACCCTTTACTGCCCATTTGACTTGTAAATCTCTCTAGCACCAGTCACCTCATGACTATAGTGCAACACCTTGTATTCAATCACAGGTCCAAATCAAGGCCGAACAAAGGCCTTCTTACCTACTGAGAGGGCTGACAGACACTGAAAAAAGAAATCCAATTCTCATATCCTAACTCCCATTTATGATCAAAGTGCCCTTCTGCTTGTGAGCATTTCTTGTCAATCCCTTCAACAGAGAAATATCCTCATTGTCAAGTGATACAAGGACCTCATGAGTTTACATTTCATCTCCCAACTACTGCTACCTCATCCATCATACTTTCATGATGTCTTTGTAACTATACCAAGCTGAAGGTTTTCTCAACAGAGAAACAAGTCCAAAGACAGTTTCTACACTATCTTGGCTTTTGTAACTAAAAGAGGATTCCAAAACTAATTGTAAATTCACTTCTCTGTCTTCTTTCCTCCTTTTTCCCTCTCCTCTCTTCAATGATGAGCTTGCTCAAGAAATTCTTTCCAAAAAGGCCCTCATAGTATGTATTCCACTCTCCAACCCTGTGAAGGTTGGCAAAGCCTCCACAGCAAGTCAGAAGCAATCCACCAGCACTGTTCTATAAATTAAGAAACCTCTGTGGCCTTTAATTTTATAACAGCTGAAAAGACACTGCTGTAAAAGTGTTGATGGCTCTTTCCTCTTTAGACTGCTGAGCCAGACAGGGTACCGGTGGAAATGCTTGTGTACTCAGAAAGGTAACTTCTAAATACATGAAGGGTTGTTGAGAGGGGAAAATATCCTACAAAAATCTGTTGATGCACTTCTCCAGATAGTATCCCTTTCATCGATCTCAAACATTATATCAGGCTGTGGTGACATACATGGTGAGCATTTGAAAACTGATGATTAAACAAGTTTGTTTTCCTATGCCAAATGTAGGCTTGAGAAGGAAACAGCTTACATGGGTAATAAGGTTTGTTTTGGATCGATACACAGTAAATTGCCCAGTGCTGATTATTTTGAACAAATGTGCAGTTCTACCCCATATAATAAAAATCTGGCTGCCTTTTGTTACTCATGAAACTCATAAAGGTTAAACCTTTAGCCTGAAGGAAAAAAGATCCTTTTCATCCAATGAAAATTAATAGGACTGAGCATCCCTCCCCTTGCAGGCAGCTGTAATTTTTCAGCTAAGAGGCAGAGAGGTCCAAGAAGAATTGATGATGGAAAGTTTTTGTCACCACCATAAACACATTTTAAAAGCAGCTAGCAGTAGGCTCACTCTGAGAATTGCATGTCTGAGGCGATGCCAGTGGTACTTAGCACAGCTGCTCGTGGCTGTGCGCCTAATTCAGTGTTGTTTGTCTCAAGATTTTCCAGTGGACCATTTCAAGTGGCAGCACACAGCTGATGGGCCATATTAGCATTAACACCTCACCTGCAAAATACATAATTACATTCAAATCTGCTGATTAGAGTCAAAATACAAACACATACTAATGGTTGCATTTCAGTGGTAACCATGCCCAGTGAAGAAAAGGAGTGGATTGTTACCTAGAAATAGTGACACATTCTGCCAGTAAAAAAAAGATTATTGGTAGCTTGTGTAGGAATTAAAATTTCATAACCTTTTTTGGATGATGGTTCTTTAAGGCTGGGTAAATCTAATTCTGTTTGTTTTCCACACATTTATTTTGCATCTTAAGATTTTTAAAACATGTTTCTGTGATGCTAAGAAAAGGAAATCTTCTGATGAATTACTTCCTATATATATACATATATATACACACACACATATATATATAGAGAGAGAGAGAGAGCCGACAAATTGTGTGATTAGAGGATGTTAATCTAATACCTTTTAGCATAGCTGCTACTCTCATGCCAATCTTCTCTACTGGAGCATGTTAGTTTCAGATTTATTTCTTTTTAATAACTAGTGTTCACTTCAGAGTGAAGTTTATGTTTGTATTAAACTAATTTACATTCATTTGAAAGTGTTAAATCCAAGCCATTCCCTTTTTTCCGCTGGGAATACAGTCAAGCACAGTCGCTGCCAAATAACTATTTGGAAAATATGTTTTTATTATTGTTGTGTCTTTAGGTGATTATATGCAGTGGCTGATCTGAGAGCTCACTGCAGCCATTGTTAATGCAGTGAACTGAGCTTTGTTCTACCAGAGCAGGTAACAGCTGAAAAGCTCCAAACAAAAACTAAGCTTTGAATTTAGGAATAATTTCTTACTTAAAACACAGCATCATGGAATAGGTAAGTTTGGAAGAGACCACTGAAGGTCATCTAGTCCAACCTCCCTGCTTAAGCAGGGTCCTTTACAGCACGTTACTCAGGATTGTGTCCAGACAGCTTTTGGAAATCTCCAGTGAGGGAGACTCCGCGCCTTCTCTGGGTAATCTTTTCCTTGCATGACCCCGTGCCCAGTAAAGAAGTTCTTCCTCATATTCAGGTGGAACTTCATCATTGTGCCTCACTTTCTGGCCATTGCCTCTTGTCCTACTGCTCAACAGCACAGAACAGAGCCTGGCTCCATCCCCTTGACACCCTCCCTGCAGGTCCTGATAGACATTGCTAAGATAATTTGATAAGTAAATATACACCATACTTATATGTCACACTATACATCAAATAGAAATATTTGATGAATCAATAGACATTGATAAGGATTCACTCAAAAAATAATGCTTTTATGAAGCATAATCCATCAAATTCCCATCCACAATGGCACATGAAACATAGTTTTGTGTTTTTTACCTTAAAAATACAAATAGATAGTCTAGTGGTATGTAGTCTTGCTAAAGTCCACATGTTTTGAGGTTATCTTCTTGAAAATAATGAATTCTTACACTGAAAAAACTATCATTGCTTCAGATATGCTACCCCAAAAAAGAAGCAACCAACACTGAAAACACATATTTTATTAAAATGATATCTACTGAACAAACCCAATCTCTTTAAAGAGATTTAGGACAAAGGTAAAGCTTATAAACATATTTATAGAGATGGTGAGAACTTACCTATGTCCCTCGTGTCTTCACACTCTTTCTAGGAAGGAGAATCCCTCTGAGGAAATGGTGATCTCAGTGTCTAATGACGTCTGTATGTGTTCTATAAAATGGTAAAAATTAAGCTTGCATAGGCAGTCATAAGGCTGATGCTTCCCAACTTTACAGACTACACAATTTATTTCTACTCTAAAATCCACACAGACTCCTAAGCACGAGATTCTTGCCAAGGGAAAGATAGGAATAGGCTTTGTTACCTATCTGCATCCCATAATAAATCAGATGAAATGTTTGAACGTTTTTCCTTCAGTCGCTTTAAAACCAGCTGCTGTTACTACACTTTCCTGGCCAGCTGTGCTTGGGGAACAGCTGCTGCTGCTGGCAAGACCTCAGAGGGGCTGGTAGTTGCTTCTACTATCCTGCTTCTCCACTGATGTCATCCCTGAGCCACAGATTTTGGAGCTGGCCATGTATTCTGCAGATGGGATACTGCAAAAGGACATTGAAAAGTTTTCGAGATGTGCAAGATTTGGAAATAAAAGCCAGTTCATTTCTCTGCTTTTTCTCTTTCATATGTCCTATCCCCAAAGCCCTAGTAACTTCTTGGTGACCCCACTGCAAGGAGGAAGCTGCCATCAGTGCTTTGAGGTATGTTCTCTACTCCACAAGCATGGGCTTATTAACTTCCTTTTTAATTTTTACAACATTAATAGATCTCTTAGAGGTTTTTCACACTTAAATCTCTTACTTTGTCAAACTAATTAGTAGTGTTTTAATCATTTTCACATCTCTGGGCATCCAGATTCTTATAGGTTGCTTAACAGAGAAGTATAAAAGAATGGCTCCTTCCCTGATGAGCCTGAAGTTCAAGAAAGCATCTACTTTACAAACTGTACTATAAGAACTTGTAAATGACACATACTGAATTGGTAACCCTTACATTGCACCCATATCATTTTTACATCAGATCTTTCTTTGATAAACTGATCAACAATTCCTTTTTAATAAACTCTCTTCTTGAGAATGTCTCTTACCTTGATCAAATAATTGACAGCTCTTTTACACAATTTGTGTATTTCTGCAAAGTATTGTATCACAAGGAAAAAGAGAGTATCTTAAAGCAACTTAGGTAAAAAAACAAGAGAAACAACTTCTCCAAGGAACTGACTTTACCAAGAACATCCTCTTGTAAGGACACTAGATTTCACCAAGATTAAAGTGAAATAAGGCACTATGATACACACTGATAACATGCAGTGTTAAAGCCTTAGAGAACAAATTACTGAGTTAACATATTACTGTAAAAATATGAATTAAAGGGGTATTTTAAATTTCTTATCTAGAAATGAATTTTAAGAGAGAATCTGACCAAGAATTATGACTCAAACCTTTGGGAGAGCCCTGTATTTAATCTCCTGAGAGAATTTGAAATCATGATTTATTGTCTGTCACACAAATTCTGTTAGCAAAGTAAATAAACTGCTTATTTTTAAAAAATCTCATCTATTATTCTCAACTCTCAAATGTCTTTTTAATTTTAAAATTAAATATTCAGGAATTGCAAAATACTGCCTTTAAAAATGCATTTCAATGTACTAATAAGATAAGCTACTGATTACACTAGTCCAGGTGTTCAGAACTGCCTAGACTTCTCCATGGAGCATGGCTCTGTGCTGTATCATCATATTCTCTCTTTTTTCAGGCTCATTTTGTTTAACAGAACATTTCAATAACGTAAAATAAAAAAAAAAAAAACCATAAAACCAAAAAAAAAGCTTTTATACTTCACTTTATTTCATTCATTGCTGTTCTTATCCACACCAGAATTACAGTTTTTATCTGAAGGTGTTACGTGGGAGGTGATGAAGGGCCCAATGAACCTGCTTTATTCCCTTTCTTCCCACTTGTGGTAACAGGTCATGTTGGGGTTTAGCTAGAGGGAGAATCTGAGCAGCCTCACTTTAAAAGGATAATTACAGTGCCATAGCCATGCTGATATAACTCCCCCATGTGGATACTCTGTTCTAAGGATAAAAAATATTTTATTCCAGTATAATTGCTTTGCTTTTTAATTCTGTCTGAACAAATCCCTCCGAAGGGAAGCATATCAAGATATCTACAAAGCTTCGTTTCTTCTTGCGGTCCAACCCTCTCAGGGGAGGATGAGATGCTGGGACAGCACCAACTCCAACTCACCCAATCTCCCCTGTACTTCAGTCAAAGGAAGAGCATCGTCTGCCATCTAGCCTAGACAAAGAGCCCTCTCTACAGAGAAGAAGGGGATTGAAAATGGGATACCATGAAATATGTCAGGAGTACTGGGTATGTAGAAAACACAGACAGATCTGTCTGTACATGTTTCCCAGTGCAGAATTTCTGGACTAGCAAACCATTTCTATAATTTCACTTTATGTATCAAAAAGACTTCATGCATTAAAAAATGACTAAAAAGGGTAATTAATAAAAGCAAAAGGAAATAGGAATGTTCTATTACTTTTTCAAGCCTTTCTTTTCTCTCTTAGAAGGAGTGAAACTCTTCAGTGGTGTTACATAAAAAAAATCCCTCTAATTGATCTAGAAATAGCATAAAACATTTCCTATTGCTGCCATGATAAATAATAATAGTGTGGATAATCTGGAACTGCCTGATCACATGCCATTCACTGATCAAGAATACATTTTGCACCATCAGCATGTAAAGAAATTCTCATTGTTAATAGAAGAATGCCTACCACAGCCTGAATACAAGCAGTTAAGTCCACAGCACCTGAACTTTCCAAATTGCCAAGACAGAACGATTTTTTAGCTATAAAGCTATTTTGTAGCATTTGATTTTTCTTAGGAGTGCAATTTTTAAAAAGAAAGTGCCTTGGTTACTGCTTTGCAGCTTTACACTTCAGTTAGTGAAGTGTCACAGGTTTTAAAGACCATCTGAACTTCCCCTTGAAAGGTATGAAAACACCCCTGGATGACTTCTAAACAATCGACTTAAGGGCAGACACTTAGCTTGTGTAAATCAGTATCACACCATTTAAGATAATGGAACTATGCCAAAATACCAACTTTCATCTGGCATGGTCTATTTTTTGCTTCCAACTATTCTTTCATGGAGTTAGAGAACTAAAGGGTTTCACAAGACATCTTTCTGGGTCTGACCTCCTTGAGCTTGACTGACGCTTTAAAATAGAACTTTAGCTGATGAACCAAACACTGCATCACATTTCCTCCCACAACAACAATCTGAAATAATGATCTATAGGCACTTACTGCTGCCAGCACTTTTTAAATGTTTCCCCTGGTGCCTCAACAGTTGAAATTCCAGGAAGTTAAATTAGCTTGAAAATTTGACTGAATCAACACCTGCTCATTCAAAACATATTTTAACTACAGGAAGGAATTCTTCACTCTTATTTGGAGCAGCAAAAAAACCCCATCCAAGAACACAGAAATCGTGGCCAATTTCAAGGCTCTGCTGGAATAGAGAACTAAGCCAATAGCAAGTTGTTGCTCTTCCATCCTGTTTTGTGTGGTTCCAGTACACAGGCAAATACACGCTAATAGTAAATTTATTATTTGCCATGTTTGTCCTGAAAAATAGCTAGCCAAATATCTTCTCTCAGGCAATGTGAAACTGAGAAATGGAAATTAAAATCACAGTATCATTTATAGTTTCTGCTTCACTTTTGTTTTCTTACACGCCTTTTCATTAATACACATAATAGCATGATATGCTGAATGCAAAGCAGTGGGAGACATTCAGATTTACAGATCTATTGAGAAGCTGGTGCTGTGCCTCTCTACACGTACTCAGCTGGGGTTTTTACACAAGAACAGTCCCTGATAAACCACAAGACCATGGCTGCAATCAAGGAGGGTAGGAAAAAGCACTATCTCCTATGTACCAAGGAAGTGCCATAGCAAAAGGGACTGTGACAGTTTTAATATCAATCTCACCCTCATGAATATGTATTTTTAGCTGTAAACATCTAAAGAAGAGATAAAAACTGAATTTCCAGCTAAAATGTTCAGAAAGCAGATCTGTTTGCCAGGCAGCCCTAGCTGCCATCATTTCAGATGATACTTGGGCAGCTGTTTTGAAACGCCAGAGTAAACACCAGGGAAGAGACCACATATGCAAAAAAAAACCAGGTACAAGAGTTTTAAATGCACTATGTGTTCATTTGTCATGCTTAAGTGTCAAAGTGTTCTCATTACTAAAGAAACTGCATGACATGCCTTAAACACACACTTAGATGAGGGCAGGGGTGCCCTGACATACCTAGCAATCATTCTGTCACTGTTGAGTCTCAGTATCACAGACTAGAGGAACACAACACTGGACCCCTCACAACTACCAACACATTCCTGACTGGGTTCACAGAAGCACCTTATCTTGAAAACAGTCCCTTGATTTTAAAGTGATTCACTGTTGTGAACACTGTTAATAGTCTTTATCAGCACATCACCATCCCTCACCTTGCAGTAGGGAAGTCATCCTCCCTAGAAATGAATGACAGGAAAGAATGAAACTCATTTACACACGGAGAAACCAAAAAATAAAGAGAGGACAAAAAAAAGGATAAAGGGATCTTAACTGAAGATAACTTTTTTAGTTATTGGTAATAAATATCTCAAGCTTTTTCATCAGGAGAGTGACACATTCATAATTATGCTACAAAGATATTCCATCTATATGAATAGATTATGCAATATTTTTACTGGAATTTTCACTGCTGCTTTAATTTTGTGCCATCTCTTTATGGAGCCCTGTTCTAACTCCTGTCAAGGGAACTGTTTGTATTCAGTTCCATGTAGAGGGGGGTGAGGATTACACTAAGACTTTAAAAAGAGGGGAGTTAACAAAGAAAAAAGGCAACAAAGAAGAGACATTGGAAAAAATATAACATCGATAATCTTGTAGTTCTCAACCTTTTAAATCAGTCAAATAAGGATGAACAGCAATTTAATATTCTAAGACCAAAAAAAATTGAATTTTGGAAGACTGCACCTTACAGAACTAGAACAGTCACTTATTGTGAAAGCTTTTATAGTCCACATCAAGTTTCTGAAACAATTTAAAAAACAGTAAACAAAAGTTCAGTGTTTCTGAGTTTTGGACTGTGTCATAGCAGGTAACACTGTGATGCTTGGGAAGTACAGTCACAGGGCTGGTATAAAATCTCACTATGAAGGGAACAATAGCAAATAGGCTTATGCTGATGATGCATTATGTCAAGAATCACTAGCTAAACAGCAACTGCTGAACATATATCATAACAGTAACAGAAATAAATAAGAGGGCCTTTGTTTTTTCAGGCCACAACTGCAGCACAGCATCACACTGTCCCATCACACTGCTAACTGCAGCATTACATAGGCACACCGCAGACACTGAACCTCTCCATCATATCAGAAATAATGTTTAACCCTCCACAACAAAACATACTTTTTTCCCTGATAGGTTTTTGAATACATCAAAACCTCAAAACACTTAAAAACCCCAAGTAATCTATTATTTAAGTCAAGACCAGAGAACAGTGCAAATCTCTTTCTAGTCAGAGGAACTGATCAGATGATGCTACAAAGGATCCTGTTGCCCACCAAAAATCACTTGGCCAATGATGCACACTGACTCGAGCGATTCAGGGAGGGCACTGAACCTGCCCAGGTTTCTTGGACAATAAAACCTTGCTGGGTTTACTGCGCCAGCACAACAGATTTAGTAAGGAGTCACAGTGCCTCTGTTGTCTGCTGCCGGTTTTCAGTCCCAGAGTGTAACAATTTCCTCTGAAACACATGAAATTTGAAAGCTGTGGGAGACAAAGAATGTGCAGTGTAGGGATGCCAAACAGTGCCAGGGGTGAGAGGGATCTCCTAGATACTCCTAGGACAATTACAGGGGGTGCAAGTTGCCATTAGACCCACAGTGCTTGAGACACTAAACCCCAAATAACATTTCCAGTCATGGAAGGTAAAGACGGAGTTAGACAGAGAACAGTGACATGATGGAGTGACAACTTGCTCTGCAAAGAGGGAAGAGAGTGTCAAAACTGACACAGGAGCTGTAAGCCTGAATGACAGGGAAGATGCTGAAACTGCTGATGGACAAGTAACAGTAGATGTCAGGAAAATGAGGTGCCCCTGTGAAGAAGAGTTAGATCTAAGCCAGCGTATAGAATGCAGCTCAAACAGAACAAGGGCACGAGAAAAGTAAGACCATGTTAAGACCCAAGGTGGGAAGGCCTTCTCCAGGGACCAAGGGCAAGAGGAACAGAAATAGAAGTAGGAGGAAAATTTTGATATCTGTTCGGAGAAGTGCTAAAAGCAGAACTTATATTTTTCTGTCCTGAATTGTTAAATCCATTTTAGATAACCTTATTTAAAGAATGCAGTTTTGTCATGCACTGGATTCTTGTCAAAATTATTTTGGGACAGCCAGACACCAGGTAACCCACAGTGAAGTGCCATATAGAAATGTGCTTGACACATTGCAACATATTAGCACTGAGGAACTCTCTGGATGGTGATACGGGCACCCTGACCTTGGATGTCTTAGCTGATGCTCCAGAGGCATGTATAGTTAATTCTGAGTTTGCTCTTGTGAGGTCTAAACCCTACTGTGCTGGACATCTGGAACTAAAAAGAGAGGTGCTGAATCTATATCAGAGTTTGAAAAGTGACTGAAATGTAGATGGTAATAATGGAATTCTGTCAGCGTAGGGCTCAGTGCCCATGTCTCTCCTTGCAAATACAAACCCTGGGGATAGAGAATTGTTCAGCTGTGAGCTTAATGCTAGACAAACTATAGAAAAGGAGGAAGAATCCCAAGAAACATGAATGAGATAACACTGGGGGAGGAAGCTGTTAATGAAAATTTTCTTTTTGTGAAAGACTGGAAAGATTGATGTCTCGAGACATTTTGGGGTGCATGTGTGTGGGGGAAGGAGCAGGTCAGCCCTTGCCCAGGTGAGGAAGTGCCCTGCCCTGTGCACCCCACCTCCAGAGCCTGTATCCTAGCCTGGCAGTGGCTGCCAATCACTGGCACAGCAGAGGAAATGCTCCACACTCACCTCTGGAGCCCCTAACCCAGCTCCTGAGTAGCCAAATGACCAGAAGTCCCACCTGGGGAAGGCCTCAGGAAGGCCAAAGGGCATTTAGGGCTGAATATGAGGCAAGCACATATGTTGACCCTACCTCCACTTGCAATTTCTATCAGCTGAACACTGCTGGAAGCCAGGAGTTGGTAGCTATATGTGTCCTTTTCTGTATCTTTTCTGTCTTTCTCTCTTCTAATTCCCTCTTCTCAGAATTTTTGAGTAACTTAAAATCAAACGAGCTTAGAGTTCCCTAAGTTGAACAGTCCAAATTAATGCTTTCAGAAGTGTTTTGTGTTGACTGAGTATTTCACTAAATATTTTGCAGAAGTTCTTTGATTTTCTGAAGTTGCCAGTAGTCTTTTCGTTTTTTTGACCTCTTGAGGATATCCCATGCATCTAACTCAGAGCAGATGAACAACTGTAAAGCCCTTTTTAAAGCCTCATCGAGCAAGTTGTTTGGGGCCTTACATTGTTCCAGTATATTTATCTTTCAGTTGGAAAAAAAAATCCTTCCTAACTTGTATTCATTGCATGCCTGACATGTGTTTGGTTTTACTTTTTGCTTTGCTCTTTCTCAAGTGTTAAAAAGAAGAGTACTTGAAGTCCAGTGAACATAAACTGTCGTAGGCAAGTCTGAGACCTTAACTTCAAAGACTGACTACATAGACGACAAATACAGGTTGGCTGGAAAAGTGTTAAAGGAGTGAGGTAAGTGGGTGTTTGATGAGGAAGGCTCATCAAAACCTATCTTAAAGTTCAATTGGAAGTCTCTCTCTGCCATCACTAAATGACTGCTCCAGAATGTTGGACTGCTAGAAACCTCCTCTGAATCCCCACCCTGGAGTTCCTCAAGGCTGTTAAGATCCAAAATCCTTATTAAGGTCTAACAGATGAAATACTGACGGTTCTCACTTAACCCCAACAGCTGCTAACCTCCATGCTGTAGCTGTCTTTGCTGGTTAGTTTATCTTTCCCTTTCAGGTATAACCCTAACAGTCTCTTTTAAGTTATTATTTATCTATGCAGCCTGAGGTTCATCCTCACAGCTTTTTTGCTTACATGGAAATAAATTCTAAATATACTAGAAATGAGTATGTTCAGTTTACTTCACCCAACTGATTTCCTAAATTTCTTTTTTTTCTTTCTTTTGCATGCCTTTAAAGTGAAGCAATAGACTCATCTCTTAACCTCCAGTTTAACTGAATTATTAATCAGCCCATCAAAGTTGTTTACAGTTCTTTGTGTTTTGCATTTTTAATGGCTGATCTTCTACAACATGGTCATTACTTTCAAAAATTTTACTAGTAAGGAAATCCATGCAAAAATATGTCTGGGTCCCACCATTACTTGTAGTATTTTTCTTCCCATCAACACCTGGAAATTAGATAACTCTTGAGAACATTTATTCTTGTAAAAACAACATAGAGACTACATATCCAAGCCTAATACTTGCCATATGGTGGCTGGAAAGGTGACATGAGGGGTTATTTTTTTTTTTGGTGGGTTTTTGGTTTTTTTTGGTTTTTTTTGGTTTTTTTTTAATAAAGATGAGAAGACATCTGAAGGTAAAAAAAGAAGAGAGGAAGAAAAGAAAGGCAAAGCAAGGACAATGTCAGAACTGCTGCTGAGAAAAACAGGCAGGGAGAAAGTAAAAAAACAGTGATAAAAGAACACATCAAGTAAGATTTCTAGCTGGTGTCTGTTTCAGGGCTGGAAAGAAGGGCGTTTCTCCTGTAATTCTCTGTAGATCAAAGCCTGTTAAAATCAATATACGGGGAAGAGAAGACACCTCAGATGGTACAATACTTAGACAAAACATTCTACAAATTTTTGGCCCATTTTACAAATGCATACTAAGGCACTGACTTTGGGCAATCCTAAAAGTCAGGTTTACTCAACTCTGTAGTACCGGCCCAACCTACCGACACATCTGTAGGTTGGAAGAACACAGCCCTGCCTTATTGGCTGCTACTGAACATCCCACCTGCTCTTGAGGAGACTTTCCCAGAGGGTTTAGGCACCAACTGCTACATGGAAAGCAAGGATTTTTAGGCAGTGTGTGATTACTAAATACAGGGACACTTGCATTCTACCAGCCATATAGTTAAGTGGACTGTGATGAGCTTTGGCTTTAGCCCATTACCTGGCTTACTCTCTAGTATAAACATAATCCTAGAGTGGAAGGTGAGAAAATCAAATGAGAGAAAATCTTAAACATTAGCGGTTGTATAAGTAGGACAAAAGACAGAGCTCAATAGGCAAGATGACAAAACAAGCTGATTATTTAAGAAATTTGCAGCTAGTAGACCATGAAGAAAAGAAGGCTTTTAAAAGTCCCACATCCTAAAAAGACTATAAGTGAAGGAACTGATCCAGAACTACAAATAAAATGAAAATGAGCAAGACAAGTCAAGGTGCAAAGCAAAATAAAAGCTAAGTAACAAAAATTGAAGGGAAATGGCAAAGAACAGAGAGTTCCAGGAGTCAAACTCATTGAAGAAGAAAGACAGAAAAAGACAGCTGAAACTACAATAGGACTCTGAAATGTAAGGGAGCCATCATTATTTATCAGTGTCTGAGAAGGGATAGAAAAAGAAATGAAAATGATGCCAGACCTGCTATGAGAAACAGAGATCATATTAATTCTAAAATAAAGGAATTATCTGGCTGTAGCTAGACAGTGCACTAATAGGACTGGTACAATTCATCTTACATACCCATTACTATGAGTAGTACCTAAACACAGGTACTATTGTACCTATCTAGTGTAATAGCACCAGAAACTAATTTAACCACATAATTTAAGGTGAATGTGCTAAGACAATCTCAGATTCTTTTGAAGAAAAAGCAAACTGAGCTTGCAATACTCTGCTTTATATATCTCTCAGTAGAGACACCATTTAACCAGATTTGTCTCAAATATTAATTTCTATACAAATGAGTTTCATAAAAATACTTTTAAGTGGAATATATTTGAGACGGAAAAGGATGATTTCCTCCTTCTCCATCAGAAGGTAAAATATGTTTAGTTTTAGAAAAGATTAAAAAGTATATTCCAAGTATTGGGATCTGAAAGTGAAATAGACTGTAATTGACTATTCCCATTTCCAAATGAGAAAAGTAGGGGCATTTATAACAAAAAGAGCAGCTTAACATTTTGTGTTTACTTTTCCAATTTAGATAATGTAATTTGTTAGTTCCAACACAGTCTAAGTAAAAGATACTTACATTAAAAATATGAAGCTAAATTGCTAGTATAGGCAGATACAAGTCCCACAAAGTCATGTAAATACAGATCTTTGCACACTCCCTGTGGAATATCTCAGCTGGATGTCACCTTTTTAAGTCAACACTCTGTGCACAGAACATGGCTGGATGTTCAGTCACTGGAACTTCTCAGCACAGGTGGAAAAGCCAGATTTTTTATTAGATTCCTTCATTATTTTTCTTAGCCCTTTCTTCTCCTAAGGTGTATTAAAAGACCTACACCTATCTCAGTATGTGACTAAAACATAAAACAAAATAAGGACGCTCATTTGTCAGATCAACCCTATCTTCCAAGCCAGATAGTTCACACCACAGGCTTGTGTTTCTACTTCTGAGCTGTCACCAGACAATTAAATGAGTCAAAATGTGAACCTACATGTCACCGCCACACTACAAAATGACTGGTCTTCACTGCTTTTCATTTCTTACTTCTAAAGCACAGAACATAGACCAAACTCCAAGTCAAATTAAAACTTATGTGTTTTATCCTTTGTCTTTGCACAGAACTCTTCATATCACCTACTTGGTACACATACAATTCATGACTAAAAACATAGGCATTACATGTATATTGCTATGTCTCATATCAACTCCAAAAGCTTCATGGTTACTTTAACAAAATAATTTTAAATAAGAGACAATAGATGTTTCTGAGTATACATGTTTTATGCAGAATTCAGATGACAAAACTGTACTCCCTTTGCTCCAGGTTTTGTGATAGATGTGTATTTTATCCGTCTATTCTATGGTGCAACAGAATGATAATTCTTCATGTGGCTGTAAGAGCCCCAAGGAGTTACAAACACAGCCACGGTCAGAATGAGGTCAGGTTATTCCACATCCCTTTTCTCTGGTACAGCAGCAGGAGGAAAAACATATGGCATAACAGACATGAAGTCATATTGCTTGTTCTAAACATAGTTTTCTATTTCTGCCACATGTGGAAAGTTCCATGTGTAATAAATGTCAAGAGCCCTTGCATTGCCCCAAATTTTTGAAAATTCTTCCCCTTGATCAGGCAGCTGAAGCAGGAGGGACACAGACCAGAGGCTGCACACCCCCACACAAAAACACCCAGAGACTTGTACTTTTCTTCAGGCTGCAAAAAAATGAATTTGCTCACTACAGCAAACCAGAGAAGAGAACTATAATCAGATGTGAAGTGCCTCCAGCTCTTTATTGACACCATTGATCACACAACCATAATAATCAAAGATGGCCACATTTGGGCTCCTTTTCTCATTGCAGGTTATGCACTAACCCTGAAGTCACCCTGAAGATGACACTTGGTACCAGGAGTGACAGGAATGGTTAAGACAGGCTGAGGTGCAGTTGGTATTTCTGTGTTGTCCCCAGCTCAGCCCTCCTGAGCAGACCTGGCAAGGCAGCACAGTCCCAGGCACAGCCAGGTAACCCCACCACAAGCCCTGGACTTGGGCTCACAGGCTACATGGATGGGAAGCAGGCACTGTTCAGCAGGCAGAGATCCTTTTCACACACATGAACAGACACAGCTTAGAACTGAATTAGGGCAGGCACTACCTGGATTTGTAAGAGACAGAGTGTAAGAATCTCCTTCAGCATTCAAGTACTGAACTTAGAGTGCTTTAACTTGTACTAGAAACTGCTTATGGAGAGCTAGGATCACAAGCCCATATATCATTACACTGGCAAGTGCTCCCTTTGCATTCAAAAGGAATGGGGGGAATCTCACCAGAAAATGTGCTGTGCCTTCTGCAGTGTCTTCTGGGACAGCACGGCCCTTTACTCGTACTCAGAAAAATGCCTTAAACCCCTTTCATATTATATATGCTTCACTGGGAGCCTTGTACAGTCATGCAGGAGGAAAGAAAAATAATGGATCATTAAAAAGATAGTTATATATTTCTTTAAAAATGGTTATATATATGTATATATAAATATGCAAGCATCTTTAGAGTACTTTTATTTGAAATACCATTAATAAAATCAAAACTTACTGATGAAACTCCACCCTCAGGTGAAGTTTTCTTTCACTTCAATGGTATATCTGCCTGAGCAAGGCTGTGGGATTTGGATTTGATACAAATAAAGCTATGAAATATTCCCTCACCAAAATAAAACAGTAAAAGAGCTGCTACTCTACCACCGTAACACTGTAATATTCAAAGTGTGTGCTATCGGACTGTAATTATGCCTGCACAGACAGTTGCAGGGGAAGCAGTGCACTATGTTCCCTTCTCCCAACGTAGATCTCTGCAGGTAATTTTAATGGGGCTGTTAATAACCTGGCAACCATCCCAGCCAGATGTAGCACATTTAAACGTTGTCCTTACAGCTTTGTCAGAACTGTTGACATGGCATGTCAGTAATGGAAAATTGCCACTGCACCCAGCAACCATCTTCATTATATGGAATCACATTGTTAATCTACAGCCAAATGCAACTTGAGGCGGAAAGAGAGTTTAGATTGCACCCATCTGTATACTATCACTCCAGGTGGCAGGTCGTTCCTCAGGATTAGAGATTGAATCAGTCTTTCCATCATCAATAAGCCCTGCTCCACAACAAGAACCTGTCAATCCAATATTTTACTTTCAGCACCGTGAGGACCACACAGCATGGTAATGAAATTTCCCTGTAAGTAGACCACAGGGATCTATACCAGAGAGATACATCTCTTTAAAAAGCTCAGGAAAATCAGACAGTGTGCTGCACAATCTGGACAGTAACTCGGTTTCCAGCGACACCCTAACTGTTTTATATGTTTAAGGGTGAGACCTACCAGATAAACCAGCATTTTAATGCTGGGTTATTTCTTATTCTTTTGGTAGTAATTAGTATTGGGTAATTATTTCCCATTTGGAAATGTTTGAGAGCCGCAGAAAAGACATTCATTTCTGGAACAAAACAAGCTTGTTGATATACAGCCGCTACATTAAATACTTCTCATCACATATTACAATTGACCCAGGCTAAAAAAATTGTTTCAAACTGCCCCATATTAAAACTTACTAGATATTATATATTATCTTTTCAAGATGCAGCTTAGCATCCTCCAGAACCAACTGGAATTTCTTCAAAGCCCCCTTGTTACTTGCAGTAGGCATTTTGTTGCACTGAGAAGTCTTCTGCCCCCTTAAATTATCCATCTCCTCTTATATATTATATGCCTCCAACAACGTCACCTAATCACCATCTCCAGGACTTTCCTGAATCAGAAGTTTATTTCAGCACTTCAGGCATTTGGGCTGTCTGATGATAGGTTTATTTAAAAAATATATACTATGAAAATATATACATGCATTTTAGCTGCAACACATATACTTCGCTATTACAAATGAAACTACTTTCATAACAAAAATATAATGAGTGTGAAATTCTCATATTTTAACAAGCATCTAGCTTCTTAAAAGTATATTAATATTATATTACTGCATTCATTCCCACTTGGTTATATTATGGGTCATAAATTCAGCTCCCACACCTTTTTATTTCAGTGTTCATGTTTTATCTGATAATGGTTAGTTACAGCATGTGTTTTCAAAGCAGATAGAAATAGGAATAAGTTCATTTTCTTAGTTTTTCACAATCTATTATTGATTTTTGTACGTTTGTTAAACACCTAACAAGTTCAAGCTAACAATTATGATCATTAAACAGAAATGACTATGTGACACGGTCACAGAAACAGCTGAAAACAGGAAAGCAAAAGACATTACAGGAAAGCAGAAGACATTACAACTATGGAGATACAGAAACAGAAGACAGACTAAACCCCTATTTTCTGAAGCAGTAGGACTGGTAGAATATGCCTTTTACCTCAGTACATCATTTGGTTTTGGTTTATCACATCTGCAAATACAGAAAACACATTTGTTTACAAATATAGTTTCTTAGAAAACAGATAATTTGATTATTATCAGCATATTAATGTTGTGTTTACCCAGGAAGAAAAAAGAACACATCAGCTTTTTTTCCTGACCTCTCCTTTTTATTCTACTGACAGTGGGTTTGGATTGATTATGCTATTTGCTTTCTAACTACAAGGACTACAGTCCAGTACATATGGAGGGGGCTCTGCCCACAGGACTACAGGGCAGTAAGTTAGAAATCCCTGCTTCAGCTAGACTCAATTTTGTGGCTCATGGAAAAGAATATTAGTAAATATTCCATATGTGGCACCTGTTAAACCCAGCCAGCACTGAGAGGAATGCAATGATTCATTTCTTCATTCTGTGACCACTTAATGAGAAATATCAGATTCAATAAATTATTGGTATGGACTTCAATTTAATCTGAAGGATAAGGATGGAAATATGGAACTTCACTCCCACATTCCTCAGTCACTTTATCATTTATAAAATAAGGCCACAACCTTTGCTGTATCCTGTTACTTTTTCTTGGAGGCTAACTAACTTGATGCCATGAAAGGAAACTTCATATGAAAAGAAACACCTCTACCTCAGAAAAAAGTTTATGTCTAGAACTCAAACTCCTCTATTTCTTGTCAGCCCCCAATCAGCCCTTTTTGGTGACCTTGGCCTTGCTTGGCAACACTTATAAGAAGATAAAGGTTACATTTACACTACAAGAAACATTCTCTGTATCAGGCCACCTGGTACAGTGCACTTGCATCTACACTTCCTTCGGGTTCAGTTTCATCAATAAAGGATTAACTCTGCCCAAAGCGTACTGCAGACCACACTGTTCAGTGTTCGGCTTTAGTCCCTTTGGCCCCATTTGCTGTTTTGTTACCCATCCTGAAAAAGGGGGTTGTTTTTTTCCTGTTCAAAGCATGCAAACCTGGAACAATCTGCTGGAAAGGTATTTTTTAAACACAATACTGAGTCTATATTGTGTGCCGTGGGTATAGCATGTGACATATGAAGATATTTTAGGGTGCAAGGTTTGCCAAGACAGTGCGGGAAGATCATGCAAACAAAGATACAAAAGCTTTACACAAACTTGAGTTGTCCCTGGAGTGAATTGACTGCAAACCCTCATCCAGGTTTGATTTGAAAAGGAACTGACTGGTGTACTCCAAAAGAAAAGTAGGCACTGTGTATGTTAGTCAAGCAGGCTCCCAAGGGTCTACTGAGTCTTTGGGAAGTCAGGACATGACTCTGCTTCCAAGCACAAAGATCCCCCTTTTCTCAATTCCACTGCATTTTTACCTACTAGTGTCTCCTTGCCTGACTTGTCTACATGCTTACACACAACTATAGAAAGAGTTGGAAAAATTTAGGGTACCACTTTTCCCCAGTTGCTTGTTACCACCCAGTATTAGCAAGAAGCAGCACAGACCAACCTAGGTGGTCACTGCTATCCTCTGGCTGAACTTCTCTGTTTGATTTATCTCCCCATTTCTAGTGATAATCCCATGATAGACAAAGACTAGTGCTGCAGAACCAATATTCCTTCTATCCCTTTCCAGTGGCCTGTGAACTGGTTCACTGCACATCCCATCTCATCAGTGTGTGGTAAAATATAACTGATCAACGTTTGAAGGACCTTTTTATGTCTTTTGATGGACACTGATTTTAATGCCATTCTTTGTGCAAATGAAACATCCAATGCAGACAAAGAAACAGCAGACGGAACAAAACTCAAAGGACATGAAATTGAAATGAACAGGCCATGTGTCATACCCCAAGGGATTTTGGCTCAGTGCTACAAGCATCTTCCAAGAAGATTAAGCATCAAGCATTAAATCTGGCCTCCCACTCCGTCACACTCAAACTCAAAGTATGAATTTTGTTACTGAGTTTCCAGGGGGGAAATGTACTACCAAACTTTCAGAATCACCTTTGTATTTCTTGTATTTTCAGGTTGCCTGGGAACCTGTTGAACTTCTGGCATCAATTAGAGAAAGCTTAAAGCTACTCTTCTGGCTGCAAGTATCCCTCATGAGCCATCCACCTGTCCAGAAGAGCCAGATAATGGACCACTCTGGGCCTGCCTGTAACCCCAGAACACCTCCCAAGTAAGGAGTATTTCTAAAGCTGTTACCCTTTTATGACCCCTTTATATTGCCAAAGTGATGTAATTTGGATGAGCCCAATGGAGACTTAACTCTTTCATGTGCATTTTAAGCTGGTGAATGCAGAAATGCACCCCACCACAGTCCATGGTGAATTTATCTGTCACTCAGGCCTAATGAATTTCTCCTCTCACTAAGCAGCATTGCACTGAAAGTTTCTAGCTATGTAACGAATGAGACTTTACAATGTATGTGCCCAGTTACAGAAATTCAGTGAACATACCTGTTTACATGAAGATAGAGGAAAGGTGGGTGATTTGTGAAGAAAGTAGCATCATCTGAGAAATCTCTTTAAAAGGATGATTACAGTCATGATGTGTGTGGAGGCATAGTGAAAGAAACTGACTTATATGGCCAGTTATAATATATTTCACATAATGGAGGAAAAGCTGAGTCAATGAACAATTTTGTATCACCATTATTGCTAAATGAATACAGCCCCCTTTATCACAGCTGTACAATATGCTGACTGAACAGGAAAACATGCAGTACACACAGTGCAGTGATTTCCACCACCGTATAAGTAAATGTCAGGCTTGTTTCATCTATTCAGTGATTTTCTTAATGAAAACGTCAGCATAATGCTGGCATTTTCCTCCTTTCATTTAATTCCTGCTCTCCTCTTTCATCCACTATTTGACCTTTGCATGCACTTGGTAGCTTGCCCAAGGTGCTGTCACACCTTCTTTGCTCCTCTCTAATGATGGTCTTTCACTGTCAGATTCAAACAAGATACTTGGGAAGGAATTACTGTTCCCAGTACGATGACGAAAATCTGAATGCTTCACTACTTTAGTAGTAGGTGACTTTTCACTTCTTCTCTGAAAAGAATAACCAATGATTGTTTATCAACATTAACGTGTTCAAATAGCATCCTGTTATGGTAGTCTAGGACTCAAGAGAAGCAGGAACAGCTATTGCACCAGCAGCACAGCAATACTAAGGACTAGTAACTGCTGAATGAGTCAGATGATTAGTGGAATATGTTTTCTCAGCACAAAAGGAAAGTGATGACACACAATTAGAATGAGGGGAGCTTTACACAAGACAATGACAAATAGGAGTAATGTGAGTTCTATAAAATAGGGAAAATTATATGCCATATTGACCAGTTTTGGTCACCACAATACAAGAAAGATATTAAGCTGATAGAGAGCATTGAAAGGAGAGCAGCAAAGATGATGAAGGGCCTTGAGGTGAAGCTGTATGAGGAGTGGCTGAGTGGAATTGGTCTGTTTAGCCTGGAGGAGACTGAGGGGAGACCTCATCACAGTTACAACCTCCTTGTGAGGCAAAGAGGGGGGCAGGCACTGATCTGTTCTCTGTGGTGACCAGTGACAGGACCCAAGGAATGGCCCGAAGTTGTGTCAGGGGAGGGTTAGGTTGGTTATCAGGAATAGGTTCTTCACCCAGAGGCTGGTTGGGCACTGGAACAGGCTCCCCAGGGAATGGTCACAGAACCATCCTGACAGAGTTCAAGAAGCACTTGGACAATGCTCTCAGGCACATAGTGTGACTCTTCGGGATGGTCCTTTGCAGGACCAGGGGTTGGACTGGATAATCCTTGCGTGTCCCTTCAAAATCAGCATATTCTGTGATTCTGTGAAAATCAGGCCCCAATTATAGTACCATGTTGCACAGAAAACACTTAATAATACTCTTGAGCTGGTAGTTGCCCTGAAAGATCAACACTTCATCTGGATACATATTATTTCCAATAGAAATACAAATGAATCATGATTCAAGCAGCTGAAATAGGAAGAAAGATAAAAATTTTTTGTTTTTTACACATCCTGATTGTGCACCATTTTTCCTGATATCTGAGGAGATCTGTCTCCACTCTACTGTGTTTAACAGCCTCTTGCATGCGTTAGCCAACAACTGACCTCACAGCAGAGCCAGCAAGGAAGGACAAGGTGTACAGAAAATTCTGGAGTGACTTGAAGAAGGAATTAGTAAAAGTTGACCAAATCCAAAGCTTCCTTCCTCAGCAGTGCTTTCTTCAGCGGTGCCATTCTGAGGGTTTGTTCTTTCCTTCCAGGGTCTCTATATACTCAAAGACCAACTTTCCACCACAGAAGCTCCTTCTCCTGCCTCCTGGAATGAATAGAACAGACACAATTACCTTTTCTACATAATTCTCCCATTTCTTTATGATATTCTTTTACGTTGCCTGTGGGTTAAGAAATGAATGGGCTAACTGCAAGAACAAATAGTTCATGGCTAGTGGGTTTCACAAGGTTCAACAAGAGACAGACACAGCTGTCTGGGCTACACAAGTACCTTTGCTGATATTGTGCTATGTCAATATGGTGGTTTATCTACACACAGAAACACAAGGAATTCCTATCTTGGGTATAAAGCAGTTACTAGCAGCAGTTAAGTCTAAACCAAAGATAACCTGTTTGGGGAGCGGAATTATCAGCTATTTAAATCCCTACCTACATGGCATAACAAAACATTTCACACAAAAACAACTAGGCTATGAATTTGACAGGTTTCTTCTGTGCCACAAGTCTCTTACTGTTAGTCAGGTCTCTACCTGTAATACCTATAATCAGTTTTTCCTCACAAAAATGTGGATAAAAAGAAGTTAAAATAAGGCATACAGCAAGGTTTTGAACATAATAAGCAGGCTAAAATAGTCAAAGCTTTAGCTAAGTATTTTTCTCTTTTATCAGTTCACTGCATGCTGAGAAAAATAACATACAAAAGAAGGAAAAGTATTTCACATGCCATAGGAAAATATTCACAGTCTGAAAAAAAGAGAGAGCAAAAGGATCAGAAGTCAGCAAATGACTGCCGTAGGCCCCTCTCTGCCATGGTTAATAGCAGACAGGCACATCAGCACCAGATCTCTGAAGTTTGGAACACCGACAACTTCTTTAACCAACTTCAGACACCTGTGATTGAGACTTTTGGCCATGTGCTCCGTACAAAAGCATAATCGAATGACAAAGTTCTGCTGTAATAAATGACTCCATGTAATGGTGAGTGCTACAGAGCAGATTGCTTATTTCTAGGAGTGAAAGATACAGTACTTGTTCAAGGATAATCTGATAATAGATCACAAGGAATTCCAATGCCACAAAAGACTAAGCAGAGCCTTGGGATTTCACCAAGAAGAGGGACGTAACTAACCTAACACAATCTAATGATGGAGGAGATTCACTGCAAGCTGATATACTGCTATACAACTGTCTCTTGTCTCGCCTCATCTTAAGGAACTGAAATGTTTTCCATAATGGGTCATAAAGCCTGTGTTTTCCCCTGCAGCAGAAGCCAACAGGTTTTACTTTGTAGGAAGGAAATCTGCACAAGCAGTCTCAAACTATGGAAATAGACCACTTCTTTCAGCTAAACAAATTCAGTGCAGTAATACAAATTTCCTATGTCCTACATGAGGAAACATTCTTTATCAGACCCTGCTAAAACAACACGAAAAAGATTATCTGATTGTAGCATATCCTTCAAAACTATCAGTTTTACACCAGCTACTATTTTGTCAGATAGCATTTGTTTGTTTGGACGGGAAGGCTGCACTGTTGTGGTAGTGAATTTTACACATTGGGAAGTTTTTTATATGAAATATTGCCTCTTTTTGTATTGGTAAAACTGAGTTAATGGCAACCAAGACATGACTTGGCTAAACAACACATGAAGAAAGGCAAAAAGTGCAAGTCTTAGAGTCACTGGAAAGACAGAATTAGAGCAAGCTTTCTGTATCATCCAGAAGACGAAAATGCATAAAACGTTGATTTTAAATAGGAGACAAAATAAGGAGAATAAAGCCCTTGAAGATATAAAGAAAAGCTGAATTTTTTTCACGAAAAGAGTTGAACACACACCTTTCCCTTTCCCTTCAGAGTTTGGGACCATTATTCCATAACGCTCAAGGGAAAAGTAGAAAGCTCAAATAATTATAAGACCATAAGCATCACCATTCAGGACTGAATGGCCATTTTTATTTGCCAGGAGATGTGTTGTCATTAGATTTAATCTATGTCCTATTTCATTCAAAATGAACAAGTTTGCTTTCTACTTTCAGCCATTATTTTTTCTCATTTGCACATTTACCAAGGTTTATAACCTTTAATGGATGATCTTTTTCAAGCTGAATACTTGACATTGCCAGCTACATAATGCATAAGCGACAGAGTTTTTCAGGATCGAGTTAAATATTTTCCAACCCGTACAGGCAGAGAGTTTTTAGTGTGTTGTTACCCAGGAGGCTTCTCTAATAGTCACTCCCATCTCTGCCCTGGAAAGTAAATAACTATTGGGTTATATTTTCAATTCAAACTTTCTCCTTCCCATCTGTTTTTCATCCCGCAACATAGTTGATCAAGACTAGCTGTATGTCTTTTGCTGTGGAAAAATGAAAAAAACCCCAAAAAACTGTATATTATTTTTTTCTTTTTCATCCAGTTCAAGATACAAATAGCTCAGTTTTACATGCTTCCCCTCCTCTCTTTCCTGATCCCGTATAACTTTACATAGTTTTATAGACTGAGAGAAAGGGTAAAATTTAAGGAGTTTTAATGACTGAGAAATTTTGAAAATAGCTGTTTCTGCTGCAACACATTACTGAAGTTTCCCAATGATATTTTTTCACTACACTAATCGTTAATCTGAGTAAAAGTTGCTTGTTAATTTAAGCGGTTTATTCTGCTTTGTTGCTTAGAGCCCCAAGTTCTCTTTTAAGATGTTCTTCTAGAAATACCTATGAGCCATCCTGTAAAGTTATAAATATAAAGCTTGTTACCATTTAAAGTAGATAACATTAGGTAGTTAGAAGAAGTGATTCCATGACATAAGTCAAATAATTATAGCAGAAATTAAGGAAACATAATTTTTGAAGTACCATAATTCTCACAAAAATTCCCCATGTTTGAAAGAGTTTGACCAAGATATGCATTTCACATGTTCCTGTTGCTTAAGAAGTTGTGTTTTATTCATTTATAATAATAGGCTACTTTATAGAGTATTATTATTCTCAGTGAATCATTTTGAAGGAGAGCATAGTAATGACCTAACAAACCATTAGTTCAGAATTTGAAAATCAAACAGGAAAATTTATTTGATTATATTTCTTAACCAAGAGAAAAGTCTTAAGTAGTATTTGAGAACTTTCTTGATTACCATGATCTCAGCTTCATGGCTGATTCTAAGCCCAAACAGCCCAACTGACAACTCATGTGCTTAATGTTAAAATAGCACTGAAGTGCTTTAAACCAGGAATTAAATATTTCATACAGATATGATCAGAAGCATGTGTTCATCTTGGACAGGGAATCACATTCCATTTACATACCTCCTTGTCTTTGAGTATATGGTCTGAAGTTCAGAGCCTTAAAAATACATTTATTTCAAAGGGTGCTGGATCTGGCATTAATGAATAACTCTAGCTGCAGTAATATGCTATTTGAAAATATTTAATTGAGCTCTGAAAAACTCCATGGAATACCAAAGCAATTTTTAGTACAGTTTGACTAAATTCAATGGCCAAAACTTTGTAACACTTCTGGGTCAAGCCCTAGAAGAGCTGAAACTAGAAGACTTGATGGCATAACCCTGATTGCAAGAAAACTAAGCATCAGGATGTATCCACGCTGCCTCTGCAGAAATAATATGTTCATTCAATGTCATCCAGAGGGCAAGCTCAGCAAGTGGGCCCATGGCAATTTCATGAGGTTTAAAAAGACCAAATGCTGCTGCTGCAGCACCTGAGTTGGGGCCACTCCTGTTATCAATCCAGGCTGGGGGATGAACAGATGGAGAGCAGCCCTGCCCAGAAGGACTCGGGGGTGCTGGTGGAGGAGAGGCTGGACATGCCCTGGCCATGGGCACTCGCAGCCCAGAAAGCCAAACATGTCCTGGGCTGCATTCTGAGCACCGTGGGCAGCAGGGGAGGGAGGGGATTCTGCCCCTCTGCTCTGCTCTGGTGAGACCCCACCTGCAGTGCTGCATCCAGCTCTGGGGTCCCAGCATAGGAAGGACATGGAGCTGTTGGAGTGACTCCAGAGGAGGGAAACCAAGTTGATTGGAGGGATGGAGCATCTCACCTGTGAGGAAAGGCTGGGAGAACTGGGTTTGTTTGGCCTGGAAAAGAGAAGGCTTTGGAGTCACCTAATTGTGGCCTTCCAGTACCTGAAGTGAACTTACAAGAGAGCTGGAGAGGGACTATTTACAAGAGCCTGGGACGACAGGAGAAGGGGGAATGGCTTCAAACTGAGAGAAAGTAGGTTTTGATCAGACTTGAGGAAGAAATTCTTTACTGTAACGATGGTGAGGCACCGGCACAGGTTACCTGGAGAAGCTGTGGATGCCCCATCCTTTGAAGTGCTCAAGACCAGGTTGGATGGAGCTTTGAGCAACCTGGTCTAGTGAAAAATGTCCCTGCCCATGGCAGGGGGTTGGAACTAGGCGATGTTTAAGGTCCCTTCAAACCCAAACCATTCCTAGGACTTATACTGAACACAGTCAATAAATTTGTTGCCTTGGAAGGAAGTAATGGCAATAAGAAATACTAGCACACTACTGCAAGTTTTCAAAGTTAATTGAATCAGCATATAAAAATGTTTTCCCTGTGTAATAAATCTCATTATAATCAACTACTCTATGGCAGGCACTTCCCTATGATATGCAAATTTCAATTATTTATTTAGAATATATTCAGCATTTTCATATGACTCCATTTTCTGTTTAAAAAATTTGAGAGTTGCATTAAATACCCAGCTCTCCTTTGGAAAATGTTATTAGCAATATTGTATGCCAACATAATAAAGGAACTTTTCAAATATCCAGACTACAAATATACTTTGGAGCTTCCTGGTTAAATCTGCTATGCTGACTTCTTTACAAGATGCAACAAGGAATGAGATAAATGTTTAAGGATATTTTACCTATTTTTTCCCCACACAAGAGAAAAACTTCATGATATAATCACTATTTACTTCCATGTTAAAGTTCAGTCTCAATGAACTCATGCTGTAGTTCCAAGTGTAAAAACAACAACATCTATTGAAGGAGAAATACAGACCACTGACAAAAATGTACTAGTGATCCACTAATGCTATGAATCTCTTCCTCAACCAGTGTTGTTAAACATTCTGGAGAATAGCTAGATGACCGCATTCAAGGTGAAAAAATAAAAAGGAAGCACCAGAAAACAGATGCTGTCTAATGGAACTTTTTCACAGTTTGCTGAGTTTCTCATTGTTTCTTGTCAGACATGAAGAACATGGCAAAAGAAGTCATACACAAGCCGCACAATGAGATTGCAAGTAACAGAGATATGGAGCTCTTTTTATTCCCTGAGTAGCAAATGCTTCCTCTCCATCATACTTACAGTGAATACAGAACAATGAGACCAAAACTTGTCCAATGGATAATTATTATTTAAATTTGTAAAAAGCATGCTTCCTTTTGTGAATCTAATCCTGTAATCTCAATAGGAACTTTCATGATGATGGCCATATTTTAAGATTGCAAAACTCAACCTGTGAGTTTCTGTTCTTTTTTCCTTTTTATTGTTTTTGCAGAAAATTGTATAGAATAACACATTACTTCAATGCAGACTAGACTGTCACTAAAAATAATTTCCAAAGAAGAATTAACATTTAATAAATTCTTCATGCTTATTTATTTTTTGGGATTCACATGGAAAAATTAAATTTATATGAAAGAAATAACTGAAATATATGTATCACATGGTCAAAAAACTGAGCAGTAAAGCATACAGTAGGAAAACAAGGATTCATAATTAAAGTAGATTAAATCATATACTTCCTCAAAATGAGTGGTGTGTAATCAAAAAAAAACTTAGAGACAAAGCTTTTATATATAGTCAGTATATATACACCTCCAGGTATCATAGGAAATTTGATCATAGACAGCTAAACGATGAATGCTAAACTGTGATAGAAGGATACATCAAAAAAAGACACTTGAAGGTCCATAAATAAACCCCAGCTAAGAATTGCTTGATGCTAGATTCAAATATCAGCATGTGAATAATTAGTTCCACCCGTCACAGATACTTCTCCCCTTTTTTCTTTCTGGCCCCTTGAATATTTAATTGCACTTTTCAAAAGAGAAGAAATTCAAAAGGAGCAGTAATTGTAGAAGATCCACTGGACAAAGCAGATACATAGAGGATGTAGATTTCAATCTCCCCTGACCCCACCTCTCTGGCTGTGCCTCATTGTGACAGACATAGGAAAAATAAGTAACTGCAGAAAAGGAAAGAATCTGGTAAGGATACGAAACACCTTCTGAAGTTGTTCATATGGGTTCTTATCTTCAGCATTTCCTATTAACTGGATGTAATTGCTCTGTGTTCTCTGGATTCCATTCTGAACCCTCCCTTGTACAAGGCAACAAAGACAACCTGTAGATTTTTGACATGGTGATTGGTTTTGAGGATGGTTACTACCATGTTGAATGCTGTGCTGCTTAAATGCCACTGGATAGGTGCGCCCCTTGGCGATACACAGGCAAACAAACAGGAACCTCTTTTTTAACTGGTGCAAGCTAAGAGGAATTTTTGACTATTACTAAAAACCCATTCTGGCAACACTGTATAGACTCAACTCCTGTGAAAAGTCTCAAAAACTATTTCTGAATACGATCCCTACATTCAATTGGGCAAGGATGACAACAACCTCAGGTTCTAGTTTAGGTTGGTAATATCTCTTTCCCTGCAGATGAAAGTTTTGCCTGTGATTTTTGCTTCTGTAGAGGAAGCAAAGTGATTGGTTTTGTCTGCCTGTGTAGCTTTGAGGTCTGCCTTCTCCCTTTCCAAACTAATCCAATAAAATAAAAAGTGCTCTGGAAAGCATGACTCCTATGAGACAGGCATATTCTGACTTTCAGGGAGAAAAAGTGTCTGCATTAGGATGATAAATGACTGACTATAATTAATTAATCAATTAATTGATTTTACAAGAAAATCCAGTATTAGAAGTAGTGGCCTTAAATACACCGTGACCTGCAGTTTTATCTGATAAATTATGCTCCATCAAAATCCACACTCAGCAGTTATTTATTGCGCGAAGTTCCAAATTGGATCTTCTGAATTAATTTGGATCCTTTTTTGCATTTGTATTGCCGCCCAAAAGGGTTCTTGTAAAAATCATGTATAAAAAAGGGATATACAATGTTTACAGTAGGAGCATGCTTGACTTTCTATGATATTAAAAAAGCTTAGCAAAAGGGAACAATGCTCATCATCTAAATGTCTGGTCTAGAAAAATTACTCCTGGGGTAATTTCAGGATGCTGCTCTCCCTGGATTCAATTTATGGTCTGCATCTACAATAAAGGGCAAATGTCTCTGCAGTTCCCTGCTGAAATCAGTGTTGGGCTTGTACTTCTCAGTCTCACGGCTTGGAAGAATGCCATTGCAAAGGAGCACGGAAAAGGGAAATGAGCCACCGCAGAGAAAGTCAAGAGTGAAGATGCACTTCAAATCAATTTTGCCATGAAGTTGAGCTCTTGTTATGTCTGGTAGGAATGGATTTTAACAGATAGGAGAGAATAACCTCAGGGCTACTATTCTCCTAATCACACAGATTTTTTTCTTTTTCTTTTTTTTTAACTTTTCTGGAAAGACCAAAATGTTAAAGATTATTTTTAAATATTATTTTAATGGTGCTGAATGTCTAATTAAATCTCATAAAAGTGGTTCTGTCTTGGGAAAAAGATGTTATTTAACCTATAAAAATGTTAAACAGATTATTTAAGTGGGACTGTTATTCTAACTGCTATGTTGTAATGGTGGAAGAGATGATGGAAGAGACAAAAGAAGCATCAGTCTGATGAAATATTAGAAAGAAATTTGAAATGGCATTTGACAACATATCAAATAAAGGGCACAATTCAATAAGGGATCACAATTCAAATATTCACTAGTATTTAGAAGACTACACCATTTCAAAACCCACTAAAATACGTTTTTATAATTGGTATCCTACTGCACAGGACACAAACTGAGGAATAAGATTTCAGAATAGCTGAAAAATCACAAGAATTGCTCATAACCACTCCAAGGCTTTTCCACAACTAACTGAAATATAGGTCATAAGTCTCAAAAAAAAAAAAAAAAAGAAGAAAAATTCTGCTTCAAATACTTACCATAAACCCATCACAACAGTTACACACATCAGCATCTTTGAGTTCAGCTTGCAGCAGCAAACAGTTAGGTACTGTTGGCAAAAAGAGAAAGCAAAGTTTGTTGCTATAAATTTCTGGATTATTGCTCAAAATATCCATGTCTACAGTGTGGTTTAGAGTAGCTAGTAGTAGTTAGAATGTATTTGGGGTTTGTTATCATTTGGGCAAGCATGACAAGATAAGATCTTAACAACTCTATTTGAAACATGCACAAGTTCGTTTACACTGCCTACTCTGCTGCATTGATTCCTATCTCTTTCCTGGGTTATTTCACAAACAAAAGGGTCATAGCAAATGTACACAGAGCCAATAAGCCTACAGACATTAACTCCCCCCTGCTCCCCAAAATCTTTATATAACAAAATTGTGTGTGGTTGGTTGGTTGTGGCTTAGATACATCGCCAAAAGAGTTTTCACCGACTCGCCATTTATTCACATTGCAACATTCTCAAATTCACTTCATCTATTTTTAGAGACAGACAATAAACATTTATGTGATCAAAATAAATAATACAGGACTACTGAAACATCTCAAAGGCTTTGCTATTCAGAATGGCATCAGCTCCTGCCAAGGAAGTACACTCAGCACTAGCCACACTTTAGTTTTCAGCCATCTATTTTTGACATAATGAAAATGCCTTCTCTCTGAGTACATGGCCACTCTTCCTCTCTTACGTCAGAGTCTAAAGCTATCGAGGGTAAAAGATGTATGAGCCTGTTCAGACTGAGAGAGCCAGCAACTTAGTCAGTATGTTTCTTTTTTTAGTATTTAATATCTTTCCTGACTGCAGCAGATTTCGTGTGCTTGGAAGTTAACATTGAAATATTTAGACTACCACTGTTTGAGGGACAGTGACCGCTGAGACAGGACAGTGAGCCAGAATTTTTGCTTGTTCTACATTTAAACACACTGTTAAAGAGATGGGATGAATACTTTTTTAAAAGAATTCCATGCATCAGGCCGTGCCACTGCGAATCACACATTGCTGCTTACCAGACATGTCTCTGCAACTGCAGCTGCTCGCATTCCTTTGTGGATGCTTACAGCGTGCAGACTGAAAGTCCTAAAATGAAGAGGAAAGGGGGGAAAAAACTGGATTCCGTATGATCTGACCGGATTCAGACTGAAGAATCTGAGGCGGCAGCTTCTTAAAGCTTTGGAAGGGGTTATCTAACCAAACCTGAGGGATTAATATATCACACCGTTCCTAGATAACCTATCTGCAAAGGCATTAACTAAGAGTTTGGAACACAAGTAAAAGCATTCACCACTTCTACTTCAGCAGGCTAAAATTGGAGCCAAGCCACGAGAGTGCATACTGACATCAGATCAGTCCTTTCTAAAGACCGATACAGAATTGCGTTGTTTCATGCAACCAGCAGTTTTAGGTCAAATTCTATGAATCCCAGTGACCTTGTCTTTTATCAAATAAAATGCGAAGCACTGGTGAATTGAATGGAAACTTTAACTAAGCTCAACAACAGTTTAAGCATTCCATTCTGGGATATGCAAAAGAACAAGGCTATTCTGTAAAGGAACAAGCAGACGTAGTAGATTAAACTGTCTGTACCACCATCTCTGAAATTCAACCCTTTCTTAAATCTTTTTAAAGGCAGATGGACAATGTTTTGCCAAGTCTGCAATTTGGTCGTGATGAAATTGCCTCATGAATGTGAAGTTAGATGACTACTTAGAATTTCATATATTTGTGAGAGAACAGAGGAAGAATTATCTGAGGTCTTCTAAACTGCAAGAAAAGAGAGGAAATTGGCTACATGCTGAAGCACCGATAAAAGGACAAGTTGAATCTGTTTATAAGAATGCTGGCAGAAGATTTTAGAGCCTTACAATTTCAAATCAAAGGCCTGCTGGTGGAGAAAAGCTGGAGAGAAAAAAGAGAAATCTGCGAATACACTTACACTTTGCTTCTGATATGAGATAGGAAAGAAGAACAGAGAAATTAAGAGAGGAGGAGGAATGTCACGAATTTTTATACAGGTAAGTATTTCTGAGCTCAAATTTGCAAAAAAAAAATAGGAGATAATGGGGAAAAAAAACTATGGTAAATATATTTGGAAGAATCTCCTGCCATATAAAAAAAAATACAGGGTATTTAGTTTTGTATTATAGCAAGGATATTTAAATACTTAGTGGTTTATATTCTGGTTTGATGAGTTTGTTAGAATACTTGAACTATAAGCCCTGCAACCTACTTGTAGTTCACTTTGCCATACTACCCTTCAATGGTTTTCTGTGTTATATTTAAAGGAGAGGCTTTATAACCCATTTTTCTACAGATGGTTTTAGTTTGTGCAGAGAGTACCTGTGCAAAAGATGGCAACATTGGAAGATAACAGCTAAAATGTACTTTTATCTATATAATACAAAAATCTCATTACTCTTGCTATGCTACACCAGATACTTTTCTACAAGGGAGACAGGAAAAGAAGGACATCCCCAGCCATCTTCTTGTTTGGAACATCAACATCCCTACAGTTACTAAACGTTAACAAGAGCACGCAATAATGGCAGATCAACTCTGAAGAAAGGGATGAAAAGGAAAGCCTAAAAACAATTTGTAAAAGGACTCAGACTTCTGAAATAGGTGTGACTTTGGATATCTGACTTCAACTGTGTGATCCAAGATGTTTCTGTTTGTTGTCTCCTTGAATAATAAGGCTTTGCAAATACTGAATATCTGATTTTGATTTGAAACTTTATTTCTACATTAACTTGTCTCAATTTCACCCTGTTGCAATGTCAGCAGAATAAGAAAAATCAACAGAATAATGTTTAGGTTTCTAGATTCTCTTTTCAGAGCTCAGAGCATGTTCACACACCTGTTCATGGCATGCTTGACCCACAGGTTTAACCCACTGCCTCTTCAAAAGTCACTCAGTGGTTTAGCTGACACTCATCTTGTGTAATAGCCTCATGCAGAAACATGTGTGTCCCTATCCACCTCAGCCTAATTACAAGGAATTCAACCCCCAGCTTCCCCCTACAGCGCCTTAGCCTGAAAACAAGGCAGCCTGGATCAGAGCAGTACAGAACGATTCAGTCTGTCCGGTAATATCTGGACCTGCCTACTTTCATCATCCTCAGTAGGCAGAAAGATCACCGTCTGGTGATTCAAGCAACATCTGTGACATATTTTTAGAACTTACTTCAGTCCTCTCCATTTGCTTTTCATCACCATCTTTTGTCTTTCCTCCCTGCTACTTACTTTCATTTTACCTATCACAAAACTGGAACAACAACTTCAGATTTTGCAAGTCTCTGTTCTTATTCCCTCTTTTAATCGCTGCCTTACTTTCCCATCCTCTCATGTCACAGCACAAACACACTTGTCCCACACCCCAGCCTCTTTAACTACCATTTCTCCTCTCTGTTTAATCTCTTTATGCTCAGAAATAGCACTCTGTGTCCTGCCTTGAACTGCCAGCTCCCTTCAATACAGCTACGTTCCTCTTGAAATCAGTCCCCTTTTGCTTTCTCTGACTCTGCACTGTGATAATTTTCTCCCACCATCTCTCTTCCACAGATCTCTTTAGATTTTACCGGTTCTTGGTGGCAAATCCAAAATATTTTTATTTTGTCTCCTTCAATATTGCCTTTAAGTTATCTCAGTCTACCCATACCTGCAAATTTAAATTTAACTACTTTTTTAAAGCAACTAACAGCCCTAACTCAGCATCCCTGACCCCTTGCCTCCTTGTCTCTCTGACATCTTTTCATGAGTGACCAGCTATCAATGTTTCAAACTCTACAAAATTAAAACAGGCATCTTGATATTCATTTGAACCATTTTTTCCCATTTTTTTAAATCTGAACAACCAGCATTTCACTGCCATGTCTGTTTATAAATACAAGACATACTTGGTATCCCCCCACTTATTAAAATGCTGCTGCAAAGACTGGTCCTCTACTACAAAATTGTATCCACATCACCCCTCTCTTTACATTCTTCCACTACTAGGTCACTTTTTTGTAGGAAACACAATCTATTTGTCTTTATTCCTAATGCTAAGTACATCCTAGCCCCACCCAATTCCCCATTCAGCAATTTCCAGTAATTCAGCAGCAGGAACTCCAAACAACTTCTCATCTCAGTCTCCATATTTTAACCACTCTACCTTTCTCTCACACGACAAAGTAAAAAATATCTCCCCGTCATTCTCCACCCCATTAATAAAAAATTTCCCTTACTATGAAGCCGCAGAAAACCTGACAGTGATTCTTGTTAAGGTCTATGACTACAAGATACCATGACTGTGCTTTTCTTGTGCACTGCAATTTTTGGCATCTGGTGTTTGGTTTTATTCTCAGATCAGCTGGGCAGGCATATTCATTGGTGCATTCATACAGGGCACAGCCAAATGCACAACTCCCACATTTATGATGCTGTGTAGAGATGTTCTCATGGGGGGACACCTGGTTGCATCTCCTTGTTCATGTTCGAGACTGGTCCTTGTTCATGTTCAAAGGTGGTCCTAAAATGTCTCATGGGAAGGAGAGGGGGAATTACAAGGAATTTTTATAGAGATAGAGGCCTTCACAAAGAAGACAGAGGCTGGAGAACTGACACAAATTGCACAGGACAAAATAGAAAAGTCAAATGAAAAATCTTTTCACCAGGAGCAAAACTGGTCTCCCAGAAGGGCTTCTAGCAAAAAGTCACTTCACTTTTTCCCTTTGCTCTTCTCCCTGTCCTAGCTTTGCGAACATGATCCATTCTAAGGGCAGGGGTCACATTCATGTTCACAGGATGAAAACTGTGAAGAGTAATACAGAATCTATTGTCATAACCAGGCAGCAAGGAGAGGGACAACGAGCTAACAAATCTATTTCTGTTCTAGACATATGTAGGTTTGTAAACAATTTATTTTAATGGTTTTATTCTAAACTGATGCTCCTATCAATACTGTTACGGCTAGTCCAAGGAACTACAAAATCTGTCCAATTATTTTCAGTGTAGATTTCTGTGACTCTTTCCATCTGGATTTACAGGATCAGTATTACCTCTTGAGTTGCTCTCCATTTTGAACTAAAAGCTTCAGGTATTTTTAACATTCTTTGTGAAACAGTATTTGCAGTAAAATGGTGCTTGGAAAAGTAGTAGGAATATCTCACAGAAGGCAAGCATGTTTATACTGAATTACCTGATTTCTCTCTTTTGTGATTCTGCATATTTAGCATCATTTGGTTTAGGATTAAAGACCAGCAGAAATGACTGCTAAAGACTTATAAGTACATTTAATCCTATTTTATACAGAGGTCTTTATTGAATCATGTATTTTAAGTTACACTCATGAGAAGTGCAGAGAAAGGCACACTGAACTGGTCTTATATAGCAGTTAAAAGCCTTCTTCAAATGCTAATCATTTATAATTAGTCTACTTCAATTAGTAATGAACAAATTGCCCTCTCCAAGAAAAGAGAATATATTCCATGTGCTGATTAAAAGGGAAGAGTGATCTTCAAATTCTGAAGCGAATGATTGATGTGAAGCAAAACTCTCTCACAATTTTGTTCTTTTAACTCTTTGATGAACAGATCAACAAAGGCAAGTTTCCCAAAAGTCTTAGAAACATTATTAGCAATTCACATAAAGAAAAGCACATCTGCGTTCATACGTTCTCACTTTAAATACATCCTTACTTTAGCGCTATTTTATGCCATTTACTAAGCAGGTGTTATCTTCCCTCTTTTTTTCTCCAGGAATCAGCTTTTAATTGGCTACTTTCTAATGTGCAAGAAAAATCAAAAAGCAATTGGCTGGTTGGGAACTGATTGTTAGGCAGTAGTCCCAAAAAACCTTTGGGTAGGAATAAAGGCATCTTATTGATTCAGTACAACTTCAATCGCTAAAGATTATACAGTTTATGAGAAAATACCTAAGCTGAATTTTGATACAAGACTTCTTTCACTTGCTCAGTGTCTATTCTAAATAGCCAAGAGAGTGTTTACTGGAAGAATGGTTTTGCTCACTCTTAATGTATGAGTTCTTCAGGCAATAGTGTACTGCAAGCATATGCAAATCAATAGTTTTGAATCACCTACACTGAAATGGGGTATGGACTAGGGAAAGAAAATTGGATAATTTCATTCAGAAAGTAAGTTTCTGCTTTCTGCTGATATGCCAACTGGTGAATTACAGAAAATCAATGTTCTGTTCTTTATGTTCTGTTATTAGGTGTTCTGCTTCCAGATGTTTGGAGTGATCTTGTATAACTGGGGCTTTGTTTGTTGGTTTTGGTGGCATTTTTACTTTATCAGAAGTCTGTGTGGGATATCAAGTGAAAATATACAGGAGAATGTTACATTTTAAAAAGTAGAGAAAATCCTTCTCACTGATATGGTTGTGTAGGCAAATGCTGTAGGACTGGTAAGGAATATATTAACAAAAAAATTGCAAATGGAAAAATGTAGACATGACAAAATGAGATAATTTTTTTCAACGACAACTCTGTCTCAATAAGAGCAGCTGAACTAGGAAGAGTTTCTCTAGTAAAAGTAATAACAGAGATTTCTAGTACTTCATTTCAGTTTAACTTCCTTTCACTAATTAAAGCTGCATTCAGTTCATCTCATAAGGACCCATAGTATGGTCTCTGAAGGAAGAGGTGATATCTCTTTCCAGTCATCCTCAACAGGCATGGACTGCCCTCCATTTGAGGAGGCAAATGAAGGCACTGAAGCGTTGCTTTGAATCTGATATAAACTGTAAAGTATTACAATATTATAATATAATTTGAAAGCATGTAGACACATATTAAATTGTAATCACTCCCCTCTATATGGGAATCAGGAAAAGGATATCTTATATTACAGAAACATACAGCTATAGCAGTAATTAATTTCCTGATTAAAGCTACAGATAACTCCATAAAATAATTAGCAATAGCTTCATAGATCATTTACAAAGTATCTGGAATTCAGACAGTAAAACACAGTTGCTCTAAGACAATGGTTAGTACCCCTGTTAGTCTGTTTCTTCCCTAACTATCAACTACATTAGTAACATCATGGGGAGCTCATAGCAACTCCATAAATGTTTTATCAGACTTGAAGAAAGATCATTATCCCATAAAACACCAGTGTAAGCATCTCTGATTTCACACAACCCTTTGTCTTAGTTCACTTGAAAGCCTGCTGGTTTTGGAAAAGTCATTGATTGTGTCCAAGAAAAACAAATAACTTTTTGAAGGATTTGTTCTTTGATTGAAGGTGATTTCACAGCCTTATTAAGATGTTAGGATCCCTGCGTTCAGAAGGAGATTGAATTTTTCTTTCTTTTCTTTCTTTGAAGGTTTCCAGACACAGCAACAATAAAATGTCCACAAGACACTTGACAACACATGTAAGCTAGCCTATTATAACTTACCCATTTGTACTTCTATGCAGAATATTTCACAGAACCACTGTTTATTCAGGGATTATTCAAGAGGCTGTTTAGGGATAGACTTTCAGTCAAGTGCCTTAGTTTGATCACGAGTCAGCTTTAACTTCTACCCTAGACATTGTATCTGACTTTTCTGAAGGAGAAAGTTTAGGAATTTACTCTATTGGTCGAACACAACTATATGTGTTACTGTGTTACCTGCTCCACCTTTGGAAACAATGAAATAAGGAACTGAAAATATAATCTATTTAAAGAAAAAAAACCCTAATTGTTCTAAGACTGGCCTTCTCTCTGGCCTCATGATGTGAATACTGTTTTGTTTGACAGAAAATGCAGTAGCGCTGTGTAGTATTATCATCAGACTATTGATGGACTTTCAGAGTTGTCACCAATAGTACTAATTCTGCATAAATGAAAAATAATTACCCATGAGTCAATCAATTTGCCACCTATAACACACAGAGTACTCTGAGAAGTAACAGGAAAAATATCTTTGTAAAATGAAAGCTTGTAATAAAAATTAAATATTATCTTTAATGAAGGGGCTTTTCATATAAGAAAAACTCTCACAGCACCAGCTTCAGAAGCCACATCTTGTTTCATTAAAAAATTTATATGGAAAAAGGAACTGTGTGCACATGAAATACTCAGTAGACATGAGCTCTGTATGTTCTATGAACACCAGACAGGAAAGAGATCTGTTCCAAAGAATTAGTGTAAATACACAGATTTCAAAAAGCAGTCTGGTTGCCTCGGAACTCAGTGAGAAACTCAGAATAGTTTTACAGCTGATCAAGGTCCATTCAGTGTTATAGATAAAAAGTGCTGATCTGGAAAGAAATGAAGATGCATATCAACTATATATAATCTCCTGTTCAGGCATTCCAGAAGGATGTTCCCTTATCTTGGGAACATCCTCATGGTAAACCTTATGCTTTTTTTTTTTTTGTGGCAAAACATCACAGAATACCTTAATACAGCGGGAAAATTTGTCTTCGTATCTAAACCACAGAGAAGTAAACACCTAAGGAAATACTAAGAATGCAACACAATGATGGATTTTTGTGGAGAGAAGACTTGAAAAGGAAATTATTATTTCATTGTGAGTGATACTCTAGAAGTACAGCCAGTAGTATAGTGAAAATAAAGTGAAAATATAGAGAAGACATTTTCTCTGATAATAAGTTCTTCTGGATTATGGAAAAAACTTTGATGGAAATTACATCTCCTGGAATTTGGACAAAGCACTTGCTGTAAATGTAATAAAGGATATACTGATGGATTGGCAGAACAGGAGGTGGAAGAGCTTTTAGCATTTTTCCTCTTCTTTCCTAGCTCTTTACTCTTATCATTGACAGCATTAAGTATTTCCAAAATTTTGATGCCATTTCTATAGTAGGAAAAAGTTGATTCCACATTTGAAGTAAACAAACTCCCAATTTCTACAGAACATCTTGCAGTGAGCTAACAGGTGTTAAAAATAAAAGGTGAGAACTATCAGCATTTAGTTTAACATCTACATAAGAGCTATTTCTACAGAATCCCTGATACACTGTAGAGATAAGCACTCCTAGTGCCTACATTATTTCGTATTGCCAACAGGTTACTTATGAGCCATATCAAGAGAACCACTCACAGACAGAGATGAAAAACACAAAAGTTGTACAAGCTAGAGTACAAATGGTAAGGTTATTAGGATGTAATTAGACATTAGGATGCAATGAAATTAAATGGACATCAAACACCCAGTTCCTGCAGTGTAGGGCAGGATGTTGTGGGGTTTTTTGAGTAGGGTGAGTGGATGAAGCCAAATGCAGAGGCCAGCTCTCCTGAGCTGAGAGCTGGCAGGACCCTTCTGCCTTCACGTAAGCACATGCCATCGTTAGCAGCAACACAGGTCTCCAGAGAAGTTCAGAGAGAAGTACGCTCCTTCCAGAAGACATAGAAGCTGTCTTCAGGAGCCAGAATTCTCGGAAGGATGTGCTTCGTACTGCCTTTGCTCTCGTTAACCACCTGAGATATGGAGAATATTTTTGGATGTTTCCAGTTACTTCAAGAATCAAACTTCCTAATTTGTCTCCTACTTGTTCTTCAGCTATACCCAGCTGTGTAACAGACTAGCAAGCAGACTCCACCATAAAGGAACTGTCTGCTCTTTGCATAAACTGGGATTGATGACTCCTAATAAACCTGTATTTTGAGCTGCGCACATTCAGATTCAAAAATGTAAAGCCAAGACTGCTGACTGTGAGACCATCACACAACAGTATGCTTGTGTTCTGCCAGGATGACATTTAATGTAGTTATGTCTTGTCACAAGAAAACCTGAAAATGTAAAGTAAGCAAAGATACAGAGGTTTTACGCATTTTTTACAGCACTCAAAACTCAAACCACCCTGATTATATAGCAGTGAATTTAGGCATATTACAGGAGACATGAAGACAAATGCAGCCTAAAATCAATCTTTGCAGAAGGTAGGGTCTTGATTTGCCCCTCAGAGTTCAATCTATTCTCAAAGTTGTATATTCTTAGGATAGATTTTGTAGGCTCAGATTCTCAAAGAAACAAGATATATTTCCTTGAATACTTTTTCTCATACCTTTTCATCATGTAAGGGAATTTTTATGAGCTTTTTTTCTGGTTATTTAGATTATCAGGCATCAATAAAGGTCCTTTATAGTAAAAAAAAAAAAAAAAAAAAAAAAGTGGTTTTTTTTTAATCGTTATGTAAATGTGTACACTAAAAATGCCTTATATATTTATGGAAAGCAAGAGTTAACTCCTCCTCACTGCATATTTTAAGTCAATATTCTTAATCTTGAAGTGCAAAAGGGAGTCCAAGTGTACCATTGCCAACCAAAGGATTTTCTCAGAGGAAAAGGTAGAGTCAAAGGCAGCTTTTCAGATTGTCTTACATCGTATTATCTCTTAGCCATTAATGTAAGGAATGAGGCCAAGCAAAAGAAGATGGACACTCCCAAATCTGGATGACCTGTAGCTCTCAGAAGAGCCATCCAGGGCTACAGGCAGCCAGACACAACTTAGTGTAGACTGACACAGCTCTAATTTCAGGCAGCAGTAGGGATCCACCTGGAACTTGGCCAGAGTCAGGCTCAAGGCAGTGAAAAGCTCTTTTTGTTCTCAGACTGTTTTGTTGTTTTTTTTTCAAATAAAGTCTGCACACACTACCCAACCTGCTTTTCTAGCTATATCCCTGTTTAGACATACATAGGTAATTCTGCAGACCTTTCAGCCAACACATACCTCATGGCAGACACTTTGCCAGGGCACACACTGCAGGAAGCAAAGCTCCCTCAGCAGTTGCCACAGCCCTGCTCCCTGCAACGTGCACACCAGAGGCCTTCCATGTTATGCAGCTGTCTTTCATTCCTTTTAGAACTGATCTGGAGAATGGATATGGGGAAGTGACACATTTCTGACTTAAATTTTGGTCTCTTTCAGTTTAGAGGCTGCGTGCAGCAAGTACATACTCAGACTTGACAAGCTGGAATTGCTCATGTACTGCTGTTTATATGTAGCAGAAGATGCTGCTTTGTAAAGTTACATGCACTATGAACGTATTTTACTTTTGAAATATTATTGTTTACAGGACTACAAATAATAAAATAATAGGAAGCCCAGTAGAAATAACAGAGCTTGTGTTTGAGTTTTCCTCTCCTAATGAGTAGATATTTATAATTTACTAACGCTGCAGTGATAATGAGGGTAAGCTGCCACAGTAAAGTAAGCTCTCCGACTTTCCAGCTAAGTGTTCCATTTGCTCAGGTAAGCAAGCTGGTTTCCATCTCAAGTGAATGCATAACTCTCTTCACAGGCTGCTCAGCACAGGAAGTTTGGTCTCTGAAGCTTCTCTGCAGACAATGTGCCAACAGGGTCTCGGTGAGACTCCTCCACACAGCCCAGAGATAACTGGAGTCTGGGATACAATGGGAGAATGGATAGCAGCTGTGAAGTGTTGGGGGACAGAGAGAACCCAGTGTGGGTGTCACACTGTGCAGGGAAGCCGGAGGTGGCCCTTGGCTCCTCCTCAGCTACCATTTTTCTCATCTCTCTGTTACACAGTGTCACTACAGCACCAGTTCCCCCAGCATATTTGAGAGGGCTGATACAGTGACAAGGCACAATATTGCTGAAGGTGCTAAATGCTGTCTGGTCAGTCTGGCATTGCCCTGCCACCCAGGCTAATAATATTTGTTTGTTTTCTCAAGCTGCACAACACACAAACTCAGACATGTTCTTAAAACTGACTTGGTCTCTGAAGACTTGAAGACTGCTGAACATCACTCCAGTGCCTACAGATGGACCTACTGATCTCTGATACTCTTGGCAAAAAAGACCTGCATCTCTGCTTTCCAAAGGCATCAGATTTGTAGGTAAGAAATAGCCTAAACAGGGCCACAAAATGAAACATTTGAAGACTAAAGAGTGGTGGGATTGGAAGGACTTTTTGGGGTGAGTGTGGTGTCAGGAGAATACAACACGTGACATAGGCACGACTGGATCCTGTGTCTGTATGCTATTATACAGGATAATCTGGCTTTTCGCACAGATGTATTAGAGTTACTCTAAAAAAAAAAGATCACAATGTTTTTGTGTCCATGCTACTTCCCCTGTATTTTAGAAAGAAAATTAGCCTCTAATCTTATCTAGACAATACTTCTAAAATTTCCTTCTCATCGTGTCCAATCAGCATTCCTGTAATAAGTAATGCCTTGATATTAACTAAGTCTCTAAGGTATCTTTCCATGAAGTTTTCATAGCATGGGCTGATTTATTTAATTGATGAATAGCTTTGTATGTGCTTATTTTTAATCCTACTCATTTATCTTAGGAAGAATTGCTGTTTGTAATTATTCCAAAGACCTAATACCAATATTTTTAATGAAAATAATGAATGACATGGATTTTAGCAAGCCTTTTAATGTTTGTAAAACAATACTCTAATTAGTCCGAATAAAATATTTACTCAGTTAATACAAAGGAGCTTGATATTTTACTTGATCTCACGTGACTACAATGAATCCAACAGGCTGAATTTCTCTTTGAAACACAAGACCACACACCTTTCTTTTAATCACACTCTCATACTTTAAAATCTGTAGAATACTCTTGAAGATGTCTACGTTACGAGTTAAATATTAAATACTACCAAAAAGACTCCTATAGCATTTTATCTGCTCTATCATCTGCTGCATCCAACTGTTGTGGCACACTGAGAATATAAAGTGGAAGGTCTTTCTGCCAGGGGAGGCTTTTTTCCTAACTGGCAGAACATCTTCATTGTCCATTGCTAAGGTTCCTTGTGCTAATGCACTACAAAGAATGATTATTATTTAATGAATACCTGTAGTCTCCAGGATGGTTCACTGAGGTTATCATTGTCAGTTACATTTTCTAAGCTTATATTAAAAATTACAGGAATAGCTATTCCCTTGTTCACTAAAGAGGACAGAATATTTTACCACTAAAGCAAAGAGTGTGCATAGATACCATCCGTAGCTGCAGTCTCAAGAGTTCTTAAAAATAGCAAGGAATCCATCTCTGGGTGCCTGATCTTGGCCTGTGATTCAGAATTCATTTTTAGGCCCTTAAATAGGCAAAGGAGTTTATAAAAGCCCTTATTATCTAGTCATGTCACACAAGTCACTGTCTGCGAGTGGAATCCATCAGTCCCCTATCATTGGAGAAGAGTCATTTCTCTTGATCCAAGTTCACAGACTGTAGATGCCATTATTTTGATAACAGGCCTTCAGGTGTTTCCATTTTGACATCCAAAGCATTTCAAAAGACTTCTGAAGATTTTCAGGAAATATCCAAACCATCCACTCTCAAATATGAAGAGAGACCCACCTATTGCTTTCCATTCTCCCCATCTTTCCTCTTTTGATTATTTCAGAAAAATTTAGAGTGAGATTTGAATTGTCAAATTCTTTTTGACAAATGAGTTATTGATTTGAGATTGTAAACTACAATTTTAATCACTTAATTTTTGGCCAGTCTAATCAGTATTTTAGTTCATGAAATAAAATATTTTTTTTTTACATTCCATGCTTCCAGGAAAACACCAAGAAAAAATGTTGTGAATGTCAACAAACTTTTTCCAAGTTTTTCATTAATCTGCTCTTCACTATCCCACATTCTTCTTCCCAGCTCACTGTAAAGTTTCTTGAACAATAAGGAAATTTTTATCACTGCATTTGATATCTCTTTGACTAATCTCATAACAGATGCTTCTCTGAACAAGCAGTACCCTTTATATCCAGTATTTTAAAAAAATAATCAAGGGCACAGCACATTTATTGTTAGAATTTTATCTCTCTGTAGCATGCATGCAATGTACAACCAACTTTGAGCAAGAACTGAGGTGTTCTGGACATCAATGTGTACTGAAAACTGAGAAAAACAGTATGGAAGTTCTTTCAGTCTATGGAAAAGCATCAAGCAAATACTTCATTGTGAAAAAGCACGGGAAATTTTGCCTCAGATTTTTGGAAGCTTTTCTTCATTGGCTTCTGCTATTTAAACACAATGAGATTTCATATTATCTTGTCTATTAAACTAAATTTCACCTAAGTTTTGCTACTCTAAGCTTTGTGTTTAACTGCACCTTCCCATAAAAGCTCTCAAGTGGAAATACAGCTACTTGACTTTCTAGGTTACAAGAACTTCTTTCTCTCATTTCTATTAAAGGAGAAAAAGACTGAAAAGCTATAACTGTTCGTCAAATTTATTGTGCTTGTAATCCCCTAAATTCCAATTTCACTGTTGTTTTTATTGGCTGAGAAACTTACTCAGGTTTTACTCATGAATTATGTATTTAAGAACTGAGTACAGACAGGATCTTATGATTCATAATTACAAATTAAGTCTTATACAAGAATCTCTTCCTGTATCACACTGGTAAATCTTTTGGCAACATAGTTTTGTATCTCTAGTATTAGTTTTTTATTTCTTTGGGGCCTGTATACCATTAATCAAAAAATAATTCAACATATCCTCACAACAAACTTGCAGTGACTCTGCTGCAGCCCTGCCCCCATAAACACACTTCCATGACCTCACTAGGCTAATGAGTGTACTTAAAATTGTTCCAAAAGGGCTGTATCCTCTTCACTTCGAGTGCTTGCACAAATTTCTAACGTGACAAGTCTACAAAATTTAACACTGTGCCTAGACATACACACAAGCACACCCTGTACCCACAAGCAAAAGGTGGCAAAGAGGTGGAGAACAGTAATAGTCCTGAAGCCCTACAGCCTACTTAGCACTGGAATTTCTAGAGGAATAATTTTCTGAATGTAACCCAACACAGCCAACTTAGTCAAGTATGAAGTTGGACTCAGTAAGCTCTTCAGACAGCTGGTCACAAGAGATTCCTGTTCTGAATTATCCCCTGGGGCAGCATCCAGGTCTTGCAGGCTGCAGAAAAAGCCAGAAAACTTCTAACACATGTGTTTACACTCAAACCCAAAGTACTGTGAGTGTTCTGATAAAAATGAAAAAAACGGCAAGCTCCTCAATCTGACAGTGTTGAGCGGGAGTTCTACATGCTGGGTATCTCAACAGGTAAGAAGTAGTTCAGAAGTTACCATCTGAATGGTCAGACAATGGAAGCATCTTCTTTAAATATGTCAGATTTCACTCAACAGTCATCTTAGATTTAGTCTGCCTCTTTTCTCCAGGGAGTTTAAAATATTATAGCTCTGTAGAAACCTAGACGGCCAACCCTTGTACTATTCAAACAAGCAGTAAACACAGCAGTATGCTGTACTCAAAATCAACTACAGTAACTTAATGATTAACTGAAAAAACTGATTGATTATTTCATTATTTTATTTGCAAAATATTTTAGAATCCTAGAGCCTTTGGATATGTGGGAAAAAAAACCGAACACAAGTTTGATGGTATTTTCAATATTCTAATTTAATCATAATGATTTAAGGCATTTATGACAGCTTTAAACTACAAAAGCACATCTCCAACTTCCAGATCTATAAAAAGCAACTAAAATGTGTCTTATTGAATGTTAGGCACAAATCTATGACTTTTTTAAAAAGCTTTGAATATTAATGAACACTTTCCGAAAAATTGCTTAAAACTTTATGAAATGGTAATTCAAATCACAACATTAACAAATTTGAGTTCCCTGTAATGATAAGAGTCCAAAAGATTTAGGATAGTTTTAAAAGAAACAGAAACACTGAGAGTAAAGCTTCTCTGATGCCACTCAGGATCAACTTATTCATAGATAACAAAATACCAGCCAAGAATGAGATTTGCACCTTTACTTCAGATTTCTTGCACATGAACTTCTTTCCACCTTATCAATGCAGCTACCAAAAGGCTTAGTGAGTGCAGTTGGATTGGAGTGTCTCACTGTAGTTCTGGCTGAAAACTTAATTGTTCATGTCCATGTGTAGCAGCAAGTCATGCCTGCAGACTCGTGATAAATTTAACTGCAGAAGGGGAAAAAAACAGGGAATAGATAAAATATTAACCTCCATCTGTAAGAGTTAATGTGTCAAATTATATTACATGTATTCTGCATATAACTTAATTTTCTTTATACTTTAAATCAAATGGCCTGATCAAAAAGAGAAATACTCTACCTGCACTTCAAGCAATATGGGTCAGTTTAAACATGCTTAATGCGACCGTGTCCCTAGAAAATTTATTTCTGTCATTTAGATCAAAGGCATGTACTTGCAGCATTTTCTATGCCTGCTCTATAGATGCAGATATGTTATTTCCATAAGACCTGCTACAAATGCTATTGTAATTGCTCAGAAAGTACTAAAATCACAAAATTTAATTCTGTGAAAGATTCTCTTTAATAAAATATTGCTGGTTTTCTCTTAAGACTGGGTCATTATTTATTCTTTTCATGCAGTTCATTTCAGAAGTTTCAAAGTGTTTAACAATAACAAAAAAATCAATTAAAAGCCCAAAGACAACACTGCAGTAACATGAAAAGAAATATAATAAAATTAAATGCAAATTTCTAAATTATTCAAATTAAAAGTTTTATAGGTATTCACAGTAATAAAAAATACTAAAAAGCCTTCAAAGGAAGAAAAAAAGACAACAGAGGGTTTGAAGACTGATATTTAGTTTAATATCTGTAATTAGTTTAATAATTTGGCAATATTTGTGCCTCACAGGATAATGGCAGTTGTCTACAGAAATTGCATATGCACTTACTCAAAACTGCAGCTTTTCTTTTAACTATCTGTGCACCAACGTGCAGCTCCTTTATGCTGTATCTATTGAAGACAGAAATATTTTGTGCTTTTTTGATGCACTTGATCTGTAAGTCTCAAGGTAACTTAAACAATCGTAACACCCTGCAACAGGAAAATTATTTTTACTTTATAACTGGGGAAACTGGAGGATGAGATTCCCACCTTCAGACATTTCACATGTTCCTGAGTAAAAATTAGAGTGCCCAAAACCACAGAGGTGACAAATATCTACGGTTTGCAGTGATGTATATAGGGCTTCCAAAGCCTCCCTGTGTCAGCAGCAGCAGTCCTGCTGCACTTACTCAGGTATGAACCTGAAGATCTTTGCTTTTGCTGCCTGACTGTATAAATGTTGGACTACATGGTTTAGTCCCTGGTTGGACTGCATGATTTATTCCCTGGTAACTTATTATGGCACTGTATCTAAAAACCCATGTTATGGAGAATTTGACGGCCGTTACTGTAACACAAGCTGAGAATCTCACAGATGGTTTATTTGCCATCACTACTTCTCATGACAGCATCCCAGTTTTACAGAGTGAGAACCCACGAACAATGGCATAAAGACCTGAATGTAAATTCACCTGGATCAACATGTGGCGCTACCCCAGAGATAATGGAGAAATTAGCATAATGAGGCAAACAAATGCTTTAGAGTCATAACTTCCCCTCCAGTGCCTCTTGCAACGCTTCTTTTGCTCTGCTGAGTTCTAAAACCATCTCAGGGCTGCTGACAAGTGGGTGATAAAGAAAAAGAATAAAATGCTGTCAACAAATGTTGCCCATTCCTTTTTATGGTCTCCCCACACATGATCTGGGCTACAGAAAAGTAGAAACAGTCATGCTGGGTTAGAGTGAAATGGCTAAATCCTGCCTCCCGCTGCAGACAGTAGCTGATGCTTAGGGGACATGGGAGAAACAAGGTAAGGACAGACTGGTCCTGCTTAGCAAACTGCTTTTGGCAGTCAGAAGGTTAAGGACTTCCTGAACTGCCTATCTGCCATTTATCTGGAACCAAATTCTACAATTTAATTACAACTTTATGAAAAAAATATTTCCTCCTGCTTGCCTTAGACCTGTTCCTTGAAAACAGAGAGGTGGGTTCTATTCTTTCCTAAGTAAATTGTTCACAGACAACTTTGTAATGACATGTTTTTATTGATCTCTCTCTGACCCTCTTTCTTGTACATTTTGTGTCCTCTGTTTCCTCAGAAGAAATACATCCTCATATATTTGGTAACATCCATCTCTAGTTAATACTTCTATTAGCCATAATACTCTGTCTCACCTTTAAACCAGGCATTAATAATCACAACTGATAATTACTATGATTAAGAAACAGTGACAGTCAAGTGAAAACATTTTTTCTCATTTCAAAAATGCTTAGTTTCCTAAAGGAAATGTCTGTGTATACTGTCAAAAATCCTGGTTCACCAGCACTACAGCTATTCCGGTAAATTCAGGAGCCAAAACCATTCCTGCTCACAAGAATTCATCTCTTTGCAGTTATTAAACCCTTAAAATTGCCCTTGTCACACCTTTGGTGCAGTGACCTGGTACTCTTTGGATAGCACCATCTGCAGTGCAGCACATTAGGTTAAGTGTGTTCCCCATGGGCATTTTGGATGCAGTCCTTCCACCTTTGGATGTTGGGAGTGTTTAATAGCATGGCCAGATGCCGCCTGGTGGCCCTGGGGCCAGTGAGCATGCCCTGGCACTGCTCATTGCTAACATGGATTTAAAAAAAAGCCCAAAACAACAAGGTTTATGCAATGTACAGCACAAGGCATGCTTTACCTTCCAAGTCCACTCCCACTTATTTGAAGAGGTTATATATGATCAGCATAAGCCCACACAAACAAACCTCCAGATTTTGGATGTTCTTGAAGGTATGGGGATCCTACATCCTTCTGCAGCCATCTAGGTCAAAGCACATGCTATTCATAAATGTTTAACATAAAGAGAGTGAAACACAAAGTGAGAGCAGTATTCCTACAGCTCAGTCCACTGCCAGAATCATATTTTCCTCTGCTTTGTGCCTAAGGTGCCCTACAAATTTTTGGTCACAGTTGTTTGCTGTTTTTTAAATTAAAACAATTAAACTATTTAATCACAGTTTAGAAGCTCTACAGGTAGGATGCTTGTTCCTGTAACAAATAATATCTTAATTTTTTAAATTATTATAAAGTAATTTATTAATTTCTTTTTTTTTTTCTTTTCCCAGAAAGGAGGTCAGAAATAACATATTTCTTCTATTTTAAAAATTAAAACCTTAAAAAAACCCCAACCCAAGCCCTTTCCTACATGTGGTCTTTCCAGGCAGCCCTTCATTAAAGATGTGCTTTAGCATGGCATACTTCCTCACACTTCCTTGCTTAGTTGGTAACGCTACCCAGCTGATCATCCAGGTTTTCAGCTGTTTCCTTAAAGCCACACAGCATTTCACGCAGCTGAACTGAGAGCTTGTTGAATAATGAGTTCTGCTATGGCATTGTGAGACTTCTCATCAATTATAATATTGACAGGTTTCATTGACAAACCTAACCACCTTCTTACTGAAACAGAGTTTATGCAATTTTTTTGTATTAGTGTGAACATTACTTCTACTATATTTTCACTCTTTCCTTTGTGTTTCTCCCATGCCCGTTGGTTTCTGTAGGGTTTGGCTGCTGCACTGCTCCAGAAAGTTCAAAAGGCTCCAATTTTGCTAAGCTCTGCAGAAAGGTGACTTGTTCAATTTAACTTTAGGTGAGATCCACCTCACTAACTTTGGATAGCTATGACATAGTCATCCGAATCTGCATAAGAAGGTCCCTGCTAAGTTTGTGGAGAGAAAAAGGCATTTTATAGGACAATATACTCCAGTCTCGTGAAATCACAAGAACCAGCTGAGATCTAGACTTTTAAACTCTAGCCATCTAAAATTAACTGAGCTAATTCTGTTTCACTTACATATTGTTTTAATACCACCTTCCTCAGAAGCACACAAGGAGAGCCAATTCTTTGATTGCCCTGAGAAACAATAGCGGAACAGCACTCGAGAGCGCAATGTGTTGTATTTTCCCAAGTGATTAGCAGTCCATGAGTGCCAACCTGCAAGTGCAAATCATATTCAATTACCATCAATCTAGAGCAGAACATAAGGACATGATTGCTCACAGAGGTTTAGTGTGTAATTCTGTCTTTTTTTTCAATGATTTCTCCAGAACATACTATACACCCTATGAAAATCTTCCAGGCATTTAATTTATACTGTGGTCTAAAGAACAAAATTGTCCTCTTTGATGAGCTATGATCAAATACATTGTCAGCCTAAGACAGAATGAATTTCAACCAGCAGCGTGTTTCCTTGAGCCATGAAGGAGGAAGTGGCAATAAGAGACAGCAAGGTTTGTTATGTGCTGTGGTTCACTGTGTTCACATTCAATCAGTCATGTCCCTGCTCTGTGACTCAATTTACCCTTCATGTTTTGTGAAAAAAAAAAAAACCAGCTGTGAAGTTTTGTGGTATAGAATCACACTTTGCTTTCAAATACACAGAAACTTCTGTTTGTTTCACATCTGGAACTGAAATCAGAGTTCAGTCCTTGAGGTCCACGTAAATAATTTGAGACTCTCAGTTGGAAAAGGGCTAGGAAGGTGTGCATTAATATTTAAACTTGTTTTGCATGGCATTTTCTGGGACATGTTTTCTAATCATTGACATTATCCAAACATGCCACATTTCCTCTTTAGCAAGGTTTTACTGTGGGATTATCTTGATTGATGTGGATAACAGCATTGCTGTGAAGAGAGGTTTTTTATGCATGCACTTCAGTTTCTGTTAACAACTGTAAAGATTAGGGGTTTATACAACAGGTATTAACAGACTTTTCCTGTTATTAACAATTTAGGTCAGTATTTTGCTTTTTATTTTATGCATGAAGGTTTTATGATTATGTATTCCAAGTGATTCTGCTTTCTTGTTTGATTTATTGTTGAGCAAGCTTACTTAAGTCTTTGCTCACTTTTTAATATTTGAGGAATTCAAAAAGTCTGCAGACTCAAGGGGGGTCAATACATTATATCATACATTTAGGATGAATGCAAAATGTATTTCCATTTTATTCTGTGTTACTAAAAACCTTACAAGTAAAGTCATCAACTTCATTAACATCACTGGTAAAATGATGATATATGCCACATCTTGGACATAACCCTCACCAGGGTCACAATGAGACTGTCACAGCTGTATGAACCGGGCTCTGTTCAAGGCTGTGAGTGGTACTGGGTGAGAGAAGGAAAGGAAGTGCCACTCAAATATATGAAATTACATATAATTCAAAGATTTAAAAAATGTTCTGCCTTGATTCCCAGCATATAACGTTCCTCCCTTGCCCATCTTCCCTCAAAAACCTCCGATAAGGCTTTAATTTTTTTTTTTGTCAAAGAGGTCAGAAACCTTTGACATAATTTTCTTAAAGAAAATCTATGCCACATATATTTCTTACTATCTACAGATCTGAAAGTTAAACAGATATTTTTCTTCATGATGACAGAAACATCAGGGGGTTAAAATGGAAAAAACTTAGAGCAATAACATTGGGCTGAAATACATGCATTCACTGCACTTTGAAGCCTGTAGCTTCCAAAAAATTTGGTGTTTGCATAATAAAAGGAATGAATGTTCAAATGAGAAATTTTACATATAAATAGGTTTCTTACAAATCACATATGTATATAGCTTAAAAAGCATCCCAGAATCTTGATGGTTGTAAAATGTTTAGTTGTTGACCTCACTTCATTCTTCCTAAGGAGAAACAGATGTATGTAATTGAAATTATATGTGGCTTTAAAGTTGTGCCTAATTTATGGATTTTGATACATCTCTTCACTATTACACAACAAAAGAGGATTTCTTTCTCCCTTTCCGTGGTTTTTTTTTTTTTTTTTTTTTTTTTAGTTTTTTCATTTTTATGTATGTGTGTATTTTTTGAGTCTTGTCAATGCTATAGGAGAGGGTGTAATTTTGGCACAAATCTTTGCTCTGGGATGTGTATACATTGTGTACTCAGCCCAAACACAGGCTAATGACATCATCCACTATCTGGACAATCAACAAACCCAAAAATATAAATTACGCTACCCTCTATTATTTTTTGACTACTGCAAATCCAGTGAAGATCTCTGTCTCTCTCTCTGCCCATTGCGAGCCAGTGTGGGCAGTGGGAGTTCTGCCATGAGCCAGGTCGAGGCCAAGCCACCTGGTGGCTTTGGCAAAAATAAGTAACACAAATAGTAGGGAAATAGAAGCTCTTATAAGAAAATAATAAGTATTCCAGATTTAGGGTGCAAAATCTCAAGGAAAAGAACTAGCAATAGTTCCATGAGGTAAGATCAGTGGCATTTTAAATGTTTATCATTTTATCAAATAAAAGGTACAGCATCAGAAGCTAGCGCTGTTTGATGGCATCACACCGTGACATCAAGGAGAGCAGGATCTGGCTGACCTAAGCTGCTGTAACTGTCTTGCATCTCCTTTGAAATAACTAGGGTGGGAGGGTTCCCCTAATACTTTTGCAATTATTTCAGAAATAAGTTTCCTTTACATAAAAACAGCTGATGCAGAACCATTCCAATGTGTTCAGTTACAAGCAAAGTATATAACTTGCTTTTGTTTGCCAATTAATTAAAAATATTATTTCCTTTCACAATTTAAAGAACAATTAAATAATATACAAATAGCACAGTTCCTTTAAATAATAGACAAACAGCACAGTTCCTTTTAGACTCACCTGATAAAATTTCTTTAAAAACCACGTGATGGAAACACCTTTCCACAGGATTAAACCTCTCCTGTCACATTAACACTGGCCTAAGCTCTGTGGCATAAGTAATTTCAACAGCAAAGCCCTGCTTGGCAATATTACACAATACTTTCTGGAGCCCTTCCCTGCAGCCTACTGAGATAACACCATGGCAAGTCTCAGGATCTACTGTATAAGACGAGGTTAAACCTTCAGAAACCTTAATTAGTCTACTGAGCATTTGCAAATAGGTACATATACAGAGAGAAAAGAAAAAAAAAGCCTACCAAGTATAGGAGGGAACATAGTTAGCAGAATAAAGTACATTTCTCAAAAATTTGAGACAGAATTGGAAGTAACAAAAAACATTTGAACATCTAAAGTTATTTTTAGGCAACCCTATTCACAGTGAGGAATCACTGAGATTTTGCATGACTCAGACAGACAGTATACTCAAAAAATTATTATATTTACAAAAAGCCAACCAGCTTTCTTCCACTTTCCTTCTCAAAGAATGAAAAAAATTTAACCCATGTGTTCGTAGACACACAATTCTGAGGTACAGTCACAAACTGCTTGGAGTTCTGTTCCGAAATGAATCTCCAAGCTTCTTGTCCCCTGAACCTTCTGGCAGGGAGGAAAAGGAGTTGGGACCAACAGAGCCAAGCCAACTCAAAGAGGAAGCCGTTTGGGGCTGTTTTTCACACACTGCAAGCAGACAGAGCCATCTCAGGGCACCATGCAAAAATCCAGTGCCTGTCACCACAGGCTCACACAATGAAGCTACCTCTTCATGAGGAGCTGGACATTCCCAGTGCTGGTCTTCCTTACACTGCTGTCCTTCAAGGCCATTGGTCATGCGACTTCTGGAAAAACTCAAGCAGATAAATTATTCAAGGTCTTGTAACAAGATTTCTTCAACAAATGTAAGCAAGTGGCTTGTGGCTTCAGGTAAGAGGCTGCTCACCTGAAGAGGATGGGGAAATTATGCTAGAACAGAAGCACAAGGTTTAAATTAACTGTCACACAAAGGAAAACTGTCCAAACTGAGTGAAATGTCGATGTTAAACGGCACAGATCAGAAGACATTTAAAAATACCATGCCAGACACTAGGAGTGCCTGAAAAATGGTGAGAGGGGGTCTGAAAAGGAGACTGAAATCATGACAGTTGCCACTGGCTTCAAATCATTATGCCAGACCAGGCAGGTAACATTTTGCACTAACTTGTCTCAACAAAGGAATGGATGAAAAGAATAATGACTCTGCACAACCAATTATACCATTGTCTTTATGAAGTTTAGCTTCAAGAATATTTTCTGGAGCTAATTCTTGCAACTTTTTATGAGAGTATTACTTTAAGAGACATAGTGTGTCCTCACTGCATTTAAAAGGGAAAATATCTTCTGGATACATAAGTGCAGTAGAGAATTCTGCAAAAATTAAAATATCACCATGCTAAAATTATAATAATGCAAGTAATTTAATTCTCATGACCAAAAAACATTTCACCATACATTTCAAATATATTAAACTCTCAGACTGCAAACTGTATGTCTTTTTCTTTCCAAACTCAAGGAAATGGAAAATCAAGGCAATTCCACAAAATGTTTTACATTTTTCATCAAACAGCAATGCTATTCACATGCATCGCTTAAGAACAGAGACCTATAGGCCTTCCCATTTAAAAAGCATCAGGTTTATAGAACCACACTCCCTGCTGCAAATAGCAGGAAGAATCTAAAATTAAGAGATACAGAATAATTGATAATGTATGATGAGAATCATATGACAGCAAAAGTAAATATGTTTCATTTGTAGCAGAGGTGGCTGGATCGTATGCTGTGGTATTTTCCCAAGCTCCGATCATTTTCTCTAGGTTGCCTTGATTCTTGAGGCGATTTCTATCACTGTTACAGAAAGAAATGACAAGTGTCCACTGATTCTGACTATGACCCTTCTCTTTCTTGCCACGTTTTGAAGACCCTTCTGTGAGGATCCTACCTACCATCTACTCCCCACAGAAATAAGGTGAAATACGACAGGAAAGATGCCTACATCTTCACCTATGTGAAGTGAGGCTCTCATTTCAGCCTGGAAAAAACTCTCCTGCTCAACTGCACTCTTATGCATTTGCAGACAAGGTTTTGGAAGAAAAGGTAAAATCTGTCTCCTAAGTTTGGATTAATTATTTTTAAAGTAAACACTTCTTCCTCCAAAAGTAACTGTGGAGCAGTCACACTGAGTAACTCCCACCAAATAATAAAAAAGAAACAAAAGTCCCAATGACTACTTCATACAATCACTGAAATTTTAGGTTATAAAAGACCTCTAAGATTGAGTCCAACTGTCAGCCCAGCACTGCCAAGCACTGCCACTAAACCGTGTCCCCAAGTTCCACATCTACATGTCTTTTAAAAATCTCCAGGGATGGTGACTCAACCACTTCTTTTGGCAGCTTGTTCCGATGTCTGACAAGCCTTTCAGTGAAGACATTTTTCCTACTATCCAATCTAAACCTCTCCAGTGCAGCATGAGGCTGTTTCATCTCATCGTATCACTTGTCACCTGGTAGAAGAGACCAGCCTACACCTCACCACAATCTCCTTTCAGGTAGTTGTAGACAGTGATCTGCTAATGTCAAAGTGGCTCCTTCTCATTTTCCCACAATATTTTAATAACTTTTAGCTCCACAATACTTTGCACAAAAAAGGAGCTCTCTGGCTTTGTGGCCCAACAATTAGAACATGTTGTTAGAGGCTCAGATACAAATCTAATCTCTCTCTGAACCAAATCAAGCATTTAGGAAAATACCTTAGACACAAAGTAATGAAGAATTGTGGGCTGGTGCCCCCTCAGTCTATTGGGTTTTTTTCTGTTGAGCACTTGGACTCATTAATACAGTAACCTGGGAATCCCCAGAATGTTCTTAGCATCAGGCTGTAAAGCAATTTTTTGTGCTGCTGATGAAAAGAGCTGCTTAAGCATTTTATACCTGGTGGAGATGTTCCAGGAGAAAAATACAACATTCTGTAATAGCATATAACTCCACAGTAAGGACATTTTCTTCTAAGTTAGGTGAGCGGGGAAAAAAGTCCATCTACTTAAAATCAGTAGAGACTTGAACTGTTTCAATATACATAAGAAAACTGCAGCACCTGTTTTGTGATAGTGTCTATATCATCCTGAAAATCTAGCTTTTGCTTTTATCTAAAATGTTATGGAATGCATTTTTTTCGCTTGAAAAAAGCATCTTGCTTTGATTAGATGGAAAAAAAAGTGGAGGAGTAAAGAAAGATCTGTTTCTTGTCAACTGGAACCATTCTAATGTATTTATTTTTAAGTCGGTCACTGAACTGACAAATCAATTTATTATGTACCCCAAGTGCAAATCGCCTGCCCTGGAGTCAAAGCAAGTTGCACATATGCAGGCAAAATTTAGCCTTTGCTTCCTGAATACACCCCTCTCAGCTGCAGAATACCAACTGCAGGCTCCACTGGCTCCATGTCAGCCAATGCCAATGGGTAAACTAATAGGGAGAAGCTTCACAGAGATTAAGAGATTACAGTTTCTCTGTAAAATATAATTAAAAGAGAAGGAAGCTTAATTTCTCTAATTCCTAAAATGGAATAAATCAGAGAAAAATATCTTCTGTTTTTATCTTGATAAAAGTATTCATGAGTTTCACAAAGCATTGTATCACTACACACGTATTCCAACAACAAAGCAAATGTATCCATGAACAACAACTACTTTGCACTACACTAATTCAAACTCATATCTATTCTATATGGCTTTTTGTAATTTCATCTGACTTTCTAATTCAGTAACTGTACAGCAACTAGCAAGAGCAAGCTATGCAATAAAGAAGTAGAATTGTGGAATTTTCTGCAACCTAAAGCAGAACATAAATACATGGAGCAGATTTACTACTTTGCCATTTACTGTGACAAGCCTGCACCTACAAAAAACTTATTGCTAGGTCCCTTCCTGATCATACGTAGGAAGAATTTTCTGCTTGCTATTTAAATCCTCTGTCAGTAACTGGCCGAAATTGGCATTCCAGTTTCTGAAGAAGACACGGATGGTTTCTGGATTAACCTTCTCTGAACACATCACGTTTAATAAGAGGAAGCAAGAGAAACAGCAAAGCAGTTCCTATCCATAAGGATACCACAAGGAGGTGGTATATACTGTGGCAGATCAGTTTGGATCTCTGCAAGGCTTTTGGAAAACCACTGATGCGTATTCTTGGAAAGCACTGCTTGAAATCGCCCCTAAAGCAACACAGCACACGCAAAACAAAAACCTACCTGCGGCTGTTCAGATAGCTTACCTCGCAGCTGATGTGGGCCTATGCAGGCAAGTTTACTTTGCATCTGACACGTGGCGCCGCAGAGGTGGAGTGCTCCCAGCTTTTCACCTCCCGGCAGGAAGAGTGTGAGGGCAGCCTCTGCCTCCACTCTGGCCTGGAGCACTTGATTTAGGGACCCAGTGGCCTAATTTAATTGCTACAACTGACTTGTAAACCTGTTGCACAGTGTGCCTTCAGGAATTAAAAAGACATAAAGAACAAATGTGTTCATCTAGCCTAACAGCATCTATAGAATTCACCTAAAATCTGAGAAATTCTACATCAAACCAAAATATGCTGTTTCAATTGCTGTTTATTTTAGGAGGATATATAGGTGAAATTTAGGGTTCCAACAACAAACAACCACCACATTTAAAGACACAGTGTGCCAATGATGAATTAAGCTCATTAATAATTCATATCTTGTTTTTATCTGAATTTGTTCTCGCAAATGTGAAATTGACCCATTGCATTCACAATGTACTTTAATATCAACCATTCTTGCATTTGAACCGAAAAACAAATTATATAGAAATAAACAAAATAAATCAGAATATCACCATTTCTCTTTGGAACCATCTGTGTACTTCACAGTTCTTCACCTGGTTTTAAATGTGACATTTTATTAGCATTTAATCTGGCATTAGAAAAGGCATTATTTTCTAATTGCAGAAGAATTTTAAAATATCAGGAAGAAAACTCTTCTCAGCAAGAAATCAAAAATGATCCAACCACGGAGTCTGGAATCTGCACCTAGATGTAGGTTTGATTTCTCAGAAACTGGGAAGGTATGAACATGACTTGGGATGGGGGAGGGGCGGGTGGGGGTGTATTCAGCATCTCTATCATGGACAATCATGGCTGATTATGGATGGAAAATCATGGCCCATTATCACCTCGCACTTTTAACAGTCCTTTACACTCCCACTGCCACAAAGTCATTTGTCCTGCGTTTGGCTAATAAAAAAGCCTTCGGAGATTCCTGTCTCTGCAAACAAAGAAACTCTCCCCAGGAAGAGGAACCACAAACCTGGCCCTGCTACTATGACCACTCTGCTCTCTGTGGTTTTCTCTTGGGCCATTTTTGCATTTGGCAACCCCCAGAGCACCAGCACCCCTGCTCTCACGTCCACCCCACCTTCCTCCTGCACCATCTTCCAATTCTCCCTCTTCCCCCACTCAACATGCCCTTTCCCTTTATGACCCCCCACTTTGACTCTTCATGACTAAAAATATCCTCCCAAAAAAATTCCATTAAAAAATTTTCAAAACTCTGTAAGCTCTGAAAAAGACCTCTCCCATGATGAAAAGAAAAGGAAAAGTAAGTACAAAAATCAAAGCCCACGTGTTCTGGTATAATAACAACAATCACTCTATCATTCTTTTTTGTTCCATCCCCTCCTTCATATTCTTTTTTACACTGTTTAGTTGGATATGATTACTTTGTCTTCATACAGTATGTGGGCAGTTCTACATATCTGCAAAAACACAATGTTTAATATCAATAACTATATTGATTAAATGTATTAGCAAGGATATGATACAAAACACATCTTTTGACTTTTATCTCCATCCCAGTGTTAACCGCCATCCTGTACATATCCTCCTAAAAAAATCTCTTGAAAGATTCAACAAGATGCAAGACTGAATGAACAACTCCTCAAAGGTTTTAAATCAATTAATGTAATTCAATTTCAGGGTTTAATTTTATGGTAAATTTAAATTCTATCATAAAGATTGTTAAACTCTATACCTCTTTTTTCGCCTCATGCTTCTATCAGTAATAAAAATCTGGTTTTCATAACAAGTAATTAGGAACAGATCATACTCATTCAAAACATTTTATCTGTGGTGGAAAAAGATGTTGTTCACACAAATAAAACCCCAAAACCCCATCATTTTAGTAAAAAGCACAAAGAAATCAAGGTCCTCACATGACATTGCTATACTTAGGTTAGACTTCATTAAGTTACAATAGTCCCCTATTTGCTGCTGCAGCAGCAAAATCCAAACAACTAAATAACCACACTTGGAGAATCCTTTGGCATAAATATATAAAAATGAAAGAACAGACCAAAAAATTCCTTTCTTCCAGTCTGGCTGATACCAGCCAGTCTCGGAGCTGGATCAGGCGTTGGAGCTGAGTGGCTGGAGCACCTGGCCTCCCACCAGGGAGCGCAGAGCCCATGGATGGTGCTCCAGTGTTCAGTGCAGCTAATGCTAGAGCTCCAGCAATCAAATAAAGTCTGCAGGAAACCCATCAGATGGGCAGTTCACGGCAAAACCCTAGAGGGTTGCAAGAATGGAAAGGCAGCAGGGGGGGAAAACAAACAAGAGATGCTAAAACTGCAAACAACTGGAAAAAACAGTGGCAACAGAGAAGAGCAGTTTAAGAAACAAACGTAAAACTGAACCACATAACACTTTATTAGCAAGACAAAGCACAGAGAGCTTCAGGCACCCTGAAAGGCAAGCAGGAGTTAGTGATGGATTTCAAACACTTGGTTCCAAAATAAAATTAATTCAGCAAATAAAAATTATCCTTTGGAAGGAGACTTTCTTTTTTCCTTTATCACCTGTTTTGTATTTGTCCTAGTACTATCTGATAGAGATTGAAAATTCTGAAAATCATTCTAAGAAGAGAACATGACAGAATGACAACCCAGCTGGTGAGCAGAACTAGCCTGCTCAGCAAAGAACCATTTGAGTTTATTAATAAGCATACAGAATAGAAGTGTGACTTCACAAAAAACCTCTGTCTTAAGTAAGAAGTGACCAATATTACCTCTTTCAAGATAAAGGAGAGGTTGTCCTTGTTTTTTTAATTAGGATACAGGATGAGGTACCTCTTATTTGACCCTACAAAACAGCTCATAAACAGTGAGAACACTCTTCCACTCTTCCAGGCTGCTTGAATTATTTCCTATGGTCAGGGAATTCAACTCCATATTCTTATCTGTCTTTAAAGAGGTGGGTTACCATACCCATCAGGACATTCCTCACACTCCTCATGGAGGCTATGAGGTTACAGAGGACAATGCTAAACTGGAGAATTCTGCAGCATATGAGCCACCTTAGCTGGGAAAAGAAGTTCAAATGCCTGTGTCAAAATCTGACATTAGGGCTGAATCTGTCCTTAGCATGGAAAATGGAGGCCTCAGGTGACTACAAACCACTAAGCCTCATGTTCACATGTATTTTCTCTCTGGCTCACTGAACCATAAATTATTTTCTGCCTAAAATAACCAAGGTCACGGAAACTCCTTGTATGTGAGAAGAGATTCTGAACCAGTTCAGACCTCAAGGAGAGTGGGCGAGTGACTTAACTGTAAAGCAAATACACACACAGAGATTTTGTGTCAGCAGCCCTTCAGCTCCCTGCTGTGCATGCAAGAAACTATCTCTTGGGTTGGGGAAAAGGTCTGTTTGTTTGGTTTTTTAAATTGACCTCTATTCTTGAGCCAAGTCAGGTAGAGCACGAGGAGAGGGCATGGTGCTCTGTTTCTTCCTGTCCCCATTCCATCTCCTCCATGAAGTACAGCAGAGATAGTCATTTCATTCTGTACACACATAAACAGCCACACCCACCCTCTTCTGCAAGCAATGAATAAACAGAGGGACAGGATGGAATGAAGTGGAATTGGTGCTGGCCTTTGACTTCAGAGTTGGTGTTTGCTCCTTCCCTCTCAGAACAGATAAGTCTTTATGATGGCAGAGTCTGAACAGGTATCTGGGATCTGAAAGAGACACTTCCCACATGGCAGAATTTGCCAAGTAGCTCCTCACCTTTCATATCAAACTTAGAATGTTTACATCAAATCTGTAGGTTCTACCATTCTTGGCAACATAGGAAGGTTCAATAAGGAGGTCTCTAATCAGTTAAAATATGAAACCTGATCACATCGTTGCAATTTCAGTGAGTACATTAATCAGAATTTAGTGTCTTTCCTCAAATCTTTTCTGGCACCTGTAGGAGAATAGGAATTGTTAAGAACAGAGAGCAAATATCACTTCTGCATATTCCAAGACAAGCAGTGCCCTGTGGGAATACAAAGAGTGCTGCCATGCAGCCTGAATGATGGCTCCTTGAGGAAGAACAACTAAAAAAATTCCCAGACTCTGCAATTAGCCACGTTATAGTGACTGTTCTGCCTGATTCTTTCTGCATTTCTGCATATGCTTATGGAATACAGACATTCCACTATCTGCTTCGAAAAATTACCTGTTAGTAGTGGTTACTCACTAACAAACAGCCAAGATATGTGATTAAAAAAAATTTCATTGTGGCATCAACTCTCTTTAAAAGGAAAAGGAGGGGTGGGAAGAGGAAGAGAGGGATAGAGAGAGATGCTGTAAGTTCAGAAGCAAAACACTGTTATTATTCTGAAGCAGGAATGACATCCTTGCATTAACACAGCATGAAATCATGGTAGCAATTTTCATGCTGTATTATTTTGTTTTTGTCAGGTCACTGATTTTCAATTTCATCAATACTATATAAATCTAAGGAAGATAATATAATAAGAAGCATCCACTCGGAGTCCAATACTGAAGCAAGAACATGTTGCCTTTTCTGTGAATTTAAACCAGCCAATATACACAGAGAAAATATGTGTTATTTTTGCCCCCAAATAACATAAATACACCAAACTCAGAGGTTACACAAAAGACAATATACCCAAGGAAACCTGATACAATACTAACTGTACGTTACTACAGTTTACAAGCTGATCTGTACCTTCCTCTAACATGCAAAATAGACAGAGTATAAAGCCAAAAAGCTACAGTGGGCTTTGTTTACACTGATCTGAACCCATGTTCTTGAGCTTTTTCCAAGCACTATTCATTTAAAGCGAAAATAACTGCTTAAATTATCCCAGATTTAGCTCACTGATTCTCATCACCCAGCTGTCCTTCTGTGTTTTGACTGTATCATTACAACTGATCTGAGGTCTCCTAAAACACAAGTTATGGCAAGATACAGAAATAAGAGCAAGACACATGCTATTTTCAAAGCAAGCCTGCCAAGCCTTCACCCATGGGGATGTCACTCCAGGAAGTAAAGCTCACAGAAGTGCATTTGGGTAGCAGAGAAGTCCCTAGAGGTCCACCTCTCCATTTGGAAACATTTATGAGGTACTTTGCCTAGAGAAGGGAAGAAGGGAGAACAAAATCCAAGGAGCTATCACATACAAAACATCCAATGGGCTTGGAGTTTGGCAGCTTGACCATGAAGTATGTCAGTATCTGCTTCTCTAATTCACAGCTGCTCCACCAGGTTCTAAACCCCTGAGCACCTTATCTGAGCCTCTGCATACCCCCTCAACCTGAGAAACTTTCCTATGAACGAGGCACCAAACTTTCAGGTGTCCTCTCCAGCATACACCTGTGCAAGATCAGAGATAATTTTCCAAATAGAAATGTGTAACTTCTTTCTTCAGAGGGGACTGAAAGCCCCTAAATGCTTTCCACAGTGGAGGAAAGGGGCAGCAGGGAGATGGACACAAACAGTCCTACTCCCTTTATTATCCAGTTTTATCCATTGCAGGCATGTCCCTCACTGACACTGAGTCCATGAAGAAAGTTACCTGCTGCTCTCATTCCCCAGTACTTTTCTGAAGGCTCTGAAGAAATCCAAGTAGTTTGGCTGGAAGGGACATAATGCTCAGCCTGGTCAAGCCCTAGTCTGGATGGGCAAGGAACAAGAGGTGCTGCACAGCACACCCATCCCGTAGTTAACACAGGCTCCTGTGACGGCAACACTACCTCTACCTTCTTTGTAAGAGTTGAAACATGAGCAATTGCTGTGATATCCCCCATTGTCCTACAAATAATGGCAGCCATATGTTTCCCTATTAAAACGCTGCGGGAGTAAATTAGATATTCCATGATTTCTTTATAAAACTGGATCCTTCCCATCGCTATTTGAAAATAATTAGTCCTTCTTCAACACTGAATGATTAAAATGTAACTAACACCACACTTCTTTCACATGATCAATGTTGGTACAATGAATAGCACATGAATTAATAATGTCTAGGCAGTTTTTCTAATTGTTTCCTAATGTTCTGTTATTATATATTCATTTGATATTCACTGCAATGCTAGTGATCACCATTTTTTAATTTGTACCACAAAAATCACAAAATTTGCCTTTTCTTGCTGCAAAAGGATTAAAAGAATGAAGTACAGTCACCTGATTTCTGTCAGGTGAAGTCCCAGGTGACTGGAAAAGAGGAAGCACTGTACCCATCTTTAAAAAGGGTAGAAAGGAGGACGTTGGGAGCTACCGACCTGTCAGCCTCACCTCTGGGCCTGGAAGGATCATGGACCAGACCCTGCCAGAAGCTCTGCTAAGGCACATGGAGGGCAGGGAGGTGGTTCAGGACATCCAGCACGGCTTCACCAAGGGCAAGTCCTGCCTGACCAACCCAGAGGCCTTCTATGATGGGGTGATTCCATAAGTGGACAAAGGAAGGGCTATAGATGTCATTTATCTGGACTTCTGTAAAGCCTGTGACACAGTCTCCCACAATATCACCCTTCTCTCTAAACTGGAGGGAGATGGATTTGATGGATGGTCTGCTAGATGGGTAAGAAAGCGGATGGACGGTCACATCCAGAGGGTTGTGATCAACAGCTCAGAGTCCCAGAGAACATCGGTGACAAGTGGTGTCCATCAGGGGTCTATGTTGGGACCAGTGTCATTCAGTACCTTCATTAATTACACAAAGGGATCGAGGGCACCCTCAGCAGGTGACACCAAGCTAAGGGGCCTGGTTTATACCTCTGAAGGATGGGATGTCTTCCAGAAGAACCTGGAAACGCTCAGGAATTGGCCCATCTGTAATTCCCATTGGGAGTCTTATGAGGTTTAACAAGACCAAGTGCAAGGTGCTGCACCTGGGTCACAGCAACCCCCAGTATCAATCCAGGCTGGGGGATGAACAGATGGAGAGCAGCCCTGCCCAGAAGGACTCGGGGGTGCTGGTGGAGGAGAGGCTGGATATGTCCTGGCCATGGGCACTCACAGCCCAGAAAGCCAAACATGTCCTGGGCTGCATCCAGAGCTCCATGGGCAGCAGATCCCAAATCTGTTACTGACTCTGTTATTGTCACTGAAGGGTAAACATCTCTCTTTGACCCTCTCTCCTGTCTCACCAAGAGAGATTAAATTACTATTTTTAATAAAAATGGACAGCTATACTACCTGGCATCATCATGACCAGTCCCCACAGAATCCTATGTGCCCTGGGATTGAAAACATTTTTATTCTGAGTAAAAAAAAAAAAAAAAAAAAAAAAAAAATTAAAAAAAAAAAAATCACATCAATTCCAATGCATCTTTTTACAAGCATGTAAGTCCCTAGAAGGTGACTTTTTTCTACCTCCTATGGTGTCCAAAATTTTCAGGTGGCATCAGCCTTCTTATTATGAGCTGCCTTTCTTTGTCTGTATTCAGGCTGTGAAGTATGAAGAGAAAATCAGGTTAGATTGTTCATGAATTACAAACTTGTCTTTAAACAAAACAAAACATTCTAATAACACATATTGCTAAGCCACAAACTTAGGAGGAAAAAATTAAAAGCATTGTGTAGAAACACATTCTTTAAAAGGAGGGCACCTGAATGTAATAAAAGTAACAAATGTGATATCCAGAGGAGTGTGTACAGTACTTGTTTTGTTTGTTATTAGGCTTTGTTTGGCTTGATCATAACTCCCAGCACAAAATCTACTAAGACAGATCACTCAAGACAATACCACAGACTATTTTCTTTATCACAAATAAAACATCCAATTTTTGTGGAAAAGCTCAAATAAATATAAAACATGAAATGGGATGACTCCAGGCTTTGTTTTGTGCTGTTGTCCATATCTTCAAAATACCTTATCAAACAAAATTTTAAAAAGTGCTTACGTCAATATTTTATTGAAATTCTTTCAGAGAAGACTTATATACATTATATTTTCAAGATGAGATGCAGACTATTTTACTTGCAGCAGAGAGCAATATATTGGATAATAGGTGACATTTGACTCCCAGGGTTTTTCTTTTATGAATCAAAATTCATTTATGGATAGTAAAGTAGAAGAGTGTGGCTAAGAAATCGATAAAAATGTTCTGTATTCTAGTTATGGAACATAGAGATAACCTTAAATCAACATTAAAGATGCTGGCCTGTGTAAACATTGACAAAGCCAAAGGAATTATTTTAAATAATAGACTTCAACAAGCAGGTATCAACAAGCTCTGTTAGTGGAGATTGCTGCCATCATTTATGATGGTTCTAATTTATTCAGCATGTGGAAATGATCAGTGGCATGCAGATGATGGCGTAATTTAGAAAAAAAATTCAAACTATATGACAATGGTCATCTTTCCTCTAACAGCTCTAAAATAAAAAAAAAAAAAAAAACCACCAACACCCTCTCTTTTAAATACATAACATTTATTTACTGGCTCATTCCAGCTCCATGCCAGTTGCCAAAGACAGTTTTGTTTTTATTTTCCTCGTTGGCAATGAATACGCTGAAATTACACTACTGAGCACACATAGCCCATGCACTGATAAATCAGCAAAGTCCATAAAATGAGTAGAACAAAGACCTCATATTTCCTGACTGTCCAAAAGATGGCTGCTATTGGAAATTACTGTTTGTGTTCAAAGAGCAAAACACCACAACAGCAGAGAGGGATAAGGATATGAGCTGTCTGCTCTGTACATGCACAAATAAGCCCATCTCCCCAGCTTGGAAAGAGAACTGACCCAACTGATCCAAGCAAAGGGGTAAAACAGAAGAAGGGGATGAAACAGTTTTTACAAACAGGCCCAACTGAAACAAAGAATCAATATCAACAGAAATTCAGGTAAAGAACAAGACACATTCCACACCATATTTAGAAACACATATACTTCAAGTTTGGGTTTTAAACATCTTGCTTCTGAAAAACAGAAGCCTAAGCTAACTCTTTAGACATTAAATAAAATCAGTAGCAAAACACCTATTTGAATTCTGTTTTACTTCGAGGATTTGATTTTTATTAAAATTTTGCCTGTTTGCATACCAACATGTAATTTTTCCATGATTCAACAGGCTGCTTGAAATAGTGCTGTTCTTGAGATCTCTCAGGTAGCGCTTTAGAACATCCACTTAATTTTCAGTTTATTCAAAAACAATTCCTTTCTATTACTCAAAATGATCATGTGTACTGCAAAGAAATGCCTATAAGGCATGCCTATTTAAGTATACAGCTCATGACTGCAGCATATATCTTATTTATTGAGTCTTCCAATAGTTGTTAGCACATATTGCTAACAAGACTCCAGAACCTACACTTATGAGAATCTAAGATTTTAGTAAAAAAGGCATATCTATCTCTCATATATAAAATAGAACTTAGATGTGCAACTTTAATGTACCCCAAAGACAAAAGCAAGAATCAAACAAAAAAAAAAGAATCCAAAATGTCTTTTTATGTTTTAAGCAATACACCTGATTCTTCTACATTTACCAATATTAGCAATACTGTATATTCAAAATGTCAGGAAATCTTTGCCAGCAGGATCAACACAATGAAAATGAGGAATAAAACATGTCCGGGCAAAAGAAAGTGCTTTCTCTCCCCTTAGTTTGATTTTTTTACTAAGAAATCAAAATATGCTTATTACTCTCTATTGGGAAATGCATATCAATTTCACCTTTATTTTATGAATATTTACTTAGCTGAATACCTAGTCCTGCTAATCCATATTTTATGAATATGCGTACGCACACACAAAAGCTACATGGAAATTGTTTTCCTTATAACATAAAAGAACTTTTTCTCTTGGTGAGCATTTATTATTTTGATCAGGGAGAATAGATAAGCCCTGTCACCAGCCCAAAATATATACCTGAATCTTGAGAAGTTTTTAAGACTATTTCCAAGCCATGGATTATTTTTTTCTTTTTCATATTGTACCTTTTGAGGCAGAAAAGGAGAGACTTTTTCCTTTTATCTTTCTTTTTCCATCCTTTATTATGCCCTTACCTACGTTATCTTTAGTGAATAGTAATACACTTCATAAAGATAACTTAATTATTTTCAGGACAATAAGCAGCAAAAAGCCTCAGCGACTGAGGATAAAAATGCTTACCTTTTCACCACCTCATCATGTGATATTTTTATATCAGCTATTTTCCTTTGCAAGGGTGCAGCGAGAAGCATCAGAAGCATTTTCTGCTCACATAGGAGAGAATAACTCAATATATGTGTTTCAGAAACCATTTCTCAGGATCTTTCAATTCTATTTATTTCAAGTACCACTGCCTCAAGAGTAATAAATATACAAATGCCTGGGGACAAAACAAAGTGTTTAATCTTGATGCAAGAGGTTGCACAGTTGTTAAACAACAGAACCTCAGAATTTGTTTCTATTAGACACAAGGAGAGAAGAATTTTATTCAGGATGCTTTCTGCCAACCAAAAAAATTAAGAAATGTAGGCAGATTTTAGCAATAAAGACATTAAATAAATGTATCATGCATGAGGATTTTTGTATGCTGCCCCTAAAGCTGCCTCTTTAACTCAGCAGGAGGCAGATCAGACAGGAAAATCAGCATATTTTGTAACAGAGCTGTGCGTAGACACTAATGTTTACATCTTTGTTGATTCTGGTTCAGGAAAACATGAACATTAGTACTTCCTTTACAAAAGTCTCATTACCAACCCATTGCAGTGTCCCACCACTACATAAGCAACTACATATGCTCTTGCTTTGTTCAGCACAAAAAACATGCTGGCATTTAAATTGTTGCTTAGGCCTGCCTTATTTGTATTTATGTATTCAGGATTACCCTAAAGTGAGTAATTTTTTTCAGTAGTATTACAGAGATTTAACCAAAACATATCTTTGTCCTTCATCTGAAGTGAGATTTTTAGTCTAAAAAAGGAGGCAACAGTAGCGTAAGACAAGCAAAACACCCACACTTTCACTTGAAAGGTGTCTTTAGAAGTGTCAGTGTTTTGACTAGTCATCTCAGCATACAACCTCTGCCTCAATGAACTGCTTATAAATTAACCACAGATGGCTAAGGCATTAAAGAAGGTTAAAACGCAACACTATTGTTTAGCTTCAATGAAGAGTTTCAAGTGTATAGAAATATTATTTTATCTAATTGTATTTTGATACACCTGAACAGACCATAGAACTTTTCTCCAAGGAAGTGGGTTTCAACTATTCTTTTCCCAATTCAATGCATTAACTGAAGGTGACACACAATTTAGTATGGCAAGACAGTAGTGTCCCAGTCTGCCAGAAATGATGGTCTGTGAGATCCTGCACAACTCCACTGCTCAATCAGTCATCTGTGTGCCACCAAATTGGAAACCCAGGTTCTTTCCAAGAAGACAAAGATGACAGCAACTAAGTCTTTGGGAAAAATCTGTATTGACAAAGCCCAAGAAATTTATTTCAAAGTGACAAAGTGGATCAAAAGAAGATAAATTTAATTTTGGAGCTCTCTTTTTAAAAATAAATACTTTTTTCCCTAGCAAGGATGTCTAATTGCAGGTTTTAGGCAAACAAAGCTAAAAAGGAAAAATGGATTAATGATGACACTCCTAAAATAAGGGTTATCTTCAAGCCAATCTGAAGCTTTCATCTCAGCCATAAAATATGGTACCAGGCCTGAGATGAGACAACAGGGTGGCTAAATTCATTGAAAGACAAATTAATGAATGGCATCAGTGATGTAAGCTTACAGAATTGATGTAAGCTTACAGAATAGCAAGTAATTGAGACCTGAAAGCTACAAGCTCAGCAGGCAAAGATGAGAATAAAGCTTACAAGCCTTTCTTCTTAAAGGAGACAATGTAATCCATGAAACCTAAATACTAAAATAAAGGTTCAGTATTCCTCACCTCTCACAGAGAGAGATTCTGTCTGTTACTATGCACTGGCCTACAAGTAAGAAAGCAAGGGTGTTTCTTCTTCACATGAACTACAGTCGAAGCACCAATTTGGGAGTTCCTTGTTGGGAAGACTCTGGTTTTGTTCCGTATTTGCCTAAGTTGTAATTACTTGTGTCTTGTCCTAAACACAACATTTTTTTTTTTTTTTGCATTAGCTAAACCAGATTAAAAAAATTAGTATTTGAAAATGCAATTTGGGGGAACTATTAAAACAAAATAAAAAGTTTTCTTTCTGCTGGGGAAAAAAAAAATTTTTAAAAAAATATGCATATATATATATAATCATATCCATGTATAGAAGAGAAAAAAAATCACTAAGTTGGTCTTTTCTTGGACAAAAAAACCCAAGATTAAAAAAAGGGTTGAAGGTAGATGATAAATAACCTTTAGACTAAGGGCAAATTGTAGACTGTGAAGGTATCATGATTCAGTTAAAAAAAAGCATGCAGCACAAGGTATTCTGCTTACAGGTGATATCACTACTACTACCACAGTACCAGCTTCTGGTGCTAGTCCAGAAGAAAATGAGAAGAGAGGTCTGTAGCAATAACATGGATATGTGCAGACCCTCAAAGAAAATACAACTGCACTACACTGCATAACTGGTAGAACATCATTCTGAATTGGTACAAACACAAATCCAGAATTATCCTCAATTTTTCCAGGCATGGCAATCTCAGCATCAACTTCTTTTTGCAAAGATAATTTAAAATGCCTACCGAGCACTCAATTGCTAGAATAAATGTTGATATTGTGCTAAATCTTCATCAGCAGAGAGATAAACTTTTATTGCATGTCCTACATATTCAGTGTAAGTAAAGCAAAAGGACATCTGGATAGAGGGATGCACATGGATTTTAATTCCCCAAAACTGTGCTGCAGCAGGACTGGCACTGCTCCAAAGTAGAGACTTTTCACAGCTGCATGGAGACTGCTGCATCCCTGTGAGAGGGAAACACAAGGCACTATGTGCAAAATTCAACCACAGTTTTAGGTTTTGCAAAAGTTTTTAATTTTTTTTCAAAAGCACAGCTTTTTTTAGTGCTTTTGCCCTGTTATGTTAATTTGGTAACTGACATGGGGCTTAGTCTCAAACTAACCAGACTCCCACCTTGCTTGCCTGTTGCCTCATCTGAAATCCACAGCAAACTGTGCAATTAAGCAGAGAACCCAGTGCTGGAAATGATACCTCTAGCCTGGCCTTAATGGAGTGTCTCTTGCCAGGTTCAGTTCCACCTTTGCCTTGGCCTTCCTCACCCCTCACTTCCTACACAACTGTACTTCACCTCCATACTCTTCCCAGGTCACCTGTGCTGGCTTCAACTCTCTATTCATTTTCTTCTTTTCCCTTCAGTTTGCCCTGAGCCTGTCCCTACTCAGCCATGGCACTGTCTCACATTCCTTGACCAATTTCATGCTTCTGGGAATCGCTAGCTCTTGCACTCCATGGAAGACTTCCTTAGAGATCTGCCATCTCTGTTTCACTCCCTTGTCCCCAAGGGGAGTATCCCAGGGAATCCCACTGACTGTCTCCTTGTAGAGCTGGAACTCTGCATTCTTAAAGTTCAGGGGCCTAACATTAGACCTCACCTGACCCATATCCCTCAGGACTGCCAACACCACCGATGCCTGATCACTGCAGCCCAGGCTGCCTCCAATCCTTGTGTCCCCAGTTAGCTCACTTACACTGGTGACCAACAGACCCAGGATCCCCTTCCCTCTGGTAGGTCGGTCTATTACCTGACACAAGAAGCTATCCTCCATGCATTCCAGGAGTCTCCTGGATTGCCTACAGCTCGCCATGCTACCTCCATCACATGCTAGGGTAGTTGAAGCTCCCCAGCAGGACAAGAGTCTGCAATCACAAGAATTCCTGCAGCTGGAGCAAGAGAGCTTGGTCAAATGATCCCCTTGGTCAGGGGCCTGTAGTAGAAACTGACCACAGGGCTCCCTTTGTTGCTGGGGTCTCTGACTCCTACCACCAGCTTTCGACCTGCTCTTCAGAGACAACTCTCCACACTCAATCTTGGTGCCCTCTTGATGTAGAGGGCAAGTCTTCTGCCTCTCCTTCCTCCCTTGTCTCTTCTGAACAGCCTGTAGCCATTGATACTCACACTCCAGTCATGGGATTCATCCCACCAGGTTTCAGTGAGGCAGCAAGGTCATAGCTTCCCATCAGCACTGTGCCTTTCAGCTCTTCCTGTTTGTTGTCTGTGCTGTGTGCATTGGTGTAACAGCACCTCAGCTGGGTTGTCAGCCATGTCACCTTCCTAAAGGAGCACCCCTTAGTTCCTTTGCGATAATTCTCTGGTGTTTCCCTGCTGGCTTTTATTACCTCAGGAGTCTCCCTGGCTCGTCTCCATAAGACTGCAAGTGCGATCCAGTGTGGCCAGAACATTTGAGAGTCAGCAGAAGAGAACCCTCACTAGCACCCTGTCCCTCTAACCCCTTCCCCTCTGTTCTGGGTAACTCAAAAACAAAGTGTGTTGTATTCCATGTCTGTGCTACATCATATGCCCAAGACTGCTACTGTCCCTTTAGGGCCTGGGGGCCAGAAAGGGAATCATGGAGGCGGGGAGAGCTGGGTCCTTGTAAAAGATTCGTTCTCATCAGGAAGCTTCAACATCTCAAGACAAAGGCCTTCTTTTGCTCCTTTCCAACCTCCTTGCCTGGATTAGGTCTCCAAGAAACTGCATTTTGCAATCCTAAACTGCTTCAGGGCAAATTTCACAAATACCTCTCTGCAGTGGCAGCTGCCACCACCAGACCTGTGGGGTTGGAGGCTGCTGTTTTCAGTGCCCAGCAGGGCTGCTTCTTCCCCTCCTGCAATACACCAGTGACTCGGAACTGCAGTGCTGACACCAGCTGGGTCCACCCGGACAGAAAAGACGCAGAGAAATTGACACCACAGGTTCACCACTGCCCCAGGTCCCAGGTTCCAGCTGCCATTGTTGACAGAGCTGCCACTGTCAGGACAAACCCTGTTGGGTGGTGTGAAGTAATGGCTTGAGGGGCATTTGACTGTTTTTGGACTCCAGGTTTGTTTTCATTTTGTCCATGTTGCCTGTTGGTTGTTGTTTGGGGGAAGAGGGAGCTTTTTGTAATCATGGTGGTTCTGTCACTGTGCTGGGGATTTTTTGCTGTTTTCTTTCTCCACACATCAGGAGAAGGGGGCTTATCCACCATCTTGTCTTTGTCCCTTGGACCACATGGTCATCTATGGAAGACACCATCTTGGGGGGAGGGGGTTCGCCACCATTTTGTTTTCTTTGTTCCTGGGGAGTCCACGGGATTCCGCACCTTTGTAACTAGTGGTTATTGCTGTTATTTTTGTGGTTGCAGGTTTGTTAGGTTTTTTTTTCTAGTAAACTTTTTTTTACTTATATCTTTTCATGTCCATCTCTCCTTATTGTTTAAGGTAGTGGCTAAAGCTAAGAGGGGAGGCAACTCACACTGGAGTGTCTGCCCCATAAATTGTCTTAAACCAAGACACATCATGCAGCTTGCCAAGGACAAGCCTGATAATATCCTGCTCCTTCCTCACATCTAGTTTAAAGCTGTGCCAATGAGACCCACTAGTTCCTGAGCAGTCTCCTCCCTCTACTGAGTAAAAGACATCTGATACCAGTATACCTGGTATTGCATAAACCATTCCATAGTCAAACCTATTTTTGTCTTTTTTCCTTTGTGATCTTTACATATTCTCCCTGTTCTCTGAAGCAGTTTGACAAGACAGCACCCACCAGGCCCGTGAATGCCTCCTGCTTCCAAAACATTCCCCCAGCATGGAGCATAGTACTACAAGCTTTGAATATCTCGACTCGCTTAACCCTGCCTGGCTGTGCACAACTCTGTTCCCACCTGGATATGTTTGGAAAAGCAGCATGCCAAAATCTCTGATTATTGGGTTGTATCTGGGCACCCAGGCACATCTCAGTGACACAAGTGAAGTTCAAGGTTTTCTCTACTGAGGGCAGGCAGAGCCATCTTGCTCCTGCCCTGTAGGGGACCTGCTTTGCTCTCCCCTGCTTGTCTGTCTCTCTTCTCTTATGCTTTTCTCTACAGTGACTGACGTGACACTGAGTCAACTTACCTACAAGTAGTGCCCTCCTGCACATTTCATGTGACCAATCAGAGAAAAAAAAAAGACTAACGAGGCACTGGAATGGATAATAAAAACAGAATTACTTGTCCTGCTTCAGATCTAAGGCAGTTACTGATCTGGAGACATTAAGACATTTCCCTATAGAAGGACTCTATAAATAACTCGGCGGGTGATTTCTAGCTGCCTTTGAAGTGTCAGGCACTTGACATTACCAGAGATTCCTCTGCATTAGGCAGACAGATGTGATGTAACATATTAATCCCAAGAGGTAGATTGCTATATCCCCTCTTGGCACTCTCCTAAAACTCAACAGATAAGAGTGAACTTAAAGCAAACTGCTTTGAAGATGTTTGTTGTCACTTCATCCATTTCGAGAGGAATGGTGTCAAAGCCAAATGCTGTATTGCTGGAGTCTGCAGGACAGCCTACAGCCATGCTAAGTGCTATTTCTTCCATTTGCACTGCAACTGCAAGGCCCCTCTAAGTACAAATAGTGCGGGATTGTGCCACATTAGACCTTTGCATTTTTTTCAGGAGAGAAAACTTAACGTCATTCTCAGGATCAAGGCACTGCTGGGTTAAGACACTGTGACAACCCAGGGTTGACTTGAGCCAGAAGAGCTTTCACTACAAATAAAGGATCTGTGGTCTTTTTTTGCCATAGAGAGTACAAGGTCTCCAAAAAGGAGCCAGGGGAAGAAACAAGGCAAATGGCTGCATGCTAGTCACCCAGGCCTTCCTTGCTGTGGTTGCCCTACAATTCCCCTGAAGATCTGCTCTATCACAACTTCCTAATGCAGCAGGGTAGGAAGGGGAAAAAATCCCTTCCACCCCCAACCACATTTACACCCACAAGCACAAGCAAAGAACACATAATCCCAACAGAAATCACCTGGAGCACAGTGCACATGATTCAGGGGTTTATTGACTATGGTTATTTGTGAAAGAGATATATTAGGGTTTTGTGCTACAAATGCAAACAAAATTCTGACAGGCTCTATAGACTTGCAATTGCTATATGAAAGTACATCTGTGTTTATGAAGCACAAATAATAGAAGCCTTTGTCTCTTTTTTCTTTGAGATAGAAAAAGGCACTTAAGCCCCTATCTCCAAAGGTGTTTCTGTCTTCTATAAGTCACTTAACTCCCACTGAACTTGGTACTTAACTGCGGTAGAGAAGCTGACATTTAGGTTTTATCTAGACAATTTCTGAAAATACCTTCAACTCCCTGGAAAGTAAAGGAACAAACATTAGTGGCATCTCTTAAAAATGGAGAATATTTGAGGAAGTCATGAATAATCAGAAACAGCCAAGCCTCAAGCAAGTTTGGGAGAATGATGCCAGTTTAAGAAAGCAAGAACAGTTTAAGTAACACAGTGAAATGATCAAGCTACACTAGAAAATGAAAATAAAAACCAGTGAGCTCACATTATTTAAAATTTACCTTGGCTGTATATATTATGGCTATCCACACCAAATTCAGTCCCAGTCTGGATTTTACCTGTTTATTTAAATGGAGATGGTTTAAAAGCATGTATAATTTTATTCTCTTTATAGAAACAAACAAACAAAAAAAAAAACCCAAAAAAATCAAAACCAAGTAGAGTTTGAAATTATCACAGAAAATTTCCAAAGGCTTCTACAGATGTTTTTAGATGCCTTTACAGTCTTTTTTCATTTTATGAGTCACTTGTGATACTTGATCAGCTCTACTTTTTTAGGTATTTATAAAAAAAGAGTAAAGTGTCAGCTTTGTGTCACGGCGTTGGATGCATCTATGTCTGTTCACCTGCATGCCAATTCATTTCAGCACCTATGACCCTGTGTCCTTCAGTTTTCACAGCAATAAAATACAGTTCAATCCCAACCAGACAACTTTACAAGACATTCAGGATACCTACAAATCAGCTGTTACTCTTTCTCTCTCTTCCTCCCCATCCTTCATTGAAAATTGTTATTTGTTATATATACAAAACATTCTGCAATGTGTGCCTGGGTGATGGGAAGAAAGGAGAAAAGAAGCTCTAGCAACCACATGAAATGCATGTGCCAGTTAATTGGATGTTTCCCACCACCTACATTAAAATAATTTGGAAGTTGTTAGGGAGCTGTTTTTTTATGATTAAAAAAAAAAAAATCCAAAAAAGCAAAGAAAACCCAACAATCAAACAAGCAAAACAAATTTCTTCTGCCAAACAAAATATACCCCAATTCTTCCTTTTACAAGTGATCACTACCACAAGAGAAATCTGCCACTGCATACTCTGTCACCAATTTCCAGCTTTGTCCATGGCTGCAATTTTGGGAATATTATGGCTGAAACTGGCATCAATTCTATGTATAAAATTTTAATGCTGTTATGCAGAAACAAGTAAAAGAAAAAATTTGACTGCTTCATTTCTTATCAGGTGTTCAAAAATGAGCAAGAACAATGTTACTCAGTCCCTCAGTTCATCACAGGAAAAAAAAAAAACCAACCAAAAAACCCAACAAAAGCCCACTAGTTTCCTTAGGTTGAATCTTATTTCCCATCAGATTTGTCAAACATATCCCTGACATTAGATGAGACAAGAAGTCCTTGTGAATGGATCAGTAAGCTCATTCAAACTATTCAAATAACTTCTACAAATGTCAAGTTTTAGAAAACAAGAGACTGTGCAGAATATGCCTATACAATTTCACTTTACAAAATATGCTTCAGAACACGATCCTCTGATACTGTTTTTATTAAAAACCACAGCACTAGCAATCACTGCCAAGAAATGATGCTGATCTGAAAGCTCTAGCTGTATAAAGCAACACCTTCAGAGAGGAGGAATATTTATTATTAAAAAGTGCTACAAAACCCTGTGATGTAAAAAAGAAAGCTGTGTACCTTCTTAGAGAGAACTACCATAATCCTGCTGAGGAACATTCGCGTGCGTAGCTGAACTACCCATATAAGGCTGGCAAAATATTTGATTAAAGTCTCAGAGTAAGCTCTGTATCCCTACACAAAACTCTGGTAAACTGTTCTTAATGTTAACCAGGTGTCCAGAAGCACATGAATACCCTTCTGAGGAGTCCTTTTAATATAACAGTTTAAAGTAAACAATAATTTTGAAGAACAATATAAAGAGAGGGTTTGTTTTTTGGGGTTTTTTTTGTTTGTTTGTTTTGGTTTTGGTTTTTTGGTTTTTTTTCCCCTAAAGTGAAGCTCAGCGCTGCTTACAAGCTGCACTAAATTAAGGAAATCGGGGCTGAGGGGTGTTGTATTGAGAAATAGACTCTCATTACACTGGTGGGAATGCACTTTCAAAAGAGATATGTAATTTTATCATGAGCTACAGAAATAAAAGTTTTGCTTTGTTTTGCTTTGCTTTGTTTTTTGTTTTGCTTTGTTTTGTTTTGTTTTGTTTTTCTTGGTTTTGTTTTTTGCTTCATGTGTGGTTTGGGTAGGGTTTTTTTTTGGGTGGGTAGGGCTTTGATTTTTTTTCAGACAGACTTACAATTCTCATCTGCCCTTTCAAATCGATATTCAAGGTGTTAAGCTCACAGAAGAAACACAGCATTCAATATCCAGGGTTATGCAGAACAAATTAAAACAGGCAAACTATTTTTCAAGCACAAAAGCAAAAGGATTCTGGCTTTAGTCCCAGCCATAGGTGCTCAGAGTGCAGAAACCTCATGTATTTGAAGCACTGAGGAACACGTTCCCCAACAACCATCCAATAACTCACCTCCAAGGCAAGGCTGGCAGGAAGAGAGGAGGGCTGTCTGCAACGCCCACAGCCACAGTCCTTCCCTGAGTCCCTAAGAACCAGCTTCTGCAGCAGGGGAAGCAATTCAAGCACAGTCCAGGGAGTTTCCCAATTTGCTCCTATCAGTCACAGTGACAAGAGCTCCTTGTGCACCACCTCACCTTTTGTGTAATCACTTCATAATGTAATTGTGCCACAGAAGTGTCTGCAAAAACCTCCCTATGCTTGTTTCCAGCTTCTTAATTATGAAAGACCTCCTAACTGCTTTTCCTCATTTGGTCAATTCAAAAAGAAAAGTGTCTAACAATACTGCTGCATGTGCTTTATTTAAATTTCACTTTAATATCTGAAAAATCTTTTCACATCTTTAAGCATCCAGCCAGAATAAATATGGCTTCCAATTCTAAGCAGGGGAGCTTTTTTCTTGCTCACTAGCTTGCTTATGACGATACAATTTAATTAACATTTCTGTAGTACTTTCTCTGCCAGATAGCGACTTCTTTCTTCAACTTTGCTGTTCAAAAACACTATATAATAAATCACAAGGGAAAAATCTTTATTTTTAATTTTTCCATTTATGCATTTAATGAACATTATTGAATTTTTGCCAAGTATTTATTGGAAACTTAGAATAAATATCTGTGAACTACTAATTCACTTCTGTCTGTGAGGATGAAGTGTTCTGCTGACACCAGAATTTTAATAATAATTAGCTCTTTTATTAAAAATCTGCTCTTCATTTTCAGTAACATTATAAAAGGCTGAGTTTTAAACTAAGCTAGAAATCAAAAGCTGGTTTTTTTACTGAAGCTTTTCCATCCTTCGAACATAATAAGTTTTGAGGAAACCTTCAAAAACACAGACTGCAGAATGCCATGCCATGCCTACTACTAATTAGTGCTCTGCACTGCATTTGGAGTTTCCAGCGATGAGGACCATCCTGGCCTCGTGAACTGCCTTAGTTATGCCTGCAGTTCTCTCTCTGAAACACGCATTGTGCTGATGAATCTGCTGCATTTTTATGCACAGATCCTTAGATCTTTTCGCTGCCTTGCTACTGGGAGGCCTCACTTCCCAGCTGACCCATGACAGGTGCACCAGTGGTCCCATTTCCCCATTTCATCAAAGTTTCAATTCTCTCTTGGTACCCTTTGTTCTCCGTTATTAACCTACCTCTCTGACAGAATTGTTCATGTTCCATTTGAGGATACACATATTTCAGCTTTAATACTCCAAATATAAGAAAAAGTGAAATGCTGGCACAAACACAGAACTCTTGCTATACTCACCCCCAAACTTCTCTATCATATGCCCATTAAGCAGTTACTGTCAGCAACTTTACGGGGGTATCTTGAGTGATCAAAGTGGGATCTACTTTATCACAGACCTCTAAGGCATGGCATTGGTTGCTTAATTATGAAACACAACTGGACTTCTTCAGAAAAAAATGACTTTGTAAAGAAGCTCTGTTTTCCTCAGAGTGTTTCATCAGTAGAGTGAAACAAAAATCAGTATTTAGTAGCATTATTTCTTTCTTACTGATATTTTGACAGGATCAGGTCCATTAAAATAGAGCTTTTAGTGCACAGTCCTTTATATCTGTGTGTAAACTACCATAGTTATCTGAAGTTTTCACACTTAAAATGTATCTAAAGCATCAATTATAAATCAAAGCATTCAACATTCAGTAGGTTTCAAATTATGAATGCTCTTGATCATATTTCATCTTACAGCTCCTTTGACAAACTGTATGACAAAAGATTTTTTTTTAAAGCCTAATCTTTACTAAATAATTGGCTATGTAATTGTTATGTTTTTGCATTTATGAAAAGGAACCGTGTATTTGCATTCTGAATTCTTTCTAGGCTAAGGAAACTACAAAACCAAAACAAAAATTGAAACCACACTTTACTGCCTGTAAAGGAGTCCTTCCCACAATATCCACAGATCATAAGCAAAAGCTAAATACGTCAACATAAGAATAAAATTATGATTTGGTTGCTTGGCATATGTGTAGTCCTGTATCAGATGCACTTTAAATGGAAATTACAGCTTGGCAAGTACCAGTGCAACATTATTTTCAAATACAGCCCTGACTAGTGTTTTACAAAGTAGTACCAGGGGTTTTTTTGGCCACCACAAATTCTTGATTCAAGATGTGAATATTGACTGTAGGCCAAATTTATGAGTTGAAAATAAATCTCGATATTAAAGAATATAAATGCCAGTGTTTGGTAGAAGTCTGTGCACGTACACATACCTTTTTGCTTTAAATTGGGGTAGATGTTTTCCTGCCTCAGAACTGTTCTGCGCCTCCCTGCAGTTCTTCACATCATCCCAGGCTAAGGATTGACACCCAGTGTGAAATGCTATCCTCTCTTCTGCAACCAGAAAGAATAAGAATTGTGGCATATTGCTGTCACAAAGCACTCCTGGTTTCATTAGCAGCAACAGCACAATGAGCAAGCTGACTTGTAAGAAACATGCTCATCACATGTAGAGCACAGACTGTACTGTTCGTGTCACGGCTGTTCTTCCCCATTACCGACCAACCAGAATTAACTCCAGATTTCTTCATCTCTGCTCTAAGATAAATAGCAATTATTGCCCAAGAAACCTCATCTTCTTTTCTGGTCTGCTTTTCAACAATTAGGGGTTTTTTTCCTTTTTTTTTTTCCCTTTTTTTTTCTTTCTTTTTTGTTTTTTTTGGTGACAGGGTGATGCTTTGACCAAGGTATTTCCTATTTCTTGCAGTCTGAGAGAGCAAGCCCACTTTTATGCTGTTATCAGCTGTGGAAATCTGAGACATGATTCACTGTTTACTGAAGTAAGTGGGCAGCCTACCATTGATCTCAACAGATGAAAAAGCTGACCTTTTACATGCAAGTTTTTACTCCCAAAGGAAAGCCAAGAGTGGCTAGGAAAGCACAATCCAAAGTTATAAAGATCTTGTTTGGGCCATTTTTCATTTGTGTCTTCCTTTTTCCTTTCTGTATTGTCCTGATACCTTTCTAGGTTTGAGGGCAATTCTTTAATCTGAAGACAAAACCTTCTAGTATTTCTGCAGGAGCCAGACATGCACAAATCACATCTACTTTTTAATAGAGTAATAGAGTTGTCCTGAAGGATGATCATCAAGAGCAGCATGGCAGGCCATAATGCCTTTCTTTTAAAAATGCTTTTTCAGTTTTACTTCTCAAAATTAATTGATACCTACCCACCAATGGACATTTGATATTCTGGTTTCTCTTTGTTGTTCACTGGAAAATTCCATAAACATGGCTTTGTAATTACATAAAGTAGCAGGCCTTTGCCTGTGTAAAATTGGTAACTTCTAGGGGCACATCTCTATTGTAGCACTTCCTAAAAACTAAGTACTTGTCTTTACGCCCTTTTTAATGAAATGATAAAAGTGTATGTATCCATGGGATTGTGTATAGCATACTGTTAAAGTGCAAATTGCTGTACCATGTAGAAAAAACCCAGATAATTTGCACATCAGATTTAAGTGTAGTTCAGCATTCTCCAGGTTACCAGCTTATTTTTATCATGTTTTGTCAATTAAGCAATGCTTATTTCTTCAGTACATCAAGCCCAAGATTCTCAAGACCTTTTGAAAAAAGATTGAAAATAAAATTTGGAACAAAATTTGCTGTTCTGATGACACCATGTACAGGCAGACAAACTGCTCATCTCCCTAAATGGGGTTTCAAGCAAACTTTGCAAATGTATGCACTTTGATGCACAATATATATTGCCTATATTCACCAAAAACCTGAAATGGCTTTAAAGCGAATTCACTTCAAGACTGATAACCTCTCAAGTGCCACTATACTTAACTGATCATGAGACCTGTCTGAAGCATCACATTACTTAGATCTACACAGTCTGCAAACAACCACTCTTTCAAACAATTTACAGTATTTTAGATAGCTAAGATTCACTTAAAGAGTTAAGGGAAGTTGTGTTTTAAGTGGTAATATTTAAACACAGAGAAAAAAAAATAAACATCTCTCTAGAAAAATACCAAATTTAGGTGAAATGCCACAAATTGACTATTAATAGTCTTTACTTTCCCCCACATGACATTTTTTAATTTAGGATGCCATTGTTTCTGACAATGAAACAATGCATAACAAGTGCAGTTAAGACAAATTTACAGAAGTTTTTGCAAGTAAGAACTATTTACTGAACCATTAAAGTTGTGGGAAGTGGGTGTTTCATTTGTAATTTTCTACAACAAGACCCTGGGGATACATTAGACTAATGATTCAATAATCATTAAGAGCTTAGAAGTATGGGGCCTTTAAAAAACCAAATTCTTATTGAAACATCACAGTTTTAAACAGAATAACACTGTATTGTGAATTCTCTTTTCTGGCAGAGTACTCTGCCAGTACTTTGTGAACTTCAGGAGGTACTGGGAGCAACCCTTTAAGAAAATCATGATATTTTAATTTCCTTAAACACTTTTCATGTACCCCTTATATGGCATTTGAATGTTACTTCCATGTTACTTCAGATAGATCCTAAAATGCATTAAACTAGAATAAAAAAAAGTTAACCATTCTGATGTTTCAACTATAGCCAGGCTGATTCCTCACCATATTTTTTGTAGACCTGCTGGGAATGTGTCCAGTGATTCCTGAACCTCTTGAACTCTACTTCAGTCCAATTTTAAATTTTTTTTTTTCCTCCAAAATTCCTCCTTGATCTAAGACCCCAGAAGCTGCAAGCACTCAGAAAACCTCCCTGTTCTGAGTAGGTTCTCTCTTTGGTGGCCTGGAGTACCAGCCTGGAAATGAAATCATACTAGTACAAAAAAGGGAGTTTTCTTTGATGTCTCAAATCAATATGTTCGAGCACTTAAGGGAAAAAAATTTAACCAAAGATAACTTTCACAGATTTGGAAAAGCAAAAGAACAAAACATCAAACAAGTGAGAATGTTCCCTTTTTCCCCACACAAGTTTTTGCTGCTGTTACCTCCCATAAAAAGCTACTTGTGTTGTGCTTTCAGTGCACTCTAGTGACAAGGGCACCAAGGCAATCTCTTCTTTCAGCAAAATTAAGACAAGACACAAGGAGTTAAATGCTGTTCGTTAAGGAATTGGCACTGATCATAATTTTCAGGCTTAGAGTTGTGGTTTATAAATAGAATTTTTCTTATATTTATGCAAGAAAGAATGCTGCTCTTCATCCATAATGGAAATGCATACCCAAGTTAGTGACCTTTTAAATCTCAGATGATGCCAGCATGGGATACAGACACACACTTAGCACAAGGAACTGTGTCTAACTATGATGCTTTCTTTAATTCCACATGTGAAACCAGTGGTGAAAGAGTTCAGATTTTTAATTTATCAGCTGATCAGTGAAATGAAAAGTGAGATCAAACACACTGAAATGTTGACTATCACTATAATGAAAGTGTTTAATTCAGACAAATGGTCATTTACACTGTTTGAAACTAAAATACTGATCATATTTCATTTGCAGGAGGAGAGAGAGATATCAGCAATAGTTGCTATGAGAGACTGGAGAAAACAACTGAAGTGTGTGTGTGAGGGGGCAGGGCAAGTTCTGCAGCAGCGGGACCACGCACTGCTCCACACCCCATCCCCTTGGAGTCTCGAGTCCAGCCCAGAACTGCTGTCTGTCACTGGCACACTGGAAGCAGAGCCCCAGAGCCCACTCCTGGAGCCCCAACGTAACCCCAGAGCAGCTGGATGACCAGAAGGCTCTCCTGAGGGGAGGGGTGGCCACAGGAGGCCAGAGCAGATAAAAACCATTGCCCTGAGGCACATGTGGTCACATCACTTTTGTCCTTGGATTTTATGTTATCTGAGATTGTGCTAGAATCCAAGAGGCTAAATCTTGCTTTTCTCTCTTTCTTTTCTCTCTTTCTCTTCTTTTCTACTGCTAATTTTTTCTTCTTGAGATATGGGTAATGTAAGATTGGATGGGCAGAGTTTGCTAAATTGATGCTCAGTGAAATGCTTAATGTTGATTGAATGTTTTGTTTTAAATCTTCCAAATTCCTGATCTTCTAAAGTTTGCCAGTAAAGTTTGGTTTTTAACCTCCTGAGAAAGCTGTTGCATTTTTCCTGTGTGCCCATTTCAGGGAAACGTAATACCTCAAATAAACTCTCTGAGCAAGAACTGGGGCTCTGCAGTTGGTAATGGACAAAGTTAAGTGATGCCAACCAAGTCATCCCAAACAGACATTTTGATTTTCCACGGTTTTGAGATATCTTCTAAGTCCTTCTGCTCTCACATCTAGAGTGATGATGACCTTGTACCTTCCCCAAAGTTATGGCATATGGACTCCAGGGATTGAGACCCATCAGCATGGCAACTCAGAGGAAACCAGCACAAGCCAGCAGCGGAATAATCTCTTCCCCCATCCCCAAATATATGGTGTAGATACCTGCACATTGCAAGCAGCATGTTGTAGCATGTACGTACTACAAGCCAGTGTGATACATATCCTGTAATTTTTTCCTGTTTTTTACAATCGTATTAAGATGGGGGCAATAACTGGTACTATGTGGAGCAGCCTAAACGAGTTGAGAAATAGAAAAAGTTGTGTTTTATTTCTGTATCTGAATTACCAGCTGTTTACATTCAGTAATCTCTGCACACAGAATTCAAATGCCTGCAAATGCATCTCATGTTGCTCTGTGCAGTATGCTGCAGGCAAGGACCACACTATCAGTCACATTATCAGTGCTGTATCACAGACCAATGAATGGAGACACTCCTCTGTGGCTGCCAAAATCTGGAAAGAAGCAAAATCAAACTATAAAACATTACCTATATGAAAATGTTTAGCATGTGCACGTATACAGAAAACTTCCTCTGAAGATTTGTTTTGTTTGTGTGTGAGTAGTCAGCGGATAGCATAAAGTTTCTGATGTTGTGACTCCACTGTCTAAATACAACTCCACAATAGTTGTGAAATGGTTATCCTCTGAATGTAGATCTAACTTCACCACAGTAATTGAAACTGAAAATATTTATGCACAAATGTTAATCAAGTAGTAAAATGCACTGTTTCACAACTTTGAAACCAGGCCTTTACACATTTGAAGGTGATCTATGTAATTAGCCCTCAAATATTTTAACACAGACAAGATAAAGATTATGGGACCAGACTGAGGAGACAAGGGTTAATTATTGCTTTTCCTAAGAAGCCCAGGGTTAATTGCTCCACAAATCTAAATCTGACCATTCACAGTAATTTTTTAACTGGAGATTTAGACTGAGTTTCTGTAATGTTGTATCCACCCAAGTGAAAGCAAAATCCAGCTTCATAGCTTACCTCAGGATAAAACCTGCAAAATCTTCAAATTATTTTTGTATTATACAGCTGGAGCAATATATGAATTTTGATACTTTTCATTAGAATTTAGCAAACAAAAAACTACTATCTGGATACTGAACAAAGAATTCTGCTTTTTTCTTAATCCCAAGGATTCAGGAGGAGAAAAACCCCCAAACCCTTCACACTTTCATTATTCTTGTTGCCTTCAAATGTGACCAAAGTTGCTGAACAATTCACAGATGGAAAACAGTGGAAGGCAGCTCTCTTCCAGTCATTAGGGTATACAGAAGGCTCAAATTAAAATGTCAAGGTTTCAACATTTGAACATTAGAAATGAGTGAAATACCCAACAGGAAGGCCTGAGTTGTTAGAAAAATAGATATAAAACTAAGCAGCAACTGAGACACCAGATTTATATTTTATCACTAGCATAGTTCCACATTAAAACAGCCTGTGGGGTGGAATCATTTCCCATGGATCATGAATCAGCTGCTCTTCAACAGTGTGCAGTGTTCAACTTGGTACCACAAGCAAGACTAATGGTACGGTACCCAGCAATTGAAGCAGATCTGCATCGCCTTTTGGAACTGGACTGATTTCTATTCCAGTTGCTTTGGGAACTAACCAGATCATTGCAAAAAACTGATTTAAAAAATTTATCAGAGTGACATTATAAACTTCCTGCTTAGTACACTGAAGTACTGAAGGTCTGATCCTGCAGTGCTTATTCCCATGAGCGATACTTAATGAAATGCCCATTCCTGCTCACCTAAAAAGAATAATTCATGAGCAAAGATTTCTCATTTAAGTATTTACAAGAAGAGGTCTTCTCTATGACCTTTCAATTACATTATCATATATACTTAGAAGTCATGGTATTAACAGCCATATTTTATGGCTTCATATTTACATATTCTAACTGTTTTAAAAGTTACAAATTGATATGGTGGTAATCATTATCCTCACCTATTTCACTTACACTTGAAAACTAATTTCTGAGAACTTTCACTCCTAGCATTAACTTCAGTTTCTATGGAATACATGCTGACCTTAGCAGTACTACTAGTGTTAAGGATTAAATAATGACTAGAAGGTGGTTTCTGTTAAAGTCAAATGAATAAAAGTAGGATGAGACTCCAAATCAAACCATAATCCTGATGCCTCATATAGGTAAAATTAGATTTTTCTGTAATGAGCACTATTTATGTCACTTCTATACTCTTAAATACTTCAGTTATCTGCACTGATAGAAAAGAGCAAACCATTGTTGATCTAAAACATTATTCTATAATATACAAGAATTATTTAGGATTTGAAAGGCATACACTGGATATTAGGTTTTTCCGGGAACATGGAATAACCAGAATGAACATCCAGCATCATATAAGCATTCTGATTCAACACACTGTGTTTACATTTTTACTTAGGGAGAAAGAGAAGGATCACTTAAAAGGAAATGGCTTGGACATTATGTCGTTCAGATATTAAAAATAATTGTAGAAAGCAATTTTTATTTAAAGGGAGTGAGCAAAATCTGGGTACTGGTGATGCATGAATCCAGGCAAAAAGATGATAAGATCGTTACTTTACCTTTCCCTGGACCTGATGTCCACCCCTGGCAGAATTATCACATATGCCAGGGGCCATATGGGTGGCCCATAATACCATCCATAAAGCCCCCTTCTTACTTCATACTGTTTCTAATTAAAGGAATGAATTGCCTTTCTTGCCTGTTTTGTCTACCTGTTTGCAATTTCATTTCACTCTTCTACTAATCTGAAGCCTTACAAACTATATCATTCTACAAATCCAATCACACTATCAGCTCCAATTTCAGTCCACAGCAGTGAATTATTAAACTGTGAAAAGAAAGAGCCAGAGGTCTGTTTCTGAACCTAAGACATACACAGCCTTGTTTACTAATTTAATTTGATAACAAGGTTGGTAATTCCATTTCTTCCCAAATATTTGAATGTTACATTTTTCTAGGTACATATCTGTTCATTTGATCTAATGGCTGTCCTTTCAAAAATGTCACAGAAAGCCATTAGCACAGCTTCACCAGTGTTAAATGGTTGGACATAAATGCTGATTGCTGAGAACAATATCCTTTGCCCACAGCACAGTGATGTAAAGGTTGGGTTATTTTATTACCTTTAATAGCATTTGCAGCTATGCAAGCTAAGCCAATGATATGGGTAATCAAATCTCTGACTTACAGGATGACCACCTGTGGCTATTAGGGAAGGAATCCCCACTATCTCAGGCCCAGGCACAATGCCACATAACCAATGGTTTGCCATTTCAGAGAGGGCAAATGGATGGGAAGAAGGATGGCAAACAAACTTAAGTTTTCATCAGAATTGATCTGAAGCATTGCTCATTCACAGAGAATCTTAAACATGAAGTATGGGGAACTTCTGAAGTCTCTTTGTTGCCCCCTGCACCCTCCAGATTGCACATCTACTGCTTTGGCAGGTCTCAAATCTGTCTGTAAGAGGCAGATGCACAGTGCTGCCAAAACAGGTAAACCTTACCCCAAGACTGTCACGTGTAGTTCAGTCTGCCCTGCTCTGGAACTGGAAATGTTTGGAAGTACAAAATTTTCAGCTGCAAGAGGCAGTCCCAGTGCCACTGCTGGCTGCCATCTTCCACAAACGAGGGTGGAAGAGCTTCAAGGCAAGTGGTCTGTACACTTATTAAAATCGCCTCATTTGCTTAACTGTAGACTAATTGTGCAGGCTGACCACAATTTAACTGGATATAAAGAGAGAATAGTGGCCTCAAAACTAGTAAAATAAAGCTGAGGTTGTAGATATTTTCCAACTTTCACAGCATTTCCTTCATTATTCCTTAGCCTACTGTGTTTTTTTGGTCTCACCTTTGCAGACTGAAGCTTTCCCTGAACATGGCATGGTGCAGCAAATACGTGTTGCACTTCTGGAGTACTTGAAATAAGCTGGCAAGTTCCAATTTCGGAGTGATTTTAAGCCTCTCTCTTGAAACTGTGCAAATACACTGCAAATTATATAGTAAATATATTAAAAGTGAGAACACAAACTATTTAGTCCTGAACTGCTGCATATTTGAGTTAAGATTTATTGCATGGCAGCTACCATGGCTACTAAATCCTGAACTTTGAATCCAGAGATCTGCTAAACCAGATAAACAACAAAATATTGTTCAAAGAGATAGATGATAAATCAGCAATATCGCCTATGTGAAATTAGGAAACATGAAAGCAACTTTTTTTTTTATATTGCACTCACTTTCAAGAGTACTGCATTGCAGAAAGCATTTAGCTTGTCATGTTATTCTATTATTTTATTTTACACTTCATTCGTTTCTATTACATAGCCTTGCACTTCATCATTAGGGTGTTCTGTTGTTGCAAACAGGCACATTGAATTCTGATCCAGTTACTCAAGAAGAAATTTTTTGTCAGCCTTTAAACTGAAACAAATGGACGAGTGTGACACTCAACAGTTTTAATAATGTGTTGACTCTTGGGTATTCATGGCCTTTAGATGCCTAAAAATAATAATGTTTTTGTATGAAAAATGAATATTGATTAATGAACTGGGTTTTTTTTAAACAGCACTCAAGCCAGTAGCCATACTTGTCATGAAACTTGTTATAAATCACATAATGTATATACCAAGCAAATTGAATTTTTCCACTGCAAAATGCCTCCCTATCATAGGCATATATCCTCTGTTCTCCTTAACAATGGAGAAAAAATACATAAATACTGAAAAAAACAACTGTCCTCCCTGACATATGCTTAACAAATTTATGCATTAATAACTATCAGAAAAACTTCAGCAATATTGTAACCATCTGTGAAAGAAACAAGTTTTGTGTAAACCAATATCCTATACAAATAAGAATTCCTTTATCTGCAAGTGCTAGTACTGGAAAATGCTACACTTGTTCTGGAGCTGAAGATATACTCAGTATTAATTATTTACAATTTCTTTTTCCAGCAAAATACAGACTGAACTATCATTACTGTGATATACCAACCTCTGCTAAGCCACAAAGACCGTAAGAATCTTCAAATTTGACTAGACAACCAACTTCAGATGAAAAAAAAATGTATACCAATTAATTTATTCAGGTGAAAAAAAAGCAATGAAAGGAAAATAACTTCAATATGCTCAATGCCAAGGAAAAACACAAATGGTGGAATATTTAACACAAAAATATTAGTAAATATTATCACACTCCTGTAGAAATTTTAAACATGGTGTGAACACTTTAACAAATTGAAACTTAAACCCATACTCCCTTATTTTTACATTCATCAAGCCAAACCATTACACTTGTGTTAGAAACAGGAGATTCCCAGAGCATCCAAGAGCAGGGCCAGATAGCACAGTGCTTCTGCTAATCCACCCGCTGCCCGCTGAGTCACCTGGGGAGCTCACCCAAAGCCTTCTTTCCCTGTCAGCCCCAGCTTGGACATTTCCAAGAGTTTATTTTTTCCACCTGGAGTTACAGCTCTTAAAATGAAAGGAACTAGAGAATCACAGGTTTTTTGTTTGTTTGTTTGGGGTGTTTTGAAAGCATTACCCTTTTAACACTCCATTTTATGTATTTCATTAACCATAACGCTAAGGTCTATTGCCCTCACTCCCATGATTCTCAAAACCAATAAAGGTGACAGAATCTGGATGTATCTTGCTTCTTTCAACTCTCTCCACAAAATTTACCCTGTTTCACCATACTTACAGGATCCAGTAATACTGGATATAATAAATATCCTGCACATAAATACTGAGGTCGGGGGTGGTGGGGGGGTGTACTTAGGGGTTTCTAGGAAACCTCTAATTTCTTTTTATACTGAAACATCCTCAAGGAAGAAAGCTTATCTTCTCACTTCATTTCACAAAAATTTATCTTAATCGCACAAATCATGATTTTCTACATTTTCTGTCACAGCTCTTTGTGGAACTCCTGTGGTTCAGGGTACTCTAAGTTGCCTATTACTTGAACAATAACTTCCTTCAATAACAGGTAAAATACAGGCAATTCTGCCAATCAGAGGTATTTTTCCTAATCTTTTAAATAGAAGAAAACTCTTGTCATTTTAGATGAAAAAATCAAACACACCAATCTGAGCAGCAACAATCCAATGTTGCAGCAATGCAGTTAGTTTATTTCTGCACTTCTAAATCCTTCAGTATTTCAACAAAAAGTAACTTGTTTTTTCACTCACCAGATTCACCACAGAAGGGTTGCTTATAATAGAAGTCATTCTCATGCAGCACATAAGACAGGGTATTCCTTACATCTACAAGTAAGGCAAACCAGCTCTTCCTAATGATCTGTTTGTGAATGAAATTGACTGTTTTTCTAGTATGTCTGGTAGCAGTCAGGAGAACCGTTTATGGATCCAAAAAAGACGGTTTTGGTTTAACATGTCTCTGTTTTGTAGAAACACACTTAAAGTTTATTTTCAGGGAGCCGAAACAATTGACGACAAAATAAAAAGTGTATATAAATCTTCATAATGTAATTATCCAGATTAATTTACATATATTGACAACACAAATTATGATTTTATTAGAAAGCTGTAATTGGAATCAACCACCAAAATCCTTTAAAAACTTGCCTTGCTGTTCTTCAATCACCATTTTCTCTCTGCTTGTAAATATTTAATGACTTTCATTTTTGCAAATGAATAGAATTGCATTTGGCTCATAAGAAAATAGTTTTGTAACCCTATTTCAGAGCGTGCAATCTCAGCACTTGCCACAAGTGTAAATCTTCTCCAGAATATTATCGTATTCAAGAAAAAATAATCTTCATTTCAGAATCAACAGAATTTTAAAAAACCCACTTATTTGGTAATTGAAACTTTTGGAAAAGTTGCATCTTTCAGATAAAGAAACCCTGAAGAGCTAGACATTTTCCAGCATAAAAGAGTAGAATATTCAGAGGTTTCTAAGAATAAAACCAAACGAGAAATTACAATGCTACTTTGTATGTTGAGTCAGTTTTCAAACAACATTTTGGCACATTTTAACAACTACGTTTAGGAAGTCTCATACCAAAAAGTCCTCAGCATTCCCACACAAATCAAGCAAATGTGTGATTCTTACATAGGATTACTACTGGATCACTCTAAATGTAACCATACTATAAAAAATAGAACGTGTTCTACAGGTGCCAAAAAGTCCTCAACACTTTTCCTAAATTCCAGTTAATTTTGTCATAGGTCTCTATTATAACTATAAAACATGGGAATTTTTCCTCCTTCTTTGATGTTAAAACTCAAAAACAAATTCTGAGAAATTTTTTAGAAGCTCTACACAGACAGAAAATTTCAAATCACCAACAAACTGTCTGAAAGAAAACTCTTTTCATATTATTTTTAGAATAGATAGAATTACAAACATTTCACTGATCTGGTCAAGTCTATGACCTTCCTATTTTTAATTTCACTGGGACCCCACCTAAACTGTTTAATTATTGTCAGCTTCCGTCATGAGGCAGATGCTCACACTTAAGAACCAGAAACAGTGGGAAAAGCCTAAGGCAGGATGTCTTCTCTGCTAGCATGAGGAACCAAGGAGTACAACCTCTGAAGGTCTTGGTGGAATCAAAGATGGAGGAGAAAAAGAAACAAAACAAAACAAAACGTGGCCAACTCAAGGTTTACAGGAAAGAATGTCACCAAGCAGCACAGCCTGGGATGAGACTCCAAGGCTTGCAGTTTCTAAATATGCCTAGCAAGAAAGGAATAAGGAAGCTGTGCAAGAAGAGCAGATGGGGAAAGGCTACCAATACGAACACAATGCAGAGCAGAGAGGTCCTGTGTTCTAGGAGCAAAGAAACAGAAGCTTGAAGAGAACTGTTGTATAAACAGCCTTTAAAGAAAGCAAGGATGACCTCACCAAAACACTTCCTAAATGACATGTTACCAAGATAAAGCACAGTATCTTTAAGATAAAATGTATCATCAGAATGAAAAAGCTTCTAAAATTAACAAGCAACACTGAATAATCCTCACCCATTCTGTCATTAATAAAATTTTAGCCAGTAAAAAAATGCATTGCTAAAATTTAATAAATTTAGTAAAATTAAATTCCATAATTAAAGCTATAAATTTAATTGAAAAATGGTAATATACCAAAAACTATACTGTATTTTAGCATAGATAACAAAGCATTTCCTTTCTTCTTTTAGAATTGTCATTCTTGTGCAATTCAGTTTGCCATACAGGAGAACATGGACCTGAAGTCCAAAGGCAAGTTATTATTTTCATGTTTTTACCTTTCCTTTTATCAAGGAATAAATTCTGCTCCTGGCTTACTTATATTAGCTAACTGACACATAACATTGACACTCAGAGGGTTTGGTTCTCCTTCCTCCTTTCAGCAAGTTCTCTCAGTACAGAGGTGAACCTCCACTTTTTTCACATATTCATAGGGACTTTGACAGATTGGATGCAAGTCAGAACATCCTGGGATAATAGCTGACTGTACCCAAGAATCAGAGCATTAAAATAAAAAAGTAAACCAGGATTCTCATGTGAATCAGCAAGGTATCTAGTCCCACAGCTGTAAAGAAGCTTTAAAGACAAACAAGATTAAGTAGCAAAATACGGCTTGCATTTAAAATGTTTGAGATAGTGATGATTAAACCTCTGGTTTTGTTCACTTTTATATTCAATAAGTGAATACTATGGGGGAGCAAGGCTTGGTTCTGTAGCATACTGTTTCATGAACTTTGTGAAAAATCTCGTTTGCTGCATGAAGTAGCAGATGCTCATTTCTGCATTGCCAAAAGATACAGCCTTTGCATTTACCCTGTGTCTTTGTATAGGGTACGGTGCCTGTGTTGAGAGAGAACACATACAATTTATACTCAGCTCCTACGTTGTAGGAACTGAATTATAGATGTAATCACCTCACTATCTCCAAGCTACTTGGTAGACGATTCAAAAAAGAAAGAAATTTACCCTTAGAGACCAAATACTCCTCTCATGGACTCTTCAGTCTGTCTCTGTGAACACCTTACAATTTTATTTAAATTGCTAACTTCATCAGCGGGAAATTATAGGCTTTTAGAACAGAATGCAGGAAAGTTTCAGTTAGTAATAATCCGTGACTAAATACAATCTTAAAAGTTGAATGAATACATGCTTAAAGAGTTTTGTTTAAATCCACTGCCTAAACAGTTCTAATTCTGTAACCTGCATAATTTCTTTTGTTTGATTACAAATATATTTTTTATGTTAACTGCACTATGATCATTGTTCAACTTATACAGGAGAAAAAAAAGGGGAGAAAAAATGTATGCATTTATTTGACAAAGTGTATTTAGTAGTTTTTTTATATAATAAATGCATTCAGCAGAATAGATTAGAATCTAGAGGTTCATAAATTACTGAACATACCGACATTTTTTAATATAGTTCCAGTGAATATTCACTTCAATTAATTTGAAGATTCCTCATAGTATAAACAAGCCAGCTTATTTTAAAATACAGAATAAAAATATGTTCACTGTTTTAAACTGTACCTTTCAGCAGCATGTGATTAAATCTTTTATTTTTCTTAATTTCTTCTTAGCTCATAACGCAAGCATATTCTATTAAATACTATAGCTTAGGGCAGTACTCCATTGCACATTTATTGGCCTATGACCATACAAGCAAAAATAGATTGCTGGGTAGGAAGAAAGATGGATACAATCCATAGTTAATTCTACCTCTTCATCTCTTCTAGTCATTCAGCCTGACTCCTACTGTAGGTAACAAAAAAGCAACATCTGCTGCATGATTCATTTTGTAGGCTTAGGCCTAAAATAAATCCAGGATTTAGCACAAATTAATAAATATATAATATTACTAGTTTTTTCTTATGTCATTTCTAAAAGAAGAGAACAAATGTTTGCTCTCAACTAAAGAGAAAGCAATGTACAAGTAAGAAGTTCTTGAAAGAACACAAGATCACACTAACATAAGAACCAACAACTCCAGATTAAAACCAAAGGTCAGCTTCAAATGTGAGAAGTATTTTATTTAAAGCACAACAATCCTGAACGTGGATACCATTTGGTCAGATATAGTAATCTTCCTTCTCCTTGTCTTCTTCCTGGGCATAAGTATGTGTGCAGATAATATGCCTGTGTGTGACAAGAACAAACAGCATGGGGAAAGGCAATGGGATTTCATGTTATTTTCTAGTATTTCTCCACTGATTAGGCACATCAGGATATGGACCACAGAAGGACATGGCATCACTTCTAGCAGGGACACAGTAGGTTGTATTTCTACACTTCCCTGAGAGCTACTGTGTACCTCCTGAGATGGGCCAACACACAGCAGCAGAATCTGAACACAGGAAATGTTGGGATGTACCATTTGGCAGACGCTTCACAGAGTGCATGTGAAATCCTTCTGGGCAGATCTCTCTCTGGAAATCAGGGATGTTGGATGTATTCCTGGCTCTAAGAACCTCTTACCAGTCAAGATAAAGGACAAGCTAAGGATGAGGAGGGACATGGGGGCAATTGCACACACTGGCATCTGCTCTTAATGACCAGAACGACATCAGGGGACACAAATATCCCCTTTTGGATATTGTGTTGAGGTTTTTCAGCTATATATCATAGCTATAGACCATTGTGTGACAAGTGGGAAATTGATTTTTCACCAGCCTCGGTGAAGGGGGCAACAAACCTTGTCCTTTTGCTGTGTGAGGGAGCATTCAGCAGGGTTAGGTGTTAACAAGTTCCTGCCTTCAGAGGTGAACACAACTTTTATACAGCACAGCAGGAAGCTCCAAAAACACCCTAACAGTGACACTGAACTGTGAGTGCCACCAGCTACCTCTCTGATCAACTCCTGGCTTCTAAAAATTCTTCAGACAGAAAAAACATTCTTTTTAAGGAGGTAAAAGTTTATATACTTCCACAGTACTAGTAACTCACACCCTCCTAAGAAATCAAAACCTGCATTCTATGACTTCTGCTCTCTAGCTTAATCTGTAGAGCTCCACAGTTCTCTCCTAAGGAAGAAGCTGTGGGGGGACAAAGTACAATTTTACATCAGCTTTATACTTGCTGGTCTGCTGGGTGCTGCTGCAAACACAAAATACTAAAAACAAACGAAAAATAGACAATCAAAAAAACCTAAAAACAAACTTAAACAAGGTTAAACAATAGTACTCCTTGCTATATACTAATATAGTTTGCTTCAGGTCGTCTAAATTACTCCACCTCAACTGAAAAAAAAAGAATACTAAAGAGAATAATTGGTGAATACAAACAATATCTAAATCCATTTTTCTGATGAATGAGAGGTTATTTCATATATTATTATTGAATTAATGAGACTGGCTATTCTGAGAATGACCTTTACATTATTTTGATGTAGACATTTCTAATATGAATAAAATGTCTTTTTCTGAAAGTACTATTCAGTGACCATTTATAAAAAAAATCACATTTGAAAAATACAAAACAGGCCTCAAAGAAAAAAAATTTGGTTTTTGTTTGGAATGTATTTCAAAATATATTTGAAATACGTTTCAAAAACATAATTACACAAAAGCAGATCTTAGTTAGAAAAGGCATGTATTTTAAGTATTTTACTTACTTTTCATCAGTAGATATTAGTCACTTAAATAACTTTTTTCCAGTATACCTTTCATCAATTAAAAAATATTCTTTAGTTATCTGGTTCAGAGAACAAGGCAACATAGGCATCTTAATAGGATTATCGGAAAGTAAATTAAAGAAATGAAAGAACACTACAAAGTCACATCCTTGTTGAAGCCAGAGAAGAGTGGAGTCAATTTATGAAAGGTTACATGTCTTTAGTACCATTAGGCAAAATAAAAGAAAATGTATTACACTGTTTGTTCAGTTTTTCCATCCTTATGGTATTTCCTCTGATTCTACTGTTTCCTTTTGAAGTACTACCTCAATATTTAGCCTGCAAACAAATTGTATTTTAGCATAAACCTGTACTTAACTTTTATTCTGTAGGCCTCTATGCAAAAGCCTGAGTTAGCACATAAGGTCAGAAAAATAGACTTTTTAAACAATATAACAGCAAACCACAGAATTCTGAAGAATATTACATACTTTTTGTGAAAGTGAAAAACTTTAATTTACTTTAGTCAACGTTACTAATAGAAGCATGTTTTAAAAAATCAGTAAGTAATAGCTAAACACATGTGAATTGTATACACAGACAGAATGGTCTACAAAAATATAATAAAATGGTTTAGAATTCCTGTGTTTAAATTTCCTTAACAAATTTTAGAACCAAAAAGAGAAACTTTCTTTTATGCCAGTGTAAATGCAGGTGACAGTAGCAGTTTTGATATACCTGATGTCATTACAGTTTTCTGCTGGTTTAGCACTGAGAATGTCTTTTCATTCTAATAATTATCTTTGGCTATCCCAAGCCTGATAATAGTGTAATCCCTACCCTAACAATATGGTCATCAGATGAACTTGTAGGATTGTTACAGATGATTGGGAAGAGCTGCATGGAAAACTATATATCAAAAGACATTTCTCCAATACAGCTGAGTAGAATGACAGCAGACATACAGCCACAGATGCAAACAGGTCTCTGACAAGCAGAGAACACTGGATGTTTTAGAGAGTTTCTTATTTTGAAGCTCACTGACGAGCCATTCTACTGAAGACAGAAGGGGCCAGAGAGGTAATTTTAAAAATCTTTCCCAGCTATCAGCTTTACCAGAACTTAAACTTTTACTAAATTTAAGGACTGGATGCAATCAATTTGGTTATTGCTCAGGTATTCTAAATCATCATTGAGGACAAGAAAAAGAAGTAACAGCATTGAGAGACTTTTCTTTCAATATATGCTGATACAGGGTTAAAGCGAGAGAATTAGAGAAATAGTGATTTAGAATACAGGGATAAAGCCACAAATGACATTAGGCATTGAACCCCCATTTAGATGACAGAGCACTCCCATGGGTCTGGAAACTTTTGATCACCTGGTGCCTATACCTAATGCTGCAGTACCTTCCAAAACCTGATGCACTTACACACTGATCCCAGTGACTTGCTCTGTCATAACCAGCATGCTTCAGGCCCACTGTGAATCAATTTCATCTGGATCAGAGACACTCAGAGCTGCCAGGTCTAAGCATTCAAACTCAGTAAACAAGGTTCCTACCTTTGCCAGGCAATTTGCAGAGCTTTAATTTCAGCTTTTGCTCCATTTTGTCACAGGGTTTCACAGCATATGCAATTACCAAAGTAATTCAGGCACTTACAGAGTAAAATATCAGCAGAGAGCCAAAACTACTAGATCCATGCCTACTGCTGAAGGCCAGGCCTTACTTTTCTTCAAAGTGGACTTGAACAACTGCTTCTCATCAGCTGCAACTCTGAAAGTGTCTCTGATTAAGTATGAAAATTGTTACATGTTTTTCTTCAGGACAACTAAATTTTAAAATACAGTTACAATATATGAATGGAGAAGCCCTTCTACAACATCAGAGCAAAGGTTTACTTACCCTGTTACCCGACTTCCAATAACAAGTTACTCACAGGTGTTCAGGAAAAGAGCATGAGTGTGACAAACAATATGTGCCAGGAGAAAGACCCCTCCCTCCAATACCATACAAGCATCTGACAATCAATTTTAGGGAAGATGTTTTATAGTCACTAATGGACACCGTATTTTCCAAATTTTTTCTTATTCTCTTGGACTCCCTACCTCTAGAAAGCATAAGTTTAAACTACTAACCTCTCCCCAAGGGGGAAGAGGGATATTATTTTTCCACTTTAGAACTGCCGCTTGAATAATGGCATTGGGCACCTTTTAGAACCAGCATTGTCAGAAACAGTGAGCAATCACTCCCCATTCACCTCCTCTATACTCTCATGATTTCTTAAATCTCCATCATATTTCATCTCACCAGTTTTCTGTCGTTTGAAGAGTCAGTTTCATCTTTCTTTTAAGAACTTCCCCTCTTCCACACCTCTGTTCTTTCCCACTCTGGGCCTTACCTGGTTTTTGAATACAATTCCAAGCTGTCTTTCTTAAGTGCTGAGAACTAAATTAGAGCCCAGCATTGGATATATGTCAGTGCAGCTCTTTTAACTTGTCCTTAAGTGCATTCATTACTTTGCATTTATGAATAGTGTAGTTCTGCATGACTTTTAGTCGCATCACATGAGCATTCTTCACAAAGTCAAATAAAAGCAGTATTTGCAGTCACCAGCTTTTATTCCCTTGAAATCAGGGCTGATTTAGTGCAAGGTCATGCTACACAACCACTCACTCAGTCACTTAATTTCTTAGTTTCCCAAGGACTCCAAGGTAATACCATGCTAACCTTAGATTTGCTACAGTTCATATTCTTGTTTTATTCTCAAACTCTTACTATTGGTACTGCAGTTTGAGACTGTTCCAAAGGCTTCTCAGTGAAGAAGGCAAAACCTTGCTTTAGTGTGTTTCTAAAATCCTGTGAAGCAAGGAGTGCAGCAAACACTAGAAAACACCTGTTTGCTACTGCCACATGTTCCGTCAGCTGCTTCTTTCACCTCACTTCTCTACTCCTTTTGTGTTAGCCAGTCCCACCAGTTTACCAGTATGCTTCACCATCTCACAGTTTTATAGAGGCTTATGATCTACCACACATCAGCTGAAATCCAGTTCCACCACTGGTCCCTTCTAATGCTGCTGCAGATCTCAAAAGGAAGTCACATATACCTGATTAGGAAGGTAAATTACTTCTCTAAACTTGTATTCTCCTTCTTCCAAAATCAAGGATAAAATTCTTCATCATCGGTTTTCTCAAGAAGTAAGTAAGAGTTTGTACAGCTTCCTGTGGTCTTGTTGCTGATTTCAGAGGAGTAGAGCCAACATCATGTGGTGGATCAAGTCCTTCATTTTCATTTGGATATATTCTATTCTTACAAGCAAAGGGCTGAAGTTTCTAGTCAAGGGACAAAAAAGCTACATTTTAAAATTTTCACCTAAATAATATGAAGTGACAGGAACTACAGTTAAGAAGAAAGTCTGGCCGGTTTTATTTTTCCAAAACTGGAAATAGGTTAGATGTAAATCATTTGAGGTGCAAGATTACTCTTCCCACTCTATGGGGCAGTAAAAACCATGTTTAATGTAAAAATACATGAAGACCTGCAAGCTCTGTCTTGTCTGTTCTAGCTGGCATGTCTAATACTCAAATGGAATTCTCAGGTTTGTACAGCAATAACTATTCCCTTTGAAATCACCAGAAACATAGCAGGAGTTCAGCTGAAACTAATGGGACCACTTTTGGAGCAGGATACTTGGCAGCTGAAGCAGCGCTGTCACAATCTGGCTTTTGCAAAATACTTTCAAAACGGAGTTAAGTTATCCCCACATAACAACACCTGCTGCTGTGATACCATAAAATAAATTTTGCAGATGTTATTTTTAGCCAAAACGACTTTTTTTGTTTATTTGTTTAATTAAATACCCATCTCTTCTTATATTGATTGCAGGGCATCTGTTCATTTGCATGATTCTGACTAGTCTTCAGTCCTATATTTGCCTTTCCATTCTGTTTATTCATTTGTACTCATACTACTGTTACAACAAAGATTTTCTGATCTGTTCTGTGCTTTTCCTCCTTCCACCAGGGACCATTCATCTTAACAGAGTTAAAGTTATGAAATATGAATTAATAATTATTCCAAGTCAATAAAAAACCTATGCCAGTATACAAAATTTTTGTAATTACTACAATGTGTTGGGCAAATAAAAACCTACAAAAGAGATTAACAAGAGTTTCTGAAGTTTAAATATTTAAATCATCTCCAGTTGATGCAAGGACACAGTTCTGATGACCTCACTGGAATTACCAAAATGTCTGTGTCTTATAACCACTAGCACTTAAAAATCCAAGTCAAACATAACTGAACCTCCAGACACCTTACTCTAAAGAAATACAAGAAATTCCAAAGAAAGCCTGCTCATCTGTCTAAGGCAGGTGCAGGGGAGTGCTGCCATCTGTCTCATGATTCTCTTTGTAATATCCCTAAATCTACCTTATACTTCTGTGTGTCATTCAGTCTGCCCACCCCTCAAAGTGCTGAGCTACCTGGAGATGAAGTGCAGGGTGCCGGTATTTAGCAGCTGTTCTTTATAATACTAAATCTACCTTCCTTTTTTTTTAATTCCCCAGACTCCAATGTAGCAGACTAGGACAGAAAAGTTTATTTTTGCTGTTCGACTATTCAACTGCCAATATCAATGAAGGTTTAATTTTAAGCAAGGAATGTACACCATTTTCTTGTATACTCACAATATTTTTAAACTTCATACTTGTACAATATTTAATTTATATTATCTAGATGAGTTAAGCAAAAGGCTATTTTTCTTTTAAAAACAAAACATATTTTTTTCTAGTTTTCTCCCAGCTAGGGGGCAAAATTAGCTATTTCACAATTCCTGGTGGTAATTTCTTAATTAATTTCCACTAGAAATTGTACAAGTTACTGTCAAAATACCACTCGAGAAATCACATGTGATGTCAAAGAATCCATATAATTTAATTTATCCGTTTGTTATCTTGCAAACCAGATGACAGTAAGGGCAGCAAATAACATCTGAGCATTAGTTGTAGACATGTATTATCAAAACATTACCACAAGATATGTACCTCTATTCCAAGAGGAAATAGTCTCAGGTTGTTATAGAACCTCCAGCTGGAACATAATATCAGAGCTGAGCTTGGGACTTTGAAAGCAAATGGTCCACCAGATTTAAAAAGAAAAAATGAAGTGACCCCAATACAGAAAGAGTGCATTCAGTAGCATTGCAAAAAAATCCCAAGAACATAAGAAAGCCATAAGCAATGCCCAAGTCACAAATTAATCTTACTTATGTATTTATCTGAGTTGCTTAATCTACACTTTCTTTTCTTTTTCAACCCTTATTTCTATTTTTACTTATTTAATCTTCTCGTTTTTAACTGGAAATCTATGTTCCCTCATTTTTGACTTTGCTTCAAAGCAGAGTCTGCCGTTTAGTTTCACATAAGCTTGTCGTGAAAAAGCTATCAAAACCATTCATGCAGTCTGCCCTCTTCTCAGGGACAAAAGAGAACATCAAAGTGCTTTGTACTTATTGTAAATGTGTGACCCTCCTTCCCAGACTGCCAAGATGCAAATACATAGCTGCATTCAATTTTGATGAAATTCTCACAGCACAGTAATGCAGCTTGAGCTTTGTGTTTCAGAAAGGAAAGCAGCAGAAATTGAATACAGATGCAATAAACTCTGAAAATAATATTGTTCTTGCAACACAAACCTTTTTACAGCACTGAAGGAAAATACACATTTTAACTGCTTTGCATTAACCAGAGGGGTTTTTTTATACCTTTCATTTCCTGTTTTCATTATTCAAATAGAAAGCATTCAGAATTTTAAACAAAAATCACTCCTGACCTTTTCAGTAAGGGGAAGTACAATGAGACTTAACTTCACAATTTAGGAGTATTCACAATACTCCTAAATTGTATTACCTGACCCTGATGCCTCCTATTTTCAGCTTTATTACTTATGATTTCTTTATGATCTTTCAAGATAATTAAAGAGACTGCATTGTTATTTAAATAAATAGTCCATAAACTGAAGATAAAACTGCAAACCAAGTTACCTTTTCCGAAAGGAATCCTTGTATTTTAGCTTTCAGTGAAGGAGGACCATTTCTTACGGTACCACACAGGAAAAAAAGGGTGTGGGGGGGAAAAGAAATCATTTTAGTCACTGAGAAACAAAAAATATGGGTTTCAATATGTCAAGGCTTTGTTCCATCTGGGAGTGTGAAAGCATATGTAATTTTAAGTTATTCAATTTAAAGCATCTAAAACATGTTCCACTTAATCATTTACATATTGCAGAGCTGTTTTATTAAATAGTGGAATACTTATAGCTTCTGGCTCTAATCAAAGTGTTTTCTCAAAATTATCTTGCCTATTTCAAGTGAAGACTTAAAATGTGAAAACAGACAATCCAGTAAATATTTGAAAGGAAATGATCTATGAATATTCACTCATAAATGGCAGAGTGAAAGAACACACAAAAGCTACTCTGAACATAATCTTCTCCAGACCATCAAAGCATGACCAGATCTACCTCATGTGGCTACAATGACTTGTAACTGTCTTGAAAATGCTTTGATTATAAATAAAGGACTGGAAGAAATTCTCAAGATTAGTAATTTTAGAATGTTACTAATGTTAGAATGTTATAGACCATTTCTGTCCTCCCATTTTCAAAAGCAACACACTAAGGGAACTGTTCGGCTGACTCTTTAAACACAGAAAAACAGCAAGCCAGATAGAGGTTCAAGTTAAAAATGAACCACTAGATTAAAACTGGTCCTGCATGCATGGGACAACATTCCTGTCTCCTAAACAGAGACACATCTGCCTGCTTGTGCTCTGCCACCACTGCCAGCACTTTCCCATAGGTGGAAAGAGTCCTTTCTTACCCTCTCATCACTTTGCACTAGAAAACTCTTTTCTGTTCTGCCTTTTCCCTCTAAGTTGAAAACTTAAACCAAATCTTTACCCTGAAAAATGGATTTTTAATCTCAGGGGAAGGACTTTCATTTATTTTAACCAAAGAGAAGGATACACTAACATCAGCAGGGCTGTGGTTACCTGGCTGCTTTCCTAAATTGGTCTTCCACGTAACTCATCTACACAATGTTTACAGAGGCCTTCACACAGTTTATATATAGGGACACCTAGCTGGCAAAGCCTACACAGGTGCCAGCGTGAGACAGGTGTCCATCGGCAGTCATGCCACGGTAGAGACCCTGCTCCTACAAGGATGCTGCCTCCCAGGCACCTGCCACTCATTGTTACAGCTTTCCTGGGACCCAGCACCAGAAACAGAGCGAGGAGGTCTGTGGAAAGAAGGGAAAGAGAGAGGACCAGGAATCTGCTGTCACAGCATTACTCGTGTCCTCTCTCTGTCCTAACAGCAGCTGCGAGGACACCAAACTCCTGCATTCGGACATCTACATTCCAGCCGGTGCCCAAGATGGAAGGTCGTGATTCCTGCTCCAAGCCCCAAAATGATGACTCGTAGCATCTCCATAACTGAGTGTTCTTTGCTTTATTTGGAAATGGATTTGCACTAAGATGCCTAAATAATTACATACCATTTATCACATGCATCAACAGTTTACTGCCTTTGGCCGTCCAACTGATTTCAGATAAAGTCAGTTTGGATTTGTGTAAGCACAGGACTAAATATTTACTGGAGGTAATGGCATTCTTCAAAAGAAATTATTACACTGCTAATGCAGGCAATGCAATCAAAATGACTTCTCTTTAAAATTTTATTTGTAGTAATTATTCTGCATCTTGGTGTTTTTCTTTTTTAAAAAACAAACTGGTGAAAAATACTGATTTTAATATAATATTTTAAAGTCTTATTTAAAATGCTGGAGGCACTTTATTTGACATTTCTAAACAGCACCATTTTCATTTCCTTCTGAAAAGGAAATGGAAGTAATTGCCATCATTCTTGTGACATTTTTTAAATTTTCAGTAGCAGCTTTTTTTGTTTGTTTGGAATTGTGGGGGTTTGTTGCTTGTTTGGTGCTGGTTTTTTTGGAAATAGGATTATAGATGGATCTGTGGTGGGTTAGCCCTGGCTGTCAGTCAGCCACCCTCACTGCCATTCTCAGCAGGACAGGGCGAGAGTGTAAGATGAAAAAAATCTCCACGGTGTAGGTAAGGGCAGGGAGCTCCCTCACCAGTTAACAAAAAACCCCAAAAACTAAACCCACCTCCCTGCCTTCTTCCCAGGCTCAACTTCAGCCCTGAGTTTTCTGCCTCCTGCTCCCCCTGAGGAGCTGAGCACTGCCCTGAGGGCTCCTTAGAGCCCCTGGAAGTGGTGGAACTGGCCACACCTCACAGAGCAGTGCTGTGGTTCAGCTGGGGACCTGACTGCTGCTAACAGAAATATCCATTAAAAATCCTGTCTAATCCTCCAGTAACAGACAAGGATAAGCAAACTTCTGACAATATACAGGATTAAAAACAAGTCTTTCAGCTTCCTTCCCTAAGTTTTAGGCTTAATTTCTTCTGTGACAATGACAGAAAAAATGAACTGTCTCAAGGATATATAGATAGATAGATAGATAGATAGATAGATAGATAGATAGATAGATATAAACACGAGGGAATTAGTCAACAATGTATTTTGGGTTTTGAAATATTAGAGTGACAACCCCTTAGTATGCACCTTTTCAGATCAAGAGAATTTAAAGGCAAACAGCACTAAAGATACTGAAGGAAGGGGCTTGGATCTAAGCACACAATTCAAATGAGTTAATAAGGTACAAATCACTAACGGTCGTGTTCACTTCATGGAAAAAAACACAAAAGTCGGAAGGTCTGCACTTTGAAATGGGTATAGTCAAAAAAACCCAAACCAAACCAATTTGAATTTTTTTACAAAAAGATAGAATCCAGTGAACATGAAGTAGTAAGAGTTCTGAAATTAGCTATACAGAAATAATATTACTTATAATACATGCTATATGAGTATTTGGTTTCAAAATTACATCATTTTTCTCCTTTTTATTCCCTGCTAAATACAAATCAATGACATGTGCAATAACAGTAAAACTGGTCTTCTGTCAGACTTTGTGGCCTCACACATGGTATTTATGGAGACAACTTGTACAAAGCACAGACTTAGCTTAATCTTCAGATTCTGGGTTAAATTATGTTTCAAAAACCGTAAGAAAGGAGAAAAAAAACCCTAATGAATGACACTTGATACACTCAAAGCAAAGTTACCTTTAATTCTCTAATACACTTCTACAAAGTTCATCTAAACACTAAGATGCTCAGTTTTGCAAGTGTGTGTCTTAAATACTGCAAGAATTCTTGCGAGTTAAACACAGTGTTATTCTATTTACCATGATTTACACACATTATTACCTTTTCACTCTGCTATAAAGGAAAATACTGCAGACAACAGTTTAGTTCTCCATCTTCTTTTTAAATGGTTGAGAATGTTCTGGGCTGTTTCAATGCACACTCTGGAAACTCATTCCAGCAATAAGATAATGGTAATTCTGTATGAAAGTAAAATGCAAAACCCATCATTACTTGAGGAGATGATCTCTAAATGTATAAATCCTGACTGGCAGCCAGTCAGTTATCACTTTTACCACTTGCCCACATTTGTTTTTATTAATGTTTTTGAACTCCCTTCTCCTAAAGACATAGTAGAACTTTATGAAATACAGTGACACAGAACTCTGACACAGTCCTTGTTACAAAACATGCCTCAGATGGCAATTACTCAAAAGATGCCATGAGCTCAACAAAACCTTCAATAAATACAAGAGAACTGAACATCTGCAGCTATTGTTTCAGCTGTAAATCTTGTGAATGCTTTTTACTGTAGCAACAAACTGCTAATAAATCCAACTTTCATTGCCAGAAACATATAAAGGACAGGATACACTTCATGATGTTTTCTCAGTGTCCTCCCTGAGCCCATGCACTCAGGCATATTGTTTCCAGATATATAGCTAGTAGTGATACACTGTCCCCTCTACCCTCTCCCCTGACTGATGAGACAGGGAACATTGACTGAATGCCATTACCTGGCACTACCTCCCTCTTGCTCAACAGAAATGGGAGGCTTTATGCTTACAATTCACATTAGGTTTAGCAGCAATCATCAGCATTAATTCCACATGTATCATTTGGCAAACAGACTTCTTAAAAAAAACCAGACCCATGAAGCAACAGAAGTGCTGTTCCTGCTACTGTGCAAAAACAACTGTTTCCTGGCCTTCTTTTAACACATATATTCAATATGTGGAACTGACAAGCCAGCCACAGAGAAGGATACTCAATAAAGTCTCAGATTTTCAAAGTACTCTAAATACTAATTCAATAAAGTAGAACAAAAGATAGACACTTCTCAATATCATTAGTTTCCATTTAAAAAACAGAAATTATTCCTACAGTAAGATTTACAGAAGCATTCACATCACACATAGCTGTAATCCCTACTAACTACAAAGGTCACTGGTTTGTTTTTCCTTTCACCTCCTATTACCACACTTTGTTCTGAATGAGGACATGATAGAGCCAAAGAGAAAAAGGGAGAAACTGATATTGCTTGACATCAACCGAAAAGCTGAACTAAATGAAAGATCACAACCCTTATCGCTGAGGTCTAAAAATCTCTGCTGGTGTTAAGTTGGTTTAGATTCAGACTGAGGGAGGTTGAAGGTACATGGCTTGTCAGCAAGCTGTGTTCCATGCAACAGTGGCTCACTACTGACAGCAGCACGTCCCAGCTCTGAGGGGCAAAAGCATTAGTGCAAAGCTTTTGCCTTCGCACCGGGCAGGTGTTTGCTCTTCACATGTTCTGCTGTACTCCTGATGTCCTTACGCAACTTTTTCTTTGCTCCTTCATTTCTTGAAGATTTGAAACCTGCCATCATCTGTAGCCTTCAGAAATGTAAAGTTGATGGACAAATGTCTAAATTATCGAAGGTTTCTTTGTCTCCACATCCTCATTTATTGAGCAAAACAGAAAAGGAAAGAGAGGAGAACTGTTCCACAGATAACTAACTTGTTGCCACCTACCTCAAAGGTAAAGATGACATTATAATAATTTCTCTGATACAGTTCAGCATAGGCTGTTGAGTCAGGGAAGACTGCAAATTCAAAGTTTATCTGATAGACGTAGAATTTGTTTTCTGGGATCTCAGCATCTTGCTGGTGTTCATCCTCAGCATGTTCTATGTAGCTCTGCGGTACTGGTGTCTTCACAGCTGGCCATCTGCCTTCTAGAAGCAGAGCCATTTAAAACTAAAGGAAAGCAACAGCTTAGTAGACTCTCACTACTAAAGACAAAGATTTCAGTACAGAGAAGAGGGAAGAGGACCTGAAGAAAGAGGACTATCTCATATAAAATTCCTTTAAAAACATTATTTTCTCAAAGTTTTACACATTACGTTCTATAGAAATACTTGTCATCATGAAGGGTATCAGATGTCAGAGGTCAACAGGTTTTGCAAACATGAAGGATTGGCCATGGTCACTAATATAATACTAATAAACAACAAATAATGATGGTATGTCAGGAAGTGACCTAGTGCATAAAACTACTTTCTCAATTAAGAAGAATTACATTCCAGAAAACACACTTTTATGGTAAAAATATTTCAATTGGGCATTTATTCCATTAAGTTCAAAAATAGCCAAAAGCACTTTCTATTGCCAGGAGATACATTAGTATCAATACATGACATGGCTTCCAGACTACTTTTTAGTAGTTTTTCTCTGATTAAAGACATACAGGTGGAATGTTCTGAAGAAACTGTAAACAACTGCATTATAGCAACAGATACGACTTCACAAGGGGGTTGATTACCTTCTACTTGGAGACTGAGTAAGTGACTGTAAGAAGATACCCATTTTTAGGGAGTGCTGCCACTGATGTTTTGTTAGTTGGCATTTACTAAACAGACCAAAACAGGTGTGTGTTTGGTTCAGGGTAGTTTAAGGGAAAGCTGCTTATTCTTTTACAAACTAATCCCTCTTCCCTTGTGTTCAGTCACATAATAGCCTGCAGTTCACAAGTACCAAATACTAGCTAGCATTGTAAAGATGGAATCAATAGCATAATCCTATTAAATTCCGCAATGCAGGCTACTTTTCAGATATATAGTGGAATCCTCTTAAATCGATTTTTTTTTTTTTTAATAAAAGGTAGGGTTATGTGAGGCTCTAGCTAGAAACCTAAAATATATTGTCTACATAATGCTCTTAAGATAGCAGTTCAGTCTGTTTTCCTCTGTACAATTTGTGCATGTTGGCTGGATTGCAACTGTGATGCTTTACTAGATGAACTTTCAAAACAAAACCAACATTTCCTTAGTTATTGCAGCCATAGAACAATGAAATAATTAATGAGTTTTCTCACATAAGTCATCAATGAGAAGTGACACATCCCCATGCATTTAAGCTATTGTCATGATTTCACCCCAGCCCAACACAGATGCTTGCTCTCTCCCCCACCAGCTGGATCCTGGGGAAAGAATGGGAAAGGTAAAACCCAGACAACTTGTGGGCTGGGATAAAGTCAGTTTAATAGGGAAAGCAAAAGCAATGGACACAAGCAAAGCAAAACAAGGCCTTAATTCACTGCTTCCCATGGGCAGGCAGGTGCTCAGCCATCTCCAGGAGAGCAGGGCCCCATCACACCTAACGCTGACTTGGGGAGACACCATCACTCCAAATGTCCCCTCCTTCCTCCTCCTTCTCCTCACTTTATATAGTCAGCATGATGTCACATGGTCTGGAATATCCCTCTGGTCAGTTGGGGTCACCTGTCCTGGCTGTGTCTCCTCCCACCCTCCCAGGCACCCCCAACTTCCTCACCAGCATGGCCCGTCCGAAAAGCAGAAAAGGCCTTGGCTCAGTGTAAGCCCTGCTCAGCAATAACAAAAACATCTCTGTATCATCAACCCTGTGTTCAGCACAAATCCAAAACACAGCCCCAGTCCAGCCACTGGGAAGAAAATCAACTCTACTGCAGCCAAAACCAGCACATTCCACCCCTATCCCATACTACTTACTTCATGCCCAGATCCCACACTATTCAATATAATTTCATTGCCCACCACCCCCTTTTCTCTTCTTTGCTATAATACACAAATATCGTTCCCTTCATCTATGGAGCACCCCTACAAAATGTCCACAAAATGCCTACTGAATTCATATAGTCCATGACTTTGGACTGCATCTGTTGTGGTGGTCACTCAGGACAGGAGAGGTGGTGTGTGCATGGAGTTCCTGGGCACCAAGACCAGCTCAGGTCAGGTCACTACTGCACTGCAACCGCTTCTTGTAAGGCTTCTCCTCCACTGGTTTGGGTGGTTTCTGTTACAGTAATTCCTATAACACACAGCTCAAATCATGGCTTGCAACGGTTTAAAGGTACATCCATTACAGTCTTCACCCCTGGTCCTTTTGGGCCATGTTAATCTGGTTTAACATTGCAATAATGAACTCCTCTTTTCCCCAGCCTGGCTGCAGCAAAGGGTCCTGCTGTAGTCCACCATTAGTATAATCCACATCACAGTCCTCCACGGGCTGCAGGGGGTCAGCTGCTTCACCATGGCCTTTACCACAGGCTGGAAGGGAATCTTTGCTTCCCCTGCTCCAGTGTGGTGTCCAAGCCACAGGAGACAGCCCTCCCTGAACTTGTCCAACACGGGTCCTTCCCACAGGCTGCAATTCTTCATGAACTGCTCCAGTGTGGGTCCCCCACGAAGTCACAAGTCCTGCCAGAAAACCTTTTCCATTGCAGGCATCTCATGGGGTCACATCCTCCTTCAGGCATCCACCTGCTCTGGCATGGAGTCTCCATCGGCTTCAGGCGGATCTCCTCCATTGTCCACTCATTCACAAGTCACAATCCCTTCAACTCAAGTTCAGACCAAAGTTCCAGCCTGTCCAGTACAGCAACACAGAAAACTGCAGCCATGCCCTGGCCACCTGCCAGCCCAGGCACATCGCCATGGCTGTTATCAAAACATCCCCAGGCACAATACAGTGTGGTGATAAGAAGTACAACACCACAGCAAGGAGTGAAAGCCACTAACAAGCACCAGACTCTAACAGACAATCATGAAAACAAGCCCCATGGCAAGCATGGGAGCCTGCTCATTACTGCTTAAACAGCACTAACAGACACAAATTCAATCTAGTACATCCCATCAGATCTGTTGTAACATCAAACCCTTCGAGCCCCACAGTGGGTACCAAATAAGGCTGTTGGGGTTTAGGAACGGTATTCCCCAATTCAGTGGCCCCACTGAGATTCTCCCCACGCCACTGTCCCCCTCCCCTGAGACAGCATGGAGAGAACTGGAAGCACAAAAGCAAAGAACATGGGTTGAGATAAGAACAATTTACTGGAAATAGCAATGGGATAAGAAAAAGAAAACACTCACAGCAACATTACTAAGACAGAGGGTAAAAGATACAATTCACACATAAAAAATGCTGATAACAGACAATACCAATGCCTCCCTTCATCACATTTTCTTGACCAGAAAATAGTCCCTTTCCCCCGGCAATAATGTAACAGTTATAGAATAACCTCTGGGTCCTAGCCATGCCCCCTCCCAGCTACTGCAAAAAAATTTATCCTGTCCTGGCCAGAACCAGGACAGCTATTGACACCTATTGCCAAAATTCCTTCACTAACACAATCAGGTTGTTACTTTTATTGAAAGTTAGTGTTAGCATTTGCTTAAGCATCTTTCTGGATAATATATGTCTTTTACCGTTTACTTGATCCCAAACTTTGTCTGCTCATATTTGAAAATTGGAGGATCTCTAAATCTCTTTTGAAAAATTGTCAGGTTTGAACCAATAGGAAGATTTATTGCATTTCCCTGCAGGAATATAGCAGGGGTGTAAATACCACTAGCTACCTGATTCTTGAACCAACCAAAACAAATATTACCTAGTGCCTAGCATCCAGTCCACACCCAGGCCACTGCAGCGTGTGTAATGGTGATAGTTGCTGATGGGCAGATAGAGATTTCCAGTGGTATCACTGGAAGATGGTTTACCCAGCAAGTTATGCCATAGTCCATGCATATTCCAGGAGAGCCTGATATTTTTCTCATGTCTTTCAAAACAAAGAGAGTACACCTAGGAATTTAAGTAATTCTTTCTCTATTTCCACAGAAAAGATCTGTAAATGTTCTACTTCCTACCTTTCTCTGTACCATGAATGCCTCCCAGTTGCACAGCCACTGCAGATCCTGATGCTATCAGCAGATGTACCAAAAAATTAGGGCCTTGACAGTACCTCAACTACCTTGAGAATCATAAAATTCTGTAACTACAGTTTGCAAGTCAGAAAATCTTAGCAACTCTATGATCAGAATGATAAACTGACATTGCCAAAGAGATGACAGATTTCTCATTTCTCCAAGCAATAAATGTACATATTCAATGTTTTCTAGACTAATTTGATGCATTTTGCAGATTAATTTTTACTGCTAACATCATACAATATCAGAATTCCTGTATTCACAAATCATCAGCAGCATCCCTCACAGGTACAGTACTATCTAGACATCTTCCCTGAAATGGAATCCTGGAAACAGACAAGAGGTGAGGGCCAGGCAATGTCACTGCTTGAACTTCTGGTGCAACAGGGCCACAAAGGAGCTAGGGAGAGCACCCAGAACCCTGCCTTTGACCCATCCATCTTCCATGTTTTAAATGAATCTCTCAATAGATCACAACATGTTACAAAGGTTCGGGATTGACAGGAGGAAAAAGAAAAAGGCACAACTGTAGCAACCTCATTAGGATTCTGCTCTCAAAGGCTCCACACAGCTTTGTCTTTTGAAGAGTAAAAGCTGCTTAACAAGTCAGCAATAGCTCGGTGCCCCCCAGAACAGCTATGGTAACAGTCTTCATTGCACAAACACGTTTCTTGAACTACTTTCCCAAGTCCCCGCTAATGCAAACCTGTGGAGTGAAATAAATGCAAGACAGCTCTTTTGTCTCCCTGGGTTTTTTAAACACTCCACATGACGAGTATATCACTCCTGCTTCCTGTCTTTTGCCTTCTGTTAGAAATTATTCACCAAAATACGCATTCCTGAGATTAGGGTTCAATAGTTCATGCAACTAAATCCCCAGAATCAGTTGCACAACTGCAACCAAGTTAACCAGAGATTTCAGAGATTTTTGCTCAAGAGAAGCCAGTTGGCAGTGCACTTTGAGATGTACTTGTTCAAGCACTCGAGCAAACTTTTTTACAGTTAGCAGGTGATTTACCAAAATATGAATATCGATCTAATATCGATATCCAGCTGGGATGGACAAAGTCTCTCTAACAGTTTAGAGTTAGAAAGTGCATGTTTTATTTGGTGCCAGGCACTGCGTGTGATAGTTCCCTAAGACGCAGGCCCCAATACAAGCAAACACAAAGCTTTTTACAAAAATTATGAATATCCAAAATACAAATGTATATTCATACCATTAACACCTCCCATTTTCCGCTTTCTATGCAAATGAGCTTAAATGTCATTAAGCATGCGTAGTGTGTGCTCTGAATTGAGTCGGTGGTCTCGAATTGGGTCAGTGGTCCGAAGGAAGATGAAGTAACTCATCTTCCTCATTTTGACCTTTTTTTGCCTTTCTTAGTTTTAATAATCCTAATTACTTTAGTGACCTCTAAGTTTCTTCTTGCATGACTTTTGGACGAATTCCCACAAAGGGAGGAAATTGGTAATTGTCCTTGTTCCATACACCAACTTATCAATGTTTCTACTCCTCATTCTAAGCACAGTTAAACAAACATGCAAATGACAGATCATCAGTTATTTGGTAATCAGTTACTAATATCTAAAACCCTATTTCAGGTCCAGCTCTTTTAACTATTTTAATTAACTCTCACTGGGCCCAAATTCTTTCCTATTCCACTTATTTCAAGACAGCTAGCATATAACTAAAATCTTTATGTTTCTTCTAAATCTATGTTTCACAGGAATGTGTTAGGGTGGTTACACAATTATGTTAATCAGGGGCCATAACAAAACCAATTTACCCACCCCAAAAAAACAGTTGTAGCTCTTCTCATTTTTAGAGACTGGCAGACAGAAATGTTGATTTTCCTCTTCACTCCCATTTTCTCTCAAAATCTGGACACGAACCTCTCCCAGAACCTAGCTGTCCTTGCTGCAGCACCTGCAGGGAAGGGCACTCAAGTGCCACATCTGTCCGAGGACTGAGCAGCATGTTGCCACAGCACTCCAGACACTTTGTGGCTACTGCACAGAGCCTGTAAAAATTAATATCAAAAGAGCATGACCAGAGAAATAAAATGGCTTAAGCACTGTCATATAGATGTTTAATACTAAAACTAGATGGACTACTACCCTTTTGCCTTGCCTAGCCTGAAGGAAAAAGTACAATTCTGTATAAGCAAGGTGCAAGTGGCAGGCTACCTCAGGCCCTTGCTCAGCAGCAGGTCTAACAGGTTATGTAATCCACTATGGGAATTTGATCCCTTCTGTACAACTCTCAGCTACCAAAGTGTTCTCAGTGTTCTCTTACAAAAATCACTAAGACATTACACATTTGCTTTAAAACCTTTTTGCTATGCTGTATCCTCCTGCAACATGAACCCTGGCCATAAGGGGCAGGAAGCATGAACTTATTAACAAAATGCGTAAAAATCAAATGCATTTCTGATTAATAAGTCCCTATAGAAGCATTAATCTCAAGAGTAAATTAATGAAAGCCACAAAGAAAAGGTCAGTTTTTAATTTGAGATTTCTACTGATAAAACCTGTATGCTAATTGTATTAGGATATTGATTGTCCCAATCCTTATACATACCCAGGTTTCTACAGTGTGGAATCAGAGACGAAAATAAAGGACTTACAAATTGATATGCATTTGCTTCATACACATTTCTAAACACGAGGAAGATTTAGCCTTTTTTGAAGCGCTGATAATGCCAGTATTGTTTCCATTCTTCCTGCTCCATCCCTTTGCCTTTATGAGAAATTTGAATTGAAGAAGCAGAAACCATACTATCCTCCCAAAAGCACACCATGGACATAGCTGGCATAGCTTGCATATGTAAAATCACACTTTTTATTTATAAAGCGTAGGAAGTCCTAAGCATTTTAGAAAGTCTCAAAATGACAAAAGTCAAATAAATATACATGCTTAGGGTAGCATATGCAGTGCTGTACTCATTTGAAAGACGCTCAGGGACTCAACACTTCAAGAAATCCATGAATTTCTAAAACGCATCATCCTTGCCCTTTGAACAGACACAGAGAGATGAGCTCATAGCAGAAAGTCTTTCAACACCCCTGGAAGGAAGAGGACCATTTAGAAGCAGTGGCTGGAAAGCCCCCAGCACAGGACACAGCAGTAGCACCAATTTCCCTGAACAGCACACAGAGCTCTTTTGAAAGAAACTACAGGATTAACAAGTCTGATTTCTCATGATTTTGAATACTATCTAGTTAAATGTAGTAAATGTAGATATACCCTAGGGGTGAGAACAAATTACAGAATAAAAACCTTCACTCAGAATGGCTTGAAGGTCAACATAATCAGTGAAAAGCATTTCCATTTCTTTCTCCCCTCTCCTTTACTTTATAAGCAGAATAAATAAAAAAAAACCCCTAACCTGAAACAACGATGTGTTTTCCATCAGACACTGACAAATTGACAGGGAAGGGAGAACAGTCACATTTCTAAGATCACTTTGTGTTATTTTTACATGTACAAGAGAAACATCAGTGATCTAAAAGTATTATACAGAACATGACTGATTTAACCGGTGCTACTGAGGCAAAAAGATAAAACACCTTGCACATTCAGTGAGTCGTTCTAAATACAAATCATAGGGAGAAGATGATAAGAACTATGTGTGGTAATCAAAGAGAGTGCTCAAGCAGGACACACTCACCCATGTGAATAAAAAGAACGGGAAGTGCCAGTGTTCCCCAACAACCTGGGGTTGGGACAAGAGTTTTGCAGTGCTTTGGTTTTTCTTGGCATCTGGTCAGTGCAGGAGAGCAAAAGGTGAACAGTAGTGGTACAGGTCAGCAGCACATCTGCAGAGTAATAAATAAGAACAAGATGCGTCTACACCTCTAATAAGTTAATTTCAATGAGTTAACTAGTTAGAAAAAAAGTTGTGTAACCAAGTATGACTATGGAAAGTATTTTCAGTGGAACAATTCTGATATTTAAAAAGAGGGGGAAAAAGTGTTCTTGCGAAGACCTATTTTGGAAGTGCTACAGTTTTATCTTGCCCTTTAAGAGTAGACAGAGAAGCGGAGAAGAAAACTTATGATTCAGAAATAATTCTGAATCAGTTTTCCCTGAAACTACACTTAGAGGACAGTATTCAGCATGCTGTATTAAAGGTTAACATCATAATATAACTCCTACACACAAATATTTCTGATTTGTCACCTAAATTCTCTAATTCAAACATTTATGGTTCCTTTAATACAAATCAATTGAATGTCACCATAACAATCTAGTGAAGAATTCGATCTGCAAACCAGCATGGTTCTAGAAATACACACTAAAGTGTATGTGTGTGTGTGTGTATGTATACATATATATATATATACATGCACACATATGCAGCTACACCCAACCCAGTACATTTTTCTATTTTATTTCTATTTTATTTCTATTTTTCTATTTTTATTTACATATTTCTATTTTATAGCATCTAATAAATTTTTTCCCTTCACTCATATCGAAGAAAAGTTCTCATATCCATAAAAATTAGTATGTCTTTAGTAATCAAAATATTTTCAGCTAATTGGCAAATACAGAGTCTATTATTCAGATTTTAGTAAGTCTAAATTAATGAGCTTGAGAGGGGAGCTTTAGTTTTGTAGGGACCAGGTTCACATTCTACTGAACAGAAAGTGGTTTGCCTGAGTAAAGGACTTCAGAATTCAGCCTTTGAGTAGCCCAGTGAAAGAGCTATGAAAAAATATTGTGTCAAAATTTTGTTTGGACAAAACCCTAAAGGTTTTTTTTGTGTAATTCATGTAAGTCTTGAACTTTTGACATTTATCAACACACTGCTTACATACCCTACAAAACAAAATCTTACGTCATGCACTATTAGATGATTTCATACTGCCCCCCCAGTCTGGCCCGCTGATGTTAAAAACTGTCTTGGAAAAGCTCTTTGTACAATTTGGTAGTCTCAGTATCACACTTGTAGTGCAATGAGTCAAAGATAACTTATGCTGTAGTCCAAATAATTTTTAAACTCTACCTTTTTTGGTTTTGTTTTTTTTCTCCATTTGTTTTCTGTACTTAATTTATAATTATTTTGTTCAGAGTCACAGACCGTAACCTCAGCATAGGAGACATTATGTGCTCTCTCCACCTATTCAACCGAAAACGGCAAGCAGGCTCAGCCTGCTTTTTGTCAGGTTTCTTCCTCAAGCAATCAGAATCCTACTGCAAAAATAGTTCACACTTAAGGGGGAATATGCTGGATAAGCCACCTGCTGCTCGTCATAAGGAAAGTCACCATAAACGTGAAAGGCAATCTACTGAGGGAAGGCAGCCAGCATTTTCTTTCTAAACAATTTGATTTTTTTAAAAAATGAATTACTTTCACTGTCTCAAAAGTATGGCCACGATCGTTACTTTCTGTGGAGGTTTATTCAGCAGACAGCTGCCATCCCCTCTGGGGGTGGGAGGAAAGATCTCCAGAGGAACAGCAGGACAACAGCTGACTCTTCCTGACTCCCCTTCAACATGTTGGCCTGTTCCTACTGATAGGAAAATCTTTTATAACACAAGTCACACCCCAAGAGTTTATGTTCTGCAACAGATAGCATAGCAATGAAATTAAAGCTGAGTAGGCTGAGAACAGAAGAAGTTATTTTTGAACCACACAGAACTATGGCATTTTTTCATTTTGCTATATTTCTGCAGCAGGCTTTACATCATGTCTCGTGTAACTCACAGCTTGGCTTTCCCTACTTCAACTGTCCTACTTTATAAAACATTAAAATTCAGAAAGACAAAGTATTTTAAGAGCTTGGCTAGCATGAAGGTATGCTCAGAAATTCACAGAAACAATGAAACTATATTACTAATTTCCTTAATTCAGCTTTACTAAATCAGAAGGAATGATCTCCTCTCTTTCCTAGATTTAGTGCACAACGTTTCTAGGCTGGAATTGTTGTGGGATTTGTTTTTCCCCTTTGTAAGAGAAGACACAAGTGACAGCATCTCTCATGGCATATATGGCCAAGTACAAATCGCTCTCCGGTATCCCTACCCACTCTTCATTACTACCAGAGGGCAGATTTTTGACCCTGCTCCAGAGGATCTTTGTCTTCAGTCATGAAACTAGTTAATGAGCAGGTCTTTCATTGGGCAGTGTATCATGGGTGAATAAAGCTCACTACTCTTGAGTTTTTAAATTACATATTCAGGTGACTACATTTGGATGTCTTTGATTTTTTTTCTTCTGTCTTTCATTCTTGTTTCAGCTCAGAATTAAAACTGAGTCCATGCACATTTCCTAAGCGCTTTAATGAGGGTGCGTAGCCAGTGAATTATCAAAAGGTTACAGAAGCTGTTCTTGGCTCAATTTTATCCCTCACACTCTTGTGTTCAAAGGCCAAGGTCTCTCTAGTACAAGTATTTCTCACTATTCCACAACCTTCAGGACACACATCTGTGGTAAGAGAGTCCACACTTCTTCCATCCACACAAAGAAAAATTCAAAGTAACATACCCAGCTGCCTACTGAGAGACTGAAAGAACCTTACACATCCTTATTAGGATTCTCTGTACTTGAAGAATTGACAATAACCCCATAAGTACTGGCTGTTCCCTAGTCCTTCATTAGGAAGCTCTGTAGCCAGAAGATAGAATTTTTTTTTTACACTGACTAGTGATTTGCAGAGATTCTATTTTTTTGAGCTAATCTGAGACAATTTAAGATGAATTAACCCAAAGAAGAATTATTTCTTTGACAGCAGTTTGAAGAAGCTCTCCAAACACTGAAACATAAATTTACTACTGGTCAACTCTGACAATTTAAAACAATATATTTTGTTTTGTTACTCAATTTAAATTATTCCACAGGGTACAATTTATCAACCTTAAAATTCTTTAAAGCAAAATCAATATTATCACTGCAGCCCAGCAATGTATTTTATCTTCTGTGGTAGCCTCTTCAAAGAAGCAGCAGTCATTAGGTTAAAACGGAAGGAGGAGATAGTCCTTCCTGGAACACATTTTACACTTAATCTGAAGAGATGCACAAAACTGTTGATGTATTCATACTGAATTACTGTGCTGGCAACTAATGCATTCATATAGTTTATAGTTTGTTATTCTTCTTTTCATTTTTAAGCTTCTTTTTATCTTAAGCCTTCTATGTTGTCTTTAGCTCCTGTCATCTTCCTAGGCCCCTCCAGTTACACATTTGAGATTTAGCAAGTGTGTAGAAAAGCCTAAACCCCTTAACAAATGGCTTCCATGGCATTAATGCATTAGGCACACTAATTTCTTTCTATTGGTTTACTTCTGTACTGACAGAAAGAAAACTGTTCTTTGCTCTTTACAGAGGTTACTCTATGTTGTCACAGTAAGTACGGCAACCTACACTGGCACTTTTCTGCCAGTTCCAACATATTAACAGAGTTTGCTGGTTAGCTGCTATTTTTCACTGGCAGTTATTACTGTGTAGCTGTTATTACGTCAAATAAAATACAGCACAGCTGGATTTGAAATTGTCCTGTAGGTGTAGTTGTCCTGCTGTACACGCCATGCATTTTTCTTTACAGCACACATTGTTCAGCAAATGATCAACATTGGTCCTTATTTGAGAAGTGCACCATCATTAAGGAAAATGATGGTCTCACGGTGGCAAATATTAAGAGGAGGAAATAAGAGCAGACCACACGTACTTGGAACAAATATGGTATTGGGTAGATGTTTATTCCCAAGCCCAAACAACACAGAAGAAATGTTTTCAGACTTCATCAAGAAAAGTGGAATCAAATTCTACTAAAAACAGACAAGATATTCAAACATCTTGAGCAGTAGCACTAATAATTCATGAAGATGCAGCTTTCAGCAGTATCCCATGCCTGTGAAGATACAGCATTCTCACAAACTGTTCATATGTGGCTTCTAATGTTTATACAAACATTTTAGACAATAATTGTATGGATTCATCTAGTTATCGTGATTCCCCTGACACTGTAGTGTTAAAGGTCAAGGATGGTGTTTCTAAGCATTCAGATTTTGAAGCACACTAAGAAGAAATTAAAATTCAGGGAAGAAGCAGGGGTGCATGATCTTCCTTTGAACTCAGACATGTGGAATTCAGTGATTAGAACCAAGTTAATATACTGAAGAATAAATTAAACTTAAGTTTATTTGCAAGTAGTTCAAATGATGTACATCTCCATCTAAAAAAAAAAAAAAAAAATCAAAGTTATATTTGCAGACTTCTTTACATTAAAGGAAAAGTATAGTAAAAATAGAATGCCAAGCAAAAGCATTGCTACTTTGCCAAAACCCAGCATGCCTCCATGATAATGTCAAATTACTTTTTCCTGCAAATTCTTCTTTATCCCTATTCTTTTCCAACATGTACTTCTAGCTAAGATAGAAGAGTGCATTATTTAAGGACTAGAGGATCAAGGAAATACTTCAAATTGACTAGCTGTTGCTAAAATAGGAACAGTTATAATAGAAAATAATCTTTTTTTCAAGTGTTTCCAGTATAGCACCTGTATTCCAAAACACATGGTTCATATGTAGATAAGTGTTTGATTGCTTGCCTTCATGTCCTTGCCAGGAAATACTGGAAATTTATCTTTGACATGATAGAAAAGTACAGCTTTGTTGATATTAGCAATTTTTATTTAGTCTTGTTAGAAGACATTCTTAACCTACTAGGAAAAATAAAATGCCTCGTCAAAACTCACTAATTAAATTACAAGCAAGGTAAGAGTACATTGCATGACTTTATTCTACAACATTTCCAAGTTATTAACACTGCAGCATTTCCACTCAGTGTCAAACATCTACTTATTTTTGAATGAGGTCTTAGGCAAAACTGCCTTCCCGTTGTTTTGTGGGGAAAGTTGTGTTGTCCCTTAGAGACTGACTCTCCTCCTTCCAAACCTGGCATCCTCAAGTTTACAAACCACAACTACATCTCTTCTCAGCCAAGAGTTAGTAACAATCCCATTCTGTTAATACCATCTATTTAGAACATCCCTGCATGTTCATCAATGAATTCGTGGATACAGGCATTGACTAAAGTGCTAAGTGGGGGTAGGCAAGCCAGAAGATGAACTTCACTGATCTGACTGCTGATCGTGGCCTCTGGGCTGCTGTGCCAGTGTTTGCATCTCCGAAGTAGCACACTAATCTTTCATTTGTCAGGGCTTTGAAGCATCTCTGACTACCATAAAATCAGTAAGCCTCGGAGGAAGAGGGAGTTTAAATTGAACCCAAGGAAGCCTTCAAGTGAGTTTTTGAAGCAGTTTAGAATTTATCAATAGGAACTTTTCTCTAGGAGATGCACTGCATCACTCTGGTCAGGGAGGCAGTTCAGGAAGTCAGAGGAACGCAGGTACAGAGAATAATCTTTCCAATTTTACTTCTGTGTAGAAATGCTTCCCTTATTTGTCCAGTAAAGTCTAAAAGCATTAGTACCCATACTACCTATTTTGAATGCTGAGAATAGTTTCATTTATATTTTCAACTAATCCATTTTGAATGAAAGGTAATTTCCAGGTGAAAATCTAATTGCTCACCAAAGGATAAGGTATCTGGCTATCAGGGATTAAATAACATGCATGCACGTCCCACATGCAGCATTTCAGCAGATAAATGGATAATAAGATGTGGTTCAACAAAAGTAGTGCTTAACTCTGAGAATTAACCTTACAAGGCTTTGAAGAGAAGGAAGCATCTTCCAACAATAAATGAAATCCTGGATCTCTCTTTCCCTATTGTCAGGGAAAAGACTTTGAGGTGTTTTGGTTGCGTTATTTCCAAAGGAGCTGATATCAGCGTCCTTTAAGGAAAAGACTACTGGGCTCATCTAGTTCAACTTACAGCAGTTTCTGCCTTCATACTGCTGGCTGCAACATGCCCAGTCAAACCTCTGACAAGAAAATGGAAATTGGGTTCAAGCAAATGGACAACACAGAGCTAATCCTCAGATCAGTCTCACACTGCCCAAGTATTAGGGTGTATCAAGGGGCAGCCACAAACTTCCAACATCACCCACTGCAACGCACTAAGTCAGGCCACTGGCATCCCATCAATTCATCCCCTGGATAAGGTTTAAGAAGCCAGTTAAAAAAAAAAAAACAATGTAGAAAAATTGAGGGTTACTTCCAGCCTCCACTGAAATAGATAAAACTCTTACACAAAATCCTTACTTGATCTACCTATAGGCACCGTCATAATTATTTATGTTTTATGGTTGATTAAAAGTTCAATAGAAGAAAATTACTCTTGTCCTTAGAAATAATGACCATTTGAAAAGAGTAGGAGAATTTGGAAGTTTAGTAGATACATTTTGTCATGACAACACTTCAGTAAACAATCTGTAACTTTAAAATTAAAGGCTTTCATTTTAAAAAAGGTACCAGTTTTCAAGTAGCAAGATGATTAATTAACAGAACAGACTGAAAGCTACCAAGGAGTTATCCATATTCAGTAACCAAGGCATATACCATGATTGAGTCAAACATGTTACTCTGATCAACCCACACACATTCTGCATCTGTACAGAAATTCAGAATATTAGAGATTATTCACTACGGATATAATTGATGAATTTATGCCTTCCTGGATTTAAGATTTAATATTTTACTAAAGATTATATAAGTGGCTTCACTGCAGATACAGAAGACAAGGATGATCCTGGTGGGTCCCTTTCAATTCCGCTTATTCTGTGATTCTGTGTGAAGGTTTGTTTCTCTGGCTGTCTCAGGAGTGCGGGTCACCACCCTGCTCGCTGAGGGACAAGGCTCTCTTAACAGTTATAGCTAAAACAGCAGGAATTATAGATATGTGTATATATATATATATGCTACCACTTCACAGTTCACAGACTGTTCCTGCCACCATTAGTCAGTATTTTTACAGTCAGTGAAGCTACTGGTATAGCAGCCTTCATAATTATACATCTTACAGTATTAGAAACATGCCCTTGTATACACTAGAAAATACTTAAGCCAAAAAGAAAGCGGGGAATAACCTTGTTCTAGGACAGCAGAAAGCCTAATGTCCTTCATTTATAGGATGTTTTTCCAAGATCCAGCCATGGTTGAGAGATGATTGAGAAATTTTTCAAATGAGAAACAGAGTGGGTGTTGTGTGTCAACATCAGACATATAAAACAGTTCAACAGCACATGCTCTATTCTTTTTTTTGACCATGTTGATGGTCCTCAGAAAAAGTGCACAATCATCATGCACCAACTTCAAGTGGACTAAATCAGATGCCATCTGATAGAAGACGCAACTAGTCTGACTTGCTTTTCTGCACTTTCTCTTCAGGTAATATGATTTCTGGTACCATTTGGGTAGTAACTCCATAATTAAACTTTTTGATTTTTAAAGGTAAGTTACCTGTCAACTGTCTTTTGCAGATAGATTAAATGGGCTCCTTTAACATGAATACACTTTGTTAGGCTACTATGAATAATACCACACTAAAAATTACAGCAGGATATAGTTACATCAGAATTCAAGAAAATAATAATAACTTCTAAAGGAACTGACTATGATTGCCAGTATTCAAATAGAATCACAGAATCACGGAATATTCTGAGTTGGAAGGGACCCACAAGGATCACCAAGTCAATTCAAGTGAATGGCCCATACTGGGATTAAACCCACAACCTTTGTGTTATCATCACTGTGCTCTACCCAATGGAGCTTTTGCTCTTATCTACTAAATATATTCATCTTCCAGACTTGCAACGAAATCACAATGTTAATACATGGACTGGTAATTCTTCTGACTACACAACAGTACCTTAATCTTTTATCAGCATTTATGCTGTTACAATTATATTCAAAACGTATTTTTGCTCATGACTAATGTCTAAGAATACTCTAACGATCGGAAAATCGTATCCTAAAAATATACCAGATCTCTTCTTTCATTTTGAAGTAATAGATCTCTATAATCTTTTCAGATAATAATTTAACTATTATGTAACAACATATTTGCAACACAGTTCACCTTTATGAAGCAAACTATTCAGATTTTATTTTTCTTAATTATGTTTCTCTGGATCAAGACACATTTTAGAGGTTAATAAGATTTTGGTCAAGCAAGTGAACTTCCTTGAGATCATCCTGAATGTTTGAATTTCTTGCCCTAAAGGAAGACAAATTAATATAATTAGGATATGTACTCCTTATGTAAAATTATTTATGTGATTTTGTATGTTCTCTTTAGGAAGACTAGTAACACTATTAAAAGGTTTCTTTTAAAGCTTATTTTATCATCTTCTAATACACAAGATCTTTTTTTTAGATAAAATTGACCTGAGCAAGCAGTATTTGCACCAATTGTCATGAATTGATGCTTTTAACAGTTATAGACAGCTATGGCCTTTAGCTTCAACCCCTGCTGGTTTGCAGATTTGAATGATGTCCTTCAATATTTCTCTGCTCTACTTTGTGACAGTAAGAAACTTACCAAGTATTAAAAAGCATCTTCCCTAATGTGAACAACCAATGGCAATTGCATAATCATTTTGACATTTGGAGAGTTGTTAACATGCTCACATTCTCTTTAGCATCTTGAACATGCTAATTATAAATTTCATTACTGAAGGCAAAAAAACCAAATCAGTAAGCTCAATGCTTGAATTCTGCTGCATCTTCTTCTTACTGCATGATCACATTAGGATGATGAATTTGAGATAAAATAACGTACTGGCTTATACCTCTTGAGAGCACTACCCCGTTTAGGAAACATGATTCTTACTAAAAGTTACGTGAGACAAAGTCGGTGATATTCACATAGCAAATGGCATGACAGTTCCCTGGTGCCAAAGGTGATGTGCATCCTTTGTCAACTGCACACTGAAACTCGTGATGCCTCAAGAAAAGATTGGTGAGGACTCGTGCACACCCCACCCCTCCACTCACAAAGCCTCTGGGCAGAAGCACAGAACCGAGTCTGGAATTCCCAGTGTGCTATAGCTCTGCTGCCAAAGATAAATCTTCTGCCTGGAACAGTGTTGCATTTTACCATATTCTATGAGAAACTCCTTATATGGGGCCTATTTTTCCCCTGGGTATCTGCCCTTAAGATTCTGTAACTAAGTGACACATGATTAAATCATTAGTTCATAACTTAGGATGTTTCTTTTTGCAAACTTGGCAAAGGGCACGTTATCAGAGATGAAACTGGCAACTTTACCACATGCTACTAAAATTACCTTCAGGACAGCCATTTATTAAAAGTTCCATGCCAAAACCACTTACCTCCTATGTATGCATATGAGCCATATATTTATATAAACCTGACTTCTGTTTTACCACATAAAAATTTGATGAAAATGTATCTTTTCTAGATTAAAACAATTTTAGAAAGCTATAATACAACCAAGCTTTTTAAGCAAGAGACAGACATGCACAGAAATGTGCTGTTCCCACTGAGTCATCATCAGCCAAGTGAGGTAGGGTGGAGAGAAAACTGTGCAGAATCAGCTAATGTAAATCAATAAACAAGCCTTTATGCACAGAAGCCCTCCTATGGGTCTGAAATGGAAAGATCCTGTTAAGAAAAAGCAATCAAGCTCATCTCCAGGAACAGGGTTGGTGTTATTCTTTCCACTCTAGGCCTGAAGAAAAGCTTGCACAGATCTGGTGCACATAACCCCCAAATTTCTCTCACTGAGAACAGTCTTCTGCAAGAACAGTCCTTTAAACCAATAATCAGTACTCTATTAGAACAATATGAGCTTTTTAAGCACCATATTGACAACAATTTCATAATAAGCTATGTGTCCCCTTTAGAGGGGAGGCATAAATAAATAGCCAGGGCCAAGACAACATCTTATACTGTATCAAGTACAGGTTTTGTCTGGGGTAGAGTTAATTTTCATCACAGCAGTTAGTCTGGGGCTATGTTTCGGGTTTGTGCTGAACACAGCACTAGTGATGCAGCGGTGTTTCTGTTATTGCTAAGTAGCACTTACACAGAGTCAAGGCCTTTTCCAGTCCTTATCCCACCAGTGAGTAAGCTGGAGCTGTCAAAGGAGTTTGTAGGGGACACAGCTGGGACAGCTGATCCCAGCTGAGCCAAGGAATGTTCCATATAATGACCCATATGGCACCACACTCAGCATATAAAGTCAGGGCACCATTATGTGTGATGAAGTCCTGCTTTCCTGGGTTGGCTGAGCCCCTGCCTGCCCCTAGGAAGTTGTTGGAATTGAAAAAGAGGCCCGGTGGCTCTGGCAGGGGGAGAAAGTGCAGTCCAAAACCAATGTGGTTGATAAGAGCAAACTCCCTTTATTAGCAATCCAGAGGCACTTATATAGTGTACCAGCTTGTCAACTCTTAAGTGGCTTAAAGCTTATCAAAGCGAATTTCTGCTTCTACCTAATTGGACTTACATTGGCAAGCTTCTACAGTTATGTTATGATTAAAAGAAGTCAGAGTTCACCTCCCTTTTCTCCCGGTTAGCACATTTTATCAGTACAGCTGCATCGTTTCAAAACTCCCTCTTTGTTTCCCAGGCCTTTTCTCACACAGGCCTTTTGCTTGCAGGCCCACTGCCTGCACAGTTCTTCCATCGATCCCATAACTCTATCAATGGTCCATGCCCCTGATCCCTCAATAATTCTGCAACAGGAAGTGGTAAATTTATTCCTTGTTTTGCTTTGCTTACACGCACAGCTTTTGCTTTACCTGTTAGGCTGTTTTCATCTCAACCCACAAGTTTTCTCACTTCTTCCTACTGGAGAAGAGTGGGCCAGCAGTAATGGGACTGAGTTACTGTTTGGGGCTAAACCACAACACTTCATTAAACTGTATCCTACAAATCAGCTTCTCTGTTGCTGCATTCCAACACAGAAGGACTGAATCATGAGCTGCAAGGGGAAATTTTGTGTTCCCTTTGGTTTTAAAATCCAGCTTTACTACATAACCAGTACATAGAGCTGATTGTTATTTCTTCTTATCTGCTAATTGCCACAGATTGTGATGATCTATTTATATCTTCAAAACTACTCCTAAAATGCACTGCAAAATACTTGCCTGAGGATTTTGAGGCCAAAAGTGATCAATCATTTGGCACATATTGTATTTTTCTGCACAACCAAATTATATTTCTGTTTCTCATTTTAAAAAATCACTACAGTTCACAGAGAGAAAAAAATAAAAAAGGAACTATATGAGGAAATCTTTGTTTTTAAATCTAATATAAAAGGGAACAGTAACCAGCCTGCAGATTTAGAGTTATTTCCTCTGGATGTGGCAGGTATGCCCATTTTACATTGGCAGACTCATCTTCGAAGGGGCTATAGATGCCATTCTGAAGCAGCGCATTTCAAGCCTGCAAAAGAATAAAGCGTTATGACTTTCAAGAGTGGATATCTATATTTAGCTGTGACTACTCCAGCTATGTTTGGAAGGTGAGAGCCCACCAGTAACACAGACCTAAGAAGTGTTTGTCCCACTGAGCTGTCCCAACGAGCCTCCACAGACAGTGACTGCCCAGGGAGAGCACTGAGTCTGCTCCCGCAAGCAGCTCCCCTTCCATCAGCGGGCAGCTCTACCTCACCCCTCTCCTGTGCTCCTACAAACCAGTCACAGGTTGTTCTCTGTGAAGCATTCATGACAAGACCTCATTCCTTCTGCTACAACTCACCTTTATGACTAGAGTCAATCAACAGCACGGGCGGGTGCCCTTTCCTCCTAACCCCTATCCTGGTCACTGTGAGAATGCTGAAGACAAGGAAAGGATTAGTTACACAAATGGGATCACTTCTTGGTTGCTGCACTGTGCAAGTCTGAGAGAGTTTATGGCTTATGAAACAGAAGGAAACCAAAAAAAACCCCACCCCAAATTTGCCACTGTGACCATTTATTTGGGGTTTTTTTCTTCATTTCTCCTTTCTAAGAACCTGCTTGTTGTCTTAATGTTTCCATCACTTTTAACTGAGGCTTTCAAATTTCTCCACTCAGAGAAATGGCAAACACTTGACTTTGATTAGGAACATGGGGTTTGTAATTGTAATAGCACGAGTATCTACTTAAGTGACAATAGCTGAATCTATTCAGCTATATTGACAGGAAAAGGTCTGGTACCCTGCTTTACATACTTTCCTTTTCCCTTTTTTGCAGATGTAAGGTTATAACAGGCATTTTTAGAGCTTTTCAATGAGAGAGAAAATGAGGCCTGCAAACAGGTCAGCAGTTCAAAATGCAAATTATCTTCATGTTTTGCTTTAGGTGATAGACTGACATTGTTTCTAAAGTGGTCTAGTTCTTACTCTGGAGAAAACAGGATGTGTAAAAGGCAGAAAATCACAACTCAAATGAGAATGAAGACAACTATTTTAAGGATGCAAAAGACACAGAACAGTGATGCATTTTTATTACTGAAACATTAATTAAAACTCTACTCTCATACCACAGGGCTGAAGAATTACCTGATGACTTTACATTCTCAGAAACAGTCCTAGAAGCTTAACTGCAAACATGAAAAAAGTGGACATTGGAGTTTCAAGCAATCTTTGTCCTAACTTCCTAATGTAAATGCTAACACAAAATATGTCTCTCTACTAGTAGCTCTTCAAAACTTTAGGGTGATTAATGGTGTTACATTTCATGTTATTGTTGTCAAGATGTTATTGTACAGATTCTGAAAAAAAAAGATATCTAAAATGTCTGTATTATTTATTCTGAAAGCCAAGAGACTTTGCAAATGACAGGAGGAGATCTTTTCCCAGGAGCTGGTTTCGATAGCAGAAATCAGAGTCCTCCTCACTTCTTGTTCTGCACTCATTAGCACTGTCAAAAATTGTTGTAGATGAAAAGCCATATTATTCTGTTCCTCCTTCTTTGGGAGGCCAACGAATCTTAATATTTAGTGACATGATCCATCCTTCAAATCTAGTCAATTTTCTTGTGCTTCATAAAACTGGGGGGGAGGCGGGAATGGAGTGGGGTCTTACAACTTTATCATGCCCACTGCACTGTAATCTTATTCACCTCTCCTCCACAATTCAGCACTTTCTAGCATGCTTTGTCTACATAGGAGGAAAAAGTGCTTTGTTAAATCTATACAAGATTTGTTTATCTATAATTAACTTGGACAGAGTTTTCTATCTATACTGGATCTGGCTGGAACAGAATTAACTTTCTTCACAAAAGCCCATATGGTGCTGTGTTTTGAGTTTGTGGCTAAGACTGCATTGAGGACACAACGTTGTTGTGTCGGTTTCTGAACAATGAAGTGGACACAACAAAGCTGGGGGGGAAAAAGGCATTTTATGAAGCACCAAGGATTTCTCTATTTCATACTCTCTTCACCTCCTTTCCCCAACAAGTAGGTTGGGAGTAAGAAAGAAGCTGAGTGAGGACACAGACAGGACAGGTGAGTCGAGTTGACCAGAGGGATGTTCCATCACATCCAGTGCTCAGAGCTCACTGCCCTCTCCCAGTGCTCCCAGCTTGAAACCAGGAAGAGCAAGAGCAAAAGTGTTCATGGATCAAGACCAAAACTTTTTAAGAACTGAAGGAAAATGGTAGGTTGGAGTGGAAAACAGTCAAATCACTCAGCCAACCTTGGAAGCCAAACTCCTTCACCTTCCTTCTTCTACCTCAAGTTTTTTTGGGTCATTTGTTTTGATTTGTTGTTTGGTTTTTTGTTTTTTTTTTCCTCCTTTAGTGTTCATCCATTTGCATTGCTAATAGTAGCAATTAACTGACAAAAATCAAGAATGCAAAATTGTCTCCAGTCAAAACTGAGATGACTGAGAATTATGCAGGTTATCATTTCTCTGTGGCACAGATTCTGCTTTTGCATACGTGTCCTTACTATTTACCAAGCTGTAGTTTTTACATAGTACAAGGTTTGTGAAGGACACTACATTACATCTTACCACACTAAGGATTTTTAAAGGATAAGGTATGAGGGAAAAAGCATTTGATTCAGAAAGAAAGAAGTTTGAATATTCTTGTCTGTGTGATGAGATGGCAGAGTCAGTCATCATCGTCAGGCTCTTCATAACAACACCAAGGTCATCCAGAAGGAAACAGTGCCATTTGAATCTGATCTGAAAAATCCCAAATACAGTTAGAAACCATCTTAAAACTGCACTGAGACCAATAGCAAAGCTACTAACAGTGTGGAAAAGCTGGTTCACAGTCATCTGCCTAGTGTGTAGTTCGATAGATTCTTGGGGATAGTTAAGGAGAAAACTCCCTAGGTACTACAGAATCGATATATTAAACTCTAAACCAACTTACAGAATTTCTCAAAAATTGAATTGGAAGTCCACACAATGTATCAATTCATTCAATTCATCCAACCAAGCAAACTAATTCTGCCCTCCATTCACATGGGTTTTTTTCTTTATGACCTCAAGCAAACGACAATAATTTGTCTGAAAAAATTATTTATTCAATTCAACTTAAAAACATTATCTCCCTCATTCTCATTTGGGCTTTCTCACATCTGACTGCTGCCAGATGTTACAGATAGAAGCAGACAGAACATGCCATCTGCACTGCTGAATGTCTCAGACACGTCCTAACAAGCTGTTGGCTTCGTCTGAACATTAATGGCTGATGGCAGCATAGCAGGTGCAGTGGAGGACCAGTGGGAAATGTGTTGAGAAGCCCAGAATGGGCTCAGAATTTAAGTGCTAGATGAAAGTTGGGAGTTACAAAAAACTCCAGACTATTCAGTACAGATTACAAGACATTAAGAACACAGTTTCAATTGTGACTTTCATTTCCAAATAATCCTACATGATGTTAAATTTTTAAACCAGAAAATCTTTGCCTATTGTATTTCACAGAAGTGGGAAATCAGAAACATCATTACCAGGATATTTATAAACTGAAGTGCATGTTAATAGCTTGCTTGACATGCTGAAAAAAGGTCCAACAGCATCAATTGTGAGGTAACAGGAGACAAATATGACTATATACACCCTTGTGCAAGGATAGACATTCCTTAGCTGGTTTTAAAATACAAAGCTACTACAGATAAAGGGCATTCATTACACTTCTGTGCTATTTCTAAGCAAACTGTTCAGGTACAAGTTCACAAGACCCTACCCAATGTAAAACAAACAGCATAACAGCATAAAATCAAAACTTGGGGGGGTTTTAATCACAGTGTATAAACAACTTTCTTCTATGAGGTTGTATCTAAAGTCGATAAGCATGGAAAGAACAACTCACCTTATTCTTGATGCATCAATGTTATTTTTTATTATTGCTATCCTTCAATCCCTCTGTAACTACTATCACTTGTTACTTTGGTTTTTAATAATTAACCTCCTCCCCAGGATTTGTACTGAATTGTTTCACCACAATACGTCAGAGAAAGAGATGAAAATTTCAGTTCCTCTAAAAAATCATCAAATATATTCCATAGCTCTCTGGAGAAATACATAGCTGCAGACTTTGCTCTGGGAGTTTTTTAGTGTAAGAAGTCCAATACGTACAGCAAATCATATCTGAACTCTGCTGACATATCACCAAAGCCTCTTTATGCCAGCATACCTGTATCTACAGTGAATGAAATGTCTTTAGAGAATGAGTAAATGAATAAAACCAATCCCTCTTATTACTCTTACATGTCTGAGATTAACTGAGACTGAGACTGACATATCTGAGACTATGAACTATGTGGGAAAATCCCAACTGTGTCATCTTATATGCAATGTTTTCATTTCTTTACCAGCAATTGAACCAAGACCTACTCATTTCACACAGAGAAAACTGTTTGTTTCTAAAGATCAATGCAAATAGTTTCCTTAAAAGGCTGAAGTCGCCATAACTCACTGTTCCCTGACCTTAGCAATTACCCAGCACAGCTATAAGAAAATAAGTTCACATCAGAGCCATAATTCTAAAGGTCTTTGTATGCCTACAAATCTTAATCAGAGAATGGGAAAGACATAGGTATAAAAAAAAGACAACACGCAAATGTGATGAACAAAGTGATGTGCCTGATCATTTTTGCTCATTAAAAATTTAATGACTCTACCATTGCCTCTCAGTCCCTAAATTAAGTCCAAGTTTCTTTCAACACACCAGATAAATTCTAATGCAGATTACAAACTTTGTGCTGCTCTCCTGAAAAAAACCAAAGTGCCAGTGATAGAGCACCCACAGAATCCCCCCACTGCCACCACACAGGGCCAGGGGTCAGCAGCCAGCAACCAATGCCACCCCTGGGCACACTGCCAGCAGGGTCTCACATGATGAACAGTTGTACATGCATGCACACACTTCAGCTGCTACCACCAGCAACTTCAGACCAATCACTGAGATGTGTCACTGGTGGACTAATGAAATTACCTGGTTTGCTTGGCTGAAGGGAAGGTGACGATCACACCCAGCTCCATCTGTCCGAGTGCTTCATCAACCAACACGGCACCAAAATGCTGGAGGGGTCTCTATTGAGTCAAACCCAGCGTTTTGAACAAGGGGGAAATAGATAATAAAACTCCATCACAACAGCTAAAAGGTTTGGAAGCCTTTCCTTGCTTTCCCCATTTTCGTATTTATTTTATTAAACCTTGACCGATACCTTAAATTCTATTCTATACTTCCTTGAATATCAAAAGTAATTAAGGACTTCCATTAAACAAACAAGTAGGATTAATTTTCCTGTCACAGAACATCCCAGATGTTCTCCAACTGGAACAGAGCAAACTTGTGGTGATGCCATGAAGATTTTTGCCTTTTCTTTTATACCCCTGTTATACCTTTTTACAACTTCTGTATTCCTAGTGCTTTTTGCCTACATTCTTGGACTTGTTTGTCAAGCTAAGAGACTAAACATTTTAGAAGCTTCGTAGTTAGGGATCAGTGCGCCCCAGACCCCAAGGTCCTCTCCAGAACACATTCTGTAAACCAAGATAGAACCATCCAGGGGAAGGTTCCTTGGGGAGGAGGGCTCACTCAAGCCTCTCATTGGGGAATCTTTGATAGATATGCTAACTAGTAAAACCTATAATGTTATACCCAATGTTGGGGGGGAAGAGGAGAGACATGGACACAGAGATAGACTCGGTGGGGTACATCTCGATGCATATGACCTGGACGTGTACACCTAAGGATCCTTAAATACCAAGGTAAAATCCCTTTTCCCCTTCTAGCCATGTATGACTCCTGATTTTAAGACCAAGAAAAGGCATCAGTGGTTTGGCGTTTTTTGGTGTTTTTTCATTGGCTGGCGTTTTTTTAAGTTTAAACTCCCTAAAGCTTTCAACTACTTTAAAATATCTCATTCAGTAACCTAAAGCTTTGGCTGCCTATATGCTTATCCATTTCTCAACATTTAATTGAACAGCACACACATTGAGAGGACAGATTGCTAATTCTTTAAGTCACAGATAGATTTACTAATGCCAATAGCTCCATTAGAGTCAATGAAAGCATTTCTTTGAGGGAAGTTCATGGGTTTTGTTTACTTTTCTTTTAGGCAGATAAGGGCGAAACAAAGAGATTCATTAACTTCAAAATAGCTCCACTGAGTGTCAGGGATATGAAGTTGATCCATTGTTTAACATTACATTTTCTGACTCTTGCCTTTATTATCCTCTGAATAATTAAAACCCTTGAAAGTCTGTTCCATTAAACAACTAACTTTCACATCATTAGTTGCTTGGATAAGTGAAAGGCCAAATGTAATATGAGCTACAGGTAGTTTTGAAAAAATGTTCATTTCTTTATATTGACACTCACAAACTCTGTCAACAGAGATCTATACAGCTTATATTATTGAAATCCAGCATAAATAGTAGATCAGCAGCAAAACACCACTGCTATTAATTGTAACCTGATACTGAATTAAGGGATATTAAGCTCTTAAATTTTAAGATTTTTATGTAAATAACATTTGCTGTATTTCTTTCTGCATGCTCAAGTTATAGGATACTTTTAATTTAGCAGAAGTACAGATAATATTTTCCTCCAATGGAATCAATGTTAAGGCAAGTATCAGTTATCATCTTTAGAAAAAGCTTGAGCCCAAATGAGCAAAGACAAAACAGGACCTGATTCCTACCAAGGAACAGGATCAAACAGGAACAGTATTATTCCTTCTTTCTTCCTTAGAAAATCTTACAGTCTATATATCATCATTAGTGAAGTGGAAAAAAAAAAGGGTACCAAAATATCATCCCACACTTTCTTTAATCATATAAAAAAGTCATCACATAAGCATTATTCATTCAAAAACTGTCTCATTTTTAACAGCCTGGGGCTAAAGGGAGATACAGATGGAAGAAAGTTAACAGAACAATCTACAGAGAGGAACTTGTCATGAAAAGTACTGTTTCAAAGGAACTAAAAGATATGGGAAAAGCATTCTGCACTTGATCCACTGTTAAATATAGGCTGGAAGATAGCCATTTAAATGCATTTATTCCTATTTATATGCACATATATGTCTATTACTTCTGTAAATTTGTTTCCAAATCAAGCAGCTTTGTAGGACCATAGTTGCACTAAAAATGTGAGAAGGTTAAAGAAGTTTCCAGTGTGGCATTTTCCTCCCCCTGATTTACTTAAACAGTCCAAGTTATTGGATCTCTTTTTGCATGTTAGTTATGAACATTCTTCAACATAATTATCTTTATGGCTTTAAGAACTGTTGCAACATCTTTGAATATTTAACCAGTAGCAAAGATCTGGCTGTTGACAACACAGCTGTGTGACATCTCCACTGTCATAGCAGCAATATGTATAGTACCAAATCACATCATCCTTCCAAGTTCCATGTGTCCAAATATAGCCAAGGAAAAACCTAAACTGAAGGAACCAATGTTCAAAAGAAATGTTGCTGAGTAAAATATTTCATATGTAATATACATTTCACTATTAGAAGTGAGATATAAATCCCCTACTGCTGTCAAAGACTATCACAAAATCACTGCCAATCCATGACAATGCTTATTGAAATCTCTGCTGTGCTACCAGCTCAGAGCTGAACATCTCATATCCTCTTTCATATCAAAAGTGACATTGTTGGAATAAAATCCTGATACTTCAGAGCGAGGTCAATCTACAAACCTCAGCTATATACAGGTAGCATAATCTGCAATTATCTACCCAGTGTCAAAATTTAGCCCTTTTGTTTAGAGACAAGATACTGGTCTGACTGGAAAGAACGATGTTTCAGGCAGTACAATTACGTATCCTAAAAACCGAAGTTAAGGAAGACCCCGTTAATGAGGAACACTTCACAGTATAATGTGCACTGGTTAAGAACAAGCATAAGCACAGAATGAGTTCCCTTCCCAGCTACTACCGACAGTTTCCTAAAAAGCTACACCCAAAAATACAAGCTGTGATCCTTCTGGGGAGATCCTGCTTCAGAAATCCTGATCCAAATCAGACACGAACTCATCAGTTGTCATTCTTCTTGGGTTTTGACCTCAAATTGCTGGCTGCTCTCTGAGAGCTCTTCCAAATGTCATTTCACTGACTCTAATAACTAGTTAGATAGACTACAATATATGCTCTGAAATAACAGTGAAACAAACTTATGGTGTTCATTGTTAGGTGCACAGGAGAAAAACTAAGCCTCTTTTCTGGCTTTTTTACTACTACACTGCATATCATAGCAGGATTGCTGGCATTAAAGGCCTGCTGATAATACCTGAAGCCTACAACAGCTTTTAATGTGCTCAACGCTGTTGAGTAAACCTATAGCAAAAAGATTCCTCACAGAGTTTTCTTCTTTTTTTGACCCCATAAATTAGCTGTGGTGTCACTTTTCTAACACCTGTCTGTTCTTACCACCTGGTATGTTATAAATAATCTCTCTCAGGCCAAACTGTTTCATGAGTGTATCTTTTTAAGTATGACTGCCTGATTTGAATGCAAATTTGAAACGCAAGCATGCACTTCAAAAGTCCATACTTTGACACAGAGAGCATCCCCCCCCAGACACTTTTCTTGCCATCCTAACTAACCCTTCCAGCTGCATGGAAGGAGCTGAATTGAACAGTGCATGTTAGAGCCAAGCAAAGAGCTGCTCAGCATGGTCTGCCTGAGCTGCACCCCAGACTATGCCAGTTGGAAAAATCAGAAACTTGCTGCCATCTGAATTTTAATATTATATCTTGCTACTAAGCTCCCCTTGATAGACCAGGGCAGCTACAGTATACAGAGTGCCTTGAGGGCAGAATTCTCTCAAAAACATAAAATTCTTTTTACCCTTTTTTCTTTTTTTTTTCCCCTTTTTTTTTTTTTTTTTTGCCAATGCACAATATGGCAGCTTCAAGCATATCACCCATTTGAATATTACACCACTGAGCAACACAAGATAGCATTCCCTTGCTGTGGCACTAAAATAAATTTGCTGAAGAAGGAAATAGCGGGAGATGAAATGCATGCTCCAGTTTCCAAGGAAAGCATGTTATTACCTAATACATGGTGAGGGGAGGAATAGTAAGGAAAATAAGGAAAAAAAGTACCCATTAGAAAGATCTTGTTCAAGTGGTGTCAGGGGAAGATCAGCAGGACTTGTAGTGATCTGCTGAGAAAATGCAGGTCATGCGAACTAAAACTGCCAAAGAGCAGCTTTCAGTGACATATCCCATTTCAGCGTTTACAATGCATGAACTATTAAATTCAACCAATATGACTCTTTGTGGCAGCCTTTTTCAGAGCTATATGCTGACTAACACTTTAATACAGAAGAGTATTTTGTTTACTTTGTGGTGTATATTTCTGAAGGAAAAGCACTAGCCTGTAGTACAGGCTGATTGAGACAGCGAGAAAATATCCAAACCCAAACTCTGTTTATATCAAGATTCCTATTCACCAGCTATCTGCCCACCAACATGACTCCTCTTTGTGGTATTTTCTTTGACACACAGGGACATAGAGGGTATAATTTAAAACTAGTAAATTAAGATTGGCAGGAATTTTTGTCTCAACCAGATGGACAGTGCCATTAATAAGGGACCAAGTTTAGGGTTAAACATTTGTCTCAATAAATATTTACTTCTAGATTTAATGTATGCTGCTAATAATACAATGTTGTAATTATTTAAATATACCCCTTGTAGTGGTACAGGTTTGTCACAGGCTAAAGGGCTGGCCAAAAGCACTGCTCAAGTAAATGAGATTTTGACCATATCTGCCTGGCTCCAAGTGACCAGGTTAAGCCATTACGAACTGGAAAAACAAAAAGAGGAATAAACATCATGATTGGTAACTGCTGTCAGCATCACATTTCTGTAACATAGTTGGGGTGGGAATCCAGATGGGAAAAGAAACCCCAGAATAGTCACTAAGGGCCCTTACACACAGAAGCAGTCATCAGAGGGATCAGCTTGAGGGCCCTGCAGTCATTAAGGCCACTGACAATTTACACCAGCAATATAATCTTGAAAACCATTAGTTAAAACAACAGCTCCTCTGGGCTAACACCACAGACTGACTTCTGACACCCTGTAGAGAGCAGGGCCCTAGGTGAAACTGCTATGCAGTGGCCACAGCCATCAGCAAGGACTCATACATTAAGCTGTCAGGGTGAGCATCCTGTTCCCCTGGGTCTGTGGTGTCAGTCTAAACTGGACTGAAGAGAAATCACTACCCATCCACTGTCCCTGTCTCACTCAGTAAATATTTTTTCATGTTTTACAACCACCAAGTGGTGTAGGTCTGGTCTCCCAGCCCCTAAAACCAATCCCCTGTGACAAGTTCTCTTCAAAAAGCCATTAAAAGTTACTTTTAAGCGATATTTTGTCCTTAACTTCTTACTAGCAAGCTGCATTTAGATGGTAGACAGGAAAGAAACGGCAAAGAAGGGCTTGGAGCAGCAACAAACTACGATATTTTGTCCTAGTTCTTTTGTTTCCTGGTGTACCATTTGATGTGTCAGCAAGAATTGCAAGATGCTATTACAGTTGCACATTGTCACATCTGTCAAACCAGGTTACAGACCCACCAGCATTTACCACGCTTGTGTCAACCACACAAAGTTAATTCCTGTGAAAACAATGGCATAAACACAACAGATTTCACCAAGGTCCAGGTTTCTCTCTTGGAAGAAATGCGGTGCATGAGCAGAAGCCAAGAATCTGTAAGTAATTAGTAGTTCTAGATTTGCTGGGTTTGGGTTGGTTTTTAAGCAGCAATGGTTTTATTATTCACTTACTGGTTAACACATTAAGTGTGGTTTACTCAGAGGGTCAAATTGGTTTAAGTTTGGGTTCTGAGGGACAGTCTGCCTACCCACTTTTTTGGATGGAATTTTTTTCAATGACATCAGTACCTTATCTAAATCACCAGGCAATTATACAAACATTTGGGGCACCTTAGGAATGCAAGTGTGGGAAAGCACAGTTTTGAGTAGCACTTCATGAGAAAGAGTCCCTTCCAGATTTTAATGACATTTCTAATATTCTCATTATCCAAAATTTTATTTCAATGTTGGGTGCATGTATTTAAGTCCAAAAATGGACTAGAAAGGTCATTGTCATTGAGTCTGTTCAACTGTGGTGCTGAGAACTCCAAAATGCCCATAAAAAGTCACAGAGTTATCCCCGTCTCGTTCAGACAGCACATTTGTGAAACTGGCCCTTTATTTGGCACTCTGCACAAAGAAATAGAAATGCTTAACAAAACACAACTTTTTCAATGGACTGTTCAGTGACTCGTGTCAGGCTAAATTAGGTTTTAATTTTTAGGAGGAGGAAAACTAACTGCCATGAGATATGGATTGGGAAGAGCTACCAGGATCAGTACAAAACCGCCTCTCCACCATGCTACTCTTCAGGCTAATGGAATGCCATGCACCTCTTCCTAATCTTTGCTTCAGGAAATTCAGCAATTCTCCCATTGTGAGGCCAAGTGTCTGCCCCAAGCATCTTGCACCATGCTATTTTGTACTTGTCAATACTGAAACAACTCTTTTTACATCTTCTACTGGCCTAAATAAAACATCATGGTGCAGGGAATGCCCCAGGTCCTTTCAGTATATATTTGGTAGGTTTCCCACCTCTACTTCCTCTCTTCAGTGGGGTCTGGTTATTACCAGCAAGATGTTTTTTCCTCACTTCACAGTATGTGTCCTGTTGAACAAAGAGTTGTTGAACAATATAATTTTACCAAAACACCGGCTATGACACTAAGACTGACAGAACACCTAGAGTCTATCATTATCTAATCTAGCAGACTGATTTCCTTCTACTTCTACTTATCTTACTCTGGTAACCTTTAACTTAAATACTTTAGAAGTTTCTTTTTCTTCCCAATTAGTGTATAAAAAATTCGTATTTTACATAATCATGTGTTTACTCTTATTGTCCCTCAGCTTGAATAAATAGTCAAGTGAATTCTTTTATTTTTTAAGATAAGACCAGAGTTATTTTTTTTAATCTCTTCAGAGTCCGAATGCAGAATAAATTTGTATGAGTTCTATTAAATACAAGCAGCAACTGTCAGTCTTCCCCATGGGGACAGACTAGAATTGAACATTCAACCTATGGCCAAAAGGATGGCAAGAAAAAAAGCAGCAACAGGTTATTAAGAAAGACTTATTCCATCAGGTTGGTCAATCTCCAGCCTAGCAAACCAGCCAAACTCTGGGGCTTGCGAGGGAGCGCGCCGGGAGCGCTGGGCTGCTCCTTGGGTTTCTTTGTGTTCCGGATAGCTGGGAAAAGCTCCTGGTGCGTTCTTCTTGTTCTTTTTGCCTTTCCCTCCCCCTTGCCCCACTGCCTCCCTTCCCTCCTCGCCGGTCTGGGGAGCCTGCGGGGGTGGCCCCGGCTGGTCCGAGCCCGGGTGTCTGTTCCCTCTCCGGGAACTTTTTGTATTTTGGGGGGGGTGGGTTTGTGGTTTTTTTTTGGTTTTTTGTTTTGGTTTGGTTTTTTTGGTTTTTTTTTCCTGTTCTACCCTGTTTTGTTTGTGTGTTAATAAACAGTTTGTTTTTTCCACATTCACTTGCTGTGACCCACTTGTCTCATTGGTGGAGGAAAAGGGGAGGCCCTTTTCCCTTCGGAGGGGACACTCATTCCGGAGTGTTTCCTGCTGAAGTGTTGTCTCCAAAACCGAGACAGATAAAAAGTTAGGAGAAGTGAGTAAAATAACTATAATTCATCCAAGAAACTGTTCTATGCCACCTGTTCTCTGCTATGCAAGCAGAACACCAGCCCTTACTTGAAAGAGTATTTTTGGTACATGCTGAGCCCAGTGGAGTAACAACGTTAATACACGGTTACCATATTTAAAGCAGTCCATTTCAGACCCATTCACTTCAGACCCATTCATAAACACAAGGCAATTATATTGCCAGCTGCAATTTCCCCAAGGAACACAGGAGATCACCAAAATGGAATGCCTGGAGAAACTGACACTCATGCAAGTAAGACAACCTAATACATTAAAATATAGTTAGTATCATTCATACCGTACAAAAAAACTGTTTGAACAAAGCACCTAGATAATGGCATAACACATAAGTAGCATGCACAAGTTTTTCTCTTCCACCCCAGCCTGTTAGGCACACAAGCTACACACAATAAAAACAGCAAATAATAAGAAGTTGGGCTGGCTCTACTAAGATCTTCACTCTTAAAAACTTCCAGGAATTGTTAGCAGCCAGCAAGCCCTGTCAAACCTGCTGACACTGAGCAAAGTGACATCAGTTTGTACAACAGCAATTTAAAATCTCATAAAGAGTCTTGTATGACAAAGTAGAATGCTCTAGCACTTTTGGCATTTGTCTACATAGACTGAAATATTCATGCAGATGGTCTTGACAAAGAAAGAGCACGCTGAACTGTCTTGGAGATAGTTGAACATTGATGCATTGATCGGGCAACACATAAAGTTAAATAACACCTCAGTGTTAAAATAATGCTGCTTCATCTAATGGCACAGATGGAGATTCACACTATTGCCACTTTAGGTGGGTGTGCAGTCACCCTAATGCAAGAACACACAAATCATTCACAGCCTATAATGCCTCTTGCTCAGCACAGCAATACTCGACACTCCCCGCTTTATGGGTACACGATAATCACATTTTGTACAGAACTGCTGGTGGTGTTGCTAACGAGGCTGCCTGTACTTAGCTTACAACTGTTAGATTTAGAGCAAAGAATTGAGAACAGCACCCACAAAAGCAGAACATGGAATTCACCCCACATTTTTATATTAAATCCATGCATGCAATTAGCTGAATATGCTAAAACCAAAAGAGCCTGGGGGCAGCAAAATATTTGCGTTTTTCCAAGTAAATTTGGTAATAAAAATTGTTGTTTCATTACACAAACGTTTTCTCTGCAACTGGAATGCATGGGCTTGAAAAAACTTAACCACAAAGTCTATGCTTTTTAGTGCACTTACAATTGAACTGCAAAAACAAACCAAACTTTACCCACTTCTGAAAGCTGTTACTAATTTCTCCTATGGGCTGCACATTGGCCTGTCCTCTGCTTGTACAATGAAACAATAGGATACTTCCTCTGTCCTATTAAGAAATGCTGTTTCTGATCTGCTGATGAAATAGGAGAATGCAAATTCCAGTGTGACCACATTTATGCTGTCTGCATAAATTCAGAAGACCCTAAAGCTGATTGTAATTGCAGAAGAAGAAAGAGGTGTTTTTTTCCCCTGCTTTTTAAAAGAAATATGTCTTGGGTTCAGAGATGAGGGGGTGGAGTTTTCAGCGTTATCTATTCAATTCTTAATTTACTTCAAATATACATTCACTTAGGACAGCTACAGGACATGCCTACAAACGAAAAAAATTCTTTACTGTATGTGAAAGGTAAACTTTGTCTTTGATTCACACCAACAATGAGAACTACCATGAAATTTCATTATAAGTGAAACTGACTTGTTTGTAAGAGCTAGAACACACATGAAAAAATGCCTTCTCAGTGGAAACTAAATATCAGCTGTATAAGTCTTAGAAGGAACTTGAAAGAACCATGATTTTGAAAACTCAGCTCCAAACTAAATCAAATCAAAATGCCAACCCACAAACAGAAAAAAAATTCTTTTTTTTTCTTCCCCCACACCAATACATATTTCTCAAAATACTTTTAACAGGCATATCCCTCCTCTAAATTATTTACCCATGCCTTTAAGCATTAGTAATAGAAAAGACTTGTATTGTTTCTTGAGGTTTCTCTGCTACATATTTAGCATATTTTGGCAGAATCTTCTTTTTTTGTGTATACCCACTTGTCTTTAATTTAAAAAGTACACACACATTTTGTGTATTATTTCCCCTAAAACAGTCTCAGCCAGTCTGGATCCAGCCCTGCTACTGCTGATTCAGAAGCACAGCTATTCATGCCAAAGGCTAAAACAATTAGATATGAACCAGATGAAATATCAGCGCTTTCCATTTCCTAAACGATGTTGAAGTGTTTTCATATCTTTGTGTGTTTATAGCTGCAGGTGCCCTATGCCTTAGCTGTAATGTTCCCCTCTGCCACTCTGACTTGTAACCATGAACACAAGGAACAGATTATAACCTTGATAGTCTGATTATCTCTGTCGTGTTTCTCTGTGCTACTCTATAATTTTACCAGTGACATCTTAATGCTGACAATGGGACGCATTTCAGCTAAACTGTCTAAACATTAGTTGTTCCAGAGAGTAAAGAGTTCCCAAGCATCAGAGTGTGAGGAAGACAAATTATCAGATACTTACCAACACCAGGCACCAGGCAATGAAGGAACATCATGCACAGAGACCATACAAAATAAACATTATTTTCACAGCCATAAGTTAGTTGAATTTCCTCAGTAAATGGAGATGTTCTTTCCAACTTTGAGCACAGCTGAAAAAATGGCCCCAATTTCTATTCATGCAAAATTCAGTGATGAGGCAAAAAATACACCAAGTTTGCAAAAATTACAACAGAACAAAAAGAAAATAATCTCTGATGACAACAAAAGGCAAACTGAGGATGCTGTGTTTAGAAGTAGAGGAAGTCTTAGCAAGGTCAGTTAGTTTCCATCACAAATGCATGGAAGGGATTTTAGTTTCCTGAAAGCCCAGGTAAGGGAGGTGGATGTGCTCATGTCAAAAGAATTAAGCATGAGAAGTTAAGTCTCTCTTCAGACCCAGAAATTTGATTTTCACTTGCTAATCTATTATTTTCTGAGCATACCAAGTACTTTACTTCTTCAATGTCATTTGTAAAGCAAGGTTGCTGAGGAGACAAATACATGGAGCAGGTGTAAGGCTGAGCACATACCATGGATCCTTCAGCTTTATCTTTGGAAATTATTTCCGTATCCATTTCTCCCTGGAAATGATTTACTCATCCATTTCTGCCCTGGAAGCAGTGGATTTTATTTTCTAGTCAGCTAGCAGGGGATTGTGTGGTGGGTGTTCTGGTGCATGAATTACAGACTTGAAAAGGAAAATATTAATACTGCCAAGGTACATGTCAATATCAAGTAGCGTCCAAGAAAATAAAAAGCTTTAGGAACTTAATGAATTTAGCATTGTTCCTTTTCTTGTCTGTAGCTGTTACAAAGAGGTGACATGAAGGAAACAGATTTTTTGAGAAACAAATTCTTTATAATTAAATTAAATATGAAGACATCAATGAAGGGGCATATAAAGATAATCAGAATTCTATTCTAATCATTACATCAATTGTTTTAAGTATTTTGGAAATGGTGTGTCTACAGAAGGAAATTAAAAGCTACAGAATGCATACCTGGTGGGCATCCTTGCTGGAAAAACAGGGGTAATTTCCTAGAGCTTCTTAGGAGCAACTCTTATATGCACTTCAATTAGAAGACTAAAAGACACCAGCATAAGACCAAAGGCAAAAAAATGGTGTCCAGTCTGCCGAAATAAGAAAAGTAGAAATGAGGTTGCCAGAGGAAGCTTATGTTAATATATGGAGGTATCACACAAACCTGCAGAGACAACAGAATTTGGAAACCCTTATTTTGACTTTTTTTTCAAATGGGAAAAAAATTTCTTTTATTCTTATCCCAAGAGAGAAACAGACCAGGAAAAAGATGAAAGCAAGTAGTTGAGCACTGGGTATAAAGGTAAAGAATGAGTATAGCCATTAGTTTTACTAAGTCTGAATTCATTAAGAAAATAAGTCTTTCCTAGAAGCATTCCATAATATTTCCAGATGTTAAATGGCAAAAAAAATTCACTGCATCGGTCCAAGTTTGAAATAATATATGTTTGGCACTGTTGGTGAGGTAAATCATATGGCAACACTGTTGAATCACTTGATAATAGTTATTTGGAGAAGGACTGAGGGAACAAAAGGAAATGAGGAGTGGAATAGGTGCTTTGTGAAGCTCAACCTTAAAGAAAGTAGAACTTGATTTTGGATCACTGATCACTCAGGAAAAGGAGATAAAATAAAAACATCTATAGATCAAGATATTTTAAATCTAGTGGCATGTTTTGAGAAATGATCATTAAATCTCAAGTAGGAGATATTATTTATGTAATTTATATATATGATTTTTATATTCTAAAAGATTCTGAGGAAGCTATTATATAAGATGAATTTCATTGTTTACAAGGAAAATTTGAAACTGTACTAGAAATAAGATGCACTAGGATAGATTCGAAAAAAGGATTTTGGCATCATTTAGCCCACGTCACATCTGTTATAGATAGGTAATAAAACCAAAGCTGAGTCCCAGAAAGTAAGAGTCAGCAACATTTCTAATATCAGTATCAGCAAGTTCTAGGCTGCAGAAAGAAACCATACTGCAAGAGATTCAGACATCAGCAGAAGAAAACCTTACCAAGAGGAAGCGGGATTCTCTAAGTCAATGAGGCTCAAACCTCTTCCAAGGGCTAGTTTTGTGTTTTTTCCAACAATTCTTTAATAAAAACATGCATGTGAAATGAAAGTGACTTTTTGAATTGCTTTCCTGGAAACAAAGAATCATGGCTTTTTAAACAGCAAAATAAATCAAAGCATGAATTTGAATATGAAAATTTGCATATGAAAAACTGATATTAAAGAAAAATACAATAATTAATCTTCCCTTTGTCGCATAATGAATGAAAGAAGTAGGGGCTTTAGAATCAGGTCAGCAGTATGCTATTTATATAGCAACAGGAGGACACAAGGATGCAACATTGGTGGGCAAACAGAACAAGTGAAAACAAATCCAAGTTCTCTTCTGAACTCCTCATGAAACTCTTGTAGGTGTCCACCATGCTCTGAAGAACAGCAAAAATCAGAATGTCTGAAGGAGGAAGAAGCTTCCTCTTAGAAACCTTAGGAAAAAAAAATTCTTTTATGCAGCCTTTTATCTTAAGCTCAGACACCAAAGAAGGAAGCAAGAAATTAAAGAAATCTCACATTTTCTAGCTCTTCCTACAAAACAATCTCTTTCCAAAGGCAGAGTGACAAACTGAGATGTTAATTCAAGGAGACAATCTTCCAAGTACCTGAATCACCAGTGTAATACAAGAGTAATTCATCTGAGTTTGGTCACTCTTCAGTCTCTTGGAAGAGCAAACCAGCACTTCACTCAGAACATGTTTGACTGGCAGAAAAAGGTCTTGTGCAACAAGAACATTAAAATGCTATTAAAACATTCAAGACATGAATTTTACATGAGACATGTAAAAACCAGGAGCTTATAGAAGTGATTTATTTGCAAAAATATCAAACCCCCCTTACTGTGAAAAGTTCTAACTTCATCTGAACTAAGGCAACTTTCTTATGTAGCACCACCTTGATCAACTACCCACATGGAAGAATTACAGTCCCAAGAGAGATTGTCAGGGTTGATTGCATTCAGTTCTCTGAGAAACTGAAGCAAACATGTAAAAGATATGCTAATTCTGAAGTATTAAATTTTTTCAGAAATAACCTATTCCTACAATTCTGGAGCCTCCATACCACTTTCTAATGCCCCCCCTACTTCTGTGCTTTAGTATTTTCCTTACAGCCACTAATTAACACACCAAAGTGTAGCAAAATTGACAGGTAAATTATCCTTTAAGAGCATTTAAAATATTTTCCAGATAAACAGTTATATTAAAGTACGTTTAAGTGATGATTTTTTTCTTTAGTAAGAAATACAAAAAGTGTTTCTAAACATCTACATTGCAAATTTGCATCCCATCTTGAGTTCTCATTTTTAAAATTTCTTTCACGTAATGTACCTTTTAGAGGAACAGAAAGCTTCCTTTCCTCCTTCCTCATACGCTGCCTTCTAAAACCAGCAGGACCCAATATACCAACCCCTGCTTGCACCTGACAGGAACAGCTGAACCTCTATCAGCTCATTCTCTATCATCTTCTTTTTGGTGATTATTCATTCCTCTCTCCTCGTCATCTGGCACCAAAGGAAAACATGCAAGGTGTGCTAAGATCCTTCTTTACATAGTTAGGCTTTCACCTCTGTCAAACTAGTTTGTGTTTGTGCTAAAAGCATACACATAGAGCACATACACCTATTTTTGTTTTGAAACCAAGATAAAAATAATAAATGCATATTTTTATGTTGTTAGATCTCCCAAGCTAACAACCGTCATGTTTCTGCAAGAAGGTAGTAACAGCAGACCAGTTTTTCTTTTAAACCTCTAAAATATGACAACAGCACAAAGCTGTTTCCCAATACTAAACTATTTGAAGTATAGCACGTGCAAAGCCTGTTTTGTTATTTGTATATTGCATACACCTCAAAAAGGCAAATAAGGCCAAGTTTTACCAAGATCTAAACAAAGCATGCTGGTTAGAAGAATTACTGAATAGTTGCAGTTAAAATTGAGGGAGCAATATCAAGTGCCTTTGACTTCAGCCTTCCAATTTAAAATTAAATCTGAAAAGAAATAGAAAAATAAGGTAACTCCCACACATCATGGGCCCCTATATTCCCTCAAAACAGGACAGAAAAAATGATAGTATCTAAAAACCAGAAGAACATCACTAAGCCATAGCCTCAGAGGCACTCTGTTACTCTTTGTAGCTGGAGCTGCTATGTCAGACAGACATAAAATTGTAATAAACATCCATTTACCCATTGAGACACATTCATGAACCCTATTGGACAAGAACACACTTCACACAGCCTTGCCAAGCACATCTCAAGGGAATTCTATTAACCAAACATCTGTTCAAGATCATGTCTTTCCAGTATTACTTTGTATGCTGCCTCTGATCTGCCCACAAAAGAGCACACAAACAAGTCAGTAGAAAGCCTGCAACACAGTAAGAGGTCTTTTTTTGTTTTGCTGCACCACGTGGAATGCAGTTTTAATTAAAAAGATTTGTTAAAGTGGTGTAATTAATTATAGGACCATTACATAGAACAGTTAGTTATTGATAGTAAAAGATTGCTACGTGTACCTAGCTGTGAGCCAAGCCACATGTCAAGGAGAAAATACCAAATTTAAGTCTCAAACTTTCCTTTTGAAGCTTCTTCCCTTTCTAAATATTGAAACAGAGAATAATGTGGAAAAAAGAAAGGACTTCCTAGTTAACAAAGCCCACAGACTAAAGCATCTCACTCTGAAAAGTGCTTTAGGATGTGTCCAATAATATTCCAGGAGAAGCCTCCAACCATTCTCACCTCTGCCATCTCAAAGGAATACAGATTTCATTTGGAGCACAATAGCTCCAGAGCATGAGCCTCACAGCAGTCACAGGCAAAATTCTCCTGAGAGGTGGTGGTTTGACTAGCCTCAGGTGAAGAGAACTGAGCCCAGCATTGCCACAGCCTCCCGTCCATGCCTGAGCAAACCAGTTACTGAGTAAAAAAATACTGCAGTTATGACTCCAGGCTCCTACAGCTATATCCTATGATGTTCAAAAAGTTATTAAAAATTTCAATTCTTCCCCTTCAAGAGTTTATTTGCATGGGAGTATTTCCCCACAGCATTGCTGCCTTGCAGTCTAGAGGACTGGGTTGCATTGCAAACCATTGGCTGGGGTAAAAAGCCTTCACCAAGCTTCTCCACCAGAACAGAAGCAAACACGCAGGTGCCTCACTCAGAGGCACTGAGAAATCCCAGTTATTTAAACACATGGTTGTGTTTAAAGCAAGGCAATATACCGTGTCACAATATCCGTGTCACCCTCTCAAGATCTGATTCTTGACATTTACACTGAGTCCCATCTTCTTTGGGAAAGAATTTAGTATACACAAGGATTAATCATTTCTGTTCTCAAATCCCTCTCTGTGATCCAATACACACAACAGCTTTGCTACTCTGGCATGAGTAACTCAGAGTAACTAAAAACCCTCTAGCTCATGAATATACTGGACAACTGACCAAAACCTGTTCCCAGCTCCCTTCTTTCTCAGTCTCTTCCACACAATCACGCTTACAAGTTATACACAAAATTGCTCTATATAGGGCCCCTGACAGGACAGCAGCATTTTGCAATTCAGGCTGCAGCAATTCATAGCATTTGGCCTGCCTCTCAGCAAGGTGTAAAATATCTTACAAGCTACCTCTTTGGTTACAACATGCTTTAGCCTAGCTCTCTTAATAGAAGAGGAAACAAACCAGCCCCCAAAAAATTACCTAAAGCATTGACATGAATTTCACTCCCCTGGGAAGCATGCCGCACATCAAACTGCAGTCCTGCTCTGTACAGAAGTAGTTTCCATTGTTATGTTGCCTTTGTTCAAGAGTTGTTACTCTTTAAAATCTTGTTCAATTATTGAAATCCCAACTGCAAATATAGAGTAATCAGTGTGGGCACTTACCTTGGTAAAGCAGTAATAAAGGATATAAGATATGCCATGCAGATCTGCTCACAAAATTATTTCTAGCATAAGCAAACACTCAGTGATTAATTGTATACAGATTTTAGGTTTAATCAACATTGTGTTTTTGTCTTTCAGAGGCTGAAATGGTCTCAAATGGATAAGATTATGGCTCTGAATGATGCACAGCAAAGCTGGAGAAGATATTGCCAAAAACAGTCTACCTTGCAATATTCTTTATACCTCACCATGCCTTCCATCATCCGAAGACATAACTTCTGAGTTATGTCTAAGGGTTAGAAAAGAAAGTAACATACAATAACAAGGTATCCCAAATTTGAAAAACCTTATTTAATAAATGAACCAATGGTCTTTTCCCTCGTAGCTTTTGAGACTATAAAAAACCACCGAGAGTATTATAAAAACACAAGAAATTCCCAATTTGAAAATGTTTGAATTATGCTGCTTTAGAACTACAAAGACACTTTAAAATAAATCTTTAGAAAATTCTGAATATGAAGAGGAGTGCTCTTTTATACCACCCAAACAAGCTTTCTGGAAGACCAGAGAGCACATACAGTTACTGCTTCATTTTTTGACATTCTGCATTCGTTGTATATTACAGATCAAACATCAACTAGCTCCATAGTGCAGGGAATTAATCATTTGCATTTGTCTCTTAGATATTTTACTCACATCACTGTTTGGAGAGACATAAAATAAAACAAGCTTCAAAATAAGCTGTTAGCAAGACAATCAGAAATTTTTCTTTTCCTCCTGCACACATGCCAGGTGGTGTGGGGGTGTGTATGTCAGGAACTGTTATCAGCTCCCCAAAACCCTGACTGTATCCAGCATCCATTCATGCTTAGATAAAAGTTTGGATGAGATGCGAGCTTAGATATATTTAAGCCCTTAATGACCGATAAGAACCCTGCCTCAGCTATTTAATTTTTTTCAGATAAATTGCATAGATAATGGATAACATCTTGCAAGATTGTAACAACTGGTATAAAAACAACACACAGCCTCCCCAGCTACTGATCCAGCCAGGAGGGCACTGCTGTACCCCACATCTTGGTAGAAATGTAACTTGTTTTTATTCAGAAACAAAACCTCACCCACAACCACCTCATTTTTCCTGAGAAATGGAAAGGGGGGATATTAATCACTGTCATAGGTAATACACAGAGAAGCTAGGTGAGATAAAAGCTTTTGCCCACACACTTGTCCAGTTCTGACCACTGAGCGTTTGAGGTCATATTTCTAATTGTGCTATGAGTGTGGAAAAAACCCACACACTAACTGGGCTTTTCACGTGCTTTGTATGAGCTGTGTTTGGGACTCTGCAAAATTGTTTGATATGGAAATTAACTCAGAAGGTTTTGGTAAATCCTAACATAGCTTTTAAACAGACAACAACTTTAACATCTGTATGACACTTACAGCCATCGTAGTGAAGTTCTTACACCAAATTGTAAGAACTTTTACATGCAGCAGTGCACAATCACATAAAACCCCCAAGGTTTTGAGTTCTTGCCACACGAGTGCTTTGTGCCCAAGCCTGAACTTCATTCCTTCAGGTAATCTTACACAAGAGCTCACAGCCACACGAGTTTGCTGATTATTGGCCCAGCAGTTCAGGTGAACAAGCCTGCCGTGTGCCAACGTGTTCAGCAGTCATCCCATAACACAGCACGGTGCTCAGAGGCAGACTCTGGTAAATCTTACTCCTGTAGCTTACAGTTGCCAAACCTGAATTCCCACACACTCCCTTGCTGCCTATCTACCAGAGAAGAGAACAAATGAAACTCATCACTCCAGACTGCCGCTTCCTCACATGAAGCCAGCTTAATTGATAATTTAAATAAACCTCCATACTTTGTAATGAAGTACATGCATTTCTCCATTATGCCTTGAAGAGTAATTGACAACAGGAATCAAGTAGGAAGGCAAATGTTAACCACTCAATCAGGATTCTCCAGGGCTCACCAGTTAGCAACCATAGCCAGAATTACTCAAAAAAAGAAAAATATTATTGTAGTTAATGGGGGATTTTAATAGTCAAGCTGGATTTTCTTTTCATTTAAAATAAAAACAAAACCAATAATAGGGTTGTGCATACAAAAAAGTAAGCCACATCTTCAGAGACCTGAGTGCAGATAAGCACTCCTATAAAGGAGACACGGGAAAGGCTTTGGTAAGGATACTTCCCACCCAACCTGGTAAAATCATATCCCTTCTCTTGACACCCTTCAGTTAAGCAAGGGATATTTTCTCTACCCTTCTCAGATCATGGCAAACCAAATCAGGATTTGAAGGATTAAGGAAAACTATAAAAATTTACAGTATCAACATTCAATCCTGCTTATTGCTGGAAGAACCTGAAATGCAAAAAGTCAGTCCCTTCTTTGATCCAAGTGTTTTATGCAGTAAAATTCTAAGTCAGTTGCATATGGCTTCTTTTCCCCACAGATTCAAGATATCTGGGTCTTCTATTTGCCCCAAAGAAATTTGCCTGGGAAACATGGTATCCAAGCCCTCACAAATTTTACCTACAGCAGAGCCAAACCTGTGCAATCTCAGACTTAACCGCTAGACATAGCCCAGACATGGGCCCTAGGAATTCAGGTGCAGTGTTGTGCTACAGTGATGTATCCTGTTGCCTTATAAGATGATCTTAGAGATAAAGAAAAAGCTAACAAGATTTTACCAAAGACTTTTCTAGCTCCTTCATGGACTGCCCATTCCAAAACCAAAGAATTAAACTTTCAGAAGCGCTGGGATTGGCTTTAGATGTGTAATGTGTAAAGTACAATTTAGGAGGGAATGTGTCTGACCTCGGATTATCTTTTTGCGACTCAGACTTTCATTTAATGTCTGCCAAAACACGTTACATGTCTACCTTGTTGCATCTGCAACACTTCATAGGAGGTAAGGGAGTGTTTGAAGGCATGAGAAGTGTGACAATAAGTTACTGGCAGCTGCTCTTGTTCAAGGATGAAAACTATGCAGTCACTGACAAAACTCAAGGTACAGGAGTTAGCCCCCAGTGTGTGTGTCCACCTTTGGGTTTGTGGGTACACTTGGGTTAGGGATTTTTTTGAAAAATTGTAACATGTTTGCAAAGACTGAATGGCTGCCTACATCTTTAGAACTGGTCTTGATTGTTACAGTTATAATTAACCACCAAATCACTCTTATAATTTCTAAATAACTTCTGCTATCTCAGGAAGAGGTGCCTGCCAGCTGATCTGTAGTATCCTACTGTTAAATGCATCAGGTCCCTTTCCCATTTGACACCCCCACTTCAAGTTCAAAGCAAGCTTCAAGTGTCAGAATCTCATTCCTGCAGAGACATCCTCACAGGCACCCGGATCCAGCAATGGAGGCTGACAAAGTTATTTATGCACTTGCTCTTCCATGGAGCTCTTGCCAGTCATCACAGCTGTGCACATCAGGACTTGGCAGGCTTTAGGCCTACAATATCTTCAGGTAGGAACAGCAGTCAGAATCTAAAGTGCAGTCTCTTACCAAGACCCTATGCAAGGGAGAATTTTAAATTAAGTTTTGCTTATGCAAATCACTTACATCTTTCACAGACAGAATCTGACAATGAGCAAACACCGTAGGATGTAATGGCATTGAGTGAAGTACTTCATGGGGAGACTTGAATCAGGAGCCAGATAATGAAACAACTTCTGTCATAAGGCAGCTGATGATCTCTTTTGCAGTATTCCATGTACCTCTCAGCATGTAGAAAAATGCTTGAGGCTGCTTATCCTTGTAGCAATAAGTTAAAACATTTAGGGAATCTTGTTTCCAAGCAATTTCAATAAACAGTGACGTCTTTGATAGAAGTCAGTTTAACCTAAGTCCCACTTGCTATTTTGCAAATAGTGACAATTCAGAAGTTAAGCTTAGTAATAGATTTGATGGCCTTGATTAAAAAATAATTTTACTCAAACTAAGTTTCATGAAAACAACTATTCCTTGCTCCTGTCCAGTCCAGCTCTGAGAGACTGGAGGAGATTGATGGCTCAAAACATTTTGGGTACCTGTGTGGGGAAAAGGGGCAGGTCAGGCCTTGCCTTTGGTGAGCGGATACCCTGCTCCATACACACCACCCCACCAGAGCCCATATCCCAGCCCTGCAGTGGCTGCCAATCCCTGGCACAGCAGAGGCAATGCTCCACACTCACCTCTGGAGCCCCTAACCCAGCTCCTGAGTGGCCAGATGACCAGAAATCCCACCTGGGGGAAGGGCCCAGGAAGGCCAAAGGGTACTTAAAGCAAAGCGTGAGGCAAGCACATATCTTGACCCTTCCTCCTCTTGGAATTTCTATCAGCTGAACACTGCTGGAACCAGGAGTGGTCACTATATTTGTTATTTTTTATTTATTTTCTGTCTTTCTTCTAATTCCCTCTTCTCAGAGTTTTGGATAGGCTTGGAGTTTGCTAAATTGAATGGGCTGAAGTTAATGCTTTCTGAAGTGTTTTATGTTGATTGAATCCCACTCTAAAACTTTGCTGAAGTTCTCTGATTTTCTCAAGTTTGCCAGTAAAGCTTTTGTTGTTTTTTTTTTGGTTGGTATTTCTCTCATGTGTCTAACTCAGAGGACATGAAAAGCTATAAGCCCTTTTAAGAGTCTCTTCAAGTGAGTTTTTGGGGTCCTTACACCAACATAATTAATGTAATTTCCAACAAATGTAATAAGAACTGTTTCAATTACCCTACTTTTCCATTATTCTCCATAATATCTTCTCTTTTTGAAAGACTAGACTGTCTTTTATTAATAAAGTGTTAAACTGGTAATGATGATGTGAAAAGTTAGGGGAAGAGGGGAGGAGCTGTCTACACAGGAAAAATTGTATCATACATTATTTACCCTTTTTCACTCAAACTCCAAAGAAAAGGGAAAGACAGAATTACTGACTTAATGTGAATTTCTAGATTGGACATGCAGATGAGTTATAAGGATTAAGGTCAAAGGATAGATAAAGGGCATAAATCTGCTCAATATTCATTAAGATGCAGATGTTTTATTTAAAGACACTCCTAATTCAGATCAACATTAATAGAAAAAAATCTGTTAAGACCAGCACTGTCAGATATCTACTGAAACAAGTTATTTCTGAATCTTTGCATGTGACTTAAGCTAGTGACACAAAAATGCAATTAGATAAGTAGATAGATTTCTTTTTGATGAAGTGCTTAAGTCCCATTTCAAGGTACTATGGAGGTGTGGAAAACATTCCATACTACTACAAGTACTATGTCAGTCCTTTATAGTCAAAGTTGCTTTTTTCCAAGAAAACCTCCTTACCTGACATAACCTATCAGCTAACAGGTAAATGTCCACATCCACCTATCCAGTTAAAGGTCTATGGGTACACTGCACCAGCAGCAGCACAAGCATATACTGTTCTGAGGTTAAAGTGTGTCTGGAAAACAACAGCAACACATGGAACTCAACCACTTGTTCCAGTGCTGTCCTGGTTATGCCAGGAGGCCTTTTTGACCATCAGGTATTAGAAGGCTTTTTTTTTTAATATTAAAGGAAAAACTTTGCTTGCATTTCTGCTATTTAAAGTGCTGCATGTATCTCTCTCCAAGCCATGAAGTACAGAGTATTTTATGCTATAAAATCTTCTCACATATTGACTTATACAGGGTTTTAACATGCAGTGATCAGCATGCATTCCTTCGGAGGTTTTTTGTTCCATTTATTTAATGTAATCTTCTACATCAGTACTTTATTATGCACCCCATTTGTTTTTATTGCCATTCCAGAAAAAGTCACCATCAACTTTACTTACATAACTTCTTGTTCTGGACTTCTAGTTACAAAGAGGTCAATCCCATTTTATGGGCTAGGCATGTTTAGCAATGTTTTATTTTTACTGTGTCATCAAATAAATACAGATAATACAGAACACAGAATTGAGAAGGCATAAAGACCTCTAAAGGTAGGAACTGGGATAAAACTGTGAGAGATATTTTCACATCCTATTCTTGTTCAAACAAGAAATACTTAAAGATAAAACAATATGTGTGAGTGGCACCTCAAAAATATGCTATAGATTTAAATGTCTGTTCATATTTCTATAGTAAATCCTGCTTTGTGCAACTAAAGAGTTATCAAAGTTAATTTCCATCAATATGAAGTCTGGCACAACAGTCCGCAATTTAAGTGCATCTCCTCTTTTCTAATTTTGAAGAAGAGTTGATGCAAATTGTTCCAGACCTTTGCATTATTATGAGAAACTCATAAGCTTATTGCTTTTCTAACCAAAGGAAAAAAGCCAAATAACAAAGAACTGATGTAACCAGTTGAATTGTTCTTGCTTTTTATTTTCTAGGAGTAAAAGAAATCACCAAAACTTCTTAACAAAGGCCTACACAGACTATACTCCACAACTACAGTATCAAGAATGCAGAATCAAAAGGACACATCATTCAACACAATTTATAAATAAAAACATATAAATATCCACAATGGCACCTCGTTCTTGGGCAAAGCTGCTTTTAATTTCAGCCTAGACAGTTTCAATATTAAGTCCATGATCACTCCATGTTAATAGCAGTTTTGTAATGGACAAGTCCTCTTACAGTAAGCCAGTTTTTATTGGTCTTTTGGTAAGGTCTGTAATAAGACTTCAGTCACAGCTTTGTGAAAAAATCCTCACTCCACTTTGGGTGCCCATAACATGGGAAAGCAGAGAGTCTGAGTCATCCTTTTACACACACCAGAAGAACAGATCCATGAAGAAACAGTTACTGAAAAATTCCTCAAAGCTCCTCCACAGTCACAGAATAGTCTGAGTTGGAAGGGATCCAGAAGGCTCCTCTAACTCTCAAGTGACTGTTCTAGACAGGGATCAATCCCACAATCTTGGCATTAATAGCACCATTCTCTAACTAACTCAGCTAATCTCAGGGTCAATCTCTCCTGCCTTGCCAAGAACTGAAGCAGACCTTAAACAGTATCCATCAGAACACCAGGTGCTTCAACGTTTAGGGATCAGCAGCTTGGAAACACACTTTAAAAAGCTTTCAAACATACATATTTACTGTGCTTCACTTTGCACAGTGGGGTGGACACTGGGTTCCTTTTGGGGTAAGCTAAATCACAGCACCCCTTATACTCCTGTCAAAGAGATAGCCAGCCCATGGAATCAGATTAAAATTAAACCAAAATAAACCAAAAGGACAAAAGGTGCATTGATATGCTTCATGCATGCATGTGAAGTCCTCAGCTCCTCCCAGTTCACTCTGTACATCTATTCCTGTTGGTTCACATCACTTCACACGGTCAGAGCAGCCACAGTCCAGCCAAACAGCCAAGAGGAGAAAACCCTGCCCTGTGTAGGAAACCTCATTCATTTGCTGGATGTGGCAGTCCCCATTTAAATCTAGCCAAAGCTTTACAAGATTGTCTGTGTTTTAATATACACACAGGAAGAGATTATGTTAACCACAGCAACCAGGCTATTGCAGCACAGTCCTCAGAGCCATTCACTCACATTCTCACTACATTGCCAACACTGTTATTTCACAGCTGAATCTGAGCACCTGACCCAGTTATCAGCAGAAAACATCTTAGAACAAATTCACAAAATGTACATTAAAAAAAAATGACAGACAGCCACTCAACTGTTCATCCAAATGGTCCTAAGGGGATCTGAATACAGCAATGCTGAATAACTGTATCCTGTAACTTGTCATCTGCAGAGCACATACAGAAGAGGAGTTGTGTCTGTTTGCCATGTAACAATCTTTAAAACTCGTTTTGAGAGAACAGTAAATTTTAATCCATCCCTTGTGTGCAAAGTAAAAAGGAAAACCCATTAAAAAAAGAAAAGTAAATTAGTAGACATGAACACAAACCAGGGAAAGAAGACTGATTTGTTTCGGATAAGAAATCCCTTCTCAGTTCGAGCTGAAGCCTTTCAAAAGGGTCATGGAACGCAGGGATAATCTTGTCAATAAAGTATACTCATGTTTCCTAGAAGCTTTTGTCACAAATCCTCATTAAAGGCTCCTAAAGAAACTAAGTTGTAATTAGATAGGAGAAGATCCCACTCTTCGTTTCCTATCTTTTGATCACTTATTAATGAAAAAAGTAAATTGCCCTTTCAAAGCAGTTGCTAAGTCAGTCCTTGAAATATATATGGTTCTTCACTGTTCAGTGCACTCAAGTGATCAAGATGGGCGGGAAGGAAGATGATGCATGAAGAGAAAGGACAGTAGGGTATAGAGTTTATAGTTTAAGAGCTGAGGATTACTGTGACAGGTTGAAGAGTACCTGAAGCAGATGAGTGAAGACAAAGATGAATGCAAAGATGTACACGGAGGGAATAAAATGGTTTCTGCCTCACAAAAACAAATTAAGGAGAGGGTTACCACTGAGGAAAAATACCAGAATTAACTCACTATTCAAAAGCAGACAAATAGAAGGTTTGAGATTATTAGGAAAGGAACAGTAAACCAAAAAGCATCAAGCTATTCATCCTAAAGACTATACAGACATTTATGAACTCATATTGCATACAATTCTATTAATCCCATTTCAGAAAGATAGAAAAAGTAGAAAATATGCAGAATGTTGTGAGGATAATTGAAGATATGGGAAAATCTTCTTTAGAAGAGGATTAAGTAGATTAGTTTGCTGTCTGGAAACTAGGGGAGAGAGAGGGAGCAGCAATCTACAAAACTGCACATAGCATAAAGAAGCTGAAGAGGAGATTTACTCTGTTCTACAGCAGGGCAAGGTGGAAGAACTAGGTATCTATCCCCCAGTAGAGTCATCATGAGCCAGTGTGTGCCCAGGTGGCCAAGAAGGCCAATGACATCCTGTTTTGTATCAAAAATGGTCTGGCCAGCAGAACCAAGGCAGCAATTGTCCCTCTGTATCCAGTACTCGAGGTGTGGCCTCACCAGTGACATGTCCAGTTCTGGGCCCCTCACTTCAAGAAAGGCATTGAGGTGCTGGAGCAAGGCCAGAGAAGAGCAACACAGCTGGTGAAGGGTGTAGAGGGTAAGTCCTGTGAGGAGCAGCTGAGCTTAAAGAGTGGTTTAGCCTGGAGAAAAGGAGGCTCCGGGGAAACCTTATTGCTCTCTACAACTCCCTGAGAGGAGGTCGTAGTAAAGCGGGGGTCAGCCTCTTCCTCCTGGTATCAAGCAACCGGACAAGAGGAAATGGCCTCAAGCTGCACCAGGGGAGGTTCAGTTGGACATCAGGAGGAATTTCTTCATGGAAAGGGTGGTTAAGCACTGGAATGGGCTGCCCAGAAAGTGAAGTCACCATCCCTGGAAGTGTTCAAGAAACAACTGGATGTTGCACTTAGTGCTATGGTTTAGTTTGACAAGGTGCTGTTTGATCAAAGGTTGGAGTCAATGATCTTGGAGGTCTTTTCCAATCCTAATGGTTCTATAAACTGGCCTGGAAACACTTTCACTTGGCCAGTTCTTGTGTAACACAGAATTCCACAGCCTGTGTAGTGTTCCAAGAGGGTTAGTGGAAGAGTTATTTTGCCTATTCAATTCAAACCTTCCATAAAACATTCACTAAAACTAATGTTAGCATAAGACTAATTTGATTACTGCAAATGTTCAGTTTAAGTTTTAGAAAAAAAAAAATGGAAACTGGTCATTGCCAGATATTTCAATATTTGCACTTAGAGAAGAGTTCTTTATTTTCTACACGTTGTAGTCTTTGTGCTCAAAACCACTGCCAGTCCCTGTCTGCTGCTCTCATGAGAGGCAGAATGAAAAGTGTCAGCTTCAGTATCTCTCACCCACAGTCCCACTTCCCTGGGTATCAAGTTCACTCTCCAGAGAACTATTCAACTTCCAGAGAAACCACCAAGACAAATACTTGAATTCCTAGAGATATATGCATCTGTTTCCTGGGTGATGCAAAATTTTACTTCATTTTGATCCTATGCCAGCTAAAAAAGGGTAGATGAAAACAGCCTAACAAAATTCAGAAAGCATTCTGCCCATCTCTATCAGCAACCTAAATGCTGAAACTAGTCAAACAGCTGTCTGAAGTAAGCCTGCAATTTTACATAAATGCTGGAGTAAATAAAAAAAATTGTAATAATAAAAAAAACCAAGACAAAAAAAGACAAAAAAACACCAAAAAAAAACCCCCCAACAAAACAACAAAACAAGCAAACAAAAAAAGACCAAAAAACCCCACATGACACCAAGCCAATAATCTGTCAGAGAATCAGCAACTGTTAGACAGTTTTCCTAGTAAAGGAAAGTCCTAGCCATGGGCTTCTTTGGAGTAGCTATGAATCAGTGTGCCATGTTAACAAACAGTTGGCTAATCAGGAGTCTGTACACCCATTAATCTCTAGATTACTGTAATACAGTTGCTGGGGTTTATTCTGGAGTTCTTGGGCACAATAATTTGTCTTTCTTCCGACCCAAAACCAAATGTTACTTGGTGCATCTTTGAGCAATTATTTTGAAATAATGCATCAATTTATATAAAACATTGATCTCTTTCACAGTTTGGTTTTGTTTTTTTTTTTTACACTAATAGGAAGATACAGAAAAGATTAAAGATCAAGGACCATCCATTTAGTACAAAAGGACTCCCTCTTCAAAATCATTTTGACAAGGATTAGGAAAACATAAAAGCATTCCACACACTATTCTTGTTAAACTGAACTCCTCCTACAGCTCCTTAAGAAAGCAGAACAGAAAGGCATACCTTTTATCACAGGAAAAAATAATATATGAAGACCAAGCTCCAGCTTGACCTTTATCTTCCTAAGTGATAACTCTCAGAAGTGACCAAAAGGTTAACTAAACTCTAAAAAGGTCATCTGTCTTTAATCTGGCTATATAGATCCTTTTCTGATGTTCAATAATACACAGCTACTGTTCATTAAATATCACCCGTCCATTCCGTGTTTTCACCTTCTGTTTTCAGCAGCAGCTAGATTTCTGTTCTGTCATATTAAATAACTTGCAACTTTTTCCAGTCCAGCACATTCTCCAGGATAGGAAGTATTTTATGGTTATGTAAATAGATTCCCAACAGTTCTCCTTCTGTAACAATTCTGTAATGTCAGATATATATGTATTTTTTCTGATCACATTAGTGCCTTCTTTGCTCCACTGTCTTTCATACTTTTGAGATATAACAGTCACCTCTTTTGCTCCTCACAAGTGATGCAGCTCAAATCATGTTCAGCTAAGTCTTATTTCAAAGCAAATATATAATCCAAAGTCATACCAGAAATTAAACACTGAACTTCAAATTCAGGATACAAAGTAATGTTATGCAGGATCAGGTTCTTCAGATGTCTAGAGAGTTCAGAATGAACTGTGAATAAGACATTATTTTTTCTTAAAAAATTGTATTGCAAATACATCCTGAAAGTTCACATGATCTTATTGAATGGCACAGGTTATTCTTGTCACTTTCTTCTCTTTCCTGTTTGCTATTTTGCAAGGACTGCTAGTTACAGTCTAGGGCCAATATTGCAGGGAATGAAGCTTAACACTTTTTTCATCCTTTCAAGAACAGCAGTATTCTGAAGGTCTAGTTCCTTCCACTCTTCATTAATCATAATCCAGCTGATCAAATATAAAAAAAAGTAGTGTTATCTTCTAGTTTTTCATCAGGTGTGTACTGAAACCCATGAAAAAGACTTTAGCACTCTTCTGGTTAGCTTTCATGTTTTCTGCACATCTCCCTTAATGTCAATCTGGAATATTCACTGTGAAGAACTCTTTTTTAAAAAAGTTTTATGTAATTTTTATCTTTGTAAACAGAGTTTTAGAAAATTATATAGCATAAAAAAGCTGTTTTAAAAATTAACCCTTCATATTACCACCATTAACCTAAGCAGAAGCAATGTATAAGGTCACTCAAAAAAATGCTGTTGCTGGATGGGCTTCTCCAGTCCTCCTTGCTCCTGGAATTAAAGAATGCAAGTGACCCACAGGCAGATACTACTTATTCTCTTCATTGATAGCAATACAGGAAGAAACAGAACGTACTTCCACATCTAGACTAATAATTTTCTTCCAGCTCTCTCCTAGATATAATATATAATATAATTATTAAATTGTATTATAGTTGTAATTCATATTAGTAAATTATATAGTAGTAATATATAATTAATATAATCAGCCCTCTTATTATTATCTGCTCTTGGTTGGCAGTGCTGAGGTTGATAAGAAGGGCACCAGGGTAATTAAAAAGTCCTTAAGGTCTCTGGGTTGATTGGTTGATGGGGCAGGAGCATGGGTGGTGTTCTGCTCAATCCCTTCAGGAGCAGGGATGAATGATGAAAGGAACAGGAGAACCCACATTATCAATGAACAGCTGAAGGGCTGGTGCCAACAATGGAATTTTTGTTTTTTGGATGATGGGGTAATTTTTTCGGCACCAGGCCTGCTAGAATCAGATGGGCTCCATCTATCAAGGGCAAAAGGATCTAGCCCATGAATTGGCAGGACTGATTGAGAGGGCTTTAAACTAGGTTTGAAGGGGGAAGAGGATGCAACTGGGCTCTCCAGAAACAAGCCCAAGGGTGGTAAGCCAGAGTTAGGGGTGAAGTCAGCAGCCCAGTTGAAGTGCATGTACACTAATGCATGCACCATGGGTAACAAACAAGAGGAGCTGGAAACCATGGTACCGCAGCAAAGCTATGATGTAATCGCCATCCTGGAAACGTGATGGCATGACTCACATAACTGGAGAGCTGCAACAGATGGCTACAAGCTCTTCAGAAGAGACAGGAGAGGGAGAAGAGGTGGAGGGATGGCTCTGTATATCAGGGAGGCTCTTGACACTATTGAACTTGAGGTCAGTGACGATAAGGTCGAGTGCCCACAGGTAAGAATCAGGGGGAAGGCCAACAAGGCCGATGTCTTGGTGGGAGTCTGTTATAGACCCATGATTTGATCCCCAGCAGCCACAGGGTAGCAGGCAGGCCTGCCTGTCCTAGGGACTGACAGAACAGACACATGCAAGTCCATATTTCCTGGATGAAAAGCAAGTAATAGTTCTGTGGCTCCAGGCAAATTGAGGTTCAGTGTAATGAGGAAAGCTCATAACAGCACCTGGAAGTCAGTCCTCTCTACTGTTCTGAGTGCTGTACAATCCTTAGCATGGAACCTAATTTATTAAGCAGCATTTTAGTCTGATTTCTTCAGAGAACAGTTGAATAAACATGCTAAAGCATGTAACTCTTACATGCAAAGGGATGTAAATTCTTTCATATGACTTTTACCCAGGATCTGAATCACTAAGTACCACAGTTTATCTCTTGCGACACCAAAATCAACAAAACTGATAGATCCCAACATAGAAAAGGGTGAGGCTAAGCAAGCTGTAGGCTTCTGGGCAAGTCCGAAGAGGGTACCTGGTTAATCTTTGCAGCTGCATGTCAAGAGAAATGTTGGTTTGTGAATCAGCAGGTGCATGAACCTGCCTCACCACTCTTGCCTCTCCTTAGAGACACAGCTCTCATGTCAAAGATAATCTAGTCTTACGAGTCAAAGTGAAAGGAAGGATGGTTTGTCAAAAGCAAATGAGAATAGGAGAGATGAAAGGGATTCAAGAGCTCAGATTTAGATCCAAGTTTAATGTTGCTAAAAAACAGTAAGAAAGGATCAGAATAGACAGGGATAGCTTGTGAGTTTTATATCCGTTTCTTCCGCCTACGAAAATCAGTCTTAACAGTGAAACTACCAGGGTTTCACTTCAGTCATCCAAATCCAACATTTGCTCATTTATCCTGAAGCATCTGTAAAAAATGGGAAGAGGTTCAAGGGATGAAGAACATACCATGTGCTACAGGTCAGCATCTTAAGCCTTGGGTGCATTTGAAGCTAATCACCATCGGACAATTGCTTCGTAATGTATTATGAAATTAATTATCTGCAAACCCTGGGACTGAGCCCATTGGAAACATCACCCTGCAAGCAGGACCTACCAGCCCACCTGTTCATATTTTGTTGTAAGAGGGCAAGGAATGAAGACCTTCAGTCTCGACATCTACCTTCATTTCTGCATGGTCAGTCCTCAAGCACTGATTTTTCAAAGAAATAAATCACTGGAGAGTGAGATGCCACATACCAGCCCACACAGCCATCAGTGTGGCATCCCCAAAATATAAATATAAAGTAGTCTCAACAATTAAGAGGGTGGATAAGGGCTGCAATGATTAAATCACTTCTTGAACCTTCCAATGGCATGCTTGTTTACCCACATCTGAGCTCACAAATGTAGTGGGGAAGATAAATTTTAAGCAAGAAGTGAAAATAGGGAAAACAGTTTTCTTCCCAGCATGATAAAAGGCATTTTCATGGAAAAAGACATACAAAGCAGTTTTATTGTATGCAACAACAATAACAAGGTGCTTTAAGGACAGCACTATGAAATGCAATTTCTTTCAAATTAGGTGAGGTTATTTTCATCAGAAAAGTTCAGAGGCCTTACCCTCTATGAATGGAAAAGAAATCTGTAAGCAATTTAAAAGTAGTCTTTTTCTTAAGCAAAGAAAAACAAGATTTTTATGCATCAAAAGACACAAAACTGCCTACATAACAAAAAGTAAATGTTAAGTTTCTGTAACTTAAATTTCCAAGAATGCATCTTTGCTGTTGAAAGAAATTCCTCAAATCAAATTTCTTCTCCACATTAAAGGAAACAGACCAGGTTGAAACAAAATCTGGAATCAGACTGAGATTTGAGCTGAACAAAACTTGGAGGAGTGACTGTCTAATCCTTCTATGCCTCTTCCAAGACAAAAGGCTCATAGACTCAAACAGTATTGTATCAGAATGCAGGCAGATATCCTTTTGCAAGGTGACACATAAGCAGAAAAAAAAAAAAAATTAAATCCAGTAGGTTATCAGAATAAGAAAGTGCTGAGGTAGGAGAAATATTCCTCTCCCTCTACTCACATCCCTGAAATAAGGGTAGGGATCCCTCACAGTCCTGGTTACTAGCCCAAGGGCTTTCAGCCCTTTCTCAAGTTGAGCAGCCATCAGACAAACCTCTCTTAGGTCTTTAAACTCCCCTCCTGCAGCTGGGCTGGGCCAGCAGCTCCCTGCTGAAAGCAGCATCTCCACTTGCTGCATTTCTCATTAGCTGACTGCTTCACTTTGTCCACCAGAGCCTTCCTCCGTCTGAGCACACTAGGAAAGGAGCAATTTCTCCCTCTTTCTTTGCCAGGGAAAGTAAAATATGTCCAAGAGTGCAGCAGCTCCCAGGACATCATATACAGTTTCCCTTCCCTGTGCAGCAACGACTTAATATCACATACATTTAATATTATAATCAGATTTGCCTGATCAGCAATATATCTGTCATGCACCCTGACTGGCACTACTCCAAACACTAAGCACCCAACCTATTCCCTGAAATTTCACCTGAACTCAATGCCAGTTTGCATAATTGTCTAAATCAGAACCTTTCTTTCGTGTGTAATGAAGAAATGAAAAAATAGACACTGGTATCCTCTTTTCAGTAAGCATTCCCTGTCAGTTGACTGGAGAGGTCTGCTGTTCAGGAATTCCAGTTTTTGCAAGGTCTACGTACTCTATAAAGACTCTGCAGAGGTTATTCCACAAAGCAGAATCTGTCAGGAGCCACACTGCCTGTAGACATCACTTTGTACATATGAGTTGAAAGACCTCAAAGAGGTCAATAAAAAGAGCCAGCACAGTGTACTGCCCTGCAAAGACACTAGTTCAGGTCCCAGAAGTAAAACAGCTACCACAGCACCTGTTTGCATCTATCTCGGGGGGCAAGGAGGAAAACTCCTTACTGAGGGCAGGGTTTCATTCTGGAGACACCCGAGCTAGGCTCAAGGACCGCTGCACTGAGTTAGAGTGGACGTGCACTGTCTTCCCTTTTGATTTTAGCCCTCTAAAGCACACCCTGACCACAACAGCTAGGTTTTGTGAGGTTATAGAATCATTGAGCTGCTGAACATGGAAATATTCCTTTTTAATTACTCGTATTTTATTTGAAAGTGTGAGTGAAGCTACTACACCTCTGCTGGGAGCAAGGATTCACTTTCATAATGAAGATATGCAACCTATTTCTTTCTCATTTCCATGAGGATTTTCATGCAGTTTTCAAAAGTGTTAGTCCAAGGAAAACTTTTTAAAAAATAATTTCCTTGACTAAAAGCAAAAGACAAACCAAGTAATTCCAAGATATGAGATCTTACCAGAAACTCATACTTTTCACTAAGCTCCCTCTCTCTTCCCACTGCCAGAAATTTGTCAGTTACAGGTAAGAAAATTTATTGTTCATACTGGTGTTCTTGTCACTTTTTTCATTGCAGAAGAACAGCTAGCAGCAGAGAAAAGAAATAGCACCTAAAAATGAAAGTAGAACATATGCCTGAACTTCAATATACCACCTTGTGTCCAGTTTCCCAGAAATGAATGTCTTGATCTCAAGATCCCTTCAAAAAACTTTAAATATCCAAGATTTCAGCTATTGCTGCAATCTAAAAACTTCATTAAAACTTCACTTGCTATTGCAAAACTTGAATTCTAGAAGCAGTTGCAAGATAATGATCATGGCAAAGGGTATAACTAAGTTCATTACATATTTCCAAGACAAATTCAGTTCTCTCAGTGAATTTGAATTAAGATATATGACCTCATGAAGCTGATAATCTATTGAAAAATTTGAATACAGAGAAAGAGGGGAAGGAAATGAGCGTGTTAGAAATAGGACAATGAACTATACAGTCATAAAAGCACTTCAAATTATGCCATCGTTTGTTTCTACCACACTGAGAGTTGGTTGCTTTACTTGGTCAACTATAAAGATGCTCTAGATCAGTGGCTCCCAAAGTGGAGGGTATGCACCCCAGGGACTGTGCAAGAAAATCCAGTGGTGTGCAGAGAAAAACTTTGTACACTTAATAAATAAAATAAAAGTATTTTTAAAAATAGGATTGTTTCTTCTTTACCTTATCTTTTTCCCTATTTCTGTGTATGTTTTATGATGCCCATAATATTTTAGCAGAGTAGTGCATGTGTATAATTTATAATACATACATTTTTTCCCTGTTACAGACATGCAATCAAAAAAGTTTGAGGAGCTGCTCTAAATAGTTCATCCAACCAAGAGTAACAATCTTAACATCTGTAAAGTATTTATTCTATTCTCAAACATCCAGAACTACCACAATTTTCTGTTCCATCTCCAAGCTGTTCCAAACCACAAACAATTCAATAATAGTACCATTTAAACACATCTAGCTATAGCACAACCAAATCCTAGCACATGTTCAGTCTTCTCATTGTTTCTTTATAACCTCTGAACTGAGATAATCCATTTTCAAGTACTTGAGGAAAATGACGGTTTCTGTTATAGTCCTCAAACTGGTTAGATCAAGGCAGTGGCTTTCCATGGATATTGAATGAAAAAGGGGGATATTTCTAAAGCTTATACGCAGCCATCATCACTCTACCACGGCAGAGCAAGTTTCTTAAATTGTTAGATTTCAGCCTGTCTTTAGCTGAGGCAAATCTCTTACTGCTTCATCCTTTAAAAAAAATAAAAAAGCTTTTATCAATATACATAGAGAACTTCAAGATTCTGAAAATACTACCTCCAAAGCAGTTATTTTCTGCTCAGCTTTATTTCATCATTTATTATGCCTTTACTTTTAGTATTTTTAGAGCCATACCAATAAGCGGAGAACAGAGGATGGCTTCTGTCAACCAAAAAAAAAAAAAAAATCCCAGTGCTGGGGTTCAATATTTGGTACTGCTTTAAAGGGAAATGCATCCACAGTAACACTCCAAAACACCGTCCTACGGTGCTCCAAGCCTACACCAGCCCTTTGATCGACGCATCTTCATGGGGTTTTGGTGGGTTTTTGGGATGTTGTTCAGGGTTTTTAAGCCTTTTGTAAGGGCAGAGAGCCTTTGCAGTGCATGAGCACATGGCACTGGCCGTGCCACACACAGCTGACCCAGCCTCCGCAGCAGGGGAAGCTCTAGCCCAGATGTCACCTGGTTAGCCCAGAATAGCTAGTCTAAACCTACCCTCTTTCACTTTAAAGCCACTCCCCCTTGTCAGGACACAACATGCCCTTGTCAAAAATCCATCTCCACATCACTTGCAGCCCCTTCAGGTACTGGAAGGTCTCCCCAGAGCCTTCTCTTCTCCAGGCTGAAAAGTTCCATCTCTTTCAGTCTGTCATGGATGGAGGAAAAAACCTCCACCTAAACAAGGGCTTATAGGACAAGGGGAAATGGCCTCCAGTTGCTCCAGGAGAGGTTTAGATTGGGTATTAGGAAAGAGTTCTTCACTGAAATGGTGGTCAGGCATTTGAACAGTCTGCCCAGGGAAGTGGTGGAATCATCATCCCTGGAAGGGCTCAGAAATGTGTATATGTGACACTTGGGGGCATGTGGATTAGTGGTGGATGGCAGCTTTCCTGGAGGTCTCCTTCGCCTGTATTACTCAGCACCTGCTCACCTTTTGCTGTTTAAAAAGGAAAACAGAAGTTGATAAAGTGTCCCCAGGCAGTGTTCCTGTGCCACCCAAGTGTTCCTCTGTGACTGCAAAGATCCTTCAATAAATTGTCAAGAAATGATGTGGCTGTGTAAAGAGCTGTTTGTCCCTACATCTAATTTTAAATGGACATACATGCCACTATCTTTCAGCTCAGCCTACCATTTGGCCTTTCATGTTCTCCTTTAAGCCACTGGGAATTCAAAGCTATTTCAAAGCATAATTACAGCAATCTGCATATAAAAGGCTATGTGTCCTACAGAGGGTTCAGCTGCATTTAAAAATTTCCAACCTCTTCCATTGAAGAAAATACTAGGAGTTAATCCCACAACTAGGATTAAGTAAAGTTACTATATTTTTCACCTGATGTGAACAGTCTATGGATTCATAAAGCTACCAGAAAATTGTCTAAGCCACTGCACTAAGTCAGTCTGAGTACATAAAAAAATTGTAGCTGCTACAAGGGAGCTGTGACTTTAAAGCTTGCTGCAGGCTTGGGTGCTCAGCCAGGGTCCCTTGTAAAACCCAAAAATGAATGGTGTAACATTGCTTGGGCCTGACGGTATCATATCACACTACTATTTCACAAAATCAAGATACAGGAATTGTAGCCACAAATGCTATACATGCTGCATCACAGAAATCAGTTTTTTTAATAATGTTCCTTACACTGAACATGCAGAGTTAATCTCACGGAACGTATAAAAACGCTAAAAGTCGTTCGAGTGTTTTTGATTTACCGTACTCGGTTTATGTACTCATCTTAAAATCTCTCTGATAGTTAGAAATATTTATTATTTTAAATTTAAAGTTGGGCTGCAAAGGGTTGCAGGACTTGAGGAGCATGACGATAAATTAAAATTGAAATATCTGTAACATTAACCATGAGTGCTGGTAGTACCAATTTTCTGGGATTATTTTCCAGATGTGGTTTACCTACCACACAGCTTGTCCTTCTCCAACTCTCTAACTTTCCTATGTGTTTTGGGAATTAAATTTCTGGGATTATGTTTCAGAGGTGGTTTCCCTACCACATAGCTTTTTCTTCTCTGTAATTTTCCAGTCTCCTTCCCCATCCCTGCTACCGAACTGTCATCAAACTCTCCTTCGTGCCAGTCACTTTTCAGTTCTCCTTAGGATCACACTCCTTCATCACCTTCCTTTTTCTTCATAAGTTTGGACAGTCTGTAGAGATTGTTTTCAAAGGAGAGTAAAGGTGCTGGGAAAGCAGCTCCAGCAGAGCTGCCTTTTGCCTCCCCCACTCCCTTCTGCAAAAGCAGCCAGCCATTCCACCCTCCCTAAGTCATACTGCAGACAAACGCATGCCTTTCTCTTTTTCTAGGAAGAGCCTGGTAATCAATGTTTGGCTGAGAAGAGCATCACAAAAAGTTAAAACCAATAATATGAATGATACCAAAGATTCAAGAACTTTCATCCTGGGTATTCAGAAGTGCAGAGATTTATGACTTTTCTATAAAGTTATATTATGAAGAGACTGGAACACAAGATTTCATTTTAAAAATGGAAACGATACCATAACAACTTAGAGAAATCAGTAAAAAAAGCAGGAACAGTACAACTAAAATTTCAGTATTTATAGCTGCTTAGAAATAAAGGGCATGTCTGTTAATCTTTACCAACTTTGGTTTTTGTTTTCTTTGAGAAAGATATTGAATTGATTTCTAAATTGTAAGAAAGATTTTTCAATACAGGTTCAGTTCTGATTAAATTTTTCTAGGCCAAACAGCAGTAGTGAAAATAATAACAATGCTGCTTTACTCATGAACAAACTTTAAAACATGCCTTTGATTGTAGGCAGTTCCAATGTGAGCATGTATTGATAAATAAGTGTAGTGGGTTGACCCTGGCTGGATGCCAGGCACCCACAGGAGCCACTCCATCACTCCTCTCTGCAGTTGGTCAGGGGAGAAAAAGTATGTGAAGGGTTCATGGTTTGAGACAAGAACTGGGAGACATCACACACCAAATGTTGTCCCAGGCAAGACAGGCTCGAATTTGGAATATTAATTGAATCTATTACTAACAAAATCAGAGCAGCATAATGAAAAGTAAACTCTTAAAAACACCTTCCCACTACCCTTCCCTCCTTCCCAGCTCTACCTCCTCCTCTGCAGCTGAGCAGAGAGAAGGGGGAGGGAGTTTAAGGTCATTTTATCACACGTTGTTTCTGCTTCTGCTCAAGGAGAGGAATCCTTCCTCTGCTCCAAAATAGGGTCTCTCCCACAGGAGACAATTCTCCATGAACTTCTCCAGCATCAGTCCAACCAACAGTTCTCTGTGAACTGCTCACACATTGGGCTCACTCTTCCACAGGGTGCAGTCCTTCAAGCACGGCCTTCTCCAGTGTGTGTCACAAGTCCTACCAAGAAACCTGCTCTAGCATGGGTTCCTCTCTCCAGGGGTCTGCAGGTCCTCGCCAAGACCCTGCTCCAGCATGGGTCATCATGGGTCTCCAGGGGCTGCAGGTGAATCTCTGCATCCCCGTGGATTTCCATGGGCTGCAGAAACACAGCTGCTTCACCATGGGCTGCATCATGAGGCTGCAGGGGAATCCCAGCTCTGGTGCCTGCAGCATGTCCTGTGCCTCCTCCACTGACCTGGGTGTCTGCAGAGTTGTTCCTCTCGTGTGTTCTCACCCCGCTTTTCTCTGGCCACCATTACAACTGTGCAACAACTTTTTTTTTGCCCTTTCTTCTTAAATCTATTATCACAGAGGTGTTACCACAATTTCTAATTGGCCCAGCCTTGACCAGTGGCACAACCATCTTGTAGCCAGCTGGCATTGGCTCTGCCGGACATGGAGGAAGCTTCCAGCAGCTTCTCACAGAAGCTACCGCTGTAGGCCTCCCCTCCTCCCCCTACCCCACTACCAAAACCTGGCCACACTAACCCAATACAACATGTCTTACAAAAAATAAAATGCTGGCAAAATGATTACAAGTAGGAGGAAGGGATTTCTCAAAAGATTATGACAGGCACCATTCAGTCCTGATTAAAAGTGTTTTCTTGCTTGTTATTTGCAAATGCCATAATTTCCCTTTATTTTAGAATCCCGTATATTTTTTAAAAAATTAATAACTTCGGGCTTTTAGCATGGAGACATTGAAGCATATGGTAATCCCAGTCCCAAACACTAAAATGTTCCTGTCTGTGCCAACTCTTAATTACCAGCTCATTAACACTCAGGTGTCAATTGCTGATGGCAAAGGCAGTACTCAGTTGGCCTGGTTTCTGTCATGCACAATGTAATTAAATTGACCTCTGCAAAAGGAGCCCTGTAGTTGCCTGATACCACTTGGACACCCATTGCCGCACTAATCACAATCGTGTAATTTAGTGAATCACAGAGTGTAATGAGGGAAAGACTCTGGAGAGTACCAAATTGTACTTGCATATGTAATAATGACTTTAAGGACAATTAGGGAAATAGATGCTGCTCTGTTTTCTTCCAAGCTAATAATGAACTGCAGTAACTGCTTGAATTTCTGTTGTTGACTTAAAACTTTAGCTGCTATTTTCTATTTTAAAATAATGGTTAGAAGTAACTAAAATGTTAAAAAAAGACATTAAATTTTCTGCTGCTTTTGGTTGGGGTAGAGTTAGTTTTCTTCATAGTAGCTGGTATGGAGATGTGTTTTTGGATTTCTGCTGTGAACAGCATTGATAATTCAGGGACGTTTTTGTTATTGATGAGCAATGCTTACACAGAGATGGACAATGCTTACTGAGATGGACAAGTCACTTCTATGGTAAGGGCTCCAACTTTGGCACCAGCACCTGCGTGTGATTTGACCTTGAGTATTGTGTCGAGTTTTAGCCACCACAATATATATAAGAAATATATAAAGCTTTGTCCTGGTTCTGGCCAGGACGAGGTTAATTTTTGCAGCAGCCAGGAGTGGCCATGGCTAGGACCCTAAGGTTATTCTATACTACCCCCACAGGGGGCAGGGAGGAGGAGGAAAAGGGTCCCTTTCAGTCAGGCCAGTGGTGAAATGAGCAGTCAGGGTAGACCCCGGTTCTGCGTGGTGAACAATCACATGTGAATCATTCACCTCTCTTCTAACTCTGGTATCATTGTTTCTGTTATGTTTGGTTTTATTCCATTGCTGTTTCCAGTCAACTGTTCTTATTTAAATCCATGATCTTTACCTTTTGTTCCTCCACTTCTTCTCTCCATCCCTCCACAGGAGAAGGGAAGGGGGAGTGGGGAGTTAGCGAGAAGCCTGTGGTTTGGAGTGTTTCAGTGGGAACACTACAATGGGGAATACCATTGTTAAACCACGACAAGCTATGAGAAAGTGTCCAAAGAAGGGCTACGAAGATGGTGAAGAGTCTAGAGGGGAAGCTATATGAGGAGCAGCTGAAGTCACTTGGCTTATTCAGCCTGGAGGAGAGGAGGCTGAGGAGACTGCAGAAGAGGGGACCTCATAGCTGTCTACAGCATCCCCACAAGGGAAAGAGAAGGGGCAGGCACTGATGTCTTCTCTCTGGTGACCAGTGACAGGATGGTTGCAACCCACCTCTGAGGCAGGGCAACCAGGTTCCTTGTTAGAGGATCCCTTGGGTTGGATTAAAGCAAAATGATAAACAACAGATTTTATTAGAACAACTGCTTTGAAACTGTAACTGGGGAAAAAAAATGTAATGGATTGGAAAAGGGGTGTATAGCCATCCTGGGATGTATGGTCACACTGAAGGAGGAAATTGTAAAGGGAAAATTAGGGAAAGAGAGGTAGCAGAAGAGATAGAGCGATATCCCTACCCGTGGCCCCAGCAATGCATGGGTGATCATTGTTTGTGGTTGCAGGTCCATTTGGGGTGGGGATCAATGTTCACATCAAAAACTGGGGGTTTTATAAACATGGTTCTTCCAGTAAGCAGCCCAATACCTCCTCTGGGAGCAGTTCTGGGCATGCATCTTCTTGGGAGATTCTGGAAGTCTGGCAGCATCAAGGGGATGGGGGGATTGTGTGCGTGTCTGTATGTCCAGGTGTGCCTGGACAAAGCTTCTGAACAAAGCTCCTGAGTACACTTCCTGAGTTTTGAGGCTGCACAGTGCTGGCTCATGGTTTAAGAGGGAGACCGACATGAAAACACTGCTACACTGCAGGGTCTGTTTCTTAATGATGGTTTGAAAAACAGCTTGTTTAAAGCAAAGTTTAGCCATGAGGTCCAAGCGGTTTACTACAAGAACACCAGGGAATGGCATGAAACTGTCAGGGGAGGTTTACGCTGTTTCTGCACCCAGAGGTGGTGGGGGCCCTGGAAGAGGTTCCCCAGGGCAGTGGTCGCAGCATCAGGAGTTGACAGAGTTCAAGGGGTGTTTGGACAACATCCTCAGGCACATGGTGTGATTCTGGGGATGTCCTGTGCAGGGCCAGGAACTGGATTTAGATGATCCTTGTATGCCGCTTCCAACGCAGGATATTCTGTGATTCTGTGACCTGATTGATTTCTATGAACACAATTACTCAGTTCAGCCAAGATTTAAATAATGAAGTTTTCTCTGGCCAATATACACCTTCTGAACTCTTCAGAGAACTCTCTGCCTTAGGACTTAAGAAGATGAGGCTTTTCAGATTGAGTTTATTCTATTGAAGTTTTTGTGCCTAAATGAAGCCAACAACATTTGAAGTCTATGTAATCTTGACCTGCTTCTTGGCCAGGTAAGCAGCACTACCAGTCATTTCAGTGCTCCTTCAATTTCAGCTTTCCCTGATACAATTTTCTCTTTCCCTGTATTATTTAGCAGCTTAGTGCCATATCCTAATGGGGTCACCTAATGTTGATGTCTAAACTTGAATGGGATCAATCTAGGCTACGACATGCAACAATTCAAACTTGCAAAGTTCCAAAAGGTCAGACACACCTAAACTTAGGTATTTTGTCTTCATTAGTTCTGAAGGCTATGAGTCCCCAGACAGATCTCTGTTCTTCCACAAGTACTGAAATTCCAGAATTGATACTTTGGTGATGAAAAGCTCAAATTGTCAAACTTTTTTCATCCCTGCTTACCTTCTGTCACCAGGATATCTTTCCTAGACATCTTTTATGAAGTACAACTGAATTTCAGTACCACACAGCCTGGGTTCCCACTTCTCATTGTTGGGCATTTTCCCTTGTGGTCCTTTTTTGGTTGTCTAAATCCTGCTACCGACTTTAATAATTACCTCCTTAGAAGTGGGTATCCTATGTGCTATTTTTTTATTAATACTGATAAATAAAAATCTGATGTCCACAGCCAAGTATGGGTAAGAAAGGTTATTTTGTCTTTGTACTGATATATTGCATGCATTTCATTAATCAGCAAATCACACAATATAAAGCAGAATTTTTGTGATACATGTAACTTTTTTATATATAGTACAGAATGCCAAGTGTATTTTTATGGGGAAATTGGATGGTGTCAATTTGTAACACATGCTGAAATGTAAAAATTCAAGACTCTGCTGCAAGTATTTTGCATATAATAAAAATCTGCATCTTAGATCTTTCTTTTACACTGATACCAGTGGGATATCTGAGCCCTGGGCTTGTGTATGATCGATTCAGTCGTCACGGTGAATGGTTAAAAAACCACCACCAAAGAGTGCAAGCCATCTGATGAATAGTTACTGAACTGGGAGAAGAACAAAGGGACTTTTTAGTAAGTAAAAACTTTAGTTCCCTGAGAGTGAAGTAAATAGATTTGTTGACAACTTTATGCAAAACACATAGAAGGAGCAAAATAATTTCTAGAGATGTTACAAATCTAAAGAATAGATGAAAGGATTTTGTGTGATGATGTGTTTATTAAAGATTGTGAATTCTGGAGAAGTGATCCATCTAACAAAGAGAAAGCAATGCTGTGCAGAGATTAGGAACAAAAGGGAAGGATCCTTCTTGAAGAACGGCAGGCCATCAAGGAAAGATACTTCCCAGTGAAGTGCTAACAGATGTAACAGATGAGACTCCATCAGTTGAAAGTTACACAATCTACAAACAAGAGGAATTCAACATTGTTTCATGCATAAGCTCCTACCTGCAAAACAGTGCTCAGCATGGACTGCATAAATACACAGCGAAGGGAGGCAGAAAAATTCACGGTACCCTCCCAGCAGACATCTGTAAATGTGTCTTGTGTTTGTTGAACAAAGGAAGCTTAATGCTGAAATAAAGATGATGGAAAGGCTGCATCCGTACTTGTAGGAGAAAGGAAGTCAGGCTCTTATTTAATGTACTAACTTGCTTTTGAGAAACATTGAATATTCCTGGCACCTTTTGACCTGTGGCTGCTCAGAAATTTTTTAAATCATTGTTTGGAGACAATGCCCCGGTTCCAGCCAGGGCAGGGTTAATTTTTGCAGTAGCCAGGGCTGGGGCATGGCCAGGACCCAGAGGTTACTCTATAGTACCTAAAGTAATTTTCTGGGAACAGGGAAAGATCTTCCTTACAGTTTGGGGTAGCATGGGTACCCGTTGGGTATTGTCAGGCTCCACATGGTATAGTGGTGAGCATTTGCATGTGACTCTCTCACTCCCCTTGCACACTTTTTTTACTTATATTGTTGCTGTTACTGTTGATTTTCTTATTTCATTGTTTTTTCAAGTAAATTGTTCTTATCACAACCTGTGATCTTTTCCTTTTGTGCCTCCAGATGTCCTCTCCACCCTGCTGCAGGGGGAGAGGGAGAGGGAGGGCCAGATGAGAGGGAGAGGGAATGAGCAGCGCATGGTTTGGAGTGGTTTCAGTGAGAACACTAAATTGGAGAATACCACCCCTAAACCATGACAGCCATGAAGTAGTTTTTGGTAAAAATTACTTTCAACAGCTGATTTCTTTTTGTCTGTGAGTTGTGATGGAGCCAATCTTCAGCCTGAGTACAGACCAAGGGACAGTGCTCCCCAGGTCATTCAAAGAAAAGTAACCAAACAGAGGCTCCATGCTGAAGTCCCAGTGAGGTGAGCTCACTGTGCTAAGAAGCAGACAGTGTTATGTCCCAAGCAGCAGAGCTAGCTGCAACCTTCTGAGAGCCCAAACTTTTGCTTATTGTTGTAGCTACTGCATGACATAAGCAGACATAAACAAACCTCATAGAAATGCCTGATGTTTAAAAGTGTTTTCCATTCAGTTTCTGAGAGGCAATACACAATACCGATGCAGACAGAAGTAGTGAGATACGTACACAGAACTTGCCCCATATTCCTCGAATTACATTTTTTAGTTATTTATTCACCACCTGTACTGTCCATACCACTCTGTTTCTACTTTGTTTTGCCTTCTTCCCTTAAGGAAGCAAGCCCTAATTTTTGTCTGTGTATGTTTATCCCCTCCAACGCGGACTACCACACTTTCTGATCATGACAGCTGCTGGTGATTTAACATACAAATGGCAGCTAGAAATCAGCAGGCCACAGGGTGTCATTTTTTATGCTATTTTATCTTTGATTCTGCCCAGTTTGAGGGCAATAAAGAGAAGGATGGTACTGATATAATTCAAGGTGATAAGCAGATCCTTCTGACTTGAATGGGCTTCTTGTGATCTTCCATATTATTTAAGGGTTCAAAGCCGACTGAGGTTTTGATCTTTTAGGAAAGACATTTTCTCCCAATTTAGCTCCTGTGTATTGAAAAAAATGTAGGCAGAATACAACAGGGTGTTAAAATACAAGATCAATCCAGAGAGGTATTCTCATCAGCATCAAGACAGAACAGTCTCTGTTGCTCTCTGCTTTCTTGTTTGAAAGCCCTAAGGGAACACACATCCTGGGAATAGGGTGGGAGAAGAGAGAGATTTTTACTTCTAATAATATAGTGTGGAAGCAGTGTAGTCTGGATGGCTGATGACAAACTGACAAACTTCTGGTATAATCAGCTTATCTCAAGAATGCAGAGTTATTAATTCAGATATCTTTTTATATTAGCTCATTTCTTCTTCCCTAAGCTGTGAGCTCTGTGCTATGACTTTGAAAGGGACAACCCCATACCTCACTTTTTAATTCAGTTTGCATTCATTGATTATTTATGTTTATTCATTCAACTATAAAATTGTAGTTCTGCGTAAATATTTGGTATTTTGATTAACGAGTCAGTTTGCCCTCTTTACAATGGACCTGTCAGGGCAAGATGTTGAATTGTAGTAGGCTAAGAACTTACTTTTATGCTCCTTGGTTTGTTTAGATGAAACTGGAATTGAAGTAGGACTTTACCTGCATGCCAACAAGTGCACAAAACTCTTCAAATGAATTTTTTCATAAGTCTCTCATTGTTTTACTTGTTCAAGGTACTTGGTCAGGCCAATTTAAGTGTCTCAGAGGGTGGTGAAATTGGGGAAAGAGGGAGAGAGAGACCTACTATAGGTCTGCAAAGTTTTTCTTTGTAAGAGTGAGCCAAGACCAAGAAAATAAAACAAACACCTTGAGTAACATTAGTGACAACATACACACAGGAAATGTTCTTGTCTGATTTATTTGAAAGAACTGTTGTTTTTCAATCTAAGTACTCTAGTATTTCATAATGACATAACATCAAGGAAATAAAATTGTAAGAATAAAACTGCATCTCAAAATGGAATATTCTTTCTCCACCGTGTTTGGAATCTCTCTTTTACAATGGAGGCATATAGTGCCTGCTTTATTACAGTCTCTCAGAACAGGTTAGGTCAACCTGTATTGGTACTGGCATTCAAAGTGCTGATCCTGCAGCAAGGCAAGAGAATTGGGAACTTCCTCAGGGTGCATGGGGGATGGGGGCTCACCAGGGGTGGCAGGACAAGGTCTATCCCACTCTCCCAAGCAGAGAGCAGGTGGACACAGCCCCAGACTTGGCCACTGAGCACCTCCCTGGGGACCAGACTGGGCCAAGGAAGGGCTGAAACACTTGCCCATGGGTAGATGTCAGCAACAGGCCTGGTGAGGAGAGCCACGGCAAGTGGCAGCCTCGGGAAGTCTGAGGCCATCAAAGTAGTCCATGGGAATCTGAGGGGTGGGCAAATCCTCTTTTTTCTGCCAGCAGTTCTGTAAGCCACATTCTTACTTTTTGTCTTCTCTGTGTCTTTGCAGTTTATGATGCTGGTGTGCAGGCACTTATTCCAGGGAAACAGCAAAGTATTTTTTCCCAACTCCACTGGTATGGTAATTTTGTTGTCATCAACAGGATGATTCAGGAAAGACCTTTATTCAGTTTTCAACATCTGCCTAGTAAATACCAGGTAAGTCCCTCCCAGCAATGTATTCTCTTAGTGTAGGATTTTTAGACTGCCCTTACCACGATTATGTCCAAATACTTTCTGGTAAGACATTCATCTACATGACCAGCATGTCAGGGGTTGTTTGTTGTCTTGATCTCTCCCTTTGGCAGGAGAGAAAGCTCTCTGATGTACACCTACAGCCACTCTCTGTGTCATCTACAAACACCTACTGAGCAAAACTTTTTATGCAGTACTGAACAGTCACTGAAGAGCAAGCAAATTAGTCTGTATTTAATCAGTGGTAAGCCATGGGAGGTGGCAAATGTGCCTAGCTCCTGCACCAAGAGATGTTTAAATGCTCTTGTAAACTGCAACAAGGAAAAGGAGATAACCCTCCATCTTGCTGTTTAGAAATTCTTCTAAGCTGGATGTGCATGCAGAAATTATGTGAGGTGGAAAGAACTGAATACAGATTTCTCACATGCTGATAAAATATTCCAAAAGTCATGCCATATGCCCAGGAAATCTTAGGTATCTAGTCTTTAACATCTTAACAAACATCTTAACTAAACAGGTTCCTATTTTTAGGTGTTTGCAGAAAACATGTTGTGAACAGAAAACTACCAGACAAAGAAATGCTGATAGAGGCCCTTTTTATGCCATATGATTGTAGTATTTGCTCATAGTCTTGGCTGCTGAGGACAAATTCTTCTTTAATATGATGGGATCTAAACCCAATTTCCTTTTCCCAACCCTCCCTAATCATCAAATCCAAAAGGATTTAGGCTCTGAGTGGAAAGATGAAGAGCTCTTCATTTTTCTCTTTGAAGCTGGCCTGTTTTGAAAAGAATAATTATATATTCTTTTGACAGAGAGACCAAGGGCACCAAATTGCATATTGCTCTCTAGACTGCTAGTTAGCTCATTAACCTGGATGTGGGAGAGCTCAGTATGGTAGCACCCATGTGATTTTACATTATTTTTTTGCATAATCACTGTTGTGGTGCTTTATTTCTCTTATTATTTTGAATTAGGAACTAGGTTCTGTTCCCACCTCTACAGTAAACTACAGTGTGAAGTTCCTCAGCTATGCTCCAGGAAAATAAGGATAGAGATGCAGGCATCTGTCATAACACTGGAGTATATTTTGGTTACTACTAAAGGATATAAAAGCGCACAGAACAGCAGTCAATAAATCTAGCTTTAAAAATCTATCTTAAAAAATTTATCAATAAATATCTATCTTTAAAATAAATATTTTTTCAATTTCCATAGATTTTCCAGTGCTGACAGTTATATTTGGCACGAGAACATATGATTTTTGGGTTTGTCTTTTTTTCTTTTTCCTCTGACGCTTTAGATCTGTGAATATTAGCAATGTGTTCAGTAAAGCTTTAGATTTAACCCTGTGAATGAAGAATTAAACACCTAAAAAGTTTGCATGCAAATAGTGATTTCCAGTTTACTCCAGATAGAAAGGAAACAGGAAAGCAATTTCCCCAGTTCAGTAAGTCAGCGTGCAGGCTTCAAATACTTTCTGTTATGCATTTCATGTCCTTATTCCTGAGCAGGGGTCGGTCTGGAAATTATTCATACAAAAACAAAAAGCTACTTGATTTTGCCTCATTCAGTTCCTAATTAAGGGGTACTTCTTAGATCAGACTTACTAAATAGAACAAAATTTTATTTCTTTAATAATAAAATTAAATTAATTCCCTGTGTTGTAAAACGGGAAGTGACAACAGGAATCAAAGTAGTGAAATTAAACCCAGGATTCTTAATCACAGTTTCTATATGATAAAGACTAATTGAACTCCATCTATAATTATAAAGCAAAATTTAAGTTAGAATGGTAAGTGTATTACTTAACTATTCATAGTGACAGGAGCCCTCAAAAGTAGCTGCCATAAATGGCCAAAAGCACAATGAAGTTTCATCCTTGAAAAAGCAGAGTTTGAAGCAGAATACATAATAATACATCTGGAAGTCTGTCTGTTAAATTTTCACAGTAGGATGAGGAATGTTCCAGAATGTTTGATTTTGGGGCCTCGGGGCTGGCTCTGGACCAGTGCAACCAAGGGTGACTCTGTCCTACGGGGGGTGTGGTGAGAGGTTCCCTGGCTTGTGGAATGACCCTGGTACCCTGCACTGAGCCTGATCCTGACCCCTATCCATGGGCCAACGGCCTGGCTCAGCCTCCCCTTATCCCTGTCCCCAAGGAGGTGCTGGATGCCAGGACTGCCCCCCTTCCATCCCCTGGAAATAGGTGGAAGGAAAATACGATACCTTACATCTATACCTCAGCCATTTTATTTCAATGTAGCTGTGATTGATCCAATGTAAATGTGTAATTGGAGTGCCAAGAAGCAGATTTATTTTTTGTTTTGGGGGTTTTGTTTGCTTGTTTGTTTAATTTTTAACAGATCGTTTCAAGCAGCTCAGTGAGGTTTAATGATATTATTACAAGGTATATTGCATTTTTCCCCTAGATTATATTAATTACCTATCTTTTACTTCCAGCACACTGTCTCTCTTTCTTTGTTGACAGCTAGAATATAAATCAAACAGAGCCTCTCTCAAAAACTGAATGGCTGTGAGCTCCAAGGGCATTATTTAGCCTCATCTTCAGGGGGTTGAGCAGGAAAATATTTGCTTGCATTCATTTTTTTTTTTTTCAGATAGCATACACCACAACAAATATATTGCTCTCGTGGTGAAATCTTTCTCCTTTTGTGATATTTATGAACAAAACACTGTTTAAGTACCAATTAATGCTGTCTGTAAAACTAGGAAGAGCAGAGAACCTTCTCTCCCTTTCTCTCTGCCTTTTTCTTCTTCACATAGAAACAGTGCCACACCACTGCTTTTCCAGCAGCATCCCATAATGTTTCAGCTCTCAATAATTCTGATACCTGTTTAGAAAAGCTGTAGTGATGGGGATGGAATTACTAGGCAATTTTGACATCAGGCTTCATTTAGGTCTTTTTGCCATGTTATTCTCAACAAGTGGGAATACCCTCCCTCCACTGAGGTGAACGTACAAACCATTCGGAGGACTGCTTTTATACTCCAAGTATTTTAGACCAGAAAAGATGATAGAAAACATCTTTCAGTCTAGGTCTGAAAGGAGACAATGTTCTTAGGATCTGTTTGTTACCTTCCAGAGCAAAACTTTCTGAAACATTCATAAAGATGAGGTTCATATTTTCTTTGTTTGTTTTCCTCACATTTTCAACCAACAGCTAGGGCAGTGTAAGAATATTCTGCTCCAATGAATTTTTGGTTGTCTGAACTTCTGCATAATAAAAAACCTGAATCTATCTTTTCAGGACTGCATTTCTGTCTTTATCTTAATAGAAAACCTGAACATTTATATCACTTAGCTTCTTGTTTTATTTTGTTTTGAGATAAAATGATCAGAAATGTCTATTTTACACTGACACATCTGTGTCCAAACTTTCAAATTTCAAAACTGGATTGTGCAGCTTTTTAAAAACAAAGCTAGTAAAGTTTCCCTTTTTCTGATGTCAAATAATTTTATCGCAGGATACTCTTGCTTAAAAATGCATAAAGAAATAACAAAAACTTCCTTTCACTCTCCTTCAGATCACTGCAACTTGGGCCACTGCCTTTAATGGAATTAGGCTCTGATGCATATAAAATACAGCTCAGTTTTGCAACCTGAGTGTTTGGATCCAAGACTTCTAAAACTTAAGGTTGCTTTGGTTACATTCCTTTTATCATGTAGCTGTAAGGCTTTGTTACACAATACATTGCTCTCCAGTGTTAGTGCAAATCAAAGATGAGTTATCCAAAATATGCTACTAGGTTGAGCATCAGATGAACTTTAATCTTTGAAGTGCATGTATTTGAAAGCATTCTCTTCTCTCAAATGTTTGACTTAACTGTTTTTTTCCATATTGTATAACATAGATTAGTATTTCAGTATATATTCACCTATTGTCTAAGTCTCTCTTCAGCAGGAATGGTAAACATTGAACCCCGTTTGCAATTTTTGATATCTTCTGCTTGCCTAAAGTGGTTAACATCCAGAGAACACTTTATTCAGTGCTGATGCAGTGAACAAGAAAGCTTTAGCACAGCATCTTTCATCTTGACTCAGCAAAATTTCCAGCAGTTGCATTTATACAGTTTTTTGACAGGATGCTTCCTAAGTGAAGTGTTTGCCTTCTGGAAAACTACACCCACAGAGATTTGATTTTTTTTTATGTCTGTCAATATCATGAACTTTATTAACAAATTCAAATTCAAAAACAATTTCAGTTCAAGAAATCTGTCCAAGTTAGTTCTTGCTTATTTCTTACATATGAGGATATCTACAAAAACACAGATGCTCAACAATGGATTGTAATGGCTGCGTATATTTGTTTATATATATATATGTATCCATTTCTTAGAGACAAAAGAAAATGAAGGAGCTCTTTAAGAAGAATTTGATCTCTGATGTAGGGATCAGAGCAAAGGATTTAAGTCACAGTTTCAGAATTTGTCATAGCACAATATTATAATAAAGTCCTACTGGCTGCCTTTTACATGACTGCAAATAGAATAGAATAAACAACCTTCTATCCTTTATAGACATCTGATGCCAATTTTTTGCAATCAAATTGCAATAACTAAATGTGTATCAAAGATTCTTATTTTGGCCCCTACACCTTTGTACAGGTTTTAATCCACAAGTCCAAATGCCGTAAAACTCAAGACTTGAACATGGAACAGTGGCAGGAGATGATCGGCTTTCTCCAGGTAAGACATACAAATATTTAACAGCCTTGCAAAATTGCAATTGCAATTTATCAGCCTAGGAAGACTATCTATTTTTCCACCCTTTACCCTGAGGAATGATATTACCTTAAAAAAGAATGAAAAAAACCCCTTTCTATAAACAGGTAACATTTTGGAAGTAAAAAAATGAGTAGTATGCTTGCTTGTGGGTGTAACACATGAAAAAGGGGCTGAATTTAATTCTTGAATGCAAAACTCCATTCTACACTAAGGAACAAGTCTAGTTTTGTAGTACCCTACATGTGGTTCTACCCTTCTGTTTACATTTACTGATGGGAGCTGTAAGAAAAATCCCATGGCAACCTCCCAGAATTTGAACTATAGTTACACACACACACACACACGCACACACACACACTCATAGGTATCTCCCCTACTACTGTACAGAGGCTATAATGAAGGAATCTTTACGAATTGTATTTATCTGTGTATTTTCATCTCACCTAATCTGGCAACAACACTAAGGAAAAATCACTACACCTTGCTCCAGTAATTTAAGAATATGTCCATGGAAATACCTTCCCTCAATAGGTATGTTAGCAAAAACTCGCTTTAAAAATTTGGAATTTTATTTCAAGTAGTGAAATGTTTTAGTATTTCTAAGTTTTGGAAGAATCCATCCAGAAGAAACTGAAGTCTGATTTTGAAGAATTTGAATAGGCAAGCTGCTTAGAAATCCATTGCTAAATATCTCAATCAGGAATTGGGAAAAAAAAAAAGATTCCCTGATTCCATATTGTTATCTTTTATAAGACACTGTCTTCTCTGCTTGAACACTAATTTGCTCCAAAGACAGTTCTTCTCACAGGCAGCTTGTTCTATTATGCTCGTAAATTGTAAATTTAAACATTAAATATTGCTTCAAAGAACTAATTGAAGGATAGAACATTCTTATCCCTACAGCTGTGTACAGATTAACTCCTGCAAAGCTTATCATGCCCCACTAGGAACACTGCAGAACAACAGGACTGAGAGCCTTCTCTGTGCTTTTCCTCTGAGGCAAGTTTAAGTACACATATATCATCCCTTACAGGTGTTTCTGGAACTGTCCTTGAAAACCTTTAATGAAGGAGATTTCAAAATCTTCCTTATCTCAGTTTTATGGGTATCAATCTTTCCCTTTAATATCCAACCTAAATACTTCCTGATTACTTCAGTCCACTGTTGGGTCCAATATGCAAATGAGAGTCCTTTGACATTTGCATCACATGTGCTCAGAGGAAGAGGCAAACACACAAGGTGATGTTTGAAGGCATTTACACACCTGTCCGTGCAGACAGGCACCCAGTAGCACGACGGAACACATGGGAGATGCTGAACAGGGCAATTTCAATGGCAGGTGGCCAGATGCCCACTAAAACAAAGAAACAGGACAATTTGAGCCTCTGTACTGCCCAATTTGCCCTTCTCTTGGGACAGCAGCTGTGTACTGGGTTTTAATGTGTCCCAAAGCTCGTGCCAGCATATGTTAGCATAACAAAATTCACAGTGAGCAAGGGAAATCAGCAAAAGCTACAGCTTTATCTCAAGAGCTCAGGCTGTAGTACTTCAAATCTTCCTTTCACTTGACAGTTCTGCATCCTGCCATGACTCCCTCTAGGACTCTCCCAGTGAACTCAGAAGGATTTCTGTACATATATGGACCAATGCCAATGGTATTTAACATTTAATAAAAATAAAAAAAGATGAAAAATCTGTATGTATATCACACTTGATGGAAAGAGTTCAGTTTTGGAAATGAATGACAGGACATGATATAGTTAATAATTTTTTCAGAAAAAAATGGCATGCAAAATGTAAAGGGAGCTTCATTAAATAGAAACACTTTGGCTGTTCATTAAATAGAAAATGAAACCATTTCCTTTTCCTCACAAAGACCGAAAACAACCATAATTTGCAATATATGTCTATATTGAAAAGTTACTTAGAAACAAATTAAAAACAGGTTTAAGAATGGCAAGGACTTTCTTGCTTTAAAAGCAGAAATAAGAATCTAATAATCTCCTTTAGATGAAATATTTGTCACAAATTCCATTACTTCACAAAATAAATGAAGCCTGTGGGCAACTAAAAGGTTTGCTACCTACAGCAGGAGGAACATTTCACCATTGTGTTTGCTCAAATCAATAGCTATTGAAGTTGTTTGGGGGATTTTTGGATTGGGTTTTGTGCAACATACATTTTTAAAAAGATCTCATAAACCAATTTGTCGTTATAGAAATGTGCTAGATGTGCACATTAAAGTGGTTTAATGAGCATATTTTTTTTGTTTGGAATATTAAATTAACAATTTCAGGGCCTAGTCTACTACGTTTAAAAGAACCTGTGGAATTTGATCAGGAATGTTGGATTCCCTGTATATATTTGGATCTACAGCAGGATGGTTTTCATACAAGTGATTTATATACTCCTATCTGACAGGACCTGTCATTATAGAGAACAAAAAAACCCAGAACCAACAAACAAAAAGAAGAAACACAAACTCTATTATGACATAGCAGTGGCTTCTCAGACATTCATCCCATGGTGGGGATAACAGAATTCCTATATAACGGCATGATCCAAATTCCACTGCAATCAATGAGACATTTTCTCTTGTTTTACTTAATACTGAATCACCAGTAGGAATTGGTTTAAATTTGGCTAGGCATTGGCTGATAACAAGGTGTGCTCTCATTAGTTCTCATTGTTTGATGTATTAAGGTACAGTGGGGGAAAAAATCACAGCACAAAAAAAAAAGAAAAAAAATTTTACTAGATTTTTACATTTAGTAAATGGTACTTAAACTCCATGGACATGAAAGTAGTTTTAAACTTTACCTTCGAAATTTTACTTTTTTCAATATTTCATAGAAAAGAAGTGCTCTAAGATACTGTTCCAGACCACAGAATTATTACAGAACATAAAGATTATATGCAAGGGCTTAATCCTTTTCCCAACAAAGATGGTGGCCAACACCATTTTAACTCCAATGGGAGAGGGGTCAGCTGAGAATGTGCCATGTTCCTAATCAGAAATCTCCTTTGTGTAAAAGAGTCTGGCATATACTTTGCCTTTGTAATTTGAATTCTATCAACAACTATTCCTAGCCACAAGAGAAATATTTTTAGGCAATATATTTGTATAGTTTCACAAAACTATGTCAAAGAGAGATGTGTGGGTGTTTGTGTGTGTGTGTATGTATGTATGTATACATATTTATGAGCTTGGGATGATTTTCTTAAAATACTTAACTTCACTTACATTATATCTTACATTGCAAAATGTACAGACACCCAGTGTTCTTTTTAACAACATATACAGGTGAATTTATAGAGCCTTATAAAAGATTTCGTGATTCCAAATTAAAAACCATAGAAACATAATCAAAATAATGGAGAGTGATTTATACCTCTGATAGTACATAACGCTCATTCGGGTAATATTGACAGCTGCATCTTTGGCATTGAAAATTCCTTACAACTTTTTAGACAAAATGTTGTTGCTTACAGCTTTTTTTTTTTTTTTTAAACAAGAAAAACAGGATTGACCAAAATACGAATTTTGGGGAAGTACTATTAAAGGTTTATTTTATTTTTGTTTTTAGCAAGGATAGCTTAGGAACCCTGAATCATCTTCTCACTTTAGTGTATGGTGTAGACTGTATGAATCCATTTAGAAATCAACTAAGTTGTACCACGTTTTTCGGAAAATTATATATAATATAATATATATATATTTTATATTTATTTAGAAGCTTTGAAATAGTACAGTAAACACTTTGCAACACGGTGTATAAACTACAGAAATGTCTTTGATAATTTTGTGGGTCTTCAGATTAACAACATTTTTATGACCCACAGGTGAAAAGAACATGATCACAATCTCTCTTGTAAAGTTGGAATAGTTTGGGAAACACTTGATCACACAAAAATAATATAAAACAGTCAAGTTTAAAACAGTGATATTGCATTTATAATGCACATCTCTTTTATCTGTACGATTGGCTTTTTGTGGTGAATATAAACATCTAAAGGGCTCAGTGACATTTTGGAGAGAGAAAGATATATAGTGCTGTAAACAGGCACACACTGATCAGAGAGGCAAGGTCAGTTGCCTCTGAAGTTTCTACAGTTCTACACATTTCAACTCATTTCTCAGGCCTGCTGAGAGCAATTAGGTCCTATTGTTGGCCAGGATGTCTCCAACAGCACACAAATCCTTCAGTTACACAGAACTGGATGGCCAAGATAATGAAGTTGAAAGTTGATGCTTTTTGTTGGTCGACTTTCTTTTGTGCAAATCATGCTGCTTCAGGTAAGTCCTGTAGAAGTGACTAGCATATCCTTTTCCGTGCTGCAGGAAAGAAAGAAAGACACTTCTGAGAGGAACAAAAAAGAAAAATCAGTCTCCAACAGTTCTTAGGTTTAGGATTTCTTAGAGGGTAGAGAAACAATCAAAACTTGTCACAAACTGTTGCTGAAAATTCCCTTTATAGCAAACAGTTTAATGTTGATTCACTTTTCAGAGAAAGCCTCTTTTTGAGGCTTGATACCCTGAATACCAAATTTCATAGGCTGTTTTATTATTCTGTCTAACATGCCATGGCAGATATTCCAATGTGCCTGTACAGAATCAGCATAAGGCAAATATTCAGACTTACAGGTTAAGTATTACTGGAATTTCACAGCCTAATTTTTCCCTAGTTCATCTCGTTATTTGAAGCAGGATCTAGAATTTCCCCAAAGATTCAGAAGCTGGTTTTCCTTCTCTTTCAAAGTGAACCATTATCCTCATTACCAAATGACCCTTTAGTCTAGTTTGACAGATGAAAAAATGGTGCATTAGTGCTACAATTCAAATTTCAGCATTTACTGTTAGGCTGAAAATTAACTCATGTTACACGGATGAAGAAGGTCAATGCATTAGCAAAGCCATATCCTAATCTACCAGCTGCAGTAGCTATATTTCCCCAAGACACTGGCTACTTTAACTGTAATTGGGAGCAAAAGTAACAAATGATTTGTACTATCATTCAGGAAGACCCCAGGTTAAATTCTGATCTCAGCCACACATTAGAACAACGAACTAACTCTCTTGCTCAAGTATTATAATTAGCATCAGCACCATTATTACCTGGTAAAGCTTGTAGTGATAAAATCAGGTGTTACCTTAGCTCCAAATCAACTAAATCCCTACCTGAAATTCAGTCTGCTTCTCTGCATGAAGTTTTACAACTGAAACAAAAATCTTAACTTTTGAATGAATCTTTGAATCAAGCCATCCATGTACAGGTTGATGCTTGCATGTTGACACATGAACACATCCAGTCTCCGTTCCATTTAACATAAATATACACATTATCCATACTTATTTCATAGATATATTCACTAGTAAAGGTATGAAATCTAGCTACTGTATCACTGGGAAGTTAAGATTCCTTACAGGAAAATGTTACCGTGACTGTTGTAGGTTTGTCTAAGCTAGCCAGTCTTGCTACAGGATGCACACAGGAAAATGTGAAAAACATGTCTGTATAAGCTATCTGTTCAACATACAGAAAACTGACAGATGTGTTGTTAAAATTAAACCATCTAAAAGATGATGTTTTCAGTGTTTTCAATTCTGTAGCAAATTAGTAGCAGAATTAGAATTTTTAAAAGCTTCTGCAAAATGTTTTTTAAACATTGGGTTTAAGATTAATGAGATCAGAACCTTCATGATGTTTTGATGCAGTACATGATCATATTAATCGAGTTTCTAGATATCTTTTAAAGTATCTTTCTTAATATTACAAGAAACAATCATTCCAATAATAGTAGTAACGATAACAAGACTTATATTGGACCTTTAAAACTTTTTTCCCAAAGCTCAGTAATAATTTCAGTTCTCTTGTAAATATTTAAGCATAGTCATCTAGATTGGTGCCTGCCTCTGAGGAACTCATGCTGCACTACAGACACAGTAGGACTTTGCTGGGAGAAAGATAAACAGAGATGCAGCTGGGGCGATCCCTGCTTTTATGCAGCACCACTGCCCCACTCCTGTCTGACACAGTGCCTTGGGGCTGTTGATGTTGATTTACCATCTTTCAGGTAAAACAGAGATTGAGTTACTGGTTGTGTCTGGCATCTTGACATGTAAATTGATGCATTTTCAAATTTTTAATCTTCAGCGTTAATATGCTTATATTACAAAACAGTCAGGCCCTTTTATAGCCATAACTAAATATTATGCATTAGGTTGCAGAATTACTGCAACTCTCCCCACCTACAAAAATTTTTGTCCCAAATCTTAAAATATCCTCTGCCAACACATAAAAAAGCATTGGATTTTAAAGGCAACTTTCATCTTCCGTGTTTGTTTGGCTTTTTTCTGGTTTTGCACAGAAACTTATGTGCAAGCAAATCTCTCCATGTCTATACCAATTTCCGTCTTTTTACAGATGGGGAATATAAACCAGAGAGGTTAAATGGAAAGGAGGATGGACTCAACTTAAAAAAGAGAGCAACAGAAGTTCTGACATCTGCTTTGAGTTCTGTGTGTGTGCATGCATGTGTGTTCATAAATAAACTTTTAAATAAGAAACAGTAAGCCTCTCTGTATCACAATTTCTCCATCTGTAAAATGGGAATAATATTGCTTACCTATCTCCTAGAGGTGCAGGAAGGTTTAAATCACTATTCTTTATAATCCACTTTGAGATCCAGAGATGGCAAGTGCTATAGAAATGGAAGTATCAGAGTCAGTGTAAGAGCTGGAACAAGAACACCATCATTTCTGGTGCCTAATATCTCCACTGAGATCACAGCTCTCTCTTTCATCCCTATTTTATCACCTGTTTCAAACTCTCAAACTAGTATGCAGGGAAGCTTCATGGCTGTGTGAGTATGGGTAGTCAAAAAAAGGCTTTATTAATAAGCAATTTCATAATTCTGACAATGTAATTATACTAATTGTACATATATTCTAATATTATTTGAGGTGAACAAGATGATTAAAGATTGGCACGCATTGCAATTAAAATTCTTAGGGTACAGGATTTATGGTGTACTGACTATTGATCCTTCCCTAAACAACGAAGATTTTGAGTGTTACAGTAAGAGCACTTAATGCATAAAATTTATATGGAATAAAATACAATAAAATACAATAACAATAAAATAAAATAAGACCTGGCAAAAATATATTAAGATTCATTTGTTGCTCAATACACCCTAACAAGCCTCCCATCCACAGCAAGCTAGTTTTGTGTAGACTGATAAGAGAAGACATAAAAAGACATTAGTGGTAGTTGAACAGAAAAAGAAATTAAAAACACTATCATAAGAAACAGGAAAGAGAGAGTAAATTATGCAGTGATAATTCCTAGCTCATGGATCAGAAACGAACTGAAAATACTGTAAAGTTCTTGTTTCTTTAATAAATCTTCCTTTCACCCTGTTGCAAACCATCCTGTTGCATCCAAACTTGGTGTTGGATTACTACTTTATGAGTACAGGTAGGAGTATCTCCTCTTTTGGCAAAGCCTAGAAGGGATTGTCTGTGCTTGGAACACCTTCAAACTCTCACAATCAAATTTTGTTCCAGCTTAGCAGTGGTAGCTAATCTAACAGGGACAGAGGAAGGGCCCAGTGCTTCCCTCCACAGCTGGCAACACAAGCAGAAAAAGAAAACACATGCTATACGTTTTATAACTATTGTCACTTTCCCTCTGGACTGTATTTAATAGCTCCATAAACACCTGCAGCATTACTTCTGGTCTTTACACAACTGCTGAGTCCCCCCAGAAGTGCCAACAGCCTAAAGATCCAAAGGAACTGCTAGATGATAAAATTTCCAAAGAGTATCAAATACCAGGCATGCTGTTGCTGTTGCAGATATACTCCTGATCCCCCTCCACTTAGGAGAAAGATGACCTAAACGCTTTTCTTTTAAACCAAAAAACTTATGCAACAGGAGAACAGGGGTAAAGCCAGTATGTAAACTCTTATCTTGTTTCAGACCTAGGTTCTTTAAGTTCAGACAATATCCAAGCAATATTTGCCTTCACATAGGCTTTCACATATGGGCTTTTATGCAAGCACTCCACTCACTGTCTTCTCTTGCGGGTCCCCTGTACAGACTGCATGCCTCACCATGCCACCCAGATGGAGCATTCACCACAGAGCACAGCAAATGATGAAGGAACAGAGGAGGCTGTGACTTCCTGCATTTCACTCAGAAACAGCCCCGCTATTCTGGCCTCACTTGCAGTGAACAATAATTTTAAAAGGAGTTAATTACCTCATATGCATTACGGCAAGGTTGGTTTTAAATTTACATTGTTAATTTTGACTGTCCTTATATTTTGATGGTCTGCCTTACAGTCTACATGTTAACTTTAGTAGATGAAACATGGCTCTTCACTGTGTCCCAGTAGCTTCACCAGAGCCAGTAGTGGATAATGCTAGTGACCAACCAACCAGGCTGCAAATTCAGCACCCCTGCTCCAACTCAGCCCAAGCAAATAGAGACAGAGACCTAAGCAGTGGTAGAATATATTCTGTATGAAATAACCTGGCTGTTCCACTTAACTTGGAGCTCAAGTTCAGATTATCAGCAACTATATTTTTTTGGAAAGAGGTCAACAAGTGAACGGGAGCTCCCTCACCCTTCGTAGTGGTGCATCCAGGTAAAGGGTGAGACACACGGCTGGGGCTGGGGCTGGGGGATGTAGGATGGGGATTACTCTGCTGCCACCCATGTTCTGTGGATAAAAAAGCATTCCAGTCACTGCAGGTGTCAATTCAGTATACTTTGCAATCCATAAAGTCTTTTTTTTTCTTTTAAAAATGATCTATTACTTACAGAAGTTTGCTAAAGCATTGCTAATAATCTTTTATGAATATTCCATTAATGGCATAATAAAAAGAGAGTGTCTTATCCAGTCCAATAAACTTTGGAACACAAACATAAAAATAGCACTTTACTCATATATCTTTTCCTCATGAGTTAGTTTAAGGGGAACATTTTTTCTTTTCTTTCAAGGCTTTAGTGAAGAGATTTTGTTCTTCAAGTCTATACATTCAGTAGAGAACTCTTGGATAAAACACCCTGCAGTCCAGATGCCCATGTTTCATTTTACACAATTAACGTGGGTTTTTAACTCTGCATTATATCAGATAGTTGGGGGAAAAGAAAAAAAAAAAAAAAGGAAGATGGAGCATACTTACTTTTGTAATTGAAAATATTGATAAATAATGAAATAAGATAGACTCTCCTCTAATGTCAGTGAGTCTGTTGGCTTTGGTGATCACTGTTTGTGTGCTTTAGGAGTGTGTCTGAAGAATCCTGAGGGCCACTTAAAGCTGTTAGGTGAGAATGAGACCATATTCTGCCTGTTGAATTCTGGCTTGTGACACAACAGGGAAGGCAGGAGAAGCTCATGCATGTGAACCTGTCAGTTGCCCCAGGGTAGAATTTGCCCCTAATAATGATATGGCATTCAGTATGGCTGAAATGTTCCTTCTGCCATCTGCAAAACCCAAGATAAAAATATTGTTTCTAAAATAAACCAACAGCATTTGGACTGATGGGTACAATTACCCAGATTTCATGTGAGACAAGAAAATCAATTGTGAGCACCAGGTCTTCAGGCTATGAATAAATTAAGAGTAGGCCAAAATGCAAAAGTTTGTATTGCTGTGCTGAAACTTTTCTGGAAACAGGCTTGATTTTAGCTAAATAAATAATCTCCACAAACCATTAAAATCTTTCCTTCCTTTGAGAGTATATCTTTACTTTTGGAACAAACATGATTATGCAAAAAAACCCTGTCTTTTATATAAAGAAAACTATATAACCACATATATTGTGCTTTTCTTCCTCCTTTCATTAAGTGCATACATTTCCATGTCTATATTCATTTAAATCAGTTCAAGAAAGAAGGATTCCCGACCATGCCAAAATTTGACAGTGCTGGATACTGCACTGACCATAATGCAGTAAACCTGACAAGCACTGTTACCTACTCCAGGAAAAAGGGGCAAGTGGTTTATCCTTTGCACTTAAGTACAAAACTGCCACTTTTCAAATGTGAACATCATGTTCTAGACCAACAAAAGATTATCATTATTTTTTGAAAAAAAGTATTGACCAAATTGCTGACTTACACATATTGCCACTTCTTTTAGCTTTTTTTTTGAGATTGGAAAATACATACTTAAAAGGTATTTAGGTATTTTTGATGTTTAGAACATGCAACTGTTTTCATACGGCAAGTGAGATGCCTGATACAAATGCTGACACATCATGACAGCCACTGAAATAATGTTTCTCTGGTACTATTGGGAGCTCTGAGATTTATATGCCACCTGGACTTAGCTAATCCTCTAGAAAACAAAAAAACAAAAAAACAAAAAAAAAAAGCTTTTCAGTTCTTAAGAACAACTACCCAAGTCCCAGTTCATTTAAGCAGTGACCTTAATCAACATGTGCTTTACATCAAGCACATGACTAAGAAGGATTGTCTTTTGAATCAAGCCCTGGATTTTGTCATCAATGTTCTGTTGCTCACAAGATACTTTTATGTGCATTTGATTTTCTGTTCTAAATGCAGAGAATTTTCTTTTCCACTCCCAGCAACAGCCCAGCAGCATAGCAGATGTCAGATTTGATTTATCTCTCGTTCTGATTATTTACTACCGAAACAATGCTTTTTAGTTACTACAACTCAGCACAGAAAGTACTAGGCTATATTCTATAATGTACTGTAAAATACTAAAAGACCATTTTTCCACAAGTTGCAATGGGAATAAAGCTTCTTTGTCTTTCTGTACTATTATAACCATATTATCTACCTGAAAACACTAAAGATAATACATGACATCACTATTAAAGTCACAGAACCATGGAATATTTAATTTTGCAAGAGTTCTTATAATTATGTACTGGGTTGACCTAATAAAAAACTCCCAAATTACTCCTGATGTATGTCAAAACTTACAGCACAGAGCATATTCCCCAAGAATATTTCCAAATTCTCCATCAACAACTTATTTTAATTACATACATGATCTAGTGCCAAATTCACATTTTTTACAATTCACTATAAGCTAATGATTTTGGTATTATCCTTAGTAAAACCAATATTTTATTCCTTTCTTTATTATTTTATAAAAATTGCTTGTGTGTTTATATGCAACAGTAATTTCTTCTCCTCAATCTTCTTTTCTTTTTAGTCTATTTGTTTTTGTTCTTTTTTTTTTTTAATTCACCATCTTTATTGCATTCTTACAAAATCTGCAGTACACATTTCTTTAAGCTGACAAGCCTGAAAATGAACATTTCAGTTTGAGGGTTAACCAATGCAGAATACACTAAAGGCCAGCTACAGTGCGACTTAAAATTTTCAGTGCCCTGGGGAGAAGAGGAGGGATATGAACCATTCCTCCTAAATTGCTCATAAGTGCCTCAGTTCCCTATAGATTCAAGGGAGAAGCAGACATGTAGATCACCATTTGGTGGCCTTCAGATGTGTCTAAATTATTCATGCAGGATTTGGCCTGAAATAATTAAATTTACTTGTTCTTACATGAGGTAACATGCATTACAGTGTTGCATCAGCATCACACTAAATTCCTATCCAATTTATCTTTGCCATGATGTTTTTTCCAACATTCCTCTCTCCTAGCAGGGATTAGCTGGCATTAGGACCTGACAGATATGTTCCCACTCTTTTTCTGAATGTTTTATTTTCTGCTTCTAAAGCACACTGCTTGTCATGAGCAGCACACACTGATTTTAGGGAGGCTTTCCCAGTTTAGCAAGATAACAGGCGTTAAGTGTATCAAAGGCTTCTCACGAGACTTTTAAAACTTCTCTTTTTCAAAAATGCATATTGGCTTGTTTCTATCCATAAATGAAGCTTGTCCATCACCATTCTTTGTCACTTAAGACTACCAGAATGGAACGATTTATATCCACATTATTAAAATTTCTCAGCCATATCAAGCAATATACAGGGGCACAGCATGAGAACATATTCAATCTGCTTTCAGGAGTGGCACCACGCCCCAGACTTGTTAGGGAAAAAAGCTGGTTGACACAGGCTAAAGGCAGGCCAGAGAGTGTGAGAGTACAGACCATGACATTCCAGTGGTGGAAAGGATTCCATTTAGTTCATTAGAGTACCTTATAAAGAATAGTGGGAGCACAAAGCACACAGTCCTTTTATCTCAAGTAGAGCAGAAAAAAAGTTATTACTGCATCTCCTTTGTAAGGTAGAACTTTTTCAGATCTCAGTATCAATATGCACAGCTGTGTGCAGCTCCATTCAATTGTCATCTAAATTCCAATTGAGCATAGATGGATGTTAAATTAAAGCCCAAACAGTCAACTAAAAAAGTCACAAAGTGACAGAATTTTACTCTGACAAAAGATGAATTCACAATATCAGCATCTATAAAATTCCTTATGAATAAAGAAAGGTTGCGTTCAAGCAGTTTCATAATGGATCTTTTTCCAGGGCTGAATGCAGCCGAGATGCTGAAGGTGAAAAGATAAAGTCAGAAGACTCAGCTCACTTGCAAAAACAGGAGTCTGTCATTCCTGTACTTCTTAGGGGAATCTACTCTGCATCCTTTATTTTTCCTTTCTAATCCACATTACTTCTGATGACCTGTAAAAATTCCATGTAAAATAACACCATTTACACATATAAAATAGGTTCATAGGTATGCAAGAAATGCAGATTTACTCTTGCAACTCATACAAGCATGAGATTTTCAGGCAGAATTTAGGAACCAAGTTCTGAAAATTTGCTTCTCTGTGTCCCCTGTATTTTTTGTTAGGTATTGAAGTTAAAAATTATATTTTAATTGTACCTCCTACTTCCTCTCCAAAAAGGTACCCAATACCTAATTTTTCACTTTTCTGACCTCGCCATACTGTATTTCTAAAACAAACATATTCACAGCTACTTCCCAGCAGCAGTAATCACACCACTAGCTCGGAAATGTGGATTCTCAGTGGTTAATGCACACAAATAAAGCTGTTTACAGGCTTGCCAGATAAACAGCAACACCAATCCCTACAGCGTGCTTGTCCAAACATGATAAACTGATGCACTTCCCTCTCTTACTGGCTATTTGTTGCATTCTTTAAATGGCTCTCCCTATTTTTCCTACTTAGGTCAAGGCAAGAAAAAGTAAGAAAAAGGAAAGGAAACTCTCTAAAATTAAAGCAGTGGAAATAACTGTGGAAAATCACAGTTATTGTGTACAGCAAAAGATCCAAAGCAAGTATAATTGCCTCTCCTCTGCAGGCCAAGGAGTTCCTTGGGCAGAGGCACGCAGAGAGGAAAGGACTTCGCTGTGCACGGACCCAAGAGCAGGCACACATTCAATTCTCCAGCTCCTGACTGTGACAATAAGGAGGCTTGTACATTGAAGAACACCATTTATTTATAATGAATAGAATTTGCCTATCAAAAATAAATAACTTTAGTGCCTTTGAAAATTTTAACTGCAAACATCTCCATGCTTCCCAGAGAGACTCATGACCCTAAGTGGCTAAATTACCTCTGTCATAGGATTTAAATTTATAGGACAAGACGTGTTTTGGAATTTTAAACCAGCGTAGCACAGTAATTTTAAAAATTACTGTGAAGTTTCAAGCAATCTTTCTGCTGGGTTTTTCGGTCTTCTTCGTACTCCACTGGTAGGAACACAGAAAACGGTGTCCCATAATTTAAAAAGAAAAATCTCCACAGATGGTATATGCACAGCACACATAAGCACTCTCAAAATTGACCTAAATGAATAAATATAGCACCAGCCTGAGCTTGCTAAGATACACAGGACTTCTATGCATTCCAGTCAGAACTGGCAAATACAGACTTTTACAGCTATTAGAGGAAAAGAAGTAGTTGAAATACCTATTCTTAAGACTGACTTAAAGTATCATTTTCTTTCAAATAAAAATTACTAATTTTTTTTAACTTTTTCAATTATTTTCTTGCACTGTAGCTGGGAACAGCTCTAGAGTCATCTAAGATAGAAGATATTATGTAAACCTAAAGACGGGCACAATTTTTAATCAGTATTTTGTACAGTCCTGGGTACTGTTAATTCTGCCCAAGACTGCAGTTACAGAAACAGATTGAAGCAAATAGTATTTAAGAGCTATCACCTGTGCTTTAAAACTAAAAGAAGAATGCTTATTTCCCTTTCTTATATTCACTACTTCCATAAAAATTGATTAAAATAATGTAATGTATAGGTTTTGTTGGGCTAAAGCCCAGTTATCTTTGCATATTTATAAATTCCTTTCTAATTTGGCTTTTACATTTCCTTTCTATTGCTGCAATAATGCCCTGTAAGTGTTCTTCCCCTTGAGCAGAAGCTGGAAGAAAAATACATTCCCAAGAAGAATACATTCCCAAGAAGAATGCAAACCAGTCGTGAATGTAAGATAAAAGTACCTTTCAGAAGTTGTGCAATAAACACTGAACAGTTGAATCATAAGAAGTGGTTTATTCAAGATCATGAAGAACCTACTATTATGCATAAAAATACATCACAGTCTTGCTCTCCCTCAGTTGTATTTTAATTAGCACACATTTAAGTTTTATTTCAGGTGTAGGAGGTTTATTGTAAGATTTATTTACCTAACAGAGATGATGTATCTGAAGTGGCAAATGAGGTATAAGCAAAAAAATCTCAGCATTTCAAATACAGCAAAAAAGGGAATGTTCTACTAGACTTAATAGAAAATAAAAGGTTTCCCATTAGGTTTCTTAGCATTATTGGATGATGGCCTTTCAACTCATTCTCCATTTCTGCTAAGAAATTTCGCATGTGCAAAGTAATTCTCATCTGTGCAGAAATCAGAGCTGTATCCTGTCCTAGGGATAAATCCCTGAATGTAAGTCAGGAGTTTCTCTGTGGCAGGATATCCACATAGTTTAACATTCTTTCTGAGCACAAAACTGTACTACTGACAAAGGAACAACTCTTTGAGTGTGCACATATAACTTGTTTATTCATGCCAATAAACATTTTGTTTCAGTATAAATTTTTTAAATCCAGCATTACAATGTTTTCTTCTTAGACCAAGAACTGTAATATGTACATGCAATTTATTGGTGCTAATTTCTTTGGTTTTACTTCTCTGCCTTTTCACTTCAAGTGAAAATTGAATTAAAAAATTGAATTAAATTGAATTAAAAAATATTAATGAAGAGATCGGACAGCTCACAAATTTATACCTGATTTGTATTAGAAATCACGTAGACTAATTTTAAAAGCAAAAATGCAGACAGGCCTCATTTTCAAAAATTATTCAAGTGTCCCATTCAAAATAGCCGTTATTGATGTTTACATAAATGGAATACTATTATGTCTATCACATCTGTGATAAAACTACCCAAATAATTTCCAGGAATGAGATGTAGTTAATCAAATAAAAAACTAAAGAAAGTTCTTCTTCTGTCATATTGAGTGTACCAAAGTGTAATTTCTTTCTCTTTTTTTTTTTTTGAAAGTTGTTTCAAGACAGTAAAGACTTCTTGCTAAAAACATCTTTTCAAATATTTATGTTAAACATCAGCAGAAAGTGTTGTGTTACAAATCCTGGCATACAGAATTGGGCCTTTATGATCCTAACTAGATCAAAATACACAATAAATATTTACATGCACTTTTTTTAATCCTTTGAAAAATAATCAAAGGATTGTGAGAGGCACTTCTTGTCCTGGTGTAAATACATGAACGTTGTTCTCCTCTAGGTCATTTATTCCAATCTAATTCAGGAAGATGGATAATGACTGTAAGTTAAACTGTGCTTTGCGTTAGCTCTGTGGTAGATTATTTAAAATTAATTAATGGTCCAATTCTGAAACATTCAACAGTGAAAAGGGTTTTGAAAACTTTTTAATTTCCTTTGTAAACCAACTCGACTTGGATAGATCAAATTGAGCAGGTGACAAATACTCTGTAGAACGAAACCATCAGATTTCATGTGTGCTTTCACAGAAACACAGGGACTTGTGCTCGGACCAAATTGTGCTCAGACCTCCACGGTACCTCTGCTGCAGAGCGAGTCAGTGGTGATCCAGCCAAAGAAGCACAGGCATGGAATGAGGCCAAACTTACATTTAATTTCTTTGGATGATACTAACAAGTCTCATCCAAATCCCCTGAATCTGCAACCCAGAACTATGTGCATCTATCAAAGGGATGATGTTTAGAACACACAAATCAAAATGTCCAGAGAAAGGGATTTTTTTCCCCTTTCCAATTCACCTTGCTTAGACACCAGCTCTTTGGGTAAGAGATCAGCTTTTTTATCCTCTATGTCCTACCTAACATGATAAAATCCTGATTCATACATAAAATATGTTGATGGTGTTGGCAATAATTGCCGTGATAATGATACCTTTTCATCAGTGAGGATGAAAATGCTTGAGCGTGTGTAGAAAAGGTTGCAGAGCTAACTAGGGGGCTACTTTAGAACACAGTTATTATTCCAGAATGTCTCCTTGTGTAAACACTGTTATTTCATGCAGGAAATTGTGCCCTTATGTAGTTTATTTTAATCTGCTTTCAAAGTAGATTAAGCATTGCCAAAGTAATTTTTTTAGAGCAAAATAAGCATTTCTACATAGAAAGTTAAGGTTTTATGGCAGTTTTGTATATTGAAAATATCCTAACCTTTTAATAGGAAGAAAAATTATTCTATCACTAATGTCAGTATGAAACTTCAGGAAAGTTCTAAAGCATTACAAAATTATTACCCATCTAAAATGAACCAAAATTATATTTTAAAAAATGAAAGCTATTTCTTATCAATTATAGGGCAAAATACTCCTGAGGCAAATTTAATGGTGCTGTTTCCACTGCTACCAACTCAGGACCTGGTTCAAAGTATTAGAAATAGAGCAGAATCAGATTGATCAGGTATTCATTGTGATGACAGTCTCTGTTATATATCCTACAGAATATGGTCCAACGGAGTTTGAATCTTGGATTAGGGGTTTTGGTAACTACAGTAATATTATTTATAAAAGTAATGGCTAATAAAACCAACATTGAATGAAAACTTAGCTAGAAATGGCTAGAATTAAAAACATAGGAATTCTCTAAAAGCTGCATTTTATTTTCCTCACCAGTGTTATTTCACTTATTTTATTGTCTCCAGGCAAGTTCAGAATCTCTTTCATGTTCTATGAACATTCAAGTCATTATGAAAATCTCTTAACTGTCTGCAGAAAGGCAGTGTTCAAACCACGTGGATGAATAAGAAGTAGTAAGTATTAGTTACACAGTAAGAAGAATATGTGAGTTGGGAGAATCCTGGAGTCACTCTATGAGAAACTTATTTTCAAAAATCCTACAGTTTACTGATCCCATCACAATTTTATAACTTGTACTCATATTAATTACATAAAACTTATATTAAAAAATATATTCTTCAAAATATATTAAATATATAGCAATCTACTTACAGTATATTTTGCTCAGAATAATACGTAGAATATGCATGTTTATGTGGAAATTGGTGTATGAGTAAGTCCAATGGCTTAGACCAGCAAGGTGAAAATTTGATGATGGAACAAAAAGAAACTGTCAGGTATGAGGATTTGTGTACTTTTCTACATTACAATTTGTAATATAGCTGCTGTTTTCACTTCTGCAAGCAATGATCTAAACCTCCAACCACAAAGAACCAAATACCCAAATGCCCACTATATTAAGCCTTCAGTTTCAATCATGCTGCACAAGTTCAACAGGTTACGGCAATTTTTGTCAAATTGGTATCATTTTATCAAATGTGCATGATCTGATCAGTTCATGATCCTGTTGCCCTTCAGTTGTTTTGCTGCCTTGCTGCTCTCCTGTCATTGAGCCCAGCAAACAAAAGCATGCAATTTACCTTCTCAGTTCTCATGCAGCCTCCTTCACTTCACACTCCTATAGCAGCCTGTCTACATTAATTAGTACTAAGCTTTTGATATGACTTTGCAGAGAGTTATTTTCAGTATTGTTGCTGTTATGCCATGTGTTTCTGTGGAATGAATAGACTGTCTGGAGGAACATAGTGACATGATCTGTGTAGGGGTTTTGTAGCACTTTTTTAGTGCATTTTCAATTCAATTCCTTTTTACAACCTGGTATTTTATTTCCTTCTTGCTGGCTTTGTACATTGTGGGAAACTTCTCAGGGAAATATTCCATGGTCTTTTTTTCTCAGAATGAATTCCAATTTCTCATGATAATATACATCACTTTCTTCATTTATCTTTTCTAAGGCTCTGCACTGAATGCACCCATTGGAACACAGTGCAGGAATCCCAGAGCAGACACACTCCCATGGCACCATGAAAGCTCCACGTAGAGCTACCAGTTATCCTTTGGAGCCACTGCCTAAGGGCACAGCTCCAGGGAGTGGGTTCCTCAGCTATCCCGGTGTGCTGACGTGGCTCTGCAGCTCTGCATTCCAGAGCCAGGTACCTTGGAAGCAGACGAGGTTTGCCCACGCTTCACCGCACATCAGGGGTATGTGCTACTCGAGACTCGAAGGACCCAAACCCCTTCATGTCATCTGCAAACATTTCCCCCTTTTTCTGGTCGCTGTTTCTAGAGAATTAATGGTTTTTTAACTCCATGGATTTCCGCATAGATGCTTGGGGAACTCTGCTTCTGCTGAAATGTTCCATTTATCCTTATGACTTTTTCCTCTTAGGCACAGAGTCTGGTAATGCTTTGCCCTATGACAACACTTGATTACTTTAGGAGCTTCTTCTACTACACAGAAGCTGTGCTAAAGGGTTTTTTTTGACAGTTCAAATACACTCTATTGATTAATTCTCACTCACTCTATCAAAATTCTAATAGATTGACAATCTTTCTGTATTACTTTCCTGGTCAGATGCCAGCTACCTTGTTCCTAAAACCCCTAAATCACAAATGTATGTCCTATGCTGAGGCTCCTCACTGATCTCTAATTTACAAGGTTTTCTAGTACATGTTTAAGTGATAAACACAATTTCTGACACTCTTTCGTTACCAGCTCTTGTTAGAAGCTGAAAATTAAAGAAACACATAATCCACGGACTCCTTTCAACAACAATTTTAAAACAACATCCTCTTACATTTCACATCCTCTTACATTTCTCACACAATTATTTAAAATGGTTACCCGGGATGGGTGCCTTCCTAGATACGCCTGTCTTTCTCTGTCCCTCCTCGGAAAAATACAAATGCAAAGAAACAGTTTAGAATCTCTGCCACATCCTTGTCCTCACTAACTGCAGCTCAAGACTCACTAATTCTCTCCCAGCTTACTACACCTGACATCTTAAAAGTTGTCTATATTGTTTGCATGCCTTTGGCTATTTACTCTAAGGCATCCCTCTTATGTTCGCTAATTACTACTCTAAAATTCACCTGCTAGAATTTATGAACTTTTCTGATCATTTGCTTTACAATCTTTCTTTTTTTTTAAGACACCTATTAAATTCAAACAGTTTTTGCATTCTGCAATACACTTTTTATTCTTTGCTATTCGTTTTTCATGTGGCCATTTTCATACACGCTTCAAATTTTTATACAATGTTTTTGCTTAATATGATGGTTCTGTTTCATACATTTTAATTACTTCTTTTAAAAAATCATTCTACTGACAAACTGATTTTGACATGGTCTTCCGTGTTAAGAAGTTGAATTTAATTTTATTTTTAATTGCAATTACCCACTGAATCAACTAAGGTTTCTTCCTAAATCAACTTCCTCTTATATATTTTTCTTGCCTTATTCATTTAATACATTATTAATAATAAATTATTTACTCATTTCTAGTGCTCACTTTGTTTTTGCTGTTCCTATTCTTTGCTATACAATTATAATGTAAAATACCAAAAAGAAAATACCAAATAAGGGAAAATAAACCAGAGGAGCATTACTCTTGTTTTGTAGAAATTTTAGCTTTGAGGTTCATGGAAGAAAAACAGAACTAAATCTGGATTTTCAAGAGTAGATTATATAATAACACTCATTTATATTGGTTACTTCTGATATATTACTTCCAATTGTTTATGCCCTTGTACCAGAAAAGTGTAAAATGTAGATCAATGTCTCTATGTAAAGACATTGTTCAACAAAACTACTTACACTTATGTAAAAAAAAAAATTAAAATTCCTAAACGATCAATAAAGTAAGTATGTATTACTATTTGAAATTAAACTCCCAGGCCTAGAACAAACCAGAACAGCACTATCGTTGAGGTGTCACCAGGTAACAATCATCATTGCAACATCCATACGGCACCAGAACTCCGTTGTGATTAGACCATCTAACGATGCTACCAAACTTGTTAAATTAAAGTTAATTTTTTAACTGAGGTGACAGTGATGAAATCAGTACTGCTAGATCATGGCTTAGTGCTAAACAATGTTTTGTAGAAATAAATGATGGAAGATCAGTTCAAGAAAGACTGAAAGTTGTTAGGCTGTACTGAAATTTCACACTGGTCTTTAGAATATTACTGGATGATTGACACATGACATTTTAGCCCACACAAAATAAGCTGATTGTCTCGGGACAGGTTTTGTAGGAATGGCTTTCACATATCAGAAGTGGTAGTCAAATCTAAAGTTGTGACTAAAGTGAATCTAAAGAGTTGAAGTGGTAAAAAGACCTTTCCTGAATGAATGAAAATACCAGCACACCCAGCTAAGAAGGGAGAACTGAGCTGTCTGTGCGGAGAATGATCTGTAGCAAAGATCTTCACATATCAGGACTGCCAGCACACCACCACTCAGAACAATTAAATGCTTTAGGAAAATAAATAAATGAATACCATTCAGAGAGATTTTTTTTTCTTTTACCCTCAATCTGCTGGCCTAAAAGACGTCTGTTGTTTTAAAAAAGGGTCGATATTGCAGTGTTAATGTCTTTGGATGATTTGGATCAGATAAACATCAAAAATTCTGGAAGTCAAGGAAATTACAGTCTCTAATAAAATACAGAACACAGCTAAATAGAATGAAAAGACGTATTAGATCAAAGTGCTACTCAAGGGTTCTACAGCTGGCTCAGACTCCAAAAGGAATTATGAAGGTCTCTCTGAGATCTATCACACCCTTTTATGCCACGTAACCAGTCAAAAGGTGACTAAAGAAGGAGGCAGGATTTTGGAACGAGACAGAAGGCACAGAGGAGCACTGACGAGTCAATACTATGTAGGCTGAAAGATGATCAGACTGCAGGCAAAAGGTTTTCTCTTCTTCCTTCCAAACTATGTAAATAGCTACTTCAAAATAATATAAATACTCTTCATTCACAAGATACTTCTCAATTATAAAAAGAAGCTCCTAGGACTGTTCTCTCAATTTAACTCTAGTTTTAGAAAACATTAGCCTGGCAACATCAATGTTTAAACCAGCTATCCAAGAAAATTTTGCAAATAAGCCAGCATCAGAAAACAAAATTGAGCAACTCCCCCACTAATATTAGCTGACACTTTTGTTGTTGACAATGATGTCACACTAAAAACAATGAAGATTTTGTCTTATTTAAAAAAGCACTGAACAATGCCTTCTTCACTGTTGCCTGAATCCAAGAGAAGCCATCTTTCTCCCCTGTTCCTAAAATTGTGCCTGTATGTTTCCTAGCATGAAAAGCAGAAAGAGCTAATTTTTATTCCCGCCAAGGGAACACTTCCACACAGCTTTTTGAATAGTACTTACTCAAATATGGTGGTTTGTAAGGCGCTCGTGTATTAGACAGCAGTCCATCGAACTCCTTCCTTTCCAGACTGTTGTGAAGGGCCTTCTCTTTGCCGAAGGTGGAGAAGGACCTTTCTGCCCCGGGCTGGGCTTCTGGTGTTTCAAACACTTCAGTGTCTGGAACGGAGTCCATGCCAGGTACGTGCAGATTGCTGCGGTAATCTGCAGCTTGGCGTCCATCGGATGGAACAAAGGAAGGCATCCAGCACCGATCTGAGTGGCCCAGTGCTTTACATTCCTCTGTGCAATTGGAGAAGAGATCCATGCCTGCAAGCATGAAAGAAAAAGAAACTACAGATATAAGCTTCAGCATCATGAACGGCTGCTGACAGATAAGAAAGATTATGCCAAGGAAAGAGAAGTGGAAAGAGAAATGCTGTAAGAACTTCATCCACTAGCTTCATCTCCTCAACAACAACACAACCAAAAATCTGGTTGTCCAGTCTTCAGAGGTGAAAGATGCCCTTTAAGTGCAACTAAATGCCAGAATGTCACACACACACAAAAATACCACAAGAAGAAGAGTATCGGTGGTTCTGTCTCACAAAATCTCTTGCAGATCTCACTGTTTAGAACCCATTCATACAAGGTTTGACTCTACTTGTAGATTGATGTCTGTGGTTCACTGGTTGAAAATCTTTGCTGAAGAACATGAAGGAATTGTTTCTACATAAATATATCTCTGACCAAAGAAATTAAATGTCTGGATTGAGGAATCACAGATTTCATTTACAAAATGAAACATTAGTGAGTCCTTTAAAGGAATTATCTGTGCATACATTAGTATACAGATGGAGCCCATTGATATTAAAAGGAGATGTTACAAAGTAGGAATTGAGTTTTCAAGTGATCAGGAGAGCTTATTTAATCAATTGTTACATCACTCTTTCGGAGACAGCTTTCATTGCTACTGCAGTAGTCCTTACTATCATCAAGTGATCCAAGAAACAGGACAGAACCCTACAATAAAATACTGCAATTAGCAGTACAAAGGCACCCATAGTCCAGTGTGATGTGGCTGTGGATGCTATGAAAAAATTGTTAAAGCTTCCCCTATATAAGCAAACAATTGTCTGTGCCAACACGAAACTGTTTGCTTACAAATCCTTTAATGCTACTGAGATCTCGAATGACAAGCCATGCTGCTTTTGACCACTTTCAGATCAGCCTTCCAAAGGAATATTTTCTGGCTCTGAGTCACTAAATCATTGGATTATACTTGTTTTGAGAAGAATGATGTATGAAATCACAGGGATAGAGTAAAATAAATACCAGCATCTCCAAATAGGTTTGTCCTGCTTTTGGGTGGGAGAGAGTTCATTTTCTTCCTAGTAGCTGGTACAGTGCTGTGTTTTGGATTTAATATGAGAATAACGTTGGTAACACATTAATGTTTTGGTAATTGCTCAGTAGTGCTTACGCTAAATGAGGGACATTTCAGTGTCCCATGCTCTGCCACTGAGGAAATGCACAAGAAGCTGCGAGGGAGCACGGCCAGGACAGCTGCTGTGAGCTGGCCAAAGGGCTATTCCATACCACAGAGCATCATAGCCACTATATAAACTGAAGAGCTAGCAGCGAGGGAGCAATCACTGCTCAGGGCTGGGCTGAGCATCGATCAGTGGCTGGTGAGCACGTGTAGTGTGCATCACTTCTCTGTCTTCAGTTTCATTCCTCTCTCTCCATTTTATTATTATTATTATTTCAATTATTAAACTATTCTTATCTCAGCCCACAAGTTTTACTTTTTTCTGATTCTCTTTCCCATCCCACTGGGCCTAGGGGAGTGAGCAAGCAACTGTGTGGGGGTTAGCTGCTGTTTGAGTTAAACCAATACAGTCTTCAACATCATACAGAAAAGCAGAACATTAAAAAAACCTCCTTTTCTTGTATTTATAAAGAGAACTGAGTGTCTTAGGTGTTATGTCAAAACTGAACTAAACCTGTTATAAACATTGCATTTACAAATATTTCATTAGAATTACAAAAAAAATGACACTACTCAGAAATAGGAAAAAAATTTTAAACAGCTATAATATAGGACAAGAGGACACAAGCTACGCCAGAGGAGTTATGGGTTGGACATTAGGAGGAATTTCTTCACAGAAAGGGTGATTGGGTATCAGAATGGGCTGCCCAGGGCGATGGTGGAGTCACTGTCCCTGGAGGTGCTTAAGGAAAGACTGCATGTGGCACTCAGTGCCATTGTCTGGTTGACAAGCTGGTGTTAAGGCATAGGTTGGACTCAGTGATTTCAAAGGTCTTTTCCAACCTAGTTAATTCTGTGGTTCTGTAATAAGATTCATGTAATGTAGCTCATTTACCAGCCAACATTGTAAAGAACTGGATTAGCTTGATCTCCAATGTGAGGATTAGTATTAAGAATTCTACCACAGTTTTGAACTATAATTTGAATTATATTAATAATATTTATGTAATATCTCACACTACAAAAAACAATCTCTTCGGAAAGGAACAATGATTATGAGCTATCAACAAGTTCCTGAGTAAGAAAGGCAGTCATTTAGACAAAAAAGAACCCATGAGGAAATGAAAAATAAAAAGCTTTTTATCTCAGATTAATCTCACTTTATAATGACTTTTTAATTTTAAATTAAGCAATATACAATGCCAGGTCCAGTTTTGATTAGAAGCTTGTCTTGGTAATTGGCATGCAGAAATCTGAAAATAAATTTCTGATCAGTGAACTGTTGAAGAATGCAAATGTGAACTGCAGATATGCTTAAGGAATCAGATGAAGATCATCAGGCAAGGAGAAAAGTAGTACAAATATAAATTCTGTAGTGGTAGTAGCTATCAAAGACTGAAAAGAAATATTTAGATGCAGGCTTCCCAAAAAGAAATTAGTATCTAACAATGCCTATAAAACTGTGTGTGTGTATCTTATGTATTGAAATGTCTGAAGAAAAATATCTTTATGCAAGAAAAGACACATTTTATGAATCTAACTTTTGCCTTTCTAAAGATTTAAGGGACAATAAACACGACATGGTTATTTCAATTTGCAGACTTCTTGGCAAAGCTATATGTAAAAAACAAATAGCCCTACATTTAATAGGAAAATGATTACAGTTCCACTTTGCTGATAGTGTATCAGTGACCATATTCATTCAACCTTTCCTGAAAGACAGTAGGAGAAAGAAAAACTTAATTGTAAATATTAAATTATATTCTTTAGTCTCTGGGGAGGGAGAGATTAGAAAAATATTGTTTTAAGTATATGTATTCAAATATATACCCTTTTTTTTCCTTCATGGATCTTTATTTCACTTGGAAAATTACCCTCCATTTTACTATTTTGTTCTCACATCAGCTGCTAAACTGCAAAATGTCTCTATCCAAATATTTTTTTTGTTCCCTTTTGAATACTGCTTGTCTACTGCAGTGCACTGAATAGTATTATATAACAGGTTATTATAAAAGAGATGTTATAGCCACTATAAATCAGTATTTTGAATAAACAAAGTAATGAATGTAGGGGATAAAAAATGTAAGCTTGTACTGCAAACTTTTTACCTCTTCGAGATAAGAGCTTGCAAAAAGAAAAAAAAAATTATATACATCAGAATTTAAATATACACTGCAGGAACGCATAGCTAAATGTAAATGTTTGTTTAGAATGGGAACAAAATGTTCGGAGAGGCAAGGGTTAGGAATTGTTCCAGTTTGAATCAGTCACGACAGTCCCTAAGAGTTTAACAGGTGCAGAACCAAGCCCTTGGGTTTAGTATTTTGACAGAAAAGAAATTCAAATTAGCAGCCTATTTTCAAAATCCCTGGGCAGCCATGCAATTTACACTGCCTGTAGTATGAATGCTGGCTATTCTTCCCCCACCTCTTTCCTGTGGGTCATAGCATAGAATTTTCTGGTTCTAATTGAAAAACATTTAACACGGGGCTGGGGATGGGTAAAAGCTATTTGCTGTTTTCCAAGAAGGAAGGACACATCACAGTAAAGAAGTAAGATACTCAGCACAGAACTCCTTCATACCCCAAGATTCATGTTCTTGATTTACAATGAAATGTTCAGCAGTGTAACACTTCCATCTCATCTCCCTCATAAATCTGGTTATATATATGTACAGTCCTTCTGAACTGAACTATCCATCACAATTACAAGTCCACATTAAAGAAAAATGCTTTGTATTTTTCACTTAGTTATGCTGTTAGGCCTTGCATACAGATACACTGAGATTTTAAAGGTGACTCTGAATTATGAATTTCAGATGCCCTTTTTGGATGTAAATAGATAGTAGAGTGCATTGAAACTCTGACAGTGATAAGCATTGCACTATTCCAAATGCAGCATACATGTAACAATTCATGGCAAAGGCCACTACATCGCTCCTATTTGTTCAAGTCTTATTACCAGGTGGGCCAGTGGGCAATATAAACTCTCCCACAACCCTGACTTTGCAGATTTTGAAGGAAAACAAACCCTTGCCCCTCCCTCAAAAGCTGCCAAAAACTAGAAAAGGTATTAATCAAGTTTGATGTCTGAATTGCCTGAACTCAGGTGCTTTGAATCAGATACTTGGCAGCACTGCATTTTGGAAGCATTTTCCCAATTTGCTTCCTTTCCATATTTCAAAAGGAGAAAAGCAAAATTTCTCTGTGAGTTTTGATTTGTTTGAAAGACTGCTTTGGTCAAAGCAAAAAATTACGCCTAAACCCATCTTTAAATAATGTGTCCTTTCTCAAATTAATTAAGGGAAAAGAACCATACACCAAGCCTTTAGGGCAACAAGTGAACACTTTCATATGTATTACTGAGTAAAAGATGCAATAAAATATAAAAATACAAATTAAATACTTTGTTAAGTATTTTTTGCACTACCATTATTGGGATAGGTTTTTCCCCCAACGTGTGATTTTTTCAGAGCCTTGCCTTTTACTTGTAACTAAATGACATTTCTGTTTCTTCTGTGAAGTTAGATATGAGATAGGTGTGATGTAGGGAACCAGGCCCCCTTTTCAAAGCTCCCTTCCCAGAAAATCTATCCATTTCATTAGACTGTCAATGAGCAAGTTACTCATTTCCCTATGATTCATTCATGTTTTGTATTGGTAAATAAGGATAATGACGTTAACCTACTTTGTAGTTATCTACTGAAGAATTGGACTTTATGAAACAGAGTTATTATCACACTTTCTTGCTAAATAATTGGTGTGCTGCCTTGGATAAAACTGACTTTATGTGCATCAGAACATGAATAAAGACTCAAATATCTTCAATACTCAGCTCTTCCAAATCTCAGCTTCAAAGCCCTACCTGGACCACTGAGATGTGAATAGTATTAATCATGCAGGCCAAGGAGGAAGAGGAAAAAAAAAAAAAAAAAAGAAATAGAAATAGCCCTTAGCATGAGTCAAAGGACTTTTCTAAGCCATTTTTATGTTCACTCTCACTTTATCTGAGACAGACTTCTTGCCCAAGTGATCTTCAAAACAGGATTTAGCTGTCAGTCTGCATAGTCTCAGAAGAAATACTGGTTTTCTCTGTCCCTTTATCACTAAAATTCTTCTTCTGACTTCTCGTATTCTTTTCCTTATGGACACTGAAATATTGCAGCTCTTCTGCAATAATGAACCCTCTTGGCGTTCACCTAATCTGTACTGAAAACGTGTGAGCCAATGTTTCACCCTGTGCCTTTATATTAGACCCTTATCAGTTCCCTTCATAAAGTCTGCTAGCAGAAACCTAATTTCAGGTTTCAGCCAGGCACCAATGTAAACTGTTCAAAAACAGGTCAAAAAAGCTGATACATTTTATAGGATATACACGGCAGTGCATCTACTTGGCTTCACATCTTGGGCGTTCCTTCCTGAAGTGCCTCTGAGACATCGTGCCAATTCCATGAGGAAAGGGTAATACTGTGAAGGACTCTGCTTGGGAAAGCCAAGTAGCTAGTGAGCAAACATATGAAATAAGTTGATGGCACAAGTCCAAATCTTGCAGGACAGGTGTCTAATCATACAATTTAAATGTACACACATGCAGAGTATTAATTGGCACCCAAGCTGGCAGTTTCACAAGGGAGGCCAAGAATTTAATCAACCATGGGAAATAAAGTAACCTCATGCTTGACAATCACTCCAACAGAACATGGCTGAAATACAGTGTGTTAATAAGAGGTAGAAGCGTGGTGTGAGTTGCGTTTGTTCTATAGCAAGTAGCAGCTTTTCTCTCAGCAATTTTCAAAGAGGAGCACAAGTCATTAGAACACAGGGTTTGAGAAACCCTTCCTCTGTTTGCCAAAAACCTCCTGCACTTCTTCACCTTTGTAAAGTCATTTTTTCAAAAAGCTCAGATTACTATACCAGTCAATGAAATGTCTGTTTGATCCACAAAAATTAGGGTCTTGAGCATCTCACTACCTGCCATTCCCTGCCAAAAGCAGATGACCATACTTTAGTACTTCATCAGTGTTAAGGTAGGTAAGAATGTGGATAATTACATGGCATTCCTGTGGTACTCTCTCAGGAAAAATATGAATCCCTTACACACATTTCAGCACATTTAAAACATGACTAAATCACTTTTAAGAAAACATTTTGTGAAAAGGTGAACTATGATCTAATTTCAAAACCCAGGAAAATATTTCATTATATGTAGAACAGCATAGTTCAGAATTTTCACTAAATAATTGTGCAAAATAAAGCTATGGCAGTGTGATGGATTTTCATCCGACATGTTTTTCTTCCCAGTTAATAACTGACCTCAACACCCAGTTTGGATAGCAATGGACCACTACAGAAGAGCTACTCGTGTGCCACAGGATTGTTCACTAGTGACAGAAGTCATGTGCAGAACAGTAAAAAGATGTTTTGCCAGCAGAACCTGCTGCTGACTAAAACTGGTAGGGAAGGAGTTTTGTCTGTCAATGTGAATTACCTACTAAATATTTTTAGATGCTTTTGAAAACAGATATGATGCTGCATAGTATCAGGTAATATCTTGGAAAAAAAAACCCAGCCCAAACTGCTGCCATGTTATCAATCAGTGTGTTTTCCTTCAGTAATTTAGAAATAATTGATTATACAGCATCAGAATGACCAAAAAGAACTGAGAAGACATTCCCTCCATATTTCCTCTAGCAATTTGAGATCAAACAAGATTTATGCTCCTTTTTTTCACCATAAAATTCATCACCAAAAGCTAATAGCAAGAATGAAGTTCTTATGTCAAAATATCTTGTCATCACTGAGGTAAAAGGGCACATTCTTTGCATCAAGACTGCATGATTCAGCCCAAAACTTACAGGAAAATTATATAATATGTATGTAGAATATTAAAGTTGTTTCTACAGAGATTTGTATTGAAGTATTTATTTGGGACTATCATTAAAAGAATAGTGCATGCAAATAAAATCTCATATCTCAGCACCAATCTATGAAATTGGTGTATTCTGAGTTTTTAGTTCAAACTACTAATTGTGAGTAGACCAAGCCTAATTGTCAGCTTTCATTATGTACTATGTGATCACCATTGAAGATACAGTTCACAAATCATATCAGATTCTTATATATTTTCAAATAATTTAAGAATCTGATGGGATGTGTGAAATTCTGAGTATTCTTTCATTTCAAACTATTAATTGTGAGTAGACCAAGCCTAATTGTCTTCATTACTTCCTATGTCATCACCATTGAAGACACAGAAGTTCACAAATCCCATCAGATTCCTAAATGATTTAAAATTATTTAGAAGTACAGAATAGTTTTTTCCCCACTATTTGATAAAATAGAAATGAAGAATTTACCCCACTAAGGATCAATGCCAAGTATGACAAGTATTCATAGTCTACTTTTAAAATGGAGGGAAAGAAAGAACAGAGGCACAACAATAACAGCACAGAATGCATCTAAAAGAAAATAGCTTTCAGTTGATGTGCAGCTATATGATTATATTCCCACCATCAGTCAAATCCAGCCCCTTCTGCAGATGTTTATTCTTTTCTCTCCTGTTTGGATATTATGGTTCATTATGTTGAGGGACTAAGCTGATTGAAATGTTCATGGAGATGACTGCTGCAGTAGAATGCGTAAAAGAGAAAAAAAACAGGAATGCAGGGAGGGCAGGAGGAGAGGGAGCTTTTTATAACTCAGTAGCCCTGATTGCTGCATCAGAAACAGTGCGAAAGAAAGGCTGAGGGGAGACTAAATACATGGCTTTTTCAAACAATAATAAATCATATGCCATATATAGGCCAAAAATGAAAGAGGCTCTGTGTTCAGATGTAAACTTCTGGCAAGACCTGGTTTGTTGTCAGGTTCCCAGACACAAAATAGACACTCTGTTCACTTAGCATGAAGCCCTGCAAGAAGCAGAGAGCTCCAGAGACTCTTGGCTCTTCTCAAGTCTCATTAGGTCTGCATATTAATGACTTGCAGCAATAGAAAGAGGCCCTGTGGCAGCCTCCTCTTCCCCTGGTGCCTGGGTTTCCCATCATTAAGGGCACAGTGACTACAGCAGCAAGAAAACAGGGGACATTAACAGAGCAGGCGGGTGAGGCAGCACTGCCCTGACAGTACTGGGTACCCTGCCCCGGTATCTTCTAAGGTGGGGGTTGGGGAAAAAAAAGGGACACACTTGTAGCAAATCTTTATACATGACAGAGCACAAAGGAAATGAGGGGAAAGACAACACTGTATTGAACAAAGATGTACCAGACCTGTGGAGGCTGTAGTAGGAAAGAAAGCACAGCATTTGTAGCTAAAATGCAGTGTGAGGGTGAGCGTGAATTCTAATGCACAGGCTCTGAACAAATGTTCCTTTCAGAAGCAAACTGACAGTATGAGAACTAACACAGCAAGCCCTACATATGGGCATAACACTGCAATGTGTGTATCTTCCAAGTGATTCACAGTCTTTTAAAGCCTTTCTTTCCTCTATCAAGAAAATGTATTTAATAATACCTTATTAACATGGAGACCACTTGCACTATATGGTGCCTCAATTTGAATTAACAGACAATCCTCCAAAAATGCTAAGGTATTACACATTCAGAGCACCCAGTGTGTCTCCACTGATCCACGGAAAAAAAACTCTCACAGTCTGGCTGTCATTCAATCATTGGGTCCATTCTTTCCCTTGGGAACTCCCCCTTCACTTCCCATTGCCATGCCAGCTGAAGTGCCTACTAAACAAAATTGCTTAATGCTTTGAAATTCCCTAAATCTGCAGTAGGAAAAAATGTGCTATAAAATGTACCAACAACTCTGTCTTAATGTGCAGGAAGTTTTGCTACTGTGAATGATGCAGTATAACACATCCAATTCCCACCCCCAACCAAATGAATAAAATAAACTCTGCCCCATGACCAAAAGAGGTTCAAAATTGCCTCCTTGTCCAGGTAACTGTAGCAGCAAGCTGACTTAAACCCACACAATAAATATGCTCACCTTATTTACGCCTCTCTTGTATTATATTCCTATAAGTAACTGTTCCTTCTAGTCTCCCTACTTAAAGATCCACTATTTCCATTCTCTTATCAGACTTACCAGAGGATTGACCTCGATTAGTGGCATCATGATCACTGTCTCCTTGCTCACTGTCTCCATGACCACTGTCCTTAGAGCTTACTATGTCTGCTTCCTGGAATGCAGAACTAGACACAGAAACATCTTTACATTAGAATAAACATTAAAGAGGAACTCATAAAACATTCTTCCGCCATCACATGGCCAAACACGGTGCTGCATTCCCCCCACTCCTGCCTGCTGCAGGGCTTCCACAGAGGCGCCCCGCCCACCATAAACATAATGAGGAGTTTTCAGACCTTGGGAGCATGGTTGGAAGGGACAGCAAGGGTTATTAGTCCACCTGGGTTCCATGTACTCGGTAAAAGTAATTTGGTACCATTTACTTAAGCTGAATTTCAACTCAGTGAGACTATTTTCTGGGACACCCTACAGAAGCATATTCATAAGTATCTGAAGCACGTTTTAGACTAATAGAAGCCGAGATTTTGTTCTCTTTTCAGTCAATTTTGAAACCAGTTTAGAAAAGCCATAATTCAAACTCATTTAGTGCATCTACATACGTTTGACTTTCCACTGCTTTACTACTCTGTTACATTGGCAGTAAACACATTTCTGCACCCCATTCAGACTTGCTAAAGCATGCATGAGGAAACCAAGGCTATGGAGCTCCTACCTGTTTACTCGTCGGGGTCTGTCAACTAGATAACTGAGCTCAGCACGCTGATGTTTTGTCTAGGAAAAAAGAAAATATTGGGAAGTATTTTAACTCTTGATATTTCTGTAACCAGCAGCAGAAAATACACAAGGGAGCAGCTCACCATATTCACTATAAATGGTAATGCTTAGCTGCAAGCAGGCCTACAAAATCTGTTTCTAGAATGTAAGGCGGAAAAAACAGCTCTTAGTCACACAGATGGGGAAGGCATGAGGGATTTTTTTCTGAAGTTTTTTGAGACAAGATTCTGACGTTTTCTCAGAGTGCACACTGTTGAGCATCACAAGAACTCCCACAAAATATTAGCATAACTATTTCTAGAGTTGTGGACTACTTAGATAGTACTGTTATAGTACCATTAGGAAAAAAAAAATACATTGAGATACCCTCAAGTCATCAAAAAGGAAGCAGAAGCCAAGAGTTTTATAGACATTTTGAGGCAAAGTCAGTATTAAAAATCAGTATTAGAAATTTCACTACAAAACTTAATGCTTTGAACATACCATTCAAACTACCTTTGTCAGACTGGACAATATTCAGGTTTCAGCATGTTAAGAGAGAATGTGAGATTTTCACTAATGCACAGGCAGAGAGGTACTGAGAATATGTATGAGCTAACCCAGCACAAAATGATTAATGGGGGAGTAATATGGCATGGTATATGCTTTGATAAAAATTCTCTACACACCAGGTAACACAACATAAGCAACATTGCAGAACACCTTAAGTTTCAGCATATAATTTTACAGAAACTCTTTCTGGCTGCTTTTCTTTGCAAGTTTTGGGGTTATAAAGACCCGTGCAGATAGAGTAAAGTAAAGTAAAGTATTAAACCCTAATTCACAAATTAATTAAAGCTCCTGCTAACTATAGTGATTGTGACAGTCCCAAATGGGGTTTCCCCTAAAGCCTTCCTTGCACATGCAAAGATTTCAGGAAGGAAAAAGACATCGGTTTTAAGTATTGTTTCAGAACATCCTGTAATTACACCCCCACGTCACTTCAGTCTTGTCAAGCGCAGAGATTCTGCAAAGAGCCGTAACCCCCCACCCCGCCCCAGTCTCTCAACCCACAGGCGATCCACTCACACCTAAACGCTGCCCCGGGGGTATCTTGCGCCCCGATGCTGCCCAGCCGGGGCCAGATTCCTTCAGAGGCACCGGAGTGGCGGGGGGAGGAGGAGGGGGGCTCAGGGGGGACACGCCTTGGCTGCAACAGCTGCTAAGCCCGAGCGGGAGGGAGCCAGCGGGGTGTGTGTGTCTGTGCCTACCTCGCAATCCCCTCTGAGACCCCCGCCTGTCGCTAAAGCCTCCCGAAGAGGAGAGGGCAAAAAGGAGAGAGACAGCGGACGGATTAAAGAGGAAAGAAGGAGGACTGGGAATGCAAAACGCCTTTCCCGCCGGGAGAGGAGCGGGAGCTTGGAGAAGGATGTTTGGGGATGACTTGTGGATGAAGTCTCCCACTGCGGGGACTGGGGGGGGGGGTGTGGGGGGGTGTGGGATGCCGGGGGGTGCCGGTCCTTACCTCGCTGGACAAAATGCTGCCGTTGGAGATGATGTCGGGCTGCTGGTCGGCGTAGCCGGTGACGATGGCCCCACAGGGGTTGTGCTCGGCGTCGGTGCTGCGAGAGGGGCTGCAGGGCTTGAGGAACATCAGGTCGGTCTTGGCGGACTCGGGGGTGAGGCAGACTTGGTAGCAGTAGTTCTGGTTGTGGTGGTGGGAGCCGAAGCTTCCCGACTCCTCCACCGGGACCTGCGCCGGGTTGGCTCGGCACGTTGGAGCTCTGCACCAGCATGATGTCCGACTTGCTGAGCTTCTTCTTGCGGGCCCGCGCCTGCCGGCTGCAGCAGGGGCAGCAGCAGCAGCAGCCCAGGCAGCAGTCGCTGGCCAGGCAGGTGTAGATATTGAGCTTCTTCTCCTTCTGGCAACGCACGGCCAGGGACGATCATGGCCAGCAGAAAGATGAAGGAGACGGAGCCCAGGGCGATGATGAGGATGAGGGTGAGGTCAAGCGAGTTATCCCCCCCGGAGGCGGCTGGGGCGATGCTCGCCGGAGCCGCCGCCGCCGCCCCCCGCGCCCGTGCCCGCGGCCGGGCCGCCGCCGCCGCCGGACCGCTCGCCCGCGCCGTCCACCAGCACCACCTGGACGGCGGCGGTGGAGGAGAGCGGCGGCTGCCCGTGGTCGCGCACCTCGATGACCAGCTCGTAGGGGGCGCTGCGGGTCGCGCTTGGCCGGCACCCTGCGGGCCGTCCGCAGCTCCCCGGAGCGCCAGTCCATGCGGAACAGCCCGGCCTCGTTGCCCCGCGCGATGCCTGTAGGTGAGGCGGGCGTTCTCCCCGTCGTCGGCGTCCACCGCCGCCACCCGGCTCACCAGGTATCCCGGCTCGGCGCCGCGGGGCAGCGCCTCCCGCGCCGGGGTGCCATTGCGGCCGGGCAGGGGGCTGACGATGGCGGGGGCGTTGTCGTTCTGGTCCACCACTATGATGTGGACGGTGGCGTTGCCGGCCAGCGGCTGCGGCTCCTCGCCCGCGTCGCGGGCCTCTACCTGGAAGCTGAACTCCTTGAGCTGCTCGTAGTCGAAGGAGCGGAGGGCGTAGAGAAACCCGTTCTCGGAGTTGATGGAGACGTAGGTGAAGACGGACATGCCCTGGATCTGGGTCTCCAGGATGGAGTAGGCGAGGCGGGCGTTAGCACCCTGGTCGCGGTCGGTGGCGCTGACGGCGTAGATGTAGGCGCCGGGCACGTTGTTCTCGCTCACGTACACCTGGTACACGGGCTGGCTGAAGCGCGGCGCGTTGTCGTTCACGTCGCTCACCCGCACCTGGATGGACTTGCTGGTGCTGAGCGGCGGCTCGCCGTGGTCCCGGGCCACCACGGTGAGCGTGTAAGCGTCGCCGCCCGGCTGCTCGCGGTCCAGCGGCCCCTCGGTGACAATAGTGTAGTAGTTCTTGAAAGAGCTCTTGAGGCGGAAGGGCGCGTCGCCCTGCAGCAGCTCGCACTGCACCTGTCCGTTCTCCTCCGAGTCGCGGTCCGAGACGCTGAAAAGGGCCACCACGGTGCCCGGCGCCGCCGCCTCGCTCACCGCCTCCTTGACGGTGGAGAAGCTGATCTCGGGCGCGTTGTCGTTGGCGTCCAGCACCCGTACCAGCACCTTGCAGTGGGCCGGCACGGCGTTGGGCCCCAGGTCCTTGGCTTGGACGTACACCTGGTACACGCTGCTCTCCTCGTAGTCCAGCTCGCCGCTCACCTCCAGCCGCCCGGTGCGCGGCGCGATGCCGAAGAGCTCCCGGGCGCGGGCCGAGATGTGGCTGCTGAAGGAGTAGATGATCTCGCCGTTCTGCCCCTCGTCGGGGTCCGTGGCGTTGAGCTGCAGCACCAGGGTGCCCGGCGGCGAGTTCTCCGGCAGCGACACGGTGTAGACGGGCTGCTCGAAGGCGGGGACGTTGTCGTTGGAGTCCAGCACCCTGACGGTGAGCAGGGCGGTGCCGGTGCGCTGCTGGGGCTGCCCGCCGTCCACCGCCGTCAGCACGTAGCGGTGCACCGCCTGCTGCTCCCGGTCCAGCGGCTGGTCCAGCACCAGCTCGGCGAGCGGTTCCCGTCCCCCTGCGTCTGCACGTCGAGCGAGAAGTAGCTATTGGGGGTGATCTCGTAGGTGCGCAGGGAGTTGGTGCCCACGTCGGGGTCGAAGGCGCTCTCCAGCGGGAAGCGGGTGCCCGGCGTGGCGCTCTCCGAGATCTCCACGGTGAGGTCGGGCTCCGGAAAGGAGGGCGGGTTGTCGTTGATGTCCAGCACCTCGATCTCCACCCGGAACAGCTCGAGGGGGTTCTCCAGGAAGACCTCCAGGTGCAGAAGGCAGGAGGGGCTCTGCTTGCAGATCTGCTCCCGGTCGATCTTCTCGTTCACGTAGAGTACCCCGGTTTCTAGGTTAAGCTCCAGGTAAGGGCTGCGGGAGTTGGGCGCCGTCTGGAAGCGCCGAGCGGAAAGTTTTGTAATGTCCAAGCCCAGGTCCTCGGCGATATTCCCCACGAACGTGCCATGCTCCTGCTCTTCCTGCACCGTGTAATGGAGCTGGCAAAAGGCCCCCTCCACCATCCAGAGCAAGGCAAAGAGGAATAGCACAATCATCTCCAAACGGGGAAAGAGATTCCCCCCTCCCCGACACCACCTCTGCCTCCTTTTCCAAAAGCCACCACCACCTCCTCCTCCGAAAATACACACTACAGTGTGTGTGTATGCGTCTGTGTGTGTCTGTGTGCGCGCGCGCGCGTGTCCGCGCCTGCAAGCGTGTGGAGAGAGAGAGGGATCGGGGAGGGGGGGGAGAGGTTGGTTTGAGGGGGTAGGGGTAGTGCTGAATACTATTTCTTCTGATTCATGTTAAGATTTTTTTTCTCCCCCATCTCCCTTCCTTTTTGTTACGGGTATTATTGTTTCACACGCTGACCAAATGAAGAAGACAGGCGTCCCCACTTCATCTGTGATCTTCGAAATATATGGCCAACTAAAATAGCTATTAGCCAGCTGTAGCTAGAGACACACAGTAGCCCTCTTTTATTTATTCCAAGAGTCTTGGCACTGCACCGCGGCAGCAGCAGCGGCGGCGGAGGCAGCAGCAGCAGCAAATCCCAAGGAGGAAATTTTTGTATTTCAAGATTGTCCTCGGTTTTTCTTGCTGGTGGGAGTTGGAGGGTAGATGCTGCTGGAACAGCCGGTGGACATGCCCTCTTTGGATGCAAGAAAAAGGCAGAAAACCGCGAAATTAAAAAAAAAAAAAAAAATTACCCGCAAAAAGATTTCATATCATAAAAAAAAAAAAAAGGCAGAGAGCAGTTTTACTACCCAAAACTTTCATTCCCTGATGTCCCTGGGATTTCCTCTTTTTTTTTTTTATTTAAGGATTTTAGATTTTTCTCTCTTCTATTAAAGGTTTTTCATTTTCTTCTTTTATTGCTATTAGTATGTTCATCATCATCATCAGTCTGCTTTTACGGCGGTGCCGATCGAGGTGGGGCTTTTTCTCCTCTCTTGCTGCTTTCGCGTTTAGCCCCTGTGTCTGTCTGTGCCGCTGCCGCCGCCACCGCTGCTGCTGCTGCTGCTGCTGCTGGGCTCCCGTCCCGGCTCCGGTCCCGGCCGCGCTTCCTCTGATCTCTGCCGGCAGTTTCTGAGCGGGCAGCGCTCGGCTGCGCTGTTTTTGCGCAGCGCCCGGCTCCTGCCAACCAATCGGCGGCCAGCACCGCCCCCGGGGGCGGCGTCCCATTGGCCGCGTCGCGCGTCAAGTGCGCTGCGTCACAGCCGAGCCGCGCGCGAGCGGGCTAGGCGGGCGGGCAGGGGGAGCGCGCGCCGGGCGCCTGAGCGCGCGGTTCCCGCGGAGCGCCGGGGGATCCTTGCCCCGTTCCCTGAGTCCTTGCCCCGTTCCCTGAGTCCTTGCCCGCTCCCCGAGTCCTTGCCCGCTCCCCGCGCGAGGCGATGGCTCCCCCGCCACGGCCGCTGGATCGGGAGATCGCCGCCCGTCCCTGGCGCGCGCACCCACACGCACCCGGGTAAACGTCAACAGCCCCGCTCCTTGGAGAGGGGAGTTTCCACCCAGCCGCCACCAACTTTCCTTTCCAGTAACGCTTTTAGAAAAAGCATAAACAAAGGGGAAACTTGGGATTATTATTGTTGTTCCTTCCCCCTTTCCCCGCCCCACGGGCTGCCGTAGCTAATTGGTGTGTTCCACAGTGGAGAGAGTACAACTTTCCGTCATTCATCCGTGCAGTGTTTCCAGCTCCGGCCAATTGAAAGTATCACGAGCCTGAGCCAGTATTTTCCTATTTCCATTTTGGAATTTCCACTAGTGTAACAGGAGACCGTCACATACGATGGAAGAGGAAAAACGAGGAATACTGTCTGTCACTGGGTAGTCGGGGGGGTGGGGAGGCATCCCCTGGAGGGGGGTCTATCAGGGAGGAGCAGAGGAATCCAAGGGAAACGCTCTGGTACCGGCTGTCGATGCTGGTTGAGAGATCCACGCCCGTAAGGCTATCAAATGAATAAAATAAGAGTAAAAAGAATGAAATACTTGTAATTCTTGTGGTTATGTCTGTTTTGTTTTGTTTTCCCCCGAAATGTTACTGTTTTTGAAGAAGCAGCACGAAGCAGGGACGTGCAGCTCCTGCTCAAACCCCATCTCTAATTCATCAGTCAGCAGCGGCTCCGTCCACACATCTCAATGAACTAAAGGTGCGTTTTTCCTGCGGAAACGCAGGAATCCACATTAGGATGGCGAGGCCCTGGCACAGGTTGCCCAGAGAAGCGGTGGCTGCCCCATCCCTGGCAGTGTCCAAGGCCAGGCTGGACGGGGCTTGGAGGAACGCGGTCTAGTGGAAGATGTCTCTGCCCATGGCAGAGGGAATTGGAACCAGATACTCTTCAAGGTCCCTTCCAATCCCGACCATTCTGCGATGTCCAAGGCCGGGCTCCCCCCAGGGCTCCACCGCCCGCAGCCGCGGGCGCGCCCCCGCCCCGCCCCTCCCCCGGCCCGGCCGCTCTCGCGGGCGGCGCGCGCCCCCCAGCGCCACAGCGCCGCAGTGCGCCCGGCAGCGCCTCCGCCCCGCGGGGGACACAGCGCGGCTCCGCACCGCGCCGGGACCCGCGCCCGCCTGCCTCCCTGGCCGCCCTGCCTCCCCTGGCCGCCCTGCCTCCCTGGCCGCACGGCCCCGCGCCTCCCGCAGCCCCTCCCGTGGCCGGCTGTGTGGCTGCGGCAGGCGGTACTGCCTCGCCGCGGGAGGGGGGCACAGGGAAGCGGCAGCCGGCGCGGCGCGCGGGGAGATGGCCCTTCTCCCCCAAATCGAATCCTGTCCTCCCCTTCAGAGTGGCACCCTACCCACTACTGGGCTCCGTGACAGCGCGGGGCACAGTCGGCGGGGCGATTCCGGTGGGTGTTTTCCAGAAAAATTGAAAAATTTCTTCAGAATCCCCCGGCTACTCCCGCTGCCCGTTGATGTGGACGGGGACCTCGCTGCTTTCCCCTTCCATGCAGAAGCGCCGCCGCTCACCTGCCCGTCCGCTGCCGCCAGCTCCAGGCGCGGACAGCGGAGATCGTGCCTCTCCTGCCTGGGGGACCGGTGGATGCCCACAGGGAAGCGGCCGCTGCCCGGCACTGAACGCGAACCGGGGCAGCCCGGCTCTAGCCCTTCTCTCCCCGCCGCCGGAGCCCCCGGAACGGCCACCTCTCCTGCCTTCGAGGAACGCGGGCGGCCCGGGCGCAGCGGGCGAAACCCGGGAGACCGAGCCCGCCCGTGTCCGTGTCCGTGTCCGTGCCCGTGTCCGTGCTCGCCTCCGCGGGCCGGAGGAAGCCCCGGAGGTACGGGGTGGGGGAGACACATCCCCGCGCTCGGGGCGCTCCCCACGGGCGCTCGAGGCGCGACACCCACGCGAGGCTTCTGCAGAGATGGCGTGATCCGGGGGGCAGCAGCCACGCGGGATCATACACATATTTATATCCATACACGTGTATAGGCGCGGGGGCAGCCGCCTCCCACCCTCCCCGCGGCGCCCGGCGGGGGCGCGCAGCCCGGGGATCCGATCTGCCCCCGCGATTCCAAGCGCAGCCGGGTCTCCATTTTGGGTCTCCGAGCAGTGCCTGGGAAGCGGCAGGGATCCGCGGCCGCCCTCCCGCTAATGCCGAGTGACAAATCGCACTTAGGCGATACATGAACGAGAAAATGATTTATGGATTTTCACGACGGTCTGAGCCGGTGAAGGCGACATGAATTATCCATCCTAATGTGCAATATATCATTTTCTAATAACACTGGGTTGGCCCTAACGCTGTGCGCTGCTCCTTTCGATAGCAGGTATCGATTCGGCACAGTCCGAGCGCTGGCTTTCCACCGGACACGTACCTCCTGCAGCACCAGCTGAGATCTGTGTATTTACCTCTTCCTAAAGCCCAGGGCTATGGACAGACCCCTGACACTGTGGCCTTTAGGTTTTCCATCTGTCATGATTTAATTTGGCAATTCCTTTGCCGAATGAAGACTAATCTTTCATATCACTGCATTTCACTCTGTGCTGTGATTTGGAGATGGAAAGAGAGGATGCCAGGTTTATAAATCCTCCGTGCTGACAGGGATGGCACCTGGGTAAGTACAACCTTTCCCCCCTGCCAAAACCCTCCTTGGCACCCCAAGTACAACGGGGCACTTTCTAACAAGGAGAACAGATGCTAAATGCTCCTGCTCACACAGAACTTCCTTGGCACCTCCATTTACCAAATTTCACAGATTATTTTAAAGATAAAATTTTTGCATTTAACTCATACACAGTAGGAGAGTGAATCATCAACACACAAAACTGAATGCATGTGCAAAAGAGGGGGAAGAGCTGCCAGCTCTGGAGGGTGCTCAGTCCCAGGTCCAGCCTGTGCTAGTGCCCCAAGGCCAGGGCATCCCCTCTCCCCCGTACAAGTTCCTTTGCCCTTCATCACAGAGTTGCACTGAAGTCATAGTGACATAAGCTATGAACAATCCCAATTATTTATCTAGATGGCTCCAAGTCTAAAATATGAGTTTCACATAAATAAGATGAACAAATCCTGGCCTTCCATGAAACAGTATAAAACAGAGATGGGGAAGATGGAGATAAAGGATTAATACATTCACTTGGGCTTTGGGGTTAGATAAGTGATTACTGGGGAAGAGGTGAGGAAATGCTTCATTTCTCATTAGCTAAATGTAGTGTTTCCATTTCTCAGACACAAAAGGAGTCACACGAGTAAGAAAACATCCAAATACTGTGCTCTGGAATAAACAATCACTATCCTAACCCACACAATCATATTTTAGGGTGTAGAAAGCTAATCCCTATTGTTTAGTTGAGTCACCAAAATTATCTTCTGGTTCTATTTTAGGTATCAGTCTTAGTTTCAGTCTGAGGAACATTGTCGCCTCTTTACTGTCTGGATGTTAAAAGCACATTGAGAATTGGCTTCCCTTGTCCCTCAAAGCTCCTAGATTGTCATTCCTTGTTGTAATATTAATTATTTCAGTTAAAAAAAAAATAACAGAACCCACCCAGGTTCTCCATCAAGAAAATAACAGCTCATGGTGCAGGAAAGATTACTGGAATCAATGATGGGATTAGGATTGTAAATAAGAAGCAAAAGATATCATGGTTAGAAAAAGCCTGCTGCCTAAGAGGAAGATGTACATGTATTACTGATGGGGCCATAGGACGAAATCCTGCTTCAAAGCTAAGTCGATACAGAACAATTTCACAAATGAACTAAGAGGCCCGATTAAGGTTATTTGTATCAGAGGGGAAGGTTCACTGCCACCACTCCCTCAATGGATTTCTCTCTTAATTGCCAGAGAGGAGACAAAACAGGAAGGCTAGACAATTTGGCTAATCAATAAAAAAAGTCTGTCTTCACGTTTGCCTGAAGAGCACTCCGTATGTCAGATCGATATGGAAGCCACCAAAGTTCTTGCAGAGGTCACCAGTGATTAAGACATTTTCTGATGGCTTTTAAACAACCCGGGAGACAAGCATCTGCCACAAGTTTGAAGATGTAAGCAGAACTAGAGATACGATGTTAATCATCCCTTTCACACTTATGGGAGTCCTCCTGGTGATAAAAACATCTCGTTGTATTTATGACCTTAGACGGCTGTTTTAATAAGCGACGATAAAATATGACTTCATTACATGCTCTGTACTCCACCAGTGATCAGATATGATGGAGCGTCTCCAGAAGGTGCCAGGAGCCTAGAACAGAATTACAGTGAATGCATCCTGTAGGAGTTTCTTAAGGCCGACTTCTGCCTCCTTTTCTTCACCCCCAGACATTCAATGCACATTTCAGGGAGACTACTCAAGCAGCAAGAAGCTGTTCAGTGTGAAACAGTAGACTGGTACAGTCTACTGCTATTATCCCACCTTCTCCAGCTTTCAGAGTCTATCATAATGTTTATCAAAAAAAAGAAAAAAGAAAATCCCTTGTGATTTTAGCTGATTCAAGTCTGCATTGAAATAAATAGAAGAAAACTATTTTTTCCACAGTTAAGCTCTGAACATTTTCTATCAGTCAGGCCTTTTACAGTGTCCAGATCAGAGCAGCCAAGGTCCTGGTCACTTCAAAACAGTTGTTTCCGTATGTGTGGCTTTACACTAACATTTGGCCTGATTCCTATAAGCTTGTCTCATGTCCCATTACTATTAATGTAACAATTAGTCACAAATCTGACAATCTTTAAGTTCACTTTTATTGTCGTGCTGCAGATACATTATAAACAAGTGAAAATGACTTTATACAAGGTGATCAGTCAAAAATACTGATTTTATCTGTTTACTTGGAGACAAGAGGTGACATCTAACATCACAGAAGATATTTCTTAACAAAAGATTCTTCAGTAAGGCAAATTACTTATCATCTAGCTAGAATTTTCAGGAAGATAGTTTACTCCATAGAAAGAAGCCTGATACTGAATCAGATGAAAAGCAAAATATGATCACATTGATCTGGACAGGCATCATTAAGACACTATTTTCTCTATAAATTTATTTTTTTTATGGTATGGCTCAATCAGCTGCACCCATTTCTTTGAACTTCATCAAAATACAGTTGACCTGTATCTGAATTCAACCAGTGCTGCTAAGCTTGAATGATTACCAGAGCAAATGAGGGCAAAACTACAGTGGAAAACTCCACTGTTTGAGACTCTGTTAAGCTTCTTATAATACACTCAAAGCCATAGGTAGATGTAGTTGCTCATGATAAAGAAAATTGCAGTGTTGATTTTCTTTTCAACAGCAAGTTCAAACCTTGAACTAAGGCACCATTTGTTTTCAGGTTCAGCTTGAAAGCAGTAGTTCAAATATAAAACTTCTATTCTTAGACATAATACTCTATGTCTAGTGCTTGACAGAATAAATGCAAAAAAGCCCTAAACTCTAGATTGTTTGCCCAGAAGAATTTGCATTCTTGGGCCTCAGTGTTCCATGTATATATAATTTCCAGCATAGTTCTATCATCTGAGTCATCGTGCCAACTACGCAGCAGATAACAATAGCACCAACTAGGAAGGAAAATGAAAAAGATGGCAAAAGAGATGTTATAATTATGCCATCACTTAGGAAGAGTGCGCACATCTGTATTTTTTTTACCTATTCTAGGTGGAGCTACTTTCACTACCAGTATTCAAGACTGTATTTTTTGAGTCTTCCCTTGGTAAGATCCTGTGCTCAGGTGCTTGCTTTTTCTCCTAAAACTGCATCTGTCTAGGGAAAATTTTTCCGTAGTCTTACCCACCTCAGTTTCAGTATTGAGGAGGTTCCAGTTGGAAAGCAGTTTAGTCACTTATGAGGCAATGATCACATTTTTTTTTGTCTGTGCTAAAAGAATTGCAATATTCAATTCAAAATCTTACCACCTCCACATTTTGGAATAGTGACTTTAGCAGATGGAGGTCTCAGGAGTACTTGTTGCCGCTCTCAGGAAGATACACCAAAGGGATTAAGTCCTCGGAACTTCTTCCACAGAAGCTGTTCCTTGAAACTCTTCCTCACTCTCAGAAATTTATAAGTTGGTCTTTGAAAAGTCTGTGCTAGACACCTCCTCTCACAACTGCTTAGTGGCTGGACTGCATGGCGGAAACTGTGCAAGTTCATATGTTCCATGCAATTCCTATGGAGGATGAACAGAGTTTTTCTCAGAATAATTATTTTCAGGGTTCTTCAGGCCCCTCTGTAGACCTGAATGTAGATCTGAAGCATGTGCACACTTATCCATACACTTGCTACTCTGAATGGTGGTAAGGAAGCAGGAGAAAGTGGAAAAGGAAAAGCATCTGTATAGAACAACATCGAATAGCAGAAAAAGGTGGTCACAATTACTAAAGGATAGGGAAATGGCTATAAAAGTATAACTGCAGCAAAACAAATGGTAAGAAAGAAAAATTAAAAAAAAAAAAACCACCCCAAAACATTTAGACTTAAAGGCAAAACCAGTCAGGCTATAACCACAAAGCTAAATTCCCTATCAGGCTTTTCAGAAGCTTCCTAAGTTCCTGGAGCCTAACAACAAAACTTAGTTCCCTTTCGCCTTTTATTAGCAGGCTTTACATATGCATATGGAAAAGCTCCTGACTGTGAGCTGTTCTCAATTAGGTGAAGTAGGAGTATGTGCTGTAGATTTCAGTGGTCCACACTCTATTCATTATGCAAGTTGGGGCCTGGTGTTGCTACAATTACAGTTTTTCAATTAAAACTCACACCAGAAGATTGTTTCCCTCACCAGAAGTTGGTGCAGCAGTGGGATCTCCAGAGGCTGAGCCAGCCCTGCTGCTGCTACCTCACGGAGCTGCAAGGTTGCTCTGATCAGCAGGATCTCACAGCTACAGGGCACAGGGACAATACACCTCACTCAGCAAAACTATGGAAACATGATTAGCAAAGTATGCGAGTTGCATAAGCAGACTTAAGAAATGTTGGATTTCAAAGTTCCTGATGTTGTTGCTTCTAGTGAGCTTGTAAATCGTGGTGATCTGTTACTAAAAGATCCATCTCTGCTGCCTGTCAGTCCTGCAGTTTGTGTGTTGGAATGAGGCACTCAAAAGGTACCCCATTTTTATTCCGGGACAAGATGTTTCCCAAGAAAGCTTTTGTTGTTTGATCAGAGCACACTATGAGCAGTGCTGGTGATGCTGAATCCGAGCTGGTTCATACCTGCAGCACTTTGGCTTCTGTTACAGTATACAGTGCAGAAAGAGGGGAAGGAAAGATCTTGTAGCTAAGGGTGTTGAATACCCTGTGGTATTGTGTGTTAACACATGTAACATATGCCCCGGTTTCGTGGTTTGAAGAAAGGCTGTAACAGTGTTGCCAAATGTATTTTGTCATGAATGGATGAATACTTGCGAAGCACTTGGGTGTGGTGAGAAGAGCTCCGGAGGTGATTATGATTTTAGAGGAAGTGGAGGGTTGGCACAATATGCTCTGAAGAAGTCTGCAGCCACATGTGACTGTCTCCTCACATGCCCACAACAAGCTGCTGAATCACACCTGCTTCCTTAATGCTGGTGTTTTCTCATTTTGCAAGCTTTACTATGCAAATCTTTTTGAAGTAACACAAGCATAATACAATCATATGCATATGCTTACATGTAATTACATGAACCTTGATGCTGAGCTTGGAGAGAAATGATAGTTCTGCAAGATGTGCAAGTGGGGGGAGAGGCGAATGTAGCCGCAACCAAGTTCAGCAGGAGCAATGGCCAATACAAACCCGATCCTCCCTCTAGCGAGAGTCTTTTAATTCAGTGCGCTTCTAAGCTCTCCGGAGAGGCTGATCCACTCAGCCACTCGCGACAGCAAAATGTTACCCCCATGACTGGCAGGGTCACCCTGCTCAGCACAGAGCTGGATGGCCTCCGTGGCTGCTCCTCCCGACTGCCAAGGACCGGTGCAGGGCACGGCTGCCGCGGGGAGAGAGAGCGTCATTCCCCGATAGCAGCCCTTTGCGCTCACGGAAAGCTGCGAGCTGCAGCAGCTGCTGCTTAAGAACGAATGGTCCGGCAAATCCTGCAGCTGTGGGAGGGAGCAGCTGGATTGCAAACAAGCCGTGTAATGTCCACGCAAAAAGAGGAGCTGTGTCTATTACAAATAAAAGTAGCCATGCAGCGTGCTGGCGTGCAGTAATCTGCACTGCTGTGCAGTCATGAGGGGAGTGTCTGTCTCCAGAAGGCAGAGAGCTGACTTAAAGAAGTGATCAATTGGGAAAAATAATCACATGGGCGCTGTGAAAACTCTGTGTGAGCTAAACACGAAAGTAAAGAGATTTGCAGGAAAGGGAGGGAAAAGGAAGTGAAGACAGGAAGGACTCAAGTTGTGGGAAGTGTTAAATAGAGGAATGAGCCATGTAAATGTGATTTAGGGTAGAGTGGGAAGATGTCAGAAATGTTGTAGGAAGGCTTGGATTTTCTTAGCTCTGAAAAGCATTTGAGACTTTTCTGGCTTTCAGTGCTTCTCATAGATTTCCCTGTAATTGGGGGAAACTTGGTGAAAGTGGATCATTGCTTTCTGTAAAAGGCAGTGTCAAGAGCAGAGTGGGAATATTTTGGAAGAACTTACTGCTATTACTGGTTGTGCTCTACTACTGGCTTTAACTGGAAAAGGTTCTGCTAGAAGAGTGTATTAGGAAGTTGTCTGCAGCTTTCCCTTGCTGCTGTAATGCTGGGCCATAGGGATATGGGAAGCACTTGTGTCCCACAGTTTCCACCATTCTGTAGTTTCTAAGAATCTGGAGCTGATCAGGAAATGAGGTTATAACATTCAGTTTTCTGGAAAGAAAGGATATAGACATTTGACCCTTTGCCGTATTTTGCTCAGTACAGAAAGGAACAGAAGCACAATTAGGAAGGAAGAAATAGCCTTTATGACATGACCAAAGTGCTGATAAATAGCTTCAGAAATGCAGTTCTTATTGCAAGCCAAGACAGAAAATCCAAATAATAGTTGCATGCATTGATTTAACAATGTAACTGTAGGCTTACAGGACAGTATTGAAGAATATTAATGGAAAATCCTTGACCAGAATTCAGAAAATTATAGCATCATCAGAAGTCCTTTATCTACAGAACTGTAATATATAAAACTGTAAATTTTAATGTCCTGTTTTAGAATTTTCAGCTGGTAATAAACAACCACCTTGTGTTGTGGTCTCTGTGGGAAGAGGGAGAATAATACTAGATTGGCACTCTAATCTGAGAAATCACAAAAAATGGGGCTAGGAAAAAAAATGTATCTAACTGTATTTTTTTTTTCCTGCAAAAATGAGCTTTCTGGGTAATAAAGTGATACTGCAAATTTCTAGAGGTGATTGCTGTAATAAAACGGTTTCCAGAGCTTATGTGCTTTTAGGGAATGGCAGAAATTGTTGTTTGATGGAGTACCAACATTAGAAGACAGGACTGTGCTCTTGTTTTGCTAGTGGTGGTGACTTGGAAGAACTGCTTTCCTTTTCCATGCCCAGTCATTATATGTGTGTAATGGGCATAATATTTCTCCCCTATGAAAAAAGTGAATTAGGGCCATGAGACAGAAGATTCCATACAGGAATTGGATTTCATCATGGCACATGAGCCTAATCTGAGAAGGTTTCTCTTTAAACCTGCCTACTGAAATGAGATAGAAGCAGAAATGTATGCTTTGGGCATCCTAACAGCAGAAATTTGGGAGATTTTTGTAGTAACTTGGTGTGGTTTGGCAGTATGAAAATGCAGTGTTAGAGCATTCTAGAGCTGCATCAAAAATGCTGTGGCCATGCCAAAATGCAGCCTGGTATATTTGGCTTATTCAAATGTCTTCAGAATACAGAGAGAAGTTGATTTTGTAGTGGCAGTTGTACTGCTTGTCCCCTGTATGCTGGATTGTAGCTGTCATATGCCTTGAGGTGGAAGATGTCAGTAGATGTTCCATATTGCTTGATTTGTCTAATCCGCACGGACGGGGACTGTCTGATAATCTGGAACCTGATGCAGCTTGTCCAGTTTGTTATTGCTAGGTGATGAGATAGCATGTCTCTGATCTATCTATTCATGTATAGAAGATGCTAATCATATTTTAGCAATCTAAGAAGCCTAGCATAAATTTATTAAAATACTTGTGAAATTAGAATTGAGGTTTCTTTTGTACCATTTGGTTGCCAAGTGTGGCATTAGGCAATAATAGCTTTCAATCTGTGAGAATGGTGAAAAAAAAATGTATGAAGTGGTTTAACCTTTTTGGCTATGAAAGCATTGTGACTTTGGCATCTGTTCTAGTCCCACTTAAATTACTGGAGTTTTTGACACAGTTTTTTGTTTGTTTTTTTGGGTTTTTTTATCTTGGGCTGTTATGAGCTCCTGCTTGTAGCCATGGCTTTGTTTGTCCTACAAATCGGTGTGTGTTTGTCAGCCAGTTGACAACCGTTCTTTGATCATATTCTTTTGGGTTTTGTTTTTCTTTTTTCTCTTACAGGGACAATAAAAATGTATTTTCTCTGGAATTCAATGCAAAACAATAGAAGCCTTGCCTGAAATTAGGAATGATCAGTACCTAACCAGCATAAATTTTAGTTAAAATGTTCTGGAATCATGTTCCTTGTTTTTATAATTTGATGCTATATTCATTTTTCGGCCTTGCTCTACAGTATAGGTACATGACCACACACACATGTGTACAAGTGGGAATAAAACTCTTAGTTACAAAAGTCTGGTCTTGCATTTTATGAACATTTGAAATGATGATAAAAAGCCGGTAGGTAACTGGGACATGGACAAAAGGCAGAACTGGGACTCTGGAACCAGCAATACAGAGAGCATTTTCTAGAAAGAAAAAGTGTGTCCCACTCTCACCCCAATTTTTGGCAAATAATTTTTATTTCATCATGGAACTTGTTTCAGGGATAAAATAGTTATTTTCACTGTGAATAATGATAAATCTGAGAATTGGAAACAACTTGTATACCTTCTGTCTTCATTTCACTTCCTCAGACCAAATTAATTTGATTATATTGTGGAGCAAAATGCTGGAAATGTCCTTTTCTAAAATATATGGAAAGTAAAATAAATAGCAAGTAAGCATGTGTTCCTTTTTACTGTATTTTTATGGAGGTTATAACCGGAGTTATTTTCTTCCAGATTTAATCTGAGTTCTTATAAGCAGTTACTCTTATGGAGTCAGTATGGACCAAATCCAAAGCTGTTCAAGTAAAATAGCGAGATTTCCAGTGATTTCAGTGTTCTTTTGATCAGGCCCTTAATCTTTTAGAAAATGTTAAGCTTAAAAGGACTATTGTGTGGATGGTGCCAATGGAATTCTCTTTTGTGCCTGAAGGAGAAGAAGGTGGAGATTTACTAAGTGGTTGTCTGTAAGCATTGTTTTACTTCATTGTCATTCTGTTCCCTTTCCAGCTGTTTTTGTACACAAAAGGTTAAAGTAAATCCCTTTTAAAAGGTTCACTATTGTGTTAAGGTACTTAAAGTTTAATGTCTCTGTGTCAAAGAGCTTTTATGAAAGTAGATTTGTCCAGGCATATCCTGTAATAAAAACTGGAAACTGCAGGTGTTGGCCTGTGGTGGCTACATAGCAAGAATACCATTTAACTAGCTGGCTTTATATCATGATTAATTTCCCCCTTGGTTTGTTTTTGGTTTTTGGCTTTTTTTTGGTTGTTGTTTTTCAATTTTATTAATTCACTTATTTATTTTTTTGATCTGAATATTTATGTCCTATCTTGGTCAAATGGTCTTAAATAGTCTTTTGGTTTGTAGACAGCAGAAAACTCCTCATCTTGGATTGATGCTGGGAGGGCTGTATGAAAGCAGATTACATCTCTGCATGGTATTCACTGATTAAGTGTTTGAAGAGCAAAGTTTCTCATATTTAAAACAATTTCCTTTAGTACAAAATGTACAGGAAAATGAGTATTTCTAGATTAGGCAAAAGAAAAAGCTGCCACAGAGGTAATAGGCATCATTTGTATGTGGGCCAGAAGTTTAATTAGGATTTAGCAAACCAGAAAACTAGAGCTTTAGCCCATCTGATACAAACCAGAAGTGAAAGCCCGTAAACAGTTTGGGACCAGGAGGAAATGTAAGGTTTCTACAAACTGGAAAGGGAAAGACAGTGAATAGTTTCAGTAGTAATAATGAAGATGGGGAAAAATTGCAGAAAAATAACATAAAAGAATAAAGAAATAGAAGTTTCCAAAAGTCTCAGAGGGAAAATTAGGTAAGGAAAGTTCTAGCAAATAAGAAGTAGAATATGAAGTAGTAATTCCTTCACTACATTTATAGTCCTGTGAATGAACACGCAAAACCAAAATCCATATTTTGGATGTGATGATGCTGAACAGTAATGATCTGTAATGGCAAGAGTCACCATCAGAGTTCTCAGATGACAATAGAAGGCTTTAGAAAATAATTTTAAGTGTATGACTCAATCGGTAATTCTTAGAGAATTATTATCACTGACAGTCCAGGAACAGATTAATTGAGTGGACATGCAGAAATAGAGTTATCGTCTCCCCAATTTAGCTGCACTTACCTAAAGTACAACTTGATTCTTCCAGATGAAATGGGGCTGGGTCAGTTGGGGTGGAAATGAGTGGAGTGAGTCAGCCCTTGGGCAGAGACGCAAAGCTGGATTCAGTGTTTTGAGCAATGGAAACACCATTTCCACATGCCACCAGTGCTTGCTGGGGTGACAACAAGAAAGGTTTACCAGAGGCATGGCACTGCCAGTAGTACCATGGACATGGTGCTGACCAAGGACTCAGAGGAAGCTGGTTCACCTCAGGACCTCACTGTCTCTCAGAACTCCCCTGTGACTACTCCCCACAGGCCTTCCAGCAAAAGGAAGATTTTAATTGCTTTGAGGAACAAGGAGAAAAATAAAGATGGAAATGAGAAATGCAAGTGCTTACAGATGCTTGCAGGTATTCACTGTAAGTGCCTTTGTTCAAAAACTCCTCAACGCTGTTTGAGTCTGAAGGAGGAAAAAATTTGCTTCTGAGGCATTTAAAACTAATTTTGTTCTCATTTGTGTGAGAAGATACATTGTGATACTTATGAAACTATGTCATTTTAATTGTGTATGTTAGAATATGTTTAGCATACAGGATAGTCTAGATTTAGTCCTTGGAAGTTTTATTTTATTGCTCTGTGTATTTCACCTGTACTTCCAATCTGTAAAACACGCACATTATGAAGCTGCAAGCAGTCTCACTGCATTTCTCTGCTGTGTTACCTCTGTTTCTTCTGAAGAGGCCTGCCTTAAGAAGCCATGCTTTCTATGCCCATAGACTTATTAGCCCAAACTGCTAATAGATGCCAACTAACATTAATTACAGTGTCAGTGTGTGGTTCACATTAAGAACAGCAGGATTACTTTTAGAACCAGAGTGGATGCAGTCTGTTGCAGCAGTATGAGCAGGTATCAGGTCTTCCCTAGTAGGGGTCATCTACAAATAAAATTTCTCAGACCAGAACCATGCAGACTTGCGCATTTTGAAGTTAATCAGTGCTCACATGGTGCTTCTCCTCCCATCATCAAGCTTTTAACAGAAAAGAGTGCAGGGAAAACCCATGCACAGGCATCATTTAAGTTTGTGTCGGGTTTACCCTGTGCGACCTATGGACTCCTGCTTTTATTTGTATCCATAGTGGGAGAAGACTGCAAGAGACAGTAGCAATGCCCTTCTGCCTTTCTCCCAGCATAATTCAGATGGGATTATGGGAGTGCTTGGGTGAGTTCACTGCCCTGAGCACATGGGGAGCTGGGATCCCTTGTCTTTTCTCTCCCCTTCTGTTTTACTGATGTCCTTCTAAGGCATTTTCTTTTTCCTTCCAGCTTTCCAAATGTGATTGTGCCATCATTTTATTATGTAGAGAGGTGACTTCAGACTTACATGGTTTGTGTTTTCCTCTCTTTGCTGGCTTGACAGGTTATATGGAACCTGCTTGTCCACACGAACACTTAAATCAAGTGCCCTATGTTAGCCAGTGGGGAATGGTCCTTGGAGCCCTCTACCACAGACTTCCAGGTGCTAGACCAGACTAATACATGTCTCAGATTTGATGACTCCAAGTATTTTAATTACATGGATATATGCTGTAGGATCAAATTCTTCAGAGAATTTCATACTTAAAATCAATTGATTCAGACAATTATTTTCATTAATAAAAAAAATCTAAAATACTTGTTTGAAACTGACTGAAATGAAGTTTAGTTCTGGTTTTCATAGTCCCTGCAGTTATGTGAAATAGTGGAGTTCAGCTTAATTGACCGTGCAAAATGTGTTTGCACGTTGCTAATTTCAAAATCCAAGGCTTAATGTTAAAGTTAGAATTTGAATGACATAAATAGACAAGTACAAATTTTCTATAGACACTAAACTTTTCACTTGCTATGATGCTAATGCTTAGATACCTTATTTAATGATAGTTAATACAGTGATACTGATTTTATCCCTGCTGTGTTCATTATTAACCCCAGAAGGCAATGGAAATTTTATTAGACTCAGTACTGGATATTAATACTGTGCCTGACTATGTTGTGAAAAAAATGAAGAAGGAGCCTGCAAATATTTGTAAGTTAATTGCCTGACTTGGAAACCACTAATGTACATGAATAACATTTACTCATGGAGATTGTCTCAGTGAATTCAAAATCTGTCCAATGAGTAGTTGTCAAATAAGGCCATAAATCACAACTTTATGGAAAGTTTAAGAAATGTTAATGAGACAGCACCCTCAAGGTATTATGGAAACTTAAGTTTTCATGAACAGCATTTTAAAGTCATATATAATTAAATAAAGGAACCGGTCAATGTTTAAAATAAACAACCAGAAGTTGAACTTAGTTTGCCTATATTAAAAATAATAAATCTGGAGCGGCCATCAGCTCATGGTAGCTATTTATATTCTACCTGAAAACAGCAGCCACCCATATCCGTGTTCCTTCAAACCTGGTACACCGTACTCCGTGGCTGAGTATGGGTTTTCATTTATTTTTGTGGCTGGCCAGTGTTGCAGAAGAATCAGTGGACGGGCAACCACCTGAGCCATGAATGAGCCTGGCACTCTGCTTTCACATGGGAAGCAACGTGGGGACAAATGTTCATGGGGCCTGTCTTATGGCTAAGTGAAAATGCTGTGATGGTCCACCAGGGTTTCAGCTGTGCCTTGTTTACCTGAACAGTGAGTAGGGTAATGTCCCTACAGTGAGTAGGAGAAAATGACAAGCTGATGGCCAAACAAAATTCCTGTCTCAGGGAAGGTGATTTCTTATATCACTTGCATGTGGTTATCAGTCCCTGTCTTGGATGGTTAATTTGAGTGCATATTGCCGGGTGCAAAGAGTCTCCTCAAGCTCAGTGGAGAGTTTGGGAAGGCAATAGTCATGCCCAGGGGAACCTTCCAGGAGGGTGACTGTTCATTGGAGGATGCAGCTGCAATGCACATGGTGTCTTTGCATCAGCCTATGTACAGTTGCAGTCCTTTGTGGATCCTGGTGTACTGAAAGAGGTGCATTCCAGTGGCTTTAGGGAATAGGAGGGGATGAATGTTGTCCTTTGAGCCAAAATGTGGCATTAATTTCTCTCATGACCTGGGGTGGACCTCTCCAGCCCTATTCTGAATGCGCAAAGCCTTTCAGGTTCCAGGAGCTTCTGTGTGGCCAGCTAGGGAGGATGAGTTGAGATGTGCAGGCAGGACCACCAGTGCAGCAGCCTGGGGTGCCCAGCGGGGCTGCCCTGCTAGTGCTGAAGCCAAACATGGGTGAGGCAGTGTGGTGGCAGGTTCTGTGAAGGCCTGTGTCCCACGGCATGATGTCACAGTGGGACACCCACAGCAGCAGCTCCTTCTCCACTCAGTGTCCCTGGACCACTGTCTCTGGAGAGGCACTGTGGTGTGCAGGAGCTGTCCTGCTGCCAGGAGGTGGAAGGAGGCTGTGGCAGAGCATTGGAGACACTGCTTGAGAAGCATTGAGGGGGAGGAGAGGAGCAGAGGGTTTTTGTAGCAGGAAAAGCACTTCTTCCCCAACTGTTGCAGTGCAGGGGGGCAGAGATGCAGAAGTACCTGCTCTATAACGCTGTGGAGCCAGAGGAGCTCCCAACCCTCAGGGAGCTCAGCACCATGGGTAAGGCCCCAGGGGTCCCTTGCAGGAGCACTGTCAGTGCCAGGATTACATGGAGATGAGCTGTGGAAAGCCCAAGGCTGGAGCCATAGGTGGGACCCTTCTGGAGGGTTCAGAAAGCCCTGCCTTGTTGTGCCTTGGAGCTCGAAGGTGGCTTTGGTAGCTTCTCCATCCTTAAGGAGAACAGAGCACTCAAGATTCATAGCTGCTTGTGGTAGAAGTGATGCCTAAAGGCCACTTGCTTTTTATACACTTTTCATATATTCATATGTCTATAGATTACTATTACACAGTTATATAGCTCCTGGTATTTTTCCCACCCTTTATCTTAGATTTTAGAGTAATAAACTAATCTTCTAACACATTCCTAAAATACTGTTTAGTCTTGTTTTCAAGAAGAGAACCTAGAAGTACATTTTGTTTTCCAATCAGAATCTGAGAAGACACAAGAAGTGGAGGAAAGAAGCCCTGGACCAACTCCAGTGGGGCAGTATCCGGGGGAAAATTACCTAACCAACTGCTCTTCTAATTGGACAAAGTTTGTTAGACATGATGATTTGTTAAACTTACAAAATTGTAGAAATCCGATGCTGGGTGTGCCCATGACCATTGTGACACCTGGAGACTTCCAAATAAAGGCCTGCTTTTTATTTTACTATTTTAACACTCTTGCAAGGGTTTTTCTCTTTTGATATCAAGCAACAGAAGGGAACAACAAAAATCAGAGGGTCCACAAAAACTCACTAAGTTTCATTAGAAAGTTACAAGGCTGGCATGGAAATTTCTATGTTAGTCCCCAACTTACTACTATATAAGCACATGGATATAAATCCAGGCTTGGTAGGGGTACCTTTTCATTGAGAGATTTCTTGCTTTCTACACAAATTAGTTATCATGTGCAGTCTGTTCTTTCACACCTTTCAGGAAATGGGTTAGAGGGCTTTTGGGGGTCTTTGGTGGTTGTGATCTCCCCTATAGTTCATACCCACTTCTTGGCCTCATTCCTGTTCTTGCAGTGTACTGTGTTGTGCTTATGTCCAGGATCTAGAATAAGGATGTTTGTCCCAGAAAAGTGCTGCTCTACTTCCACATGGCCCTCTTCTCTAGCCCCCTTTAACAGTGTGTTAATACCAACAGTCCTTGGTTATTAACCGCAGTCATTGTTATTACCAACAACCCTTGGTTAGCTCCACAGCTATCCGGCTATGGGTGTTTTAAACATACACATTCACCCCATCTGGGAATCCAGAGTAGCCCAGGCCTCCAGGCACTGGCAGTGTCTAAAAGTGGAAATTCCCTTTGCAAAACTACAGCCTGCCCTTCCTCTCCAGGCCTGTCTTGGACACAGGGTGGGCTTTGAGCCTGGAGGCAGTCAAGAACACAGCTGGGCAGCCCCATCAGTGAGAGTGCTTATTCAGGGCAAGGGGGAGCATGAGAGCACTCCACCGTCACCTGCAGGGGTAGGGGCATGGGGGATGGTGGCTTATGCTGACTTCAGAACATGGTATGGCTTTCATTTGCTTTCCAGAAATCTGCAAAGTCTGGTCTGGAATGTCTTGGTACATCTACAGACAGCTCCTGCAGAAGACGGTCAGTCTTGCCTCCTGCATGTGCCTCATCCTGCTCCTCTGAGGCTACGGAGCAGGACGCAAAGTGCCATCCCCAGGGCCATGCAAGTCATCCTCCTTACCTTTGGGCAGCCCTGCCAACTCTTCCTCTTGCTTGTTTTTGCAGGCAGTGGAGATTGGAGTTGGGACTTTTGCAGTTGTCCCAGTGCATGCCAGTGTGGAAGAGGGCAAGGTTTTGCCTGTTGAGAGACCTATGTTCATTCTGAGCAAGCCTCTGAGGATGTTTTACAACCTTGAGAGTGATGAGACCAAAATTCCTGGTAAGAACATGGGATCCTTTCCTTACATAGGCCTTGCATTTTGGCTTGGTGTCAACACCCCTGATATGACAAACAAAGACTCTTCCAACTTGCAGAGTGCTGAGTGTGGGCACAGGTGTGGTAGCCCGACACCCTGCCCCTCCCTGAGGAGCCAGCCTCATCTGCTCAGCTCCATTGTGATCCAGCTGGTTGCTCACAGCAGGAGGCAAAGCTTTGCTTGGCTTTTCCTGTGTCCATTCTGGAGATGTGGCTGAAGCTGAAGCACTGTCTGGGCAATGTTGCCTGAGAGCTGGGCGCTGGTGTTCTCTAGTCTCTGAATTGGCTGAACTGTGATGGGACACTTACTTTGTGCTTGTTTTCTAGATGAGATACCTGTTGTTCAGCCAGACTTTGAGGAGATCGCTGGAGAGACCCACTTTCGCCATGAAATTGTGGAGCAGTGTGTACAGGAGACCTTGCTTTGCTTTGCTGGGGCCCTCCGAGACAACAAAGAGGTGGAATTCTCATTCAGGAGCATTGGTATCCTTGCTGTGCGAAAAAAAGTGGTCATCATGACCTTCTTTGACAGCTGTCTGCTGGAGCTGGATACAACAGGAAACATGCTGAAAGCCCTTCTTGGGGTGAGCTTGTCATTTCTGTGGGATTTCTCCTCATGGCTCTGTGGCAATGTGCTGTCAAAACTATCCAGCTGCCTTCTCTGGGCTGCTGTCACTTGCCTCACCACCCAGCCTAGGCACACTCCCAGTGAGCTAGTCCAAGTCTCGGGAATGCCTCAGCCCCTTTGAGGGAGGGGACTAATGACATCAAGAGAGAAGATAGTGTGAGGCAGCCTTTGTGTCTTTGAGCACCAAGGTGGTTTGCCGCCATTCTGAGCAACCAGCACATGTTCTAGATGTCTGCTGATGTACTGCTGTTCCTTTCCAGGACCCCAACATGATGAGCATTGTTGCCTTTCCGGGCCAAAATGATTTTAGTCGGGTCAGTCAAGATGAGGTTGTCACACTGCCAAGGTGAGCAGGATGGCTGCTACAGCCCTCAGCTCCTTGAGTGTCTGCTCAGCCACCGTTTTGGGGATACCCTCCTGCTGAGGCTCCTTTCCAGCCAAACTTGGGGAAGAGCAGCCACTTCACAGGAGAGCTTCCCTCTCCACTGCTCACTCCTCCCTGGCTTGGAGATTGCAGATGAAGTGGCCGTTCTGCTTCCAGTGTGCCCTGAGAGAGGCAAGAGGGTCCGTGCAGGCAGCAAGGACGGCATGTGCACTGTGTTCTCCAAGGACTAGGCAGTGGCCCCCAAAGATATGTGCCAGCAGCTTATAAGCATCAGCCTCCAATGAAGCCTGTCGCCCCAGCTTTACCCAGCTGGTGCCTTCTTGTTTCCAGTCTTGTAGTTGAGACCCCGCACCAGCCATTGGCCCCGCTGATTTCCCTGAAGCCCAGAAGAGAGTCGGCGCCTTGGGGCGGGGGTTCACGCAGAGGTATGTCCCAGCTGAGTGCTGGCAGGGGACTGTGGGTGCTCTTGCCCTCACAAGGGCAAGAGGTCTGAGGTCACTGTGGGGTAACCTATTCTGGAAGAGGCTTTGTGCTGTGGGCAGCCCCTACAACCCAGTTTCCCCAGTGGCCCCCTGGGATTCCCCAGTACCTCCCAGTTCTTCCCACTGGTGGGTCCCTTCTCCCAGCAAGGTATAAGAGGGAGATGAGAAAAACTATGCCCTGGGGCAGTGGGTGCCTTGGTGGGAATTCAACTCTGGAGCAGATCCAGTGTGGAAAAAAGAAAGGGGCCTGCCTGGAACTGTGGCAAGGATTGTCTGTGAGCCTTGTGTGGCATGACTGCGCAGCTCTGCCACCCATGCTGTCCCACATGATCTCAAAGACTGTGTGCACTTCTCTTGCCTCCTGCTTGCAGTAAGTGTGCTGGATCCAGTGTTCCTGGCTCGGCGGAGGATTTCTCAGGCCAGTCAGCAGTCGATGGAAATTGATCAGGCTAGAGACAAGGAAGCTGGCCAAGGCGGGTGAGCCTTGTAGAGGAACAGTGTGGCTAAGGGCGTGCCCTCACTATCACCCTCATTATCAGGAGTGATAATGGGTGGTGCTTCCCTTATCTGGGGTGCATGTGCTGATGCCAAAGGGCCCTGGAGACATTGTCCTGCTGGACACGTGGTCCTCCTACTGAACTGCTGGGTGGTGCCAGAGGACAGGCTGTGATCCCACAGATACAAGCTCACACTCGGCTACCTTAAGGTCAGACTGCTGGCTGTCCTTTTTAGATACCTGCCCGTAATCCAAGAGAAGACCCAGATGATGCTGAAGCACTTCACATCTCCAGTTCAGCCAGGGTTGAAGGTCTCTGCAGCTATTCCACAACCCTCAGAAGTGGTAGGTTCATCCCAGGGTTTTGCCAGTCCTGTGTCACGGCCTAGGCTCTGGGCTGGGGCAGGAGAGGCAGCAAGAACTGCCCATGGTCCCAGCCCTCCTGCCCTGCCCAAGCTCAAGGTGGCTAATGCTGCATGCGTGGTGTGTGCATGGCCTTCAGGGAGCGCACCCCCTCTGCACTGAAAGAGAAGAAAGAGAGCTCCAGCTGCTGATGGCATCCAAGCGCCATGAGGTGGAAGCAGAAGTGTGGCGCAAATACTTTGGCAGCCGAATGGTCACTGAGAAAGGACAGGTATGGCATGCACCTCACAGCCCCCAGGGAAAGGACGTTTTGCCTTTCTGCTTGCTGGCAGGGGAGCAGGGAAGGTGTCCTAGCACAGCAGTAGTGCCATGGCTGGGAGTCGGACAGGGGTCTTCTGCCTGCCCGGTCCCCTGGCAGGAGGAACCGTCCCTCAGGCCCCGGGCTGGAGCGTGCAGCTGGCTGTGGCATGGGCTGTTTGCTTTGTGCCCTCTCTGTGAGGGAGCAGCACCACTGCCTTGTGAGCGCTAAGCCAGGCCTGTGCAAGGCACACGCTTTGGCTGAAGCTTTGAGAGTAGCCCCAGCTATGGGCGGCAGCGCTTTAGGAGAGTCTCCTCTGCCTTTGCAGACCTCCTGCCCCTATGTGTTTGAGGATCCCTATCGCCCTTCCCATGTCCTGAGAAAGGCCTACGCCAAGAAGCTGAGGGAGATGGGGCAAAGCACGGCAAGGCAGAGCACCTCAGAGCAGCAAGCAGAGTTTCGGCTCTTGAAGAAAGTGCTGGAAGAGTAAGTGGGGTGGAACCAGGGCCCACAACAGGCCCTCTAGAGCAGCAGGCTGGCACCACCAAGAACTACCCTCCTGAGCCGGGCTTTGGGGCATTGGGAGCCCTTCTGCCCGGCCACAGAACTGAGGCCCTTTTTTCTGTCTCCTTTAGCAAGGGTGTGCAGACAGCTCTGTTGGAGCACTGAGGGGAAGGCCCAGGGACTGCCAGCCCTTACAAGAAGCTGCCAGCAGTCCTGCGGAGACTATTGCCACAGCATTCATCCTTTTCAACAGGAGAGCTACCAGGAATGGGTGGCAGGGACAAGGACTGCTTTAGCTAAGGGCAGTGTGCCAAATAAAGGTTGCTGGTACTTGAGCCCCACTGGAGTGACCATGCTGATGCCTTCATTGCCTTTTTCTGCAGCCGAGGGGTAGGAGAGGCCTCTGCAGAGCGATGGACAAAGAGCAAATGGGCTGGAGGTACCTGGCTCTGCCAAGCAGTCGTGACAGGCCATGGGACTGAAAAAGTGATGTCCCTTCCAGGATAAAGGGCATGGGGGCTGCAGAGCACAGCTTCTCTGCATCCAAACACCACTTTGTAGCGTTATCCAAAGGCCTGTGGCTGGTCACAGGACTGTCAGTGCAGATTTGATCTGGCGAAAGTAAACAGTGGGCTTGATGCTCCTTGAAGAGCTACACTTGCATGGAGAAATATGCTTCATTGAAGACGCTCCTTAGTTTAGTCTGTGGCTGACCCTCAGGAACCGCTCAGTGGCCTCCTTGGGAGAAGGCTTATTCGCTTCAGAAAGAGAGAAACTTTTGAAAGTGTAAAAGTCCTTTTTTTGGCAAGGTAAACTCTACAGCATGATGAAGAAAGCCACAATATGGAAGAGTAAAAGAGCACTAGCAGCAGCATATGCAACTATGCCAGACCCTGTCAGACCCTGGGGTCTCCACTGGGACTGCTGTTGCTGAATATCATCTTCCTTAATGGCATAGCTAGTGGGATTGTCTGCAGCCTCAGCAAATTTGCAGATCTCATGGGAGCAGGACCCAGGCTGACAGTTTTGGAGGTAGATCTTCATTCTGTGTATTTTATTACAGGACTTATCCAGGCACTGAGCAGCCAGAAAACTTTTTTTGGCTGCCTCTCCATGTTCCCAGGCCTCCCAAACCACAATTTCCTAACTCTTCAGCTGGCTGGAAGCATATCCACAGTGGCTGGTCTATAGCCAGCAGTCTCTGGTGGCATTAGCAGCTGGCTTGACAGGGACAAAGGTGACACAGGGTTCTGGGGGAAGGCTTAGGTGTTCGAAGTCACACTGTATTTTTATTGCAAACTTAGGTGATTAATTGGTTATGTGTGTTGTTTTTTGTTTTGGTTTTTTTTTTTTTTTAATTACCTGGGGCACTATTTCTGTTGAGGGGCTGAGGGGAGAAGGAGGTATTGGACAGAGGTGAACTGTTTCAGCAAACAGAAGCTCAGAAGAGAAGCAGGGGACCTGGGGAGGCGGGCGTGTGTTCCTAAGCCGGCCCTGCCTCACAATTGGTGCGGAGGGGGCTCAGCCCCCAGGCAGGATGCACTGGCACCGGAGGGAGGCGGCTTCCTGCCCTTCCCTGTCCTTCCTTGCCCCCCGGGAGTGTGAGCCACCAGGGTGGGAAGAAGAAAGCCATGACTTGTAAAAGAGCACTAGCAACAGCAGTTCCTCAGACCCACCTTTCCTAGCTGAGGAGGCTTCAGTCAGACCAGATAACATTCATCTCTGCAGTGAAGGACCTCCATCATCCCTGTGGTCTTGTGTGCCAGTCACAGATGGTTTACGATAGTAGTGTGAAAGACTGACAGGTTTGTGTGCAGCTAAAATGATGAACGAGGTGTAAGGGCTGGCCATTTGCCTGCTGCTGCCAGTAAGTGTGCTTTGTAGAGTTTTAAAGTGTAAAGCCATCCAGATTTGTCAGTTTTCTAAACCTTTTTAGCATAATGCATCCAAATTCCTCAAGTGATATGTTGAAAATATGTATTAATTTTCAGCATAGAGGTGCAGCCAGAAAGAGCAGAGGAAATCTAGTGTGTTTAGAAAGGGTTTCACTCTTGTACCTTGAGAAAGAAATCTGTGGGAGTATAAGAGTGTCATAGACAGCTTTTGTTTGAAGACAGTGTGGATGGTTTAAAGTAACATAAAGTTCTGATGATTGACTGTCCTGTTAAGGGCAAGAGCTTCAGCACTGTGGTTTAAAACTCACACCTGCTCCCACAAAACTGAGGCAGGGCTTTAAAATGAAATGTGTGTTTAGCCAGAAGCCCAAGAAGGACTAATAGCCAGCAGAGAAGCTGGAATGCCTTGGGAAGGTACATCACTCATGTTGGTGGAAGTTAGTATAGCAGCTGCTGGTGAAACTGGTTTTGCTTTGATTAGCATTTTGCTTCTGATGATCAGCTCCTTGCTAGGGAGCAGATAGTCTCAGACCTTGACCTAGAAAATGTTGAACTGGCCTTTCAGAAGGGTGCATGCTCAGATGTCGTTCTGCTTTCAAACAGCTAATGTATAATTGGCATGCTTACATTATTGGCTGTTGTCTTTTCATGTCGAGTGACTGAATTATTGCCTGAAAATGTTACGTGCTCACATAGACAGAAGCCTTGTGCAATGAAAATGCAGGTATTCTTTCAAGATGTGGTTGCATTTAAAAAAAGTAGTCTGTTATCAATAGGACATGGAGCAGTAACACTTGCTCCTAAACATAGACAGTAATCTAACCAGAGCTGTAAAAACTGACTTCTTGAACATTTGGTGAAACTTCTAATCCTTCTGGGGAAATAATTGTGTGTTAATTAAGAGCAGGGATTCCACGAGGCTTATTAGCTGTCTAGCTGGATCTGAGAAGCAGAAGGTTGAGCAGAGTTTAACTAAAATTTAGAACTGTTAATTAGTCTGCTTTCTTCCCAGTCTCCTTTCTATTTTCCTGGTTTTGGTTTGTGTAGCGCACTTTGAATGACCCGTGAGAAGCTACTGCTACTGTGCTTCTGACATGATAGCTCCCAATTGTAAATGCTGTACTTTACTAGCTGTGAAAGAATAAAGCTTTAAAAGAGCTTGGCTGCCCTTAGCTACAAGCTGGCTTGTTATGGATGAAGAAATGACAGAAAGTGGAAAAAGCAGGCTGGCTAATCTTGTTAAATTGGCTGAGTAATGTTGCATTCACAATATGTGAACTCCATGCTGCAAGGCACAGATGCTTTAATAAACTTTAGATGACCTGTCTTACTTTAGCACTCTTTACAGGGTTCAGAAAATGTTTTATAGCTTCACGGAAACCTACAAATGAGACCGCCTCCCTTATAGACCTCTGTTTTGGGAGTTACAGATATGGGAATTTGTGAATGTGCGAAGGTTGTGCTTCACTGATGCGTGCCTGGGCAAGATAAGGGAGGGAAAGGTAAAACCTGAGACCTGTGGGTTTAGTAGGTTCAAAAGTTTGTTAAACAGCAATGTGAACTGTTTCCTGAATGTTTCACTTGGATATTATGATTCAGTTTACTTTTTGGTGGGGAGGGGCGATGGGGGATGCTAGCAGGCAGTGCAAAACTTCCAGGGATTCTGATACGATATGAGGTGAACTGAGCAACACAGCTTCTATTTAAGATCAATAGCCCCTGTGCCCCACAGTGAAACAATTTTGAGCCCAATGAGTAGGAACGGTTTGAAGGTCTATTGTAAAAGAATTCTACTGGAATTCTATTTGTTAATTCGTTAATTAGGCTTGTCAGAGTCTGCTTTGTATTTCTTACAATGACTACCACTTCATTCTAGAGGTGTAGTTAAGCCCTTGAGCTAATTTGACTTCTGGCTTCAGTCCTCTTATATTTAATGCCTCACTTTTAGATGTTTTGTTGCTCTACTCATTGCAATGTTTATATCCTCCTTTCAGTTTGTAGTTTGTCTCAACTAAGACATTTGCATTAATATAAATGCATTTGCCTAACACAGATGCATTTCAAAACAGAATATGCATCAGAATGACATAATCCGGGTAATTTAAATGGATTCACGCAAGTAAGGTGTGCCTGTATTTTAGTTCAGAAGTTTGGTGGGTGGGGGCCAAGTCGAAAAGGGCATTAAGTGTGGTGTAGATAGCCCTTGAGTTGTAAATATAAAGAGTACTTGGATCTGTAAAAATGTCCTAGTCATGCAGATTAGAGTGGTGGTGCTGTATGATTGCAGTCCTATTGTTCCAAGCCTTTGAGGGTGAGGGGCTTTTTCCTCATATCTTTAGTTATTTCCCCACTCCTTTAAAATACATGTTTGGTCTTTATTAAGAGTGGCCTAAGAATATCTCTTAAATCTAAATTTGAGGAGTCCCTGAAACAATCAGGTGCCTGATCGTAAATGTGAGCGTATAGGTATTACTGTATCCCGCAGCCGTAGGGAGTTGAGGAGAGAGATCCAGCAGGCAGGAATTGTGCAGCAAGATTGATTTATTTAATTATTTTACAAATTCTTTTATAGACTTTTTTCTTCATAATCTAATTGGACAAAGGATCAGCCACCCCCCGGGGTGATTGGCTAAAATCCTAAACATCCATTGTCAAAATATTTTTCTACTGTACCATAAACAAGGCTTTGAAAGGTCGCAGGTATTCATGGTTTATAGAACTCTGCTACCATCTTCGTGAGAGAGAAAAGTATCTCACGGGCTTAGAAAGAAGCAGGAAAATTCCTTGCTAACAGCATTTTTGTATCCACATAGAGGTATGCATGAGTAAGAATCCCAAAAGCTCTGTTACAGAGAGCACTTATTGTGTGATTCTTTTGGCAGTGTTTGAATTCTTCCACTACTAAATCTGGGGTTTGTTTCTTGCTACTACAGTAGCTTTTCTGTCAAATACTCTGCACAGCATTCTGATCTGACAACACTTGGCAAGAGTTGCTTGCTTGGAACTATACTGCATACCTCTAGTTTAATTTTGAAGTTAAAAGTTTGTTTTATAAAGGGTGATCCTCAGTTGTATGCAGATCAGTCTCTTAAGCAGTGTTGTTTTGGACAACTAAATCCTCTAGACTTTAATAGAGGAAGAAAACTACCTTTCAAAAATATTAGTGGGCTTATAAATCCAAGCATCTTTTAGTGACTGTGATTTGGAGAATAAATCTGGATGGGAACAGTTCAGCTCTAAGGCACCTCACCTAGCCCTGTTTGCTTGACAAACATCTGTACATGTATGCCCTATTGCTTACTTTGCAGGATCTTTTTTTGCTAACTTCCTGTTCTGTTTTACCCTGTGAAAAACTGGCACTGAACTTTCTGACATTTATGATCTCAAGAGTCTCTTTGCATTGTTGGAATTGCTGGGGTATAATTTATTCCCATTTCCCAGTTACAGGCTCCTTTATACAAAGCGTAACTGCAGGCGAAGGTACTGCATTGTTTAGAACTGATGCAGTAAGAACAGAACATTGGTAGGGGCAATGCACACTGACAAAGGTAGTTTTAAGATTACAGCTGGGTCAACAAATAAAGCTACAATAAATTTTAATGTTTTGAAGACATGCCTTTATAGTGGTAACAGCTGAGCTGTAGATCTTGGCAAGAAGCAGCTGGTTAGTTTAAAAGATGGCAACAAAAGATTATTTCAGCACTGCAGGGGGAAAAAATGTTCTTTTTGAGAAAAATACTAATAATGTGAATGCATGGTATTGTAAGGCACCATTTAGAATGTGTACAGTTACTTACCAGAATGTAACAGAAGGAGATCCACAAGTACAGACCTGAATATGCAACAGATCTGTAAAATCTTTGGGGTAATCTTGAGAAAGACAAAATAGGTCAGTGTCTTGTTGTTCTGTTATTTTGTAGCTCCCAACATTGCAGGGTAAGCTTGGCAGCACTCTTGGGTGATAGGTGATGTACTTAGTGAAGAGCTACAGAAAACCATGCACATCAACACAGATGGAGATAGTGCTTCTGTAATCGTAGAATCATATTGTAGAATGGTTTGGGTTGGAAGGGACCTTAAAGATCTTGTAGTTCCAACCCCCTGCTGTTGGCAGGGACATCTTGCACTAGACCAGGTTTCTCAGAGCCCTATCCAACTTGGCCTTGAGCACTTCCAGGGCTGGGGCATCCACAGCTTTTCTGGGTAACCTGTTAAGGGCCTCACCACCCTCACAGTGAAGAATTTCTTCCTAATTAATCTAAACCTACCCTCGTTCATATTAAAGCCATTCCCCTTTGTCCTTCCACTACATACCCTTGTAAAAAGTCCCTCCAGCTCTCATAGGCCCTTTAGGTACTGGAAGGTGCTCTAAGATCTCCCCAGAGCCTTCTCTACTACAGGCTGAAAACCCACAACTCTCAGTCTGACTTCCATCGGAGAGGTGCCCCAGCCTTGTGAGCATCTTGCTGTTGCAAACTTCTGTTCTGCATTACTGTCTCCCATCTCCTTCTGTATGTGCTAGGGAAGAGTTTGTGGCTGTTTGGCTGCAGGTCCAGCTGCAGACTGTGCTTTGAGTTGTCTAATTCTTTCTCAGTCTCCCTGATGTTCCACTGCCTTCTCACTGCCTCATGCAGCTCAGCCACATGCAGGTTCTCCACCTGGGCCCAACTTTGCAGGCAGGTTTGCTGCCTGTCCCTGTCCCAGCAAAAGGATCTCAGTGAGGTCTGTGCTGTAGCCTCTCTCCTCTACAGCTCTCTCTGGGTGCAGGCATTGGCCACAGGAAGGGTTCATGGTGCAGAATTCCCGCAGAATTTTTTCTACAGCTGCTCTGGGTGGGCTGGTCTGGAATTGGTGTTCCCCCTGCTCAAGGCACCCCTGTGCTCTGCCATCCCTGCTCTGGAGCAGTTCACCTCAGCAAGGGACTAAAGTCTGACTCAGCTCAAGGTTGAGCTTACTTCAGGGGTCTGGAAGGAACTGTATCAAAAGAACACTATAAAACCAAACTCCTCTAGCTTAAAGTGGGTAAAGAAACATGAGGCTTGCTCTCCACACCTCTCTTACCCACTTTAACTAACTGCAGTGGAAAAAACTGTACCTTCAAAGAGGGTATTAGCACAAGAACCTAGACCAACTGTGAGTGTCCTATTCAAAAACATGCCAAAGACACTGTGACCTTATTTCCGTAGCCCTGGTGTGTTATTAATTTTCTTGGGATTGTACCCTGTAATTCTCTCTGCTGAAGCAAGCTGAATTTCTGACTCTTTCCCAGCAAATTGAAAGTGCCCTTTCAGGATGTAAGGTAAGGACTGACCCTGTCTGCTTTTCAGGCAGAAAAGAGAAAGACAATAAGTTTCATGAGGTAGCTTTTGAGTTTGGATTGCAGTAGTACCCAAATGAAAACCCCATATTCATCTGAAGCGATGGCATCAGCTTTCTCAGTTTGGGACAAAACGGTGGTGGGCCCCTCTCTGTGACACAGGGAGTATCTTAGAGGTGAAATCTCTGTGCTAAAAGAAGATTAGGACATGGAAGCACACCTTTGTGTATAGCTCTGTGGGGTGTAATCCAACCTACAAATGCTCTTCCTTGAAAGAAAGCAGACAAATCATTACAGGTTTGGTATTCAGAATAACTTAGCCTGGGTGACCTAATACTTTTTTAACTCTTACAAGCTGAAGTCAAATGAATTACAAAACTGGAAATCCTGTTAAGCTGTTTGCTTTCTAAGGGTTAAATGGTTTAAAGGTTTTAGAAAAATCAGGAATTTGTGAAGTACAAGTCACCAATGTTTTATACGGTAGTTAAAAAATGCTGTATCTCTATCCTAGTTCAGGTCAGATGACAGATACGTTTAGCTTTTGTGCCTTAATGCTACTGCATATGAATGTGTATATAATATTCAATATATGTATTCAATAGAAATTGAATTTCAGTTAATATCTGCGTTAAAATCAAGGATTCGTGAGTGATAAATTGTTCACCTTTCTTTCCTGTCCTAGGAGATGTACGGAAGAGAGCCAGTGATGATATGTTGTCAAGGTAAAATGACTTTGCTCAGAAAAGGGGAATATTTGGAGTTCCTATTTCAATGAATAACATCACTGGAATGTTCACCCCATCAGGCAGCTCTGGAAAACAAGCTTTCAGAAGGTCATCAGCTTGCGCTTGTGACCTTGCTGCCATTTGTGTGGTAAGATCCCTCTTCATCGTAAACCTGAATGCGTTTATTAGGATTGCAACGAAGAGAAAGTCTGAAGAGAATATTAAAATAGTTGCTATTGTGCCAGGAAGAAATTGTTTGTTTCGGCAAGTAGTGGAGTCCACAGAGCTGTTGAAATGAAAGGTCATTTTCAGACTGTGGAAGAAAATAGGATATTCTTGTGAAAGAAAAGAGGAGAGATGTGTGTGTGGGGAAGTGAACATTGTTTCTGTTACCCTCACAAAGAATCAAAATGTTTAGAAGTTAATTTTTTTTTTTTTTTTAACCTATAATGACCAAATACTGTGTTCAAGCAATCCTTCAGACAGACACAAGTGGGATTATTTTAGCTGCAGTGAGTTTAGAGAAAGAGGCAGGATGAATGTAAATGCTCTTGTTTTATCTATCAAGTTGATATGAAGTTCACTAAGGCTATTTTTGACTGTGAGGGACTTCTTGAATTGAAGATGATAAGACACCCCACTTGCAGTCTGTTTGAGGACTAGAACTTAAAATTGCAGTGGAGAAAACAGATATAACTGTTATGCCCAATTTACTTTAATAGGACTGTGAAGTTGCAGAAGTCTGGTCTTTTGCAGTTGGTGGCAGAAAAAATCTCAAAGATATTCTTTTGAAAATATTAAGTTTCCAAGGAGGAAGTAAGGCTTGGTTCTCCTTTTGGTTTACTTATTTGTTCATATCTATTTATACTTCTAAGAGTGCAGGAAAAGTTTTTCAGGTAAAAATTGTTGATTATAAATTGATGCCTTTCAAGGGGGGAAAATAAATTAGTGCCCTCCTTTTTCCCCATATAGGTATGAGGTGTGCTTGCCCCTGGCAGGGGGTTTGGGACAAGACGATCTTTAAGGTCCCTTCCAACCCAAACCATCCAATGGTATCTGACAGAAGAAACCATGGTTCTAAAGAGAATATCTCACATATGTTTATTCTCCTAAAAAACCCTTTCAGACCTAATTTCTTGTAATCTGCTTTTGATCAGTGAGCAAGGGAAATACCTGTCAAGGATCTAAATGAAAGCAAATTTCTTTCTCAACTTTGCAATAAACTGAATCCAAACTTCAAGTTCAACAAGAGAATGGCCAAATGCTGTTCTTGTGTATATCACTTCTTTACACAACAACAATTTGAGCCCATTAGAAAAGTCTTCTTAAGCTTATTGGGGGGAGTGGGGGGGGGCTGTCCCTAAAAATGGTTCAAGATAGTGCAATTTGGCAGTTAGGCACCAAAATCTTCCTCTGAGAAATTTAGTGCTACACAGTGTTAGGGGATATGTTGACATCTGGTGCTGTAGATATATTCAAATTCAAAAGAACATGGACAGAAATCAACAATGAGACTGTTAGTTTCATTGCATTAATACCACCTGCAAGAAAAAAAATCAGTGAAATCAAGATGGATGCCAGTTGAAGCACTTCACTTCTTAATTTATTCATCTGCAGGTGAAAAACCTGCCATTGCTTATATCAATTTCCTAGATGTAGTTCCCCTAGATACTCTCACAAAGGGATATACCAGAATCCTTGTAATCTTGTAACAGTTTACCTTCATGCTCGAGTCAGGTTTTATACTGGTTAGTGTGGGTGTTTGGGGTGAGAGAGACAAGGCTCGAGTTTCATGAACAGTGCTGGGAAGGGTGGGCTCTGAAGGTGCTTGCATTGCTTCCATGGATATGGGTCAAGCAGAATTAGGCAGTCTCACCCATACTCTGTGGAACATCATCAGCAAGCTTCATTTTTTTCTTTGAAATGTAAATCATCAGTGTCTCAACCACTTGAATACTAAACCCAGCAGATCAGAGTGAGTGTAATACTGGATTCTCTTTAACTAACCTGTCTTCTGAAGAGTGCTGTTTTGTTTTATTTTCCTCACCACATGCTACTCTTTCTGCTGTATCTTGATTTATCCTTTCCAACCTTGTGTTGGTAAAACCTGACAGCCCTGAAAAAGCTTTATTTTGTTAGTAGGTTTTTGTGGGCACACTATACGTAAAGGTCACTCAAACACAGATTTGCTGTTCTGCATTTCAGCTTGACACTGTTGGTTCCAGATTTTTTATGTAAATGGTGTTAGGATAGTATATTTATTTCCAGCGAAAAGACAGCACAATCAATTTTAAAAAAGCAAATGGTGCTGCACTAGATCACACACTTTCCTCGCTAAAAATAGCAAATCAAATGCTGGGAGTCGCTGAATGCTTTCAATCCTCACTCTAAGGTAAAATTACAAATTGGGAGTATTTCCTAATTTAGATTTCACAAACTACTACTTTCTGGGCTTAAGTCTTTTGTTATATGGTAAAACAGTTAAATCACAACCCTTTGGAAATATTGGCTGAATATTTCTGAAATTGGCAGTGTATTTTAGAAAAGAATTATAAGGTGAGATCACAGGAGCTCTTGTCTATTCTGTTTTTTCTTTCCCCCAGAGCTGCATATTTGTAACACCTGCTGAGCCAAACAGGATCTCTAGGTCCATAATAGCCTTTAAACTCTAACCTTTTGGTATATAAGAGAACCAACCTGCTAATCTAAAGACATTCTAGAATAAATAATGCTTTTTCTCCCGTGTATTAGCAGCAACCTTTATAGAGGTTGCATGCATACCTTCTCTTAAAGGTTATTATGCTAATTTAATTTTTAGATTATTTTCCTCATAATATAAACACATTTATTTTGTTTATTCTAAAAATACTGAAATGCTAACCACAGTATAAAAAGTGGAAAATACACTGCTTTCATCAGCTTCATTCTGTGTGCTAATGACAATGACAATGAATTTTAAATTACCCATGCCAACTATTTTGTCTGCATACTGCTAATAGGAAAAGACAGCGGAAGCAGGATTAGTATTGCCTTGGAAGTAAAAGAACTATAGGTGCTAGTGAGAAAGAAACATTACACAGACTGTTTTTTTTTTTTTCCCCTTAAATTAATATTATTTTCCTTTTATTAGGCTTTCATTTTAAAAATGGGCTATGTTATCAGTAATGTGAATCTTAATTGAGTACTCTTTTGTCTGCCATGATAATTTTTAGCATGCCGTAATGTTGGCTATACTGTTCTGAAGGTTGTTCTGACCTCAAGTCTTAAGTAAAATAATTTCTGACGGAGGGCAAGATAACCTTCACATGTACCATAATTGTCCTTGGATTTCTATACATCTTACAACTCTCACTAGTGTAAGATTTTCTTTCCGTCTGTCATTTTCATGGGGTTCTGTGAAGTTACAACTTACAAAATTATTATTTTTTTTAAGTCTGTGAAAGAAAGCTCATGAAATGACTGCACAGGTCCAGACACACAGGCCTTCCTTGTTTGGCCCCTGTAGCCTCCATCCTGAGCCACTTGCCTGCCATTTTCTGTAGTAAAGCCTTTTTTGGAGCTACTCCTTAACTTATCCGTCTATATTATGGGTGAATTGGACCCTTGTGCAGCTCTGATGCTACACACCCTGTTCTCTTGAGGTCTTCCAAGAATTAAACAAGATATTGAATTTTCAGAATTAATTTTTCTTTTTCTTTGATTCTGAATATACTCTTAATATCACCTTTTCAGGAAACCCATGCAGTTTCTTTCCCATCTTGTGTTCATATATTAGTCTGAAACTTGCTTAACGATTCTAAGAAAAACAGTGAAGAGAAGCAAATCATAACATGGTGTTTGAACTGTGATGACAGACACAAATCCCCATGAATACTCACGTGAAGGAGCCTTAGTCCCTTTTCTATTTGATGTTTCTGTTTTGCTTTTTTCTTAATTTGACAGTGTGTTGCTTATGAAAAGATCAGCATGAGTACAAAGATTGGGTATTTATATGTATTTCACATACGTTTGGAATAAAAATCTTATTTAAAATGATGTCAAGAACTACAATAGCAAAATTGAGATCTGGAGCTCTGATCATGCCAGTTAAAGAAAATATTGTTATCCTTAATTTTTCTTTTTTTTTTTTTTTAACCAACAGCACAATAGTGGCTCCTATTGATTTGTAGTCTGGTGCCAGACATTATTACTGCTAAAATATAGTCCATGTAAAAATCAATGCATGCATACTATAGTACATTAATTACTGTGTAGTTTTTGCTTCCCAACTAGGTGCATACTGATTCAATATTAGGTCTTCACATGCTAAAGATCTAATGAGCCCTTCTTCTGTAATCCATTATATAGTATTACTGCAGATGTAGAACTGATTTGCTCGCAAACTTCAAACTTCATGGAAAGTTGTGCGATATTGTTGCCTTTCAGGTTTTGAAATTATTCAGCTTGCTCAAAGACAGTAAAATCCCAGAAAACAATCACTGTAGGATTAGATGAGCAAGTAGAATGTACATGTGGCTGAAACGGGGAGATATGAAAATTTATCATTAAGAAAAATATATTGTTTGTATATTAAACTGTGCACATGCTTTCTCTGTATCCGTGCTCCATTATTAACACCATCAGAAAGGAGTAGACAGATATAAAATTTACAGGTTTAGTTTTAAGTGAATGTCCTGCTTTTACAGAATTCTCTTTGGAGAAATCATCTTGCGTTAATACTTGGCTTTTTACATAAATCTGTAATACTTTTGAAGCAGGTTGCAGTGTTTCAAATGGGCATAAAAAGCAGTTCATGAATGTACACAAACTGAAAACATGTATTACAGAAGCAAAATCTCTTCCTTTCCTGTAAATAGCTGCCTTCTCAAGAAGTCAGAAAATGTGTTGCTTAGGATTACAGCTGGAGTTAAAACAAGTAATCAAAGCATATTTCTCTTTTTCTGAAATAAATGGAGATGGAGGTGATTTTGACTTGGAAATAACTGCAACTTAAAAACACTCTCCTGCACAGACCCTAAACCTAATGTGTTTAAATCTTGTTGAGCACATTTTTTTCTGATGTGAGTGCTTTGAAGCTAAACTTATACATTTTAAATTTGTTTGACTTAACTTTATGAGCACCTAGCTCGCTCACACATTTTACTGTTACATGAAAATAGTTTGAATGATCCAGTACAGTACATAAAGTTTTGTGTGCGCTGATGTGATTATTCAAGAACTAGATATTGAAAATGTTTTGTGAAGCCTTATTAAAGGAAGAAGATACTTATTATGTTAAATTTGATGTAAAAATTTTAAGTAGAAAATGTGGATTTTAGCTTAAGGCGTTTCACAGCTGTGTTTTTTCTGGAATCTCAATATACAACCTGCCTGATGAGCTCAGTTTAATGTGGTGAAGGCACTCACTACGAAAATCTAACACCAAGTATTTCTGTTGCTGAGCTACTGCTATACCCCTTATGTTTTACCTTTCTGGTCCAACTAATCTTGCTGAGGGTATATTTGTAGTAGGTTTTGCTTGTGTCTTCCACTAACTGATGGCTTAAGGTTAATAGAAGAATGTTGGAGTTTTTAGGCTTTGGCTTTGGATTTTGGGGTTTTTTTAAGTCCTGTCGTAATTTTTATTATGCTCTGTTTTTTTGTCACCGGCTATAACTGAAGATCAGGAAGTTACTAATCAAGTCTTCATTAAGTTATCTTGTTTGGGGGTTTTTTGTACTAAGTTTAGAAAGAGTAGAGATGCAATTTCTAATGAGGAAGACTGACCTAGAATGACACTGAGTAAGACCTACGTACTGCATATGTGATTCATCAGCACATTATATTATTTTTCTTCTAGAGGTACCTGCACTTCTGCATTCATTCTCTCAAAGTCAGTGGCATGCTTAGTAATGGCTTTGGTGCAAGCAACTTGTTAACATCTTCCAAATAAAAAATAGTTGTCCTTTGAAACAGTTCCTACTTCTCAGAACTCATTTCATGACTGGGTGATGACCAGTTATGTCCCTAAATTAGCTGTGTGACTAATGTGTTGTCATATAATGTAGAAGTGGCAAATATTTTTTTTCAGCAGTAAAATTCAAATTACTTTCCCTGTATTTCAGTCCTTCCAAGCTATAAGGTAATCAGAATTAATTGGTAAAGAGCATGTTCTCTGCAAGGCTCTCTGGGCCTAAAATCTTTCAGTCCCTACTTGCTTACCAGGAAGCATTGTATGAACAGGTTTCTTCACACAAGGCCTTGAGCTTGGTCTTGGCAAAAAGGACAGGATCTTCATTCCCACTTCATAAGACTAGTCTGTCATTAAGTCACATAAAGAAGGAACATGTGCTTTCAAATTCTCTTGAAAAAATAAAAAGAGCAGGAATTACTGAAAGGCATCACATTAGTCCTTCCTTATTAGGCATGTAAGGAGATGAAACTGCTCTATGGAAAACAGTAAAGATGGGAAGAAGCTTTAAAGTACAGCTTTTAAAAAATATAATAATTTCTGGATTTTTCTTTTTAATCTATGGCTGATATCATCAAGTATATTCCTGTACAAAGAAGGCTAGAAACTCACTTGAAATTTCCCAAGAACATTTTTACAGATAACATGCCATGAAAGGCTGAATTTTGAGTTTTTAAAAATAAAATTAAAAAAAAAAATGAAACCAAACATTTCAAGAGAGGTTTGCAGGTGAAATAATTTTTTATCCTTCACGTAATGGGAGCGATGTGGGAGGAGTTGTGATCATCTGAATTGTGATTTCTCTGCAGTGCAGTTGCATGTCCTCATAACTAGATCACAGATTTAGAATATAAAATTATACTTTAGTTATGCATATTTGAAAGCTGTTTAAGAGACTTGTTAGGCTCTAAATTGTTGTGGAGTTGTTTCAACAATAGTTCAGAATTAATTTGCAGAGTTTATGAAAGCTGAGGTTGACACAGAGACCATGACAACGGAGTGCAGATATCTGCAAATACCACAGTATAGGACATGTTTGGAAGGTTTATAATTTTGACAGTGGATTTAGAGTTTGAATCTACATTTTCCAGTGTTTTTCCATGGGTGTGTTTGTTCATCTCTACTTCAAATAAATACAGTCACTAAGTAGAGGTGAATTTATCCTAGGAGTAAGAATGAATTTCTGCTCTTTTTTCATCAATGGCAAATAGCAATTTTTTTTTTTTTAAAGAAGAATGAATTTGAAGACATTTCTGTTATCTGATAAGAGTATAGTTTTGTGAATGGTACTAATCTTCCCAAAGGTTCAATATTTGTATTTTGAGTCCATGAAGACTCTTGATGCGTTTGGAAAGATGGCCCACATTGATTGTCTTAAACTGAATAAAATTACATCCTCAGTGTTGTGTCTATCTCCTCCCTCTACCTTTCACTTACTGTACAAGTTTCAATTCAGTTGGAGGCTGCCAGAATATTTTGTAAGCTCCCTTTTAGGAAACAGTAGATATTGCTGTAGTGAACTGGGCTATTCCTTCTTGTTGAGCAAGGAAAATGTTAATCTATGAAGAGAGATTTTTTAAAATGTGTATGATTTAAGTAAAACAGACATTGCCAAGCCATATTACAGGCATTCACAACTGTTTAATTCTTATTATCTTTGCTTTCTAATTCACCTGCTTTTCTTTTAAATTACAGTTCAAATGTTTGGGGATTTGAACATGTAATTAGATTTCTCTCACAAGAGAAAAAGTGGATTATTTTTCTTGATGGTAGGTTCTCCATGGAATTATATTTTACATTCCATAACTAAACCAGGCCATTACATAAGTGTACATATAATTTACTGTAAAATCTGAAATCTGCCAGATAACGCCAACATGCCCACAGCCTCTGCTGGCTTGGTCAGGCTGCATGGTCTGTGCAGTCACACCTGAGACAGCACTGGAGAAAATTACTACAAAAGGGAAAAAATATAAAAAAAGGTTTAACAAACCAGTGTGTAGGCTTTTGTAGTACCTTCCTTCTTCAACTTTTCCGAAATTCAAAATAATCCACTTATTTTTATCCCAAATCTTTTCTTCCCATGTGGTTTTTTATCTTTCCTCCTGACAAGACTTCTTTGATACCACTTGATCCACAGGGTTTTGGAACTGTATTTTTTATTTTGTCATTGTGGTCCATTTTGTTTACTGCATCAATGACTTCACTATTAATGAAATGGTGGGGCTTGGGGGGGTAGTTCTTGAAGGAATTCTGGTTATTCCAACATGCATCTACACATACTGAAATAATAAAACATCTGGGAAGTTTCAGTTTTAACTGGCACTTCAGAATTTATTGATGTTTGTACTCTGTTACTTGCTTGAAAGATGAAAGAACTGTTAATTTCTAAGGGGTTAGATCTTTTTGTGGTTAATTAAAACAGAACAATTGAGTTCAGTTGATATGAAATGGTTCAGTTTAGTTGGTGGTTTGAACAGCTCATTCAGGGTTTTATAGCCTGATACTTGAAGTTGTAAGAAAACAGCAAACAGAAATTGCCAGGTCAAAAAAGCATGCAGAAATAGAGGTAAAAATTCTGAAGTGCCAGATGTGAGCAAGTACTTCTCAATGCACGGAGAAGTCGCTATAAGGAACGTGTTACAGAACCTTTTGTGTTTTATGAGTGCTGGGGTGAGGTTTATTTCTACTTCTTGGTTCTGATATTTACAAAATTTTATACTATTTCCTCACTTTTTTTTAGTTTTTTTACTGGTTCTGCCCCTCCCCTTCTGTTCTCATGGGTAACATGTTTATCTCTTGCTGTGTTTGCAAATAACTGCTCAGCAGGCAAATGCCTAATGCAAGAATGTTGCAGAAGTTCGGGCAGATGACTCAGGTCTCCACAGGAAAGCATTTTCTCCACTGTCACTGCTCAGTGACAACTGCTGGTCTGCTTTCAGGGAAGAATTACACTCTCCTGCATCATTGCCGGATGATGGAGGATTTGGTTTTAATGGGATTCTGTTGCTGTGTGAGAATGGTCATCTGTAACTCTTAGCATAAAAAGAAAATAAGGATTTCCTCAGCAGTTTTCTTACTAAAAAGGGGGGATGCTGCACAGTTTTCATTTCACGTTTTGAGAGATAAAACCTCAGGGGTCATGGAAATCTAAAAGAACAGCCTGTAGACGCGTAAGGTTTTTTGATCTCCCTATTGCACTGTTTTTGACTGAAGACAGAAGACTGAGTTGTGAGGGACAGAGCAGTAAACATTTTTTATACATCCTGCTGAGATTGAAGGATGCCTCTTTGATCACTTCAGAAGGAAAGAGTGATTGAGAGAGACTTTCCCATGTTGGGGTGGAATTGTCAAATCATGCATCCACATTTTGCTATAATGATTCCACTGGAACTTAAAGAGGGTAACGGAAGAGTAAATTAGCCTGTATTTATCTTGGATTTATGTATTTAACACACTAATATGTACCTCAGAACATCACAGTCCTCTTATGCAGTATGTCTTGCTATGAATAATTAGTATTATCAATATCAGGATTTTGTTACTAATACAATCTTGTTGCATTTGGTCATTGAGACATAAAATATTTCCAAACTCATGTTATGATTGGATTTATCCCTGTTCTCGAATTGCAGGCTTTTTCCACTGGTGCCTGAGGCTTGCTGGGTTAAATGATGTCTGAGGAAAGCTTTAGCGTTCACTGCTTGACTGCTTCATGTGGAATTAAATGAGCTTTATGATACAGTATTATGGGTACTGATGAACAAAATAGAACTACAGTGTACAACACTGATTAAATTACTGTATTTTTCTTAAGCTAAATTTCTACATCATGATTTATAAGTTGATTAATGTTAGTCATGCATGAAAGCCTGTCTGAATTAGATTCTCAGTGCTGCTATAGGTTATGCTTAGAGAATTCTGATACGTGTATAATCTTTGAGGTCATCTTCAGTAAGATATGATGCAAGTAAATGAATACAGAAGAGGTTTGAATTCCACTTTTTTTCCCACTCTAAAACATTTAGGAAGGGTGCAAATATTGCCACTGTCAAAGTCATACACCTGTCATAAAATATGCACTATCAATTGTCTTAAAGTGCCAGGTGTGGCTGGTTCGTACGGTTCAGGAGTTGCAGCAAGGATATTAAGATCATTCAGGTGTTGTATGTTCATGACGTTAATAAACACATGACAGCTTTTACTGTCTGAGGTTTCAAACCCCAGTGTGAAGAAGGGAGGGACGGTGCTAAGTGAGGCAGAAACTGGAAGGGGTTGAGCTATTGCTTGTTTGGTTTGCTTATTTGTTACAACGCTACTCAAGCATAACTTTCTTCATGACCTTTTAAATTATTTGGTACTTGATGATGTACTTCATTTGAGAGTGTGTCTTTAGCCTTGAGATTTAAAGTGGTCGTTGCAAAGGAATATTGATGTGCAGGCAGTTAATAGATTTTGATTCCATGGAAGTGGTGTGGGGCAGCTCAGTCATTTGTTTTTTGGCACTGGCTGCATTGTGACACTCAAGTTTTACTGGATTAAAGCAGCTGAAACTTGTTACGTGTTGACTTCTATTTCCTTTTTTATGTTACTCCTACTGAACAACAGGTTTAATTCTGTTAATGCATGGCACTACTGTATTTTGGATTTGTAAATCACTTTCTTGGATCTATAGAAAGCTTTTTTTTTTTTTTGGTATCTTTTGTGGGTTGAGTCTGACTTTTAGACTTAACTTCAAATTTTCTTTGAATATACCTACGTAATTCTTATTATATCTTACTTGCATGTAATTTTTTTCAGACATTCCCAGTATTAGCATAGGTACAGATAGTTATGACCTGGCTAACTCAAGGAAAGGGATGAATATATGATAATTTACCTTTCAAAAAATTCTTCCATTCTTCTCTTAAAGCTGACACTAACAATTTCCTCTTTCAGGAAGGGTGGAGTATTCTTTCCGTGTAATTTTTTATTTTTTCTTAAGAAAAACTTTCCAATTCTATAGCTTATAGAGTTCCCATTGGTGTATTAACTAATACAGTAAGTACTGTTTCTTTTCAGTTGTAATGTCATTTCTGTAATGAGCAATGCAAATACTTTCCCATCTAATGGCTTTTTTTTTGAAGCTCACTTGAGAAAGATTTGTTGAGTGGAGGATCTGTTTGCAAAGTTCTATTTGAGACTGAAATTTCAGTAGAGTTATGGACTCCTGAATACAGAGACCTATTAGGAAAATGCTGGCAAATATATTGCAAATATAACTTCCTAGTAAAACGCTGAGAATATCCCACATGCTGCTGCACGTTCTTGTTGTCATTTGTACAGATACTGTATACAAGGGGGAAATCTGTCACTGTAAGATTTCACTTCAGAGAAACTGCAATAACTAACCTTTTTCAGCACTTGGGAAGAAATTAAAATAGCAGTTAATTCATCTCCACTGTGTTAACAATTGAAACGCATAAAAAAATAAATCTCATTCAACTCTGAGGTGCCTAATTTTGACATTATAGTTTCAGACCATCACACGGAGGACAGCACAGGGCTTAATTTAATTGGATTGTGTTGGAAAAGGCTACTACAAGACACTCTGGAACAGATTTCCCAACAGCCTTAAACACAGCATAATTCCTTTCACAGAGTGGGCGGGAAATACCATCACTCCTGACATGATTGTGTTTTACACTTGGTTTGCGCATATGCAGGTGTTGACATAAGGTCCAGAGCAAAATAAAGGATGGTGGCTTGAAAAGTACTATGAAGAGAAATAAGATGCTCAGCATGGATCAGGTTAATGCACATTAGGAGTGTAGGACAGATAACTCCTTTGGCTGAATATGGAGTCTAGCTTGCTTTATAACATAACAAAGCACATCACTTTTCCAGTATTAGCTTAGTGTGCATGAGGAAAAAATGTAATCCACATGACAACTGATTTTTGTTACTGTTTTCTTTAAGGCAGAACATAAGAGCTCTGGACTCATACTGGCTCTCCAGTATAAATCAGATTAATCTTACTCTAATTGTTTTCTTTTTAATGTGCCTTTCTTGAGGTCGTCTGACTTTTGCTGTTTTAAAATCACTGATAGGGTGGTCTGCCTTCTATCTTGATCTCTCAGTTTCTCTTCATGATAGAAACCTTAAACAAAACATAGCTATCTCTTTATTTGGCTGTTAAAATTCTGTTACTTTTGGAAATATAGTGTCTAAATATCAGAAATTTTGAGTGAAACTTTGAACTGGTTTGGTGCGGTTTTTAACTTTTTAATTAAAAAAATATCTTCATATATATATATATAAAACAGTAGGAAAGCAGTACTGTATAAACTGGGTTGCCACAACTACTAGGGGAAAAAAAAGTAGAGAAAAATATTAACTTTTTTCTTTGGGGGCTTCAAATTCAGATTACTTGCCAGTAAATGTCAATCAAGTCAGCCACAGCAGATTGCTGAGACTTTAAGCAAGCCATCCCAAGCTAGCTTCTTGGCGTACGAGAGTCTCAACTCTGGGGATCACTTTAACTCACAACGCCCAACCAAAAAAACCCCACCTTGCACAAACTCATATTTTATGTATGTCTTGCTGCCTCTGTGGTGGGAGGACCATGGACATGGTGCAATCAAAAGGCCTGGGACAAAATGAGGAGTAGGAAACAAGCCCGAGTCAGAGTTTAGTATTCTGTTGGCTATAGTGCGATGCCTTTCAAACAGACCAAGGGAAAGAACAATCAAACAGTGAAAGAGACTTCAGATCACAAGTTCATTAATTATGAAAGCTAAAGAACAGATAGCACACACTTTAGTGAAGGTGCAATGATCAGTATACACCATTACGTGTGTACAATGCAAATTTCCTTGAACGCCGTGTGAGAAGTAGTGAGATGTTTTTGAAGAAAAATAATGAATACACTTTAGAAAGGTAATGACATGCCTATATATCACTGAAACAGGAGGCAGAACACAAAACAAATTAATGATTATTTGTAAACCTAATAAGGAAATGTCAAGGACAGCTAGTGTACCAGACAGCACATGAATGGGAATCAAAGAAAAGAGAAAGGCAACAGCCACTAAGAAAACTACAGGAGAATTACTGTAGTAATAATTGAAACCATATATAAAGAGAATTTAGGATTGACAGAAAGACTAACAACTCTGGTTTTCATAATATTCAGGGATCTTTGTCAAAAACTTAAGTGGTGTCATTCTCTACTATGCAAAAAAAGGACCTTTTAGAGGGTGAAAGTATGGAACGAAAAAAAAATCTTTTGTGAACCTTGGTTGCTTGTGTGACTGCGGGTATGGAACCTCCCAACCTGTGTGCAAAACTATTTAACGTGAAAAAAAATTCTCAAATGCTAGCCTTAAAGTAAGCTCATGAAATTTTTTTTCTGTTTGTTTTTTTTTTTTCTTCCCGTTTTGGTTTGGGTTTGTTTGTTTGTTTTTTTGTTTGTATTTTTTGGTTTTTTAAATTTTTTTCCCTTTTTTGTTGTTTTGCTTTTGTTTTTTAGCAATGGCTGAGATGGTGTTTTAAAACTTAAAAAACCCCCCCCACAAAATAATTGTCATAGCTCTTCTTCTTTGGAGGAAATGCTGTATGTTCTGCTACTGCGCATGGTAGAACAGCCTGAGATCTCACATCTCTCAGGCTTCTTGGGAGAAGAAGAGAACAGGGAGCCGTCACCTAGACTGAAAATCCATATACACTTCCTCCCTTGTATTTCTTGAAAACCCTTATGTTACTGTGGATTCTTGCTTTTGGAAGGGGACCCAAAGGAATCCTTTTGCATTGGGAAAACTACATTTCTTTGCAACTGCAACCTTCTCAGGGAATGGACCAAGTTTTGCAGTCTTCTAAAATAATATTAAGAAGAAAAGAATATTTGAGGAGTGCTAAATTTTGTCCTCACCAGAGAAGAACATTTTCTTCCCCATTTAAAATCATGAAGTTTGTAAATGTTATCTTTTATGCTGTAATAGAATCTTTAATAATGAGGTAAGAGAATTTTTGCAATTTGGCTGTTTTCAGCCCCAAGTTTCAACTGAGTCTAGTTATAGCCTAATGAAATTCAAATAGCTGGACTGAAGGTTAGAAGGGTGATGACACAAGAAGCTGATATTAATAATGTATGTGAGCAAATAGACTTGCAGTAGCGGTTCCAACAGTGTGGAACAAGTTACAAAGACAGGTCTGTCTCAATATGACCTGCACTAGGAAACAGGATTGAAACTCAAGGTCTGCAAGTTTCAAAACACAGCTTTCCTGTCTGCTGAGCTCCTGTCTAGTAAAAGCCATCCCCCGCTGTGCAGCAAATGCCCGCATCATTTCATGACAATCTGGCCAAATAAGCAGTTACAGATTTTCTCCCTTCTGAAGCTGTCAACCTTACCAAGTGTGATGTGGAACTGAATTGGTATCTATGCTTGATCGTTTGTCGTGGTGGAAATAACCAGTTTTTGTACTGGTTCTGTGACAAAGCAATAGCAAAGTATGTGAGCTAAATTACCCCGTGCTCCAGAAAACATGAAACTGCCTTGTGTTTTGTGCTTCCTTAGCAAGCAGGAAATCTTTGCAGTTCCATTAATTGAGCATAGATTTCCACCTGGCTAAATGATCATGAAATACAATATCAAGGTCTGCATGCTGCTTTAGGTTCTTCTGTTAAATAATAATAGTGATTTCTCTTCAGGTAAGGGTTTCTAGCTTCCTGTATTGTTCATCCTAAAATCTGTCAATGACCTGAAAGGAAGATAATCTTGTCTGTCATCTTCTCTTGAAAAATGAAATTTTTCTCCAAGAAAAATTATTGCATCAGATAATGCTCATATCTTACCTGATTGTTTTTGTGTCTAGTTCTGGGTACATCCATACCATTTTCTGGAAATATTCAGCTGAGCATTCATTGGTAAGACAGTCTTCAAGTCTTCTTGAGCTCCTGTTCTGCTCATGCTGCCTACTCCTCCACCCCCCAGGATTTGTTTGTGTCAATTTTTCTTGCAAACACCTGACAAGTGTCTTGTATAGTGAATTAAGATGAGCTGGTAATTTGGAAAGTCCCGAATTAATTAGCATGGTTTATATTTTGATAAAGTGCTTTGGTGATTTAGAAAAAGTTGGCATTTTCTGGGGCCAGCCTAGAAATTAAGTGATGATCTTTATTGGTGGGCGACCATTTATCAACCAGCTTCAATGGTTTCCAGACTTTATAAAGTGACAAATCAAGCCAGTTCTTGGACAGATGACACTTGAACAGAGTATTTAGTCACTGTTGTCAACTTTGATCCATCAGATTTAGATGCAGGTAGTTGATCTGATGGTAAATACAGACTGTCTTTTGTTTATAGGAAAAAAATATCATAGTCTTCCATTGCAGCATTCTCCTGAAAGCTTTATTGGTTCTGTTTGTTGCTCAGTGGATTTATGAAGCCTCCCTTCATACATCATCCTCCTGACTCAGCAGTATCTACTGCAAAGATGAATGATGCACCAGAATAGACTCTGACCCAAGAGGAGTCTTGCATTGTGTGCCACCAAAAGAGCAAGTGTAGTCTCTTAATGCTTTCAGCTATGTAATTTCTTCAAAAGTACTCCTGTTACTCTGTGCCCCTGGAAAGGTCTGGAAGAAGATTATCTGCCTTTCACAGAAGAAAGCATTACAAGTTTCAAATGTGTGCTATTCTCTTGGTGATGTTATTTGGCTGTTCAACACTGAGTCCAAGATGCCTGCTCCTGTGGATGTAAGTAATCTTTTTCAAACAGTAAAAGTTAGATTGCCAATTTCCCTGCACTCTTATAAGTGGCTTATCACCACGTAAGATTTTCTGGAGTGTTAACAGAATCTTATAACAAGTAGCTTGTTCTGGTATGTGTACTGCTACTCTCATGCTGGCAGTTCTTTGATAGCTAAGCCGCCATTGAAGGAGAAGAGACAAGTCACTCTTTATCTCATCCCTGTGTTTATAGTTAATTTAATCCAGGAAAGATGCCAGCTGATTTGCCCAAAGGCAAAAGGCAAACATGGGCTAGCATCTGGAGTTGCTCAGTCCACTAACAAACAGTCCCCATTCAAAAAAAGTTGTACATGTCCTCATGGTCTGTCTTTATGGTCTTCTCCTACCAGACTTCAGCACATTTCTTGCCCTCTGGGGAACTGACTAGGCAGCTATGTCATTGCAGTTAGCATAGTGGTGTGCTAAGATCATAAATCCTGTTGAGAGGAGGCCTTTAAAGCTCAAGTGAAGCAATTCACTCACTGTCACTATCGAGATTTTGGGAATCTTGCTGGCTTGCATTGCAGCCCAGTGCATGGAGAGAGGGTGTGGATTGGAGACATGATGTCAGGCTTGCTTGCCTAAGAGAGCTGGTACAGGAAGTGTTTGGAAGTAGCTCTGGTTCAGCAGTATCACCAGACTCAGGTGTCATTTGCAGGGATGAGAAGCAACACTTGCTTGGGATGTGGGAAACACAGGAACCTTTAGCTTTCAGTGGTTTCTGAACCATTCTGCCCTTCACTAGTCATTCCTGATGTTGTGTTCTTATTTATCTTTGTTAACTTGCTTCCTTACTCTTGTATTTTTTCACTGACAGTTGTTTAAAAGATGCTTTCATTCATGGAAAATGAAAATAAATTCTGAATTCTTAATGTAAGCTTCCCTAAACTGAGAAGCCAGTCCTGGAATATAGCTCTCAAAGTATATCTTTAAAGGTTTCTCTTCTGCTGCCCTGCTGCTGTCCTTGCTCTGCATGTTTATTCTGTTGGTGAGGTTGAAGCCTTATTATCCCTAAGGAGTGAATCTCGGAGTTTATGATAAAGAGTTCTGTGGAAACCTCAGCCCAGTAATAATCAAAAAAAAAAGCAGAGTGTTAGGGGTTGTTGGGAAACAAGCAAACAGCAAAAGAGTACATCATGTATTAATCCCAGGTTTTTCTGTGTTTCATTGGATACCGTATGTAGCTCTGGCTCCTGCTGATTCGAAAAGGGTATAGTACATCTGCAGTAGGTTCAGAGAGGGACAGCAATATACTGTAAAGCTATGGTCTGGTTTCTGTCTAAGAAAAAACCAAATGTGGAAAAACAGAGTTTCACAGGTGGAGAGAGATGATAGACAAAAATTAAATATGGGTTTGGAGCATATTTTTGAATCCACAGTCTTTTTTTTTTCTTTAATTGAGGTTCATTTAGGAATGATGTTTTTTTTTTTTCACATGTAATGAAGAAATTCCTTACTGGGAGGGTAGTGAGGCACTGGCACAGGTCACCTAGAAAAACCTCATCCCTGGAAATATTCAAGGGCAGGTTGGACAGGACTTTGAGCAACCTGGTCTAGTGGAAGGTGTACCTGTATATTGCAGGGGGATGGAACTAGAAGATCTTTAAGGTCCCTTCCAACCCAAACCATTCTATGATACTGTGACTTTTTTTTTTTTTTTTTTTCCAGAGAGAGAAAAATCTGGAACTCTCAATGATTACTTTTTATTTCTTTGGTGATGTCTAGTTACATAAAGGGAATTCTGAGAGAACAGAGAAAACCTGACAATTTAAAAATTAAAATAATAACCAATTCCATATTGGCAAAACCAGCAAAATTTAAATTGCATTAGCTAGTTACTATAGCCTCAGGCCCCTGCATCAAGTAGTTTAATAATTACTTTCCTGTATGTCAGAAATGGAGAGCTGCTAAAGGCAAGCTCTGTACCATGTAACACACATGCATGAGTTCCACATTTGTACTGGCTCACATGCTGACAGACTGTTCTGGAAAAGTTAATGATGCCAAACTCTTACAGCAATTTTCTTCTAAATAGGGCTGTTAAATAAGGCGAGTCATGCCTTGAGAGTGTTTTGTTTGTTTGGGGAAGGGGGAGTGTGGGGACAGGAATCAACTCAGATTTGGGTTATATTTTAAAATTTTCCTCTGGGCTTCTGAGTAACAATGCTAGGAAAATAATGTTTCCACCCTCAGCTTCTCAGCACTAAGTGAAATTTTTCTTTTGTTTCAGAATGCATACAATAAGCATATCTTATGCTTACATTTGGAACCAGCTAAGCTAGTTTCAACATATCCCAATTCTGTTCATCTCCACCCACCACAAATACAACCCACGCCATTCTCAAATCTACCTGGTAGCTTTGATTTCCACAGACATTTCTAAATACGTTAAAATTTAAAAGTCTATCTTTTGTCTAACTGCTTTTGAAGAAATATAGTGCTTTGCTTGAAAATAAGTAATTCTTGTTGACCTAGAGCTGTTGGAATTGCAAAGATATTCAAGATTTTTGGGACATGAATGTCCCTCCAGCCTTGGATTCTTCCGAAAAGTCCTTATAAAGAAATCCTGTTGCACCACTGAGACTCAGTGCATCAGGTGAAGTTTGTTAGCAGGACTTAATGCTTGTAACAAAGCCAAAATTACATTGAAATCTCTTTCAGAAGGAATTTGTAATATTCATGGTGTGTAAGGCTGCAGATTGTGTGATGCTGTGCAGTTACGAGTGTCTAAAGATAACAGCCCTGAAGGCTTGAGCTGCAGAGGCAAGACAGAACAGACCTGGGGCTGGGTGTGACTTGCAGAATGCTTCCTGGGAAAGGCTGGGAGCTCTGGAACCAGTGATTCATGTATACTACTTATAAACTATTATTTTTAAAAAAAAAAGTTGCTTAATTCATTAATTACTATAATCTCTTACTTAATGACAGGGTAGTGAAACTTGATCTGTTTATGCCTATGAAATTGAAAATTGCATGCTATAGCATACCTGTCTGCAAACAGGAAATGTTTTACACTGTTTGTGTTATTGGATTTCAAAGATTATTTTATTGAAATGATGATAATTTAGGTTGTGGCATTAGTTATTAACAAGGCACTAAAGTAATATTGCTAATTAGAGACTAAGAAAATGGGACTAGGATCCAAAATAGGGATCAGAGTTTAGAATAGGCTGTCATTTGGATCTGGTATAGCCTGAAAATTGATATGCTGTCTCTGCAAGAGTTTTAGCTCAAACAGTAGGATATTCAAATTGTGTCTTGGTCAGAAACTCACAAACACTCTGTGTTGAGGAGCAGGAGGAGGGGAAGCAGGGTTGTATGGGGCTGATCTGAAATCAAGTTTATGTAGATAAATTCACAAGAGGAGAACATGGCTGTTCACAGCTGTGTGCGTGTGTGCGTGTGCTCCCTGTAAATTCAGGTGAGGGAATCAAATTTGGGTTGCATTTTATCTGTTTCTACTGTATTTAAGAGCATTTAAGAACTACTGTGTATTTAGTACACAGTTCAAAGGTTCTTGTGGACAGCCTAGGTGAAGTTTGGGAAGATGATCCCCATCATTTACTTGTTCAAAGAGGCAAAGGTTGCAAAGAGAGATGCCTGAAGAGATTTTTTAATGAAACAGGTTGAGGGAGAAAAGGAGAAGAATGGAGGGAGGTTCATGAGAAAAACTTTTTTTTTCCTCAAGTAGGATGTAGCATATTAATGTAGCAATTCAGAGGTGTGTTCAATTAAAATGTGTTGTTGGAACTTAAATGATGTTGGAACAGATGACTTTTTAAAAAATTATCCTAATACCTAAACTTTTAATTATCTGGATGTGAGTAAAATACAACTTTTGCTCAGTCACTCTTATTAAGGAAGGAAGTTAAAAAGAAACTCCTTAAAGGATGTGCAATTTGGTTAAATTAATTGAGAGCTGGGAAACACAACCACTGAATGTTATTTCTGCCTCTGCCATGACTGACCCTACCATATTCTACTAATATGTTTTTATGAAACCAGGTAGACTTATCATTTCAAACGTGTAGCTTGTCTAACTTTCCAGGGAAAGAACTTGTATCATACAGAGCATGTACTGAAACGAAAGCGTGTTTGATCATTACGTGCAGAAAAAGTATCCCTGAAACAAGCCTCAACTTAACACCAAATCATGTTCACTAAGCCTGTGTAATTCCAAGGGACGGTAGCAGGTGTGGAAATGTTGCTCCAGTGCATGGTGAATAGCTACTGGTTTAGGCAGTCAGTTTCCAGTGTGAGATCTGGAACCGTGTTAAGCATCTAGACTACATTAGGGTGTAGGTGGAGAATCGGACGTCTCTGGCTGCACTGCTGGGTCAGTGCACGTCGTGTTGACAAGGTATTGCTGAGCTTACCAGAGGGAAATGCTAGGGAATGGGTCTTTAAACTCCTGTAAAGCTAAAATTTAGACCCCTTTCTTAGTTCCTCTGAGGGATGCACTTTCACCTTGTGACTGACAAAACAGTCACAAGGTGACTGTTATTTTCTGAATATTGATGTGTAGTCTGTTTTTTTCTCACTTTGTTTTGTTTCTTTAGTGGATTGGGAGATTTAGGAGGTAAAGCATATGCTTCCCTTCCTCTTTTCCATCCTTTCCTGTGCTTAATTCACCAAATGTAGCTCACTGGTTAGCATGCTTTTGTAGGATGTGAAATCAAGGTGCCAGTTTCTTCACGATGGGAGTTTGCCATTGTTTGTTTGTTTGTTTTTAATTTTTTGCCTTCTAAACTATTTTGCTGAGTTAGTCTGTGGTATTTTCCAGCTCTTGAATTTAATTTTGTTATGAACAGCAGAGCAACATCAAAGATTAATTGGGCCAAACACACATTACTCTCCCTTCCCAGGGAAGTGTCCTGATTATGAAGTATAGGTCTGGTTCCTTCATTTTGTTCTTCAAGGATTACTTATTAATATTACTGAAATTATTTATTCAATATGAAATGAAATGCATGCTTTAGGATGCCAACCTACATAGCTACCAAATAACAAAGTGGTTAGACCTTCCTCCCTCTGGCCTATTGCTTCTTTAGTTATTAGGCATTATAGTAGCTTCAATAATAAGGTTAGAGAATAATGCTGCCTTAGAGATGCCTATTGTTTACTATTTAGGATGACTTCCCAGGCTGAGGGTCATCTTTATATTGGTTTCCTCTAGCAGAGGATAATCCTGACTGTACAATATCAGGATGAAAGTGTTCCTTGCTTTTGTTCAGCTGTGTCCTTCACAAAAAGAAATCATGGGCAAAATATCTATTGACAATAATCAGGTTTCTCAAGAGCAAGGTGGAGAAATTAGGCCTGGCTCATGCTTAGCAGAGGAACAGATGAGAGACAGCTCAGATCAGTTCATGAGAAAACATGAGCTTACTGCTGGAAGAGAAATCAATTTATACTTTTTTTGGCGATGGTTCATCTGACCTGGCTTATCAAATAGATGCTTTACTCTTTACCTCCTTAAGGAGATGCCATTGTATACTTGAACACCATTACATGGAAATGTAGCATAATAGAAGATTACGTAAAATAGAGATGACAATTTCTAGAGTTTTTTGTAACTCCTTGAAGTGTTTTTATGGAAATGACCTTTCTGAGTCATGTCTTTCTCTTCAAAAGTCACCACAGAGACAGAAAATCCCCTATGAAAATTTGCATGAAATTTCAATTCCACCAAGGAGATCCATTGCCCCTAAGAGTCACTGTGATTACAAAGGTTGAGTCTGCCCAAATATAGTAATGGTGGAAGTTATGAATTCTGTCTCCTAAATATCTTACCTCCGAAAGAAATAAATTAATGCATTTCTGATCCAGAAGACATGCCGTTTTATTAATTAGTGTACAAGGAATTGTTAGCTTAGATGATTATGTTCAATTAAGCATAATGAAAGTAATTAATATAGGTTCTGGTTTTATGTGACTGAGTTAATAGTGCCATTAAATGCTTCTGTTGTGATACTACTTGTTCTAGCAGAGAAAAAAGTTTAAAAGGAAAGAGGCAAAAGTGGGGTTTTTTTTGTTTCTCTCTCAGTGAGCAAAATAACTTCTCTGTCATTATAACATATGCAGAATAGTTTACATTTCTTTTGTAATTGCTAATGCTTATAAATACACTATATTAAAATGCATTTTAAAATTTTGCAACATAGCCTTTAAAATATTTAATTACAATGTGGTTTCAAAGCACTAGTCACAATAAAGGGAGTGTACTTCAAAGTATGCAAGATTTATTTACCAAACATCTCATGCTCTGTTATGTAGGTCTAGAAAAGGGCCAGTAGCCCACAGCAAATGCTGTTTGATAAGGAAGTGGTTCCAAGTAAGGATTTCCTCTGGGTGTTGCCGTGTCTCTCTGGCTTCTGCTGTTTTGTTTCAAGGAGGCGGCAGTGGAAAGTTGTTTCTCATGGATTCACAGAGAGTACTTTTATGCCTCAGAGTCTCTAAGCCACCAAATAAAGAAGAAACTTGTAATGAACCAGCTTTGGAAGTATTTAATTTCTTTAGTCGTATTTAAATGAGGCAAAATAAAATTTTGCAACATAGCCAATTGCTGTCGTAAATATTTCTTCAGGGTTTGGTTACTGCACACAATGGAATACAGGAGTGGTGGAGGTGATGTGTTCACTTCCCTTGGATGTAAGTTGTACTCTTAAGGTTCGTAAGACTACACTGATCCAACATCAGAGAACACTCTTAACAGATCAGTCTCTTCAGAAAATGCACTGATTACAATCTTAGAAAAGACTTGGCAGAACACATTGCCCCATCCTATATTAAAAAGCAATATATTCGTACTCTGAAAAAAGCTGAACAGAAAAAACTTGATTTAAGGAACATATAAATTTGAATTTCAGAAGGTAACTACATAGGTATGTAGAAATGGGATAGAGAAATATACCAGCCAGCAATAAAAAAAAAATATTTTCTCATGGTGATTAATCCTGCAAGTAACCTGTGTTTTCATTGTGCTCGTAAAATGCAGACCAAATGCCATTTGAGCAATTTCTGTTTGTTTGACACTTTAATGAGAAATATTTCAGCCTTTTCCACTCTACAGCTAGTGGTACTGCATCTCTTGTTGCTATTACATAAAATCAATCTCTAGATGTTTTAAAATTGAAGATAAAATTGACCTGTTATCCATGCTGATGTATGACCTTTGTCTTGAACATCTGTTCTAAATATGCATCTAGTAGGTACAGTTGCCTCTATATTTGCTTAGAAGTGACAATTGACTGGAGCTTTTTCTTCACCTTCCTTTCCTGTGCAAGAATGAAATTTCAGCCTCTGCTAGAGGGATTTTCCCACAGTTGTTACCAGCTTGCAACATATCTTTCTCTTGTTGCTGCAGCTGTGGGTGTCCTGTAGCTGGCTTATTTAGACCTCAGTGCAAACAGTTTTTCTGTGAAAGGACAAAAAGTGCTTGCATGTACTTTCTTTTTTTGCTTTTCCTACTTGTGGAGGACTTGTGATGCATGAACAACAAATGTCTCCAAAAGCAGCCCTATCTCAAGTGAGCTGTTGCTGGAGAAGTTCTGGGGTTTTTTTAGGAATGATCTGTAACATGAGCTAATCACTTTATTTGTGTGAGGTCTTTTCACAGCAAAGCCAGAAAGATAAAGCCCTAAAGCAATTATTGTACATTTTGCTGCTTTTATTCCCTCTACATCCTTGCTCACCCAACAGAGACCATATTACGCTTTTTTCCCTTACTGCTGAGAAGCTCAAAACTATGATACTGTTCTAACTTTATGAGCTTAAAAAAGTGGCCAAAAGACATGCAAATGAGAGACAGAAAAGGTTTTCAGTATTGCACAAAGCGCACAAAATTATTCTGCTATAACTTGGGTAGTTGAACTGAAGGAAGAAAGTGGTGATTCAGAGATAAAAGTGGCAGAGGCACACTCTTGTGGATGCTGCTACTTCCATTTTTTCCCATTCCAATCAGAGGGAATTGGCAGCAGAAGGATGGAGGTCAACTTTGCGCTTCACATGTGATATTTTTAAGCAATACCAAGATAAAGTGATACAGAGAAGTCTCTTTTAATTGCACGTATTTCTCTGACGCATCCCAGATTTCATAAACATTGGATTGGCTGTCTACTTGGGCTTAGTTTGAAATGGTAAGGCTGAAAATCACTATACATTGCCAAATTCAGCTTTGGTTTTTTCACGGTTTAAGGACACAATAAACCTGTAATTATAATAAAGAGATTTTTGTTATTAGGGAAAGATGGTGAGAAACTATTAAATTATTGTACCAAATTAGGAGACAAGAAGAAAAGATGCTACTATAAAACCTACCCAGGCTGTTATGTTATAGGACTGGTTTTTTCCCCTTGAAAGATGTTTGACAGGCTTGTGTCTTTTGTACAACTAAAATACTGCAAATGCAGAGTACTAGTATTGATACTGAAATGCTCAATATCAGATGAATATACTGATTACTACAGGAAAGTTAACTTGGTAGTATGTACTGGTGGGATCTTGAATGGATTTTTTTTAATGCTCTCATAAACAAGATGTAGATCTGTGTCTTTGATCTAATCTCTAAAAAGTCTGTCCTCAAACTGCATGTGTGTTATAGTATACTAATTTTTTACAAAGAAATCCTCTCTCTTCTCCTGTATATACAAAATATCAGAAAAGCAATGGTGATAAACTCTTCAACTGCTCCTGTCTGCAGTGCCAATCCTTTGAACTTCACAACTGGCATTAGATCCTTTTTCTATGTGAAAGAAAAACTTAAACACAGCAGCTGCTTTGCAAGTTGTGATGCTGCATGACTTTCTCACCAGTTTCATTCTGAGACCTGTAGTCCTCTCAATCTGAATAATTTTTTACTTCCATAAGCTATCATATTAACTTTGGAATGATGTTGCTCGGCTCAACATTGAAATTCATTTCCATAGCCCGTGATGCAGAAATGTGTTTGTGTAGCAGTAACATAAAAATAATGAACTCTGCCTTTTCCTTGCTAATTTCATCATAAAGGACTCCTAACCATCTTAAGAGATGTGTTGCAGTTGCATGCCACAAAAGCCTGCACAGCTGAGGAGATGCTGCAAAACAAAGTAGAACAGGAAGGAAGTCAGAAGTACTTCAGTTACGCGAGTGCATGACACTAAGGTGGTGAAAGTAATGTAAAATGCATTAAATGAGGTCAGAGACATGATTTTCTTGAAGCTGCTTGGTGTGTCAGAAGTGTTTTAAAGAACTTTCAGTTTGCCTTTGACATTGCTGCAATAATTTAGACAGAAAAAAACCCCAACTTTTCAGTCCTCATAATTGAATATGGTTTCTGCAGATCTGTGTGAATTCTTCAGTTGGAGGACCTGCATAATGGGAGTCAGAGGAGGACCCTGGTGTCCCTTTTGACAAGCAAACAAGGTATGTCCCGTATAGATGTTTGGATACTTGAAATTCATTATGCATCTCTAAAGGTGATAGCACAAATCATTATTGGTAGCGTATATAGGCTGCAGCCAAACCTTTTAAAGGTCTCCTCTATCAGCATGAAAGGTTAGTGGACTCTTCTGCAGGGTTCTACATCTATCTTTTATGGTGTCAACTGCCACAGAACTGAGAAGGGATAAAAAAGAGGAAATTTCATTAGAGGAAGGGATGGGGTAAGACGGCTGGTGGAGGAAGGTGGGAAAAGTTTCCATTTGTATGCAAGGAAACTTTAGAATGAAAGGGTCACTGCAACCTTTAAAAGGGGATTTTTTTAATAGCTCAGTGGACTCAAAGTTCATGCAGCAAGAGACTTTTCACAGGTGATCTACTGTTCCTGGGCCAGTTTTTATGCAGACTGAGCAAGAGCAGCTCCAGAAGCTGGGCTAGCACATGTGCTTAATATACTCATCTCAGGTCTTGCCAACGCTGGCTTTTTGTCTGCAGTGCCGGGGCTGCTTCAGCATCGGCGCCAGCAGCTGTTGGGCTCCTCTGTTGTCACCAGTAGATACCAGTGCAGTGATGTGGAATCACTACCAAACGCTTCAGACATTGACATGGGCATATCCTTTGTACTTCCCTGGCAGCTGCCCGGGGGCCATAAGTCCATGATGGAAAGGAGGAGGACTTGGCAGTGATTTGAATTGTATGTTGACAGAAGGCACATAAGCAACTATTTATTTCCAGAGTCTTCCTGAGAAGCTCTGAATATATCCTTCCTTCCATGAAAATGTAGCTGATTACGATCTTGAGTCTAGGGAGAGAGGATGCTGAATATTGATGTTTCTAAGTGCCCCCTTTACTGTTTTGCCCTCTTTATCAAAAATAAATGTAATTTAAAATTTAAATTATCACATTAGTGAAACTTTATTAAACTTAATTTGATTTAATTTAAAAGAAAATTGCTAAAAAGTTAAATTAACATAGAAAAAAATGCATAATAAAATATTTAAACTACAGAAGTCCTTAGGGAGAAGCACCACCATAGCGCTTCTTTTCCTTCTCTTCTATCCATCCTTTCCCAAATGACTGTATTGTGCGCACTCAGATTCTTTAAGAAATGATGCACTTGAAAGAGTAACAGACTTTTCCAAATGCCAATAACTGTAAAGACATGCATTTGCAAAATGAAGAAACTGATTTGTAAAGGTTCAATGAGTTCTTCAAAGAACAAATTAAGCTGGTGTTAGTCATTATGTATCATTGCTTATACCCATGGAAGTGGGTGTATCTATCATGCTCCCATTCCTAAATAGGTTTATAGTTAGACATCTAACAGGAGCAGCTGTGAATGCAATATTTACAGTTTAGGTTTTTTGGGGGTGAAAATCTGCACATCACAGACTTTTACAAATGTAAGTCCTTCATCACAATTAGTCATAATGATTATGAAGAGATCTGAATTTTTATGTTGCTCCTGTCCCTGTTGTGAGTTTCTTATGGATAAGCTGATAGCTTCAGTTTTTAAATATGTGAGGCCAGCATTTTTTTGTGCCAATGAGTAACAGAAGTTGTTCTCTGGGAACAGTTACTTTTATCTTTCATGGCTTATAAAGGCTTGATGTGCTATTAACTAATATATTCTTGAGGTGAAAATTTATTTTGCTGTTGTCTAAAGCTTTGAGTATTTTAAAGAAAAATTCTCTTATCTGTCTATTAGAATGAAAAAATGTTTGGTCGGCATTGTGGAATAGATTTTGATTACCAGTTACTTTATAATTGCATTAATATTGTGAAAATTGTTTTAGAGCAGATATAGAGTTCTGCCTTTAAAATCCTGCTTGTAAAAAGAGTGAATCAGTGTAAGGAAAGTCTGGCATGTTTTTGATTAACTGAGCCTATCATTCATTCTCCCTTGATTGGTTTAGGATAATTTGGACCTAGTTTCACCACAGATACAAGATGTACATAAAAGTTCATAACTACGTGTAATAGACTACTTTAGGATTGTGAGTTTACCTTTAATTCTAGATTTTGATGATCTGAATGCTTCTCTGTCCCAAATAAAATTACTTTTAAGCAAAATATAAAGAAATCATACAGCCATTAGTTGAAATATCAAAAAGAGTTGTATTATTTACTAAAATATTTTTCTGTTTTGGTGGTTTTTTTCAATGTCCTTCCTGTTTCATAAATGTTATAAATTTCACTTTAAAGCCACCTAATGATAAAATATTTCTCAGAGGAGAAAGGACAAGCTTTGGGGACTGCAATACTTTAGACCTGTGATTCAGGAGGAGCACAATCTGTTAACTTGAGGACAGGAGTAATTCAAAAGGCATTAAAAAATTCAATAAGGGATGGGTAAGAGTGAGATTCAAAATTTAGAGCATTTTTAATTTCAGTAATATATATATACACATATATATATACATATACATATATATATATATATATATATGGTGTTTCTGTTTTCATGTGGCTGATGTAGAAGCCAAAACTTAGTAGGCTTAAATCTTAGCTCTTACTTTTGTACTGAAGTACAGTGTATAGTGCACAGGGCTAAGTTCTTTGCTGGCTCAAAATGAGCAGAGCCCAAAGGCATGGCTTTTCCAAGTCAGTAGAAAGGGAAATCTATGGCATGCCATTCAAAGCTACTTACTGAACTGGTATGTGGGAGAAGGGCAGGAAACTGGATCAGAAGAGCTTACGATGAAGGGATAAGATTTGAATTATTGTCTATGCTGAATGGCAACTATCCAGGATCCCTGGGGATGTCCAGGTGTTGGAACTACAGTATCATTTACTTGTCCATCATCTGCCATTGTCCGGTGGATGCTGCCTCTCTCCTGGTTTCCCCTTCCTTTAAGCAGACGTTTGAATACTTCAATTTGCCACCAGCAGCCTCCTGTGTAATCGTGTGTGGAGATAGGCAGTCTAAACAAGTTCTGCTAGGAAATCCATCTCCCAGCTGAACTGCTGAGCCAGTAAAAGACTTGGCTCTCATTTTGTCTATGCTGTTCATTATATGAACACAGTACTGTTCACTTCAATGGAGCCATGAAGGATAATCATTAATTTCCTAGCACAGTATTTCTCCTGAGTTTGGGAAGAAGGAGTAAGAAAAAATTCACACTGATCTGAGACCCAGAGTCAAACATATTCTCATGTAGGAAACAGAAATATTTTTCTTACAATCTTTAATTTTGATCATCTTAACATTAGCTAAGAAGTTCTTAATTTTTTTTCCTTTTGCTTGAAATACAGGATTTTCTGGGTTATTTTGAAAATATTCAAGTGGTTTTTTAGCTTTTAAGTTTTATTTGTCCTCCCTGTCCCAATTACCCTGACAGTAGCATTGAATTCAGTTTATTATTCTCATTTTAGGAGGTTTTCTCATGAGGAATAATTTCAAGGTTTACCAACCACTGTTTATCCCTATATCTATTTCTTTCCTCAAGTGAAACAACTGGTAAGATTTACATGCCAAGAAGACAACTTGAACATAATTGTATCAAAATGTGCCATTTTATCAAGTAAACTAGTTTTAAAACATTTAATCATGTTTAAGAAAATCAGTGTCAAGCATAGTCTATCTTCTAACAAAGATAGATTCTAACAGAAACAAAACCGAATACTATAACTTGCTCATTTATTTTAAGCCATATTACTGTGATAACTGCTCTGCAAGTGGTCTGGGATATAATTTTTGTCCTCAGCAGTCTTAATTGTATGGCTTTCTACTTGGTTCTTAGTGTTTGAACATCACAACATAGATTACCATCAGTTACTGTCTCATTAATGCCTTCTGGTTTGATACAAAGTGATGCTGCCCCGGGGAGTACAGAGGTAGGCCTTGCTTTAGTCGTTTTAGTTATATTTTTAGTTTCTTTAGAGAATCGGTGGATACCAAAATCTTGGCTCTCAAATTGCACACACAAATTGTAACTCTGAGGAAGGAAGGCTGGAACTGAAATGCTTTCCCACAGTCCTGTGCCAAACTGAGGTTTGGCAAAGAAATTAATCTGCAAACACTTTTTTTGTGAAATAATGCTATTCTGAGTCACGGGCTTTCTTATATGGTGCTGGAAAGAGTAGTTTGCTTTTACTTTTTGACATTTTACTTTTCTTAGCAGTGCCTGTATTCTTTTGCCTTTCTTTGTGAGTTTAGAGAAAAAGATACAAACCTCCACTTACAACACGTACAACAAATCAGAACATATCATAGAATCATAGGATGGTTTGAGTTAGAAGGCACCCTAATGACCATCCAGTTCCAACCCCTTTGCCATGGGCAGGGACACCTTCCACTAGGCCATATCACACAGACTAATTTGGAGAAATGTCTCAAGGATGTTTTTTTCATTTGTTTTACTGGAACTGTTTCACTCTATTTCTGCTCTACACTAGTGCTTTAAGAGTGCTCAAAGCATTTTGAGTCCAGAACGGAGAGATCTTTCCTTTCTATGCATCAGCTGCTGCTTGAGGTGTAAATGAGTAAGTTTCAGCCTTGACTACTGGCAACTTTTTATGTAGGTATAACTTCATGACTGCAAATTCCTGAAATACAGGGACCAGAAACCATAGTCTTATATTATAAAGAAAAAAGTTTTCCAGCAAAACTGAAAACACGTGCTTGTGATTCTTGGAAAATGTTAAAATAGTGGACAGTACAATTACACATGGAAGTTTTTAGGGGACCTTTTGAAGAAAATTTCAGAGCTCAAATGGAGACTTGAAAAGTTGCAGTCCTTTAACAAAAAAGGCTCAACATATGCATAGAAAAAGAGGTATTCCTTGTTAAACAGAGCAAGAGCAAAGAAATAAATCATTATCTAGTACTACTGTGTAAGTTGCCATTACATTATGCTTCAAGAAATGACAGCAGATGAATGGGAGGAAAAAATTGGAAGAGCTGGAGATGGCAGTCCATAAAAATTGTGCAAGGGAAATGGAGTGATTGAGTAAAAGAACAGGGAAATTATTTCTTCTCTAACCTAATGCATTAAAAGAGAAAAAAAAAATCAGAATTGAGACTGGCCTGAGGCTTTTCAGGTGGCATAGCCTGTTTTACCTTTTTTTTCAATCTAGACTTCAAATAATAGTTCAAAATGAATAATTTTAAAATGCTGTACTTCACATTTTAGACTAAGGTGAAAGCAGAGTATGGAATTTCTTGCTGTTATCTTGGCAGCTCTGCTTGTTACAGCTCTTACTGTGTTCTCATGTTAGATGACTATTTTCAGATTGCAAAGTAATGTGGAATGAGGAGATAACTTGCCTTTCACAAAAAAAATTAAGGCAAGAACTTGAAACAAAATTTTAAAACAACGTCTTGAAAATTGAAGGCCATTTCAAAATTGAAAGAAAAAAAGAAAAATATCACGGTAATCTTTCATTAAGTTTTTCAGAATTACAAATAACTTTTTTTTCATTCCTTCCTCTTTCTTTAAGGAAATTAAAGAATAAAATTTGCACTGCTCTTTCAAGTGTATCTTCTTCTGCTTTTTCTTGCAGGTTGAAATTGAAATTACATTGAACAAGATATTTTGTCATGAGCTAGTGGCCTGGATAACCTTAATAAGAAGTGGTACAGTTTAATAGAAATAAATAGTCTTTATTCTCCAATCCATCTGTTTGGAGGGAATAGAGGTTGTCATTTCAGTGCAATTCCTACATAAACTAAAAGTGGAAAAAATAAAATGGTGAAACTAACCTAAAGGAACTTAAAGTTCACCTTAGAGAAAATATTTGTCAAAGCAACATCAAAGTCTGCAGTGTCATGAACTGATACTGAGAAAGATTCGTCCTGAGGAAAGGTATTATATATAAGATGTCTTTTCTCCTCCATGTCTTTGAAATACTTTACTTTCATAAAAGCTAGAGATCCATGTTTCATTTCAGGGATACACAGTCTGATGTCCATCAAAAGTTTCCGTTTTTTAGATTAAAGTGGAAGTTTTGAAACAGGACACCTGTTTATATTTTTTTCAGTGCCTGCATGGCTTTATTTTTCCTTTAGTTCTTAGAATCACAGAATCATTAAGATTGGAAAAGACCTTTAAGATCATCAAGTGCAACTGTCAACCCAGCACCACCACTGTGTTAACCACTAAACAGTGTCCTCAAGTGCCATATCCAAGCAGTGTTTGAACATTTCCAGGAATGGTGAATCCACCCCTTCCCTGGGCAGCCTGTGCCAGTGCTTGACAACCCTTTCCATGAAAAAATTTTTCATAATGTCTAATCAAAACTTAGCGCAACTTGAGACCATCCTGTATTTTGGTTATAGGCATTCTGGATCAAGGACCCAGTTTTGTTTCCTGCTTGCACCTTGCCTGGCTAGTGGTGTGCTGCAAAGTGGACTGGTCTCCACGGTGATGAGAGGTCTTCTCTGAGTGCCTGTGTGTAGGATCAGTGTAATTCCAGAAAGCTCTGGAGCAGTGCTAAGAATGGCTTATCTGTTTTTATGGCTTCCAAAGAGACTTTGTGTGTGTGTCTGTGTATTTTTATATATGTATGTGCATGCAGTGTGAAGATGACTAAAAATGTACTTGCATTTTTTTCAGTATGTATATACTCAAGAGAAGGGGGTATAAATGACTGAAAGTGCCCAGGCTTTTGACAGGCTCTTCCTTGTCACCCACCCAACCAGCAGAGGTGAGCAGCAGCCAAGGCACTGTATATCATGTTGTGATACTGGATTAACCTTTGGTGCTCTCTTGTTCGTTCTCAGACACATACAGAAGGGTGTCTACCCGAACACAGGAGAAGAGGAGATGCTTGGTCACAGCTGCAGCTCTTTCTACTTCCACCTTTCCCAAGGGGAAATCCCCTCAGCACTGTCCTACCAGAGTTTGCCTGGATAATGCTTTCCTCTCTGAGCCACCTCTCTGCTACATTTACCTTCTCTCATGTCTTCCTAATGGACAAAATAATTTCCAATTACAATCTCTGAGCCTGGTTGCTTGATTTCCTCAGCAGGTCATGTTTTGGACAGCTTGGGAATACCTGAACTTGCAGCAATCTTAACTAAAGGTGGTTGCCTGTTGAATTCAACAGTTTCAGTGAGTTCCAGTTTCAATCTGAAACGCTGTATTTTGGCTTTACACAGAAGAATTGGTTTATTTTAATGTTCATTAAAGCTAAACTGAGAAAAGGTCTAGGTGGTGTGCTCAGAAGACTAGGGCAATATCAGAGGGAGGAAGGGAATAGGGCAGTACAGGTTTTAGATCTCCATAAAAAATTTAGTTTTTTAAAAATATATTTAAAGTTTTTAAATGCAAGTTTAGAAGTTTCTGTGTACACAAATTCCCTGAAACACATATCCTTCTTTTTGAAATGCATTCTGGCTCATTAGTTTTCTTAATACTTAAATTATTTATTCTGGAAGACTCGTAACTATTTTTTTATTGCTGTGAACAAGTAGATAGTGAAAGATTGCTGGAATTTCATGACCAGTATTGTGTGGCATTTCAGCCTTAATATATTAAATATATATTAAATATATTTAAACACCTGAACTTGCATTAAGTTTTTTGGCTCAATTCCATGACACATTTCTTTTTTTCAGCGTGGCCAAGTTTAGATTTTCAGCCAGAAAGCCAGAAGGCTTTGGAGAACAGTTAAAACTTGTTTCTTGAGATGACTTACTTTGCACAAGTTTGAAAGAGTTTTAAAACCTTTGTGCTTTAACCCAAATCCAGCTCTGAAATTCAAATTTAGCCCATCTAATTGGGATTTGGAACAGACAGGTGAGTTGCTGTCTTTAGCATTTTTATTTAAACATGAAACTATCTTCCCCTTTATCTTGTTTTAGTTAAAATTAGTTCTGAATAAAACATTTTTTACCACATCCTGAGGCTGCATGTTGAAAGAAAGAATAAACTGACCACCATGATTTCCAGTCAGTTTCCTTAGCTGGAGCTGGTCTGTTAGCTTCCAACTCATCAGTGAAAGAAAATGCTCCAAATCTAGAGCATTATTTTAACATTTCCTTTCTTTAATATAAGAAGTATCTTGGCATGACCTGTGCTTACTTCTCCCAGGAAGTCTGTAGCCATGTGATTTACATCTAGACCTGTGAGGCTTCCTAACAGCTGCTGCCTGAAATATGCACAAATAATTTACAGCAGCCTGTGATGACTTGTTGAATAGTGCATTAAACCACCTGAAGAAGTATTTATGCAAGCCAGTAATGTAGAGCATGTTGCCAGCTCTGGTTTTAGGGAAATTATTGTTGTAGTTCCACACATTGCTGTGCCATGTTTTGCACAGTAATTTTAGAGACAGACTTAAAGAAAAGAAGGGTTTTGGTACAGTTAAGTCTTGTGAATATGCTTGCTGAAGGTATCTACCTGGCCCTTTGTCAGTGAACCTCTGTTAAAAATTAATATAGTGAGTACTAGCCTAAATTACTGAAGCTCTTTCTTTTGTCGAAAGTAGGCTTTGCACCATTAGTTCATTTTATCAGATCTATATGACTGCCCAAGGCTGACTGGCCTTAGGAGTTAGCTACTACTGAAAGACCAATTGTGTTTGTACAGCTCCATGCCCTGCAGAACGCTGCATCCTTCCCTTCTCTGGAAGGAAGATGGTAATTTTGCAGAATTCTGAACCAAGGTGACTCCTGCTGCCAGTATCTCTAGATCACCTAGAGCAATGTGGAGAGTCTTGTGGCTGAGCATTCAGAGGTAGTATCAATTTCTAAATTTTATCCCTACTTCTAAAAGCCCTCTGTGCCTCTAGAGACTTTATAATCGCTTATCTACCTCGGACTCCACTTACTGCCTTTAGAGTGGTCTTTTCTATTCAAAGGTTTTATAAGATAAGAATTGAGAAAAAGATAAGAAATAGAGAGATGTAAAGGCTTTAATTGGTTGCTGCTTTCTAGTGTTCTGTATTTCAATGTGTATTTATAACTTGTCTCTTCAGTCTCTTAGTACTTACTAAAGAAAATATTTACTCTCCTCCTCCTACTTCCACTCTGTCAGAAAGCCAGGGTATATTCCACAGTCTGGAGATACAGTAATTTGATAAATTGACTGTTTAGCCAATAATACCTACTCTGCAAATGGTTCAAAACATTTGTTGTATCACTACAGAATAAATCAGTGACTGAATACTGGCAAAGAGCTCTGTCTACTGAAGTTGCCATGTTCCCTAACTCTTGGAAACTGCATTGTCTATCGAAATTTGGATAATTCAAGTTGCTGAGTAATCTCACACTATGCACAGGGAGCTGCTAAGAGTGTGATACAGAGGCAATAGCAAGCAATAGAAAGGTGGGGAAATGTCTAAACCTAACCATTAGGAAATGCTGGAATGAGAAGTCAGGGTCCAACTTCTCAGAATACTGTGCCCTGTTGGACTGGAGGTTCCAAAGAAGAAAGTGCCCCTTGGATTCCATGGCAGATTATCCCCCTTCCATGGCAAAAAGAATCATCTGCATCTGTGGCTTAATGCCCCAGTGGAATTTTTATAAATTTCAGTCTTATTTGGTGCAGAATTTAGAAGCTTTTTGCATTCACTAAGAATATCCCAACACCACAGTCTGTGTTGTTCTAGGAACCATCTGCCTTTTTCTAAAGCTGTTTTTAATTTCTAATCAAAGATTAATTATGCCAAGCTTTGGCCATGAAGACTGTGGAGGAGCGGAAGTGCCTACAGTGCTCACTGAAGACATGGGAAAGTCAGGTACAAGTCAGTGCTGTGATTTATATTTGGGATTCAGCAGCCCGGGGATGCTGAGATAAGCCCTGAAACACCAGGCTAAGGCTGTGAATCTGCTGTGTGCCACCGCCTCTTTGGAGAGGGGAAGTACTTTTCCAAACTTCACTTAACACCTCCCAGATGGTATCTCTCTACCTGCACTCAGCTACCCAGTGCTACCTGCCAGTATTTAACTTAGTGTTGTTCTTTAACTCTTGTCTCTAAAGGATATATCAGTATCCTGTATGTGCCTCCATATCCCAGTTTTGTTCAGATTTCATAGGGAGAGACCTCCCCAGGGTTTTTCTTTTTATTGTATCCAATATTAAAGTCCAGTCTGAGGCTGAACTTCTACTTTAAATTTGGAATCCACAGGTTATGGGAATAAATAAATGTAAATTTAATTCTGATCAGAGCTGAACAGTCAGGTTCCTCTCTGACTGCTTTCTTCATGCAGAGCCGGGGCTGAGCCTTTAGTGTCCATAACAACAACTTTTCCTGCAAATGGTGTCCTAATTCTGTCTAAAACTGTCCTGGGGGACTTTGACAGCTCCTCTGAGTACTTTTGCTATTTCTCTTCATCTGTTCCCCTTTATCCAAAATTCTTTTCATGATGCCAGTCTGTTGGAAATACAGTTTTGATGGGTTATTTGAATACTAGCTCCTGTTTGAGCAATTCCAGCCCTGTTCTTCTAGGGTTACTGCTGAAGCTGTCGAAGTACTCAAAAAATCATTCAAGCTTTTATATACATATTCAGAGGAGATTTTTATCTTTAGAATATTCTATATAGCTCTCTAACACTTCACTGATATGAATCATCTGATCATTGGATTGTTTTTAGCTGAATGGAGAATGTATTTCAATTTCTTTTCCCTCCTTCCCTGTCCCCAAACATTCAGAATTGGAGAAACCCAGTTTCCTTAGATCATGCCCATGGCCTGAGGATTGGGCTGTTTTCTTGGGAGTTAGAAATCAATGTCCCAGAGAGAGGAACTTAAAATTTCAGCAAAATTAGAAGCAGTTTCTCCAGTATTCAAAAGGGTTCTTGAAGCACTGGAATTTTAGGACAGCTTTTTTCACCTCCACATTTCCTCCTGGTTTGTGTGTTAAGAAATCCAGTGTGATAAGGTATTTTGCGATCACCTATCACATAGATCTGTACTAGGTGGAGACAAGGTGACAGATGAATCTTACTGCCTCTACCCCTGGAGCTGCAATCATACTAGTCTAGATATCAAGTCTGTTTTTATATCACTTGTGCCAGAAACAGCAACAGCTAAGGAATTGTAAGGCAGCTCATGAAAACTAGCTGTTTTGATGTAGTTGAATCTCAGCAGTACACCTAAAGAGTTCTTTATTTGCCTAAAATTCTCTTGTGATATATCCCAAAAATTACCTCTGGTATTATGCTGGAAATACTTTTTTGGTTTGGGTTTGTTTTTGTTGTTTTTATTAATTGTGTTCCTGTCTGCAGTTTAATGTTAACATTCCTGTGATACCTAGAGAGACATGTTTGGCAGATTTTTTTCAACTTGACATTTAAATCTGATTTCACACATCAGATTGTTTAATATTGTACAGTTACCCCAGAGAAACGATTAGATGTAATTTCATAACTTATTGGAGTAAATTATTATTACCTAGTGTAAATATAGGAGTCGTTTGCTGTCCATAATAGTCTGTAACTGAGAACTTGTGCTTCAGTGGAAAAATAAACATGATTTTCTTTCCTTTTTCTTTAATATTGATCATATCTAAGGTCTCTATCACTATTACCTATGTTTGGGACATAGAGGAAAATATAGTCTCTATTCACCAAGACAAATACAAAAAGGAGATAGAAGAAACTCCAGTTAGGGATGAAATTATTCTCATTTTTGGAATAAGTAATAAGCAAGTGAAGAATATCATCTGCCTAACCATTGTCAAGTTTTTGTAAACATCATGAGAGAGATAATCTTTAAAAGTAGTTTGAAGAGAAGGACAGCTGTTGTTTTGTGACTACTCTGCTGTTGTTGTTGTTGTAAATGCTACAAATGGTAACATCACTGAAAACAGAGATAAAATATATCACTTGGTTGCTCATCCTTTTAATACTTTTCTTCTGTCAAGGCCCAAGTCCCCAAAGTATGCTTTTTGGGGAACATATGTCATCTGCCAAAATCCATTTGAAATCTGAAAGCACAATAATGTTTTCCTTTCCCTTGTTTTTCAAAAGTAAAACATTTACATTTAGGGTGAAATGCTCCTTTTAAATACAGTATGCTCTGAACTGTGACATTAAGTTGTTTGGGTTTTTTTTTCCAAAAAAGTTAATATTTTTAAAATTTGGCTATAAAGGCTGTAATAAAGGTGTATTTTTAAGCAATACAGATTTTTCAAATTACTTGAAAACTAAAATGACTAGAATAGGATCACCAGACCAAGAATTTGAAAAGTGCTTGTGCCTTACAATGAAAGCAAATTCTTAGCAGGGTTTCTGGCTAGTCCCTGCAAGTATGTCATGTCCGTGATAGGACAAGGGGGAAAGGAAAAGAACAAGGGGGAATGGCTTCAAGATGAAAGATGGTATGTTTAGATTAGGTATTGGGAAGAAATTTTTTACTGTGAGGCTAGAGAGGCCCTGGAACAGGTTACCCAGAGAAGTGGTGGATACCCTGTCCCTGGAAGTGTTCCAGGCTGGGTTGGATGGGGCTGTGAGAAACATGGTCTGGTAGAAGTTGTCGCTGCCCATGGCAAGGCGGGGCTGGAACAAGGTGGTCTTTAAGGTGTTTTCTAACTCTGATGATCACATCAAAGTCACTCTTTCCTTTCTGGATGGAAATAAGATGAAATTCTCTGTGGGCAAGCTGCAGTGAAGGCTATGGAAATGCACATTCTGCAACTAGAATAATTCCTAAAATGTTTAAAAAATAGAGTCAATAGTTGCTAATAACAGTTGCATGTTTTGCAAGCCCAGAATGTCTTGGGGCAGAGATACCTGCAGAGCACCAGGGGTACAAAGGAGATACGATTCTGCCAGCTGCCTTACCCACAAGAGAGATGCAACCCAGCTGTCAGCTAATTGTGAAATATAAAAATCCTTTTGAGATAACTCACCTGAACAGGTAGCTCAAATAGAGCTCTGTTTGTGGCTAGAGTATTCCTGATAAATGAGAACTAGATTTTCTTTTAACCTTCTATTCTTCTGTCTGCACGTAAGACATGCAGTTTTTCTAGAAGACTCCTGTCCTTGGAGTACCTACTTTGCTTTAAGGGCAAAGGCAGAGGTGAAGGGAGCAGATTATAGCTATTCATTGTCAACTACCATTTGTTATCCACTAGCTTCACCAGAAATATCACCCCCAAAACCTCCTTACCTAAGTTTAATTGTGAAAACAATCTTCCTTGTTTTGTCCCAAGCTTGATGTACTTTTGAGGTTATTTACCATTAACTTCAAAAGGAGAAAGATTTCACTTGCTCAGATCTGTCCTTTTCAGAAAGATTGTTACATTAAAACATATCCGTGTGTGACTGCCTCTATAAGATACGCATGTGTCCTTTTCAGAAAGCATGTTAAATTAAGACATATCTAGGTATGAATGTGTATGGAATATTGGTACGTAAAGCCTTATACATATGGTAATGTGCTTTATAATACTTTGAGTGAGAGCCTGGTTGTGTGAACCACTTGTGAATATGGGCATAAATTGCTCAGCTGATTATATAAACTGCTTCAAAAAAGGTGTTCAGGCCAAGTGAGAGCACTGACTACTCTCAGTAACTCACAACACCGTTAGGATGCCAGAGATGTAAAAAGTGCCAATACATCCAAGCTGAGAAGAGAAGCTACTCATTTTTCAATGGTTCACTACACTGTCCTGGGGCAGCCAGCATCCCCACTTTCATAGCAGAGCACATGAGCACAGTACAGCACAGAAATGTACAAACCCCTCAAGATGTGGAATTAGGGGGAAGAAAAGGGGAATATTTTTCTGAGATTATCTGCAGGGAGTGAGGTGTCCTGCGACAAGATCAGCCAGTTTGTTTTTATGATGGGACTGAAGTTTTTGATAATTTCAGTAGTCTTCAATTTTGCCTGACCCTGAGCCTCTCAGATGAGCAATAAAAGCAATTCAACATTTAAATTTTATAGATTTGGAGTCCCTCAGCCTGGTTATAGTAATCAGTCTGAACTCATGACTTTGTTTAGCTGAATATTTGTTAAAAACAGATCATTTTAAAGTAGTGGGTATCTTACTGAGTCTTTCAGCAGATAGACTCGTCAGAGCTTTAAGCGCTTCAAATACTTGACATGGTACAAGAATGCCCAGTGCACAAGCTGATGCTGCCCTGCTTTTCACAGTGATTTAAAGTGCCAACATAGGAGCTTATAAAACAAGTTACTGGTACAATAAACAGCATTTTAATCACCTGCTATTCATTTGTTAACTGCAGGATGAAGCTAAACTTCTAAACCACAATATAGGCATTACATACAACTACCTCTGAAATATTTAAGATATCAATGTCTTTAGTTTCCTTATGTTCAGAGTAGTCAGATAATGGAAACAGAGAAACTTGAAATAACAATCTGTTACTTTCTGAGAGCTTCTCTCTATCCTCACTGATGAGATTTACAATGTAGTAATGCTGCAATTTCATCATTATTTTGTAATCTTCTTAAATGAGTGTCTCATGTTAGTGCAGGCAATCACAATAACTACTTGAATAGGATTTGCTGCTGAGCAAAGCTGCTTGTGTTGCAAAAGCAAGTAGAGAAACACACAAGCAAAAAAACCCCATTGTGCAAAGTGTTTACTTTCCCATCAGGTTTACAGTGAGTCTTGAGAAGGGAATTTAGTGATGACTTCACCCATGCTAGCAAGATGTCAGCAAATTGTCAAAGAAGGAAATAATTCTCTAATAGCAGCTTAAGGCAAGTACAAAACCAAAGGAGATTGGTAACGACAACACTTATTTAATGTGGAATGCTGTCATATTTCAGAGTGGAAAAGGAACTTCTCTTGGCTTTGCAATGACTAATGCTCCCATGGTCTCTTAACCTAGGAGAGGACTTGAAGGGGTAGAAGTGTGGTGTCTGGCTGGCAGATGATCCCTCATACTCAAGAGCTGTGTCACAGGGAGCCAGGGTTCTGCACTTTCCCTTCCCTCAGCCGTGGCAGCTGAGGTGATGGAGGCGGAAAGAAGTCACTGCATCAGATTGTGCATATTCACATTTGGACATGGCTGTCTTTAAAAATGAACCAATGGTTCTTTTTTTTTTTTTTTTTTTTTTTTTTTTAAATAAAGTTTCCTCATCCCTGGAAGTGTTCAAAGCCAGGTTGGATGAGGCCCTGAGTGACCTATCTGCTGGGTGACATCCCTACCCAGGGAGGGGAAATTGAAACTAGAAGATCTCTGAGGTCCCTTCCAATCCAAGCCTTTCTGTGATTCTTGGATTAAGGTTGTCTCAAACCCAGCCTTTCACTAAGAATTATTCATTCATGCTACAGTGTACTTATTCCTTGCAGATAAATATCATACGTTTGGTATATGTTTTATCCCATTGAAATCTTTGAGACAATTCATATGGGTAAAGTTATATATATGTGGGTCTGTAGCTACAGAGTCTGAACATGGCATTAGATCACTAAGGTTCACGATTACTAGGCATTAAATACCACAGTCCTAGCTTGATTTTTAAAAGGTTTTTTTCCCCAGAAGAATATAGCAATAGTATCAACACAGGGCTGATGTATCATAGTTCTTAATTTATTTTCCCCTTCCAAGTCAGGATAAGAATCTATTGCTGTTCATTACATCTTTGCCTGTATGCAACCTGCTTAATTCTGCTTTTGTTCTTTTTTATCAGCGATATTGATCTATGATCTGATGTCCCTGGACTGAGTCAGGATTCAGGCTGTTGACCTGGGGCTAACTGTGCTTCTGGTTTCAGAATTCTTTTTAAAATCTTCCTGGAGGTGTCTCCCATTTAAAAAACCAAGATCGTAGCTGCTGTACGAGTATTAATGTTAATGGCATAGTACTGATTACTCTTCTAGTCTATTTGAATTCCAGATTCCTAACAGCAAATATCTTATCCTCATTTTTATTTGTGCATTTTTGAAGTGGTATGAAGAAAGAGTGAGAACTGATGATCTATAATCCTTATGATCTTCCTTAGAGCCTTATGGATATTCTGTAGCTATTGAAATAATAACCCCTTCCCACTCTAGTCCTACTCAGGTCACAATTCAAAATTTCTTCTTGATAAAGGATTCTTTTGGGGTGCTTGGTATTTTTAAGTCAATGCTTCTTGAGACTTCATTTTAAATTTAATTTTTTGTGTGAAATAAGTAAAATGTTAAAGATAAATGACATGTTTTTCTCCCATTGAAAATACATTCAATTATTGCATCTTGATTTTTATAAATATGGAAATTTGTACTGATTTCAGATAGTAGTTAACATATGCTAATAACTGTGGCATTCAAACATTTTTCTCACAGTATGTTTATCAGACATAATTAATGTTGCAAAATTAATGTTGCATTGGAGCTACAGGGGCTGGATGGTGATTATGTAGCAACATGTGGTGATGGAGCTGGAAATGCAGTTAGTCTGCCTGTGTACCTGTGCAGGCAGGTGCTCTGATGGAACAGTGTTAGGATTTCATCATCACTCCACACTGTCACTTGCTGTCAGGGTCTTTCTAGCACTACAGAAAGCTGATTAACTCCTTTTTGGATAACACAGGATGCACAGCAGTGGCTCTGGAGGTTACATTTTAGCACAGTAAAGCAATAATTTCTTTGAAAGAAACAGGTTTTATTTTCATTTTCAACTCCTGGAAGTAAAATAGAATTTTATTTATACAACCAACTGGCTTCTGTTACTGACAGCAGTTCCTATTAATTCTTCAAAGATACCTTAAGCAACAACTAAAATGAAGGATGATGAAAATTTGCAGGGAGTTTGCTTACTTTGTAGGCAACTTTACTTGCTAAAAAAGTACCTAAAAGGTAAAAATTGTGTGGGCACTTTTCTTTTATAAATGCAGGGACAGGATAAGGTTGTTAGCTAAGGATTTTAGTTATTTGAGGATCATCTCCTGAAAGAATTTTCCTAAATCAAACATAATTTTGCCAGTTAGGAAACACTGTACACTATTACAATATGTACACTTGGAAATACTGGGGGGAAAAAAAAAAAAGTGCAGTTTTAAAACTAAAGTATCAGAAATCTTGTTACATTTCTAAGCTGGGCACTAAAAGACTTCTTTTTATAAAGGTAGATACAGATACCTCGTTAACCGGTCTTAGAGGCTGATTTTCGTGTGTTAAAATGCAGCAGCTTTCACAGCTAAATACTGTCACATGGACCTTCTAAAAAAAATATGTAGACACTTAAAGGGGGTAAAAAGTAAGAGGATGTGTGTTTTTTGGGAGAGATGGATATGAGGACACTACATGGGGGAACATGTTACAGGTGATTGCAGCAGATATCTTTGACCACCAACTCTGAACAATACATAGGGGAAGGTAAGGATGTGTTAAGAATGAGATCAATGTATTTTTCAAGCTAGTCAGAGGTGTTCTGTGTTAACCTAGGTCTTGAAGATTTGAATATTACCTGCAAAGGTAGAAGATTATTGAATATTAGTCTTGTTCTGAGCGGATCTCTTTCCACTCTGTATCTGCTCACTTCCTCTCCCTTCCAGAGTTGTGTTGACATTAAGCTCTCCACAACTTGTTACTAGAAAAAAAAGCCTTAATGAGAGTCTGCAGACAGAAGATATTTAATTTTCACATCTGAAAGTCCTGGAAAATTCAGGAGGTAGAGAAGGGGTGAAGATTGGTTATTTGTTACTTCACAGCTGGAAATGCCAGTTTTCAGAAGGAGCAAGCATTGACAAGAAACAAACTCCAGTCTGATTTGACTACAAGGAGGCAATAGGTAATCACTGTGAAATGTAAACAATACAGTTATTAGTGCTTTTTACAGTTATTTGTGTTTTAAACCAGTAGTCTCTCAGTTAATTTTCAGCTTTTGAGATAGAATGGGTGTCAGATTTAAGGAAAGAAGAGGGCACAGAGGAAGAATAAAGGACGGGCTGAAGTTAGTAGCTAAAATTATAGTTTAAAATTACTTTTAAAAAACAGGTTGTTGGAAGAACATTGATTTTAGCTCAGAATAGTAATTTCAAATAGCTGAAAAAAGATCTTTTGAATACACCTTCAGCCCTTGGTTTGATTTAGAACATGCAAATGGATTGGGAAAAGTGCCTGCTGTTAAAAACGTCAGAAAGCTTTGGAAAAATGTCATCAATTTCCAATAGGACACATAAAAACCTAAGTTGTAAGGTGGCTTTGTAGGTATTTCCAGTTATTTAGCACCTGGTAAGTACAATTGGCTTGCTTTGTAGTACCAAATTTACTTGTCTTTGTTACAAACATTATTTTAGTGGGTTTTTTTTTCAGCTGTTTTTGTTTCTATTGCTGTACTTGCAGCATTTTGATATTAGGAGATGTAGGGGGAAAAAAGAGGTCCTGGTGGAAGGAGGAATCTTGGTTATGATAAGGTGAAGAGCCAAATTCTTCCTCACTGAGAGGAGGAGGTGGGAAACAGAACACAAGTCTAAAACTCTAATGCTCCAGAAGGACTTCAAGAGTCCATCTGATTAACTTCCGTTGTTCAAAAAAATACATTAATTGCACAGTTTATTCTGACTATTGTCAGGCCATGGAGACTTAATGATCTCATTTTCAAAACAAATGAACTATCTCTTATTATACTTAAGTATAAGCCACTTCAGAGGGAAAAAAATAAAAACCTCTTTATGCCTGCCAGAAAAGCAAATTGACTTTGAATTAGAGAAGACAATAAGAGTTGAAAATAATGTAACTAAAAGCAAGAGACTTTAATTCAAATTATATAGCCTTATGACCAGGGACAGGTAGTCCAGTTTCTTACACTGTGTTTCAGATTTATTGATAAAATTTGAACAGAAACCTTCTTTTTACAAGTTTTCCCAAAAACTGACAGTTTAGGTTAATGTTGCTTGTGGTTTGTACAAGAATGATTTTCACCTGATCACAACTGCTGGCATAAAAAAACCAAAAAAAACAAACAAAAAAAACCCAACAAAAAAACCCCCCAAATACAAAAAAAAACCCCAAACCCCCAAAAAACCCCAAACCAACCAACCAAACAAACAAAATAACAAAAAAAACCCCCAACAACAAAAAAAACCTCTCAAACAATAAAAAACCTCCACTGAAAAACAACTAAAATCCCAGCACTGAATAATCAGAGAACTAAGCCTATCACTGGGTGATCTATGGAACATTCTCCACTATGCTAAGTCACTAGGATAGGAGATGTGAAAAGTGTTTTAACTTGAATTTCTTGTCCTGAAATAAATCATGCATGCTGTATCCAATAAATGCTTCCTGCTATGAGTGAGACAGTAATGAAATACTTAATCATAGGTCAGGCATGTAAATTGGAATCTTATACAGAATGAAACATACTTTATGCTTTTTCTTAGTAATATTTTAAAGTGCTGCTTGAGAAATCTATGAAAGTACAAATATATGTATGGAGTATGGAGAAGGCATACTTTTATCAATATTAATTGAGGTAAAAAATAATTCTTGGAAATCAATGGATTTTAGAAATAAAATGAGCTGCTTCATTTTCTTAAGTATGCTGAATGGTCACTGGCAATGCTGATTGCAAATTTTGTTTAAGAAAAAAACGTTTCCCTATAATTTGTATGAATTTATCTTGAAACTTTCATAGAGAACAAATCGAGTGAAAGTCTGAGGCACAGTAAATAACCTCCTTAGCATCTGTAGAATTATATAGAAGAGGTTTTGAAAGAGTCTATTACATTACATATCACTACACTATTTTACATATTTTCTAGAAGCATTCAATTTTTCCTAATGGTTCAATTCAATCTCCAGGTCAAGAGGATGCTAAATCTATTCTGATTCAAAGCAAAGAAAGACAAAGCCAAAATCCTCTGATCATCAGCTCCTGTAGGGCTGGAAAAGTCTCAAAGTTCAAAAGTCACTGTGTTTCTTGTGACAGGATAATATAACTGAGGGAGATGAAGTAATGAACTCATACATACCATTATGAGAGGAAATGTTTTCCAAAGGATCATCAGATTTGAACTATTACTTGTAAAGGAAGAATATCAGACAAAGTCATTTTGGTGACAAAGTGGTTGACAGAGGGAAAAGAATTAAGAGGTTTAACAAAATGTAATGAATAGGAAATGGTTGCTTGCCTTTTTTTTTTCCAAGGGAAAAATCCTTGTTTTCAGTGAAATTAAGCAGCTAAGAAGAGGAATGAAAGAAAACAGATGGTACAGAGTAAGAAAGAGTAAGTGAAACTGCACATTGAGAAATGGGTTGGCAAGCAGAAATACTAATTTCTTGATTACAAAATGGCATTTAATTTTTTACTTTTTTAAAGTTCTTGATAGATATCTTGATTATATGGCTGTATATGTCATATAGGAGCTCTTTCCTCTCATGACAGGGGAGCAAGGATGATTAGGTGCTTTGAGTCCCAGTGTCATCAGTGTATAATTTGAAGAATAATTTTTTTACTCAGAGGGATATGTGGGTAGGCATAGAGAGCTCATTTCACAAATTTAAAGTCATAACGGTTCATATCAATCCTACATTTTTCTCTCATCAGTTACATGGACAGTATTAATTTAGATTTTTTTCTTTCTTAAATCTTTAGCTTTTTGTAAAATCACCTGCTGCTCCTTGGTTTTTTGGTCTCATCTACATTTTGGAAGCATTTAACAACCCCCTCTTTGCTTTGTTTACTATGTAGTACTTGGGTTTGTAATTGCTCTGGAGCTTTCTCAGTCCAGTTGCAGGCTCTTGTCATATTCCTGACAGCCTTGGCTTTTCTTTTTTGTGTCTTGTGGTTTTGTCACATTTCTCACTTAATTCTTCTCCCCTGGGGTCTATCCAGCTGTTTCACTCTTGTTTCTATGGATAGTGAGTGGGAATGAATGCGGGTCCCGCATTCTTCCTGTGAGAGTCACCTTTTGTCCCTTCTTCTGTGGCTGGCAGATGTCTGGCTGTCGTAGTCCAGGACTCACAGAGCTACAGCATCATCTTCCACACACAGAGGCCAGAGTCCTGAGTTTCTATATGCATGTGGAGACACAGATTTAGACGTTTATAGAATACCAAAATCCTTTTTGTTTTTGTGTTTTGACACAGCATGCATTTTTAGCACGACACTGCATGTGTGTGTTACTGCCTATATCAGTTATTGACCTATTCATGTGTTTAACCCTAACTGTACATCCAGATATGCTATAAATAGAGGGAAATTTAGTATTAGATCCAGTCAGTCTGTTCACACATGGATTTCAAGCCATGTCCAACAGTTCATAAGAGCATTTTGATTCCTTACTCGGGTGACTCATGCTATAGTGTTCTCCCTGCTGCCACCAGGGTCTTCCAGGCAATCACCTGTACCCATGTGCAGCTCTGATTTCATATTTGTTTTCTTTGAAGGATTTTTAGTTTGCTATGTTTTCTTTCCATTTTTGTCTAATTTTTGAAACTACTTTCTAATTTCCCTCCCCTTTTTTTTTATTTTTTTAAAATTGAATTCTTATAGTACACTTATGGGATATTAGAAATAGAAAGTAAAGACCAAAAGTCTCGACTCTACCTCCTCTTGGAATTTCTATCAGCTGAACACCGCTGGAACCAGGAGTGGTAGCTATATTTGTTCTTTTCTATATCTTTTCTGTCTTTCTTTCTTCTTCTTCTTCTTCTAATTCTCTCTCCTAAGAATTTTTGAGTAACTTAAAATCAAATGGGCTTAGAGTTTGCAAAGTTGAATGGGCCACGTGAATGCTTTGAGAAATGTTTTCTGTTGATTGAATGATGCCCTAAACTTTTGCCAGTTTTATGGTTTTCTAAAGTTGCCAATAAAGTTTCCCTTATTGTTTTGACCTCTTGAGAATATCTTCTCAGTATTTCTCCAATGCCTCTAACTCAGAGTACATGAAAAACTGTAAAGCCCTTCTAAAATTGTCATAGTGTGAGTTATGGGGCCTTACAGTACTCAATGTAACTTCTGTGTGCGTACTGCAAATCAGATTTTCTCCCAACAATTAACAGCCATTTTCCTTTTTGTTTCTTCCAAAAAGATTAAGAAAAGGTGATAACTTAAAGAAGGAAAACAATATACATGTATAAATATATATCTACCCTGAAACAGCATTAGGAAGCATGATATTGGAGGAAAAACTTGCTGGAGAGATAAAGCAGCATGGCAGTAGTTGGGGATGTGGAATACCTTCATTAGCTGTGTGCAGGGCTGGGTGTGTTATTGGGGAAACAAATGGCTTTCGACCCTGACTCCTCAGAAATGCGTGAAATAATTCTCCTTGAGAAGGTAATAACAGGCGGAAAGAAAACGTGAGAATGCATTGTTGGTGTCTCGGGTCATGGTGGAGAAGGAAAACTTTTCTGCTTAATGATAAGCCTTGTCACTTCAAACAAAAAGGGTGTAGCCAATTTAAGCCCTGAAGGTGTTTTCTTTCTTGCTAAGCCACAGCCATTCCATGTTACCATTTTAAGACCTGGATCATTCCTTTGAAAGTTTTTACGAGAGCCATTTTCAAAGCACTAAAGATCTCATCATCCATCCACTGAAGGTGATGTCCAAGTTTCTTGAGGATTTGGAACAGGCTCAAAATAAAATAAAATCCAATCCAAGAGCCATTAATAGACAGTTTCACTGTTTATTTTATACTAATTAATCCAGTCACAATATAATGCACAAAATCAATTTGTCAGAGTGCGTAAAAGCCTGTGTAATATTTACTAATTTGGTTTTATACTTTAATTATTTTTTATAGTATAGTAATGCCACTTCAAATGAGTAACTAACATTTAAGATGGAATGGCATTTTTGCCTATCATTAAATGCATATAAAATTTTATTAAAAATATAAAATCTTATAATTAAATATTCTACATGAAGTTTAGTTTTACATAATATTACATATGGCAAATATAAAGCATTTTTCCCAATTTAAATAACTGTGTCTTTTTTAGGAGACATTTGCACCTAGATGTTGTTTAATATTAAAGAAGAAAGGTATGAAATAGCCTGCAACTATGGTGATATTTATAAGTGCTTTTTTTCTTTTTTTAAATTTTCATTCTTGCTGTTTAACTTGGGAGTGTCTGTGCCTGTTGTTCTTGTGCATTAAAGATTCCTGAAAAAGTTAAAGGAAGAAAGTTTTTAGTCTCAGTCATACCACAGGTCAAAAGTTTATGAACTAGCCCGGGTGTTTTTTGAAATGGCCAAGTTGCAAATGTTCTCCATGATATCCACATTTAAAAGAAATAGCTGTAAAAAAGGGTGCTTATGGTTCACTCTGTTTCTGCAAATTAAAGGAAACTGCATTGCTTATAGTCTGAACTGATGTAACAGGTACTATTTTCAGGATATGCATATTTTCTAATTTCTTTTTTCTTGCTGCTGCTCAACAAATCCAGATGGAAGCTACTCAATAGAATAAGCAAAAAAGGAAGAAAAAGCAATTTAGGCTCTTCCAGTCCTGTGGCCATTAAAAGCTATGATAAGAGCAAGTGGGTCAGTGTGAATAAAACATGCAGGGTTGGTATAACCCTCTGCAATAGCATTTTGAATGGGATGTGAAACCTCAAAACCTGAGACCAACAGAGCAGTAGGAGCAAAGCCGAAATGCCAGCAGGAAATTGCTTAGACCAGCCAGTATACTACTGGGTCTTATCTCTTCATCTTGCACCAGGCATAAAAACTCCAGTGGATCTTAGTCCCTGAGACCTTTTTTGACAGTGAAAGTTCCACAAGAAAGCCTAATGGAATCGCTCAGTCACTGCAGTTTCTTAGGAAGTAACGTGGCAGCTGCAAAACTGATTATTGCAGTTAGTGACTGTATTCAGCCCACGTGTTCCAGGTGCTGGAAACCTGTACCACTATCGGTTGAAAAGCTACCAAAGTGTGTGTCCTAGACTCATACCTGGTGAAGATGCTAGAATTTCTCAAACCACCAAAGAAATTCCTGGTGCATATGAACACAGTGGTAGCAACTGAACTGGCATAGAGGAGGTGTGCAACCTCGTAACATAGTGAATATTGTTGCTTCAGTTTCTCTGAAGCCTCATCAAGAGAAACAGTGTGAGAAAATGCCATCAATCAACATCAATATTTTAATACTTGATGGATTGAGCAGTAGCAGTTTAAAATGTAACATTATGGCTCATTTTCAAGCTGCTACTAGTTTTAAATCAAACTCTGAAATGTTCTGTTGGAACTGTAACTGTGGATGAGCGTCATTATTGTTTTCAATTTGCCACTTTCACTTTGATAGGAAAATATATCATAAAGCTTTGATTTTTAATTTATTTTTATTACCAAATGTTTATTATCATGCTTGTCATTTTGACTTGAGTATCCTGGGAGAGAATTTTATTTTTAATGACTTTTCAGTAAAAGAGATTAAATCAACCTTAAGAGTGTATTTTACTTAATTTCAGTGGTTTATTTCTCAGAATATATTTATAAAGATATGCACGATTATATGAATCATTAGAAATTATGTTACCAAGGAAATGACTTAGTGAACCTTTTCTTCCATAAATATTTGCTTTAAAATATTACCAAATGGGAGCCAAAGCGCCCAAATACAAGATGACTCATTTAAGTAGGAATTTCTCCAAAGAACAATGCAAATATTGTGGGCAAACTAAGACCACTCTTTAATGAAACTTAGGCTTCAATGACAACAACAAGCTGTGAACTCTCCGAAGGAAATAGAATTTCACTTTTCAGGCATTGGTGAGTAATGCTGTAATGCTGATCATCATTTTTAGCCATTTGAAAAAATCCACTTTTAGCTTAAATAGGTTGAACCTCTTCTATAATGAAAGGTATTGGAATGTACCTGAATGACACCTTGTTGACTTTAAGCAATATTTTATTTTAAGCACATAGGCTGGTATTTAACATCCTAATGCGAACTCTTGGCTCGTGGACAAATTTGAGAAGTTTGAAGTTTGAAAAAGAAAGGGATTTTCAGTCCAGAAATTAGGTTTTTCTGATTTTTTTTTCAAAGACTGAGAAGGAGAAGAAGAGAATAATATGCACAGCAGAAAATTCAATACTAGGCAGTGTTTTTGAGCCAATGAAAGAGAAGACAACCACTTTTAGGTACTTTATTACTTCTTTAGGTTCTGCTGACATTTGTAATGTATTATGAAGATGTGTTTGAGCACATGATTATGATCTCAGTTTACTGCTGGCATAAACTTTGGGCTGAAAAAGTGTTAATGATTGGTCAACAGTTGATATATACATATGGTTGCTTTCATTTTTAAACATCACATCCTCAACAACCCTTACACGCTAATGCACTGTGAAAAGACCCAACTAAATAAATGAACATTTCTTTCAGATAGTTTTCAAGGGACCTGGTGTTTGCAACTATTATGTAGAGTACTGAAATAATTTAGCCAGTGTGGAGAGGCATCAACATGGCAGCCACGTCCAGCAATTTTACTGGACATGAGTATGACTTCAGTGTTTCCCGGCAAATGAAGAGACTTTGTCATGAGTAACATAACCAGTGACAAAATTTTATCTGAAGGACAGGTATTTGATAATGTGAACATAAACTAAAATGAACTGTGGAAAATATGGTACCTGCATATCCTGAAAAGACCCAGGGTCAGTGTTTCAAGAAGTGGAAAAGCCCAAGAGTTTTGTGTCTGACCCAAAATGTGTTGAAGATTTTCCTTCTAAGCACAGACATCTCATAATGAAAGTGCTAGCTGAGCCTGGATTATACAGTACTTAAATTACATCTCTGCACAGTATTTAATTGTGCAAACTCATGAACAATTTGTTTTACAGGTTATTTTCCTTGTGGTCCTTTAAAAAGAGTAGTCTGTATTATTTTCTTTCAAGTTGGTTTATTTTAATATCAGCTGGACAGACCTGCTAGGTGTCATCAAACTCTCTGTTCTGCTCTCAGCAATATCACCCTATCCTTTTCATAAACAGATCAAAGATCCTCTGAATATTATTCCATTCTGTTGTGGAACTTCACTGCTGCAGAAGTTAAAGACATTCCTCTTATAGGCAATTATCCTCATATTTATTTTTTTTCCTCCTAGGGTGATTTTTTCCGATTTCAGAAGTATTTCTTCCTCTTCATATTTCAGTCTCCCAAATTATTTATGAAGGACAAATATATGCCTTTACAGACTCTGTTTGGGAGGGAAACATAATTTTAAAAACCCCATATATTTTTTTCATATCAGCATTGCTATTCTAGGTCTGAGTTTTATGAACCCCTATTGATATAGCTATGCTGAATACTTGAAGGTGGGTTGTAGGTCTGTGCAACTCAAGGGACATCCTAAACCCAGTCATTCCGTATGCAGGTAAGCCTGTGACGAAACGAATTTTTGGTGACAGAATTTAAAGCATTTCAACAACTTTGGTAACATAATAATTGTTGTGCATGATTTGAACTTTGTGTCATGTGGATTGACATAACCGTTCCACATGTTTTCATCTGGTGGTTCCTGTTTCTCTGTCTTTTGACTGAAACAGAACTGACTGTAGAAGTGTTTGCAGCTCCTTTCAGGGTATGGCTTGATCTGCGGCTTGTAATTATTATGGTTAATGACAGGATTCTTTATGTTATGACTCGAGGAGTTAACCTCTACATTAGGGTAGGTGAGATTCTGTCACAAAGAAATTATTATCTATTTAAGAGCTCTGAGTCATATCACTGAGATAATACCTCTGTTGTAATACATTGTAATAAGGCAGTTTATGAACAGGTTTGTTATGAAGTGAAGCCAAACTTAACAAGTTATCCTCACGTTGTGTTACTTTTTCCTGTGTTTGGAGGAGAACCAGGCAAAGGCACACTAACAGTGCTATTTGGGGAGGTTTTCTGTACTGTACCCCTTGATCAGAGGGATATTTTGTGCTCATCTTAAGAACTTGCTTCCACTCCAATGCCTGTGCAGATGTGAGAATGTTTTCCATTTTCCACACATGACTGTGTCTTTGTGTGCTCGCTCTGCATGTTCCCTATGGCTACCTGTGATTGTATGCCAGATATATGTTAATGACAACTGTTGGAACACTTTCAGGGTTGTACTTCTCATTTTAATTAGTCAGTTGCTGTCATTTTTCACACTGCTAATAAATCACTTGAAATATATTGCTTGTGGTTGTGGTTGTGTTTGAAGCATAAATCTTTTGTTAAGAGATTAGTGAGTCATCTATCTCATGGCCCGCATTGTCACCCATTACACATTATAATAAAGCTTTCTCCACTATAGATCCATGAGTCTTCTACTTCAGGATTGCAGTATAGCCAAACAGTGTCTGGGGCAGCAGGATGATGGGATAGTAGACAGATGATGCAAGGCAATCCCTTTTCTGAGTCTTTTTTGTTTTTCATGGAAACTTCGCCACACAACTGTCAGTCGAGGTGTTTCATCTCAGAGCCAAAAGCAGGACCGGGGGCATGGATGAACAGATGAATTGCTGTGGCCCCCTTGTTCCCACTTTTGCAAACAGTGAAATTCACCATAAATTGAGATTGGGCATCACTTGCTAATTAACCTTTGCTGCTATTTTAGGGTCACAACTCCCTTGGCCCATCTGAAAATAAAATTTGAACCTGTGAAGTAATTTTACAGGTTGATAGGTAGAAAGCATGTGTGAAATCTGCCTTGAGACAAAAATACAATGTTTTTTTACTGGTGACATGGGACTTCTGTGCTCCCTTATTGTCTTCTCAGAGAGTGCATGTAGATTAATATATACTATCCACTCTGGGATAAAGATTTAACTTGTTTTAAACTCTTGCATTAAGACAGTTGACTCCCAATCTCCTATTTATAAACTCAAACTCTCTAAGGAAAAATTAAGTTGTGGTGGACTGCATGCATATGTGAACTGTATCTCAAAAAAAAAAAAAAAAGAAAAAAATTCAATGCCAAAAAGATCAACCCAATTCCTACAAAATTTTTCTGCAGAGGAAATTGAAATAAAATATTTAGTTTTCAGAACTATTGTGAAAAAAGTAAGAACTTAAAAAAGAGAGTCATTTTCTCAATTTTTTTTTAAAAGCTTTTAAATTGCTGTTATTGTGTCATGAAATAATTTAGTGAGTACTATACCATACAGCTCCCAACACACATTTGAAGGAGAGAAGAGAGGTGAGAGCTGATGGTATCCAAGCAAAGTGAAATGCAGGACAATTTGGCTTGACACTTGTCTCTAAGACCAGCTCTTCTTAATAACCTATCACTATTTCTTATATGCAAAAGTATACAGAGAGCATGCATAAAAATGGAACTCAATGACCTCTTTAGCTGGTTTTGAGACTTTCCTTAAAAGATTGGAAATAGATGCAAAATCCTGTATATATTGAGCTAAATTCTGTTAATCAGAGATTAAAAATCCTTTTTTTTTTCTGGTTGCCTAGAAGAAGAGCTTGAAAAGAAATCTGCGTATATAAAGAGCAGGACGAGCAAAGGTTATGTACCAGAAGAAAGGAAGTCCTTTTCTTACTACCACAAATATAACTTTTTCCTATTAAGCATCAATTTAACTTTAAGGTAACATTTTTATGATCTTCAGTTTATCTTAAAGTCTGTGGTAGTCATCAAATAATTCTTGTTGCTACCCATTTAAAAATATCAAGCATAAATTTGTGATTTGGACTTAATGCTTTACACTAACAAGTATACTTAGCCTTTGGATTAATGCTGTGGTCAAACAGGAGTAGAAAAACACAACAGCTTTAAATAAAAGTTACTAAAAGTGTTAGAATGCTTCTTCCTTATACATCTTACTAGTAAAAAAAGGCAGTGTAAACCAAAATATTCTTCATTGAAGTTAGTCATGTCCTCAGTCCAGATTAAAGAAGTGCAACAAATTAGGTAGAAACCATAAGGTGAAAAAAATGCATTACAAGAAGGTGTTGTTGAGTTCAATGTTTACACGTGCTCTCTACATATTTGCACATATAAGAAATGGTGGCAGACCATTAAGAATATATATATATATATATGAGAACACTTATGTAAGGGTATCTAGGAACTGAGATACTACAATTTTTGTAAAACCACATGACAACGCCAGAGCTCCACGAGCCAGAAAATGCATCCCAATTTAAACAGGCAAGCTCTGTGCAAAAAACTGCCACCAAAGCAAAATGAAAAATCCTGTGAGTCAAGAAACATTATGAGATCTGCAGTTCCATAAGATGCAGGAACACATGATGTATTAGGTAGCAGAACTTCAGGCCTGATAAGGAGAAATAATAATTTAATCTCTCTATAGATGCAGCAGCTCCTTCCCTCAAAAAATAGAAAAATAAAAATATTTAGAGCTATCCAGATAAGTTGCTCAACTTCTTCACACAGTATGGCTCCAGAAAAGCTAGCTACACCTCAGACTGATATCTGCAAGGTCATTTTCACCAATTTTAAATCTCCTGGTGTGTGAGTCTCCCCATTGGAGGGATTTTAATAAACCAGTACACTAAGTATTCTGCTCTACTACAGTCTGTTCTTGAGAGAACTTAGCCTAATAAATATGCAAGAAAATAGCAATAAGGAGATCTGATAGAGTAGTAACAGATGAAATGCTGTCTGCCAATGCTTGGATTTTGGTCAAAATGCTGGTAGAGATAGAGCCATGCGTCCAGTGGAACAACCTGCAGCTCATCTATTTTTTTTATTTTACAAAAACCATGATCAGGGTGTGATTCTTAAAGAGGGAGAACATTATTGATCTGCTCTAAGTAATGATTTTGCTGAGGATCATCTAGCAAAAGTACATATAGTCCCTCAGCTGTTCTACACAGACATTACATACAAGAACACACCTGAAAATAATATTTTTCAGTAAGTTTGATGGGATACCAGACTTCTGTGTGTTTATGAAAATGTTTAATATGCTGAAGTCCCATTGATTTAGGAGTAAAAATCAACTCTCTGTTGTTTTGAGCAGTCTGAAATAAGACCTTAATAGCTGAACAGAGTGAAGAGATTGATGGCTATTGACTCGCTGGTGTCTCCTAATATGTGCAATTAAGGAGGTCACAATAAGGGACAACTGCAAGAGGTCATAGCCTTTGCTGAATTCACAGAGGGCTGTGACCAGGTCACTGTGCAGGGCCATTTGAAAGTAGAATTCTGTCACAAAAATGAGGTCTAATTCAAAACCATTAATTGATGCTATTAACTTGAAAATTAAGAATATGTCTGATTGCAGAGAAAAGTGAGCACAATGCAGACCCAGCCAAGGAATTCTTAGATGTTTTTAGAAAAGCTTCATAGCCTAGAATAAATATAAACTTTAGAGGAATAGAGATGAATTTCTAGTGGGAAATCCTTGTACATGGAAGATATTCTAGCTTCATGGAAATGTTGTATAGATTTGGGAACGAAACAAGATAAAAAATTGATCCTTCAAGAGAATCTTTCCTTTAGAAAGGGCAATTTTATGACATCAGGAGGTATATTGTGGGCTGTTGTAGCTACAATTTCACCTACAGATATTACAGGTGGCAGGGCTGTATAAATCAATTTGAAGGATTCCTTTCTATTTCAAAACATACTTGAACCATAACTTCAGTGGCAAGGATCTGCTTATATCAATTACAGACACGGAGAAGTGAAATCTGCCATTACACCAAAGCATCAATAAAAATATGTCGTGGATTAAGTGTATGTGGCCCTCAGCTTCTAAACTAAGAGAATCTTAAATTTGAGAGGGGAGAGATGGAAATAAAAACAAAATTAATTTATTTCCACAAAAAGAGCCCTCTTCCTGGATATCTCTTTATTCAAACATGAAAATGTGGCACTGACACAGATGCTAGAACTTTCAAATGCCAAGCACTTTGGGTTTTTTTCAAGCTGATTAACTCTGATATTTTACAGATGCAATGTAAAACTTTAGCCTTTAAGACAACATGTGCTTCCAAAAATAACCTCTGGTGTGCTTAGCCCTTTTTCTTGCAATGCTTTCTCTTGAAATAAAAATCTTCCTGGAAACTCACAGTAAACTTCCAATCAGTATGGCATCGGTCAAAGTGCCTCCCTGGTTTCCAGGCAGATGTTTGGTTTGCCACGCCAGTAGATGTTATTTGATCTACTACTCTATATCAGCAGTGTTTTGATATATGACACTGTATTTTTGATGCGACCCCTCTCTATTTGAAGATTCTTCTTTTTCCTACAGTATATTTTTTCATAAGACGGTCTTGATGAAATCTCTGTAATTATATACAAGATAATATTTTTGTCTGAGGAGCATGTTGAAATACATTCAAACCCTCAAAAAATCAAATCATTTTCTGTTTCTCAGCCATGTGTGTTGTACTTGTACCTCTGTCTTGACTACCTCAGCAATTCCATACTCATACTGCTGTGTAATGGTTCCTACCCAGTGGATGAACGGAAGGTCATGGGTGCATTTCTTCAGGATTTTAGCAAGGTTTTTCATACTTTTGTTCCTTACAGCATCATCTGGACAAGTTGTCAAACTGTGGGATGAGCTCGTTCATGGTCCACTGGGTGGAGAAGTTGCTAAGGGAGAGAACTCAAGGGCTAGTAGTGAATGGCCGACGCTGCCTGGTGACCTGTCACCAGCCGTGCTGCTCAGTGTTCAGTTCTAGGGCCAGTTCTGTTAAATATAGAATCATAAAATAATTGAATGGATTGGATTGGAGGGGACCTTAAATATCTCCTGGTTCCAACCCTCCTGCCCTGGGCAGGGACACCTCCCACTAGACCAGGCTGATCAATCTGGCCTAGAACACTTCCAGGGAACATCCATAGCTTCTCTGGGCAACTTGTTCCAGTGCTTCACTGACCTCACAGTGAAGAATTTCTTCTGTGTATTGTAAAGAATTTCTTCCAGATATTTATATATTTATGAATGACCTGAATGCAGAACTTGAATGCACCATTAGCAAGTTGGCTGATGACACCAAACTGGAAGGAGGTGCTGTTGACTCTCTTGAGAGGTAGGAGGTCTTGCAGATGGATCTGGATAGATTGGAGCATTGGACTACGAAGTGCTGGTCTCCCTGCTCTCCAGTGACAGGACACATGGGAACAGTTCCAAGCTGTGACAGAGGAGGTTTAGACTGGACATTAGGAAGCATTTCCTTACCAAGAGGGTTTTCAGACATGGGAATAGGGTCCCTTAGGAGGTGGTCAATGCCCAAAGCCTGCTGGTTTTTAAGAGATGTTTGGACAATGCCCTTGATAACATGTTCTAACTTTTGTCCAGGCAATTGGATTGGATGATCACTGTAGGCCCCTCCTACCTGAAAGGAGGTCTGGTCTATTCTATTCTAGTCTAGTCTATTCCATTCCATTCCATTCCATTCCATTCCATTCCATTCCATTCCATTCTCTGCTTTGCTATGCTATGCTATGCTATTCATGCTGCCTCACTTAATTCTAGTAATTTCGGTGAAAGCTTGGGGGATTTACGTATTCTGTTTCTTTTAAAAAAAGATTTTTTAGGATTTTTTTTCTTGCCCTCTGAAGCTTCTCCATTACCTTGAGACTTCCACTGAATACATGCCTGTCTCATTGAAGTCAGCTGCAGCTGAAGAGACAGCTGGGATCAAACTAGAAAACAGCAGAATTTTGGTAATTAAGAAGTAAGCACTGAAATGGATTATTCTTAGGTATCTGTTTCCAGAAAGGAATCCAAACCTCAGAGCTATGTGTCTGCCTTTACCGGCTAGGCAATTGAATCTGAGTGGCAATTGAAAATCCAGAAAGGGACCTGATGGGTTTAATTGGAGATGCTGCCTTGTTTGAATTCCTTACACCTCCAAGGCAAGCAAGAGCTAAAGATTTCCTCATCTCAGTGCTTTTGTCCTTACTTTAATTTTTTAACCACTACGTTAGATTGCCAGAAAGCTTCTTTTAACAGGGTTTTGTTTTCTACAGATTAATATTCATTATTAAATTAGTCAGAAACTGTTTCACCTGTCTCACTCACAGAGGGGAAACTCCCTCAGAAGAAAGGGATTTATCATTCCTTTGGCTCTCTGATGAATTTCTCCCTTCTCTACAGGGCAACCATAAACATTGGCACCACCTACCTCCTTAGCAGACATGAGTTAAGGATGATTGTGGTGAAAAGAGACTTCTACCTTTTAATGTAATTCTGGTGCTTAAAAATAATTAAAAAGGAAAAAAAAAGGAACCCAAGCATATTAGTTTTCGGTTCCAGCTGTGAAGCATGACTACTGTGACATTGTCCTGCTTAGTGGTGAAAGGTGTCTGTAAATAGAGAGGGAGAGCATTTAAAAGCATTTTCGCTTGAGTTTTCCTTTTGCAGGATCCTGATGTTCCCTGCATTGTGCATAGGAACCATGCCTGCTGAATGAATGTGAGAATAATTGATTCTACTCTGTATATTCTTATTTCTAAGATAATTTCTGCATTAAAATTGGTATAGCTTTTAATCATTCTTCAACTAATTTCAGTATGTGTTGTCACCTTCCAGACTTCATCTCATGTATGTTGTGCTGATATTCTTTAGTGAAAGCATTCATTCTCTCTCTGCTTCTATTTTCACCCAGGGATTTAAAGACATTATTTTCCTTCCTATTTCGATGGTTACCTTGGAGGAGGGAATGCCTCCTGTGTGTACAAATGTAGCAGTCACTCCTCTGTCTCATGGGCTTTCCTGTACTAACATTTCAACGATTTAGTTTTAAACCACAGTTCAAAACTAAACTGTGTTTCTGAGTTTCTCTGTTATTGTCCCAAACAGAACTTTTAAATTCACTGGAACAGGAATATCTTGTGGCCTCATACAATTCTCATTATTTCTCATTATTTCATTTTGCTGAGTTTTGCTTTTATCTTTCTTGCCACTTTCTAGAAACACCCTTAAATTACCTGCCTGCTGGATCCCAGTTTGGTGCCCTCTGTTCTTTCTTCTATTGATGCATCTTTCTTACTGATTTTCTTGTGTACTTGCTGCTTTTTATATTTTTTTTTTCTGTTTCTTCCTGTCCCTTACTGAGGACCTTATTCTTCCTTGCCAATTTAAAGTCCTTTTGCCAAGACCCATTAGTTTTCTCTATCAGAAAACAGATGACCATGGTGCTCAAAAAAATTTATCAATGGTTTGAAGCCTCTGCTTTGTGTTTCTAAGCCCCCCACCTTTTAGGCACTGATTTACCACCACCATTCTGGGAGTTTTGGGGTTTTTCCAACCTTGACAGTGGCAGTGAATCACATATGACATTTATCAGATTAGATTGAACTTAATTATGTTGTACTTGGGAAATTACAAACCACAAATTCCTCTGATATATTTCTAGGTGTGGAGTTTAATGAAGCAGCAGTATTTTCGCTGGCTTCAGGACCGTATTGTGGCACCGTGATTGTATCACTTTAAGGGAAAATGTCAGTGATCTATCCTTGCTCCATGTCTCCTAGCTTCCTACCACTGCTCTTCAGCATTGGCTTCCAACATCTGCTATGTCATAATGTGCTTTAAATAAAGATCACAAAATACTGCCTCAGCAGAAGGGGTGAGCTGAGGTTACTCAGCCAACATTGATTTTTTTCATTGCCCCCTCCCATTTTCTAACTTGTGAAACTTTTCCTTTGCAGTTCTGTAAATGTTATTTTAATGTAATTTGTGCCTAACATATATATTATAGATAAGTCTATCTAATAAGCAGTTTGAAATAATATATGTAGATTTTTCTATTTTATATTCTTTTCTGTAAGTCAGCAGAGTAGAATTCATTAACTTGATATGGATCTTTTTCAGTCTTTTCAGTAACCATTCACCAAAGAATGGACTTAGGAGTGTATTTATATGGTAAATGAACTGATACTGCTTACTTTAATATAAGTTCATCTTTTTAACGCTTTTCCATATATACACATTTGGCTCTTTTGGAAAGGGACTTGTAATCCAATCTCCTTTCTTCTCATTTTAGCGGAATTATTACTTATAAACTAACATAGATTACTTGCAAGTATTAAAAGAACACTATTTATTTGTGTAGTACTTGAAATATACTTGAGCAAACTATTTATTAAAAAGAGTGACATTTACCATGATACTTTAAATAGTGGAGACAATTGAGTTGTGGTGGGTTTTTTGTTTGGTTGGTTTAGGTTTTTTATGGGGGGAATATTCAAATCGAAATTATGCAGTGAATGTATACAAAAAGCCTGTTTGATAGAGAGCTGTAGTAATGATGAATGAAGTTTTTGCTTTTCTGAGAGTGATATAACAGCATGTAGTATATAACTGACTAATGGAGATTTGCCACTCAAGTAACTCAATCAAAAATGTAATTTAGCTTGAAACTCTCACAGAAACAGCTGTGACTCTTGTATCTGTCCCAATTAAATACAGCGTGAGGATGATTGCATATGTGCTACTAACAGCGTTGTTGGGAGAATTTCTGATAAAGCTTTTGATGGGGATGTTAATGCAAAAATGTAAGTTTTGAATCTTCTCAATTAAAAAAGAAAACCACTGACTACATAGGATATTTAAAACAATTTTCAAAGGGACAGTCTCCTTATTCAAAATACTTTTCGTTTTGAATATATTTAATCCAGAGTAAGGCAGAGTGGGGTGTGGGGTTTTTTGATCTATTTTCCTTTAAAATAATTCATGAAATCATCAGATTCTAAATAGATTTGTGGTTTTAATTCTAGAACAATTATCTTAAGAATATCAACTTAGCGACTGTACCACCTTCAGCTGCCTCTGGAAAAAAGTTTTCAAGCTGGTGTTGTTGGTGAGTCTCATAAAGCAGAAAGAACACCATCTACTTTAAGTAAGACCAGTATGTTTTCCCTACCAGTTATTTGAAGCATACCAAGAATCCTTGGCATGATTCTAGCCCTTCTTTGGGCACTGAAGTGGCTTACTATCCTTGTGTAGAGAGGTGTGTCAGAGGTGAATGTCCACCAAGTGATACCAGCCTGAGGAAGCTGAAAATACACAAAATTTCTGGCATAATTTTCCAAGCATTAGATGTCTCTCAGAGCAAAGCTATCAGAAATGCATTTTCCTATACTGTACCAAAAGCCCCCTGCAGATACTCCATGGACAAAATCAGATAACCACTAGCATGACCTTCTATAATTAATTTATGAAGGTAAAATGTGTGCACTTGCCAGATGAAGAACAGTATCTCAGAAAAGGAAGACTGCATTTCTGATCTTTCAGCCCTGATTCTTAAGAAATAACTACCAAAAATAAGTATATTCATAGCTAACATTCACAGCTGTACTTGACATTAAAAACCATTGAGATACTGGCTCCCTAGTATCTGGCCTTTCTCTCCAGGTGGCACCTCTGCCTGACCTCTCTGTCCCACCAGACCTACTGAACTTATTACTGCTTTGCTTGCTGATGTTTCCCTCTGCTCTGCTGGTACCAACCACCATTTTCTTTTGAATTGGTTAAATAATTATCATAATAATTCTCAACTTTGAGTTTATTGCTTTTATTTTAAGTCTAAAGAAAGAGCCCCAAAAAGCCCCAAAAGCTTGTCCATTACACCCAGTAAGTGCAACATAAAAGGAGATAAAAAGTCTTCACAAAGTTTCACTTTTTCTGAACCATAGATGGAATATGTGTGTTTCCACAAAATTACCTCTTAAAGTGCACTTCTATGAAATGAGTACTGTGTATCTTTGAAAATTCATCAGTTTCACTGTATTCAGTTAAATAATTTGTACAAAACACAAATCACTTTCTGGTTGAAAAGATTTGATGATGAAAACTCATTTGATGCTTCTAGAACAGATTGCAGCAACTTTATGATTTTGCTATTTTTTATGTCTTTTTTTTGTTGTTGTTTACAGATGAAATAAATTCCCTAGTCACAGCTGAAGTGAGCAAAAATATTTTTGCAAAGTTTTGGCAGGGTAAATGCACCTGTGATTGAAGAACTATAGCTGTTCACACATCTCTTTTAATTTTCTAATATTCTTTGTCAATTAGGATGATGTGCATCTTTTAAATACATGGTTGTGAGCTCTGTTTGGTGTTTGTTTTTTATTGTGTGACTATATACATATAGTCATCATGCTTCATGCTTATTATACATAACTCTTGCTTGGGCAAAAGAGAAACACAGTCACAGCTGAAACTCGGAAATTATTGTTACTCCAGTTAGTGATTTAGCAATCTAACAGTCTGATTTATTAGTTACAATAATATATATTAATAATTCAAATAATGTAAGAAAAAAAAGTCATAATGCAGTTATATTACTTTTCTGGGGAAATAAAAAATCCTTTCCAGAAACCCTCTGGGTCCAAAGACTGGGAGCTTCAGCCTTCCTGAAAGAAAGAGGTGGACTCAGAATGAGCTATCAGCATCCTGAAGTCATCACTGGGATGCATATGGTCTTGGCTTAGGGTGTTTCTTCCCTTTATTGGGAGAAGAAAGATTTTGATAGTCCTGTCCTCCACAGACTTTATTTTTGGAAGTTTTTTGAATGCAGCTTCTGTGCTTACTCATTTCATTTGTTCCTCACCATTCACTTTTTGTTCTAAAGCTGGGTTTACCTGAACAATGGAAGGCTGAAATCCTGTAGTGACCTCTGAATTACAGCTGTGGTTTCTGTCAGAACTCCTGCACCTCTGGTACTGCTCTGCACTCATGCACCCTTTGGCAGTTCATTTTATTCTAGAAACATGAATAGCTGCTCATTATCACTGTAAACTAAAGAATTCTGAAAAAAATGTAGTTGGTAGTTAGCTGACCACCAGCTGACTGCTATCACAAATATTTTTTTTTTTTTAAGGCTAAAATCAGCCCAGCGAAGACAACCCATATGAGTCCTGAGACCCTGAGCTGTCAGGTGAGTGGCCTTTAGTAATGGAAAAATTGTTTTGTTTATCACAAAGATTTTGGAAAAGTTCAACCAAGCCAAAGCAAAATAGCACTGTAGTGATAAGGTGACCTCCTGTGAACTGCCTGTATAGCAGAGATCGAACTCTGTCCTTGTGCACATCTAGTCGATAAAGAAAAAATTCAAAAAATAGGATTTTTTCATATCTTCCATGTAGTTCACTTATCATATTGTGTTGCTGTTCTCTAGTATACTTTTAATGGGTGTGTGGAAAGTATTTTAAAAAAACAAGTTCATTTCTATATTAAGTGTAGAAGCTTATGAAGAACTACTTCAGCAGTGAAAAAACAGCTGCCAGGAGTATCTTGGGTAAGAAGACATGGAGGTTTTAAACAACGACTTTACTTGTTGAAAGAAGTTGACAATTAATTTTAAAAAAAAAGACAAAAACAAAACCCAGAAAAACACCAATACCTTCTTACTCCAGAAAATGAAATCCCATACCAAATAGAACTTTCAGAAGAGATCAAAGGTTGAACTTGATGATCTCAGAGGTCTTTTCCAACCTGATTGATTTTGTGATATGTTGATGTTAATAGGATAAAAGCAGACAACTTTTTAAAAAGTTAATTTTCTGCTACTAGTTCCTGTCTTAAGAACTAACCTGTCATGCATGATATGATACTTAAGCAGTCTTTGTGTCAAAAAAGAGACAGACCTTTAGTGTGGTCTTCTACAATAAATAGCCTAATTGGTAGGTAGGATGTGAAGGGGTGGGGAGGTGTTATGTTTTTAAGCAACCATGGAGTGAATGGGAATGAAAAGTAGATAGTGAAAGCTTTAGTCTTTCAGAGAAGAAAGTTCTTTTGGTTTTGATAGCCCAAAGACAACTGTGCTAGAGCATAAATGGATCTTGAGAACGATAATAGCAATAGCCGCATGACCGCAGTTAGAATATTTTCATTCTTTTTCATTACCCCCAGGTAAAGTGCGTTTGAAATAAACCACCTTGAGATTTCAACAGAAAAATACAATTTGTTGTCTCTGGGTCTTCTGCAAATCTGCTGGTATCAAGCTTAGAAGACATGCTGTGCTGTCATTCCTTACCCTCATACCGTTAGTGTCTTAAAAGATTTTTGCCAAAATAAACTGTAATTGCAACTGTTCAGTGCCCACCTCAGAAAATTACTTTTACTATTAAGACTGAATGGATCAAAAAGGTTCAACACATTCCTTTTCTACTATGTATCAGAACAAGACCTACAAAGTAAGGGAACAGGCAGGAATAGCATCTCATAGTACATTTATATTTAAAACTGTCAGGCTTTTTTCCTTTAAACCTATTAATCTCTTCTGTTCTTATGTACTTTCTTTATATCTCTCTCCTTTCTCTTCTTCAGTGCTGTTGTGTGACTTCCAGATTCTTTTAATACCAGTTTAACATCAATGAGTCAGAATTCATTTTTATTTCCTTAATAAAGACCTTGTTTTTAAGTGTCCTCAGTATTACAAATTAGAGTCACATTTTTGCAGATGCCGAGATTCCTCAGCTTTCCGTGCCCTGGTTTTGAAAATATTTTAAATGCCTATGTGGTTTGCCTTGGTGTGTAAATCTGTCCCTCAAAGGAGCATCTTAAAATTGAGCATTCCCATTAGTGGCTGTTTCAAGGCCAGCTTTAAAGAAGATGTTCCTTTCACAGAGGTTTTAAAAGAAAGTGCCACAGAAATATGAACGCTTTCTTCGAATAGTTAAAAAAAAAAAAAATCTAGAATGTAGCCATGAATTGAAAGACTTTAACTTCTTCCCCCACCACCACCTCCCCCACTGTAAGAAATGCAGCTATTCCCTGAGAAACTTTGTCGTTGTAAGCCCATTTTCAGTAATAATTTCAGCCAGTCCTAATGACCATTCAGAACAGCAGATGTAATAATTGTTTCCAGAAGGAGATGTGTTTGGGTTCCTAAATCTGCAGATGGATAGTCCTTTTAAAACAGCAGAAATCTGGTCTCCTAACATGTTGTCTGAGGATGGGACAAACCACACTAGTTCTAATTTACACTGCCAAAGCAAAAGTCAGGACAATGAGGGTGAAATAGCAGTGTTCTGGGAAAGTCTGATTTCCATACCATTGTGGAAAGGGAAAATGGGTACAAAGGATTCATGTCAGTAGTGGCTGATTTCCTTTCCCCTTTCTGAGGCAGAGAAAGATCAAAACGCCAGAGGGAGGCAAAAAGCAGATTTCTGCCCTTTTTTGATGTTTCCCATCATGGTTGGAGGAGACAGGAGGAGCTGCAGAGATCCAGGGCTGTCTTTCTGCTGTATTTGCTCTATTGGCTAAGAGGCTTTGGTATGGCATTTGCCATCAGGGCAGGATAAAATATGTGTTTTGGGGAAGGTAGGACTGGCCCTGAGCTGCACATGAGGTACTGGTGCATCCTCACTCAGCCTTGCTGGGGACAGGGCAAGACATAGAATCATAGAATGGCTTGGGTTGGAAGGGGCCCTCAAAGGTCAGCTAGTCCAACCCCCTGCTATGGGCAAGGACACCTTTCACTAGACCAGGTTGCTCAAAGCCCCATCCAATGTGGCCTTGAACACTTCCAGGGTGGAGCACCGAGTTTCTCTGAGCAACATGTGCCAGTGTCTCACCACCCTAGGAGTGAAGAGTTTCTTCCCAGTACTTGACATAACCTACCCACTGACAGTTCAAAGCCATTCCCTCTTGTTCTACCACTACCTGCCCTTGTAAAAAGAAGTCCCTCTGCAGTTCTCTTGTAGCTCCCTTTAGGTACTGGCAGGTGCTATAAGGCTTCCCCAGAACCTTCTCTTCTCTAGGCTGAACAGTCTCAGCCTGTCTTCACACGTCAGGTGTTCCATCCCTCTGATAATTTGTGTGTCTCTCCTCTGGAGCTGCTTCCAAAGGTCCATGTCCTTCCTGTTCTGAGGAGCCCAGAGCTGGATGCAGTACTCCAGCTACTGTGCCACTTTGCAGGCTGGAAGGCAACTTCTGTGGCACCCCAGGGCTGGCCCCATCAGCGTGTCAGCCTGGCACAAGCCATAGGATCGCTGGGTTGTCAGGGTGGGTGGCTCTGTGTTTTGTCATGGGTATTTTGCTGTTTCTTTGCTGAGGCTGAAATTCTTCCACTGAAACATCTGGCTGCTGAACTCTTTGTCCCAGCTGGCAAGAGGCAAAGTCAACTTCTTATTACCCGGCAAGGAATTGTGTTAACATCTTATTAGGGTTGAAAAACACCCAGATGATTGTACATCCATAGGTTTCCCTTGCTCTGTTAGTTGCTGTGTCATGGCATGAAATATGAGAGTCTCTGTCACTTGAAGGATCTTGGGCTGGTATTTTTCACATACATAAAAATGTGCCAGAAAATTACTCTGTCATAGTTTACATAATTCTGAGTGAGCTGGAATCAACTGCCAAATCCTATGTGCCTTGCGCAACTGCAAGTTGCCCTAGGATGTTGGAAATGTTTTTATTGGGATTGGAAACATGAAAAAGGAGCTGAGGGGAGACCAGAAGCCTTGTGGAAAGGCAGTGGTGTCCAGGCAGGATGCCCAAATTGTGTCTGAAATGGAACCACGTACTTGGCTTTTTGTCAACTGAATCCCATCCTAGGTGCACACAAAAACAATATACTTTAAACACAAACATTATTGTAAACTTATGTTAGTTCTGATGCAAAACAACAGAAATTAATGTTCCTTATTTTCTGATGAAAGTACCAAGACACTAAGGGAATTCGCCACATGTAAAAGCACTGCAAGACACTGTCCTCACCACAGCTTATTTTAGTAGCCCACGTTGCCTCTCATTGTAGACTCTAAAAAGCTATTATTTCCCAAATGTATCCAAAATAAGTCTGAACATGTTTGCCTATAATGCAACAAGGTGAACTTAATTACAGGAAGCTTTAGAAGTGTACAGCTCATGTGCTGCTGACACAGCAGGGGTGGGTCGGTCTGAAGGGAAGGGGAGCGGTGAGGACAATCCCTGTGTGGGAACCACGTTCAGAACAAAATCTGAAACTTCAAAGCAGGTGAAAAAAACCCAACACAACAACCAATCCCCTGTAACACTTCTAAAATGTTATAATAAATGAAGTGAAAATAACATGCCCATTTACATTTCTTTGTTCTTATTTACGGTTTAACTTAATGTCAGGAGATTGCCAAAGTTTCAGCATCAGCATCTGTGTTCACCAGCTTCATCAAGATATAGAAGAAAGAAAAGAAAGAAAAAAAGCACCTTATACTTTGTAAATTACCTGTGTTCATGTGCAGCTTACATATGGGGTCGTTGATGGATGCAATAGGGAGTTACTTTTAAGCAAAGCTCCTGCTTGAGATGTGTTTCCCAACTCGGAGGCCTGGTTTTGGGCTCAAGATTGCTGAATGTTTCAGTACTAATCCTTTGTGCCTTGTACAGCGCCAAACCCATGATTAATGTGGTATCAAAAGAATGAAAGTGTGTCCTCCCCCCTAGCTTTTACTACTTTAATAAACATTTGCTGTAGTTTTAAACAATATTTTTATCAGCAGAGATCAGTAAAATTCCCATAGTATACAGAGCCCTTTTAATTTCGCTCTGTAACCAACTTCTGTGGCTATTACCAGAACCTCCAAATTTCTTTTAAACACAGTATTTGCGGTTTAGATTGTTTTATTAGCAAACATTTTTTATTTGTACTGTTTATTATGTCAAACAGACAGAGTAGTGTTTTTAACATCCAGCTGTACTTCAATTCATTCTTGGTTGGATTAATGGGGTCTGTTGCTTTTTGTTAGTATGGAACCATTAGCTAAGAACTTTTTCAAAAGAAGTGTTCTTCAGGTAGTTTAATCTACTAAATTCACATAGTCTCTTTAAAAGAGCTTCATTTTATTCCTTTTGTATGATACTCCACCATAAATTAAGATGAAGCCTATTGTTCTGCAGCTCCTTTCCTAATATTTCTTCATGTTTGAAAAACATCTACTTATTTTTATTTTTATTTATATGAATGACATTTATAGTCCCTTTAACTAGTGAGGACTTAACATCATCCAGTGCAAAAATATAATGAAAAAATATATTCTTGACCACCTATACATCATTTTGCTTTGAATTTCAGGGTCATTTTCTTTAAATATTATTGTATGAATCATCTCCATTTACATTGATAATAAAATGCTTTCTGGTGTTCTCAGACTCAAAAATTTATGAAAACAAAAATATGATGCAGACACAAAAACACAAGTTTCTGAAACTGGAACATCCTGTACCATTACTTGAGATAAAGTTCTTATTTAAAATTTAAAATTTTGCTGAAATTATTTCTTGAGGAAGTTATTTTGGGATTTTACAGTAACTACTGTAACTACAAGTAACTACACTTGAATAAAATCTGTTCCTGTGAACAGCAATATTTTAAGTATTCTAAAATGTTCCAACTTTAAATAAATTGATGACCAGTGAGATCATCCCTAGACATTCAATAGCAATGGTGTTAAGGAGTGTCACTGAGACAGTAATAATGATATCATCATACGAACAAGCAAAGTGTACTCTCTATGACTCACTGCTGCTTTTTTATAGAAGTTTCAGCTTCAGACATGAGTGTGTGAGATGATTGGTCTGGTGAATGAGCATAGAAAACAGAAATATTTTTTAAAAGTCCATGTAATTTCCAATTTCTTTTTAATATGTTTCAAGATGCTGCCTAAAATCCAGAAATGGGACAAACTGAACACATAATACAGTAATTTTTCTGGTTCAATTCTTCTGTGGAAGTAAGTTTCAAGTCATGTTAATGAATGGCATTTACTTAATGCTTATTCTCCAGTGCTATACAGTTTAACTCAGGAACCTGATGACAAAGGGAATCTGGCAAAGGAGTTGCTTAAGGAGGGTTTATATGTTTATAAATATGTTTATAAATATGTTTATATGTTGTAGTAAATACTTCCCAGCTTTCATATTCTAATTACCACTTCTCTTCAAACTGCTACTTGAAAAGCAGTTGGTCATTATTACATTGAGGCATGGTTCTGGTTTGTTTTCTTTCTGGTGCCATCTCTTCCTACTCTACAGGGATATATGTATATATATATACACATTATATATGTATGAAAAATTTCTCTTTAATTTAGGTCTATGTATTATATATGTATGAAATATTTCTTTTAATTTTTTGTTACAATCATCATGCAAAATATTGTGCTTATTGCATGTCACAGTTCACTGAACTGGAAAGAGAGGTGATTTTGTTGTTTGGGGTTGCTCTTGGTTTATTACCTCGCAGTGTAGAGTGTGCACAAGCAGCATGTGTGGCTTCCTGGGGTGGGAGAAGAGTGAACGAGACAGACTTTTTGGGTAACAGCAGAATTTGAAGAACCAGGCCCGTCCTCCTTTGCCCTGGGTTAATCTTGGATGCTTTCAACAGTAATGCAGCAGAGGCCTGGGTGTGTAGCTCTGATTATATGGCTCAAAACGCTATTTTTATTTATTTTAATCCCATGTATTGGCCTGAATGCCTTATGAAGGCTACCAGATCTCTGCAACTGCACTGCATCCATCATGCAGCTCTTCTACTACAGGAAGAGCTGACAGATAGGATTTTCTCCCCGTTTTCTCCCATAGAAACTCTGAACAATAATCTTGTACTTGCCTAGGTAATAGTGTATGATTTTTCCCAGAGACTTAAGCTGCTATAAATCAAGTAAGTACATGCGTGTCAGAGGAAGACATAACTCTTTATTTATGAATGTGTTAAAGAACTGTCAGAAAGGGATATTGATTCTGGTTTTATACAGGGAGCTAATGAGAATAACCAATCAATGTACCATAGGGAGAACTTAACATTATTATGAAATATTTAGCTTATAAGGAAGTATAAAAATTAAGCAAACTTCCAATGGACAACAGCAGCATAATTTTTTACTAAAGAGAAGATGAAAAGCAGAGATTGGTGATTAAAAAAAAGTAAAATGAAAGCATAGGAGAAACTAATATATCATGAAGACTTACATAAAGGTCCTGCCCATTGATATATTTTGATTAGAATATTTTGTCTAAGAGAGCACAATTCTGAGCAGCTGTTTACCAAAATGTCTTCTATAGCATGCAAACCTGGTTTTGTTTTACTCAAAAACTCTAAGGTGTCCTGAACTGAGAGAAATTAATAAACAATTGCAAAAGAAATTAAATTGGTCATTAAATGTTGTGTAAGTAAAGAAAAAATGCATATTAACATAATATGGGTTCAGGAAAAGAAAATTGCCAAAGCCAAACACCAAGATCTCAACAATTATTAAAAAAATCATCTGCAATTATTCTTTTTCCTTGAGTTTCTTCTTACTGTTCTAGTGCCCTTTTCAAGTTCAGTTTATTAAAATCTTGGAGGAAGTGAGGTGTTTTGTTAAGCACTTATTATGTGCACTTGAAATGTCTTTATGGTTGATGGCACTGAGGGCAAAAAAATACCTTATGATAGCAATAGCCAACCAAATTAAGCATATGTAGCCTACTTGCATTTCACCTGTTGGAGCATTGGAAGACCTATCTACCAAAGGAACAGGAAGCATGTGTTCCAAGACAGAGTTCATTAAGTCTTTCAAAATGAATTAAAACTTGAGTCATGGAGTATTTGACAAGGGTGATTTTTGTATGTAAATAGTATAATTGACGAAATAATACAACTTAAGTGCAAGCGGTGTTTACTATCATAATTGACTAACAATTATCTGAGGATTTTGGTGTTGAAGTGGTGCCCTTTCCATATTTCTGAAATTTACGCCCCAAAACCACAGTGTACTATAAAGGACTTAAGAGTGATTTTCCTAATTTGACTGCAGAGTTCAACATTGTACAAGAAAGTTTCTGCTTCAATTGCAAAATCACAGAATTACAGGATGGTCTGGATTGGAAGGAACCTTAGAACCCACCTGGCTTCCATAGGCAGGGAGAACTTCCAATAGACCAGGTTGCTCAAGGTCCCATCCAGGCTGTCATTGAACACTTCCAGGGATGTGGCACCCACAGCTTCTCTGGGCAACCTGTTGAAGTGACTCACCCCCCTCACTGCGAAGCATTCCTTCCTAATATCTAACCTAAACCTGCCCTCTTTCAGTTTAAAGCTGTTCCCCCTTGTCCTATTGCTATATGCCCCTGTAAAAAGTCCCTCTCCAGCTCTCTCATGGTCCCTTTAGGTAATGGAAGGTGCTTCAAGGTCTCCCCAGAGCCTTTTCCCAGGCTGAACAGCCCCAGCTCTCTCAGACTGTCTTCGTAGGAGAAGTGCTCCAGACATTTCATCATCTTGGAGGCCTCCTTTGGATTTGCTCCAGAGGGTCCTGATGCTTGCTGATATTTCTATGATCACAGAACTCGTAAGGTTTGAAGAGACTACAGTAGGTCATCTGGTCCAACCTCCCTGCTCAAACAGGGTCATCCTAGAGCACATTGTACAGGATTGCGTCCAGACAGTTCTGGGATATCTCCAGTGAGAATATCTCTACAGCCTCTCTGGGTGATCTATTCCAGTGCATGATCACCCACACAGTAAAGTAGTTCTTCCTCAGGCAGAACTTCATGTGCATCTGTTTCTGCCCACTGCCTATTGTCCTACTGCACTGAGCAGAGCCTGGTCCACCCTTTTGGCACCCTCTTCTCAGATGGTGAGGTCCCCTCTCAGTCATCATTTCTTAAGCCTGGACTGCCCCAGCTCCCTCAGTCTTTCCTCATAAGAGAGATGCTCGAGTCCTTCCATCATCTTCATAGCCATTTGCTGGACCTGCTCCGGGAGCTCCATGTCTCTCTTGGAGTGAATAGCCCAGAACTGCTCCTAGTGCTCCAGATGCAGCTTCACAAGGGCTGACCCTCAAATTATTGAGCTGCCGAAGGAATCCTTCTGCACTTTTCAAATACTAACTTAAACAGGCTAAAGTACCACAGACTGATTTAACCTGGAAGAAAGAACATCATCATGATATTTTGCTCTAGGTTTGAATATGAATCTGGTGGCTCAGTTCTGTCACAAGCAGTGGGGAGATGCCCATCACAGTGCATCCTGCTCATACAAAACATGGCCTTATTTTTCATCAGAAAAAGTTGCTTTGCTCACGTCCTGTTTAACTGAAGTAAACTCTTGATTTTAATAGGATTTTAATGTGTGTTTAAGCACTATGAACTGGGTCTTAGAAATAGTTACTCAACCCGACCTCAAATACTTCTAGTCAGTCTGCTGCCTGCTTGTCTTCGGCATCTGCTGCAAGGGATAAAGAATATCATTAAAAGAAAGATTTAGGAAAAAAAAAAGAATGTGAAACTTTTGGGTTTTGCCCAACACTTCTAAAGGGCAGAAAGGGAAAGTTTAAAAAATTAAATTAACCAGGAGAGCTGAGTACTGATCTGAGGAGTTTTGTGACACACTCAGGATCTGATATCTCAAATGTCTTATCAGAATCCATTATCAAGGAAGTTCAGTTTTACTGTGAAAGATAGAGACACTGAAGATATTTGTGATCATCATTTTAGGAGGGTTGGTGCAGAGAAGAGGGTAGAAAACTTCCAAAAGTTGAACTTCACAATAAATTGCTACAGTCTAGACGGAAATGTGAATTTCCCTATGGATTTTTTTAGATGAGGCTGCTTCTTCCAGTAATACTTACCTGGGACAAGAGCTGATTAACAGAAAATAAGTTGTTGTCATTGTTGTTTTAACTAACCATTGTCAGAAAAACTTTTTTTTTCCTATTAAAACTAAAAAGTAATATTTTGCAATAGAAAAAGACCATAAAGTGGATTTAGAAACTTAAAATGCAAAATCTCCAGAAATATTCCACATTAAAGGTAAGACTTTGAAAGATAAGAGGTTTAGGCCTCTTTAGGTTTAGAATTGTCTTTCCAAGTGGAATATCCTTAGGCCTTTTTGAAAACCGTGAAACTTTCCTTCCTCTTACGTTACACTGATGGGCAAAAAAGACCATGTTGCTACTTGGAGAAAATAATTGCTGTTAAATAAGATCATTATTAACTATAGGGTTTCATAATAAATGGTCTTCCTAAAGCAGCGTTCTAGCAGTGCTATCCTGCATTTGTTATGCACTTCATCAATTTGTTGATATTAATTCTAATGACTGCATTTGTTTTCTAATTTTATAATGGTATGAATGGAAATGAGAGAGAGACGCATTTTCCAAAAATTTGAATAAATCAACATAAAAGATTATTTGAGATATTAGGTATAGATCTAAGAAAAATATTATACATAAAATGTACTTCTCCCCCTATTTTCCATTAAAATAATGTAAATACTAAAATAAAGAAAATGTGGTTTTGCTGCCAAAGCTGAAGTTTTACTTTTTTGTATTAACGTGTAAAAAATTGGTAAAAAATATGGTAAAAGAAACATCTGCTACCATAATTCATGAAGCTTAATAGTAGCCTCTATCTTCAGCCATGGGTATTCCATGTGCATAGTGGAAGAATCACTTGATAGAGTTTGTCACTGGAAGTAGACTGGAAACTGAAATAACTTCAGAAAAGGAAAATGTCAGCATCTTTGTAAACAGAATGTGATAGACATCAAAAAGACAAAAAATACTTAAGAGAATAGGTTGTGTAGGAAGTTTTCCAATGTTATCATAGTAGGTAAGTTACAAGAAACATGCAAATATTAAAGAAGTCAGCTACCTATGTCTGAACTATGGAGAACCTTGGATACTTCTCTTTACATTGGATGTCTGAGCATCCAGGGAGGTTTGCCCTGGGATATCCTGGAGTATTGGTAAAGCATCAGGCCAGAACCGAACTAGTTCATCCATGTAACTCTAGGGAGCACTGCAGTGCTGGAAATCTGATAAAAGGGAACTTAAAGATGAGGATCTGGCAGTTCAGAGTTATTGAAAAGTCCGTGAATCTTTAAACAAGAACAGCAGTCATTAAAATTAAAACATAAAGTTCTAAACTGAGTAATAACATTTTGCTGCTTTGCATTTCCCTGTTCTCTCAAAATAATGTGCTGTGATGTTTATTACAACAGTATCCCATTGTATTTTTTTTTTCCCCCACTAGCTCTGTACTAGTATTGACAGAAAGGAAGAGGAGAGGATGAGAAGGGCTTGGGTGCAATTTTCAAAGTTGTTGGGGAGGTTTGTTGCTTTGTTGCCTTCAATTTTACTTTCAGAGATCTTAAAGGTGGCCTTAAAAATGTTTTTGGTTTACTACTCTAGAAATATGCAATTGTTGAGTGCACGCGACTACTAAACTTCAAGGTAAAATACCTGACATCATATAATTCCTAATATTTATTATAAGCAATGCCATAGTCAGGCACATTTATCCACAAATGCTGTGACAAAAATTAAGGGGAAAAATTAGTAAATGCCACTGCCCATATTCACTGAAACAATACAAAACATAATTCTGTGATTTTATTTACCTGGTTTTTACATCTGAATTTTGATTCTATATAGGCTCTGTTTCGTCTGAATTTGACCACTATATATATTCCGAATACTTCGCACAAACTGTTTTATATTCCCTTGGGTCTGGTGGTGATCAGGGTGACTTAGTGATCCATGACTGTCTTGTCCATTATTTCAATCTCAGAGCCATAGAATACCATGCACGAAGAAGACTTCCAGGACTATCTGTTCCAACCTTTCTGGTTTTTCTTTTCTTTTTCTTTTGTTTAATACATATAATTTGTTTATATTCCTGCATTGCACCTTACTATTTGGTATTAAGGGAGTACAGCACACATAGACTTGATGGCTAGGTTTCCCTGGAGGCAAGGGGAGATCCAGTCGTCAAAGCCACTGGGACATGATGTTCCCTCCTGTCCACTGCCTACTCACTCCTGTCTGGAAGTAATGCCATAGTGACATACTGCACCATCCTCTGAGTTTGGAGCAGAAAAGAGCTCCTAAATGATGGCCTGGGGTGCTGCAAGACTGTTAAGTGCTTCGTACAGAAATGTTGTAATGTTTGGGCTGAGCCTGCTAACTTGGATTGACCCTTTGAGGCTGTCTTCTGCTGCCCTGGACTGCTGGCACCTTGAATAGAAGGCAACAGCCTTGAGGAGAGACACCCTTTTGCTTCTTGATGTGTTTTCACTCCATTCACTGGTGGAGGTAGATTTGTGCTATACAATCATGAGCTTTTCTCCCAGCAGCAATGAAGGGAAAGGCATCAGCCAGGTTCACTGTCTGTTTCAAAAGAGAAACTCAACTTATTGTCACAGACCAGTATCACCAAGGTAAAGATGAGTCTGGGGAATCCAGATAAATCTGTTCAATCCTAACTGGAATTTCAGCTCAGGCTATGGGGATATAAACTGTCAAATACAATGGATCAGGCCTGTCACTTGTTCCATCAAAACCAAAAATAAAACACATTTCTTTGTCCCATTATTTAGTTTCAAACTGTTTCTCATAGTGTGAAGAAAAATCAGACAGCAAAGGTTTTATTATAATACATTTGAGGTGCAACATTGACTGAGTAATCAATGTATTTCTTTTTCACATAATAAAAAAAAATAATCTAATGAACTTCTTAAAAATTGTATTTCTTGAAAGGATGAAAGTATGTAATTAAAACTTGATTGGTGCAGCAATGAGATTAAACTGAGAGTTCAAAATGTAATGGTTGAAAATTAGTTTTTAGGCTATCCAGTCATCACAAAATAAGAGGAAATTATACACACAATCTCAGTTTCCATCAGCAGTCCTTTGATGACCTGGAGGGAAAGAAAACATATAAAGTCCCATGAGTTAATAGCAATCAAACTCCAGCACTTCCCATGAAGCCTTCTGGTGGAATAATAATTGTAAATACAAATATGTAGTTAGGCTGTGCTCAGTTTTCCAGTGAGGCACAAGCACCAGCTGTGACATGGGCTGTACGTACCATTACCTGTAGTATCTTCTGCTAGACCACTATTCCCAGTTCTCTGGTCTTTGTAGTATCTTTATGCCTCAAGAAATAACCTCATAGATCTAGTTCTGTATTCTTGTCAATAGAAGAAATTACTAGACTATTTCATAGATTGCCTTTTCTTTTTCATATTTAGAGGGAAAATTGCTAATATTTAAACAATGTATGATTTTTATTACCAGTTTTGATTACAGTTTCTTAAATGAGAGACCTTTCTTACTCTTTTTTTAATAAAGATTTGGAGGAAAAATGTTATCTTTTTTTTAAAGAAAATGCAGTCTTAAACTTCTTTGGATTTGAGGTATTTTCATTACTCTTTCCAGTTTCAAAAAGAAAAGGTCATTAAAAAAGCCACCCTGGAAAAGAAAACCCCTCAATTGTCTTAAATGTGGAACTGTTTGTGTATTCTGATTGAAAATTATGGGGTGATACATTTAGATTCCCTGTGAGAACCAGAGTAAATTGGATGTTATTTTAAAAGTAATGGACTTTTTTTGTTCCTTCTGCCTCAGAGAGGATGAGTATGTCAGTAGACCATTTTGACCAGTCAAAGCTGATTATTCTATTCAAATTCTGCATATACATGTGGAAGGTAAGAAGCCATCTTAAACTGGATGCCCGCAGAAAACTGATGCAGAAGAAGGGGCTGAGTTGCTTTTTAGCAATATTTAGCACCTAACACTTGTGAGGCTTCACGCTTGATGAACTTGCATGAGGTTTTGAAATGTAACAAATCTCTTCCCAAAATTAAGTTATGCTTTTATAAATGTCATTCTAGCAAGGAGCAAAAGCAACTAACATAATTTATTTTCCATATTTCATCACAGGAGAGATGATTTTTCTTCATTGAATTTTTATCTGTGCTAAGGAGCTTTATTTTTAACTAACTCAGTACTCTGGTTTTATTGCACAGATAAAGGAGTTTGGTTTGTGCAGCAAAAGCATTATTCATTTTATCTTAGAGGTAATTTTAAAATATGGACTGTATATTAATATAGCCTATTCATTCTAAATGACACATAAAGCAGGCTTATCTTGACTCAGCTTTTCAATGGTGTAGCATTGTGTGCATGCTTTCTTCATTGTTGTATTAGTAGCATACTGGACCCATTTTTTTTTTACATCATCTGATATATATTCTTTTTTTTCCCCCTCTTCCTAATTCATTGTTTTATATTAAATGGTGTAGTCTGGTATTTTCTCCCCACATCTTTTATGCATTATTTCTCACTTTTAAAAGGTTATATGGTCTGATTCTAGACTATTTTAATTTATTTCTCATGTGTTAAATATGGACTGGTCCTGAAATTTAGGCTACTAAAATTTTGGACTAGAATTTTTTATTTAAATAAAAGTAGGTAAGGAGTGACACTAAGTAGTTGAGACACTTACTTAAAATAGGTTAGATTAATGGAAAATTAGAGTTGTCTGAATTGAAAATGAGCAGAAATACAAGGGTTTTGCAGAGATTTGTAACCCATACAGATTTTAATGCTTTTTCAAATAGTAGAATGTAATATGCAGGCAATTCATTGAATGCTATGAAAAAAATTACTTTCATCATCTTATTTGTTCATCTAATTAAAATTTAATTGCAGTGGGATATCTGAGGATTCTATAGAAATGGCAAAAATAAAATTAGAGCTGCAAGAGAAACAATCATAGTGTGTTCCTCCTACCACAGAAATGATGTGCTATATGTGACCACTAGTCAACAGCCTAATAAACTTCACATACTTCTTTATAACCCCAGACTTTTATTAGAATGTATAATATATCTTAAGATATGTAAGGCATGTTTAATTGTAGTCACTCACAGCTTTTAATAAGATGAAACTTCTTAGCCATCCATTTTTATTTGTTATTAAAGTGGTAGGACTGCTGAATTAATGGAAGTTAATAAAAAATCCCTAATGCCTTAGTCAAACTTTGCCGGTCCTGGAGACGAAGAATTGATTTAAGTTGTGTTTGCTATAGATACAGATAAACTCCATAAAGGGCACATTTTCATATTCCTACCTATGAATAAATTATTTTAAAGAGAACAAATGATTTAGACTTTTATCTCTGCTGGGCATCTCTGATCACGTGGGACATAATGAGCTCTTTCTCATGCAGACGGTACACTGAGGCATCACAGAAGACACAGCAGGAATTTGGGACTCAATTTCTTATGTGCTAGAAATGCGATGCTGTCACTTTGAAGGCTCCTCTAACCGCATAGAAGTTTCACTAAACAGCATTACAGTGAATTTGGGATCACTGTTAAAAATTTTTTATGCCATAGTTTTAATTTCCTATCAGTACATTTTTATTAACAAGCTTTGAATGCTTTGGGTTGATAGGTCTTCTTGGATAAATGGGTACTTAATTTTTTTTTAATTGAATGTAGTCTGTGAGAGGATTCAAATGTTCTTTTGTGCATTCTTCTGGCTTGCAGTTTAAGCTCTTTCTGACAACAGAGAGAGTGTTTTGTGACATAGCATCACACTTTGTAATGAAATACAGCAAGATCTCCAATATCAGGTCAGAAGAAAGGCTTACATAGCCTAATTTTCATGTTTACCAGAGAACAGACTCAAAAAATTAAGAGAGAAAAGAAAAAGGAGGACATGTTAAAAGTGATCTTTCCCTCTTTTGCCGACCTTTTCCGTTTCTTTCTAGCCTTTTCCCTCTCACCTGCCTTGTGCCAGCAGAGAGTACAGGATCCCTGCATTTGCTTCTGTGTATCTGTGAATGGGCTCAGACCTAGTAAGTGAGAAGCCAAGTGTTGCTGTGGTTGATGTACTGTGAGATAGCATGTTTCACATCTGAGCAATGAGTCTGTTTACCTGGTTCTGTCAAGGCCTGTATATAAAGGCTTATTTCTGTAAATCCTAAAACAGGGAATTTGCTTAATTTGCAGAACAAATGGTACATTTATATAGGCTTGAAAAGAGAATTAGTGTTAAATACATGAAAACTGGTAATAATTTACAAATATTTTAGTTCAGTTCCTCACCAATATGGCGACACACAAACCCTCAGCTCTCAATTTTTCTTTTCCCTCTCCTACAGCTACCCTCAGCTCCCAAACTCTTCTTCTTTCTCACACCTGAACAGAAATCATTTGAAAGACAGCTTTTAGCACCATGTCTGCATGCTGTTGTGAGACTCAGGGAGGATGGAAAGCATATTGCTCTAACTGTACCAGTGTGTTTAAATCGAGTGCAGATGACAAGTAACCCAGGTGCAAAAGTCTGGGAGAGATTTCATAAAAGTTATCAAGATTTATGTCGCCTCAGATCAATGTATTTTATTACATCTGTTCTGAACAAGGATGTTTTTTGCATCCACACCATCATTTTGATGAAGAGACACCTGAATACCCACAGCACAAGCTACTGAGTGAGAAAGGACATGCAGCTGGGCTTGGAGTTTGGCGTGTTTGACTCATACCAAATCACACATCTTTGAGCTGAAGGGTCTCATTCATAGGAACGCTGTTCTTTCCCTCTCTATACTCCTGGATGTTTCAGCTTCATTCTGGGGTCATGGACTAGAGGAAACTGGTAACAGATATAACTGTGGGACGCTGTTTAGTTATTGTTCAGTTCAGCACAAATAGCTGCAAAATTACATAGCTGTGAAATGCCCCATTTGGTTACAAAATGGTGAATATCCTGCTTGAGCTTGTTGTTGAGCTTGATCTAAGTACATTCATGTCGTTCCTATTAATTTTCTTTATTTCTAGAAGGCAAAGGTGATATTAGCATTTAAATGAAAAAATATTTGTTTTTCTGATTCCTTATTATTTACTGTTCTCTGGACCCATTTAAAACTATTCATTTGTTTTTCCTCATTCGGTCTGTAATTTTCTGAACCAACTTTTATTCCACAACACTTGCCCTTTACACACAGACATTGCCCTCAAATGCAGAACCTCATCAAAAGCACTTTCCAAAGTGGAAATAAGTTTGTCATTTCATTAGAAAAAGGGGAATTGTGTTCTGAAACAATTCTTCATTTAATCTTCAAGATTATCATCACCTTTCATCCTTAGGTATCCATTTGATTTCTTGCTGGAAGCTTCAGTTATATTCTCCTGAAATGAAATGAACTTTCTAGTGCCTGGCTCGGTGTTGAGTTTGGGTTGCTTACCCCAACTTTGTATAATACCTAATTTATGGGTTGTGTAACCTTTCAAAAAGCTGCTAAAAATGAAAATAAAAAGCACCTTCAAGCAAAGATGATATAACATTACATGACAATTATCACCTTACCATTAGAAGAATCATTACTACCTCTATTTTGTTGAAAGATAGGAAATGTGATTATTTGTTGTTGTTGTAGTTTGCTCTCCTGTAACAAGCACTCTATTTTGAAAATATTTTAGTCAGCTTTTGGTGCAGAGCCTAATGTTTCCTAGTCAAAACATAAAGATGCAGCTGTTCCATGTCTGGGCTTAAATATGAAGCTCAGCTTGATATATTGCTTTAAACGTGACAAGAAAATTAAAACACAAAAAGCTTGAAGTACACAAAAGCTTTAGAATGAGACGTATAAGAATAAAAATATATTGGTATAACATATGTAGCTAAGTTATCCCTAAAGCTGTCTACACTTGAAAAATACATGGAGTACACATCAGACATCTCTCTGCAAATCTATATGATGCTGTAAACAAGACATTATTCCGCACATTTTGGCTAGATTTTCGTTGTACAGAACCTGATGATTACATGTTAAATTATATGAAAGGTTATATTGGGTTACATAATCATTTGCACCACAAAATATTCTACACCACAAAATGCATTTCAAAGTCATTTTCTTGAACAATGTAGATTAGAGGATCAGAGCTGCTCAGCGAGTCCCAGTCATCCTGTGCTGCACATTCCACATCAAAAAACAGGTTGGGGAGTCTTGTGTGGGCTTTTTTCTTTTCAGTTTTGCTTTGAACAGTTGAGGTGAAAACCTTGTCCTTTTGAAGTCATCATCAGGAGTTAATCCAGCATGAAAATTGAGTCTACAAAGATTGGATCCCAACAGACTAGGGATTTGTGTCTCCCTCACAAGCCAGATTCTTCAGCTTTTGTAGATTGGGTATACATAACTTTTAAAATTTTCTTTCTTTTTCTTTCTTTTTCTTTCTTTTTCTTTCTTTTTCTTTCTTTTTCTTTCTTTCTTTCTTTCTTTCTTTCTTTCTTTCTTTTCTTATCTTCTTTACTCTCTTTTTCTCTTTCTTCTCTTCTTTTTTCTTTCTTTCTTTCTCTTTCTTTCCTTTCTCTTTCCTCTCTTTCTTTCTTCTCTTTCTTTTTCTTTTCTTCTTTTCTCTCTTTTTTCCTCTCTCCTCTTTTCCCTTTCCTCCTCTTCTTTCCTCTTTTTCCCTCTCTCTTCCTCCTCTTTCTCTCTTTTTTCTTTTCTTTCCTTTTTCTCTTTCTCCCCCTTCTCTTTTCTCTTTTTCTCTTTTTCATCTTTTTCCTCTTTTTCTCTTTTTCTCTTTTTTCTCCTTTTTTCTTCCTTTCTTTCCTTTCCTTTCCTTTCCTTTCCTTTCCTTTCCTTTCCTTCCTTTCCTTTTCCTTCCTTTCCTTTCTTCTTTTCCTTTCCTTTCCTTTCCTTCCTTTCTTTCCTTTCCTTTTTTCCTTTCCTTTCCTTTCCTTTCCTTTCCTTTCCTTTCCTTTCCTTTCCTTTCCTTTCCTTTCCTTTCCTTTCCTTTTCCTTTCCTTTCCTTTCCTTTCCTTTCCTTTCCTTTCCTTTCCTTTCCTTTCCTTTCCTTTCCTTTCCTTTCCTTTCCTTTCCTTTCCTTTCCTTTCCTTCCTTCCTTTCCTTCCGCACCTTCCCTTCCCGCTTCCCCTTCCTTCCCGCGCCTTCCCTTTCCTTCCCTTCCTTCCCTTCCCTTCCCTTCCCTTCCCTTCCCCCTCCGCCCTTCCCTTCCCTTCCCGCCTTCCCTTCCCTTCCTTCCCTTCCCTTCCCTTCCCCCCTTCCCTTCCCTTCCCTTCCCTTCCCTTCCCTTCCCTTCCCTTCCCTTCCTTCCCTTCCCTTCCCTTCCCTTCCCTTCCCGCCTTCCCTTCCCTTCCCTTCCTTCCCTTCCCTTCCCTTCCGCACCTTCCCTTCCCTTCCCTTCCCTTCCCTTCCCGCACCTTCCCTCCCTTCCGCACTTCCCTCCTTCCGCACCTTCCCTTCCCGCACCTTCCCTTCCCTTCCCGCACCTTCCCTTCCCTTCCCTTCCCGCACCTTCCCTTCCCGCACCTCCCTTCCCGCACCTTCCCTTCCCTTCCTTTCCCTCCCTTCCCGCACCTTCCCTTCCCTTCCCTTCCCTTCCCTTCCCTTCCCTTCCCTTCCCTTCCTTCCCTTCCCTTCCCTTCCCTTCCCTTCCCTTCCTTCCCTTCCCTTCCCTTCCCTTCCCTTTCCCTTCCCTTCCCTTCCTTCCCTTCCCTTCCCTTCCCTTCCCTTCCCTTCCTTCCCTCCCTTCCCTCCCTTCCCTTCCCTTCCCTTCCCGCGCCTTCCCTTCCCTTCCTTCCCTTCCCTTCCCTTCCCTTCCCTTCCCTTCCCTTCCCTTCCCTTCCCTTCCCTTCCCTTCCCTTCCTTCCCGCACCTTCCCGCACCTTCCCGCACCTTCCCGCACCTTCCCGCACCTTCCCGCACCTTCCCTTCCCTTTTCTATTTGGTACTTGATAATAAGTCTATAAAGTATTTTCGCCTACTTTATTCTTCCCATAAAAATGCCATCCTAAATCATGATGATGACGATACAGTTTCTGGGTTATGCTTACTAGCACCCCTTAAACCAATAGATAACTAATACTGCTCTTTCCAAGGAATGTGTCCCAGGTAGGTCAGTATCAAAGAATGTAGGTCAAAACCTCTGATACCTTCTGGTGGAGTGGAATCTCTCTTATATATAAATATTTATACAAACTATTTGAAAAATTTATCAAATTATTCAGTTCTATCCTAAAAAAAGGATATAAACCTTTTGTAACACTAACCCAAAATTATTTGAAAGTTGTATTTTTTCTCTGGGATATGTGTCCTTTAATTGTTGCATGCTTTCTTTGATATGTTCTCAGTGTGATACTTCACAGAAGACTTAAATATGTTCTTCTGTTTATGTTCTCTATTTTCCTTGTCCGAACACAATGAATAATGATATCTAAAGATGACTAAATATTAAAAGGAAAGCAAGTACATTTAAAAGGTATATACACACTAAGAGCAGAACATCAAATTTATCACAAGCTCCTAATTATGGTGAATGACAGACTGTTGTTAGACAGTGCCTGTCAGCATGAGTTTGCTTGCTATCATAAAGTTTTAATGTAATATCAGTTTGGTGAAGGACAACCTGGTATTTTCATCGTTTAAAGCATGCTACCCACAAGCAGAAACACTTCATTTAGGCTCATGCTTACAAAGTACAATAGATAGCCAGATGGGCTGGTGTAAGTGCATGGTCTCATGTTGTGGTAACCAGGAGCATACAGCCTTGGCTTTACAATTTGTATTGTATGAAGCAAGCTGGATTGAACCAATGGCTTCTTTTTGAAAATCATAAATTAAATTAGGCCTCCAGCTGTGCTCTAGGGGCAGTGCGTTTTAAAGACCACAAAAGCAGAAGGTGATGGAAGGCTACAAAGTCTGTGATCTGATGGGTGTATCTTCTGCTGATAGCAATCACGGTTGATAGAGGTTTTCAGGCAGCTCAGAGAATGTTATGCACAAGAAAGGGAAGAAACTAGCTCACTCAGAAGTGTTTGTTCTACAGGAGCAATGCAAGGAAGAAAAAATGCTGATTTGTGTAAAATAAGTTGCATATATGGTTTTACCTGCAGTATGTTGTAATTCTGGGCAGATTCAGACGAAAAAAAAGAGTAATAATTAAACGTCAAATGAAAAAAACACGGCATTTTATCCAATACCACATCTAGCAACAAGAGAAAACTTGTACAGTATTAATCCCTTGACAGAGGGCAACTCCAGCTCTTCCACCTTATATTTCATTAATGTTGTTCCTTATTACTCTGCTTCCTTTGCATGTAAGAATGGAAAGTGAATGATTTATTTTCCTGAGTCAGTCTATCATGGACGTGGGGTTACCATAGAATTGTTGTCTGCAGTGGTCCCACACTACAGCAGAACGTTTTTGCCCAAGCTGATCTTCTGAATTCCTAGTGAGGAGAAAGCAAAAATTCACTCCCAATCCAGCCAACTTTTCTGAACAGTCAATGAGAGAAAAATAAGCCAGTCAAAAGTTCCATTGCCACCCCCCGGTTTGATTAAAGCAGCTCACAGGACAGCATCCCAAATGCACACCCACTGTGCTCCCAAAACAAAAATTATCAGAGACAATAAGGGGGAATTCAGACAGAGGAAAGGAGAGAAGGGTAAAACAGAGCTTGCATTATTTGCAGAAGATTCAAAAAACTTTCTGCGGAGAACATCACTGAGCTCATTGCATGGCTGGGCATCCAGCCAAGGAGAATCCAAATCTCTGAGAGTTCACTGACGATAGAAAAACAAGCAAAAAATAGAGGATGAGGAAATTGTCATAGGAATACAAATTTTGGAGTTTTTTCTTGATGTCTAGTGTCTTTTTTTTTTTTCTCCCCAGCCAGCAAGCAGGTTGCCTCTATTTCTGAAGCCGTGGTGGAAAAGCATAGAAAGCACAACCATAGCACAACATTTCTTTGACTGATATTCTCTCTCATATCATGAGAAATCAGTTTTTTTCAATGAAAAATGCCTCAAACTCTTCATAAGCTTATGGTTATGGAAATGGGGCCACAAGAGAACAATTTGGACTGAAAATGATGAGAAATTTGTCAGGAAGCACAGATAAATCTTACTGCTGCTGAAGATGCACTTGATATTATCAGTCTTGTAACATCTGTGCTTGTTTTATGTTGAAACAAGCTCTTTCCCTCTCTCATTTTGCAATGTGTTTAATTATTATAGTGAATATTAACTTAGTGTGTTCACTGTCTTCTCTTATGGCTTTTTTTTTCTTGCAATTTCATCTGATTACTGCTGCTTGAGTTCTGCTTCCCATGATGCCTGATCCTTATTAGCTGTCAATGTTTATTTCTAGAGTAAAACTGTCAATGTATTTTATTTACAAGTTTTGACCTTACTTAATAAGTAGTGCCAAGTAAAAATGTATTTTTTATGGGAGAGGTCATCAACAATGACAACATGGCTGAGATTTTTTTCTTTTCCTAAATCGATATCTTCTTTCTATTGGCCTACTTATGAAAAGGATTAATGTCTGCTTATGAGCCTACTCTACATAATAATATTTTTCAGTACCATAAGCCACATAAAATTCCAAATATAACTGTACCACCAAATAACAAAGGAAAACAACCCTCCTTTCACAGAAGTTCATATGAGACTTCTGATGAATCTATATTACATTTATTTATAGAAAAAAACCCAAACAACTGCACACCCTCCCTGTCCCTTTAACTAACCAAAATCTCTAGCCTTCTATGTGCAAAACAGCAAATCAGATTATTAGAAGAGTACCTGTCATGGTTTCTTTGATAAATATCAATTCTTATTTTAGCAATATATTAATACAGAACATATTTATTGTTCTCATGCTAAGGATTTGTTTGAATGCAACTAGACTTTTGATAAAAATTTTAGGTTTTTCAGGAAAATAAACCAGAAAAAGCTTGTGAAAAAGCTGTCTTTACAGTAATGGAAACCACCATTGTATGCACAGCAAAAATCCATTTTTCTCCATATGTTTTACAAAGAAATCTTTGTTTGAATTTACTGTAGAGAATCTTGTTTCTAAAGTAAAGACCACACCAGCTATATTTATGTAATTCTTGGCTATTATTTGTTTTTTAGTGTGAGTTACTTCAAAGGATTTTTTCTCATTGATTTTTGTCATGTACAAAATAATATTTACATTGATAAGAATGGTGAAATATTCAACAACCAATTTTTAAAAGCATTTAGAAAAATATTGTCATGCTTTCATGAGATCAGTGAGGTGACAAAAAGGTAAGGCCTACCTAGGCCTTTCAAATGGCTAAAGCTTTGGTAAGTTTCCCTCTCCCTCCTTTAAATCACTGAATTTATGGATGGACATGAGTGCTGACGTTTCTAAGGGGTGTGAGGAAAAATTGCCTTCGCAGGCATTTGTGGCATATCTGTGAAAACTGTGTTTCTGCCTATGCTTTCTTGCAAAAGAGGTGCTGGTAAGGGGCAGAGGTAAATGACTTTTAGACCAGACCTTGACAAGAATGCAGGATTCTGGCAAATTTGGTTGGAGTATGCTGTGTGTTAATAACAAAAAGCAATTTTCTCTGTCATTCTTACAGTTTTTATTTAATAATATTTTATGCAGAACTTTAGTCTTTCTTTACATCATTGCAAAGGTTAATGGCAAAGGAAAGGACATTAAAATGGGGAAAAATTAAAATGGGGAAAAATAAAAATGATAGAAGAACAAATCTCTTAAAATTAAGTAGAAAATGTAGTAGTAACTATAAGAAAAAGAGGTGTCAAGAGACCTTTTTTGTCCCCAAAAAACCTTTCCATTGATGCTATCACACCTTACTGTGCATAGGAGTGAAGAGTAACAGAAAATATTCCTTGAATTGTTTTCTTATTTTTAAAGCCCTTTCTGTTTTTCTGTCATTTCTAAGTAACAACTGCTTACAAGGAACATTTCTCAGCCACAGATATCAAGGTACTTAAAATAGACATTAGTTTTTCCTTTCTATATATGAGGAACCTGAGAAGAAGGTAAGTAACAATTCTCTCCTAAAGTGACCCGTAGAGTCAGTGCTGGAATCAAGAAGACAATCAGCCATGTCAGCTAGGAAACATATATTTCTATTGAAAAAAAGCCCTGGGGAAATTGGATTGGAAGGTAGCCAATTTTTGCCAGTTTTTCGTAGAAAATGAAGGGGGCTAGAATACAGAAAATCAAATATCTTCTGAAGGTATGGACAGGAATCACCTTTTCTTTCTGAATTTGTAAAGCATCCAGCTCAGCAGAGTCTTGCTCCACCTTCACAATCCTTTGCTGTGATGGGGACATTTGAGGACCCCTTCCAGTGTCACTGTCTCCAACTCCAGTTGTGTCATTTTGACAGGTTCAACTCATTGGCTTGCTCTAATTTTCAAGGAATTGTGCATTTAATAGATGAACTTTGGAAAACCCTGACTGCCATGAAAAGTTAAGTAGGTTTTTAAGAGACTGGTGGATGGCTGCCAAAATATTTGGCATCTATGAGAGTTTTAAATTTTTGTTTGATGTGTCTTTCGTGGATGACAAGGAGTAGTATTGGTTGACTTGGATCCAGCAAAACTTTAAAATTAGAGTAATTGATTTGCTTCAATAATAATCAAAGTTAATGTCTTTTTAAAAAGTTCTTGAGTGCTCAGGATGTCCCCTGTTTTGTGATGAGTGAATGCTTCCCAAACATTTGTGTGATGAAGACTGTCAGTGTAGGAAGGTAGATAGGCTGATTAGAGATTTGAACTAGGAAAGGAAGGATCCCTGAGAATTGAGGGATGACATCTGAAAACTCATCTCTCCATGGTATAGAGGACCAGTACAACATTTGCCATGACAGAAAAAATTTGCTCTGTCCTTCAGTTCTAATGGAGTTTGGTTAAAACTCGAGTATCAGCTAAGTGGCTGCCTGCAAATGCATAATTTATGGAGGGTAAAAGATCTATGTATTTAATTGAATTCATGTTGCAAGGCTCTTGCCATGCAACCAATAATTCTTCATAAACCCACTACAACTTTCTTCTCTAGAAAGTTATTGCTTCCTCTCCTGTTCAAAGAATGCCCAGTGCATCCTGAAGCACATTTTTCAGCTGTTCAGGCTGACCTCTCTACATTTTGGGGTGCAGAAGCTGAGGAAGGAAAGGAGGATGGCACTTCCTGGGGGTACTCTAAGGAAGCATAGAGAGAAGAGGAGGAAAACTGTAGGCTCAGCACCAGCCATGACTGGGTGTTTTTGGAGCACGGCCTAATGTGCTAGCTTGACCCATTGTTGTTTCACGATACAATATCTTCAGCTGAAGGATAAAGAAAGATATTTTAGAAAGGCTCCCTCTGGGGACCGGGAAGGTTTTTAGACCAGCTCAGCCTTTGGTTACTTCTTTAGGATGGCCGTGGGACAAAGGGAAGCCAGTCCCTATTCAGACCTCATGGGAATGTCCTGAGGAGGACTCGAGTACCTGGGCTAAGTAGCGTCACTCAAACGAGCTGGAGTTGGATACCTCCTTGCATACCTCATGATTACCTGCTACTGAGAAGCTGGTGTGGATCAACCTCTGCCTATAATCCAGCAAGATCCCATCTTTGTTCTCTGGGTGAATAGAGCATCTGCAACACCAAGGCATTGTGTGCTGTAGTTAGGTAATCATATTCATGATTCTCTTTTTTTTGTTATTATCTTCTAGTCTGGTATTAGATCTGTAAAGAAAAATGGGGAACAGTTCATCATCTATGTGATTTTTCCTCTTCATTTCCCCTTTAATTCCCCCCCTTCTTTGAGGGTATTATGTATTTAATCTTAGAGCCCATAAAAACTTCTTTTAATGCTGAATCATTTCCAGTAATTTAAGAATTTACTTTAAGTAGCACCATTTATAATGAAGGAGAATATATAATGCACTTAGTGAAAAAACTCCCAGTGGGTCCTTGAACAAGTTCCCTGTTTATTTTTTGTCCTGAATTTAAGTCTCTAAAAACTCTGAAATCAGTCTCCTGTACCTAAGCAGGTAAGGAAGCACATTTCATTCCCTTCTGTATAATTAGTTTACAGATGTGCAGATTTGAAAACCTGAAAACGCCTAGACTCTAAAACACAGGCCATTAAAATTTCACAAAGCTATTGGTGCATGGAGGTTGTACTTAGGTGGAAGGGTACACATAGAGCTACAAAGCCATCAAATAATGTAAAATTCCCTGATGGCTTGGTCCTTACTGACTAGATATTCATTGACATATTCCAAGGCTGAAACTTGTTCATTTTACTTTGCAGCCACAAAGCCTTGCAATATTTAAAAAATACTTGAAAATATGTCAATATGCTTTACCCTGAAATATGTATTACACTTCTGGCAGCCTTTTATATCGAAAATTTAACTCCTGAGTTGGTGGGTTTTATTATCTTCGTGACTAATTTTTACAAGTGGATTGCTCTTAAGTGGGCTGGCCTACATTTTTTTTCACAATCAAAGTAAAAAATTACACAGGGTGTTTTGAATGTGCCCAAAGATCTCCCCATTACTTTTCAGTCTAGAACCATGAACACTTGCTGTAGGCATCAGACATTTGGCTATTGCCCACTGAAGGTGAAAGCTAATGTATGTTTGTTTTGTTACAGACTTCAAATCCTTGAAAACCTAGAAAAGGATGATGGTAACTTTGAATTGGTAATAGAAACTTATTATTCTTAGATATTTAGCCAAACACATCACAACAGACCATTCAATTATCCAAAACAGAATTTTATTAAAGGTTCAGAAATTTAGCAAGCTTGATATGTCGTCACTCTTTTTAAGACAAATCTTGAGTTCTATACACACAAGTGTACAAAAAAGGTCTTTAGAGAAACACAGCTTTTTATTTAGAGGAAAACCACACCTATTATGTATTCCAAGTTCCATTCTGAAAGGAACAGTACCATTCCCAGCCCTAGATAGCATCAGCAATCTCAACACATGTTTTAATAAGGACAACTTCCTATTTTCAATTGCACCAGAAGATGGCAATAGTAATTTCTACCAATCAATAGCAATAATAATTTCACTGAAATCAGTGAGAGTTCATGAGGAAGGGGGCTTCCAAGATGGTTTCATACTCTTTAGGTCAACTTGCATTTCTACTTTTCAACTTCAGTCAAAATTTGAGATGTAGAGAGTTAAAATTATGGGTTAAATACAGCTATTCAAGACAATTTGGATTTATTCTGTTTTTAAAAGCACAGTGAAACAGAATATTTGGAAACTGGAGTACTTAAATCAGTATTAACTTCAGTATGCTCTGCTTCCATCACTGGTGTGTCAACTTGTTGCAACCTGCCCCTGAAGGCGAGGGTAACGAAGGTTCTTGTTAATAGATCCCTCGGGGCTGAATAGAGCGAAGTAACACAGACTGACCCTTGTCTATACATATACGTAGGGTTTATTTCAGAGCAATTTGATTGCAATGGAAGGCAGATATGCAGACATTTTGGTTGTTACCTATAGAAATGAAACAATATAAAAGTATAAAGATCCTGCTTAAGAAAATACATAATGAAAAGAAAAAGGAAGGGTGTAAGGACTTAAAGAATACAGTCAACTTCTCAAAAGAAGGAACTTCCCATAAGATAAGCAACCACAACAGGAATTTGATATAAGCACAGACGGCAGAGCAGGAAGGAACTAATTCCAGGCTTAACAGAAGTGGAGGTTTAGTTAGCATCCAGACAAAAATTCCCACCATGGCAAACTGTGGAAAACGAAGCAATATGCTTATACACATACCTTCTCAAGTTATCTGTGCCCCGTGGATACCTGGAACTTGGACTGTGTAAGGACATACTCCAGGACCCCCACCACTGAGAAGGCCAGGGTGGGATGCCATAGGAATCCACATGGTGGTGATATCTTTTGACTAATCTCTGCTTCTCTCCCTCTCTCTCTGTCTTACTCTCTTTCTCTCCCTCCTCCCTTCCTACTTTTTTCTATCTCTCTACCTCACATTTTAGTAATAAAATAAGTTAAAATTAAATAAAATCTGTAATATTTACTTTGGCATATGGTCTAATTTGTTCATTAGTTTGGGCAGAAACACCTCTTATAATTGAATCACAACAGGATCCAGCAACAAGACTTGATTATTGAAATTTACCTGTTCATTTGTTGAGTTGATTGTCACAACCTTGATCTCTCTGGGGGTGACAGAAGCCCATGAAACACCAAGTTCAATGGGTTAATTTACATTCAGGTTCAGGTGGGAATGTCCAGGTACCTCCCCTGGCAGGGTAGGTTTTTTACGCTGTCTTTTGCAACACTGTGGATTATGTGCAGTGCTCTGGGGAAAGCCCCAAAAGTGAGCCTAAAGGTGTTTCAGGGGTCTTTGATGGTTTATGACCCTTTCTAAGACATGACTGCTGTTTCTCACATCAGTGTGCCCCATCAGAAGGCATGACAACCTTCAGGCCTACTATGAATGGTCTGATACCTTGCCTGGAGGGGAGTTTTATACCTGAGCCAGCTGTGTAAGAGAGGATATTGGCATGATGAAAAGCAGGATCCCACATCCTCAGGATATATTTATTATCAGTCTTGTCCCTTATCTGGCTCAAGGCCCATCTTATTGTTAAACAAAGGTCAGTTTATCATGGTCACCACACATCAAAAACTCATCCTCCTCTTTGGTTGGTGGTGCAAACCCGGCCTCAGCAAGGCAGCCTGATGATTTTGCAAACTGTTGATTGTTTTGAGTCATTAACCTTCAGCATTTCAGTCTCTCACACAACTGTCTCTCCTTGCTTTTATTTTATTCTTCTTTATTTTGAGGACAGTCATATAACCAAAGTCTACTTCAAGACAAATGTGAAAATCCACCTGACACACTGCAGATTTTAGAACATGCGAAACCACAGCAAATTTCAATCATTTTATTAGTCGATGTAAGAGCATGTGAAAGATCATCTTGACATTTCAAAAATTGTTCATAAATTCTACTGCATATGTTGTGATTTCTGACCTAGCCCTTGCTAGTTCTTAGTTTACTGTTCTGTGTCCTGTAATGACTCACAGTCCTGATACACGGGAAGGAAATTGTTCCTATACTTCCCTAAGGTGCAATTACTGTGATTATTGTTGGCTTGCTGAACAGCAGCATCACTGAAATTTTTGGTTTTGCTGATAATTTCTTAATCTGGCATCCTGAGCAATCCTAAAGTGCTGAGCACATCTTTTAACAATATATAAATATTAATTTAATCAAAACCATAACTCAGGGTGTCTTTTAACATTGAAAAAGTTCTTGGCAGCAATATTGGGTTAAAATATTTCATCCCCATGATTATTCCTGCCTAAAGCAATACTATGAAGAGAACTGATCTGGGATGCAACTAAACTATTCCCCTCTTAAGGAAAAAAATGGCATGTGTTGTTTGATGGCTGGACACTGCCAACACATTACCTGCTATGGTTGAGGGCTGCCCACAGAGGTGGTTGTTTCTCACATGTAGGAACAAGAACTGTGCAACATAATCTTCTAAAGCCCAGATAATATAAATAGAAATGAGTTGTCTGTTTCTGCAGGCTTGTGGCTCTGTCTGCACCAGGGCAGCTCACGCTGAGCTCCATCACTATTGTTCTGATGCCTCTTTGCATCCATGTTGACCCCCTCAAGTCCAAAAGGCATTGCAGCTGGTGAATTAAGGCACTGATCTGCATTAAGGCACCAGTCTTGATTGTCCACATTTATTTTCTGTTATGGAGTGGTCAGTAATGAAACAAGGTTTTGTGCACCATATTTCAGGCAGGTACAAGTGGATATGCCTTCGCTAAAAGCTGATTTGTGTCGTGTGAGCACAGCCAAGGGCACGGTAAACCCATGCTACCAAGCACAGCTGAGAGGCAGAGCACAGATGTCTGAATTTGGTGCCTTAAGATGTTTCTGGTCAGCTGACAATGTGTCTGGGGCTTCTCCACATCTGCCCAGATCTGTGCTTGCAACAACACCATCATTCAGGTAGTCAGCACAGCATGTAGGGCACAGGGTCATTTGATAAAAAACCCAGACAATCAGCTGACTAAAGTCAGCCATTAATTTTAAAATTTAATTGAAATTACTTACAGATGTTTTAGGGTAGACTTTTTCTCAATTATTTAACTGGTGCTATAGATCATGTTACTGAGAAGCACCACTTTAATCTGGGCTGTGTATGAATGGCCAGTTTCTTTGCACCAACACTTCCCTAAGCATGCCTGTAAATTAGGCATTCAAATATTTAAGATCACAGCAGACTGTAAAATAAAGATGTTTTAGACTGTGCTGTATCTTTCCACAGGGACTTCACATAATCAAAGTAAAAGTGCTGGCCCAACAATTTGACTTAAGATTTGGGAAGGGAGAGAGAGAGTAGAGCTATTGGTGTCAGCAGGGGGTTCATAATCTGAATAAACTTTCAAATGGAAACGGTATGGAAAAGCTCTGTACCTTAAGGGCAGAACAGCTTTATTGTATGAAGTAGTTTATTTGGTCTGTTATGGCTTTCTCTGCAGAACAAAATTACCAGTGTCTGCTGGCTAAATGGAAAACACTTGGATCATAAAAATATCAAATGAATCTCTTTGGCAACCACTAAAAAACTACACATATTTATGTAACTGTTATTTTTTTTCCCTGTTATATACTGTCTGGAAATATAGCCTGAAGCTTCCTTAGATCTCTTGGAAAGAACTAGCATTCAGATCCTTGCTGCACAAATACATTACTTAGTACAGATTAATTTTTATTAAGTTCTTTGAAGGTTTTTATTCGCTCCTTAATAATGACTTTTGTATTAGAAGAGCTCTACTTATTCATAGCAAGCACAGATGTTGACAGGAAAGCCCTAACATCTGCTTTCTAGTGGCCATCAAGCTTTAGTGAATCAGTAAATATGGAACAGATTGTGAATTTGTTTTGAATGCTTTAAAGTGGGAGTATTTAATACCTGCCTCAGAGCTTTTGGGTCCCAGAGAAAAAGTGAGCTGCTAACGAATTTCTGATTGTTCAGAAGGCTTAAAAGGCAGCACAACACAGCCTGAAAATTTGGGATTTCCCAACTTCTTAAAATGAAACTTTGTATAGTTTTATATAGAGGAAAAAGCCAACTAAAGTATAACTCTTGAGAAGTATTTCTGCTAACAGAGTCAGAGGAAGCCTTTTCTACAAGGTGATAGATGTGTATCTTTCTTGCATAGGTCATGTGTCCTCAGAAGAAACCAAATCTTTGCTGCAATTTATCTTTAATCTTTTTTGCTTAGTACTATTGTTTCCCAACAGATACAAAACTGTTATGTGACTTACAGATATGATCTCGCCTTTTGTCTAGACAAAATAATAAGCCAAACACAGCAGAATCATGTTAGACACCCACTGATTTTATTAAGGTCAGTGAAAATATGGCTCTAAATTTAAGAGAAACTAGTTTGTTGGGTTTTTTTTTCTCCACAGACTTGTTTCATTTGATTTAAAAGCTCTAAATGATTAATATATCTGCTAAAAATAATTTTCTAGGTTTTATTTTTACCAGATTTTCTAGCCACTTGGAGTCCTTTCCATAGAAATTGTTTCAGTGGTTGCAAGTAATCCTGTTTTTTATCTGATGCTCTTTCTATAACCCTTTGCTTCTCCACAAGAATTTGCTCTTTCACTACAGGCATTTGTTCAAAGCCGTAAATTTTATATTTAGAAGATATGTGCTAGAAAGATCTCGACAGATAGGACATCTACTTTAATTTTGGAATATGGGAAATATTTATCCTTAGAGAAGAAAGAAGACAGGAGTGTCAAACTTTCAAGGATTTGAAATCCCAGTTCTACGTCAAGATATTCACTGGTGCTTACACAACTTCACATGGGCCACTTAGGAAAGTTGTTTGCAATGTGATGTCAAATTCTGGAGTAATACTTTTGATCAAGTGCCAAGTAACTTTTAGAAATGGCATCTCAGCATCTGTGTCTTTCTACAGTTAATCTGTATTGTTCAATTCTTCTGCACGTTAGTGTTATTTTTACCAAGTAACTACGTACTTTTGATCTCCAAGATTGCTTATTTTGCTATGAAGCTTAGGAGAAAACTTCTCATTTGTGTGGATCAAGAAGATGATGTTTAAGAAGCCAGGCAGAACCTGGCTTCATATACCCTAATAATATTATAGTAACTCATAAAATTTACGAGGACTCTGATGCTTTTGCCTTTTTGATTGAAAAACTTTGAGGACTTGGCATTTTAATTTTTTGTTTGAGAGTGCAGTTGGGGAGGGCTTCTGGGAGGATTAGTGAGCTGGAGATCAAAAGTGTGTTCTGTCACTTAAAATGGAGCCATGTGCTGCATCTGAAAGGCAATCAAACCCGCTCTATCTGGCGTCCTCTGAAAGACAGAGGATTCCTTCAGAGCTGTGCCTCTTTAGAGACAAAATGCATTCTCCCTGGCTCTTGCATGCTTTGTTCTGGCTTTTGTGATCTTCATTCTCTGTGTTCTCTAAAAAATATCTCTATTTCTGTGATTTAAAGATCAAAATACATTCTCTGATGTAGCTGGAGCTTGATCCCCTAACTGCTTTGAAAACTTGGATTAAGGCTTTCAGCTGGTGTAAGAATGTGACTGGATGCCAGCGGAAGTTTTTCAGCATAAGCTTCATTTTCTACTCAACCCAAAGCCCTGGAAAAAGGAAGTCAGTCACGTAGTTACCATCAGGATCTGTAACTCTGAGTTTTGGACTTACTCAACAATTAAAAAAAATAGAGCATAAGATTACCTAGTCATGTGACAGTTTAGCTATGCCTTCATCCAGGAGGAACACATTTCTAAGAAGGTATAGGTGGTGAAAGGTATTTTTGGAAAACATTGCCATTCAAAGTGTAACTTTGAATCACTTTAAGTGGCAGATTTTGCTGGTACTGGAGGAAAACATGGCTATCTTTCTGAAGTTTTTCTGCTATCTAGCATGACTTTGGTCTTTTCTCATTTCTGTGAGTGTTGTTTGTTCCTTCCTTCACAAGCTAAGAGGTCTTCTGATGTGAAGAAGGTTTAATGATTGTTTTACCTGAAAATAAATGGTATATAGCAAGCAGTATGTTACTGGAACACTGCTGACAGCTAAACCAGCCTGTCTCGTGTCCTTTTCTCTACCACAGGCCCACAAAGAAGAGAATGAATAATGTAATAACTCTCTGGTTTGAAGCTTCTGATTTTCTTTTTTGCTTTTGATGCAAATTTTGCTAACCAAGATTGTGTTTCTCTAATAATCTATAGCATTTCTATGTACAAAGACTCAAAACCATGTTTTTATTTGTAACTTACACAATTGTAGTTCAGTTTCATTAGCAAAACCCGCCTACCTCTAGAAAAAGAGCTTCATCTTTGGACTTGAATGTAAATGTGATATCCAGAGATATTATTTCACATTATTATATTATTTACTTCTGTGCACAAAAATAATTCCAATAGTTTAAAATACAGCAGTATCAGTGCAGTTCAGCTTAATTTTCTCTTCACTCCCACCCCTTTTCCTATTTGAAAACTAGAGAGGTATAAAGTGGGGCAATTGTATTTTGTAGAAAATTGCCTTGCTGATTCCATATTTACAGCCTTTATTAACCTGACAGGGAAGAGTGGAATAGCCAGCAAATCAAGGACAGGGTTGAAAATGTCAAAGTTGTGGAGCATAATACCATAATTAGCAAAGTACAGCAGGCATTATTAAAAGTTCGATAGTTCTCTCTTATGACAAGTACAGTAATGAGAACAGAAAATACACAAAATTAATTTATTTTTGTGCCAAAAATAATAATGAGGTGAGATGATTACATCCAATTTGCAATCTCAAACTTGTCATTTCCCAATGGACTGGACGAGTAATTTTAGTAGCTTAATTAAATCAGCAGTAATAATAATTCCTCCTCCTTCCCCCCATGTGCTCAGAAGAGGGAAAATTTAGTGGCAAGGCAAGAGTATTTCCACAATAAAAGTTGTCTGTAGGTTTGCACTCAAAACAGGGATTAAGTGGTTTATTATACACTTTTATGTATGCTCTTGAACACTGTTGTTTCAGAACTTGTGAGTTAATATTTGGAAGAGACCTCGAGAATTGTTAAAAACCATCCTGAAGGTGAATTACTTATGTTGCACGGGAAAATTTTATAACTTACTTGTTTCTATAAACACTATACACATGTTTTATTTTCCTAGAATGATAGTAAAACAGTTTTCCTGTATGTAAATATTTGAGGATGTGATCAAATAATACTGTCTGGCCTTAACATCTCTTCATATTGTAAACTTCTTGGTGCAGCATAATTGAAAGGTTAATAAAGCGACTGGCATCCACTTAAAAATCATGTTTAACAGCACTACACAAGCCTCCAGAAATTAGGATTTTGATTAGTCTCTTAGTAGGACCCATATTTGGTTACATTTCTACCCTGGCATATCCTGTAAAACTGAAGTGTCTATTTTATGCCACCAATAACCATTAATTACAAATTAGGCCATCTCAGTGCTTTAGGCTTAGTATTCAGTGGTATTTTCTCAAAAGAAGGACACAGGAAATTGAGGGTTTATCCAGCTTTCTTATCAAATCTTTTAAAATGGCTACAGCAAATTCATCTTTCTTGATACTCTCTTTATTTATCTGCAACCTTTTTCCTCTTTCTCAGAAACAAGGGCTGCAAGAGAAGACAATTTAACTCTATCTCAGATTTTCTGGAACCTGTATGAAGCTTATGTTCCTTAAAAGTTTACTCTGTTAGCATCACCCCCATTTGATTGTTGCTCATCAATTTAATAAATTTTTTTCACTAAGATCCGCCAATTAGCATCAGCTTCCAAGTATAAAACCTAATTTGCAAAGCCTCTTAGGTTTTCTCTTAGCCATTCAGGTATCCTAATTATTAGAGAGATACTTATATCTGAGGGTTTTTCTCTTAAATTCAGCACCTCTTAGAAGCCAGCCACAGGGTTAATGGAAACAACCTTAAAAGACTAAAGTGCTCAGTCATGCTGCTCAAGTAGTAGGTGCCAAAAAGTACTTTATCTAATGCTATATCATCATCTGCTGTGGATATTTCTAATGAGAATCCTTACCAACTTGTTTCAGTGTTATTAGATGCATAGCAAAAGATCTGGAAGAAAATATATGGACTTATTACTGAGAAAATACGTAAATTACATTAATGCTGATTGAACAGTAATTAATTATGAAGATAGCTCATATATACACAGGTCTAATTTCCTTTCTAAGGTGTTTCTTTTGGAAAAAATGCAAATTTTTTGAAATGGCCAAATGCAATTTTGCAAGGTGGAGGACAAAGATTGTCGGGCACACCTGCAATGTGTGATATGATATCCTGGGAACACCGCTTGGAGAGGGACCTGGGGTCACAATCAGGTAAGAGTCAGCAGTGTGCAAGCTGCCGGAGTTCTGTTGCCTCTATGGGAAGATATGTGAGCCTCGAGTAGAGAATATAAACTAAGAATATAACTACTACAGAAACGGTGAAGGTCGTTCCAGCCAAAATCATTAGAACGTCAAAAGTTGCATCATTGGCATGCAGCTGCCAGAGCCACCCAGCAAAGCAGAGACAAATCAGATCCCTGAGAATTTCCAACTGGTTGTTGTCAGAGACTGAAAATAGTTCTTGCCTCAAGCATTGAAAGTTTCGTTCATGACAAAGAAGCTGCAACCGAATAAGCCTGTCTGAAGACTGGGACTTTTAACCTAAAGTCGAACTGCTGATTAGATAAAGGGAAACCTATTGTTCAATCATCTGACGCTGAGGGAAAGGTATGCATCCACAAAAGGCCAAAGCTGCGCTGAGAATCATCCCCAGCTGAGTTTGGGGTGGGGGAAGAGCACAGCTCACAGAAGCCAGGTTTACACAGACCACCCCAACCGAGGGGGGAGGAGGAGGTTTCAGGTGTGTAGTGTAACCTCCGGTCAGAGGCAGTGAACACCCATCCTCTATTACACAAACCGGCCCGGCTGTGGAACGCCCAACCCCACAGGGCACATCCGCGGGACTTTCCCGTGAGAGAGCTGAGGGGGAGTCATAACCCCCCGAAGTGCTCCCCGGAGGCTTTGCACCCCCGGTGCAGCAGATCCCGAGTCTGCTGTGAGAGACTGCCCGCCTCCCCCAGGGGGACATGCCTGGATATTGCCTTCTTGCTCGACGCCATTGGATTCTATGCTTTTTGGGGGGACCTTCACCACCAAGAAGACCAGCTGGAGAGGATTAACGAATATCATCGGGATCCATGGAGTGGTGGTATTTTCCTTATCCTGTCCCTGTCTCTCTCTTTCTGTCCCCCCCTCCCCCCCCACCTATTTTTCTACTTCTTTCTTTCTCTCTGTCTCTCATATTTACCATCAAATAAAACCCTTACTATTGTCACTGGCATATGGTCTCCCTTGCACCTTAATTCAGGCAGAAGCATTTCTAAGAACCTAAAAACTGGATCGTAACAGTTGTGCAAGGGAAGACTTCTACAAAAGAAGGGCTCTTCAGCTTTGTGTTTCTTCTTGCGGTTATCCTTCCTTGAAGGCTGAGGGCGAAGGGAAAAAGTTGACAGTGGGTAGCTGCTGATGCTGTGTGTCCTGGGAAAGGCACTGGCAGGGGACCTCAGGGTCAGGCAAGGTGCACCTGCCCCAGTCATCCCTGCCATAGGGCACCTGTGGCTCCTGTGGTCTGTGAGGAACAACAGGCTGGGGCTTCACCTGGCTTTGGCTGTGACAGTGCTATGGTTTAACCGCAGCTGGCAACAGAGTCCATGTAGCCACTTGCTCACTCCCTCACTGGCCCTGGTGGGATGGAAGAAGAATCATCAAAAAAAGTAAAATTCATGGGTTGAGATAAGAACAATTTAATTGAAACAATGTAAAATATAATAACAATCCAAATAATAGTGATTAATAATAATCAAGTAACTTTGTGTTACTGGCTTTTTAAAACTTTACTCCTAAGAAACTCCCCATGTTCTCCACTGAATGCCTGTGGCTTAGTGTTTCTGCCCTACGTCCGCCTTATCCACATGCAACATCTTTCACTCCTCATGGTGTTGTCACTGCAGGTGTTTTCAATCTCGTTTTGTTCTCATTTACATAAGTTTGCTGTCATTTCTCCCCTTTAATTGTTGTTAAAGTGCCTCCTCTTACACTACATATGTTGCACCCAGAGATTTTCATCTGACATGGTACTTGCCATTTGCAAAAGCCCTAGGGTAATTTGTAAATGTTAGCTATATTCTGAATCCTTCTGTGAAATCCAGTGTTTGGTGTTGGAGCTTTACCTTTTAATTTTTTAATAAATTCATGTGAACACATAAATGAATACAACACAGGTCGTGAGAGTACACCAGGACTTTAATGAAAAAATAAGTCAAGCTTTCACTAATCAACTTTCTATTTTCCTGGAAGAAATTGTTTCTGTCAATATTTTTGTTATGACAGGGATGAATTGGAGAGGGAGGCAAAGTCTACTCTAAGCAGACGGTTGTCAAAAATTGCACATTGAAATAAAGAATGTAGAAAGAAATAAGAGGAGAGGTTCCTCCATTTTGTTTTTATGTCATGAATAATGAATAAAAGTTACATTATAGAAAAAATGAAAATGGTAAAAACTAAATAAAGCCAGAAATGAAGAAGAAAAAATGCAAAGTTGCTGAAAAGTATTTTGTAGACAAATTTGTGTGGTTACTCTAAGACCTTTAATAGTCAATGTTGATAGGAGTGAAAACAATAGAAACAATTGAAAAAATGAAAACTATACTTGTTGACTGATAATCTCATCTTTGAGATACTGAAAGGAAAATTAATTTTTACAAAAAGAAAATAATGTCCTTGCTTCTGACAAATCAAGTGTGTGTCTTGGATGCAAAGGCAAGCTAAGGTAAAGATAAGTAAACTTATCAGATAAGCTTCTATCAGCCTTGCATCTGATTGTGGGTGAAAATCTAAATGTTCATTCTATCTTTCCTTTCCAGTTAGAGAATTCTTGTTAGTCTACTCCCTGATTCTTGCTGGAAAATCATAGCCTGGAACAGTGTTTTCATACTTAATTAAAGGAGTTTCTAGATAAGAGACATGGACAAACTCTTTGTTTGTAATTAAAAAGTACACAGGTTCAACAGTAAATTGAACTACTGGACAAGGATGTATCTACCAGTCTTTTATAAACAGTGTTTGACTGCTTTTCAATCTTCATCTGTACAAAGATGTATTGTATTTCACCGATCATACGTGGGAGAGCAATTCCTTAATGGAATTTTTTACAGACAGATTAGGAGTATGCAAGTGGCTCTTGGTGTAACTGCAGAATGTGTTTGTGTGTTTAGGTTAGGGGGTTACTTAACCTCACACTGAAGCAGAATTTATTGAACCGACTTACAGAATAAAGAGGGGCTGCAACATGCATCCAGTTATGTGCCTTTGAACTGTGTTAATTTGAGGGTCTTCACTGACTTCGATAATATCTCTCTCTCTATATATATAAAATATATAGTATTATTGTGGGTTTTATACAGTCTATACAAAACACACATAATGTATTGCTACAGTAATGATGATAATTCCAATGTACGAAAACTCTAAAAAAACAGAGGAAAATGAGGGTGTTTTTTTCTTGGGTCATTTATATCCAAATTTCATTTTGAAGAGTAGCATTTCCTCATTCCTTCTGGAAAAAGTGCTTTAAATCCAACGTCTGTTCCCAATTAGTATTTCAATTACTAATGCTTCCTACTTAAAAAGTAGAGAGGCATCACTTTTGTACAGAAAAAAGTATTGCTGTTCTAAACTCAGAGGTTAATTTGAGTGCTGAAAATGTGTACACTACTTTGGCAGTTTAACAGGTACTTTGAGCCCTTGTAAATTGGTTTATACTAGCAAGGATAAAAATTACAAGGGTTACTAATCTTCATGCTGAAATCATTAAGATAATTACCACCAACTGTTTTATTATCCAAGCATATTAAGGGAAATGCAGTTGCCTCTTGGAGCAATGAGTAAAACCTGAGTAGGTATTTACCAGCCTGTGCTTTAAATGATGTGTTGAAAAATACAGACTAAAGCTTGTGCATGTGCCTGACATAACTTTCCCACTGGTAAACTTAAAAAGTATATATATCAAGTGGAATATTCTCTCTGCAAGCAGGTCCATTATTTCTCACAATATAACCACATCAGAACTCCTTTTCTGGTATTTTTTACTAATTATGGTGCTCCTGCTCATTTGGTTTACATCTCTTCCACGCATCAGATAAGGCTATTATGTGCTATTATTTTTTCAAGTCAAAACTCCACACTTTCAAAATCTATTTGTAACACTGTAATTTGAGTCTACTAAAGGAAATGAACAAATCTTGGATGATTCTCTTTTTTAATTAATGCTGCAAGTAGGGTTGTGATTTCCTTCCTTTTGTGTTTAACACTAAAAATATTTCCCATTCTCCCAAAAGGAAAATGCAAGTGCCTCCATGAAGTCTTCTAGGCTGTTGTAAAATTCAGAAAAGGCTCAAAAACTATCCTGAAGGAATGAGTCTGTAGTGCTATACTTTATACCAAATACGTGCCACTACCTTTCCCAGCACAGTTTGACAAAATAGGTTCACAACCACATAGAAATAGTTTCTAGATTCTTTTTACTTTATAACGAATAACAAAAAAAAATTAACCTGAATTTCCCAAAACATATTTTGAAATTTTTTTAAGTACCAAGAAAGCCTTTAGTGAATAAAAGTAGGTATTTGTTTCAGTAATGGGATAAAGTTGTTAATAAGTAATGTTATCTTTCAGTTGTTGTATTCTTCCAATATTTTTATATTAAAAGCCAGGTGGTGATGGGGAAGCTTGTCAGGTAACTTTAGCAATAAAGGCCACAACAACCAGACTAGGCAAAGTAAATATCATGAGGAAATAAATCAGAAAATGAGGCTGAATATGTAACCTGTATATATTTATAAAGTACCTGTTGGGTGTTGGGCCCTTGTAATAAGGGCAAGTATTCTGTGGAGATGCGGATTAGAGGAGGGAGTTAGAGAAGAGTAGTGAAAAAAACAACAATAAAGAAAACTTTAAACTGTTTAGAATAACTGGAAAATGGACGATTTTACTTTTTTGTTCATGTTTTCTGCTTGCAGAGAACTGCTTCCCAAAGCAGAAGGATGTATTGCACAAAATGAAGAGCAAACTTGTTTTTACCGGCCCAGTACGTTTCCTTTCAGGCCCATGCCTCAGATGCTCTTAGCTCCCCACTAGTGAGTCACAAAGATGAAAGGCAAATAATCTGTGGGAAAACAATGAACCAAATAAATACAATAAAAGATATAGTTCCTAGAAGTTTTTGTGGGTTTGGGTGAGTCAAAGCCACACTTGTATACAAGACTCAAATTTCTTCTTTTCCTAGCATGCCCTCAGGTGGCTATCATAGTGATTTCTTCCCAGGGTGGTGTGCTGTTGCTTTACAGCACGTGGGAGAGACCTTTAGATCTGTGGGATTGAATGAGATACGTGCTTCTTTTAATGGGTTGTGGCGAGGTAGAAATACAAAACATATCCCTGTACCTCTCTAACAGCTGAGGCAGTCCAAGTCACTTGCCCACCCATCGGAAAATGAAGGCATCTACCAATACAGTTTTCTTATACTGCAGATGTTTCAATATTATTGTATCATAACCAGACTTTTTAACTTTTTCTTCTCCTTTTCCCCACACATTTCCTCTGTATGTCAGAAGAACTCCTTTTTACAGGAAGCCCCACAATCATATTAAAAGCTCCCTCAGCCCATGAAGCTATCAAACCCAGGATGATTATGCCAAAAAAATCTTCTGTACACACTGTCATACCCTTAACTGGTGTAAATTGACTTAGCCTCATTGACTTTAATGGCACTATATTTGCAGAACACTTATGTCAACTCTGAATCTGAACCACTGTATTAAATCCATTACAATGTGAGAAAACTACCCTGGGACCATATTTACACTTTAAATGTTCCTGTGTAAATACACAGGGAAAATATTTCCAGGAAGCTCCCCATTTAACCATTTAAAGAGGTCCAATTACTCTGTATTTCATTAAAATTACCTTCTCAAAGAATTAATGAGAGGAAAATAAACAACCCTTAGGGATCATGTTTTTGATGGGTCTGCCACAGAATCACAGGAGGTCCCTTGAGGTTCTGCCTCATTGAAAAGATTTTTTTTTTGCCTTAGTGAACAGAGTTCAAGCTTTCAGTCTCACCAAAGGAAAAAACAACCTGATGGTCTTACAGATGTATAATATTATGAAGCTCAAACACACAGTAAAAACAATGACTCCCTGGAGTTTTGCAGAGGAATGGGGAAAACAAAGGTTAGTTTTTTGGATGTGACACCTTTCTTGTTTTTGTTTCAGCTTTTTTCATTGTAAGGGATGCGTACAAGCCTAGTGCATTAGTCTGATGTTGGGAAAGAACATGTAGTTACAGAAATGTCTGACAGATGGGAAGTGCCTGGGGGATCTGAGGTCAGAGGATAACTGATTGCTCATACATTATCTAGTAAAGTAAATAAATAACTGACATTTTAGTGTCTGTAAAATCAACGAAAAGCCCATAACTTGACTGTTTCAGACAATATATGGATTCCCGAACACAACTGTTCAGAGTATTAAATTATTTTTCTACTAGTAAATAAAATATTGAATGTTGCCTAATTTTAACTATTGCATACAAGTTGGAAACGATAAGAAAATACAAGCAGTATAGATTTTTACACAGCAAATAATACATTAAATTTCTGGAAAGAACAATGGTCCTTTTGAATTACATGACAATTTGGAAATATGACAATCTCGAAGTTTCTTATTTCTTACACAATGCCTATGAAGCTCAGGCAAAAGTGTTTCACAGGGAAGCACTCTATCCAAAAGGACAACAAAAGAAAATGTATGCTAGCCTGATGATCATTTCCAATCTTAAAAACAATTAAAATCTGTACTGCAAGTCATACCAAACGTTGCAAGAGTTGGGCTATGACTTGGAGTTGCCAAGAGCAGTTCACGATCACAGGTGAAGAATAAAATCTTGACAGAATGCACTTGAATCAAATTGAAAAGTTAGCTCTTTCTGTGCTTTTCTTTCAGCTTTCTTTGGATTTTCTTCTCCTATGGCCCTCTCTGAACATGGGTGACAAGACCTGTGTGTGCAAGTACTCTACATAACATCTGTAAGTGGAAGAAAAGAGAAGGGGGTGGGTTTCACACCAGCCCTTGAGCAGTGCTTTGTCACCCTTGTCAAAGGATGTCAAAAGATGGTACGGGACGTAGTTCCCATTTGGTAGCAAAAGAAGAAAAATCTGAGCTTGCTGCATATGAAAAAATAGCTGCTGCCCTCTTTCTATTTGCAGGCCCAGCCTTTCCTTCAAAAGCTCCTTGCTAGATCTTTCTTTAGTCACGCTAGCACCATTTATTAAATGAGGGGTTGGTGATGCATGGTAAAGTTCTAATATCCTGTTATGGGTTTTATTTTTTCCCACCTAACAACTGATAACCCCCATATGTGGATTTGAGGGAATAACTCAATATTTCAGTCAGAATCCTATCTGGGTTTGCATGCACGGGAAGGACATAACCTTACAGCAACCTGTGAGTTTATACTGATAGTCCATCTTACACTGAGAAGTGTACTGCTGAATATGTTAGTGTCCTCACAACACCACAGAGTAACTAGCATTGTTTGCTTGCTGAAGACCAGTGTCAGAAATCTGTGGCTGGTTTTAGCTCACATCTTCTAGGAGTCACAGTGCTGAGACAGTGCAATAGCCTGTGTACAACATGAAATATATTCTCTGCTTTCCTCTCATGTCCAAAAATATTTTGCCCTGGAAACTCCTGCTGGAGTGACTCATCTGGTATCAGAGAATACAAGAGTGATTCTGTTGCGATGCCCGGGGGTTTTTTTCTTAAGTGTGTGTCATATGATTTTTGTCCTTGAAATTTGTGGAAAGATTGCTGACCCAGTTCACATCATGCTGGTGTCTAAGTACCCTGTTGTCCATGACTCAGAAGCTGACTTTTCACTGAAGACAAGCCACTAGTAACCCCAGGTTATAATTATTTATGTAATTCTAGTGGCTCATGGGAAAACTGTGTGAATAACAATTTAAATATGTTGTCGAAAAGTTTCTTCATATAAATACAATACTATTGCAGGCTAAATAGCTAGGTAGTGGCATACCAGAATTTATGAAGAAGTTATTCTGCTCCATTTGAAAGCATGGAGCTTTCTCACGCAGCACTTACCACAGACAACTTTAAGGAAAAAGAGTAAAATTTTCATATTCTTCTCCGTTATAATTCCACCTGTCCATTTCAAAGGAAATATAGGCTTTATGCATGCTGTCAAAAGATTTAGCCTGAAAATCTCCAGGCTAAGTATTGAGCTGAAGAATTTTTAAGATATGTTCAACTGCATGTGTAATTATTACTGTACAGTTATAATTCTAGAAAATACAGTGAAAAAAATCATACTAATTCCAGATGTAAAAAGTCATCAAGAGAGTAGTTCTATCAATGTCAGTGTGACTTTTCATGTAAAAATGTAAAATTAGGTCTTCAGTCTTTCTTGCCCTTTTTCAGAAGTACATTCAACAAGTTGTTGAAGAACATTCTGGAAAAATAAAATATATTTCAGGGCTAAAATTCAGTGTGAATTGTGTTTCAAGGTGTCTTGCATATATTTTAACAGATGGGTGTGACAACATTGTTAACATGTAGGCTGTAAAATTAAAAATTGGGAGGGGAAAAAAGAAGGGATTTTAACTTTTGACAATTTGTGGTTAATACTATAAGTTACCAAAACATGAGAGCTTTATACTGCCTGTTTCACAAAACAAGCAATTTTTAAAATAATTCTGGAAAATAAGCACACAAATTTAAAGGTTGATTTAAATATAAAGGTTGATATCTCATCAGCAACAAAATACTTCAGCTTTGTTAAATGTATTACAATGAGAAAATGACACTTTACCCATATTATTTTTTTAAATCCATTAACTCAGCACAAGTTTCTTAAATGATGAAATGATATCTGGGATTTTAACCTATTTGTTTTCTGGACATTATAGTGTACCTTTAATTGTCAAGAATAAGAAGGAAGAGTGAAAGCTGCAGATAATCTAGCTAATTCTGAGCAAATTCCAGCCTGAAGCTGGGATTGTCTTTCAAAGAGGGGGTAGGAACAACAATTAAATGCTGCTTTTACCTTACTAGGCTGATTAGAAGTAATTTGAGTACCTCAAGTGATGTAAAGTTTTAAATCTATTGATTAAATTTGCATCTCTTAGTTTTGAAATGATCATTCATGTGGAGTGTAGCCTAAACTGCAGAATCTTTTTACTACTCAAGTGTTGATTTTTAATATGTCAAATGTACTAATTAAAATGGATATTTTGTAGATTGAATATTTAATATTAATATTTGCTTGCATTTTAACCACTGACATCAATGATATTTTGCAGAATTTTATGGGTCATCACATGTTACTCCAATGGACAAAGAAAAAAATCAAGCAGAAGTAGCTGCCTTCAGTACAGAAGAAGACTGTGGAACATAACAGAAATGCAGAAAAGCTCCAGTTTTAGTTGGATGCAATTGTTCTGGCACTGCATGGTATTGACTGCATCCAGTCTTTTTTAGGTCATTCCATAGTAGAGAGCTGTGAATAAATGGGTTGAATAATTGATTTCAGGCATTATGTCCCTTAGAGTTGCAGTCTGACAGAGTTGTGTTATGTGTTTACCACTTTTTGAACTGGCTTCTTGTTCAGCAGCACCTGTTTGGAGATTCTTCCTGGCAATTTTGGACACTTTCCTCTTAGAGATATATCCTACATCAGTTAATCTTGGAGACTTAGACTAGTATTCCTCAGAACAAAGATAGCATGGTAAAATTTGAGTTCCATTTGACTTTCTTCACAGACCTTTCATGTTTTGAGGTTTGCCTTTTGAAATACAATTTCACCTCTTCTTGGAACCAGAGAATTGAAGACTATGCTTATTTTTTTCAGCTAACAGAACACATTTCAAATTATTTAATATTGAATAAAATGTTATTGTCCTCATCTGAAGAAATAAGACAGTACAACTATCCCAGATTTACCGGCAATCAAATGTACTTAACTGCCATTTGAACCCAGGTCTCTTCCAATAGTGAGTCCAATCTACGGAGGAGAAGAGGCTCTCAGAGAAGTGTGTCTAAATGTGTACAGTAAGTTCTTCGAGTATAACTTTCTTTTCTAGTCCTTTATCCTTATCATAACTATATTTTCTAGTTCTTTATCCTGATGCTCAGTGCAGAAACAATAGACCCTTGAAATCTATTATATGGCTGTAGCATGTTCCCTATAGACAAGGACAATTTAAATGAATAAAATATAAATGAAAGCTATATTGAATGAAAAATTAAGAAACCTGTTGCTCGCCATTACACAAGGACTTACGAAGAATAGGATCTATAAAAAGGCATAGATCATTTAATGAAAATGAGAGTGGACATTGGCAGTGTTCATTCTTTGCTAATATCAGCCAAAGAATCATACTGCTATTGAAAGATTTCTATGGTGGACAGAGAATAAAGACATAAGGGGATACTGTATTAGTGAACAAGGAATAATGTTATAAGGAAACACATAGCAATTCACGGAGAGAACAGGTAAACAGTAGAGCTTATTAGAAAATTAAATATGTTCTTTGCCTCACTGTCCTCTGAGCTGGTTGGTGATTTGGTGGCAGTGAATTAGATGTCCTAATTTAGTGTAAGATGAATTAAGGTTACTGTAAAGGGCATTCAGCCAAGTAGCTTGAATGTTCATGCCTACATTGCACAGTTCAATACTTGGCAGACGGAATTATCTCCTGTAATTCAAACTAATTGAGCAGAGATCCAAGATCACCACTTTTGGGAGAGCTCTGAAATATGGAAAAGAGGAAAGGCTGAGCTTCTGCTGCCTCTTCGCAAAGGCCTCAGAGCACACTTACCTGAGCGGTGGACGGGCATGTCCTGGGTGTACTGTCCTTTTTAGGGAGATCTTGTAGCGATGTCAGCAATGGGAAGACACGGATGGTGTTGTACTATGGAATACAGAGGACTCAAAGTGAGTTAGCCAAGATTATTCCAAGAGGGTTGTCGTGTTGCTTGGCCTTGGATCCAGTGGGGAGTCAGATGAGGGCTGAGATTTGCCTTTGTCTCTTTGCAAACTTGGACTTTGTAAAATTATATAAGCAAATGGTGAACATGGACATATTGCTCTAAAGCCCTGCTTCTATCATTGTACATCCTTAAACTGAGTTGCTGTGGTCTCAGGTGGGCTTCACTATGCATTTATGTTCTGTTTAAATGTATTTTATATTCAAACAAATGGCAATGTAAGTTTTATTGCTACCAGAAAGCACAAACAGGAGATTTCTACCTAAAGGAGATTCCAACTTCCTTAATATTTAGCCTAAAATGATTCTTCTTTAATGAAAGGGTTTGGTTGAAGGCTTTGAGTACATATAAGTGGTACATTTCTCCCAATCATAACATTCATTATTTTCAATCTGTAATATGCATATTTCATTTAAAAAATACATAAAAATGCTCAAAATCCTTGATTACTCAGGAATTATGTGCAATGAATTTATGAGATAATGTTTTCAGGCTTGTCAATAAAGCCTAAACCCCCGCTGTGCTGAAGCTTATGTCATGTGCTGCACACACATTTCTAGCACGATATTATGACCTGGCTTTACCTTCCTGCATTTAACTCTTATCAAATGAGTCATTTATCCTATACTAAAAGCACCAAAGGAGCAAAAAGCCGCAATTGATAATATCATAATAAAACAGAGCTGCAGGAATTATTTAGATTGTTATTTAGAGCAAATAACGATCTGCAAGTACTAGAAGAGTCACGTGGAGCACAGGTCTGACTGCTGACTTGGGAGTAGCATTTGGTTAAATGGATGCTCTTCCAGTTATGTGGTTAGAGGAAAACATTTTTCAGTACCTCTCAAACACTTTTTCTAATTTTTGGTAGAAAACAAAACCCAGTGCATGTCTGCTGAGCAGAAAATTTAAGCAGCTGAACATATACCCCAAAATTGAATTGTAGGTGATTAGCAGATAGAACCTGGCAACAGAATCACTGATGTGAAAGGGGAAATGTTTTCCAAGAAAGCAATATATTTAGGACGGGGAAGGCATTTAGTAGACACGGTAAGGATTCTTTCATTTAAACCCCACTATATGTTTGCACATTTCAGCTGGTATACCTAATTTGTGATCAACATTTCACCTACTCTATGGAAACAGCTTTGGCAGTTCCAACTCTCCCCAGTCTTATGACCTCATCAGACCTCAGGGATTCAGAGGTCTCTCACGTTTTGTATGCTGATAATTTTGCAGGGGAAGTAAAGCAGTAAAAGAAACAAGCTTCAAGTTACTTTAAAATACACCCAGAGTAGTGTCTTATATCAGCAATTTTTATATCCAGTCCTTATTTTAAAATTGCAAATAAATATGCCTTATATACTAGAGACTTAAAAGTGATTGTAGATGAAGTTTTGGGTCTCCCTTGATGTACAACTCTCATTTTGATAACAAAAGGTATTATCCCTTTAATTTTCTGTATCTCTTACTACTGTATCTTATAGTCTCTCTTTAAAAATCTGTGTTTGCAGTCTCTTCTCTGTTTTCGTTTCTTTCAATCACACACAAATATTAGTGTTACCTCAATGAAGGCAAGTCTTCGATAATTCTGTCTGATAAAGATTTCCTCTTCTCATTAGGCTGCTTCTAAATTCTAACAAACAAGAAATACAGTTATTTAGCTGTTTACCAGGCCCAAATGTGTTTCAGTGCTTAAGCAAACACAGTTGGGAGCATGATAACTGTAATGGAGGAAAAAAACAACTCTGATATAAGTGAAGCTGTGTTTCTTCCACTCACCTTAAATTACTACATACGAGTTAGTTACACTTACAAAATCATTTTTTTAACAGCCAAATACAAAATCCCACTTGTAGTCATGACTTTTATAAATTTTATAAATAAATATTTTTATTTAAAAATACAAGCTTTTTTAAATTTTCCATTGTTTTAACAGTTTTCTGTTCAGACACCAAGTAAATGGTCTAATTTCTTAGAGTAGCTGTTTATATAGACTTAAATCTAAGCTTAGGCTGTCTAAATACCTGCAGCAAAATCTTGTTCTTCTAGTTTCAAACAATTTTATGCTGCAGACTTTAGTGGAAAGGGTGGCTATATTAAACGGATTTAAGAAAATGCACAATATGCTTTGAAATGCTTTATACCATTGCTGAGAATTTGATGATTTTTCAGACTATTTGCACAGATTCTGGAATGGGGACTTGAGGTGGATCGACATTAAAAACTCACTATGAACAACAGAGTTGGAAAGCTACCTGAAACAGGAATTATTCTGTAAACTAAGGTGGCTGTCCTTCTCATCCCACCAAGAATAGATAAGTGTGAATCCATTTGTATTCTAAAAATGCAGAAATTAAGGTGTTGCAGGAACACTGTAGGAAGGAGGCATGTAGTAAGCAAGTAAAAGAATCAGAGTAATTGAATGTAGCTTGAAAAAATGTAGAGAATGACGAGTTGGAGATCTTTTATAAAACAATGCACACAAACTAGGTGGGAAGCAGCAGATGCCTAGAAAGAAGTGATATTATAGTAGATAGTGGAAAAGCACATGTGCATATAATATTTGTTTTCCTTTCAAAGCTGCCCTTTTATTCTTTCCCTGGTTTGTATTAAAACCTGAAGCATGTGAATAATGCAAATAAGAAAATGTTGCACTGTAATGTTGATTCAGTAACACTTTATATGCTCATTAGCTGTGTACGTTAAAATGAACTCTCTTACGTGTGACAGCCACAGGAATGGCAAATGAGTACATTATGATAAATGCTGTTATGATGAATACCAAATGAATTTCTAGTGACTGCACATTTCCCATTTCCCCATTGATTCCATGGCATGCAAAGTTTTGATTCTTTTTAAAAATAGGATTTGAAGAAGTGATGTGGGAGGCTTATTGTATCGTAACATGAAACATGCTTAGCTGGAGCTAAGTTATTCTCTGAGGCTTCATGAATTTTGTTAACTTTTTAAAACAAGCAACAGGTAAAGAAACTATTTTCCTAGAAACTGAAAGCAAATGAAGGATTATTCACTTGCACCCCTTGTAAGATTCACTCGACAGAAGTCCATGGATGCTAATCAGCCATCATAAGGAAAAGGAAATGGGGATAACTGCTAAAGCAATAAGTCATTTTTCATTTTGCAAACCATGGCTCTGGAATGATGGGAAAATAGAAGTAAAAAATTTTATTGTTGTCATGCTTGGATTAAATGTTGCTTGAATAAACAAAATGTTCACACTTTAAACACAAGCTTTGTTTTTTATTCAAGTAAGCAATGCTTCCACCAGGTTTCTTAGCCTCCAGGTACTATTTATTTGCAGGGAGCAGTTGTCATTAATGTTACCTTGCACGCACAGTAATTTGTTTTATAAATGGCCCTACAGAAATGAATGGGCCTACTCTGAGAACTGCTTACCGATGACTGAAGAGTTCAGCAGCCATGTCTCAGATGAAACACCATCCTATCTCACAGAAACCCCTTGGTGCAAAGGGTAAAGCTTCTTCCTAGACTGCAGACATTTTTATATAGAGCTAAAACCACATCTTCTGTGCTTCTGGAGGACAGAAAGGGCCTGGAGAATAAAGGTTAACACATGGACACACTCATGTAAAGTTATTTTACTGTGCTTTCTGAGCTACACTTAATGTCCTGTGAGCCACAAGCCTGTGGACTAGTTGATCTCTTCTGACACAGGTTGTATGAACTTCAAGAAAAAGAACACAGATTTGCTCCTGAGTTCAGTAACACCAATCTGTCACTCCTTCTCTTTTATTTGGCTTGCAATTAAATCTCTAAATTGGTATAAAAGGTTATAGGGTTGTTCTGTTTACATTTAACACAGGTTTATAAAAACAAAATGATATGAGCAAGAGTAAGCAGGTTGCTAGCTAGGTATTCCATGAGAATGCTGTAAATTAGGAAGACAGTCATGTTCCATAAATAACTGACTGACTGCAGAGAACAAGAATGCCACTCCTCATGGCAGCAGCTGAAATGTGTGGTGATAATGAGAGAGGAAACAACTACTGGGGTTCTCAGGCAAAAGAAATGAAAGGTCAGACCTGGACAATCCTGTGCATTCCGCTTTCCTTCCCTTCCCCCTGCAGACTGCTCAGGGGTTGTCCTGCAGTACAAAACACTAAGGTGGGTGGGGATGAAGGCAATTTTTGCCCCTGTTTCCTTCGACACTGGGTGAATTTTAACTGCAAATGGAAGAAAGCACTTTATGTTTCAGATGATGAGGCTTTCAAAGTGCAACATTTCTCTGTTTTTGCCCTCACTTCTCTTGATATGCTGCCTGAATTGCACCTCCACCATGGTATTACTTTGATAGTTTTTCTGCTTTTCTCATTCCCCCTAACATATTAAACTCTCTCTGAGAGTTTTTCCATCATCCAAAATACTAATTTTGTGATGTTTTCTTCCCATGGCCAATGAAAGCTGTGAAAGGCCTCATATCAGGTTATTTTCTCAAAAAATGAGGGACCTAGGGTGCTCCAAATAAAGTTGAAAATTATCCAAGCAGGAATGTTCATGACAGACGGGTTCAAGTGAGTCTGGAATTCAATGAGTAGGTCCAGATTAGGAGGTACTTGATGGCTGGACTTGGAGGTCTTTTCCGTCCTTTCTGAGTCTTGCCATCCTGCTTACATAAGAGAAAATCAGTCTCATTTTAACTCCCTACAACAAATATCTAGTTCCATCATGTAATGCAGATTGAGTCTTTTACATTTAGCACAAAAGGAATTAGTCTGAGGAAGCTGCAGTCTGAACAGCAAGACAGAGAGAGAGACAAGAAGACCTTACAGAACTGTTTCAAAAAGGGGAGGACTCGAGGTGCAAACACCTGCGCAAGGTCACCAAAGCTGTCTGCTGCTGAGCCTGACCTTGCCCTTCCCTGACCTTGTCCAGGGTCTTATGCCTAAAATCACCTCTGTTTTCTTATGACAAGCCCAGGCATTTTTCTAACACAGTTAAATTTAATCTCTGCTCTACACTGGGGTGTTTTGGGACTCTGCAGTTATGGGTGAGCCCCAGGGTATGTGAAAGGTGCATACCCTGTGTGTATTTGGAAAGAGCAACATTTATTTATACACATGCCGGCAAGTACTTGTAAACTTCCCCTGCAGAGTTATTTTTGTCTGCTAGCACAAATTTGTCAGCTGCAGAGGGGTATTTTGGTGAGCTGAGAGGAGGATGCTTTTTGAGGACGGAGCAACACAGGCACCGACCAGAGGGCTTCCCACTCTGAGGGATTCTAGGGACAAGCGACTGCCCAGCATCAGCAGGGCTCCTCCCTCAGGGCTGGGTTTGGGGCTGCTGCTCATCAAATGCTAGCAGTGCAGCCCAAGAGAAGCACAGAAATTCAAAGACTGGTGTTTTACTTTCTGTTGTAGTTTTGTTTTCATCAAGGGATGCAGTGATTAAAGGATCAGCCGAGCTACCCTGAAGTTTTGAGATTTTTGTACTGTAGTCACTTCCCCAGACAGTATGGCCATGCCAGTACAGGGCATATAAACACTTAATTAATTCTGTTAGGGTTGCCTTCCACTTTTCTTCTATGCCATGTGCTCTTAGTGTGCTCTTTAACTTTGTAATGTTATTTAAAATACCATTGGCTTGAACGTCTTGTTAGGTCTCCATTAATAGTATCCATCTCATAGTTCAGGTTTTTTCTCTTAAAAGGTGAAGGTGTTCACTCTGTCGTGATCTTTTATGTCTCCAGGCAAAGAAAAAGAGATCTAAGTAAGCCAGCCAGACAAAGCTGGGATATCCTTTGTTGCATCTAATGGTACTATAGGTTTGCTATTTTTTTTCCAAGAAATAAGTAGCCAGCTCTGCTATCATGATTTGCAGTATTGATTCAGATATTAGCAACCCTGTTAGTCTCTAAATTTCATGCTATCATTTTTCTGTTAGTTTACATAGAAAGAACTTAATGTTCACACTTTCACTATGTCATATAGAAATTATGAGAAAGATTTTAACTTAGAATGTATAATAATATCCACTTAAACTTATTACTTCTTGTAAACCAATGTCTGTGAAAGCTTCTCTTCCAAGATGGTATTTTTCAACATTTCCCCTTGTGTATCAATAATTTCTTGGTTAAATGTGTTAGAGAACATATAAGCTGCTTTCGAGAAAGTTGTGTCCCTATTTGCAAAATGAAGACCTTTTGCCTCTCAAAAGTGTGAGGAGGAGGAGGTCACCCTATTCTTTAAGCTCAGGAGTTATCACAGCTTTATGTGCAGGTCATGAGCAAGCTCTGAGGAGCAAATAAGAACCCATTTTGTGCAGACAAGGGGCAAGAGATGGATAAAGATGAAGAACGAGCAGAAGCATAATTTGCCAGCACATCTGATGGCACAATGACACTGACGTTTCTTGGCTCATACATCACCCCAGGTGGAGCTGTATGTCACTTCATTTCCACCCAGCACAAGGGAGAGTCTGTGAGGAATATTATGATTTTTAAGTCACTATCTCTCTGCCAAGTTTCTCTGGGGGCAATGCAATTACCTGCTTTTCTGCCTCTGGGCTTGATTTCAAACTGGCCCTCCTGCATCCAGCTAGAGAGGTGATCAGTTAAGGAATACAGTGTTGCACCATCAGATAAGTTAGCCCTGTATCTTGCCTGTCCTGTGGTGCTGTATCCGCTTCACCTCTGCTGGAGTGGAAACTGTGAGCCCCTGTGACCAACATTACCTTGCTCAAATTTCTGTGATGCAGACGGGGGAGGTTTAAATTGCATATTCAGGAAGATTTCTTCAGTGAAAGAGTGGTCAAACATTGAAACAGGTTGACATTTCAAGTGGTGAAATCACCATCCCTGGAAGCGTTGAAATAATGTGTAGATGTGCTGCTTAGGGACATGGCCTAGTGGTGGTACTGCTAGGTCAAGGGTTGGCCTCGATGACCTCTGAGATCTTTTCCAACCCTAATGATACTATGAGATACCTAGTGCCTCCTACAAGGTGTAAATTGAGATTTTTCCCTCTGTATCACAAGTGTGCACATCAAGTCTGTTCTTTCCGAACGTGGCAGACAAAAGTCTTGTCTACATACTGCATGCAAAGCTGCTGACAACTAGGAAGGGCAGGCTGAATTTCAGATACTTTCTGAACATCTTAAGTGTTCCTTAGGGGTCTGACCTTGTATTCCTTTCTCCCATAAATCTTTTGGTTTGTTTCCTCCCAATGGACCCATGTGGAACTATATCCAGGGACATCACACATGACTAAGAGCTGCAGGCTGTATTTTTTTGTGCCACAATGTGATGTTACCAGTAGCCCACATCAACACGTATAAGAAATGGAAAATTCTGATTTATATTGAACATTGAATTTTCACAGTAAGTCAACAAATCTAAGTAACGTCAGATCTCAATTACTTGCACTCTTGTTGATGCTATCCAGAACATGCTTTTTTTTGCCTTGTAAACATCCAAAAGGCATTCAGTTTCCAGCAACCTGAGATTTTATTATGACATAATGGCTTAGTTTTGTAACAAGATGAAATATTGACTGTCATGGAATTGACTGTCAAACTGAACTTTGTGGGGTTTGGGTTTTTTTCCAAATTAAAGCTGTCTTCCCATTTTCAGCTCTGCATACAATACCTGTGTTCTAAGAAATACATAGTTTGAAAAGTTTGTGTACTGTGACAAGAAAAAGACTGTTCCCATTTACTGCGATTAAATTTAGGACTAAAATGCCACAAGCGCAAGGCCCATGGGACAGGTGGCTTATCTGTAATATCAGGTATTTCTTCTACATTTGATGTCTGGACACAGAAAAAAAGTAGAATGAAGTTTAGTTTTAAAATAATCTAAACATATTACAACAGACAACAGCATTGATTATGTGATTCATTTTGCTGCAAATCTCTAATGTTAGTAAATAGACCCTGTTAAATGTCTGAAGAATGCAGTCACATGGGTAGCTCTTGGTATTAATCATGGACAGTTCTCTAGCACTATACCATAATTTTCCAAAGCAGGTTTCTTGAGCAGATAAAATAAACAAAAAAGGGATGCAGAAACATACGGTGATCGTCTCAAAAACCCACACTTAACAATCACCAGACGAAAGACATTTTTAGAGAAGAGAATACTGAAAAGCAGTGGTTTATTGCACATCATACGCTTGAGCCATCTCAGCTTTTTCACAGTAGGCAATCTGATCTAGAGCATATGGTAAGTTCACATGCAAAAGCACGATAGACTTAAAATGGCAGCTCCTAATTAGCGCCTTATTAGTGTTCAGGTTCTGGCAGTGTTAGCAACAGCATGAAATATATGGCCTTGATTTTTGCATTTTGAATGGAATTACATCAGTTTAAACACATTTTGCTATACTGGGATTGATTTTAATGACAGCAGAGGATAGCACAGATCTTTGACAATGCTAAATTATGTTATGCTTTTGAAATCCTTGAATTTTTAGGCTACTGGACACTAAACCAAAAATCTGTGTTAATATACTACAGACGTTCCACAGGCTGCACTTGCTTTTTCCACATGCAATTTTCAGAAAGAATATCTCAAATTGCCAGAAGTTTGCCAAAGATAATTGCAGCACTGCTGTTAAGAGTCCTCTGTAAGCAATTTGTATTTAGTTTACACAGAGTAACAGTTAGTGAGTAAAACAGGAAAATGGCTTCTAGTTAGATGCTTGAAGTATTATTTTTAATATTGACTTTATCAAAACAAACATTAAGTTACTTATGATTTAGGCCTGTCACATGTACCTCACAGATTAAGAATTGTAGAAGGAGAAAAAGCTATTACCTTGCAGAAAATGCCCTGAAAGGTACTAGGAAGGTAGTATTGCTAAGAATCAAAAATACTTGGTTTGCCTGAATACTTTACCTGCTAGGCATCTCTAGACTGCTCATCTAAGCTATTTCACAAGGCATATTCTAGCTTTCCACTTGACATTTAAATAAAATATAAGAAAATCACTGTTGACAAAATTGTTGTAACCAATAGTGGTGAGAGATCAGTCTTTCCAGCAGCAGGTAACAAGAACCTAAGTTTTGTTATGTAGCAACCATATTGGAAGACTAGTTCTACCAGAAAGCAGAAAATTATGTTCTTGCAAAGTGAAATCATTACACACAGACTTAGAACACACTGTCTCTTTTGGGGAATTGCCTGCCTATTTAAACCTAACCCCCCAAATATTTAGCAGTCTTGCTTAGCCAGAATGTCCGCAGTTACTCAGGGTGGCATTGGGTTGGGCTGGATTTCCACCAAACAGTGGCCAGAGGGAAAGTCATTAGCTGCAAACCTTGCATATGACTCTAGGAAACAAAGAATGAGGTAAAGCACCAGGGCTACCTGAAAAGCAAGCCCACCTGATTGTTATTGGCACTTCTGCTGGTTACTGGTTGATCTGCATGAAGCACAGAAGCTGATGGGATGAGACAGAGGAAAGAATTTGCAAGTAAAGGCCACCAGAAGTTGTAAGTGATCTTTGACTGATTGAGTAACAGCTGTATCCATAGATTTGCATGTGGCAAAATATGTTGATGGAGTGAAAAAATGCCAAACAAGTGTAGAATCAGTTCTTTTTTTAGTAGCAATGTGAGGTCTGGTGTACTCAGGAATGAGCTCTGTAGCTCTGGGCAAATTAACTGAATTTTCAGAAACACATAACATGAGGAAAGGTACATATTCAAATCAGTGCTAATAGTCTCTCTAAATTGTTTAGTGCCTGGAACAGAGTGAAAACAAAACTGAAAAAAACTCACCTGGAATAAATTAGGTGTCTGGCTATTGTATTTTTTCTTCTGTGGTCGAATTCACGTGAACAAATGCTACCTGCTTTTTGTTTTGTTGTGTTTGTTTTTCTTTTTTGTTTTTGTTTTTTTAACTTGAGGGAAAATATTGTCTGATATTGGCAAATTTTGTTTAATTCCATAGGTGGCTATAGTCATGTAATATCCCTTAAGTTCCTTAAATGAATAAACTTAGGGAATATGAGCACTTCTAGCACAATCTATTGCCTAAAATGGCAGCTCGAGTAAGCAAAGAGAGTGTTATAGAGATGAACTGATTAAAAAAAAAAGGCTTAGAAAAAGATTCTTATTTCATTTAGAGGTTTGAATATTCAAGAAAAATGAACACAGAGGCTGCATGTTTTTTTCATTAGTTTCACTAGAAAGTAGTGTGCCTAAGCAAATTATTTAAAGTTGTTTAGAGAATTAAATATGATTGCAGGAGGATAATTTTAGTGTCTAATCTCACAGTCATGCCAAGCTAATTTTATTCTCCCTTTTCCCTTTTTAACTCAATGCAGTTATATAAAGCTAAGATAACTTGCTTTCCCTCTTTATAAATATATATATATACATGGAGATTGATGTATATATATATGTATATAGTGTGTATATATTTTTGTACAAATATTGATAAAGATATACACCATCATCTGTAAGACTAAAATGCAGAAAAATATCTAAAGTATACACATTGACTGGGGGAGAGGATACAAAAATATATGTCAGATTAAACTGTACATTTGTGTCTTTTGTATGCTGCATATTTGGTAATACCTCTAACTTTCCACCAGTGCGTTTTACCATATTTAGGGAGTAAACCAAAAGAAATCAGTTATGTGTTCTGACTCAGATCATCATAAAATATACTTTGATATGTCTCCATTTGAGTAACTTACATTTTATTACTTGTGCTATGACAGAAGCTAAAGTGTGCTTTGTTCTAAATTCCAAGGCCCAATAATGGTAAATATTGCCTCTATGTGGTATGGAAGAAGTGAGGATAACCTATGCCCTGTGAGTAGGAAAGAAATGAACTGTAATTTCTTTTAATGGGCATTCCCAATTTTCAGACCCCAGCAATTATCAGACATGTGATCTGAAAAGAAGAAAAATATAGAAATAAAAGGATTTCTTAAAAATTATTTTAATATATTTTTTTTTTCAGGTAACAGTAGGTGAAAATAAAAATAATTGCTCTTCTCTCTGGGAGACTTACCTGAGGTTTTTTATAATTTTTAGTGTTCTTCCACTCCCCCCAAAATAAGAATCATCACTTCTGGTATTGTCACTAGAAGGTAATAGTACAGGAACCATAAAGACAAAAATATGTCTGAGGACCTAGTCATTAAATGATCATTATTTTCTTGATAAATAGGGGGACTTTGAGTGCAAGCTGCAGGATAAGAGTACACAACACCTAAGTAGGCTGTACAAAGGAAGAAGCTACCAACAGAAAACCTCATTGCACAGCACAGACCCCACATTTTGATATTTCTTTCCAATGAACTTGTAGAAAAAGTTTTATTATTTAGTCATCTCTGTCAGAAACCATTGCTACCATAAGGAGGAAATTGTTTGATTAGATTTTGTAAGAACAAGGTAGTATTGCAGCTTTACTGCTACTAGTGATATCCTGCTATTTGCTTAATACTTTTTTATATAGATAAAACTTTTTCTGTGTGTTATCAAGAGTTGTTATTCTCAGAAAGTGAATATAGAGCCTCATGGGCATTTAGCCTTGAAGACTGGCTGCTCTATAGCATTTAGTCAGAATGGCAACAAAACTGTATTTGGGGCTGCACTTGCAGTATCTACAGGCACAGCAAAACAAGGACAAACCAAGGTGTGGTCAAGTACAACTTCACCCTCTGCTCTGGATTTTTCTTTCTGTTGTTGAATGAAGTCAAGTACAGAGGCTTTTTTGAAGGTTTTGTTTAGATTGAGAACATTTAGATGTAATGGTTAACTTAATCATCCCTTTGCACAACCAAGGTCTTTGCTGTTTATTTATACCCGCAGTCGGTGCGTGTGCGTGTACTCGGGTGAGTGTGGGCTCACCAGCCTGTACAACCACGGAAAACAAGGACTGAGAGACCACAGCCATCTGCAGTACAGTGTCTTAACAGGGTACAACCTGCAAGTGCCTCCCAGCAGCTTGTGATGCCCTCTCCTGTTTTTCACATGCTGTGTTTCCTGGGCTGTCTCCCTGTGGAGCTGCATGACTGATGAGGGCATAGCTGTGGGGTAGGAGGGACAAGACTTACTCTTCCAGTGACAGTGGGCTTAAAATCATCTTGGGATAGCAGCCTGAAAATCACAGGAGAGGCCTTTCATCCTTTCTTTGATTAGAGGTTTGGCTTGCATAGACCCAGCTATAATGTTTTTATAATATGAAGAGACAGCATTGAGGATTTTTTTTCTAAAGTTGATGCTATTGGGGATGGAGAATTCAGTTTCAGTGTGCAGATGATGTCCTTAAACTGTTCCTGTGATGTCCTTGAAGAGTTTGTAGAGGAGGTTAAACTTAATTAAATGTAAAGAATTAGATGAGAAATATGTGAAGAATCTGCTGAATTACTTTTCTACCTGAAAAACTATGTTTTCTTCTAAAATGACTCTTTATGTTTGGTACATACACATCTTAGCAGTAGACTAGGTAAAGTAAAAGAATTCTGTCTGCTCCTGGAACAAGCCATCAGTATAAGGAAAAGAGTAGCAGTCCTCAGCACATGAGGAAAATAAGAAAACAAACAGGCTGTAGTGATGGGTGATTTCAATTTCCCAGTATGAACTGGGAAAACTGAAAAGCATGGCACAATGAAAAATAAAATTATAGAAGAAATAAAGAGTTATTGACCTGTGGTGTCAGAGTACTAATAGGACTTGTCCTTTCCAATCTCAGCAAAAATGTGCAGTTAGTAGATTAGAAACAGCAAAGCCACTTGGTTCAAGTGACCCCATGATTAAATTCAATATAACTTAGAACACTAAGCCAAATAGATCAAAACCACAATATGAACTCTCAAAGGTGTACTTTAAAGGTATGTGGAAAAAAATTTGAAAAATGGAGAAAAGAAACAATAATGGAAGGTGTTTCTAGTGATGAATTAGGTTTTTTTCTAACATTGCCAAGTTGCAGATTTCTTGGGGGAAGGAAGATATGAATGTGGGGAATTAATCCTTATGATTTGACCATTGTACTTTCTGTTAACTCTATATTTAATAAATGTGTTCTATTACTGAATCCCTGCTAAAATTATTGTGCGAGATCCATAGCCACAGCCTTGCCTGAGAGAGTGGCGACAACTATCACTGTCTATTTATAGCCATTTGCTAATCACAGGAGGGTTGCTTGGGTTGTGGCTATTCTTCCTTTAAGTGATTTAACCTCAGTCCCTGACTACAGCAGGGAAAGCCTTTGTTAAAGTGTATATTTTATTGTTCTGGTATTGCAGAAAAAGATAAACATAGGAATCACACTGGAGAGCTCCTAGACGTGCACTGATCATGGTGATGCAAATGTGGTATTAATGTATTGGTGCTATGTCTCTTCTAAAATATCAGTGTAGACACTTGAGCCATCTTTGGTTAGATTCTAAACTTAGTACACCTCCTTTTTCTGTGTGATTTAAAAAGTGCAAACTGAAAATGGGAAGGAAAGGACAAGTGCCTCTTTTTCAAAGAATATATCGTGAATGGTCAAAATACTGAGATGTGACCAGAGCAAGGTATTATAGACAAACCTTGGAAGCTGATTTATGCAGATTCTGGTAGACCCTTTCCTTGTATTTCAAAGAAAGAGATGAAAAAAACCCACCTCATTGCTATGAGGTTTGGTGCCTAGAGCTGTAGTTTTGTGCCCTTTGTTGGACTGACCACATTTGTGGTTGTTGAAGCTTCCGTCTGCTCCTCTAGACACACTGATAATTCATTTAATCTTGACAGTATTATCTTTGAGCAGTACACAAATTAGTCCACTTGCACTGTCTCACTTAATTTTTACACTTCTATGATCATCTGTGTAAGTAGAAATTGTCATGGAGATGTATGAATCATAAAACCCTCCCTAACCCAGAAGTCAGTATAGTTTTAGCACTTAAAGTCTTTTTAAAGGTATGTTTTGCACCATTTTTGGAACTTACTCTCAAAAAATGTCTCCAGGGGATCAGAGAATTCTTTATGGCTTGTCCAACATTTCAATGATTGTGGGCTATGGCTTTCTTTGAGGTTTTTTTCTTAATTATTTTAAAGTATTTTTTTCCCAGAAAGCAGTCTCTTGTCTTAATTAACTCTTTTTTCTTTAATCCACTTTACATAGAACCTCATAACTTCCATTTTCTCAGTACAGTATTAGAGCCAATGCCCACAAAATGGAAAGAGAAGGGAAGAGTTAAACAACAATTTAGGAATTGAGAGGAGGAAGTGTGTATGTACACTAGAATATAATGAAAAATGCTGACAATATAAAATATTATGATATCAAAAGAAAATGCCTCATTTCTAAACTTTTCTCATCAGACATTTCAAAATGTTTTTTAAAATTGTTTGAAAAAATTTAATGGAATAGAAAAAGCACTTTAATAAAAACTCAAGAGTGTATAAACCTAGTGTTAGATTAGTTGAGCACAAGGGTGCAAACTGGGATCTCCTGATTCTTGATAAATGCCTTTCAGGAAAGGTTATTGCCCAGGCTGGATTGGTTCTCCTTTTCACTGACCAGAAATGCTGTTCAGCACCTGCAAAGAGTTGCGGGTCAGGAGTGTTGGAGGACAGCTTTGTGTAAATTTATTATTCATACTAGAGTTTTCAAAGCAGCCTTTTAGAGCTAGCTCTGCTCATTTTGTTGTAACTATAGGTTATGGCAGAGCAATGCATGTCTGAAGCTTTCTTTTTTATTGTCAAAATAAATATCTGAGTTTAAAAAGAAGAATCTGCTTCAGATGCTCTCTTGGGGATCCTGGCAAGCATTCATCAGGACGTACCTGACAGAGCATTTGCTCCGTAGCTCACAAGGTTGAGAGGATCTCCACTTGTTCAATTTGTGGACTAACATCCAGATCAGCTAAAGGATGACATTTTTGGAGTGTTACATCTGCAGTTCACATTAAACATATGTAATGCCATATGGTCACCGAGCCGTTATGGACTTTTTATTTATTAGATGAGCTACCAGAGCTAATCTTAGGTATGAAGCAGTTTATATGCCACCAAAAGAGAAAGGAACCTAAAATTTTAGAATTAAGAGGATAACTGAAAGAAAAACCCCCTCTCTTATTACTATTTTTGCACAGAGGTGTGCAATGGCAATGAATCTTGTGGAGATAGCCAGATCAGACTTCATCCTGAAGGAATTATGCATCCAGGTATGTTTGGTTAGCCCTCAAATTTGCAAGTATGCCTTTTATCAGCAATTCCTCATGCCCAGGCAATGTACCAATGTCTTGTACTAGCAAATGGGTAAAGCTGGCAGCAGCTGTCCCATCTTTAATCAGCATCTAGTTTTACATCTGTTGTGTCCAGCTGCAGTCCTGTTTTTCAAGAAATGAATTTATCTTCACTTCTTCCTCCCAGTCTTGCCCCCCTCTCCTTTATACTACAGTCTCTCTTGAGTTCCCCTCCTGCCCTCAGCTATAAATATGGATATCCTAGATACCCCTCAAGTCAGGGAAAGAGTGATGCTGTTAATCTCACCAGACCCATCACCCTTAGCCATAGCAGTCCTAAATTCATGTCTTCTCCTCTCTGTCAGCACACTAGAAAGCACCATGAGGCAGAACCAGGAGTTTATATTTTAGTACTGTCTAAAGGCCAGGATGTATTCTGACATGGCCAGGCACCTTTTTGACATTGACCACAGCACCTGCCCTGACACTACAGTATGAGATGTGATGCAGGGGCATGGCCTGGTCTCAGGCACTGCTGCAAGGCTTATGGTTGTCTGTTATGAGCCTGAAGAGTGTCAGACCAAAACAGCCTCAAAGTTTCCCAGTAAAGGACTTCAAATTACTGATTTCTGCTTCTGTTTCTCTTTCAGCAAGTACCACAAAATATAATGCATGCTCCTGTCCCCAGACCCCACAAAGCTCAACTCATCCTTCATGATGCCATACGCTCTGCACTGAAATATCTAAATATCTTCTTCTCTCTCTCTCTCTTTTTTTTCTTGACAGAAAACAGTGTGAGTTGTTCTTAATAACAAACTTAGCTACCAGTGGGCAGGTGATGGATGCTTCAGTTGTCTAAGTATAGGTATCTACAGGTACTAAATTTAGGTGAAAGTGGGGTATTTCCCTTTCATAAACACCTGAAATCAGCTCTGTGCCAACTTTGGAATGACAAATCTGGACAAAAATTGAATATAATTCACTGTGCACATCTACTTCAAAACTGACCAGAATGTTATAACAACTTTGAGACTTTTAATTTGGAAGAAAAAAGGCCGTGTACCAAAATAATTTCCAGAATTCTAGATTCCTAAAATTCTTTTCTGAGATAGGATGAAGACTTCTGAATCTCAGAATTGTTTAGGAAAGGTTTTTTTCTGTCTATGATAGTCTAGGGTAATTCAGCATTCAAGGAGCTTTGCATCTACAGGGCTAGACGCTGGTTGCAATTATAAAAAAAATATTTGTAATTGTTATTTTATGCCTAAGCACTGGCAGCTTCTCATTAAATCAGTGCTTTACCATTTATCCAGTTTACTGGTTTCCAATTTCTGTGATTTTTGCATAGTAACTAAAAAGTAATGTATTCCTTGATTTTGAAAATCTTGAGTTATCACAGCAAGAAGGATATGTTCAGCCAATGGAACTTATGTGTATTCAAATTAAGACTGAACTGAGTCTTAAAACTCACTTATCAAAAAACAAATAATATATAAATAGCAACATTATTCAGTATAGTTGAATATAGTCCATGTTGTATTGATGTTTGAGCAAGAATTGTTTTGGAAAACCTGATATTAGGGGGTTTTGTTTGCTTCATTTCAAACAAAATGCTTTTGATTAGAGCTGGACTAAAAATCACAGTTTCCACCTAGTGGGAAATTTCAGTATTCCAGCACTTGCTTTTTTTCCCAAATCTGGTCAAACTTGAAAGATCGAAATTGATTTCAATATTAAATTGTATTTTCTCTGCTACTGATTTGCCCCAATGAGTTCAAAAATCTCATGGAATCATTCTCCTTCCATGGCTCCCTAAACTGACAGCATCTCCCTAGGTGCAACCTGTGTGAACTAGAGTAGAGAATTCTCTAAGGGAAACTTTGATTGACAAGGCCATGGGGGACAAAATGCAATAAAAGAAGAAAGGAGTTTTCTTCAGGACATGGGTGGGAGAACACCTTGGAGTGACTTGTTGTTTAAATGAAATAACAGGGAAGGAAGCAAACATCATTCCAACATAAAGGAGTAGAATTTGCTGGAAAAAAAAGCAAACCAACTCATTTCTGCAAGTGATACAACTTAAAAAATAACAATTTTAGAGTAGAGGTGAATGATGTGGTAGAGGAGAATTGCAGTGGTTTGTCTTTGGTTCCTGTTTGCAATTTTCCTTGTCACCATGATATGTTGACACATCAGTTTGGAATATGACTATACTAGATGATTATGGATGTTTTGATTGAGTAGCTATGAGGCTGGATTCTTCTGACCTCTGCAAGTTTAAGATATTTATAAGATCACTGCAACCCGTAATGATGTTATTAATGTAGGTACATTATACACAGAAGTGAATTATAGTCTAATAAAAAGAATAAAATTCAGTGTAAAACAAATGCTTTATAGCTTTAAATGCATATATGAAATAATACATGGATGTGTTTATGAAATAGAAGGCTTTAAAATGCATTCCTCACTTCTTTCCCTGATACACTGCTTTCATCATCAGTTACCACCATATCCTCCCATGCCAGGGGGACTGTGCAGATGAAAATCCTAACTTTTGATTTGGGTCAGGGAGAGAGGCAGTAGCTGTTACAGTGACTGTGGGGTTTTTCTGCTGAAGGACAGACTTCAGTGGAAAATTCCTGTCCAGCTCTAACATTTGTTGATCACTATGCACAGTAGTTTCCTGGAAGGCACTACTACCGCATGTGAAGCCTCAGTCAAGCCCGGGAACAGAGGCAGGCATCTTCCAGTGTCCTTAGCCTTTCCTGGCTGGGAGGCAGCTTCAGGACATACTAATTAGCTCCAGCAGAGCAGTCCACTAGGATTTCTGGTCTCACTTCAGGTTTCACTTCACTTTAATTTCATATTAAGTATCGAAGGAAAACATGTCCTTTAAGCTATACTCAGTGGGCAAAAGGTCTGTTCAGAAGCTCTGGGGTTTTTTCCTGAAGACTGTAATAAAATTACAATAGAAAGTTATTCATATATTTCTTTATTATCTTGTTTGTCAGCCTTTAGTTTTTTTTTTCCTTGAGCAATGGAATTTTTTTTTTTTTAGTAAAATGAATTCTAATTTTCGTAGGGTTTTGTATATTATGGCAAATGCTTAACACAAACACAAAACATCAGGAGATTAGTTGCCTGCCTAAAATTACACCTGTCCTTAAATACTGTGTTTGTTGGACATGTGAGAAATTCCAGGAATAAAGTTGATCTGACTATACTAAAATACATCATTTCAGAACTCATCCCTTACCCATCTCTCCTTTGTTATTGGTGTATGTTACATAATAAATGCATGGAAGGATAAAGGCAGAGCAGCAAGCAGCTAATCCCCAGCTAGCTGCCAGTGCTTTCTGCACAGTGGCAAGCCCCTTGCCATGGCCAAGGAGCCAGGGAAGAGCAGCACCAGATGGCCCTGTAGACAGTGGCGTCGGGCCAGCGGCAGCTCAGCGACAGCCCCACCAGGCAGAGCTGGTTTCATCCTAGGCAGGAAAAACTCTGTTCCTGGGAAGTACTGTGCCACTGGAGTTCAGAGCTTTGGCTCTGGGCTGCCTTGGGGATCCGGGTAATAAGATCCCAAAGGAGTAGAGTGCCAAGGGGTGTGGAGGCAGTTCAGTGGCTGTGCAAGGAACCAGCCCAGGTCAGCTGAGGACAGATCTGAACCATGACTTGCAAGCCCTGCTTCATTCCAGCTGAGTCTATAGAGCTGTTTAAATCCCTGTAATATGTCAATAATCTTGGATTTTTCAGTAACCAGAGTATTTGGGTCCCCTAATATGACAGAGTTGACTCTGGCTAGCAGGGCTGGACTACTTGCAAATATTTCAACTGTATGGCTCTTTTTCCTTGAGTGATTTGTCTTGCACTTGCCTTTGCACTTGACTAATTTCATATTCCTGAGAGTTGTTCCATTTAATATACTATCTGTATTTTCCATTCTGTTTCTACCAAGGTCTGCACCTTCACCAACATGGCTGCTAATGATTTTCTCTTCTTTTCGTCAATCAAACAGATATTCTCTGCAGTGACAGTAAGTTCATCTGTTAGAAAATGCATTACTGTTAATAAGACAACACAAATGAGGAAAAAAAATTATTTCAACCAGGCAACAGTAGCATCACTTTAGTTCTGCCACTTGTGTGTATGTTGGGGAGGGGGAGTGGGCTCTCTTCTTCCTTCCATTTTCAACAGAGGGTTTGTGGTTCGGTTGCTAGAATTAGAGGGATAATTTCTTTCTGTAGTATTTATTTAAAAAATATGTCAAAACCAGAAATAACATGAAATAGAAGTATTTTGATAAGCAATATGAAATACAGAGTGTGAGAGGGGGGCCTTATCTTCTGTTAGCTGATTTCATGGACATCTTGGCCTACTCAGAATGTCCATCTCTGTCTCTTATCATGGAACAAAAGCATTAACTATAATAAAAGATCCCCATGTACAGGGTCACCTGCAGAAGCCCAGGTGAGCTGATAGCTCAGAAAGCAGCACTGCTGGAGTCTGGCTCTACATGTGTATCAGGCTGATCATGTAAATATGTCAATGGCCAGCCTGCCTCAACATGGTGTGGAATTCCATCCCAAGCACACAATTGTATCATAGTTTTGTGGGGTACAGATATTGGCTTTTTACAGCTAATCCGGCGCTTACAGGAGAAAATGAAAAATTTCATGGCACTTTTTGTTTTCTGTGTGCTTTGTGGTGAATGATACATGAGCCTGTAATCTTTTTTATAGTCAAAACTACTACTGTGCTTATTTATGGGCAGCATAACCTGAGCAAAATAGTCTATTGTCCGTGTTCCCTATTTTGGACAGAGACCCCAAAACTCGCAGAAGTGTTTATTAGTCATATAAATCCCCAGTTTCTACTAAGTCAGTTTAATAGTATTAATTTACTAACTTACATATGTGAGAAAGAAGGCCTGATGATCAGCCAATAGACAGTGGGCTGCGTAGGCAGCACTGTCCCTCCCACGATGCAGTGCAGAATTCAGCCTCCAAAGACTTTCACGCTTGGGGTAAGTGTTGGGCGAGGTTGATTTTTTTTCCCTGCTTCTGTGCCAGCTCTGCTTTTTCCACCTCTCTGCAGTAACAAATGATGGTGCACAAGGCTGGGTGTGAACGTAGAAATAATAGGTTTTGTCAAGCTGATGAGTTGCAAGCAGCTTGAATTTTCAATCTTTTTTTTTTCCCTAGGAAAAACTGCATATTTTTATTCGTGTAAAGTCATTCCCACAGCTGCAGTCTCTGGTGTGCGTGTGTGCACATGTGTGGGTATTGCAAGGTAATAAAGTGCTGGGCAGCCACTGATTGTTTTTTAAAAGAAGCAACCATACAAAACTGGCCAGCCGGATTTCTGGCTGGAGTGTTTGAGTAGGAAATGGATCCTCAGCGGGTGCTTGCTGTCCAGGCTCTTTGATGTATGTGATTCCCAGCCCTGGCCATTTTTGGTCCTGTTGACTTTTCCCTGCAAGGTGACCTCTAATATGTTAGGACACTTTCAAAAAGTAATAATGATTAAACTGGTTACTACACAGTGATGAACACTTCTGGCTACCTCTTTATTCCAATAATAATAACGAAAAATAGATCTTCCCAACTCTGACAATGACTCGAGGTCATATTATATCATTCATGATGACTTTTGCGTGTTGACACAGATATTCTCAGTAGACACAAACATATGTAGCAAAAGAAAAAACAAGTCTCCTATTCCTGTGCAACCTTTAAACTGGAAAAAAATTGCAATAGAACCCTGAATCTGGAAACTGAACATGATAGATCCCTAAAATATTGAATATAAATATGATAATGTGTAAAACAATATAAAAAGACAAGATTAAAAAGCTCATTTGACTACATGCATAAGAGGAAGAGAGAATAAATCAATATTTTATTTGTCTTATCTAAAAAGACTTGACTTACAACTAGCTTGTGTAAAAAGAGCATAATTTTGTTTAAGTACATACTTTCAGACATTAACCACTTGCCATATGTTTCTAAAATGATAATTATAAAAAGGACCTTTTAGTGCCTGAGAATTTGTCTGGAAATTGTGCCAACTACTATAATACTTCAAGTATGTGCCTTCTTTGGGGGCATTAAGTTTCAGTCCTGTTGGGTTTTTTTTAAATAAAATTCCTAGTCATAAAGTAATTCTAATTAATTACTGACCCTCCCAAAAGGAATCCCCCCCTTGTCTAAGACCTTTCCAAGGTAAAAGAAATGTCTTTTAGAAGTACTATAATAGCTCTCTGAAGCTGCAGTAGTTCTAAAGATGTTTTCAGGTGGGTACTAAAATATATGAAATCAATTGGCCTTCAGAATGTGGCTGACCACAAGATAAGTGCTTGTATGAACATTAAAGCTGGTTGTATGTTCACTTACCTTCCTCAAGAGGTATTACTCATAAAATCTGTAATCAACATAGAATATTAGAAATGTTTTTGTAAAAATTTTACATTGTCTCAAAGAGTCAACCCTTGAGTAGTATGACTACAGTCTTCCCTGGGCTCTGGATCACAACTATCAACAAATAATTAAAAATTCTTCTAGCAGCATAGTTTTCTTCCATCAATGGTTGACTTATGCAAGAGGACACAGAAGCTATTTCAGAAAGAGGTATTCTCCACGTGATGTGCTTAGGAAAAATTGCAAAAATCACTCGCACTACCATTTAATTAGTAGCCAGTGTCTCAATTTTGCTTTCTCCTTTAATTTTTAAGTCATTTGCTTAAAAATATATTTATATAATATATATAATATATAATGTGTGTGTATATATATATAGGCTTATGTCTCAGAAAAGGATGACAAACCATTTCTATACAAGTTCAGAAGAGCTCCAGAGGGAGTAAGAGTGTATACAAACAATGCTTGTAGAAATCCTATCATTAAAATGCATAGAATACTAGAATTTCCTTAGTTGGAAGAGACCCACTGGGGTCCCTGAGTCCAACTCCTAGCCCTGCACAGGACAGCCCCAAGAATTACACCATGTACTTGGGAGCATTGCCCAAACACTTCTTGAACCTCTGCCAGGCTTGGGGCCATAACCACTGCCCTGGGGAGCCTGTTCCCATGCCCAACCACCCTCTGGATGAAGAACCTTTTCCTGATAGCTATCCTAAACCTTCCCTCATGCAACTTCAGGCTATGCTCTCAGCTGCTGCCACTGATCATCAAAGAGATGAGATTGCAGCCTGCTCCTCCTTTTCCCCTCACGAGGAATTTGTAACTGCAATGAGGTCTCCCCTCAGTCTCCTCCAGGCAGAACAGACCAAGTCACCTCCTCACAACGTTTCTTCTCTAGGCCCTTCACCATCTTTTTAGCCCTTTTTGGACAATGGACATATTAGAGATCTTTCTCTCTGAGCAACACTTCTAGGTTTACAAGGTTGGTCTTTTTTCCACTTGTTGATTTGGACACACAGATTCCTCAGCTACAGTAAGGATTTGCTCCCTCAGAATACATACAAGTACTCTGTGATTAATTCCTAGGGATTTTGAGCCTAGAATGGGGTTTCTGACTTCCCCTGAACATGCCAGATGCTGGGTGAGTGTGCTGCCATCCAAAAAGGTGCATGTGGTCCAACAGGTTGACTCCCCATTAGCTTGAAAGTCAAAATTTCCTGTTATGACCTTCATATGCCACTTCATGTGCTTTCATGGGTGAGCAGATGCCTGTTTCATACACCTGATTGATTACAATTTCAAAACATTTTTTCCTTAAACTACAATTTTTAGCAAATGGTAGGGAGAGAAGGTCTTGTGGTGAGTTCGTGTGCAGACATAAATAATTTGGCCTTAGATACATAGTGAAGTTGAATGGACTAAGTTAATACTTTGGAAAGTGTTTCATATTGACTGAATGCTGCTCTAAACATTTTGCCAAAGCTCTCTGATTCTCTAAAATTGCCAGTAAAGTATTTTCTGTTACTTTGTTGAGAATATCTTGTCAGTATTTGTCTTGTGCCTCTAACTCAAATTACATGAACAATCATAAGCCCTTTTACAAGCCTTGTCAAGAGAGCTTTTTGAGGCCTTACAGAGGGTTTCACTTTCGCATTACTAATCATAGCTTGTTTTACTTGGTACTTGAGTAGAAGGAAGCTTTTTCATCCTACGTGCTGAATAAAAATAGAGGACACCACAGAAAAATTTCTGCCTGCCCTAGCTAAAGCAAATGCTGGGAAAATTTAATTTGCAGGAAAACCTTAAGGAAGAGTAGTGATAGCTGAAAGCAGCGGTTGAGTAATCTGTAGTCCTCAGTGTTACTATTTGTCCCATGTCTATTTCTGAGGATGGTGAAGACTTTGTGCCTCCAAACTGATTAAATCCTAACACCAGTGCTGGTAGTGTCTCGGCTGCTAAAACAGCTCAACACTTTGCTCCGGGTTGGGGTAGAGAATGACTGAGGAAGAGACTAAGAAAATTAATCAGAAGTGTTCATATAATGATTTGGGTTGGAAGGAACCTTAAAGACTGCCTTGTTCCATCGGCTTTCCCATGGCCAGGGGCACCTTCACCAGACCAGGTTGCTCAAAACCTTATCCAACCTCAACCAATTGGTGAGGAGTATGTATTAATTGAAACCAGTTGTGTACTCCTCACTGAAACCATAGTGTTACCCAGAACAAATTTGCTTACACCCACAAATGAAGTCAGAAACAGTTCTGAGCAGGCTGTAGGAGTTGTCCAAGACCTGGATGAAGCAAGACTCATTTGAGATTGCTTGACTCAGAGCAGCTACTGAACAGCAAAGTGCTTATAAGACATTGAACAATCACAAATGTGATATTTTCCTGTCTCTAAAAGTCTCTTTTAAAGAATTAATTTTCATATTTTCACTACTCCAGTTACGTTGAAATTTATATACAAGTGAGTTATGTTTGCTGTGGGAAACAGCTTTAAAATTTCTTGTCATTTTTGCATTTAAATTCTTAACCATAACATTACGTTAATGTAGTTGCACTGAATATTAAATTGATTTAAAGTTATTAATACTACATACAATATGCACTCTTTAGCATGTAAATATCTTAAAGCAGTAACAAAATGCAAGTTGGAAAATGTTATTCACATTCTTGATACAAGTATTAGCTTTCTGCATTAATTCCTGATGGCTTATAACGATTATAGCAAAATGACTTGAATGGAATTCTTTAATTTATAAAAGTGTAAATGAGTTCTGAATCAATTCCTGGACCTCATAGTGTTAAAATATGTCTATTCATTTTTGAGTGTAGTGAGTGAATCCTTATAAAGCCACTTACAAAATAGCTACCTCTGGCAAATGTGTTGAAATTATGAACGCTTCAGAATAAACTGTTGTGGTCTTGTGAGCTAGAATAAAAAAGTCCCAAACCTTAACCTGTGTTTACATGGTAGAAAAATAAGTGCAGTTCTAACACAATTAGGTATTTACCTAAAGTACTGCATCAGAGTGATCAGCAGGAGCATAAAGGAACTGACAGTCCCTTTCAAGACATTCCCTGTGGGCTGTCTGTAAATCTGTGATCTTTGTGCTTAGATCCCTAAAATGGCAGCAGATTATGACGTGGCAGTGCCACCACCAGTGAGAAACAAACCAGAGCAGAGAATAAGGCAGTCAAAAACTTTATATACCAAATATGGAGCTCTACTAGACCTCCATTCAAACTGTGGTCTTCCAGTTTCTCTTCCCTGTTGTGGTGAGGATATGCATACGATCTTTAAAGCCTATCACCTCAGATATTCTGTTCCCCCCTTCCCCCCACCTCCTTTATTTCCCTTTTTCCTCAAAAAAAGTGGAATTCTTCAGGGAAGATACTTTGTGCTGGTGTACCACCTTGCCCTGATCTGGGTTGAACCTCTGGATGCTGCTGTGATGCAAACCATTCTCTCATCCAGCATTTTTTCCATCAGAAATACTTTAGAGAGAAAATACTGCATTTAAAGCAATTAAGAAGAATATTTCTCTTCTCCAAAACAACAACTCACCTACCATGAGATTAGTATGTGCTTCCACCATGAATGCTGCAGGTAAATGCTGTCAAAAATAGATTATAGTTTTTGCTGAAATTTTCCATGCTAATGCACCTTTTATGCAAAACAATCACTAGAATTTTTTTTTTCCTAAATGTCTTTTCCTTATGCAGATAGTGTTAATGGAAACACATTCTATAATGAAAACTGTTTACTGTTTGATTTTAAAAGCAGCTTCTATAACACAGGTCTCTTTAATGAAAATATGTTGTAAACACAAACTCTTTAAAATACATTTTAAAATGTATTTATGCTGCCGCACTCTTCAATGGAAATGTCCATATATAATGCACTGATTATTTTCTATTAAAACACATTTAACAAATCCTGTTTTAAACCAATATCTAGATCAGAATTTATATGAACAGTTTTAGCTAAACATCCTAAACACAATCAACTTCATACAGAAAGAAACGTTTAAGGTACTTCCTGTTGATTAACTGTTGATTAACTGTGACTTTTTTATTTTCAGTCGGAAAAGTGGGGAAATAAGTGTAATACAAGTCAGTTTTGAAGGCAGTCACACTAAAATATGCTTTACTTTCAGGTAAAATTGTTCTCAAACAAAGTTATATAGAACTCTGCAATCTTTCTTCTCTACTCTTGGGTTAGGAGACTTCACCACTACAGTCCTTAGGCAGAGCCCATATTTACAAAAATTCACATACTAGTGGCCAGCAACCGTGAAAACAACACCACTGGGTAATAGCCCGAATTCGTCAGTGACCTCTCAAGAAAGATTTTGGTTGTAAAGAGGTACATTCTCTCAGGGGAAGGTGAGTTAATCCACAGCCTTGCTTTTTCAAAGAAGCACTTCCCAAAGCAGTTTTGTGGCTTTTGTCCACAACAGCAGCTCCACTGTGGCTGACAAGAGCCCTGTAGTCATGGTCCCTGTAACAACTACTCCATAAAAGTTTTTCCATCCTCTTCATTGCAGCACCTGAGTCTGTGCCAGGTGATCATGCCTGGGTCTTCCTCGCTGAGCCCCTGCTGGCAGAGCGACTGTCTGTGACTTGAGGAGGTCCTGAAGAGGGAGAAAAAGAGTCCTGAAAGGTTAGAAGTTTGAGATTCAGAGGTCATAAGATGCCACCTCTGCAAAGCAAGAAATTCAGTCACCAAGGCAAAGAATCTTTATCTTCATTGTCAAGCCTTGTCCTGTCACATGATTGGGAACTGCTAAAAATGCAGCTGCCAAGCCCTCCTATTCCCACTGCTTTTGCAAGAGGTAGTGACCTGTAAGAGCAAATTATCTTTCTTTTTTCCTTAAAACTGCGTTGCTTAGGGTTTAAATCTAAATGAAACTAAGTGAATGCTTTATTTCTCCAGTTATTCATGTGCAACTAAATAGACTTTTGAGACCCTCCCAGGGTGACTTATTTGTCTTTGAGTTCCATGAAATGATACATGGAGAGCCACCAAGTAGTTTAAGCTGGGAAAAATACTCTCTGCTTGTTAACGTAATAAGAATGGACTGGCTGTGATTTGGGAAGGATCAGTTCCTCCTTTAAAGATTAAATATTATAATTGACCTTATTTTAAAATTACTATTCTCTAACACATTTGGGTTTTTATAGTTCTAGCAAATATGTTGGAAACATTCATTGGGGATGAAAGGTTTGGATGTGTAAAGAGGTGCACTGGGAACACACAGGGAGGATGTGGGCCAAAGAAGAGATGCCGTGGCTTGCTCTCTGATTTTCAGTGTCCAACGTTCCCACTGCCTTACAGAGGAGAGATGTATTGGATGTTCTGTACTCTCTATAAACCTATTGAAGAAGTTTCCAGGCTTTGGCATCACATCAGATAGAGATGTATTTTAAAATTCTTTAGGTGACTTTAAATGGACTCTTTCAATATGTGAAGTTATCGCTTCCTATTGTAGAACAGTGGGAAACTGAAGCGCTTAGAGCTATATTTAAAATCCTAGCATTTTCATACGGCTAGCTTATTTCAAGGGCTATAACAGGCTTGAAGCAAATCATCCATTGTCCTGGTTCAGGCTATACATGATAAGCCCTCCGTCTCATTCTGTTCAGTGTTATTTCCCTTTTTGTTTTTGCTCTCTCTTAAATCTCCAGCAAGAAAAGAAAACAACCTCAATACTCAAATATCTTGCATCATGTTGCTACCATGCATCTTTCACCCTTAGCCATAACAGTAACATTAAATCAGTATTTAGCAAGGATGAGTATTAGGAAAAGGCTTCTGTTGCTCAGGATTTTTCTCTACAAGTAAAAGGACAAAATTTTAAATATGGCTTTTGTTTCAGTGTACCATTACAATAGATAAACCTTCAATAACAGTGAGCTGTGACATTTACAAAGAGGAAAACCTTTGAACACAGAGATTTAGCAGATTCTCAGGATTTTCAAGAGCAAATCTAAAATATTGCATCTTATCATCCCCAGCTGAGCTCTGTGGACATTCACTGAGAAAAATCACTTTCTGTCTGCTGTAAAGAAGACTTCTGAATGTGTCCATTTTTTCCTGGCAATTTTACCCACACTGAATCTGCTTCATGGTCTGAATTTTGGTCTTCTCTTTGGAGTTGTTACAAATGATCTTAGGGAATGAAGAAGGAGACAAAGTTTTGGTGCTGAAAAAGCCATGATACTAAGTTCTGTCTGCAATCTTTGAACTTTGGTGTAAAAATATGACCTAGATATGGGGCTGAGGAATTGAGTAAAGGAGCAGTGTCTATTGATCTCTGTGGACTTTAAGGAAGGTAAAGTGGTTTATAGGGTCTCTTTACTCTCACTGCCTGGAACAGCTGGGCAAAAAGAGAGGAAATGGCTTTCTCCCAGTACTTGTCAAATAACTGATCTGCAAATTATCCCTCCAAGGGACAAGGTAGACAAAGAGAGTATGTTCATAAATCAAGAATAAAGTTGCAGTACTGTGGCCAAAATTCAGAGAGAAGAATTAAATAAAGTTTTATGGGATAGAAAATTGACTGTTAAAAATTGAAATAATTATTTTATTAATAATCTACATGGGCTACCAGATAATGATTAATTACATGCAATTTGTATTACCGAATTATCCAATAAGAACAAGTTATATAAGTACATTATATGTTGATATATTTCATACAAGTAATGCTCTGTAAATGAGTATGTGCCCAATATATCCAGGTATCTTATGCCCAAGAAAATCTGATTCAATAGCCTGTGTAAGCTGCAAAGAAAATGTGAGGAAATTCTTGCAACAAAGAAAACTTGCAAAAGTGAAGTCTATGTTTTCTTTCTTATCATGTGGGAAACACCCATCATATTACACTGACATACTCTTTGATAGGAAGTAACTAATTTCTTGAGTTCGCAGTTGCTTGGTTGAATGAATTTAACAAAGCATGTTAGAGTACAGAAAATCTAGTTATTCAATTACCCTTTCTGTTGTGCAGTAAAAAAACCCAGAGCACAGCCCAACAAAATACTTGAGTGTTTACAAGCTGAAATATATTTCAGTAGCATCTGATTAGGAGTTAATATCTTAGGCGATATATCAGCACTAAATGTACTACCCCAACCGAAATAATAAATTTCATTTTACTTGTGCTTAATAGCAAGCATGAATCAGAAAATGTTTCCTGAATTTTATTAAAATTCTGTTATAGCTCATTTATAACTGAGGACAATGAAGTGCGTACAGAATACAGAATGGTATAATCAATGAAAAGATAAAGAGCTCCAAGCTACCTGTTCTATATTGTTAGCATAAATGGAAAATAAGATTGGACCAAGATAAGAGTTTTGCAAGGCTGTCTTGGTTTTTATTCTCAACAAAATTTGTTCCTCTATGATTTGACATGCAGTTTATTCTGAATAGGGGCCTAATCTTGAAGTCTTCACCCAGACAATGAATGCATGGGCTGCACGTGGCCTCAGTGCAGCATGTATGTGTTTGTGGTGAGTAGGACTTGGTGCAATTACAGCACCTCAATAAAATGAGATCTGAAGTACTTCAGCCTGAGCCTGCAGTACTTCAGAAGCAGCTGACAGAATCCCTCGCTTGTGTCTCCTCTGATCTGTATATAGTGGAAACTGTGTGGCCTACAGAAACTGAGTGATCAAACAGCATCACTGGGTTTCTGCAGTAAAAATTACATAATGTGCTTTTCAATTCAGCTGTACTCGGGAAAATTGCAATGCTATTTTTGAGGGGCAGCTGAGCAAAAATGCACATTCTATTGAAGCTTCTTTTGGAGTAAATCCAAATATCTTGAGCATGTTTGCAATAGAACTGAATGTTTTTTTCCTTAGGCTTTGCAATACACCAGTCTCCAGGGATGACTATTATTCTTTGGAAGTTACATTGACTTCCTTGAGTAGTGTATGCCTGTTCGTGTGTGTGTGTGTGTATATATATGTGTGTAAAAATCCTATATGTGTGCAGCTATTCTATCTCTGAGATGCTCAAGATAGAGGACAGTAATGATAGACAAAGATTTATCAAATGCCCCTGCTTGAGTTTCTTTTTTCCAGTAAGACATCAGAATATTTTGATCTGCAGTTACTATAAAGTAATACAGAGTTTTATTTTTCACAGCCAATGCAGTGTTGGCTTTGGCAGAGGAGAGGAGGTCAGGTGTTTGCCACCTGAAGCAGTATTCTCAGTGTGGAACAAACAACATTTAGTACTGGCCAAGATGCTGCTATTAGATCTGTAGGTGAAGAACTCAAAACTACACTTGGAATTTCTTGCTACCAAAATTCTTTGTCTCTAAGAAGTTCTTTCTTGAGACTTTCTACTTTTGAGTATTACATTTTTACTGAAAGTGAGTGCCATTACAAACATTAGGCGTGGAAAAGCGAAACAGCAAGAGCTGTAATACCTGCTGTTTAAACTGTTAAGCCATTTTGTAAAGCCTTAAATGTTGGAAATGCAAGGAATTAAAAATACGTTAAAAATACATTTGTGAGGTCTAGAAAGTACCATTGGAATTCAATAATTCCTCTTTTTCTCAATATAATGTTACCTCTCTTATTTCTCTATTTATGTATTTAAGCACAAATGTGCATGTGCACTTATAGTGTATCAGGTCCCCAGTTAGAGATCTGTGTGATTTAGACTGCACATATACATCATTACCAGATCTCTACTGCTTACTGCTGCTGAGTGGTATGAAGGTGATAACAGCTGGACACTCTTCACTGAACATCTGATGCCTGAACTAAGAACAGTGTAAACTGAATCAATCCTGTAAAGGCAAAAAATAGGGTTTTTAAAATTTATTTTTAAAACTTAATTCCACGTCCTGAAGATGAGTGAGAAGTCTCTGCTTCTCTGTAATGTCTTATAATTTACATAATTTCTCAGTATTCAATAAATTAATTGCTTGGTTCTTGGAAATAAATTATTCTCCTCTCCCAGCTTTAGGGAATGCCTATAATGTTTTTTTTAGGAAATATCTATGAAGGTATTTTGTGTGCAGAAATCTTTATTTAGACTTTTTTGTGACTGCCACAGATTTATAACTCTGCAAGAACACAGTAGTGGAATTCCTAAGGAAAAAGAAGAGGATATATCACCATAATACTGAGAGGCCTCTTTTGGAAACTGTCCAAGAGAGAAATTCTATACTTATCCTTCCCCAAATTATTTTTAAATGCCCTACTAACATGAAGACATTTTTTCATTTTGTTAGTCTATAAAATTAAAGACTCAAAAATATCCAGTATCAGAACAATTTCAAATCTGTTCTCATCTGAAGAAAAATGCACACACACTTACATGCACAGGTATTTATACATATATATGAAAAAAATCCTATTCCTCCTTATCATAAACCTCAGATTATTAGTAGAGCTCACTTAATTTTGGTTCCTAGTTTAATATACAAGTTAGAGATTTGGATTTTTCTAGGTGTCTGTTGTTACAGTCCAGTGCCATTTCATAGCAAAATATATTGACTGTCAGTGGGAACTTGACATTTAAAATCCTCCTGCACCATTGATCCTCACTGTAAATATCTTTACAATAATCTTTTGATTAAAAAACTTCTAAGAAAGATTAACTAAGGATTGGAAAAGAGCTGTTAATGAGTAAAAAAATGTAACTAACTCCAGACACATTATAGACATTTGATATAAGATGTTTGGAAGCTATTTTAGGTATTAGATATTCGGAAGATTACTGTGGATGCTTATTGACCTTCTGCACAGAAATGGTCCATTTGTTAATACCTGAGATCCTAATATAGTTCCTGAATTGATACCATTTTAACTTTTATTCTTTAAATAGAATGAAGTACAAGTTCACTCCTTTATGACAAATTATTATTCTTTTTCTAGGATTCCAAGAAAAATAATATTAGTTCTATTTAACTGGCATAAATGCAGATTATTTTTATCATTAAAGAAGTGAACCTACTCATTAGAAATATAATAAAAGTAATAAAAAAATTAATTAAGCAGTTTGCCCAACAAGGATACACAGGAATCTTCTTACAGGAATCCACAGAGATCTCTGTGTGGTTGCAGAACACAAAAAAACCCTGCAGCTGGCACTTCAAATGTAATGCTGCTTGTAACTTGAGTCATCTCAGCAAAGAAGTCAATATTGGGCTCCTCCAGATGCTGATCCCTGGGCTTCTGAGATTGTGCACTTTGAGAAAGAGCTGGGACAAGGACAAAGCATTTTCCATGGCCATATATTAATTATTTTTCGTAACAGACATATGACTGTTACGAAAAATTATTAATAGCTTTTAATTACCATTAGCAGGTACAAATCATCTAATTCACTGACAAACGTCAGTCACACAAACCTGATTTCTGTGTACTGACCCTCACCTCATGTTTTAAACCACAGCTTTTATCACAAGAGGCATCTTTTCAGATGGTCAAGAGTTATTGCTACCATCAACACCATACAGGGCACGTTTTTTTCAGCCTATTTCATAAATTCTGTTCCCAGGTACTTTTAGAGAGCATTTTATTTGGTTCATTTTGGCTTCAAATGAGAGTTGAGTAGTTTTGTCTCCAATCCATTCTGCCTTTGTGTATCCCTTTGTGTATCCCTTCACTTCAACTGCCAAAATTTGGATTGTGTTTTGTTAAATAAAACTCCACATAACATAGGGACTGCCCAAATTTATAAAGTAAAAAAAACATAGAAGGCTCAGATCTTCACGTGGCACAAGGACCTTGATCCTGAACCTTTCCATGTGAAATATGAGGACAGGAGTAATTCTGAGTATAGCTATGACATAAATCAGGAATAGCTGCTCTGAAGTTAGCAGAGCTTTACTAGTCTAAAAAGGATGTGGGAAGATCAGGCTACACATACAGGACTAATATAAATGTGAAATTATCTGTGTCTTTTTCTGTGTAGGCATAGGTATCAAGGTATTTTTTAGTTTCAGAATTATCTCTGCTACTAGAAGAATTTTTGTCAAAAAAAAGAAGAAATTAGATCTAGAACATAAAATGTTTGATTCTGAATTATTTGAAGGTGTTGTTCATGTAAATGCTATGGGACTTTTTTTTTTTTAATCTGCTGTCATTTGGACTTCACTACTTAGATTTCAAATGTAATTATACTTGCCTGTCCCTAGACGACATGAACGAAAAATTTGCCAGAGATGTTCACAGAGTTAATTCAGTCTTGAGATACATACCTTTTCAAACACTCTTAATTGGTGAGTATATATAAGATCGATTGCACTAGGCAAATTTACTGAAATGGAAGGTCTGGATCTTAGAGATTGTTTTCAAGGATGAATTAATCAAAAAAGTTGTTGATATTGGTCCTAGATAATATTGCAGAAGACTCTCTGGGAATAGCTGTACACTAGTAAGTCAATAGTCCTGGTTAGCACTGGAAGAAAAAACCACTGTGTTGGTGTCCCTTCACCAAGATTTAGAGTGATTTCTGAAAAAAAATAGTTGCATGTGAGACTTGGTAATTTTGCACAAAACCCAAATTAACTTTATTGATTTAATACAGTTCTATGTTTTGTGTAGGCATCTCTCCAGACACCTCTTTTTTGTTTTTTCTTGTTTTGTTTTGGGGTTTTTTTTGTTTTGTTTTAAAACCCTCTTATAGATGTAATCTACACACATAACAATATAAATAATAACAATGGGATTTATGTCTGTGCAGCTGGTATAAAAGTGGACATCATTTGGAGCCAGCTGTGCCAATACCTGTTGTGATGGAAATGGAGTTATGATTGCTAAATATTCATTTGGTTGCTGAGATGTTTATTAAATGAATGTTGGTTTAGATTAATATAAGCCTTTATGGAAAAATCAGCAGGGTGGAAACAGAGTACATCAAGGTAAGCCAGATAGTCAGACATTCTTAAAGGGCATTGGCAATGTAGAATGCCTCTGCAGTCAAAAATCCTTCAGTAATCAAAAGGGGGGAAAAAAACAGAGCTAAGGAGTTGTTTTGGGAGAACATAAAAGTTACAGGATCCCATTGATTTCTGCAATATCTCTGACCAGTTTCTCAGAAGGGCAGTTTGGAGAAGAGTTTGGTTAACTGCACAGTGCCTAAAGTGGGGGTTTGCTATTTTTATTCTGAGTTTCATTACCATTGACAAAATCAATAACAATTTGTGAGAACTCCTCCAGGAGTATCTCAGTGATGCAGAGACGTAGCCAAGTGAACTTAGGTGAAGTTTGTCCAAAGGAGAGGAGAAGAAAGGTGCATCCAAGCAGATGGCTGAGGCTATAGGGGTCACCCACATCCCTCCACAACATCCTGTTTCTCCAGTGCTGTAGAGGAGACATTTGTGCATCCCTTGGTTTTCTTCCCTACTTTGGGAAAAGAAGTAGGAAGAAAAGTGTTGTTTACTATATCTGGGCCTTGAAAGCCTGAGAAATGCATTTCACACAGTGTAATGCCTGAAGAAAACTTTGCTTCCTTCTGATGTGTGAGGCCAAGCTATTTAAGTACCACTGTTATGTAAATATTTACATTTGTAAAAAATATTTTTCTCATAATAATTATATCTATTCAATGCTTACCATACTCACTTAGCAGCAAACATTAAAACAAGATTCTTACAAAGAGAAACCCTAGTCATTTGGCAAAGAAGAGTGCAATAATCCTCTGCTTCTCGCTCCCCCCTCCATTTTAATTGTTAATAACTTTTCAGCATGCAGGAGAAGTAATCTCCCACCATGTTAAAGCAGTCAACCTAATTGAAAAGAAATACAAGTCATCTAGAGCACAGCTGAAAAATTCAGCTAAAATGCAATCTGTCATTATCTTTCCAATGCCAGTTTTAAATAGGTATTAAAGTAAATGGGGGAAACATCTTCTCATTTCTCTTGCGGTATCATTTCATTTCTACAGAAATCCCTAATCCCCAAATGAAGATTCTGACTGATACCCAAAAAACACTCAAGACGCAGCCTCAAGTGTCTTGGAAACCAGATCCAAAAATAGAGGAAAAATTTCCCTATCATGAATTAATCTCATTTGAAAATGATTTTAAAAATACAGTTTATGCAATGCAAATCCTCACTCCCAGAATAACCTGTATTTGTGGTTGTTATGCCACAGTCAAGAGATAAATTACTGCTCAGCGAGCTGTTTCAGCACGGCAACATGAACTGCAGCTAGGATTAAGGAAACTGATGAAGCATAACGTACCATGAAAGAAATGAAAACATTTTATAGGACATATGGGTATTATTGACAGGTTTCTACTTTTTGATACAATGAGCTCTTTCAGCAGGAGATCGTATTTGAAAAGTATTCTGCATTAGGAAATTATATGCCACATTTAAAAGTATTCACACTTTTAGTCGCCAAATTATTATGCGCTATATAACACATTTCAATTTAATTGGAAGAATATTGTATCGTGATGCTGAAAACTTGTTTAATGGAGATAATACTTCAGCTTGGTAAGGAAAGTTGGATTCATTTGAAGCTGAGACATCCTCAGATTTGTAATTACCAAAGCATGCTTCTGAGTAGGTAAAAGTATATTGAAAATATGTCAGATGGGGCCTTATAGAAAATCCATCAAGCCCTTAACAGGTCAAGCTCAAAAAAAATCTTACTAAAGCTATTACCATCAAAGTGTATTTGGTTCTGGTCTCAGGACAACTTTCTTCAGACTGCTCCACTGACTGAAATTCCCACAACTGAAGAAACCTCAGAATCTGTACTATATCGCATGTGCTCAGCAAGTGTAAGAAAATAGATGGTTAAGAAGATACCCCTACATGAAGTCTGAAAAATTGAAAAAGAGAGTTTTTAGCATTCTACTCTAAAACACGATGGCTAATTATTTTTTCCTTCAGCAGCCTTGCTTTTTCTATTCCTTCCCTGAAGTAGTAAAAGATTCAGCTAGATTGAACAAAGTCTATGCTCTCAGGAGAAATCGTCTGCTGTTAGAAAATTACATGACATTTCTTATGTATTCTTTCCAGTGTTCACAAAATGGAAAATTTTGAGCTTCAAAAGAGACCTCCATTGCAGCTACAGTTGTAGTGGTAGAGAAGAAAACAAGAAATAGGGTTAGGAAGAATCACATCCTACTGTGTAAATTCTACAAAGTCCTTTTATATGAATCAATAGCTACTAGTGTTGTAGAGGGATCTAATTCAGTAGTTTTCAAGACTCTTTGTGTGAGGTAGTTTAAGTCTCTTCTCACTCAGTCTCCAGGTAGTCCTAAAATCATGGGGCACAGATGCTTAGCACAAGATTTCTTTGCATGGTGCTTCCCTAAACTATGTTTTTGATCTGTCTGCATTCTGCTAGGGCTTGCACGTAAACATGGTTAGTTACGAAGCTTATTGTCTCATTGGTGGGAATCAGTACTAGCGACTAGGTTTAGATTAGATAATAGGAAAAAAATCTTTACTGTGTGGATGGTGAGGCACTGGAACAGGTTGCCCAAAGTTGTGGATGCTCCATTTCTGGAAGTGTTCAAGGCCAGGTTGGATGGAACTCTGAGCAAGCTGGTCTATTGAAATGTGTCTCTGTCCATGGTGAGGGAGGCTGGGACCAGTTGATCTTTAAGGTCCATTCCAACCCAAACCACTCCATGACTTGATAGATATCAAGCTTCAAGTCTTGATAGACATTTCCAGTAAGGGGAAAAAAGCACTTCTTGTCTGACTTTTATATTTGTTTTGGTGCCATTTTATAAGTCAAAGCTGAAAAAAAGATAAATTTCTGGTGCGACTCAGAGAAGTATTAAGCCCTGGAACAGGTTCCCTAGGGAAGTGGTCAAGTCACCATCCCTGAAAGTGTTCAAAAAATGAGTAGGTGTGGCACTTTTTGATCTGTTTTAGTGGGCATGGCAGTATATGGTTGAAGGTTGGACTTAACCTTGGAGGTCTTTTCTCAGTGTAATGATTCTGTGATTCGAAAATGAAGGAAAATAAAAGAACACTGAGAATAATCATGCTGAAGACTGGTTGGAATATGAACTACATGATTTTATGTAAGCTGCATTATTCTTCACTGCAAACCAAAATCTAAAAGAAGTGTTTTTCATGCTCTCTGTACCTGATTTGGAATCTGGGAAGAAGGGACAAAACAATGACAATAATAATAAAAGTGATATTAATAATAATCTCTCACAGGGGCAGAGAGAAAAAAGGGAATTTAGGTGATATTGTAGTGAGACTGCATGTAGAATGCAGATTAGTATGAATTAGGTGAAAGAAAATGTTTGTGCAAAACACTGCCTATCTGAATACAGATTTCATAATCAGCACAAGAAGAGGTTGAAAACAGAGAATGTTATATTTATGTCCTACAAAATGTCATTGTTTTCAGAAGTTATGCTGTGTTGAATGCATCATATTATACAGCAAGGGATCTAGATGAGAAAATCAAACCAGGAAACTCATAACACCCAAAACACCTACTTTTCAAAAGCAGACTACTAAAACGAAAGAGAGAGCAAAGGCAGAGGAACATTATTTTCTTTACATTTGGTAAGAATGACTTGCCCATGGTTATAACCGTGGCATATGAAAAACTTTCAGTAACCTTCCCCCCTGTTACAATCTGGTTTAAACCCAGAAAAGCAAAGCAAGCTAAGTCTCAGTGCATAAACTGGAAAGAACTTAGTAGGTTCAAAATATTCCCAGAAACAAGATTGAACCAAATGAGGTTAGATGTTGATGCCAAAAAATGGATGTATTTTATTTAATAGTAAAAGAGGCAAAGAGAAGGGAAGAGAAAAGAAAGCAAGAAATGGAAAAAAGAAGTGTGCGTGGGGAGTGGGGGGAGGGGGAGAGGTGACAGGGGTTAGGTGGAAGCAGATCACCCATCCAAGGGTCCCAACGACGTCTCGTTGTTCCCCTCCATCTGCTCTGCTGGTGGTGAGGGTCCCCCGTCACCGCTGTGGCCACGCTGCCACATGCCACCGTGCCACACACCACCGTACCACATGCCACACCACGCCGCCACACGCCAAAGAGTACAGAATCCCGTGGATTAATATACGCTTTGGGCCAGGTGGGAATGCCCACATGCCTCCTCTTGCAGGGGCTAGCTTGACACTGTCCCTTGCAACACTGAGCGTCTGTTGCATCATCTCTGCTGCTCTGGTGCAGGGTCTGGGGACCCCTTTGAGGGGGCCCCTTTGATGGACCATGTCACCCCTTCTGCTGTGGATAAGCTTCCTCCCCCCAGTGAGGATCCCTCAGCTGGGCTCTGCACAGCCGAGGATGGGCAGTCATTGCGCCTTTGACCAGAGGCTTTTCCAAGATACCCAAAGCCTCTCCTCCCTCCACCCCTTGGTGTGAGGGTCTGTTCGAGCCTGGCAGCTGATAGCCCTGGGGCTGTGGTCTCCACCTTGGAGGCGTTAAGCTTGTGCTCCATGAATATCCCCAGCCCTGAGTTGTTACTTTATCTTATCTTCATCAGCGAGCGGTGTAAGGCCTCAGTCAGGGCCCCATTCAGGGTGTGGTAGTCTTCTTTGCAGCTTTTGTAATACAGTTTTAAAAGTCCTTCAAGAAAATGTTTAAGTCATAAACTGTAATATTTCAGTCCCTGACACCCCCGCATCGAGCTATCCGAACTTCTGGTGGAAACTACCTCTTCTGTCTGCTCTACAACATGTAAGTTAAAAAGTAAATAGTTAGAAAACCTTAAATTATACTTCTTATATATACTTATTTATACTTCTTATACTACTTACTTATACAATATGGAAGTGCTAATATGCAATTTTCAAAACAGAATGTGAGTTCTACATATTCTGTTGCTCTCTGCCAGAGAGCAGGGCTTAAAGGTGGTCAGGTTCTCTTGAGGGGAAAGAATATAAGCACAACAGGATACTCTAGAACTCTGATTAAGTGTTTGCAGGTTATATTTATCATAGAAATTTCTTAAAATTATTAAAATGTCTGTTACCAATTGGCAGTTGGTTAAGTGTTCATAGACTATTTAGAGTTCCAATAGGATGATTGCTTTTTTTTTTTAGTATCTAGGGAAATGCCCTCAATGTGTAGGCTGAGTTACCATAATAGTTTTTTTCTCAGTCCATGTCTCCTAAACTTGTTCTACACATTCTTTCAGTTAAACTTTGTAATTAAGTTTATTTTGCATTTAATGACTCTCAATCAGATCTATGCTGGGGCTCAGCATAGTAATTGAAACAAGTTGGTTCTGTTTGACGCATATTTGGGGGGGGTGAGATAAAATTGTTGCAAAAAAAAAAAACCAAAAACCCTGATAAAAAGTATTTTCTATTCCTTGTAAATGCCAAATATCCTTAGCTAAAGTTAACTGCCACAGAAACTGCCCCCAGTGTCCTCATCACTAACGACAGGACAAGTCCCAGCTGGAACTATTTATTGGCTTACTCAAGTGCTCCACTGCTTTGTTCTGAATATGTCAACTTTGATTCATCCTCAGGCTTAGTTGCTGTCAAACACTGTTAAATGGAACTGGAATCAGCATTGCACCTAGGCATCCACTAAGCCAAAACCATAATCACTTCTACAGAAATGTTAGTAATCTGTGGCACTAAAGAGTCATGGCATTTCTGTGAGGGTATCCTGTACAAAAAGGAAGTCTGGTCTCATCTTTGGCACCAGCTAGAGGTAAGAAGTTCATAGCATCAGTACTGAAAGCTTTGGCAACAAGCTTTGTGACCTCAGAAGAGTGAAACTTCTTTTTATATGTGTGATTGGTACTGTCAGAGTACATGCAGGAGTACATTATGAGACCAGAGTTAGGATTATCCTCACCAACTAAAGCATTGGCAGCATTTAGCTTAACACTTGAGTGGAGCTTGTTGGTGTGAGACTAAATGGAAAGAAATATTCATTTTGAGAGATGAATAGTAAAGCACAAAATATTTTAAAGTGGATAAGGGAAAACCAGGTTTCATCTACAGTCTGCAAAAGCAGTTAAAGGAATCTATTCAGAACAGCATGGTATCTTCTGCTCGTATCGTGCAAAGGTTTTAGGTAGCACTTACACAGATTTTTAAGGGTACTGTTAAGAAAAACAGCATCTGAGATCAGTACATACTTGAGTGCCATGTGTGATATTAGGAAGGAATGCTACTAAAAATTACTAATGTACTAATTTACATTGTGATGAAAAGTAAAATTTGAAGACGAGGGTAAATGGAAATTCACAAGATATCTGAGCACTCTGTGACTTATTTTGAGCAGGGATCTTCAAAATGTGAAAATGCATCCCAAGGCCTCCTAGGGATGCATACCTTTAGGAACTTATGAAAACCAGTCTTTGACCCAATATTTTTCTTTTCTGCAAAATAGAGAGTGAATGACATGGTCTCAACAGATATTTTAAGTGATACATAAAGGACCATTCTCTGTAATTGGTTGGAAATGGCTTCAAGGTGTGCCAGGGGAGACATAGGCTGGATATCAGGAAAAAATTCTTCACCAAAAGAGTTATCAGACTCTACAACATTCTGCCCAGGGTAGCTGTGGAGTCACCATCCCTGGAAGTACCTGAAGGATGGGTAGATGTGGACCTTAGGGACATGGTTTACTGGTGGACTTGGCAGTGTTGGGTTAACAGTCTGAGTCTACAAACTTAAAGGTATTTTACAATCTAAATTATTCTGTGATTCTGTATTTACTACAATGAATTCAGTAAAACTTCTACATAAACCTGTTCTTTCCTTCTTTTAATCCACAGGGCTTTGCATGGCAAAGTTACCTTCATTGATGACCAAGGCTTCTCTTGCAGCTGGCTCTCAACTGTTGCCCAGCTCCCCTACAGAACTCCAGCACTCAATGTGTTTTTGAAAAGGTCAAGATTTTTGGAGCAGAGAAGAGAGACTACCGAGGAATATTACAAATACAGTATCTGAAGATTTCCATCCTTCTCTTCCATAATTTTTTCTAAAAACCTATTCTGGACTTGGAAAATCTTTCAAACATATGTGTGATCTCATGGCTAGGTAGGCCTGAAGAACAGGAATTCCCAGATCCCAGAGTGTCAGCAATTCATGCTGTCTTCACAGCATTGCTGGTTTACTTTTTTAGTGCATACAGCGTGTGTGTATGTCTGTGCACAGGGATAAAACACTGGTGAATAAGAATTCTTCACTCACTCTAGCAACAATTATTTGAATATTTTGTGCTCTGGGCAAAGCACAGGAAGAGTTAAGCCTTGTTTAGCTGTCAGCCTGCCACAATATTTACTTTTGTATTTACAAGTATTCAGTGCATCTGATTCAAGCAAAGCTAAGAAAGATTTCACCTTAAATCATTAACACAGCAGAAGTCATATTCTTTTGCAGTATTTTAAAGAAAAATAACATGCAGGCCACATCATGTCAATGGTTAAATGTGCTAAAAACCATTGTGAATGAAATTCTTTTTTGAATTTAATTTCAAAATTTCTAGATAATAATAATTTAACTCCTTTTATGTTACGTGTATTCAATTTTATAGCAAACTAAATAGAATTCTGGAAATTGCTTAACCACACATTAGACCAGAAACTTCAATGCTATAATATTTAATTAATGAGGAAAGCACTGTGAATAACTAATGGATTTTATTAATGCTAATATATAGAACAGCAGGAATAGTTGATAGACCAAAGAAAAATTTTTAGCAAGCAATCTGTGGAAGTAAAAGTCACTGAAAGGTAAAATAATAAACTTGTTTGACACACCGAGGAGCTGGTATAACTTTGGCAGTCATAGTGTGAAGGTACTGTGCTTGATAACTCGGTAGCTAGAAGGGCCCTGAAGTAACAGCTTTTGACATGCCTGGGAGATCTCATCAAAGAGAAAGGAAGATCCCTGACAAGAGAAATACTAAAAAGGACTCCTGGTGGGAAAGCTGCTGCCATGCAGAAAACTGTTTCAGATAAAGATATCCAAGAAACTCCTGCCCCCTGGGATGAAGCACTGTTTCTAATAATTGATGGAGTATTATTAAGAAGATATGTTGGTAAAAATACATTTGGAATATCATGAATAACACCACGTGTACATTAACAAAGTAACGTTTCATTAGTTTACTTTTGTTGTTGCTTAAGAAACAAGTTTTGAGCCTTTTGTGGTATACAGGCAGTTATTGGTGTATTGGTAATAAGTGTACATCAGAAGTAGAGTCACACTACCAATGTTGTAGCCCTCTTTAACAGTACTTCAATAAATTTCATAGTAATGTGATTACTGATTAATGCAGCTCTTGTAAATACAATAGCTTTGTAATGCACTTACCTGCATTGACCTAATGTTCTAGACCAACTAAATATTGTACTGCCTCTTCCCCAAGTTTAAGCTACAAGAGAACAGCTTAGTTCATCTGATGCATAAAGCAAACTTTAAACACAGCCTTGAGTCTCCAGTTAGTAAGGAAACCCAAACTTTTCTGGCTAGTGAAAAAGCCGAGTGTAGCTCAGAGCCATGCCTATGTTTAGAAGAGGTTGGCAGGTCATCCAGCAGCAAATACAAATGAGAACACAAGAAAGAGGAATCTGTCCCTGGTGCGGAATTACTTCTGCAATGCCACCTGGTCCAGAACTTTTTTATAAAACCCCAGAAGGTATCACCTATCAGCTAAAGGGCAGGCTGCAATGCACAGCTGGTATATAGGGGAATAGGCGTAGAATAAGTAGAGAAATAAAATGTAGTAAAAAGAACCCATACATGCAAGAAAAGTTGTCCTTCTGCAGAAAGTTAGTGACCCAAAACCTGTTTTTTCCATCTGTCTGGTCTTGGTTTGAACTTTAGGTGTGAACAGATGATCTGTATATCACATCACCTTTTGTTCCAGGTCTTTAAAGATCTCTGACCACTGGGAAAAATCAAAAAAAGTTACTCTTCTGCTCACAAAGCTATGTTATGGTTTTTAAAACCTTTAATCTTTTTTTCCTGGACAAAGCTGGAGCTTTGAATGCAAAGTTTGAGGGAATTATACTGCTGTTAATTTCTGGTATCTCAAGTAGTGCCTAGATACAATCCAAAGGCAAAATATTGAAAGAGAAATAAATAAGCATATTTTGTTTGACTGGCTGTGTTTTACACCCAAATACAAAACTTGGAGAGGAATTAATTTGCTCTTCAAGACACAGGACACTGTGAATTTCCAGTTGGAGACTGTAAATCCAGAAAGGGACCATAACAGTCACCTAAACTTACTACGTATATGACAGTGGCCATTGAATTCCCGAATTAGTTCCCATTTAAACCAGCTTATATATAATTTGAGATTTAAATGAAGCTTTGAAGAATTCACTATATTGTAGGTCAGTTGATTGGTAGCTCTGTGGTGCAGTAAATTTGGTATTGCCATTGCTAGCCAAAAGATATAGATGTTACACTAGCCCTGCAACTCACCCAAGCTGAGCCCTGCCAGGCTTGCTTTGGCTGCCCTTCCTGGCTTGCATAAAACTGTGGTTCAGCTCTTTTTGTCTGATGAGCAGTTGAATATTTACTAACTTGTTTTTCTTTAGGTTAGCTCTGTGCAATTCTGTGGTGCAGTGTTATAATAATTTTGTGCATCTCTCTAAGTAATAACCAGTAATAGTAATATATTGCTCTCTCTAGAGTGAAATACCTCTGACCCCCAAAAAAGCAATATGGAGTTGAGGAGAAACAGGCAAAGGATGGTAGCAAAGGCCTTCCTTGAAAGGCACAGCCTGGCGATGACAGCAGATGTTATAAACATGCAATAAACAAATTGCCCAGGTTTCCAAGAAATGTAGGCTTGGGAATCAAATAAAACCAGTTACAGGGCAAAACAAAAGGAAGAGAAAATGTCTAGAATATGCAGCACACACTGTGTGTGCCACAATATATGAGGATATAATCTGGAGGTGTAGGCTACTGAACATCAAGGTATAGCATGGATTAAAAACAGTCACAATCAATGTCATGCAGACCTTAGAGCAGGGAGCAGGAGAAAACCCACTGTCAGCATCATACTCCTCGCAGTGTAGAAGGCCAACCTCCCATCCCAGGTTCTCCACCTTTTCCTCTTGTGAGAGTTCTCATTTCTGACTTCAGGATCTGGACAAGCAGGGGAAGGGGGAGCACAACACCAGTGAAAGCTTAGATACACAAGGTGCATGGATAAAAATTTAAAATGTGCTATTAATGAGGCTTTTTGTATAATATAGTTTGAACAGTCAGCATTAGTGTTGTTGTAACTGGGATAGTAAGTCTTTGAATAGGCATGTAAAAGTTCAGGTTAACAAATGAATTTTTGACTGCAAACATAATTTTTGTTTCTCTAGCTCAGAAACGCTGCAAAAGGTGCAGATTTTATTATTAATTAGCCTCAGTCAGAAATCTGTATTTTAAAAAAATACTATCTTTTTCTAGATTAGCAATTGCCATCCTATCTGAATTTGTCATGACTGGCTTCTGCTATGTGAATCTTTGAGAGACTGTACATCCCTCTATAATCAAATTAATATTCTACAGGCAAGTTATTTAGAGCTCAAGTTACTTTTTAACTTCTTGTTTGAAAAGATGGAATAAATAGACTCGATGATCTACCAGTGGTTTTTAGAAACAAAATGTGACTTCTAGTGTTATTCTCATATCTCTTTACCTTTTCAATTTTACAGTGACTTCTGAAATCAAGTGTAGTAGAGTCAGATTATGCCAGTACTGGTTATTGCCCCAGTAGGAAAACATTTCTGTATTCCTGCCTGGTGTCCTCTGTACATGCAGCTCTTTTTTCCTCGATCTGACTCTAGCAATTAATGTCAGACTGATTATTTCATTTGCTGTCCTAAATGAGGCCCCACCTACCAGTAAAACATGAAAATATTTTCTAACCATAATTTATGCTATAAAAGCTGTTTTGGATTGTGTTTTCTTTGCTGAGATCATCTTTCCTTCCTTTTGTTTCCCTTGGTATTTTGCTAAATCCCTTGTTTCTAATATTGTTTGTTGTTATGTGCTTTCCCCTTTCCTATTTAATGCATGTTTTTTAATTTAAGAATGCTGGGATTTTGTTTTACTTGTGTTAGCCTGGTCTCTTGTTCAGCAGAATTTTAAGACAGGGACCAAAATTCCACATGAATATCATGGCTATGTTTTTCTCTTACCTAGTTTTTCTCATGGTTTATTTGATAATGATTACTTCTTCTGATGATGATTTACTTCTTCAGCTATGAGACTTTAACAGCTTAAACCTACAGTTTGTGCATGTTAAAACAGCTGAGCTACATGGATGCCACTTGAGAAAGCAGTCTTTAAAGTTGTGATATCCAACTCTCTCTGTGAGAACGAGATCTGGCGTAGAGTCCAGCATGCCAGACCACTCACTTCAGAAAGTAGATGCCAGTTGCTGACAATTGTTTTAGAAGCTCACTAATTATTTTTTTATTATGGGAAGAATGAGATGTCATGAGGAGATCAGAGTAAAATCACCCCTGATAATAAAGTAGGGGTTCTTTTATGGGATATAAAGCATAACAAATAACTTGCTGTCACCTTCTCTCATTTAGACTGTGAGTCTTCAGACAGAGTATATGCTATTTTCATAACCAGATTTCTAGTATTTTTAATACTTTTTTCTCTCTCAATTTCCCTTGTTGCCTCAGTAATCTGATTCTTAGCATAAGTGATATAAGTATACAAGTCAACGTTTGTTCTTCCCTTCATTCTTCCTGCTGGCATCAATTAATATCATTCAGCTGGCTCATCCCTGCCAGATCCAGGGTTCATTGATGATGGCAGAAAGACTTCTGGTGACTTCACTCTGATTTGAATGAAACAGTTATTTAGGTATCGAGAATTTTATGTGATGTCAACCAAGTTGCACAATGAAACGGTGCAAATACTCAGCATGACTGAGAACACAAAGCATCCATGTTTCATACAGAGTTCATAAAAATCTATTTTAGGTACTAATGTGAAAAAGTTAAAAAAGTATACAATTGACAGCCCGTCTTTTTTGGCAGGCAGTCACTGGGATCCATACAGCAAATATGCCTTAGTGGATTTGGGAAAAAACCCACTTTAATAATTAGAAAGCTCTGAACTCTCAAAAAATATAAATTTCTAGTCATACCATTTTAAAAAACTCAACAAAATATGTTGGTTTCTAAACATGCTGATTTTTAAGTGTATTGTAGGTCTTTTCCTATTGGAAACCCTTATGATTCATAGATCAGTTTGTTTCAAATAAAATTTATTGAACAAATATTGAGCAGTCATTTTGCCCATGATTGGAAAACAAAGCATCTCAAAGACATAGTCTGTTGTCATATCCAGCAAACTGGATTTTTCACTTTGTCCACAAATATTATCACCTTTCTTTTGTGCATGGTAATGGATTGACCTAGTGGGTCAAACAGTTAATATAATTTACCTCCACAGTTTTCTGCTTCCCGGCCATGACACGTTTATCAGTGCGGATCAAAGAGTTGTCCATTGGTAAATGTTCCTAATAAAAACATGGCAATAGTTTTACAGCACTGAAATACTGCTCAGTAAATTGTGTTCTTTCTTATTTGATAGAGACCTCTCAACTTGCCCTTTTTTTTGGTACTTGAGATGCCCTTGACATATTATTGAATGGATGACTCCTGGGATTGCCCAGGCAAAGGCATCAGTCACTGGGAGCGATGAGCAGGAAAGCAGAGGGGCCATCCTTCAGGCACTTGAGAGAAAAAGGCAATTCATAGAGTTCCATGCAGTAATGGAGAGTTAAAAGGACTGTGCATATTGCATGATGCACAAAAGGCTTGTGCTGTCAAATACCTTTGAATGCTACATGGGAGGAGGTGGGAAAATCGAGCTAAATAACCCGGCATTTTTTTAATCCAAGATCAGAAGCAGACCACAACAGAGGGTTCATAATCACCTGCTCACTTGAAAGCTGTTAGATTGTATTGAAAAATCTATGCAATATGATTTCTTAAAGCTACATTTGAAAGCTTGTCATTAATGGGAAATCTATCAGGTTAAATAAAATTCAATCTCTAGATGGAGTTTATATGCACTATAAACAGGAATTGTGCATTATCAGCTCATACAGTACCATTACTGTGTCTCTGTAGAAGAGACTCCTTAAACTAATCTATTTTAGGTTTTTTATGGTTTTTTTTTTTTGTTTGTTTGTTTTTTTTAACTTACCAGAGGAAGCAGGAAAATCATAGAATCATAGATTAACAGGTTGGAAGAGAAGGATCACTTGGTCCAAACTTTCTTGGAAAAAACGTGGTCTAGATAGGCTGGCCCAGCACCCTGTCCAGATGAATCTTAAAGGTATCCAATACTGGGAAATCCACCGCTTCCCTGAGATTATTCCAGTAGCTAATCGACTCTTTGAAAGAGGTATTCTCCATCTTCTTTGTACACAGCTTTTAAATACTGGAAGGTGATGATAAGGTCTTCCCCAAGCCTTCTTTTCTCAAGGCTGAAAAAACCCAGCTCTCACAACCTTTCTTCACATGGCAGACTTCCCGGTCCTGTTGCTCTCATATAAAATCTGGTTTTGTTGATAACTCTGTCAGTGAGTCTTTAAGGGACCTTAAAATACTCATTTCTGACACCCTTCCCTGGATTTTCATCAGCCTTTTTTCATACAGCGTGGACCAAAGCTAAACACAGTATTTCAGGTATGGCCTGTAAAGCCCTGAGTAGAGTGGGACAACGACTTCTTTATCTCTGGTAGTGATGTTTTTTTGATAAAACCCAACAGCTTCTTGGATCCTTTTTTTTGCCACTGCAGCACATCATTCACTCACAACGAGTTTTCCCACCAGGACTAACAAAGAACCTTTCCATAGAGCTGTTCCCCAGCTTGGTATATCCCAGCCTGTTGCTCTCCTGGGTTATATTTTCCCAGTTGTAAGACTACACTTGTCCTTGTTGAACTTCATAAGGTCCTTAACCCAGTCTATCTAGGACTTCCTGCGGTGTAGCTCTTCCTTCCAAAGAAGAAGCTCTACACTCTCACTCGGTTTGGTACCCTCAGCAAACTTTGTGAGCTTATCCCATCTTCCAGGTTGCTTATGGAGATATCAAACAGCGTTGGACCCAGTATAGACCACTTGTGACAGGTTGCCAGTTTGGAAAGGAGCCATTTACCACAACCCAGTGGGTGCTGCTTGCCAGGAGTTTCCCACCCAGTGCATGGACCACTCGTCTAGACCATAACACATCATTTGCTCTAGGAGGGGGCTGTAGAACACTACAGAGAAAGTCTTGGAGAAATTCAGGTAGACAATGTCCATGACTAGTCCCACATCAGCTGAGCAGGTTACTTTGTCAGAGAGGTGATCAGGTTTGTCAAGGATGATTTGCCCCTGGGTGAATCTAAGCTGGCTTTTTCCAATCATGTGCTTCATCTGACTTGTGTTCGCCCCCTGGAGGATTCCCTTGCTCTGTAATTTCCTTGATCCTACTTTAAGCCCTTCTTCTTGATGGCAGTGACATTAGCCTTCTTCCAGACTTCTGGGGCATCCCCTGATATCCATGACTTTTCAACCATTATGTAGAGCAGCCTCTCAATGACATCCGCCAGCTCTCTCGACACCCTCGTGTGGATATTGCCAGGGCCCCTTGACTCGTAGGGGTCAAGTTCTTGTAACAGTGCTTACACTCTTCTTTCACTGATGGTGGGTCTGTACTTGCATCAACCTGGAGATTAATTTTTTTCCCCTTTGCTTATGTGTTCACAAGCATTCGCTTTTCTTTTTCTTCCTTTAGTAAACTGCCTTATAGCACCTTACTAGTCATTTCCCATCTTATTTTCTCTCCTCTGTCCTGCTGGGAAGGGGAATGATAGGCTTGGTGGCACTTGTAACCCAGCCAAGGTCAACCCACTATACCTGGACTTTTTTTCCAAGGCCTGGGATGAAAAGGTGCTTTGATGTCTCAGCAATAATATAAGCATGAGGCCCTATGCTGTTTCTCAGTATCTGAAATAAGCTTGTATGAACATTAGAGACATATGTACTCAAGAGAACTAACCAGCTAACCACTATAATTGCCTTTGTCAGAAAAAAAAAACCAAAAAAACTTTATGCACTAAACTGTATAATTCAGAATTCCTTTTGGAAAATGAATCTTGTAAAATGTAAGAATTTTATGAACAGTTAATTCTCTCACATACAGGCAGAATAAAGTTTAAGAACCTTAAAATATTTGTGTTTCCATTTGCATATTTTAAAAAAGGCATGGAAAAATCACATCTGCAAACCTCTCTGGTGATTGTTATGGGAACTCCCCTCCAGCCACCTGAGATACTTATTGTAAATCTGGAACACAGAACTCTTTAATACTTTGCATCTTTCACTGTTTCATAGCAATGAAATGATATGCACACAGTATTCATAAATAAAATAACTAATTCCAGTTCAGCTTCGAGCATGTAACCCAGTGACCCACACTGCAGAAACAGGCAGAAAAAGATTACACACTTTTTTTTCTGAGGTTGGGCTTACCAGCATTCTTTCTAACAGGACATTGCTTAGGGAAGGAGTATGGGTAATATTCTTGTTCTATGCACTCAAAGTCTGTTAATAAGGATTAATGTGAGGCTTAATCATAGAATTTTAAATATTTACAATGCATCTGTTTACACAGTATCACTTTGAGGTTAAATACCCAGCTTAATATTTATGCCTACTCTTAGTGTCTTTTTACCAGACTATTTTAACAATTAGTAAATAAATGAAAAGAATAATGAGTGTAATTTTGCATAAATACCTACTCCTAATACAGAGTTTTTTCATATGCCTTTTTGTCTGTGTTTTAAGCAAAGGTTATGAGTCAGTCCTATTTGACTGCAAAGCGTTGGTGGTGTCATCCAATCATTTGAAAATTAATTTTTCAATAATGAATTATATATGTTACAGACAAACTTTAGGCAGTATGTGTCTATATACTGTATTAAAAACATCTGGCTGAGAGGGACCTTCAGAAATCAGTCTTTCATCAAAGTGGTGAAGCACTATATTAGTGTCATTTTTTGACAGAAGTTTGACCAAACTGATTGCTCACTATCCTAACTATTTAAAAAGTGACTGCAGATGGGCAAGTGAGGCAACCCTGTAATTTTTTCCTTAACTGGCACAGGCATGGAGAAGAAATTTTTCCCTTTCCTTTCAGTAAAGCACTTTATCCACCTGAGGGCGAAGATAGCACTATTTCCCCTGGTATTCCTTTCTACCCCCCTTTCTCTAGAGGAAGAGACCCTGGTTGTTTCAGAAGTGCTCTGCAGGTCTCCCTCTTCACACCCCTCACACCCCTTCTTTCCTTTGGGGTTAGCTCTGCTGGTCTGTCCTTTTACCAAAACCAAGTGCCGGAGGCAGGCTCAGTATCCTGCTGAGGTCTTGCAAGCACTCAGCAGAGCAGGAGGATTGCTTCATCTATTTTTCAGGATGAATTTCTGTTTATGCATACCATGGTGACATCTGCCTGTCTCATGAAAACATGACACTGTCGATTTTGCTTGAGCATGTAAAACCACATTACCTTCGGGCCCTTTCCTGGACGAGTGCTGTCTACTTGGTTGCTCCCTGCTTGGTACATCTGCAGCTGGTTGTTCCTAAGTATAGCGACTTGTAATTCTCCCTCCCGAACTGCTTCTGGAACATTTCTCTACTTTTTTGAGTTCTCTTTGATTGCTAGTCCCAATTTTCAGTCCTTCCTGACTTCATGTTTTCTCTAATTCTACACAGAAGCCTGCCCTCTCTTCTTTCATTAATTAAAGATTGAACAGATCTGTATGAAAGCTGAAGCCCCGTGGGGAGGCTTTTAATATTTGCTTCCATTTTGACAGAGAATATTTGGCAAGTCTTCTGGGAGGTGCTATTGAACCACTCTTGCACCCAGTTTATAGCAATTCAATCTAGACCATGTTTCCCTAGCTTATAAGATTGTAATGTGAAATAATGTCATGTTTTAAAGGAAAGGTACATGATGCTTATTTCTTCTCCCTAACCACATAGCTGGATACCGTGTTGCTGAAGGAAATGAGCCAATTTTAACATGATTTGTTCTTTACAAATCTCTGTTGGCTCATCTTGGTTTTGCCTCCCCAGTTTCAAATAATTTATAACCTTTTCATTTTGCTAAACAGGTCTCCTCATTCCTTTTAAGACTCCAATTAATTATATATTTGTAAGAGACTTGATAGTCCAACTTATTTTATTGTACCTGACAAAGATTTTCCTTAGTACAAACACAGCACATAGTGGTAAATGGAATTGAACTGGATGAATTGAGTAAGGAAACCGAGACAAAGCAAGCTTCTTAGCTTGATGTAAAAGGCATTCAGTTAATGTCCCTTTTTCTGAACACCTCTTTTTAGAGTGGGCAGTCTTGAGTATTTGCTGAGGACAAGTAGCTCCCCAGATCCAATTGGTTGACATTTTGGGTAGGGGTTTTAAAACATATTTAAAAATGGGCATCCTATCTAAAGATTCCGTTTTCCTTAAACTCTGCCCTTAAAATAAGCTAGTGTGCAGAAGGGGCAGCTGTGTTGTTTATCTGCATGATATAGATAATCTTACCGACGAAGCCTTTTGTTATGGTCTTTGTAACTGGTATCATATAAGCAGCTTAAGGCTTCTTTTGCCTATATAAGTCTCCACACTGGCGAGGTTTATAACTCTTACCTCATGTCACTACTGCTGTAAATCAAGGCTTTTGTACAGAATCAGTGAACCTGTTATAAAACTGCATTAAGTTCTTAACTTGGTAAACAGATATGTATTGGAAATCGCATAACAAGCTATTTGTTATGACCCAGGTAGTTATAGCAACTACAGCAGAACACATTTTAATTAACAGTAAGTTTCAGGTTATGCAATTTGACATCTCATATTCAGAACATAAACTCTTTCTGCTCCAAAACTCATTTTCACACAGTCTAAAACAACGGTTTGCACTTTAAAATTTAGTTACATCATGTTCTCCTACCGAAGTAATTGCAAACGTAAGGGCAGGGTTCTTCTGTGCAGGCACAGGTGACTGCTCAGCCCTGAGCATTGATCCATTCTCTGATTCAGTGTCTTGTGTAAGAAATCTGTGAGGCTGGGTTTGTTTTTCCTTTGCTTTTTATGGAAAGAGCTAAGATTCCTTAGATGGGCGAACTTCCTCCAGGTAAGGTACACAAGCACTAGAACATTTCCTCAGGCGTGAGTGGTCCTAGAAGGGAGGCAGGTTTAGACTGAAGGAGAGAAGCCCCAGTTAGCAATCCACCCACCCACCTATCCATCCATCCATCCATCCATCCATCCATCCATCCATCCATCCATCCATCCATCCACCCATCCATCCTCTCCATGTCTGGCACCCCCTCTGCACTCTCCTTCATGCCTGCTACTTCTTCCTTAGCTCCATGCCTTCATGTTATTTATAGCCTGACAGCTAAGAGATTATTAATCTTACTTCTGGAAACTTATAAGTCATACAGTCCTATTGTAAGGGGAATTGAAATAATGTTGTTTTCAAGCTTTCTAGACTTATGATTTCCTTGCTCAGCCACAGGATCTCTACTGCCTAATTATTCCTCATATTTGTAACCTGCTTTGAAAAATAGATTTTGTCCCCGAATATTTATCAGTCAACTGAACTGCCCTTTTGCTCCACTGTAAGTTATTTTTAGGGCTCCAAACACAAATGATTTGAATACTTTGAATAATTTCCATTTCAAAAATTATTATTTTTTCTTTCTTTGTAATTTGCTTCCTATTAATACACAATGTCAGCAGTAATGTAAAGAAAAAAGGCATTAATATTCTCTGCAGCTTTTTCTTTTGTTTTATGAATTATAATACTGGAAGCAAGATGATAGCAGTGTGTAAAATAGTACTCTGGAAATGCTGCTTCTATGGTTAATGAAAAACTTTCTGAAATGGAATCTGAATAGATTAATTTGGTTGTCAAGTGTACAATAAGATGAACAGTAAGTTTTTGATGGGGTTTTTTGTCTTTTTAATTATATAATAATCATGGGTTTTGAGTTTGGGTTTTTCTTTTTCTTTTTTTTTTTGATCTATGTTTTTGTGATTTTTTTACATGAGTTTTGTTTTATTTTTTTTTTTTAATTTATCTTTGTTTTTGTTTTTTTGGGTTTTTTTTGTTTTTTTGAGTTTGCAGACCTGAGGTGAAACACAGTGAAACAGTTCAAGTACATCTTTGGTTGCTTCTAGGAATAAATATATTTTGTGAACTCATGCAGAAATGGTAAATTTACACTGAATTTAGTGTGTGAACATTTAGTAAACACTCAGAATATCTTTCCTGTTAAAAAAGTATTATATCAAACTAAGTAGTTTTGCGTACAAAAGGAAGTCAGAATTTTTTGTGAACCAGCCAGTGCAAATATTTCAGCTGGAGTTGCACTTCAGAGGGGAAAATAGTCTGTCTTGCCATGGATGCATGGTGCTGCTTACATTATCACTAGAACAAACTGTCTTAAAATCAGATTTAAGCATGTATGTATGTGATGAGATAAAAAAAGTGTATGTGAAAAAAGAGAAAGGCAGAGAGAGAAACTGAGACGGAGAAACATTATTTTCCTTGGGTTTATTTGTTAATGAAGTTTGTAGCATGTTTCATGGAATGGAAGACCTTCATTTTGGGAAGCATTTTATCATTTCCTGTTCTTCCAGTAAGAAACCATTCATCAGCTTTCCTGGGATTTCCAGTGTTTAGCAAGACAAGGAGTCCTGGAAAAGTAGCTTTTCTGCCACAGTAGAAAACACTGTAAGCAAGTAATGCTTTAAGTCATGTGCAATGGCAAGTAACATTGGACTGCAGTTTGAGTTACTTGCCCAGTGCAAAAGGTGTAAACCAAGCACTTCTATTCTCTCTGGCTGGCACTCCAAAATCAAGTGCAAATCTGTCTCTGGGTTGAAGTCCAGCTTGTCTCTGTATGCATAATACAGGAGAAAATCTGAGCACATGTGAAAATTTGCAGTTAACATATATAATACTGATTTATCTGGGCTTAAACTGTTCGCTGTGGTCAGAGAAGGGTTATTTGGCAAAGGTGTAAAGAAGCAGCAGGGTGGCACTCAGTGGATATGAATGTGGATATGGCCTTTCCTCTAGCCCAGTGGGTTCTTAGAAATATATGACATCAAGAAATGCTGACAGCCTTTTTTTCTCCTTTTGCTGCTGTTAAGACTACTAACAGCTACATTTTCCCTTTATGTTTTTGTCACTTTATTTTAATTTTTTTTCTGCATTTAAAAAGCCTTAATTCTTCTACTGCATATTTCTGAAAGGAGAAAAGGCAGTAATCTTAGTGCCTACCAAACTGATGGTAAAATATAACAATAAATCACGCTGTTCTGGGAGCCAATACTATCAAGAGAGTAATTTTACTTTCTGATACTTTAAAAGCACTTTTTAAAGCTCTTCCTAGTGATGTACTTATAAATACAAAACAAATATAGGAAAAACACTTTCAAACAGCTAACAGAGAAAGACCTGACAACAAACTAGATCCAAAACCAGTTTGTAGGTAAGTCAGTGTCCCCCTCATAACTCTCTGTGTGATAATTCTGATAACTGTGTGTATGTTATTATGTAAGCATGTACATGTAGGGAGGAATTTTAAATCTAGTGACACTGCTGTAATACAGGATCTGTGGTCAAAATATTTGGAACATTTCCATTGATATCCAGGATGGCTAAAAATTCTGTATGATGTTGCCTTTCATCTTGGGCTATTGTTTGCACATCTGCAGAAACTGTGAGTATGTAAAGTGCTTGCATAGTAACAAAATTATTTGTCAGACAGAAAAATGTTTCTGTAAAATAACATTGTTACTTTTCCTATTTGTGCTAAATCTAGAAATTTCTAATTGATTGTTTTAATTTTTTATTTAAAAATTATTTTTAGTTATAAAAAATTCTCCCATACATGTGGGCATAAGTTTTTGTGAGATAAAATTTTCAGTTTCATTTGAGAGTTTGCAAATCTAAAGATCTAATATTCTTGAAACTGATGCTGTACATTTTTCATGTTACAATAGCAGTTTCATGTCACAGACTTTGTTCCATTTTTTATATTTTTTAGATTGTAATTTCTTTAGAAATCCTTCGTAAGTTTGTGAAAATTAAAGATGTAAAACCATTTAAAAGTACCTTCAGAATAAGTTACTACACCAGAAAAGTGAAAGCTGAATGAGGCCACCCTACCAAATGCTGTTCTGATTTTTCATATCCACACATAGCAGACTTGAGTGTTGTTTGATCCTCCAAACACAAATGTTCCTCCTCCTTCTCTATTCTGTTGTATTTTAAACTCCTCAGTGACCATCTTAACAAAATCTGAAATGCTGTTTTAATTTGTCTTCTGTACACTCTAATAGGTGTCTTTAGACCACTTGAGTTATTCAAACTACTGTTTTTAAACATTTTACCAATAGCTTCCTCTCCCCTCAAACAATAAAGTAAATCATATATTGTGTTGACAGGGCTGTGTTACAAAAGCAAAAAATTTATTTTCTGAAGCAATTACTTATTTCTGCACATCCTAAAAATGTAGTCAGTGTTGTTTAAGTGAGAAGATGGACTAAAAGTGTTGCACAGGAAGGCTATTATTGATTTGGAGAATGGCTTCCAAAGGAATGACAACTGTTACATTGCTTTCTCCAGCCATTCCCTCTTGCTCTACTTGTCCTATCACTCAATGTCTTTGTAAAAAGTTCCTCTCCAGCCCTCTTGTACCCCTTTAGGTACTGGAAGGTACTATAAAGTCCTCCCAGAGGCAGCTTTTCTCCAGGCTGAACAAACCCCAGTTCAAGCTGTCTTCGTAAGAGAAGTACATGACTAACACTACTAACTCTTCGGTGCATCACAGCAAAGAGGTGGATTTCAGTTCATGGTCATTTTACAAGGCTGGATAAAAGTGTGTGGGAGAGAAGGTCTCTTTTATCTTTTTTCTTTTCTTCTTTTTCTCTTTGTCTCCTTTTTTTTCCCCAAAAATTGACATTCTGTAGGATTGCTGTTCCAGGATGTGTTGCTGGTTTACTTTCAAGTTTGTATGATTTATCAAGGACTAATTCAGAACTTTGAGCATTACTTGAAGTGTAGCATGCCAAGCCAAGAAGAAATGTCCAGCAGCACTGCAACTTGGAAGAAATCCCATTTCCTAATAAGTATTAGTCATCATTTCTAAACTCACCAGGAAGATGAAAGTCTTGTTTAGAGTACAAATGAAAACAAAGGTTAAATAGCACTTGTTCACATTATTCAGCTCAGCAGGTAACTATTTGCAGTACACTGCAACAAAATGTGATCTTTTGAAATGAAGAAAAGGTAAAGTAAAATTATAATGACTTAAAGGATACATTAAAATTATGTTTCATATCGCATAGCATTCTCAGATAAAATACCTGAAATATAACATTATTTTGAATGAAATCTAGCAGTCAGCTTTAGAGAAATATATATTAGAAAACGTGGAAGAAGTACATTACAGCAGTAGTATGGTTATTGTGCTCAAGTCTTTTTAAAAATAAAACAAAACCACTTCTCATGATTCTGACAAATGTCTAGATGTTGTACTAATTGATTAGGATTTTGCTAAATCTAATGGAACTGTAAAGCCTTAATGCTTACCTAAGAATCCACTAGAATTTTGAGGCATGAATCATGGTGTCGTCATGCGTCAGCACTTATCGCTCTAATGGTCCACAAATTTAAAAAATAAATATTACAGAAATAATAATTTTCCATCTTGACTAACATAATTCCCATTTTTATGATCTCGCTAAATATTGTCTCTCTCACTTTTAGGGTTTAGTAATGCTTCTATCAGACATATCAGGCAGCCTACCTCATGTCTGCTCATTTTAATAGCCTAAAACTTGTTACCCATTTTTAAAATCCAATTTAATGCTGCCTTCTTCATTTTTCTGACTTTGTAACTATAACTTCTGGCATGAGCTCATAACTATGTTTCTGATGACAGCTTGATCTTGTGCTTCTTTCTCCTTGACTTTATATGACAACCTTTCCCACTGGAGATTTTGTACATTTGTGGAAACTTTCACATTAAAGCAGCCTCTCTTTCATGGTCATGTGTCTTCAAACATCTTCCCTTCTTTTGCTTGTTATGGTTTCTCTTTTTAAAGAGTTTCCTGTGCCTGTACTGAATGAATGGTATAAAAATATGCACAAATTTGCATGATTGCTGCTACATGTTTTTCAGGAAGTCGTTACTGTCTTTAAAGCAGCCTGAGGAATATTTTAGATTGTTGTCACCTCTCCACTACTATAACGAAATAAAATGCATAGAAAGAGAAATAGGATTTACCTTTTCTGCTGGCATGTGTAGCTAACTGCAAATGCTTTAGGCTCAGAGGCAAAAGAAAACAGGCGAAAGAGAGAAATGAAGGGAAGTTATTTAATTACTGCCCAAAGGTCATGTTTTGTAGTGGCAATAATAGGAATGGAAAAATGACACTATGATGCAAATATATGTCTCTATGAGATCTTCCCATAGTAGTTCTGAGGTGAAAGAACACATGGTGTTTCTAGCCATAAGAGACCTGCTATATTATGACTCAATTTTCTAATTCTTACTGAGCTCTTAATTGGACATTAAGTTCCTTTTGCCATATCAGAATTTGCCTAGATCATTGGCTTGATAAGACCTAAGAGGCCAAACCTGTCCCTTACGTGGCTACACTGATTTCCATGAGACCTCAGCAGGGAGAAATTACTTTTATTAGTGTAATATTATTGCTGCATACTGAGGGATGCATGTGTGTTGACATAGCATTCAATTTTAAAAAGATCAGTTTTATATCAGGAAAATTAAGATATATCTTGTGATTATTCCCTCATGGAAATGATTTTTTTTTTTACTCAATGTTTGCTTTTTGAACCAGAAGTCCTTTTCTAGCAGGGTGGGTTCATACTGCAAATAGAAGCAGTCAGGCTGAGCAGACTCTCTGTACACAGCCCTGCTAATGGAAGAGCACTCCTAATCAAGCCAAAATCATTGCTAGTGTAAACAGTTTAAATAGTTAATGAAATTTACTTAGCAAAATGCAAGCTAGTGGATTTACACGTGGACTCCATATAGACAGAGGACTCTGTCCACTACCTGGATTTTAAACAAGCCAGTTAAGGTGCTGAACTTTGCTGTGCATCAGAAACAAACCCATCTTACCTCCAGGTATCTAAATATTGGGATAGACTGAAACACCCTGACTTTCCTTGTTTTGGTATCCAAGGTTTAACTCTGCTTTCACTTCCAAAAGTGTGCTCTGGCTTCCCATGTAGACTTATCATCAAATAGGCCTGGCTGAAATAAGGAGTTCCAGAACAAGGGAGAAGGTGGTAATTACGTTACTTTGCAACAAAGACATTAATAGAGCCTGAATAGCTTGATCAGACTTTTGGGTAACTAAGCTACTTAGTTATTTTTATTCCTTGACAACAAACATAATCCACGTTTTATTTTCTCTGTATCTTCTATTACAGACGAAAATAGAAAAACCCCCAGTTCAAATAATGGAGAAAATAAATTAAAAGGTCAAAGTGTGTTTAAATTTGTCTTTTGAAAAACATCTTGTATTCACTATAAAATAATCCTTGCCTGACTGAAGAGTTGATTTTTCATATGGCAATTTCCTGTGCCCTGAAATCTCCAATCTTGGTTCAAGATGAATGTCCCAGGGATTTTGGAACAGTTCCAATAATAGTATCAAGTGGTCCTGGTGATACCTACTGGCCTTTAAGCTCCCCTTTCATCAGTGAAGTCCTGTTATGTTTTTTTGGAAATAATCCTAAACCCCCACCAAACAAGAAGATTAAAACCAGGTGATGTTGGGCACAGCTACTCTTCAACTGCTGAAAGTCCACATGCATTACCTGTTATCCAAAGAGCTTAATGGCCTCATTTGCTGCAATGATGAGACTCAGTGGAAAGCAAAGGTTGAAAGTAAAGGCTTATGTCTTAAAGACCATGAAGATCTCGATTCACCCTCTAGTAACTTTGTATGTGTCATAGATCTGTAAATATCTTAAGGGTATTCCCTCCCCAAGTTTCCTTTATTTGTGATTGTATGTATGACAACGTGCCTTCTCTTTAACATGGATAAGTATCTTGGCACTCAGCTGAGGGTTAAGCCTGATAAGATTTGTTGAAGTAGACCAGCCTTGACAAAAGGCTTGATTTAGTCATTAGCCATTTCCAGAGCTGGCTATCACACAAAATTTGAAAAGAAGCTAAATACAGCTCTTGTACTGAGAAAAAGGGGAGAAGATTCTCTTCTCTCTACTTGTTCAGTGGTTAAAATACAGCCTCAGGATTATGTGACTTACAGAAAAATAGAATGCCTGTATTATATGGTCCTGGTACTCAACCATCATAAATTCTAGATTGTTTCTAGTGAAGAATGACAAAGGAAAAAATTTGGAAATGTGGGCAAAAGTCTCACACTCCATTATTTATGCTCAGTCATTAAATATTTTTTCTTGAGGGTGCCTAATATCCAGTGCAGTGTGCAAAATACCCTCCTGGAAAATGGGACACCAGCTGGAGCCCCCTGGGCCTTGAAGGGAGGTGGGCCCTGTTTTGATTTGGGAGTTTCCTCTTCTCCTGGAAGACTGCACAAGCCATCCTTGCCCAGATAAGTCCTAGGATTGCCTTTGGGCCAGGACAGGGTTCATTTTTTCAGTAGCCAGGAGGGCCCATTGTTACATAGCACCGCGTGTCATTGCTGGGGGTGGAGATAATGGAGTGGAAACCGGGGTTGGGGAGTGTGGCAGCACAGCTGGGTATTGTTTTTTCTGCATGGTGTCACATTCCAAAGAAGGAACTGTGAGGGGATTCTAAAGATTCCTAGGGTGAAATTAGACACACATGAGGTCAATATTACATCTATGAACAGTATATTAACAAGAAAATTGGCACTAACAGAGGAGATAGAAAAGGCAGAAGCAAAGGAAGGAAAAAAAGAAAGCTGCAGGAAAAAAAGAGAGAGAGTTACCACCATGGATCCTGTTGGTCCAATTCAGTAGCGATGCAGTGCTGGCAGCAATGGGACAGGCCAGTGAGTGGGCAGGGCAGGACAATGACACAGCAGCAGGCAGGACAGCGGCAGATGGCGGGACACCAGGACAGAAGCAAGGACAATGGCATACAGGCTAGGGCTAAGATGGCAGCAGGGACATGGCAATGAGCAGAGGCAAGGGCTGGGACAGTGAAGGCTGGGCAACGTGATGCAGTCCATAATTCCTTATATACTGCATAGCCCCTGTCATGGTCTGATAGTCCAAGGAAAATCGCTGGGATACAGAATTTCTCTTCAGCAGCAGGAGTTCTCTCTGCCCTCGGGGAGAGTAGCCTCGAGAAATCCTCTTAGTGGTAGAGGCTTTCCCCACCCCCCTGAGGGGCTGTCCAGAGAAATCCGCCCAGAGACAGAGACCTTCTCTTCCCCCTGAGGGGATTGTCCAGCAAGAGAGCCTCTCTCTGTGCATGTGGTGTCATGTGCTGTCACAGCCAAGACATGAGCAGCTTTTCTAGTGCTTTCCGTCAACATCAGCAAAACCAGATTCTAAACAAAGTTCAGAACAAAATCCAAACAATGCTGAGGCATGCTTATTCCATTATTAATTTCCCCCTTACACATGGTGAGGGCTTTTTGTCCCATGTGAATCATTTGCCTTTCTCGTACACCCTTTTATTAATATTGTTGCTCTTACTGTTCATTTCTTTTCTCATTGCTGTTTCCAGTAAATTGCTCTTATCTCAACCTATGATCTCTGCCTTTTGTGCCTCCAGTTCTCTTTTCCACCCCACCACGGCATGAAGGGGCTGGGGGATGGGAAGTGAGCGAGGAGCACATGGTTTGGAGGTTTGGGTTCAGTGGGAATACTTAAACTGGGGAACAGCGTTCCTAAACCACAACAGAGTGGCATGTTTTTTGGGAAGGATCAGAAGCACATTGCAGCCAATGTAGGAGAAACACTGAGCTGACTGGATGCTAAGTATGTTGTATCTCTTCGTAAGAAGAGATAAAAATACTTGCTTTGCAAGGCAAGGCAGGGGAGAGGTAGGTTAGGCAAGGAAAGTCCTAGAAGGAGAAGGAAAGGCAAGGCAAGACCTGGAAAAATGGGTGGGGATTTCAAGTTGGGGGATGGGTGAGCAAGTCAATGCAAGGCAGTAGGGGGAAGAAAGGGCAAGAGAAGGCTACAGAGGGAGCAGTAAGGCAATGCAAGGTGTGTGGAAGCAAGGCCAAGCGAAAGAATGGTCAGGAATGACAAGGAAATGCAGGGCTGGATAGGAATGGCAAGCCAAAGCAAGGGAGGGTAGTCCACGCAATAAGTGTTGTAAGAGGAACAGACAACACACGGCAAGGCCATGCAAAAAGAGGTAGGGAAGTCAAGGTGGGGAATCAGTGAGCAAGTCAATGCAAGTCACTGGAGTGGTAGGAAGGGAAAGGAAAGGACGCGGATGGGTCAGGAAGGCAAAGGAAGGGATAGTCAGGAATGGTAAGGAAGTGCAAGGTTGGGTAGGAATGGCAAGGAAATGCCAACAAGGTGTAGGCCTGGCAATGCGAGGACACGAAAGGAAGCACGCAAGCATGGTGGGGGGCATGGGCATGTAAGGAAATGCGAGGCAAGGGAGGGTTAGCAGAGCTTCCTCTGCAAGTAAACTGTGGGGATTTGTTGTTGTAATGGCTGTAAAGAGAACCACGTGTCAGCAACTTGGTAACCTAAGACACCCACCTCTCCAGAGCTAGTCCTGGTCCTCTACGTCTGAGATTGAGGAGTTATTCCAGTAAATACCATCTTCTGTTTCAGGTCCAAGGGTGACTCAAAGCTGTTCTACTATTAGATCTGAGAGAAAAATGCATTATTTAAAGTGATAGGAATGAGTCCCTCTTAAAAGAGAGAAAAGGGAAAAGTTGATTTAAAAGCCTGCTTTGATATCATTAACATTTTCTGTACTTCGGCAAACGCTCTTCTCCTTGTCCCAATGTCATTTTAACAAGAAGGAAGTAGAAAGAATGTCATCAGAAAAGAAGGAAACAATTTTCAGAGCAAAAGTTTTGATAAGCCCATGCCTACATACAAAATTACACAAAATATAATTTATTTGCTAATTTTTTCCAAAACAGATGAAACAAAGTTGCTTGGAATTTTCAGGATGATTCACATTTTTACATTTATTATTTTTTAACAAAAAAAGTAAATTAGTACTTTTTATAAAGCTAAATTATTTCTAGTTAAATAATTTAATCAATAAAAGGCTCAGACAACACTTTTTTTGTATACAAGGCCTTTATAAATTAGTTATGTGCATAATTTGTCTTCCCTGCAGCTGTCTAGTAGTGCAGTTTTAGTGACAACCTATTTACATTCCTTCTAATTGTATGAGCAAGATCTCAGATAAACATCACTTATATGGCAACTGAATAATTGTTTGACAGCATTTTACATCTTTGATGAAACATGAAGAAAAAATCCACTAACAATGTCACTGCTGCCAGGACCAGTTATCACTCTGCAAAATCCAAACTTCAATGCTATGAAACTGTGATTATAAAAACTACAATTTTTTATGTATGTATCTATTCGGACTATTGCACTTGATAATTCAGTTCATGGATTGTATGGAAAGCAGTACATGATTTTAACAAGCAGTCTTAAATGAGCAGATTAACAGGTAGAAGGAAAGGGATTAGGCTTTTATCTAACATCAACATTGTGTGAGAGAATATCCGCTCTGCTGGGAATAATTAGTTTGTTTAAACCTCCTTAGATTTAAAAGTGTCATTTGTATCAATTGAGTGTTTACAATTCTGTTCTTACCTTTTCAATCCTGTTTTTCATGGCTTTATACAGCAATATACATTAAAAATTGATTAAAGGCATGTTCCTCTATTTTTGCCAATGTTTTTACTTCTCATGTAGTAATGAATGCATTTCTCTTAAGAAGTCAAACTATAATGAATATATTTGTACATACCCAAATTCTCAGTTTGAATGGTTATTTGTGCTTCATCAAGCAAGCATTTTAAAACTTAAATGGTACTTGTCTTTTTTAACCACCTTTAGACCGTAACTGATGACAAATCTGCACATGATCCTGTGACTACCATGGTAATTTCCATTCCACTGTTAGTTAAATAGCTTCATTTGGGATAGAGAGCATAGAGTAGAGTCAATGAGAAAGCCACACTGGCCAAAGCAGCCTTTGATATACTGACAAACTGTAAAAATCCAAGATAATCCAAAGTGCTCAGAAATTTCAACAGCCAAATCAACTTTCTGTATTAAATGTGTTGCACATGGTCCCGTCAATAATAACACGTGCAATAGAAAGCACACTCTCACATGACTAATTCTATTCCTTTTTCTTTTAGCTTCCAGTAACCTGTACATACATATGTATTCACACACACACACATACGAACATGTATTTCATAAAATCATAGAAAAGTTTGGGTTGGAAGGGACTTTGAAGATCATCTAGTTCCAAACCACCTGCCATGAGCAGGGATGCCACCCACTAGACTAAGTTCCTCCAGGCCACATCCAACTTGGTCTTGAAATTTATAGTTATCTGTATTTGTATGTATTCTTACCCATAATAAATATATTATAAATTTCTTTCTCCCATATGCATTTCAGTTATTTTTTCTCTACGGAGTTTTTCTAATGTCTATTTGATGTTTTTGGGGACTTCAAAAAGTGACTTTTTTGCTAAACCCCTCCTCCATAGATTTTATTACAAGCCACATGTACTTTGAGTTATCATAGGGGTAAAGCTACCCCTTCAGAGGGGTATTTGCATCACTACTCACTAGTCGGTGCTGGATTTAACATCATATAATCACAGCGACTACTTTTGTCTTTTTTTTCTGTCTTGTGTAGCCTCTAGGTTAAGATTAGCCTGTGAGTAGCTTCAAAGAGTAGCCATGTAGTACAAAATAATTTCATTTTATTCAGTTTCTGCCCATGTTTTCAGAATGATTATTGAAACCAATAAACAGCTTTTCATCTGTGTTCTCCTTCAGTTTGGGCATTCAAGAAAAAAACCCTACTTCTTTCCAGATACATTTTCAAGAAGAATTAAAAACATCAAAAATAAGCAGATTTCTTTGTGAAAGTTCACTTGTTTAGGAATATCCTTAGAAGCCTGTTTACTGAATGAAGCCTTCGGTGTTCCTTTAGTTGCCTGTATGAAGCTCTGAAGTTTATTTGTGACTTATGAAATGTTTAGTCTATCCTAAAAAGGAAAACAGAAAACTTTCAAACCTGAAATAAAAATTAGATTTGCATTGTTTAAGAATGTGGAGCTAATGGTTTCCTATAGGGGAAACACCTGTTACTAGTAGAGTATTAAAACAATGTTCCAGATCCCATGAAAGTGAATAAAGAGCTCAAAGCATCGTTCAGACAGAAAGCCTTCAACAAAATTCAGCAAAGACTATCAATCACACTAGAAAGCCTTGATGAAATGTTTTCATTACTTCTAAACAACAAAGGTGTCTTCCTGGGGAAAAAAGAAACCCTTGGGGATATTTCAGCTGATTAATTATACAAATAAATTGTCTCTTTTGTAACAAAGTGGTTACAAACAACATTGCAATGTGCCTCTCAAACTTCAGAAAGTAGGCATTTCTATACTGGTAGGAAAATTTAAATTTCAAAGCGTGTTCTTTTTCATTTTTAGTAAATGCCTCTATGTTTAGGGGGAAGAAAGTAATTGAAGGCAAATCTGAGGGAAAGCTATCATAGAGGTTTTATTCTTCCACTCCAGCCCCTGTTGATTGGTATCTTATCTTGAAATTCATCCCATTGATCAACGGTGATGATTTACATAGGAAGACAGCACTCAGGATGAGCACTGCAGCATATTTCAGACCATAATTCCCTGAAATCAACAGAAATCTGTATGTGCACTCAATGACTATTGTAAAGGATGACTCCTCTTAAAGTAAACACAGTGAAATGAAAAATTTCTACACTGAAAGCTGACATAATAGAAATGGCCAGGGACTAATGAAAATGAGTTCTCTACTTTTTGTAAAAGTTTCAGTGGTATTGTAGATGTGACTTTTTTTCCTTAAACTTCGAAGACTAAAGGAAATCAATATAATTCTCATGGATCATGGCATAGCTGATGATGTGTTATTTTATTAGCTGATTTCAAATCAAGTCCACAACTTCTTTTTGAGCTAGAGGATATTGTTTAATAAGATAGCTAATATTATTTTAAATACTTTCTGCAACAGAGAATTGACTGCTTCAATAGATAACTTGCTCTAGTATCATTATTATTAAATATTTTCACCTGATTTCTTCTCTGAATGTATTCAATGTCAGTAGCAAGACCCTGCAGTGTCACATTGTACAAGCGTCTGCATCAAAATTCCTTTATTAAAATTCTATTTTCTTGCCTATATATTTAGAATCACTTTTTTTAATAAATGAAGTAATTATTTTTTCTTTAAGTTTCTCACTGTAGAACAGATTTCCTAGAGAAAAAATGCATGTCTGTTAGTTGTTCGGTCCTTTAAAAAGTATACTTACGTTGAAACATGAATACTGGATATTGGAATAATTATATCATTAACATATAATGTTTGTTTATTGTTGATTGTAATCATCATCAACATAAAACATATAAAAGAGCTTTGCCTATGCTCTTATTCAATATTCTCCAACTGTTAAACAAAGCATTGTTTTTTAAGGTGCATAATTAATGAATTTTGATACTCTAGAATAATTATTTAAAAGGTCGCTTCATATAACTGATCCATAATATGATGTCTAGTAAACAATATAGAAAAATAGAGAAGGAAATTTAAGTAGCCCAGTAAAATAAACTTGAGTTATGTATTTAATCTAATAGGTTTTGATATTATTTATCATAAACTGAAGTTCATAAGCATTAGTTGTGTATTTCTTACTCTAATTTTTAATGTACCTTTATATTGGAATTTTGTGGGCTTTGGGACACTTGATTTGGGGATGTTCACAAGATTTCTGTACATGTATTACCGTTAAGCTCCAGTTAGATGATTTCAGCCTTGATTCCTCTTAAAATATGTACTGTGTGTGCTCTAGTAGTTTTTCTATATTAGTGAAGAGCAGTCTCACCTATTTTGCCAGCAGTTATTTCTCTGTTAGAGCAGAGATCCCTAGTTCATTCAACTCTTCTAAATGGATGGTTTTCATTTCACCTCCACTATGGAGTGTGATGTGATTTCTCTGACGGATGTGTCTAACTCCAATGCATCTGAGGAATCAGCCACATCTGTGAACTACAAGTATTGTTATAATAATCACAGGAATGCAGAAGTCACGAGAAACTCTTCCATATTCTGACCTGTGTTGAAAAAATAAAGAAACAAAAATATTAGCTGCTCTGAAGTCTCTTTTAGTGCAAATGGCATATATAAAATATTTTAGTAAGTGTGAAGATAGCTATTTCTGTTAATTTTCAGTGACCAAAAATACCTGAAAAGATTTTAAAATATATCACAATCTGTGACATTTCAAAGCTGCAGAAGATACTGTTTAGTTGGCCTGTGAAAATTATGATATCACAAGTTGGAGAACAACAAAAGTGGTTTTATTTTTTCTAGTTCATTCTATTTGATTCTGTTTTGTTGGGGTTTTTTTTCTGAAGTATAGTCATTCAGATTGAATGCATAAGTAGCCATTCATCTACTCCGATCATGATGAATAGGACCAAAATGTATTAAGTCTCCATTTTAGAGGAGATATCCTCTAGAAAAATTATGGAAAGTTATGCTGACATCAGTAATGATGGCCTGAACTGTACAGCTAAAGAATATTGAAAATTAATGTAGATGTCCATTGAATATTTGTGAATGGTATAAATATTATACAGTAATAATATATAGAGAAAATTTTTGTCTTTCTGGATGAGACCTATTAGTTGTGTGAACTCACAGTGTTCATAATCTGTGAAAGCTTCCCATTTTTCACTGTAAAAATTATTTTCCTTATCACAGATTTTCTCATCACAGACCCCAAAGTCTAGAAGATCTGAAAAAAAGGATAAATTTGCTTTCCTTAAGATACAATGGTGAAACAACTGAAAATGTTCAAATACCATTTAGTTTTTAAATGTTGGTACTCTATAGAATGAAAACCAAAAGAAAATCCTCTCTGGATTAATATTCCCTTGACTTGACAAAAGGACATGACACCTGTTTTTGAAAACAGCAGCCCAAGAGATATAAGTTTTTTATATAGTAGGCGTGTTATACAGTGCACTCTACCATTTGTTTTATAAATCTTCTTTGATGTTTTATAATCCTTTTATACTACAATATTGTAATTACAACCTGTGAATTATAGATGTAATTATGTTGCAATTACTGTAATGAGGACAGCAATGGCAGTGCAGAACCAGTTTAAGACAACTTGATGAATGCAAGTGAAAAACAAAAGAAACAGAAAAAGAATATCATTTTATGCTGGCAGTGAAACCATAGGAATACACTGTCTTTTCAAGCTGAAAAAAGGATTTTTTTCAGCATTTAACAGTCTATAGAAATAAGCAAATCTAAAAAAAAGACATGACTGGGGATCATCCTGAAAACTCATAGGTGCTTTTTAAAATATCAGAGTGCTGCATGAGGCTCAAGACTGGGATTCAGGCAATCAATAAATTTTTGTGTTTTTACATCAATTCTTTTATATGTTTCTAGTTTTTTTGGGATTTTTTTTTGATCACCTAAGAGTTTATTGTGCATTCCGATCTGTTAATAATGCTTGCTGCTCTCATGTCCGAATTAACTGTGAATTCTTTTGTCTTATACAATTGATGACGAACAGCTAATTTCTGGGGAGCCGTATTCTTGGCAGCTATGTCCTGGTTGCCAAGGCAAGGTTTATTGAGATTTATTCATCAAAATCCCATGCATGAAGGCTGCAGACAAACTGTGGTAAGTAAGTAATTAGTTTAATGTGCGTTGTGTGTTTGTGTGAATTCTCATGTTGTGTCACGTTGGTGATTATAGTGCTGGAGATGCCTTTACTTTTGAAGTGGTTTTCATACAACACTTAGCAGTCACTGTCCAAATCTGCAGTACAGTTACTCTCTCACAGAGAACAAACACATAACTGCCAGCCCTGGATTCTTAACTATACTTGTTTCAGCTGATTTAGTCCTTCCAGCTTTAAGGAAGATTTCTCGTACCATATGCCTTTATTTGTTGACCAGGGATTTAAACCCCCTCAGTTAATCTGAGTCTGTTGTGAGGCTGAAACTAGGCTGGGAGGGGCTCTTTCCTGGAATGAGACATGATTACACTGGATATATGAACTTTCATGGTTCTCTGATCCACTGTAGCAGTGTCACTGTCAAGCTGTGAAGCTCATCTCTGGGGTGATGTGCCTGGGAGCTGTGATTCCCATACCTTGTCATACTGCAACAGCTGGACTTTCACGGCAGTGGAGAATCTGTCCTCAGGTTTCTCCCCCAAAATGCAGTTCGAGAACCTAATTTCACTTTATGAGATATACTAGGGAAACTTCAATTAATAAGGGCTTCTCTGTCTACTTACCTTAGAGTCTGAAGCACAGTTTTGTCATGATGTTGTCCACACCAAGGTGTTCCCTACTTTCATTTGTCCGGAATAACCCACAGATTTTGATGTATTGATCTTCATGTGTTCGGCAGTAACCAGTCTGTTGATTTATAATATCAAGGCAGACTATTGGCCTGCTTTATTTTTTTTTTCTTTCCCCTGCTATGACAGCCTGGAATGCCATCTGCTGCTGGGATTCTTATCCCTTAAACTAAGTGTGTAATTCAGGTATACAATACAGTATTGTGCTTCTGTTTGTTTAAACTGCACAGCTGTTGGGCACAAAAGATAAACTCCAACAGTGTTGTTTTAAGTCTGTTATCTATTAAACATCAATGAAGCCACGCATTGTTTAGCACCATTATCAAAGATGAGGTTTTTCTCCAAATAATCAAATAAACAATCTGCAGCACCCAAACCAAGGTGGGGAACTTCATTAGGCTGTTGGGTATATCTAATGTTCTCATTTATCAAAACTTCCAGAACAAAGACGCTCATTCACTTGAAATGGTTCAATCCTGTACTTAAAATAGAAATGCTAAGGAAAAATGTAAAATGATTCAGACTAAAGAGGGAAGTAGGAAGCACTGCAATATAAAGTCTTGAACAAATTAAATAAGCAATGAGTAAAGAATATATTTAATCTTAAGTTGTTGTAATTAACTCTTAAGAGAGATTCTTAGTTGGCTGGAGGATTTGAGAAAATTACATACTCATTTTTTGTACTTAAAGGAAACATTTTAAATGAGAATGACTTTTAAAACCACAGGCGTTTTGGTATAGGCCAAAAAAATATCAAGACATCAAATCAAACAACAACAAGAAAAGCTCTTTAATTTTGCTTGACATGTGCTAGTCACTTTTAACCTGGAAAGGACTTGAAGATTTTCAGCACAATAAGAACCTAGTGGAAACATGTCACCATACACTGTGTCATATGTAATGTGGGCATATCCCGTGCCTTGTCAGCATATCAGGAGTTAGGTTACAGAAAGAATAGCTGATTATTCAGATATTCTCTGATTATTCAGATTATTCTCTGTAAGAGGGTGTTAATCATAGAGAGCTGCATATTAATCTTCCCGACAAACAAATCTGACTCACTAGAAGTACCCACAGTAGGGAAAAGAATGGGAGGTATCTGGGAGAGGCAGCTCTGTTAATCAGCACCGATGGTTAGTTTACAAGTTCTTTCATCAGAAAATAAAGCTGCAAACTGCTCCTTTGCAAAACCAAAAACTTGAAGGGCTGCTTAAATACTGGATGTAAACTAATGTATTAATGCAAAATAATTGTCTTTTCTCTGGGGGCAAGATTAGAAGCAGAAGTATGTCTTGTGCCACATGCTCTAATCAATGCAATAAAGAATTTTGCTTTGGCTCTGGGGCAAAAAGCCTGATTTTTTTAAAAAATCAGACTTGGAAACTAGAGACGCTCCCTTCACCATGTCTTTCCCTTACATCAGAGAAGCTGTAGGATTCTCCTGAGATGCACAATCGAACTCTTTCAGGCTGAAGAAACCATTGAATCTATCTTTGGCATGCTGGCACCTGAGCTACCATTTTAAAACTAGGGCAATTCTACAGCTTCCTCCTTCAGATATATTTTTGTATGTAAATAACCCATGACTGCTTTTTCTGATGTAATTCGCTCCTGACTGTTAAATAACTCTGAGATGGCAGGAACATTTCTCCTTTTAGAAAATAACCACAAATATTTTCCTTCTTTAACTACATGGAGACAATTCTCAACACAGATGGAAGCAAACATTTGCTGCTCAAGAAAGAACTCTTAAATGAAAAGCATATAAGCATCAATAGACACCAACTGAAATGGGTTTTGCAGAGTTTTGAGAATTGGACTCCTGGAGTTAGTTTCCCCAATGCTACCTGAGCTCCTTATTAGGGACCTTAATTCGTATGGGAATCTGAGAGCTTATAGTCCAGTCCTTCAAAAGCATTTAGTCACCAGTTTCAATGAAAGTTAGCTACTGAAGAACCTTTAAAGATATGAGCCTAAATGTCTCTCTTTAGTATAATACAGACAGCCATCTGTACAGCAGGAAATCGAGTTCTCTTGGGGCTGCTGCTCTAACTGCACAATCTTCCCTCTCATTGTCCCTGTGCAGCTCTGAGATGAACTCCCTCTGATAACTCTGAGATCAGCCAGCTCTAGATTTGTAAGAAGTTATTACTGTTTGTATTACCAAAAACAAAAAAAAAAGCCCCCCCAAAAATATGGCACTTTTGGATGCTATTCATTGTTCCTTGAATTAAAAAAAACCACAGGATACAAACTGGTTTGTTCCTTTGAGTTTATGTCTCAATTTTCAAGTGCTCTAATGGGGTTAGGCACTTATCTTTGACTGAATTTCAATGGGATTTTAACACCTAGCAGAAACCTTTAAGATTATTCAAAATCCCCATTTCAAAATCTTAAAATGTAGCATCTGAGAGGAAAACCTGATACAGGTTTGGGAGGTGGTACTGGGCAAGTCAAAAGTGAAGAGATTTATTTTTACTGTAGCTGAGACCAATCTATTAGAAATATTTAAAAAATTGTGATTATGAATTTCATTTTACAATGCCTATGAAGAGTCAAATGTGTAGTTGTGATTGACCTCTTTTTTGCAGTGCTGTGGATTCCCAGTCCCACGCCACGAGAGGTATTGGGAACCTTGTTGCTGATTGAGATGGCAGAAGACTGAAAAATTTCCTTGGGAAGAGGAAGGAACAGAGGCATTAACTCTTTGATGCTGCTTCTATTTCAATTTTAGCTTATCCAAATGAGAACAGCATTGCTCCAGAGTTAGGAACCCAAAAGACGAATGGGTTTGCATATGCTCAAGGTTTCTGAGTAAAGGTTAGTCTGGAAAAGCCCGTTTTCCTCTTCTTTTTTGTTTTGTTTTTTGTTTGTTTGCTGGTTGGTTGGTTAAATAACCTCTCCCTGCCCCTGGCAGGCAGCTGCACAGTAAAGCCAGCCACCAGAGCCATTTATAAAGTACGGGGTCCAATTCCTGACCCCAAGCCCTGCTCGCTGTTAGCTTCCAGGAGTGAATTTTGTGTTGATGACAAGTGAACATTGTTAATGGAAGTTCCATTTGTCCTCAGTTTTCACCTTGGGCTCTTTGGCTGCCTATGCAATTTCCTGCTCTCTGTACTGTGCCTCTTTCTGCTGTTTGGGTGCTGGGATCTTTAGCAGGGTGCAGCTCTGCACTGGAGATGGAAAGTCAGCACTGCTGAGCTGTGCTTGGGTATCACACTGGTGCAGCAATGGGGAATGCAAGCGGGTTTGGCAATTGGGATGCACTGTTTGGTTTCATGTTTCCATACATGCACCTGTGTTTCAGAGATGCTGATGGAATGCAGGGTGTGAGCATGTTTTGGGGTCTGGAGCACGGTTTTGGGAGGGATGTGACTCACTGTTGAAGCGAGGCTGCTTCAGGTGGGGAGGTGGATGGAGATAATCCGGGGGTTTCTGACTTTAACAGCAGGTCAGGAATTAGGTGATGTACTGGACAATGTCATTAGACAACACCCAGGCAGTCTGGGTATAATAAACAAAGTCTTAAGTCCAGAGAACCCCATTAACACTCAATGTGTCTTTAAAAGTATTAAAGCCTAACAGCACCACAGACTGCTTTGTATTTTAGCTGTAAGATGCTCAGGAGTATTAGGTGTAAAGCCAGCATGAGAATCTGCCATGTGTTAAAGTTTATCTGACTGTAACATTCAACCACTCCTTCCTAGCCTGTTTGCCCTTAGATCTATCTCTCATATTGCAGGGGCTAATTTTAAAGCAAATAAAATAATCATGGTTGTGAAGGCATGACAGGCTCTTGGAGTTCAGCTTCTATCTCAAAGGAAGCAAAAAACTAAAAATATATAGTCTGCATAAGACAAAATAATAGATAACTATTGACTGAAGCATCCTAATTCTTTAAGTTTAACATCTTTTACTGGAAAACTTACATAAAGTTTTAAAACTTGAAAATATAAATTTTAAAAGAAAATTAAAATGGAAAGCACTTGGTTCCCAGAATGATGAAATGAGATATTTTGACATTTATAGAAATTGCTTACACTTATAAAATGAAGTTCCTGTAAAGCTTACTTGATTTGTGTAGCATTAACTTTCCAGAGACATGAGTAGTCCATCAGCATGTCCCATTGAAATGCCAGGCATTCATATTAAAAGTAGTAAATAGCATATTTACAAACACAAGCATCTGAAACAAAGCACAAATAATATAATAATAGAGGACACCTAATGGTAGCTTTTTGGACATTATGCAAACTTACAGTCAGATGTTGTTTACTGCTTTGTGAATTTTTGCCATTAGGTAAAAAAAACACTTTCCTGAGCATCACAATAAACTTTTGTAAGGAAGGTATACTTTTTAATAACTGGTTGTAACTGCCACAAGGAGCTCATTTGTCACAATATAAACTATACTTTTCATCTTCACAATCATTAATGTTTGGCTAGTCACAGGGTAGTCATTTAAATGTAATGAGTCCTATCTAGGAAAGAAGCCGAGAAGAAAATAATTTTGTATTATGGACTGGAAGAGTATAATAAAAACAGTAATAATCACCTTTTCTTGCTAAATGAAGTTTCCAGATTTGCCATGTGACTATTCTAGATTTTACTGCTTGGCAGTACAAAGCCCACAGGTAGTTTGGATAGTCTTTGGTGACAGGCATAAATTGGATGGCTGGACATCCCTTGTCTTGGGCTGCTCCATGACTGCTCACCTCAGTTTCTCAGTTCTGCTTCTGACGTGTGCCATGCTGGTGAGTGACATCAGAGGGTGTGAGATGGTGACAGGTGATGTCAGGGGGTGTGTGGTGCTGGCATGTCACCTCAGTGGGTGTCTGGGGTGGGTATGACTGAGGCACAAGCTGGGGAAGCTGCAAGCAGCACATGCCAATGTACCTGTGTGCTGCTCCGCTCTGGGCAAAGGGGTTGGTAAGCAAAGAGCCCCCCTGAATACCCGAGGCCAGGCAGTGGGATTTCTCACAAGGATCACAGAAAACCGGGCACTCTGTCCTTTGCTGTAGAAAATACAGAAACTCAGAACTTCACTGCACTTGCAAGAGCCTTGGTTTCTCACTGGCAGTAACTTGTGCCTTCTGTGTAATGCTGTTTGCAGCACTGTCTGTGCAGTTCCTTCACGGCACCTCACTTGATTATAATTTGAAGAAATAGTCAAAATAATTTGAAATGATGGTGCAAGGCAGCTTTTCAGAGCAGAGAGGGTCATAAGCAATCAAAAACATGTTTAGTGAGAAGTTACCACATCACTGAGCCTGATTTGTTTCATTTAAAACAGCTTTATGTACTTTCCTTCATCCACAGCACCATTCCTGGGGAGATTTCCTGGAGCTTCTGAAGGAATATTCTGGGTACTTATGTGCCTGTATCTCACAGAAGGTTTCTGCAGAAAACTGAAAAAAAGAAATAATCTGTGATTCAGAAAAGCAACTATTTTGTTTGCATTGTCTTTGGATGGCTGTGGTCCATAAACCATGTTAATAAGCCAAAAAGAGAGAAGACAAGGTAGGAGTATTTATATGAGGCTCTGTCTTATATTCCAAATCTATGACTGCAAGAGATAAATGACCACAGTGCACTGGCCTTTTTGCACCTGCCTGTGTTCAGTCATATCCCAGCTGAAGAGAGAGCAGGTCAGGGAGGGAGGGAGGTGGTTTGGCTGAATGCATTTCATCTCAGCTGTCGTGTGCCTTGTGCCTTTAGTGCTCAGAATAGCATTGGGGCCAAGCTGTGGATGACTAAATTTCTAGGGAGTACTGGAGATGCCAAGGTAACTAACGTCACTTTTGTCTGCCCCCTCTTTCCTATTCTTTGTGCTGGGAAGAGGCATGAGGCACTTAGAAATAGGACTACATAGCGCACATTGATTCAGAGCTGCGTTTCTGATGAAAGCCCCTGCAAGTGACAAAAATTCACAGGAATTTTTTTTTACTAATAGTGGCTGCTAATGTATTGGTAACCATCCGAAAGGGATTAAGGGAGCTGCGTTGTAGGTACCATATACCAGTTCAATATTTTGTTATTATTGTTGTTGTTATTATTATTTCTAAAATAAAAATTAAAAAAAATCTTTTCTAATCTATTCCTGGTTACAGCATTACCAATTCAAAGACTGCTGGGATTATCCATCTTTCAATTTAACTGTGTCAGAATTCAAGGCCTACATTTGGTGCAACCGGGATGTTCTATTTAATTAAAAGCATTGCTGCCGTGATCCTTAGCACTGTGAATTAGTCCTCGTCCCTGGTATAAAGTGAAGCACGCTAATTGTGAGCTGATTTAGTGGTTGTTTTCAGGCAACTGGATGGCACCACTATTTACACTAAATGCGGTCAAGTATCCTCTTAATACAGACATGGATTACACACATTAAGCACAAGACAACATAATCTGAAAGCACACTAAAATGTAACAGAAATCCTGACAAAATCTAAACCAGCTGTTATGCAGCTACAAATTACTTCTGCAACCTCTCCTAAGAGTTTTAGTGAAATAAATGGAATGATAAAGAACAAGGAGAAAAACACCCAAAAATATAAACCCTTAGAATAATGACAGTGAGTGAAAAATTAACATAGTTTAAGCTGTGACAGAAAGGATTTTCTGTATGAGTATTTCTTGCTAAACAAAAAGTATTTTTTTACAAAGCTTAATATGAGTGTAAATGTACACATTTTTTGTTTTCACCCAAAACCTTAAAAGTTTTTACTGCTTGACTCCAAAAACTGTCATGAAACTAAATTATGCAAATTTCATACACAGGGTGCAAATATTTTCATAGAGAAAAAATTTATTTTTTAAAAAATTTCTCTTATTGTCTCTGGAACACTGATGAGTGTAATCACTCATTCTGATTTTCCATTTCTGCTGCTGCTTGTAAGAAAATCTGACATCAATGTCTAGCCAAATTTAATTACCTCTGGCAGGTAGAGGGACTTTAGGATTCAGGAAATCTGGCCTTAATTCTAGTATGTTTTCACTTCAGTTTTATTCATATTCTGAAAAAAAATAGAGGTATCTTATATTGAACAGTTTGAGGATTTAAAAATTATATCTTGAAAAAAAAAGTTTGCTAAAGATGGTGCAAGAGTCATGCTTAAAATGAATATTTATGATCTCATTTTGGTCTCATTATAATTGAAATATTGCTAATGGAAGAAAGGTTGTTTTGGGTTTTTTTTTTTTACATAGAACATGCTATTTTTGTTATTTGGTATTTGTTTTTGTGTCTCTTGTAGGTTTGGTGGTGTCAGCTAGTTCAAAATACCTCTATGTGACGAACTGTGGGAGGGTTGTGCAATAAAAACCTTCTGTGACCAGACCCTCAGCCAAGAAAGAAAGGTTGTACTCTACATTTGGCAGTGTTTTAATAAACTTAGTAATAACTCTGTCTAGGTACAAAGATTTACACCTTCAAAGGTCGAGCTGTTGAGTGCATTATGCATAATGAATTTATTGTCAGCAAGGAGGAGCCAGGAAACTGGATCGCCTGTGTCTTTGTTTTGCAGTCAAGTTATGACATGGGGTTTAAGCTTCAAAAAACTTAAAATTAAATAACCTGTAATGTAAGAATATACACTCATATTTTTACTAAAGGAGAGTAGAAAGGACAGAAATATAAACTCACAGATAAGTTAGCTGTAAGCTGTCTGTTTTTACTAAAATAAAAAAAAAAAAAAACTATGGGAAATGAAAGTAACATTCCAGTATTAATTTCCAGTACTACTATCAGTGTTACATTACATTTATCAACATTTTGTTTGTTTGGCTTTTGTAAGTGGCTTGTTTGTTTTTCCTTATGAAAATAGTATAAAAGTATTTTCCCCTTGCAGAATGTGAAAAATGGGTTCAGAGGCAGCAGGACCTTATTACTGAGAACAAATTTATTTGAAGGGACAAGTGTACTTCAGATAAAGGAGAAAACATGAAAATGAATTTTCTTGTTATATATGAGACCTAAAACCAGTATGTTTCAAAGACATTGCAGTGAGTCCATTGCCCTCAGTCAGCATTTCCAGTCACTCTTGGGTTGACAGAGGTTGAGAGCAACTGGGACATTTTACTGATATGACCTGAAAAAAACATCTTAAATCATATTTATGTTAGACAACTTGATTTGTCTCCTGAAGGCGTTATTGTAATTAGTAGACTTCATTGTACTTCCATTCTTAATTGTTTTCTCTTTTAATTCTAAACAGAAAAGTGCTGAGTGGAGGATGCATGCAATGTTATACTTGGTTTAGCGAGAGCTGTCACAGTCCTTCAATTCATTTAGTTCTAGTAAAAGAATGGATTCTGGCCAGCAGAAAAAAACAAAGAAATGTGTTTGGCTTTTTTCCCCCTGGAAACGCTCTTCTTTAACTTCATCAAGCCCTGAAATCACAGAATCATTAATGTTGGAAATGACCTCTAAGATCACCACGTCAAATCATAAATCTCCTACATAACTTCTCAGAAGAGTTGTTCAGGTGTTGATTACTAATTTTAATAAAAAAGTAACTCATTAAGGCCTTGGGAATCACATTCAAAATAAAATAAAACAAAACAAAGAATAAAATAAAATAAAATACAAAATGTCTCTTACATAAAGTTGACTTGTAAATGTGTTGAGTTTAAAAATGTCACCTGGATTTCAGATTTTTTTGCACTACCTCAGTAGCATCAATGTCTTTGTCCTTTTTTTTATTTTTTCTTAGAACCGAGCTTTCTCCTCTTCTCCCTCCAGCTTCAGATGGGCAGCACCTGTTCCATTTTTATGCCACTGATGTATTTTTCCATGCTTTAGATGTTTTAAACAGCTGAAAAAAAGTAGCAAATCAATCCAAAGAAACAAAAGTCACAGCATGGACTGTAGGAATTGGAGAATTCCACAGTTCTAACTTACTCATGGAAACAATTTTTTTCTTTTCTTTTGTCTAGGAATTCTGACAATTATTTTATTTAGCCCATTAACTATAAAAAGAACGTCTCTTCAATATAGAGTGTTCTTTTTAATAAGTAAGCTATTAGGTCTCTTATTGATTAAATACTTTAACCTCTTTACACAAAACTGAATTTTAATAAAGAAGACTGTTCATTACGTTGCCATACAGCACAGTATTTATGCAAAACTTACCTGGCATCTGGTGTTCTAGATAGAAAAATAGTCAATTTCTTTTCTATTACATCGTTTTCAAAAGTATTTGTGGAAAAAATGTCAGGATATTGTGAAGTCCATCACATGAAATGGAGTTGATGGATTGCCTACCACGTTGGATGTGTTAACATGCTCTTACCTGTACATAGCTCTGGTACAGCTTCAGGACAGTGGGACAGTGATGTGTCACCAGCACAAAGAGGAATTAGTGGTGCCTTGAACCATGATAATGTGTTCTCACTAGTGAGTGCATAATGTAGCACCTAGTCAAGGACAAATTAACATGGTTTTACTTAAGAGTAAATGAGGAAAAAAAAATCCTGCCTCAAGTGTTCTGCTCAATAAATGGTAACTCTAGGGAGATATACAACATGGCTGAGCTCCTGTGGAGATTATGGGTATATACACTTTTGGTATGGGCCAGCTGTAGAATTAGATACCCCAGAAGAATGTGCTGTGTACAGAATTGCTGGTGTTCCCTATCAAGCACTCTGGAGGTGTAGGTATTTTCCTGTCCCCTGCTTTCTCAGATGCAGAAGATGAAATCTTATTATCCTGCACTGAAAGCCTCAGGGAGAGATTCCATTTTGAAAGAACCAACTCCTTCTAGTAACTCAATTTCCAACAAGATCCGTACAAAAGATAAATTGTCAGATAATCAGAGATGCTCCTTTTGTGGAATTCCACAAGAATAGTGGGCAAATAACCCGCTGGAAGATAAAACACCTATTACCAGCACAAAGTGTAAGTCCCTCTGAGCAAGGTTTTGCCTGTGTGAATGACCGATACCATCTGGAAGCAGAAGATTGACAGGCTAGAAGGCAGTTAAAGATAATAACAGGGCACCTGAGAATCACTGAGGGAATTTGTCACTGTCACAGTGTGCGCTAAGTAGCACACGGCAAGTGTTCGCTGCTTTTTTCCCTCATACATTTTAAGCCTCCGAATTGGTTTCACATGCAGCTGAAACAAGGGAGCACAACGGATATTTTCCTCATAGTGCAGTCCTACTGATTTCAAATATATCTCATTAGTGCAGTTTCATTTTACGTAGCTCAACAAATACTGTTCACAAAAATTGCTATAATTACTATTGTCTAAGCCACATAAAAGAGAGATTATAGTTTGAAATTTACAGGCTCTTTGCAGTCAAACTTAATTCTGATGCATTCTTGCTCTCTTCCAATACAAGCAGCACATTTTATTTCTAGTTGCTATTCATTTTCTCTAAAGTAACTGCATTACTCGTATTTCCTATGTGCTAACATTTACATTAAAATTTACGTAAAGGAGGCAACAGAATGAAGAAGCATGGTCACCCTCTCTTTATGTGAAAATATACAAAATGTGAAGCACTGCAGGTGAAATCCACCCATACGCAAAAAACCCCCTGATTCATGATCTGTGTGTTCATCTAATCCCACCTCAGCTCTCGAAATAGAGTGTGGTGGGAGTTGTGATACATGAAGTGGCAGATTGAAGATATGGCTGTGAACAAATTGTGAACTCCATGCTGCCTGGTGAATCCTGTTTTGTTTCAGGTTGTTTCTTCTGTATCCTCATCTCAAGTTTAAGTGTTGCCTTAATATCAGTTTAAAAATTGTGTTGATTAAATTGTATTATTTTTAGTAAAAGGACTTGATACTTAGTGAAAAATATGTCTGAGAATGCTAGATAAAGTAATGAAGAGTCATAAATGTTAAGGCACTCCCCCTGTGGGCTACTTCTTTTGTATTATCAGGTTCATTGATGCGAAGAGTTTCTTGTGTTCTGAAACACAGCTGGAGAAAAAACTCAATAAATATGCATTTCTGCCAAAATATGACAACCAGCTGTCTTAAAGGAAACCTAATTTTCAAGGAAGGATATGCTTCCAATTTTTTTTTTTTTTTTTTTTTTTTTTTTTTTTTCAGTTATTATTATTTTTCCCCCAAAGACAGTGCCTGTTTACCCTGATCACTGTAAATCTTAGAGCTGGGGCAATAAAAAGACTTGAAAAAAGACTGTGTTATTTAAATCCTTCCCTGATTCTTCTTCTGAAGACTTGTGCCTCTAGTGCATTTTAACTAAGAAGGGTTTTTTGGGTTAGTGACTCTGCTTGGAATGTTTGGGGATGCCATGAGCATTCCTGGTATCCATGAGGTTTGCACGGGTGCTTGAGCCCTGCAAGGGATATACATCTCCTGCCCTTCACCACCATCTTCAATGTATTTTCCTTCTTCCATATGCCCTAATCTACCATCCCATGTCTCTTCCCCTTAATTGTTCATAGCCCTTTTTTTCTGGAGGCCTTTTTCTTTCCCTCCTCAGTTTTGGGAAGATTTCAGAGAACTGAAAATGTCTTTGCCAGTGGACAAGAGCGTGTGGCGTACCTCAAGGCAGAAGTTGGGAGGAAAAAGTGCTCCCTGTGAAAGCAATGACGTTCTCTCAGTAGTGACAGATGCCCTTGCCTGTTTGTGTGGAGGGGCCTGTGTGTGTGCTCACCATAGACAGATATTTAATCTAATTTAGCTGTTTTACTTCAGTTTGTTATAGCCAAACAGAGATTTTAAAACATAGGTTTTATAATTTGCCTCTATTTGAAACAGCAGAAGGCTGCTCACTCTGAAAACCCCTCAGCATGGATGTGTCACCCAAATTGCCGTTACAGCCTTAAATCTGTGACACACCTAATTGAAATTAACCTGCTTATTACTATCTATGGTATGCTGAATTCAATCTCATGTTCAGAATGAGCTGTCTGCATTGCTTTAATCTAGCCTGCTTCTCCTCACCCCTCACCTTGAAAAACCCTCAACTGCTAGAAAGTTTAACTCTGAAGGTTTGTCCAACTAGTTAAAATAAATGCAAGGGGATCTAAAAGACAGCCAGGAGAAGTAGTGCCTGTGTGCTGGATTTTCACAGTATGGTAGCATTGGCTGTATTTTGCGATTCATTTCCTTGCCCTAAATAAATTAATTCCAACCATAGTCTCTTGAAATCCTTTACCAAGCAAGATCCCATACTGTTAAAGTCTTTTGGTCACTTCTATATTATATATACAGAGTCTGATAGTTCTTGTTATTTGAAGATTTATGGGATAATTAGATCGGTTTTCTTCTTGACCTTGCCTGCCTTGTGGAGCTGCTTTTCAAGTTTGGAAGCAAAGGCCTTAACTAGACAAGAGAAAACTGGGTATTACTACTTTCCTGTGAGCTCCATATGGTTTTCAATTAAGGGGAATATATAGGTAATGGCTGCCAATTGTATCAATTTGTGCAGAATTCCTGAGAAATGACAGTGGAACACAGGGCACCCCCTACAATGAAATGTAAGAGACAGAATGGGAAGAGATGAAAATGAAGGGAGAGAGAATGTCCGGAAAACACTTAAAGCACCACCTTGACCACAAAGGAATAGAGCTCAGAAACCCAAACTGCTCTGAGAGGAGAGCACAGGCACTGTGACAGAATTGTATTAGAAACAAGGGCATTCCTAAAATCTTAGTAAAAATCAAGTTATCCTGATCCATGGCTTTGATTATTTTAAGTTTAATTTGCTTCAAGGAAGAAAAAGAACCATCTAACCTATATTTTAAATAATGTTTCATCTCTACATTCTGTTCTCTTAGCCATCCAACATATTTTCTTAGAGAAACTTATCTTTAAAATCTTTATTTTTATGTTTAATTATTATAAAATGAAGAATAATTTAACTTGATATCCCCTGGCCTAGTCAGAAGAGTCACTACATCTGATCAGAGGGAATTTAGCAGCCTTCTCTTGAAATTTTAGGATGATATTCATTTTCTTCATCACCCCCATCAATAGGATGCAGAGAAAAGTGGCACAACATTTATAATCAGAAAGTGCCTACAATCCATAAGCAGTTTCCAAAGCATCCGTGACACATTGAGTGGCATATTCATCTCTGTAGGAGGTCTGGATCTCTGGCTGTCTCCTTTTAGAGTTAAGCCAGGTCTCTGAAATTCTGGGAAGATTGTTTGTTGTTTGTGTCACCATCAGGGTGAGCTGTAGTTGTGCGTGATGGCACAAAGCTGTCTCAGACTCGGCTGTTGGTGTTGTCTGGGGAATGAGAGACTTTTGGAGAACACAGGACAAAAATGGGGGATCCCTTGCTGCTAGGTGCCATGGAGGCCAGAAAGGTAAGTGGTTTCCTTGAGATAAGTTTATGGAGGAAAAGCCCACAGGTGGCTGTGTGAAAGAGTTGCTTGGACACAATCCTCATCTTAAGAACTCCTAGAAAGGGACACGGAAGTGGAAAAGCGACATAAATCAGTGGTGCCTTAGGCTAGAAGCTGAGGGAGGAGCAGCAGTGTGCTCTGCCCCGTCCGTGTGTCACACACGGCATGGCCCATGACACCTGTGTCAGCACTGGCCAGTGCTGATGCTGCAGCCAGGTCTCCCTCCCTACATGGAGGCTTCTGGCCGTGTGGATCTGTTCAGAAAGTGGAAGTGAGTTGCTTGTTTCTTTCTGTCTCCCTATGGATCCTGTACCTGCTGCATGTAAAGTGGAAAGTTCTTTAGTGTAGCATGGTTTAAAATATTCTTCTTACTAAATTGTTTAAATTACAGATTTACCTATTTCTGTGCTTTGGTTTATGCCCTGCTTGACTTGAAGAATGTAAATGAGCAAAAAGTGTCTGTCAAGGTTATCAGTGTCTTCCTCAGGCAAAGCAAGATCGTGGTGTTTTAAAATGCTTTCTTTGCTCCCAAAAGTTATTTGTCCCAAGGAGAAAAATGTGCTAGATTTATCTGTTACAGTTATCTTCTGTTTTATTTCTCTCAGTTATAGTGATGATTGTCACATGTAAAAAAAGTCTATCTATATGTTTATATAAAAGTCATCTTTTTGTTATTTGTGTGCACAGTAAATACTTTGTTAAGGGTAGTTTGGGTTTACAAGGAAACAGTTTAGGAAGTGGGTGCTACTACTGTTCAATGGAAAAACAGGTATGCGAATAGTAACTATGCAGTATGAAGAGACTTACATAGCCTTGAAGCCCATAAATTAATGAAAAATGTGAGTAAAACTCACTGCAAACATTATTAGAAAAAGTTATCCAGCCAGCTCTATAAGCTACCAAGTAAAAAAATGAAATTATAGAGGTAGGATGATTATGGTAATTTATCACTTTAGCTATCATTTAAATTTGAAACTTGTATAACTCCTAAGATTCACAGGTCAAGGGTTTCCTCCTGCATATTTCAGGAAGGGCTGCCTCCAATTTTTTGGTGAAAGATTTCCATTTCTTTCACTAATCAATAATCACTCAATAATGTGAATGTAGAGGATGCAATCTATTGGTAGCCAGATGCTGTCACATTTCAGAGTATTGTATCCACTGCAATTTGTAGTCTAACAAGTCATGTACTACTTCAACTCAAGAAATGTACATAATTCACTACATCAGGCTATGGTTTGAAGTGCATACTAAGGGTATACCCTACAAACATTATCCCCTAGAAATGCAATGCGATGGCCTTTTATGTTAGGCTTACTAATTTTGAATGACTTGGTAATGATTTAAAAAATGGACAGCTACCTGAAACTCACACAAGAATAATCTATATGAGACTTCTTGTCATGATAAATTTTCTCTCTACTGATAAATCATTTGTCCCCTGCTATAATTCATTTCAATCCACAATCTGCTTTTGTTTATTAGTCAGAAGTTAAATACACTTGTAGTACCAAAGTGTATATCTCCCTAGATGGCATTTAAATCTTGATTTTTCTTCTTAGCTACAAAGGGGCAAGTTAAGAGTAAATCTGGTGACCACAGTTGTGACACATTTAAAACTGACGTAATTGTGAGAGGAATTAAACCTGCAATGCATTTCTGAGACCCCAAGCATTGGGGAGCTATGGATGCCGGCATAATAATCACTCATTCATGGCATATTGTGATTATTGATTAAAACAAATTATGAGGAGTCAAAAATGCTTGAATCTGTGCCTGGTTCTTCCACCAAGTAATTTCTGGGAACTTGGGCAAGATGTTTATCTCTTTCTGTTTATCCAGCTGTAATATCTTCCACCTTCTGGGAGGCTTGGATGTAATGTTGAGAGGGGTCTGAGAGGTGAGGCCATCATCCTCTCTCCCATGATGTGAGGGCAGCCACATAACCACAGTCCTCTGCCACAAGATGTTGGGGCTATGTCTATCCATCAGACAGATAGTCCTTAATAGATTTCCAACATACCGTTCTCATGTTCCATGGGGATAGCTATGGAGAAATACTACCAAACACATATATAACATCATAGAACAACACAACGCAATGACTCAACCCAGGGTGATATATAGCATGTGACATGTCTTCAGAGGGCCCAAGGAAATGGTGCAGTCTGTTTGGCTAGTTTTCATTTTATATAATGAATTCCGTTTGTAGCTCAGGCTACAGTGTCATCTTCCCCAAGATTCATTAGCTGGAGCAGAACTGCTTTGTTAGGCAAGTATTTACAAGCCTGCAGCTGCAGTGTAGCTGGCTCTGTTTGCATTGTTGAAACCAGTGTCATGAAGCCAAGGAAGCCTACGTAAATTATTAAGATAATGCATTCTTGTATATAAAAAATAAATTGAATTGTTCCTTCCACTGAACAAAAAAATCTGTCATATAGAAAATACTACAAAGAAATGCCTGCTGCCAAGAAAACATAAAACTTAGCCATAAGAAGGTGGTAAATGAAATCTTAATCACTCTGTTTATTGCAGTTTAGATTAGAAAAGAGACTTTGCAGAGAAGACCAAGGAATATACTGCTCTTGCTGGCCTTGCTGCTAGCAAAATCATAGAAACATAGAATTGATAAGGTTGGAAAAGATGACTAAGTCCAACTATCAACTTAGCACCACCAAAAGTATGTCCTTAAGTGCCATATCCACAAGTTTTTTGAACATTTCCAGGGATGGTGACTCTAGACTTCCCTAGGCAGGTGTTCCCCATATTTTAAAGCCCTTTCTGTGGAAAAAAAAAAAAGAAAAAAAAAAAAAAAGAAAGAAAGAAAGAAAGAAAGAAAGAAAGAAAGAAAGAAAGAAAGAAAGAAAGAAAGAAAGAAAGAAAGAAAGAAAGAAAGAAAGAAAGAAAGAAATGCTGATGTCTAATCTAAACTTCCCCTGGTGCAACTTGATGCCATTTTCTCTTGTCCTGTCACTTGTTTACTGGAAGGACTCATCACAGGCAAAGGCTGGAGATGCGAGTGTTGATGGCAGATACAACCACTTTGCATCTAAATGGAGTGGTGGAGTCACCATCCTTGGAAGTGTTCAAAAATGAGCGAGATGGTTTAGTGGGCATGGTGGTACTCGGTTGAAGGTTGCACTTGATGTTCTTTTCCAACATTACTAATGATGCCATGATTCTAAAATGAGGCCATGAAATCATGAATCCTGAGATTCAGGAGACTACAAGTACAGCAAATATCCCCTTTCCAGCAGAGATCTTCACCCCAGAGCTCTGGTGAGTCATTACAGGGTTTGGCATGATTTTCTGTAAGAAACACATCCTGCTGATGATGGTTTGCAGATACAGGGACTGTTAGAACTCTTCAGAAGCACCAGAATAAAAGGAAAATGAATACACTCCTAAGCACAGGGAAGCTTTACTTTTAAGGAAAACCCAGCATTTAAAAAGAATTAAGAATTGGGCACTGTAGGAGAAAACAGTGAATTATCGTGATCAGCAATATTTTCTTTTTCAGGAGAAATGATGGAGCAATGAACAGGACAAACAGGGGAAGAGAATAAGACTTAAAAAATAGCAGTGTCAATGGTAATGCTAATTCATGGATGAAAGATATTTTTTAAATAAATACTAATTATGTTTAAAAAGCAAAATAATATCACTTTTTAAAAATAAATATAATAAACACTCTATAAGTACCAATCCTAGAGAATTAATTTAAAAAAAAATCTTCAAAAATAAGTTGTCCTATAAAGTTAAAATTTTTAGGGTTGTTCTGAGCAACTCAACACAAGCAACCAAAATTAAACAGAAGCATGGTGAAAGAATTAGTGGATTAACAGTTTAAACGCCATCTGGATAAAAAAAATTGAAGTTGCCCACCCAAGTCCTAGACTCTCATGTTCACTTAAATTAAAGATTTTTTTATTTCACGTTCCATTTTTTGCCTGAAAGCCATTTATTTGAATTTCTATTAAGCAGAATCATGGTAGCTACAAACCAAGGGCAGTTCATAGGTTGCATTTTATATAGTGATTTTGATATGCACAAATACTTGAAAATCTTGTCTTTTCACCCCAATGCTAGAATACTTTCCCTCCACACTAATTTTTGCCTCCACTTATAGTCCATTTAAATAAAAGGTACTTGTCAAAAATTAGAGACATGTAATTCTGGATCACAGCATTAGTCAATATGCAAAATCCACAACATGAAAAGGTTTCAGACCTTTTAGATATATTCCAAACTATTTTGACCTCGACATTATGAATTTATGGGTTACATTTTTGTTGTTTTCCCAGTTTAAAACTAAGTCCTATTGCATTCTGTGTCCGATGTACTGTGAAAGAAATAAAAAAGCCACATTAACAAGCATGTTCATTCTGAATAATTAAAATAACCTGAAAACAATAGTTTGCAACCTTAACATCCAGCAGCAGGATGAATGCTCATATGAAATTTGATGGCTCAATTTATGCATTTTGCCAATAGGTGGTGCTACTATTTTTACATTTAATACTATCTACAGCAACACAGACTGTCTTCTCTGTCCATCATGGCAACGGAACAGTTTGCCTTTTTTAGTAGTGTTTCTCAGAGTAAAATGATGTGGGGATTTGTAGTTACTTTAGAGGCAGCAAATAATAACAGATATAACAGATTGAGAAAACATGATCTTTTTAATTGTTAGATATAAAGTTTTGAGAAGTTGTTATGTAGAAAAATAAAGAAAAAAAATACCTGTGCATAATTTTGCTTGTATATATCCCACCTAGGCTTTAACTGCGAATTTTTCAGTCATATAGACAACTTTGTGTCAGTGAAAGCCTGATTCAACACAGATGAAAGGCAGTGAGAGAAAGGAGAGTAAAATAAGTATAATTTGAGATTAATTTGTTTCATTTTAGCTTTGTTATCCAGCTGTGTACGGTACAAAACTGCTAATTTTACATTATGGAATTTCTCTCTACAATATTTGAAAAGCAGATACATGGCTGAGCACTTTGTAACATAGGAACAGACAGATGTTCATCTCAGTAGCTTAATAAATAAAACTTTCTTACTGAGTCTCCTCTTACTCAGCTTGTTCGCTGGGTATTTATGCAAAATGCAAAATATAACATGTATGTGTGGTGGCACATGGGGCATTAAAGATCGAAAGGAGGTTTCACATTTTAACATATGTACTCAAACCTGCTGCTCCTCTGTGCTGGTTTTCTGTTGCATGTCCCTCTAATTTTTTGGAAATCTGGTGAAATGTTTTGGTTTTTGATTTTGATTAATGAATTTTGGTGAAAACAGATGTGTCTTAGGCATAGACATGTATTCAGGGAAGTCTGCTTTTCAAGTGTACTGTGTCTCTGAGATTGCACTCATAATGTTACAAAAGACAGATTGACAGCTCTTGATACCACAGACCTTTATTTATCTTCAAAATAGGTACAGTGCAAGGACCAGGCAGAATTATTTATTATCCCTTTTCAGAAATCTATTCTGTATTTATTTACTCCCTGTTGGAAAATCATTTCTTAACAGCCATCTGGAGAACTGCTGCTGGGATAGGAAGGGAATTTATTTTGAGTGTTCAGTGAAACCATCAGGAAAACTTCAGCTGTGGTGCAGACACCTCTCAGTCTGAGCTGTGCTTTTGGATTGAGATCTCAAACTCAGTTGCTCACTGTGAGAGAAATCAAGCAGTTCTCACATGATAACAGTTTTCTACCCAGGCTAGGTTTTAAACAATTGCATGACAGTGAAAAGTACCCTACTAATTCTGAGAATAAAAAAGAAAGGAAAAAAAAATAAGGGGAAAACAAAAAGAGAAAAAAAGAGAAAAAAAAAAGAGAAGAAAAGAAAAAGAAACATTACTTAGTTTTTAGCATACTCTTTATTGCTTTTTTATTTATGGTAGATAATCTATTAAATCAATAGCTCATCTCTTTAGACTGAGGAACAATGCAGAAACACCAAAAAGAAAGCAAAGAAAGGGTAAATTAGATACCAATGGGCACACACTTGCTTTCTCTCTCCCTCTATAAGTACATGTATGCCAATACACGTAGTAAGAATAAACAACATCAACTAAACAGTTCTAGCAAATATTGCTTGCAAGTATCTCCACAAAATGTAATCAACTTTTTAAATAAATACAACCTTTTGTTTTTTTTCATTTTCATATTGATTGAAAAGTGTGCAACAGACCAAGTCATGTAACTAATAAAGAGATTTCTTATGCTCATCTGAATTTAGGATGATGGTTGTATCCAGGTGCTGAGGACGAAAGGAAGAAAAGGAAATGAGGACTGTTTCCATTCTCTCCTTCTCAGAACAGGATAAAAATGAGATTCAATAAAGGCAGGTAATTGGTGAGGTAAAGAAGTGGTAGCAAAGCATATCCAGTTGGCAATAGAAGCCAGGAGTGTAAAATTAATATTCTGTCTTGACCTATTTTTCCTCTCTGGCACTACTTTTAGATTATTTAATATAGTTTTTATCTTTAAATAGTAGGTCCATGCAGAATTGCAAAATCCTTGTCCTGCACATTGATATTCTTGATATTGAAGCACAATTAAAAAATTATTTTTAAACTTTATGTCTGTGTCCTTATCATTCTTGAATGGAAGGGAGATCAATGAGAAAGTATTTCTCTAAGTCCAAATGATATTTCCTGAAGAGCAAATAGCATGCACTGAGAAGATTTCAGGTGCCCTAAGCATGAAGCATGATTACATATATATTTTATATACATTATATATATATATATATACACACACATATATATTATATATTATATATTATATATCTCTCTATGTATATCTTTGTATGTACAAAAACTTGAACACTGTTCAAAAGTCTTGCAAAATTTTCTGTCCAACTGATTAATTAAAGAATGCAGGGACTATAAGTTTCCTAAAAAGAGTCAACTCATAAATATTAGCTCTGGAAAAACAAAGCCAATAGTCTTATGAACTTTTCACAGCTATAGCTGGTCAAATAAAGGTCATGGAAACGTGAATAGTGGGGGGATGGACAGAAAGCCTGATAATAGTGGTACATGGAAAACAGAGGCCAGAGTTACCAGCAAGAATGAAACAAATGAGACTTTATTATTCCACTTTGTACACTTAGATAGGGATATTATTCAGGCATATGTTTTTAGAAAAGACTCTTGATCTGGAACATGATGGTATGACTTGCTGCTTTGTGTAGGTCGCAAAATTTTATTTTCCACAGTACAAGAAGCTGAGTTCAGAAATTACATTTGTTTTGTTGGAAGACTGGTAATGCAATGTGCTGATTTGTTATAGGTAAAACTAGTATGCAAAATTATTGCAGCAGTTTGGAGATAATGTTTTGATAATACATTTGATGTGATCTGGCTTGAATGGATATATTTTTGCCTTCAATGAGTACTCGGATTAGACATCAGCTCACAAAGCTGGGAGTCCAACTGGTTCCCAAATTCCTAGGTGCATGAAACTGGTAAATAAACCTCATTTGCCCCTGGAAAATCTGACATACTGGTAAGGAATGAGTATGGGGCAGTGGGTTTGCTGGAATGTGCTGCTACAGAAAGTGTGAGTAGAATGAAGGGACCTTGTCCCCCAGGCCAGGCAGTGCTCCAAAATGGGGGGAGAGGCTCCTGTTTTCTCTTCCTTTGGCCTCTCTAGTGATGCTACTCCAAAATCCAACATTATGAAATGCAGGAAAGACAAATGTGCTGAAGAGGGGGATGTTCAGAGAGCAGGCTTGTTGTAATTTTGCTTATGCCTGTGATGATGGCTGATCAAAAACAATAATTTGCAGCGTGTCTCCTGTCATCTGGAGCACTGAGCAAAAGGCTGAAAGTTATTACTGACTGTCATTCCCCACAACACCCCTTGAAGGACATAACATAAATGTCACTGACTCCTTTTAAATCAACACAGCTCCTTGACTTCAGTGAAGTCAAGTTGATTTACACCAGCTGATAATTTGGCTGATTCTTAGAAGCAGGAGTTGTGAAACATAATGCTTGGTGGACTCAGGCCAGGACTACGAGAAATCAGCATTGACTTTATTGGGCAACAGCCCTGGTGAGTTATTACCGAGTGTTTTGTCTTGCTATGCGCTGGACAGCAATCAATAATGCTCCATGACACAGACAGAAATCTTGCTGTTACCATAAAGATTTACCATTTTCTACTGTCTTACAGAACTCACAGAACTTCAGCTGTGTGGTGCCTTCTTACAGCTTTTAAATCACCTGCCCGTTTGGAAGCAAGACAGGATCACTCATCTTTATGCTGGTGATTGCTTCGGAAATATTGTAGTCCCACACTTAAAATATGAAATTTACTTGAATATAAAGGACATTATTATATCCTTTATATTCATACACATATATATTTATATACATGTATATATATGCTAGGTAAACATTCCTTTTCTCTGCTCAAGCTAATTTAATAATTACCAGACGAGAATGGTACTGTACACTTTTTTCATTATTAACATTCAAATAGTGTAGCACTGATTTAATGTTCTAAGATACCTTTTTGTTCTTTGCCTTTTACTAGGCTGACAATACAAAGTAAAATCACTTCTTAAAGACTTGTGAATCTTAATTTTAACTGTCTTCCATAGTTCTGAGAGGGAATGGGGATTTCATTTTACAGAGGTGTTATTGTTGACTCTTAAAACAGAAAACAGAAGCTTGCTACAGCTTTACCCAGATGCACTTAGCTTTGACTTGGGACTTCAAACCCAGGATATTTTATAATAAAATATAAATATACATAAGATAAAGCTCATTTGGTTTTCATTTTGTTTTATTTTTTATTTCATGTTTTTATTATTTTGTTCATTATATGTTTTAAGACATGAATTGTGGATCTCTACACATACAAGGGTAATGCTGGGAAAGATTCCTTAAAAACAGGTAGTAAAGTCTTTTGGTTTGTTTTGTTTCTAAATTTTTTAAGAGAACACAAAAAAGCATTGACTGTATGAAGTTATTAGTTCCTCTAAAGACTACTGTTCTGAAAAAGCTGGAGAGCCAGAATCATTATTTTATTCATGAGGAATAATCACTGTGTCATAGAGATAAGTTGGATTTTTATAAAAATCTCCGTGACTATAATGAAACTTTTCAAACTGAAGAAAATAAAGAAGTATAAAAGTACAGTTCTAGTAGCTTCTTCAGCTCTATTTGCAGCTCACGTGCTAAGTAACTCAAAGAAATAGTTATTAAGGAAGTTAAAATACATGCATACATAGAGTTATGCATAAGCAATTTCGAAAGACTCTACAGCATTCAATTTTCTCCTCAATGCTTTCCTTTAATTTGCTTTTCTGCTGTCTGCAAGAGTCTTCCTTTCCTCTCACCTGCCTTGATGATACCCTTCACTACAAATTCAAGGTTTGGATACCATTTATGATCAGTACCTAGAAAAAAATACTTCCCTCCTGTCCTCACCCTCCCCCAAAGAGTTTTTTTCAAATACACTTAGCTTACTTCAGCATTGTAACACTTGTCCTCCCAAAAGAGCTGGGTTTTTTTTGCATCTCAACTGTAAGCAAAACATTTCTGTAGAGGAAATTCTGTACACAAACACGAATACAAAATAACTAGTTTCTTTTACACATATAGCTTGAAAATGTAGCCATAGGGAAAAGACAACAGAGAACCACACCATTTATTTCCTTGTCCTTTCTCTAACAATGCTAGAGAGAGATAAATATACCATTAATCTGGTAATTCTCCCTCTGTCACGTACAACACTCATCCAAGCACCCTTATTCTTAGAAATACAGATATCAACAAAGGGCCATTCCAGGGGAAAAATGCTAATTTAACTAACTTTAAATCCCCCTAATTAATTAATGATTCTATAATGAATCTAATTTGTCTCTCCCTGTGGCCTCAGCTTAGTGGAGACACAGTCACACATATTTCCAGAAGATGGTTTATGTGATTTCATCACTGTTCCAATTGGATGGTTTGCCATCACAGAGCCTGGTGCAATGTCAACAGATCCCTGAAGTTAGAAGCAGGAATTGGAGGAAAAATGTAAGGCTGCCGGGAAGTGCATATAGTTTTATTTAGAGACGTTATTTCACTGCTTCTGATTCCCCTGGCATGTATGTGAAATCTGTGATGTTAGCTGCAGGTCAGCATATGCCCACACTCACACCCCCAAATTGTTGATAATACTGGTAGAATCATAGAATGGTTTGGTTTGAAAGGGACAATTCCAACTCCCCTGCCATGGGCAGGGACACCTTTAGCTAAACCAAGTTGCTCAGAGCTCCATCCAATCTGGCCTTGAACACTTCCAAGGATGGGACATCCACAGCTTCTCTGCACAACCTGTTCCAGTGTCTCACCACCCTCACAGGAAAGAATTTCTTCCTGTTATCTAATCTACACCTTCCTTCTTTCAGTTTAAAGCTATTCTCCCTTGCCCTATCTAAGATAGGATCCAAGAAAGCTTGGAGCAGATATGCTTGGTCTTACTGCTGCTGGCTGATAATGTTCCCTGAGCCCCCACCTTATATAGGAAAACAGTGATATTTTAGTTATTCAATACATTCTTTTGATCCTCTGTTTTTCTGGTATTTTATATGTTTCTTCTGAATTTCTTGTCTATAAGAGATGCTAAAATTTAAATGATTGGCTGGAGCCTTCATTCAAGGATTTGAGTGCAGGTACTGAGAGCTTTAAAAAAATAACAGCTCTCCCTCTCCTTGTGTACTGCTGGAAGAGTTCAATAGCTCCAGTCGTTCAGTAGCGAGAATTTTTGAAGCTTGATTGACACTGTTTAGATTTTTGATACTTACCAATTTAGGTCTTGCTGTCTTTATTGATATTGCCACGCTGTTCCAGTGTTGCTCACATTTGTCAAATTACTGCACTGAAACCACGAACTTCTGAGTGGATTTCTGGTCAGTCAGCAGAGACCAGTTACATGTGATCGGATTGACCCCAGTCAGACTCAAACAGCTGATACCAAAGTGAGATTATCCGAATCCTGTTGCTGAAATGCTGAATCCTCCAGCTCTTCTCTCTTGTATTTGGTGCATTTAAAAATAAATAAATACAATCCCTGGTAAGCGTTTTTGATGTTGGGAAGTATCTGAGCTATTTACCAACTGCCTTTCTTGGCTGGCTTGGAAATCCTGATCTTCAGTCTGGACAGAGATTAGCTCTGTGTGTGCTGGTGGAGCTTTGGCTTTGTTTCTTTAGGTTTTGTGGTTTTTTTATTTTTTTTTTTTTTTTGGGGGGTGGATTTTTTCATGGGTTTGTGGTTTTTTGTTAGTGGTGGTGGGGTTTTGTTGTTTTTTCCTCGAGTTATGTGTGGGTTTTTTAATTCTACTTAGGGACTGTTGCCTCAGCCTGCAGTGCCCTCTGGTGGGAAAATGCGCCGGGTGCAGTAACCTAGGGGGTGTTCGTCATCCCTGGAGGGCGCAAACACAGATCCCTGCGCCTGATCTGGGCAGGAGGAGAGAGTCTGCGGGTCAGTAAACAGCGAGGAACCACTCAGCTCACTCCAGCTCAAAGAGAAGTTGATAAAACCACCAGGAAATAGAATGAGATTTGTCTCTGAGTTCTAAGTACCAAAAAGTGTGCTCAAAGTGACAGCCTCTGTACCAAAAGTCCCTATTAGAAGACACATTAAAACTTTTGTTGGCATAGTCTTTTCATTCTATCCTAGGATACTTTTAATTATTGACGTGATTAATTAATCACCTCCATAGATGACATTCAAAAGTGACAACTTTTCAGTCTCAGCAGATGCATACCAGAGCATCTTAGCCACCAGGATCTTTTCACACACTGAAAAGTAAAGCATTTTATTCCCCAATATATGGTTTACAAGTCACGAGTTGCTAAGAATAATCTTAGAGATTATTTCTCTTAAAGAGGAACTCTGTGTTCTCGGTAGTAATAGCTTCTGGAAGCCACAACTGCTTGTCAGTCATCCACCCTCCTGCTCTCAACCCTGCACAACTTCTTGTTTGTATTCTCTGTTGTGATTTTAAGGTTTAGCAATTGGTTTTTATTTTCCCATATCGGTATCACATTAATCCATACTGCAGGAGGAAAATCCCTCAAGGACATTTTTTTCAGAAAGTTCTCTAACACAGAGCATGAGGAGATTCCAAATACCCTAATATATATGTGTCTCTTTTTGTTGTTTGGGGTTTTTTAAGGCTTCTTGTGCAGGAGAATTTATTGTTGCTTGAAATAGTAAGCGTTTCCCTCCCCCAATATTTAATTAAAAAGTTGAATTTTTAACAGAGAAGCACAAATACTACAAAAATCAGTACAGATTGTTTTCCTTACTTCTTTTCAGCCACAGGATAGCTTCAGAACAGCTCAGAATTTTTCTGATTTATAAAACGTAGGTGGAAATACTTCTCTGGCAATGCCAAACATTTTATAAACAATATGAATAAGGATTTCACTGAGGAAGATTTCCTTTCTGCTGAAGAGGAAATACTCTGGATTTTTTTGTTTATATTACTGTTGCATTTATTGTATACAGCCTGTTTGGAGGGACTGCTGTTCACACAGAACAAAAGGGAGCAGGCACTGAAGCTGGAATCATCAGCCCATCACTAATGATTTTGGAAGCAGAAAGGTGTGTCTTCCACTAGGCTTTTTTTCTATGAAAAAATTCAAAGGGAAAAGCTTCATCCACACAGAGGAAAGGAGTATTTTTTATTGTTATATTGTTTGGCAACCTCAGTGTCTTTTCCCAGCTCTAACAGGCACTACATTAATGCTGGGAAGGGGAGGATTGTTTATCTTTTGGCAGTCAGTAGCCTATCAAAAGCATGAAATTGCTATTTTGAAATGGCATTAAAAAACACTTTTCATCTTGGTACATCCTTTAAAATATTCATCTTTTAACGTTCCTTTTTTAGGCATGGATTATCTGGCTGTTCTTTAGCACCAAGACTTCCCCGTCCTGGTCTTCTGGAGACAAAATGAAACATGTTTGAATAAAAGCAGAAGCAGTTTCCTCCGGCACTTAAGTTTTATCACTGCCAGCCACTGGCAGATATTAAGGTGTCAGGCATTCTAGAATAAATCTGAGGAAGATGTTCGCAGGCAGAGGAAGAGGTCACAGGTAGATGATAAAGCAGTGGTGGCAGGCTGAGCAATGGAAAACATGCCTGAACAGCTGCTTGGACATTGCCTCCTCCTCTGTACTCTATCCAAGTGTGAGTGGTGTGTGTGTGTATCTTTAGAAAATAATTTACTTTATAAATAAAATGGTTGATTTAATGATACAGTTACAAGTTCAAAGCTATTCTAGTTATTACTAGGCAACATTTGTATTTTCTTTGATATTAGGAGATGAACCTACCATCTAGAATATCTTTAGAAGTAATGAAACATATTTCTTCACATTCTTTACTTGTCATTTATATTAAAGGTTAATTTCACAAAATTTGGCAGGTCTGTGAGCAGTTCCCTTGTCTTTGTGTGGCAAGGTTTTGGGATCAGAGTGGGGGTTACAGGGGTGGCTTCCGTGAGATACTGCCAGAAGCTTCCCTCATGTCCAAAGGAGGTAAGAGGAGGAGGTAGAAAATTTGGGAGTGAAGCAAAGCCCAGGAAGAAGGGAGGAATGGGAGAAAGCTGGTTTATGATTCAATTTTCTCACTATCCTACTCTGATTTGATTGGTAATAAATTAAACTATTTTTCCCCAAGTCTGTTTTTCCCATGACGGGAATTGGTAATGGATCTCTCCCTATCCTCATCTCAACCCATGAGCCTGTCATTATATTTTCTTTCCCCTGCTCAGCTGAGGAGGGGAGTGACAGATTTGGTGGATACTCAGCATCCTGACAGGATCAACCCAATCCCTGTACAGATCTCCACTGCTGCAGTACCATCCCCACAGCAATTGCATTTATTTACTCTTAAAAGGAATTTCTTTGTTATTCATTTAAATTTGGAAGACTGTTCAGGTAAGCTGAACATGGGCCAGGATCACTAAAAATCTCATTGTCCTTAATCATACTGACTCTTTTATTTTTTCTTTTTCTTTTTGTTCCTTCTGTGAAGAAATACTTTTAGACACTAATCTTAGTGCTGTCACTGGACCAAATGAGAAGCCTGATCATTTGCTTTCTCTGCAAAGCTTTTGAGAGCTCTCTGTGACACCAAAAAAAGGGGAGAAATAATCTCATCTCCATTTCCAAGAGCTGCTAATTACATACAGCATATTAAATCAAGTCCACTTGGGAAAGACTTCCCTAATTAATTAATTTAATTAGCAATAAGGCAGTAGAGGGAGATATGATTATCAAGAGATATGATTATCATACCTTTGGGACACTGGATTGCAAAGCTTTGCTTCATCTTTCCACGACTGTGGTTCACCGCTTCCATGTGGTTTTGATAAATATCCCATAGATTCTATCGAACAGCATTACACTTGGTAGTGAGCTTACTCTGAAAACCTTCCTTAGAACAAAGCAACTGTAATCAGAAATTAAACAAGTGATTTCTAGTCTGCTTGAGTGTAATAACTGGGAGAAATCATGCAATAGAATTTGGCCTCTTATAAGTTGTACTGCTGCAGAATAGATACAGATGGATACCAGGAAAAAAAATTGAGAAAATACCCTTCTGTTTTTGGCATTTTTCCTGACACATAACTTTTACTGGCAACATGCAGAACAGATGACTTTAAATTAATTATTTAAGTAAATAGTTTCTGACAGCTATTCTGTTAGATGACCACATTTCTTGCGAGTTTGAAACACAAAGGAAATCTTTGCTCAGTAGTGCTCTGTTCACACGGGGTTTGAATTTTTTTTGTGCTAGGTGCAGGCTGTATCTTTTCCAGAATCTGTGTGGGCTGAGGAATATCCAGGATGGTGATGTGCCTCTGCACAAATCCCAGGTTGGCATCAGTTTATTTTGCAGTGTGATACATCCATCTACTGAAGAGACACAGCAATACAGTGCCTTAAAAACTGTTTGGCACAATTTCTCCATGGGAGGGTTACACTCTTAGATTAGGTGCTCAAGAATTATCAGAGCTAGGGAAATCTTGGCATAGCAAAACATATCTCTTAAGAAAGCCTTAAGGTAACTGAGCATTAGGTGTCCCCACCCACGACAGTGTGTTTGGAATGACATGATCTTTAAGGTCTCTTCCATCCCAAACCATTCTTTGATTTAATGTGCACGAAGGAAACAATGTATCTGGCTGTGCTTAAAATCAGTCAGTTTTGACTTACTTTTGCTTTTGTTTGACTGAAAGTTATTTCCTTTACAGGTTGAATAATCTATGAGCTAAAGCAAATTCTTTCATTCAGCATTTAAATATTTTATATTCACCAAAATCAGGTCAAATTTCACAACAAGAATTATTATAGAACACAGGAACTTTCTTACCCACCTCATTCAGCATTCCGCCTAAACCAAAATCGTTTCCCTGCTCTCTTTCCCTTCTTTCTAATGTAACAGAAGGGCTGAAGTTTTCGCCCCACAGTGAAGCAATCGTGCTACCTCACATCCACAGCCCAGACAATGGAACTCTCCTCTCGCTACAGCTACAACCCAAAACCTACAGTGTCACTTGCTCCCTCCCTGTCTGGTTCACTTACTTTTCTCTCTCCCTGCTTTTTGCACTGACAAAGTCCCTTCTTTCTTCCATTACAGTAACCTTATTGTCGTAACAATAAGAGAGATTATGTCTACTACAGAAGAGGTCCACGACCTCCTCCGCCTCTACTCCCAGCAGTTTGTATGTGAGCCAGCTCCAGCACAGAAGCTGTGCAAGCGGGGTGGGATGCCTAAACTAATATATTCTGCCTCTTGTCCTTTCTGCCCCTCTCTCCTACTCCAGCTTTCTTTGTGTTTGTAAGTCTTTCAGGCCCTGTGATTTTCAAGACCCGATGCTAACGCTTGATCTCTTTGTTATGCTTCTGGAGAAATCCAACTTCTTCAAGCTCCAACTGCTTTCTGAGAGGTTAGAGAGTACAGATTTCACCTCAGACATCCCTCCATCCTTTTCTACTTGCCAAGTGAAGGTGTAAAGAAGTGCTGCAAGCTGTTAATGAACCATTTATTCACGAATAGTCATGTTGATGTCAATTCCTGGCCTCTTTAGCACAAGGAGCATGAGGAAAAGGAGGTGAAAAGCAGTCATTAAAAAGGGAAAAAAGCAAACAAATGAACTATAACTCATTAACTCTATTAACAGAGGTCAACTAAACCAACAAGATGTCAGCAGAGTAATTCTCCACGTGTGCTTTAATTAAATCAAATGATACTCAAAAGTGACATCACCACAACAAAAAGTGAGATTTACAGCTGGTCATTTAATACTTCAGCTCTCATATTGTCAGTTAAAGGATTTAGGAGTCATCCACATCCTGCCTTTGGATTTAATGAATTGGATCTGCTCTGTCTTATTTGCCCTGTTGGCCTAAACAGAAAGGAGGCAACATGAGGCAAATCAGCTTCTGACTTTGAGATCTACCTTTTTTCCTAGAGCATAATATTCTCTCATTAACGAATCTCAAGTGACATTCAATAATGTACAGCCCACAGGAAGAGATCAGGCATCTCCTGAAGATTTCTGACTTCAGTAGGAACAATGCTAAAAGATTACTGTAATTTTGAAAACTGCCATGACTTCTTGCTCCAAATAAAACGTTTATGTGTCTCTCCTTTACTCCTACTTTTATTTCAAGTGCCCCAGATGACAGCTGAAAGTGTGCCTGCAGTACTGCAAAGAGGCAGAAGGTTCTGAAAATGACATCCAGGCACCATGAAATTACAGTCTTCAGAGCCTACCAGTAAGGAGATAATTACATATAATTTCTCACTCTAGTTACAGTTTTGGTGATGCCAAAGAGGTGTCAAACTTGGCATATTGTGTTTTGCGATTTATGCTATTTTGCTGTAGTACTTTGACCTTTTTAATCTGCTTTATTTTGGTTGGATGGACATTCCAGTCTTCTTGCTAAGAGTAAATTTTCAAGGAATGCAAGTGGCAAAGAAGAAGGTGCACTGAAACATTTCCAAATGAGTAGTTTTATGTGTGAATATAGGGTGAGAGAGGGAGAAACGTGAAGATTCAGCAGAACTGGGTTCAGTTATATTGACCTTACCTCCTCTTGGAATGTCTATTAGGTGAGCACTGGTGCAAACCAGGAGCTGGTAGCTATATGTGTGCTTCTCTATCTTTTCTGTCTTTCTCCTTCTTCTAATTCCCTCTCCTTGGCATTTTAGACTAACTTAAAATCAAACGGGCTTAGAGTTTGCAGAGCTGAATAGGCTGAATGAATGCTTTGGGAAGTTTCATGTTGATAGAATGCTGCACTAAACCTGACTTGAACTAGACAAAGGGATATTCCATACCACAGAGCATCATGCCCAGTATATAAAGCAGGCAGGTTGCCTGAAAGCCAGGGCTGGGCTGAGCATCAATCAGTGGGTGGTGAGCATTTGTATTGTGCATCACTTGTCTGCCCTGGGTTTTATTCCCCTCTCTCATTCTTCTTCTTAAAAAAATATATATATATAGTAGTAATAGTAATAGTATCAATAATAACAACAACAATAATAATAATAATGAAATAATACTGTTTATTTTACTTCTTAAGCTGTTCTTGTCTCATTCCACGAGTTTTACCTTTTTCCTGTTCTCCTCATTCCATGGAGGGCACTGGGTGAACAGCTGGGTGATGCTTAGTTGCTGGCTGGGGTTAGACCCCAACAGAAAGGTACAATACCTCCAAAAGTAGGATGTTTCAAGACAGTACTCATTAGGGACAAATATATTTCATCCAGCCTATTTGCCAGGTTTTCACTGCCCATCAAACACACCTGTTCAGATCCCCAGCTGATCTGCTTAAGCCCCATTCAACCGCCTTTAGATGGACATGTGCCCACTGAGAATAGGGTTCTTCAATTGTGTATCACAGGCCCACCAGGAATCCAGCTCAAGTGCTGTCAGTACACATCTTGCAGCATGGATGTCTCCAGGGCTCCACAGAACATGCCCTGCAGTGCTGGAGCTCTCTGCAGTGGCTGTCTGGAGGCATGCTGTGTAGCTGTCTGATCTGCTGAGACGAGCAGGCAGGATGTGGATAATAGCTCACATGTACTAATTGTACCACAGCTATTAGTGGGCAGCTATTGGCAAGCTTTTACAAACTGCTGTTCCAACATGCTGTAGCTCTGTGCCTCCCCAAAAACAGCATCTTCGTACAGCCAGGTCAGATACAGTCCACGGTGGTTTGGGAGGGTGTGGGAGCTCTTGAAAGGGCACAAGCTGGGATTGGGAGTGATGGGGAGTGAGTCGGCACAATCCATGCTCTACTTAGAGAATTTTAAGTACCTGTTTGTGTGCCCTTGTCTCAGGTGTAAGATGTATCTGCCTAAATGCTGCATAGTAACAATTTCCATTGCTGTGCAGGTCTCATGCCTATAAAATGGAGATACCAACATTAGCCTGAAACCTGTATAACACAGTGCAATTTGTTCATCAGGCTAGGTAAAGCATGTTTACTGGCTTTTTACAGTGTTGTGGATACACAGTGTAAGTTAATTTTAACTTCTTTAAAGGGGATGGAAATTTGTCACAGATGTGCCACAATTTTTTTAATTAGTTATTGAATTTTTCTCAGTCTGCTTTTCCCAGTTCTGGTTCTAGTTCTGGTTCCAGTTTCCTTGTAAATACTTCTTTAGAAAATACTCCAAAATCAAAAGTACTAAAATTTCCACTAATGGTCTCTTCTTTGATGAGAGGTGGGTGGTAGGGGTAGTTCAGATCTTCACTGTTGCATATTTGATGCTGTTCATGTTTCTAAACTATCTATTTGAATATGAATTCATGCTATAGAATTAACACATTAAAGGTCTGCATCAATCATATTGAAAAGCAAGAAAAAATGGAATATAACATCTTGTATCGGGCTTGCATGGTCAAGCTCTGATACCGGGGGGCTACAGGGGTGGCTTCTGTGAGAAGCTGATGGAAACTTCCTGCACGTCCAGCAGAGCCAATCCCTGGGGGCTCCAAAGATGGACATGCTGCTGGCCAAGGCTGGGTCAATTTAGAAATGCTGTTAACACCTCTGTGATAACAGATTTAACAAGAAAAAAAGTTATTGCTCAGTTGTAATTGCAGCCAGACGAGACCCAGGTGAGAACATGGGAGAGGAACAACTCTGCAGACACCAAGGGCAGTGAAGAAGGAAGTGCTAGAGGTGTTCCAGGCACCACAGCTGAGATTCCCTTCCAGCCCATGGTGAAGACAATGCTGAAGCATCTGTGTCCCTGCAACCCATGGAGATCCACAGGGATGCAAAGATCCACCTGCAGTCTCTGGAGGAGCCCCACTCCAGAGCAGGTGGATGCCTGAGAGGAGGCAGTAACCCTGAGAGGCCCATGGAAAGAGAAGCCCCCACTGGAGCAGCCTATCCTTGAAGAACTGCACCCCATGGAAGAGTGACCTGTGCTGCAGCAGTTTGAGGGGGACTGTTGCCCATGGGATGGACTCACAGTGTAGCAGTTCACAGGAGTCTGTTGCTTGTGAGATGGACTCACGTCAGGGAAGTTCATGGAGAGCTGTCTCCCATGGGAGGGACGCCATGGTGCAGCAGGGGAATGTTGCTCCCCTGAGCAGCAGAAAAAACAACAGGTGATGAACTGACCATTTCCCCCATTCCCTGTCTCCCTGAGCTACTGGGGAGGAGGTAGAGTTGGGAAGGAGGAAGGGGTGGGGGGAAGGTGTTTTTAAGGCTTTTATTCTACTTGTCATTTTCCTGCTCTGATTTTGTCAGCAATAAATTCACTTCATATCTCTAATTAGAGACTGTTTTGCCCATGAGGTTGTTTGAGGAGTGATCTCTCCTGGGCCTTAACTCATGAACCCTTTGTCCTAGTTTCTCTCCCCTGTCCAGCTGCAGAGGGGAGTGAGAGAATGCCTTTGGTGGGTGTCTGGAACCCAGCCAGTGTCAACCCACTACACGTCTACTTTATCCCACTTTATAGAGAATAATGTCTTCCAAGAAGAAACATATTACAGTTTAAAGCAAACAAAAGTTCAGGCTTAAGTAAATTACAAAGGTATTTGAGAGACTATCAGAAAATTTCAGACACTTAATGAATTCCTTGTAGCATAATCTCTCAAATGCTTTCCATTGCAGCTATCTGAAAATATTTCATAACTTTGCAACTTACTTGTAGGAAATTTATTATCTACCTGTGATTTAATACTAGTTTGAAAAAGAAGCAATGCAGCAAGAAAAAAATTAAGACAGTAATTTCCCTTATCACATTTAATTTTCTCTGGAAATTATTATAAGCACTTTTATCTGAAGTGAAATCCTCAGCCAAGCTTTTTGAACGTGTTACAAAATGTAATTTAGGTCAGTTCCGTGATTCGGTTCATTAAATGATATTCCTATCATTCCTATCATTTTGTCGACCAGACTATTTAAGTTTGTGTTTTCTGGGCAGAAAACAAGTTACTGGATGAAGACCACAAATCTGTGTAGAATGAGGGTTTTGAATCATTATGTAATATTTTCATGTGGATATAGAGCATAGGACAGGAGTAGTTGCAGATTTTTGTGTGTGTATTTTGAACAGATCTTTGAGTTTAATTTTGCCCATGCACTCCATGCACATTCTGGCATGTGACATACCCGACACTAAGCCTATCACTAGGCTGATACTAATTTGGAGTTATACAGGTGCTTGGAGATCCTGAGAGTGATGTCTTAAAGATGGCCTAATTATTTGAAGTTTACCTAAAGCTGGAATGGAAATAAAATTGCTAACCTTTCAGGTCTCTATGAATGTTTTATATTTACTGTTATAGAACCTTGTACAAAGGGGTTTACTTCAGGTTAGTTTCATCCTTATTATTCCCCACAGGTATAAACCTGAAGCCCCAGAGGATGATGCTGCCAGTTTCCTTTCAGCCTCTGAATCAGCCACTGGATAGTTTGGGTACTTGCTTCAGCTTAAAAGAGGAGGAAATTGAAATTCAGAGTTTCCATCTTGAATCCAGGGCTGGCAAATAGGTAGGATAGCATTGTAGGACCCAGCTTTGACATAATTGTTACATTCTAGTGATCATTCCTCATGTTGCTTTTTCTGAGACTGCTCTGAGGTTTGTGTTCAGAGCTCTGGACAGAGACCAAGCAGTTTGTTCAGGTCTCTGCATTCTGCTCTAGGAGGACAAATTCCTCTTTTATTGGTTTCATAAAATTCATTCTCACATTGTCCAAGAATCTTTGTCAGCCTATCTCTTTTTACACCCAAAAGTAAGATGGTGTTCAGAGTATTTATTTACTCATTTTAATTGTGACACAAAAACTTAAAAGGGACTGAATGTCTCTATTTTTTCAAGAGCTTGTTGAGAAAAACACATTGCAAAGCTCCAGTATTTAACTCTCCAATTTTCTGGGCCTTTCAGTCATCTCTAGGTGTGACAGTAGATGGACAGTAGAAACTGGATTTAGCATGTCTTTTGTGGGAAGCGTGATCTTGCACAGCAACAGCCAAGTGTTACTTAAGATCATAAAGAGAAAATCCATGTCTTGGACTGCATATAAACACTTTGCTCTGCAGAGATGCAAATTACACAGTTGGTGTTTGATTTCTCCCAAGAAAGTTCTGCAACGGCAAAGAGTTGCCAGCCTGGTTGACTTGTGCTGGCTTGTTGTCACTCCTTTTTTGTGGCTTTCTAAAAGTCACGTGCAGGACTGCTTGCCAACCCTTGTGCTGGAGGAGACTGGAGTGACTGGAAAAGAATTTCAAGTTGCACACAAAATATTTGATATTTTCTAGCCTTAAGAATTTCTCCCCAAATGCCCCACATTCAGCAGCTTTAATTTACCCAGCAACTGCAGTAATTGAGCAAGGCAACCATATTTACCCCACACTAAAAAAACCCTCATTTATTGTAAGAAAATCTATGATGAACTTTGAATGGGTATTCTGATTGCATCTTTCTTGAGTCTCACAGCTTTCTGAAACTTTTATTGCCATCCTGGAAGCCATTGCATTTAAAACTGTAGGAAAATTGCTTCAGAGAATTTTTTGAATGCAAGCTGACAAATACATTTTTTGAATACCTGAATTAAAAAAGTAAAATTTTTCTCACGGTTTCTTCAGGAGTCTTTAATAAGTTACTTTGGTTTACTGAGTTCTTGCAGAAGTCTCCACCTTTTAGGAAAGGCTTTCTTGGTCTCATTAGTGAATATTTTGAGCAAAGGCAGGATGCCTGCCATAAATGTCTGTATGTGTGATTTATGTGTCTGTTTTCAGGAAGATGTAAGCAACTCAAAACTGAGTTAAAATGAAAACACGTAATTTTTCATATGAATTAAATTTCTGATTCAGTGTACAATATGGCCTTAATTCTGCCTCCAGATGTTGATGTCAGCAGAATTAAGACATAAACCTCATAAATGGATCTGTGAGGAAAGCAAAATGACTAGGTATCTACTTGAAATTATTTTAGATTTTAAACTTTGGAGCTGTCTTAATGGTTCTTTTTTCCCCCCCTGGAAATACATCTATGTCCCTATGTGAAAGATAAGGATAGATTTTCTGCTCTTCTCTGTATTTTGCACCACCTGCCATTGACAGACCATCAGTCTGCAAGCACTTTCTTCCGATTGAAAAAAAAAAATAGGTTTATCTGTAATTTGTTTTATTTTATGCTAATAAGAGGGGCTGTCATTACTTACCATTTTAATTGCTATAGATATTTCTGGTAATTGCATGTTTTCTTTGCTGTCATATAGGCTTAGAGGAAAAATTCTAATTCATAAGTACTCAGTCTTCTGAATTCATTTCCGCCATAAAAGCATCAGTGCTTTAGTTATTTACAGTGATAGCAATATAATTACAGATCCTCCTCCTGACAAATAAATGGAAGAAATATTTATTATTAGCATACTGCCTTTACCTTCACAGTCATACTTTGGATCTGTGAAGAAACACTCAATATGAGAAAGCTACAAACTAAAACCAGAAGAAATTATGTAGGAAATGGAGGAGGTCGAAACAGTAGTCTCAAGTTTCCACTAGAAATAGACATAAATTGGGCAAAACATCCTAAATCCCTAGAAATGCCATCCCTTTGAGGATTCAATCTGTTGAACTGCGCCCTTGTGATCCAAAGATGATTGTAAAAGTCATACCCACTCTACATATTAAAATCTGCCTCAAGGGGCTCTCAGCATAATCTAACCTCTTCTCTTTCATTTTTGCAGAAAGATCAAGTGTGTCACAGATATATGAGATATTTCCTACCAATTCAACAAACTACCCAAGGCTGCTTGAGAATCTTAAAACGTTCTTCTGTCCAAAAAATAACACCAGAGTTCCTTGATGCACAACCATTGAAATTTAATATTCATGCAATTTTTATTCTAAGAAAAATCACATACCTACAAGCCTTGGATTGGGTTAAGTCTTAGCAGCATCAGAAGGAAGTTCTGGAGGTCAGGAATGGCTGAAGTGAAGCAGGGACACAGCTCCCTGTGGCAAATTTATTGTCTAGTACCACAGAAAGGACTCCATTGCCTGGTTCAGTGCAGTAGTTCAGAGACAGCAGTTAAATATAAAATACCTGAACTTTTTACCCGTAAGAAATGATCACCTGTGTAGAAAAATGTCTTCCCAAGAAGCAGGGGGGGCATTGCCTCAGACATTCTTGCCTGGAGAAGATGTCCCCATCCCTACCCCACACCCCTTGTTACTTACAGAGGTCCACTCCTGCTGCTGAGTCATTCAAGCTGGTGCTAGGAAGAATGTGAGGTCTTGTAATGTATCCAGCAGAGGAGTGAGCCTTGTGGTCTTCCTGTTGTTCTGAGTATGAATCCAACTGCCTACGAAGGCTCTGATTTTCAGTGACATCCCCTTCTATTTCTCAGCAGTGTGTATAAGTGTGTGTGCATGCACACACACACCTGCATTCACAGGGTCAAGCCAAAGTAAAAGAACTAAAGGAAATCAGTGCATGCTCAAGAGCTGTAGGAACATTTTCTCCAAGGTTTTAATTATAATACCAAGTGTGTTTGTAACAGTGATAAAAAAGGGTTTCATCTTAAAGAACAGAGTTCACAGCTCAAGCTTTTAAAGTCACAAGGGAATGACTGCTGAGCCAAAGCAGCTAATTATTAAACATTCATCCTGCCTTCTCCCTGCAAACAGAATATTTGATGGCTTAGTTTGCTGGTTAATGCACAGTGGCAAGGGCAACAGCCTCCACGTCTGTCTGCTTGTTCCTTGAAAACCTTAGCCTTGAAACAAAGCTCCTGTGAACTCTTCAGAAAGCCAGGAAGCAGTGTGAGATCTGGGAGATGAAACAGATGGCTTCGGCATGAAGGCCAGCTTGGATGCAATCTAGCAGCAAAGAGTGGAGACCCAGCTAGAGGAGATATGCAAGGGAAGGAGTCAGATATACCCAGTGTTCTACAAGCCTGTTCATTCCCTCCCAAACTTTATGTTGCTCTCCATCTAAATCTGATGGTTCACTCACTTCTGACCAATTGAATTGGGTGTTGGTTTACTAACAGGAAGTTATTAATAGTGTTAAGACGTTATTGATGCTATAATAATTTAGAGGAACATGAATATTTAGAATCTTCACAGTTTTGTTTTTATTCTTATAAAACTATTATGCAGAAAATAACATATGTTTTTCATACTTAAACTTTATAAGAATTTGGGGTTTTTTTAAGTAGTTGGTTGGATTAACACACATTCATTGAACAAATATTTTATATTTATATCTGTTTTCAACAGGGCAGTGTAGAAAAATGCTGAAGACAATAAAACATAATGAATAAATATTTTCTGGCAGTTTGGGTTTTGTTGTTATTTTATGAAGAAAAAATATAGACTCCACTGAAGAATCAGAGGGTGGTCAGCAAGTTGATAATTGTTAAACCTTAATTTTTTTGTGATGTTACTCTCCACTATGAAAGTGTGAAAGTTTGGATGTGGCTGCTCAGGGCTTGCAAAATGATGTCTAAGATTGATATAGTACCTGTGCTTAGTGATATATTACCTTTGCTTGACTTTATAGGCTGACACTATCAATGAAGAAATTTGGAAGATGTCTCTGAAGGAACAAACAAGAGGTGGTTTAAATTCAGAAGGGGAATTATGCAGAGAAGTGATGGAGATAGGAGCTGAAAGTAAAAGATTTGCAAAGCCAGTCATGAGAATTCTCCTCTTTACTCTCTTCTTTATAAATTTCTGAAATTTAATACAAATTTATTAGACTATTGTACATCTTAACCTAGGTGGTCATCCTCCCGTGGAATATGCTGCCTATCACATCTTATGTCAGGCTCCTGGCTACAGCTATATGAATATTACTTATTCCTTTAGAAAGAATGCAAATATCTATTTTGTCACAATCAATAAATATATAAATAAAGAGTTTTCTTCAGTTCAGTATAAAATAGAGTTTAAATTAACCTTTAAAAAGTAAAATGCTCTCCATTATTGTAGGTAGCAACTTGTCTGAACTGTCCAGAATGACTAATGAATGAGATAACAGAAATGCCTATCAATCCTTCATTGTGCTCAGCACAAAAGTATTTTTTTGTCCCTGAAGCCCCACAATAGCACCATATTCGATTTGAATATTAATATTTCACTCTGAAATTTTGAATTTAAAAATAAGTTTTCTTCATTTGATATTGTAAGAGAATTCACATAGAAAAATAATGGGCTATAAAATATAATGAACAGCATCAGCCTAAAAATTATGTAGTAAGACATCAGAAGAAGTAAATACATTTACTTTTCATTTCATTTTCATGCCACATTTACCCATGTGAGACTGAAAACAGCTATATTACATGCTGGTCTTATTTATACATAATTTATGAAATTACCAATAAGCTACTTCATCCTTAAGCCTCTTGTCTGAATGTAACAGAACCATTCTGCCAATGTACCTACTGTATTTTATTTATATTTGTGCACCAATCATGCACAAATGATATGGAGATCTAGTGGTTTAAGGAAGGTCGTAGGACACCACAAATTTCTAATGGATGACAGATTGGTAAAAAGGATGCTGAGAAGCTGATATCCATGAGTTTTGAGAGTGATTCTGATGATCTAGAGGTGAATTCCTTAAGAGGTAGTGCATTTAATTCCTTAAGAGGTAGAGCAGTTGCTTCCACATAGTTATTTGCACTTTGTTTTTGTCACCTCTTGGGGGATGTATTAATCATGTTTAAAATGTGCTCATTTTTTATGGTATTTTCTGCTTTCAAATCTGTATCACAAAAACTTTTTATCCCCTTTTTTACATACTCCTTCAGATTTTCTTTAAAAAGACACAGAAGCATCCAGACAGATATGTAGATACAAAAATGCTGCTAGCAAGGATTTTCTTGCTATTTTCTAAGTCCATGAGAGACTTTTCTCTCTCACAGAAGAGGTAACAGAGTATGTAAACAACCAAGCCACCTGCAACCTTGAAAAGTCCTGTTTATAGTATAGTAGAAAAATATTTTGACAATGGATGTTTTAGGATTTTAGCCAATCACCCCCAAGGGGTGGCTGGTCCTTTGTCCAATTAGACTGTGAAGAAAAAAGTCTATAAAAGAGTTTGTAAAATAATTAACTAAATCAATCTTGCTGCACAATTCCTGCCTGCTGGATCTTCTCTCCTCCTCCTCCCTACGGCTGCGGGACACGGTGATATACCGTAGGAACCAGGCCTGTGGTAATGCAGATAAGTTTTGTGATTTGGTTTACAAAGAAATAATCTGATATAGTTTCAGATTACTGTTATAAAGGAACACTTTACTTCAGGTCTAAATTAAAATTCTAGAGTTAATTATCCAGAAGCCAGCAGGAGTTTGGAACTGTTAACAAAAGAAAAATAGAAACCCCTCCGTGTGGCTTTGTTCCTTCGGCCTTCTTCAAGACAATTAATACGTGATGAATTTTTCAATATTTAAAATTTTCCTAAGGATGCATGTTGGGAAGATATGTTGACGTCTGTCAGATGTTACATTTGTAAGTGCAAAACATACTCCTTAAAGGGCAGTTGAGGACTGGAAGATTAGAGTAAGAAAAGCTGAGCATAAAATGATCCCTTTAAAGTGGTGATTCACAGAGTAATTTTTTTTTCATTTAAAAGCTGGCTCTGCACCTAAGATAAACGGCAGCAGTCATTTGTCAATCCTGCTAGCCCTCTTAACCTTTTTATTGAATTTGAAGGATAACAGTAAGTGCCTATTAGACCAAAACTGATTAGCAGGCCAAGTCCAGATGTATCACAGACTCCACATGAAAAAGCAGTCTTTGGTCATTATTAGACACAGAAGTTCATATCATACTTGTGTAAAGACATTATAACCCTTTTGTCATTCCATTATATAGATCTAAGTGCTTAGATTAGGATTCTAAACCTGCATGTGTGCAGGGCTAAGATTCTGCTCTCAAGGATTCTTCTTCAGGATGGGGAGCTTGTGATCATTTTGATCTCATGATGGCATGCTGCTCCAGTAATATTTCTAGGTTCAAAAAATTCCAAATACTGCACATGCCATGGACTATGTTAATTGATTACATGTAAAAATGAGGTCCAAAAAGAAGGTGCATTAATTATGTGTAGAAATAGGAGGTCTAGTCATGCTTTATTACATGTTGAACCAAAGTCTGCCCATGTTTTTATTAAAGTTGGCAGTAAATTATACTTCATATTAGTTAGAGCAAACCAAACCAAAGAGAATTCAAAGTTGCTCTTTTCCTCTCATAGGCACTGACGAATGCACACAAGCTCTCTTTCTCTCTAGCATAATTGAATTCTTCCTTTCCTTTTTACAGTGAACCTAATTTTTTATTGTTGGACATTTCTGGCTTTTTGAGTTAGTGTACAATTATAATTTAGGCACATGTATTTACTAAAATGAATGACTACCTGGTTTCCTGGGATTTTTACCAACTTTGGGGCTAAGCATCAATGAATATAGAAAGTAAACAAACCCACAGTTAATAATAATTTCCATAAGACTGCTCAAAAATAGCAAGCCATGTATTAATGTGCTGAAAAATGATTTAGGACAGAGCATAAATGCCTCTGTTTCAACTCCTTTGCAAAGAGAACTTTGCGAAATGAACAAATTTATCTAAGTTGATGGATAATATTTCATAAAACCAGCAATTCTCCTTGCCAGAGGATACAAGCCAAATCTTTTTAACTGAAATATTGTGCAATAATAAAACTGTAGAAAGAAATTAGTTCTATGTTACTATATGGTGGATAAAGGTAAAATAGAGGAAATGTTTAGGGACATGCTAGGAATAAAAATCATACAGAATGAAAAAACAGCCAGAGATCTCCTCCATGATGTAATATTTTTCCTTCTAGGCCAACTGAAATGGGTAATTCAGCTGAAGACATACTGCACATTCAAATTATAGTAGCTACCAAAGCTCAGATTCTTATTTAATTATATTACCTATTTAAAAATATAGTCCAACTCAAGTTAACACCACTAAGGAGGGTGTAAGGGTAGGATCTGTGTCCTGACTCTTGTAAACTCTTCTGCAGTATGGTTGGTATTTCAGGTAGCTCAGATTTGGTATAAAGTCATCATTTGGTCCTAATTTATAGTTATCTTTCACTTTTTTGACGTTCTGATTTTTCTAAGGCCTATCACATCCTGTGTCACACAGTGCTTCATCCTAACACACAATTGCAGAGCATGACAAAGGTATGACTCATTTTCTTTTAATACTTTAGGGTTTTTGCTATCACACAAATGGCAAATGTTGTCATGATGTGTTAAACTATAGAAATGACATCTGTTCAAACCCAAGAGGGAGGATAATCTACTGAGGCACTGTGAGGTTGGCTGTTTTGATAGAAGGGTTCTAATAGTATATTTAAGCAGTAACTGTGACCCTACAGGACTTCAACAAAACTTTTGTCAGGCCTTCTCATTTTGGAAATGAGAAAATTAATGGGAAATAATTGTTATTGGTCCATTATAATGTATCATAAATTTCACCATGTATATGTCCATGAAAATGTGAATTAGGTAATTTTATTTATTAATTGTAAATTTTATTACTTATTCTTTGGCACTTTCCATCTGTTGGGTCTCTTGCTCTGAAGAGACCAAGAGATAGAAAATTCTTAATGTGTTTCTGTTTTCTAAAATTACATTGATTTGACTGATAAAGAATATGTTCCTTCTAAGTGAAAGCTCTGACTTTTCATGAAAACTGTTATATGACTGGACAAGGCAAAAATAAGAAATCTTAATTAAGACTTATCTATTTTCAATCTAATAAAAAAGGCAAGGGTTTAAAACAAAAGTATGCAGAGCTTCCAAAAATTGCCATCTGTCACAAGTCTTTTTAGAATTCATAATTTTCTTTTAAGTAGTTCTTCTTTGTCTTTAATGTTTTCAAAGAATAAAACTTGAAAAGAAAATGTCCTTTATTTTTTCCCCCCAGTTTTCCTGGATACATTAAACCTAAACAATAGCTTAGAGATTTTCATTTTTTGTGGTTTTGTGTTACACATTGATAGTAACTTGACCAGATTACTTTACTTTTTCTTACATTTTTTTCTCTTAATAAACTTGACAGCCAGTCACTATAACAAGCAAATTTTTCCCCTGTTCCCTTGCTTCTTTTTGAAGATTCCTAATTTTTTTCTCCCTTGGTTATAATTACAATACTATGATTTTATCATGTAGTTTTATTCCAAGATGGATCAGTGTTTGTCTTCTTCTGGAAAAAAATGTCTTTTGAGATGTCTCACATTGCGTGCTTGGGAAAGTTAACATTATATATATGAGAATATGCAGAGTGACTCTTGTCTTGTTTATTGAGAATCTCACTGAAACATTTTTTGGGAAAACTTCCCTTTTGAAATCTTCAACCAGAGTTCAAAATTTCTGACTTCCTGAATTACGGCATTTTTGGAACCAACCTCCAGTAGTTCTTGCGTTGGTTACATTGGAGTGGAGTAATTTTTCACCATTTAACCACAAACCTATGAATTAAAAGCTACTCTTGCTAGTGAGATGGAGAGCTACACAGTGAAGATAATGACTTTATGAAAACTATGTACTCTTGCAAAAAGGAAATGTAAAGAGATGGGCAAAAATTAAACTCCAACTGGAACAATCTAGAAGAACATTTTAAAGTTCTATAGTCTCTAAGTTTTACAGTAGTACTCCTTTTCCCCTTGAAAGCCATTTTGATTTTTTAAAGTACTTATTGTTGGTATAATGCTAACTTTTGAAAATCAAAATTATTTGTGTGCCAGAGCCACAAGCTTTCTAATGATTTCTGAATCAAGTCCAAGATTTAATCCTAACTTTAATATTTCTAATTAATTAATCTTGGCTACAGCAATAGCAACCTGCAAGGGATGAGATTGCTGTGGAGTTCATCTGCATGCAAACAAATCCATTCTTATGTCAGAAATATTCTTAAAACTGGTGTCTAAAAGTTACTAATGCTTTAAACTGTGTCTAAGTAGAAACCGTCCTAAAAGAACCATTTAATTCTCTAAGTAAATGTAAAGCCCAAACCATGCTCAAGAGAAACAAATACCTCAGAACACTCACCTTTCTACAAAAGCCGATTTTGAGTCATTTTTTGTCAGTTAATTTAGAGAATTTGAGTCAAAACAGGGTGTGTAGTGAATGCAAAATGCAGTGGAGCTTGACTAACTCCAAAAGCTTCTGTTTACCTTTCTATGCTACAGCAGTAAATAATGCACTGGCAAGGTTAATCCATAGAAAGACAGGTTGCTTTTGAATGCAAAACAACCAAAGGGAGATCACTTGCCAGTGCTTCCTCTCACAGCTTCGAAAGCTTGCAGACTCCCCAGCTCTGAATTGGTTTCCATAGGCATTTCACAGGGATGCCTGGGAGAATATCAGGCAAGCCCACAGACAGCAGAAAAAAACATTTTGTCAAACTCCTTCAAGGTGTATTCTTTGGACGTGTAGAGTCTGGGGTACAGCAGTAAGTTTGAAGAACATAATTTTACTGAGTGACTCTCCGCATGCAATGCCATTTGGCCAAGCTCACTTAAGTTCAACTGGACACATCAAAATTTGTGTGAACTTTTTACGGTGTGAGTGCTGCTACTTCTGTAAATAACATCAGTTTTAAATGAACATTTTGCTATAAATTTCTGGATATTTTTCAAAGTTTTAAAATGCATAAACTCCCTTTACAGAGTATGCTTATGTGTTATTATTTTGAAGGGAAGTCAAAGCAAATCTTAAAATGCCAAAGGCCCATAATAATGGAATTTACATGTTTCACCATGTGCATGAAGGACTAGAAAAGAGATGTAGGCATGCTTTAGAATAGTGAGAAAATGAAAATAAAAAGGTTTGTCAAAGACATTAGCATTTATTCTACAGCTGTTAAAATGACTTGTTTATTTAAAAGACATATAAAATGGAAGTGATTCTTATGAATTACATCAGAGCACTACAGGAATTGCTGTATTGTAAAGATATTTAAACATGATTTACAGTGCAATGCAATCTAATGAATCTGTCTTGTGGCTTTAGATGACATCGGATAGAGTATTTTCTCAATGAAGCTGAAGAAATTTGTCATGGCTGCTAAGAGCCAAAATAGCAAATCATTATAATAAAAACATTTAAAAGAAAAAAAAGTAATTGCTGATTTATTCAGATTCTTTATGAGTGACTGAAATTTTCTTCAGTGAATATCTGATAAATGTATAAAACCATTAAGCTAATAAAAATCCTACATAATAAATGCAGAATAATAATTACAGCCAGAAGCATTAAATTAATTTATTAAATTGATTAAATCTCTTCTGAATCAATTTATGTTATAATGACTATAGTCATGTGATTAGGGTCTCTTAAAACAATATTTTATCAGAATATCTTCAGTAGAGCCAGGCAAGTGTTTCATCTTTAATTTTATTCTGAAAAGCTATGACAAAGAGAAATTTTTCACATGGTTCATTTGTTTTCTGTGCTTTGACTCAGATCTTCAGTACCTTTTTTACTACCACACTTTCTCAAGTACCTCCTGTCTTAGAGAGCCTGAATGCAGAGGCAGAGGAAATGAGAGATATACTGTGGGTACTGAGGATAATGCTGTGTGATGTCACTGAGGACTTTAGGCATGACAAATCTTTACAATATTTTAAAGGGCATGCTGGCCCAAAAGAAGTCAATGGCAAGTTCCTCCTGGATTCCAACAGGGCCAAAAACCAACTTAGCAAATTTTTCTGCCAGGTAGGAGTCTTTCACATCTACAATGACTGATGGCAAAGGAAGTCAGTTTTGGCTGAGAGTCCAGCCCTGTGTTTTTATTAATGGTATGGCACTTTAATCTACTTTTAGGCAATAAATTGTTTTATTAGTTAATATTTTCTTGAATCTTTTTCAATGAGGGAATTATAGGATGCTTAACTAGACAGGCATATGGAAGAGGAATTCTTTAGAAGTATGATATCAGTAAACATTCTTTTTCCAGGATTTTTTAGCTCAATAATGTCAATTTGAAATTTTTCTTCTCAGGTCATCCAGAGCCTTGATTTCTTCTGATTCTTGAGGACTGTTTGTTTCTCTCATGAATAAATGCATAGGTACATTGTAGAGTGCACATGTATAAATGAATATGTCAGGACGTGGATTAAAAGATCTCCCTTTAGCCAAGGTAAAGAAGGCAAAGTATGCAATTGAGGAGATCTAGTTCATACAGAAGCATGCAGTCTAAGCTGATGTTTCATGATCAGCTTACATCCTCAGGCAAATGGGAGGCCGACCTTACCATGAACCATTTGCAACACAGAAATACTGATCATTTACTGCAGCAAATTCCTCCTTTTTTTCTAGTTTAGAGGAACACAGGATGCTCCTAATCATTTAGTCCCATCCACTACCAAGTGCTTCCCATATTCTTTCCTTCCTATTTTGTATGTCCCCACAAAGGCATGTTGGATGTCTCCACGAAAGACGTGTAAAGTCTTGTTTAGCTTATGGGCCAAGTGCTAAATTTGATTATTTGGCTTCTGATGTGTACAGACCAACAGAAATGCCTCCTCGCCTCCCCTCCAAGTGTGTCCTTACTGCTAGAGATGGCATCCCTGCACATGGCATTTGCACTGCCAGCTCTACATAGTCTCTTTTGTGGCATTAAGCAGTTATTGTATATTTCCTGAGGATGTGATTTAATCATTATATTTGATCAATATTTGCTCGGGAACCCACTTTTTCTTGCATTTGCTGGGAGACACTTGACAACATCAAAGTTGAGTTTTCAGTCTCGTGTTAACTGTATTGAGCCCTCTTCATTCAGGGAATCTTCAAGGGGTTCTTAACGGTGTAAAATCAAGGTAAATTTATAAGCAAGGGTTTTTCAAAAATTGTCCATAGGTATGTCAATATGTACTTAGATTATATTGGCTGCACTCAATGGTCTTTTTGCAGACTCACAGAAGAAAGGGAGTTTTATTTAGGAAAAGCTCTAGAAGTGCTTAACTGAGCCCTGCTTGCCAAGCTGTTCTATCCACTCAAGTAGAGCAATTGAGCACAAATAGAAACTCCAAGGCTCTTGCAAGAGAACAGAGAGCAGAGGCAATAAGAGATCATTTTTGGAGAGCCAATGTGCTATTTTTTAATATATGAGGAACCATGCATGACTGTTCTGAGAGACCTTTCTGCAAATCTCTGTTTGTTTGTCATGAAGGGAAAGGAAATGCCAAATAACATCCACAGTAGGTAGGAGAGAATGTGATAATGAGAAATTCCAATATAAAAATTGCATGGCTTCTGTTGAATTTCTACTGCACATGATATTAAAATAATTTACTCACATTTTTCATTACATAATGATAATGATTTTATTTGTAGACCATAATTAATACATGATGGGAAGGTTCCTGTGGTTAAAAGGCATTATGAGCAATCAGAGATGGAAACATACACAGCATGAGTTTTACTTCTTAGGATTTTTTCATTGTTTTTTCCATGCTCAAGTAGAGATTCTGCTTTTTAGCTACATTTTATCAGTAAAATTACCATTGCTGCTAATACTGCAGTGAGAAGAAGCATTTTTCATAAATACAAAGCATGTGATTTGAATGAGAGTAAACTTTGCATTTATAGAGCCAGCCTTTTGAAACAAGGTACTGTAAACAGGAATATGCATGCAGAAACATGAGGATACTTTATAAAAACATAATTAGAATAAACTGCCAGTCTTCCTGTACTAACAGACATGTTGTATTAAGTGTCATCTTTCACTGTCACTTCCTGAAGAAGCTGCGTGCACACTGATTCCTAAGGTAATTTTTTTTATTTGCTGCTAGCTTTTGATTTATTTGACATATTTGACCATGTGGTCATTTGATAATAACATTTTAAGTTACCATCCTTTCCTCATCATTTGGTAAAAGTACCTTGGCTGGCCATTTCAGGCAGGTTACCTTTTGCTCCTCTTCATGTCTTAGTGCTGCACATCGATTTCTGTCAGTATGTTTGCCTCTCGCTTTACTGACTGTCCAAAATAATTAGCTCATTTATTTAGGTGCAAATATAAGCTGCACTTTGCCATACAAATACCAAGGGATGAAGCTAAAAGACTCAGACCTTTTTAAGTAAAGTAGCATAAATAGAGACACATGAACACAAATGTGTAAGCAAATGCTGTGTTCAATAATAAATTCTGAATAAATTCTGCTTCACTAATTCACAACTTTGGCAGGCATTCCTCTAAGTATTCAGAAGAAGATCCCATAGACAAAATCGGCTTTGTTATCAAGTGAGTGAAAACTATACAAATTCATAAAGCAAATAATAAACTTTTAGTAATGCATATATGGTGGTGTCAAATTTTTCTAAAGAGGTTTAAAAACTTGGTCCTCACCCTCACATATTGTTTTGAATAAGTGATGTACACTGCATGGCTACTCAACTGTTTGCAGATTTCTTTATAATTGCTTAACACCAAAGGGAACCTGCACACTGTAAACATCAAATTCGGGACACTTATTAGTTCTGAGATGTTTTCATTCTGAGAATGTCACAGAGCCTGAGAGAATTAACTTCCCTGTCTTGCTGACAAGGGAATGATAAAGAGAGAATAAGGCTTCAGTCCTGCACCTCTGTTTGGTGCTGTCATCAGGCCAGAAAGTTTCTTGGTTGAGCATCAAAGCACTCAAGTAAATTGTCTTGCTTATGTACCTTCTCAAGGTCGTTCTTATGTAGTTAACATAAAAATATAATGGAGCCCTATTGCTTTCATTAGTGTTAGTAATAAACAAAAATACAATTGCATTAGTAAGGATAAAGGGCCATAAATAACACTAATTTACTAAGAATTAACCAACCCAATTTCAAAATCGAATTCAGAATTTAAATTGAGTTGGTATTTTAATGAATGAATGATTCTGCTGATTCAATCCTAATTTTCCTTCTAGGTCAGCTTCCTATCTATTAGGATTCCATATGCATATGCCTTCTTGTGCTGGACTCTTCTATTCAAGAAATTGGATAATCTTTCTTGTTTTTCTTGCAAAAAGAAGCACTCTGCAATACTGGTTTTGGATTTCTTGCATGAATGAAGCAAAAGGTATGTGGATAGGTTTGAGTGTGGCTTGGGTATGTGCAAGCAGTCTAAGTCTAAATATATTCAATAAAATGTTGTGATGGTTCTGTTAGTAAACAAAAATATCTGTGAGCTACTTGAAAAAAAACCCCAGAAATATAACTAGATAATGACTTTACTTAAAGATATAGAACTTAAAATGTGACACAGAGTTCTGAATCCATCTTCTTCTCATGTCCTCCCTCTTTTCCTATATCCTGTCATCTTCCGCCCAATATTTCTGATCTCTGCTGCCAGGAATGCCTTTTCTACAACCTAAAAGGTTTTTTGACCTCTCCTGCTTTTACTGACAGAAGATTTAAAGTGGCTTAGATACATCCTCCAGGGGAGGAAAGGTGAAAAGAAGGAAACTGGTGCTAGAACTGAGCACATTTCTGACTGAAATTTTGTGGTTTATAATGAAAACAGAAGGAAAAATTCCTCAACTTTTCTTCAGCCCAGTCCTGAAGACTGTACAGATGTAAAGAAATTACTCTTGCTTTATATTCTTTCACAAATTTGATTCCATCATGTAGCAAATTAAAAATTGATTCACCCCTTCTCTTCTCTCTCTATGTGCAGACTTAAAGTGCAGTTGTTTTGACATGGTTTGAGACTATTCATTACCCTCATCATCAGAGTACAGCAAGATGTGGATTTTAAGAGGTATAAAAGTGCTTTAAGCATTGGAGGCCTTTTTTAAAGGAATTGTGTCTGTAGCTTTCAATGAAAATAATAGTAGAAGCATTAGCCAAAACTGACTACTCTGTAGTTATATATTCCTTCTCTCTGGGTTAAGAAATCAATTGCTATATTCTAGACTTAGCAGAACATACCAGCACACTTGGATCAGTATTTGCAGCATTTTCTCTGGATGCTTCAACATATGTCAGAGCTGTTGGACAAGTCCAGGTTCATTCCCTCAGCAGACAAAGTTTTGTTGCTCAGCTGGTGCTTAAATATCTTCTTGCTGTGTTTAAATGCCATAAAATAATTTCTTGGTCCATTAGGCTTTTTTGTAATAATGGCATATTACTGTGATATTGGACAAATTTAAATAATTTATTTTTTAAATGAATCAGACTCTCATATATTTTGGAAAAGTAATGAGAGAAATTAAAATCTGCCAAATGAAATAAACTCGCTGCAGTATCAGAATAGTGCTTTCCTTTTTTTAAAAAGCTCCATGTACTTACACATACAACTAAGAAATGGCTTCTCTCTTGACTTGCCAATGATGAAAAAAAATCCATATCTGAGTCTGAAACTATCAATAGATTATCTTCCTAGGCCAGTTTGTCTGAGAATTCCAGTAATGCCTTTCAAACTTTGGTTATGGAAGCTGGAGAGAGGGCACTGTAAGGCTGTGCAACAGATAAGGAAAGATTAGGAACTCAGATAAATTGGCTGTGGGATTTTGAAATCTCTGTTGTCCCCAGTGCCATTGCCCACCCAGTGCATAAGGCTAATAAAATAGATTATCTATCATAATAGGTTATCTATCATAACATTATCTATCATTGTTTACAATATTATTAATTTTTCAATTACTAACTTCTGACTAATATATTACATTTACTGTGTTACTTCTTTTACGGTGATTTCCTTTTTGACTCATAAAATATCTAAGACAATCAAAATGTTACCCTGAATATTGACTTTTGCACCAGGCTACTTAAAATCTCAAGTCAGCTGTTTAAAAAAACTTTTCTTACCAATATCTACCATTTTGAACATTTCTTTATCACATGAGTTTCTTTTGGAGCAGAATGAATTACAAGAAACAGATTGTTACATTGACTATTAACACTGGAATTATAGTGGGACAGGTGCAGGAGAAAATGTCTCAAAGACTGTGTTTTGAAGTTGCAGAAGTACAGCTTCAGAAAAAAATGAAGTCATTTATTACTTTGGTTTGTTTGTTTGAATCTTGTCCTAAGAGTCTCTATTGTGCTTTTACCAAATTAATTTTGAACAGGATAAATCAGCATTTCTCAATTTGATCATGGTCTTATTCAAAATCTACCAATCATCATCTGCTAGAAAGGGCTGTTGTAAGTGTGAGTGGAACTGTGCAGAGCTGCAAAGAGGCAGATTCAGAACAATGACCCGGCCTCATGGCTCATTAATAATTATTGTTTGTTTTATTGTTAAGTGCATAAAATAATAGGTTTGGGGAAGATAAAGATCTTTTTATTTGGTTTAAGATAAAAATTAGGAAAGGATTGACCCTCTAAAGAAACAGAACATGCTGAGAGTGTGGCCACCACTACGCTGGCTACGATTTAGGCAAGTTTGGAGGATTTTCTACATGAAAAGAAATCTCATAATATATTTGATACCCACACATTTGCATAGATATTAAACTCTAATTTTTTGGGGTTTTTATCCTTTTATTTGTGTGTTCAGATGACAGGATTGAAGCTTTTACCTGAATTACCTAAACATTTCTGTCTGCTCCTCACAGAGTGAAAAGATTTTGCCTAAGTCACATAGTCCATCAAATTCTGTAGACATCCTGAAGGTGGAGCTTGTGTGACTCCGTTACTCTCACTTGCCCCACAGCAGGATAATTGGGACCTCATTAATGATCCTTAGGAGACCAACTTTCAAACTGGAAACATTCCAAAACCCTGGATACCTAATTAATAGCAGTCAGCAATAGCTGTCTTGTATGAATGCAGTAAGTCAGGTTCTGAGACTGAAGTATCAGACTATCCCTTTTTCCAGCCTAAACCTACAGACACTTCTGTGGAACAGATCACATAGACATAATAAATTTTGACCCTAAATGGAAAGGAAGTACACTTAAAGTCCCTTCAAATGACTTTCATGTAAAGATATTTGATTATATAATTTTATATTTATGCTGTTATCCAATTCCCATTAAAAAATCCATAGTAATAACACAATTTTGTAATGCTTTAAATTTAAAGCATTTATTGAGACAGAACAGAACAAACAGAACAAAAAGTATAACCAGAAGGCCAAGGGAGGTGATTCTGCCCCTCTCTTCCACTCATGAGACTCTACCGGGAGTATTGTGTCCAGCAATGGGGCCCCCACCATAGGAAGAATGTGGGCCTGTAGGCGTGAGTAGGGAGGAATGCCACAAAGAATAACAGAGAAGCCTGGCACACCTCTGCTATGGACAGGTGGAGAGAGCTGGAGTTGTTCCGCTTGGAGAAGAGATGGCTCTGGGGAGACCTCACAGCACCTTCCAGTACCTAGAGGGGCTACAAGAAAGTTGGTGAGGGACTTTCTACAAGGGCATGTAGTGGGAGAGCAAGGAGGAATGGCTTTAAACTGTTTCATTTAGATATTAGAAAGAAGGTTTTCAACTTCACCTATATGGAGATTTGATAGTACTTGTACCTGATTTTGCGAGTGGGGAGAGTGTGCAACAGCTGAAATGGTGGTAGGCTGAAAAGGAAGGTAAAGGAAATGTTTGCAAGGTGAAGACTAGCCATGATAACAGTTTAGCATTTGAAAAAAAAAAGTTGTATTTGCATGAGAAAACAGTGTCCAAAAAAGTAAAAAGTTGTAAGTACTCTGCATTTTTCTCCTTCCAGTTGTTCCCAAGCAGATATGGTTTTTCTTTGATTAACTGCTCAGCATGGGCTATAGTTGGATCAGAGATCAACATTGGTTTGAGATGAAAATAAGTCTGAAGTGGTGGACAATTTCTTAGGATGCCACTTGGACAGGGGATGGAGTTTATCGTTACAGATTTTAATGATGCTGGAGACCTGAATAAGACAGAAATTTTACTCTGTGGTTAAGTCCTTTGCACTCTTCAACTGCAGTCCAATATGCTAAAGACAATTATTAAGGATAACTTTTTCCTTTATTTCACTGTTCATAACTTAGGTTGGTTGGGAAAAAGCTTTCTTCATATATTCATGTACAGTCTTACATATTGATTAGAGTAACAGCCTGGAGGGACAATTAGTATGTAAATAATAAACCACATTGAAAGGAAACATGGCCACAACTGCTCTTTATGGAAAAAACTAATTTTGGGATGATTGGCAGCATGATGGTAATACAAAATAAATTTTGATGAGTGATTTAACAAGAAAAATCAAAGTTAATAGCATACATAATAACTGAGAACATAATTTAGGAGTGTTAATGTGTTTTAGAGGGTCACAAACAGCTGCATTTTATTATTTATGCAAGAGTTATTGCTACATGCCATGTTAATTAATAATCACTTGAAGTAATAGGATTAAAACTTGACAAAAATCAAGCCAAGTGAGTTTTAAACCATATTAGTGGTGCCATTTCCCTCTCAGATTTCTGACTAATGAGGCAGAAGGATAGCATGGATTTGTAATTGTTTCTATGCATATGTAATTATATCTGAACTCTTAGAGAGAGTGAGGGGACATTGTACAACAGCTCATTCCAAAAAGGGGAAAAGATGAAAAAAGCAAACAGGGCAGTGAATATTAGCAGTGCCTGTTGACCTTGTGTTTAAGCGTGATTAGTGACTTCATTGAGAGTGAGAGAAACTATCATTAAGCCATGATCCATGAAATCTCTTAGGCAGATGTATAACTTTACTGAGCAATACCTTAAATACTTTAGACATTTGTGTCCAATTTAAACATCTGTTGAGCTCAATCCAATTGTGTGCAATCTGTTTCAGCAAAATTTGAAATTGTAGTGAGAAAAAAGTAAAACACAATAAAAACATTTTTTTTACAACAAGGTAAAAGATAAGGTATGTGTTTGAAAGAATGTATTCAGGGATGAAAAATGAAAGATTGTGGCTTATCTGTGTTAACTTATTTTCAAGTTTCTGAAAGCAAAAATAAAAAAATGGAGGAAAAAATGAAAGAGGGATTCTATTAAAGTGGTTTTTGAAATAGATTAGAAAATCTAGAAAGAAGAAGCTAAAACAATTTTCTACCTACATCCATCTATGTATAATTGTATAGGAAGCTTTGACTTTCAAATATTTTGGGCTTAACTGTTTTGTGACAGGTTTTAAGGTGTTTTTTGTTCCTCTTCTGTAATACCAGTTTTTAATAGAATTGGAGCAATAGTCAAACTGATGGAGCTAGAAATAGTGAATGTATTTCTGGCAATTCTGTTTTTCTCTTAGGTTTTCATGTGAATGTGACTGAAGCTGATTGTCAGTGCTTTGTCATGATGAAGAAGCAGAGAAGCAGCACCACAAAAACGGGTCTGGAATGAGAAACCGACCAGTGGATCAAAATCTAGTGCACAGCCTCTTCTCAGGCACAACTTCTACATGCACCAAGAGGCCCTTACCAGGAGATGTTTTCCTGAGCTCCTCTCCATCTGGTATAATCTCCTACTTTAAATATCTAGATTCTCTTTCAATTTGGTCTGAGCTTTCAACTCTGTTATTTATTGATTCTTTACAGTCCCTTAGAGCTTTTGCAAAATATATTTTCAGCACGGAAATTAAAACCAAAACTGGTGCTAGGAGAGAAGGAAATTATTCAGATTATGGAAGGAAAATTAATTCAGACATGTGGTGTTCAGTAGGAGACGGTGCTGAGGTGAAAGTTTAGAAGGATCAATTTGAACATTTTTCCCCAAATTCAAAATGGTTACATTTAGGTCAAAATTGCCCCAAATGTACTTTAAATAGTTACTCTAGAATTAGAAGGGGGTGGGGTGGAAAGCATAAAAAAGTCTGTTGGAGAAAAAACTATTAAAATAGCTTCCTTACCAGACAAAATTTTTGGCCGAAGTCCTGCAATTCACTTTGTGATGTGTCTGATTTTGATTGCTGCCTTTTTACAGAAGGAACTGAGTTAGACACACCTGGTGTTTAGGACAGAGAGTTACTGTAAAAAGAGTGGTCAGTGGCAATGCATGAGGGAAATGTTGGAATGGGAAAATTTACTTCAGATTGCTCTAGATGAAGAAATGACTAAAGACAATTTTCAGCAGAACCTCTGAGCAAATTAACGTGATGTGGTTCGTGAAGAATATGTTCAAAAGAAGATAGAAACTAAATATGCTTAGTCAATGAATGTCAAAATTACTATCCAAAAAGTAATTGTTATGAAAACCGTGATCATATTTGGAGAATAAAACATTAGAACATCTTTAATGTGCTTTCCTATAACTATTCATGGTAGTCTGCTTTACACTGGCATTTATTTTGAAATTTTATCTGGACTATTTAATTTTAAAAATGTTTATCTTCTTTACAGCAAAATAAAAATTCATCACCAGTTCCTGTGGGGTTTTTGTCACCATTTTCCTCCCAATTTTTGTGACATGTTATCTTTCCAATATAAAATTGTTTTTAAAGCCATGATTTAGTATACAGCTTTTAAGAAAATAAAAGTTTTACTCTTTCTGTAGACTTTGATGCATATAGAATAAACTATCAGGGCCATGTCTAGTATGATGAAATGAAATTTGTGTGAAATTTTTGTCAGAGTTAAAAACAAATGATGGTGACTTTTATTTCCATTCCATGTGTATCCATATAATTTTTGGTACTTCTGGTAGCAGTCTTTGGGAACTTGAAAGTCTAGATACATGCTGATCTTCCTTTTGTTTTAATATTTACAGGATAAGGCAGACACTTTATCTATTTCCTCGTTGAGGACTTAGAAATAATACACCTTCATCAAAATATTAGAGAGAAATTTGACTTGGTAAGTCTTAATTTATATGAATATTTTGCATTGCTTTAGGAGACATGACTAGGATTCATCAAAAGAAACCAGGAGAGAACATATTCAATACAAGGAACTAGTTCTTCACATAATGAGCAATTAAGCTCTAGACATTTTTCTCAGAATGCTCTGAGCACTAAATGCCAGTGTAGGTTTGAAACCAACCTAACAACTTCATAGAGGGAAAAACCCAGTTGAGGGTCATTAAAAATAACAGAAGAACTTTCAACTGTCTCAGGAATAACCCTTGAACTGTAGTTTTTCAGCAGATAGGAGACTATATGGTGGCTGCATTGCCATAGTCTTCTCCTCATATACTTCCTTAGGTAGCCATGAGTAACAACTGCCAGAGAGAACACACTAACTAGATTTACTCTTGTCCAAATGAAATGCTCTTCCTCTTGGTTTCTTAGGAACAGTAAATTTTTAGCTCATAATAGAATTAAAATTGTATCTCTGCTAAAATTAAAGTATAACAGTGTTCTGTGGTTGAAAATAGCAGTTTAATTCATGCTTTAGGGGAAAGCAATCATTTGTTGATGAATAAGTTAATATCCAAAAGTTGAAAAATATTCTCTAGAATCCCTTCTAGATTAACTTTAGTCTACCAGGTTATTTGATTTTCTAGATTAAAAAGTTTCTAGATTAAAATTTTCTAGACTAAAGGAACTTAAAATTCAGTCCATGTTCTTAGTTAAATTGATAATGTAAGTCAATGGTATCTTATTTTTATCAGATTTCTCCCTGGATTGATGCCACCAAGAATATCAGTAACAAATAGTCACAAGAATTTAAAAATTCATTTCTCATAAATGGAACTTTTGGAATTCACTGGCTACAAATTTTACTGTTAATGAATATTTTTGATAATGGAAAAGATCCTATCTAAAAATGAGTCCTTTCCATTTAGCAAATGATGCAGCAATTAACGAAAGTAGAAAGTTCCTACAAGGATACTGGAAGCCATAAAGCAGTTGTTCTACTAAATTGATCTGACTTGTTAAATTGATGAATCTCTTAGAAATTCATTTTAATCCAGTTCTAACACTGTGGGAACACTTCTGATGACTATTTCATAATATGCCACGGGGCTATCATTACTTTGTAAGTCTTGCAAAGTCTAAGTTATGTTTTCTTTCACTTTTGTAAGGACAAAACTCACAGGAAAAGTCCTTCATTAAAAAATACATTACTTTGCTCTTCAAGGTATAGGCATGTTTTGGTCCTCTGTTCTGAAGTCTGTGTGACTTATGAGCCCTCCAAATGTACTAAAGTATTTTCTTTTTCTGCTCCTGTGAACATGAAGCCTATAAATGGTTATCCCTAAATTTGAATCCAGCTCTAGATGCTCAACATAATTAAGATAATCAGGAGTATTAAACTGAAGGAGTTAATACAAAGTCAGGGTCTGAAAGCTTGCTTTCAACTTTAGACATAAGTACACACCTCTTTCTCATCAGGGTGGCTCTATTCCAGGGTCCCAAGGACCTTTGGGTTTCTTGGTGATGCATGGTTCATTTAGCTATTGTATTTAACAGAAATATGCTTAATGTTCTCTGCTTGTCTTCCATTTCTTACTGGGGGATTATTTTTTTTTTCTATAATCATACATGCCTGGCTGTACTTCTGGGCAGATAAACCAGAGAAACCCAATAATAAGGAGGCAGGGACCTGCCATAACAGACACACCCTTCTGGACATGCCCTTGGGACAATGGTAGTGTGATGCAACTCCCTCCCACCCACCCTGGAGGAGGGCTGATGCTGTGGACCCTGTGGCCAGGAGGGCACCTGGGGGTATGGCACCAGGAAAAAGTGGTATATCATGAGCAGGTTTTCCCATATAATGGTTTAATTTACATTATTAGTGAGGCTTTCATTTCCAATTAGCGCTATTAGTTGCTTTAAACACAATTGGACCAGCAATGAATTCTTGGCTCCATACATCTCATGTGTCACCTTTTGCACATGACCAGATATCAAATGTTGGAAGTCCAACACTAGGTACCCAATATTGACCCTCTTTCACACATGGGAAATCAGTAAAATTATGAATAAATTCATACAGGGAGTTTGTGCTAAATCTGGAGTTAGAGATTGACACTTGCTACTTCAGTCTACCTCATTTCTTTATTATTTTTTATAGGTAATATTTAAATATAAATGCATAAAACGTAGGAAGAAGTAAAAGTAATACTTTTTAATAATAAAAGGAAACATATGTTCCTTGATTCCTTTGGTTTTTTTAAGAAAAAGATTCAAGCTATCAATATTTTTACCAGAAGGGTAGAATGATGGAAATTATAAAACAGAATTCAAATTTAAAAGTTATTCTTCATCACAGCATTCAGTGCAGTTAATCATAATGACGCATGAGGGGGCTGTATGGAAAACAAAACTAATCATTAAAAGAAATCAAAATAACCCTGCTCAGTTAAAAAGAAAACCATATGATATGTTGCTTATATTAGGAACTTTTCATTTCTCATAACAAAGGTCTGAAGATGAATTTAAGGATATAGAGAATTTCAATTCCCAATGCCTACACAAAATACTGTTTTTCTTGTTTAATGCAAACATTCCAGCACAGACCAAGATGTCCCCACACCCAGAGAAGGGGAATTGAACAGAAATTCCATCCAATTTCACATCATAAAACACGCTCATGCTCTGGAGACATAGTAAAGGTGATTCTAGCTCTGTCACTCAAATCACAGGGCTGGGAACCAGGGCTGTCCCCCACACTGACCTTCACTAGAATATCGATGTACATAGCAGATGGCCACTATCAGCATGTGCTGTGCTGTTCTGACACTTCACAACCAGCGCAGGTGCCAAGTGCCAGCTCTCCGTGCTAGTTCCAGGTAGATTTGGCCTCTGGGAGCAATCCGGGTTTTCTTCAGTCAGAAGAGTCAGCACCAGTAGCTTCAGATGAGTTATCACCAGGGACTTGGTGTGGAACCAACCTTCTTCTTTGTTCATCAGGGAAATTTCAGCTGAACATTAAAATATCATTCTCCAAAAGTGAGTTGAGCTCTTTACTCTCTGGAACTTCAGAGCTCTGAAACACCAAAAGGTTTAATTGCATTTTACCTGACATCAAATACTACTATTTTCCACAAATGTTCCAGGAGAACTGAGGAGGATTTGATGAATTAATTCAATACTTTAACTCTGCAGAACATTTAGTATGATCACAAAATGCTTCTTCATCCCACATCAACCAATTACTTTCTCACAACATGGAAGATAATCATGTCAGAACTAAGAATGGAATTGTCATCAGTGATAGTTCCAGACCTATGAAAAGAGGTTTCATTTTCAAGAAGGAAATACAGCTTTTTTGGTTTTGTACCTTTCTCTTTTATCATAGTAGTCTTTTTTCCCCCACTGATTTCGATTTCTGATTATCTTGAAAAACTTGTAAATTATAATAAATCTGGTTGTATTAATAACTTCCTTCAGAACACCTGATGCACAAAAGTTACTGATACTTCTCTATTCCTATTGCATATGGTAAAATAAAAAATTAACTGTAAATTCTATATGCTTAATCACAAATGTAGTTGCTGTCAGGAAAGGTAAAAGTCACCATCTGGTTTGATAGAAGTTTTGATAATAGTTTTGGCTAAAATATTATGAAAAATCCTGGTTTTCTCTTTGAAAAAGAAGCTTTTAAACAGTTATGTTTCCCAGGACTCTCTTCACCCAAAACTGTATTTAAAATTCATTTAAATATTTTAGCCAATTCTAGTCCCAGTCCAATGGTTTGCTCTACTTAGGTTCATAAATGGTTGTCAAATTAGGACTTTGTGATGAATTATGTATGCAAAATAGATTTACTTTCTATATTTTTTCCCTTTTTTCCCTCCAGACAGATGTATATCTGTAATTTGCATGTACATAGAGAAGGAATAGTAACAGTTAGACACAGACCCTGAAGTAAATGAGTTGTTCACACTATTTAAGTTATACACAAATGAGTTCATTCCATAGATCCCTGCCATTTGTTCTGTTTCCCAGGAATATCTATCCACAAACCTGTTCTCCCACTAACTGAAAGGCAATGAAGTCCGAATCCCCTGACTGTGCTGATTCCTGAGCCTTTACTCCTGCATGGCTTTCAAATACCTGTTCTGCCCAGTGTTATAAAGTGAAGTTTTGTTGTCTTTTGGCATAGAAAAGGTATTTAGCAATTCTAAAGTGACTTAACTTAAAATTTCTCCAAATAGATTTCCAAAAGTGTTACTGAATTCTCAAATCATGTTTGAAGAATTATCTGGGACACAATCTTGATCCTTCAAGGAATGCTCTGTGGAGTCTGAAAAGGGTGTACTATTGAATCCCTCCCACCTTCTCTCCCCATCCATTGGTGTGGATACCAGAGACCATAATTTAGGGTTTTGAGGAGGAAGTAGCAGATGAAAGGAATTGGATTTCTGCTTTCATGTGAAGGGAGAAAATCTCTACTTGGAGGAAGTGGTCTGTTATGCATACAGAGTATATAATCCAGGTTGGCATGGCTTGAAGTCTTTTTGAATTATATATGACATTGAACTCGATGATTTTGGAGGTCTTTTTCACCCTTTATGATTCTACGATTCTATACTTAACTGTATATTTGAACAAGTCTTAGTTCTTCTCTACTAAAACAGTGCAAGTGTCTACAATCTTATGAAATGTCTTAAAAGAAGAATTAACAATGTTTTTTTCCCAGCAACAAAACGGTCATGTCCAGTGGGATATGTTCTTCCTAAGCATCTTAAAAGTCTCTGCAAGATGCTTTATTCCTTTAACATTTGTAAAGTTTTTGTTTCTGTTCTCATGAGTCCTGCTGTTATGTTTAAAGCTGGAAAGGGTAAATGTTGATGCAAACTCATTTCCATCAAAAATACCAAGCTGATCACAAAGTAATCTATAAACAAGAACCCCAGGCTCCAGAACATATATTTAGTCACATTCTATTTCAGTGCATACCAAATGACAACCCAAACTGTATTCAGAATCCAGAAGGTTTGAGCTGCTCACAGATAAGAGACAAAGCTTGCTCCAGAGTAGATTTAAAGGCAGTAGAATGGCATATAGTTAAATGTATTCACTTATGACCAGATTTTTGAAGGCATTATTGTACCCGGAATTCAACCAAATTGCCGAAGCAGAGAGTCAGATGCTTATTATCACTAATTTTAATGGGGGTCACGTGCTTTTCAAAACTAAATTTTCTTAAGTTTGCATCACCTTATTAGAAAAAGAAAAAAATAAAAATGGAAAACCAGGAGTAGATTTCATGTCAAATCCCAAAAAATCTCCTTACAGTCATTGCTGTGGGACATCCTCTTATCAAGACTGGGCTGGGAGTGATTCAGTCCAGCTTGCTGGAGCTGATTACCAAGAGCAAGAACCAGTTGTCCCCATACTTTTTAATGTCTCCTCACTCACAGCTGAGCTCCCCTTGCTCTCCTGGCTTGGAGCCTAAGCAGTGGCCCCTCAGCTGTCCCAGGGACCTGCTTGCTACCCCACTGATGACCCCGATGGCTCTCCTGGTCTTGACAATGACACAATGTCTGCTGAGCCCCAGCCCGCATCCATGACTCAAAAACTCTGCGTAGCAAGTGCTCCATGCCATACACAGAGCTTGGTCCTTGCACAGATGAGGGTAATCCTTGTTACTGAGCTTCCTGAGAGAGGAAAGGGGGTGCTTTAACTGATCAGGGTAAGCTGCCCTTCCTCTAATTGTAGGGTGTGTATTGGTGAGTGGATATGATACTTTCTTACTTAATACTTACATATTAATGTAAGAAGGTATTTCTTTAATAATTTTAAAGAAAATTACCCTGACTTTATTGTAAAGAATTTTCTTCTGCACCACATTCCTTTATTCAAATTCTTCTTTACTGAATTAGTATAACAGACTTACAAGGACTTTACTGCTTTTCCATCTGTTAAATAATTTTATCTGTACACCCATCCTATTTAATTCTTTCTATGTTAAGTTAATAAAATTATTTCAGAGATTTTGGCTCTTTGTTTAGTTTATGCAGGGACCTGGTGCGTCCAGTGATGCAATATTTGTTGTCTATACATCTTTTATTTGAAAATATTCACAACTGATCTTTAGTCTTATTTTTCTAAAGATAATAATGGAAATTAGGCACAAAAAGATGATAAGATTGTTGGAGTGATGGGCACTCAAAGTTATGGAATGAACTTAAACATAGGTAAAACCAAAGATTTCTAGTTTGGGGTGCTCTATAACATGGGTTTAGGTAACTCATTTCCTATTTTAGGCAACTGTCAGCATCTTGGCCAAAGGTTATATTTAAACAAATTCATTAAAATAATTTTCCTTGGGTGTTTTGATTCATTTATTAAGGCAAATGTGTTGGGTCTCTGGTATTAGTGTATGCTTAAGGTACTGTATCATTCTAAGCCCTTGTGTTATTACCAGGCTTACTAAATACCATGGATGGCACTGGTGATGAAATGGAATTGTGGTGAAATAAGGTCAACAGTCTCCTTTTGAAAGGTGTGGTACTGGATGAGAGTTCATGTATCAAATCCTTTACTCAAAATGATCAGCTCTCACAGGATTTCAGTCATGTTTTGTCCTCAAAAAGTAGTATACAGCCTGGACCAAGGAATATTTCACCGAACACTTAATTTTTATGGCTCATTTCTGAAACTTATAATGGAGATATCTTCTCTGTTACTTAGGTTTTTTGGCAGAAATATGTTTTATTACACTCCCAGTTTTAAAGACTGAGAAATGAGCTTTTCTCATGTGCTTCTAAACTGAAATTTTGATTACTATATTGTTCCATACCGTTGTTCACTAAAACCTTTAGGGTAGCAATATCTTCATGTTCTGCTGCTTGAACATCTGCTGCTGAAATCTCTCCTACTGAGCATCCTTTATTGCAGAGGATTTCTCTAAGAATCTTGATTGATTGACTCAATTTGCTGTATTGAAGCATGGAAATCTTGATATCTTGGACAAGTCCAGTTAGCTGTAGAGGCTTACGGTCTTAGGTTTAGACTTGCCCCAATAGTCATGATCATGTATGCTATTCTTCAGTTTATTTTTCAGTTCCTCTCAGGCTAGAAGGTACTGAATTTTACTACTGAATAGGGTCTGCACATACCTAGAAAGCTGTGAAGATAATACTATTTCAGTGTTGGAAAAACATTTCTATTTCTGTAATTACAAGGCTATTGGATGTAGATTTATTATACCATTTAAGTATGACTCTTATATTGGCAAAGCAGAACAGAAATGTGGAAATTTATGTTGATTCAGGAGGATACTAAAGCACAATTGTGTTTCACACCAGAAAAATGACCCCTTTAGGGCCTAATTCAGAAAGAGCTTAAATAAAAGCCGTTCTGCCAACTGCTCACCTGCTGCAGATTTAACTTCCCACTCCATATGTCCTAAGCAAAAGCCAGTATATTTGTTGGGTAAGTGCGAAGGTGTTCAGCTAATCACTCCTACATAAGAAGAATTAAAAAGAAACCAAGAAAGAATACCGCTTTATAATTAAAACCCATTTCAATTAAAGTTTAAGAGCACGTTTCATTTATTAGCTCCTCGGGAATCTTTTGTTACACTTTCACTTCATGAAAATGCAATGGTATCTACGGAAGGGTAGCACTCTTCCCTAGAAGAATGATTCTTGAGTCCACAAAGGACATTAAAGGTTGATTAGTTTTGTTGCTAGTAACTTTTTTATATGGATATTCACATGATGTGACTTCTTTCTGTCAAGTCTGTCACAAAACAAATTTTGCTAACCTGATTACTCATAAGAAACGAATAAAACAGTTTAGCGGTTCCACTGAAGTGGATACCTTTCTTTTATTTAAATGAGTATCTATAAATAAATTTTTGTTATTTACCATCTTGCAATTCTTAGAACTCATAAATGAACTTTATAATCTGCAATAGCTGTTATATGAGTATGAGTTATATGAGTGAATGACTGAAATGTTATAATGTTTTGTAAATGTAATATTAGCGAACATAATCAATCATTACTCAAAGTAAAACTTGATTTTCTGGAATGTTAGTTATTTGTCTGAGCCCTAGCTGGAATTTACAGACTATAATTTTCCTCCCAAATGATTTGTTTGTGCTTGGTATAAACAGGTTATTAGGAGTCTTTGTCAGCTTCCACGAGGAGGTAAAACACAAACATGAAATTTGGCAAGTGTATTCCAGACTGATAACATGAGAGTTTGTGTTCACATTGCTGGACATGTTTGAGTGCAGAGATGTCCACTTATGGGCAAGGCTGTGATATTTCTTCCCTGCACAGTATTTATAGAGGAGATAAATCTATGCCTTGAGTTGTCTTCTCTAGAGTTTGCACTGATTGCATACTTGTATGTAAATGGTGTTAGTGGGAAATTGGGTGGATGTCAAATACTTGTCTCAAAGGGTAGAAATAACTGAGTCCATGTCATTGTCATCTTAATTTTGAGTATGTGGTGTCTTTAAAATTAAGTTAAACCCCATGACATGTGTCTTGACTGTAACTGTAATTTAAATCTTGATTCCTCCTCTAAATTTCATCACTCAAAGACATGACTACTATCATGGCATTTGTATTTTTCCTGACAAGGTTTCATGACGTAGAGAGGAGCATAGATCACCTAATTAGAGGGGCATCTGGCACCACCCCTCGTGTGCCAGGTGAAGGGAAAAAGGGTGCAAGAAAATACATTCATGAAAGAAAAGAAGGTTGGTTTTGTGCTGCCTGAGCTGCTGAGTCCCCTAAGAATGCTTAAAATGAGGATGTAACATGTACTAGAATTCAAGACACTGTGCTTTAAAAGGCTCTGGCAGGTCCCACACCCTTTAAAGAGCAGTGACTATGTGGGATGGACATGAAAAGGAAAATACTAGCTAAAAGTGTTCCTGATCAGCATTTTTTAGCACTGAAGCTTCCTATGTGGTCAGCTAATGAAATACCAGTGACATCCTGAAATAATTAAATGTTTTATTAGCCAAGAGGTCCTCAGTGCTATTAAAAATATTTATAAAATTAATTTGAAGGTTACTGCGGCCTGTTAATGTCTTCACTTCTGACATGTGATCAGTATACAGTTCTACAATCTAATGTTATCTAGCAAAAAATACCAGCTAGCACCAGGACTAGAGAACTACTTCTTAGCAGGATTTGAGGAAAGGTTTTTAGTTGAGTTGAATTTGGAGAATAAGAAAAGGACAGCTTATTCTGAAAATGTATAGTTCTTTGTGTCCTCTGTATGTACTAACATGTTTTATATGGGAAAAGAAAAAGAAATTCTAATAAATGTAGCAAGGAGGAGCCAATAAAAGCATTAGTTCTTATATATATGTCTGATGACCAGGAACATTTTAAAGAGTGTTAAATATAAATTTATGAATACTTATTGAGCTTTACTTCCCCAAATTTTCATGGTATTATGCTCCCTGTACTATAAAAAATTTATTCACCTATTATTTCCTCCCTTTGTCTGGCTGTTTTCTGCCATGTCCTTGGAATCCTCACCTCTGACTACAGAGAGATGTCCCTTTCCAGACTACTAAATCAGCACAAAATGTGTCACTTTTTGTCATTACTGTGTTGGGGCAGCTTTCTGCCATGCATGGGCACCAAAGTAACCCGGGACAAGGCAAGGGATGCAGACAAAGGAGCTCGCAGTGGTGAGGGGGATGTGTCAGCACGGAAAGCTGCATCCTTGGCCTATAAATTGGGAGACTATCTGAACACTTCTCTAGAGACTTCTTAATCAGGGATGAAATGTCACAGAGATTATGCTGGAGGTAAGGTACCTTCTGGAATGATTTTGGGCTTCATTTTGCTGCCGCTATTAATGCAGACTGTCTTTTTCCCGGGAGGGGAATATTTCACTTCAGCAGGATTATCAGTTTGAAGGAGTGCTGTTTCACACAAGTGGTCCTGTTTCAATAAACCTCGTTTGACAGTGAAGGCTACACTGTCCTCCTGTGCTTTCTGAGACTGCACAAGGATAGATGTGTCTGGGCTATTTACACTTCTTCCTGTCAGATTAATTTCAAGGAGTTCGGAGCATTAACAACTCCTTTGCTTAGAGTACTGGTAGGGATTTCTCTCTCCCTCTCTTCCATGCCTCTAATAATTGCCTAGCTCCTGGTAGAGGACTGTAGACCACTAATGCTGCACTGAGATACTAAACTGATGGTGTCCCTGAAGCACCTGCGCAACAGAGAGGACGGGACAAGCCACACTGGGTAAGGGAGCTCCCATCTTCTCTGCTGCTTGGAGGGAAGGGATAATTTCACCCAGGTTAGGGACTGGATGGTGCTATGTAGGGGAAGGCAAGGAAAGGAGGAAGCAAAGCTCCGAATCACAGTTTTCATGCTCACTGAGTGGGGCATGAAGCTCTTGAGCATAGCAATTAATCATTTTCTAAGACTAAATGTTAACAAAAAAAAAGTCATAAATTCAGCTATGTATCAGTTTCCTTGCCTCTTCAAGAGATCATAACTCTGCCAAAAACTCATAAAAAATATATATAATTTTCCCATTGTTTTGGACTCTTTCATGTTATGTGCGGGCTTGTATGTCAATGGACCAGGAAGGCCAGCCCTAAACTGTGTATTCCTTGGGAACATTTGTCATGCTGTTAAATAATAACCTGTACTGTGGAAGAGCCTTTATTTGAATTATGTCCAAACATACTAACTAAAACTGGACTGTTCTTTCTGTATATATTTAAAAATCAGAAAATCTCATTGATGTCAGATGTTATGTAAATTACCAAGTATTTTGAAAGTAATCTTGTTTTGTGCAAAGCTGTTTTGCTGACTCCCTCCTATCCAAGGTGTTCCTATGCTGATAGCATCTTGTTCTCTTAAGTGAATTTCTTGTAAAAAGATTATGTCAGCTTTTTCCTGTTTCAAAAACTTTTTGTGGTTGTAACTCTAAGCCATTTATGTTCCCCATTACAAATTCAATTATCTGGTTTGCCATAATTCCCTTCTGTAATATTTGACCATTTTGTATGCTGTACAGTGTCATTGTCAAGTTTTAACATAACCATAAAAAGGCTTTCATATTCTAAAACTATTTGGAGGTGTTGATTTTTAAAGGGATTAATATATCAATATAACCCTTAAAAACCTACTAGAATCTATTTGGAGGTGTTGATTTTTAAAGGGATTAATATATCAATATAACCCTTAAAAATCAACTAGAATAATTTGCATATATTTACAGTTTATCTTTATCCCAGTTTCTCATTAACAGGCTCTGTTGGTTTCTTCCATTGCCATTGAATTAGTTATCCACTAAAATAATAAAATTATTTTCAACAAAAAGGAGAGATGGGAAGTTGAAGTAATAGAGATAAACCACACAGTTGTGGCTAAACTGCTATAAGCAAGAAAGACCAGCAGGGTGTGAATGTTTCTCTCCTTTTGTGGTATGCAGATGTGACTATCCTGGTAAAAAAAATAAGAAGTGTGTGTTGGGTTGTTTGGGTTTTTTTTTTTTTCCCTTGAAAAATTCTATTACTGGCCAGTCATCATATCCAAATATCCCTGGCTGATGGAATCTGACAGGATCGCAGCCTATGGGAATATGTCTGTAGGCCAGAATTTTTTTTTTGTTCTTGTCAGAAATACTCAAAAGGGTAAGGCCATCTGCTTTCCAGCAATTAGATACTCCCCTTTCAATTGTAATATGTGAGTCAGATAATTTATTCATCCCAGGGTAAATGTATACACTAGCAGTATGGTGGAAATGGAGAGAACTAAGCCTGGCAGAGGAATAAATAGCTCTGCTTTACCTCATCCCACCTACACGGATGCTCAGCGAGTCACAGTGGCTGTCCCTCTGAGCACGCCTTCCCAGCCCCCTCCTCCTGCTCTGGGACATGAAAGAAAGCTATAGTTTCCCAGTTACTGGAAGATCTCTGAAGGACTGGGGTTACTTGGTTTAAAATTTTCAGTGGTCCATGAAGATGTAGATGGATTGCCTGGTTTGGGGTAGTAACACATCTGAAAACAGTGGAAAGAATACTGAGCAGATACAGCACAATCAGTGTGCAAGACAGAGTATCAAGGAAACCAAGGCAAACAAGTGGAAATGTGGACCAATAAAGGAGATGTTTCAATCTCAGCGTCACCCAGCAAATAAAATTTGTTGCTGCTGCTATCCAAAAGCCACAGGCTTTGCATTAGTCAGAGGCAGGGCTGTGAGATGCTACATGGCTGTGCCCTCTCCTGCAGTGTGTGTCAGGGGGTAAGGAACCGTGTACCCTGATCCCAGTGGGCTGCCCCTTGGGCAGTAGCAGTCTGGTGGGTGCCCAGGGGATGGAAAGATGCTGGTGCAGGTTGCAGACCTCACGTGGGCATTGTGTGAAGGAAACACAGCAATTTTCTCTTGTGAAAACCCTCATCATCCTGGAGGAAGGCTGATGTCATCAGCCTTGGGGCCAGGAGGGCATCTGGAAAGTGAGTGTAACACTGGCCATAATTAGTAGTTTATTAGTAGGTCTTCTTATAGAAAAATTTACATTGTTACTAATGAGGCTTTATCAATCAGGATGTGAAGTGTTGATTGTATTAAAACTGGACTAATAATTATTACTTGCTGTAGTGTGATTAGGGTGCTAAAACATGAACTAAGGAAACAGCAGATTCTTGGGTCCATGTTTATGGTATGTTCCCTTTTTCCCCATGATGAGGTTTTGAGTGCTGCCAGTGGAAGAGCTTCCTGATGTAATTCCATGTGAGAATTAAAAATTTGACTTTGAACCACTTACTGTAGGAGTAGCCACATTTAAAGATCCCAAGCTAACAACAAAACAAAGAAGAAAAGTCTTGTGAATATTAAGCCTTTAAAATTAAGCTGGATCTGTGCTCTTAACTTTATTTCTACATAAATGGTAATTATAAAATTTTAAAGGGTGAGAGGTCAAGTAAATATTTCTCTGGAGGAAAACTCTGGTTCCAAGCTCTTTTGATATTCAGAAAAATTGCGATACAAATCTAATCAGAAGTGTCCGGCTATTGCTTTGTAATAGGCAAATAAAAGAAAATATCATAGTTAGTCTGCTTTGAATGTTGGAGAGATTCAGAAAATTTTATCCCACTTCAATTAAAAATGTGAGAATTTTATCTGGCATTTGAAAAATTGTTCAAATCAATAGTGCATAGCTTTTATGAACACACATTGATCAAATTTAATTTGATGGAACTGATTTAAAAAAAAAATTATCCAAGATATAGATGCAACTCTTCCTAGAAATCAGTCTACAGTCTATCATTTGCTTGCATGACAGAGGAGATACTGAAGAAGTGAATTCAGGGACTAAAAACATCACAGAGCATAGATCAGTTCCAACAGAGCAGATCTAGAAATGAGAGTGCTCCTGGGAGAAATTAGCAATACTTGGTCATCACAGAAGTCAATGGGCTAGACCCTGTGCTTGCGTAGATTAACGCTGAAATCAATAAAGCTCTTACTTTGTCACAGCTTTTGCTGCTGTTAAATTAAGGTAATATTTATGACAACGCTTTGTAGTATTCTGTCTCTTGGAAACGTGTGGGTGGCCAGAAGGGGACTGTGTGTGGTAGAAATGCATCATGAAACATTGGGCATGAAATGAAGGAGAATAATGGTGAAGATGGCATGGCTATTGCTGTACATACTTGATCTGGAAGTACTTCAGCAGCATATTGTCCCATCAACAGACTGAACTGTTTAAGAGAGGAGGCAGTGTATGAAGCCTTAATGCAGCATTTTCCATCTGCTGTGATGTTGGAGGTTGGCATTAATTCCATAGGCTTGTGATTTAGCACTCTCACACCTGATGTTTTGTACACACCCCCCGGCAGCCATCAGTTGCAGTGGAGACTGGAATTTGTCTTGCTTTAGGTGAAACAAAGTGATTTTTACAGACATATTAAATAGCAGAACAGATTGCAAAACTCCAGGCTAGATATCACTAGGAGCTTCTTCAGGGCAATTTTTTTCTACTTCACTTCATAAGTAGGATAAGGTAAGCACCTACCCTTTATGAACAAACATTGCTTTATGTAAACCCACAGACAGGAGACATTTACTTATGAAAGGAAGTTAAAGCCTGATAGAAATGTGATGTGTATTACCTCTACCTTAATGGAAATGTGAGAATTTGCTTTCATTTTATAGAATGAACTTGCTTCCCACAAATTCTTGGAAAATATACTTCTTCCTTTAAAATCTTCAGTCTAGCTGAATTGAGGTTACAACCCTAAAATGTTTCCTAACACTAATCTCACATATTACTAGGGTGATAATAACATTCTTCAGCTGAGAGTGGTGAAAAGTGTACAAGGAATAGGATTGCTGATCTTTCATTTTTGTTCATTCAGTCACCTTTTCTGAACATATATGCCATTAAATCTTTAGCCTAGGAAGTAGAACAAAGATTTATTGCCTCAAAGTAGAATTTCCCAGACACCAAAATGGAGAAAAATACCAGGTTGCTGGTTTATCAAAAAGGGAAGAAATGCATAAGATCTACCTTGTCTGCTATAGTAGTATTTCAATACATGCATGTAGTATTTCAAAATATATATCTTGAAAATTATATCTTTCCTTCTCTCTCCTGAAGTCCTAATATGAAACACTCATTCGAAATTTCATATTAAGTGTTATATATTTTTCAGTTTACATTTGTGTTTTGCAAATGACAGGTTCTTAAGTGAAAGCCAAATTCAAGTAAGCATTGCAAAACTTTTTAAAATTTATTATTTATTTTAATGTATGATTATTTTTATGAAAAAAACCCATAGTCTTGATTAGTTCTTTACTCATCTGTCTTAAATACAGTGGTTCAGATCATTTGCTGAGACTTAAGTTTAAAATCAATATTGGCATTGCTTATAGTACTTTCCATGCATTTGGGAAAAGGTGAGAACCAGAGAGCTACCCCATTCACATAGAACCTCTTGCTCATACAGTGACACTGCATGCTTCAATTAATGTACAGAAGGCTTAATGATTGTGTAAATGTGAAAGTTAGGGCATTTCCCCAAAACATGGAAGGAAATCCTCGCTATTGACAGCCTAACTAGAAATGTCAGCTATCACTAGCCAGAGACAACCAAGTGGCTGAAGTGCTGCATAAACAGGTATCAGTATCAGTTAACTGCTTGCATTTTGCAGAATTCAATCATCAAAATATTTTTCCACCAATGCATTTCTTTTTCATGCTTGGAAAAAACACCATAAGTCTACTAGGCATATTCCAGCTTTCAAAAAAATTGGCTTTCAAAAAAATAATATTGGTACCATCATGCTGCTAAATAGTTGCATGTTTGCATCTTTTAATATTATATAGCTTTAGTAATTCTTGACACTGATAAATTAGCTTTGTTTTCTACAGTGAATGTCACAAAACAAATTTTAAAATTGTATCTTATTAAAAAAATAAAAGTAAAAGCAGTTGAGATTACCATCTGAATGCATTTATAGTAATTTAAAATGTCTAAGTTACAGTGTTTGGACCACCTTTTGTCAAAAAACAACTGAGTGTATGAGTTGTCAAGATGTGGCAGTGTAGGTTGACTTACTTAATTGTTTCACATAATTAATTTCCTTTTCTTCCAAACCTTGTAATTGTTTTACATATTATACTTCAGATTTAAGAAATGCTTGTGCTAGAGTTCCATCATTTTCACCTCCACCAATCTCTTCAGTTTTTGCATCCTGCTCTCATGATTGCACAAGCACTATTCAGTCAAGTTATTCCAAATCACAAATTCAAATACCTTTCAGTTTTGAATTTTGCCACCAATGTTTATTTCTATTCAGAACTCAGAAGCAATTTTCAGTATGCTCTGGTTTTTACTATCTCCTTTTTTTCAGGTGGCTTCATGGAATAATTAAGAAGCAGGGTGCTACCTAACGAGTCTGGGATTATTTGAATCTATTTTAAAATAACATTATTTGCTCTTTATGTGGTTTAGCTTTTTTAACTTACAGTACTGTAATCAATTAATGAAGGAAGCCAAGCTCAGACTTTAAAAAAGTAAATGCATGAGTAATTCAGTGACAATATTTATTCACCTATGATTGGTACAGTGTAGTTGACACAAATATCTTACCTGTGTCCATGTTTACAAACATGAAAGCAGCCTGTTTGTGGTGTGTCTGGGAAAAATACAAAAATCAATCCCAGACAAACAAGGAATATTCTTGAAATATCTGTTGACAAATTATAGAAATATTTACCTTGTTCAGATGTTGGAAGTGGATTTTAGTTCATCATCTAGTTCATCATCTCGTCTGAGATAATAGTATCAAAGACAGCAAAATCTCTCTAGAAATATAAAGGACACATTCAGCCTTGATGTAAGGTAAAACAAGATTATGGACTCCTTCTTTAGTGAGAACCCTGTGTGAGGACTGTGATGCTGTCTGTCTTCCCCTTCCCTCTTTCTTTAGTGCATGGGTTACAGTGGAGCCCAAGCTTCTTGTTTCTGTAATCTGTGTCATTCAGAGATGTTGTAGGAAGAGTAGCATTACTTATTTCTAGTTATTCCTGTCGTGGTTTCCTTAAACCTCTTCAGGGAGCGGGAAGATTTCAAAGGACTCCAGGGCAGGTGGAGGATTTCAGTCCACCATTCAGGGCATGGAAGGTAGAGGAGAGAATAATGAGGTACTGTTACGACTTTGGGTAATCAATACACAGCCACTAAAGGTTACGGGGTTTAGAACAGACCCTAAAGATCATCTAGTCTCAACCCACCCTGCTATGGGCAGGGACACCTCCCACTAGGCCAGGTTGCTCAAGGCCTTATCCAACTTGGCTTTGAACACCCCCAGAGATGGGGTACTCACAACTTCCCTGGGCAACATGTTTCATTATCTTACCATCCACATAGTAAAAAAAAAAATCTTCATAATATCTAAGCTATATTTCCCCTCTTTTAGTTTGTAGCCATTACTGCTCAACCTATCACTACATTTCCTGATGAATAGTCCCTCTCCCACTTCCTTGTAGGCCCCCTTCAGTTTCTGGAAAGTTACTCTGTCCTCTCCATGCAGTCTTTACTTCTCCAGGATGAACAGCCCCCAACTTTCTCAGCCTGTCTTCATAGTAGAGGTGCACCGGTCCTCATCAACTTTGTGGCCCTCCTCTGGACTTGTCCCAACAGTTCTGTGTCCTTATATTGGGGACACCAGAACTATAAGCAGCACTCTAGGTGGGGGTCGCACCAGGGCAGAGAAGAGGGAAAGAATCACCTCTTTTCACCTGCTGGCAATACTCCTTTGGTTGCAGCCCAGGATTTCCTTGGCTTTCTGGGCTGCAAGTGCTCACGCCAGCACATGTTGAGTTTGTCATCAACCATCACTCCCAAGTCTTTCTCTGCAGGGCTGCTCTCAGTCGTTTCTCTGCCCAACCTGTTGGTGTTCCTGGGATTGCCACGACCCAGGTGTCAGACCTGGAACTTTGCTTTGCTGAACTTCATGAAGTTTGCATCAGCCTACTCTCAAGCCTGTCAAGGTCCCTCTGGATGGCATCACCTCCCTCCAGGGTGTCAACTGCTCACACAACTTGGAGTTATCAACAGATTTGCTGGGAGTGCACTTGATCACACAGTCCCATGACACCAACAAAGATATTGAAATGTATTGGCTCCATTACCAGCCCCTGAGTATATCACCAGTCACTGGTCTCCATGTGGACAATGAGCTGACGACCACAACTCATGATGGCATGCGGCCATCCAGCCAGTTCCTTATGCACTGAGTGGTCCATCCATCAAATCCGTGTCTCTCCAATTTGCAGACAAGGGATGGTAACAAATGTTTTGCAGAGGTCCAGGTAGGTGACATTAGTTGCTCTGCCTCATCCACCAATGCTCTAGGCCTGTCATACCTAGAAAAAAAGTAGAATTTGTCAGGCGTGATTTCCCCTTTGTAAAGTCATGTTGGCTGTTACCAATCACCTCTGTTTTCCATGTGCCTTAGCATAGTTTTCAGGAGAATCTGCTCCGTGATCTTACACAGAGGTGAGACTGACTGGTCCACAGGTCCTCAGGTTTTCCATTTTCCTCATTTTAAAAACTGGGGTTATATTTCCCTTTTTGTGAACTTCAGGGACTTCACCTGGCTGCCATGATGTTTCAAAAATCATTGATAGTGGCTCAGCAACTTCATCTGCCAGCTCCCTCAGGACCCATGGATGAATGTTATTGGGTCTGATGGACTTGCGCACAATCATGTTCCTTAGATGGTGTCAAACCTGATCTCTCCTACAGTGGACTCCAGGTCTTCATTCTCTCAGTCCCTGCATTTGCCTTTCCTGACTTGGGTGGTATGGCTGGAATACTTGCCGTTGAAGTCTGAGACACAGAAGTTGTTGAGATCTTCAGCCTTTTGCTTGTCCAGGGAAACCAGGTCTCTCGTTTCCTTCCAGAGAAGGCCCACATCATCCCATCTTTCTTTCGCTTGCAACATATCTACAGAAGCCCTTCCTATTATCCTTGATATCCCTGGCCAGACTCAATTCTAAATGAGCCTTGGGTTCCTTCATCTTGCCCCTAGCTTCTAGTGCAATTCCCTTGTATTTCTACCAGGCCACCTGCCCTTGTTTCCATTTCCTGAGAGTTTCTTTTTTTTTGCTCTGAATTTTGTCAGCAGCTCCTTATCCATCTTTGGAGACCTCCTGGGATTTTTTCCCAATTTCCTCCTTGCCAGGATGCATTGCTCCTGAGTTTGGAGGAGGTGATCACCGAAATTCAGACAGCATTTTTGGACCCGTCTGCCCTCCAGGTGTCTATCCCATGAGACTTTACTGAGGAGGTCCTTGAAGAGGTCAAAGTCTGTTCTCCTGAAGTCTGGGGCAGTGAGCTTTCTGTGCGCCCTCCTCACTGCCCTGAGGAACTCAAATTTCACCATCACGCGGTCCCTGCAGCCAAGGCCGCCGTGCAGCATCACATTCCCCGCAAGCTTTTCCTCATTGGTGAGCACAAGATCCAGCATGGCATCATCTCTTCTTGTTGGCTTCTCAGTCACTTGTGTAAGGAGGCTGTCATTGACCCATTCGAGGAGCCTCGAGGATTGCTTGTGCCCTTCTGTATTGTCCACCCAACAGATGTCAGGGTGGTTGAAATGCCCATATCCTCCAGGGCTTATGAGCATGAGGCCACTCCTACCTGCCTGTAGAGGGCTTCATTGACACCATCCTCCTGATCAGGTGGCCTATATAAATATCCCCCGTCCCTGCCCTCCCCTTAATCTTCACCCACAAGTTCTTGGCTGGCTCCTCATCCTTCCCCAGGCAATTCCATACTCTCCAGCTGGTCATTGACATAGAGGGCTACACCCTTCTCCACCCGCTATGTGTACTGGGGAGTAGCTCATCTAGAGGCCCCAAGAGTTTGCGAAACTTTACTGTTGAAGTCCTTTGTGGTGCAAAAGTGCTCTCCCTTGCAACAAGATAGATAAGTTGGAGCTTTGATAACTTTGAGAATTAATGACTAGAAACTGTCTTGATAGTTTAACTAACTGACAATATGCTCCAAACCAAAATTTTTTTAACAATTGAGGAAGCGCAAGATGAGATGGGTTTCTCATATTTTTATATGATGAGTATCTTATAACTTTGTCTTTGCTGTTGCTGAGAAACTATATGGTTCCCCTCTATAATCAGGAGTGCCTGGAGGGCACCTCTTATGTGTGACAACACAGCAATCTTCCTGTTCATTCATAGCACATTTCCTTGTCAGCAGAGGTGTTTTTAATAACATTGCCGCAAAAGGGAGAATAACAGCACTGTGCGGTTTGTAAGACCTCTCTGGAAATTTGTGGCATTTGTTTGCTCACGATCTCCATAATTGTTCTGGCATTTGCTCTGGATTGAGGATCATGAAGCACCATGTCTGAGAAAATAATCAGCATCTTATCTAAATTAAAATCTAAATAAAATCGATGTGCCTTGCAATTCAACCTTTTCTTTTCTGTGTCTGTTTTATTGTTGGGCTGAATCATGCTTGTTTCAAAGAAGGTGCAGAAATGCTAAAATATCCAAGGGAATCAGTCAGAACAAAGTGATCTATTCAAAAGAATCATAAGAAAAAATAGGAAGACCAAGTTCAGGTATCACATTAGTCTGTTCTCATCCTTTTCCTTCCTTTCTACTACAGACATGACATGATAGGAATGGTGGATGCTACTACTGCTGGTAGGCTTTAAGCTGACTGAGAAAAGTAGGAAAATCATGCCTATGTTTGCCAGGTTGTTTAATTTAAATTTTTCTATATAATTGTAGGGATCACCCAGGAAAACTAAACATGACATTCCTCTTTAATTGGCACCTACTTTTCAAAGTGGGTAAGTACAGCTTGAACACAAAGTATTTCTGAAAACAAAACAAAAAAAGGGTGGCAAACACCATCTGTCTTCCAAACTATCAATTTAATCTAACAAATGAAATGTAAAATGTGAGTATTGACAGGGCTCTGACCAGGTCTGTAGATTAGTCAGACTGTTCTTGTTCCACACTTGGCAGAAGTAGCTGCACGTTTGCTCCTTCATGCTGGTTGAGGACCCATACCTCAGGAGCTCCCATCCCATTGGGCAGGCACGGAGGGGCCCTTCAGGCAGCCACTGCCCTCTCAGGAGGCATATTGATGCTTTGGGAATTTGAAGTTTGACATTATTTGCTCTTCTCTGTCCTTTCATAAAGGACCTTGTGTATCTCCTTGGAAAAGTATTATGAAAAATCCATGCTATTTTAGTACCTAGCAGAGAACATGTTTGTATTCAGTTTACAGTCAGGAACAGGTTATGTCAAAGATTTATTTAACACTACTGAAAGCAGAATGCTATAGTATATTTAATTAAAAATAAAGTGTACCAGCTTTAACTAGTTCAAAGCCAGAAAGTATTTTAATATTCTCTATATGTGCCACACTATATTCTGCAAAAGTATAATGTTGCTGCTAACTTTGTTTTAATCTAATGTTCTCACTTTTGGAAACAAATGCTCAGGAGCTCTGAGAAGTTTGGTACATTAGATGCTTTTCTTTTTTTCATGCCTCCTCTTCTGGACGGTGTGGGGAAAAAAATAGTCATTGTTCTTTAGAATGCCGTGTAAAACCTATAGTCAGCAATTGAGAATTGGCTTGTAAGGTTTTAAGAGCCTTTTTCATGTTATGTTGATGTATAAACACTATTTTTATTTTCAAGTTTATAGTGAGTCTGCAGGGAGCAAACAAAGCAAAAAAAAGCCTTTTGTGTTATGTCTCAGACTACGCCCACTTTATAGAACATGAAGTAGGTGCAGTATATTCGGGGCAATCAAATACAACAGGCCAAGATCTTCAGATGCAATGCTGTCTTGGTTCTGATTGGAGTGAAGTAACTTTTTCATAACAGCCAGTATGGTGTAGTGTTTTGGGTCCCATAGAATCACAGAATGGTTCGGGTTGGTTTGGTTTTGGTTGGAAGACCACCCAGTTCCAATCCTTCTGCCATGGCCAGGAACACCTTCCACTAGATCAGGTTGCTCATTTATGTAAAGCAGTGCTGGTGTCAAGTCAGTGTTTTGACTTCTGCTGAATAGTGCTTGTACAGTGTCAAAGATTTCTTTTAGTCTTGCTCTGTCCCCTCCAGCTTGTAGGCTGGGTTGGACAAGAAATTGAGCTGGGACAGTGCCAGGACAGCTATCCTGAACTGGCTGAAGGGATATGCCATGCCAGATCACATAATGATCAGCAAAGAACTGTGCAGAGCTTTTGGTTCTTAGAAACTGCTTGGGCGCTGTCCTGCTTGTGGTGATGCTATGATGATTTTTTGCCTTTCCTTTTATATACCTTTTATACACCCTTTCATATAGCTTTTATGCATCCTCAGTGCTTTTAGCATGCATACTTGTAATTCCTTCAGCTCGGTAATTTAGCATAGTCCTAATATTCCGTTACGCCAGGAGACCAAACATCCTGGAGGCCTCAGAGTTGGAGGCCAGAAAGCCCTACGGCTATCCTGAGAAGCCAAGGTCCTTTCTAGAACACATCCTGTAAACTAAGATAGGCCCATCCAGGGGGGAATTCCTCGGGATGAGCGGATATCACACTATTCATTTAAGCTTCTCATTGGGAAATCTTTGATAGATGTGCTAATTTGCAAGGTCTATAAATTGTATATGTGATCTATCGCGTGTGTGCATTTCGGCGCATTCCACCTTAGCGAAGAGGTGCACCTTTAAGGATCCTTAAATAAATACCCAGGTAAAAACCCCTTTTTCCCTTAACCATGTCTGGCTTTTAATTTTAAGACCAGGAAAAGGCAACAGTGGGAGGTGGTAAATGGTTGCCTTTGCATCACTTTATTCCATCTGCTTCACTTACTAACCTGTCTTTCAACTTGACCTATGAGTTTTCTTGGTTTTTGCTCTTCCTATTCTCTCCTGTTCCACTGGGGTTGTGGGCTGGGGAGAGGCCAGCAGTAGTGTGGGTTGGACAGATGTTGACAGCACTGACCACCACAACCGCTGAAGCTCTGTAATGTGTTCTACAAAGGCAGGTAGAAGTGTGTTCAGGAGAAATGTATGTGTCACCTAGAATATTTTTAGAGAGGTAGTCAGGAAGTACTTGAATAGCTATGAATTATCAGCTTTTAAAACACATGTAAAGGAACACTGCTGCAAGACCTAGCTGTTTGTCCATGAAGAATTTTTTTTTGTATTAATCATGTACAGACAGAAGAATTTCAAAAGTTTACAAGTCACTGCAACAAACCTACTACTAGTACAGCTATGGGCCTCTGTGTCAAAAATAGGTGAAAATAAACCAGCAGTATATTTTACTACTTCTTACTGTTTGATAGTGAAAGAAAGAGAAGATTTTTTTTTCTGTCAGCTTACTATTATATTCTTCTTTTCCTAGATAGAAGAATGCTGCATAGTCCCTTAAGAATAATTACAATTGCAGAAATTAATTGGAATCTTCCAGGAGCTTTTTACCTACAATCATGTGTTAAATATACTGGGCCTAAGATACACAGTTGGAATCACTGGTAAGTTTGTTTAATTTGCTGTTTGCATAAAATTGCATAGCATTTATACTTTCTATTTTCATGTAGTTTCACTGAAAAGCACTGGCTTGGCTATTAGTTATTAGATTTAGAAAACAACAACAAAAAAAGAAACAAAAAACCCAGCAACAACGACAACAAAAAACCCCACTAAAACCAAAAAACCGCCCACCACCAAAATGCAATAAAACAGTTTCAAAGACAAAATACATCAAAGAAGTTTAATAGTAAGAAATGAAGGGAAAGCAATTTCTGTGATTCAACCAGTCAACCCATTGAAAGTTTAGCCAGAAAATGAGAGAAGACATAGAACAGCCAATTAATTATCATTAGTGGGTATTGTTTCCTTTTCATGTTGTATTATAAAACGTCTAAGGTGCAGTGGTAATGCAATACATCAGACATACAGACTGATCTTCTGCTTTATCTCCTCTTATCATCTATTCAGTATCACCCATTGACGCTGCAGTAACTGCATTCACTAATTACTTAACTATTCTTTGTGCACTTTGATCAAAGTCATTTGGCTCAAAGGGCAGATAGGGAAAGATTTCAAAGAGGTTTTCTGAGAGTCAGACCTGAAAATCTTATATATTGAACTTTGTCTTCAATTGATTTTGGAAAACACGGTTGCCCCTTTCTCTGAAATTCAGAAATTATTTTTTCAGTGGTAGGCAGGACTTATGCAATCAGTGATGGCTCGGATGTAAACTCCTCTGTCAAGCACTACAAAATCTAGATTTTGAAGCAGTTATTCCCTTAGACTTTAAGTATTGGGAATTGTCCCATCCCTAGCTTTTTTTTTCCTCATTGCAAGAGGGAGCTGCTCAAAGAATTACATTTTGTGAATGAAGAAAATGCTCAACATCCTGAGACTTTGTCTGACTTGACAAGCCCATTCAGCGTCTAAAATAAGACTACAGTTGTTCAATTTCACTGTAACTTTCTAAAATGATAAAACCCTACAGCCTGCAAGAATGACCTGTTGTACATTTTACAAACTGTACATCTGCCAGAGCATGTTCAGAGTTCCCTCTTTGTGGCATAGTGAGATGTGTGCTGTGGCTAAAATTTGCGTCATATTTTCCTCCTCTATGCCAGTGAAAATGTTATTTGGGAGACCCTCCTGTTACACAAACACTGCACCTCACCTGCAGATTCTAACCTGATGTAATCCTAATGTGAATGACAGTAAAGACTAAAGCAGGAGAGTTTGCTGAATGCATGCTTTATTTTAATCTGCTGACTTGCTCAGCAGACTTCATCATAAAATGCTGTAAGTTATAAAAAATGTGCATTTTTAATAATTATATATATATATATATCCTTATATAAATTTAAAAAAAAAATGTTCTCCCAGGCTTTCTCCAGATAATTTTTTCTCCTTCTGTAGCATGGCTGTTAATTTGAAAGCATATCCTTCTTGTGAACAGGCCTTCATTTTCAGGGTTAGGGCTCCACTTATTCTTTTTATAGCCATAGTTTCTATTCATTTCATTCACATTTTCTGAAAGAACAGCCTTCTGAAAATGTTTTTGGAGTTTAGCTTTCTTACTCTTGTGAAAAGTAATTTAAGTACAATTCCAAAAGGTTGCTTTAAAAATTATGAAGAATGATCAACGACCTGGAAACTTGGATTATAAAGTATTGACTTGAACAGGCTTACACCAGGAACCACATAATTCACTCACTTGAATGTCCTTGGGTGGTCTCTCTAAGGACTTTTTTGACTTCCTCATGTTTGAGAAGGAAACAATTGTTTGCCTCTGTTTCTCTAAGTGGTAGGCAATGGCATTCAGGTTGCCATCTGCAGAGATTGGTGAGCTGGAAGTGAACCCACTGAAGAGCAGAATTCATTTGAAAAGCAGAAAGGAATCCTGTATTTGCTTGATAGCATAGTGTGCTCTGCTTTCTTGAGGGCAGAGCAAGGTTTCTCAAACTTTTAAAATTAGCTGCCCTGGTAGCCTGATCACTTTTCTCACATCTTCTGCTCACATTGGCAAGAAGGTACACTTATGAGCTGATTTTAGTTAGATCAAGTGAAAGAATTAATTAGAAGCTGACTCTGAGCATGAGTATATTTTTCATACGCTGTAAATCAAATTTTCATTATTTCAAATTGTGTTGAAAGATTATGTACTTGGTAAAAAAAAAAATAAAGGAAATGTAAATGTCTTCACTAACTGGTGTAATGTAACATACAACAATGCTGCACAACATCTGAAGGGCCCCACATTTATCAGAACACGATGTCCGTGTAGGATGCTCAACTGCATTTTGCAGTGTTGCCTCTTTGAAAAGTCCTGCTCTTACATTAACAGGTGTATCACACTCAAGAAGAGCTAATGATAAAGATTTCCTGGCAGCAGCTTCTTAAATATGAAATGCGATGTGTTTAGCATGTATAAGGTAGCTAATCTGTACAAGAAACACATTAATTAATAAGCTGTAGATTTGGATATTGCATGATAAAGATGGCAATTCATGAATCAATTTATAGACATAAATACATTATTGCTCAAGAAAAAACACCTGAAATTTACTTTTTAAATTAAAACAATGGTGTGTTGCAGTCATTTATTTAATTGCTCTTCAGCTATCTGACACAGTGTGAGATTACTGAAGTATGGAGCCAAACAGCCAACACTACATTTAGTTTTGTTTATTGAAATAGTGAAGGGGTATTAATGATAAAGTACGAAAGTGTGTAATAGAAAGTAATGTACTGTGAAATAAATTTATGTTTGGAAATCAAGAGAAATACAAGAGAAGTTTAAGGCTTAGATGTATTTGGAGTCCACTTTATAATGTTTTTATAGAAGAGTGGTTGCGACATACAGGCTATGAAAAATTACAGGAATGTGTTATGAAATCAAATTAATTTACAAAAAATCAAATACTGCCTTCAGGCTTTTCTTGCAGTACAGGACCTGGAAAAAGGGTTGGACACACGCTATGTAATTATTGACTCAGGTATGCATTTTCACATAATATATTTTTGTACTCTGTATTTTAGGAAGCTAGTGATAGTGATTGCTTGTTAAACTTGTGTCAGGGGACACACAGAGAAATATTGGTAAGGGATATGATTCCAGCATGATAATAATAATAATGAATTATCACTTTAAAAAACCATTGAAATGCATGCACATATGATGTGCTTCCACATTCTTCACAGACATTTATCATAGGTCAAAAAATCATCTCTCTTTTCAATAAAGGAAGTGTTTCTTAAAACTTTTTTTCCTAAAACTAATAGAAATATAACAATATTAAATTATTAGCTGAAAAGACAGCTTGGTGTTTGCTTAATGATAGTATGATAAAAAAATGCTTTCTTTTTACCATGTTATGTTTTAGCAAAATGACAGATAAATTAAAATGACACTACTGAATATGCCATGTGCTCTAATAAACTATTGTCAAGTTTTTAATTATTAGCAGGGCCTATTTATGTTTCATTTTGTAATACAAATATTTCCTGACTAAGATTTTGAGATCCTAAATCACGTGCTTTAAACCACTTTCTGAATCTAAATGCTGAGCATTTGTGTGTGTTACTAAAAACTGAATATTTAACTCATTGGAAAATCAAATAAACATCTGCTAGTAAGCCTGAATTATCGTTCATTACTTTTCAGAAATTCACGCTAATATAATTTGCTTTTAAAGATGTATGAAAAATTAAATAAAGATCCATATTTTTAAAAGCATGTTTCTCTAGCCTCAATCTCTTGATTTCATGCCCAAACACTCTAGACTATTTCAAACTTCATTTTTCAAAACAGTTTTCTCATATTCACCCCAGTGATTATATATTATCCTAAGAGGTAAAAGGCTAAATTCATTAATTCTTCCCACCTTCAGAGAAATAGTTCCCATCGAAATTACATTTGGCTTCATTTTCAGTGTAGTTGTGGTACTGATGGCAGTAATTATAATACATTCATTGGAATGTGACAAAGCTGTTAAAAAATCACTGCAAATGTATCATGTATGGCAGTTGCCTGGAGACTGAGTGTGCATCATTTGCAGTCTTCATGTATGCAGCAGTCATAACTTGTAAATATTTCAGGGGAGAAAAACACCAAAGGTTTTGTATTCAGTCGTCATGTTATCTTCAAAAAGAAGAATGTTTTTGGTATGGATTTTTGCATAAGATGGAATGTGAGGTGATACTTCTTAGCTCTGAATCCAATTTTTTCCATTTCAAAAGACTTCAGCATTTTCTTAGCTGTGTTCTCTTCTAAGCCACCCTCTAATGATGAGCAACGAACAGGAGATTAAGTCATTGGCTGGGACTTGGGAGACCTCAGCACTACCCTACGAATATTTTCTGTATAACACTGGAAATATTACTTCCCTGACTTTTTTTCAGATCATTGCTGTAAAGTCAATTTGTGTCATGACAATCACATTTTCTAAAGTCAAAGGAGTGAGAAGGGATCTGAACATGACCTAAGAATGCTCTATGCAGTCAATAGACCGTCTTTGTTCATGGTGAGTCATGCACTAATTTCTATGACAATATAAATTTTTCTAGTAGGGGAACAACAGTCAGACCTTATGAGGATTATATAAGGAGAAAACTGAATAAGGCCATAGTGGCATTAGAGCATTATGAGTAAAACCAGATACAAAAAGTTTTCTGTGCACTAGTCATGGAAAGAGGTAGGATAATTAGAGCAAACAATATGAAATTAATAAAAAATATAAAATAATGGGTTGTGCATACTTTGATCTTGCTGGGACATCTCACTATCAAAGGTTTCTATGCACCAAAGAAAACTAAAGCATTGATAACCTCATCCTCTCCTGAGGCTCTCTCCACTAGAAAAGCATTCTGGCAACAACACACCTATCTCCCTGTGTGGCATCCACAAGAACAGTAATTACAAATCTGTGTTGGAAGCAGGCACTTTTGTGCGGCACAGTGGGGACCTATAGGCTGCTTTGTGGAGTAGGGGCTGTTTGCACCTGGAAATTAACATGCTTCTGAGTCTTCGAGTACCAGAGTTGAGTATTTACAAAATTGAGAATTTCTTTCAGAAGAAAGAAAAAGTAAGCACAAACCTTCACTCTTTACATTTACATAACTTTTTTTTTTTGTTCTGTTGGTTGTGTTAGAGTAAAAACAAATACAGACAATGAAGTCTGCTCCCTAGAGAAATTTTAATCCAAAATAAAACCAGAAGCTGCAAATATCAATTATTTGCCAACAAAGGGAAACTAAGGGTGTAGGCTTTGAGAAGAAAACCAGCTCATACTGCATATTAGGTAAGAATTATCAAGATACCTAATTATATTTAATGTAATTTCCCATAGTTTTATATCAATGAAGCAGGCACAAATATTAAGATATTAAAATATTGACAAAGTATTTCAAGTCGTGCATATAAATCTGAGATGCTCATCTGCTTCAGGATAATTCCCCAACAAATACTCAGAGATCAAAAGAACTAAAAACATAAAGAAGAGAACTGCAAACTTCCCTCTGAATAAGTTCAGTGGAGCTGTTTGCTGTTTAGGTATCTGGTATCTGTTTTGTCACAGGTTTAGACTTGTACCACACTAGTAATTGATTTCCAGTCTCAAGGCTTCTCGATATTTACAGCCTCCCAAGCAACATCAAGGTTTTTTGATCTTCTTTTGATCTTTGATCTTTACGCTCCGTTTTAGGTAATAGTTACTAGCTGGGGCTACTAGAACTCCTTGACACCTCGTCATAACTTCCACATTCCCATTTTCCATTCACTAACTAAATGAACAGTGAGGGAAAAACTGATGGTATGAAACAACAACACTGCTTAATTCTATTGTTTCCTCTTGCACGTTCTCCCCATGCTGACTTTAGCTGTACAGCTTTACTGATTTCTGACTGTGCTGGTTTGGACAAATTCGGAAATATATCCTCTGAGAGAAGGCAGGTTACAACCAGCCCACCCCCACCAGGTTCAGGAAAAAAAAGAACTTTTTTCCTCGGAAGAAAGTGAAAGAGACAAAAACTGTTTATTTAACAAACACACCAGAAGAGGATAATAATGCTAAATAATAAAACCTCTTGCTGTAGAGAGAAAACCTGGGAAAATTTCAGAGTCCTTCCATAGGTAGCCTCTCTCCTCCTCCTCGGAGCTGGGACAGGGTGGGCCCTCCTCCAGGGCCTCCATCTCGGTGGAAAAAGTCCCGATGTGTTCTGATGTTGAAACAGTCCAGCAGAGAAAAAGGGAAAAAACCCCCGAAGTCCCAGGAAAACAAAGTTTAACTCTCTGTCTCGCTCCGGAGAAAAAGAAAGCCGAAAGCTGGCTGGAAAGCAAACAGTGCTTCCTCCCACTCCTCTCTCTCGCCGCAGCAGAATGCAGAGAGGTTTTATCTGTGTCCTTGAAAACAAACTGTAAACTGCTTCGAAAGTTTTGCTGGGTTTTCTTCTCTCCCCCCTCTCAGGCTCAGTTTAAAGGCACAGAAAAGGCAAAAAAATTAATTTCTGGGCATAGAGCGGTGATATGGGATACACATCACAAAGCCACCCCAAGACACATAAGTTGTATGGTCTCATTCAGGAATGGCATGATAGGTTTAAACATAGGTTGAATGCAAACTGGGGAAATACAAAACACTTTGTGGCTCTGAGCTATGGGGCCATGTGCTGTCAGCACCACAATTGATGGCCCTGTCAGCAAGATAGCTGTGAGATAATTTCAGCAGCTTCTCAGGAAGTCCATTGTAATTAAAAGCTTATCTCTTAACAGAACACCAAGCAACAAAGCATTTCCCGCCATGTAACCTTTCACAAGATCTCACTGAGCAAAATGTTGACTTCTCTCTACAGTGTGGTAGAGGAAATTACTGTTTTGCCTTTGTTTCTGCTGCTGCAATAACATGGGGTTAGAGATGTTTTTTGTTTCCTTTCCTACAGGCTTTCCAAGATAACTGGACCATAAAAATCTGAGAAATTACTTGCAATGGGGCTTATTAAACTGGTACAAATCTGATTTTTATGGGGCCTACACTGTGACTTTCCCTTATTGAAAGTAACAGTAAGAAATTAATGGGATCTTGCAAGCAGATTAGCAGGTTCTTGCTGCAGAATGTTTTAGAATTTATGTCCAAAGAAGAGTCTGTCACTCAAATTGCTTAGGTGGTTAGATTGTAGCTTTCATTTCAAGAAGTAGAAAATAGCATGTAGAGCTCCTTGGAAACTGAAAATGTGTCTAATTTTTCACTAGAAGAGGAACTTACCTTTTAGAATGAGGTTAGTAAAAGGAAAACCCAGACACTACTATTTGTCTGTTTCCAACAGGTTGCAATGGTAATATCAATATGATTTGAGAACTTCCTAATAGGCAAAGAGTGCTTTCAGACTGCAGTTTGACAATAGCAAGTTTTAAATTTGCATGGGATGCAGAAATATCCAAATGTCTTTCTAAAAACTTAATTTACTTTGAATTTATAGCTTTCCACTTTAGATGGATCTATTTCCCACAAAGGTCATGAATTTACAATAGGTATATTTTACCTATTTTTTTAATTGGAGTAAATTCACTCCATATTATGAACAAAGTTTTGAGTAACTGTTATAGTAAATGAACAAAAAATAGACCTGTAAAAAGGTAACACACTTAACAAAGACCTTTTCCATCTAAATCCATCGCTCCTGTAGTGTTATATTCTACCACGACTGATAGGAAAAGGGCCTAGACCCTTGGTGACTATTGCACAAGGACCAAGTTTACCAAGTCTCAAGAGCTTTTTCGTGTAATTCCCAGGCTTTCCAGGGTAGCATATGAATTCAGTATGAAACGTCAGGAGAGAGAACTAATACAGCTCTGCGCATGTTAATACTGTAAAAAAAAGTTCAAAAAATATTTCTTACAAAAGCATGTGGCATCCTCTCTTGTAAAAAGATACATTTCCCTTTAGTAATCATTTTCACATTATATACATGCCACCACTGATGTAATAATGCAAAAAATATTCAAAAATATAGTATGTAATGAGCCACAGTGTTGGCTGCCCTCATGCTGCAGAACTAGGGAGAATACAGAAAAGGGATCTGTACCTCTTTCCTGATTTCCCCATAAACCTACTTGCTTACAAACATGGAAATCATGACGGTGACTGCAGCATCCAAATTGCCAAATACGCTGGAGGAAGGTAAGGTATTCCATGTTCTCTGTGCTTTCTTGAGAGCTTTTACTCCTCCTTTCCTTGAATAGAACACTTCCTCTTAACATGAAATATGCAGTTATCAAAGGAGCCATAAAAAAGCCTTTCCCTTGAAACTCCACTTTACAGCTTTGAAAATACTATCCCACTTATAGGAGAAAACACCAAGGGAAAGAGTCTTGGACTGACTTCCTTTAAAGGAATACTGTTAAAAAAAATTAGGTCTTTAAAACTTTTAGGGGAGATAAGCATTTCTCAGAGCTGTCAAAGGCTTGTTAAAAATTACTTGTACTTATTCAAAGAAAGGATAACACAACTTCTTCTGTGAATTATTAACCTGTTTTCATAAGAGTTATCAGATGCAAACAAGAGAAGGCAGACATAGTCTCAGGTCAAAATTTCAGCTGAGCAAAGGAGTTGAAAATATACCATGACACATACCAAACAAGGCAGACCAAGTATCATCTCAGACCAGTCAATTAATTTATTTTGCATTTTGAGGATTTCCTTAAGCAACACTTTGGTATCACTGTTGTGAGTCAGTACACAAACTTTCTAGAAGAATGTAGGTACCCTGAAGTAGGGGAGGATTTAACCAGCTGACTGCTGTAGAGGTACCACATTCCCCTCGGCAGCAGCAGAGGGAGGTTTTCAGCATGGCTGTACTGCCTTCCATGAAGGAATGCACTTGCATTGGAATGGATTTCTGGAGTCAAACGGATGTGGTTGTTATTGGGAATCTGTAGGAACAAACAGCCTCCTGCCCATCCTAGCACCGCCTTATGGGATGCACCTGCCAGGTCTTAGGATGTAGTGCAGAAAAATGTCATCTGTGTTTTGTAACGAGGACTTTCACTTTCTCAAGGAAAGGGTAGATTTTTAGTGTTCGCTAAAGCTCAGGACATGGAAAACAATCAAATAAGGAGTATTTCTCAGGGGATGGCTCTGCAGAGACACGTTGTTCTCTTTCTGTGATATGTCTGAAATTTTGGATTTCGTCTTTTGATACAGTTATCATTTTTTTTTCCCAATAATTACTCAATGTAGGAACATATCTATTCTACAGAGAATTTCTTCATTTCAAAGGGCTTCTCAGTGTAACTGTCCATCCAGACAGCAGAAGGTTTCTTGTCATCAGATTTTATTGTAGTGTGATCTGGTTTTGAGTTTGTCAGGTTTTTCCTCAGAGAAATGGGTCACCCGTACTAAATTTCCTTGAATGTTTCTTTTTTGGTTTAGTGTCTGTTTCCATGTACTTTTTTTCATTTGGATTATCTTCCACAAATACTCTGGATCAGTATTGGGGTATCTCATGCGCACACATACAGGTACATACAAATATGACCTGTACCAGGAGACCTTACACAGGCTGTTTAAATTCTCTTTTTGTGAGAGACTGGAAAGATTGATGTCTCAAGACATTATGGGATGCATGTGTGTAAGGGAAGAAACAGGTCAGGCCTTGCCCAGGTGAGGAAGTGCCCTGCCTTGTGCACCCCACCTCCAGAGCCTGTATCCCAGCCTGGAGGTGGCTGGTAATCCTTGGCACAGCAGAGGAAATGCTCCACACTCACCCCTAACCCAGCTCCTGAGTGGCCAAATGACCAGAAGTCCCACCCAGGGAAGGGCCCAGGAAGACCATGGGGTACTTAAGGCTGAGCACAAGGCAACAAAACGTATCTTGACCCTACGTCCTCTTGGAATTTCTATCAGCTGAACACTGCTGGAAGCCAGGAGTTGGTAGCTATATGTGTCCTTTTCTGTATCTTTTCTGTCTTTCTCTCTTTCTCTTCCAATTCATCGTCTTGGCATTTTAGAGTCATTTAAAAGAGAATGGGCTTAGAAACGGTGAAGTTTAATGGTTTATGTTAATGCTTTGGGAAGTGTTTCATGTTGACTAAATGCTGCTCTAACCCTTTTGCCAATGTTCTGTGATTCTCTAATGTTGCTAGTCAAGTCTTTTTTGTTGTGTTGATCTCTTGAGACTATCTTGTTGGCATTTCTCCCATGCATCTAACTCAGAGTACATGAACAACTGTAAGCCCTTTTAAAAGTTTCATCCAGTGAGATTTTTTGGGCCTTACACTTTCATCTCTCACTTTTTACCTCCTTTATTTATAATAGTGTCTCACTAGGTAATGAGTTGCTTAAGTTCAATTTGACTTTATTCCTTATTGATGAGTTCCCTGAATTATAACCAAGGTACTAAAGCTACGAGCAGCTCTGAAGACCTTTCCTGCATACATATGGCGTATCTCTTCCCATCAAAAGTGAGGGAATGTTACTTCCTGGGACAGAATGAGCCATAGAGAGCCATTCAGCATCACACCTGCCCCTGCATAACCCAGAAATTCGCTGTTCTGGCAGCCCCTGGCTCACAGCTGGAGTTCCAGGCAGGAGAGTGTCCAGTAGCTTTGGTAAAATAAGGATTCTCAAAATCTCTTTGCGTAAATGAGTAACAGTTCACTTGGGTAGTACCTGATCATTTCTGTTGCAGAAGAGGAAATCATCCCTATTTGCAGTCTCAGAACTTGGCTGGACATGGAGCTCACTCAGCAAGGGCTGGAGAGGAATCTTGAGCTTTTAATATTAATAATAACAGTACATATTAAATTTTCACAGAGATTCCTCTGCATAGATTTTGTGTGTTGCTTAAATTCGGGAAGTGGTTGACTATATTCAGCAAATTTGCCATTTTGAGGCAGGGAGCAGTCATCATTTTCCCTTTGTCTTTCGAGCCATGAGGTCACGCGAGGGAACTGCCATGCCATCTTGGAAGGGAGGTGTATTCTGCCACTTTAAGTTTCTCAGTTTGTGAGATTTAGCAATTTTTTATCTAGTGATTATTTAATGTTATTTTTTGCCTGTTGAAATTTTTCTTGTTAGTAGATTGTTGGGTTTTTTTTCACTTGTATCTCCTCTTATTTTGTTTCTCCTTATTAATAGAAAGGAATTGGTTAAAACAAAAGAAGAGAACTCATTTTAGAGTGTTCCCCTTTAAATTTTCTTAAACCAGGACAACTGATGTGTTTAGAACCTGTGATTTAATTCAGGTGTTCCAGAGAAAGGAGTCAGACATTAAAAGTTAATCTAGTCAGAGACTGTTTTTTCCTTACTCTTGAGCCCAAGCCTAGGTTGACCTTATTTCAGTGTCATTTCTCCTAAATATTCTGAGGACAAAGGGCAGGTTTTCTTTGCAAAGGAGAAGCAGTCATCATTAGGGAAATACTTGTGACAGGTCAAAGTAAGTGGCATTTTTTATTACTTACATCTTAAATTTGTCATGATGCAAGTAGCTGTGGAGGATGTAACTAGAGAGAAGTAACTTCTCAGAGGGGTTTGTGTGTTCAGACTCAGGTGGAAAGGAGTTCTGGTAAGCACTGGGAGAACAAAAGCCATCATGAGTGATATCTGAAGGAGTAACATCACTTCTCCCTATGTAAAAAACATTTATGATATAAATAAGATATTGCTGGAGGTACAATCATTGCTTTCTGCTTATTGTTTCTTGTGGCTCTCAAATTCTTTATCACTGTTTTCCTAAACAGTTATCTACCTGTCAGTGATTGAGGCACAAACCCAGACTGGCAGGGAATCTGAATCGTTCATTCAAAGGAATGATCTGGTTTTATACACTTTTCTAAGGTACAATATTTCCTTGTATGGTAATCCTCACTATGTGACCTATCCCGTGTTGCCACATCAGCAACACACTCCCTTCTATGGGGTGATCACTCGCTGTTCACCCGTCTGTCAGCTCCAGCAGGCTCCTCTCTGTAGGGCTCTGCCGTGTGACACCTCCTCCCCCCAGGGTCCGGTGGAGACAAGCCTCTCTGTGCTGCCATGTGCTCCTTTGTGCTGCCATGTGCCTCTGCAGGCGTGTCCCACAGCCCACAACCCAATTCTATCTTATTTCTCCCCCTACCTACCTAGTATGTGTGTATTGGTGACATTTTTTGGTTTGGTTAAACTGAATTATTGTTGCCAAAGACTATCTGATCTGTGTCTCTACCTATCTCTTCAGTGCTTACCAGTCTGTCAACGCTTATGTCATCTGCAGATCTTCTTCAGTAACACTTTAATGTTGTCTTTGAAGTAATCAGTTAATATTTAGGATAATTTTAGCATGTGAGCTGCCTTGTAGAGGATGTTACTGGTTTCACAGGGGTTTGCCTCTCAACAGGGATACTAAATTGAAGAGTGCTGTTTCTAAACCATGGCACTATAACCTTGTGTGAACTTTAAATACAATAGAATGTTGGGCATTTAATAAATTAAGGTAGTCTGGTTTTGGGGGGCTTTTTAAAGTGAGTTTCGTAATTGTTTTTTTCAGTTTCTAATCTCCTGTTGAACTCTCCTTGCTTACCTCATTTCTAAACTGAATTCATAATACTAAACATGGAAAATATCATCCACTGTGTGATATTGCTCAATATAATGATATGATTCAGGTGCAAATTGAGACTCAAAATAAAGCATAGCACTCTCCGTGTGTTTAGGTAGCTGTATGTCATTATTCAGCCTGGTTGCACAGTCAAAAATGTCTAAAAGACGCTACAGTGAGAAAAAAGAAAATACATTTAATGGACTAAAGGAGACCTGACAGAGAGCTGGAGAGACACTTTTTACTAGTGATAGGAAAAGGAGTAATGGCTTCAAACTGAAAGTGAGCATCTTTAGATTAGATATTAGGAAGAAAATTTTTACCGTGTGTGGTGAGATACTGAAACAGGCTGCACAGAGAAGCTGTGGATGGTCCATCACTGGAAGCATTCTAGGATGGAGCTCTGAGAAGCCAGGAAAGTCAGAGAAACATTGATATTTCTAATAATTCTCATAATTTTGCACTGCTATTTGTAATAAAAACCTTACTTCTCTGTGCTAAATTCTTCTTCTGAATTTCTTAATAAAATACGAGGAAAGAGGTCCTTACTCAGAACATCTCGCAATATATTTCATTCCAAATTTATATATAGCATTAATACTTTCTGTGAGAAATAGTAAAGTTTAGACAAGAGTGCTTACTGCTTAAATATGTGGGAAAGTAATGTGCAAAAAAATAATAAAACTAGTAATTAAAGCAAATTATCTTGTCTTGGGGAGAAACCATGAACCTTTGCTACATTTGCTTATTGCTCTGCCTGATGGAATAGGAAAGCATGTGGGTAGATTAATAGCTCAGTCTGTAGTACAAATACTGTGATTTATTCTACTATTAACATGCACTGTATATCACATTGGTGTATTACTACACAGGTACACTATTATAAGAGGGAATTTAAAACATTTTGCTGTGATAACTTCCATAAGGAAGGAGGCATCTCATCATTCCATTCAGGAGTGAATATAAAACGCTATTTCAGCTTTTTAAAAGATTGCTTTTAGTGTCTATTGATACGATAAAAAAGGGGCAAATTTTAGGTACATTATCAGAGTCCTGTGGGTAGGGAGATTTTCCCTCTCTTTTTTTTTGTTTTTAATTTTAACAACTTGGAGAAAGAAAGGGAGATTCTAGGAAGCCTTTAAATTTCCAGTATCTTAGGAGTTTTTTCCTTTCTGCTCACATGGATAAAGTTTATAAAAATCTGTGACCAGGAAGGTCAGTATGTTTAAATAGAATTCAAATCTGTACCCAGGCCTACTGAAAATCCACTCTGCCAAAATTATCTGTACTCTGTGGTACAAAATAATGGTTTTGAGTTGCTTTTCGGGTAGACAACTTGACATGCACCAAAGACATATAGATATATTAAAAAATGTTATGCTTCCTATATGGCATAAAGCAGAAAGAGGGTTAAAGAGCAAAGATTACACCTTGACTTTCTTTGCTCTTACGCGATAAAAGCATGTTGCTGTGTTTGCAGGGGCAACAGCTAACAGAAACTAAAAATGAATTTTCTTTCTCATCTCCAGCTGTAATTGACTTTCATCTTCTTTGTTGCCACGGGCTATTATTCTGTACACCTGCACTCAGCCAGGAGTATAATGAAAAAGAATCAATCTCTGAAAAGAAAGTTATCACCAGCCAATAACATTGGGCCACTTTCATGGGTCTTGCAGTGTTTCATCCAATTGCCAAAATGCCTGGCCATTATGAACTGGAGACAGTCTCTCAGCTGCTCTTCCTGGTGAGCACAAAATCACAGTGTGCTACACAGGTGATCTAGAATCCAGTATTAAAGCAGTGGAATTAATGAGGGCAAAATGAAAGCAGTGTTAATTTGTGTATCCAGAATAGATTGTCTAAACAGTGATGGACAAGAATGCATAAAAAGCATTATTTCTGAAAAGATGGGTGAGTGCTTCTCTATTCTCTCTGCATCGGCTTTTTTGTGTTCAAAGCTGCTCGTGCTCTGTGATTTTCTGAGTTTAAAATTCAAGTATTGCAGAGATTTATTGATTAGTAGCCAAGGCATTCACTGAGAATGTTTGTGTTCTAGGCTTTTTGACTGCATGTACAAGTATTCTTATCATGACTGGGTAAGCATTGCTGTTAGATTCTGTTTCCTGATGTTGACATTCATAATTTTAAATGATCACTGCAAATTTGCCACACTAAATTCATTCATTTCAGCAAATATTTCTGCTACTAAAGTAATTTGTTTGAATGCAAATATATAGGTGATCTGGATATTTTCAAAATAAATATAATCAATTTTTGACTGCCTTGGGAAAACATGCTTACGTTTGTGTAGAAGAAATATATAAAATATAGCATCACTACTAGAAGGGTGATGTTTCCAGGTTCACCTCACAGTAGATCGGAAAATAACGAGTCTGCTGAGTCATCAGTTCAACAGTTGTCATTGGCATGTGTTGGATACTATAATGATTGACTTGATCTCTACTCTAAATCAAAACTGAATAGTAGTTTAGGATATGTCATAGCCCTGGCACAGAGCTTTCTGTCAGGAGGGCAGAACCAATTGTTTCTCTGCAGAAGGACTTCATAACTGGAAATATTATAATGATTTTCTTTTCTTATTTTTTTCACCCTGAAAAACTGCAATTGAAAAACATTTCAGAATTGATTGTAAAAAGCATTTGAAATCTTTTCTTTGGTGAAGTCGCTTCTGCCAGAACTCAACAACAAACAATTAAGACCTGTTATCTCAGGTAGAGTTTATTTCCACAGAGTCCGAGATAAATTTGTTAGCATGAGAATGAAACACCAGCTCCCAAGTTCTTCTAGTTTAAATTCAGCCTAGCACACTCCCCACACAACTTCCGACAACATGGTGGTATATCACCTTTCACAGGAGAAACATTTTGGAGAATGTCCAAGTGCTCAAGAGAAGCTCAGAGGGAAATGTGTCCTGTGAGAAATGTACATTTTACTTTCATTTAAGGGTGTCTGAGTTCTCACAGGGGAGGAGCTTAGCAGAGTGAGTTGTCAGGGCTTATTTGGACAGACAGCAATCTAGAAGCACAGACAAAGATTTAGACAGCTGGCAAATCAGGCGTAAAGAGGTTCTGCAGATGACTGAGACGTTCAGAAAGGACTTATCACTTGTTTAAGTAGGAATTGAACTCCACAGATTGACACACACAATCTCAGCTGAGATGATGACATGCTGCATTTCTGGGCTAGCAAGTGTCAGTGTCTTAAACTATTTTGTTTCCCCCAGTATAGTTATTCCACCTGTGGTCTGCTCCTGTGACGGTGTGATTGGTCTGTCTGTTTATAAATCCAGCATGACTGGCTATTTCTGAAGTATCCCAGATGTTAAGGAATGAAATGGGTTGAAAGGAGGGAAATGAAAAGTCAGCTCATAGATACATTAAAAAACTTTGATTTTTTTCTTTTTTCACACTCTTTTTGTGGGGCTTGGATTATAGCTTGGTTCTCAGAAAAGCCAAGACCTTGTTCTGTTCCTGAGGCTATGGATATGCCCAGATTTGATCTGTAAAAATGGGCTGATGTGCTGTCCTGTGACATGCACTGAAGCATAAAATCTTTAGGAAGTGTTCTCTGGCTAGCTCTCTGGGTTAGAGAGCCTGGCTGAAATCACCTGGCTTTACAACCCACACCCTGAGCTACAGTGGAGCTATGATCACATTAGCCTCTGTCTGCAGATGGAACCATCTTCCTGCAAACCTTCCTGCAGCCTTCTTGCAAATCCTACTTTGAATCTGTCTGGTAAAGCTGAAGAGAACCTGCTCCCCTGGGTCATATTCTTTGCAGGTTATTTAGACTGACACTGGTCTAACTGAAAACATTATATCTGATCTTCATGGAGACATTTGCAAAGAAAAACTTTAATGATAAGACCTTGCCTAATCAGAGTGCTTTCTTTTAAAAGTGTTGTGATTAGATGTGGTCAATTAACATCATATTTCAAAACTACTCATTATAAAGCCAGTTATATGAGAGCCAAAACCACACAGTTCTTTCTGGATGCAATGGAAATAAGTCACACTGAAAAAAAATTAACTTTTCAACTACATTCACAATCTCTAAACAGGCCCTCAAAAATGAATCCCTGTGCAGCCTTCTTTCCTGGCACTCCCCACTGCAGCCTTCACCTCAGGTTTTCAGAGCTCTACCAGCCCAGCAATTCCACTCTCTTCAGCTCAGTCCAGAGAAGCTGATTGCTATTAATGTGATACCCTAGATTTATATCCTAACATTGGAAATGTCAGGTGGTGTTTTCCCATTGCCATGGTATGCTGCAGCTGTTTTCAGAATACAGTTAGGCCAAGAGCTGATTTAAATTATAGCTGTAGTGCCATCAAATGTGATTTCACTTGCACAAATCTAAAAGCAGAGCATGTGCCAAATGGTTCCTATAAAGCAGTTTCTATATATGCTCCTTGTGTAGCTGAAGTGCAGCTTTATCTAGAAGAGAGAAATTTCCTCAGACACACACACAATAAAACAGTTTCTAAAACCATAAATCTGCTTAATGTTGAGTACTTGTACACTCAATAAAGTAAATTGATGTTATAGTATATTTTTTGGTATTAGCAGATAAACAGCTTTCTTTTTCTGTAGTTTAAGAAAAGGAAAGAACAGCAGCAAGCAGGTACATGTTCTTCACTTCCACTGACCCATTTATTCCTGACTCCTCACTGCCTGTGCTCCCTACCTTCCTGGGCTTCCACATCTCTGCCAGTATTAGGACTGTGTTTTGAGGGTTTTCAAAAATAATCATTTTCATTGGATTAAAAATAATTCATTTTCATCAGGACGTGAAGCTAATCAGAAATTCCCAAAGGAATAGACCAATATGGCAGTTTTAGGTATTGCACCTGAAATCACTTCTCTTTTTGTCATAGTACATCAAAACCTTCCCTAGGCACACTGATTGACAACTCAATTCTTATTATTTACGTGGATATTTTTTTCCTGGAGCAAATTTAGTTACAGTTTTTACTTTTTGGTTCTTGGAAAAAATCTTACCTCGTTGTCAATGTTGCAAGCCATTGCTTTTCAGAGGATCAGCAGAAGCTAAGAAAAGGAGCATCCCAGGCTTTCTTGAATATTCTAAACCTGAAAACCTTGTCCAAGACAGAGAAAATGGAACAACTGCTGAAGTACCAGGCTCCATATAAGTAAGTCAGCAGATACCATCTTACTTCTCTCAGAACTTGTTTTCTTTTCTGAGGCTACTCAGTAATTCCTTCAGCTTAATGAGCTAACATTTGGCAACCACTGAGCAACTTTGATTTAGTGATGTGACAGTCTTAAAAATCTGCAGCAAATGTGCTCAGAGCTGGCTGCTGGCACTCTGGCATACTTGCAGGTACTGACTTCTACTGAAAACATGTATTTTGTTACTGACAGAAACTCCATGTGGCTTCTGTGGTACTTTTACTGTGTGTCAGCCTCTGTCAGTGTGGAACTGCTTGCTGTCATCACATGGAATTAGCCTAACTTATAAATTTACAGACTTGTGGGTATTAACAGCCAAGGGAGATTTTAATTCAGAACGGTATTCCAAAGCATAAGAAATTCTCTCTGTGTTTCCAGTCTAGTTGAATTTTCTAATATTTTAAATATTGCAACCATACTTCTTGATGTTTGTAACTCAAGCTTCCCTTGATAATACTGTTCAAAAAAATCTGAAAGCTTATCCTTGGGAGCAAAAACTGCATTGGCTTCTAAATAATGAATTTATAGTACTGAAGACTATTACGTAACAGACCCCAAAGAAGTATTAGTATTCCTTTCTAGAAAGTGACACTTCTCAATATTATTTATTGATCTTCTCTGATGCAATTATAATCCAATTGTCCCTTTGATAAACCTCATTCAGAAGTCAGTGGAGGCAAAGGTTGTGAAACAGAACCAGATGGGAACAACTGAAAAAACTGATAGGAACACTTAACCCCCTGTCCCATTATTCATTAATTATTTTTTTCAAAAATCTGGGGGACTTACACATGTTTCTTAGGGTTAGAAAACAGATCTTGCTACACTAGCAAAGTTGCATTTAGGGGAAAAAAACTCCCATACATACCTCTGTCATATAGACCCTGATGTTTACATCTTCTCCATTTTTTGGACTGTTTTTAGACCTCATTTGAAGAAAATTCGGAACCGTGACTATTAAAGCAACTCAGGTTATAATGGGGAAATAATATTCTGATAGCACTGTGCAGTTCACCCTGGATGTCATCGAACAGGAAGAGTGGAGTTTCAGGAACATGTATCCAAAGGTCTAAGTGGTTTTGGTGATAATTACAGAATATTTTCTTTGGACTCTGTCATTGCAATTGTCAGTATCAGGTCTGCATGATATTATTATCTCCATATTGAGTTCAAGGAACCCTAAAAGTAATTTCTTTTCTTTCCTTATGGAACTAAAGAATATGTCATCCAGAAATTTGATGAGACGGATACAAAAATCCATTGTAAGTCTGCTGTAATTGGGACTTATGCTTTATTTGTTCTAATTTTGGGAAAACAAGGACTTAAGACAAAAATGGGTTCTAGTATTGTTATTTGGCTTGGGGTTTGGCTAAAGACAGATTTTCTATTAAAATAATAGATAAATAACATAATGTTGTGGTTTAGAAATGGAATTCTCTCCTTTAGTGCTCCCAATAAAACCATATGCCGCTCGCCCTCTCCCCTCCAACGGGAGGCAAAGGCAAAGAACACAGTCCAAGAAACTGGAAACAGCAATGAGCTGAAACAAGCAGTAACAGCAGCAATATTTATTATAAAAGGTATAAGAAAAGAAACTCTTCAGAGAGAACACAAAAAACCCCATTAACAGACAATACCAGATGTCTGCCTTTACCATGTGCTCTCGACCAGGCAGAACCCTGTCTCTCTGGAAGACAGAGCAAGGACATGAGGTAGAAGAATAACCTCCTGGCCATGCCCTCTGCCAGCTACTGTAAAATTAACCCTGTCCTGGACAGAACCAAGACATATAAGCTTAGCCAAGGAACACTTAATCTCCATTAATTTAATTGAAATGGCACTAGAAAAATGAATAATTTTTTTTTTTAATCCTTATCAGAGAAGAAATTTCTAAATAAGTTTCAGTGTCAGACAAGAGCAAAACAACTGGTGTGCTCTGTTCTCTTGCTCAGAGATCTCTCTATTGATTTTGATGAAGATGTATACGGTCCAATGTTTACAGCCATGTGTCTAAATTTTTTATCTTACCCTCCCCAGATTAAATATTAAGCCCATATTTTTCCTAGCAATGAACCTTATTTATAACAGAAGAGATCAGAAACTGATTTTGTTTATGCATTTACCTGTATAACTGCGAATGTATTTTTGCTAACTGGAATTACAATAGACTGATAGTAAGGTGTTTCTGGTATTTGATAGCATTTTCTGTGATGAAGGTGGACAGTCTTCTCTGGATGACATTGTTTTATACCTAAGAAGAAATGGGTTTCTCTGGCTCCCCAGACACATCAGCGAGTACGATTTGGCTAATGAATATAATCGTTCACCTTTGTGGGAGTACAAATAACATACTAGATTTCTCATGCAAAGAGATGTCAGGAAATTCTTTGTGCTCCTGGAGATTTCAATAGTCTGCCAAGATAAGGACCATTGGTTTGATTTGCTATCTCCTGTGTACTTTGAAAGCAATCACGATTCCTACTTTTTAATACTTTTTTTTTTTCTTCACGTGGAATATGGATAGGGCATTGCAAAAAATATAAAAAATATATACAGATATAGACATATGTGCTTATTTAAAAAAATTTCAGGAATTTTTCTTAAACTATTGGACTTTATCTACAATAAAAATAAGGCATATATTCATGGATTTTTCAGTGGGCTATGAACTGGCTTTTCTGCTTTCCTGTGTCAACTAAGTGTGTTTTCTTCAGTGAAGTTACAGCTTTCAAAAGATCTGCAATAAGATTTAATTGCTGGAAATTAATTATGACCTTTGAATTTGGTAAACATGACTAAGAGTCATGTTACTTCATTAAGAATAACTAAAATAGTTATTTGGTCTCTCGAGGAGTGAGACAGTACTTCTCAGTTATCTTGTTGCATGGGAGTAGCCCTTTCATGGCATCACTTATGTCTTTTTTGTGAAAGGAGGTGTTGGTTTACTCTTGTCTTTTCATATCCATTTCACTGAACTTTAGATCTCTCCTCTAACTCACATAGCTGTAACAGCCCTTGACTATAGTCCATATCTCATCTTTCCAGACTGGCACCATCTTAAACGAGTAAAACACTGATGTCAAGAAAGCCAGTTCAACAATCGCAGGTAACGTGACTCTGAGTGAATTTTAGCTTTTCAGCCAAAACATTTGCAAAAAAGCAAGTTCCATCATCTCCAACTATTTTCAAATACCGTCAGAATTTATCAAATATTATTAATAGATTGGAGGAGGGGCATAGAGGAGAGAGAAGAAGGGGGAAAAGGAAGGCAAAGGGGCAGGGAAAGAAATGGTTTGCAGAAAGAGCAGTTGCATTCCCCTTCCAGAGTGCGCTGTGGCAGATGCTGAATGACCCACGGCTGGCTGTGCTGGTACCCGTGGGCAGTCACAGAAGATTTTCCATCCAACTGGCACATCCCCCAGGAGGACCCAGGGGTTCAGTAGAGTTTGTTCCACCTTTGCTGTCAGTGAAGTACAGCTGCTTACTATGTGCTAAGAAGAAATACAACAAGAAAAAAAAAAAGAACATATTGCAAAATGCACTTGAAAGATTTACTTCACCTTATGCCTTACTGTACTGCATCGTGGCCCCACTGCAGGGATATAAAGTTACTGTGCATCTTGGCACAGGAAATCTCTCCCCTTGGCTCTTCAATCCCTATGATTATATTACTGGTTTTATAGCAATGTTTTTTGTTTGTTTTCTCAGAGTATTTCTCTATTTTGTTTTGCTTTAATGTTACCTTTATCATGTCTTTCATAACAAGTGCATTGGACTTCTGAAAACCTCATTACTGCTCCTAACATGGCACAGTGTAATTATTCTGTTTTGTTCAGGAGATTTTGTTTCTTTTGCTGTTATTTCACCTCTGCTCATTTTCCTTGCTCTCCTGCCCCTGCCTAACAAAGATTCATTGAAATAGAAAGCAGGCTTGTAATAACTGCCTGTTATGTTTTTGCTTAATGTACTGTGCAAAATATGACAAGGGTGAGTGTTAGTAGATGTAACAGCAGTCAAAATGTTTCCTTATTCCAGCTGTTGTATCCTCTATATGCAATAGGTAGAAAAGATGTTTAAGCAAATTGAGAGAGTCAGTTGTAAATCTAAAGGCCAAAAAATGCAACTCAACTTTTGTTTTTAATTTCCTTGAATAGGAGAAAGGGGATGAAATAGTGCAGTATCTCAGCCTAATATATATATTTTTTCAATCATTGCTGTCTTAACTTTCTTGAATATTCATAATGTAAATAATTTTTTCAATACCTACTGCAGAGATATCTTTGTGCCATACTGAAATTGATCATGATTGCTGGCCCCTTCAGCTAGATGCTGTTTAACTAAGAAACCTTTGTGTTAATTTAATTCAATTTCAACCATTATTGGCATCTTCCTAACAAACTGTATTAATAAACCATTCCAGTCCAACACACATTTTGCAAACTGCAGTCACTGTGAAAATATTTAATTTATCTAATGGCTATACATTTATTTAAAAGCTAATCTGTCACAATACCACACGTATTTCTTATATTTTCTGAAAGAATATTCTGTACTTCCAACCCCATATACAAGACATGAAACAGTTGCTGTCACCCATAGTCTTTCTGTTTCTGGCTTTGATTTTTATACTTGAGAGGTATCTGCATGCCAATTTTTATTGCATTGCTAATCCAAATATATTCATCCTGGATGCATTCATTACCCTGGGCTATCTTTGGTATTCCAAGAAAAGATGAGGCATGATGTATATTCATTTTTTCAGTTCTATAACTCTATTTGTTTATTTGTAAATCAATCTACTTCAAGCCTCAAATCGAGGCTTGCCATGTCAGATTGAATCAAGAATCAAGCAATTCCCCAGCTTTGGTTTTGACAGAAATTCCAGGTTTTTCTGCAGACCTTTTCATAAGATTTATTCTGTAAAGAAAAAGTATCTCTGTAGATGAGAAGCAGACAACTATATTAGCAAAAGCTGCCAAGTGGGCTGACTTCTAAGTCAGCTTTAAGTGTAAATTTAATTTAAAGGCGGTGACACACTTGTTATATTTAAATGAGACTCAGAGAACCTGCTTCGGGAAGTATTGAGAGCTCAGGGCACTACAATTATCACGATCAGATGCATCTAGAGTAATGGATAGGTATGCTTATTTTGTAAATGAACAAATGTGTGTAATTGTATAATTGCTTCAGCAATAAATGTTCTGCAGGATATCTGCATATGGAAGCTTAATTATGATACATATTTTTCTGGAAAGAATGAGAAAAAACAATAAGCCCAGAGTTGTGTGCAATCATGTGCTTTTGTAGGTTTTGAAAAATAAGCTATTACTTTCACTGAAAGAAAGCACAAAGCTCTTTAAAATGCCAGTTTAGAAATTGATTTATATTTCTGGATTCATTCTGTCCTACATGGCCTATTAATAGAGATAGAGGAGCCAGCCCCAGTCCTCATTCCAAACAACACTTTTGAGCATTGCTTTCAGATATGGCATTGGCACATGGTACTTACAGATGATTACATTGCTTTGCACACATTTCCATTTCCTGCCCATCTCTGCCATAACTCCTACCCTGAAAGCCGGGTCACTGATCCAGCAAAGCTTCTTACTACCTACAACAGGACATTACATGGAGAAAACTTTTGGGTCTTCACAGACTACTGATTTTAATACAGATGCTGCTAGTAGCCAAAATTTTCCATTGCTCCATGTGCCAGTGGAAATGGACTAACAGTATCAGCTGATAGGATTGATCCTTGCTCTTTTCTGTACATTCAGGGTACATATTCACATGCTCCCAATGCAATCACCAAATGAGCAATCCCATGCAAACTTTATGGAGTTTTTTAATACTTTATATTTCAACTCTATAGAAAAATAATATGTTTCACAGTTAGCATTTTTCATACAGTTGCCTTTTGGAATCTTTAAATTCCTTCTATGCAGTCAGGAGAAATTTTATTTTTCTATCAGGACAATAAAATCACCTACCCAAGTGGAATATTTTACGTTATAATGCAATACTTCTGTGTGGTGCTGAATGTTAGCATTCCTTTGAAAGGTTGTTCTCCTGAGATGCATCAATGAGGTATTTCCTCTGCTTATCTCTTCAAGAATCTGAAAATGTAAGATACAAAATGTATTACCTCACAGGAAATTTTTTCTGTGAATTATTTTGCAGGACACCTGACTCTGAACCTCTTGTTTTGCAGTCATAAGAGTCTTATTTAAAAGCTGTGGAACTGTCTCTTGCTTTCCCTTCAATTTCCACACTTTCTTTTGGACATTCATAATTAACAGCAAATCTCAGGTTTTATTTGATTCTTCCTAATCCTTTCCAGAAGATGTTTGGGAGACACTCACTTCACAATCCTGCTAATCAGAGCTGGATAAATGAGTGCTTCCATCAGGAGGGTTCGTGCCTTTGGAAAGGTTTAGGAAAAGGTTTTTATTTGAGAATAAAAGACAGAGAGGTAGATGGTAGTCTGGGAACTTCAAAAAAAGGAGAAGCCTATCTGTGCCTCTCTAATTCATTATGCTGCAAAAAAATGTTGAAATGTTTTCCCTTAAGCCTTACCCAACAGAGTTAGTCTTTACAGGGCATTACATGAAATAAGATGTTATGCCGTGGGGAAAGCATGATGGAAGGGGAAAAAGAAGATAACTGTATAATATGAATTTCAGGGGAAAAACTTGCTATTTTCCTCACAGGCAGAGAGAGTAGGTGGAGTGCAAATCAAACCTACCAAAAAAGATCAGACTGATCTGAAGGTTCAGGTATACATTTCTAGATGGAGCATGCTTCCAGGCAAAAAATGTCTTGACCAATGGCTGTTTTGTGAATACAAAGTGATATAAAGGTGAGGCTGACTTGCTCTTTGCCCTGTGACTCCTCTCAGCATGTGTGGGGCTTCTTGACTCTCATTAGCCATGCTTCCATCTTTCCCGTGGCACCTATTAGGGACTTCTTCTGAAGATACCACTTAAAAATTTGAAATGCTAAATTTTTCAGTACTGGTTGAAAAGGAAGGCTTACATGGAAGCTGAAAAGGTGGGCAAGCCTACCAATTGCTAAGTGCCTGTGTACTTCAATAAGCAGGGGAGTATTTGGGAATGGAATTTCTGGATTTCAGCACCTCAATTCTTCTTTGTCTTTGCCCTTATGGTGCACAACTACCTCAGCTAACGATGACAAGAGGTCTTTTCTGGCTTGTGGGAACTTCATGGGGATAAATGCATTTAGAAAGAGCTGAGACTGTCGTGGATCCCGTGGTAAAGGAGGCCAGCTGGCTAGCTGTAGGGACATGACTCAGCTGTTATGAACTCTGTATCTGGCTAAACTGGGCTTGCTCCCCTGCTAACAGACAGCACCAAAAACAGTTAATAACCAGATTTAAAATTATCCAGAAAACAATCTATAACTTGCACATAATTAAATAAAATCTTTAATTTGGAGGTTTCCATCATTCCTTCTCCTTAAGCTTTGAATTATTTGAAAGTAAGATCATAGTTTAAACAGACAGCATGTATTAACTGGAGGAAAGAGAAGAGGGAGGAAATTTAGGTAGTTTTGAAGTGTTGGGTTTTGCTGTTTGATTCTATGTGTTTTAAAGCATAACAAACTCACAAAATGGGAAAAAATAAAAACATAAATGAAAACGCAGCTTCTCTCTGTCATCTTGTGTCTCTGGCTTTTCCTTCCCCTGCAGCCTTTCTGCTGGGATGCCACAGGCACAGTGTAATGGCTTATCCACTCTGAAACTCAGCAAACTTTTACAGCCTTATGTTGTTTAAATCATTGCTTTTGGGTTGGAGTCTCATGTCTGTGTTGCAGCAAGGTGGGTGTGTCTTTGCTGGCTGAAGTCAATGTATATTACAGAGAAATCAGGAAAAGAACCACAAGAGGAAAAATCAGGAGAAAAATAATGTGCTGGGGAAACAACAAGAGATGGATTCAAAGGGTCGTGCCAAGTATTGTCAGAACTAATTGGATCTGGTGGAGGAGAAGATGCCATTTAATTTCCCCTCTACATTGAGTCTACTGGGATGCATTTCTCAATCAGAATAACAAAGGCACTGTGGTAAAATTAATTTCTCACACTTACTATAGTTGTGGACATACCATCTCCAAAAGGCAGTGACAGGCCCTTTCCAAAATACTAGCTTCTGAAGAGTGACTCATGGTAATTTCAGTGTCCAATATATGACCCCCTGTTTTAGAGCTAGATGTAGTCCTGCTGGTCAACAGCCTGGTCAGAAACACTGAGGTGAGTTTAGATCAAACGTTTGCAGTTTGAATCAGACTTTTCTGTTATTTCAGTGTATCAGGGTTACTTTTGGGAGAAAATGTAGACAATAGGCTGAAATGGACCTTGACAAGAACAAGGGCTATAGGGTAGTTATCACTGTGTGACTATATAAGACTTGATCTTTTGACATGGTTCAGTCTCCTCTCAACCTCTAATTGTATCTTTTGTTCTGCCTTCAATCTGCAGCAATATGTTAATATCTTTTAGTAGCTGAGCCATTATGCCTAAATAAGGGATTGCAAATAAATAGGGGTGGACAGTTCCAAGCATACAAATAAATAGAGAGGGACAGCTCTCAACATATGGCAATGAATGCAGCCATAAGGCCTAAAATATGTATTTTAACTGCCAAATTTCTGAGCAGCTTCCAACTGGCTTTCATTTGGCTTCAACTGTATGTCTGACAGTCATTGTAAACGCAGGTTTTGTGCCATATCATTTTTGTGCTCAATGGCTAGTACTTATTCAGACAACATTCATTTGCGCTATAGGCTGAGACTGTTCAGAGAAGAAATATTTTATGTTTGAACTCGGTATACTGGATGTAACTATCAGTGCAAAGTAGTAGTTCACGTTACTATTACTTTCCAGACTGATATAAAGGCAATCAATATTAATATCTGATACCGAGTCTCAAAGCTCTGTCGTTCTGTCTTTTCAAAGATTCTTTACTAATATTCTAGAAATATTATTTGACTGTCCAGTCTTTTTCAAATTGCTATCCAATTTTAATCAAGCAAATCTTAATAATTTGTGCTTCAATGTAAAATCATCATGGTGGCATTTCAACAGAAAGAGCCACCTTGAGAGGAACTGAATCCATGTGGCCTTTTTAATAAACCCTTTTTCAGTTCTTACATAAATGAGAACAGAAATTGCTTCTCCAAGGCTAATCTGCAATAAAGGAAGATAGCAGTAAGGTGGAGAGCAAGCACCTTGGAATCCTGTGTCTAGCAGCTGGGGTTATCCTGGACACAAAACCTTCCTGGAAAGGCAGGGGAAGTATGAAATTTGAGGTTGATATTTCTCTGACTATTGCTAGGGAAGGAAGCTAGGGAACAAAGGACTTGGGCTGATGCTGCTGGTTTGGAGAGGATGTCCCAGCCTTCCCTCCATCATCCCAGTGGAAGCAGCAGATGCTAAAGACCCTACAATGAGAAAAAAGGGGTCCCTTTGAGGATACAGTTCATCCACCCAATTTCCATCTCCTTCTGCACTAACCATGTAGTAAGCCTGCCACTTTTTTCATTCTCCTACCTCAAATAAGGATTTTCCAAATTTTCTTATGCCCTAAGTGAGACCTGATGGTTACTTTCACTGTGTTCTTACACTGCTAGTTAGCTCTCGAGTGTGTGTTAATATCAGATTAAAAACAAAAGAGGGATAATACCACTTTTTAACTTTGAACACATAGTTTTCAGAGTAACATTAGTACCTACCTACACAAAGTAATTGCATCACTTAATTTGATAAGGTAGTGACTTTTTTAGAACTGATTTTGCACTTAAAAGCCCCTTCTGACCAAACACAAAACATATTCTTAGGTCTCTTCAAGCAGGATAAAATACCCTGATATCACTCGATTGAGCCTCCTCTGCTAATAGTCTGAGTGTCATCAGAACCAATCAAGAATGAAGACCAGGAAATTTAACGAGATGGCTCCTAGAAAAAATAGTTTTTAGCTACAAAATATTTTGCAACCAAGATTAGGAGGCCAAAGCTTCCAGGGAAAAATAGACAAAAAAGCACTATGATGAGGACACTCTGCAAAGTGTTTTTTACAGAGTTATTTCCAAGGAAAACATGAACAAAAATATTCTTTTTATATGGCAGGTCATCTTAGCAACATTTTAATGCCAGAAGTATGATACCTGTACACTGTGAGAGGTACCCATTACATGAAATATTCTTTATAATTGGCAACGTAAGGTGAATTAGCATAATAAATGTAAATACAATTTCTGTAATTATGCTATTGCAAATCTTAAATTCATTCCGATAAAGAGTGAATCTGATTTGCATCTGTGAAATTAAGTTCAGTTTTTCCAATGAGGCAAATCTGAACCTCTAATGCAATCCTGTTAATTGGAAAAAGAGAGGTTATTTTGGATGTCATATGTTATCCCTTTCTTTTGAAGTGACAGAGAGAACAACCTGGGCCCTGCTGCTTTCTTGCTAATACAGATTATTTGCTTAGGGGTTTTATATTTACCATTTTCAATTTTCACCTGTCACGTCTAAAATGTAATCTAAATTCAGGTACCTAAAAATCATTTTATCCTCAGCTATTTGTTTCTGTTGCTTCCTTCATTGGTGGGACACTAACTAAAGCAGAGGAAGGTACAAAGCAAGGAAGGCCTGTAGGGTGATGAGGGTTGGAGGTCTGGCCTTACATCTCTGCAGTCAGCTGGTGCTTTTGCCACCTGTTTCAGTTGTGAAGGATGGTGAATGGCATCTTATGTGTTAATGGAAATTCACAGTGTAATGCTCTTTCTGGGAAAAAAATTTCTTTACAACTTGTTGATTGAATTTGTCTTCAAAATAAGGATGGTTTGGGCCTTATAAATTGATAACTTTCATGAAAACTGCAGGGTCTGCTGAACTGGAATGAGACTCTTCCCCCCCCACATACACAAGTCAATTTTAAATCTCAAGTTTCACTCTGCTTTTGCAAATGGAAATAAAAACAGGTTATAGACAGTAGTAGTTGTCACCACCAAAGTAATAACTTACCTTGTCATCTCTATAGATTTGACTTTTTTTGTTTCGTTGTAACCTATAAGCATTATCAGTTGCTAATCTTTGCTTGGATAGGAGTTTTCATGAGCATACTGTTGGTGATTAAGGTTTTTTTGCATTTTGAGAAGATGTCATATATTTTCAATGTCTGGTCAGTTCAGTGTCATGTTTTTTAGGCTTTTGCTAGCTGTTTTAGCTACTACTATATGAAATTATGAATAAGTGATGGCTGGAGAAGTCTATGAAAAAGAGTGAAATAAAATCCTCATGAAGGAACACACAACAAATAGCTTAAAAATTAAAGTATTGATAAAGAAATTTTAAAAACAATAATAAAAAACACATCCTGATTGAGAGAAGTAATAGGTGAGATCTATCTGGTACCAAGACAAAATGGTCATTTTGTCTTGCTATGTGCACATTAATTATGTTTCTGTATGATGTCATGGGCCTGGATATTTGTTAGCATAACAACAAAAGAAAGATGATAAAATAATATAATTTGAGCAAGTTTCAGTACTCTTATCAATTTCTCTCAGAGCTGTAGCATTAAAGTATTTTTTTATGGAGACTATTTTCAGTGTGATGACTTGAAAACATCAACTTTTATAAAGAGAAACAGATGTTGGAAGTGAGATGTTTTAGATATAATTTCAATGTTTTTAATCTTAGAGTATCACAAATTATTTGCATGCCTATGCTTACAATGGTTCTCAGCGGAGAGAGCATTTTCTTTAAGATGCAGTTCTTTTTATTTAAATCAACAGTAAAATCCTCAGAAGTACTGGAATTTTGGAATAAATTCGCTAGATACACAGTAATACTGTCTTTTGGTCAGCTCTATAGAGGACAACTCCAGAGCACATTCTGAAATAGTTGTTTTGATCACCAAACACTATGTTTGCTTGCAAGCAGCACCTTGGAAAAGATTAATATCTCCTTATTTTATAAAAATACTTAATACTTTTGGAAGATCAAATAAAATTTTTAAGTTACTGAAATACTTTATAGATTAATGAGAATCCTTATAACTATTCCATTCTGACACTATTTTATATATAATTTCATGACGCTATCTGCATATATTTGAGATATTTTTTGTTTAAGACCTTAATTTAGAGTAACTGACAGCTCCCTTTAGCACCTCTGGTAGACAGATCTAAGAAAATAAAGGCTTTGCCACACACATATAGAAAATTATAGCACTGCTGCTCTTCAAAATGTTACGCATGTTTTCTGATATTTGCTACAATCATATCCTGAAGCTGTAACCCACTGTGCCAAGTTGACCCTCACAAGTAATTGTGCTGAAAGTGGTGTGAGTTCCACCCCACACCAGTCATACAGAACAGTGGCAGCAGGCCAAAATGTTCAAAGGGTGTTACTTTTAGCCAGATTCTGGATTTTGTTGGTTTTTGTTATCATTAACAATTCATGAAGTACTTATTGGAACTAATAAAATAATTGCAAGCTAGAAAAATGAATTGATTAATATGAGATGTAAAATGGAATAGTGATGAGCTTATTTCCATTGTAAATAATGGAAAATAAATCCAGCAAGTGTCTGCTCTTTGGACTGCAAATGAGATGAACTCACCTCAAATCAGTTCATGATAGTTAGCCCTAAATGGCTTAGAGAGGTTTCCTTAAGCCAAAGCTAACAAAGAAGTCATGATTTGAATATAACTTGTGGCCCCTTGAGCACCAGCCAACCACCTCCCAGAGATCTGAAGTGGGTATGTATAATCATGACTCTGCTTTCAGTGTGTATTGCTCTACTTGGATCAACTTAACTCAGAATTTTATATCTTTTTATATCTTAATTCCACTTTATGGTAGACCTGAGGAAAAGCAAGTTGTTGTAGCAAAAGGTCCTTCTTTTCCCCCTCATAATGATATGGGTGAACAGGACTTCTGCTGGCCTTTGCTGATAGCCTCTTCAGAGGAAAAGCTTGTAATTTACACATCTTTTCTCTATCATAATAATGCAGAGAAGACAAAATAGGAAGATTAGTCGATCCTATCTCTGTTCAGTGACAGCAGAGAAAATTAAGAGCAGAAGAGACATATTAAGGCAGACATAAAAAGCCCTGGAAAAGAGTTAAAAGGAAAATAATTCCTGATTATTTAAAATTTTGGGAGGCAGACTCACAATGCTACATATTTTAAGCAGTGGTATAACAAGAGACAATGGAATATAAAAGGGAACAAAATAGTTTTGATTTATTAGCTTTTATTCTGGAAGATTAGGTCTTATACTGAAAGTTCCTGTATTACACCAACTCCAATAATGTTGAAAATTATCTTTTACAGGGGTGTTTGCTGTATAAAACTGTCTGCATAAAATCATTCCTGCTGCATTTATCTTCTGCTTCATGAGCTTTTCTTCTGGAATATATTCAAAATAGTTAGCCTATTCATGAGACTTTATTTGGTTGCATGCTTGGACAGAAGTTTGGGGTTATTTTTCTTGCTTCATTCTAAATTGATTGTACATAATTCATATTAGGAACATTTCCTCATATTCATTTAAGTTACTTGGTTTGTTGAACAGTTAATTCTCAGCTGATGACAGTTACCAGTATCAGTCATGTTTAATTGGAAAACAGAACAAAACAAAACAAGAAAAAAACAACAGAAAACCCAAACAAACAAACAACCCCCCCAAACAAACAAAACAAAAAAAACCAAAACCAAAACAAAAACACAACAAAACCAAACAAAATAAAAAAACTCAAAAAAACCCACAGCAAAACTAAGAGTCTGTAATTAAAATGTTTAAATATTCAAGTATATAAGTAAAATTCAATCAGGGTTTAATCATAACCTGGCCATCCATAAGATACTTAGATTTCTGTGTCTTGATTACTTATGTCACATACAAAGTCATTCCAAACCCGTTGTTACTTCATATTTTCTCAGTCCTACACACCTCAGCTGATCCATATAGGCCATAAACAAAGAAATAACACAGTAGATATCACACATTTTGTTGTTAAGAAACATCAAATATTTAAATTTCTTCAGTTTATTCAAAAGCATGGTGTTGGGCCAGTGATAGATGACATGGACCACTCACTTTACGGCTTATATTTTCTAGAATTTAAGATGATATCTGAATTCTGTGGCAAATTTAATTAGCATACTCTTTTTTTTAACTAATAGATGCTTTTTCTTTAACACTTTCCTTACTGGATTCTAGCTGTTCTGACGACTAACAGAAATAATTGTGGCAGTTGGGCTCAAGGATGAGACATGGTGTACCGCGCTTGCCAAATACTGTCCTTAAAGCAAAAAGAATTCCATATGTAACTACAAAAATTGGGCATTTCTCAAATGATAAAAGAACTACTTTGCTCCAAGGCAGCTCCATGGGGCACCATCTGGCTTCACAAATCTTCAGAAGTGAGAGTTTCCTTGAATAAAATTTATCCAATCAGCCTCTGTGAAAACCGTGTAATGTAAGAAACCCTTCCTTATTGCATTCATTTGGTGTTCCTTGGTAGTCTGGGTGAGACTGGGTGCAAAACTGAGACTGTTTTTGTACTAAAAAGATATGGATCTTATTTTCAGTGCTTGGATAGGCACAATGTTTTACAACTTTAATCTCCCCTTCCTTGAAAAAAACAATTTCAAATGGCAAACAACTTTTTACTTTTATTAAAGGATTTCTTTCAAATTCCACTGCCCTTTTAGCTAGAATGCAAGTTTAAGAATTCAAATTTCTGTAATCCAACTGCAAGAATTTTAACTATTCTATTTCAGGCAGTCTAGGATATAATGCTTCTCTGTTGAAGATGGATAAATATGCTTTAAATGGTGATCTTTGCACTTTAAGGCACAGCTCAGAGTTTTTCCTATTGCTTTATAACAAATATTGTGGAGCTATAATATGAGATCCTCGAGAATGGCAGGCATAATATTTCAAAGTAATTTGATTCTGATTATAAGCAAGAATTAACTGGAATAAAAGTTCAAAATTTTTCTCCACATAGGTACAAGTTCACCCTCAGTCTTCTGGTTACACATATTAAAGCAGTTTGCTATTTAAAGTGGTGTTACATCCCAAGCTCACTCAGTGAGTTTTTAAAGGGGCCTTGATACCCTTGGACAGCACACAGGAGAGAACAACAAACTTTTCAGGAGGTTGAATAGTGAATTTTTAATGACAAACTTTAGGGGAAAATGGTACTTGGCAAATTTTAAAGCAAACATCCAATCAAAGTAAGACACTTCACAAAGCATTCATCTAGCAAACTCTAACCCATCCAACTTCAAGTTATCCAGATTCTGAGAAGAGAAATTTAGGAGAAGAAAGAGAGAGAAAGAGACAGAAAGGGTGTGAAAGATCAACAGTATGGTGTGCCAGTGGCTTGGTAAAGAAATAGAGCTCAATATGATACCTTGACCTTGTACATAATACCTTGTACATTCTGGCACGTCATCAGTACCAACAATGAAAATATATTTTAATCCTGTATATAATGGCAAGGAAAATTTTGTGAAATTTATTTATTGTTTTATCTACAGCAACGTATTCATTTCTGCTTGAGACCATTACACCCAAACAGCCCTGGACTGATACAGAAACAGAGTTTCTGAAATGTCTGGCCATATTTTATCCCTGCTGCACATGTAAGAGAAGCCAGAAAGCTGCCTCAAGGGAGGCTTCACCATACTGGCTCTGACAAAGAGAGTAGTTTGTGTTCTCAGGACTTCGTTGCAAGTCTTCATATAGAGAAGATAGCCAAAATGTGTATGATATATAGGAAAAGCTTTGAAATGTGAGGAGTCAAAATAATTCAAGATAAGCTGTCATATACTAAGAAGTTTAGCATCTCCACACCACCTCAGAAATTACAAGGAGAAGAAAAGAAAATTGGCTTAATCCTAAAACAGGATTGTGTTGCAGGTTATCGTAGGAAAATGTCTTTATGTTTTACACATTTCTCTTAAAATGAGGCATTAAAATGAACCAATGTGAGCTGGAACAGGCACTGTTTAAAAGAGATATAGTAAAATGCATCACTCTGCATTTTCAATAAATTTTAAAAGAATGACAAATGTTGCTTCTGGAACTTGTTACCAAACAGGTTATATTTCTGTAAGAAGTCTCTGCAGAAGTGGGAGAAGAGACAACTGAGAAGGGCTTCATCAATGTCATAAGTATCCAAAAGGAGGGTGTCCAGAGGATGGACCAGGCTCTTCTTCATGATGCCAAGCAATAGGACAAGAGGAAACAGGTAGAAATTGATGATCAGGAAGTTCCACCTGAATATGACAAAGAACTTCTTTCCTGTGTGGGTGACTGCACACTGGGGCAGATTGCCTGGAGCGTGGAGTCTCCCTCACTGGAAGTACTCCAGAGCCATCTGTACGTAATCCTGTGCCATGTGCTTTAGGATGACTCTGCTTGAGCAGGGAGGTGGTAACAGGAGACCCACTGTGGTCCCTTCCAGCCTTACCCATTCTGTGTGATTGTGTGATTCTGTGAGCCTGTGAGAGTTTGTCTTTTGCTACTAGGCCAGAATAAGCCAACAAGTTTTCTCAGCGCCAGTACACAGTTTTAATTTCATTTCATCCACCAATGCTAATACAAGAACACTCCAAGGCAAGAATTTAAAATTATTCATTACAATACTTTAAAAGATGAAAAAGAATCTGTGTATGTCAGTCATCTTCACGGGGCAAGGAATAATGAAAATTAAATGCACACAGGAACGAGTTTTCTATTGTCAATGATGAAAGTGATAATCGCCCCAAGTCAAAGCAAAATGACAGATGAAAGGAACCTATAGGAAATTGCCTAAGGGAGGTCCTGAGGCCAGTGCTCAGTACCACATATACACATGCTAGACTGATATTTAATGAAGCTCTGGTTGACTCTATAATGAATGTTGAAGGCTCTCTGGATCATCAAACATAATTTAAGGCTGCTAGAAGGAAATGCTTTATTTTTGTTTGGTAGTGGCAGGGTGTGGAGGGGGAAGGGCAATTTTTGATACAGTTTTTCAGCTCTTTTAATGAATAAATTAAATTTGGAAGAGGAGAAAAATCCCTTCATGATGCAAAGAGAATTAATTTTTATGTCGTATTTGTAACATCTTAATACATATAAAATGGAAGAGGAAATAGAGCAGGGATAGCCTAATGGGTTAATGAGAAAAATTAGATTGGTTTTGAAGTCTCTATTATTTATGTCAACAAGGGATTAGTCTGACCCTTGTGATATAAGGAGCAGCTGATAGATTTCTAAATCATGTCTGTATGGTCTGTGCTCGAACAGCTGAAGGTGAAAAATAAATTGAAATAGATTCTCACCCATGATTTCACAAGAATGTGATGACTATACTGTATAAATGTATCTCCTGAAGACCTTTGGGACAGTACAACACTAAATAATGGTTCAAATTATATATTAGTGGTGCTGCTAGAGCCCATAGCACTGACAGGCAACATTTCCTATCTGTTTTGATCTTAGTCAAGTTATTTATCTGCCTTTTGTGGCTCTCCAGAGACATGTTTTGAAGTTAACATCACTACATCAGCTCTTGTCCAATTGTTGGCCCAAATTATATCAGATTTTCTTCTTTCCTCCCCCATTTTTTTTTTACCAGCATACAAATTTTGCTGTTGCCAAAATCAATTTAAACAGAATACGGTCTAATCCAGCCTCAACTAGCAATTGGCATTATTTGCATTTGTAAGGCTCAAAATGTGTCAACCCCCTGGAGATGTAATACTAAATTTCTATCTCTATTTTTTGCTACCTTGCCCAGACATGCAGTGTGTTAAAGACACAAATATAAAAAGAATTCTGGAAAAAAAAATAATCTTATTGACCACTGGCAAGTGTCAGCCCATGTTTATTGTAATGGGAAAAATTTAGACTTCTTTATTTAATGCCAACTCTTGAGATGCTGGAATTTGCGGGTTCACCTACTTCAGCTAGCAGTTGTGTGCCTACTTCCCACACAGAAGACATAAAAGAAAGAAAAAAATCCATTTTTTCTGCAATATTTTTTTTTTGTATTACCTAGACAGAAACTATTTTTACCATCATTCCAAAAGAGGCATAATATCCTGCAGTGAGAATATGTAATAGCAGGCCCACATTGTTGGATCTCAAAATTCTTTGCACACAGGTCTTCTTAAGAGGTCTACACCATCCTGAAAATTCATTGGTATTTCTAGATCTTGAATCTTGCTGAAAAATGATGTAGAGCATGCATAAAAAATTCAGAGTGGTTGACATAACACAGATGGGCATGGTTGGCATTGCAGCAAATTTAACCCTTCTGTATAATCACCAGACAGTAAATTTTCTGTTTTAAACATAAAAGGTGTGGGACCCCCTCACTCCCACCTTAAGACCTGATACTTTACCAAACAACAGTCTTTACCACAACATCAGCAGGGAACCACATCATTCTGGAAACATTAATAAATTTAATTGAGTGTAAAATATGGCAGAGCATCAAATTGCTGAGAATAGTTTTCAGGTGTTGAAGAGCTACATTTCCCTTTTACCCCTGATAGCTAACAAAGCCCCTTTTCCTTCCATCAGGCTTACTTCCCCCCTACAGTATGGAATCGATAGAGTATGGGATAATCAAACTAAACAGTGACAAAACTTCCCTTATTACATAGTTTTATGTAGGACAGGACCAATGAACCACGCATGGCTTCCTTAAGCATTTTAGCTATCACTAAGGGAATTTCACTCTGTTTCTGAGTAAGTCTGAGTAAGCTAGACACAAACTTATGAATCCAGGGTGAAAACTGAATTTAAAAACTAGAGGTCAGAAAAAAGTGTTTTAACGCAGTGATCCCAGGAACAGGTAGCCTGGGGTATATTCAACAGCATTTCTTGTCTTCTTTTAGTCAAACAGCCTCCTCATGACTAGGAGTGGTCCATATCAAAAGTTCTGTGTGAGTCTACCAGGCAAATTCCTCTTGGTAGGTTTATCCCATTAATTTCTCCTGACATGAAAATATTTCTTTAGATTTTTTTTTTTCTCTACTTTTCTTATATTCTTCTAATCTTGTATAACTTCTGCTGGAGGTAGTGACAAAACTCACTAGTGGAAAGCATGCTTCCCAAGAGGAGATTATATGCAAAACCAATATATAATATCTGGAGTACTTCTGGGAGGGGTTACAGCATATCATAATGTATAATTTATCAACTAGGATGAAGCAGTACAGTCTGCTCTAAATTTTTCATTCTATATATAATACTCTGAAGTCTTAATTTTTAAAAAGCAGAGCTCATTTTAAAAAATAAAATAGACGACTAGAGTGCAGAGACATCAGACAGACTCTCTGTTAGATGAGGGTCAAATAATCATCTTAAGGAAACTGGACTTCTCCATGTTTGTGTGAATTAAGGAAGCAAGAAAAACATTTGGAACACTGGCAAAGCAATATGAGATTTCAAATAATAGTGATACTCGGAATACAATGCTGTAGTTTGCTTATGTGTTTCAGTGATTGCTTGGTAGGGAGTTTCTGCATAAATTTACTCAGTCTGTAAATAAACAATAGCTTTTTGTCTTTAACAGCTTTTCATTCAGGGTGGGGTCATATGTTTTACCTAAGATCTTTTGAAGAGGATATTAAGTGATCTTCAGTCTAACCTGAGCCTCTGCTGCCATCAGATAAAGCCCTTACTGCTAGGGTAAGAAGACCATACCATCTTCAAGGTGGAGCTGATGGACCTCAGGAACTCTATTTTAGATGAGAATGAGCCACAGAATGAAGCTGTTGGATGCTGTGAGGGTAATGGTGTGGCCCTGAGGTGTGTTGGAAGCCTCAGGGTTTGTAAGCTGGACTCCATCCTCATTTCACAGTCTGGGAGGACCCTCAATTTTCTGTAAACTGCAGAAAGCCCTACTCTCTGAAAGGACAATTTGGAATATTTTTTCTAATATTCTTAATTTGCTTGCCTATTTAGAGAGCTGAATCACTCATATTTTAAATCAAAATCAAACATTTATTTTGTATTGCTTTTTAATTGTGTTTGAATTGCAAAATGCCCTATGATATGCTTTGTTAAGAATACTGCACATTAATATGAATATTGTTGTTAGCAACAATAAAGATCAAAGCTTGCATCTCAAAATAGTGTTGATAACCATGTTATTCAAACACAAGTATAAAATCACATGTATAAATTTATACATGCTCAGACTGCAGCACATTACTTGCCCCTGATTTTTCCAGAAAGACACAAATAAAATCTGAATGGTAGCTGTGAAACCTTTACAACTTTATGATTCATTGGGAAAGAGTAGGTGTTCAAATGCATTCAAAAGTTTGCATCTCAGACTAAATTGAAATAAAAGTCATTTACAATCCTCCTCACTACCTTTGTAAGGTGGGAAAACTTCATGCTTATAAACACACATGTATGTATATATGAGCCCTTCTAGCAGGATGTAGAACAAGAAAAACCTCATGAGGATCAATATTCTATGCGAGCAAATCGATGAACATGAAGAGAGAGGCTGTTCATTTTCATGTCTCCTAAGGGAACAGGTTTTCAGATAATTGTATGACAAAAAGACCTTTTAAGATCTATGAAAACACACTCCAAAATGTCAAATGTATAGCAGCCATGCGTCACCTATAATGGTAAAAGCAGTACATTCTGTAACCTTTCCCAAAACAGATTTATTAAACAAATTATCTGAGTTTTACAGCACTGTAAATGTCTCTTGTACCGTGCTGTTAGGGAGTTGTGCTCAACAAATAATGGTGTCCTGTTATATGTCAGGATGTTGTGGGATACTCTGGGATTTTGGTGGATGTCAGATGGAACAGCCAAGTCAGGGGAAATTAACTATAAAGGAAGGGTGATCAGAATTTCTTAGTTGGGGTGTTCTTGTAACTTGGTGCTTTAGAAACAGGCAGTCTACCAACTCACACGCCCTCCCCCCCCCCCCAAAAAAGCCCAGCAGCACATTGTGCCTTTCATCACCATAGCATCAGCTGCCACTGAATTAGATACCTGCAGCTCCTACGCAAGGTACTGAAGTAGGTAGGCATCGTAGGTTAGTATTATCAGAATTTATCATGTCAAACTCAGAACTGCAAAGGAGGAGTGAATTTCTTACCTCATTCCCGTTCACTCCTCTGTAACTCTTTTTTATGGAGTGCGACAGTTTGGGGGTGGATGAAAGTATGCAAGTGCTCTCACCCAAACCAGCCCTTGCTCTGGGGGTAGAAGAAATCTGCATTTCTGTATCTCCCCCAACAGCAGAAGCCCACCCTAGTCTCTGCATTGAAGCCCACCAGCTACCTCCATGGGCCTCTCCGTGGGTCTGCATCCTCAGCGTCAGATTTGGGGCTTTCAGGTGAGAAAAGGCAGAGATGTGCCTGGTTTCCAGGCTCCTAGGCAAGGCAGCAGCCACAGCTCAGGCACAGCAGAAGCAGAAACTCACAGACTCCTGCTCAACGTTCTTGTCCTTGTCAGATGCCTCTCAATTTAGCAATATGGCATTTTCCAACTTTGGCTGGCAGAACTGGGCAGCAGTCACAAGGATTAAAACCAGCAGGTTTTGGCTTAGATCACTACATGATCGATCAAATCAAGAACCCCCTAATGAAGAAAGATTAAAGCTTTTAAAAAAATAGATCATCACTTGCAATATATGACAAGGTTTCACATAATCAATGTGCACAACAAAGCCCCTATGCAGAGAGTATACTTAAACAGATAAAATTAATTGATTCTTTTTTTCATAGAATGTAACAGGAGTTACAATGCATAATAAATCATAAAACCACATTTTGGTATGTGCTTGCTGACCTTATGTATTTGCAGTATATGTATTACTTGTAGAGAGTGCATTCCTATTCAGACAAGCCTTTAGCATCAGCTAAAAGAAATGTGTGATGTTGTTAAAAAAAAATTGTTGCTTCAGAACATGAAGATGCTGTACATGAAATATGCAATGAAATGCCTCCGTGATACTGAAGGCAGAGTTCTGACTCACATTGCTAATTTTCCTTTCAGACATGCTGAAGATCTGACAGAGGTTGGTATATAGACATATATACAGATGGAAGTGAAACATGGGGATATCTGACCACAGGAAAATCCCAAGCCATATCCCTGCAGCACGAGAACACAAGGAAAGGTGTACAGTAGGTGTACTCCTGCCTAATTACAGGAGAGAGCCAAATGGAATGTTTACTTTTAGGTGTATGATGGATTTGAGTTTCTGTGTGTAGGAAACATAGACGCGTAGGTTACGTTACAGAATGATTAGCAGCAAATCAGAAAAAACTTCACTTTATCATCATTCCATGACTGTCCTGTCCTGAATTCTCACTTGCCCCAGTTCCCATTGGAAAATGAATTTTCATCTTAGACTTGAGAAATTTTATTTTCCAAACATGACAAAGAACAAGTTGCACAACGTAAGAGTCTGTCAGTAACTTAATACGTAGATGCTGAGGTGCTGAGTGTCTGATGAGAGTCATTGTGGGTATTTTTCCTGGAGAATAGCAGACCTTAACTGCCCTCATAGACAGATAGATAGAGAGATATTTATATAATAAATAGACATATACATGCACAGACACACACACATATATATATAATTTTGGGGTTTTTTTACTACATATGGATTAACAAATGCTATTTTTGCTATAGCAGCTTCTGTTTCCTCCCCCAGTGTTTATATAAATCAGAGGAGGAATGAATTTAACATAGTTTTAGATTTATTATTTTAGGTTTCAAGTTTCAAGATTTCCTGTGTCATTAAGCCTGTCCACCATGTTTCAAGCTTTTTCAGCCAAATTTTGCTGGAGCTGCCAAATCTGACACAGCCACGGAGAAAGACAACTACAGAATGTGTCTGTTTGGCATGAGAGCCAGATTATTAACAGGATGTTTTGAGAGACTAAGTGAAAAATTCAGTATCACCTATGCCTTCCATCCCCTCTCTCCCTTCTGATACCTGGAGTCTTTGAACAGATATTTGATTTTTTATGAATGTATAGCAATCAAATAGTGGCAGTAAATTGAGAGACATTGTCTTAACAGTTCACATAGAGGTTCTGCTCCTGTCCATTTCTCCATTTTTTAAAAATATACTTGAATGACAAGCTGCTGATAAAAATAAATGCTTTGTGACAGGGGAAGAAATATGACTTGAGGGTGCCAGTGTTGGAATAAGTATCACATAGGTCCTCCATTAAAATGTCAAATGTGGAATGGCATCTAAAACTGCACAGCTCAACAAATGACCATTATATAGCCCAAATCTGTAATTAGGACACACTGCCTCTGTAGGTGTGTACATGTATGAGGCTGAAATATTCTCAGTATCTGAAATTTACTGAACCTAAGCCTCAGATTCCAGGCAGCGATGGGTTACTTTCCTAAAGGATGTCTTCCTAAATCAATTTTCTCCTTATCTGTGTTGGATTATTTTCACAGTGTGTACCTAATGCTCTGTTATTAAGCCATATCTTTTGATTTTTTGGTTTTGAATTAGTTTAAAGTAGGAAATGAGAGTTTAAAAAGATTTTCATTCTGTAGGAGTATTCTCTACATGGTAAGTGTGTTTGTGACAGTATGAGAGCATGCAAGACACCACAATTCAAAAATAATGCAAGGTGACAGAATCTTCTATTCATGATTTAGCTTTCCTTTCATAAAACAATACCTGATGATGTTACTTCCTTTGTATAAATCACCAGGATTTAGTTTATTTCCATCAGTGGGAAACAATGAATTCCTAGCAACGTGTAACATTTTCTACTCTGCTTTTTCTTCATAATATTTCTTCCCTTTTTTACACCTCCCTGTCCCCAAATCCTGAACTTTCTTCACAGTTTGTGTTTGTTTTGAAAATGCTTCCCCTTTGATCTGATGAAATTGTTTTTATAAAATGCAATAGCTTTTTAGTCCTCAAATCTTTTGCTTTGATTCTATTGTTTTAAATTTTAATGAAGATTTATTAATAGTTTTAGGGGATTTTAGAAATTGCATTTTATCTTTTACAGAATTTGAAGAGACTTTTGTGGGATTTGCATTATTAATGCTGTTATTATCATTGCCATTATTATTAATTGCACCTGTTTACTTTTACTGGTATGCATTTTTTCATTTAAATAATCATCTTATAAAACATTAAAACCACATTACAATGCATGGGTGGCAAGAAAGCCAGTCCAGCTTCACTTATAGCCAGCATATCTTTAGGTGTAATCTTTTTAAAGTTACATTTTGAAAGAAATATCACCAACATTCAGATGATCTTTAAACAAAACCCTAATATTCCAGATGCAGAGCTAAAGCTGAAATTTCAGAGTATCGAGGCTGTAGATTGTGGAAACCAAAGGAAAGCCTGTGGAGTGATAAAAAATGCTTCCAGTGGAAACCCATTAGAAAAGAAAACAGAAATATAAACAGAAATCTTGCTGACCAGTTTTTTTCTTTCCACTTTCTGCCTTCTCTTGAAGTCAGGTATTGCAAAAATATGCCAAGTATATCTTTGTGCTTTATATTTGGTCCCAAAAGCACAGTCCAAGCATCTAGCTCTAAAATTACAGTGATGTTTAGAGTTCAGATTTCCTACTCTCTATTTTACATCCTATGTTTTGTAACAGAGGGCTTGACTGCCCATAAACAATATAGTTTAACTGCAGAAGCTGTACTTATTCATATAAATGCCTAATACTTCCCTCCCATAGCCACTCGTAATTCTCTTAGCTGTGTCAATAGTATCCTGTGGCAGGAAGCTAACAAGTTCATTATACACTATGCTTGATCCTGGCAAACAATAATTAGTTTAAATTTTTAAATTAGGAGGAAAGGGTAGCTAAAAAAACCAAAAAAAACCCTAAAACAAATGCAAACCAACCCCCCATCAATCTAATACTTTGTTTATTTCCTAGTAGCCAGTTTTCCTGGAGTTTCTTTGGTCCATTCCATGGTCATTTCTGACTCCATGCAATAAAAGCTTGTTGATGCTTAAACAGTGTTTTGGTGCTCCCTCAGGAAATTCACTGTGCAAAAGTCAAGTATGACCTAAATATTATTAATAATTTGTTGTGGTGTTGGGCAACATATGTTTGGAAAAGAGCAGGAGCAATAAGCTTTGAAGAGTCTATGTGTTTTGAGAGAGGATTTTTCACAGGTGCGTGGGTCTCAGATGTTCTTAAGGATCTAAGACAACAGAATATCTCTCCAAACCATTAAATGTTGAAAAGCAAGTGAACAGATGTTCAGTCTTTTAATTTAATATTTCAGGCAGCTGTGTAAGTTTACCCTGTTGGGGCTTTTTAAAATTTTTTTTCCACCTTTTTTCCCTTCTAACATTTAAAAACTAAGCTGGGTTTAAGGTCAGGCCTGATGACAGGTTTAGAAGGTTCTGGCAGCTGTTTAAATGTTTGTGACACGTGGCTGAGAAGCCAGGACTCACGTTTGCTGGAGCTGCTGCAGCACAATGTCCCTGTCATTTCCCCAGGCAACTTCCCCTGGTGAACAAATGAAGGTACAGGTAAAATTTTCTGGGGTTTTTTTGTTTGGTTGGTTTGGTTTTGGTTTGGGTTTTTTTTTTGGTTGGTTTATTGGTTGGTTGGCTGGTTTGGATTTTTTGGGTTGGTTGGTTGGTTGGTTGTTTTAGTTTGCTTTATTTGTTTTGTTTTGTCTTGTTTTGTTTTTTGTCATGTCTTAACTGCTTCTTAAATGTCACAATACCACCAAAGTGATGAGAAGAACCATTAAACAAGATTGGGGAGTAAACTAATTGCAAAATCCTGTGGGGACAGGTGGAGGCACAACAATCTAAAGAAGTTTCTGGGGCTCACATAGTGCCTTTGACTGAGACAGTAACATCTGTTCCTTTTGCTTCTTCGTGCTGAAGACTTATTACCAACACAGAATTCTAGACAGAACTAGGAAGAATTTAATTTTTTTTAAAAAAGACCCTCCATAGAACAAATATAGTTTATAAGAAAAGCAGAGACTTTTTACCAGGGTCTTCAGTGCTAGGTCAAGGGGCAACAGTCTTCAACTGAAAGAGAGTGGGTTTAGATTGGACATAAAGAAAAAATGAGAGAGGTGAAACAATTAAACCGATTTCCCAGAGAAGTTGTGGTTGTCCTGTCATGGGGACTGTTCATGATCAAGCTGGGTGGGGAATGGAAAGGAACCTGGAATGGGCGAGACTATAAAGTTTCAACAATTTAAACCATCTTAGAAACTGAGAAGAAAAGCAAAAGCCTTTGAAGGTATCCCTTACAAAATATGAGACATATTTTGTATTTTTTAAGAGACTTTTCACTGCACTGGTAACAAGATGTGGCAAATTTTGCATAGGAGTCTGTCACAATATACAGATACTTTCTTTTTTCAAAAAGCCTTCAAGAAAACTACCTCTCAAATATCATCTCTGAGAAAACTAGCACAGAAATTCTGATTTCTGGCTGATAAATCCTTAATGCTCACTTGTTTCTGTGTTAAACACCTAAATAACTCTCAGTAAGGCATGTTTCTATGTAAAAATCTCATGGAGGAGTTGTAAGAGGAAGATCTGGAGACACCTGGCCCTTCTTTATAACTCTGTGGCTAAATGCAAACCACACAGTGCAGAGGAAAGATTGAAATCATCACATACACAATTTGCTTAAATTGTCATCTTTCGGTGTGAATTTCCTTTCTTTTCCTCAGCACTGATAAGTGTCACACAGGAATTGATGCAGTTATTACTATGTCATCAGTTATTTCTGGATGGCTGTCAGGTTTCCAAGTAGTCTTTGTTCTTTTTGTTGTAACACTTTGCTAGATGACCTTATTCCAAAGGGTAGGCCGTGAAACTTGTTCCTGCCCCAGGGTGAGCAAAAAGTTCAAAGTTAATATCATTCTTCATCTAATCTGACGTGTCAGTAACCATCCTTCCCACTGGTGTTACTTTCAGCAGACTGGTTGGTTTTGACCATTTGCTCTCACAGCTTAGTCTTTCTACAGTTACTGCAATTTGGGTACATCTAAATTCCACCATTTCTCTTTCTGGCTGTTGTCATGCTGTTAGCCCACAGAGTTACTACATTTGTTTTGCTTACATTCCCTTGTTTCCTTAGCTGCTGCTTGTTTCCTTTGCTGCTTTCTGTCACCACAACTGTAAATTTCACAGCTGTGCATGACAGGGATGAACAATGAATGCAGATAATATATGTGTACTTCTTAAGGGATTCTGCTAACTCCTTGAAGACTTCAGGGTGTTTGTGATCAGTATTCAGCAATGTTTCATACATTGTGATATCTGCTTTGCATTAAATCTTTGACTGTGTTTGAGTTACACTGGCCATGGGACTGCCATGGCAAATAGTCAAAGACCAGCCTTTCTGCAGCTGTTGCCATCTTAAGGTGATTTCTCAGTGTTTCCCATAACAGCATCACAGCACATGTAGCTCATTCCATTTGTTTATCTGGACTGGGATATTGTGTCTGTTTTGAAAGATGAACCTCAGCTTCTGTGCTTAGCTCAAACCCTCCAAGAAGATTCTCCATGTGCTGTAGACGTTGTCCTAATTTCCTATATTACACCCACAAGCCGTTTGGTTTGGCTTTTTGTTTTCTTGGGCTAAGTTTGTTGTTTGAAAAGCAAGAATAACACATTTGCTGTACACGTGACAGAAAATTTGCACAGGCTGGTCGAAGCATCACTACCCCAGTGTGAGATTGTGGATGTGTTTCTGCTCTGGCTCAAATCCTCCTGCATGTTTTTTTGGGATTGTTGGTGTGGGGGCTGTGGCTGATTTCACAATGCAAGGCTGCACCAAACCCTGCTTGTGGGACACTGCAGCTCTGCAGATTATCTCCTTCTGTACTCCTAAATCGGCCTCCCTCAGACACTTTTACCTACATGATTTATCAGTGACACTGAGTTTTATCTCTAAGCATGTCACTCTCAGTATTTCCTGACTAAATTTTATGCCTTTTGCCTCAATTTTGTTGCATGTTTTTTTCATCGGCTGTTCTTCTTGGTAGTGGTGAGACCAGAACTGATATCATTCATTATTTTGGGCTTGTCTCTTTGTGTTTTTATTTTTTCATGGATGACCATATTTCTAAAGCATTCCTAAAGCCACCTCTGGACTGGGAGTCTTATCAGTTTGTTTCATTGATAATGTGATCTAAATCCCAGAATGTCCTGACCTAGTGAGTTCAGCAGAAATGTCTATTTTCAAGGTCTATCCTGTTTATACACTCACAGGGATTTTGTGCTTCTCCTTTCAGTTCTTCTCCTGTTCAATGAGGGTGTGTGGAAGGGGAGGCAACTCATTGCTCCTGTCACTCTGTACTTTTTCCCTGCCCTGCTTTCTACATTAATTTAAAGTCTAAACTCAAGCTCCATTTTAGTCTAGTAAGAAAGGCCCCTAGGCCAACTAGGCAGCCCTTGAGCTGCTATCAGACAGGAGGCACATAGCATGCTTGCTGGGGATTATACCTAAGTACATCTTGAGAGACCGTATCAGTGTAAAAAGCTAATCCTCCTTGCCTACAGGCCACACCTGAAAGGATAACCCTGTCTAATGCTTAAAGCACACATGAGCACCTCCTGGAAATTAACCTGCTTTAGGTTAGGGATGATCTGGTAGAGCAAATCTACATCAACTGATGTTACATGGCGCTGAAGTTTCCTTGGTCTGTAATTAACAGGATTGTCATAAGCAGGAAAAATCCATAAATAAATGTAAGAACGTGTCTGTAAAATAAACCTGTACAGTTGTGTTGGATTTCTTGCTGTTGTTTTTCTCCCAATATTCCAGCACTGCAGCACATCATGTAAGGAAAAATTGATACTGAGCAGGAAACCACACAGGTGGGTATGCACAAATACACATCTGCCTTCTCTGATAGTATCCCTTCCAAGGCACAAACCAAATAAAGTAAAGAAAAACACTGAGTAAATCATAAGGGGAGGGAAAAAAATCCCTTGAAACAACAGGATTATTATCATAGTCACCAACTTGTTATCAATTCACAAGATAAATCAATATATTTGTAACAGTGCCACCTGGTGATACCTACTGTAATATTACATTTTGGTATCATTCTAAAATCAATGTATTAATTTTTCTGGTTCTTGCTTGTCAGTTTGTGTTCAGAGAGCCCTTTAAAATATTCAGTTAGATTTAGGTGACATTTCTCAGCTTTCACAAATAAATTTTGACCTAAGGCTAATAATTTTACTGTATTTCATAAGAAAAATTATTTGAAGAGATTCTAGCAATTCTTTTCTAGGAGTGTCAGGGTTTTATAATCACTCATTAGGGACTGTATGCACATTAAATAATATACAGAGTTTTTTCTATCTTGTGTAGCCCTAAATAAACACAGCTGAAGACTCTGAATTTATCCCGAAGGCACGTGTCCCAACTGTGCCCCTCTAGTTTCCTCAATTCATCAATGCAGGGCTAAGTTCCACAGTTAAGAGGCGCATCCAAGCCAGTAACGTTTTTCCAAGAAAATAGTGCAATTTTCCACAGTCATAATAATAGCTTGAAACACGATGTGGAACTGTATGGTTCTGAAAGCCATGAATGTAATCTCAGGACAAATTAAGGGATAAGATTTCCATGAGTAATTCAGTAATTCAGTGAGGTATTTGACCTTTTATTCAAAATAAATATATAAAAAGAGCGCACTAAAATCGCTTTGTTTCCTCTCGCTCCCTCTTTTTTAAAAAAAGAAAAGAGTTGGGATTTATTTTTTCTCATTTTTTTCAATGTTATGTGGCAATCTGGAAGAAGATTTCTCCCCAGCTATATTGCAAGGCAGGTATACTTAGAAAAGATTTATGTGACTCTTGGTTACTACTGGGCAGTAAGTAGAATGATGTATTCACAAACATAATCGCTAAATCCAGCAGAGTGATCCATCCATCCATGTCTGCAGCAGAGCCCCTTTGCTTTTCCATGAACTTTGAAGATGCTTTTTTTACAATAAATGTTCACGTAAGAACTGTTCCTGTGTGAATGTTTTAGCACTCCAACAGAAGTGTTTGTATGCCAGCACTCACAGACAAACACTTATTTATACAAGAAGCTCTTTCCTTCTCTTTTTTACCCCTTTTCTACTCTTTTCTCATTTAGAACAGTGAAACAAAAGTAAAGTCTTCAAGGCAGCAATAAAGCTGATTGTTTTTTTCATATTTCCTAATCTGAAATCTAGAGCTAGTATACATGTTTAATATGATCCAGAGCCCAGGATTTAAAAGACTCATTATGTTCCATGGGATTTGAATGATTTACTGGCTGAAATATGTTTTTTGTCTGAATGTGACAGAAAATACAGGCTGCAGTATAGTTGTCAAATAATAGAAGGGCACTGCTGAATGGTAGAATCATGAGCCCAGTCCTGACTTCAATAACTAGGAAAATAGACACTCGAATAATTAGGAAAATTAAAACATTTATAAAAAGCAGCCTGCTACCTACAAGCAGACAGATAAGTGTAACAAAAATTAATAAAGTCACCATGTTGAATGATGATGCCCAGTAGCAATATATTAAGAATTTTTATGTAACATTAGGACAGAGAGCTGTCGCAGTTCTATTCTTGATGTTCTTATTTACCAATTAGAAAATAAACCCAAATAAAAAGCCAAAAAAACTACCAGTAAATAGAAGCTAATTTTTGTAGTGCTGGAACACGAAAAAAGCCAACAATAGCACTGGTTTACTGCAAATAGATATCCAGAAATGTCAATTGGTGGTAACAGGGTCCCATGGTGATTATCAGAACAGACTTTCAGCTGCCCTTTTGGACAGAATTTTTCTGTGTGGATATATTAGCTTGCACTAGGGTTTGGCAAGCTGGAAAATCCATGGCCTCCACCTAATTTATGCACAAAGCTATTTACACAAAGAACAATTTGACAACTTTTGAGTACTTTATATTAAAGGTAGGGTAGTGCAACTCATAGTCAGGTATGTGAGCCAACTTCTGCAGGAGTTCGTTAAACTAACCAACAGTTTTTGGACCAGAAAAAAAAAGCATTTGTCCAGCATCATGAAATATTGGAGCAAAACCTTTTTCACAGGGGCCTTTTTGAATCCTGGCGCTGAACTGAGCCATCATGTCAGTAGGAATTGCACCTTCATATTTCAAAAACAAAGTGTTTGTCATTAAATCTTTGTAGAAGTAGACACTGTACTGAAATCATTACTGAGAAACCCGGTGTTGTAATGGAAGTATTGATGCCCATTTTAACATGGGATGTTTTCCACTAGCGTGCCATCTAATTAAGTTCACATATGAGAAATGCCTTCTAAATTAGACAATTCCCCACCCACAGAATTAACATAATTTTTTACCTCGGAGGTGAACTGAAATGAGAATAAACATTGATGCTGCTCATGTCCTCAGCTATTTCCTTGCTGAACACTATCAGGAACCCAATAATATTAAAATAAATCTGAAAAAAATTCACGCATGCAGAAGTTCCTCATTTATTTGATTCCAGAAAATGCAAAGGCTACTGTGCAGTGCTTCCCATCCTATTTTATATCTGTTGTGACTAGGTAAGGCTGTGGCTTTTTTTTCACTTCAACAGTTACAGTTACTATTAGATATTTCACTCTGGTGACTTGAATTACATTTAGAAAAACTATTTTCTGCAGGTATGTATGTGTATGCTTGCACAGGGAGAAATACATTTAAATGAGGAAGTATTTGCACTGATTATAGCAATTAAAATACAGAGAAGAAAGATTAAACTGCATGTGACATTGCTATGGAAGGATTATGGTGTCAAAAGGGAAGGACATAAACCACAATAAGAAAGAAAAAAGCAAGCAAATTATTATTGACAGTCTCTGTTTCATACGAAGATTCACAGACACATGCGCACACATATTGTAAGTTATTTTATATCTTGTAACCAGCAAATAAAATACAAAAATACCTTTGACTGCAAAGAGAAGTCCAGAAAGGAAATGGGCTACTTGTGAGATTGTACTTTTGGCACTTTGTACATGATTTCCACCTCCATCCTCCATAAAAAACCCAAACAATTTTTTGTTTTTACTTTAAGGACCTCTTAATTGTGTCAAAGCTGTTGGCAGGAAGGAGGGAGGGAGGGAGGGAGGAAGGAAGGAAAGAAGGAAGGAAGGAAGGAAGGAGGGAAGGAAGGAGGGAAGGAAGGAGGGAAGGAAGGAAGGAGGGAATTCGGAAGGAAGGAAGGAAGGAAGGAATTCAGAAGGAAGGAAGGAAGGAAGGAAGGAAGGAAGGAAGGAAGGAAGGAAGGAAGGAAGGATTTCTCTCCCAAATACCTAAAGTACACACCCCGAAAAATTCACACTGAGTAAGGATATACATTTGCAAAAGAAATACTTGATAAAAGAGTATTTCTCCACTTGTAGCAAGGGATAGTAAAATTTTAAAAACCTATAGCTCTGCATTTTCACCAGTTACTATGGTAGGGAAGATACTATGTTGCTAGCTGTTTTTTCTTCTTGAGCACCAGTGTTCTTTAACACTAGAAGCATAACCATCTGTAAGTTTTAGAGGAGGAGGAATACAGGGCACAGTCACAGGGGAAACTTATCTACCATGTCAAGCAGGTCTTTACGTCAGTTCAGGGATCAGGGACACAAACTGGAGATTACTTATAGCAAAAAATGACATCTCCAGAGGAACCCCTCCTTGCTTCAGAAGACTTAATTTCAATCTACAGCCAGAGCCCGTCTAGGTGATTAAGATAAATGATGCACCAATCTTCAAATATTTTGTGAAAAGTTAGCTTTCATATTAAGGCTTACATCATGGTTAAACATAGAGATTTTATTGAACCAAGAATTCCAATAACACAAGTATAATATTGAAGCTGACATATACATTAGGTTTGTGTTATTGATGCTGTGGCTCCTATTTCTTTGCACCTTGAATGTAATGTGAATATCAAATATAAATTCAGCTGGCATCAAGTTTTTCAAATTGAGCACAAGTTAAAAATCTAAATCTTAATTTATTTTTCTAGGTTTTCTATCTTTGTGAATAAGGCAGGCTGCTCTTCAGAAATACAGGAAGGTGGCTGTACTAACAATCTTTTTAGAGGCAAGAAAATAAACCTCATTTTGCTCATGTTTCCCCAAACATGGATGGAAGCTCCTGTAATTCATAATAATCAAAATGTGATTAAAATACATCATGTTCCCTTTAAATTCTATTTCTGCTTCAAAGAGAGGCAGTAATACAGTTAAAACCAATTTTTTTCAAAGTTGTGTGAACTTGGAAGAGATGGAGAAATTCAGCGTATGGTGCCTATGGATGGAAACAGAACTCCTACCACAGCCTAATAAACAGAAATGCAGGATATCAATTGTATCCTGTAATTGCTAACTGCTAAAATAATTTATCATAGAGAAATTTTTCACATGGATGTGTATATATACATATATATATATGTAGGTAGATAGGTAGGCATGCATAACTTCAGACATATAACTATATGAACTCCTGTACGAATTTTCCCTTTTCAGATCTGCTACCTGTAGTGGCTAACAATAAAACAAATCAAATCAAAACAAAACAAAACAATAAAATAAACCAAAATAATGAAATGAAATGAAATGAAATGAAATGAAATAAAATAAATGCATAAATTAAAGTAAAACTGTCCTTGTGTATGCCTGAAATTGTAAGACCCTAAATTTGCTAGGTATATTATTGATACTGAAGAAATTTGATTTCCTGGTGTCCTTGGTAATAAAGTAATAATAGTAACCTTATGAGGTTTCACATAATACTTCTTCTGGTCCTAAGTCTGTATGGTCTCACCTATGGGTTATTAGAAAAAGCTGTTTATCTGCTGTGAGATAAGAATTAGGAGAAATGCAAAACAGGCACCAAACTTGAAAGAATATAAAGAAGTTTATTAACAGACCTAAAAGAAGAAAAAAAATTATACCACCTTCAGAACTCTCCTCCTCCCCCCACCTTCCTCCCTTCTCCCACTGACAATGTGAAAAGACAACCCTTAAGATGTTCAGTCTGTTTACCACTTCCATAATAACCTTGTTCAGTCCGTTTAGAAAGAGAAGTCTCTTCTTGCTCGCGCTCTGAAAACATTATCACAACGAGACAGCCGCCCACTTCCAAATATTGTTCAGTCCATTTAGGAAGAGGAGTCTCTCTGCCTGCGTGTGAGTCCTTTCCCCCGACTTGCAGCTTTTCCTGCAACTGCTTTCGAGGGTCCACTCTTGAAGATTTTTGGGGTACAATTTTAAGGTTGAGCTGTTCAGAAACAAAAACAGAGGCCCTTCTCCTTCCCTGGGAGCAAAGGGTCTTCCTCATCTTCATCGTTAGGACTATCTCTGGGAGCATCTCTAGGGACTGAGGTTTTCCCCTTTCCCGTTCAGAGCAAAAGTCCTCATCTGGTTCATCTCTCCCTGTCCAAACTTCTCATGAAATTACAGCTGTGTCAGCATCTGCCTATCTCAGCGCAGGTGCTTTTGCTTACGAGTTGAACACTCCACCCCCCATATCTTCATGAAATTACAACAGGATACTCTGATATATCATAGCTTCACAACAGAATTTCAGCTTTAAGCATCTCCTCTCTCTCTTCCCTCAGGTTTTCAGCTCTTCACAGCAGTAAAAGGGTTAATCTCACCTCGGCCTTGCAGCTTTTGCAGCTGGAATGTTGAATTTTTCTTATTGCAGGGGAGAGGGGGGAGAGCCAAGCCGCTCCGGCTGCCCACGGCAAGGCAGTGGGGGGGTTCCACGGCTGGAACAGGTCCATCGGCTCCAGGATGGCCGTGGCCCGGCCCGGCCTGGCCCAAGCAGGGCCTGGCCGGGCCCGCTGGCCCCCACATGGGGCCCCGCAGCCACCTGTCCCAGCGCCGGAAACGAGAGAGAGCTTGGAGGGGGAGTTTGCCTATTCTTAAATGTGGATCACAGAGGTGGTCACAACTTTAAGTGGCTTAAAGAATTGTCCATATTCAAACTGGCCAGCTGATAGGTTCTATCAGTTCCCAGAGGAAACTGTAAGCACCCCTTAGCAAGGACGTCCTTTCCGGGACTATGCTTGCTAACCTATGACAAAGCCCAGAAGCAAAAACCAACCTATTTGTTTAACCTCCAAGCAACTCCATTTTTATGAATAAGAGTGCAGGTGTAATATCAGAAGCATCTTCACAAACACTGAGGACATGTTTGTTTAAAAATAATCTTCTCCCCTTAAAAGCCTAAAGGCCACAGCTGTGTTTGATACCTATCTACCTAAAACATCAAGCTGTGCACATTGCATACAAGTGAGAAACCCCTTAGTTCTCTATGGCAAGCAAGCTTCACAATTTCAGAGTTCTTTGTCAAAGGCCACTCCATACACTACCAGGTTAATAAGGAATAGAGTCCAAGGGTCCTGGACACCTAGAATGGCTCATTCTATCCAGATAAAATAAAGATTCATTAAAATTACACTGAGTATTGGAAATTGATATTAAACTCTTCAACAGAGCAAAAATCTGTCTGCAATTACACTTTTCCTAAGATGCTTGTTTCCCCTTCTGTTTTAATTGTTGTTAAAAAACCAACAATTTAAAAAAAAATTTAAAAAAACCCAACAAGTTTAATATTTTATCAATGTAATTTACTTGTTACTTTGTAGGTTAGATTGTCCACAGGCAATGACTGTTCACATTCAGTTAGGTTTTACAAAAATCTACCTAACATTCACATGTCATGTTTGAAACAAGCACAAGTTTCAAGCTCATACCTACAAATATCTTCATTTTTCCTACATGGTTCACCCTTGAGATAAGGGTCTCATTCATAAAGTGGAGTTTTCTATTCTGAAGAAGTGGAATCTGTTTGATTTTTGTACTACAAAAATTAAAATTCCTTTCTCATTGCAATCTGTAATCTGACATGTTTACAAATACTCTGTCACACTCTTCCGGGCACATTCCTGGTCTTCTGTTGATCATCATATTTACTTCCATTTACACAGCTTCACTCATGCCCATTCATGCTGATTCAGGCTTTGTGTGTGGCTGATCACACTGAATGAAAGCCATTCATTGCCTCTTAGACTTTTTTATTCATAACCATTGGTGTGTCTTTATTCATATTCTCTGCTTCACACATCCATTATGAATTACCTCAAGGTATTTCCATCCTTAACAATATCAGACCTGATTTAGGAAAAAAAAGAATCCGTGAAACTAATATCTTTAAGAAAAAAGTCTACTTTCTGGATTTTCTTCTTTCTTGAGAAGAAAAACTGAATGTTTTAGCGAACTGAGAAAGTTGTGGAAAAATACAGTGGGATGTTTGTTACGCTGCTCACCAAGGGCTCTTGTAACAAATAGTTCACCCTCTGAGTACATATTGAACGAGCTGGTCCACTCACAGCATGCTGCATTACTGAGCATGGGTAAGAATGGTGTAGACTGACACCCAGACCTGTAATCGAGGTTATTCACTGTCATCTGAACTATCCAGCCTCTGGATAGAAACAGTGACACTTGTGGGGTTCCTGTGGCATTCAGAGAAATGTTTCTGAAGTGATACATGAAGAGGGCAAGCTCACAATGTAGTCTTAAGGCAGCGCTATTCTTATCGTTCATCTGTTATGTCGGAGATCAGAGATACTAAAAGTTAAATCAGCCATCTCTAAATGAGGCTTATGGATATCCAACATGAGGACCTCTCTCTATCCTTGGATCTGTGAATTTGAATTATGTCCAAACCATTGTAACTTCCTTAATTTGAATCCTAAGCTCAACCAATTCAGCAATGTGTGAATGTCTATCACCTATAGATGCTGTTAATAAACTAGACTTAGATCCACTCACTCTTTCATCATTCAGTAATACAGGCTTTAAAGGGCAACATGAACCCTTCTTCTGTTTGCCTATCAAAGACCTATTAGTACAGATCTTAGTGTACAACACCCTGAACTGAAAATTGCAACACCTGTACTTTATAATTTAGATGTGGAAAGACATTGCTGTCCCTTTTTCCATTCCATTATCCTGATGGGTCATGATAATCCAGCTGCTGCAGAGTAACTGATGCAGCACTCCCAGAGTTTGGGTCCCAGGTGAAGAAACTGGTGTTTTACTATATCCAAGAACATCCATGACTCAGTATTCCTGCTGAAATTATAGACAGTGCATGCATACAAATACACCAGTCCCCTTACTCCTTCCCACCGAATGCAAGGGTTATTTGTGAACATGTGGGACTTCTGGTAAATCTTTAGACAGCTTTATTCCAATATAACTTGCTCTAGAATTTAGCATGAATTGGATTTTCTATTGAGATAGGTATTTTTCAGCTCTCAGCTGACAGAAAGGGGATGAGGGCGTTGAGTTTTGTGTCATAAAAAATGAATGCAATGGTGTAGATGACCTGGTTCATAGAATGTTCTGTATTCTTTTAGTGTGCTCAACATCATGGTTTTCTAGCAAATATTCGTTAAGATTTATTAGCATATCCTCATCTCAACTCCTCTGAAGTAAGAAACTTTGATACCTACGTCACACAAGTTCCTCTAAATATTTTTCAAACCTCATAGTTGCAGTTTCTCTTAACCCCAAAACACTCTTTCTCTCTCCTGCTCCATGTTCCAGTCTTCTTTGATGCCTTTTTGTTCTACCTTCCACCTTTATTTTGTCTGCAGTTTATCTATTACTCCTCTCTTGTTAAACTGATAGTTGGGAATACACTATGCTATTGAAAAGGAATAAATCTATAAATATTAATTTAATTTCTTCATTTATCAGATTTTAAATACTGTATCAGTATTGTTTAAACTCTATTTATTTATATATTGATTACACATTTCACCATCAGGTAATCCACTGTGAACATTTTAGCAAAAAATATTTGAGTGCTGAAGGTTTTGTTTCATTAACATTCAACACATTAATTCACAGAATATCTCACTATGGAATCCAAATGGTGTTCCTACTTATAAATAGGTACAAACAGGCTGCAATTAATAGACAGATATAAATATACACATATGTATTTATGACATTAACAAAATAATTAATATATGTTATACATATATATATATACATGAAAAATCTTTTTTTACCTTTATTTATATTCAATATATTTGTAAGATAGTTTTACATATGGTATATGACTACTATACAGCTATAAATTCATTGCATAAATAAATTCTATGTATATACAAATGCATATTATGTATGCCATATACACCCCTTATGTATGTAGCTACATATGTATATAGATACACAAAATGTATCTACCTGCATGCATTCATGCATTCTAAAATGAGCATCACTCTTCTATCATTGCTAGTTAGGATTTATAGTGATAATGTTGACAGACCCTTAACAAATAAAACATGACAAGCATTGAAGTTTTGGGCAATTATACTACACCTCAGGTGGTGTTAGCTGGCACTAAGCCAGTGACTATAATCACACAAGAACTCAAATAATTTTCCTGTGATGTTTTATTTTGGAGTGCCTTGTTGCTCTTTTGAAATGCTGCATGATACATGAAGATAAGAAAGAGAAATAGTTCTTTCCAAAATTACTGGGGGTATGGTCATGGAAATGACATTAATGTCAAAGAGCCCAAAAGGCTCAAATGTCTTCTGAACTGCAAGTTTTTTAATTACCTACAGCAGTATTAATACATGTCACTGTAATTTATACATTTTTCACTGTGAACTCTGCAACAGAATAGATTGCCTTAAAAATAAATGATCTTTGTTTCTTTACAGGCCAAAGTAAATTCAGACAAGATTTGGAAGAGCTCTTTTATCAGATCAAAACATCTGTGAAGTTAGCAGCAATTAGGCACAATTTCTATAAATGTCCCTGTCATTCCTGTTTACAGATGACTGATCACTGCACTTTCTCAGGTAAACAGCTGTATTCTAAAATCCTGCTGTAATCATGTGTATAAAACACACTGATGAAACTGTGGATTAGGACTAGGCCAAGAAAGGTATCAACCAAAATAATTAGTAAGTTGCTTATTAATTAATTAATACCTAATGAATTCCTTATAGTTGTTTCCTTTAAAGCCAATTAAATGCTTGAACAGACTTACTGTTTTTAATAAACTAGTAACAATTATTCATTTATAGCATAGGCATTTTTTAATAATTACCAACCAGCTGTTCTTATCACTATTTTTTTTATTTAACCTTTCAACAATAATTCTGTATTTAAAATGCATTTTGAAAACTTGTTTGTATTGATGTGTGTTGCTTATTTTGAACAATTTTATTCACTGTTAGTGATTTGTCAACACACATGGAATTCAATTTTAGCTGCTGGTAATAACTTAGGTCAGACTTGAAATTCTATTGTCCTGCAATGTAATTATTTTGTTATCTGTAAAATACTAACATTTGGTTAAATATAGGACACAAACCTCAATGTCCTTGTTTCTGAGGGGACAGCAACTGCGCTTACCCACCTTTTCCAAGCCATTTGATGTGTATGAAAGAATACTAATCTGATCCACTTACACTTCCAAATGCAAAATTAATGATAAAATGAAAACAATGAGACTTAATTAATTTCTACTTCTTTGGATCATTTAATTAGTATGGTAATCAGAAAAAAATCAATATAGATTCATATAGTAGATAATAAATTTATTTGTCTTAGAACTAACATTTTTAAAAGTTAATGTAAGAAAGAAATGTGCAAAGTATGAAAATGCATACAAAATAATGAAAATGCATACAAAATAATGGCATGTATTAGGGCAGATACATGACCATAACATCAAGTACTAGAGAATGAACATTTACTCTTTCCAAAATAAAACATCCTAGCTTTGCTAGAACTAAAAATTAATGTGTAAGATGGCCTAGTTTCTGTTCTTCCTGAAGGTAAAAGAGGATACTCTCAAATTAATAAATAGGAGTAAAACAGGTCAGCTCAGTTTCCTGTCTTATTAAAATCAAATGACTTTGGATAATGTGCTTTCCTCCTTGCTAGACGATCAGTGCTGTGTGGTCTGTGATCTGTCCTCTGCAAGCAGGATCACTAACAGGAACTCATCAGGCCATGGCCAATCTGTTTGCAGTGAGGTTCAGGGCTGGGAACTAACCTGAGCTGACACAGGAACAGCTGCGGGTCCCAACAAGGGGATGGCATGCACAGACCGTCTCCAGCACGGACAAAAACACAGGCTTTGTGTATTTCTAGTCAGATGGCATATTATTCCTCTTGTACACACATGCAGGATAACAAATAGCAGCACACACTTGCTGACATACAGGATAGAGGGATGACTGGCAGAAGTTAGAGTTAAATAATTATTCAAGTTATCATTATTTTGCTTCATTTTCCCTGGCTGAACTATGTGATGCAAAAAACCTAACTGAGTTAATGCACTGTCTCCAGGATTTTTTGGATACTGCAGATGCCAGTTTGTCCTTCGTTATACAACTGAGGATTTCAAGGATGTGTCTTATGTTACAGGAACCATCCTTGTGAGGCTTTCAAATCTAACATTCCTAAAAAATACTGAATTTTTTATACAAGTTAGTAAATCTGTGGTTGAAGGAGATATGCTGTTTAGTTTAATTGTCAGGTTTTAAATACATGTTGAGTACAACAGAAACAGAATGGCCATGGCCTGAAAAAGAGTTCATTTACAAACTGAGTTATTCCCTCATATGTCTTTCCTTCCAGTTTTTCAAGTTAAACTCTCATTTTCTTCCAACAATATTCTTGTCCTCTAACTATAAATTACTGTAGCTCTAAAAATTATGTATATAACCTGAACTGGGACATTGTAATGTCAGTGAAAATATCTAGGAACCTTCAGAAGAAAATTTGTCCCATCCAGCTTTACAAAGGTTATCTTTAAGTGATACTTACCGCTTCTGGGCTTGATCACTCTCAATTTTCTTTATCATGTATTCAAATTAGACCAGCGTAGACAAATGACTCAGAGAACAATATCTAACTTTCAGATGTTTGACATCAGATGAACCACTTCTCACTTGGTCCTTTTTCGTTTGCAAAAGAAGGACTGGTCTTTTGGCAAGACCAGTTCAAGCAACGAGTGTGCATGGAACTCTTGGGCTCACTGGTCTTTCTGGAGGGTTGCCTCCTCCACCTCAGAGACATGACACCTGACTGGAGAGGGTTCCCTGGGTGTCAATGGAAATAACGTCTTTATTAGGAAGCTTTGGTTGTGCTGGACTAATGACAAAAGGAATCAAAAGAAGCAAGTGTCCTGTTTTTCATTTCTTCTCTCCTTTGAAGAGGACAAGAGGGCAGAGAGGTTATGAAGGGCAGAGGGGTTATGAAGGGCAAACTTCTGCATCTCTCTGATCGTCCCAGAGCACACAAATAGAGGTTTTCTCAATCCATGTGGAACAACTCAAAGAAAGGAGGGTAGAAAGGACAATTTTTCCTTTTCTTGTAGTGTTTTAAAACTGACTGCAAAAATAGGTCTTTGTTTGGAATATATTGTCACTAAATAACAAATGAATAATATCTATTCAGGCAGCTTTCAATCAAATCTATATGGTATCATAGGTGCTAATTGTACATATTGAAATAAAATATTGATGGAGCAAAATAATTAATATTTTTCATGTAATTTGTGTATGTTTTTCACGTATTTTTTCCCAATATCAATCTACAGTGTGTGTCTGACATTTCAGGAAAAGTGGGAGCATTTAAAGCAGGTATTTGTACTGTTGCATGTTTTGTAACAATTCTTCCCATTACTTCTTTTTGGTATTTCATGGGAAATTGGTGCAAATCTGTTAGAAGACACACTGTATACCGCAGTGAGTAGAGGTCTAACAAATCCTATTCTCAGTTAACTACTTTGGGGAAGCCTTACTTTAAAAGTTAATCAATGGGCAATGAAAACAGCAATGAGCAGTAGGCTGACTACAATAGGACCTCCAAGCTTTTTCCACGCTTTTGCTAATCAAAAGGAGTCAATTATTTTTCAAGTTGTGCAAAATGTCTAATAGGCTGCTGGAAAGTTGTGGAGACTGAGAGAAGTGTAAAATTAATCAAAATCCTGCTTTAAAAAATGGACAAAGAATATTATTTTTTCCTCAGTGATGAAGCTCAAAAGCATCTCTATTTTTTAGAGCTGGGAGTTAGGGAAAATATCCTTGCAGTTATTACATACAGAAACACTCAAAATCGTTCTTTTCTTGGCCTCTGTAGCCCATTGACTAAACTGGAATGGAAAAGTATTTTGTTGTGTCCCCTCCAGTGTTTCATCTCCTGATTGTCCAGGCTGAAGACCCATCCAGACAGGCTCAGGCATCACAGTTCCTTCCGGACCAGGCAACAAAGAGCAGGTTTAAACACAAATCTTGTCTCAGGTTGGAGTTAAGATACAGCGCTCTTGGAGCTGTAAGCTGAGGAGAGCATTTTGATCCTCCAATTTAGAGTCTAATCTCCACAGTCACTCAGGGGCAGTTCAGAAACATGGGAATGCCAAAAATCATCAGTGTTTCTTGCCTGGTGTCAATCCAAATTATAGGCTGGCATTTCAGGAGCTCAGTGGAGACTACACATGGTTTTGTCTGGGTTTCTCACACACATGCAGGCACACAAAATGTAAGAAGAATAAAGAAGGCACTCATTTATTATGTGATCTTCCCTAGCATTTTTATTGGCAAAATAAATCGCAAAACATAGAACAATGCCATCTTCTCTTAAAAATGTGGTTTGATATCCAACACTTCAGCTTTAATCAACAGGAGGGTTGTGTATGTCTTCTGAGCAATAGCAGGAAGAAAAAAAGGTGCAATTTAATGAAATAATTAGCAAACTTCAATTTGTGTAAGAACAGAAGACTTTTTTTCTTCCAAACTACTTGCCTTTTGCTAAAACTACCTGACTCTTTTATCATTTTAAATATCAAAGATTTTTTCCCCTTCATTAAAAATTATCTTCTCCCATGAAAGGATGTCCATAATGATCACATCACAATTCATCATCATAAGAAACAACAGCTGGAAAGCACAGTTGTGCAGTAAAAAGAAAACTGGGTTTAAGACCTCTTGACCATTTAATATCTTTGTTATTTTCTCTAGCATATGTTTAACTTGAACGTTTTATGCTTTACATGGGAGATTTTATAGCAGAGAATTTCTGCAAAGCTCTGCAGAGTACTAAGATGAAATGTGTTTCATATAAGAATGTTGAATATAAGACACAGTGAAAAATAAATCACTCTCTCCTTTACTTTATCTTTTCTTCTGCATCTACCCTATTCAATTTAGGTTTTTTTTTCTCTTCTGTATCAGTTTTGTTTCTTTCAGCAGCAGTGTAAATCTGTATGAAGTTGGGTATTCTCACTTTTGTCAAAAAGAGCATGATGTAAGCTGCAAGTTTTGCTTCTTGCTTACACCACAAGAGCCAAGTGCCCTCTTAATTTGCATTGTGCTTTTAGCATGGCTTTGATTTGTCGCCTGTCCTCCTTCAGTGCAGTAAGTTTTTTGGCTAATATTTCTTTGGGGCTATTTCAAACTTTTACCGAATGGATTATTACAAAGCAATGATGTGTTCAAAATCCCTGTATGGCATGATGGCTGTGTGATGGGTCTCGAGAGACCTGTGGATGCAGTGATTTGGTAGTGTGATTGTTTTCCCATGTCACTGGACTAGAAAAAGTGCTCAGGTTGCAAATTAAGCCTGTGAAAAGGCTACCTAATGATACCAAACAGGAGAAGCAGATGGAAAAAAATTTAGTTTTCCCCAGGTGTTGAAAATGAAAACACCTCTACACCATCAGTCTTGGTGCCCCATGGGATTAGACAGTCCTGTGTCTAATGAAAAGGTGGGGCAGGTGTCTAGACTGTTGCCTTGTTACTTTCCAACTGCCCAGGGGTTTTTCATTTTTCAGGAGAGGAACACCACCTTTCTCAGACCATGAGAAATTAAAACAAACTAACTGAACCTGCAAAATGCACGACATAGTTTCTGTGGCAACGATTCCCCTTTGACAGCTCTCAGGACCTGCCTTTGCTTCCCCAGAATTATTTACTCTTCCAGCAGCAAAGGTAGCAGAGGTGAAGCGCTGTGCAAGTTGCAGAATGATCACTCATGATACAAAGTGTAGAAAGCCAAGTGTCAGAAAAGTTAATTAATGCGAGAAAAGAAGAAAAATAAAAGATTAAAACACTATTCACCAGACAATATTAATTAGTTATTCCATAAAGGACTGGTAAATGTACAAACACCATATTTCTGTGTTGCTGGTTTGAAGCATTATGTTTATATTTTCTTACATGAAAAAGAATGTTTGGCAGACTCAATTTCCTGCTTTGCCCACTTACTATCTGATTAAAATACACAAAGCCTGTGTTTTTGTCCGTGCTGGAGACGGTCTGTGCATGCCATCCCCTTGTTGGGACCCGCAGCTGTTCCTGTGTCAGCTCAGGTTAGTTCCCAGCCCTGAACCTCACTGCAAACAGATTGGCCATGGCCTGATGAGTTCCTGTTAGTGATCCTGCTTGCAGAAGAGAAATTGCTGTGCTACTGCCTTTTTCTCTTTTGGGTGGGGCTGGGAGCAACACAGGCATTATCAAATTCAGTCTGATAAATTCAGAAATCTGAGCCACACTTATTCAAGCCTAATTTCCTCTTAGTTATTTAGAGCTGCTTCAGGTACCTTTTAGAGATGTTTACTTGTGATAAATTGGGTTTCATTGGTGCCTTCCAACAAGTAGGAGTCTAATTAGTGAATAATACAAGAGCCTAAAACAATAATGATAGTAATTATAAAAAACACTCTACATAAGCATGTGCCTTTAGATCATTACAAAGCCATCCTCATTAAATAACAATGTTGGTTATTAAGGAAATTGCAAAGAAATTATTTGGTGAAACAATATGAAAAACACTGTGGCAATTCCAAAGTACCTCAACTTCACTTTTTTTTTTTTTTCCGAGTAGCACAGTGGGAGTTATATGGAGAAGGCATGAGTTCCACATTCCCTTCACAAGCACCAACAGACCATAAAGTGACAAATAATGGTATGACCTTGATAACTGGTTGAGCATCATCTTTCCAAAGCCATTTAGCAGAGTATTTCATACCATATCAGTAGGATCTTTGGTTACTAGAGATACATATTTCAAAAGCTATTAGAAACTCTAGCAGAAGAGAAGAAATCCTACTAGCCATGATAGCTATGGGTAAAGGATCAACTTTTTGAGTTTTAATTAATCATGGTTTTGGTAATAGGGGAATACAAAGTCCTGACTGATGCACTAAAACAAGGATGAATTATCAAACAAATGACTGAAAAGCACAATTCTAATTTTGCAGAGTATTTAGGTGCCCATGAAAGTGTTTTTTATAACTACCTAGTGATATCAATCCAAACCTTTCAGTCTCAAGGCTCCTTTGAAAACTGTGTGTTTGGTGTAAGACAGTTGTCTGGGATGCTTCATGCTCAAAGGGATCCCTAAACTCACAGTGAGGAAAGAAATGTGTTGTACGAGCTACTGGAGATTCCTATCCTTGTTGACTCTAAAGAAAAATAAGCAGAATGGCTCAGTCCAGCCCCAGGTCCTGAGACAGGTTAGGTAGGTGAGAATGATGGGGCTCTATTATCACTGGCATTAGTCTGGGATGTGGTTTTAATTTTAAAAGTGGCATCGAGGCCTCTACCAATTGCAGTTAGGAATGTATATCCTCTGCTTGAAATAACAACTCCTCTTCATGGAGCACAAAGGCATTATGAATGTGTATATTTGTTATTTTGTTATTTTCTTTATTTAACATTCTCTTAAGATAATGAAATGTGCTCACTATCCCCTCTTTGGGTCTACTTAATTTGGACAAAGTTAAGGGAAAAAGAAATACATGAAGAGTGCTGCTAAAAATAGAAACCAGCTCTCTGTTAACTCCTCTCACAGGTTGAATGCAGATGTATTATACACATATAAATAGGTACCTCTTTCATTCACAGCCCTTTGAAGTTTATTGCCAGAGGAGAATTTTTTACACGCAGATGTTTCATTCTGATTCCTGATGTTTCATCAAGCCACATTGTCTTTGGAGATACAGTTGCGATTTTTCACAGAAAATTTAATTACTATGACTATTCCAGCCTGGATTGAAACATTAATTATGGGAGAAAATTATATATTGGTTTTTAATACAATTTTTGATGTTTCCAGACCTGGAGAGAGACTGAAAAGGACTTGAAAGCTCTGTGCATAAGTCCGTGGTTGAGCTGGTTCCTGCCCTGAGAGACTGATTTCTATCTTTGACCTATTATCTTTGCAGAATATTCACTTTGCTTTTGTCATTTTATTTATCAGATTGCTTCAGGCAAAATTGGATTACTGACCTCATCAGTTGGAGTTTTGTTTTATTCTCAATAGAAAGCAGTTAGGTTCAACTCATATGAAGGATTGGCAATGAAATTGGCACTGGGAGGATTTTATTTTTCATTTGTTTGGGTCTGGGATTTTGTATTATTTTCCTTTTATTTCTTTGGTAAAAGAGTTTTTACTGAGCTATGGGATCTGAGTGAAAATTGAAAGCTGGGTTAAACAGGGATGAAACAATGCAGCTATTTCCTCAGAAAAAGGAGAGAAAAAATGTGCAGCTATTTCCCTTACTTTATATTAATCTGCTGCTGAAGTTTGTGTCTTTGAAAGAATACTGATTATTTTAAAAATACTGTAGATTCTTCAGTCTGGAGTTGAGAAGGTCTACATTTTTTCTGGAAATCCAGACTTGCACATATGGAATAAAAAAATTAATGGAACTGAGAGAATTGTGGATGAGACAGTTGAAATTATTAGAACAGTGTTTCCTTATTCTCTTCTCATGTCTCCTACTGAGATACTCACATTCAAAAATGTAAAGAAATATAGCTTATTTGCAGATATTGCTATAGTAAACCAAATCCCATGTTCCTGTTTCTGTGAGTGTCCAGATTGGATGGTTCAGAAAAAAGCAAGAGCAACTGTATGATTGTATTTATCCATGCACTCTCTTCTTCATAACAATTAGCCCCAAGTTGCCTTAGATCCTGAGACACCATAAGTAATCTCTGCCATCTGTATTGGCAGATAACTGTTAACAAATAAAAGGAGAGCAGGAGTACTACCTGAAAATCAGGAAGAAAATGAAAAATCTATTAATTTTTTTCTTTTCTTATCCTTCTAATGATGGATGACGACTGAGTGCCTGCAGCATTAAATTATGCTTCATGTGCTCTGATGAAATGGAAATTCCTCTTCTGTGTATCAGCTGAAGCAGAACTGTCTCATCTAGAGCTGATGTTCCTCACCTGACAGGCACATCCTATGGCAGTGGCGACAGAGACACTAATGTGCTAATCTCAGAATTTTTATGCCCTGCCTTTCTTCCAGACGTGCCAGCCAACCAACCTTCTCCTGACAGCACAAGCTGTGAGTGTAGCCTGTACAAATGAGCATAACATGAAGACAAGTACGGAGATGGAAATGAAACTTGATGTCAAGGAGTCTTTGAATGTGACAGAACTAGCTGTGTCAGCTAGTCACCAGCCAATAAACAGCCTTCAAGTTTTTGTGCTAACACAAATAGCACTGAGATTTCTTACCTGTCTTAGTAAGCACCAACTAATAAAAGACTCTTCTTTACCATTGGCTAAATTACTTTTTGTTGTCTTCAGAATAAGGAGCCATGATCAGTGTATTGCAGCCATGGATGGGAATGAAGAGTTAAGGAGGCTGAGCTGCATTGGAAAGCAATCATTAGAAAATTTATTAATTATGGCTTGGTACTGGTGGGATGTTGGAAGCTGTGAGAGGCAAAAACTGCTTCTAAGGATGCCCCTTTCAATGTCTGTACCTCTCCTCTGAGGAGTTAATACACTGCAGCTTCTTCAGCAGCAGCAAACCTGCCTTTCCAGAGCCCAGCAGAGATGCAGCCATTTCCCATCTCTTGCCTGCTTACCCTAAGCCATGTACTTAGCTCAGATAAATTTAGAACTGGAACCGATTCAAGGTTATAATTAACACATTTCTACAGTTTGCGCTTTTTAAATAAGCCTACCAGATATTTCCAGGTGCTTTTATGCAGAATCCACTGAAAGGTCACAGATTTTTATCCCACATCCCTAGCTGAGGAACTTTAGCCTCATTGAGGCTGCGTAATAGAAAATTAAAGTTGCATAAAATAATATTGACTGATCAGACCAGCACTTTTTTTCATTTGTTTGTTTTCACAAATATTTAATTATCTAATTTTAATGGTATGAGCATCGTGGAAAATAAATTTAAAATCTGAACACACAGAATCCATGGAAACCAGCTTCTAAATTCTGACATGCCAAGGAAGGAGGCCAAGAGGGCTTGGAAAGTCATCTAAGAAAACCAATTTACAAATAATTCATGCATTCAATATAAAAAATGTAGTATAGTCTAAAAACTAAAAAAAAACCCCAACCATTAAATTCACAGAACAAAATAAAATTTCAAGTATATCTTACAACTTGAACAGACTAAGTTTTGCTAGTATAGAGCATTCATTTATGTAAGAATACAACATCCTTGTGACTATGTTAAATTAGTTCTTCACCTCAGCGAAGTAATTTTCCATCACTTAATCAATCTGTTCTCACAGCAATATCTGTCCTGGGTGGTGATAGACAGAGAAATCTGTTCAAAGACTTTGCTAGGGGAGCCCAAATATCAGAGGAGGGATTTGCTGGCATGCTGACCAGCACAGGCTGCCTTTGGCTGGCTGGGCAGGAATCTCATATGGTGGCGTCATATGGCCAGCTCACCAGGAAAGGTGAAAGTCAACGAGTTAATCCCGTGGCATCGCTGCTCAGGATAATGTCACAGCACAGAACCTTGTCAATAAGCCACATGAAACAACTGGAGCCAGCATGAGATTTGAATAACCTTGATGAAAATGTTAATACCTGCCTCTTCAGGAAATGCTTCATTTGCTCAGTTTCATTAGTAAGACACAGGCAAGTTTGGAAAGGTTCTTTTCCTGGATGTGCCCATTTCTCAAACTTCTGCACCAACACCAGCATTGCTGCACCAGCTGCACCAGCACCCAGTGTGTGAAGCTGATTGGCACTAAAAAGGAGAATTATCCAGCTGTGATTCTCTGCAAACACCTGGTATCTTACTGGCCATAAACAAGGGAATGTGAACCTTCAGACTTGGATGCTTTTACAACTGTTCAAAATTGTCCTTGGTCAAGCCTCTTGACTTTTTTTCTTGTATTTTAAATACAAGCTTCCACTATGAGCATTGAGACTCTGACCTCAACTTTGCTTCTTGCTGTTTTTGTTTTTTTTTTTTTAATGCTCTTTCACTTCCTCAAGTATTGTAAACTGGGACATTCACTGAATACATTTGATTTAGATTTCAAATGCTTAGTGATTTAAAGTCATAAAAACTATTTTGCTAATTAGTTGCCTTTTTTTCTGCTGAGAAATGTCATAGAAATGGGTAGGAACATTTTTGCTAAATATCAGAGGAGATTTTCTGATTCAGGTTAAGTGCAAAAGTTTAACTCATAATGTATTTGAACAAGATGCGCAAAAAAGCCACTGAGATTAGCTCAGTTGATTAGAGCGTGGTGTTAATAATGCCAAGGCTGTGGGGTTGATCTCCGTATGGGCCCATTCACTTAAGAGTTGGACTCAATGATCCTTTCTGGGTTCCTTTCTGTGATTCTGTGAAAAGCAAAAGTAAGGTCTATTTTTTGCACAAAATTGTGTATTACTAAAGTACCACAAATAAGTACCACTTCCGTGATGACAAATTCATCATTAACACAGGAGGCTTAAAAAGTGCTAGAAGTGGAAACCAGGGGTGCAAGGACAACAGGAGAGCAGTGTTGAGATTTTTCAGTTCCTTACAAGAGGGAGCTGAAGGAAAAGACAGGTCAGAAATAAAAAGCGAAGTGCTGGTTCATTACACTTACACAAAGAAAGAGAAAAAATCCCTGGTACAAATATATTACTAGGTGAGCCCATTGAGTTATTCTTGTAACTGATGCTAATTCAGAATAAATTTCTTTTTGGCCAGCTCTTCAGAGCTACAGCCCTCTCTCCATGCAGAAGGCTTTGGTGGTGCTCACTGTCAGCCTTGGGACTCTAACAACCTGGTCAGCCAAGGGATGAAAAGCTCCTAGTCCATTAAAAGGCTGATCTGTGCCACAGGGAAATTACAGGGATATTATTCCTTCTGTTGGCATCAACCAGATTTCTCACTGGTGGATTTCCTGAGATAGACTGGTAACAGAAATATAAAAATGGGAGATTTTTGTTAGAAAGAAGTTATACTTTAAAAGTAAAGTGGGGAGATGCAAAAAATGACAGAAAGAAAGGGCTGTAACTAACAGACTATGCTAGTTAAAGTTATGAGGAAAAAACCTAAGTTATTTAGGTGAAAAGGAAGGACTGCAGTTCTAGTTTTATCCACTTAATTAATTTCCAGCAGTCCTTTAAAGTTAGGGAAAGTGGAGAGAAGGTCTTTATCATCAACTTCATCCAGACAGTTTTGATCAGGACACAAACAAAAAATAATCCACAGTAAGGTGGAGTCAATCTTATGGGAAAATTCAATTACAAAGTTAGATTTGGATATCTTTGGAAAATAGCAAGCTTAATTTATGTATATATTTCTGCCAAAACATCTGACTGACATTGCAGGGATTAAGTCTGCTTCTCTTTTGCTTCCCTGGAACACCAGGAAAGGAACAATGATAGTATTGACCTGCTCTTCATACAAGGAAAAGACACATGACATACAAATGTTGAATTCTTTATGTCAATGATATTTAAAAGTACTTAACTAAGCATTGACTAAACCTCAAATAATAAGTACAATCAGTATCCAATTCCTAAAAAAGGAATAATGATAAAAAAAGGTATGGAAATATCAAGGTTAGGGTCATAGTGCTATATTTTATGTCATTTCATTGTAAGTTTTACAATTAGTATCCATTATTTAGGCAATAAAGCAAGGTCTAGAAAAATGTGTCAGTGCAGGATGTCTGTCACAAACTGTGGCATGTTAAAGGCCAGTGTTGAAGTGCACAATGCCCTTAAATCTTATCATTAATTTTTTTCATTTCTTGAGTTTTCACCAGTATCACCTGAATATTCATTTGAACTGACCAAGCAATTCCTTAATTACAGTAGTACATCTAGTTTCAAGGAAAACATATTTCCAGGATTCAAAGGAAAGGGAAATATATTTCCTTCAAAAGAAGACATTTGCCAAGTTTGGTGTGTTAATATTTGGGTTTAAAATATTTGCAAAGGGTTTTATGACCATTAATAACACTGCACTTCATCCACATGCAGATCTCCCTCTGGGAAAAAAAAAAGCCATCTGTTCCTTTCAGCAGCATTGTAATAGTGTTTATGTATGGTTCTAAGGAGATCCTTTCATAAGATTAAAATCTTAGATTTGTCACAAAATGGATTTATTTCTGTCACCATTTTCAGACCTGATTATATTTTGGCACAAAGTGAAATGGGTTTGTGTTGTTTTCTGTCGAATTTTATAATTACAATTCTTTCACTGATAATGCCTTGTAAATGTAAATTTACATCAAGTATTGACCTTGTCATAATTCAGTCTTAGAGGAGAACAGCACTGATTAGAATGGCCAATTCCACAAAATAAATTGACTTCTACTCATAAATATCATGGGAGGTGGTATAAGTATTACTTGTTTCTCATGGTAATTTATAGCCAATTTGGGAAGAAGAAAAAAGTTGTTGTCAAACTTCACTGAGATCACATTTACTGATGATTTAAATTTCTGAGATGGCTTACATTTAAATAGAGGGGAAATATAAAAAAAAAAATTACACTGACACAGAAAATCATCATTATATCCTTTCGCAGTGCTGAGCTGTGCAGTTTTTAGAAGCCTTGTCACACAGAATAAGAAATTATTGTCCTAATTTTGCAAAGGGAAATTTGGCCAAAGGTGATTGGAGTGACTGGGAGCACAGATGTTTTTTGGCAAATCTGTAATTCTACACATTGGCTTACCAGCCACCTCAAGCTACTGCTTCAGACCTGCTGAGCTGAACTGGCCACAGGAGAGTTTCTGCCAACCAGCCCATGAGGCAGAGCAAACCAGGTTAGAAAAGACCTCCCTCCACCACTATATGAACTTGATTCTCTTTAAGTGAAGCTGCTGCCACAAAAAATATGATAATAGGTATGTATTTTAGGGCCCGAGATTAATTTGGTTTTTCCTCAGTTTGTATCCTTTGTTTATAGTTATTTTGCACATTTCTGGCAAGTTCCAGTAAGTTCCAGCATCCCCAGTCCCCACAGGCAGTAATGTTTCAGCCCACCAAAAGCTACAGATGGAGAAGGATGCCTCTCCATGCTGCAGGCTCACATTTGCTATAGCCAGGATGCACATCCACACTGCTGAAAACATCCTGGTCCCCTCTCTCTTTGTGCATGTGAGGCTCCTGGGGGGGACACAAGCCACACCAAACCGAGCTGGGACGTTGACAGTCACTACACGGAAACCTGGCAAATAATGTGTGGGCATAGCTACAGACCAGCTAGGGCTCCACAGAACTGCTAACACTGCACTGGAAACCAGCAGGGTTTGTAATTCCTCTCTGGCAGGGAATTGAATTCTGAAAGTGTTTTCCTTGATAATGGACATCAAAATATAAATAACAAGTTTTTATGACATTTGTGACAAGATGAGGTGAATGCTGAGAAGTTACATGAAGCCACGGGGTACAAGTTCAAATCAAGATGTGATCCTGAAAGTCCTGGGTGACAAATTATAGGACTGGGAGATAATTTGTGGGAGAGTTTCATACAAATTTTAGATGTTATTCTACCCTTTGTGAGCCTCCTCTTTCTAGATATACTTTGAGACATGATATGGGAGCAATGATTGTGTCTGGACTAAAGCAGCTGTAACTGTATTGTTGTGTTTTGGTTTAGCCTCACTGTTTAATGGTTATCACTTCTCAAACAGTTCCTGTTCATTTCTTCTCTACCTCAAATCTGCTTAAAGAATAACTTCAGAATTCTATTTGCTCCCATTTCTCTTTTCCTTAAGGAAAAAGAAAGCAGAGTGGGAGCCAAACATATTTAGCACAGATGCAACATAGTAGAATTTAAGCAATTTTATCCTTGATTTAAGGTGAAGGGGAGAAAAGGAAATGAAAACAAACAAACAAAAAGTGCTGAAAGCTATGCCTCTTTTGAAAATCTTATTTAGATCTAAAAGGAAAACTATCATTCAGTTTTAACAATTGAATGCCATAATTGAGAACTCAAAAAATCTAGTTTTTGGAAATCTGTAAACTCTCTCTGAGGACAACATATGGTGTTTAAAGCACAGTGTGACTGAATAAAGCTAATATAAACAGAATTATTTGTGTACAAAAACCTGTCAGTAAAATACTTCCAAATCAAAGAAGCAATTCCTCTGGAAAAGCATTCCATTCTCTTCTTCAGCATGGCCTGGTTAAATCCCTGAATGTTTCAGCGCTGGTACATCTCTGATCCAAACACAGTATTGCAAGGTACAGTGTAAATCTATTAATGCAGAGTGCCATCAGCGTAAGATGACAGGCAGAAAACATTTGAAAAATGTTACCCCTGAATTTTACACTGCCACAACCACCTGCCTTATATACAGCTATAAAATACTAAATTAAAAGTACCTGCTTAAGGGGTAGGTGATTTGTAAAACTACTCTATGGCACAGAAAACAGCTATTTTCCCCCACCTCCCCCTTAATTCACAGCTGTAATAGATCACTTGAAAATTGTGTTATGTCTCTAGGCTAGACACAGGCACACACAAAATCCCAAACTTGCTGACAACAGTTCATGGGCTCCAACTGCATCCTTGTGCATCTTACTCTCATCATTTCATTATACATGTAATATTTCTATCTGAGTTACTAAATACTGACATATAAAGTACTATTAAATCATTTACTAGAAGCTAGTCAAACACTTCACTTAAAAAATAATCAGTTGCCTAGTAAGCAGAATACATGTGTGCCTGGCAAAAGGTAAGATCAACACATTTGTTACTTTTCTTTTTATTTAAAATTTCTGATATACTTTTCTGCTTTCTAAACATAAAAATACACCATCCAAATACAATTCTTCTTTGATCAGGAAGAAATAGTGTTGGTAAAACTAAAAAATTCCATGTCCAAAGTCCAGTTTAATATAAAAAAGGTCTTAGTTATGCTATGTTTATATACAAACTCTGGGCCTTTTTCCTAATGTTGCATCATCATAATATGCAGCCTTGTAAAAAGGTAAGGAAAAACAGTTTTATTTAGCTGTGTGGCATGCTAAAAAGGGTTCTTCCAGAATTTTGAAAAAAAAAAAAAAAAAAGAAATATCCATAAACAATCATAACATTTCTTTTGTTACTCCCTACTTGTGAGTGGAAAGCATGAGATAGTGCAAAGAGACACAAAAAGCCCCAAACCAAACAAAAAAAAAAAAAAAAAAAGAAGAAAAAAAAAAGAGAAAAAATCACCCCAAAAAGGAAAAGGCCCCCAGAAAGTCATCAGGTTCCTGGCAAATCCTTGAAAGGAAAACTAGCACTCTGCATTTACCTGTTTCTCATGCAACCAGGAAATGTACAACAGCAGTAATAAGTGCTTTGAGAACTTCTGGAATTGCTTTTTCACAGCATTAATGAAGAATGTAATGCTGCTTTAAAAAACAAAACCAAACTAAACTGAAGTCCATAGTATATAATTTTTCACTTAATACTTTGATGCTTACTATAATATTCCATTGGCACTGGAAATAACACAAAAATTATTGACTCAGTATAAAATAAAGCTTCTCAGTTCAACATCACACCAATATTTGGGCTTCATATGCACGCAAAAAATTATTCATATTTTCAAATAATAATAAGCTTTGTCTTAGGGAAGTATTCTCCTTAATGACTCTGGGAAGCCAGTTAGGCTGCATACCAGCTTGTACTTAGCTACAGCTAGACTGCCTATTTTAAAGTAATAGGATTACGTGAAAACTGAGACAAAGTTACTTTCCTATTTCATGTATTCATAGAACTGTGAATTAATAGCTAGTGGTCCCTCTGTTTTTCTTAATGTCACTGAGAAAAGAGGCTTGATCTGTTCTTTCTTTTTTTTTCCCCTTTAGATATCAATTTAACAGCCAGACCCTGAAATGGCATATGGGTTTGTCTATCTACCTACCTAGCCAGCTAACAAACTAGCTTTTTGTAGGTCTAAGCATGCAATTGTGAGTGTTGATTATTTACAGTGTTTTGGGCTTCATACAAATAAAAGATGTTTAGCAACTCATGGAATGGATCTTGCTCCTCTTGTACACAAAATTTGCTAGTCTAAAAATGCCAAAGAAGGTTGCCACTTACACAATTTCTTCTAGCACTTGCCAGTCGTAATTAAAACAATGTTTGGGACAAAATGGTGGTTACTGAAGTGATTTGACTGTCTAATCTTGCATTCCCATAATACTGTTGGATCAGTGTCTCTGTAATCAGACTCATGAAAAATTAAACAGTAAGACTTTCTGCTAAGTGTTTCAGCCTCTTGTGTACAGCTGAGGGGTTTTTTCAGGCTATGCTTTTTTGGCCTTATGGTATCTTTGACTGCTTTCTTTTTTCCATTAATCTTTCAGCAATCCACACAGATGCGCTTCTGTGCCTCTCTTAGTCTCTTGACCCTGAAACACTGATATGTTACAAAGCATATTTATGCTCTGGTTCCAAGAAACCCAGATTTTCCTGAGGTAAGACATCGAGGGCAGTTGAGCTGTGGTATGGCTGAGTCCTTTACAAGTTTCAGATGGTAAATATTTAATTGCTCCCCTTTGTTGTCTTTCTTTCTGCTTTTAACTGTATTTCCAAGATATTGTCATTCTAGCAGCAGGCTGTGACTAATTTGTACCATCTTTTCAGTTTTCTGTTTCCTTCTGAATTTGAGAATACTGGCTGCAGCCTATTAAAAGGTCTCTTTTAGCTCCCATAAATACCCCTTCCGTGTAAAGGTATCAAATTTATTTTGTCTTTTTATGAAAACAATGATAAAGTTTACTAATAAACATGGTTGTTTGTTTAGAAACTTAGTGTTCTTACTATAACTTTTTAGCATTACATTAATGGACACTATGTTCTACTTAGTCAAATTAAATAAAACCTCTTCCCTGAAAGATGTGCTATGCAACAATCATTAAGGAAAAATCCCTTGGAGGGTTTAGGAAGTGTGACGTTTTGGTGTGATTTATAGAGGTAAGTCTACAGACAAAATTGAAACCAGACCAAACAGAAACTTAGCACTTGCAGAAGTCAGGAACAAGACCCCATTTTCTTTGCCATGAGTTAAATGCTCCTGCTGAAGGGATGGTAGGTTTTAGGAAAATGTAAGGGAGAAAATCTACAAAATCTGAAGGAAGTTTATGCCTCAAGTATTGTCCCAATATTCAGACAAACCCCGAATGACGTGCTCTGGAAATGCCCTAAGCTTGAGTACCCTTTGTAATGACAAGAAATTCATCTTGTTCATCTTTAGTTCCTATCATCCCCTGTTGCACTGTTTCTGCTCTTTCCCTTCTTTGCTCACATGAGCAATAAGCTATTGTATTGAGTTTGCATGGCCTGGTTTTTGGTAGCAGGGGGCTAAACATGTGGCTTCTCTGAGAAGCTGCTAGAAGATTCCTCCATGTCTGGCAGAGCTAATCCATGATGACTCTGAAGATGGACATGCTGCTGGCCAAGGCTGGGCCAATTTAGAAATGCTGTTAACACCTCTGTGATAACAGATTTATAAAAAAAAGAAAAAAAATTTTGCACAGATGTTATTGCGGCCAGAGAAGAGTGGGGTGAGAACACGTGAGAGGAACAACTCTGCAGAAACCAAGGGTGGTGGAGAAGGCGCAGGAGGTGCTCCAGGCACCAGAGCTGAGATTCCTCTGCAGCCCCTGGTGAAGACCATGGTGAGGCAGCTGTGCCCCCACAGCCCATGGAAATCCACGGGGATGCAGAGATGAACCTGCAGCCTCTGGAGGAGGCCCACGTGAAAGAAGGTATATGCCTGAGAGGAGGCTGTATGGAGACAGGAGCCCATGCTGGAGCAGGCTGTCCTTGAAGGACTGCACCCTGAGGAAGAGTGACCCACACTGCAGCAGTTTGAGGGGGACTGTTGCCTGTGGGATGAACCCACCAGGGAGAAGCTCATGGAGAAATGTATCCTGAGGGAGGGACCTCACCATGGAGCAGGGGAATGACTCCTCCCCCTGAGCAGCAGCAGAAACCACAGGTGATGAACTGACCATTACCCCATTCCCTGTCTCTGTGCAGTGCTGGGGAGGAGGTGTGGATGGGAAGGAGAGAGAGGTGGGGGAAGGTATTTTTGAGGGTTTATTTTACTTGTCATTATCCTTCTCTGATTTTGTTGGCAATAAATTCACTTCATATCTCTAATTAGAGCCTGTGTTGCCCTTGATGGTATTTGATGAGTGATCTCTCCTAGTCCTTATCTCAGCGCATGAACCCTTCATTAAATTTTCTCTCCCCCATCCAGATGCAGAGGGGAGTGAGAGAGTAGCTTTGGTGCATGCCAGGAACCTGACCAGTGTCAAACCACTACAGCTATCTAGTAGCAAGCAAAGCAGCTCCCCTTAGGGAATAAATGAACCTTGTTTTCTGTTCATCTGTGTACTTTGCAAATTCTCTCTGGTACAATTTCAAAATTAATCTATTTTGGTTATGATTTTCCTGATGAAAGAATGCAAGTTTAGAGTTTGACAGACTTGGAATCATTTGTTTCAGATGATGAATGACTGCCATTTGTTGTCTGTTGCTGGTTCTTTTTGCAATGATTGATGCCCAAAAGCTCCCTGAAGAGAATAATTTAGAAGAGAAAAGATTCTGCAAACAAATATTTAAGCTAAAATGACAAACAGAAGGAGTACAGTTAGTAAAAATAACCTAAGAAAGGACTATGAGATGTTTTGTATTCTTTTGTCTGTGAACTATAAGATTTTAAAACTGTTGTTGGTCTCATTCAATAAGGTATTTAAGCAGTACCAGAAATGCTTAAATTAAAACACACACATGACTTACTCAGTGTTATAAAAATTCTCATCTCAAATGATAAAAATTCTGGCCTTTTTTTTTGTCCCTGCTCCATGCTGTGTTTCAAAGGAGCTACTGTCTGGCCTCATCTTCAATCATCAGGCACAATTATTACAGTACTCTTTCTACTAAAAATAAATGGTACAGAAGAAAGGTCATAGTCTGGTGACCCAGCAAGGACAAATGAAATGTTTTTAAGAGAGACCAGTAACTATAATTTCTCTTATATGTTGTATATTGGACCTCTTCAGTAAGCATATCTTGTTATACCAGAAATCTGATCATTACCAACGTCCATTTGAAGCCTCAGAGAAACTTATTAGCAAAGGATTTATGGAAATTTTGAATTGCTTTCAGAAAGGTACATCATGTTTGCATCTGGGACTCAGCATGTAGAACAGCTGTCCTGATAGAGTCCTTGTACTAGCATGATGACATCCAGCCAGCTCTTTAAAACATTAAAGCATCTGGTTCACATTTAATTTTTGGACTCAGATGACTTGTCTTTAAAATGCATTGCATTTTAGTGTAGGGTATTTTGTTCATTATTTATTGTACATAGGTGTTCAAAAAAACAGAAACTTTTTGTGTGCCACAAAACCGTCACTGGCAGTACGGGCTGTTTACAGGACAACACATCAACATACATTTTTGGCAAATCAAGTAGATTAAAAAAGCAAAAGCAGTTTACTCTGAATTTAATGAAAAAACTGATTGAGCAGATTAAATACCTGAAAAATACTGAATTTCTTACTGGAAGATTGCCATTACTGTTCTACTAGCGCTCTGACACTTACATTGTATATCTAAGCTAAATACATCGCTAACTCTGAAACTCCTTTCCCGTCACGGGCATAATGTGATGCTAACAGCAGCTAATGCATGTCATCCTTGGTTTGTTAAAAGGGAATGATCAGCATGAAATACTGTAATTTCCTAATTTTATTTCTGAGGGCATGTATCTGGTATGAAAGAATGAGTAAAAAACCTGTTGCCTCATCACCTGTTGCCTCATAAATATGAAGACTATTTCCAGTTCCAGCTGCATAGAAAAACATATTTGAGATAAAGTGATTCCACAAGCAAAATGGTGATGCGATGGAGCTTGAGTTTTGCAAGCACCACCTTTTGCATTATTTACAGATATTGACAATGCATTTGGGGGTTTGGCAAACCAAGCACTTCAGCTTGTAGGAAACAGAACAAACTTATGTTAGAAGATTGGCTGAGGGGCAGTTGAAAAACAAAAAATTCCTTAGCAGCAACACTTTGAGATCATCAGGTGATCCTGCCGTGGCAGGGGATTGGTCTTTAAAGTCCCTTCCAATCCATTCTGTGATTCTAAGGTTCTATCTACAGTGAAATAATTTCTTGAAGAATCTTAAGCAAATTATTTTGTTATTTTGCTACAGCATAATAGCAAAAAGATGGTTGTGTAGCAACATTATATTGATTTACTAATATTCCCATGGCAAGAACCCTTAAATTCCATACATGCTATGGATACCAGTTTCCCAACCTCTCCTAACATCATCAATGACCATGATGGTGTGATCTTTTTCTCACATTATTAAAAATCACTAGAAAAATGTAAAATTGCAAAACTGTTGCAAAATGATGGATGCACTTGCATTTTCCATGTTTATGAAATGAGGTGTTATATATGTTTGGTCTTCATTGCAGAGAGAACCCAGCTCAACAAAGGGTATGTAGAAGAACTGTTCCCTTTTTTTGTCATGTAGTATATGAATTTCAATCACTGGGATGAGTCCAAATTAATTTACTTTGTTTTTATTCAAAACTAGAATTAAAATTAGTATCTAATATACTAATATATATAAATACATGTAATTTTATATTTAATATATGATACATTATGATAAGCAGCAATCAATGGGAATTTTTAAGACACAATACAAATCCTAAATTTCAGGAATATGCATTTCCAGGGATACAGATCTCTCCAGCTATACTGTTGTGAGAAATTAAACTGAGTATAATGTTTTAAACAGATAGTTTAAAGTTCTCAAAGGAAACAATGTTTATGTTGGCAGAAGAAGATATAATCTGAAGGTGCAAAGCACAAATAGCCTTCACTCAGCAGTATCATATGACTGACTAGAACAGCAGAAGATAAAGATGAGGTTTTTCAGGTGTCTTCATAAAATATTGAAGCCCAGCATGACTTTTGAGTCATAAACATACTTCTCAAAGGACAAAACTTTTTTTTCTTCTGCTTTTGAGGATGGATAGCCCAGAGAATTTTCTAGTTATTTCATTCTGGCTGTAGGAAGATACAGAAAATTTCTTTCTCCTAACTTTGATGACTTTTTTTTTTAATTTTCTGAGCCATTTAAAATTTTTACCAGGACTACTTGAATTAGCTCAGTTTATTTAAAAAAAAGAAATAAAAATGGATAGATGAAGAGAAATAAAAATGCAGATGCCATGGGACAAAAAATGTGTCCAGCAACTGATTTTACTGTTGGATCTCCCTCTGAGGAATCCTTGCAGAGTGATGCTGATGCTCCCCCTGGAACATGCCACTCCTAATTTCATTTCTGCTCTGACAAACTAGTGCTTGAATGACTGCATAACCTTCTTTAGGGAATGGAAGGCATCAAGAAGGAAGGAAACACTCCTACTGATTCTTCTCCAGAACAAAACAAATCAGAAAATGATTCACTTTTTAATAGAGTTAACTGTGCTGTGGACACTTTGTGAAGAATTGTTTGAAGTGCCAGAGTGCTGGATGTCAAAGTGGTAAAATTCCTGACAGGGGACATTACGATGGTTGTTAATCGCCAAAGGGCTTTGTATAGGCAGCTCTTGGAAAAGATATACACAGGCGGCATCCCTGTTACTGTCATGGCATTGCTGTATAAAATTTATTGACCCTTAGTTGTTAAAAGCCCTCTGATCCAGAGCCTGTTATCTTCCTGCAGTCAGGAATAAAGCAGAGAGATGTGGTTATGCCTTTAGGCTGATCAGCTGCAAGGAAGCTGGCAGGAGCCAGAGCTCGGGAGTGATGTCTCCCCTGTGCCCGTACATCAGTGAGCAGGCTGAGTGCGCTGAGGCTGGATCCTCAGCAAGGAAAGAAAACATCTGATGCACAGGTACCTACAGAAACATATATACACCTTTGATGCAAACCCTGGGACTGGGCATGATCTAGGATTATGTTTCCCTAGACAAAGTGAAGATATTGCTTAATATTGAAAAAAAGAGTTATGCATAGCTACTTTGGAATAAAATAGTTCCATAGTGCTTTGGTAGCTGCAATGGTAAGAACAAAAGGAAATACTACAGAAATGTATAATTCACATAAAATCTGAGATGCCATTGCTAATAATTTCACTGCCATCCCACTGCAACTGCAGAGCAAATAATACATATCTCCTAGAATTTACAATTGTTGGTATCTGTACTGCCCTCAGGAAAATAATTCAGATGCATAAGTTGCCTTCGGTGCTCCCTCTCCTCAACCCAACAGAGGTGCTTCGGCAATTCAGTTTTCAATTCAATTATCAGTTTTCAATTTATTTTTCCCAAAATAAATATTAAGGCAGTTAAATCTAAACTACACAGGTAAACTTGAAAGTTAAAATGTTTAAACCTTAGGAAAACGCAACAACTATTTAACCCAATGTTCTGAGTTTTAAACAACTTCTTTTCTTATTTCAAAACATATCCTTCACTATTGCTGTTGGTACCATTCCTACTGTGCTGATTTATCAGTTGTTTTATGTGCCTTCTGTTTGGAACTGGAATTGTCCTACATTCTAGTTACCCACTTCAAAGACTGCAAGCTCTTCCTGACTTAGCTCCTTTCATGATGCTACTGAGCCTAACTTTCCTGGTTTCTGCTCTGCATGCAGAAAGTAGTCTTGTTGCACATGAAATGAGTAGAAAGTATCGCAGAGCTAATACATTCCCTAATTTCTCAATTTTAGCACAGCTTGTTAGTTCAAAGTTTTAAATAAAAAAAGAAGAAACAGGGGTTTTTTTCCTGATACATTTCAGATTTCTCTGGAGTTATTTCAGTGACCTCATAAAATACAGAACCTGAGGTCTATTCACTTGGGTTTTCTTTCTTTTTTCTGTGCTTTCCCCTTTGCAATCCCTTGATCTTTGGCCAGCTCTGAAGAGCCAGCTCTGGAAAGGTGGTGACTTGGCCATACTTTGTAAAGCTTCCCAGTGAAATGCACAACACACCAAGGACTATGGTAAGTTAAAAACCTACATTAAGTCTTTGCTTTCCTGATTGTGCCTTTACATAATGTGTCATGAAAATGCAATGCATTTCCTGAGATAACACCACTTAATGCCATGGTAAACATCCTTGGGTATCCCACTCAGCTTCCCTGTCGAGTTCTGGTACAGCATGAATCTACTTTGATTTTACTTTGTCTGTGTTCTACAATAGATGTCTCAGACACTGCAAGTGATGTCAAAAGATATGAGACATCTTGTGTTTGGACAACTCAATCATACCCCTAAAGTTTGTTGTCTAATTTCATGAAACCATAGCATAACAATATTACACTTTAAGATCTTGTTATGGATGAAAGGGAATATGAATTTAAAGTGGATCCAAGTATTTTAGGATACTTTAGGGTCTTGATAGTGAAACCAAAATGCAATGAGTGCTTGCTATTTGCCTAGTTACAGCACTGCTAATTCACTGTCTAAATGAATAAAAAAAACCCCTTATTGATAATATTTTTAAATTATTTAGCTATATATTCACTGTCAAGTATCCATCCTTTTTCTTCAGTGTTAAATTTACCCTTGAAGGTGACCATCTGGATCCCAAAATTCAGAGTACCCATCAAGGAATTTGGAGGGGAATCAACATATTAGTAGCATGCTGAGGTCTTTGCTGGGAGGAATGTGACATTTATGGTGGGATTTCCTTCTCTTCAATATTGCATCTGCTCAGGGCTATTTTTTTCATGTTTTTCTCAAGCAGTTTGCTTACTTGAAGTTTTTTCCCCACTGGATCCCAGCTACAGCTTGATGATCATCACCACTTCACTGTTACAGATACACAACATCATCTCACAGGCCCAGCTATCAGAAACGTTTCTTTCACTTGTTCTGTAGAGACTGTACAGGTTTGCTAGATCTTGACCACATCTGCTATGCATGGAGATAAGCTTGAACAAGGCAGGTAATAATCTTGTGACAGAAAGACAAATGCTGTCACAGCAGAAACAAGCTAAAATGAACTCTAGCCAAGGAGAGTCCCAGCAAGTCCTGATGGCAGCACTGGTGAGTTAGTACTCAGCATGTAGCTTCATTTGTCCTGAGCTGCAGCTGCAGCCAGCAGTTTTGACCAAATTTCATTTTGTCTGATCTCTCCATGGCATTTAAAATCAGATAACTAGGCTTTTGTTGCGCTAAGAGCACTTGCAGATGGAGAAACAGATAAAAAGTGATTAAAGGCAGAGACAAATCAGGAGTGAAATGAAGGAAGAAGTACATTAAAGGGATTTTTGACACCTATAAAGCATGAGAAAGACTCAAGTGTTTATCCAGTTTAGTTCCCAAGTCATGTGGATACATATTTATTCACATGCACATAAGAAATACATACATATACTTGTAGGTTTGTTACAAACCTACTGCACGTACTGCTTTGAAGAAAAAAGAGAGTTTATTTTCTGAACTGGAGGACTGTTCACACTTGCTTATGACCCAGTTGTATTTCCCCAAACTAGATCACCAAAGGAACTAAACCCACAAAACCACACAGCAAACAACAGATGTGAATGAACACAGAGAAGGCAGGTGGGGAACACTGCCAACTACCCATCTGGAATTAGTTTGCTGTGGATCTGGAAATTTCACTGAAAGGGTGGTTAAACACTGGAACAGGCTGCCCAAGGAGGTGGTGGAGTCACCATCCCTGGAAGTGTTCAAGAAGTGACTTGATGTAGCACTTTGTGCTATGGTTCAATTGAGAAGGTGGTGTTTGGTCAAAAGTTGAACTCAATGATCTCAGAAGTCTTTTCCATCCTTAATAATTCTTTGATTCTGTGATTAAAATAATGGTAGTGGATGTGCTCCTGTTCAGTTTTCTGCTGTTCTAGGAATATTCTAGTTTGTGTCTCAGAACTGGCTAAATTGCCCACATTTCTGTTACTAAATACATGTACGCAGCTCCAAAATTATACCCTACAGCAGCTGCAGGTTCATATACCACTACATCACCAGTGTTAGGTAATGTCTTAATGCACCACTGAATTCAAAGGATAACTCTGTGACAAACAGAAACCAATTTAAAACCTCACCTTTACTAGGAGTTTTTACCAGCATAATTACAGGAAAAAAATCTAAATATTTTAAATATGAATTAAATTTTTTTCCCCCAAACATTCCTGCCTCCCACTTGGTTACAATAATCAGGTATTTATGTATTAAGGCACATGGGGTTTACAAGGGATGGAGGATAATATAACCTATGGGGGACAAGCCTTGGGTACTCTCAGAGAAATTACAGGGAATTTATAGGGAAGTGAATCTCAGTAGGAAAGATCTTTGCCCAAAGAGATCGTCTTTGTTGTGCCAAAGCCAATTGCGCTGATTGATGTGGTTGTTACTACAGGAAATTCTCTCCATTATTTCTTCTTGCATCACTGGTTTTTATCCCTATTTCCAAAATGAATTTATGCCATTGTCTTAGGGGGCACAGCCTGTAAAAAAGATGACAGGACACACACAAGATTATGAAATAACATAATTAAGGTCCTGGACAGCGATGTATAATTTCAAACAAAACCAGATCTCTGGAGTGGAAGTTCAGAAAGATCCCAAACATAAACTCCTGATTTTTATGGACTTGTTTGCTTGAGCGCTCAATGTTGGGCTTTTGTCTTCAAATTTTGTGAATTAATTTGGCTTTCCTCATAATTCTTCCAGCACATGTACTGGAAAATAAATGTTTCACATGAGCTGGTTCACCTGCAAACTAAAATTTCTTCTGCTGGAAGATGGAAGCCATTACTTATGGCAGACTAATATCTGTAACATTATAACTACTGTTTGCTCAATAAAGTTAACAATGCAAGATAGTAAAGCTATTTTTATGTGAATTACAGTTTTTAAACTAGATTTAAATACTAAGATTATTTTTCTGTATGTGATTATTTGTGAGGATAAACTAAAACCAAAATCTAAATTGACTTAGACACCCATAAGGGGCCATTCAAAGAGCATGTAACTAAAGAAATAGGACAAAAGTCAGTCAAAGAATGACAGTACTTCTTGACAGCCCAAATTTTCATTAAATTCTTTTCCAAGGCCTTTCCAATTATTATTAAAAGCCTATTGCACATACTAAATTATTAAAAAGTGTTATTTTAACAAGAGAGACAGTAATTATATCAATACTTTACACAGAAACTTCTCAACATTAATTGTCAAAAAATGTGCAGACAGTAAAGTACATGTAAAGGGATCTCAAGTTCCAGAAGATCATGAATTTCTCATAAGTAAAGCTCTTTTTTTTCTGTGCAAATTAAAAATATCCAGCTAATCTCTATGTCACTGTATTTAAGGTAACCATGTGAAGTGTCCTCTGTTAAGTCTAAGGATGTGCCTCTGTGCTGTTTAGAGTCTGTTGCACATATTTTGGCAGAGACCTCCTTAATTCAGGTTTTGAATTGCAAACAAAGTTGCAATCACTTAAACTACAGTTCCCCATAGACGTAAGATATAAGCAAGGTATTTTGTGAGTGTGGGAAGGTGTTATTTTACCTTTCTTTTAAAATAAATTCTGCAAACATTAAAAAATTACTAATAATTAGGCAGATAAAATGGTATCAGAATCACTGCATTTACACAGGCTCCTCTGTAGGACCACTGCTGTAAGTGAACAAGGATAGACCTAAGTTTCCCCATGTTTCTATCTAATACTTTAGTATATATCCAGGATATTAGTGTTTTTGTTATCTCATCTAACTTCCCAGCACAAGTCCATTTATTTTGTCTTCCAGCCGAGACACCTGGGGAAAAAATACCAAAACAACAAACCATACACACTCACAAAAAATAACAGGTCTAACATGCATAAATAACACCACTGTGTTACAACAAACACCATCTTTGGATCACCCTTTTCCACCACTGTTGAGCCCCGCTCCTTACTCGGCAAGATTATTTAAAAGGGGCTTAATTTACTATTCTTTCCCTGAGCAGGCACGAAGGAGAACTCAACAAAAGTTCCCAGGAGACTAAAAAACCCCAAACTTTACTGACAAACTGTAGAAGATCAGGAGTTTGGCAAAATTTTGAACAAAAATTTCAATCAAAACAAAGCCTTTCACAAAGCATTGACTTAGCAAAATATGACCCGTCCAACCTTAAATTACCCAGATTTAAAGAAGAAATTGTGAGCAGAAAAGGAGAGAGAAAAAGAGAGAGAGGAAAGCAAAATATAGCTACCACCTTAGATCCTAGCATGGTGTCAGCTGCCATAATATCCAAGAACCATAGGGACACCTGCAAGTCTTGTGCAATGGATTTTGTCTTCTCTGGCCTCCTGTGGCCACCCCCTCCACTCAGGAGAGCCTTCTGGTCATCCAGCTGCTCTGGGGTTACGTTGGGGCTCCAGGAGTGAGCTCTGGGGCTCTGCTTCCAGTGTGCCAGTGACAGACAGCAGTTCTGGGCTGGACTCGAGACTCCAAGGGGATGGGGTGTGGAGCAGTGCGTGGTCCCGCTGCTGCAGAACTTGCCCTGCCCCCTCACACACACACTTGGTTTTTTTGAGCCAGTAATCCTTTTCTCCAGTCTCTCACATCATATGTAGTACAATCCACCATACCTCTGCTCAGCAACTGAACATTTTCCTATTTGGAATATGAAACACAAACACGCTTATTGCCAAAAAGGCTTGATGTCTCTGTGTGTTCTGTTAAACATAAATCAGAACCTCAGCTATCACACTTTTATGGATGTACCTGAAAAGATGAGTTCTAGAGCCTAGAGTGTTTGTGTGTAACAACATATCTTGTTATTGTAATAGTCTACATTTATTCTTTTATATTCTACAGGAAAACAAGAAAATTTCTTATATTTGTGATATATAAATTATATACACTTAAAAAAATTCTTAAAACACGTGCAGCTCTAAAATACCTGATAAAAAATTCTTATCAAAAATGTGTGTAGGTAAATATCTGCATAGGGAATCCTGCATCAGACTATATTGGTGAAATTTTGTATGAAATTTATGAGCAGAAACAACTACATTCTGGTAGATTAGCATTTGGTGGCAGATTAAAAAGCAAAGAATTGTCTTACCAAAAGATATTTTTTAATATACATATATGCACACACATATGAAGACTGCTTACATTTATTTGTACATGGAGAGGTTCCAAACACTGGAGCACTTTAGTAAAACAGGAACAAACTGGCAGTGGGAGCTTTTAATTAACAGAGAAAGCAGCAGTTTAACAAGCATTCCAAAACCTGTACAGCTCCATGTTCTTAAATGTAATTTATGTACACTTTTGAGTATATACCTTATTACATACCCTTTGAGTGCTTAAATGCTTAAAACACTTTGAGCAGGCTGTAGCAGCACTTTGCCAAATATTTTAGCTGTAAGTAGTGTTATATAATTGGACTTCAACTATTTGATTAAATGAACTAAATAACACTAGAAAAGCAGAAATTGAAATAGGGCCTGTGTGTTTTTCCAGACTGGTGCTGCTGAGTGCCAGCATGGCAGTGTTCATGCTTTTATTTGTCTTCCCTTAATGACAGCAGCAAGAGATACACTGTTAGGAGCTGCTTTTATAGTGTGACTAGCAAAAGAATCATCAGTGCCTGTTCTCTTGTATAGCAATGCTTTCCTTGAAAAGGAAACTTGGGGTACATTCTCCTTAAAAAAAGTTCAGTGGGTTTTCCCTCTTCCCTGGACTGTAAACACAACGTACATTTACTAAGAATCAAGTGTATGCACAGCCTCTGGGTTGCTACTGTCTCACAGCTGGCTTGGAGGGTTGGTGGAGTCGTGGAGATGTATCTGCATCTCTGCAACATGTGGTACCACTGCACATCAATACATTACAGTGATCCTCCATTTTTTTTTTTAGGAAACATTGTCCTGTGAAAAAACTTCGCCTCTCTTCGCCTCCTAAAATTCTCATTGATTGGGGCATATACCAATACACAGGCAAGATGGAAAAGCAAGTCTTCTGTCATGAATACTGGAGCAAAAGAATTAAAAGCCAGGCATCTGGAGATGACTAGGTAAACAAAACACCCTAGTCCAAGAAGTGCAAGCGTGCCAGTCACTGAATGCCAGTTGCATCTTTCAACTTACAGAGTATTTCCATCGGGAACACTGTGCTGCCAACTCACTGATGCTACCTAGGAACTGGGCATGTGCCTATTTCTGTTACCAGTGTGCAAGTTACTCTTATGTCCTAAATACATGCTTGTACACTTACAAATCAGAGAATTACAGAATTGGTCTGGACCTTTCCAGACCATCTTGTTCCAACTGCCCTGCCTTGGGCAGGAACACCTTCAACTAGACCAGGTTTCTCAAAGCTCCATTCAACTTGGCCTTGAAAAATTTCAGGGGCTTACACAGCTTCTCTGGGCAACTTGTTCCATTGCCTCACCACTGTCATAGTGAAGAATTTCTTCCTAAAAACTAATATAAACTTGTCCTCTTTCAGTTTAAAACCATTACCCTTTTTCCTATAACTACATGCCCATTTAAAACCCCTCTCTGAATCCCTCTTGTAGTCCCTTTTAGACGATGGAAGGTGCTATAATATGTCCTGGAAGCTTTCTATCCCTGCATACTAACTATATAGAGTTCAGTGAAAGATATCTTATGCTAAAATCTACCACATTATGACACAAAATCTGAGTTTGACTTTACCTTGCTCCTGTAAATTGGCTTTGACTCATCATTTACCTGTTATTTACACCCATTTATTTTTTTAGATGTCTTCAATGCGCAATTAAAATGAGTGCAAGAGGAACTCTAGAGTACCTGTGATTTATTCACTAATAGATGAAAACATTTAATGCAATATTTAGTCCATTATTAAGAAGAATATTAGCCAGAGTTAACACATGGAACTAAAATTCTTGGATCGAAACCTACTAGAAACGCTGTGTGGTTTCAATTTTTGTTCCACACCTGATTTAAAAACACTAGTGAAAGCCACCCTCTATTAATTAGCTCATTATTTCATCCTTTATTATCCAGCAACCATTATTTCATCCCTTAAAAGGGAAAACTGAGCTGCAGACAGGAGCAAGGGTGGGGAACCCCAAGGTCATGAAAATAAACTCAGGTTGCACGAGTGTAAATCTGTGATTCAAACGTTGTTTCCTAGTACAGACTTTCCTATGACAGTTTCTGTAAAGCCAAAGGAAGATTCCCTCCTAGAGCCTCTGTAAGCCACAGAAGGCAGCATCCCTCCTCTGCGTCTCGTTGAACCTTGGCTCCATCAAGCTCGTGTGTGCATCAGAACTAATCATCACTTCACTAGAAATAAAAGAGAGTTGAACAATGGAAGATCAAATTTGGATGAAATTCAGATCAGAAAGCATAATTATACAAGTTTATGGTTCTTTAGAAAACTCATCTGAAAGGTGAAAGTTAGAGAAAGGCTGAAGGCTTCATTTCAGAGACAACAACCTGTGTGCACTGACACTACAGTGATAATGAGAAAAGGCAACAACAAAGGCATGTGATACATGTGAAAGATACAAAATGGCACTCACAGAACAATAGAAATCTAAACCGGGATGAGGGCAAGGGCTGACTTTGACCATGTAACACTGAGACTGAAAACGGAAGAGCACTAAATGGACACTTTTGTGGTTTTCTGTAAAGAGATTCAAATTGCTAACATGAACACCAGCTTTCACTAAGGGTTGCAATGTGTCCAAAACCAGATCAAATGAAGATGTGATCCCCCAAACATCAATCTGGTTTTGAAGTCATTTCACTTCCCTTCTCTACAGAGTTTTCTTCAAAAATCTATACTTTAATACAGAGCTACTGCTGTGTTTTCCATATCTCAGAGGCAAAACACAGTACTCCAAGTCCCTTAAAAAGGCATTTTTGTATTTATATAAGTTGGTTTTAATGCAATAAATTTCTTTTCCTTCCCCATTCACAAAGCCAGTGGGAACCAGAGCCACAAAGCTGCCTTTTGTCACTGAAAAGATGCCTCGGGGAACCTCTGCACTGCTGCCACAGCCTCTGTGACAGATTTGAGATCCCAAAACCAGAGCCATAACATTCTGCCTTTGTGGTCAGGACATGAGGAGCAGGTATTTCACAGGCAGTTGATTTAATTCTGAAGGCAGGTGCTGAAGATCTGCTTGCTTTAAAGGCTGAGGTTCCCACCAGTGTCATTACCTGTAACTCCATTGTGATTACAGTATTGAGTATTTTCCTCCATTGTGGATGCTTTGCTGACAAGCTTTTCTTCAAAACCTTGGTGAAGTGCACCCCAATTACTACTTGGAATATAATTGCTAAGGTAGCATGGTTTGTGACATAACTATAATGTTGTCAGTGTTTGAAAAATAACACATCTCTCTAAAAAGATTAACCTGAGTTGAACCGAGTGCGTGAAAAATATGAGGCTTTTTTCTCCTAAATACAATGATTTCTTTCTTCCTCAGGATAGAGTTTTGCTAACTAAATGCATGTATAGCTCCCAAACAGCCAGGTTGCATTCCGTTCTTTTTTAAATTTTCGTTATTTTTCATTAAATATTAAAAACATTGCCTCATTTATAATTTCTTCAGATATTTGTTCCTTCTGCAAAACCACTGATATATTTTTCAGTATTTTACTATTAAAAAAAACCATAATAGTATAATAATTTCATGATAGAATGCCGTTTTCACATAATAAACCACATTTCATAGCTTAGCAGAATTGTCAGGGTGAACATTGTCAAGTGTGATCCATCCCAGTTAACTCAATATAATATGAAATTTCATTAGGGAAAGGTGCAGCCTAAAGAGAGGACCCCTAAATCATACTCAGAGTCTCCAAGACAAGACTCATTTATGACATTCTGGCTTAGCAGAGGCTCTTTTCAACACTCGTGAAAAGGCTAGAAGTTTTTTGTAGGATTTTGTTGAGTCAAAGGAAGAGATTTAAAGTTTTCAAGATAGGAGACAAAAGCTGGCAGATTTTGTAAAGAGCCTTCTGAGAGGAAGCCAATGTAGCTGGATTTTTTATTTTCTTTTATTTTATTTGAATCTTCTGAAGGAGGAAGTGCTTATCTTGAGGGGTTCATGTACACACTCCTAGAAATCTCTCACAGGTAATTATTCTTTCCTAGCACTGTATATTTGTAGAAATACATTAACTTTCCCTATTCTTTTTGTACTGCAACTTGGACTGGCTTAACAAAAAATCCCTTCCACTGGGTTTTAAAACTTGAAAAACTTTATTTCCACAAACAACTATCACCTGATAATTCCTTAGAAAATGTTATAAATGTAGACTTACAAACTATACTGAGGAACAGAAGGTCTGAAGAGTCCCTAATCCTCAATTTCTAAAAGTTTAAATGATCTTCTATTAATTCATACTACAATACTCTGACTGGGCAAGAATGCAGGGAGCTTGTAGCTACAGTGCTTGTCTTACAAACACCTTTTGAGGTTTCCCACTGACTAAACTACTAGTGCTACACCTGCTGCACAACAGTGGCAGGTTCAGATGACCCAATATTAGTCACAGCCCTATTAAAGAAGAAGTCTGGGTTAATTCCAGAGGGTTATTGCAAACCAAATCATACTTTGCATATACAGGACATATACAATGCAGGCGCCTGGTTTCTGTATGCTTTTCTCTAGGAATACAGACTAGAAATGTACAAGAACTCAAGTTTCAGCAACCATTCTTCCATCAGAACATCCACACATCAACATGCATGGGTATCTTTACGTGCAGAGGTACACACAAACCACATGCTTTTCTTCTTCTCCAGCAACACTACTGTGGCATCTTTATGTAACATGAATTATCTGTCATCTAGAGCCCTTTAGAAAGGTTAAGAAGTAGGGTTTTTTGCCTTGGAATTCACAAGCGTTGGAGAGTTGCCCCATATAACAAGAAATATTGCAGTCTGCAGATGTTGAGTTAAAACATATATCTCATCACCTTTTTGGTAACCAGTGAAATAAAGAAAACATAAATTACCTCATTAGAAAAATCTTCAGCAATATTTCAGTATGTATGAAACATAGTTACTTAAAGCAGCCATCTGCACAGAAAAGTAACTGTCAGTGATTTATAATAAGAATTTTTTTGTGGTGGTATAAGTGTTTCAGAGGATTTTGTAATACCAGCATTTATTTTGACTGAGTTAAATTTAGGAGCTTCATATACTTTGACAAACACTGAAACACAAGTATCTGTGCATTGGGTATCAATTTATGACCAGATAAAGGTTATTTTCCACTTTTGATGTGAAAATTTGATCTTTCTTCTGTGCCATTGTAACAGATCATTGCAGGTACTCATGCAAGTGGTGCAGTCTATTTATTGTGAGCAACAGTGCTAACTCCTTTCCCTCTCTCTGGTCTGCAGATACACACTCTTCTTCCAAAATAAGGTATTTGGCTAACTTTATATGGTGAAAGGCTCTTACTGAACAACACTGTAGTACAGTGTGCACAGGTGTTGGCTTAATCAGCCAGCTAAATTCGGTAGGCAGTTCTTGGACTGGCCCATTGATCTGATTAGCTCTCGATCAGCTCATATTGAGAACCCTTCCGCAGTCTATAAACATAAGTGAACTCTTTACTTTGCAATAGCCACAAAGTAAATTTATTTCAGAAAATGTACTTCCTTCTCCAGACACTCTGTCTATTCACCTGTGATATATAAAGAATCAATAACAATCCTATCTCAGCCATGGTCCTAGCACTTCTGTAAATATGGGATTTTCTGCTCTCATGAAACTCCACCTGTGCAGCTCTGGGGTCCCTCAGCACAAGACAGACACGGACTTGTTAAAGAAGGGCCAGTGGAGGCCCACAAGAATGGTCAGAGGGCTGCAGCACCTCTCTTGTGCAGACAGGCTGAGACATTGGGGTTGTTCAGCCTGGGGAAGAACAAAGTTTCAGGGAGACAATTTATCAGCCTTTCAATAGATGAGAGACTTCTTAGCAAAGTCTGAAGTTACAGGGCATAGGAGCAACTGTTTTAAACAGAAAGAGGGTATATTTAGACTGGCTGTAAGGAACATATTTTTCATTATGAGCACGGTGGGATACAGGTGGAACAGGTTGCCTTGAGAACCTGTGGATGCCCTATAATTATTAATATTCAATGGCAGCTGAATGCGGTTTTGAGCAACCTGATGTGGGGAAATATATCCCTGCCCATGGCAGAGGGTGGGAATAGACAATCTTTAAGGTTTCCTTCACACCCTGACCCTTCACTCTAATACTTGTTATAGGAGAAGTGCAATGGCAATGTTTTTCCAAAAGGCAGTAAAACCAAATAATTTTTTTGCCTTTTAGCTGTTGGCTGTGTGCTCTCTTGGCTTTTTCTACAGATACTTATGGATTCCTAAAAACATTATTAGTGCAATTAATGAGAACTGGAACACATGATAACACTTTTATTATTCAGTTTTGATTGCTGTGGGGGTTTCTTTGTTACCATTTAAAAATATTTCTTATTCTTCATTGTTTTTCTATAAACAGAATCTTGACTTGCATTCAATAATTTGCTGTACAGTTTCCTGTCAAAAAGATATTTATTAATGCTGATCTCTGATCGATTGCAGGACCTGAGCACCAAGCCTGTAAACAGAAACAATGTGCTGCTAATCTGGATGGCTTTTAACCTGGATATGTATTTCATCATGTTCTGGTCATTAAATCATCTTTCAAGTAAAAGATGCTTTTTCACTGGTGAGGGACAAGGCTTTAATTAGAACATTAAGACAGTTACTCTACACTTTCCTTGTGCTGGAAAGTACTTTAACAAATTAACTCAGGCCACTTAGTGAAAATAACACTTTTTTCAGACTTCCAATTGTTTCTTAATTTTCAAAATCTGTTTTAATCATTTTTGATGTGCTGTTTCTGTTGCTTCCTCAAAGCCAGCACCATTTTGTTTATTGAAACAGGCCATTTCCTCTTTCTGGCTCTCTGACAAATCAGAGCTGAGTACACATTCCCACCTTAGTTCTTTTCTCTTTGGAAAGCGATAGCACTTAAAAAAAAAATTGAACTGTACATTTAACATCATTAAGTAAACATAAACAAAATAAATCAAGGCAAGTTACAAATGACAGATATCTTTCAAGCTTGGTTTTTTACCACTGCTGAAAAAAAACAAACAGAACCCCATCCAACCTGGCCTTGAACATTTCCAGGGGTGGGAAGGAAGCAGATTAAGTCACTTTGACTGACTTTTTTCCTTCATACCATCAGAAAACCATACCCATGGACCCACTCTCCTTTCTCTTCAGGGGTATTTATGTGCAAGACACAAAAATAAACTATGAAAAAAAACCCAAAAGAAATAAAAGTAGACCATTGCTTTTAGACAAAAAACAGCCAGTGCCTGGTAGCCTGGAAGATAAGGAAATTTTGGGAGATGCAGCTTAGCTGAATCCTCACACTGCTAAGCAATACTTTAGTTCCCCAAACTAACCTCAGTTACTGGGTGATACTGAACAGCTATCAATGATTGGCAGGTAAAGTTTTTGCTTTAAACTGCAGATGAAACCCCCTAAGTTAATAACAGAAGTTTTGGTATGTTCCAAAGAGCTGGTGATTATTGTATTGTTGAGTGGGATACTTATTCTTTATTCCTAGGAGTATAACTGCAGGGCACTGGTACCAGAAAACGTGTTTTTGCAGAGAAGAGTAATGTACATCAAATGACATACAGCTTGAGGACAGTCAACTGGAAAGCAACAAAAACTACCTGGGCCTTAAACCCCAAAACACCTAACTGAACGCTGGAGTTGGTGTATAAGGGATCCTGTTATAAGACTGTATAATTTTTTTAGTGTTTACTGAAGGTGTTTTCTGCTCCTTGGAATTAATGTGATTTTAGAATACAATAGTACACTTCATACAGGGAAGGACAAACAATGCTCTGTTAAAATATTTTTGTACCAAATTTATCATTTTGAAGATCTGGATAAATTTCAGTCTTTAAATAAATCTTTGCCTGAAAAATACATGACATTCTACAAATTTGCCTGCCCAGGTACTAAATCATCAAAACTTGTAAGCACCATCAATTATGCACAGTGACTGTGGTACAAGCATGGATGCCTGAAGTTGTGAATTTATGGCATAAATTCAACCAGCTAAGAAGCTTTGAAAGAACAATAAACTCCAGTGTGTTTTGCTGGAAGATTGCAGTGGGGGCTTGAATAGCTCTTTACTGGCATCTGGATTTCCAAAAAAGACCAACCATACCAGCTTACAGTCAAATTCAGATCTATTTGGGAACAGAGTAATCTGCTAAACATAAGCATTTTCCTGCATCAGAACAGTGATCAAATCACACCAGGTATATATAATTCAGCTGTCCAATTCTTTCTGCCATGCTTTATGGCAAATTCTGTCCACACAGATCCTGATTCACAAGGTACATATATACACACAACTTTAATCACCAAAATGGGCTATGGCAGGAATGTTTTGGCCTTCAGAAATTAGGCTGTATAGACTCTGAAGATTTTGTTATTCAACAAAAATTCTATGTAAAATCATAGAATTATTTAGCTTGGAGAAGACCTCTAAGACAATTGGGCCCAATATCAAAAGTATCCTAGAGAATTAAGCAAAAGAGCTGAGACAATTCCACTAATAAATGATAAACCAGTGTTTATGAAACCACTGTACTAAGTACAGCATATGGTTTACACCATCTCACATATACCAGAGTGCTAAAATTTTAACAATATTAAAACTTTAATAGCTTTTGGGTTAGTATTGTATGAAAGGGAGAACTGGCACAGTTCTTAATTTTTAACTCCTTTCCAGGAGTATCTCCAGCATAACAAGACAACAGTACAGAGAACCTGTCTAACCAGACAGGTTTCTGACATTTACACTCGCTTATCCCAAAAGGAACATAACCTTTCCTTGGTACGTTCCCATTAAAGAGAGGAGTGCATAGCCATGCTAAAGATCTCAAGCCTTCCATGTGTATGATGTACTAGCTCCCAAATAAAGGAGAAATATCTTGACAGGAAAAACCCAGCTTTTTTTTGCCTTGGTACGAAAAGTTAGATGCCTTGTTAATTTTCTTAAAAATGCCTCCTGATATTTAAAATGAATTTGTATATTTTTACTGTTAATCAATTTTATTTTATATACTTTAGGAATCCTTAACTCTACAAGTGATTTTGCAGTGGAGCATTTTAAAGTATTTCCTATAAACATGGATATACCTTTATCCAGAATATTTGACTAGTACTTAAATTCTGCATAAAGCTCAAAGAATCAATTTTTTAAACTATATTTCAAACCACATAATCCCTAATATGACATGGAATGCTGTTAATTCATTTAAGCAAAGCAGAGATATGTAAACAAATATATTTAAATAAACATGTATTATCTATTGTCTTAGAGGGTCATTTTTTATTAGTTCATTAAATAAAGCTATTAAAAATTGTATCATATAACTCCACATCTTGAATTAGGCAGCATTAGCAATGTTTCTTTATATGGACTTTACATCACAACTTTCTTGCAAAACACTATTCATCATAAATTTGCCCCACTGTGGATCCTGTTTTGGGGAATGTCCTTATTAATCTCCTAATTTATCTTCATGGCATGGATTAAAACCATACTACAAAGGTTTGAGGCACTAATACATTTGAAAGTGATAAAAGGATAAGATCATAAATGCCACTTTTGAAGATATTATCTGTGCAGTCAATTCCATCTTTTGATATAGGGAAACTGTTGTCTTTGGTTCAATACACACAGAAAAACTGTGTTCTTTTATTTATGATATTCAAAGCAACTGCTGTGTCTTACATGAGCAGGTTGCACGTTCTAGTCTCATGCATCCATGCCATCTTAAACAAGAACAAAATCACATTTTATAAACATTCCAGAAATATATTAATATAAAAACAAGAAATTAAACATTCACATAATTCTTAACAGAAATTAAAACGCTGTGGAGTACCCAGAAGCTCAGAATTGGAAGCAGCTCTTTCACACTCTTAAGAACACAAACATAGGCAATATTATCATAGCCTGAATTTGAAAAAAGTATGTCGTATATTCTATTGAACATTTCCAGCCTTTAGCCTTATTTCAATATGGCTACATTAGGTGATGCTTTCACCTAATTAATTTTCCTTTCTATTTGGCTATAAGAAATAATAATGGCATTTTAAGAATCATCCCAATTTTAAGGATAGATTTTCACTATGGTCATTTAGTACCTGGTCAATGGAAGGTCCATTATTTATTTTTGAGATGACAAAAATGGCACAATACAGTGCAGTTGTTAAAAAAATACCAGCACAAAGTAAGACATTCTAATGGGAAAGGAAAGAAAAGACCTAAGAACTATCATATTTGAAAAGAAACCTTAAGCTAAATGTGACTGTTCTATTCTTGTTATTGGTGTATTTAATAAAAGAATACCCTGGGAAGTAGAATAGCAGGTTATACAGCCTATGTAGAGACATTGTCAGGGGAAAAGGCTGAAGAAGACAATAGAAATATTCTATTGAAGTAAAAAAAAATTGTTTACCTCACAGATAAATGAAAATGTTAAAAACTCCAATCTTTTTTTGAACAATGGTATTAAATAGGGATGCTAAACATGAGGTTTCCTGTTTTCAGCTGTATTTGCTCAAAGTAAAAAGAGATGGCATACACTTATATTTATAGCCAAATGTCCTGTGTAACACAAAATGTTATTGTATTCCATATCTGTGCCCAAAATTATTACTGTCTTTCTAAGACCCAGCACCTGGAAATGGAATGGAGGGTGGTGCTGGTCCCTTTTGAGATCTGGATCTCTCCGGCTAAAGCTCTCCTACTCTTTTCCCTTCGTTCTGTTCTGGCAGGCAGAGCTGAGGCAGCACAAGGCAGAAGCTTCCCTTTGTTTTCTTTTGTTTTTGTTCCCTGACATGGTTGCTTCAGGCAGGTCCCCAAGAAGCTGCATTTCGCAATCCTAAATTTGCTTCAAGGCAAATTCTGCAAATACCTCCCTACATGGAACAGCCCAGCTCCATACCATCACCCCTAACAAAGAACATGAATTTTAAAATTCTTAGATTAGGAGAAATGGCTGCGTTAAACAGCAGCTTAATCTCTAACTATGAGAGTCTGTAAATTATTTATAATTATTTTTTAGAAAGAGTTTTCATAATGTTCAAGTCAGGGCTCCATTGTACTGCTCAGAGAGGAACAGATCCACAGCTCCCCTGGAAAACTGGGAATGACACATCTCCTCTCCAGGCATCCAAATAGGTGCCAGAAGTAAGCAAATGATGCATCCAATTCCTCCCCAGCATGCCTGGCATTTGCTATCATGGCTCATGGAGCTCATCTCTCCAATGTCCTTGGAGCAATATGCTAGCATAAGGGAGGGATGAGAGAAGTAGCTGTACCTCCCACTGTAACTTTTTTTCTCAAGCAAGCAAGAATGACTCTCGCTGTCCTGCCAGATCTTTATCTCAGGGAAAGACTGTGCTTCAGCTTATATTCACTGTTCACCATAAGGTCAGCTGACGCTGGTGTCTGGGACTCAGCAACAACCAGCAAAGGCTGACTTTGCAATGACTTCTGCTTTAGCACTGTAGTCAAGCCCATAGTACATGCTCAATAAGCTGAACATTCCCTTCTGTTTTCACTAGACTTGTCCCTAATTTTGCTATTTGTGGAAAAAATACTTTTACTCTACAGCCACACAATGTCTATTAGAGAATCTCACCTGTACAAGTGTGTCCCCAAGAACAACAGGGTGTGGGGCGAAACACAGTAGAGCTTCTCAACAGGAGAACTCCTGTGAGGAGATTCCTTGCCTCATAGGAATGAAAATAAACCTTAAAGAAACTTCTGGTGTGAAACTACCAGGAGCTCGTTTCAATTAAGAAGTTGAACCTTGGAGATTATAAAAACAGCTAGAAACCCTTCTGCAGATCACCATCAAAGAGGACAAACATAAAATGAGTCATGAAAGCATCCCTTGACCTAAACTATTTTATTGGACACTTAGAAGAAGCTCAGTAGTCTGTGAGGCCTGCAGGTGCAAAAATAATTCAAAATAATTCAACATAATTAATTTTTGTGAACAAAATATTTCGTATCAGCTTCAGTTTTTATATTTGCAATCAATGGAATTGTATATAATTTTTTTTTTAATTTCATAAAGGTTTTTTGTTTTGTTTTTAATTGAAAATTCTACTGCTCTTTCTGAAAAGTCAAAGTGGAGCAGTCCAACTTTCTAAAGAAATTTGTCTTCAGATTGTCACATTTCCACAAAAGATTTCTCTTTAAAGGAATCAGCATTTTCTAACCAAGAACTACTCCCTCAGAAAGATTCTTTCCAGCTCTACTCAAAACAAGGAAATCTTTTAACTATTTAATGGGGATTGCCATGAAATCAAATCACAGTAGTGTGCCCCATCAAGCAGCCAGCAGTACTGCAGCTGAGCCCATTCACCGTCTGTCTCCCACTCCTCATCTGAAATTTCAGTGCTCCCTCCCTTTGCTGCCCAAAAATAGGGCACTGGAAGAGTCTCAAGATGAACAGCACCAATGTGAGGCAGGCAAATGAGGGGTTGGTAGGGAGAAGCATCTCTGTATTTGTAAAGATTCAACACCACTAAAAAGCTTTCCCTGGAATGGGACTTGTCCTGCTGAGATATTGGCCATCCTAACAACTGAGTTGTCAAATGTGGAGGAACTTTCTACATGGAGCACTTTCAGAAAGCAAATATAAATCAGAAACAACTGCAAACTGTTGCAGTATCTGATAGAAATATCTGAAAAAAATTCTCAGAAGGACTACAGAAACACCCAGAACAGATACCAAATGGCAGGCTGTGATGTCCCAGAAGAGAATATAATCCTGCAGGTTCTATGCAGAGGTAAGTAGAATAAAGAAGTCTATTCAAGTTCAAACTCATTAAATCTTAGGACTACATTTAAATCTTTTGTAAAACAACATAAATGCATCAATTCATCCAGATGCTGGCTTTTAATCTCTGCTCTTCCAAGAAGGTGTTAGGCACAAAATTCGCATGAAAAGGAGCCGAGTATTCACAAACTCATGCTGAGTGAGAGTGTTACATCACTGCCATATGAGAATGCCCTTTGATCTCAGCAACAACACATTCATTTGCAATTCTTATTTTAAATTCTTACTTTACACCCTGCATAGAGTATCTTAATTCAGGTTTCACAACTTTAGGTTATATTTATTCATTCTCTGCCTGCACTACACATTGCAGTGGCATAAAAAACAAAAGGCCTTTAGATGAAATACAGAATTCAGTGTTGTTAAGATCTATACTGCTGTCTTCTTCAACCATTTCTCCAGAAAAACTCCAAAATATTTTAAAACTAAAAGCCGAAAGTCTGTTTTATATCCAAGTATACATTCAAATTAAAAATCACTTATATTACTCATTAGGAGCCTGTGCTAATTCCATCTTATGACATATTATCCCCTTGTAATTAAAACTAATCATATAACAACTCAGCAGTCCAGTCTCAATGTTTGTGTGATTTATTTGTTGACTCACTGGTCTTCATGTTTCTCACAGACTCAAGCACTTTAGTCCCCTTAACACAAAGTCTTAGAGCAGGGAAGCTTTCATCTTTCTTATATAATCATTCAGGCAGTAAACAGAAATTTCTCCTAATCCTTTTCATTTATTTCTATCCTTTGCTTTATAATAAAATCTTTCAAATTTTCTGCATTGTTCCTTTGCCTGGGGAAGTGGGAATGAGCCAACCCCTCCCTCCCAAACTCTAACACCTACCTGTGACCTGAGATAAGAAACCCTCAGCAGAATCTGAATCCTAGTTCACTGAGGGATCTCTTCCTGCCTAATTTAACTATGGGCAGCAAACTCTAGGCTGTAACTCTGCTCCTCACAGAGCAGCAATTTATCATTTTGCCTTCCAGCTTGTGTTATCAGGACAAGCTTTTGTCATATGGTACATGCCAGTTTTTGTTTTGATAGGTGACTTTTAATTGAACTGTAATGCCATTGCTGACAGAGCTTGGGAGGACTGAAGTTATAAATCATAAAACCATATCTATAGCCCTTATGCTCTTAGAAGTGTCTTAAAGTTAAAAGAACCTGATGTTATTTGGTTTTCCAATAAAAATGAGCTGCCACAAAATACCATGGCATGAAGACACAACAGTACTTATGCAGATTTATAAGTAAAAGTAAAATAAATGTAACAGGTGGTGGAATAAGTCACCTGATGAGCAAGTTATGATGAACCCTATTGGACTAGTTATAACTTCTTTAAAGTATTTGAGTTTATATCCTTGCAGATGTCGTAAATTTAGAAATGCTCCAGTGATTTCAAACAACTGACTATAATGACAGGCAATTTGCAGTTAGTAAGAGCTTTTTATGGCTACTGCAATTAGTAAGTGAGACCAAGCAGAAGTCTTGAATAATAGCTCAACTCCTAGATATAAAAAACTGTACAAATTAGGGAATATATATAACATTTCTTGACAAAGGAGTGATGGCAAAAAAAGCCATATTGAACCTGAAAAGCCATGAAAATCTTGCATTTAACAATACAGAAACTTTCCTAGCCCTCATATTACAGTGAAGCAATATAGTATTACACTCAAGGCCCCATCCTACCCATAAGCATGGATATCCATGGCAAAATCCCTACAAATAGATAGAAGCTGAGTAAGAGGAGGAATAATCCTCTCCTCTATTGCACAAAAGATCCCTATTTTTTTCTTAATTCATCTGTTTTCACTGTTAATAAGCAACTTTGCATATGATCATATTCTTTTTTTTTAAATAAGAGAAAGGGATGTTATTTGTGAGAGTGCAGCCACTTCCTAATTTTTGCGTGGTCATAGCCTGATTTTCAGTTTTGTGGCATCTTTCGTCTGGATAATTTCTATAGGTATTGTACTGTTATTACAGTTCTAAAGAAGCACTTAACATGTGCACTATGAAGCTGCAGCATCCTTCTGCATCTTAAATTAGATCTCTCCTGCCTAACCCTTTCCATACTGAAACCTGTTTCTTTATACAGCCACAGAAGTTAAGCTCCAGTGCTTCCAGCTGAACATTATAGAAATAATTTCTATTCAGCAGTCACTGTAGAAAAGATTAATTTCATTATGTTACTTTTAAATTTAATTGAATGACATGCATAAAAGTGACAAGGCTTTGGCTTTAAAGACCATTTCTACCTTGAAAAATTTCAGTGAAAAATTGATTAAAAATCAGAAATTAGCATCAGCCAGAGTAGCTGCCATCTAATTACTTGTATTTTGCCTGCCTTTTTATTTAGAGAAGGTAGCATCTAAAATTTTTCTGCATTTCAGTTTTGCAGGTTTCAGGTCACAAGTCATCCTGCACACAGCTTATGTTGTAATATGATAGCCAATGGAGTATTGCTATGGTTTTAATCTTCCTGAAACTGCAGTTTTGAAATTAGAGATATTTATCACGCCATTTAACCAGCTACAAAGATATGAAAAACTGTTTAGTCAGTATTTCCAGAATCCAATCCCACGATCACGACATGTTCTCTCCAAGCATTAACAGACAGTTTACCAGCTCTGCTATCTAACGCAGCCCAATGCGATTGACAGAATGACAAATCTTTTCCTGAGGACTTTGAGTCACATCAAATTAGTCACACAGAGATGTTAGTAACATATAACCTGCAAAGATGTCATGTCTTTCTGATTTTATACTTCCCGTGTTGTTATTCAGTCACTGCCGCGCAGATGCAGATACAATGTCTTTTTGATTTTAAACTACTCCTGCTACCACTTGTGCAAGGTTTGATAATTTGTTTTAAGCTAGGGCAAAGAATTCATATGACATCTGAAGTTGAAGATATTAAAACGTATCTAGCAAAAACTAGATTTTTGCTAGATACTCAGCAAAAACCTGAGAATAAACTCAGGTTTATTATAGGCAAAATTTTCTTTAGCTTCAATCTACAAGATCAGACCTCAAAGGCAGGATTCTTGCAATATATATTCCAGATGGACTATTATAACCAGATTATATGAGAATCTTATTCAAACCTGGCCTTGCAGAGCTATTTGGAGCTCTCTGTTGAACTGATAATTTTACTTACAGTATGGGTGGCTTTGCTCCAAAACAAATTCATAAACCAACAAAAGAAAGCATAAAAACCACACTATGATCCACTTGCCCCACCAGCCGTTCTGAGATATGCAGTTAGAGCACAGTGTCAGTCTCAGTGGTACTGTAGTTTACTGGGGAATAAGCCTTTCTGTCTCTGCTTGGATTTGACATAAAGGTACCCACCTAAGGACTGAAAAGAACATTTTTTATTAGCTCAGTTTCAGAATAAAAGGAAGGAGTCTTCCTGACATTTCCCATTATTCAACATGAATAACCTCAGTTTCAAGTACACAGGCAGTCACCATTATACAGAAGGAAATGGTAGAATAGGCTAAGAATTAAAAATGCAGATTCAGATTATTGTTTATTGTGAGAATGAGATCAAAAATGACATAAGTATCTTTAATTGATTCACAGATATGCCTGTCATTCTTAGAGCACTGCTTTCATTATTTCAGAAGATGTTTGTACAACACAGAACAACCAAAGTTCTTATTTATCCTTTTCGAATACAAGTCTTACTTTTGATACAGTATTCAGTTTTAAGAATCCCAAGTACTGCTGTGCAGTGTGTTAAGAACAGAGAGCACTTCAGATCCTCAGTGATGCCATGCACCATGCTAGAGGTCTGGCATCTACCCTTCATAAAATCTCTTACACATCAACCTCTGTGACCTCAGTGATTTTGGGGGATTTTTTTTGGCAAACTCAAACTGCTTTTATAGGACAATAATCACAACTTTCACCATACTCTTTCTCCCTCAATAGTTTGTTCCCATACCTCAATCATGCACTTTGGAACACAGCGCCAGAAAATGACATTACCTTCAGGTTTCAATGACCAAATTTGAGCTCTGAATTCTCATACATATTCCCTTCCTATGTGAAGTACAGCATTCCTTAATACATCACTGCTCCTGCTGTCTGGAGAACCAGCACACCACATGGAAAAAACAAGTTATCTTGCAGGCTTTTCCAGACTGTGGACCCTCCCTTCTATGTACCTATCATTTCTCATGGAAATTTAAGGACTTGCACATCTTTGAGATCTCTGACTAGCTGTTGACTTTGGCTGAAGATAACAGAGCAATGAAAAAATGTAAAAGAGGTTCTAATTGGTTGACACATCAGCTGATAGAGAAGTTGCTTTTATTTTTGAAATATGGGTCTGGTACCAAGTTCTGGGAATAAGGAATATGAAACTTGTTACTGAAATATTAACAACATTCTCTTACTTCTTTTTAATAGTAATGAATTTTAAATTTGACCCACAAGTTTTTTTCCTCTTGAGGTAAAAGGATCCAGAAGACTTGGTTATTTTTTCTCAATTGCCCATTGACTTGCTCTTACTTCAGTGAGACATCTAAACTTTCCCTTACACCACCTTTTAAGTATTGGATTTTAAAAAAACTTTACTTACAGTATTGATTTATTTTCCATTGAGGTATTCTCAGTCCTCCAAGTAGTGTGCTAAATCTTGATGTCAGTTCTTGGACTCAATGCCTCTAAGCTCTCAAGACAATGATAGCTGAACTTTGAGGCTTTACCAAATCCCTCCAAGTTTAAAGCAGAATATATTGCTGCCAATTCAAATTATTTATCTGCTCTTATAATTCAAACTACAAATTGCTACATGTCAATATAAACAATTACTGTTATTTGTTCACAAAAATGGGTGCCTCCAAAGTTAATTTGTATTTGTACACAGATATGATTTCTATTTGTATGTGGGCTTTTTGATAATGCTCTTGATACCCTGCTTTTAAATTATGTATTAATTGTTTAGACAAGTAGTCTCAGTTTTTCTTTAATGCCAGAGAGGTGAGATCAGAGATGAAAAGAATGAATTTCCCAATAACTAGTATTTATACTGGCTTAAATGAAAGTGCATTTTATCGTTTATGCTTCCAAATGGCATTGTGGATCTGCATAATAATGTCTGATAGCCGTTATAAAAAGGACACTCTGTCATCTTAAAGAAATGAAGCCAATTGCCAAGACAGCTGTAAACAACTTCAGCAACATTGAAGACAGTTTCTACTGCTGCAGTCTTTTATATACATCAATTTAACAGGTAAATTCCCAAATTAAGTTAAAGTAAGGTTGAAAAACATGTTAGGGTCTTTAATTTATAACAGTTTAACTTCAAAATCCTTTTAACTGTCCACAAAACAAAATGTGTACTCACAGCATAGGAGAATGATTGATTGTATTTTCTCTTCTTTCTTACACTTGATTATTTATGGAAACAGCCTAGTCCAAATTTTTTGAATCAGATCTCTTAGTCTTTGTGTAATGTTTAGTTAATCTCACTGTTTTCTCCCCTATATCAGTGAATATAGCCTGGACTTGCACAGCTGACTCAAATAAGGGTCACTGCTTCCCAAATTTCTAATTACTACTTTCTAATGCTGCCCTTGTCTTCTCTCTATATAATGAAAAAATTCCTAAATTGAAAAAAAATTCCTGGGCAAACTTAGCTAATACCAGCCCCCCATGCTGGAACTACCTTCCTTGGCTAGCACCAAATCCCTCTGCACACATTTAGGGCTGGCCTTTCAACACTGCCATGTGTTTCTTATCTTTTCCTGTGCCTTTATTCATATTTCATTAAGCTCTTATTTTATAAATACAGAAAAAAACAGAGGGTATTTTCAACATTAGACATCACATGGTGATAATTATTCTCCTGGAATAGCAAGTTATTTGTCATTATTGCTGTCCTATGTCTAAAAGCTTGTCAGTGCCTGCAGGTAGAGACCTGTCCTGTATTTCAGTCACACATTATTTACACAAGTTATTACTGCTAATTTTAAATGTAGTCTTCCCATTTCTTACGTTCATCTTCCCGTACATCTAGCACTCTGTGACTAAGTTAATTGCCCTTGTCAGTCCCTTTGGCTGTGTCAGCCTCTCCTTAAACCCTTGTTGTGACTTTGAATAAATTTTTCCTTATCCCATCTTATTGTCACAACAATAATAACCCTTTTAGTGGCAAGGTTTAGGAGAATGAAAATGCAATAAAGAAGAAAATAAGACTAATAATTTGAGAAATAATGCTATGTTGATCCTCAAGAGCTGCTTTGCCTCTTAGTAACTTAACAGGAATTAAGACAACAGAGGAAATCACTGGGAGCATAATAATATCAATGATAATGAAAGGTTTGTATAATCCCTCAGAAAAAAGAATGTTACCAAAACAAGGCAACTTTTTTTCTCAAGGAGTCTTTTTTTCTTTTTCACATTATGGTTGGAAACTGCTTAGAGGGAAACAAACCCCAAATTTTAGTTCAAAACCAGAATTTTCAAACACCTACTCAAGAAAGAGAAGATGCAGGAAAAGGAAATGCATTTCAAAAAGAGGTCTCATTGATATTTGTCTGTGTTTAACTAAACATTAAGAAAAGAGAGAACATTCTACAGAGAAAAAACACCAAAACAAAAGTTTTAAATGAAAAAAGAAAATAATATTATGCTTTGAATTTTTCTTATAGTACTTTACAATGAGTCAGGGAAAGACCCATATTCTTGCAATTTTGTTAATATGTAGCTTTAATTTTTGCGATGGATTGTGCATCACAAAGAACAAGAACATTTTTAAATAACAATGAAATTCTGTGTGTACTGTATGTCAAGCCACAAGACAGAAATACGACATGACATACTAATTAACCTGCCAAGATACTATAACTATTACTGTGTGTTTTCAAATTTTGATTTAAAAACCACGAAGAGTTAACAATTCAAATCCTAACCAGATAAAAAATTACCTTTATATCAGCATTATCTCTGGGGATGTGCTTATAATTGAAATGCTTGGGTTTTGAACACTTTGACATTATTACTCAATGAAATGAGCATGAGAAATTGTTCATCAAAAGCAGAGAGAGAAAAAAGAAAAGGGATTAGCATTTTAAACCTGTCCCAAGAGCTTGACTTAGAACGGAGGTAATTTCATAGCCAGCTTTTAGCTAGCCAGAATTTAACTCCATATAGTTTCCAAAAGGCAACTCTCATACTGCTCACGGAGGAATAATATTATTTTTGTATATTATATTGTGATATATCTATTATTATTAATATTAAATGTTATTTATTCTCTGATTGCTTTAACTTTAAATGGAAAGGCTGCTACTCTGATAAAGCTAAAATGTTTTCTTCTGATATTTTATTTATGCAAGAAAATGATTCTGACAAGGTTTTGCAACTACATTGCCGTGCTAGTACAGTTTCTTCTGCTCTTGCTGTCCTTCCAGATTCTTTTCTCCCCTCTTAGCTTCCTTCTTTATCTTTATTTCCTTTCTCATTGCCTGATTTTCTCTCCCTTATCTCTTTTCCATATTTTTCTAATTACAAATAAATTCCTATAAAACTTAGGAAGCCTTCAGATAGATCATTAATAATATAATTACAATATGGAGAGCACAGTAAAGTTTGAATGTAAATTAGAGTGAGTTTTTACAGTTCATTAGAAAGATTTGGGGATTGAATTTAGTTTAATCAAAGCTTGAGTGCTCCCAATATACACAGCACATACCCAGTGAAAAAAAAAAAGCCTTAATACAGACTCAGAGACTGAAGATGAATGTCATGCTCTGCATCCATTTACAGGAGTCCATCCAGGGTGCACCACAGACCCTCATACCTAACAGCCAAATGGAGCTGAGTTAAAAATAATTGCATGCAATTCAGTAATTTCCAAATTAATATATATTACTCCATTTTTCTTCCTCCTTTCTGCAATCATTCCTCCCATAGACAAACAGGTACTGGAGGAGATGTTTGTCCCCCATCCTGCTGGTGTTTGCCAGGCTCCCGCCTGATGGCAACAAAGAAAAAGGAAAATCCTGCAGTGTTTTCCATTTATCTGACCTCAGACCACTTCAGATGTGTGTAGTTAGCTGGTAGAAGAAAGGGGGCATCCACCCCTGAATCCCTGCTAGCACTGTCTGTTTCCAGGCTTTAATGCACCCTGGGAAGGTGCATTCTCCAGAGGAGAGCCCCTGGAGATCCAGCTCCGTGCTCCTGTATACTGTGAACCCTCCATGTGCACACAGTATATAGAAAACACATCTCCACCAGCTTATTGGAAAAGCAGATATATATATGTATATATTTATATTTATATATATATATATATTTCCTCAAGATAATCAACCAAAATACTGAGTTCAATTCCTCTCAGAAAACACTGCTGTGGAAATTCCCTACAATCTCCCCCTGGCTGCTGGGTTCCCACCTAGATTTGGTTTGCAGCATCTAAAAATGTTCAAGGTATTAATCCAACAGATAAGACTGTTTAGTGTTAAAAGCTAATGCAATTTTTATGCCATGTTAAGCTACTTGCTCTATAGATTTCACACAGTACTTTTCTCAAATTATCTTCAGGCGTTGGAGAAAAGAGACAGGTAGAGCCAGAGAAGAGGCCACAGAACATGCAGCAGCTCAGCATGCAGGAGCTCACTGGTACACATCCAGTGCCTGCTTTGGAATGGGGACTGGGGGAATGGGTTGCTGCTGCAAAGACCTTTTTAAGGAGATTTCTCTTAGAGCATCTTTAAAGCAGGGCAAACGTGAATGCACATACAGGCCTTGCAAAAATATAACAAAGAATTCACAGTTTAGTGGGGAAAGGTACAAGCTGCAGGAGAGATGGTTGGTGTTAAAGAAGGCATTAGGTCCTGGAAGAGTGCAAATGATACTGCCTCAAGTGCATTTGTGCTCCACAAATAGTCTGTGGCTGGTTCTTCCTGTGGCTTCCTGGGCTTCCAGCTGCATTACCCTGGCTTTAATCAGGTTATCATCTGCACAAAGTGGGCTGGGTGTTTTGCTACTTGGAAAGCCCTGTCATGGCTTTGTGTTAAGTTTTTGCTGCCTTAAAAATAGGATTTGATAATGAAAAATTTGACACACCCTTTAATTACAGGGGAGCAAACAAAGCACTTGGAGAAATGTAAATGCAGCCTAATAGTTACTTCTTCATCTCATTTTTAAGGAGTCAGCTGACATAATGGCAGATACGGGCAATGCCTGTGTCTTAAGCAGCAAGATCTGCAATCAGGTTTTTGAAATGTTCCTCATTTGCCTTTCTCGTGGGACTTTACACGTGAAATCTTGCAAAATGAATCAAGGGAAAAATGGGGTAAGTGTGAGTGCTGGAAAAAGAAACCACAAAGAACACATTGAAAGTACAGGACGGGGCACAGCTTAATTGAATTGTGATTTGTTGGTCTTGTAAGCACTCTCCAGGAAGGAATGTCATGTTAATCAAAACCTGTCCAACTTCACCTTATTTTCAGCAGGGAAACTTTAAATGAGACAGTTCAGGATTTTGATTTCTGAGGGGTATTGGATCACATTCACCCACAGGGCATTTAAATAAGAAAACCTATTTATATGCAAATTCTTTAGGATTCATGTAAAGTGGATTTTTATAAATTGACCATTCTATTCTAGTTTCCATGTTGCTAAAACATCTTTAGCAATGGCAAAATGAAGGAACAAATATAATCAGCACATCTTGGTTAGGTAGATCCTGGACTTTCTGGACTTTCTTGGGACATTCCTGTGAGTTCCTGAAATATGGAACTGTAAAGTTAAAAAATTGTCTTTCATAGAAGGACCCAGGAAGAGAAAGTCCTCAGAAAAGGCTCTTTTGATTACTCTGGCCTTAATTAAAGAGAAAACTAATACTGGGGAAAGTTCAGAATATGTTACTCCAGAGCCAAAGGAAATGAGGACATGTTTTTGCTATAGAATCAAATCTGTCAATTTTTTTTTTTTTTTTCCTTTTTTTTTTCTTTTTTTTCTTCCCGGAAAAGTCGGGCCAAATACTGTCAGAGACCGGGAAAGATTAATATGCCAAGACATTTTGGGATGCCTGAAACGCCTGCGTGCGTCTGTGGTGGGAGGGGCAGGTCAGGCCCTGCCCAGGACAGGCAGTGAAATGCCCCACCCCCAGCCCAGAGCATGTATCCCAGCCTGGCAGAGCTGTCCAGTTGGTAGCTATATGTGTGTTTTTCTGTACCTTTTCTGTCTTTTTCTTTCTCTTTCTTCTTCTCCTAATTATCTTTCCATGGAACATTTTGTGTAACTTAACATCTTATGAGTTTAAAAGTTTCTGGTTAAAGGATTGAGCTGTAAGTTAATGCCATAAATATTTTATATTGAATTTGGTGTTGTATTTAAACCTTTGCCAAAGTTCCTTGATTGTCTTTATTTTGCTAGTAAATTTTTGTGTAATTTTGACATCTTGAGAATATCTGGTTGTTTTTTCTCCTGTGTGCCAACCCAGAGTAAAGGAACCTGTTTACCCCCTAACATTGAAATGTTCTGGCGTGTTACAAATACCTAATGTCCAAATTTTACCTTGTCCAGCTTTGCAATACAATATCCTTTAGACATTTGTAGAAGAAAATGCTTCATTATCAGAGCACCTCTGGCTGTAATGAGGAAACATTTGCTATCACAAGGTATCCCTTTTGATCGTAGTTTCAGTGCAAACATGTAATTTGGAATGGGGTGGATTTCTTTCACTCACCCACTGTGAAATGCATTTGAAAAACTAAATATATATTTGAGCTGTCTCTCAGAGTTTTACTGGCACAGTTTGAGCACCAGCACAGAATGCTGCCATCCAGAGTCATTAACACTCCTCACCTTCAGAAATGAATGCCAGCACCTCAACTCTCCTTGCAGCCATCCAGTTTTAAGGATTGCTACACCAAATAGCTGGAATCCACCCCTAACCTTCTCTTTGGATTTAAGAAAACACTGATTCTACTGAAAGAATGACTACACCTTTTATTTTAATACCCCTGGAGTTTTGAAGGCAGCAGAACATAGATCCCAGTTCTGCCTGCTGGAGCTTTGCAATAATCTAACTGGGCAAGAAGATGAAACTGGTATGCTATGATTAGCAGAATGACGCTGAGCATCTGAGGTGATTAAGGGAGAGAGTTTGGTGATCACAGGTCTCACGCACATCCCTAAAATGTTACAGTCATGATAGTGGATTGCTTTGAAAATGCTGGCAATATTTGTTTATTTTAAAAAGTTACCTGTAATAGAGCAGTTCTGTCTTTTCCTGGAAACAAGTTAGTGTTTCTTTACATCATTTATCCCTCCAAGGCTGAAATCACCTTTGATCAATAATGAAGTATTACAGATTGTGCTGGATTTGGAACAATACACAGAAGTGGCCATTTCATACACCATCTATCTTGTAAGCACACATCATTACAGAAAATTACATCATTTATCTGAGTACTAGTAGCCTTTCTGGTAAAAACTCTGCATGGAAAATCAGGTATTAATTCAAGCATATTTGTCTCACAAACACTCAAAATTTTCTTCTAGAGTTACCTAATAATTTTAAGAGGTTAGAGGAACAGACAGGTGACTTTGCAAGTTTAAGTTCATTGGATGAAAGAGACATTCGTATTGTTAGTCTTTGCTCTGGAGTTCAGTTGACAAAATGAATGATAACGCTTATCTTTGCTAATTCTTAATATTGTGTGATCATGTGACATTTGAATTTACAGCATTTTTAGTATTTAAACTTGGTCATGGTAGGTTCACATCTGACTGCAACATTCTATGCCCTTAGTGCCTCCAATTTCTTCTTACAGTTCACCTCTCACTTTAATCTTTTAGATTGTTCCCTAATGCATTAAAATAAAAGAGGTTTTTTTTTCAACAGGCATGCATTATCGCTGGTTGGACTGGCAGGAACTGTACTATTTACATTTCAGTGAAGATTAATAATCTTTGGTATCTTTTCCCATTTGGTTGCACATATCAGTATCAACCAAATTCTGCTGCATTATTATAGCTAAGTCAAACAAGGTAATGTATAGAAACATATTCAGTGCAGTTCCATTAAAATTATGAACTCATTTCACTATTCATAATTTCTGTATATCTGTTTTGTATTCATGGATTCATTCATTTCTTCTAATAATACCCACCCTTTGGAAACAAAACTGCCAAATCATTTATTTGATGAATGTAATCATTTGGTATCTTCTAATTTTCTACAAATGGTACACAGCTTTTATGAATTAGTTCACAATTCCCAATCATTTACTACTCTGAATAAGGACATTTCATCTTATCATTTTCTCCTCATCTTTTCAGTTATTTTTCTACAATCCTAATTAATTTGATCACTAAAGCAGCAGGGCAGTTTGTCCCCTGATAAGCTAACACTTATAGCTTTTAGTATAAATGCATATTTTAATGTGAACAGTGTTGCTGGTATTAGTTTTAATGCAGAAGTTCCTTCCAGCACTCCAGGGAAAAGAAAGATGCTACTTTAACAGACAAAATACTGCCCTAATCAATTCTAACCTTATGAAGTAAGTTTACCCTCAAATATTAAAATCAATAAGCAATAGAGGAAGGGCTGAGGCTGAATTGAAACTCAAGATAATTTTTATGATATCTCTCCAACAGATTGAAGATCTGCTAAAATTCTTAAATGATCTGCTCACCATTTTCTTCAGAAGTTCGATCAAATTTCACTCAGTTTTTAAATTTAAATTTATGTTCTTTTATCTACAAGAGTAGTCATTGTACCATAATACAGAAAACAAGCTTGTAAATAACTTGTCATGTATAAAAGTAGAATTTCAAAATGTAAATAAAGTCACTGTATTTTCTCTAAAGTTCCACCAGGCAGTATCTATTAAAATCATTGTAGAAATGAAATTGGAGAAAAAAAGAATCCCTTTTCCAATGTGTGAAATGGGAACATGCTTTGAAATCAAACAGATTTTCGAAGCACATTGTAACAAAAATAGAAAAAAAAAAAACCAAGCCATTTACAGTTAAAGCCAAACTCAGAATAAATACAGTCTTAAACTCTATAGTTTCCTACCAAACAGTATTACAACTGCATAAAATCAGATAAAAAAACCCCAAAGATCTAGTGCCATCACCTATGTTTTAAAATTCCTTCTTTCTCTTCATTAACTAAAGAAGGTTTTCATTTGGAATTAGTTTCCCAAAGGTGTACTGGGACATGACCCATCAGTTACGGTTTAGAAACATTTCTATCTTATTTCCTAGCTTTCCACTTTAGATTAATTTCTTAAAACCTTCTTCAAAATGCAGAATGAAGAAAATTCTGATGTCAGCTATACCTGTTTGTCTCTGGAGTGATTTATGGAAGCAAACTATTACTCTGGACCTTTCTGGAAGGAACTGGACTGGATGGTATCCAAATCTTCACTTTTAGTAGACAATTAGATTTCAGAATTATCATTAGTGAATTACCTATATGCATCCTTTTAATAATCAACCTTAATAAGGATAAAAGCTTATCTCCTATCCTCAGACGTAATTACAACATACCGCTGATCTTTACTAAGTCTACAAACAGAATACTATTTAATACTTGACCCTTGGGATCAAAACCAAATCAGAGATTAAAAGGAGTCAAAAATTTTTCATCCGCTCACTACAATACAAAATAAAATACAGGGAGCATCCACAATGATTTTGTATTCAGACTTTGCTTTGTATTGTGTTCAAACACTAATCCTTCCATATACTATGAAAGATTAGTGCAACAAAAGGGTAACTAATTGTAAAAGGGTGAAATAAGGTTCAGGTTAATGCCCTTTTGTATTAGACAAAAATAATATGTTTGAGATGGAGAAATTAAATTTTCTGAAAGAGGTCAGCACAAGAATCAAATGAATCCTTCTGATTCATGCAGAGTCATGCCTTAACCACTTGAGATTTGGAAGAAAAAGACTGAAGGCTTTTTTTCTTCCTGTACAGATAATTTCCTTTAATAACTAAGACACTATTTTGTCTTCAGAATATCAACTTTACAGATTAGCTGAGTTTTGAAGGTCCTCCAGAGCACAACACCTATGATTAAACACTTTCTAAAGTTCATCGTACTAGCAAAAGTGGAAATTCCATTATTTTAGCAAGAGCAGGCATGTCAAATTTATCAACACATGATAGGACTGAGGATGAAATAGAGGTAAGGAATCTAAGTTTATAACATATTCATAGGGTGCAGAAGTTATTATAGACCTCATTAATGTGTGGTATAGCAATCGAAGGAAAAGTGCAGCTATTGTGACTCCTGGTAAGTCTAAATTGTGAGCAATTACCTTCAAAAGTTTTAAAAGACAGCAATCTGGAGGCAGCAGAATTATGTAGGCATGATTCCTTTGGCTTGGTTTACCCCTGAGAAAAGCCTCTGTTTGTATTTTTACCTCCTAAGGAGCTCCAGGCATGCGGGAAGAGATAAAAGCCATGTGCAGTGTTACAACCCCTCAACCCGTGTTGAAGCCTCAGGATTTCCCCCACCCAAATACTTAATCTAGAGAAACCTGGGGAGCAGCACATGCAGGGGCATCACAGAGAACCCTAAAATGACTCCTTGAACCAGAAGATAATGCCATAGAGAGAATTACCTTCTTTTTCTAACAAATCTTTCATGGTGCCAAACCATATCCATAGGCTAACCAGGAGCTTAATGCCTGGCTGTTCAAATAGCTGAGAGACTGCTGCTGATTTACTCACTTTTACCACCACCACTGTTCCAGCTGTGCTGATGCACATCTTACGATTTTAAAAGTAAGTTACCAGGCTGCCTCTGCATGGAAGCATTCTTGCTGCCCTTAGCTGTGGCAGGTGTGTAGAAAATGACCTGGGAAGTGATACCTGTCACTGAGGCATGGAGCTGGTCACAGCAGGAAAACAGAACTGCTGCGTGCCTGGGTGCTGCATAACAGAAACCAAAATGGGGCCTGAGTAGGATCTTCTCATCAGGATCCCTCTAAGCTTCTGAACAATCTCATAGAAGCAGAGGGTTAAGACAGGCAAAGACAGCCATAAAACATTAACTGAGCAGATAAAACTTCTTGATGGGATCTGGCATATCATTTTCCAATACTGTATTATTGTGTTGTAATTCCAAGATATCTGCTTTTGGATGGAAGAGCAGAACATGTACAGTTCTACATCTACAGTTACATAATTCTTAATCTTTGCTTCTTCAAGCAATTAAAAGCAAATATTTCTCTTGTATTTTTAAATGGATATTTTTGTTCTTCAAAAGGTTCCTAAAAATAGAAATCTCGTTCTTTGATCAGCTATAAAGGACAAGTGTGGCCAAGGTGAGGCTATAAAAATAGAGTAAAATAATTCTACAAGATTTTCAACGTGGTTGAATTACCCAAATGCCTCATAATTTTGGGCTCAATTAAATTCACAATTAGGAAAGCAGCTGAATAATATAATGTTTCAGATTACAAGTAGAATAACACTGTCCTTCTCAGACAAATACAATGTGACAGCTCCTGCCTAAAGTATAATACTTAGGATCTGAAAGTTTTGATCATGAAAACATCTTTTCCAGGGCTTCCAAACAAATAAAATAATAACATAGTAAGAGAATGAGTAAAGGTCTAAATGCTAATATTTCAGAAGTGGAAATATTTCTCGGTTAATTTAAACATTTGTGTCTTTGTATCTTTGACATTTGGAGCCAGAGGAAGGGGTGTTAAGAAGTAATTGCATTCACTGCCTTCCAGATATCTTTTATTTGCTTTCAAGTGGATCTGAATTCAAGAAATGGCTCTGCATGTTTGTGTGAATGGGAAAAATATTTCATTTGACATTTTGTTCTCTGGTAGCATTTTTATGCTTTTGCACGTACAAATAAAGTCTTTGAAATACAAACTCTTTCAGTACATATATTACAGAAAAGAGGGCAACAATGCAGCTCTTTTAATTTTCTGTTTATAAGACAAAACATGCCAGCTAAGGTTCTTTGACATATTTGACCTTTTTAAAAGATGCCTTTCTTTTATCCACTGAAAATTTGGTACTTGGAACATCGCTGTGCAAAATGAAGCTAATCTCAAAAATCACTAAATGAAGCACGAGTAGTATGAGACACAATGCAGCAAGCATCACAAATAAGGGCAGTAACCCTTATATAACCATTACACAAATGAAGTTATGAATGGAAACCAGGCTTTTTCCAGACTTGCACCCCCTACTACAATTTTCAAAGGTGCAGACTTTATTATGGCTTTAGTTGCTTGATTTCAAAAACTCAGCTGTATACATTGATTAAAATATTCCACACAGCTGCAACAGAAAAGCTGATGAGCACGTGGTGTGTGGGGCAGCTCAGGTGCTCAAATGTAGGCGTTTCTGCCATTTCACCAAATGCTGCCCCAGGAGGATAAGCGTGTTCTATCAGGTCTGTCTTTTATCTGCCAGCTCCTGGTAGATGTCTGGTGTGCCAGAGGCTATTTGAAAAACTTAAAACATTTAGGTGCCTAAATAACTCCAAGGGTTTCAGAAATAAAAAAAAAAAAATAAATAAAAACAAAAAAACCAACAAAAAAAACCAAAACCAAAACATTGTGAAGATTGGGATTCCTTTAAAAGAAAGTCTATACATTTTGGGTTCCAACCTAGCTTGCCTTTAGTTTTATAGTTGTTCATCATGATTACTAGCTAAGAGAGGAAACTAAGAAAAATAGGAAAGATAAAGGACTGGGTGATTCTTCTTCTCTCACTTAACAGCTATTTGCAGTAGTTCCATAGATGCCAACATAGTTTGTGTACCTTTCACAGACAGGATTAACTCTGGAAAACATGCTATTTTGTCTTCTTCATAAATAAAAATTATAATGAGTGCAATTACTCTGTAAGATTTTGCATCTTAGTTTAATATACACTGAACAAGGTATCTCAAGAAAACCCTTTACAATTATCCAAGCAACAAAGCTGGCACAAGTTCCCAGGTGAGCGTGGTAGCTACCTGACAGCAAAAATCACAAAGGGTCACTTTCTCACTTGAAATATCATGCCAGAGCTGTAGTGACCAAAATGAGGATGGGAGCCACACAACACTCTGCCCCCTGATTTGGTCACATGCTGGGTGCTGCAATGCACAGTATCTAAAAGGCTGTGGGAGTATCTAAATACTCTCCCTTTCTTTGTAGCACCAGCTCTAATAGATAGCATTTTAAATGATACTTTACAGAGTGAGTGCCTTTCTTGCTGGGACTGTAATGGACCAGCATATGCTGCTGCAGACATGATCTTACCTAAACTTATTGTCACTGTATTAAATGAAGTAGGTTCCTCTCTCTGCTAAACAATTACAACCGTTTTCACTCATTTATCATGTTACAAGATGGATTAAAATAGTAATTTCTAAATTTCTCAGATATCAATAACTACAAATGTTCTTAGGTACACACCCCATGATTTCTGTTGATTTTTATGTACCAAAGTACCTTTTCAAACATGTAATAGAAATCTCCAACTTCTCTGTAAAGCAAACTCAAAATACATTACAGAAAATAAAAGTACAGAATGACAATTAATTAATAGTTTAAGTTTCAAAAGAAGAAATAGCAAATAAGTATGAAGATAGCAGCAGGAAAAAATTACTGAGTCTAAGAATCAGTAATTGAATTCTGTTAACAGATATGTCTCATAAATAAAATAAATGCAACCAATATCCCAACATCTTTTGTTATCAAATTTTGTTTGTACTGTATTTAGTATTCTAGATAAAAATTATTCCCTCCATTAAGTCTCCCTCAGCTTGTTTGACCTATAGAGCATTAACTTGGTTTGGGATCTGACCAGTTTGCTGTTCAGGGCACTGGGAGGATGGCTGCTCTTTCTGCAGATGGTGGCAAAGAGCCCTGACCTCTCCAAGCTGCCAATCTGGAGCCATTCAACCTCTCCAGTCCTCCCCCTCACTGGGCACTGACCCTCACCATGCTTTATGGGCACAGCTCCAAGTTCTCCTGTCATCACATAAAATATGATGTGACAGCAGAAAAAAATTATCCAAAGCTATTAAACAAAAGGTGTCACTGGAAATTCTTGAGGCAGAGGTCAGCGGAGGATGAGAAGAGAACACTTGTCTTCAGTTCCTGTTCTGGATTAGAGGGAGCCAACACTACTGTTTGTGCGCAATCAGCCACATCCTGGACTCAGGTTCCTGAACTGCATTCCTTAGTTGGAAGCATGGGACAACAAAAAGCCCAAGTTCTGCCAAGTACATTGGCAGACACTCAAAACTAAATGTCAGCAATAAAACAGTACAGGATGAATGGGTTCACACTGAGCCTTTGCCGCGTCAGACAGGAGAAAAGCCAAGCCCTGTCCCAGTGTGCATTACTGGTGTTGTCATCAATACTTGCTATAAAAGTATTGATGACTTCAAACTTGTCCCCACAGGGATGAGGGTAGATGCCATAATCCATAGAGCAACTCACGGAGTTGTTCTAGTCATGATTAAAAAAATTCTGTTGGTTGTCTTCCTTTCCAATGCAAATACATAACACCCAGCAGTACGTGTCTGAATATTGTTTTATTATCCTGCAAAACAGCAGATGTGGATGGAACAACCTGGCACCTTCTCCTCTGAAGCCAGTTTCATTATGTTTGCAAAAGGTAAATACAGATACATCAGTGTACTTTATTATAATTGTCATATTCCTGACACACTAGTTAGTAAAAGTTGATTTGGTGTTTCCATTAGAAATCTAATTTACAGAGGCTTATGACTCATCCGTCTAAGTTTTTTCAGGATGAAAAGTCCACTTATAATTCCTCCTCTAAAAATTGGCCAGTATTAGTTATCTGTACATTTGAAATCCCAAGAGCACAAAAGAATTGTTTTTTTCATGCTATTTCCTCTTTTTTTTACGTTCTCAGGTATTTGTGTCCTTTAAGAATAATAAAGTCATTTAATACATATAAAAAATTTAAGCTAAATTGTGCTTCCTTCCACATGTATCACATTCTCATGTTTTTTCCTATGTGTTTTAGCCAGAAGGTTGAGAATCTACTTGAGAAAAACAGTAAGACTCCTTTAAGAATAAAATAGGTGCCTAAAAAAATTTTATCAGGGATTTCCAAAGCACTAACTAAAAAGATCTATTTTCAGTATATAAATATATTGTACATTATCTCTAGTGTTTGATAAATGCCATCACATTTCATTTGCTACTCCATCTGTGAGGTGTCTGTCACGTGCTGATGTAATTCAGCTGTTCTCTTTTGCATTGTCCAGAGGGTCTCATCTTTTATGCCACCTCAAGATTCCCAACTCCGAAGCTCTGAATGAGTATTAGCAATTCTTAAGCCCATATAAGCAAATTCACTGAAGACATACAGTTTCTTGTATTCACTATAAAACGTCGTTTATCTAATGCTGGGCTGTATTTTCCAAGTTATGTTTTTAAGCCCAAAGTTTAACAAATCCTTGCACTAATAGTTTCACAGGGTCATCATAAAAATCTTAGAATTGATTATTTTCCTTTAAATGCCTTTGGGTTTTTATCTGAGCTATAAAAAAAGGAAATGTTTAAAAAAATCATTTCAGCTGTTATGTATATTAGGAATATAGGCCTATTTCTGGCAATAAATATCCTATATATAAAGATACATATCCTATTTATTTATTTATTTATAGGATATATAAATATATATCCATATATGGATCTGTATAGATTTCAAGCATCCAGACCCAGACTGGAAAACAGAATCCCAGACACTGGGTCATACCTGAATCACAACCTTTCAAGCAAACAGACAGGCACCTACACACAGTGTGAATTCTCTGCTGGGAAAACATGAAAGGCAAGCTGTAGGAGAACTTTGAAAACTTAAATTCCACCTGTTTTTTTAGACTTAAAAAGCTACTGGAAATATCTGCTCTTGCTATTCACAAGGTAATGCGCTTAAAAGATGAAGGCCCCTCTCCCATTCACTGCACTTAGCAGTCATCAGAATAAGGACAGTAATAGTTAACTTTTCCTCTTCTGTAGGAGTATTGTAACAAAAATCTACACACTACTGGAGAAGGGAAAGAGTTGAAGCTTTTCCAATTTTCTAGAAGCTACTTAATAATTCATAATTTTACATGGCTGTGAGATTTTAACACTGAGAACGGAAGTGTTTTACCACAATTCTGTCCTTGAGCTTCAATACCAACATCACTCCTTTGGAGAAAATCAATCAGCCTAGACCAGCCTGTCTTCTGTAATGAAATGATGAAGTCTGTGGATGAGGGGATGGCAGTAGCTCTAGTTCAGCAAAGGTTTCAAAAGAACATCCCAAAACTTCCTTGTAGGGACTCTGTGGTATAGGTGGACAACTTGACAGTAAAAATATATTTTATTGTCAGACAGAGGGTAGTAGGAAATAAAGGTTTTCTATAGCAATCATTACATTATTTTGCAATTCGATCAAAATGAGTCTTTTTGACTTCACCTAGCTGTGGAGTACTGAAAAGATCAATAACGCATGTTCGCTTTTAGCCTTCACCATAAAGGCATAATCCATACTTATTCACAGGGTGTATGATCCATTTTAACTGGATAGAAAGTGGTGTAGCAGTGAAGAAACAATGGTGAAAAAAGCATCCTGCCGATATTTCATCTATTTTCTGTAAAGCTGGAAAATTATCAGTTCAACATAACGTAAAATAAAATAACAGATCATATAATATAACATAACATATATCTCTTCAGACAACAAGGTGTTTAAGCAAGCTCCCCATGCCTTCTTATCACAAGGACATTACCAGTTTCACTTACTTGATTCAATATCAGACAGCAGGTAAGTGAGGTAAGACAAAATTAGAAAAAGCTTTTCAATTTAGTACAGCCACTCTGTCACAGATTGCCTTATTATTCAACAGTGAAAGTTTTAACATCTTTAACTTATTAACACGAAATATAAACAACACAGAGCAGAGCCATTCACTCTTGATAAGGCATTGCAGATAGGAAACTGTCTAGTAATTAATTAGCAAAATGCTTGAAGTACAAAGGAAGTAACAAGAAATCAACTTCAAGACAACTGTCTGATTCAAGTCAGCAAAACCAACATCAACGTGTCTGAAAGAACAGTGAGCAAGTTAAGGCTTTTCATCTTGCCTTGTCTGTCTATCCTGTGGGAACAGATTGTCTCTCCTGTGCTAACAGAAACATTGAAATATCACATGACTGTTCCCAATGCCCCAGTTTCCCCAGTTTTTCTGCTGTGTATGATCTGCTGTATAACCAAGGACACCAGGCTGAGGTGGGCTCTCTGTAACTGTGCAACATTGTACAGCATCAGTTACCACAGCAGATTTCCCTGTTTTAAAATGTGAGAAGTGTCATGTCTTCTACTGCGTCATATTTTCATAGCTAAAAAAAAATCAAAACAAAACAAAAAACTGAAACCCCCCCCAGTGATACATTTGCTTAACTCCTGCAAGCATCCAGTACTCAGGCTGTTTATGAAAGTGTCAATTGAGGAAATGAAATGAAATTACAAAACCATTCTCCAAATCACCTTTTAGTATGTCGTTCCTTTTCGGATGGTGCAATTGACCACAGCAGCAAAATCACATTGCAGAGAGTGCAATGAAAGTTTTTATATTCTTTCTTCCACTTATTAATCTAGGGGATTTATCAAAGGCTTAAAAATCTTAACCTAAAAAAATAGTAGGGAGGCAGTGGTTTTGGCTTTTCCTAGTAAGAGATGAATGGAAATCTGTATTTGGACTTATTAAATCTGCTCTTTCTTAATAAATTGACAAAAGCCTAGCCTTACTGGTTAGCCACACACTAAATAAAGCCCCCAGATTAATTGTGATCCTACCTACATTCAACCTTGGAAAATAAAAATAGGCAAATTATTCAATAGTACAAAGCTGTGCTAAAACTAATTCTAAAAACTCCGATATGGAATTAGAAACAAATCTTTCTGATTGTTATGAAGTTACTTTACTGACCATGGATCAGGTCTTAATAATTTTGGTATGCTTAAACACTATTAGGATTTCATTTATCAAGAGAGAAACCAAGGCAGGGATGGTTTTCTTATCAAATGCAGTCTTGACAAATGCTTTTGATTCCATTGTCTTTGAAATGGAAATGGTATAGAGTTACGAAGTGTCAGTTAACTCAGCCATATACTTATATATGCATTTGCTGTGTTAAAGAATTCAGATCTATTGCTTTGTTCCTCCTCAGTTTCCACAAGGTAAAAATCAACAGATTTATACATTCTGCAGCATTTAAAGAGAAACCCATTTCAGTGATTTTGATGTCTTCGTAAATACGGTGTTTTCTTCTCTCTTCCATTGTTATGTATTTTTCTGAAGGAATAATATCTGTTTATTTAACAAGATAGAAGAATGCATCTTTCCTGTCACACTTAACATGTTAGCACTTGACAGTGAAATGTTAGCTACTGAAATAAGAACGGGAATATCCACGTTTGATGAGGACTATATGGCTATTTTAGTCCTGTGTGCTTAAACACAGCCTCATTGGGAGCACGCATTACAAGTTACAGCCCTTATTTCCCATGCAATGAATTTGTTCAGAGGGACATTATGCACACTATGACATTTGGGAAATAAAGACAGACAGAAAAAACATGTTTTTTCTCCAGCTGCAGCAGAGAACTGAGCCTTTATTCTTCTCAAAAATGTGCATGGGCTACAATGGCATCAAGCAAAGTGCAAAATTACAGTTATTACCTTTTCACCTGGTATCTCTCTCTTCTGTCAACAGACCATGAGTAGTTTAGGATGTTTTTGTTATCTCTCGTTAAAAAGCAATTATTCTTTAATTGGAATCACTGTTTTACCACTATGTTAAAATGAGGTTTCAAAAAAAAAAATAAAAAAGCAAAATACATGATGAAATCCATAACAAAACCCAAGGCTTTTGTCTACATCTGTAATATATGCTTAAAAACCTGAATACCAATTCATATAGTAAAATATAAGAAATGGGAGGATTCAGATGGAAGATCTTTCCACAGACTCCTGAACTGTAATTCTTAATTTCAGTTACTCAAGAGCTTTCCGCCTGAAATGAGTTTGTTGTGTCACAATCACAGGCATAAAAATCTACTGCTCATCATTCAATAATTATTATAAAACCGTTTATTAAGAACAGAGTATCAATTAGCTATCAAAAGGAGTAAGAACTTTCTCAGGTTCAGATTCATGATCTTCCAGTACAAACACATTCTCACTCTGAAAAAAAACCAAACTGTTCTCAAAACTGCTACAAAAATGAAAAACAGAGAAATTATTTTGTCATTCTGAATTTCCATTTAAATGTCAAAATGAGGTAGCCAATGAATCACAACAATAATAAACACCTCACATAATATGACAGAAGTAAAAAAAAAATTACAAATGAAAGAGAAAAACCATTCAATGTAAAAGACTAAACAACTGAATGATCAATTCTTTTAAGCCCACACTTACAAAAGTATGTCTAAAACCTCATTCCTTCTCTCAGCTTAGAAACCAAACCTACCTGTGCAAAATACAAGCATGCTTAAATCTAGTGCAATAGATCTAGGCAAATAATAAAATTTCACTTTTCAGTAATGAATACATTAAGTATATCCAAAGAACTTAAACTGATGACTTCATCAGCTTCCTCCTTGTGGAGAATCACCATTATGCGCTGCTGGCTCTGATTTTCTTTTCTTAGAGTACATTGAACTGTAAAACTCCTACTCCCTACAGAAAAAAAATGGTCACAACCAGAAATTCCACATCCAAAAGTCATTCTGCTGTGGAAGAATTTAGAAATGCAAGGGATGCAAAATTGCCTTGAGACCATCCCTTCTTATATCTTCTCATTACACCTGCTGTTATTCCATTTGGGCTTTGTGCAACACCACGTTGCTATTACACGATTAACTCACTTCAAGTTCAGCTGCCAAAGACAGGACAGAGGACTTTTTCCTTTTTTTTTCCCTCAGCTCACCACACTGAGAAACCTAATTGTTCTTCAAGAGTTTTTCCAAGTCTGTGCTCCTTCACCTCTCATGTCCATTCACGTTTTAAGTCAATTAAAAGACTCTTTTCCAATCCTCTCAAATCCTTGCTTTGAGACCACACTAAATCTCACCTTGTCTGACCCCTAGACAAATTGTCTTGCCCTTAATGCCAGAGATTTTTTAATTGAAATAGCAATTAATTAGCAAATGTCATATAGCAATCCATCAATTAGTGATAGGAATTATTACATTCGCCCTCAAAAGCCTTTCCAGCACCTTAGTGATTCTTGGGTATAACAGAGTATTCCAAAGTGTGATGTTGTACTAATGATACTGGGTTTCCTTCAGACAAACATCTAGGAGTTATTTGACATCTGGATTACTTCCAGATATTACAGCCACATGGACAGGAAGGACTGTAAGCAGATATTTTTCTGATATTGAAGACACACATGGTCCTCTCTCAGCACTACCACTTACATTTATGCTGAGCCATTTTTTTTCCAGCATTGATCTGCACTGAATATCTCTTTTGAGTTACTTCAGTATTGCAGGCTTCCCTTGCTAAATTAAAATCTTGTTAAGATGCTTCCTTACGCTTTACATCCCGTCTCTCAGATGCCACATCAGGCAGCCCCTGATAAATTTGTCTCAAAAAGATGTTCTGTTTTCAAAAATGGGTAATACATTTGAACACTGGACTTCAAATATTTTCCAAAGTTCAGGGCACAGAGGAACATGAAAAAGTGTGAGGGCTCCCAGTGAGGGACTGTCATGAATGAACAGGGAAGGTCAGAACAATTGAGTCATCTCTCTCAACCAGATGCGTCTACACTGGGCATTCCCATTCTATTTTATCTGGATATTGTGACCCAAAAATCTTCTATCAACCTGATCAAGCACTACATTTTTTGAGAGGGGAAACTGCACCACAGAACTGAATTGATTAAGGTCTTCCTTTAAAAAATATCAAAATATATGAAGGACCATTAAAAACATTGCTTTTACTGAACAGCTTACAGCCATTCAGAAGGCTGTACCAACAGTGCACAATCCCATTAGTGTTAAGTTTTCCACATGAGGTACCTTCTAAACTTATTCTGGCTTAGGAGATCTATTAAGATTGCAGCCTACGGCTTCAGATTTGTGCATTCCCTGGAGCTACATAAACCAAACCATATTAAAGGGAATCCAATTTCTGTCCGAGAAGGCCATGTGCAGCCATTACTAAATACTGACATTTTTTGGTCATTCACACACAGACTGCATTAACCTGATAATGTCACTATTTTGACACTAAAATTTACGTTTTATAAATATGTGTTTGTGCTTATTGTGTGCTCACAGTAATTCTGAAACCAGTTTCTGTGCTGTAAGATATTAGGGAACATTGATATAAATTATTCTATTTTAGCTCTTTTATCATTCACAATCCTCTCCACAGCAGTTAAAAAGTATACAGAAATATAAATAATGAACAGCCACTCATTCTAGAGAAAAAATTTTGTTTCTCAGGAACTCTAAGCTTAAGCTAGGTTTCGCTGCTGGTTAAAATCAGGACTGTTTTGCATTTGGTGTTCTGTGAAATGAACATACAGCTGAAGGAAAGGCTGATTTTTTCCACTTTTTGTATTTTCACAAGAAATACCCTTTGCTTAAAGGTTGAAAATAAATAGTTTCAGGTCTTTAGTAATGATTTATGTATTATTAGTAAGGGATAATGAGATGAATCCCACTCATGCAAGAATATATTACACAAAAATGGATCTGCTATCCTCATTCTGGGGACCATATTTCTAAGAGTTACAAACTCGAGATGATTTAGCAAAGACACATCAAACTTCTCTGTAAGGAAATAGTAAATAACTTGCCCTTCCTCCTGTCTCAGCCAAACTTATGCTTTAAGATATATGTATAGGTGACAATAACTACTTCTTGACTGTGGATCAAAGTATTCAGACACAGGGTAGTCTGGACTGACAGCTCTACTCTTCTTGTTGGCCTGAGTCTATTTCTGGGCTATTTCACATCATCTCCCAAGTTCTTCTGACAGCATTAACAGTTTATCCACGTGAAGTATTTTCCTTTAAAAGCCAGCTTTTTTTCCTCCCAGTTTTACATGAAACCCAAATAATGCATTAAATGAGAGACTTAGGGTCCACTCTTCCTCCCTCTTATGCCTCAGAAAGTTCATTACCAATTTCATTCCTGTGATGTAGTCAAAGGTGACAAAAAGAAAGATTTTAACAAGGGTGTACTAGTTGTCAGTGTAGCTTTCTCTTAGGGGATCTACACCTTAACTTTTTCAAAGCAGAACAGCTTAAAATTCATTCCACTACTTTGAACTGCCTGTAAAATTCAGAACGAAAGAACACTGAAACAGACCAAACACCGGAACTGAGGCAGTGACTTACTGAAGCTTTCAATGATAGTGTAAGATTACTGTAAACAAGAAACAATACAGAAATTCAATGAAACAATATAGCTGAAACTAGGATTATTTGGTGTCTAAAATGAATTTAATTGTGAATTCTTAATTTCAAGACCAGCCTAGGAAAACAGTTCTATTCTTGAACAGGACCACATTTAGCTTCACCTACATTAAGTGAGGTCTAAAAGCCTGTGAAACACAGAAGTAGTAAACCCATTATGGGTTGTCTGTGTTGTTAGTTTGAATATAATATAGCATTTGTACATTTCCCTATTTATTCCAGCTTTATCTGCAAACCTTTTTTTTTTTTTGCTAAACATCAGCCACATCTGCCTGTTCTGTCACACCTTTGTCTCTATTTCTTCAACTGAATGAAGAGTCCGTAATTCAGGATAGAACTGGTGATGAAAAAAGCTTCCAGGCAAACCTCCAAAAAAAGCGCAGGAGTACAGCAGGGCTAATATAAATCCCTTAAAACATAACTTCCAGGCCTGTCTGAGCACAGGCACTCTGCTATCAAGTTCAAGATTGTTCCATTGTTTGAGTGCTCAGTGTTACCCTGTCATCACATCACTCTCTGCAGTTGTGTTCCTGTAATGTGACAGAAGTTCCACATTGCATTGTTTGTGTCTGTCGGACTTGGTTGACCAAGTATCCAACATCAGGGTTCACATCTGCTATTCCTGATGCTGTTCCTTGTGAGCATGTTTTGCCCGTATCCCATAGCCAGCTGCCTTTGGAACAAGACAAACACCTAAGAGTAAGAGCTTCAGTAGGGCTACCAAGTCCTTTTTGTGTATCAAATAAGATACATTTTGGAGAGATGTACAAAGCAAAGGAAAGCAACTTTTTTTCCATCCTTCTGTTCTTGACAGTCTCAGGCCTCAGCCATTTTTCTGTCAGCCTCCTGCTTTATGCCCACCCTCAGGGCAGTTCTTAGTTTCCCTGGCAGCTGCGTTTTCCTGCCGTGAGTGAAACCTCATATCCCAAATGTTAATGGTCGATCACACAGCCACAGTTGGGAGGGAGCTGCCTCTTGGGTCCCCCACTTTCTGTCATGGAGTGAAGCACGCTGCACAATGTGCACGATGCATTGACATTGCAGGCATACAAATCCATAATTTCCCAGAAAATTTCTGTATTCTTAACTAAATGTTGATAGATTGCTACATTTATTAATAAATGTTGCATTTTTTGTATGAATTGACACATGCAGTTTACCAGGGTGACCAGCAAAACCCAGCTGAAATGCAAAGAGCTGATTTATTTCATTACCTCACTAATAACCCCAGGCAGCAGAAACATACAGGGATGCAGGCTCCATCAGGCTCAGTTCATCCCAGCAGGCACAGACACGTGTGGACAGAGGATCCAACAGGCTTTGTGCCCCTGCAGTTTATAACAAGGCTGTGCTTTTAGGATCTCTCTCTCCCAGGAGGAGGTTTCAAGCATGCCACACAGGATTTCTAATTCTCGAAAGAGGCAAAGTATGAACAACACTAGATGTAAAAAATGGAGTTTTCCCACACCTACATTCTTATCATTCTGAGCTGCAAGGTCACTGTGAGCAAGAGCTGTTCCCTCCTTGCCACATCTTCTGGTTTTAACCCTTTCCTCCCAACATTTTTATCAAATTACTTTTTATTTGAAGGATAAAATAATCCTTAGATATTTTCAATTTGCATCAGTTAATTGCTAAATGATGATCACGCATTGTGACATTTTTCTCTGATATTTCAATCACTAATAGTACTAGATTGTTATTATCTTAAAACTCCATGTCTGAAACCTGTATCTGCTAACCATTTGCTGAGTGAAGATTCATCATTTGCAGTCTTGGTAGTATCTTTATCTTCCTTTCTTCCTGCATTTATTTGCATTTAAATCAAGATATCGTGTTAATGATATACTAAATGTTTTCTCATGCTATCAAGACTACAAAAAACTCAAGTCATGTTAAACATCTGACCTTTAAAGCTGAGACAATAAGATTGTGCTACAGTATATTATGGAAATATTGTTATAAAGTATTAGATAAACTGGAAATGTCAGAGTAAGGAAACAATTTCTTTTATTTGAAATGTCACTTATTTATGCAGTTTTTCTTACTTAAAATCAGATTTTTTTTCCAATTAAATCTGTGAATAAATGTTAGCCATAAATACTTTTAGTTACAGCAGTTTCATTCAGAACACCAGGTAACAGTGTTAAGATACACTGGAATAATATTAGGATCCCACTTCTGAAATAATACTAGGGTCCAATTCTTATAAGATGCCTCTGCCTGAATTAAGGGGTGCAAACAAGACTATATACCAAAGTAACTGTACAGATTTTATTTAACAGTAAATGTGAGGTAGAGAGACAGAGGAGTAGGGAGAGACAGAGAGACAGATTTAGTAGAGAGGTGTCCACCAACATATGGGTTCCTGCGGCATCCCACCGGCCCTCCTGGAGGTACCACTTTTATACAGTCCAAGGCACAGGTATCCACAGGGCATATGTGCTGTTCCCACAGTCTGGGAGGGCATGTGTGTAAGCAGCTGCTTCCTTTATCACAGTTTTCCATTATGGGAATTTTTGTCTGGATGTTACCCAGATTTGCCTCACCAGGCCTGGCATCTTCCTGGTGTTGCATCTGTGCTTTTCCCACAGTCTGCACTGTAATCTTGCCCGGTGTGCTAATTCCAAACCTTTCACCTTCATGTGAAATTAACACCTTCCTGTTTGCCATCTGTGCCCATTGTGGTTGCTTATCTTGTAGGAACTTCCTTCTTTGTCAGTGTTTGAGACAATTTACTGTGCTTCTCTAAGTCATCACACACAGTTTAAGTAAATGTGCCCATACATCCACAGTAAACTCCCCAACTCCCTCTTTAGGCAATCACCTGCATTTCAGCTCTGCTCCTCTCCAGCCACTCCCCCGATAACTCATTGCAAGCACATTTTTTGCCAAACTATCTCACAGATGTATGAAGAGGGAGCTGGATCTAAAGGATTTTTCTTCCCATCCATATCTCCACATGGCAGCAGAGTACCAATACTCTAACTTTTTCATATTATCTGAACACACCATGACAGGTACCTCTGTAGAGCTGGGAAGTGTTTCCTCCTCCTTTGTCCCTGCTCACATTAGCATATGAACACGAAAACCAGCCAGTGGCACTGGTGGGACTGCAAACCAAAGAGGATTAATCATAGGTAACTTTTGTTACTGCCTTTCCTGACTCCTGCCTTGAGGCTCAATTCATGAGCTCCCAGGAGAGAAGAGCTCCTTGACCTAAGCAGTACCTGGGAGGAAGCTTTTTGCAGATTGACCTCAAATTTTCAGTTTGACTTCATAAATCATTGACTTCAAATGAAAATTAGATTGACTGGTGTAGTTTTTTATCCCACAGCAGTGCACAAGAAGTACACTGATATGCAGAATAAAATGGACACCAAGGTCCTCTGGCCACATTTAGTTAGGTGGTGTGTTAGAGTAAGTTCAGGTTCTGGCTTGCAACTGAATAACACGGAGTAAACACTCCCTGTTTGACAAGCCTGTACAATGAGAAGACTTTAGTGTAAAAGCTGCTCAAACAGAACAAAAAGAATTACTTACTGTAATCAAGAATCTGTATTATTTTCTAGTCTCCCCTTGCCACTTCTGTCTTAGATTTCACAGAAAGTTTACAGTCAAGACTGATATTAGACAGAATATGATTATTTCCATATTATCGGACAAAGAATTTTTAGTGATGGTGGTTGTATTGGGTTTGCATGGCCTCATTTAGGAAACAGGGGTTGCTACAGAGATGACTTCTGTGAGAAGCTCCCTCAGTGTGTGGCAGAGCCAATCCCTGGTGGCTCCAAAGACAAATGTGCTGCTGGCCAAGTCTGGGCCAATTAGAAATGGTAGTAACACCTCTGTGATAACATATTGAAGAAGAGAGGAAATACAAAAAAAAGTTTTTGCAGTTATAATTGCGGCCAGAGAAGAGCAGGGTGAGAACATGTGAGAGAAACAACTCTGCAGACACCAAGGTCAGTGGAGAAGGAGGCACAGGAGGTGCTCCAGGTGCAAGAGATGAGATTCCCCTGCAGCCCGTGGTGCAGACCATGGTGAAGCAGCTGCGCCTCTGCAGCCTATGGGGATCCATGGAGATACAGAGATCCACGGGCATGCAGAGATCCACCTGCAGCCTCTGGAAGAGCCCCATGCTGGAGTGGGTGGACGCCTGGAGGAGGCTGTGATCCAGTGGGAGACCCAGTGGAGAGAGGGGGTCCCTGCAGCCTGTCCTGGGAAGACTGCACCCCGTGGAAGAGTGACCCATGTCGCAGCAGTTTTGGCAGGACTGTGTGCTCATGGGAGGGACTCACATTGGAGAAGTTCATGGAGAGCTGTCTCCTGTGGAAGGGACCCCACAGTGCAGCAGGGGAATGACTCCTCTCCCCAAGGAGCAGGAGAAGCCACAGATGATGAACTGACCATAACCCCCATACCCTGTCTCCCTGACCCACTGGGGGAGGAGGAGGTAGAGCTGAGAAGGAGGGAGGGGTGGGGGAAAGGTGTTTTTTTAAGAGTTTATTTTACTTGTCATTTTCCTGCTCTGATTTTGTTGGCAATAAATTCACTTTGTATCTCTAATTAGAGCCTGTGTTGCCCTTGATGCTATTTGAAGAGTGATCTTTCCCAGTCCTTACCTCAACCCATGAACCCTTTGTTAAATTTTCTCTCTCCTGTCCAGCTGCAGAGGGGAGTGAGAGAGGGGCTTTGGTGGGTGCCAGAATCTGGTCAGTGTCAACCCACTACAGTGCTTGTTATAGAAACTTGGGAAACCTTAGCTATACCTGATCAAAGCCATTTCCCAGGACAGCACAGCAGTATGACCACTAATATGATCACTAATGAATTAAAAATTAGTATGACAGGATTTCTAAGATACCATTCCTATTCTATCATGGTGTGCATGAAGGGATTAAGATTTATAGCAAAATTACAAGCAATAAACTATTAAATCATGCAATAAAGAGGTCTAGATAATTTGGAATTTTAGAGGATTTAAAAACATTTTAGTGCTAGAATTTGCACTGTCAATCAGGCAGGATAGATGTCATTGTTACTACTTCCATTTTTTTGGGTTTGATACACTCTGAACTATCTCTTGGAGACAGCTAACAGTTAAAATTTTAACTCTTAGACAAAAAGGCTTAACTTAGAAAAAGACTTGGATATCCATTCATCTGATGATTAACTTCTTGGGGGAAATACCAACTTAACTTTCATGATTACTTCAGTTAGGCAAGTATTCACATGGCTCTGCTGCCATATATAAATTCTAAATGGAAGTTAAAGTCTCAAGAGGGAGAGAGATAATGAATTCTTTTTGCTAGAAAAAAAAGTTCTCATATTCTCCACAGAAGAGATAGAGTTCAGGTTTTTTTTCCCACAGTCCATAACTTCCTTTCAAGAAGGCTGTAATGATTTAAAGGGCGCCATGTGTGAGCTAATCAGTTTTACATATTTCCTTCTGCAGGCAAAAAAACCCAAACCAAAACAAAGAAATCAGGGGGAAAAAGCCCATAGGATAAGTACAGCCAGTTTACCATTACAATCTCAAGAAAATAAGGCATAGGATATCAAAACCAATAAAACAAACAAAAATTGAAGGAGAACTTGAAAATTGCAACAGTCTTCTAAATCTCCCCATCAATCCACTGACTATTTGATCTTAAATAATTTCTTTAGAGTCAAAAACCCCCACAACTCAGAAACACTCTGAGTCAGTTTTTTGAGGAGGGGAGCAAAGTTTTGTTAGTATAAAAGCCTTTATCATAGGTATTATTAGGCTTATTTGTGCCTTGAATAAGTTTCATAACTATTATAACAACAGAAACTCATTGGATATTAATCTTTGCAAACAAGCATCACGAAGAAGAAGACACTCTTCATTTTGACCAAAACAATCTTGATGGTGGCTTACCTAAACTTGTTTTAACTTCTTTGATGTTAAAAGATTCCAGACACATACAAATATAATTGATGCATAAATTGAATCCTATAAAGCAAACCATTATCTGAGCTGTTTCATATAACTCGTGACACACTTCAATTGTCCCGTATGCTAAAATTGATTGAAATCCTGACTGTACTTGCCTTCAGAGAGACAGAGAAATCCTAACTCTTTCAATGCAGAAAAACAAATGCTGGGTGATTCTTTCCAAGCACAAGTTTCATTTTAACAGTGAATTTCTAATCAATGTAATATGATATAATCTCACTTCTGAGTCTGAAACAGAAAAACATGCAATATCTAGCAACCTCTTTTAAGGGCAAGTACAATTCATAATGAAAATTAATTTCATATTTCTATTTCCTGTCTCCTACAAATACTTGTAACACAAGGACAGATATTTTAATATACTGTGTTATCAAATTGGAAAAACAAGCACAATGCGTGGAACAAAACGCACCAGGATAAAGGACACGATGCATAATGCTACATTCCTATTAGCATAACAAAAATGTGTAAATTATGTTAGTGCTGAGAAAATTGGGAATAATCCTTAAACGGCATCCAGAAGATATCTGAGAGTGTTATGAAACCTAATCTTCACATTCTGTTAGCAAGAACAAGAAATCATTAACTCATAAACAGTTGCTCTGAATTAAATCTCATTAAAGATTATTGTAAGAAGGAAAATAAGGTGTAACTTTCAAAATTGCCTGCTTTAAAAATACATGTTGTAACTTAGTTCTGATTTTTAAGTATGAAATTAGAGCTCTGGAAACTCTACAGTATTAATATTTGTCATTACAAAAAATCAAATTAAAAAAAATAACATGTTTTCAAATAACACGATGGGTAGGAGGGAACAAATATATTTTATTACACAAATAAGGCTGGACTTCTTAATATTATAGCTGATAAAAATTGTAAAGGTTCAGCAACTGTTTTGGAAGGCAAGTATAGCAAACCCTCACAAGATGGACATAAAGTTACCCTCATTACATTTATGTAAGACTAGAACTTCATACACTATATTAAAATTCAATTTTTTAGTGAAGCATCACCTTACTTACAAATCACAATTTGATGAGATTTTCTTTTCCCCCCATCAGATCCCATTAGTATGTAGTATATGCATGGGTTTCCAAGGTACCACTGAAATTGGTTAAGGTAAAACTATCCAAAGTAAACCCGAAATTAATGTAGAGGGCCAGACTCTGGCCTTGAGAATGATATTTTTTATATTTTTCTTAATGGAAAAAGCTCATTTAATTTCTTCTATCTAGAAACTTAAGCACCTTATTTTCATTCCTCTTCTTAGAGAACAGAGCACCTCACAGAAACAATTTCTCCCACCCAAAAATAAAGGTGTAGAGGGTTAAAGCACTGTCTAGGAAAGAATCTGTCTCTTGAGGTACTATCTAAATAAAGTATATCCGCTGTTGCTTAGACTAGACTCATAATTTCAAGGCAACTACAATTTGTAAAGTCTAAATTCACTGACTCATAATGAGTGTATTATCTAATCAATAAAATTTAAAATATAGAAAAGTTCCTTGAAGACCATCCACTAAATTAATCCCTCATAAGAAATGTTGATCTCTCAAGTCCTATCTGTGTAGTCTTATCTCCAGTTAGTAGGGATGGACTTTCAGAGGTCTCCCTGAAGACTGAAGGCAAATTTCTTCATAGCAGTGATAACAGTGAATATTTCAAAAGAAATGCTGAGAATAGATGCTTATTCTCCAACTTTTCTTTCACATTTTATTCAAAGCTGAAATTTAGTTTAAGGTAGTTTTCAGTTCACACTTGCAATGTTCATGTTGCAGTGGGAAAGTTTAAAAGTAATCCTTATGCCTTAAAAAATGCAGAGGAATAGGTAAGACTAGCTCCAGATGTCCTCTTACATTTGCAAATAAAGTATCCTTCATGGTTTTCCAATCATATGATAAAAACAGACATAGAAAAATCAAATGCTTACATCACAAATGAATAAAAATCTGGACGAAGCCTAGTTTTTCAGTATTTGAAATAGAAGACAAAAGCACCATGTTGCTTGGGGTAGATGAGATACAAATAAACAAAGGAACCAAGAGAAAAATATTGTGAGAAACAATCTGATACATAATTTGAGGTCTGTGCCTTTTTTTTTCAGAGAAAGTATTCATAGGAAATTAAATATATTGTATAGAAAATAGTTTTTAACCCATAAAAACTGTATTTCAGTTGCCTCTGAATTACAATTGCCTAGAAATAAAGGTTCAAGAAAATGGTTAATGCTTTAATTTAAAAACTCTTCACTATGAAATTAACAAATACAATTTAATTACAATTTCTTGCATGATTAATAGGCTAGATTTTCATTCTTAATGCCACCATGCAGTCTGTTAAATATGGACTTTGTGCTAAATTAATTTCCTGAGAGATCCAGCTGCTATTGCATGCAGAATGTGTTATCTAACACCTCATATTATTATTTCTAATTTGCATATCTATTTGATTAATGGTTTACCTTGCTTAATCTTATGCACTAGTAAGACACAAGCTGATCACCTCTATTCCTCAAATAGAACTGCTTGGACTGAGGGAGCTTGAGGATGTGATTCAGAATACAGAAACATGCTGATGTAAAATTTAGTGTATTATAAAATCTCAGCTACTACTGAAAGCTATCCTGCTTTTAATTTCAATTGGGAAATAAAACCCATAGTCAGACAATCAAGCACAGGCACACATATCTGTTAGGTGTATTGTAAAGTGACAAAGTATTTTTGGGATTTAATGATTAGCTTTTTTTTTTTTTTTATCTGGATATTTATGTTTAATGGTGTTATCATTATGTGTGATACATTGTCTTGCAGTCTTGTCTTCAAGACTGGACTTTTACACATGCAAAAATTACTAGGTGGTGAAGGCATCAGTCTACGTAAATCTGACTCCAGGGAAAGGAACTTTTTTTGCCATGAAATCAGCCATGAAAAGGAGCAAATCCCTACGATATTGGGGGTTCCTCAGAAGCCAGTGAGGGCAGACACACCGATGGGACTGCTGTTACTGGTGTCATCAGCAGCATGAACCCAAGCCAAGGCAGTGAGCACATCATTCTGCACACTTTAGCTCTGCAGTTCAGTCTGAGTTCATGAGGCAGAGCAGAACTGACATGGGTGCTGTTCAGAGGTGTGAGATTGGGAGTGCACACAGGTCCTGTTTCCAACCACGACTAACAGCAGTGGCATAGAACTACCAGCATTCAGATGGATTCTCTCTGGACGCCTCTTAGCATGAGGAAGAACTGGTAACCATGTGTAATAGCCCTGAGCCATGTCTCTCACCATGCAACCACCCCCATGCATGCCTTAGGTACTTCAGACAATTCTAAGTTTATTTACAATCCAGCATCACTCATGACTGTACTTAACTACCTCAATTTGCTGTCACAGACTTCACAAAGTGTATTCCCCAAGACCACACACGTTGTGCTCCATCTTCTCAAAGGATTCTCATTGTTTGGCAATGAGAGATGCAGAGTGACAGCCAATCAGGAAATTTATTTGGATTTTCCACACAGATAGACAGGAGGGCTACACCTTTACTTCTGGAGAAGTCTCTGTCATAGAAGCCACTGAAACCTCATATAAGAGCTGGATATTGCTATAGAGGGAAAAAAGATGTACCTACAAAAGAGAGAGGAAAGCTGCACTTTCAATGGAGCTGATCTGTTCAGTATTTCCTCCTGCCTTTACTAATTCAGCAAATGCCTAAAAATTACCTATGAAGGAAAGACTGCCTAAAAAATCTTTTCAGATATTAATATTTATTCTTCTAAATGTTTTAGGTGAGAGAATATTTGTCTTTTTTAGGTTCATTTTAAAGTATACACATTTTCATTTATATTTTAAAAGCATGCATATGTATACGGCCTTTCTCATTTTATTGTAGTGCATTTTAATTAAAATTATTGTTGGACAGAAACTTTTTCAGCTCTATGAAAAATTTTGAAATCCACGTTCTTATTGACAAGATTTCAAATATTTATCTTTTTTTCTAAAATGTCCTTCAATATCTCATCATTAAATGATTACCTTAGCGATTTAAGACTCTGAAAAAGCATTCTCTATCAAAATGTCAAATAATATGAACAGAGACTAGTAACAAACAGTGCTAATCCATCTTTACACACTTCAATATGCTGGATACAATCTAAACAATACTCATTTAATTTCACCTTTCATTTACTCAAGCCTTTTTCCCATAAACTTATGGGAAAGCTGCCAATTTTATTACTGTCATACACTTGCAAGTAGCTGCTCCAGATCATCTAGGTTTAGACAACTTCTGATTGTCTTGCAAACATCTAAAAATAAGCTCAGTATTAAACCATAAGAGCCAGAATCTCATTTAACTGGATGAATGAAGCAACTTGTTTTGTTATTTCTTTAAAAGGATGGTCATGTTTTCAAGATCTGAACAAAATGACTGGTAGTCAGACTAGTTTCATTCTAAATTACTCTGCAGAATAGTTTACCTCAACTATGGCTTAGTAAAACCAGAGTAACTTACAGACATTTCCACTTCCAGCTTCACTGCTCTTTTTCTGGTCACCATTTTCTGAGAGCCTGGACCAGGATAAGTCCATGCCAGCATAGCTTATGATGGAAAGAAAAAGGCAGGCGATAGAAGAAAAAAGTTCCATACATTTGCAGTGAAAACTGCAGTTGCATGCTTCATTGTACAGATAATATATATTATATATATATTTATATGCATATCTATATACATATACACCCATTTTTACTTTTATGTTTTGCTTGAAGCACTTGTGAATTATAGTCATTTACAAAGAGAATTAGAAGGTCATGAACACGTAGAATGGTATGTGCTGTAGAGTGGAATTTCTGGAATTACTACTCCCAATCTTCAATAGGAATTTCCTTTCTGTTGAAAGGCAGAAAAAAGTTAAATAAATATTTCCATGGTTTTAGAAGTATTTACTGCTTCAGACAGTTCAATAGAAAAGGGCTGTACTATTACTTTTTTCTCCACTGGGGAAACCACATACACAGATTTTTTCCTTGCTACTATTTTTCGTACAAAAAGCAATAATAGGTTCTTTAAAATTTGGTAGGTATTAAGATAGGGAATCTAATTCTAAAAGTAACGATAAGATTTCTTGAGCCTCAGATACACACGGCACTGTAATTATACACTTAATTTCAGTTCATTCTCTTCTGCACCGAAATTTTTTGATTGGTTCTTCACTGTGACGTGATCAAGCAGAGCTGATTTTTCTTTCCATGATTTGTATTTTTTTTTAATTAAAAAAACTATTTTGGATTACAATTCTTCATGATAATTCACAGCCTAAAGTCCATGCCAAGAAATGCTTACAAAGGCCAATAGTAAAGTCTTGACAATGCAAAATCTTGTGCACTTTTGACATTGGAAGTGTGTCTAGTGGATAAGAGGTGTCAGAATAGAAGAACTAGAAAGTCTTGGAATTAAAGGTCTAAAACTCCTCAAGATCCTGCCATTGTGGGCCTGATTCCAGACTCCAGTGTGCTTTTTACATTAGAAAGAACATTTATTGTCTTAAAATGGACCCATGTGTTTCCCTGACAGCAAGCCATGATCGCCTTCTTGTCGAAGCAAGAATTCCTCACTTCCACTCTCTATCTGGTGACCTGAGGTGGTATGGAATAACAACCTAGACACACCCCACGGCTTCAGGCTCCTCCCTCTCATGGCTACAGAAAAAAATTTACTCTTTCCTGGATGAAAACCGTGACATTCACATTAACACTTACTGTAAATGCAAGATCTGAAAATGATAGAGACTGGATTAATAAGAAAAATGGGTTTGCTAGAAAAACAATGTTTCCTCAGGATCTGTGTATTTCAAAGATCTCTCGTGTGTATGAAGTAAAGTATCTGTGCTCAAGACTGAATTTCTACTCTTCTTAAAAACAATTTCTATCCAAAGAAGTGAACGAAAGACCTGAAGTCTCTAGCTCCTCAGAGTCCCAAGGTATCATCTGTGCATGTGAACAATTATTGAAAAGAACCAACAGTGAAATCTGTCAAGAACCATGCTCCAACAAAGGATTGCACCCATGAGGATATCGGCCTTGAAGTTTAAGGAGTCTGACCAGACACAGCCAGCAATGCAAAGGCTGGGTCCATTTTAGGTAGACTGATCAATCACAGTCCTGTGCAGGAAAGAACCAGCTTAAGAGCAGTTTCTAAAGAAAAGAAGCTCTGTTAAACCTTTGAGGTGAAAATGACCTTCCTGCCTTTATTCGCCCCTTCTCAGTGTTTGCTTTTCCTGCAATCACTGGAACCTTGCAGCATCTGATTTACTCTGCTGCTTAACAGATGGGCTCTGCTGGCAACTTTCATGGTCTGTGTGCCATTCTTGTCTCTTGCGCCAAAAAAAAAAGGCAATTCTCTTCTCACCTTGTATAGTGCTTTTAATTTGTCTTCCAAATTTCTCTATTGTTGCTATTACATAAATAAAATACAACCTAAAAGTTGTATTAAAAGTATTTTGATGGTCTAAAATAACAATAAGTTTTCAAACATAAGTATCAAAGGGAAAAAATACTTCTTTTCATCCTTTGTGTTGGATCACCAAAATTTGGAGTAGAGAAGGAGGGAAAAATCTTCATCCTTACACCCCAAATAGTGGCGAAGAGGGTGCCTAAAGTAGACAGTGCAGCTTTAAGACACTGAAACAGCTGAGCTGGGAGAATTAATTAAGATGGTTCAGATTTTGCCCTGCATATGAAACTGGCTGCCAGGTTCAACTGACTGTTTATTACAGTTGCTCTTCATTAGGTAATAAAGCACATGTTGCAATTAAATAACATATCCAATGCACTACAAAGTGGAAAAAAAGGACTTTAGTTCTTCTTCATTCCAGTCTAAAACCAGACTCTAGTCTTAGATTTGTAAAGAAATTAAAGAAAATCACATCCATCATTAGAAGTACTCTTATTATATCCTGACAGGCTTATCACATCCAGTTAAACACAAGCTGTTATCATGTCTATGTTTCAGTAGAATTTATACAATTGGTGAAAATGTATATTTAGTTTTAGATATGTATATTGCAATATTCTCCAGCATTTTTCTTTTGGCTACCTAGTTCCCATACTTAGCTAAATTCCTGATGAGCATCTCTCATCTCCCAAGATAAAATTACAGGGAGATCAAGAGTGGATCAAATCCATCTGTTTTACATGTCTTAAGGTCAAACATCTGCCTGAATAGGATGCAAAATATGTTGGAAGATTGTGGATTGTATCTCATGACTTGGGGTTTTTTGTTTTGTTTTTTTTCCCCCCTTCTTCAGGTGCCTGAGATACATTTAATTTGAAATTACTAAAATGAATTTTAAAGGATGCATCTTACAGACATTGAGCAAGCTGCTTCATTTTGACTCAAATCTCTTAGGATTCAGTAAGTGCAAAAATCCATTGGAAGTACAAGGCTGCTTCTCTAAATGAAAGGGCACAGAAGTGTACAAAACTTCTCATTTTCAAAAAATAGAGGACAGTAATAAATAGAGTGTCCTGTGGTCATGGAAGGTTATTTTAAAGAAGCAAAAAGTCTTTTTTTTTCTTTTTTTTTTTTTTAATTCAGCTTTCAGTTATGAATAACCTGGTATGGCACACACAAGAAGATAACAGATGGATGAGTTACAGCTAGATCTTAATAACAGCAGACATCATCTGTGCCACAGCCTTTGGGAAAAATAAAAGTGCTTGTTGTCATTGTCTCTGGATCTTCTGTTACAATTAAATGTTTCTTTAGCATATGTGAAACAGGAACCATGAGTATTACTGGATGTTTGGGCTGTTTTGCTTGTTTTTCACAATAAGATGGTAATAAAATGGTAATAAAATGGTAATAAAATGGTAAAGCTTCCTACACATCTAACTCAACTTTAATATACATTTTGTTTTGTTCTGGACATTACACACATAAAAGCTCTAAAAGAAAACAAGGTGAACTGTATAAAAGTGGGAAAAAACCCCACATCCACTGTGAGCAGTCTTGTAACAGTGGTGAGCAGAGCAGCTCCTAAGTTTGCTTCCTTCTTTGGCCACTCTTTCCTGGCTCTCTGCGAGGGACGACTGTACCGTCACTCAGAATAACGAAACACTCGATCTCTTCCTCAGCCCGAGTCATATCAGCTTAACTTCACAGGGGAGGCAGGAATTATTAAGCACTTCAGACAGCTATGAAATGTCCTTTGTTTCATGGTCAAAATGGCATGATATTTTCAGCTAGACTTTACACAAAAATTAACGAGGAGATCAGACTTTAAAAAAGATTTCTGTTCATTTCCGCTTTCCTGAAATATGTAAACTTTTCAAAACAGATCAGGTTTTAAAATACTATAAACAGCCTTACTGCTAAAATATAGAAAATCATAGTAAGCATAGTAAGAATTCTGATTGTTAGACTGTCTTTAGCAGTAGTTTTACTCTTTGTTGAAACAGATCTTACCTAAAAGAAAGTAACTGTAGAAAAATGGCTCAAATGAGGTAAGAAAAAGAGTAAGATTAAGGAGCAACTTGACAGAATGTGTGTATAGTGAAGCAATTAGAATTTAGAAAGAATGTATTCACCCTAATATATGAAAGTGTGAAAACATACTCAAGTCTTTGTCTAGAAAAAAAAATTGAAAAATTATTTTTTAGGTAGTAAAGTGTAAGGCTTTTGAATTCTAACATGATGTTTCTTTCTACGTATTTCTATTCCTTTTTGGCTAGACAGTTCAAGGGTGTTTTTCTCCTGCTGATGAACTAACTAGGAAAATTACCATAATGTTATATACAGTTTTTACAACCTACATATTTGCTTTCATTCTGTGCTTCACACACCATGCTTGTGAAACAGCAGAATGATATGAGATGACCAAGTAGTTTGGAGGACTATTAGAGGACAGGAGAGGAGAAGGAATAGAGAGAATCTCCTTGTAGAATCTTACACCTATTTCTGGTTTGTGCTGATGCCAATCACTGCAGCATCTCAGTGTGCACTGCTGCTTCTTTTACTATAAATTCTCTTTCCTGAAGCTGATATAGAAATTCTAACTAACTGGGAGTTTTCCCTCATAGTGAGCATAAATATAAACATATGCAAAACAAGCAGATGAAACACATAATGAAGCCTTTTTAGATTTCAGTGAAAAATAGGCCTTATCCTTCACTACTGCTATTTTTCATAATTCAGCTTCTCAGTTTTATTTCGCTGCTTTCCTAAAGAGACTATTGATTCAATTGATTCTATTGGCCATTTCATGTCAGCCTGTATTTAGATGATACGAGATGGGTATGTCAGAGTTAATTTCATTTTCTGCACACTTACTTCGTGGCTTAGCAGTAGCAAGGGAAAAGAACAGACATCAGTACGATAAAAGATTCGTTCTGATTTTGAGCTTCATTTTCTTCCCTTGAAGAATGAGATTTTTTCATTGCAATATATTATTTCTACCTTTGTGAGCTTTATTCTTAGTCTTACTTCTGTCTATTAAAGGCATGTAATGTATTTTATCATATTTCTGATGTGATTTCACTAATACAATTGTTATTTCTGAAAAAATATAAAAATTATTGAATCAAGCAATGAAATTAGATGTTTATATTTTTCTTTTTAGGTTATGCATTTACCTAATACACATTTAAGTTCTGTGTAATTCAATATGGGAATCACATAGAACTCCACCACTTTTCTTTTAATTATACCGATGCTTGTTTATACAAGCAATTATTTTCCTCCTCTTTCCTCTGCTATTCCTCATCCTCCTCAAACATGAATAAGGCCATGAAATGAGCACAGGAAGTAAGAATATTAGGCAGAACTGAGATTGCAGATTGGTCATAGGATTGCATATGACTAAAGAAAAGTGAAATTTCTTCTTTTATCATTTTTCTAAAAAGAAAAATCCTCTATAAAACCTGGCAAAAATACTGATATTGAATTTTCTACATTGTTAAAAAGATTAATCAAAAATTTTCAAAAGCAGCACGATGTCCTGATTTGTCCTAGACAAATGTAAATTTGAGTGAATCAGGCAGAAAGCTGTACAAAGAATTGGTGGTCATCTGGTGAATGCTCTATGACAAATACTGACTAATCAGATTCATTTAAAAAACTGCCATGATTTTATTCAAAGGCAGAAATGCTTAGAAATCCAAAGAGAAGTAAAAAAAATCAGTGGTCCAAAGTACAGTGAAGCACTGTCAGTAGCAAGATGAAGAAAAGCAGCAGATGCTGTAAGAGACTGTGACAAACTGCCTCTGGTCCAGGTTAGGTCATACAGAAATCGTTCAAGATCTACTAAAATACTTCTTATTTTAGTTCCCTGCCCTTTATGAAGCCAAGCCACTTTTACTTTCACAGTAAGATGAAATAGTGTGGACAGCATGAAGACACTTAGATCTCTCATATAAGCCACCAAATGGAGAGAGTGTAGCTCTTTTGTGATAAAAAATATTATCACCTTCAGAAAGAAGCTCTTATGCTCTGATATTGTTGGAACTGTTAAGGGAGAGCTGTCTAAATTATTTTAATTTTACCAGGATAATGTAGGCATACAAAATAATTTCAAAGCTTTTTAAAAATAAATTTACTTAGTATAGTAGTTTAATACACATACATCTAACCTGATTTTAATTCACATCTTTCAATTTCAGGTAGAAAATGTTGACATTTTTAATATATTTCATGTTCAGTTTACTTCAATACTGTATTTGGTAAGCATCTAATTTACTCCTTTGGAGTAGCTTTGTGAAGCTAAACAATCACACTTTGTCCCATGTGCAGTTAGAACATCTGTAATTAAGTAAAAAGGAAGGGATAAAATAAAATTGGTTCAAAATATCCATTATTCACTTATTTTCCTTCTATGAGATAAGAATTAGGAGAAAGCAAAGCAGGCACAAAATTTAGAAGAATATAAAGAAGTTTATTAGCAGACCTAAAAGAAAAAAATCAGACCACACCTTCAGAACACGTCTCTTCCCGCCACTTTTCTCCCTTCTCCCACTGACAATGTAAAAAAGACAACCCTTGAGATTTTCAGTCAGTTTACCACCTCTATAATAATCTCTTTTTCAATTCACTTAGGGAGAGGAGTCTCTCTTGCTCACGCTATGGAGACATCTCCACAAGAAACAGTTCTCTCATGGCTTCAGTGTCACAGCAAGACAGCCGCCCGGGTTGGTTCTCTGCTCACATGTGGGAGTCCCTTCCCCCGACTTACAGCTTTCCCCACAACTGCTTTTGAGGGTCCAGTCTTGAGCTACTGGGGTACCATTTTAAGGTTGAGCTGTTCAGAAACAAAAGTTCTCTTCACCTATCTCTGGGAGCATCTTCATCTCTAGGAACAGAGGCCCTCCTCCTTCCCTGGGAGTAAGGGTCCTCATCACTTTCATCTCTCTCTGTTCAAGCTTCTCATCAAATCACAGCTACTTCAACATTTGCTTATTTCAGCACAAGTACTTTTGCTCACAATTGCAGTTTGAACGCTCCACTCCCCATGCTTTCATGAAATTACAATGGGTACTCTGATGTATCATAGTCCATCACCATAGCTTTACAACAGAATTTCAGCTCCCAGGCTTGAAGCATCTCCTCTTTCTCCTCTCGGGGTTTCAGCTCTTCCTTCTTCACTGACTTTGGTGTCTTTATGGTGTGTTTTTCACGTGCCTTTACCTTTCCTTTTCCTCTGACTTGGGAGAGTATTGGTGTCTTCAGGCTTCATCTGTTCTGGAGACTCTTACAGCACTAAGAGAGTTAATCTCATCTGGGCCTTGCAGCTTCAATTCGCCTTTTGCTGTTGGTCATGTAATTTCTGCTGGGTGGTGGCTGGAGCTCGTTTTGGTGTAGCATTTTATTTCAGCAGCCACACTGGGAGGGGTTGAACGAGCCGTGGGGCCGCCTGCATGGAGCAGGGCCATGAGTGGAACAGGGCCGCATGGCTCTGGGGGTGGCTGTCTCCTGGCCGGCCCGGCCCACACTGAGGGGGCTGCACTGGGTGTCCAGCGAGCAGAAGAGGCTGAGATCTCAGCCAAGCCATGCCACGGCCGACCCAGCCGGGCTGCACTGAGCAGGGCCCGGCCTGGCCCCGCTGGGCTGCACCGCAGGCCCCCCCAGTTACCTGTCCAAAAGCTGGAAGCAAGAGAGCTTTCCCAGGCTTCCGTTCTGAAATGTGATGTGAATCACAGAGGCATGTCAAGCTTCTTAAGTGGCTTAAAAAAGTTGCCAATATTCAAACTAGCCAGTTGATTAGTTCTATTGGGTCTAGAGGAAGCTGTAAGCACCTCTTTGCAAAGAATCACTTCCGTGGCTGATGGAGCCCTCTTTAACTAAAAACCCAAACTTTGCTAAACCATGACAACTTTGAATAAACATCAAGTCTGATGTGTAAAATTAAACTCAGGCATACATGGAAAAATTATCCATGTCTTTTCATCATGTAAAAACATGGTTTACATAGTAAAGTTTTTAAAGCAAGGAAGTTTAAAATTACAAACAGTTGCTATAGATAAACAGTGGTCAAAATAATTCCCTGATCTCCATGGCTTTAAACCAACTGTTTGGCTTGATCATGGTTCAGTCACACAAGAAAAAAGATCCTAAGACAATAAACAGCCCCATTAGCACTACGGAAAGGAAATTGAGAACAGAAGTATGAGCAGCTGACTTGGATCTTGGGAAATTGTAAATATGATCAACTAGGTAATTATAGCTGTAGCCAATACGACATGAATTATGAACAATAGAGTCTGACTGAACATAGGGACAACGAAAAGGACTCAGAGCTAAAAGACCCCATCAGACATGGTCCTGTACTTTTAAAATGTGAACTAACTCTGTTAGGAAAGAACAGGTTATAAGCAGTTTGAAATATCACTCTCAAAAGTTCATTTTTATAAATCAAAAAAATAAATATAAATAACTGTAGTGCTGCAATGTTTTATTGTATTTTTGTATGTTCTTTGTACCCCAATGGTTCATCCCTATCTCCCCCACTTCCATTCCCAGTTGGTTTGCCCCAGATTCAAGCCGCTCCCCCAGTGCTCCCAATATGGTTATCCCCTCCCTTTGTCCTGGCTCCTTGCCTGCCAATCGCCCAAACCCCTTCCGGACTTCTGGATTGTTCTGTGTCTGTCACCCAAGCCCTCCCTAGTTACCCTTATATGGTCCCCATCAATCCCCCGAGACCCTGTACCCTCGGATACCTCCCCTCTTGGAAATCCCCTAAACCTGGACGCCCCATTGGGGCATGTGACCACTCTCCCTCCACCCACCAAGACCATTGGACCAGATGTGAGTCCTTCCCTCCAGCGTCCCTCCCTCCTAATCCTCCGATTAGTCCCTGGTCGAGTTACTCCCCCTATTCAACCACCCTTTATAAGGTATGGTCACCCTGCAACTATTGCTTGTTCATCACGGATTCCCTTCAGTAAGTCTTGGGTTGTATCCAGTGGCAAGCCCCTCGCTGCTTTTTCTTTCTCCCTTCGTTGGGGGCTGCTGGCTGCTACAGTGTCTGGAGCCCTCACTCCCCTGGGTAGAGCTGAAGCTTCAGAGGAGCAGCTTTTAAGCTCTGCGCCTCCGGCTGTTCCCCACTCCTGCTGCACACCGCTGGAGCTAGCCTGGGCAGTGGACAGCAGCGGTCACTGCGACAAATAACATTACTAAGAACACTTGAACAAAGGCTATGGAGAATAAAAAACCCATCATTTTCTATTTGCCCTGAGTGTCTTCACCATGTAATGTAGTATATTGGACACAAGTCTAATATAAATTCATTTCAAGATAACCACAGGCACTTTTTAGCTATCTTGTTTGCGACATCCCATCTGGTTATGGGAGACTCATCCATGTTTTACCTCAAATCACCTGCTAATATGGGCCCAGAAAGAATATAAATTGTATAATTATGCCCTTTACATCTCACACAGTGAATAGCATCCACAGCCTAATGGAGAACAATGGCAATAGTTTCCACGCTTGAAATGTTGTTTTCCTTACTTGAAAATAGCAATTTAAGTATAAGCAGTAGAAAGGTGAATAAGGTCAATGACCAGTGATAGAAATTTTGTTACAACAGATATTTTTATTAAGAAACTTTAAAAGTCAAACAAGGTAATTCCTAAATCTCTAGTGCTGCTGATGTAATATTAGTTAATCATGTTAATCACCTATATTCTGTTTCAAGTATCTGTCGTGGGGCCTCAGAGTACTGGATGGGTGCTCCTTGGTGTGGAGTTCTTAAACCTAAATAAATTAATAAATAAATAAAATCAGCAACCTGTCCTCTAGAAAAGCTATAATTAAATTTTCACTACTTTTCCTTTGGATGCACATACCTAGAGCACCCTTGTAGATTCCTGCCTTAATCCAAGTTGGTGTGACTAATTAAAATCCCTTATCATCCATTTTAAGGCATAAAACACTACATAAAATGTCTTTTAAGATATTTCTATCAAACAGTACTGCCTGTGATTTCAACCACTTGACAAAATTTACTTAGATAGAAGAAATAGGATTGCATCATATTCTTTATACCTTTGTAGTCTGAAATTGATGTAGCATTTTCTTAGAATGTAATGTTAATGCTAAGAATTCCACCCCTGCTGATTGGACAAGTTTTATAACATACCTGACCCATGACATGGGTGTAGATAACTTACAGACACTGAACAGAATTAACAATGACTAAACTCTGCCTTCCCAGTGTAAAAACACTCAAAAATATTAAATAATTCAGAAATACCTCTTCAACAAACAATAAGGTAGACTTCACATCTGTTCAGCCAAAGCCAAGGAGAAAACCATTATGATTCTGTCAGTTTGGGGTTTCGTACTTGATTGCAATTGTGGACCTGTTAGGAACCCAAATATGCTTCCATCACTTCAGAGAGTCTGTTTCCTGCAAGTTTGAAAAGCATAGCATGGACAAGCTGATTCCCATTACCACATGAATCTCAAGTCTCATCAAAGCTACTGAAGCAAAAGAGATGCTTAACTGAACTTAGGTTTTGATGAAGTAACATACTGCTTACAGGCATTTTACCAGATCAAAGGATTTAAATTTGTCCAATTAAGATCACATTCTTCACAAAATCACACCTTTGTGCAAAGTTAATTTTCAAAATCATGATTGTTTCTTGATACAATTATTGCTTGGAAGGAAAAAATATATAAATTAAGTGCACACCTTCATACTATACATTCAATTACATCTGTATTTGGTATTTAGATTGCACACACTCGTATAAATAATGTTTAACCCAGTTACAACTAGATTAAAAATATGTTCACGAGAAGGCAAAATAAAACCTGAAACCCCTTATTTTGTAGCATAAATAATAAGAATCTTTCTGGAACTTACGGATTTAATTGCCAAGAAACATTAAATAAGAGGAGGTGTCTTATTAACTAGATCACAATTACTTGTTTTATTAGAAATTTTTATGGACAGTTACTATTCTGTTCTTATGACATAAAATAACTTCACATAGATTTGATGAATCTGAGAGCTATGTGCTTTGATTACTATAATCTTAAAATTTGCTAATTAATTCCTTGCTAACAAAGAATCATGACTTTTTATTTGTGTTTTTATTTACCTAGCAATGTACTGTATAATCTTCTCATTTTTCATAGAAATCAATGTTTTTAAATATGTTCTGTACTTTTGTCTTCTCCTATGAGAAAATTTTTAATTATTCCTATTCTTGGATCCCTCTAGTCACAATTCTGTAAAATATATATGGTGCAGAGGTGATGCAAAAGGCATCAGAGATGTGTGGGGTAGTGGCAAATCTTCAGTTAGCATGAAGTTTTACAGGTCTGTGAAACGCGTGTGGGGTATGGGAATAAGAGTGGTGAATGTTGTGTTCCTGTAAGACTGCTTGAAATTCTGGGTAGATTTCAGAACACCATGTAAAATGTCAGACTTCAGACTGTGTAAACTATCATAGGTCCGACGAAGTCAAATGGAGGTTAAAGCATCATGATTTCAATCTTGGCATTTTGTAGTCTGGCATGCTGCTGTAGTCTCATACAATTCCTCATATATAATTTAACACTTTAAAGTGCCTTTTCCCCTGTATTTTGACTGACAAAGAACAACTTTGTTGATTTATGCTTTTTTGTACATTGGAATTTTCCCCCTTTCTTCTGTGTAGATAAAAACATGTTTGTTTCTTATGCAGCAACACCACCCTGTTACCTCCATTTTCTTTATGTAACACTACTTTTTTTCTTCTTTCGTTTTAGACTGCAAGCAAACATGTCCACCCTCATGTCCACTCTGGCTCAGCATCTTCTTGTTAATGAAGTGTGACAAGTTATAGTAATAATTTCCTCTGATATCAGATTGTACTCTGGACCTTAATGACAGTTCCTTATCAACAGTTCCAATTACCAATGCATCCCTAGTTCATTCTTCTGTGCTTGCCCACATTTCACAACACTTAGCCAGCTGCCACAACATCCTAAGAAAAACCTTTATTGATTATTCCCTTTTCAGATATGTGATCTTCTCATGTCTCTGTTTTCACAGCAGAACATGATCAATGTGATCACCTACTGTCCCCCTACTAGTCTGTCTGTTACTGTCCCTGTTACCTTTGCAAACTACAACTGCAAAACAGAATAAAACTTTCAGAAACTATTATATGTCAGCTACAGCTGAGGTTTTGCTGCTAAGGAAGTTTTCCTTTTCTTTTAGGTACTAAGGCAATCATTAGTGCAAGAAGTTTAATAGCTTTCAGATTTTTGGTTTTTTATTCTTTTGCCACTCTTCATTATCATAATCCATCGCTTATATCTGATGTTTAAATTGAGCCTGCAAACCTACTCAAGCTGTAGTTCCAAATAGATGTGTTAGCCTCAGGGGCTGAGTCAATATAAAACCAGAAAAGTATTCCTTAGAGGAGATATCCATTCTGGTAAGAAAGGTTTTAGATGTGAATATCTCCTAGGAAAAGCTAGAGGGATAATCAATTCTTACTGAAAGAAAAAATCCTTGGAGTCCACAGTGCCTGAAAGAAATCCCATCAGTTGACACAACTGAACTGTAGATGAAAATTTTAATTAATGGCAAAACATTATATGTCTGTCAGAGCTACAGGAGGACAAATGCCCATGCCACAGATGAGAAGCCTCTCAGCTGACACTTAACTTCTTTAACAAGACATTCAGAATGCTTAACAAGCAGGACACCACTGCAGCAGAGACGCAACAGTATCTACCACTGTAAATAGGAACATTCCTTTCTGTTATCTCCTAAAACAAGTGCCCTGTGTGTTCAATCCAAGATGCATAAACACAATCTGGGTAACCAAGAATGCTATTTTCCCTAATCTACATTTAAAGAACATTTCTTCAAATTTTCCCCTGTGCAGCACTTCTACATACAACTGAAACTATGTTTTATCCTGCATATTACTCAACGTAAACAGCTATCAAGCTTTCAGAAAAGAGCCAGTGCTCCTGATACCTCTCTTCCAGTAAGAACTAATAATTATAAAATTTTAATTTTGGTGCTGAGGGGTACACTGTTTTGTTCTGTGTCCAGCCACACAGGTCTCTGGCCCATCAGTAGTAATAATGGCAAACATAGCCTGTATGGCATGAACTACTCAGGCACTTCAGATAAAATCATGGCCAGAATGAGAATTTGATGGTCAGAATGTGAGGCCTTCAAAATTTCTTTCTCATTTTCTTCACTCAAATACTTCACTCAAACTTTATTCAGGCTAGGCCTCAAGGAGAATTAGGCACTTAAGTACTGTATAAGACTTCTGAAACAGAATACCTGTTTGCTACCCAACACCATGAATGCCTTTGGGTTTTCACAATGAAATTACTATGGTTGTGTTTGTAACACCAAGTTCTTGAGTGACCTGAGCAAAAGGCAGCAAAATTATGGCTTTCCTCTGCCTCCTTGTGTTAGCCTGCTCCAGTATACAAACTCTGACAAAGGTACTGGTTTGAGAGCTACAGAAAATGCTCCGTGCTTCAGTGGATGCAGATCACATCTCCCACTTGAAGGTCATGGTTCTCCTAGGAAGCTTAAGTCTTTCCCGCTTCTGTTTTGGGCAGTATAAAAAGACCAGTGGGTCACTGAATACAAGTCAAGGATGCCTAACCACATCTCAGTTCTGGTTTTCTATTTTCACGTGCAGTGTGTTTCTGGTTGTTAGGGTCGATTTGATGGAATAAAAATATGCAGAAATTTGTAGCAGTGGGCCACTTTAACAGAAACTTTGCTTGTACTTTGTGCTAAAGCCTATATTCCAAGTTCATGTATTCCATACATTAATAGTTAATATGAAGAGATATAATCTTAACAAGATTTGTCTATTTGAAGAAATATTTCAATGCCAACTTCATATTTACTAAACTAAAAGCTGTTCTTCGTTTTTTTCTTTATATTTTATTAATAAGACCCCCTTTTGCTTTCTCAGTTTAAATAAAGAACTGTGATTAACTGTAAAACTGATTGCTTAAAGTAATTAATCATTTTCCTTATGAAATTTCCTGGGTAAATTAAGGATCATATAATTGAAGGGTTTTCTCTTGTGTAAATGGAATACACTGAGAGCCTTGACTGAGAAATAGATGTATTGCCCAAACACCTAGAGGTTTTTCTTTTTTATTCTTTTGCTGGAATGAATACCTCTGTGGCAGGAGTGCAAGAGAACATTGTTTTTAATGAATAGAAACATATTGATACCTTCTTAATAATACTAATTTTCTTAAAAAGAAAATGTTTAGCTATATATTTTTTTTAATTCTAGTAACAGCATTACTCTAGTTTACATCCAGCAAAAGTGAAGTATAAAGTGCTATTTGCTTACAAGTATCTCAGCAAACCAAAGCTGTTTTTGCAGTGGCTTGCTCAGAGTTATACCAATCTGGTCTTTTAACCAAAAGAACTCCCATTTTTTTCTAGGACAAAGCCAATATGCATCAAATAACCATGTGGAATGGAAAAGGAAGGCCATCAGAAAACCCAAGACATACAAAGAGGTAGAATGTATGTGTGCATGTATGTGTTTTTAACCATGCTGAAAAAGTAAATATTGAGACTGATAAAATAAATGGGAGAACAAAACTTGTCTGTTCCTTGAGGCCATTAGGAAACAGCATTCCTTCTGAGATTCTTAACGATAAACAGGAGTGGGCAACATTAAATACTGAAAAGTATGGAAATGTATAAGAAGATTTTGAAAATAATAGGAAGAAATCAGAAGTTGTTAAGTAAGGAGAGCTTGACAGGGGTCGAGTTGTAATAATGAATTGTTCACACTGATATTTGAGACTAATTCAATCCTACCATAAGTGAAAAAAGTCTCATTCTTTTGTATTTACTTACTGGAGGATGGACTGCTGCTCAGAGAATTTTCTCAGAGTGCATGCTCTGTTTAGTTCTTATTTACAGCATCATCAGAAAAGCAATAGCATGCTAATGAAACATTGTGCCTAACAGTTCATCAGAAAAACCTGCAATTAGCACAGTATTACTGATTTAGATTTTGAAGACAAATACTCAATTCCTGCCAAGCTACACTACAGATACCATAGGTTAAAAGGACTCTAGAAATTCACAGCGAGCTCTGAGATATCTCTACAAACAGGGCATTTCCAAGAAGGCAAAAATGTCTGCATCCTTGGTCTATGTGAGATTCTCCTGCTCTGACTTAAGCCCGAGTTATCCAGCATCCAAGAGGGAAAAGAAAATACAATTATTAATTTCTGTGCAGTGTACCATAATCAGGCATTAGGAATAGTGTGGCCAGCAGGACCAGGGAAGTCATTCTTTCCATGTACTTGGCACTGGTGAGGCTGCACCTTGGGTGCTGTGTCCAGTTCTGGGCCTCCCAGTTTAGGAAGAATGTTGGGATGCTGGAGGGTGTCCAGAGAAGGGCAGCAAGGCTGGTGAGGGGTCTGGAACAGAAATCCTGTGAGGAGAGGTTGAGGGAGCTGGGGGTGTTTAGCCTGGAAAAAAGGCTCAGGGGAGACCTTATCACTCTCTATAAATCCCGGAAAAGAGGGTGTAGCCAGGTGGAGGTCGGTGTCTCCTCCCAGGCAAACAGCAAGAGGACAAGAGGACACAGCCTTAAGCTGCACCAGGGGAAGTTTAGGCTGGCCATTAGCAAGAATTTCTTCACAGAAACAGTGATGGGGCATTGAAATGTGTTGCCCAGGGAGGTGGTGAAGTTGCCACCCCTGGAAGTGTTTAAGACTGGATGTGGCACTCAGTGCCATGGTTTAGCTGAACAAGGTGGTGTTAGGCCATACGTTGGCCTTGATGATCTCTGAGGTCTTTTCCAACCTAGCTGATTTTCTCATTCTGTGATTCTGTAATCTATTCCTTTATCCATCCAGATAGTTTGTATACCAACTGCATACATAATGTAGCCTTTTCTATGGGAAGCATTATGAATAAAAAATAGTTTCACCAGAATTAAGGTGATTTCCAAGGCTAAGTAATAACAGAGCTGGATAAAGCAGCCAAATTAAAACAAGAACTAATTAAAACCCTTGTCATAACACCATTTGCATTTTATGAAATTATTAAACAATTTAGAAAGTTAATTTTTATTATTCACAGTCTATGGCACTTCCTTGGCCAGGGCTAAATGCAGAAACACCAGAATACTGAGCTACTATAAAGCCCCTTTTCTTATGATGCTGAATATGAGTAAGGATTAGACAGGTGTTACACAGTCACACTCGAGCAATTAATGTCACAAAGACTTCAGCAAGGCTAGGATTTCTCTGACAGTCCACGTATGGTCAAGATTTTTAGGCTGTGGAGCACCAAATCCAGCACAGAAAATAAAGCCAGGATTAAACAAATTAACATAACTGACTGCAGCATATCACAGACACCTTCCTGGTAGATCCTGTTCCTGCTCTTAGAGGAGCTAAATAAATTAGGCAAAATGTAATGTTTACGAACTTGTGCAGTTCCTTCAATTTGAGAAAGACTGAGAAATTCTTCCTATGCTAACAAAAGTGGCAAAAATAGCTATGACTGCTCCAGCTTGCTTTCTTCAGAGAAAGGAGAAAGCAAGCATACAAAACCCCACAGCAATTCATTTGCATTTTCTGTTCTTCCTGTCAGCAGCTTTATATCTTTAGGAGAAATATTGAACGGTTTATTAGAGATCTAATTTCTATTAATGGGAATGTGAATTTCATTCCTATGAGCATACCAGGTTTGGGCATATTTGTTTCATTCCCAAACTGTAAAACAGGTATATCCTACCTCAGTTTTACAGGAATTTTGAGTTTTAAGTATCGGCAAATTTTTCAGCTGGAGACACAGAAGTATATGGGTATTTATAGATAGTTTACTTGAAAATGCATAAATGTAAAGGAGAAAAACCCCAAACTGTTACTGAAATAGTATGATGGAAAAACATTTACTACTCTATGTTTTTCTCCTGATCATTCCTATGATGAAAGACCAAAAAATGTTCACTGTTAAAGAAAAAGCTGTTGAAAGTTTATACACAAGAGGAAAGGCCAGTCAAGATACTGAAATATAGGCCCAGCATTTTAACAGCCATTCTTTTGTTCTGTTTGCATAATATAGATTTCCACAAGTTAAATGGAAAACTAGCTACAGCAGATTACGCTGTAAATTTACATTATGCTGAAATACTTTTTGATTCTTAGAGACTTAAGTCTTTGTTCGTACTATAAGCATCAAAACAACTTTATTAAGTGCACAGCATTATACAAGGCTGCATGCCAAAACTTGTAAAATGTCAATGCCATGTTTTTCTTGGAATCTTATAATTAATTCATTATCAGAATAGCTTTGGGGCCTTATTCTGATCCATTTTCTAAACAGTGTTACCAGGAAATTATGTTCTGTGCTTCTGTTTATTTAAAGAATATCACTGCTGAATTTATGACAAGCAAACTAGTTAAAGGAAAGCCTTTGGGGGATGTAGTAAATTAAAAATGAAAACACACTCAGAGGAATATGGAATTTACAACCAGAAAAATGTCATAAAAAAGTGTACATTTGGAGGTTTATATAAATCAGATACAGCTTCTGTAAATACTTAGAGCACAATAAATACATGATTGCTGAACTCAAAGACTCGTAATTGATGTTACCATATCCTGCCTGACTGCTCCGTCCTGCTATAATAGAAGGCTCCTAAGTGGTAAGGGAGAGGATTTTGTTTGTTACTGCAATGAAGCAGAAGGAAAAGTCAGAAAGAGGTTTACCTTCAGTTACTGAAAAACAACCTGGCCCAAACACACTGAAGGTGGTAATAATAGTCTTTCCAAATATCTCAAGGGCTTTGAATTCAGAGATACATTATATTTTAGTGTAGATTTACTCATAATTTCTTGATGGCACATTTCAGTGATGTTGCCTTATTTTATATTTGGGAAAGATATGCTTTCAAAGTGAACTCAACATTAAGAGGAAAATGTACATGAATAGAAAGAACTCAGCGGGATTACAGCAAATATGAGTCCTTGTCTTTCAATAACATTAGAAAGGTGATCTTAGCAATCCTCCTTAATTTAACAAATTATAAATTCTGGATATTAGCTTTGACTTCCAATAGTAAAATTTCTATTTGAAAAAAAGCAAGATTATAAGCAAAAGAACATAAGCAACTAGGGGGAAAACGCACTTTTCACTGTGATGTATTCTTGTAGAAAAACCGATTGTATTCATGAACTACAAGCTGCCCTGCTCCTAGCATTTAAATTAGGACTAGCAGCTTCCTTACACTTCCACAGTACTCTTGAAAAACTTGAGCTGTAGTTCTATTCAGGACTTCAATGAAGATAACATAGTAGAGTGGTCAGCTGGAGGACAGTCAGTGCTTCAAAGGCATCGTGGATTAAAGGAACATAACTGCTACGAGGAGAAAGAGACAACAGAGCAGCAGTAGCTCAGCAGTTACACACAATTTTAATGTTTGGATGTCTCTCTCATGCATCGTACCGATGTATCTGAAGTGTACTTCCTACAATTTTCCCCTCCTCTTTTCCATGTCTTGTGACTTCAAGTGCACAGTGTGCTTCCCATTCTCTGCTTGCTTTGCTGAACTTAAGAAGCAACAAAAGAAAACCCTGTTGAGACTGAGGGAATTGAAAGGATGTCAGTAGTCACTTGAATCTTCTCACATTCTTCGGGTGCAAAAAAAAAAAAAAGGAGTGATCTGTGAAGCTCATTCAGATGACAGCCAGCAAGCAGTAGACTAAATTTGCCACCCTCTCATATGCATTAAAACCTCTGAAGGAAAAGATTAAAAGAAGCATGGGACTGGAAGCAGCACTTTTTGAGAGCAGAAATGGGCTGTATACTGCAATAGAGCAGTTGCAAGAGAAGGAAGGTGAGATTTGCAGAGTTAACATAATGTCTCCAAACTTTTCACCACAAAGTTCCTGTTCCTATGCACCACTTTGTGATTCCCAGCTGGCCAAAAAACATCGACTTGATTTTGCTAAATCACTTTCATTATATTTCAGATCAAACGTTTCATTCTTCTCAATGTCATTTTGTTCAGCTAATTCTTAGCTACAGGCAGCAGGAAAAGTACAAATTTAACATAGCTATTGAAATATTGACAAAGTTCTGCTGCTCCTAAATTCACAAAAAAATCCATTTAACAGGATGATTCAGGACATTTGTAACAAATTAACAGATCAAATTAGTATTTAAAAAAAGAAAACCTTTTTTATTAGGAAAATTGCAGCCAGTTCTAAGTGGAGAACTTTAAAATAGATTTTCTTAAGGTTTTTTCCAATCCAAGTCATTATATGAGCCTATGAAAATACTATTCTTGGTAAAACCCATGGGCAAAATTGTGCCTTGTTTCTCACAGCTTCTGCTTGGAGTCTCTTGGGCTTCTGGTTGTTCCTTTCTCTGAGATGCATTTGGTCCACACATGGAGGGCGCTGATAAATGCAGAGCATTTTTCTGGTTAAGGAAGAATTTTTTTGACAGCTGCTGACTTCAGGGCAACAGTGATGTCTGATTTATGACGTCTATCATCTTGTTTTATTTGGACAATTCTCACTGCTGAGGGATTTTTTTTTTTTTTTTCCTTCTTCTTTTACTCTACCTTCACGTTTGACCTTACAGCCACATTGTGGAATCTTGGATGATGTTCTGGCAGGCCATCAAAAATTAGCCATTTCTCACCAAACTGACAAAACACCCTAACAAAAGCCCAAGTAGTATCTTTCGAACACTTTTATTTCCACTATACAAACTACTGGATCAGGAAATTATTTAGATCAACAAATCTTTCATGGCTAAGTCCTGCAATGTTAAGCTAGCTCGATGCTACACAACCTATGCTTGTGGAATGCTCCAAACTCTTTGGACCTTGGACTAAGTTTTCATGGAAAAGACCAAATTTGCAACTGTATATTTTGGTTTATTCAGAAGATTCCAATAGTTTCTCTTATGCCACACATTAGGTAAGTGCTTGAAATAATGCACAGGTCAGGCACCTGCTACTGGTGAGATGAGGAAAGTGTTGGACTAGGCTAAGGGGTCACATTAGATTATCAGAATGGTGCTTTCATAACTGGGGATATGCAGAGTACTTGAACTTGAATTAATTCCTGAGTGAGAAAATGTTACTGAAGATTATTTTCTTCCAGCTAACCCACAGTTAAGGTGAAAGATAATTTGGAGACTGATGCCCAGAGAATTCTGTGTTGACTTTCTTTTGAATTCCCTGGGAATAGAACATAATCTGTAAGCAAATTAAGCAAATATGAGCCATAGTGAGTATTCCATACATAAGTGGAAAATTTAAGCAGTTTTTCTCCAAGTAAATAAAGCATTCTAAATCTTATAAAAGATTTGCTACTTTAATTTTGTATTCTTTCTTATGGGCATTCTGTGACCCTGCAATTTTATTTACTAAGTGGATGAACTAGACGACTATAACCAGACTGAATGAATACTTAATTTGTTAAACAGGAGACAGTACAATCTAACCACTCTGCTGCAGTTTATGCATCTTAAAATGTATAAATTTTTGGTTGCAAAATTACAGATTTCCAGGAAGGAACAGGACCAAGGAAAAGAGGGAAGACCATGAGCAAATTTTTTTGCCAGAAAACTTTTTGGAAAGAATAGTGTACCTACCTATCTCTCTATCAGTATGTACATATAAGTGAAATAACAGCAGTCAGTTACTCTGTGAATTTTTCAGATTCTGAATTGGTTGGAAAATGTTAAAATTACAGGGATAGTGTAACATCCAGCTAGTCTGTCCATACTATTTGACAGCACAGGAAACTTTCAACATTGTGAACTGTGGTTCGAAGCACATCCTCAGAGCTGGTCATGTAATAAAAAATCCTAACTTAGCAACTGCATTTGAATTATTTGTGAATTGTATGCAGTTTAACCTTGCATGAGGAATTTTAGGTTTTCTGCTCCTGCAAGGGTTGATTTCAGCAGGGACACCTTAGGAATGGTCTTTCCAGAACACCAAAAGCCTGTGTTATCATATATACATTTCTTTCCATGAAGCTTGTCTTTCCTTCAACCACTTCTGGTTCTTCCTGATACTTGACTCAGGAATACACATTCTTTTTCAACACTAAACTACCTATGCTTTTCTATACAAAAAGCTTTTTAAGTTCTTGCTATAGACTGCAACATCTTCTACTATAACCTTAAGTAGATTATGCCTGAAAGACTATTTCAGTCCTGAAGCAATTGGTTGAAGATACAAAACAAAATCTGGTTTGTGATTTAAGTGGAAAATTAATACCCTTAGCTTTGTTTCAGAAGAAAATATTTTCTAGATTTATTTTATTTCCATAGTGATGTTAAGAACACAATGCCATTCCATCTATTTTCAGCTATTGGATCTAATGAAAAATAAAAAAAAAAAAAAAAAAGCAATGAGATAGAAGAGGAAAACAACAAGAAAACACATCTTAGAGGTATTCCTTCCCCAAACTTTTATTAGTCTATTTCTCTCTGATGGCTCTGAAGGCACAGGTCTCTCAGTCATTGCAGTAAGCCTGCCCAAGATGCTAAGGTGGGATAACAAGGTGGGGTTTATTGTGCGGCTACATCTATTCCATGCTGTAGGGAAATGAGTGCACAGTTAACTTTAAGCAAGACAGAAAAGTCATCTAAGTCTTGTCATGTAAAAAGAGGGTATTTTAGAAAAGAATAGCCTTGTAAAGAATTGCTATCAATTTTGGATATGACCCTGTGACCCTAACATTTTCCAGATATACAAGCAAAACAGTATGCTGTGAGGAGACATCTCTGTGCAGTACTGATGAGACAACTGCTGTGTCCATTTCCTCTGCCTGCACTTTAGAAAGAGCAAAAGAAAACTAAAGAGCTTTCAGAAGCATGCTTCAACAATGAGCTGAACTCTGAAAATCATGTTTGTCCTCAAGTTAAAAGGACACCTCTTCTGTAAATCCCTATTTAGGAAGATCTTTCAGTCTAGCAAAGTACAACATGAGCTAACAGTAAGATATGGAATCTAAGAAAATGCAATATAAAACTGGTATAAGAGTTCTAGTTTAGATAATTCTAACTTGAATTCAGAGAATTCTAAGATAAGTTCAAAATTCCATTGTATGGAATACTTCATCAGAAAACCTGAAGTTTAACAGTCAGGGTATTTTGTTCAGCCTGTTTGTTCCTTTAGATCTTGTTTTATAAAACAAAGCTATTTTAACACGTATCAAAATTACTTTTAGGCATCCAGCAGTGCACCACATAAAAAAAATCATAAGACCAAAAAATATTGTGGGGTGTTTATGCTCAATAACAAGTTCTGATATGGGAATCAACAACAGTATATTTTTTGAATACAAAGTTCCCCATTCAGTCCATTCAGTTAAGTACTTGCAAATAAGCACAGAACTGAGATTCACAAGTTGGGAAAATGAGCCAGGAAATTCTTAAGCCTGTTTATAAAGCAGGACAAAAAGGGCAAGATTTAAAACCATCTTTTGTTGTAAAATCCTCAATCCTTAAATTTAAGGCTTTTCTAGGAATTTCTTATTTTCCAAGTTTAAAACTTTGCTTGGTTTTCGGAATTTGTTATAAGGAACAGGAATATATATGAACAATGTATTAGAAGTAGGTTCTGAATAGGAGCTACTTGCACTTTTGATCTCTTTCTAGCAGAAATGGAAATTTATATTATTCTCTTTAAATCTATTTCATAACTGAATCTCTTAAACAGAGAATATTTTACCACAGGCTTTTGAGGTTTGTTTTGCCTCAGTTGCACATTGGGTTTGTCACCAACAGGATACTCTTCCAATGGGAAAAAAGTCATGTATTAAGATTTGCCTCCCTAAAATGAAAAGAGCATATTGATAGACTTAAAAATTACTGCAATTACAGCAAAATAGCAGAGCAGAGTGAGGGAAAATAAATTGTATATTATGTATTATTAAAAACTAAAAATATTAATCTTGAAAGTTATTGTTTAAATTTAGTAATGCCTTTTGGTGTCCAGCTGCTTTAGGTAAAATCAGCTGGTAATCTTTTTGAAATACAATTTTTTTTTTAAATCCATAGTAAACTATTCCTTTGATTGGGTAAATATTATAAATAAACATAAGGGACTTTTGGATTCCGTGAGATGTAAAGCAATATAGGAAACCAAAAATATTATGGACGTGAATGGTTTGATGTCCTCAAATATAGTAAAATTCTGAAAGCAACAGTTTTCTCCACAAATAATGTAGGGGCTAAAATTAAAACGGATATTTTCTCTTAGTCATATACAGCATTTTCAGTCAATTACAACTAAAAAACAATGAAATTCTAAAAAATGTACAATTTATTCACTTTCTGTAAGTACATGCTTTTCCCTTCCTGTTCCATATATCACTTTGCCCCTATGTATACTGTTATTTTTTGATAAATCTTCAGTTTTCAGATTGCATACCTCATATAATGCTAACAAAACTGTACTTTTAGAAAACATCACCACAAAATCTCTTGACTTTCAGTCTATGCATAAAAATGAATTGCTTCCTGAAAACACTGTATTTTAGATACCCGTTTTGAATGTTATCAATTTATATGATGTACATGCTGCAATGAAAAGGAAAGACTATTTAGTGTGTGTTTCTAAGGTATCAGTTAAAGTTTATGCAGGCCTGTCAGAAAAGCTACACAGAATTTTACACATCAGGGTGAGCCCACTGGACTGATCTGAAACATTCAGTGAGAAATCAGCTCTATTCATTTTTAACCTCTAGTTGTAATTACCAATATTTTGCTAGTGCTGACACTAATAAATTCTAACTCACAAAGATTTTTCTTTGGCTCAAGTCAAAATTCCAAAAACAGCAGCAAATAAGAAATCATTAAAATTGCAAAAAGCAAAGACCAGATATTATTGAAACATTCTGAAGATGCTTCTTAGCCCTAAATTCTGTAAAATCTATTTTGAACTGTCAAAAAATGTATTTGTTTTCACCACAGTTCAGAGTTATGTGAATCCAAGGGATGGGGACAAATTTTCTTTGCTGAGCATGCAAAATTTAGATGACTGAAGGTTACTTAACATGTTAAGTAATTTTTTACTCCAGCATACAAGCCTTTATTAACTAAAAGCCTGGGGGCTTCACACTCTCACAAGAAAATATGTGAAATACAAAACCAAACATTATCAGTTATGGGATAAGTACATGCACTATATCCAGAGGCTGATGTCAGAATTCAAACTGAAGGAAATTTGTACTGAAGATTGAACAGTAACTTGTTAATTTAGGCTTTTTTTCCCCCTGGTATTCAAATACACAAAGCAGTTGTCAAACACAGCTTCATAAATCCAGCGCATTAAACCCTTCAGGCTTGAAATTTTAATTCCCCAATTACCTGCACTGGAATTGTCAGCAGTGTAAGATGTGTAGTATCCCATACTAGTCTGTACATATTGCTCCTATTCCAAGTTGGATGGTAATTTGTCTCCAGTCCTGGAAAAGGCTAAGCAAGGATGGTGTGCTGCCGTTCCAGTGAACATAGTTGAGGCAGTGATGGGAGCCATGTGCTGATGGAAAATAAATCCAGTGCAGAGGTCTGCTGTGGGGGAAAACAGTAAAACTCAGGAGGATTGGATCAGTTTTCTAAGGAGGGGTAATTAACTGGCAATCACTGAACTACACACCAAGGATCAGTATCACGTATGAAAAGGATACACCACTATAGCAGATGCAAAAACATTATTGAAATCAATAAACTGCTAAAAATGTTTAAACCCACTTCTATAATACCACACTATTCCAGTTACACACCTTCACATAGTGATGTGACCAACCTTGGCTCTTGCAAGTACCCTTTACCAGCTTTTCTGGGAGCCTTCCATCTGCACACACCGTGTGCTGGAAGTGTGGGCACTCCAGCTCTAGGTGTACTTGTGCAGTTCCTGAAGTCTGCTGGTTGTGCCCTGCTGAGAAAGCACCCCTGGAGTTCCCCCCATGGACCTCTGCACACAGGGCATGGGGTGAAACAGAAGCAAGGGCTTGTGAGCTGGTGCAGGAAAACAAATTAATTTGGAAAAAATTCTGATAGATTAAAGTAGTATTTCACGTATTTTGGAAAAAGAATGCATTGGTAGACCTCTATGAGGGCTTTGCACCTTGAGGTTTTGTTATTTGCTGATTCAAAATTAGCACTCTAAAGTTTAATTGTTTTACAAAATCTCTCTAACTACACTTGATACAGAAACTACACTGAGGTCTGCTCTGCTATAGCTCAATTCATTTTAGCTGCTGGAGCATCCTCTCTATTTGTCCAACTATACATCAGTTTTTCTTTATGGAAGGATAAGAAATCTGATTTTATCATATCAAATGAGATGAAATATTTTTTAGAATCTGTCCTCGAGGTATCTGGTTTTAGATCATGAGATGAAGGATCAATATTCTTTGTTTTCCTGATGATTCAATTGAAACATAATGTATGAGTCACAGAAGATGTTCTATTAGGTAAGTGCCCCAAGGTCAAGCATACAGATCGGATCTTTGGAGGTTTTCATTACTGTGTTCGCCATATAAACATAGTTTAATAAAGCTCATTTTAATTGATATATTTTCTCTTTAATTATTCCTTCCAGTCATAGGACAGGAGGTTTACCCTCAGATAGTGTCACATACTGGTATTAAAATATTTTACCCACTACATAAATTAATTAACAGCAACAAAAGCTATAGCCTATCTAGAGTAAATGGCATTAGGTGTAATTATGAGTAAACAAAGCTTGTCCCTAAATTCTTTGAGCCTAGGTACATTTGGATTACAGCAACTCTATTGGGCAGTAACCTATTTGCCTAGTAATTGTGACTCATACAAGCACTATAACTACACTGATTAATTTTCCTTACAGACTCTGTGGTAGGTTAATTAAATGATCCATTCTAAATAATGACAGTCTTTTACAAGTAGCCCTGCAGGAACTGAGCTATTACTTCAAAAGACATGAGCCAAAGAGAAAATAATGAAGGTGAACCATAGAAGGTCCTCTTGAAAATATATATTTATACAGAAACACATAGAAACTCAATTTTTAAAATGCCATACTATTATGCCATACTATTTGACAGTGTTATTTACTGATATACTATCTCATGCAGTAAAACAACTACTGAAGCATTAAGGTCAAATGAAATATGCCCAATATTCCATGGTAAAGCATCAAAAATTTTTGGCATTGCAATATCTTGCTAAATAACTCAGTTTGCCATTGGTGAATTCATAAATGAACTTGCTTTTAACAAGTTACCCAAACAAGATACCCAAACTCATCTCTATCTACTCCCTTGGCAAGGTGACTACAAACTGTAATGCAAACACTCCTGCCCATGAATTGCTCTACCGCTTCTTTCTCTAACATTTGGCCCTTCAGAAGTCAGAGGCTCTTGATTTGCAAATAAGATTTGACAAGTACTTTAATTCATCAAAATCACAGAGAATTACCTCAGCTAAAAGTGATTTAGAATAACATACAAGATCGCCAAACATTCTGCTGCTGGAGAAAAAACATATAATGGTAGTTTATGTAATAGGAAACACAGTAAAGAGAAAAGATTCTGATACCTCATTTGAGACCATCACTGTAAAAAAGTCAAGAGAAGGATCAGATTTTAGTAAATTCTTCTTTAGTGCCAAATAAGTATGTATTAAAAAAAAAAAAAAAGAAAAGGGTCAGCTCTTTAGACAATGGTGAATCCAAAAGAATGAATTAGCAGTCAGTAATGGAACCATGTCCTCTTCAGGACATACATGAGAGATAGCAAATGGTTTTCTTTCTGTGATTTCTGTTGTCTTATGATGTTGGTAGTAAGGATAACTGAAAGTACAAAGCAGCATTTCACACTAACTATAATACTTCAATAGGTTGTTGGGAATTAGGATGTTAGTCTTGCATCTCTTGGTCATTATGAAAGGTATTTTTCAGATGATTTGTCAAGTGTGAGAAGACAGGACAATGCTTGCTGAGGGTTGCTGAAGCCTCATACAGCCCCCACCAGAACATTCAAGATTCCTGCTTTGCACTTATTTTTCCTGCAATGTGGAGTGTCTGTGACATTATTATGAGGTGGACCAGATGTAGAGGCAAGGGCATGCACTTCATGACATCCAGCCTTCATTCATCCATAGCTTTATTCTTATGATTTATGTGGGTGAAGTAAATCTCACCTTTATTCAGTAAAATTTGTATTCAACCTGAATAAAACCACCTGCACAAATTTGTATACATCTGGCTAACCATGGAAAGCATTTATCAAAGTTTGGTACCTTCCACTTGCAGCTGAGGAGTCCTGCTGCCCCATGAGTGATCTCTAAATATCACTGAATTGTTATCTAAAGTCTAAAAATCTAAAAACCATTCTAAGCAACGGTTCTATACAAAAACTCTTGTGCCAGTCAGTGTTTTTGCTACACTAGGAAGTTTAAAAATATCAAATGGATCATCCTCTGAAAAATCTCAGATATAGAAAAGTCTAGTTAAGGTATCCCAATTCTATTTATGGTTTGAAAATTTTTGAATATAGGAGCTGATACTGGAGAGCAGTATGGAAAATGAAGATTTTTTGAAAATTTTAAAATTTGAAAAGTTATTTCTCCAATAGCTAATAGCAATACCTCTGTGAGCACACCCAATATAATGCCATGAGAGCTAAACCAGCTTTATTCAAACAAATTTTAGCTAGAACTTTTGCTATTACAAGATATTTAGCTTCAATAAATGGGGATAATATGGAGTATATGAAGAAGCAGAACTTTACCTACCTGTGTAGGAGGAAATGGATTTGGTTTTTAAGTTTTTAAATATTTTGGGTTGGTGGGGTTTTTCCCCATCAGGCTACAACAGTTGTGTATATTTTCATTTTCTGAGATCTCTATTTGGCCCTTAGCTGATTTCTTGTTTTCCTTCTCTTTCAGATTACTAGTTACTCAGTGAAGAGCCTAGCTCTCTTCTCACTGCTTTTTCTCTGTTAATTTTATTACTACAGAACTAATTTGGACTTACAAATTTCCTACTGTTTTTTCAGAGATGCTATAAGAGTGATTAACTCTTGCTCTTAAATAAGTAGTGAGAACCATGATATCATCTAATTTTCACCTGAGACAAACCACCATGTCATCTCATTTCCACCTAAACAGTCTTCAGAGGAAGACAGGTAGTGTATATCCAGAGAGAGAAAGGAAAATCATTAAAGAAATAGATAATTCAAGTGTCATTTGCTGTTATGGCAATTGGCATTTTAGGGCTATGTAAAAAATAAGTTATAGGAAACAAAGTAGACTTATTACATTAATCAGTTACTTTGGGAAATATATAAATATTGAATTTTCTCTACCCAGTTACACTAATATGTTAAATGAGAAAGCTTAAGAATTGGGGAACAGGTATTAGAAAGCCTTCTGTAATACTACTTGTGACATGGATTTCCACAAAGGTCATATTGTATCCTCTGTGGAAAAAAGGGTGAATGAATATCAGAATGAACTATTTTCTTGTTTTCCCTAGTTACAAAAGCAGTAAAGACCTTTAAACCTCAGTGAAAACAATGTTTAGAGTTTTATGATGCAATTTCTTTGGTCTTATGTTAGACAAAGTGTATATTATGTAGTCTCAGCCTGAATCCAGTGTTAGCCGAGTACACTATTCTGAGGGAATTTCATCTGAGACATGGGCATCTTCACACATCTGAAACTAAACTAAGTTATTCCTGTTAGTCAAAGAGAACTTATTTTATAGATCAAACTTGCTGAGAAACACGTCCCTTGTTATATATTAATGTCACTCAAACATGAACAGGCTTCTCACTTTCACCAGTTTCCTATCAGTTTTCTTATTTGGACTAACTGCTGCTAATTGGATTAAGTGGAGATAAGAACAAAAGAAAGCATAATAGGATTAAAAAGTAATTCCTAATTTATGATTAGGGCCCAGTTTGATTCCCTGAGTGCTACACAAAGCTGAGCACAACGGTAGAAAGGTTGTAACTGAAGGTATTTCAGTGAAATAAGTCTGCTGTGACTAAACAGATGATAATCACACTCTTTCTGCACCTTCATTAGAGACCAGCATAGGTACTGACTGGCAAAGGAACCAGAGTTACAAGCACTAAAGCCAAGCCAGAAGGGAACATTTCTGATGGGTCAAAACCAAAATATGCTGTCGTAGATTTTATCTGAAGAATCATTTAATCTCTCCTTTTGCATATGTAGAGAAAGTAAATTATCTCCAATTATTTCTAACTGGGGCAATGTTGGTGCCTCATCGCTTTCAAATAGCACTCACCATCACAAATGGCTAAACCATGAGTGTGGGAAGACCTCATCCTTCCCAAAGATGATTGCTCAAGGTCAGTGCAGAAAAACCAGCACCACACTCACGCCAAAGATGAGAGGAGCTTTAGTCTGAAAACCACGTGCATGTTTTACCGCAATGGAAGTCATAGAGGCGCGCCTCCTCACTGTGCCATTCAGTGATTCAGAACCAGACAAAACCTGCCAAAAATCATAGCTAAAAAAACCATGTCACATTTTCTGAATGCCAGGCGGAAAGGGAAAATCTGTTTACCATCTTTGCTATAAAGGCAACATCTTATTTATGTTCCAAAGTTTTCTATCTCAAATGTCAACAACAATTAGAGTATGTGTGGGAATGAAATACAGAGCCTGTGTTGCTTGAGAGATCCCAATGACAAATTATCAGCCCTTAAAACCTCTCATGCCGTCCCAGTCTCCTGCCCTCAATTTCACGCCCCTAATCCCCAACAGGACAGGGCTAATGAAACTGGCTTCACCAGTCAGAGTCACAGACAGCATAAGTGACCTGCCCTTTCTTACCTTGCAAAGTGGAGAGAGATAGAAATGCAGCAAGTGACACAGTTGCCAAAAGCACTATGGAGGCACAAGATGAAGAGAGCAAAATTGAGTCTCATCTTGCTGAGACACATCGGGTGGATTGTTGAGATGAATGAGGGTCTTTCCTTCTCCCTCCTCACACCCTGCAATCTGCTTCTGCTTGCACTGGAAAAAAACCCAAACATTGTGTTAAGGATATAGATAAAACCAATAAATCAAAAATTTTGTATGGATTTACAACTTTTTCCTTGACACAGTTTAAAAAAATTAAGGTGATCTTGTTTACCTATCCTCATATATAAGTACATAAAATGAATAATTCCTACAAAGTCAGCAGACATCCCTCTGAAGAGCAGAGCTTTACCTTGAATTCTGTGTTTTAATTTTTAGCATTTTTATCAAAACAAAACAGTCTTCATTTTCATTCCAATTGTTTCTCTGCTATTGGAAAGATTTACATTTACCTTTCCCATGCTGAAGGTCACAAAATGATGGATTAAGCCTTAAAAATAACCAGAAAGCATAGCTGAAAGACAGAAGAAATATTGAAATAATAGATCTTTTTTTGTGTTGATTTTGAAGATGAACATTTTATATTCCTGATGAGTATTTCTTAAAAAGTAAATTCAAAGTCACATAATTACATATGAAAGAGAACATTTAAATGACATTTTTGGTACTTTGGCTAAAGAACTAGGTATTTATAATTCCAGGCAAATTCAATTTTTAAATATAAGTTTAATGTGATTACTAATGTTAGTCTCATTAATGCAGTAGTTTTAAACCAGAACAGACATAGACTGAACAAAGAGGGTGGGAAAAAATGCACTGGATACAAACACGTCAGCCAGTGCAAAACACCAGACACCAGTCACGTGGGGATATCACGTATGGCTCTAACTCCATTCCTGAAGTCAGCAGTCAAGCAGAGGGGCAGAGGTATCTATTTGGCCTGGCCCACCTACAAGGGTGTCTTGGGGTGACTTTATGATGTGTATCCCCTATCGCCGCTCTGTGCCCAGGCGTGATTCCTGTGCCTTTCTGTGTCTTTAAAACTGGGTGTGAGAGAAAGAAAGAAAAGACCGATGAACTTTTCAAAGCAGTTTGTGCTCCAAGGTCACACTACTCCTCTGAGTGCTTCTGCAGTGGCAGGAGCGAAGGAAGCACCCTTTGCTGCTTTTCAGCCAGCTTTCGGCTCTGCTTTCTCCAGAGAGAGACGGAGAGTTAAACTTTTTTACCTGGGACTTCGGCTTCTTCTCTTCTGGAACTGTTCAGAACACCAGAACTCACAGGGAGAGTTTTCCACTGAGGCCCTGAAGGGGCCCAGGCCGACCCAGCCCCAAAGAGGGGAGAGAGAGAGACCACAGCCAAAGTAAGGACTCTGAGAATTTACCAGGTTCTCTCCACAGCAAGAGGTTTTATTATTTAGCATTATTCTTTTCCCATTGTGCATTGTGCCTGTTAAATAAATAGGTTTTTTTTCCTTTCCTCCGAGGAAAATTTTTCCTGAACCTGATGGGGGAGGGATGGCTGTAACCTGCCTTCTATCAGAGGATGTTCAGATTTGGACATTCCTCCCAATTTGTCTCAAAACCAGGACAAGGAGAAATTGCTGATCTACCAAATAGCCCAATTCCATTTTGCAACGTCACTTTCTGTCCAGTGTTGGAACTGCTTCTGGAGGCAGCGCCCTCCAGGGGATCTTTGCCTTCCATATGTCACTTCAAATTTTTAAACCACTCACTTTGAGTTCAGTAGTGGTTATCTGAAAACAAAAATATAAAGAAAAATAATCAAAAATACATATTTCATGGTATTTTCAAGTAAAGTTGTAAACAAGCCTCATTCTCTTGGTCATATTCAGCTTGAGCAAGATCAATCAGTAAGGTAGAAGAAATGAATCATGTTTAGAGCGAAGGCAATAGGAAAGTAGCTTGCATTTTGGATCATTATCAAAAAGTCTAGGAAGGCTCTGATTTTTTCAGAAGATTGGCAATCAGTACCTTTCCTAAACCATCAGATTTTCAGTATCTGGAGTTGTGTACGCAAAACAAATTTCAAATCTTATTTGCCCCTTCCTATACACACTCTATTTTAACTGCACTTTCCTGCTCTACTGGGTCAAAGCAACTCTTCCTTGTGGTTCATGCAAGAATGAAGACACAGGTATGATTCAGACAGGGACTTGAGCATGACAGATACACTTGAATCTCACAAATACCTTTTCCATGGCAGATATCACCATCAAACAACAGCCTGACAGCAAGAAAACTGTGCCCAGAGTGAGACATGGTGATCACCTGCCACTGAAACAGATTTTTTGGCACAGTTACCTCAAACAGCTGGCTCACCAAAACACTGTTGGAGAATGAGAGACAAGGGGAAGGGAGCAGGAAAGGGGAACATAGTAATGACAGCAACCGAATAATTTTTCATTGTTCCTAAAATAGCTCAGAGATGGAGGGATAGGACAGCACAGGAAGCAACATGAGATGGGATTTGACCCCTAGGTAGCCGGCAGTGTTGATGCAGCACAGCAAGGGATGTATGCACTCTGTGAATACAGTGAAGCAAATAAGAGGTGGCTGTGGTAGCAAGGGTGGCAGAGGAAAATGCTTGTAGCTCCACAAATAGGGGCTGAAGGGCTTTCTGTCTCAAAAACTTCTTATAAACAAGTTATCTAACGTGCAGAAAAACATTATTCTGAATTCCCTTTCAGACAACGTGTGAAAAGACATTCAGCTGTGAGCAGTCACTCCACCGCCAATCTTTAATTGCGTCACTGTAGTGTCTCAGGTTACCGAAATTACACTGCATGCCTATGCAACTCAGTACGCCTTCGGTGCTGTTTAAAAATCCCCACACATACCTATCAACAAGACATCCTCCCAATAAGCAAATAACCCTTAAAAAGTATCCTGTTTTCCTTTTTTTTTTCTACCAGCAATTTTTTTCTTTCTCACTGATAATACTGTTGCACAGCTGGAGCCCATTAAATTTAACAGCAACACAGCCACTTGCAGACACCTTAGAAGCCCTCCTGCAATAAACAAACAGAAAAAAAAATTAAAAAGACTTAAAAGCACTTCCACATAATGAGATTATAATGTGAAAAGATGAATAAATTCACTTAATACTGTCCCTGCCCAGCTCCGTGGGGTCCCACATGCCCCTACAGATGCACGGGTGGGTTCAGTATTATAGTCAGTAGCAAAGAGTAGAGAAGGGCGTTTGTGTGCATTCCAGCAAGAACATTTACTGCTTCTACACTGTTGAAAGTTGCAGAAGCAAATACGAGTATGATCCCAAAGCTCAGAGTTTTGTCTGGGGGCAGGGAAAAGGCAGGGCTAGGGAACGGGGACCAGTGGGGAAGCTCTGGGGGAGTGAGGAGGGGTAGAGAACCGGGAAATCCAAACTGGGACAGATTAACAGAACAGAACAAGCATCCTGGGAGAAGCACCCCAACACAAAGTGATTCTTGTGGTACTAGGGACTTGTCTTACTGAAAACTCTCTCTCCCTTGTAATGGATGTTCACCGGCCACCACACTTACTTATTTTTGTTCCTCTGGAATTAGCCAAGCATTGTTCATTCATGAATATTTGAATGTGATCCATCCACTCCCTTGTACATAAAAAGTTTTGTTTCAATTCCCTCTGTCATCTGGTGTTTGAGAGATACAAGGCATCCTATGAATGCTTTGTTCCAATCATTTGAATTAAAACAATGTGGGCAATTTTTTAGCACCTAGCCATCCTAGCTAAATGTTGACTGCATTGGGTTATCATATACCCAAGATCATCATTAGTTCTTTAGCACTGAGTAACAAGTCCCAAGAGAAAAAAACCTTTTTTATCTAATGTTCACAAAATCTATAAGGTACTTCACATAAGCATTAAAAAAAAATCAGTTTCCAGCAATTTGCTAATGGCAGGATTACAGGAAAAACAGCACTTTTTGCAATGTCTTTTTATAAGGAAGATTTCAGAAAAGGGAAGTTTTACAAACTGTCATTTGTAGTGTTACTATTAGCTTGTAAATTCTTCAAAGTTTACTCCAGTGGGATCCTAATCTAGAAAAAGTTTTGTGGTAGAACATCTTTTTGAAAGAGACATAACAAAAGGGCTTCAAAATTCTATAATTTGTTGGTTTTTCAAATTACAGAAAGAAATAAGGAAATTGATTGACGCAGGCTTTTTAAACACAGACTATTCAAAAGCTGATAGACAGAAGACAACTAAAGAAAACAAATCTCTCAGTCATTTTTTAAAGTGGGATTGTTTTCTGCTTTAGCAATTATTTTCAGAGGCATGCGAAAAGAAGAAAACTCTACATGACTTTTCCTCTGTCTCTAGGAATTTCACCCTTTCTACCCATCTGCTGTCTGTTTTGGCTGGAGACAGCTCAGCTGGGTCATTCAACAGCATGCAATTATTATGCAATTACTTGCCATTCTCCCTCCCAGTTTGTCTCCCTGTCTCCAATGAAATCTGCAATATTTTCCAGCAAGAACATCTTCCTTTGCTTGCAGGAAAGCATTGGCCTGAGACTCCTGCTGTTGGTCCTCATATACCCAATAACAGAAACACAAAACATCTGCATAGTAAGTTGTGCAGGTAAATCTGACAGTACTGCTGTTCATCCCACACAGTTCCTTCTCTCTTTCACTCTCTGGTGATAATAGGTTATCTAGAAAATGATCCAAATTAGGGAGTTTCAAACTCGAAAATGGTTGAAAGAGTTGATTTGACTCTTTGAGCACCACTTGGTACAATGAATGCTTAATGGAGGATGGTCACAATTTTGAAAATGCAACACAATAATTCTGCAAAATAACTTTACACTGCAAAGATAGAGCTGATTCTAACCAGGCATACAGAGGAATAGTGGATAAACAGTTTGTTTGATTTTCCACTGTTTTCTCCCTATTGGAGTCAACAGGTTTATAGCATTCTGGTGTTATTTACCAAAGACACAAGAGATCTATCAGAATGCCCTCAACACAGACTTTCCTAAACAGCCTTATTTCTCAGAGTCAACTTAGGTCAAGAGGTGAAAAGGCCAGTGATTAGGAGACAGATATAGAGCTGAACCAGGTATTCTGTCATAAGTGCCTGCTAAGCTTAAATACCTCTGGTTCTAGCCCTGTGCTTCTAATAAAGATACACAATTTTCATTTACATTAACATGTTCATAGTATTTAAAGTATAAAATACTTCTGAAAAAATGCCAGAAAGCATGAAGGCTCAATTTAATGGTCTTATGCTATTAGATACAGTAACCACCAAAGGAAAAGGGGAAAAGAGATTAGAGTGTTTTGTTCATTAATCATATCAAATTTACTTTTATTATTTTCCCATTTGCATTTAATATGGACATGGAACCTTGACTGAGAATTTCAAACTGCATTTACATTAAAGTATCAGTAATAACTCTGAAAAAGCAGTTCTGATGCAGATAGAAGCAAAAAAAATTGTGTGTGTTTGAAGTGTATCCCAGATGCATGACAGTTTTTATGGATTGTGGCTAAATCATCAATATGTAATAATAAATAATATTTTAATAATAAGTAATAGTAGATAATATTTTAGATCCTCTTATTTTCAATAGGCCTATGATTTTCCCATTTATGGCATTACAGTTATTAAATCTGCCATTATTATAATAATTTTGCCTTTGCATAAGCTTTTATGTTGCTGAACAAATGCTTTTGCCATCTCTGTGGCCAGTGATTTTGATTTCATATGCTAGGTAAATCATGGGTTTTCCCAGCTGATCTTCACTAAAAAGGAAAAGCTGTAAAACTTTTTACCAGTAGGAGTAAAAAATAATTAGTTCTCTTTTAAAAAAGAGATGAATAAAAGTGAAAAAGAGGTGAAAATAAAATAACTAAATTATTTTTTCAAATTATGGCTGGTGTTAAACAGGGAAATGGAGAGAGCATTTTAAGTAGCAGGAGGAAAAATTTTTCAGAATTTAATAAACAGTATTCTTCTCCTTCAGTTATTTATCATAAACACACTATTGCTTCTGATTTCCCTATCCAACTAAGCAGCAGTTTGTTGTCTGGAGAGATGTGCTTTTCAACAAAAAAATCACAAAAATCCTCCATTATTAGTAAAAAGTAAAAAAAAAAAAAATAATACTAATAATGATGTAAGTTTGTAACAGAAACCCTGGTAGTCATAATTACTTATCCAGCTGATTTAACAACTCATAGATTAGGTGTTTCTGCTGCATGTTGCTTCATTTAAAATCCTGAAAGGTAATCCATTCTTGCGCCTCGTTCAAAGCTGAAATCACTTTTTCCTCCAGATATTGCATGTAGAAGTTCTGCTTGGGTATTTTAAGGTTCATCTGAACAGCAATTAAATTCTGAGGAAAATCAGACTATATTTCAAGGTCCAAAAATCTGTGGAGATTTCTAGACCTAGGAGAGTCTCTAAAAGACTAGGAAACAAAATAAAATTCAGTCAGTAAAATTAAAATTAGAACTATAAATTAAAGCATCAGTTGAGAAAGCTCTGTGCAGTATGGACCTAATGCTAATCCTAACCCCTAACCCTAAACATAACCCCTAACAAATAACCTCAAATTTTATTAAGTGGCTTTTTAGAGGGCTTATGCAATTTCTGACATCTCCTTAGAAACAAGCATACTGACTTTGATAAATCAAGAGAAGCTTACAATGATAGAACTCTGTTTAGGCAGTGACAGAACAGAGTTGCAACTCTTCTGTCTCTCCAGCTTCTTCCCACCAACACTTCACAGTTTCTCTCTTCAGTGATGAAAGAATATTATGATTTTTCTTACCTTAGCTCTATTAAGAGCAGGGACAGCAAGACTCCAGTCTTAAAGATCTGCAGTCCAATGATTTCTACTGACAAAATTAATACTGAATTTAAAAAATCCTGTTAATTGATTGGTTATGTTTATAGCCAAAGAATTACCTAATTTCAATTTTACTGATTGCTGATCATGGTTCTCATTACAGTGCACAATGTTATTTGATATTAACTACAAACACACTGATTATTCTGAAATAACATTTTTCCAAGTGCAAGATGCTAACTCAGGAATGATTTGACAAACAAAAGTAGAAAAACCATAAAAGTTGTAGTGAAAAAAAAAAAAAATATGAATTACCATTTTCATTACTATGTTTTTTTCTTGTTGTTTAAAAACTAAAGTCAAGTGGTAAACTGCAAGGGATCTGCTAAACATTCAGTCTACCACAAGTGTAGCTACAGGTGACACGGGACTGGGATTGATGCTTCTGTGCTCTCACCTTCCACTGTCACTCAGACAGTGATGAAAGACAGCAGGGCCAGGGAAGACACCGGGGAAGGGAGAAACTAAGCATGAAAAAGTGTCATACTAAATGTGACACTTGGAGAGGCCAAGTTTATACAAACTGATGGGGTGATACTTGATATCTCAAGTCACCCATATCAGAGACTGTTAGGAGCTGCCACAGCTCCACAGTAGCCTGTATGCCCACAGCGTTCCAGTGCGTAAAAGGAAGGAGGAAGAAATGGAATGATGTTTGTCACCAGCTTCCAGAATGATACATGTCTTTAGTTGGGACATGCTGGGTGCTGGGCAGTGTACCACCCCATGGTATACAGCCATAGCCAAAGGGCAGTGGGACTGGGATGCATCCCATGTAAACTAGAGACCACATGAGCAGTCATTCAGTTTCACCTTGCCATATGGCAGGCTGTTGGATCTGACCTGTTTCATGAGTTCTTGAGGCTGCAATCAAAAATTTAGCAAAAAGACCCTCCTTCAGTATGAGATGCACTGTGGTAAAGTTCATGACTTATATTCCCATAAGAACAGAACAGAACATCTAGGTTGATGTGCTAAAAAACCCTTCCAGCAAAAGCACGGAAGTACAAGTTTTATTTTGACAAAGGATTCTCGTGCTTCCTAATTATGATATAATTTTTTTCACTTAGATCTTGCACGGGAAGCATATTAAGTTGCCATGATAGGCTACAATTTATCATGACTGTTAAAAATGAGATATTCAAATTGTGTTTGGTCATTAATCATGGTCAGTAAAACAAATAAATGGAGTGTAATGCATCTTGAGAATCTGTGAAGAATAATTAATTTGAATTGCCAGAAAAATAGTGCAGATGAGCAATTAACTAGAAAAGCAAAACATAAACAGATAAATACCATACACCCTATGAAATACAACTCTGAAATATTGATTGATGTCAGTGTTCCCTTGACTTTGCCCAGAACATTTACAGATACATTGTTGAAAACTCTCCTAATAGAAGATGTCGGGTAGAAGTAAACAGAAGTGAGCATCAGCCAAGTTTCAGGTGTGAATAAGTTGTGTTTTGCAGCAGCAGCTATACCCCCATGAAAAAGTGGATGAAAAAATGGCCAGCATCTACAAGGAGAGAGAAAAAAACATTATCACCCCTCTAAGAATTGGGGGCCAGATGTTCAAATCTAGCACAATGTTTTTATTTCAGAAGAGTGTTGGAAAAACTGTTAATCAGGTGGTTTTATGCAGTTTAGGTTGTTCTATTGACTGTTTTATAGACTGATGTTATTAGTAGGAACTTGTTACACTGTAAATAAAGTCAGCCTGATAAAGATCAATACGAAAGTAATAGTTGTCAATACAGGGGGAAATTATTAAAGGAAGTAGGAGGGTACTGGGAGTTTCACTTTTATATAGCATATTATAAATATAGACTTAACAGGGAAGAAAATAAAGGGAAAAATTGTAATCAGGAATCAATGCAACTCCACATATAGCCAGAACTCATTCTTCAAAAAGTGTTAGGAGTTCATGGAGAGGAACATCCTGAAAGAACAAAGCATCATCATAAACTGCACAAACAACAGATAGAGGGGAAAATGCGCAGTTTTGTACAGCCCAGCTGTACCAACAAATATCTAAAGGAATCCAAATTAAATAGTGACTTAAACTTGAGGACCTGCAAACACAAGTCAGGGCAAGATTCAGGTGCCCCAAATTCCCACTGGACTTGAGACCAAGAGAAGTTACTTGATACACAAGCAATGCTTTTTTGCCCTCATTTCTCTTGAAAAAAATACTTTGGACTGAACTGATTGAGGTGGTTGATAGTGGGAAGCTTTTGGACCAGAAGAAAGTGCCACTTCATAGGCCAGACAAGAGAGTGTAAGTATACAAAATCCATGTTGAGAAAAGGTAGAGCTAGAAGAGGTGTGTGAAGAGATTGAGCACTCAGCCCAGGCAGCCCATCCTTCTGGGACAATGTATTTCTAAGGTCCCGGAGCCTGGGCAGGAATCTCACGGGGGTCCCTTTAACAAAGACTGTGATGGGTAACAAGATTTTCAACACTTCAGTGCCACTTGAATCCAGCTCTTTCAGTCCACCTCTATCCTTCAGCTGCACACAGAAGTGCTGATACTAAAACCCTGAAAACACACACGTTTGAAATTCCAGAACCTTTGACTACAAGCAGAAAAAAGAAATATGAACTAACTCTGTTTTAAAACAAAAAGCAAAACACAGTGAGCTTGACTGCACCATCCATTCAAAATATCAGAGGGCAAATAGTGAATGGATGTATTTTTAGATGTCCTCATTCCATAAGATAAAAGAACTTCACAAGTTAAGGGGTTCCACAATATTTTAGTTTTAGGATTGAGATGAGATTTTTTACAAACAAATCCTAACATTGTTTTGGATATGTGGACAATGTCATAAATGAGAGAGCATCACCCTGCTCAGGTCTGAGTGACTTATCCTATGCAGCAAGCTGTGGCCCTGCATAGATTAAAGTCTGTTCCAGGGACATGATATAAGTTGATAAAAGTGCTGAATGAAATAACGTCAGCAGACAGTAAAGCACTAAAGGTACAGCAGTGTCCTCAAAGAAATCCCTTGGTGGAAATTTAAGGAAGCATGCCATACCATTGTATCTTCTCCTTGGACTTCAGAGAAACAGGGGATTTTAGGACTGGTTTGTGTGCTTTACATCTTCTGATCCTGGCTTTTTTTTTTCCTTTTAACCTTGTGCTAATACTTTCCAAAGATATTCAAAGCAGATGATTTTACAGATGCTCCTGACAGAGCATAGTCCAACAAATAATATGGTTTACTGAAGCCACAAGCAGATACGGACATCTGTCATACACAGGACAATTTGCCTGCAACATTTTGCCAATACTATACCTGAAATATTGATTTTCAGAAATATTCACCTATTCCCCTTCATATTTTGAAAGTGTCAGGATGCTAGCAGCTGTTAGATATTATTTTTAATATAAACCATGTCCTTGAACTTACAGATTCATTTGATAAGAACTCTTTCATTTCACTAGCTGATTTTTGCTATTAATGCTGTGAGAATAAAATGTTGGTGAATGAACAGCAAAAACAGAAAAACTGCCAGCTGAAGTAAACTATTATTTGTAAGACATTCTGAGATATTGATCTGTCTGCCTTATAAGTAATTCATGCAGTTTAGTGCTGAACAAAAGGTACAGTTTTAAAAAAAGTGCTGTAGGGCAAAACTTGTAGAATAATTAAAAACTTAAAATTACTTCCTTTGACTTAATACCTTCACTTTATCTTTAAAATAATGTTACATGACACAGTAGTATAAAACAAGGAGATTTATATATAAAATCAGGAACAGGGGTTATTTTGAATCAGAATTAGAACTGTGATAATTTCTCTTTATAACCTGATCAATAATGTGCCTCTCCCTTTGACTTTCATATACAGGAGATTATTTAAAATAAGTAGACATAGAAGTAGCAATGTAAAGACTGGTCCATTTAAATGTGCAAACACATCTGTGCATAGAATATTAGGACTCAGTTATTAGTCTTATGAAATATGAGATTTTTCTTTAAGCATGCCATAGTCTGTTAAATGTCTCCCTTTTTATACTACCAGCCACTTAAATTCTTGTGTTGGATTTAAATATATTTGTAATGTCATAGTCATGAATAGAAGGGGTGGAGTAGTCAAAGAGGAAGACTGATGGGAAATTAGCTAAGATCTACAGATTGTTTCATCTCAGGAAAAAAATAAGTTAGAAGCCAAAGATCAGATAGAAATACATCTAATTTGTGATTCAACCCTGCACTTGACATTAACTTGGTTTTAGCAATTCCTTAATCCCTCTGGTCTTCCAGTCAAAATATCTTTTAATTAAAAAACTATAAATGTGCCCCTTTGACCATCTCTTAAATCTGCAATCCTCTTAGACTTCCCCTTAAAAGCCTAATCCCCTTAGTTCCTTAGAGGAAAAATGCTGTCCAGGAGAGCTCATGGTGCAGTGCCCAGCAGACCGGAGATGCCTGGACAGACTCTGTGCCAGGTGAGCAGGAACCTTCTGATCCTCCCTCACCCAGCTCAGGGAATTTGAAGGTGGTTCATAATTCAGGAACAGCAGAAAGGGGCAGACAGATGTCCTCCTGTGGCTGGTTTCCATATAAAATCACTCCTCTCTGCTCAGCACCCCACTGAAACCAAAGGCAGATCCCTCCTGGTGTAGTGGCATCTAGATCTCACCTGAGATGTTTCCAGAAGCCTGGGCAGGGTGAGATTGCTGCTTCTTTGTGCAGCACAAACAGTTCCTCTCCACCACCCAGCCTGGACCCTAGTGCAATTATTAAACATAATTATGCATCTCAGGCAGGGAAGAAGGATAGGTTGATAAATTTCTGGGGTATCAAACAATGAATCTTTTCTCTTAAGCACCAGCTTTTTAGTAACAATTATACCAGCCAGATCCTTCACACTGACCAACCTATAAATCTCCAATAGCTGACTCTTTGGATTTTGGTTTTCCTCACAAACCTTAGTATCAATAGGATATAAAAACAGCCACACTGTTGTTTGAAATAACTGAGACAAAAATAAATATCTATCAGATATGCAAGGCAAAACTGGATTTTCCTGAAAAGATTTTTTTTCTGTCTTTGAAGAAAACACGTTTTTACTTAACAGGGAGAAAAAAAAAAGGGCTTATACTGTGCCAAATAATTGTTCTTTTGCAAAATTAAAAATCAAGATTACCAGCCAACCATATTTCTCAAACACGACATGTTCTTTACACCATATGCTCTGAAGAGAGATTCATTTATTTGTTTGGAACAAGGCCATATAGTTGTCAAATTCCAGAATGCCACCCAAAGTCATGTAATAGGTTTCTTCAAGGTGTATGGCATTGCATTATGCTGTTTTCCATGGCTGAATTACATTTCTCCTACATCTCAGGCTAGTAATTACCTAATCTCAGGAATCAATGAGAGCCAGACCAGTGCTTCAGTGCTGAAGGAAATGACAACGCAGAATAAGGTCCTTAAATTGTCCACATTAAATATTGAGAATTATTAAAAGGGTGTTCACACCAAAGCCAGCCTGCTGGGACACCAAAGCCAGCCAGAGCAAGGGAAATTGCCTTTCAAAAGGTAATAACTAAATTAGTGTTACAGAACACAAATAATTTCCTTAAGAAGCAGTAATCCACATCCAAGCAGGGTGCCTGATATCCAAAACTGGACAACCATGTCTGAGCAAATCACCAGCCCAATGGAGCAAAAATGTCTTTGCATTCTCAGAAGCATTCTAACCTGACCTACTTGCTCCCAAGTATCAAGTACATTTAGGACACACCAGCAGGCACCTAAACACTGGCCAAAGACACCTGAAGGAGCTTCAGCTTTTAAATATGGACAGACCAAGCACAGTTAATGGGACAAAATATGAGATAGTGGCCTCTGTGGAAATGCAGTTCACCTTTTACATGGCAATCTAGGGCTTGCTGTCGTGGCCATAGGTACTAGGATATATTTATGAGGGATGGAAAAGGGCCTGTGTTTATTTTGTGCAGGCTGCTGGCCAAATAATGCACAGTGTCTGCTTGAAGCAAGAACTTTCCCAGTCTCTTTCAAGGGCTAACCACCTTGGTTGTTTTTTTTTTTCTCTTTCCACAACAAAAAGGAAATAACTATAAATTATCTTCAATCTTCAACCAAATGTACACTCATCATCCCTTTATCTTGTTACCTTAGATAATAACATTATTTGGATACAAGGACACAGTTTAAGGAAAATAATAGTACTTTAAAAGCCTAGCAGCAATTCCTAGCAGTCATGTTGCCTTTATAAAGGAATATTATACACCATGTTTTGTTCTGAGCTAGGCTGAAGTGAGATATATTTCAGTTCTAGAGTTCTCTTTATGTATTAAGGGACATTGCTGAACTTTTGAAATTTAGCAATATATGTACTAAGTTAATTTACTTTAGCTTTAATTTGCTAGCACTAGATGCTAAAGAAAAAGTTCTCAAAAGAAACCCATGAGTCTTTCTAAATATGTGTTTCTGCAAATCAACATATTGGTATTTACTGATATTTTTCTGAAAGAAAAGCTCAGGATTTAACTGTGCACCTTACATAATTGCTGCATGATTCTTCTCCTTAAATCTCTATTTGTGTTGTAAAAAGTTTACACATATACACATCAGAGGATATGTTTTCTCTCTGAACTAGGACCAGTACAATTCGTCTTTTCTCTCCTCATTGTATGGAAGCTTTTAAAAGCATTATAAATCATTAAAAGCTAATGGCTCCCATCTAGCTTTTTACCTCTAACACAGCTCCAAAAAAAAGAAATTATATTACACTTTCGACTTATGATTGTCTGTTGAGATGCATTTGTCTGTCTTCGTACCTTGTCCAATAATTGCAACATCCAGCTTTCACTACATTCAGTATTTCCAGATACAATACATACGTATTTGTATTTATCTTAGGAAGCTATGATTTTGAATGCTCATTATATTACCAAAGTTAACTTCTACACTGTACTCATTATATATCTCAAACCTGAGAATTCTCAGAATGCGAGTTTTACTTGTAGCAACTGTGGGTCATTGCTTCACAGCCATGAGAAAGGCTCTTTATAAGTGTAGAAAAAGGGGATGATGAGGACTAAGATAGTGTAGAGAGACAGATACATGATGTTACAGAGAAACTTTGCATTAAACAACACTGAAATGTTAACATTTCTTTACTATCATAGAAGACTGTCCCTCTGCTCTTGACTCCTTGCCAACAGTGAACATAAAGTCAGAGTTTGATGCCAGGTAAATTACAGGTTTTCTAAGTAGGGACAGCATTCTGTTGTGTGTTTTCACAGTTCCAAAAGGAACATACCCTTCCAAAGGGTATGTTTTCCTAGAGCTGTTGGTACTCTCAAGTACACAAACATAAAAAATACTAGAGTATATGTACTTCTGTATATACACAGGAAACTTGGAAATGAAAGTGTCAATCACACTGCTCATTTATATTTATATTCATATTTATATTCACATTTTTACATATTCAACAGCATAATCAACCCTAACACATTATTTTTCACTCTATTAAGTAACTCTCTTCCATACTACAGCAATATAGAATTCTGTTCTCTGCCCAAAAACCCATAGGCAATTTTTGGAGAAATTCTACATCAAGCATATCATTTGTGCTAATTCATTTACAATGACAACATTGAGAGAGAAGAGGAAGTTGGAAGACAGATGTGCATCTTCAGTTGCCTATCAGCGCAACCATATTTCTCTTTGGCATCAGTAGTACTTTGATCACATGTAGAGATTTGTTTAGACTCAGACCTGAAGACAGAGGAAAACATTTTTGGTAGATTTGGTGTCTCTCTATAGAGAGAAGGCAGTTATTATATATCACTGGCTAGAGAACCCATGTTATAAACTTGTTCTGGCTTAGAAAAAATTAGCTATATTTGCATCAGGATGATCTGGATGAACACCTCTGTATTATCTGGGGCTAAGAGATGTGAATTGCCATGACCTTCATAAAATGCAGTGGTTTTGGATGTTGCACAGTCCAGACTATTTGCTTCCTCTCTCACCATCCCAGAACTGCACCAATTGAAACTTTATTTCTAGGACAAAATACATTATAAATATGAACACATTTATCACTTAAAATTATGTGTCTTAATTATGTATTCTAAAGGAACTGAAATACTGTGGAGGTTTTAATGTGAAGCCCTCTCTGTGGGACTCTGTTAGGAGGTTCTCACATGCAATTGAAATCTTCCACTTGAATCTCTTTGGGCTGGGAAATACAGTATCTAATGCTCAGTGTCCCGGACTGTGAATAGTACAAAACCTGATAAAAATAAACAATAAATAGAATGGCCCACTCTGTGCAAGAAGAATTGCAATTCCTTTGCTTAAGGCCAGGCATAACAGGTACGTTCACAGCAGCACAATGTGTTAGACAGGGGCCTCTCAAATTATTTTTATGCTCCAAGGGCCCAGAAAATACCTATGCTGGTAATTTGGGCAACCAAAATGATTCAAGGATTAGAAGATATTACAGAGGAAGAACAAGGAAGGGAACTCAATTTACATATATTAGGTAAAAAGAGATTAAGGGGATATAAAACTATATAAAATATATTCGAGAAGCCAAGGAAATAATATCAAGGCAGGGAAAAAATGGGTACGTTACCCAAGAAAGGTTAATAAATAGCAGAAAACAATGTCTAAATGAGATAGATGAATGCAATACTCAAGTAGAGAAGACAAGACCGGTGTCTGCACCAAAACCATAACAAAAGAGAAGAATGTAAAAAGACCACTTGCAACTCCTCAATAAAAATAAAATTGATATTAATACTGACTTTTCATTCTATTAAGATATTTAGGGTCAGGACCATCTGAACATTAGAAAGGTTTTCTGGCTTGCTGAGGGATTGCTTTTCTTTATGTGAGATATGCAGAAGCCAGAAGTGACAACTGTTAGTTTTAATAATGTTTTGCAAGATCTTAAAGTTCATGTATGCGAATACCTGGCAGCCTCTTTTGCTGTTTCACCTTTCTGAGCAAAAGGTGAAAAAACTGTCCAAGCACTTTAGAAGGAGATGCAAAACCGAAATAAAATTAGAAACACAAAATCAAAATAATTTCTCATTCAAATTCTATGATTATTGAACATGTTAGAAGATGGTATTTTGTGGAAGATACCCTGTAGGAATGTGGTAGGAAGCTGGCTGCATCACAACTGAGTACAGATAGGACAGGAAACTTAGAAAGACTGAATCTATTTTATTAAAAACTGGGTCATATATGAAATCACAGTTATTCTCATTCATTTCTGTTATGTACTGAGACTCTTAAGTAAACTCTCTGGAGCCCATTTCCTTTAATCTAAAACCTTCTAACCCACTTAAAAAAATTAAGGACCTGTACCATATTGATCTTTCTGTTTAGTTCCGTGTTTTTAATAATACATTACAGAAGTGGCAACAGTTTTATGATTTGTTGGTGTCATACATTATAAGTAGCACCACTGCTCTAGTGATGTATTATCCACACACTGGCACGAACCAGAAAGATAAATGCTGGTCTGTGGACAGCAATGCACACCTCTTGTGAAATAGCAATAGAGACAGATTCATTTATATGCACCCTACAGTCCAGAAATAAACAAAATTTCTATCTGATACAGACTGCATACTACTTCTGGCAGGGTGCATGCACATTTTTACAAAAGGAGAAGCTAGACAGCCATATATTTGTTTTTGAGTTAAACCTTCTGCAAATAAATCTAGATTCTCTGACTGAAAGGAGCTCTAGCAAGAAGGTAAACACTGAGCACCCTTCCCTCACAGACAGGAGAAATTGAAGGATGGATCATTCCACATGGTTTTCAGTGTCTCAGTCTATTTTCAAGAATCAATCCCTTATGCATATATGTTTTCAGGATCATCACATCCATGATATCCCCCAAAGTTCCTCTCTGCCAGCTTTTTTACACACTGTACTGGTGCTATGGATAATCTGTGCAATGTATTACACTCTTCTGCCTTTGATTTTCTTTTTTTTTCTCACAGAGAAAACAGTAGACCTGTGTTGTTCTCTCATTCACATCACAACAGCCAAAGGCCATTATTTGCCTGTACACATGCTATTTTGTTTCAGCTGCCTGACACCTTTGCTGAGCTCCCTCACAGTCCTGCACAGAAGGGTATTCTGCAAAAGACCTTCTCACTCAGAAACATTCACTGATCACTCCGGTTTTCTGTGAAATCATTTTTATTCCCAGCCTCAATAACCATGAATTTGGGAGGTGCACTGTGCAGAGCAGCCATGACTCACGCGGGGATAACACAGAAGACCCTTACAGCCTACTGACTGCCCCACCAGTGCCTGCTGTGGAGCTCTGCACAAAGCCACCCCTTGAGAGATGCTCTGAACTACTGCTGTCATTTTATCTGGTCCTTCTTTGTTGTGTAGAACAAACACAGGATTTGGGAAGGAAAGGACTCATCTTTATGACACTTGAGAGTTATTTGTCAGATGAAATAACTGGAATATATTTCCCCTTTCCACCTATGTAAATGGATCTGAAGAACTAAGCAAGTGGTGCAATAGATAATATTTAATTAGTTCAACAACCACATTGGTTATTCCAGATTCTGTGATCTATGAGTGAATCATATTAATTTGGGCAGGATGAATCAGCTCAGAACTAATGGACTTGACACTGTGACCATCCTCGGAGCAGAACAAAACCCAAAGCTTTTCTGGGGCTTAAAATCTTTGTTAGCTTTTATTAATTAATCAGTCAGAACTGGACATGAAAATAACTCTAGAAAGATTTTAATTTTTCTAAATTATTCAAAACTTAGTCACTCCTGTAAGTAATGGTTATAGGACAAGAACATCAGTTCCTCTGAGATTTCAAGCCTGATTTTCTGCATTTATGCCCAAGGATAATTTTATTCTCTTGGCTTCTAGCTTGTCTCCTTACCATGAAATCACACTTAGGAAATGCAAAAGAGAATCAGCTAAGTGAGGAAAAAAAAAGAAGTGCCTGTACACAAATATATCCTTTAGCCAAATCCTGACTACTGGAATATTAACCTGTTGGAGTAAAATTAGTGGATTGATTTACCAATAACGACTGTGTGCAGTATCTAATGCTAACAAGTTGGTCTGTCAAGTCTCTTGGCAACATTAAATCAGTCAGTCAGATGATAAGAGTGATAAGATGAGCCATATGATAATGGAATTTTCCAGATTTGCTACACTCACTGGGATTCATCTTCCTTTGTAGCACAACCCCTTCCTTCCCACATGACTAAAACAACACGTCCCCTCACTACCTCACCATCTGGAAAAGGCTAAATACCTGCTTTTTTTGCCCAGCAATTAGGAAGTGAAGATGTGGTAGAATACTGTAGATCAATTAAACAAGTAACAATGGCAGACTTCGGTGGCTGGACATGTCTGTTGTAGATTTAATAGTGCATGTACTGGCAGATCTGCCAGGTGCTTTGTATGAAACAATCAGCATGCACAACTTGTAAGTTCTCATGCTTAATTACAGCAACTGTACCATCAGCACAGGTTAAACACAGTGGCTTTCATTTTACAGTATTAATCAGAAGAAAACAATGAAACACATTACAGTAGGCTTTCAATTCCCTGCCTTTGTATTGTGGTTTCATCATTTTCTTCTCTGAAAAGGTTTCATTCAGCCTCTGCCTTTTATATCAAGCCCTGTGAATCATCTGAAATAAAATACAAACATGGTAATTTGTTATAAAGCTGAGACTGGATGTACATCATCAGTTCTCTTGCAAAATTATGTTGTAAAAGCAGCCGATGATGTTAGTTGTATTTGTTATTTTTTCTTTCTCTTTATGTTTTTGTATATCTGTCCCCAGAAGATCATAAAATTATTCTAATTAGGGATGTCAACTTCTGCCTGAGAAGCTGAGGGGGTAATTACATCATTTATATGCAAAATGGGTAATTTTCTCCCTGCTCCTCACCATTCCCTTCTTTCCATTTATTCCCCCATATCTCCACTCTTCAGAGCTGAGCTATTTAATTTTATTCTACTCCATCTGGAATATCTATGCCACTCTTCCATACAGTGTCAGACACGAAAGTAAGACTTACCTTTAGACTAAATCTTCACGGCTCTCTTTCTCCATGTACTCCTGACTCTATTCAATATTCTTAGGGAGTTTAAGATCCACCACAGAGATAGTGACTTCTGCCCTATTGTACATCAGTAACATTTTGGTAAGGTAGAAAACATGCAGAAATGTGAAATCAGTGTTTCAGGTTTAAGGGAAGGCTTTCAAGCTGGGGAGAATTAGCTCCCAGTAGGAAACCAAAGACTCACTGACATCTAGGACAATATACCCAGACTAATAAAATAGTCACTGAACAATATTTGAGTGAAAACTGACTTTACCATAGTATCACCCAATCCAATCTGACAGTTTGCATACCCATAATCTTACAGGGCATCTTAATAAGACACAAAAAGAGGCCTAACTCATCAGAAAAGTATTACAACATGGACAAAAAAGGTAATCATTTATACAGAGAATTTTTTTTTTTTTTTCCAAAGAAGCAAGGAATGCATCTACAGAAGAAGATTTAGCCATTAGTCAGGATGCAGATGCTTAGTTCAATCTTCAATTTGGGTGGACCCTGTGGAGGCCAGTGAACCTACAGAACAAGGGACAAAGAGAGTCCGCTGGTGGGACAGTAGCTAAAATCAGAGCTCCTCTCCAGGTTAGGGTGAAAAGACTTCCCCCAGGATGCTCTCTTCTGCTATGTTAATGTACCCCAGTTCTGCTTCCCTGGTTGGCCCTGCTGGCCTCCCCGCCCCTTTCTTACCTTATGTGTCCCATGCCCTAGAAGGTTCTCCACTCCAGGTTCCCCCCATTGGCCCTTGCCCTCGCCACTCCCTCAGAGCTTCTCCATTGGCTCCCATTCCCTAGTCCTGCCTGTGTACCGCCCCCATGCCCTCAGATCATTGGTCCCTGATGCTCAATCCACTCCTGTACTTAAAGCTGGAGTTTAACTTAAATTGTCCATTGTTCTTGGTTTTCATCCCTGGAACCCCTAATGGTGTGGCTGCAATAAACCACTCCCGTGGAACCCCACACGGAGGCCCTTCCTGGTTCTTTGCCATCGACCCATTTACTGGAGCTATCCGTGTGTGTGCGCGTGTACACGTGTGTGAGTGTGTGCTGGTCCTGCCGAGCTGCTTCGCTAAGGAGACGCTTTTAGGACGGTCATGGCACCTCATGCTCTGGCACCGCCACAGCCAGCGGCGACCACGACAGGACCCTGGGGCATAACCCAAAGCTGTGGAAGAAACAATGTAAAGCCACAGCATTAGACAGTAAATGGTGCAATTCAGGAGTGTATATGCATATATAAGAGTTAAATAAATAAGTTAAATAAGATCTATACTATTGACTTTGGCCTATGGTCTTGCTTGCACCCTAATTCAGGCAGAGGCACCTCTTTTAATAATTGGTTCCAAGCAATCATTACCTCAGTCTTTATTTTCTTGAATTTTTATTTCAGTAAACCGTGAAAATAATTCACAATGAAAATCTTTTCACTTCAAGCTATTTTAAACTTTACTCAATCTGCTTTCATTTCTGCCTCATTAATTTTTGACTCACGTTTTAAAATCCATTGTCAGAAACATATTGTACCCTGGGGTCTATTACCCATTTTTTTCTATATTTCCCTAATGGTGGTGGGCACTTAAAATTTTGGTATGACTTTTGAATAGCTGATTGAACAATGATACTTAGGACCAATAGATAAATAATGGACAAATTTTTTCTTAATAGCACTCAATTGCTCTATTAATTTTCTACATTTTCTCAATGTTGAATGCAGAGCTTGTCATTTAAACTTAGTATTTATAACTTGGATCATTTGATTAGCTTGCTTATTTAATAGTAATTCACTAAGTTTTTTCTTCAGGGAAGACATATTTGTAAATATTACTAACTGTTTGATGCTTTCTACTCAGGCTTAATTGGAATTATATTAGGGTTTTATTTAAATAAATGAAAAACTGTGATGATAAAGAGATAATTCTGACTTAAACAGTGATAACTTCTGCATGCATGTGCAGATTTTTACTTTTGCTTTTTATTTTTCCACATATGGAAAATATAACAACTTATTTTGTCACTCTGGAAAATCATTTAGCATTGGCTAAGGTATAGTTTAAAAATATCTTGAGAATGGAACTTCCTTTATTCATACACACTCTAAGTTAGGTGTCTCTATTTTGCTTTTAAGATTGGAAGGAAAATCATAGGCCAAATATCCTTGAAAGCCAGAAAAAAGGGAGATTGTGTTCTGATATTTAAGTAGCTAGAGCTTCAGGGAGGCAATATGAGAGGCCTGTACAACCTAGATAAGTTGACATAAAAATGCAAAGGCTATTAAAACACATCCCTGTTGGGTTCTGTACGCTTACCTTTTCTTATTTCCCCACTGCACCTTACTTTCTTCTTCTATATCCAGAAAATTGAAGATATTATAGAGCAGACTGACTCCAGTTGGTTATGGTGTGCTACAGGAGGAATTCCAGCTGCTTACTCAAAGCAGCTTTATGTTTTTTACAATGCCAACCAGCACACATTTAGAGAGCATCTCTACAGGATAGTCTACTAAGGTGTTTGTCCAGTAGCACTTATGTTTGCATTGTGCTGAATTCCTGCAGGGTCTGTCTGATCATTAAGATGTTGGATGACTTCTGCTTGATTTCTGCTGGTCTCCACTGACTCGTTTGATCTCATAATTCATGTTGAACAAGTATTAGTTTAGCCATATAATTGCACAGGGATTTTTTTTCACTTTTAATTCTATAACAACTGTCCCGCATTTTGTGCTTGAAACAGTTCCAGAAGTCTCTTTCCAGTGTTTTTTGGGAGAGAAGAAGAATGTAGACTGGTTGAATTTCTAAAGATAAATTTATTTAACGGAGATGTGCTTTGTTCTGGCAATAGCCGAGAAAGGGAACACTTACAGGAGGTGCTTCTTGCAAGTAGAAGAACTTAGCATAAGGGATTTGGGATTATAGTTTTACTGTAATCTTTTCGCTGTGTGGGGAGAAATTCTCACAGAGTGAACCATCACTCATTTGTAGGTGTGAGGATGCGTACACATAGCTTCTGCAGGGACTCTAAAAATTAATGGTTCTACTGCATTCCATTGTGAGGGGGCTACTGTTCCTCTTTCGGGTGAAGGATGTGTGCCTGGCTGTTTCAAAGCCCAGGTGGACTGCAAGGACCACCAGAGCTGGGAGGCCTCTTTCTTCTTTTCACTTGCATTGATCCCAAGTAGTTTGTAGCTTCGTAGCAAAGCTCATGTCCCTCAGAGGCAACAGCAGGGATTTTAGTGCTATATTATATATATATAACATTATATATAATCGTAGTTCATTTGTGCAGTTGTTATGTTCTATTCTTTATCCCTTTTAGTTAGAGAAGCCTCTCATCAAGCTCAGATTTTAGAACCTTGCAGTCTTACTTTTTGCCTATGTATAGCTCAGAATACAGTGACTATGACACTTTTGGTAAATAAGGAAGACAAGATATTGCATTCTGTTTACAGCCATTTTTTGGGTTTAGTCGTGGTTTTCCAGAGTTACAAGAACGTTTCCTAATGTGATATAAAACAAGGGCATTCTGTCTGTTTTTTTCAGCCTACAAGAGTGCTCTGATCTTCCGAAAGAAATGGATCATTCTTCTGGACCTTGTCTTGCACTCTTTGCAGTAGTGCTTCTACTATCTTTAAATGGTGTGACCCATGACCCTAGTTATAGACTATCACACTTTCTTTTAAGAACTTGTTTTTATTTCAGACACTTTGAGCTCTTCATTTCTTGTTTTCAGTGAAGGGGCACAGCTGATTGAATTGGTGTAATACATGACCTCCTGCACTTTGGGAAGTCAGTGAATTCTTCGTTGTTGAATCTTTTTAAAGAGGTATTTCCAGGGTTCATTTTAAGTCTAAATTTGATTCTGTCAGCAGTCACATCTGTGTGACAGCTGCATTTACTTCACATGCTAATCCATCAGATAACATGGCATCTTTTGCTGCCTCTGAATTCACAGCATTCATTTATTAGTTTTACATTACAACACATGCTAAAATAGATTCACCTTAGTGCTGAATTTTGCCATTTGCATTTCAGCCTCCGTACAGCTACCAATGGTTTGTGGTGAAAGTGCTCTTTTTTTTAAAGAGGTCTCTGGAAGTAATTATCATTTAGTCATACAGGAACAATTTGGTTAAATATTCTCAAATGTTTAAAATAGTCTTCTGTTTTTGTGCCGTGCATAATGTGACTTGCATGAAAACAATATTTTTGTGAGTAGTTTTTCAGAGTCTACACATCATTCTTCCTGTGCTGCATTGAAAGCAACATTAAGTGATGCTGTCATGAGAATAGCACATTTGATGTCTGCTATTCTTCAACACCTTATTAAAGCATTAATTGTGATTCTCATCACCAGATATGAAAGTATTTTGTAAAGGAATCTAATACCAAAATTGATCAGACATTTCTTATTTTCTATTATTTTCTATTGATGGAGGGGGATGGGGTGGATACCTGTGGGGTGCTTTGGGGGGTTGGGTTTTTTGGGGGTTTAGGGTGTTTGTTTTGTTTTGTTTTGTTTGGGGCTTTTTTTGTGTGTGTGGGAGTGAACAATCTACTTTCTTTGAGGCTGATGTAACCCTTTTTTTCTTTTTTGTCCCTTTATTTTTCTCTGAAGTCATACAAAGTATTGTTTCTATAACACAGAATTGGCTTAAGTGAGCTATGCAGATTGGTTCCCTGGTTGTTGAATACCACTGTGATGTTTTACAAATTGAAATAGGTGATATTTGGTTGAAGATGTGCTTCATCTCGGAAGATAAACCCATCTATTAGGTTAGATGAGAATGTGAGATTTTCGAACTCTGTTCAAAAGAGTAGTTCAAAGGATCACGTAAATATTTTCCTGTTTCAAAGGTAGGAGAGGCAAATTGTCTGCTGTTATGAATTTAGCCATTAATTGGCCTAGGACAAAAATCAAGCCTCTTTAATCACAACTGAGTGTCCTACTGACTATTCCACTTTCTCATTTTGTAGAATCAGGGAGGAGTCATACTGTGGATTTCCCTTTGGAACACAAATTAGCTAAAAAAAAAATCATAAATTTTAGAAAAACATATAATTCATTTTTCTAAGAACTTGACTAGTGGCATATACAAGTGTATTGGGTCTAAATGAGGTAAAGCTTGCAGCCCTCCCAGCGCTGTGCTTTGCATTAGTAGCTGGAAGGGTGCTGATAACAGACTGGTGTTTTGGCTACTGCGGAGCAGCGCTGCCCGTCTGACACTCCTTCCCCCCATCAAAGGGGATGGGAGTGGGCAAGATCCTGGGAGGGGACACAAGCAGGCCAGCTGACCTAAATCAACCAAAGGGATATTCCATACCATATGATGTCAGCTCAGGTATATAAGCTGAGAGAGAGAGGAGGAAGGGGTGGGGGGTGGCATTCGCGAGCTTCCAATGTTTTCCTTCCAAAGCAACCATTACGTGTGCTGAAGACCTGCTTCCTGGGAAGTGCCTGAACATCACTCCTGATGGGAAGTAGAGATTGACCTTTTTTTTCCCTTTAGCTTTTGCAGGCGCAAATCTCTGCTTATAATTTTTCTTTTACTGTAATAAAACTGCTTTATCTCACCCTGCTGGCTGTTCTCCATTTTACCCTCTCCCCTGTCCCAAAGGGAAAGGGAGTGATAGAATGACTTAGTGGGGACCTGGCACTCAGCCAGGGTCAACCCACTACAAGAAGTCATTGGAAAACAGGGATAGAGAAGTGATTAATATTGATAACTGCAGCTAATACCTGAGACATTCAGATGCCTCTTAGCAATGCTGATGCTGGAAACTATTTTGAAATTACTATTTCTATAATTAAACTACTTTAAATTTATTACTTATTCTTTTGCCAACATGGTGCATGGTTCCAAAGGAAACATAATTTAATGATGCATCTGTAAAACTTTTGCTTTTAAAAAATAGTAAAATAGCATAGTTGCACACAGCGATGAAAAGCAACTGCCTCTGTCACTATTGTCATTCTGCCAGACCTCTTGAATATTGGCACAAGTGGTGCTTGCCTTGTAGCTGTTTGTTTAGTATCAGGAAGAGTTTTGGAATTACTCATGGCATCTGAGAGGTCGATAAAACTAATTTTCAGAGAGACACTCATAGTCATGTCTTTACTAATGCCGCATCATCTTCTGTATTCAGAGTTGTTCGTATTCTAGAATTTTGCTTTACTGTGTGTACGATCTGTGTGTGCATGGCAGCATGCTGATAGTTGGGACAGAGGTTATGTATCTCCAAAGATACTGTATGATTGCCAGTATGCACACACTCCCTTTGTTAGGTAGTCTTTGTTTTTTCTCACCTACTAAGTTAGTACTGTCTGAGGGCTTAGACATCAGCTAGTGCTTTAGGCTGTTAACACTGTGCAGTGAGGAATACGTGCTGAATATCGTATTTTTGCATGGACTGTGCTCCTCTTGAAATATACAAACTGTAAAAGAACAAAGGAAAAGAACTAACACAGGGAGTGGGACATCAGTAATTGACATCAGTAGAGCAGAAAGGGAGAGCAGGAGGCTTTATGAAAAGCAAAGTCACATAGTAGCTTTTGAAATGTGAGAAAACACTTTGATATTGGACAGATACTGGACCTGTGATACTGGACAGATACAACTAAATAAACAGCACAGACCTACAGGGTTTGTGAACTGGCAATCATCAAGATTTTTCTACAGAAATTAAAATTTCCTTAGATCAGACTGGTGACCTGTCACTAGTGGGGTTCTGCAGGGCTCCATCCTAGGCCTAGTTGTCTTCAACATCTTCATAAATTACTTGGACACAGGACTGGAAGGGATACTTAAACCAGTTCACAGATGATACAAAACTGGGAAGAGCCCTTTATTTCTTACAGAATCTAAAATGTAAATTCTGCTATTACTAGTATGATTATTATGGTATTTAAGAGCTTAAAAATGTGAACATTCCCCTTGTACTTACAGCCATTGTTGGAGAATGGAAGCACTAAATGCAAATATAATCTGAACAATTTGCTCTGCCAGCAAAAAGTTTCATGCTATACCATTTTCATACTGTATAATGCATGTTGTGGTTTAAGAATGGTGTTCTTCAATTTAGTGTTCCCACTGAAACCACTCCAAACCTTGTGCCGCTCGACCACTCCCCTCTTGCCCTCCCCTCTGGCAGGGTGGAGAGAAGAACTGGAGACACAAAAGGCAAAGGTCATAGATGGAGGTAGGAACAATTTACTGGAAACAGCAATGAAATAAGAAAATGAACAGTAACAGTATTTATGAAAAAGCATACAAGAGAGGTGAGTGGTCCACTTGCAAATGCTATATATGCGCTATATATGCACTATATAGCACAGGATCCCAACAATATCCAACCACCTCCATGCTACCCTGACTCAAAGGAACCCCTTCCCCCCTTCCCGTTAAATGACAAAAGGTGGTTCAGATAACCTCTGGGTCTTAGTCATGCCCCTTCCAGGCTACTGCAAAAATTAACTAATTCATAATCAGAACCAGGACAATATGATAAAAACCTAATTTTTTATCATAAAGATCCTGCACTTGAAAGTTATTATTCTTGTTTTGCTTTAGGCTATAAGCATGAATGGTGGTATAAGTGGAAAACGTGTGAGCTGCTGCACTCCATGTGAGGAAGTAGTTAAATTTATAGATAGGAAAAACACATAATCCTAGTTTCCCATTGTTTTTACATTTGTCTGACTGCAGTGCTTTATTTCCCATTCTCCACTAGGGATACATGATCATAATTTGTAAATTAAGCCTGCTTTGTATGTACATTAGCTGAACCTGAAGCCCTTGTCCTGTTAGTCATGTTACAGCATACAGCTATTAGCTGATCCTGATAAAAGATCTGTAAGAGTTTTGTGATGCCTGTAAGCATTCGGTTGAAAACAAAAGTTTAGACATGCAAAGTTACCAAGTGCCTCAGCAGTGAAGTAGAAATACAGTTCAGCTTGCCAGCTGTCTCCTCAAGACCATGCCTCTAATGTGAGTGATAGACTTGTATGCAATATTGAGACATAGTAGAACAGGGAAGTGATTAACAAAATGAAGCATGGCACAGCATCTTTCTTGTAACCTACATTAAATGTGAAATGGAAATATAAATGGAAATCAGATGGATTTTGTACTGTTTACCTTAGAGAAAGCCAAGCTGGATCTCTGGGGAAATTAATTTCAATTTTAAAAGTATATATATAAGCACTGAACTTGCTCTCATCACCTTGTTCAAGCCCAGTTGCTTTTTTTTCAGGCCTCCTAGCACTTTGGGTTGCATACATCCTCCTTTTTATCCAGACAGGCTTCCATGAGTGTCTTTGAAGCCTTCAATAGCAAATTCTGTGGGGAGCAAAAATAAATTTTCAGAATATTTCCAAATATCTGTTAGCCAGCGCACAATATTTTGGTTGGACAAAAAAAAAAAACCCACCAACCCTTTTTAATTTCCTGTGTTTCCAGTAGGTTCTAGTGCATTTTGCTATGAAGGTGATGGAGTACCATTATTTTGCTAGCCAGTTTTTACTCTGTAATTCTACTGAGCAATGCAGGAAAGTGAAGGAAGTCCCAAGTGCTTTTCTTTTTCATTTTTAAATAATAAAAATCCTTCTGCTCATTTACCTGAATTTCACATCATAGTAGTAGGACTTACCTTTGACTATTTTTATCCTCTTGGGAGGATTGATGATGCTAGTGAAAACTGCTTAATTTCTTTTTCTAATTCAAAAATCAAGTGACAGGAGGGTTGTCCTATTTGATCATAAAGAATACTGATGTGTTCAAACTCAGAACTGATTTGAATATGATATAAAAATTGGCATATGCCTATCTCTAGAAGTGAGAATGCTGCTCTAAACCTTTGACAAAGTTCTCTGATATTCTGAAGTTGACAGTAAAGTATTTTTGTTGTTTTGATCTCTTGGGAATATCTTGTCAGTATTTCACCTGTGTGTCTAACTCAGAGTACTTCAAAAATCCCATGAGCCCTTTTAAGATGCTTGTGGATCCTGTTTTTAGGGGCTTACAATCTGTAATTAGAACAGTAAGTGCAAACTCTGCTAAAGGTCCGAGAAAAGGGGAAGATGTGACTCCAACTCCACATGAAATTCTGTCACCATGAGACAGGTTTACAACCCTCAGAGCTGAGGAGGAGGATCTGGGTGTGCTTTCAAAGAAAGTGTCTGAACCAGCTGACTCTGTGCGATGACTTAGAGAAGCACAGTAAGTTGTCTCAAACACTAACAAAGAAGGAAGTTCCCACAAGATAAGCTACCACAACAGACACAGATGGCGAATGCAAGGAGTTAATTCCAGGCCCACATGAAGGTTAAAGGTTTGGAACTAACACACTGGACAAGACTCCACCATGCAGCCTCTGGGAAAAGCACAGACAGCAACACCAGGAAGATGCCAGGCCTGGTGAGACAGACCTGGGTAACCTATATGGACAAATATCCCACCATGACAAACTGTGATAAAGGAAGCAGCTGCTTACACACATTTGCCATCCCAAGTTGTGGAAACAGCACATATGCCCCATGGATGTCAGGGACCTCCACCACGAATCGGACCAGGGTGAAGAAGTACCAGAGGGACGTTGCAGGATTCCACATGGTGATATCTTTGCTTAATCTCTCTCTCTCTCTCACTCTCTTTTTCTTAGCCTCTCCTCCCTCCTATTTCTCATATTTACTGTTAAATAAAATCCACGCTTTTGACTTTGTCATATGGTCTCTTTTGCACCCTAATTCAGGCAGAGGCATCTCTTAATAATTGGTTTCTAACACTGAGAGATAATAGAAAAGGTGAAATGGAAGACTTCAGCTCTAAACCTCTTTTAAAAAAGGAAATAGCACTCCAATTTTATTTTCCTCAAAAAGCAAAATCATGCAGAGAAGAATGTTATATAGGTGAGTACAGTAGTGATCTGAAATCATCAGAAGTGTGCCTATCTTGAGCAAGGAAAGCATTCAAAACTCTTTCAAAAGGTGAAATACATAAATAAATAAGAATCTAATACAGCAAGTCAGCCCCAAAGTCTTTGAAAGGTCCTGTGCTGATATAACCCACCTGTTAAAGGTTCTCCACTAATTATCCATGAAATCACTGCCTGTTACCTGCAGAGGTCCGGCACCATCTTTTAATCAATTAACTCCTCCAAAAGTGGGGCAGATGTCTCAAAATGTGTCAGCTTTCTGACAAGTGAATAGCAGGCTAGGACCTCCATTAGGCCCTGATCCCAAAAAGGGACCTCCTGGATGTGAACTGGCACTGTGACATTGCGTCAAACATACAGAGCAAACCTGACTCAAGATGCTCAACCCTGGAGCCCCAGGGCCAGTGGCTCGTCACTCCTGATGGGGCAGCCACCCTGGCCACCAGTGTAGACACTGAGCTGCAACAGCCTGGCCAGGCAGTTTGGCTTCTGAATGATCACTGAACACTTTTACTCACCCACACTGTGACTATCTTGTGGTTAAATGGAGATTCCTCTCTCAGTTTTATCTTCTAGTTATTTATTAAGGTGATGACTATTAATAACAATTTCATTAAATTGCTCTCTGCTGAAATTGTGGCAAAATGTTGTTATTTTGTGGGATTTAAGTTTATTTAAACACCATACTCGAGTGTTCCAGCTGGCTGCTCATACAGAGCCCTAACTAGGATTTGCACACTTTACAGCCTGTGGACTAAGGGACCAGGGTGTTTTGCTGATTTGCTGCACTTTTAAACAAATTTGGTAACCCTATTGGCAAACTTGTCCAGGATTTTCTGATAATAGTCTTGCTGAGCTGATCTGGGCATGCCTGTACTGCCAGCTTCATGTCATTTATCTCTTTTTTCCTACACTTCAGAATAAGAGAAAATATATTGACTAATTCCATCACTCCAGCTCTGAGTAATAACAAAACTCTTCTACTACTCAGCCCAGATTCTAATCATCCAGTCTCCAAGGTTAATTTCAATCTGGAGCTGTAAATAGAGTAATACACTGTGTTCAAGTAAAGAAAACATTTTGAGAAAAATCACCATATGGAGCCTATTTAGACAGATGATCTAATTATCATAATGCCCAACGAGCTGATGCAGGAAAGGTTTTAGAGCAGGATGCTTCTTTCTGGTGTTTGCCCTCCCGTCCACAGTAAAGGTGAAGTTCTCTGCAAACCTGCGAATGATACGTTCTCACTGTACGTGACAAAGTTTGTCCTTTGTAGTAGGTAAGAAGTGTCCCTTACTTATAAATGAACTTTAAGTCCCAAGGAAAGTTGGATTAAATAACAAGAAATATAAGATTGGTATTGTAGACTGAAGAGGCAATTTTGTGAAAGAAGCTGTTTTAAGAGAGAAGGAAGTGGAATCATTCTAATATTACAAGTGACAGCCAGATGTACATCAATATGCCTGACTTTTAACTAATCACTTTAAATCTGTACCTAAATTGTGTTCACACTTCTTTTCAGGCATTCTCACCCTTCTTTGTATTCTTAGGAAGTTTGCTTATGACTTGGTCTTCTTACATGGACAACACAAAATACATGACAAGTAGACAGTTATTTTTAGTATGAGGCTCAATTATACAGCTCTCTAGGAAATGTGATTCACAATATTTGCTACTCACAGAATCACAGAATTTCCAGAGTTGGAAGGGACTCACAAGGATCATCAAGTCCAACTCTTAAGTGAATGATATTCTTACACCGTCCTTTAACCAATTCAAAAGGTTTTATCATTACAATGCACTAAATTGTAAGAAACCCTGCTAGTGCAGTCAATCACATAACTTTAATGTACAGAAAATTAATGTATAAGCATCCACAGTGCCCTTAACCTTACAATACCCAGTTCACTACACAACATCTGTGCACAAGTGCCTTAACCATCATTAAAGTGTAGTGACTCAGAGAGATCCAAGACACAATTTGACTAATGATAGGATGTTTACTCCCTGTTATAAAGGAGACAGACACCACTTACTCAACCATGTATGCATACAGCTCACCTGCACAGAACAGAGCCTGGAGCTTTCTGGAGGGCTGTTCTCAACTGTAATTGAGGAGTTCCTTTAGAGATCCTACCAGACTTAGTGATTGCTGGACTACCAAAGCACTTTAGCTGGAATATGTCAACTGTGAATGCAACAACATTAGCTGAAGAGGAAAATATCAGTTCAGATCCATAACTACCTTAAGTCCTTCCCATTTGACAATGACCAAAGTCTGTGGTTGTTTCCAAGTTCAAGTTCTCAGCTAACCTTTTTTTTTTTTGTCTTTTGGCTCCAAATTCTCTGCTTTTATTGTGGATCACAGCCTTCAGCTAATTACAGTCAAACACTCAAATATGCTGCTGTACAGAACATATCGAGCTAAAGAATGTGGAAGATTTAAAGAGCTATAAAATATCTTTCAATAGTGACCAACACAAATTCTATTGATCACTGTAAACTCTTGTTTTTAGCAGTCCATTTTACTCTAAGACCTATGTATGGTTATTTATTAATTTTTAGCAATAACAAACTAAGTGAGTTTCAGTCCAAAGAAGAACATCCTTGATTTCAGGAGTACTTCTGAGTATCAGTGATATGTGGGTAGAAAGATCTGTCCTCAGGATAGAAAGCTTTCAAGTTAGATAAAGATTCTGCAGAGGTAATTAAATGAATCATCAAGAATGCTCTCACCTCTCACTTGGAATTGTCAAGATAAAGATGTAACAGGAATATCTTTTTTTTTTTTAATTGCAATTATTTTCAGTCTTATCAGCGATCTTGGAAAGCAACCCGGGTCAACATTTGATGAAAAGCATACATTTTAGTAATGTGTCCACCAAAAGTGAATGAAAGAAAGCAAGGAAAATTAATGATGGGAACGACACAGCTGTCTGCTTTATACATGGAAACTATTTTAAGGATATTAACACATATGGCAACAAGTAGTCTAACTTCCAGCACAGAAAGAGCAAAAGTAACAAGCATAACACAGTAAAGCTTTTAGTACTGAAAAAAGGATTTTCCAGCACTGAGGAATTTTAGGCTATACAGCCTTTGCCCTGGGTGGCCTTATTTAGGTGTAACAAATAAAATAAAACATCTTTCTCTATGCTTGACGATTCTTAAAAGCTCTTTTCCTACAATATACAACCATGGAAAAAAGAATAAAATCATCTTCAATTTTGTAACAATCCTATTTCAAATCACTGCTTTTTTTCTTTTTTGAAACATACAAATATTAATGTTTCAGTAAAAGTAGCTATTACTGAGAGATGAAAATGTTTAAAAGAAACGTTCTTAAGCATGGTCAGCATATCACATGCTTTATCTCTAATTTACATTCATCACTACAATTTTTTGAAGGAAAACATTTAATTGGTTGGGCAAGTAATTTGTTTTTATACCAACATAGAGAAGTGCTTTGAGATATTTGGATTTTATATAATAACTAAAAAGGGAATAAAACATTGATAAGAGATGCACAAAATTGCTTTCATCTTTTATTTCCATATTTGCCAGCTTACTGTGCCCTTTGCAGAGATCATAGTACCCAAATTCTTTTTCTCATGTTAGGATGATTCACAGTAGGGAAGCACTTTCCTATATTATTTTCATCAAAAGGAGCTTACATTTGAATATTACCATTAGGCTGCTAATTTACACTTTGGTGAAAGGGTCAGGAGTATTCCATTTTTTTGATGACTTGATATTAGCTTGAAAGAGAATTTTTCATAACTCGTGTAATTTGCCACTATAGTTTTGCCATCCAGTGCCACTGAATTATATATGTTTCATAAAAACAAAACTCTGAAAGAATTAATTTTTCAAGGCATAGAGACTTTTGGATTTCAGAATAGCCTTTGTTACTGTCATCAAAATGGAGGATCTCATATCTAATATTGCATATCAAGCAATAATACCTCGGTATACTTGGCATTCAATGTTTATTTGAAACAGAAATGAAAGTAATCATACTTTCTGTATTAACATTCAAAACCATACAGAGTCTCCATACCATAAAGGTATCCTTAAGCCCTGTTCCTCCCTCCAAAATAAACTGAAATTCTTAACAGGGTTCATATCAGCAGTGGTTTTCCAAAAGACTGTAAAATAATACTGCTGGGTGCTAGAAGTGACATAAGAATCATCATTCTGTTGAATTGAACAGAATCATCATTCTGTTGAATTTGGACACTCTGTCATGTCAGTTAGGGGCTCTTATAAAGTAAGGGTTGAATCCTTTCACTGGATGAATAGATTGATGATGGCAGGTGGTCACCCATAGTCCAGATCAAGCAAAGAGAGGAGCTGAGTAAATATTAGCTGTGTGTAAAGGGAATTGTATCACATAGAAGTGCCATATGTGCTGACACTGAGGATAATGAGAATAAAGTATCATTTTATCTATCACATTGATATCAGGTCAGATCTTCCACACTTGTAAATTGTCCTAGCTCTACTGGCCATAAGGAAGGTATGGACAATAAGACTGCTTCAGATGATATGGCCCACAGATTCTTTAATCCTGAAGAATGTTCATAGTCCAAATGGGGGTAATATCCTAATTGGGAATTGTCAGGCCTTTTGTTTTTTAAACTCAGGTAAATAATTATAGAAGAGCAGTAAGACAACAGTCTTATCCTGTGCCCTTTGCAATATACTTTCACAGGTAAAGAGCTTAATAATACAGTTAAATATAACTTCTATTGCATCTAATACTCATTTACATTGCTAAGTGACGTGAAAGATTATCTGTTTAGAGTTCACTAAGGTTTGGGTGGGTTCTGCCATGAGTTTTGTTTTTCCTCTTCTAAAATAAGGATGGAATGAGAATGAGGATGAAAAAACAAACAGTGATGTTTAATCAAAAACACAGGATTAATTCCCAGACAGATGTCCTGCTTGTTGAGATGGAGTTGTGGGAAGACAAATCCAGTCAAACAAGTGAAAAGTCTCTTGAGGTACACAAAAGGTACTTCTGTTACTAGAAACAAAGATGACCTGCTGCCTAAAATGCAGGCAGCCAGAGCTTGGCGCATTTCGCAAATGATTTTGCAAAGATTGTTACAGCTCATGTCTTGCTAGCTCCCTACCCATACAGACTATATCTGGACTGAAAAGCCATGGGCCATTTCTCTTTTGGACCAGCATGTTTTCTTCTACAATATCTCAGTAATGTGAAGATGAACCCTGCACAGAGAACAGAAAGGGAGACAGAAGTGCCAAAGAATTTTGATTTTTTCTTCTTGTGAATGATTCAATATATAAAAAAAAAAAGGGCTGGCAAAGCCTTCAGGCTAGAATTCATGTTAGTTTTAAAACTGATTTATTTTGAAGTTTTTTGGGTTCTTTTAAGTGGGAGATGTGGGGGGACACAGCTGGGTGTGCCTATCTATGCCTGCCTAACATGACCATGACTCTTTTATTTCTGTGCCTCTTGGTCCCTTATCTCAATACCAGAGTGTCAATTCTAACAACCTCTGATTTCTGTCCCTTCCTACATTTGCCTTCAATTTCTTCATCTTTCTTTTTGTAGCCTTGACCAATTCTCTCTGTTATTCTTCTTCTCTCACCACCCCCTCATCCCAATATACAGAGTAACCCTATGACCGTAATCCTAGTGTCTGGCCCATGGAGAAATGGTGGCACCTATTGACTGCTGGATATGTGTAATTTCTTTAATCTTGCCTTCAGGTCTGTACTTCTCTTGCGCTGATGACTACGCAGTCCTCTGTTAAGCCAATATATGTGATTAAAAAGCATATAATGCTGTGAGAGACAGCATTAGTTGGATTCTCTAGACAGTGGCTGCAGGTGCATTTTTTTTCTTTCATTACACAGAATTGCTCATGCTGAAGTGGGACAAATAAACCAAGGAAAAGTATTCTTGTCTGGCTTACCACTGTGAATAACACTGCAGCACAAGAGGAAATTTTACTAGTGAAAATGACAGTATTCAGAAAGAAAAATAATTTTTGGAAGGAGTTCTAGGTGGTAGCTGGATTTCATAATTTGGTATTAAGTGATATGCACAAGAAAAATTAATCTTACTTCAAGACTTTTAAAAAATGCACTCCTTGCTTTTCATGTATCAAACCTGTCCCTTCGTTCACCTCCTGAGTGAGGCACAAAATAAACAGTCATGCTTCTGGGTGTCAGAGACTGAAATATTATGCTTAAAGGCTTATACATTGTCATGAAGGACTTTCTGGCCATTATGGCAGAAGAAGCTATGACTAACGCAGCCTGTCCATCCATCCCTGAATACGGCTCCTGACTGGAAACTTGGACTGTGACTTAAATCACCTAAGGGAACTTGAGATACCATAAAGGTGACACTATAATTCAATTATCTCAGGTCCAGAGAGAGGTAAACAAGGCTGAGGGAGAAAGCCAAACTCAGCAGCTGTCCTGAAAATACTGCCTAGCTGAGTTAGGCCTGGGGGAGGCCACAGCACACCGGCTCATCTGCTGAGGCCACGTTTGCACCCACTCCCCCACAAGCAAGAAGGGAGGAGGAGAGTTTTGGGGCTGTGGCGGAAGCTCTGGTCACAGGCAGTGAGCACCCATCCTCCCTCACACAAACTGGCTCAGCTCTTAAAGCCCCGCAGCCCGGGAAGGCCACATGCACGGGACATTCCCGTGAGGGACACCTGAGCAGGTGTCATCATCCATCAAAGAGCCCCAAAGCGCTCCCCAGACTCATTGCTGAGGCTTTGCAGCAGAGCACTGCTCGTGATGCAAAGCGATGCAACAGATGCACAGTCTGTTGCAAGAGACTGTCCCAAACTTGCCCCCGCCAGGGGAGCTACCTGGGCCTTCCCAGCCGGCCCAAGTGAATACGGATCCGCTGGACTCCTTGTTTGTGGGGGACCCTCAGCACCAAGAAGATCTGATGGAGAGCATCCACGGGACACCATTGGGATCCACAGAGTGGTGAGGTTTTCTACTTAATCTGTGTCTGTCACTCTCTTTCTCTCCCCCCACCTCTTTTCTATTTCTATTTCTCCCTCTCTCCCTGTCTCTCATTTAGAGGTAAATAAAAGCCATAGTACTGATTTTGGCATATGGTCTCATTTGCACCCTAATTCGGGCAGAGGCATTTCTGATCATTTTAATAACCGGATCAGGACATGGGGCTAGAAGCCCAGCAGTCCAGGGGCTGCTCCATGCCACTTCCAGTGGGATCAGCTGTTGAAGTGGTGCCGGGCATGGTCCTTTGTGACACAGGCGCCTTGGGTCAGGGCCCTGGGTGATGCGGGGCACTGTGGTGCCCAGAGGCCCTTGTGACACGGCAGAGCCACGCCCTGCAGGGGGCAGATAAGGGGCGCAGGGCCCTGCGTTGCCCAGTCCCAGGAGAGCCGCTTGCTCAGGAGGAAGCAGCTGCCGGGATCCCGCTCTGCGTTCCAGGAGATCAGACATGGAGGAGGACAAGGTGAACCCCAACTCCCAGTCCCCCAGCCCCTTGCCCGGCTGGCTGGGAGACGAGGCCCTCAGCGGGCAGTGGCTGGGGGCAGGCGGCGGCCCAGGCCTGCCCCTGTCGGACACTGGGGAGGGGGGGGCCTTTGCCTACATGGATGAGGAGTGGGAACACGACACGGATGAAGAGCTTTCCCAGTATGGAGAGGTTCCCAGCCAGGAGCCTTGCCTGCGGGAAGAAGCGAGAGTCCAAGAGTTTTACCAACAGCAAGAAGAAGTGACAGTCCAGGAATTTTCCCTGTGCGGAGTTGTGAGACTCCGAGAGTGGCGTCAGTGGGAGGTAGGTGCGAGAGTCCACTGGGGAGATGGCACACAGCAAGAGCTGTACCACAGGGAAGAAAGTGGGACGGTCCAGGAGCTGTACCCACGGGATGAAGAGGATGAGACATACCAGGAGCTGTCCCAGTGGGAAGAAGATCAGGCAGTCCAAGACCTGTCCCAGTGGGAAGGCGAAGGATACCACAGACTGTCTCCTTCGGAAGGAGATGTGCGAGGCCGTCCGCACAGGTACACACGGGAAGGAGACAAGAGGGAGGCGCTGGGCAGCTCTCGGGCTGCCTCTCCTGGCCCGGGGAGTCCCACAGAGGATGAGCCGGCCACTGCTGCTGCTGGGGCTGGAGCTGGTGAGGAGGTGGAGGAGCCCCCGGAGCCTCTGGCTCCCGAGGTGGGAAAGGCACCAGGTTCTCCTGCTGGCAGTGAGGAGGTGCCATCAGCAGGGACAGAGAGCCCCGGCCCTGCCCCAGCCAGCCCCCGAGGCCGCAGGCAGTCTCTGTGGGACTTTGTGTGGGGCATCACCTGTGAGATCGTGCACAAGGCTTGGCTCGTGATCCAGGCATCTGGCCAGCAGCCAGGGGAACAGAGGGACCTGGAGCAAAGTGCAGCTGCAGAACTGGAAGCAGCAGCTCCAGGACAAAGGGAAGAGAGCCCAATCTCTGCCCCACAGAGCCCCTGCTGCCCCCCCAGCCCCTCGCCCAGCCCGCAGGGAGCCCAGGTGCTCAGTGAGCAGCAGGAGGAGGCAGACAGGGAGTCAGTCCTGGCAGAGGAAGAGAGCAAGGAGGGGGCCTTGACTGGGGAGCTTGAGCATTCTCCGTGCAAAGATGAGGAACACACAGAGCTGTCCCAAGGAGACATCAACAAATACCAAGAAGGGTTCCAAGGGGAAGCCAGCACCGAGCCAGAGTTTTCCCAGGTAGAAGCCAGGATCTACCAGGAAGGTTCCCAAGGGGAAGCCTGCATTGAGCCAGAGTTTTCCCAGGTAGAAGCCAGGATCTACCAGGAAGGGTCCCAAGGGGAAGCCTGCATTGAGCCAGAGCTTTCCCAGGTAGAAGCCAGGATCTACCAGGAAGGGTCCCAAGGGGAAGAAGCCTGCATTGAGCAGGAGCTGCCCCAAGCAGAAGCCAGCAAGTACCAGGAAAGGTCCCAAGGGGAAGCCCGCATTGAGCAGGAGCTCTCCCTAGAAGTAGCCGGTAGCTACCACGAGCTCTCCGATTGGGATGAATGCAGCAAGGAAGAGCTGTCCCATGGGAACGTTGGTAGCTACCAAGAAGATTCGGACTGGGAAGAATGCACGGAGCAAGGCCTTTCCCAAGGACAAGTTGGTAACTCCCAAGAACTCTCTGACTGGGAAGAATACAGCGAGCATGAGCTGTCCCACAGGAATGTCAGTAGCTACAGGGAAGCGTCTGATTGGGAAGAGTCCATGGGCCAAGAGCTTTCTGAAGAGGAAGACTCCAATGGCCAGGAGGTGTCCAGAGGGAATGGTAAGAGACCCTCCGTGCAGTCCAGCTGGGAAAATGACAGTGACCAAGACCTGGCACAGGGACAGCTGGGAACAGAGCATCGGGGACAAGCCCTTGCTGCGGGAGGAGGATGAGTGGGATGAAGTGAGCGTCATTGAGCTCTGGGAAGAAAGCAGAGAGCAAAGACTGGCAGGGTTGGCAGGAGGCGGGCTCCCCTTGCCTGTCCCTCGCGAGGCTTGGGTTGAGCACGAGGCATCTGAGCTCTGTGCCTCGCCTCCCCATCTGGAAGCCCTGGCCCCCATGGCACACACGGCTTCTCCTGCCTTTGAGGAGCAGGTGCCAGAGGCAGGGACGCAGAGCCCGGTGGCTGCCCGGCGCTGCCAGCCCAGGTTCTCAGTTTTCCAGCAGCGAATCCGGACCCTCAGCCAGCAGCTTGGTCACCCCAAGAAACGTACCTCCATCCTCAGGCGGGCGCTGCACAGCCTGTTCTGCTGCCCCTGCCTGGCGCCAGAGCCCGAGGATTAGGGCCCGCTGCCGGCGCCAGCCCGGGCCCCGCAGGTGGCGGCTGGCCCGCAGCCTGCCCAGCGTCCTCAGGCAGCCTCACGGGCCGCCTTTGCCTGGACATGGCCCTGCAGCCTCAGCAGCCCCGGCTGCTTTGGAGCACCCCCAGTGGGTGTCCCCAAGACCAAAGATTACCCATGTGGCCAGCCCCAAACCAGCACCCGGGGGGGGACACTCGGTGCCAAGTGGCTCAGCGGTGAAGGCCGGAGACTCATCAGGGTGGGAGGAGACCTTGACAGTTATCCAGTCCCACCGTCACCCCGGCACCACCATCACCACCCTGAAACCCTGTCCCCAAGTGCCACATCCAGACGACGCTTGAACGCTTCCAGAAACAGTGACTCCACCACCTCCCGGAGCAACTTCTTCCAATGCCTGACCACTCTGTCAGGGAAAAATTCTTTCTACTATTTCATTGGAACCTCCCATGCTGGAATCCAAGACCATTTCCTCTCATCCTGAAAGGATCACATGCTGATCCTTTGGGCTTTTATCCATGAGGAATGGGCACAGACAGGAGGTGTTGCTCCCAGGACTCCACTGCACACAGCATGACTACACCAAAAAGAATTCTTCCAAAGCAGACAGAAGTTGGGTTTAGAAGGAGAAACAGTAGCAGTAGTGAAAAAAAACAAAAACACCCAAAAAATCCCCCACAAAACACAACCATAAAAACCTACAAAAAGAAAAATAATAGGAATAGGACTAATAATAATACAAAGAAGATGAAGAAGATGAAGAAAAAGTAGTAGTAAACAGGAAAAATAATTAAGCATAAGAAGAAAGAAAAAGAAAAAGAACAAAAAATAATAGGAGTAGGAATAAGCATAATGAGAAGAAAAAAGAATAAGAATAAAAATAAGAATAAGAATAAAAATAATTAAAGGACTAAGAATAGGAATAAGAATAAAAATAAAAATAATTAAAGGACTAAGAATAAGAATAAGGAAAAGGAAAAAAGGAATAAGAATGAGAATGATAAAAAGAATATGAATAGGAAAAGGAATAAGAGTAATAATAATAATAAGGAAAAGAAAAGGATAAAGAAAAGAATAGGAAAAGGAATAAGAATTAAAACAAGAATAAGACAAAGAAAACAAAGAATAGGAATGAGAATGAGAATAAGAAAATAGAATAAGTTGATGTAGAAGAAGAAATAGTAGTACAAGTAAAGAAGAAAAAGTAGAAGGAGAAGAAAGGGAGGAGAAGAAGAAGAGGAAGAAGAAGATGAAATAGTAATACTATCAAATTATTATTATATTATTATTATTATTATAACAGTGTCAAGTTAAAATACACATCCACACATCCTCTATTGCATCACAGAGAAGATCATCTAGTTCCAACAGATTTTCTTCTGCTCTCTTTCTCTGTGACCTCTTTCCTATTTCTTTCCATCTCTCTCCCTCACATTTCTTGTTAAATAAAATCCCTGTTAAATAAAATCTGTCTGTTGTCATCATATGGTCTCATTTGCACCTCAGTTTGGGCACAGGCGTCTCTCCCTAAGCCGATCGGAACACATTCTCTGCCCAGCCTGACGTCATAGCACAGGTGCTCCAGCTCTCTGAGGATCTCCACCGCTCTCCTCTGAACTCATTCTGGCAGCTCCGTGTCCTTCTTATGCTGGGGCCCCCAGACACAGATGTAGCGCTCCAGGTGGGGTCTCAAAAAATGGACTGGAGGGCCACAATCACCTCCCTGACCTGCTGCTCTTCACTCCTTTCCATGCAGCCCAGCACGGGGGTGGCTTCCTGGGCTGGCAGCACAGATTGCCGGCTCTCCTGGAGCTTCTCCTCCAGCAGCACCTCCAAGTCCTTCTCCTCAGCCCCTGCCCCGCTCAGCTGCCCGTCCCCCGCAAACCCCGTGCTGAGGTGGAGCACCATCCACTCTCTGCCTCATTGGCAAAGCCATTCAAGAGCCCTGGGGCCAAGGGCGGAGCCCTCCCTGAGGGACACCCCTCATCCCCCGCCTCCACCTGGACGTGGAGCCACTGACCACAACTCCCCGGTTGCGTCCATCTGGCCAATTCCTCCTGCCCCGCACAGCCCACCCCCCAAAGCCAGGCCTCTGCAGTGTGGGGCTCGGGGTGTCGGTGCTGTGGCACTGGGCCTCACGGGGGCTCTGGGCACGTCAGCGCTGTCCGACACTGCAGTGTTCTGGGTCATGGCTTAGACATTGCTAGGAGAGAGCTTTGCCCATTATGGCAAAACTCTATAAAGAGGCTGAGACCACCCAAACCCAGCCGTCCTTCACCTGACTGCAACTTTGGGCTGGGACTTAAGCTGCCTCCCGGAACTTGAGATACCATAAAGGTGCCACAATTGTTCAATTACCTCTGGTCTAGGGACAAGGAAACAAGACCAAGGGAGGAGAATGGATCCACAGGAAAGCCAAACTCAGCAGCTGTCCTGAAAATCAGCTTGGGCCGGGCTCGGCCTGGGGGAGGCCACAGCACACCGGCTCATCTGCTGAGGCCACGTTTGCACACACTCCCCCACAAGCAAGAAGGGAGGAGGAGGAGAGTTTTGGGGCTGTGGCGGAAGCTCTGGTCACAGGCAGTGAGCACCCATCCTCCCTCACACAAACTGGCTCAGCTCTTAAAGCCCCGCAGCCCGGGAAGTCCATGTCCTTGAGGCATCTTTATAAAAACTTTAATTGTTGGATCTTAACACTTTTCCAGAAGTCTCTGTGCAGCACAGACTCTGTCTAGTTGAAATTGTGGGATTTGTCAAAAGTAAAATTTGTCAAAAGGCTACCTCAAAGGTGACTGACAGTCTGTGGGATGCTTTTGTCCTGTGGTTCTTCTGTGTTTGCTTGCAGAAGTTCCTCGAACAGACCCTGTCTGTCCAGTGAGGACGTGTCATAGGTTAGCAAGCATAGTCCCGGAAGGGATATCCTTGCTAAGGGGTGCTTACAGTTTCCTCTGGGACCTGATAGAACCTATCAGCTGGCCAGTTTGAATATGGACAATTCTCTAAGCCACTTAAAGTTGTGATCCACACTTAAGAATAGACAAACTCCCCCCCAAGCTCTCTCTCGTTTCCAGTGCAGGGACAGGTGGCTGAGGGCCCCGTGTGGGGGCCAGCGGGCCCGGCCAGGCCCTGCTCGGGCCAGGCCGGGCCACGGCTCCAGGATGACCCCCCCCAGCAGGGCTGTGGGCAGCCGGAGCGGCTCGGCTTCACCCCCCCCGCCCCCTCCTTTCTCCACTGCGGCCAAGATTTCAGCAAACTTGGCACTGCTGTCCGGCAGAGGTCAGGTGACCAACAGCGATAAGACACACAGCTGCAAGGCCGAGGTGAGATTAACCCTTTTATTGCTGTGAAGACCTGAAAACCTGAGGAAAGAGGAGATGCTTAAAGCTGAAATTCTATTGTGAAGCTATGATATATCAGAGTATCCCGTTGTAATTTCATGAAGATATGGGGGGTGGAGTGTTCAACTCGTAAGCAAAAGCACCTGCGCTGAGATAGGCAGATGCTGACGCAGCTGTAATTTCATGAGAAGTTTGGACAAGGAGAGATGAACCAGATGAGGACTTTTGCTCCAAATGGGAAAGGAGAAAACCTCAGTTCCTAGAGATGCTCCCAGAGATAGTCCTAACGATGAAGATGAGGAAGACCCTTTGCTCCCAGGGAAGGAGAAGGGCCTCTTCTTAGAGATGAAATGCTCCCAGAGATGGGTGAAGAGAACTTTTGTTTCTGAACGGCTCAACCTTAAAATTGTACCCCAAAAAACTTCAAGAGTGGACCCTCGAAAGCAGTTGCGGGAAAAGCTGCAAGTCGGGGGAAAGGACTCACACGCAGGCAGAGAGACTCCTCTTCCTAAATGGACTGAACAATATTTGGAAGTGGGCGGCTGGCTCGTTGTGAAACTGTTTTCATAGCACGAGCAAGAAGAGACTTCTCTTTCTAAATGGACTGAACAAGGTTATTATGGAAGTGGTAAACAGACTGAACATCTTAAGGGCTGTCTTTTTACATTGTCAGTGGGAGAAGGGAGAAAGGTGAGGGGAGGAGGTGTGGGTGAGGGTGTGGTATAATTTTTTTTTTCTTCTTTTAGGTCTGTTAATAAACTTCTTTATATTCTTTCAAGTTTGGTGCCTGCTTTGCATTTTTCCTCATTCTTATCTCACAGAAGGTAAACAGTAAGGAGTATTTTGGACCAAACCACTACACTAAATTGGTGTTTCCGCCCAGTTTACAAACCAAACCCACAACAGGGTGCCTATGTGGATTTGTATGGTTGGGATAACCTTTTTGCACAGGTGGCTTTTCAGCCATCAGCATTCGACTTCTGGGCAGAGTACTGAGAGATAGTGAAGGCTGAAGAGTGAAACAGTAGAGGAGTAGAGTACTGTGGTTAAGTACAGTTAAGCACTTAGAGTACTGTGTTTGAGTACTGTGGTTAAGAAGGACAGTGCAAATTCTTAACAAAATGAAGACACATGCCTCATGTATCCAGAGACTTGATTCCTGGCAATGGCACTTCACCAGGACTGGCCCATGTAAGATCAGAAATCTTTATGAACAAAGCCATACCCTGTATCAGAGAGCATTGCAAAAGCTTTTCCTTGGCAGTAACAAGCCCAGAGCAGAAAACACTGGAAAAAAAAAAATAAAAGGCTTTATGAAATTTTAAATTTTATTAAAGAGTACATGATCTATTTAAGTAAGAGTTTAGTGACTATTTTGGAAGAAGTCAGGAATGCCTATGCTTGATGGCATGCATTAGCAAATTTATTTGTATTTGTGCATTGAGATAAATAGCAGAATAAAGATTTACAGGAATTTATAACCATAGGTTTAAATGACCCTGAGATTATATTATAGCTCCAAAGACAACTGGAGCCAGGAAGATATTTGTCTATCTGATGGATGTGGTCATTTAAAACACCCATCATATTCAAAATGTTATGTCTGAAAATTCTACTTGATGAAATACTGTGTAAAAAAACTCATCTCAAATTGCTGAAAGCAGTCAAAATAAATATATCTGGATAAGGGTTAATATTAAACTGCATCTTCCCTAATATATAACACTCCCTTTTTTAATTTTAGTTTTATTTAACACTTTACAACTTTTCTGACCCCTTACTCCCTAACTTTTCAAATTCCACTTTGTTCAAAAGGCAACACTACTGCAATCAAAGATCTGCTTCACAACTATAGTGGTCACATTCTTTTCCTTTATTGCATATTATGCCTGTTTCTTTACAGGGTGAATTTGGCAGGGGATAATCTTTTTATCCAGTAGACAATCATGTTTCCTGAACATGCTCTCTTCAGTACAATATTGCGAATAACTCTGTTAAGAAAAACCTCACACTCATCTTTGGTTCATTTTGTTAACTGAATTTATATAAAGGCTACAACTCCCCTCTGGAGAGCAATAATGGCTTTACCAGTCAGAAGTTGAAATATTTCGTTAAACTATTCTTAAACCTTTGAAGCTCATCTTAAAATAAGCCATTGTTATAAATACTAATTAAGTAATATATGTTGAGGGAAGGAGTTGGAAATGAGTACACAATTACCACAAAAGCAAAAGATAAATGGTCAATTTACATTCAGCAGGAGGTGATTCTTGATGTTCCATTAAGAGATATTAAACTTCTTGGCTAATTGTAAGAATCAAGTGAAGGAAAAAAAATTTTAGTGAGCTCGATGGGACATTGATTAAGCCAAAATACCAAGATCACCATCCCCAGTGCAGGAGAAGTATTTAGTTTCAAGAAAAAGACTGACTCTTGTTTTATTCGGCTGGACTCAAATAGATTTAGCTGGATTTCAATAGATTAGAGTGAAAATTTTCACTCTGATAAAACTTCAAATTGAAATATAATTTCTTTTGTCCTTCTATATCTCTTTATTAAACAGGAATAAAAAATATCTGCAATCAAAAGCACTTTTCTATTAAAATTATGGCATCAAACTCTTCTGCATAGGAGAGACATTATGTTGTTTTGTTTAATCTAAAATCCTCTGGTTTTGGTTGCTTGTATTTCTATACAAACTCTTTACTGTATTTTACTCTGAAGATATTGATACTAGAAATGTAATGCCTCTTTACATCTGGCCACTGCACAAACACTTCAAAATATATCTAGAAGATAGCACTATAAGAGTTCCACAAATACCAGTTTTCTAAATGTTTTCTTTTAATTGGGATTCATGAAATCAAATTTTACAACCCTCAGAAAGTGAGTATTTGAATGAAAGGAACAGCAGGCATTATATCTTGAAGTAGAAAAGAATATTTACAGTGTCTTTAACTTCATCTATCTTTATGTTCACACTTCAGGAAAACATTTTGTCTCCAAAATTTTAAGGCTTATTTCAAATTTAAGTCCTTAAACTGTTCTTTGTGGATCCTACAAGAAGTAAACAAACAAAGTTTCATCTCCTTTGGAGTGACTTTCCTTTTCACATTTTAAATGGTAGAGAAAAAACCAACCACTGCGGAAAAGTACCTTGCTGAAAGTATGAGCAGAAAGCTTTTACAACTGGAAACAAAATGAGTACAAGTTTGGTTTTTTAGAGGAAATGTCGCAGAGGTCAAATTTATTTTGTAGAAGCATGAGTGTATTAATGAAAAAGGAATTCTTGCTTTCAACAGGTTTTCACCAAATGGTTTCCCAAATGCTACATTAACATCACTAAATGCATGACACCAGCAGCAGTGGTTTTTTAGGATAAGGTGTACATTAGTTTTTTGGGGGTCTTTTTTGCCTCCTAGACTTCTCTTAAATTACGTGTGTGAGTAGGTCTATAACTCAAATATTTTAGCATGAAAAGGCACACCCGCATCACCTTCCTCTCTTAAATACGTAGAGACATAGCCCTACAAAATTTAGATTGTGAGTACAGTCAAGTGAGAAATAAGAAACACTAGTCTTATTAGTACAATGTAAATTTTAGCTGCTTAAAATGATCAAAGGATTTATTTCCCATATTAGGTACAGGAAACCGGCTGCAGCTTTTAATTGTAATAATGCCACCCTAACAATACAAAAAGTAAAAAGACAGGAGAGACCTGCATAGCCTACACCGTTATTTGATTTCCAGTATCTGTGAAGATTGAAATTAGATGACCTCTTTCAAATTAAAACTCTTTTCTATTGGGAATATTTTCCTCATTAAATTGTTCTCATAAGATACCATTTTTTAATTTCTGTATTTAACCAATACCGGTTGTTGGCTGCCATAAATATTACAAGAACTTCTTTTCATGTGAGATTTTATTTTCATCTTGAACATATTTGGATAATCCTTCTAGGAATCCCATGAAGACCCAAAATGGACATATCGAAGACATAAATCTTCCTTTTCTCTAACTGAGTGAATATGCTGACCACAAACAAATCATATTCTGACAATCTATTAACTCGACAGAAAGAATAATAATTTTTGAGGAAGACTTCCAAAACAGAATGACTTTGAAGATTCTGTCTCAGATCTTATTACATGAAAACAGGATATATTTCTCTGAAAGATGCATGTGGATTTTATCTTTCTGCCCTGGTAATCATTCAGAATTACAATTCACACTATCCACAGAAATGTAAATAGTGGAAAGCTTTGCTGCTCACGAAAGCAAGAATGTACAGTTTGACATTTTATTCCTTCTTAACTTGAAAAGCTCCTGGACTATGGCTTAGCAAGACTTGCTTTTAAATGCTCAATATCTGAGGCTTCCCATGGTAGCAAATATAGAGCAGAGACAGCTGTTAACAGATGTATAGAATGAAACAAGTTGTATGACTTGGAGAAACAAGAAAGATGGATGAATAATTACTTATTTTGGATGTTGCACTGGTACAGAAAAACAGAACTAAGACTGGAGGATTCTGTTGCTACTGGTGATGGTGAAAGCAATAACAGGTGTCAGCTGAGAGATGTAAATAAAGGATGCCATAAAGAAATGTGTTAGATTTGAATACTCATTTTCATTAATTAAATTGACTCAAATGTTGAGATTTTTGCCTTTTGAAGAAAACCATAATAATAGCAACTTCTTTTCAAGGAGAGAAAAGCACTGCCATCACAATAAATGTGCTTGTTACAGAAATTATTGGTTATAATAGCTTTGTCTAAAATGCCTTCTTACGCAGGACTGATCAATAAAAATACCTGAACCATGTTAGGTCCCCTATTTTTCTACTAAATTATTCATTGCAGACATCATCTTCATTACAGAAGTTCTAATTTTTATAAAATCCTTCCCTAAGACATTATCCTCATTACAGAAAACTCTTCTGGTAGCAAAGTGATTTAGTTATTTTTATATTTGACAAAGTCTAAGTATTTTCTCACACAAACATTGCAATTATTTAATTTTTTTTCTGTTTATTTGGGGTTTTTTTTTTTCAGTTTCCACACGTTTAGATAATTCTTTCAAGAATATGAATTAATTACCTTTTCAAATCTCATTAAAATCCTTGTTGTGCCCAGTTTATATGCCAATAGTGGTCTAAATATTTATGTCATATCTTCTGCTGTTAATCTACTTCTTTTTCATGTAATGTTGCTTTTATCAGTGGATAAAAGACAGATTTTAAAGCATGTCAACTTGGATGCCAAACATGTTCATAAATATATCCAGGTTCTCATGAACTCACCACAAAAACAGAAAAGGAGGCTGGTGCTCAAGGGGAGCCATAGGCAATACATGGGTACTGTGGTTGATGATGGGAAGTAAATGCTAAACTGAGTCATAGTCCTGACTCAGGTCATAAATGGATTCTGCTAAAGACAGAAATATTCCAAGAATAAAACATAGATTTAGCAGGGACACTAGAGCATCCCTTCATGCCAGGATACTTTTCCAGAGGCTTGCTGCCTGAGGATGGCAGTTAGGACTTTACAGCAACTGAAAGAGATCATAGAAGCACTGATGGTTAATCATGGAATCACAGAATGAGTTGGAAGGGATCCACAAGGATCATCAATGTCTAACTCCTGCCCCTGCACAGGACAGCCTGAAGAATCACACCAGGTGCCTGAGAGCACTGTCCCAATGCTTTCTGAACTCTGTCAGACTTGATGCCGTGACCACTTCCCTGAGGAGCCCAAGTTCAAGCGCCTAAGTAGTATATGCATATGTAATAGATCAAGAAAATATAAATAAGCCTAAGTAGAGGTAAAGAGAACAAAAAAAACCTGGTTGTAAGTGCTCGGATACCTGTCTGGTCAACCTCTGACCACAAAAAAGAGAAAGATACACTTACCCCTGAGCATGCCTGACGAACCATGGAGTGTCAGCCAGCTGTGATTGACTAAAAGGTTATGACATTAATTAATAAAAGATAAAAGATCAGGCTTTTAATACTGTCTTTTTCTCCAGTTCAGATGTCAAGCACACTGATTTTTTTGCTGCTTTTTGCTGCTTTTTAAACAGTTTATCAAGACACAAAAGTGTCACCAAAGAAATGGCAATTTCATTAATAGAAGAAAAAATAACATTAAGGGTACAGATATGTAAAAGATACATAACAAATTTTAAATTAATTTCATATAAGATGTGAAACAATAGAATTTTTATTTTTTTACTTAACAACTAAAAGGTTTATTCACATGAAAATTCAACATTGCAGCTTCCTTCTAAATGAAGAAGAGCAGTATTACAGCTTTTTAAAAAAAATCATTGGGACTCCTAGACTCAGTAAAGCTATCATTACACAAGCAATTAAATTAAAGTAATCTTTTGAGATTTAATAACTATCTTCTGTAGTGATCATAACTGTGAGAAAGATGCAAAATGTTCAATTTTATTGCAGTATTTACACTCTGTTTCACTCTGCTGCCCCATTAATTTATAAGCTATATGTTCAAGACAGAAAAAAAGGAAGCGAACTCAGTTATAAACTATGCAGCACAAGGCATATTCTGTTTTGTATTTATTCTGGTCTAATTCCAAATATAGAAAATGGGGTTTATATTCTTAAATATATCACACTAATCATTTAGGGCCAGAAAAAGCTATTTTATGTAAGACTGAGACTAGATTTAGTCCTGTATTTCAACTACAGTTCTTTGTGGAAACTGTTTCAAGATCAGCAGCCCAAGACATCGGCTTGAAGAGAACCCATGCGTGAAAATTATAATCTGCAAATCCTTAATACAGAGGTACAGAGTCTTTATTACAGACGAAGGTGGACTCTGCAGTAGTTCTGGCTCATTCTCCAGAAGGAAAGATGAAAATATTCATCTTATCTGTAACAACCTATAGTTAGTGAGCAGTTCATACGTCATCTTGCCCAGAGCCAACGTTTGGGATTTATTTTTTCTCACAACTATACAAGTAGAATGACTGCAAGTAGTAAAGAAGAATTACATTGCAGTCTCACTACTGTTCACAGGTTCCTATGAAGCACTGCTACCTGAATTTGCTTTCCACGTCTCCCTTTTGTCCTCACTCTCTTACTTTACTTGTGTCTCCTTAACCACAGTACTCTACTCCTCTACTGTTTCACTCTTCAGCCTTCACTCTCTCTCAGTACTCTGCCCAGAAGTCGAATGCTGATGGCTGAAAAACCACTTGTGCTAAGAGATTATCCCAACCATACAAATCCACTTAGGCACCCTCACTGGACACACAGACAGGGTCTGTTCTAGGCACTTCTGCAAGCAAATGCAGAAGAACCACAGGACAAAAGCATCCCACAGACTGTCAGTCACCTTTGAGGTAGCCTTTTGACAAATTTTACTTTTGACAAATCCCACAATTTCAACTAGACAGAGTCTGTGCTGCACAGAGACTTCTGGAACAGTATCTTCCATCCCCAGAATGATTTCAGGGAAGATGAGGAGGAAGGCTGATGAGAAGAACTGGTAATTCATTCAGACAAGGAAAAATCTCAAAAGGTTTTAATTCAGTAAAATATTTGAAAAACAGTTCCGACATACTGGTCTGTGCAGCTGTGAGCTGGAACAGAGGGTCCAAAATATGATGTACTCATCAACTCCTTTCTGAAAGCAGCAATATCAGCCAGTTCTGTGAGAGATCATCAATAAAAGCCTTTGATGTGATGTCTATTGCCAGAAGCTCATTTAAGTGACTCACTTTCATTCCAAATATCCAATAAAGGCTAGATTAGAATTAGATGTAGATACAAGAAATTACAGCAATGATTTTTGAGTGCCTGCCAAACAAGAAATAACTGTAACTCAGAGAGGACACAACAGAAAACAAATATGAAATAAGAACTACTCTCTATATTTTCTAGTAGAAAAAATGGGAGGTGTGAAAAAACATGGGGTAGGTTCAAAATTTAATAAATGAGCTGTTTCTTCAGGCAGTATGTATTGCAGCGTGGAGCTCAATTCAGTTTTAGAAGTTGGCGGAGATTCAAAAAGCAAATAGACAAACCAACAGAATGTTTATCTAGGAAAGGGTGTTTAGGACAAGGGCATCCCCTCCAGCTCCAGAAGCCTTGAAGATGAGAGTATCATTGTGTGCTTGGCTTGTCCTTTCAGCCTTCCCTGAGCTTCCTGAACAGTTGCTATAGGAAACAGAATAGCCCAGAAGAAAGTCATTGATCCCATGTGCTGCTCTCATGCTTTGAAATTCAGTGAAATGAACTTAGTATGTTTTACACATTTGACAGTAACAACCTTCTCATACAGCAAACGAGTGCCACAAGTAGTTAATAGCTCCTTGCCTCTTTGTATCACATTTGCTCAATGGATATTTTGGAGCACAGTGATATCCTGTGAGCAAATCACCCAGTCTAGTTATCTGAGTTTATGTAAGTTATGTAAAATCAAGGTTGATTTTGCATCTTCATGAGACTGATGATTTACTTTTCACTTCAGAGCTATGATGGTACACAGTTTGCAAGGAAGTGAAATTCAAGATGTCTTGTGCATAATCTTAGCTGAAGAATGATCTGCAAAGATACAAAAATAATAATCCTACCATCAAAAGGATGGAAAAGGTATCAAAGAAGATCACAGAAGGATATAATCTTTATCACTAGGAAGAATATATAATCTCCTATCATAGCAAATATAAATCTAATAAATCCATATGATTTCACTATCATTACCACAACAAAAACAAAACCCAAGAGTAGCAAGGAAATCTCAAGTTTGCCAATTTTGCTAAAGTTGTCTTTTCCTCTAGAAAATTCTTCAAACCTGTTGGCAAACAGCAAACAGCCCTTTTGAAGATCTTCAAATGCCTCACATGGGAGGGACTGCCAATCCCCCAAAAGCAGGCTTACTTCTATTGTACTGGCTTTCTTCACTTCTAAGAGAAAAAAATCCAGCCTACAGACTTTGTAGAAATCAAAGGGGGACTGAATACCAGGGGGGAGCAACCCCAGCTAAATGGAAAACAAAAGACATTGCATTTTTCCTCCTTAGCCAAGGGCAGAGAAATCTTGCTTTGTGATTTAGTGTTGACTTCTTTTAGAAGTTTCTCGAGTCTTCTCATCTGGTTTTGTGAGGACTCAGTCATTACAAACCTATGTGCATGAAAGCAGAGAAGACAACCAAAACAGAAAGAAAACTGAGACAAATCTCCAGCACTAAATCTCGAGCATGCTATTTTACCTTTCCAAAGCTTGTCAAATCCTGATACTCCTGTGTAGGTACAGAATGAGCTCCTTGCAATGGCAATGGAAGTAAATGGGACCTGGTGTGAAGCTTCGGGTCCTCTCAACAGCTGCTTAGAATATCAGTGCCTATAAGGAGTCAATTATCAATCTTCTCAGTGTTTTTTAATGATTCATCTAAATAACATATTTTGTCATTTAATATTTCATTTAATTTTGTGAATAAGTTACATAATGTGTACATCAAATCAGACTGTCAGCTGATTCTTCATTGATGTGTGTACACAATTTTCTGTTCAAATTCTTATTCATGCAATATCTCAATTAGTAAATTTTAATATAAGGATGCATAGAACTTTGTTTTGCAAATTTTAGTCACGAAGATGTATGTTTTGTTGATCCATTTTTGCTTTTAAGAGTTTCAACAGACTACACGTTACAGGATGAGTTACACAGTAACTGCTGACATTTTACAAACCTTTATTTAACAATGCATATTTCAGGATCTGGATGTCTCATGTTCTTGCTGAGCTGCGTATCTCACCAGCTGAACATACTTCACCAGTGGAGATTTCCAGCACAAAGTTTCCTGTACTTTACCATGCAAATGTGTGCTCCAGATTTAATTATATGTAGTTCTGGTGAAGACAGACTTTGTACAGCAAGACTGAGCTGAACATTTAAATTCTATCTCATAAATTCATAGGTCACAAAATAGTTCTCATTAGAGCAGTATCATTTTGCTCATTAGAAATGGATTTCACCATCCATAAACCTATACAACAAATAGAAGTTTTACTTTTAGGTGTCATTGTTTTCTTTTTTAATTTTTGGATGAGAATTTGTCTATTGGTGAAGATGCTTTTTGCTCAGGGACTATATGATGCAGACCAATGTGGTAAGAACAGCTTCCAATACTTCACTTCCATGTTGCATACAACTGAAAATCTTCTCTTTCTCACCAGTAACTTTGTTATACCTAACGAACTAATGCCTCTCCTCAGAACATGGAAAACAAAAAATCTGAAGTTTGAATATCTTAACACCCCATATTCATCAGAAAGGATATTGCCTCTGGTTCTGATCTAGCCTCTTCTCAGGACAAACTTATGTCTTCCAGTTTTTAAGTAAATTATGAAGAATCGCTGCAATAGAAAACAGTGATTTCAAATGACAGTATCAACAGGTTGCAGGCACAGCAGTGGCGCTTTCAAATTTCTGTAGTTTATTCATTTGGCTAAAACACTGATTCATAGCATTTAAGGGATACTTTCTACTCTGTTTTATATACATGGTGAGAAACAATATCTTAGAACAAATAGAAATGGAATAAGCACAAGCAAAGAGACAAGAACAAGCACAAGAACAAAGAGAAGAGACACCAAGAGTAAAACCCTCACGGTGTGATGAGTCTCCTTGGTATACCTAGTCTAATAAATAATTTTTAGAGTAAGGAAGAGCTTCCAACTTCGAAGGAAGTCTGCAAAGCCTCAATTGGTACTTCTTGAGATCAGAGAAAAGGCTCTGACTGACTTCTGTATGACATTTTGGAGTGCCTGTGGTTTTGTTTTCATGTTCTAAAGGAAGAGCCAGGAAATCTCTCTGCTTTTACCTTAACACTGGGACCAGACATCATCTAATGAGGACAGCACTTCTTTTCTTTTTTGTGCTAGTACTATACCATGTACAATCGTGTAATTTAAAAAGAAAGCAAATTGAAGAATAACACCTTGCTTATTCTTCCACCATACTCCAAACCATCCTTGCTCCAGCCAAATCCTTCCCTTCCTCAGAACCCCTACAAGTGACTGCAGCTGATTTGTGCATATGGCAGACAAAACAGTTACACAGGTTTCTGCACAACCCTTTAGTGTATCTTCAGCTGGAACTGAACTTGGCTATGACACTCAAAGAGGCTCATTCATATTTTGTAATTTTTCATATGGTTTGAACTGGGCCTTGGTAAATTTGTCAAGACAAAATCCTTTAAAAAAAAAAAAAAAGAAGTATACTGATATAAATTGTTCAGTTACCTGCATACATCTTCACAACACAATTCTAGTTTCTAGTTCTACTAAATTCGTCCCATTATTCTTTAGATGAAATTGATTACTGTCTTTTACTTTTGTGCAATAACGGTTGTAAGCAACAGTGTTTTCAAAACTGCTGAATTTTTACTAAGTTCCGCTCCATCCCCAAATCCTCATAATTTTAGAATATAAGAGAATAATTTAGCAGCAAAATCACAACACATGATTACCCAAAGATAGGTTCTGTCTATTGATATATTTTTCTTTTAAACTAAAGATACATTGAAATGCATCACAAAAATCTGAAAAGAAAAAGAGCCTTTTTAAAGGTTATCAATATTCTTATGGTTGTATCTTCAAAATATATCTAATCTTTAAAGTGTTAGATTTCCCTCCATCTCCCGGCCTCAATTTGCTTTATGCTTTTAACACAAGCTTCAAGAAATGGATGAAAACTTCTTGTGCCAGTGTAAAAATCACACAGACAAAGAACAGGCTACTTATATCTTTTCTTGGTGTTTTTTTTTAATTAGGTGATGCTCAGATGATGAAGTAGTATCATTTTATTAATTAGGCTTATATATCTTTCTCTAAATTATTTTTCTGCACATTGAGAGGGCTATTAAGTCTCTTCAACAGCCCACCCCATCATTATATGTTGAGGGGAGAAAGAGAGAAAGCCTTCCCGAAAGAAGAAATTGCATGACGATATATTAAATGTAAATGGAATTCCATTTTTAGCATGGGGTCAGTGATGTATGAGCTCAGAACTCAACTCATACTGCATGAAAAATAGGAATGGCTGGAAATCAGCTGCACTACCAAATGGAAAATCTTAGAAGAAAGCACCACTATTGCTCAGCTCAGCTGATTTACATAAGGAAGAAAACATCTCTTCCTTTACCAACTTGCATCTATTTTGCTCAGCCTAACAGTGTGCATTAAATATTTCAACCTTGGTGCCAAAATCACTTGAAATAGAAAACATGGATGATAAAACAACAAAAGGAAATGGAGAGACTGAGGTCAAAGCAGGAGCCTATCACATTTAAAGTCAATCAAACTACCATCTGGAAATAAAAGTATGCTTACTGCGTAAATGTGTATTGAGGTATCTCAAAAAACATAGGCTTGATTTTTAAAAAAGTTGTAAGGATAACCTATCTCAGTTAGAAAATTATAGCCTAGATTTTGACCTTTAATTACTCAGTGTGAAAAAATCATGTGTCCATATTTATTGTAATTTTTGTTCTAAATAGAATCAGTTCATAACCATTTTTCTCTCAATGAATGAAGATTATTTTAAACCTTCAGTTGAAAGAATACTCATAATTCTTTGTAAAATTAGTCAGTACTAAGGCTTCCTTATTACTGTTTCTTGTTTTACTCTATGAAAGCTAATGACAATACCAAGTTTTCTCTCTCCTTTAAAGGTTATAAAATATAATGTCTAATGAATCCTCTTGGCTGTTTTATATTTGACCATACCTACATTTGTCCCTATTTTGGTACAAAGCTTGAAAGTCCAAACAGGAACCTCCCTCAGTTCAATTTTAAACTGAATTGCTGCCTTGGGTTTTCACTGTAAAACTGACAACTTGACTCATCTTCAGAAGCCAAAGTTGAGAATTTATTTTATCCCCTCTAGAAAAATTTGTCTTTTCAAGAACATTTATTTTTCTGGTTGCAGTCATAGCTCTCAAATGAGTTTCAGTATTCCAGGCAAAGGACACTTTGCTGCACTCTCACCTCAACTAGAGTAGATGCAAAACCTGTTTTCTGTTTGAAGCAGCAGAATGTAAAATATGTGTTCATTTTATCATATAAATCACATGACTCATTACCTCCCCAAGATTCTACTAGAATCTAACCTCTAAATGAAGTTTATGACCTTTGTATTTCCCTGTAATAAGTCACAATGTCTTATTTTTATGACTATAATTTTGAATTGCATCATGACCTTTAATAGAAGGCACTGAAAAGTCACGTGGCCCTTGAGTAAGTATGAGTTAGGAGTTTATTTTAGCCCCTTGAAAGTGCAGAATGTATCAAAATACTGAGATGATGTAGGATATATGTGCCTGTGCAGTCCTCCAAGGGGAAGATCATCACGTCCTGTCACTTGCAGTAATCAGTAACTTGCAGCATCAGTGATTGCTAAGTATGTAGAAGACCTAATATAAGAGGAGCTAAAAGACAACAATGGCAGCTAATTGGAACATGAAAGCACAAGTGAGATTTTTTTTTTTTTTTTTTTAATATTTTCTAGGCTTTTACAAGGGCTGGTTGTCATCATCAGTTTCTCTGTTGAAAATACCTCAGAGGAAACAGGCAATACTTTAAAATTATCTTTTAAAGGAGCAGAAATAAGGTATACATATTTTAAAATTCTAGAAATGAAAACATTTGAGGTAGCAGAACGTCAGTTTAACTGAATGTACTTACATCACTTTATACAATTATATTGTAGTAGTCTGTTTCCATTATACAACTTACATGTTAAGGCACTGCACAAACAAAAGCTTTATTGGAGGGCATCTATTTTAATATTTTTAAAGGACTTTGATACCTTTGTAGGCCATCATTTTTGCTATCTCCACAGACTGAGACCCCATTTTTCAGTTATGCATCGTGCTTTCACTGTCATAAAAATGACTCATGCCAAGTTATCAGAAGTAATACAAAGAAATGTTGCACATCACAAAAGGGAATACTAGAAAAAAATGTTTATTTCTGAATTCTTACACTGCTTGACAAAAAAGCCCCAACTTTTTCTCACATAAGAAAAAAAAATAATTCAGTATTTACAATGTCTTAAACTGCTTAGGATAAATTCCTACATGGAGAGAAAGTAGAAACCAAATTTGATGAAATTTTGTAAAAGCTGTGTAATATACAGAACAAAATAGATTGTAATGGTTGTATTCTGGTACATACGGGATCATTTAAAATTTACTGTTCAGCTCTGCATTTAATTCACTAAGTTATTTGATGAGCAATCTAAGTCACAGATCGAGTCATTCCATCAAATCCTGCACAGGTTAATAAAAACTAAGTATTAAATGCAGGTATTCTGAAACCAAGTATAATCAATCCTAAACTTGGTGAACAACAGAGATGGAGTCAAATCAAGAAAAATAAGAAATAGTTAAAGTTCTGATTTATTTAGAAATTATCCTTCCATTATCCTGAATAAAATCTTTTATTTGTAAATTATAATATTAAAATAATCTCAGCACAGACAGAATACACTATGTCAGAAAATTATACATATTCACAATTTATAATGTATTTGTAGTTGTCATGTACTTCACAAATTTAATAGCTGTAGTTTCTCAGTTTTCATTTTTCTCTCCCTTTATATAATTTCACATTGTTTTCCCCAGTTCACTTCTCTGATCTGTGGCCCATCCCTGCTTTCCACTCTTCAATAATTAAATTCCCGCCTTCATGACTGAAGCATGACTATGCTTTTCATTAGTGCAAGTCCTAACTTTGCTTTTGTTGCAAATTCATGAAATGCCTTTTGAAACTTTTCAAGATGACACACACTTGAAGAACAGATTAAAAGCAGAGGAAAATGAACAGTAATGAGCTCATTTTCAGAGAAAAGCTCTCATTAGCATGAGGTCTTTTTGATTTCTCAAAAAAACCCAAACTGGTCTTGGGTGCAGCTCCTTCTCTTGCATTCAGAGGAGGGAGATGTCATTGCAAGGGAGTCCTGTTTTTGGGGAGGGTGATTGGAGACAGGGGGAGGAAGAGGGTCTAGTTAGTATTTTTTTATTAGAATATCACTGTATCACTGAAAACCCAATTTAGAGGTGAATTAGGGGAAACAGTTCTACTAATGCTTCTGGTTTCATTTTTCCCTTCCTGTTTCCAGAATTGGTTTTAAAGAATGGTGTGGCAGAGGGTTTCATCAACATTCACAGTGGGACAAAGAAGAGCTAATGTTTCTATTCTGCTTCTGGAAAAGTCATGATCTCTCAAAAATTTCATTACTGTGTTACTTCAGATCAGTCAAGGATCTAGTTGCTATGCTCCTTAACTCAGATGCAAGTGCAGTGCCTGCCTGATGTAGGTGGATTTTGGGGGCCTCCTCTTTTTCATTTAGATGAGAAATTATATCTTGGATTAAAAAAGCTTTCCAGTGAAAGCTATTTCAAGACATACATTTTTATTATTTGACAATAGAGAATAAAAATACAGCAAATAATATGGTAAAGTACTTTTTCAGCCACAGTTCCCTTGTGGTGAAATAGTCCAACCAGCTTGTCTAGACTATTCAGTTGTCTTTCAATGTAAATCTGAAGACATGTATAATATACAGTCAAAACATTTTTATGACAGAGAAAAAGGTTGAATCTTATCTCCCTCTCATTTACATTGGTGAAATCCAGGAATTACCCCAGTTTTGGGGGAAAAAAGTGACTGAAATATCTCTAATTAAAGTCCAGTTTTTCATAAAATAATCATGTGTATTATAAACAATAACAATGTGAATTTTTTCCCTGCAAGTAAATTAATAATAACAATATTCTAGAAACACACTTTAAACTAAATTTCAACTGTATGTAAAGTTTACTAACTTCAATGAATTCAACTTCAATGTTAATATAGAAGATTGTGATTCCTGGCATCATGAACAAACTACGGAACACAGTACAAATTCATAAATAGTCAACGAGGTCAGTCTCATATGAAAAAAAGCCACCATATTTGCCACAAAGCTTGCCTACATAATCACTTTTAGATCGCTCCTATCGTTGCAAAATTAGTGCGTCACTACTAAAACAGCCACCTAAAACTGGTGAAAAAAGAATCACATCATAAGAAAAATATTGTTGACAAATGTACCCTTTCATCTCAGCCACCTAGTAGCATATCCAAAACATGCACTAATTTGCACTTTTGTGGTCTATTCCCTGAAATAATTATTGAGTGTAACACTTTTTGTTCTGTCATTCAAACTCAGTGTCCTAAAAGACAGAGTAAAGATTACCTTGCTCTTATTCTTGCTTATTATCCAATAATTTACTGTTTGTTCATTATATATGCTTCTTTAAAATACTGTTGGTTGCATAGTATACAACAAATAAAAATGTGCCTTTTTTATTTTTTGAGAATGCAAGTAGCAGACATTTGCAAAACTAGCTTTATTAGCCCCACAAAGTCCTGTTTTACAAAACCCAGTTATTTTTTATTCACTTTGCTCTCAGTATTTAACCATGCAAATAAATTATGAAAATTAATAAAATAGAAAATTAATGTAAAGGTCAGTAGGCTATCAGAAGAAAAAGTGACCTTTGATGCTGGAAATCTTTGGAGATTTCTCCAGCTCTGCATAGATATATTATGCAGTGGTTTACTCCAGACATTTTAATTCTAAGTGTGTGGGGGGGTTAAAGAAACAAAAGGCTCATATGAATGTCCATATCCATATAAATCTTTTATATATCACTGTAAAAGTACAGAAGTGGAACACACTGATGATCAAGACTAAACCTAATTTTACAACACAAGAATGAATTACAGAAATGAAGTTTAGTGTTTTACAAAACGTATTGAGTATTGTTCTATCATTTTATCAGTCTCCAACAGAAAGCTTACTTGAGAAGAGAAATGAGAATCTTCAGGATTCTGCCCCCCACCCATGACATCCTCAAGAACCAAATGAAGAATAGGATTTTACTATATATCACATGAATACACTCTTTGTTCACTTGGTAATTCCTTCCTTTTATCTTCTTGCCCACTCAAAGCAAAATGAAACGTTTTTTTTTAAAACACAAAATTGAAGTAACATCATCAGTTAGTCACTTGAGGTCAGTGCTATTTTCCACACCGGTTTATTTCCAGCAGCTTCCCATTGCTTAGTCAAGAAGCCGAGATGGAATACATCCTTTTGTTTCTCCACTGCCCCGATTTTGGAAGACAAGGTGTCTAGGAAAAGCTCCAGCTATATCACTAGGGATATCTAAATAATTGTGTATTGACTAAAATCACAATTTTGTAGGAATCCTTTGTGTTTATATGCAATTTTTTTTGTAATGTGTATTTTTACATTGTTATGATGGCACATGTATTTAAAGAGCTTTCAAAATATGTTTTCAATTTCGACATATCATATAAATAGGGATTGCATATTAATAACTATTACTGACAGTGACAGCACAGCAATCAAATTATGTTTTATGAAATGTTAAGATAAAAAGAGTATTGGTAGACTTTCCTTTAAAATAAGTTTGAGTCCTTCAAACCTCCTACCTCATTCATTCTAAGCCATAGAAAGCAGAGTTCAATGTTTCTCATTTAGTCACCCCTTTCTGGCTTTCAATAGTACATGGAGTTTAGAAAAGCAAGTATGAATGGAAACTTAGGACAACAAAATACTCTTAGGAAGAAAGAACAGTTAAAAAGATTTGTTCACTTAGAAATGTTCAGGTGACTTATTTGTGGAAAATATAATAAATCATAGAATTAACTTGCACTATCATTGTAACAAATAGCACTTCAGTTTTTTCCTTAAGATTTTTAAAGTGTGGATGATCTTGTTGAAGGACAACATGAAAACCATGAATGAAGTGGCTGGAATAAAACTAATGCCAGTGCACCTTACAGTACCAAGGAGTCCTGACCTAATCTTTAATTTTTTATACAAAATGAACCTGATCTTCAGTTGCCTTCCATGAATAATTCACACATTCTGCAATTCTTTCTATGGAAGGAAAGGTGTTTCTCAGAAATTATTCTAACCTGTAAAAATCAGTGAATTCAATTACACAAGATCTTTCAAAACTTCACTCAAAACTTCCAGTAAGCAACACATTAGGTCAATCTGTCCATGTCAGAAAAAGGTTGATAAAGTCAGTATCTCGAGACTGCTATTTCCTGACTGATGTTTCAGGTTAAAAATAAAACCTGTTTTACCAAAGCTGTGACACCAGGAGTAACCAAACTCATGTCATGGAGACTGTTAGTTTGCTGACCATTTTCACTATGCATTTTTAGTTTACTGTACCCCTGAATGTACTGTACTCTTTGGTACTGAATGTATTATGAGGTTCATTTGTTATACCCTGATTTCTCTCTTCCTGTCCATCTTTTATCAAATCTCTGCTGTTTTTCCTGGTTCAATCAAATTTCCCATGCCTGCATACAGCCTGTTACATTGACGTTGCTTATGCTAAGCTCATTAAACTGCTTTTTCACCTAAAACTGTCCAGAAAACTGTCAAACCCTTTAGCTTGGCTGCGACTTCAGTGGGTTTATTACGAAAGGTTCTAAAAAGAGAAAGAATTACCTAGAAAGTTGTTTTGGTTTTCTATAAAGGTACAATCTCTTTAGTTACTGGCTACTTTTCTCCTAATTTTTCCTGATGTTTATTCCAGCTCTGAAGGAAACTATAGAAGACTGTTAAACTCCCATAAGCACTAGCAGGGTCATCAATTTCACTCAAAATGTATGGATCATATCTACTTGTAGAGCTACTTTGAGAAGCTGGCTGTCAGCATTACAATGCACAGTGGCCCCATTCACTACCCAGACTAATTTAATTATGCTGCTTGTGTACTTCCTTTGAAGCCAGTAAATTGAGGAACTGACAAAAGACAGTAGGTAGGCAATTACACCATCAAAAAACTGATGGAGATTATTTTGCCTTCCTCTGAGTCTGGGTACTTTCTAGGAATGTAAAAAACATTTATGGTGGAAAGATAAAGGAAGTGCCATTGGCAAAGAGTGTTCCACTCACATTCAGTCAAGCCTCCATCTGCACAATTTTCTTGGGCCTTGGATTCCCCATCAGCTGATGTGTGAGCTTTCAGAGCCATCTAACCAAAGCAGCGGCAGCAGAATTTAGGCACCTAGTTATAGAATCACAGAATCATTTGGGTTGGAAGAGACCTCAAAGATCATCCAGTTCCCACCCCACTGCTGTGGACAGGGACATCTTTCACTAGATCAGGTTACTCAGAACTCCCTCCAACCTGGCCTTGAACACTTTCATGAATGGGGCATCTACCACTTCTCTGGGCAACCTGGTCCAGTTCTTCACCGCCCTCACAGTAAAAAAGTTTCTTTCTCATGTCTGAGCTAAACCTATTTTTTTTTCAATTTGAAACCCTTTCCCTGTCAATATCTATTCTTGTCTCTCCCCATCTCTGTTGCAGACTCCCATCAGGTACTTCAGGTACAGGTATCTGAAATTTGGTACCTAAATATTTAGTACCTAAATATGAGTGGGGGAATTTTGAAGATTTTACTGTGCACATATCAGCCAAAAATTTAATTCCTGCCTCATTTTAAGATATGAACACATATAAACAAGATTCATTGCTGCTATTGACTTCAGTAGCACAAAGTATGCATTGATGTTTGATCAGAAAAATTATTTGGGTGAAACCCCAGACAACAATGAATTAACTCCCAACACATTTTCATGGGGGAAAAGGTTGTTTTTGGAGTTTTTTAACCTCATTGTGTGTGTTCATTTTGAATGTAAAACTAAAATAACCAGAAAAAAAATCTATAGCACCAGACCCCAGCAGATGTTTTCCTCCTAATTCCACATAGCAGTTCCCTCATCAGCATATATAGCTGTGGGATCACTTTTCTCTAAGGAAAGGAACATCCTGTTTATACGGAAAAAGAAATCCCAAGCACCCTATTTTGATTTCAAACCCAGAAACACTCTGTTGAATTCTTCTACCAGTTTTTATGCCAGAGGGATATTTTTTTCTCCAGGTTTTAAACATCAGACTGCAATCTTTTCTATTACCAGCAGAGAGCAATGTAATTAAGCTATTTATGAAAGGCTTTTCAAGGCAATTGCTGTGCAAGCTCCTCCAGAATGCCCCAGGTTTTTTTCTGCTTTGGCCTTGGGCTCCCATGCTGAATGTTTTAATAATAAAACTGCTATTGATCTTGGAAAGGTTCACAGTTTATTTCTGTTTTACTGCCCAAAATGCAAGGTACCTTCTCAATGCCTGAAAATACCTCTCAGGAAAATCAAGACAAAACCCTCTTTGCTACCATACTTTTCTTGGCCTCAGTCCTCCATCTGAACATAAATGTGGTTATGGTATACCTCACACCCATAAAAAATATGCACATTAATGAATAGTTTTAAAAAGAGTCTCAGAGGTACCTCTTGAAATTAATTAATAGGCAAATTGGAAGGAAATCAACTGAAAGTACATGAAAAATGTAATTTAGTTCTTTCTATGGCTTTGCTATTCCCTCACATTCATCTGCGCCGGCAGACACTCGCATACATATGAAATGAAACCTCACTTTCAAGGTGTAACTGCAGGGAAACCTGCACTGAGAACACACTGTAAAGGGTTATTTTACAGTACACAAGTTTATGGGTCACGAGAGCCCATGCAATGTTTGTAAAGATTATCCCAGCGATAAGGCTCTGTGGTTTTATTTGCTGAAATCTAGATATATTCAGACACCTAGGAGTTTTTAGAAAGATAACCAAGGCTCAGAAGAACAGAACAGCCATCTGTCAGATTTCATAAAATCTCACAATACTACAAACTGTATTAGAGTTTCATAATTCATGAAGGAGCAATATCCCCTACTGAGATTATAACCCGTCAAGACAACACCAAAAATAACTGGTAAATCTGTCAGTGGGAGTTCCCTCTCCTTGACTGTAAGGAGAAAAAAAGTATGAAACAGCTGGAAAATAAATTCAAAGTATGATTGGCACAGAATAAAAGAGACCATAAACTGATTGCAAAACAGTATCTTTATTTATTTCTCACCTAATTTGCAACAAGATTTGCATGTGTATGGAAACAGTAAATGCAAAGTGATAATTCATTTCTCAGTATCTATACATAGATTCCACGAAGGCAAGAAGAGTAGTCTTATGCCAAAAGTAACTCATTGCAGTGCTAAAAAAAAATAAATGTTTGAGTCTTTTCCTCATTGCTTTTATGGGAAAGTATTTGGTGTCTTCAGTTCACTGTGTAGGAAATGGTAACAGCGTTTCCTGTACACCTGTATATATGTTGATGGTTTGGGCAGGAAGACGAGATTGCAAGTTCTGCTGTGAGTCAAACGCTCACAATAAAAGGCACTCCTCGCCTGCTTATTCTGCAGAGAAACAAGCAGCTTATGCTTTATTAATATATCCATAGGTATATATATACATATATACTGCAACAAATACAATTCAAAGTTCAGCTGAGAGTTTTCAACAGTACTGTAATACAACCAGTAAACAATAAAAAAATATCAGGAAATCAATATTGTTAGAAAACAGAAAAACCTTTTGTACAAAATGCACATTTTCTAGTAGACTACAAAAATCTGAGGGTGAGTGTTCCTACTGGTACATCACAGGATACATGAAACCCCACAGGAAACAGCATTCTCTGTCTCTTCGCATTTCCAATTAATTTCCTCCTAAGACTCAGAACAAAGGCATATAAAGAGAAGACTGGTATCATCTACTTCCATTTCACTCATTTGCAGCTCACTTCCATTGCAACTAGAAAATAGTTTCTTTATTTCCACTATTATAGAGGCAAAATTTCTTCCATACCCCTTGTATCTGTCATGTTCTGCTGGCTTTTGTTCACAAGAAGAAGTCAGAAAGGATCAGATGGCTCGGCACATTAGAAGTTCATAGTGGGGAAAAAAAATTTCATCTTCTTTTACTGGAGAGTGACTGACAAGAAGCCAAATTACCAAAATGCTTATCAGAGTACCTCTATAACCAATAGGAGTAATGGTGCCGGAGAGTTAAGAAGTTTTTGTCGTTTGAGAAATAGTGAAGCACAGGAGGGAATGGTGAAGTTTCTATTCTTGCAGTCTATTCAAAGGTGCAACAGGTTAAACACATAACTGAGAGGAAAAAAACCAATATTGGTTTAAATCATCCTTTTCATGGACAAAAAGATAAACGTGTTCTATAGAGGTCCAGTTATATCTATCAAATTGCCATAGATCTGTGTCTTCCAGCTGGATTCTTCTTTGGTAAGATGCTAATTGAATGAAAAGCTTTTGGTTTACTTCTGTTGCTGGGATACTCACAGTCTCACTCTTTCACACAGAAAGATATTCTAGTATGTGTGAGACCTGAGACAACAGCTTAGCCCAAATCAGGATTGCTAATAAACCTTTTGGAAACGCAGTAATAGTTCAGACTTTAGATACAGCTGTGTTCAGTCAGCAGAGACTCACATTTTCAAGTGTCATTCCTTTAGGAAATAAGACCAATTTTTTCTTAGACAAAATACTTTAGATTTCAATTGAGTTGACCCTTTCGTTTCTAATATTTACTCTATGCTATCAGACACAGTAAAAGCTAGTGTTAGATTTGGTTGCATATACACAGGCTGCACATAGAGATGATTAATGACTTCTGTTCATGTGGCATTGCCAAAACCACTTTCCTGTGCAGTGCAGCAGCAAAAAAATGATATATTGCAAGGAGTTCATAGTTCACAGAATGCCATCTAAATTAATTACCACTTTGGAGGGACTGATTCATTAAAAAAAATAGAAATAATTAAATGTGTACAGCTATGCCTAAACAAGAATTACTACCAGAGGATAAAAGAACAGTCAAACACATACAAACATTTTAACGTCTATAAAGTCATCCCAATCAAAAAGTCAATGTTTGCATATCTTGACCACATCATGGCATCATAGGTTGTGACATTTGGTTATACTGGGATCCAACTGCAGCCTAAAGTCTAGAACAGTGCAGAAATGGACTGAAAAAACATCATTTCAGCATTAAAGAAATGATAGTGCAGTTCTGATTGGTAGGAACTTGGAGCTGTTCAGCATGAACAGTCACACAGCACCTGCCCATGCTTGCAAAGAGCAGTGGCTCCAACTGAATTTCAGAAGCATTAAGGACAAAACTCTCCCTGCCTCTCTCAGAAGCAGCAGGGCGTATGCTTTAAAAAGCCATCCCATTTTCAACATTGTAAAAACACAGTTTGAATAACAAGGTAGAAAATTCGCCAGCAATTCAATCTGGACAAGGGCAAAACCAAAATATCTCTCAAGATGGATGCCAAAAAAACACCTGAAGCCCCAAACCTTAAAGAGCTAGTTAAAGGTTGACAGACTTTCTTTTCTCCAGGTATGGAACACTGCTCTGAACTCAGAAATATGAAAGATGATGAAAACAGCTATTCTACTATAATCAGTGATTTGCTTTTATTCTGAAATAAGTTTCACGTAGTCATGCTGCAGTTTACTTTTTATTAACCTTAAAATATCACCTATTTGAACCAATATGCTGATAAAATCATCAACAACAATGGTAAGAAAGAAATACACTCCCAGACACATCCTTTTGGTACCATGGGAAACCATCCATCAACATTCAAGACAATTAGGTGTTTATCTGATTTGCTGCTTCATTGCATATTTTTCCCCCTTCTTCATGCACAAAATGTACTTTACTCATGTTCATTTAAGCAATCCAGAAAATATAATTCTGTTTTCCACTCCCAAAATGGCCTAGGCAACTAGTGATTTTGTTTCATCAAAACCATTTAATTTAGAGGATTAGATATTGTATAGTTTCATTGCATTTGATGTCCAAATATTTTCATTTTAAAGGAGAATAAGTTGATCATTTTTTCATGTTTTAACCAGCTAATGTAACTTGCTGAAGTTTTATATTTTGTGGCTTTTTGCATAAAAGAAGTTTGTTTCTTTTGAAGAAAGGTCTACCCTCAGTATTATAAAGACACATAGAAACAAGAATACTAGTATAGTTTTAAACAGAAACTTCAACAGTATTTTGAATGTTAAAGTTGCAAGATTTGACTGCCTAATTACACAGGTATGTGGTAGCATTAAAATACTTTATTGGGAATGTTATATGAATTTATTTTAGAACATAAATTATGTAACCTTGTTTGTCTAAAGCAGTATCAAGATATTCAGGGGTCCAGATAGAGAGATCTCTGCTCCAATATATCCCCCATTGCATTGCTCACAATTGTTAAAGCATTACCTAGACAGACAATAAACTCTGTGTTCCATATATGCACACACATATATATGGAATGTCACCTGCTGAAAGCAAGAGTTTGAACTTAACAATCATAGACATCGGTAGCTTTTACTCATTTGCCCAAGTGTTCCATAAAATGGCTGATAAGAGACACCTTTTAAACAGCATTCAACCCCCTCCTAAAGTAATAAAGCTTTGTTTCCCTCTCAAATGATTTTGAAGTTTATAGAAAGCAGTTTATGCTATGAATTTCCCTTCTCTATCAATTATCCACTGGAATGAAACAATCTACTGGAGGGAAAGAAAAGAACAGACTTCAGAGTATTCTCCCACCATCTGGTCTTTCAAAGAGATGCTGTCAAATCACCTTCACTGAAGTACTGAGATATATAGTAAAAGTGTCATTTTTTTTTTTTTAATCTTCACCTGAGATTGGAATAAGGAAATCTCAGAGGTTTCATCAACAGAAAACTCATCTCACAGAACTCCTCTGACAGCATGGGTTTTTCTCCTTTTCCACTGCTGAAGAGCAGCATATTTGTTGATATCATTGTCCTTGTGACAATAACATGACTGAAACTTGTAACACCATTTAAATAATAACAGTAGTGCTTTGGCTGTAGTTCTTTTAAGCATCCAGAATATGGAGAACTGGGCCAGGGCAGGCAAAGTGAAAATTGCTCTTAAAGATTAAGATTACAGAATGTCATTCTTTTGATGTGTTTCAAAATGGACAGATAATAAAGTATGTCTCATAAAGGCCAGAAAAAGATTGGGAAGACAGGAAATCTGAGGAAGAACAACTGCTGACAGTAGAAAATCATTCAGAATGTCTAAGAAAAGGCAATATTAGATGAAACACTCTGAGACGATGTCAGGTTATAAAGCGGAAGAATTAAATAAAATGTAGAATAAACAAATACAAGGCAAGGAACACCTACAGAACTATTTCAACTGTTTCAACACATTAAATTAGATGAAGCATTTGCCTATGGCACATGGAACAAAATGATGCTATATTAAAAATCAGTGAATGTTATCTACCAAGTAACAACAGAATGCCACAAAATGGTCAAATTCATATCTGAATTATAATTCTGTATAATCTGGGGTAAACCTCATAAGCCAAATAACCCCAATAATTGTGATTGCATTTAAATGAGTCATAACTGAGCATAAGTATTCAATCAGCAGTGATAGCTACTTGAAGATATCTGCCAACATACAGCAAGAGTTATAACATATAATAAAGTGATTCAAATGTTATTGAGAAGAGATTGGGAATGACACAAATGCACTAATTTAAGTAATTTCATGGGCCAATTCCCTTGATTACTATAACTGAAAAGAAAACTGTACAGGACATTAATTTATTTTTGGGTTTAGCTGTTGTTTCTGGAACTGCAGTTACATGGTTATTGCTACCATTCTTTAGGAGGCTTGTTGTCAAATGCATCAGCTTTGACAATAAAATTGACAGGGGACAGGCAGAAAGGGAGTTCAAGGAAATCTTCCCACACCAAAAAATTACTTTCTTAGCTCCCCTTCACTACCAAAAGTCAAATATATCATTCTGCCTTATTCAGTGTTTCTCTTTTGATTGCCATTCATCTCTTCTCTTCTAGGTAGGAAAACCCATAAGTGGATTGCAGACCATCATATTCCAGTAACTCTGTCGTGCAGCCACTTATCATCTTACAGCCTGCATTGGCATTAAAGTTCCATTCTTATTTCTGTGACAGAGACTGTAACATGAATAGGATTGGCAAACCAGGAAACTGTTATGATGGTGATTGTAAAGAGGAAGGAAAAAAAAAAAAAGGCAATTTTCCCCTATTCTTGTACTCTATTACACTTGTGCTCCTGCAATGAAATCAGTGATGTTGGTAAGAAGCAGAAATGTCTCAGAATAATAATTTATAAAAATATCAGACTTCTCTTAAGCACAGATACATATGCAACCAAACTGATTTTTAATTAAAATTTATATCAGAGCTCATCAGAACAGTCAAAGTGTTACTAATGTTAAACTTTCTCCAAAGAAAATTCAAAGCAAGGCATCATCTGTGAAACTGTTGCAATGGAGCAGAAACAGGTTGGGTATTTTTTCCCCAGTGCAATTTTCTGCCTTAGTGAAGAAGCACACATTAAAAGCTGGTTCATAGCATTCCAATATCCTTTGTAATATTGTAAGTTCTTTTAAAGTTGATGTGATAGTTCTTATGTCTTTTTTTCCAATGTTAACAGAAATTATTTTCAGCCTAAAAAGTAATCAGATATTATCTCACATCTTTTCACTTGAACTAGTGGACTAAGACAACACACTAACAAAAATCAACCTGTAAGAGAATCAAAGAAGGATGTGTGATAAACAACTTTGTTACCAGTTGGACCATCCCATGTAGCATAGAGGTTTTCTGTCTGTTAAAGAACGATAAATCATTTTCACTCAATATATCTTGTTTCCTTGGTGGTTCTTTCTCACTTTTTCAGTTTATAGAACTTCATACACTGCAGTTCCTCCCCTGAAACAGAGCAGTTAATCAAATCCAGCATGACTGGATAACTGTTTTCTAAATGTAAGAAACAGATCATGAACATTTGAATTACCAGCAAAGCAGTTGCATTCATTTAACATCCAAAGTTAGAAACATCCATTCTCCATCAGGTAATTAGCAGCATGAGTATCAGAGAGTTGTCAGCTGCACTTGAAAAATGCAACTACCCCTTTAGGTGTCTACAAAAGGCTGGGAGTCTCATGAAATGAGAGGTGTACATAAAAACAAAATACCTGATTCAATTACCACCTTTAATTAATTACCAAAGTCAGGACTTTTAGACTTGTCTTGACAGATTCCTGAAAAAGATTCAAAACAGTGGGAGTCATCAGAGAATCCAGCCCTGCAACATGGAGAAGATCATGATGCATCGTTCATGCTTTTAAACCCTGTGCTCTGAAGTAGGATGCCTACAGCATTGATTTTGTGCATGTAGCTCTAATTTATGCCTGAATTTTGCTGGGTTTCCTGAATGAAAAACTGCTGTCCCTAGGAGCTTGATCAAATACATACGTCTGTAACCCATCTCCATGACTCCACAGAAACATTTAGCATATCATCTAAAAAGGGTTTTGAGCTACTGTCTCCCCACCTACCTAGTTTTGCTCATGATTTCTCAGATGATGGATATAAGTATAGCCTGGATATATCAGATCCCACGTCTCCACTTCTGCAGGAGGAATCGTGTTTCCTACCAAAGATCTAAGGCAGAGACTCTGTAAGTAGAGCCTATATGGAATTACTAAAATACATGGAAATCTGGGAATAAATTTGGATAATTTTCATCTGATGCCATAGGATTAGTTAACATCGCTGTTGACAAACTACCTAAAAAAATTAAGATATAGTATAAAAAAATAATATCTGGGTTTTACCTGGATGCCATCTTTCCAAATTAGTTTGACTCTGCAGTATCACAAGTTGGAAGAAGCTTATTTTTTTTGTTAAAATTGAAATCATCCATCAGATATCTCTTAAAGCTCTCAAAATTGTTACATGAAATACTTGTACCTTTTTTTTTTCAATCTCAATGCATAATACTTCTTGCCAAAACAGAAGAAAAAAAATATAGTGGCTTTCAAAACATTAACTCTGAAAAATCCTCAAACATTTTTGAACTCTGTCACCTCCCCACATTGCCCTGAGCAACTTATTTTGAACATGGCATCTGTAAGAATGTGAGATAAAAAAAGAGAATGGCTTCAGCTGGCCTTATTTTGGCAATTACAATATAGCAGCAGGGAAAGTTTGAAACTGTTCTAAATTATGTTTAAGACAGATGATCACATTTTTGTTCTCTTGTGTCTTTATTTTCCCTTCCTCAGGTATATTAACCAGAGCTTTTTTTGAAAGTCTAGACAGAGATTACGTAATAATTCATTCCAGTATCTATCATAAAAATGACCATATTTTTTATTTTATTATACATTATGAGCTGTTGTGTGTACATGAAAGTCTTTTAGAATAGATTTTACCTCTCCTGAAGTTACATGTTACCTCTCTTAACCTTACTAAAGTTATATGCATGTATCTCAGAGAAAATCAGAATATATGACTTTGGAAGCACTGTAATTAGAAAATTACAGTGTTTTTAAACCCAGAAGCACTATAATTAATGACTTTTCTCTATATGTTTGAAAGTTTTATTGATTTTTTGTTTTAAAATGAATAAATGCCTGGGGTTTACCATTTCAAACCTATATGAAAGTACCTTAATTTTTGAATAATTAGTTATCTTACCCAGAAATGGCAAAATTTTCTGGGGTAAACATGTTTTGTGCAGATATACGATAGAAGCAATGGTGTACCTGAAATATTTCAGTACACGTGGAGACTGAGGGAAAGATATTTGAAATGAGGTATACTTCACATGGAAGATCAGTAATATTTTGCAGTGCTCGCTTACACAGAAATAATATTGCCATGATATGTTGCTAGTGAAGTTAATAACTGGCTTATTATATCTGGATTTTTTTTCCAGATTTTTCATTAGACTGTGACTTTCAGAGGTTTATAGAAAACTATTAGCCTTGCAGAAGCTGTCCTAAAATCCAAATTGTATTACAACTAGAGACAAAAAGAAAACAAAATGAATGCCAGAAAGTAGGTTTCCCACTCTTCTGTATATGGAGCTATTTGATTCTAATGGCATTCATTAAGAAGACAAAATTTCATTGAATGGAACAAGAAACAAACCAATGAAGATATATTGCCAGAAAACTTCTGTATCTTCACAAATGCTGTTCCATACTTGTCTGCCATTTTTTTTCTCTTCAACTATTTAAATTAAAAAAAAAAAAAAAAGTGATAAAAACTGGTTTGGTGAATAAGCTAAAACACGAAGGAGCAGGACATCTATCTCCATAAGGTTTTATCTAGTCCTTTTAGAGGTGTGAAGATCTGTAGTGTCTTGCCACACCTAGTGACAGGGTAAACAAGGAGGACAAAATAAGGCCATTCATTTATTATCACTAGAGTTTCTTTCCAGAACAAGATTCACTAAGCTTAAGTGTATGATTTATGCTATTTTTTTAGCTTATGGGTCAGTACTTTCTGATTATATTACAAGAAGTTTAGAGAGATACATGACACACCTTGAAAAAAAATTAAACTGTCAGACCTGGTGCTTCTAAGGCTTTTTGACCAATATCAAGATTTCAAAGACATCAAGATTTCAAACACTGCTCCTCTAAATATAATTTTTTTCAATACGATATGCAATCAAATAAGTGCAGGCTTTGTTTCTTCTTTTCTCAAGAGAGTTAGAAAATTAGGACATCAGAAATTTAAATCAAATGTCTGTTAAATTTGTGCTTGCATTTTAATATTCACTGCATCTTAATGTCAATGCAAGGGGGAATTTCTCACCTACGACACCATGTACACCATTTTAGTGTAAGTCTCCCTTTCCCATGCTTTATATGCCTCAGCCTTTTACATTCACATCACGGGTGACTCAACAGATTATGCAGTTTACTGCTCCACTCGGCAAGATTACTAGAGCTGTTCTCATCTGTCTGCACTTTATCTGAACTAGAATAATGAAGGGGAGCTGTTTTTTGTCATAGAAGCCGCAAGCTCCTCCAGACGCATTTCATACAGTTTAAGATGTCAATAAGATTTTAAAAATAAGTGTTGTGACACAGAGATAAAACAGTCCTAGAGAAAAAAGATCAGAACTTGACGGACTGCTGGTTAAAGGTATTTTTCTACAAATATAACACCCACTCCACGTAAAAATTATCTGTGAGTTACTGAAAAAAATGTTTTATTAAAAAAACATATAAAAGATTTGTAAAATCTTTTCTTATGCTGAGACACGCAGAAGATCTTTTCTAGTCCTCTCTCACCTGTGAAAAGAACCGTTCAGGGAAAATTAGTGGACAGTGGAAGAAAAGTTTGTTAGTTAATGAGCCTGTCTTCCAAAACTGAGTCTCATGGCCTCTTTGCAAATAATTTAAAGCATGATTTAAGAATTTTTTCAAGGCAAGGCATTAAAAAAACCCCAATTCCATAAAGTTATTCAAATTGCGTTTAATCTTATTTTCATTAGGGAGCACAAATAGAACAAGTCCTATCTCATAAAAGGCTGTAGGGCAAACCTGTGTGATATTTAGAAAATTGTGTAGAGGAAGAGGATTTTATCTGTCACTCTTTTAATTTCTGAGTAACAATAACATTACAATATTTATTTTGTAACAGACATGAATCAGGATGGTCATTAAAACAGCCTGTTGGCACCAAATCTTATTAAGAAAGAAAAATCCAGATATTTTTCTTTTATTAGGGTCATTATTTAATTTTTTTTTTTTTTTTACATGCTTCTTTTGGTTAGAGATAGAAATATCCTGTGAGTTTATAGGCTTTGGAAAGAGCCAGACAATATCCTCAGGTGGTTCTAAAGAAAACACAGAAGCTCAATCAACAGTATTTTTCTCCTAGCATACTAAGTAAATATAAAAATGTATTCAAATAGACAGAGAGATACAAAGTCACTTTTGAGAATGAAGGTTTTACTTGACAAGGGAAAATAGAAACTTTTCAAGTGCTTATTAATTTGACTTCCCCCTGAAGCGTATTGGTTTACCAGAAATTTTACCCACAAGGTATTTTTAATGAGCTACTCAGAATACTTTTGTGCAAGAGAAGTTTAATACAAAGGCAATTTGTCTTAGTAATTCACATCTGTTTTCCATACACTAAGACCGAATTCACTTAAATATTTATGTGTCTTTTATATTTCCTTTTGGCTAGGAATAAAATGGGCTAAACTTATCTAAAATGCAGCTTTACTCAAAATATGGGTTTCAGCTGTATGTAAATGTCTTGTTCCAATATCTGTTCAGAAATTGTTTCCCAACTTCAGAGTTAAACACTGTGAGAGAGCACATAAAAAATAAATTTAAAAAATAATAGTGGAGAGACAAGGAGACAAACTGCAGTAGGAAAATCAGCCCAGAAGAGACATTTCTGGCTGCCAGGACACTGTTGAACTGATACTCAAAGAAAACATTTAAATTTTTAATACTAATGCAGATGCAAAAATGGGGCCATCTGGAATAAAACAGTAAGTAAGAGGATGTAATCTTTATTTTTTCACTGTACAAGTTGCAAGAGAGAAAGAGTAAAAACATTTATATTGACCAACACAGAAGCTTTCTATTTTATCCTGTTCTTTTGCCAACAAATTTGAGACAGGAAAGCCACACTAAGACAATTCAACAACTTGCTATTGCTCTGGTAGACTGAGTCTGATCAAGATCAATGGGTTCTAACACCACAGAGCATTTCAGAAAACTATAAAGACAACTGAATTTGCTCCTCTTTTAAGTTAAGAACAATTCAGAGGAGTCTGACCAATATAAATAGAAAAATTTTGCCAAAATATTTTTTAGAAAGGAGCCTCCTTCAGTAGAGGTAGGGATCTTCTGCACATCCAATTAAAAAAAGAAAGCCATCAAGCCCATAGCATTAGAAGAATATTTTGGAAGCATTATTTATCAATGGTAAAATTATTTATAAAGTGTAAAATGCACATTAAGCAAATTTACCAAGCTGTAAAAATTAAGGAAAAAACCACAAATCATGCTGATTCATTAAGCTTTATGAATGTGCATGACAATTTAATTATGAGAGATGGAAGTCATCATACTAAAACAAAACAAGTCATACAGATAAATTGCTGTCAAATTAACATGTATAAACATGTTTTGAATTTATGCTATAGGTCCATTCAGTTTCAAGTTTACCCTAGGGAAACTCTTGAATTTTGAAGCCTGAAGATAAGATAACGATTTTCAATGCATGTGCACTGTGAAAATTTCAAAGATAAGGTGTTAGTTTTGCTTCAAGCTTTACTTTGTGTTTTGGAATTTAAAAGACAAAAATTAATTTGTCTTTAAAATTCAGTAATCCATAAACATGAATGGTCTAATGTTTGCCATGTTAAGAGGAAAAAGCCTGCAGTTCAGTTTTCAATGAAACTTGCAGTAATAGTCAATCAGCAGCATTAGTTTTGCATGAAAGATTATTTTAGGAAACTAATAAAGTTCAATTAAAATTCTCAAACTCTTCTAGATAAAGCTGGTAACATTACTGAGGTATAATCAAGATACATTATTTAATAAAGAGCCAAGAGAAAGTGTATTTTTTCCAGATTTTTTAGCAAAGTACACACGTAATAATAATTTATCCTCTGCAATTTTTCAAATTTAGAAAATTTAGGTATCATAAAAAGTAGAAAGAAAACTCATCTTTTTTGTTGGATTTTTATGGTAAATAGAAACAATCAGAAAGGAGGACATCTAAGCCTATATTTTGGGTCTCATGAATTCATCCCTGTTTCATTTGAGCAGCATGAATCTGAAAATATTACTAAAATTCTACAGATTACCATATTAACATATTTTCTTTATAAACCATGAGTCTTACCACAGTATCTGAAACTTCTTAAAATGGCAAAAATGATTATGATTATAGGCAAGTAGATCAGGTGTTCTAGAAAAAAGCATAAGGAGCATGAATACATCATCTAAGGTAAACAGAGGACTAGAAGTATTTGCAATTGCACATCCATATATGTAACAAGAATGACATGAAATGAAATGAAATGAAATGAAATGAAATGAAATGAACCTAGTGCTAATCAATTAAATACTCCAATTATATGACAAAAATACCCCAGAAATGCAGACCCATATATGAAAGGCTTTTTAAAAAGATACAGTAATGAGTATTTTGGACCAAACCACTACAAGTGCTAAAAAGATTACAGCCTGTGCAAGAAAGCATATTTGACCCTTTCTTTGGTTTAGATAAAGAATGTCAAAGGATCAAAGATCCTGGAAGGTTTTAATGGAATTGTAAAAGATCTGTCAAATGCCACAGAAAAAAGCCAACTTCTAGCTGTTCATCAACAATACCTGATTTTTAAGGTGGTGACAGACATGTAAAAACTCTACCTGCGACCCTACACATTAATATCAGTATCCAAATATCCTAGACCAAACTGTCCTTTGATATTTATGCCACCAGACACTATCTTGTAAAAATAATACGTACATGTAATCCAGACATATTTATGTAAATATAAGCAATAAATATCTTACAGTGAAGATAATAATGAACTAAATTAAATCCCTATGGATTACCAATAAAGACATCATTTTCATCTCTGGAGAGGTGTTAAGATATTTATGGCATTTAGAATGCAACTGACTGTGCACTCAAGGACCCCAAACCAACCTGATCAAGCTGCTCTATTGATTTATTTTCTCATCTTCAGAAAAGGTTTGCTTCACTGACTTTGTTCCAAGTCATTAAAAATTACTGGGTGATATTACGGTTTTTTTCATCATAACGGTTATCAGCCAGCAGTTCCACCTACCTGGGATCAATCAATACCCCAGTTTCTATTAAATCCTGAAGTATATTAGTCTTCCCAACTACAGCTAGATGCTGGGCTTATACACCCTTACATACCTTCCTAGTACCCATCTAATGATGATAGCGTTACTCATAATTTCATCCTTGTGATGCTCATTGATGCTGACGAAGCCAAGAACAGATGATATTTCTTAAGCTAGAGAGCCAACACAGGCCTTTGCTTCTTCTGACCCGTGGGTCATCTTTGTGAAATGCATCAAACCTTCTTTTACTGACTTATCTGTACTATTTGAGACATCAGCAACTATGTCTCTTCACTACCTTGCAGTGCACATATCTGTTTTACCTTGTCCTTTTCTGACCCTTTCAACTTTTGATAAAGAAATACTGTCTTATTTTTCCTTGGATTTTTTTCAAATGAGACACCACCTGCTTTTGCTTCTTTTCCTACCTACCGCAAGGTCTTGCCTAAACATACCTCCCTTACCAGCTCTAGGATATGACCATTTTATCACCCTTGGAAGTCTCTGAACCCAGTGCATTCACAAAGAGAAATAATACAACTAAAATTGGCTTCAGCTTCTAATGCAAACAAGGCTACAGGTGTCTCACAAGAGCCATTCTGCTGTGAATCCAATGCACTGTACTGCCCTTCCTTTAACTCACAGCCTCTCCAAACTGGAATTATCTACCAGGTCATATTTCTTTCAGGCACTGTGTATCAGCAAAACAAGAAGCCCTTTACACTGCATTTTATACTTGTGTTTAAGGTATAGTGTTTTTGTGATCAGTAGAATACAATTTACTGTCAATACAGCATTTGAAACTGAAAAATTCACTATGCAGAAGTTAATTGGTCGATATAATCTGACTTTACATCTGGAGCTGAGCAGATTGCTGAACTAACAAATGAACTAACTTTGATTTAGAGTTTGTGGTCTTCCAGCCACAAACTACTTGTTTGAGTTTTGCTCATATTCAGTAAATGTCCATGGAGATGATTGACTTCCAGTATCCATTTCCAGCCTACAAGAGATGTGAGTTTCTTTACTCAATTTCTCAATGCAGATAGACTGCAATGTGAATAAGCTATCTCTTCAAACTCTCTTCTAGTAACACATAGCAGAGTATATTGTATTTTCTCCACTATTTAAAACTTTTGGTGTTTTCATTGTCTTTTGCTTGTATGACTGCAACAGCTTTAAAAAACAGAGCTTCTGTAAAATCAGATGCAGCTTGGCCCTACTGTTAGTTCCACTGTACATGTCATACAGTGAGTACACAAGACAACAAAAAACATGAAGCTTGATGTGTTTTCACAGATCATAAGTCAGAGTCAGGGGAGGTTTAGGTTGTATGTCTGGAAGTGTTTTCACCCAGGGGGGTCCAAATTCATGGGGGAGAAAAACACACTACAGGAGATTCTGTGTTCAGTAAAAGACAGAATAAGACTATGTTTCTTTATCCCTCTACACCAAATGCCTTTGAAATGTGCACATAGTATCTACCCTGTTTGAACTGAGCTGATGCCTTGATAGTCAGAAGCATTCTTCTAACTGACACAAACAGATCAGACAAAAGATCAATCTTGCACGTAGACTTTCTTACCCTGAAACACAGTTAAAGATGCTTGCAATGAAACTGGATGTCCCCCACTGCTTCTGATGCTCTCTTCTTGGATGAACCATTGCCATTCTTTGCTGAAAAGGTGTAGTGATACTCAAGCATATTTAACCAGCACCTCTCACAAGCATTACAGGCATTCAAAACACAGGTCAGTATCTCTGCTATTCAAGAAATGTATCTTATGTGATAGTTTTTTTATTATGTCATTTCCTGTTCTTACTATTGCAGCAAATGAAATATTTAGCTCAGAGTTTAAACAAACTGGTACTGAAAAACTAAATGCTACAAGACTGGAGTGTTTTCTTTCAGGCTATCTCAATCTACAGTAGAGAGAATGGAAAAGAGAAAAAAAAACAAAACAGTATCATCCACAAAGTGGAAACAAAACACAAATCTAATATAAACATTGGAATACTCATGACTTCAATAGCTGCAGGTTTATTCAAGCCTTCATTTCACCAGAGCTGGCAGTTTGTCCTAAAGCAAAATTTTATTCACATTTTTTTCCATTGTTTATCTTAAAAGGTACTGGTGATAAATATCACAAGGGCATTGAAGCAGTTCTGAACTCTGCATTATATTATTTGCTGGTTTTAGTAATAAAAGTTTCAAGATAGAAAAAACCTACCTCTAATGCAGAGATTGAGGTCAACAGCATTATACTTTGTACGAGACTTGTGTAACACACAATTTCAATTATTCTCTGTTGTCTGACAAAAATATACAAGAATGATGAGATTTTTAAAATTCTGTCTCAGAAGGAAATGTTGAAGCATTTCCCACGGCATGGGTATTTCTCTATGCTATAGTTGAAAATAGTTCTTTGCCTTCCTCACAGAGATTATGTCCTTTAAGAATGATAAACTTGAAGAGATGCAAATATACTCACAGTGACTGAGAACAGGTTATATTCCTTAAAAGGTCTTATGGTTTCATTAATACTTAGCCTTAAATTTAAAAATTACATAAATCAAAACTTGTAATCAGAATAAATATTAAACCTTAAGTTATTTGAAAGAAGTAATGATGAATTAGTTGGTCAGATATAATTTCTATCAAAGACAAGAACAAATTATATGGGAGAAGTTTTCATTCATTCACTATTCATTACCTTTCAAATACCTGACATCTGTTATTGAGCAAACAAAACTATCTTGACTCTGCCACTTTTAAAATAAAAAGAGTCATTGCTCAGGAAACTGTAATTTTAGGAAGATTTTAAACTTGCCAAAATCTAAACATAATGACAATTACTCTAACAGAAAAATGAATACCAGGAAAGTTGATGAGTGTCCATGCTTATGATGCCTTTTCCTGGTCTTAAAATCAAGAGTCAAACATGGTTAGAAGGGGAAAGGGGATTTTACCTCGGTAGTTATTTTAAGGATCTTTAGGTACACTACGTCCAGGTGGAATGGGCCGAAATGCACACTCACAACAGATCAGGTATAACATTATAGGTTTTACTAATTAGCATATCTATCAAAGATTCCCCAATGAGAGGCTCGAGTGAGCCCCCCCTCCTCAAGGAACCTTCCCCTGGATGGTTCTATCTTGGTTTACAGAATGTGTTCTGGAGAGGACCTTGGGGTCTGGGGCACACTGATCCCTAGCTACGAAGCTTCTAAGATGTTTAGTCTTCTAGCTTGACAAACAAGTCCAAGAATGTAGGCAAAAAACAATAAGAATACAGAAGTTATAAAAGGTATAAAAGAAAAGGCAAAAATCATCATGGCATCACTTACCACTGCAAAATAATTTAATGTCCTTCCTTCTAATTTAGTGTGTCATTTTCTCAAAGTTTGTGCAATTAAGTACAATCAGTCTGCTCCAAACATTCCCACACAATTGTTGGATAATGATTCTTGCATAACTACAGGATTTTTTTCTATATTTATGAGTACTGGGTTTTAACCCAAAATTATTCTCTATTTTTCATTTAAAAGAAATTCTTATGCTGATTTCAAAAAACTGAACAGATATGGAAGCCCATTTCATATTCACTGAATAGCAAACTATATCTCTCTTGAAGGAACACAAATAAAACTACAGTCTTTCCCCTTTGCCTGTTCTTCATGGATTCTAGCATGCTGTGAAGTCAGCTGTACATTTATTGTGAAATACAAAAGTCTTCTACAGCACTGTTTCCAGGCATCTTTTAATAATTGAAGTATTTGTCTGGAGAGGCACTGTGCCATAAACAGTCCTTTCTCTTCACCTCATAAGTTAACATACACTTTTCAACCTTAACCTACACTACTCATGAAGTTTGGTTTAATTGTAAAGCTATACATGAGATTTCATGAGCAGGATTTCATTTTAAGAGTTAATATTTAAATGAATTTTATAAACGAAATTAGACTCTTACTAGCTAAACATTGTGCTGTTCTAAGAACAGAGTGGCAACACAGACCTCTCCTTTCTCTTCCAAATATTGTCAAGGGCTCCATCAAATATACTTTATACTAACAAAGTAGCTGAAATTAAAAAAAAAAATACCATTAATTTCTCTATTTTATAAAAATATTGTGAAGTTACACTGATTGATATTTACAAAGCAATTCTTTCCAATGATAGTTTTCTAGTATCTTAACTTATAGAACCTTATTCATAATTTATATTACTATTCTTCCAATACAAATTGTAGTGACATTTCTAGGTATGTTTGTATTTTAAATAATTATTAAAAAATATAACTGTACAGAAATATTTTTTCAGAAACAAAAATAATTTGTAAGAGTATTTTATACTTCTTACTTTTCTTAACATTCTGCAGTGCAGTAATTAGAGTTCTTCAATCTCTAATTATAGCTACAGTCATTCTGGACAGTTAGAATTAGTTTTGGTGATGTTTAAGAGACAATATACAAATGTTGAACCTCTTAAACCACTATGAAAAAGGTCATTCCATACAATGTATACTATAATGTATCCATATAGTTCATCCTATAATGTAAGGGGGTCTTTTTGGATTGGGATGGGTGAGGGGTATCTAACTTCTCCCATAATTTATTTCTCTTTGAGATGTTCCCATTTCCTGGTTTTTACTTTATATCAGATACTCTGATAGATGTTCTTTATAAACTCTACTCTGTAACTAGAAGTTAGTCCTCTAGAAACAAAACCACTTCAGTGAAATAACTCCATTCATCTGTCTGTGTTTATGTACTGATGCTTAAGATTTGTTCGGTTGGTTTTAAGTTTTGGGTTTAAAACTGGATGTTCAAAAAACCCCACATCCCAGCAGTATTTTTAAAAAGTACCAGCAGAGACTGCATGGACACTTAAGAAAAAGCATACAATGCATTTCTAGTCAAAATACATTGCAGTGTTTTTGCAGTATGAGTCTTAATTGTGTGTTTATCTATCCCAGTCTTAAGTAGATTGTATGACATTTATAGGATGGCCAAGACGGAGACAGATATTTGGCTATACAGATGTATGTATCTTATAACTGCATATTTTTTTTATTTTCTATAATACCTAGAAATAAAATATTTAATATTACGAGAAAAAAATATTTATGCATATATGCTTCAAAATAACAAAGTTTCAAAGAAATAGTCTTTCAGACAACCACATAAGAAAATGGTATCAATAAAACACATAGAGTTCATTAGACAGAAAAATATGATACAGTTTTTAGCTTGCTACAAATATCTGACTAGAGCTAAGATGCACTAAGTTACAAATTTAAAACCAGCACAAACCTTCAGCTGAAGACACCACTTTGCCACAGGCTTCAAAAGAAAGAAAATAACTGGCAAAAAGAGCTGAAGGGGAGAATTTTTTCTTTTTTTTCCTGTGGAGAGACTCTTCTTTTGATTTTGTATCCTGCTAATAGTATCTTCATGTAGTGCACTATGACTTTGTTTATTTTTAGCAGATGTCTATCTGGTGTCACATTTGACCTCAGATTCATTGCAAATTGTACCTACTAGCTTTTATTCTTTAAAATGAAAGGCTACAAAAGGTTCATTTTATAAAGCTGGATTTGTACATTAGAAGTTATTGAAACTATTGGTGAGGAAAAAAGGAAAAGTTTTTATCAACATAGCCTTCCTCTGTCATCACAAACCCAAGGAGGGTGTTTAGATTAATCGTAGCAAAACAGAACTTTTAGACTATATATTGATTTCTTCCTCTTTAATGCTCCCATAAATCATAATCATCAAGTGCCATGCCTATGTGCCCTTGATTCTGCCAGCCATAATCTAATCTTATAACTCAAGCTCACCAGAAAAGAACATTTTGCTTATTTTTTTTTTCTTTTTATACATGCATTTTCCTGCCACTCTCCAGGAATACAGCTGATTTGAGTCAGGGTGATAGAGTCATTTCAAGGTCACCCAAGAGAATTGATAAATAGCAGGATTTGTGTGAATTCCTGGGTGCCTATACATGTATTCAGAGGGCTTTTTTAAAAAGTGGTTAGAAATGGTTTTTTAAAGATTTTTTCATTTATTTTTTTAAATTAACATGCTGAAGTCTTTGCCTGCTTTAGAACAAACCAATTAACAATCTGCACCTCAGACTGTTGTACATTATTTTTATAGTCTGCCCTTACATATTTCAACTACACAACTCCAAAAGAATTTGAGAGATTTCTTCTTTTTTTGTTACAATGTATGGTTTTGACATTTTTTTGACACTGATAGCAATTGTGAACTCTGTTTTGGCAATATCATGACCTCCCTCATATTCCTTGCAGAAAGAGAAAACCAGAACAGTGATGCACTATTGAGAAAATTTGACTCTCAGTAAAGTGAGGGACTAGACTATTTATCAGCTTTGCTGTAGAAAAGGTTTTTACACGGTATATTTAGGAGTACAAGAAAGGGAAAAGAAGGACATGCTTAACCAAGAACAGACCAAGATAGTAACTTCTTGAATCTATAGTTTTCCCAACACCTAGCTCACTTTCCCAAGGAAATAACTGATGTTAAAACTTCTTTCTTTCGCTTATGTGCTCAAATCCTTCCCAAAAGCTACTGCAGTCACTGGTATACCCTTCTGCTTCATCAGCCACCAGGACCAGAACCTGCATTTGGAGTAATCGGAATTCCAGTTTACTCTGACTGCAAATACTCTGGACAAACAGCTTTGCCCCTGCATCCTGGACCTTTGCTTATTCACTAACGCCCCTTAGAGTGCTTGAGGAATTTGCCAAACCTCAGGCTCATCACTGCAACTTATCTCTGTTGAATTTTATCAGCATCTTGACACATTTCTTCTCAGCAACTTTGAATTCTTTAATGGAAATATCACGACATTATTCAAAAGCATTCGCTAGCTGAGCTGAATGAAGTAGATGGAAGCCAAAGACAGCAACCCCACAGGAATTTGAACAGAGTAAGGTTTCTAATTTAAGCAGAGATTAAAGCCTGACTTGCTAGCAAGTCAAATTCACCAAAACAATTAGGATTTGATTTTATTCTAGTCTGCAGCAGTGCCATTACCTTTCCATCAGGCTACAGAGATGTTCAGCAGAGAATTGCTTTTTATTTTCCCTCAGAATAACAATTGTTGCATTATGAGTTGCTTAAATATTCATTCAGGTTCAAGAAGTAGGAAAAGTTCCCAGACTTAAAATAAAATCTGATGAGGCTCCTTTCATTTTTGTGGCAGGGTAATCAAAGATGTAGGAAAAAAAAAATATCAACCACCTGACTGCTAAAGAAGGGCAGAGCCAACGTTGTGAGCCAACACAGATCCACAGGCTGAAAATAATAGAAATAGGAATGTAATGAAAAATTATTATGTCTGACTTGTTCATGCTGTTGATCCATTTTTTTTAAAATGCACAAACAGGTGCCTATAATTTCCTTTTAATTATAGAATGTTAAACCATTGCAAAATAAAATGGTGTATTTTCTATCCTGTGTTTTGAACTTTATATTTACTGTTGAAACATACCTTTTCTTGAAGACTAAAGAGGCACACTTCATTTAGTATTTCAGGCTCAGGTCTCCCATTGCCTAATGTCTTTTGTGGCTGTTCACTTCATCTGAGTCTATTATTCAGATTCAGTAACATTTTCAGCCTGCTCTCCACTGATAAAAAAACTCCACTCAAGGAGCGGCACAAGATTTACCAAAAAGAGAATGAGAATGCTTATGAACAAAAAAATTATTGTTCTGGTAATAAAAATCCAGGTCACACATTTAGAAATATTTTGTTCTTGGTGTTCATAAACAATCTCTAACACTGGTCTGGTTTAAGGATGAAACCAGTTTCTGTGCACATTGAGTTCTGTCTGGCAATTTTTTCCTGTGATATGCTCCAGGTGCACAAAATATATTTGCTCATATAAGAAACATGGTGAGCTACAGAGAGAATTCAAACCAGCCGTATATGTCACACCCTTTCTCAGTTTTATCTCATCACAATTACTGACAAGATAAAAAGTGCAGTTCCAGAACAACACTAAGCACACTAGAACGCCTGAAAGGAGAAGCAATCTACACAGTCATGGTGCCAATGAAGAAAATTACACTCTTGCTTTTCCGTCTATTCTTTTTATTTTTCTTCTTTCTCTTCCCCTGCCTCTGAAGGGCAAAGGGGAAAGGGAACAGGAAGTAAAACTGACGGGTAAGAAGAGAAAGCATGTAAGAAGGATTAGTCTCAAGGTTGAAAGGACTGGAAAATTTTCTCTTTCTTCCACTCACATTCTCTTCCTTTTCTTCTTCCGTAGGTTTTCCTTTGCCCTCTCTTTCCTCTTCACACTGTCCAGCTTCAGTGTACACCACTAATTCTATCAGCTCCCATTACCTCCCTTTTTGCCGCAGTAACACTTCCTCCATCGATTGTGGTCATGATGGCTCCTCCACACTCACTTTTCATTTATATCACCTTTATCCCAGGAACAGAGAAACAGAACAGTACACAGTTAGAGGATAGTCTCACCTAAGGGAGGAGACAGCATTTAAACCAGGCTCATTAAAAACCAAAACAAAGTTAGCAAATAAAACATCTTCACATGGTATTCAGTCATGTATATTCTCAGAACCATTTAAAACAGGGCTGTGGTATAGTACCTCATGCCATCTATGACAGACAACAGATTAAATTGCTGCTCTGCTTTAAATAATTTGGGGTTTGATTGGTCCCATTATAGTTAGCAATTAAGAAAGTTATAAACTAAAGAAATATAAAATGGATAGATCAATCAAAATTCAGTGTGTAAACAAAGTGGGAGTACTTATGCTATAATTTACAGAGTATTCAAGACATTATAATGTTGACAATTCATTCAAATGGCAAGGAACGTAACAAAATATGAAAACAGCAAAACATCAATCAAGTCTCTTGAAAAGATTGCAGCTGAATAAAGGGAAACCCATTAATTTAATCTCATTTGGCCATTTTTCTCGTCTCTGAAAGAAAACCACAGATCTACTCAATGACTTCACAGAACACAGCAGTGGAAAGAGAAAGAGGGAATTAACCAAAATAAGCCTCCCAGGGAATCTTTGAAATAGATGATTCTATTTGATTCCTTAATTTCTTCAAATATAGCATGTCACACCTCAGTATCTGGAGATATTTTTAAAAACCTAGAATATTTAAAAAGGAAGAACAGATAGCAGTATTCTTTTTTTAGACCAAAAATCAAAGGCAGCCTTATTGATCCAGCCAAATGTTTACACAGATATCACGTCAAGGATAGATTCAGAGCCCACGTCTTTTTTCACAATATGAGCTAAAATACGTGCACTGATGACTTTTTTTTTCATCTAAAATCTTTATCACAAAAAAAGTGTCAAATAAATTTCTAAAAAAGTATCTATATTAAGTTTGGGAATCAAAGATTGATAATTCAGGAAACAGGAGAACTGATGTTGTCAGTTTATGTTTTCAGCTGTATTTATAATGAACAATTTGTACTATTTTTTCTCCTCAGTCATAACTTTATATGAGAAGTAGAACTTAGTACCTACTGACAAGGTGGAGCAGGTGTTCTTTTTAAAAATGTCTGTAATAAAATGAAAGAAAACAAATATAAAGTACATTTAAAATTATTGCTGGAAGTCACTTGAAAGCCTGCATAACCACCCTCAGATGTAGAGAAGAACATAGGCTTCTGGAAATCAGTGCTATCACAACTGCAGGCTGAAAGGCTCAGACCTTAAACAGTCTCTGCACGCAGTTTAAAGTGGTAAAATTCAGGTTGCACTGAAATCCTGTAATTTCCTAACTTCAGAGAACTTGACTTCCCAGTTTCATTTTTTTGAGCATTGTGGCTACTGACATAATTATAAAAAATTTTAAAATGTATTTAGACACCATGTCATATTTGATAAACTCATTTACAAAAGCCTGTACAAGGCTGAATGAGCTTGAGATATGTGTTTGTTCAGTGTCCCACCATAAATTAGCAAAATTCACATTAGGGATTTCAAATCTATATGGAATTTGATCCAAAAAGCAATATTAAAGAGATGGCCTCTTACAGAAGGCCAGTTACCTTTTCCCACCGACCCTATATGATGCGGGCTAGATCTTTTGTATACACATATACACCTGCTGCTCTGGTGTTTGCACTCCTAGGCAAATCTGTGACCTCTCGGCCAGAAATTTTCCTTAATTAATATACCACCCTTTTATATCAATTAAACCTACCTGGATGAAGATTTTCTGGGAAACCAATAAAGAAACATTGTCTTTGAAGTCACTCTTAAGACAATGTCATTAACAGGATGCTACACACTTACAAGTAATTTTTATCAACCAGGATGAAATTACTTTCTTAGTTTTTAATTTTACTTCACTATTTTAGCATCAGAATACTCTGTGGTCTTTCACATGATCTTATTGATGTTTAAGCACATTGGAGCATCCCAAACACAAGAGTGTAACTCAATCAGCCTAATAAGAACTCAGTTTATTTGAAGAGAGATTTCTAAAGTCATAAACATTTTATCCAGCTAACCCTCTCTTCACCTCCACTTTTTAGCCATGCAGTTGCACCCTGGAGCTACAAAGATGGCAAATAATTACAGCTCTGTTAAGAGATTTGACTTAGGAGAACTTACTACACTTTGTCATCATTTCTCACGTTTTTCAGGTGGCTATAAGAAGTTTTGAAGGCATAAGGAATCTCTCAAATCTATGTATCAATAGAACCTGCTGCAAAATGGGGAGTTTTTACAGATTTTCAAATATGGTTGCTAATAGAAGGGATAGCAGTGCTACCATGGCTATTCCTGAAGGAAGAGAATAATACAAAGGTTAGGCAAAACTAACTGAGCTTATCATACGAAATTATATTCTTCCCCAGTTCTGGACCTTTCTAATGGATCAACCAGATTATTGGCCATGCATGCCAGTGCAGAAAGAGTCCTGCAGAGGAAAACCTGAGCAGAGTGAGCAAAAGAAACATAATCAGCCGTGAATCTACTACTCATTAATTCTGCAGAAAGTCAGAAATCATTCCTTCTCTTTTGAAATATTAAAATAGATTATTTATTGTGGCCACTTAAGATAATGAACTAAGTGCCGTAATGTTGACCTGTCTGAAAAAAATTTCCAAATTATTTTCCTCAATTATGATAATAATATTCCTTATACTTAAGTTTTTTACATGACATTTATTTTCTTATGGGTTCAAATAAGAACTGAAAGTTTAGAAGTATGTAAGTTTAAAAAAATTCTTTTGACAGAGGAGCAGACAATACTGATATGGTATCGGATGCACAGTAAGATACTTGCAGTGGAGTCTGTATAAAAGCTATTTCACTATTTTCTTGGAGTTACAGGGTTTCATAGAATAAAACACTGACCTGCTGTGGATTTCAACATTTTGTTCATGTTGAACTTCTTAAAAATTTGCAAGCATTTAAAATACTATGGGAGACTAAGCTGAATTGAATACAAAGGACACGGACATTTCATTTCCTAGTTCTGAAAACCCACATTGGGTTCTGCAACATTTTTATCATTTTTCCATTGACTGGCACTTGGAAACACCCACTTCATTCCTAGCAGCTTCACTCACTGGATCATCTTCAATTGAGTTGAAGAAAAGCGCAGGGCAAATCCATAGATGAAGAATCTTATCTGAATACTGTGTGACTCCTTTTTCTTTTTTTCCTGTTCTTTTTTTACCCTTTTTTTTCATCCATTCCCTGCCCTCTCTCAGACTCGGAATGGTTTTTTAAGGAGAATGTGCAATCTCTTTCTAGTAATAATGGGGAAACTTACAAGGTCATTTCAGTATTGTTTGATTTCTCTTCTCTACATGTGAAAACATTCATACAGCTTTCATTGTCTAAAGTCATACTTAACAGTAAACTTTAAATGGAGTGGTTGCCTGCAACAGGTTTTTTTTACTAGCAAATGCAACATATGCCAAAGCCTCAACAAACACAGTTTTCCAAAATAGTTAAATTCAATGTTAATTTTCCATACTTGCAGTGCCAGAAATATGCTTGAATTTTTCTTGCCACATTTGTGTATAAATACAGCATGCAAAAAATAAATGCATTCTCTTTTCGGAAGTAAAAGCAATTAGAAGCCCTCATCGATTGAGAAATTGGAATCCTTTTTAAAAATCTGCTAATTTTGTACATTTATACAAGTGCTAAAACTGTAATCTTGACATTCTCTTTGTACATATAGGTGACACACATATATATATACATATATATATATATAAAAACAGTGGCAATAACACTTTGCAAACAAAGTGAGACATAAAATTAAAAAAAAAAAAAAAAGAAAAAAAGGCAATTGTCCTGCTCTATGCCACACTGGTGCAGCCTCACCTTGAGTACTGAGTGCAGTTTTGGGCAGCACAATATTAAAAAGACATTAAGTTACTAGAGAGCATCCAAAGGAGGAACACAAGGATGCTGAAGGATCTGGAGGGAAAGCCTTAGGGGGAGCAGCTGAGATTTGTGTTCAGCCTAGAGAAGCAAACACTGCGGGGAGACCTCATTGTGGATTTCAACATCCTCACGAGGGGAAGCAGAGGGGCAGGCACACATCTCTTCACTCTCATGACCAGGGACAGGATCTAAGGGAATGGCCTGAAGCTGAGTCAGGGGACGTTTAGGCTGGATATCAGGAAAAGGTTCTTCACACAGAGAGTGGTTGAGCACTAGAATAGGCTCCCTGGGGAAGTGGTCACAGCACCAAGCCTGTCTTGTGTCCAAGAAGAATTTGGACAATGCTCTCAGGCGCATCGTTTGACTCTTGGGGTGTCCTGCACAGAGCCAGGAGCTAGACTCGATGATCCTTCCAACTCAGCATATTCTATGATTCCATTTAACCTACTTTTTTTTTTTTTTTTTTTTCCAATAAGATGCTTTTAGAAATAAGATGCTACAGGTATAAATTTCCACATTTGGGAGCAGTGAAATTTTGAGTGATAATAACACACAGTGGAACCATACACCCATAGTTATTAAGAAAGCTGGAAAATATATCACAGGGGAGGTTCAGATTAGGTATTAGGAAAAAAAAAAATGAAAGAGTGGTTAGACATTGGAATAATTTGCCCAGGGAGGTGCTAGAGTCACCATGTCTGGTAGCACTCAAGAGGCATCCAGATGTAGCCCTTGGGAATACAGTTTAAGGGTGATTGTGGTGGTGCCAGGTTGACAGTTGGACTAGATGATCTTGAAGATCTCTTGATGATTTATAACCAGACCATAAGCATTGGTGTTCTTTGCATAACAAAATTGCAAATCATTGTTATTGTAAACATGAATTCACAGATTGTAATGAATATATTATTTTATAACCATTTTCTGTATTCCATACTGACTCCAGAAGACACATCACTACTGATGTTACATAATATTGATTTTAATCTGAGTTTAGTTCAGACTTCATAACATAGTTTCAGAAATCATTATAAATAATGATTAGTTTGAGTGTGCATTATTTGTGCTTTATGGTCATTAGCGGTCATCAATGGGACCGGGAGTTATTTAGTTCCTATTATCTTGCTTATCCTAGATTATTCTGTCCTCAGGCAATCAAGATAAAGAGGTATTTTGGTCCTCAGAGGGCATTGTTCCTGTAAAAATGAAGCTGTCAACGATGATACAGCAAATGTGCACAAAGCACCTATCACCATATCTGTGCCTATTTTTCAAAACTTAAAAGTAAATGCAAAAATTATATTTTCAGATTTGAAGACTGACTAACAGCTTTCCTCCTTCATTATGCCATTACACTTGGGTAATTATCATCAGTATTCCTGTGAGTGAAAATGGAGACATGCTTTTTGAGCCTTTCCTGCAGGGCTTTCCCAATAAATGGCTTGGGACATGTCATATTCTGAGTGCTGAACAGCCAGTATGAAAAGATAAAAGAAAGATGGAAAAGATGCTTGCCATTTTCTTCTGAGGGCAGTCAGAAGACTTGTAACTGTGTTACACTAAACTTCAGACTAATCTACATGTTTAAGCCACAGAGACACTGTTTTATAGATTGCTTCTGACAGAGCAAACCATCAGTAGCTGTGGAACAAAACCACATTTCATAACTGCAATATTTTTTACTAGGTGACAGTAAAAGAGACGAAATGTCCTCAAGTTTCTTCACCATAGTGACAAGTTTCTTGTGTATTATAAAACTTTGCCAGCCATTTCAATATTCTCTTTCACAATTAACACATGTTCTTGTTCATCAAAGGTTAACTTAAAATAGGAAAAATACCATGAATAACAAATATCTGAAAGTCACTTGGGTATGGCTTAATCCTAGCAATCAATTATATCTCAATAACTCCTAAAGTAATAGTGTAAAGAAAATAAGGAAAAACATGTTTGGACAAGCTGGAAAAGAATTGAAGACTTTACACACAAATAAGCAAAATTGTCTATTAATAACAAGTCATCTATGTATCCATGCACCTGAGCAAAATACATCCCATGTGAACTGAACAAGATCAAGCAAAATATTTCTTAAAAGAACACAAACCTGGTAGGTGTGAGAAATGAGACAACTCTTGAAAAGATTAATTTATTGAAAACAGAAAAATTGAAAAATTACAGAAATCAGAAAAATATAAAAATTTGGGATCCAATGGCTCCATAGATGGTATGCCCCAGGAGCGCAGGGATATGAGATCTTCTGGCTGAGACAGCACTGGACCTCAGGTAGAGAAAAAGGACTTGCAGTGCTGAGCTGACTTTAAAAAAATTACTAAAAGCCCCTTAAAAGGGGTAAGGCTTTTAATGCTCAGCACCAATGTCTCCCACAGCTAATCTGGAGAGAGCAAGGGGGGAAGAGAGAAGAGGGCCCGCCTCTCGGCTTTGTCCTTTTTATAGTTTTTGCTCCGCCCCCAGTCTGCCCACAGCCCGCCCACAGCCCGCCCCTTCGGTCCAAAGCGATTGGTGCTTTCCCTTTGATGGATCATCTCTGTCCACCAATGGCTCATCGTTGTCGGGGGGGGGGGGGGGTATCAGTTAGAGAAAAGGGAATACAATACTTTCATTAAAATTCAGTTATTCAGGTTGCCATGGAACTTGCCTGCAGAGTAATGGCCGTGGCTAAAAATAGCTGCTGGCTATTAAGACTGGGTGGGGTTTTGGCCTTGGAATCAAAATGCAAGTGAAACACCTACAAAAAGTATTAAAATACATCCAACACACCTCAAAACACTTGTAAAAGTATACAGTAAACACAGGAAAGGAAACTCTTATGGTGTACCAGTGGTTTGAAGTTTGAAAAGGGCAAGTTTGTGATTTTTTACTGGGAAAATTTTAACTGGGAAGGGTGCAACTCTATTAATAAACTACTTTAAACAAATGAAAACACTGATAATGGAACTGGATTTTTGTACCTGGGCTGATGGGTTAATTGTAACATTCAATTTAAAAATAATTAACTCAAAATTAATTACTTAAAGCACTTAATACGCAAAGACCAAGCACAAATAGGGATTTCATGTATGAGAGTAGGGATTGTTGTCTCCACTTTTCCCTCTGAGAACTACAAGAGAAACTGCCACTTTTTGGGTTACAGTCTCGTCACTTCAGTATAAACCCTCTTCCCATACAACCTGTCTTCCCTCTTGACTGAAGCCATTTCTGATATCTCAGCTTCTCTGAGATACCTGGAAGATATTGCCATACATTACAACAAAACACTCTTAATTGACTTTTAAGTCTTTTTTTTCCAAGATACAAAAATTGCACCGGATGGATACACGCTTGATCAAAGCAGTATTTTGATGTACCGTATTTAGTTACTAGAGGTCATAGAACCAGAAGAATGCAAGCTATGAGTATTCACTAAATGTAATAGTTTTCATTCTTTGAGTTTTTGACTCTCCCAGCCTTCTCCATTGTTTAAAAGCCTTAATCAATTTTTGGGTTTTTTTATTTGGTCATGTGGAGCAGCATAAAAATAGTACAAAGAGTTTGGTGGCATCTCTACTTGTGAGTGAACGGTGGCCTCAACAGGTGTGCCCATAGAGGCTCCTATGAAGTTTCCACAAAAAAATCCAATTGCATGTGTTCTTCTGATTACAGATATTACCACAGTCAGTATTATGGACATAGCTCATGTACTACAATACTGAATCTGCCCTTCTAATACTGAATCTGCCCTTCTAAGCCCTTTCCAAACTAATAATTTCTTTTTTTGTTTTAATATTAACAGCAGCATCTGACCAAAGAATATACTGTCAGTTTACATGGATGTCCCAGGAAACTGGGGAAAATTTATCTCTATGACATTTCTCACAAACATTTTATCTGCCTTTTCAATTACTGTGTTGTTTTCATAACACTGGCACTAGGACTTCTTCTATCTAGTATAAATATCATAGAAGAGGGAGTAGATATTAATGGCATCAAAAACAATGAAAGTGAAATAATTTGCCATGTTTTAGAGCTGTATTAGAATGTATAATAGACTTTTTAATAACACAAAGTGAGACTGATTTAGAAATCTCTAGAATGACATCCGAGAAGAACTTAGAGAAGCTGGTAAAAACAAATGACAACGAATGTATCTTTCACGTTGGCTGTGGCAATGATTTAGTATATTGTCTGCAATGCTAAATATACATCATAAATCCCTCCAACAGAAGCGTTATTATATTCATCCATCTCTGCCCTATGAGCCAATAATTTCTTCTTTCATAAGCTTTATTGTATAAAAAGGAACTCATTATACAAAATAAAATGTAGGCTACAGCCGGTGATCTTCCATTAACCTAATGAGGATTTTATCTCAAGAAAGCATCCTGGACAGACCCCGTGGTCATGTTTTACAGTTAAAGACTATTTATTCATTGACAGTGGGCAAGCCCTTTTGTGGAAGATAAAATGATACAGTGGTCTTTATAAACCTGCATCAAGTGATCAGTTTTCCCTGTCAGTCTAAGCTATTGCATACAGTTTATTAGCCGTATGAATTGGAAAGCCCTCAAAGTTTATTAAGGAACGCAACAAAAGGAGGCATCGCTTCACTGACTGAGACTATGAAATAATTGAAAGATGAAGGAAAATCTTAACTGGAAATTAATATCAGTGTGAAGAGGGTCTCCTTTTAGTCAGCTGACAATGAAAATTCAGACAATTAGAAAAATTTGGTGGTTTTAGAGCACCTATTCCATTGTTCAGCACACTGGTAATGGCAATAAAGCACTATGGCGGAGAAATGTTCTCTGCCTTTATCTCCACATGACTTCAGGATTTAGCCCGAGAATAATTCAAATAGTGAAGATGAGGATTAGTATAAAGAATACTAGATATCTGAAAAATGCAACTATCACAAGAGTAGAAGTCAGTGGGCAAGATTCAAAGTGACCATGTGGCGATAGCTTCAGATGTGGTGGGGGTTTTTTTAATAGCCATGGTTTTTGAATCAAGTTATTCAATCATTAAAAGCCACCAAAACTTCCCTGCACTTACAGAGATGTTTATGAAACTGTCATGATAAACAGTATGACTAAAAGAGGCAAAATTCCAGGCTTTCAGGGATTTGCAAGGCCAGCTTTAGCAAAAAACAGGGCATTCCCTGTGACAAGCGTCAGAGTGGAGATAAAACACTATATCCTAATGAGAAATGTGAGTGTTTTAGTCAGCTTTACTGACATCTGGTAGAAAACATTCTAGAATAGCTGTTAAAACATCCTTGTTCCAAGTACATAGGTTAGGAATGAAGAAATAAAAAGTCTGTTCAACAGTTGGAGGGAATGAAAGTTTTGCAATTCTGTGTTTCACTTATTCAATTAATAGTGTAATGTGATTTATCTTTTATAGCAGATATACAGCCACCCATTTAATCTAACACGGGCTTGGAATGCACTTTATAATTGTATAATTTATCAACACTTAGCTATTTGAATAATAAAGCCAACTGATTGGTTTTAGTAGAACATCGATTATATGTCACTGACAATATCTCAGTTTTGAGAAATGTTGCCTTCTATTCAAAAGCATTAGCATGTCTTTGATTTTATGATCATTTCTTTGGCAAGATCAATGAACCTGGGAAAGCCTACGAAATATTGGTACTGAAAGAAAGTCCACCTTGGATCATTTTGCAAGACTTAATCATCAATGCAAAGGAGGCAACCTTCTTCACCAGAGTAACATGTATTTCATACATGGTAGTGCATGGGCAGCCACCTTCACAAAAGGGTTTTCAGAATGATTTCTGTTAGTATTTCAGCTGATGCTAAGTATCTCTGTTTACTGTTGTCACAAAATTCTGTGGAATATCATGCAACATGCCTCAAAAGTAAGAACAAGAGCTTTGGCTGATGTGATTCCAACTGAAAACTAGAGATGGAGATGTCAGACTTCCTCACATGATCCTTTACATCACAGAGGAGCCAAAAACCAGCAAGGTACTTCACCTTTTGTTTTGTTTTATGCATTATGTTTACTGAAGAATCTTTTTTTTATCATTCAGTCATATGACCTGAGTGTCAGGGATCCCAAAACCTGCAAGATTTTAATTTTCAGAGTAGCAGCTTGCATTAGCAGGATTTAGGGGATATTCTCTAAGATTTATACCAGAGTACCAGAGACTTCTCTCGCTGTTACCTACCACTGTTTTGGGACTGTAGTAGTGAAATTATGCAATGAACAGGAAGGAATTTTCCAGCCAAACTGAATTCCAAACTAATTACAACCACCTGCTACATGGGAACTTTGCTCATGTACTAAGGTGAAAAAATGTGCTGTCTTTTTGAATCCAATCAGCTATAATGGGATTTTACTTGCTTCTTGCTTCTACTAATAAATTGACAAAAGCAAGTTTTTGGGGATTTCTTTTTTGAGGGAAAAAGAAAACTAACACTGCTCACATAAGAGAGAAAAATCCTTAAGAAAATCAATGCAATAAATTAAATTAATGCCAATGAAGTAAAGACTTTGCAGCAGAAAAGGAAAAAAGAAAGAAAAAGAAAAAAAGGATAAGAGTACAAATTAGTAGCATAAAACTTTTAAAAAATAATTACTGATACAATGGGGCACAAGCGCACAGGGCTTATTTAAATCACTTAGCAAGCTTTTTATTTTAAGTATCAAATACTGAGGGCCAAGCTTTTTCAGTCAGGCACTGGATGTCCATTCCAGTATTTAGCTGCTACATTATTTCACCCCAAAGCGGTTAAAAGCATGTAGACATCTGTGTTGCAGTGCAGATAGGGGAAATCTTGGCAGATTTCCAGAATAACTAGAAACAAAAAATTCAGACAAAGAAACATGAACACTGCAACTATTCCTTTTTGGTCTTCCTTCTTATTGTATATTGGGCTATACAACAAAACAGGTTATTATTACATGAAATCAGAAAGTGCATGTGTGTTAAACAAACCATACCCCTTTTGGGTTCAGTGAACAGGCTGCATGCACCAGATTTTGTCAGCTGCTGGTCAGACAGCCAAGTTGTACCAAACAAATCCATCTCGGTTTGCAAGGTAATGCGCCTGCCATTTACTCAGTGGGAGCCCTCTCTGCACGACTGAAACTGTTTCCTAAGCCCACAGTGATAAGTGACCCTGAAAAAAGCTCTACGAAAAGATGATCCAAATATCAGCTGAAGCTAAGACATTTCAAGAAACCCCCAGGGCATCAAATTAAGCAACATATTTGGAATTTCAAGACTTGTTTTCACTGTGATGCCCTGTAGAACAGTAGCGATCTCACAACAAAACCATGAAAGTGCTGATATATCTGAAAGGTGTATATGCTGACATTATGCCCTTGTGCATCTATTTTTTCCTCTCCTTTTCCACTGTAATGTGTGAGTTCAAAATGAACGATTGCACTAACCAAAGAGCAAGTGCATAAAGCAGATGCACATTAAAATGTCCTTATTTTATTATATTTGAAGAGTAAAAAAAATTTTCAACAAAGAACGCAAGAAAGAGCCCATTAAGAACACTGGTTTATCAAGACCAAAGAAGCCACCAAAGAGCCCATTTAGGAATAGCACACGTTCTCAGACACTCTCTGTGGTACATTTCCCTCTGTATTTTCCTGGTATCCACAGCTGCTTGGATTTGGGATGTTACGGGGTTTGCATACACCTGTTGACCTTAGTATCTGCTGACCATGAATTTGCAAAGTCCCTTTTGAACCTCTTCATTAATCTGCTTTGAAGTTTGTTGACTATAAATATGTGTCTCTCAGAATAATCTGATATATATTCCTTTTAAAATGATATTTAATTCTACAATTGAAGATCAAGCTGTGTTTATGGAACTTTTTTATGGCTAGTGAGAAATGAAGTATTACCCCACCCATGTATTAAGAAATTCCAAGCTAGAAAAGAAGGGTAACATCATAATCTTTGGGAAATAAATTTTAAAATGTAAATGGCCATTCCTTTCCAGGTTCTTCTGGTTTAATTTTGGGGGTTTTTTCATATTAATTTTATTGATTCAGATTTTACTCCAGTCACTTTGTACCAAAAATGGGTAAGTCTGTGTTTGATTTTTAATGAGGAGAAAGTTGCTAGCTATTTTTCATGGAGGGCTGTGACTAATTTTATATTATAGCCTTGGCTAATAGATAATTAAGTGTTTCACTCAAATTAGCTATAACGCAGCTAGAGGCAAAGTGGGAGGAAGCAAAAACTTGGATTTGCCATAAATTTTGTACTACCAGCTTCTGAACACCTCTGTGAAGCAGCTGATAGGAAATGCTACACTGGATAAGCATAACCTATGTTTGCATTTTGTTAATAGCAGTCTCAGAAGCTTAATTTAAAAAAATAAGAGAAGCTCAGTAAAAAAACAACAGGCAGAGGAGGGGGATCTTCCACAGAAGTAATTGAAGCTGTGCAGATTTCAAAACAAATTTCCTGGATCAGGTACTTCCTCAGGCTTTACACTCTCATCCATTACTCTTACTACTTAAATGTAATCCCCTCCCAGAGCAGCAGTGTAACCTGTGCCTTGCCTTAGTCCATCTCTTGAAATCAGCAGAATTACTGACACCTGCTTACGTACATTCTGCTGCAGAAACTGTTCCCTTTCACCAAGCACCTGCCTTTGCAGGATTTTGTTTGCTGTCCCCAGGTAAACTAACACCACGAGATATTAGTAATCCATAAGAGCAATTCTTAAGCCACCTAAACCAAGAGATGGGTTCCTGTGTAATGCGCTTAACACAGTCCCCTGGGTACAAAGAACAATGAGAAGACACCAGACTAGCACAACATGGCACTCAATGGCATCAACTCTTGTAATACACCAAAGTCCCCATTTGCATAAAGTTATTAATATTTGAAGTATTTCTTATTCAACTACCACTTTTAAAAGAGCATCACCCATATATCATCATGATAGCTTTACTGTAGTGGTCTCAAAACTTTATGATGATACATTAGAGCAGACAACCAAGAAAGAACCATCTACATTTTTCTCCTATTTATCCAATAAATAGAAGCTTCTTATCAGAGCTGAAGGACATACCATCCCTTTTGTCTCATGTCTGCTATTTGGATCAAGGATACTGCAAGTTTGTTTTTATATTATATTGACATGAGCATGAGGAGTTCAGCTGAATTTGGAAAGTTACTCAGAGGCAAATATATAATTTCATATTTATGCAGCAGATTATATATATTGTGCTTATTTATTATGCATTTTCTGCCACAGCCTAGTAGCTTCTTCACTAATTCTTTACTGGTCTTCTGCAACTCATAATTCTTTTCTTAAAACGTCTAAAGACAAAATATGATTAGTTTCTAGCAAATACAATGGATATTTAAAAATTAAATAGGGAATCAATACATCAAAAAATACACAAAAAGAACACAAGAAAAATGGAGGCTAATCCTCATCAAGTGTACACATATCTAATTGGGAGAGATACACATAAAGAATGTGAAAGCAGTCCTTCACTCAGTTTTGGTAACCTGGTAATTTCTGCCTTCCCAAGAAGGTAGCAATACCCAGATAGGTGGAAGCCTTTCCTCCAGAATACGTGTTGCTCTAGGTACAGAATTTGCAAAACCTCAGGGTTTTAAGGTTAGTATATTATGGAAATAGGTGTAAAGTTTCTATGTGGTCAAGGTGAGAATCATGTCTATATTTAACCACCAAAATGTTCTCCGAATCCCTTCATTTGCAGTCAGCAGTCCAGTGAGGAGGAACCCAACGTGCAAACGCCTCTTTGTCAACTCTTTTCATATATATCTCTGTTCTACCTTATGATGTTTTGGATATTTGTGGAGTCAGAAATTTTCTATCAGAAATATCTCAAAACCTACGGCAATGCCATTATTCATTGGATGCAACATTAATGCTACAGGGGATTAAGTGTTTATCTTTGAATTGCACATTATAAAAGACAGAATGAGAAATCTCAGCTGCCTACTGTATGTGTCCAGCTTTGGTATTATGACCACTTACTCCCACTGATCCCAGAGGGTGTAGACTGAAGGGTGTTTAATCAGGAAACACAGTTTGCTGGCAAGCCCACTGAAGTCACCAGAGGGTGAGTTGTGACCATGGTCATACTTTCTACTTAGAAATAATTATAACACAAAATGAAACATACAAGATTCTGTTAATGAGTCCATGATTCGATAATGTAAGAGCAACACTAATGAATGAATTTCCATTGTTCATGTAGTGATGAGTCCAATAAAAACTCTGACTGTTCCTGATGGGCAAAATGAGATAATATTCCCATCAGTGTTTAATTAAAAGTTTATTGAACTTATTGCTGAGATTTCTTGATGAGCTTAATATAACTATATTTCATGGTTTTAATTTTTTAAGTTAAAAAAATCTTAAATGTATTTCTAAAATATTGCAGTAGCTGTTGGCAAGCCACTACAGTATTTGGAGGTAACACAAGCACACAAATATTCCTGTTTGAATTTAATTCATCTTATTCTATGCAAAAAAGAACCTAGCTGCTAAAACACCCCTTTTGATAAAAAATCCTTCCAGAGAGAAGAGGTGAGCACCTCTCCACATCCCCTCCTCAGGAAGCTGCAAAGAGCAATGAGGTTGTCTTCAGAGAGGACAAACATATTGTCCTAAATCACTCCTCACAGGACATTTCTTCCAGCCCTTTCACCAGCTTTGTTGCCCTCTTCTAGGTACATTCAAGCGCCTCAATGTACTTATTCTACTTTAAAGTATATTTTATTTATCATTCTCTTCAGTCTTCCCATTTTGCTTGATTGTACCCCAAAACCCACTGAACTAGTGAGATGAGAAAAAAAAAATCAACTGCACAAATGTAAAATTAAAAACATCAGATTAGTCTGCCCTTTGCAGTTGGAAAATAAATGGATTATGAGTGAGCAATAAACTGCTTCTGCAGGAAATTATGAGACATCTCAGTAGGAACATTACAGGGAATATATTTCTGCAACTCGGGATTTTTAATCCTACTTACATGACTGTGCTTGAGCTGGGTAGGGCATTTCAGGAAAAAATAAGGAAGAAGACACAAACAAGCATCTTCAGGAATACAGTAAAACATAAAAAAGCTGTTTGGTTTTTACTCACATATGAATAAGCACAGAAATAATTGGTCTAGAGAAACACATCATCAAAGGAGCACCCACAAAAATTTTCCACCATTGAAAGCCTATTATAAAAACTGTAATTTAAGTGTTCTCCATGGCCCCTGAAGAAAAAGAAAAATCCATTATATGTACAATTTAAAAATTCTTGGTATGATATTAAGAATATACTCAGACTATTACAGAGTTAGGCAGTGCAGCAAGCCATCCTTATTTAAAGGTATGGAGAACAGAGGGACACATAGGTGGTAGGGAAAGGGTTACATTTAAAAATTAGATTATGTTTAATACTTTTGCAGAGTGGGATGCACAACTCTTACTGCTATATATTTCAGTGATTTGCATGACTGCAACAAAAGTAAAAGAAATATTGTGCAAAAAATTACCAGAATTCTGGATTTGGTTTCAATTTTTGAAGTAGCACACTGCACATAAAGTGTGTTCTTCATTTTCCAACTGTTAGAGGAGGAAAAATGATAATATTTAATGTCTCTGAAGCTGACCAAATTCTTTTGAAATTGATTTTATTTTTTCTTACATTTCTCTGTTTTTATTAGCACCTTAAAAATGCCTCTGAAACATGACCAGTGTATTACCTATATTTATTTTAATACAGCTCTTAAAAATTCCTTTAATGAATGTTTTTGTAACCTATCTGCACACATGGACAAAATACCTTACTTCTCCTTGACTAAAGTATTAAACTCCCATTAGTAATAATAACAACATTTAAAAAGCTTTCTGTTACGTTTTACAAGAACTCTAGGTGCTGTGTTATAAATACTCAGTTCAAGATTAGTTCAGACTGAAAAGCCACATAATGTTCAGGTTCTGAACATTCAGATATAATAAACAGAGAACGGATCACAAGTAATTTAAAGGGAATTGCCTGAAATCAGACCCTAGCTTCGTTAAAGATTACTGGCACAGCAATCCAAATATAAATGGCATTGACTCACATACTCAGCTGGGCATGAAGAAACACACTCAGTGAATGTAGCAGGTTCAGTTTGTAACTGGGCGGAAGCACCAATTTAGTGTAGTGGTTTGGTCCAAAATACTCATTACTGTTTACCTTCTGTGAGATAAGAATTAGGAGAAATGCAAAGCCGGCAGCAAACTTGAAAGAATATAAAGAAGTTTATTAATACACCTAAAATAAGGAAAAAGAAAAGAGGAAAAAAAATCATACCACACCTTCAGAATACTTCTCCTCCCCCCCCCCCCACCTTTCTCCCTTCTCCCACTGACAATGTAAAAAGACAACCCTTGAGATGTTCAGTCTGTTTACCACTTCCATAATAACCTTGTTCAGTCCATTTAGGAAGAGGAGTCTCTCTTGCCCATGCTATGAAAACATTATCACAATGAGACAGCTGCCCAGGTTGGTTCTCTGCTCGCATGTGAGTCCTTTCCCACGACTTGCAGCTTTTCCCACAACTGCTTTTGAGGGTCCACTCTTGAATTACTGGGGTACAATTTTAAGGTTGAGCTGTTCAGAAACAAAAGTTCTCTTCACCCATCTCTGGGAGCATTTCATCTCTAAGAACAGAGGCCCTCCTCCTTCCCCGGGAGCAAAGGGTCTTCCTCATCTTCATCGTTAGGACTATCTCTGGGAGCATCTCTAGGAACTGAGGTCTTCTCCTTTCCATGTGGAATGAGTCCTCATCGCTTCCATCACTCCCTGTTCAAACTTCTCATGAAATTACATCTGCGTCAGCATCTGCCTATCTCAGCGCAGGTGCTTTTGCTCACAAGTACAAGTTGAACGCTCCACCCCCCATGCCTGCATGAAATTACAACGGGTACTCTGATACATCATAGCTTTACAAGAGAATTTCAGCTTTAAGCATCTCCTCTTTCTTCTCCCTCAGGTTTTCAGCTCTTCACAGCACTAAAAGGGTTAATCTCACCCAGGCCTTGCAGCTGGAATTTCACTTATCGCTGTTGCTCACATGATCTTTTTGCCGGACAGCAGGGCAGCTTCAGCTGAATCTTGGCTGCACTGGAGAGGGGGAGCCGGGCTGCTCCGGCTGCCCACAGCAGGGATGGGGTGGGGGGGGGGGTTCCATGGCTGGAACAGGTCCATCGGCTCCAGGATGGCCGTGGCCCGGCCCGATCTGGCCCAAGCAGGGCCTGGCCTGGCCCGCTGGCCCCCACACGGGGCCCGCAGTCACCTGTCCCTGCACCAGAAACGAGAGAGAGCTTGGGGGGGAGTTTGTCTATTCTTAAGTGTGTATCAAAGAGGTGGTCACAACTTTAAGTGGCTTAAAGAATTGTCCATATTCAAACTGGCCAGCTGATAGGTTCTATCAAGTCACAGAGGAAGCTGTAAGCACCTCTTTGCAAGAACATCACTTCCAAGACTATGCTTTGCTAACCCATGATAGTGAAAAACAACCAAAAGTGCTTTCTCTATTGTTTTCTGCTACACCATTGAAATATCAGCTGCAATAAAATGCAACAGTTCTAAGAAAGGATAACACAGAATCTTGGAGGGGCTCAGTTTGGAAGGGACCTAGTCCACCCCACACTGCTCAAATCAGGGCCAACTCAAGCAGGCTTGCTCAAGATTATGTCCGGGGACATTCTGAATCTTCAAGGAAGGAAACTCCACAGCCAGTCTGGGAATGTTGCTTCAGTGTTTGACTGCCCTCACAGGAATTTTTTTTTCTCAGTTTAAGTGGTTCTTATATTTCAGTTTGTGGATTTCGCCCCTTTTTGTCCTTTCACTGGATACCACTCCTCTAATTCCACCCTTTCAGCACTTGTTAGGAGAATTAAGGAGATATGATTTCACATGCACAATCATTTATTTACAGCATGAGTTAGAGTTGAGTATATTAACCTAGAAAATTATCTTTACCATATTTATATATCTGAGTCAAAAACTCACATGATATACATAGATAACACTGCTACGCTGAGGTGAGCAAACAGTATCACTGTTCCCATTAACAATGAATACATAATTGACAAATTAATGGCGTGAATTTCAATCATAAACAACCAGAGAATTTGATTAGACTCCTCATATATATTACTTTCTAGTTAATGTTACCATAATTAAAGCAGTTGCATCTACTGAGCTTTAATAATTTCTCTGAGATTTATAAACATGGGTAAAAAACACTGCAGCTAGAATTTTTAATTCCATATGTAGCTGAAGCGAATCCATATCACAATACCAGGATTTGTATTATTTCACAGACATTTCAGAACTATCAACTTTCCTTGATGAAAGAACTTTAAGATTGGTATTTGGCTAACGCATGAAAATGCCATTTGTATTCTAGACATGGACTTCAACCAGAAACACAAAAAGAGCTGTCTCCAGATCCCAGCTGGGACAATCAAGAACCACTAGCAACCTGTGGAGATTTCAATTATTGAAGCAATTGACAGGTTAGTTGAATCCTAATTATTTCTGAAGCTAGAATATCTGTAGCTTAAAGTGAAATAGCTACTATTTTAAAAAATAAAAAAAAATAATAGAATTAGGTAATTGTTCCGTTTTGTCCAGAAATCATTCATAATGAATAGGGTAACATCACACTGGTGACTTGTCGTTAGTGGGGTTCCACAGAGCTTCATTTTAGGCTCTTTGCTCTTCAGCATCTGCATAAATGACTTGGACTGAAAGGGATACTGAGCAAGTTCGCAGAAGACACAAAATTGGGAGGAGCTGTTAAATCCCTCAAAGTCAGAGCTTGACCAATTAGGCAACTGGACAAACACCAACCAAATGACGTTCAACAAGGAAAAGTACCATATTCTACACCTGGGATGGGGCAACCCTGGATGTACATAGACTGGGGAATGAGAGGCTGGAGAGCAGCACTGTGAAAAAGGACCTGCGCATCCTGGTCAATGGCAAGTTGAACATGAGTCAGCGGTGCCCTGGCAGCCAGGAGGAACAACCCTGTCCTGGGGGGCATCAGGCACAGCATCGCCAGCTGGACAAGGGAGGGGATTGTTCTGCTCTGCTCTGCACTGGGGCGGCCTCACCTTGAATATTGTGTGCAGTTTTGGGTGCCACAGTATACGAAAGACATTAAGTGTCCAAAGGAGGGCAAGGAAGATTGTGAAGGGCCTTGAGGGCAAGTGGTCTGAGGAGTGCCTGATGCCATTTGGTTTGTTCAGAAGAGGAGACTGAGGAGGGAACCTCATCGCAGTCTCCAATTTCCTCGTGAAGGGAGGAGGATGGGCAGACAGTGATCTCTCCTCTATGGTGATAGTGACAGCACCAGAGTGAAAGGCCTGAAATTGTGTCAGGGAAGGTTTAAGTTAGATATTGGAAAAGATTCTTCACTCAGAGGGTGGTTGGGCACCGGAACAGGCTTCCCAGGTTCATGGCACCAAGTTTGCCAGAGTTCAAGAAGCATTTGGACAATGCTCTTGTGCACATGGATGTCATTCTTAGGGATGGTCCTGTGCTGTGACCACTTCCCTAGGGAGTCTGTTCCAGTGCCCAACCATCCTCTGGGTGAAGAACCTTTTCCTGATACCCAACCTAAACATCCCCTGACTCAGCTTCATGCTGTTTCCTTGAGTCCTGTCACTGGTCATGAGGATGTTGAAATCCACAATGAGATCTCCCCTCAGTCTCCCCTTCTCCAGGCTGAACAGACCAAGTGACCTCATCCACCCCTCATATGGCTTCCCCTCAAGGCCCTTCACCATCCTCATGGCCTCCTTTGGATGCTCTCTAATAACTTAATGTCTTTTTAATATTGTGCTGCCCAAACTGCACACTACTCAAGGTGAGGCTGCACCAGTGCAGGGTAGAGCGGGAAAGTCAGAGGCAAATAAAACTTGATTGAGTCATATACCCAAAGGAATACATTACATGTAAGACCTTGAAAATAAAAACTAGAAGTCTGACCACGACAAAAAGCACAGAAGTTTTTCTTACTTCTGAAGAATAATGCACTTCTATATCTATCACAAACCACCTGACTGATGTACTTATTTCACTAACCAATGCTCTTGATATTGCTACTGCATTCATCCCTAAACCTTAGGTTTTTTCACCTTCCAGCTCAAAATTTTCTGCTCTCATCGAGCTAAAATAAAGAGGTAAATCCAAGAATTGCTCCCAGACAAAAGCTGCCAGGAAAAGAAATCTGGCTGGCCTTTACCTCCCCTGGGCAGCCCCTCACCTGCATCTGAAACACTGGGGCTACATGCTTTCCTTCCGATGGTAAAGAACTGTCATTCTCTTCCAGCAGCCCACTGTTGAAATTTGGATTCCTACTCAAAAAATTGAATACATCCAAAGGTTGTTCCCAGAAAAAAGATGCCAGGGCAGACTCTTGTAGGAAGGAAAGCACATAGTCCCAGTGTTTCAGGTGCAGGTGAGAGGCTTACGTGTGATTTCATAAGAAACATGCTTGCAGCTATGAAATACACAAGACTGAAGAAGCAGTTCAACTCTTTTACAAAGTCATGAGAGTTCCTTCAAGCCTTTTTTAGTTGGGCCACCTCTCATTAAAAGTTTGTGTCCTTTCAAAGGTTACTGATACACGTGGGCCATGGAAGAATTGCTTACTTTCCTAAGAGCAGCAGCATGCTGAATCACCCCAGAGGACAGGAGATTCTTTGCCACTCCAGCTGAAGCGCTCCACTTATGCAAGGCAGACACAAAAATAGATGGCACAAGGAGCCTTTTCCACACCCAACAGCAGTTACTGTGACAAAAGAAAAACAGTAGTGTTAAGTAGACTAAAGTAAATGATTTTTCCTTCTGTTTTGGATAATCCCAGGCATACAAGAACAGACAAGCTCTTAAGGTGCTTCAGGTTCTACTTTAAATAACTGTGTTTTGAGTTTGTGAGTGATACCGGTCAATGCCTTAATAATATACTTGACAAATAGAAGTACAATCTCAGCAAATTCATAAGAACATAATTATAGCTGTGCCATGAGGAGAAATAGAGAAAAATATGAACGAATTCAAGCCAAGTATTCATCTTGTTTGCAATTCTCTCTTCAATTTTCCAAATCACCAGATTAAAGTACCACAAAAAGGAATTAGTGATGAGAGAAAGCTTGTTAGATCATATTGTATTTGTCCTTGGCAGTATAAAATTGCTCTCTACAGCAGGTATCTCAGTGCTTAGTTCTGAACAACCAAAAAGAAAGATGTTACTGATCTACAGTGAAAGAAAAATACTTTTATTGAAAAGAGTTGTGATTTATACTTCATCTAACATTTCCTTTGCTCAGTTTAATCCTATCTTCCACATCTTCTCCAACCTTCCAAAATATTTATGTCTTGCTTTTGACTGCCATTTATCTGAAGTAAATAGTTTTCATCTTACCATCTTACCAGATGAAAGAATTGAATAATTAAACATGTAGATTTTTGGGGGGGTGTCTTTTATTTTTTAGGCACAGACAGATCTGTAATAAGTATAATGCAAATGCAGTTTTTTTCTATTATCTTAACATTTTAACAGGGGAAAACCTATTAATTTGGAATTAATACCCACCAATATCTGTGAGAAATATAATTTCTTAAATGCATTTGACTTTTTTTGTGATCACATCACAGTGGTAATTCACAGTCATCTTCATTCAACCCTTTATTTTTCTAAGGCACTGATTACATTCAGTCAAGCCCACAGAATGTTAGCTGATCTTCCTTCAAGTTATTATTTTTTCCATTAAAAACCACTTTTTAGGCTTGCATAATACTAAGAGCAGACCACCAAGCATGCAGTTACTCAAACCTCATTGACTCTTTCATAGAGTTTAAAAGGTTAGTAACGTGAGCTGTATTTTTACAACTTGAAGTTGTTAGATTTTTTAAAGTAGCTTTTATTCTACAATTAAAATATAGATCTTGTTACGAACACAAAGTAAGGTTGGCAAATTTTTATAATGACCACATAAATCATATGCATAATCACATTATATTTTTATAACCAGCATATAATTACTTTTTTACATAAATTTCCACTGGTTGCAAACCTTTTACTGAAATAGTACTTGAATTTTAACTATCCAATAAAACACACAGATTTTATTACTCATCCCATTTTTACCCTATAGAAGCTTGGCTCAAGGAAAAGATGTTATTTCCTCAAAGCAGAAATATTTTCCCCATGAGCACTATTTTTAAGATGGGGCAATATTAACCTGCTTTTAAAATGAACCACTAGCCTGTGAGTATCCTTATGGTGAAGGGTTTTCCCTTCTCTGTCCTCAAAATGAAGGTTAGCTGCGATGAGCTTTTGGCAATGCTTGAATTACTAAGTCTCCCTCAGAAGCTGGGTGAAGCATTTTAACCCCAGTCCTCCAGAAGGATATGTCTAAATCCCTTGCAAGGATTTTGTCTCCCAACTGCATGTCCAAGTCACAGACAGTAACAGAATTTTATATTGAGTGTGTCTTTCATCTGTCCTTCATTAAAGAACTTTGTCTTGGTCTTAAACACCAATTAAGATGTTTTTTTCCTGTAATATTTTTGAGTATAAGTGGAATGAGAGACTTGTGATGGCATGCTATTGAAACTAAGAATACACAGTAGTTTGAATGCTATTTGAAAAAAAAGTCCTTCAAATTATAGAAATATCAGTAATATTGATGAATCGCCTAAATTTTATAGCCAAATAAACTATCTATAGAAGATGAATAGCAGTTCTTGAAGCATCAGTGCAGCCAACAATACTTGCAGTTATTTTTCTTACCAAGAGCTTCTGCCTCCCAATTTTCCATGCAGTTAGTCTAAAAGAAACGTTTGGGAAGTAAGAGAATTCTAAGAGCTCTGTAGAACAGAGGTCATACATTATGGGCTCAGATCCTTTGAACAGCTGAATTCTACTGGAAATAATTGTGCCAGTATATACACAAGTGTATTCTCAGTCTGGCCCACTTCTCCCGTGTCCTGGGTGTTCTACACCATAAAGTACCTTTTGTTGTACCACACAACATTGTCTGTCATTTTATGTCCATAGAACTTGGCATACGTATATTGAACTCTACTTCGTGTCTCCTGCGTATAACCAAGCTGCTTCTGACAAATCTGACCTCTGGGCAGTTTTAACTATCATCCAAATGATAGAGAAAGAAAATAAAAAGAGTCTATTACAAAAAAAGGGAACCTTTTTTCTTCCCTCTTCAAATATGGAAACACCGTTCTATGCAGCCATGACAACAATAGACATCGCTTTGCCAGCATTCTCTCATTACCTGGGAAAAGACAAAAAATATCACATCATGGACTATGGGACGCCTTTTATCCTGAGAAAGAGTAATCTAATTCAGCTGGGACTAGTTACACAGCTCCTGTTTTAGTGAAAATCTCGTATCAGTGCACTCAGCTAGGGAACCCTCGAAAACAGATACAACTGTCATCAGCAATCTGCCAATAATATGATCACTCTGACAATTTTTACTACAGTGCTCTTATATTTGGAGGCTTTACTAAAGCATCAGCTCTAGGAGTTAGATGTTTCATGAGGCTCTCACTTTTTATTTTCAAGCTAAGTTTTCAGATCTCACAATTCACAGACTAAAAATCAGAAGAGCCTAATGTGATCATTTGTACCTCTTGCATATCATTATAGGATTTCCCTTAATTTCTTTGAACTTGAAGCTAAAATTTCTGTGATAGAAATTCCATCACTGCATAATTTCAGGCACAAGTGTGAGAAGATTGAGTTCATCTGCCCAATTAAGAAATGAGAAAAATAAATATGAACATGTAATTTTGAAAAACAGAATGTTTTTTAACCTTACTTATAATTTTATTTTTGGAGGTGGACATTGTTAGGTAGATTTTATTCATAATTTGTTAAGGCTGCCAAAGTTTTGGGTGAGAACAGTACGCCAGTAAAGCTTTTAAGAAACATATTCAAAAGTTAGCCCTGTGCATTAGTTCTTTTCATTAAAATATAGGTAAGAGGCATATAAAAGATAAAGATTTTTTTGAAGTCTCAAACTTTTGTCACCTTTCTGCTTTTATGGATTATCCCATTGGCTGCTCCGGTATTACAAAGTGAGTATTTGATTACTAGCAAAATTATTTCTACTGACAGAAAATAGAAGAAATTTCAGACTGATGAATTTTATGTTCCTCATTCAAATCTAACAGGTTACGATAATGAAGAAATATTTTCTACACAGATATGTGGTAAAAGATTAAAAGTAACTGACAAATATTCACTAAGTGAAGATTTTGTAAACAATTTCTGCAGCTTACATTACAGGTTAAAGGAACCTGTAATGTTAAAAGGATGTTAAAAGGGAAGGAAAACTTGAAAGTAATTAAATTCTTGATTTGAGTTTATGTAAAGTCAGGAAAACATAATTGAAGCATTTGGGTTTTTCTCCATATTTGTTCAATGTCACGACTATGCCAGAGCCTTACTTAACAATTCCCAAACTGATCCAAGGATCTAGAATACTGAACACTTTCTTGATAACTTTCGATTTCTTCTTATATAGGTTCCAATCTCTTCTTTGGTCTGGACTATTTTATATAAGGCTAGAAGTGTTCTTAGACTTGCAACCCATGGAGCTTCCTGACTAACTGCATAGTTCCCTATGACGGCAGCAGATTAGATTCTATAATGGCTTTTTTTCTCCAACAATCTGATCTTATTAGTGCAGACAGGAGTATTGGGATAATGAAGGTCCTATTATTTTCAATTGTTACTGAAGAAGAAATTGTTTTTCCAGTTTGCAATTAACTGTGAACATATTTTGGTATGAATTACCCCTTCCTGCATAATTAGTCATACAATTGTAGCAGGTTTTCCTTATACAATAATTTTCACTGCAGACTCTGACAATCCTTTAAAGTACAAATAAAATCTTAGTGCACTGAAAATCCTTCTGATATTTTACCCAATACAAAGAATCTTTCCCTCTGTTTCTGAACATCCTTCTCAATAGACTATCCTGAAATTAAGAGTAATGCTACATAGGTACATGAAAATGCTATTCAAACAGAAGGCAACAGCTGTTTTGCCAGATTACAACAAAGGTAGGATTTCAGCTTGCATAAGTACGGCAGGGCAAAAAAGTAACTCACTTATTTCTGACACTGTTATCTTCCCACACTTAAATTAAGAAGAAATCACAAGAGAAATACACATACATATACATATACATATACATATACATATACATATACATATAGTATCTCTGTTGATTTTCTAACTACTCAAAAAATTGCTTTTCATAATGCTAGACTTTACTATATCAGCTCCTTCAACTCTATGATCATTAAAAATATATAATTCAATATTTCCCAGCACACTACACTCCCTTCTTTGACACATAACCTTTTGTAAAAACAGGAGGACAAAAATTTGAAGATAATAAGGTGATGAGTCAGGTGTTTATCTGCTGGAGAGAACAGGATGCAATTCTTCACATACACTGGAACTTCTAATATCTAAAACCTTCAGAAACTGCTGTTACAGATAAGAAAATGTGAGTAATTTAAGCAAGTAATCCATTTCAATTAACAAGAACTTTAATTAATATTTAATAAAGTCCACACACTTGATGACTTAACTAGATCTAACGCATCTTTTCTGTAACAATTAGTTTACCATGACAGTGATTAGAGTACCAGCATCTCTCTTATTCTAGCTGTATTATTGTAAGGCATTTGTGAAAGTCATGCTCTTCAAATGTATAATATAAGGGCACATAATTTAATTAAAAGTCAAATTTAGGCTGAGAGAATAAATTAACACTCAAGCCAAGCAAACTGTGCAATAACTGCAAATGTCATGTAAATATTAAGAATTATTGATCTTGGCTTTCCTTGCTAAGTATTTTCTATGTATGATGTTTCACTAGAAGATATTACAAGAATTACACCTTCCTAAAAGCGCATATAACTGCTGACTTTGTTTTCATGTTGTCACTCCAGTTTTCCTATGATGAAAAAATAGTATTCTTCAGATCAAGAGGAATACTGAATGAAAAGAACTTTATGCTACAAGCTAGTTTATAGGCTTTTGGATCCCTGGAACTATGCCTAGTTTGTTAAAAAGGAGAGAGAGAACAGCATTTTCTGTAATTTTCTCTGTAGGGTTCTGTTATATACACACATAATATATTGTTCCATGTTTCTTGCTTTTTTCTTTTCCTCCACTCCTGGAATTTGATCAAAATTTATATAAAAGAAGTCCTCTATAACCATATGAATGTGAGATAAATGCAAGAATACCTGAAGTATTTCATACAACATTGTTTTCTTTATTCCATAAAATCACAGAACTCTATTACTGGTCAACAGTCTCAAGTAAAACAGCTGCTTCTTTTTACTTTTAAAAGAATGTTTGAAGGAAAAAGAGTGTTTGAAGCAAGCACCTTTCATCTTGAACCATGGGTTGCCAGGAAAACGAAACTTGCAACAGTCTCCTTGAGTCGCTTAATGCAGGTTCACTTAAGTAAAAGTGAATCCTCCTGATATGCCTTTCAGCGTTATGAGCTTTAATGATGCCTAGCACAGCAGTGTAATTAACAGTACCATTGATATATCACAATCCTGTGCTTTCCAGTGGCAGAAACAGAAGGCTAATGCCAGATTGCTTATTAAAGGTACACCCGGCTGCAAAAGTGTACCAGATGAAACAATCCCCCAGTAGCCATGTAATGAGGTACAGACATCTGTAAGATTATCTCAGAACTCTGAATGTGAAGATTAAAATCTGGTGATGCTGCAGATGTTTTTATCATCTTTCCCACAGCCGTTGTCACTGAAAATAGATCAGCCCTCCAATGAGGCTGGAATGCAAATGGCTCAAACCTTGTTTTTCCTTAAATGCCTTAGTGCATTGCTATCCCTAAATTACTCAAAGTAGTTCAGACTAAGATAAAAAAATAAAAAGTTTTATGAAACATTTCAGAAATATTTTTAGGCCTGAAAAATCTGCTAGAAGTGAGCATTTTTTGGCTGTTTTCCTTTGTGGCAGTACCCAACCTTAATGTATTGGCAGAAGAAGAGAAGAATCTATTTGAAAAATAATCACACGTTGTATCAGTTGTGGTAGAATAACTTACGCCCTCTTTCAGACCTCTTTGTATTGGCACTGTGATGTAAAGTAGTCCAGTGCAAGCATGGGACAGGGGTATAAAAATGTTACCCAAGCAGGTGGGAAAGTTTTACAGGAATGTATCGAAAACCAAACAGTATTTGACAAAAAAAACATTAAGTCCCTGGATTCCTGAAGTTCCTGATTCTGTGCTCTCACTTTCTTCTCACACAGGTGATGTAGTTTTCAGCTAAATGAAGTGTTGACACTTTAATACTGTAATGAAACATAAGCAACAAGGTCTCTTTTAAGGAAACAACTGGTCTCTTTCCTGCTTTTTGTCCTGTAAAAAGACAAAAATTGTTTTGCAGTCCAGCCCCTTCACATCATTTCCTCCTGATTGCATAGGCCCACACACTTCAGCTGAAAGTAATGAAACAGCTTCATTTAGTTAAAAGCAAGAAAATGCTTGTGATTGCCTTAAGCTATTCCTTTGTTGAGGCATGAGCAAAGAGACCCCTTCAATTGCCAGTGCCAGGAGCAATCTGAACAATCACATCAAAAATTTATGGACTTTCACTTTGCAACCTGTTGAGTATCCCAGTCCAGGTACTACTTTGGCTGATTCAGGACTTAATTCCTGAGAGGGTTAAAATGTGTAAATCTATTTTACATTTACTTAATTCAGGGAGTTGTTGGAGTTGAAGTGAGGTGAGCTGGTGAATTTAACCTCTTCCTAGCAGCATCTCATGCCCACCTGAGGCAGACTTGGTTGACATTCCTGGAGTTTCATTTTTTCTATTTTTCTTTTCTTTTCTATTACTCTTTAATTGATTATTTTAGTCAGGCTGAACTCTATGTGATGTTATTAACATAAAATGAAAACCAGATATAAGTAAAGGGGACAAACAGCTTATTCAAAAAATAATCCCAAAGATAGCAGAAAGACTACAAGATGGTTATCTAAACTTCTTTATTAGGAATATATGTTTTCACAATGACAAAAATATTTTGTAAATATTTATAAAAGAAAACCTTTTCATGACAATCTCTACAAAAGGACTCAAAAAAAAAATGCAAGCTTTATCGTCTCAAATATCAAAATTTAGAAGAACCAATTGTAACAACTCCCCAGCCTAGTAGCATACTGTTTTAAATAACTAAGAAAGAAAGATATGGTCCTTCATAAAAATAGCTGCTTTTTTTTAAAGGGCGGAGGGGAGAGAACAGCAATTGGTTAGCTTCTACAAAATAGTAAAATCGTTGCCTAACTCTGATATTCTGCCCTTAGTTTTATTATTTTTGCATTGCGCCCATATCCCATATTATCTTCTAATCTGTATTCAGAATCTTTTGATTATTTTGACGGCATTTTCTCCGCCAATGCAAACTTCAGTTTGCAGAACAAAAATATAAAAAAATATTCAAAGCTGTATTTTATCAATTTTTCAATCTTTTCAAAGGAGTGTTTCTTCATAAAAAATATTTAAAAAAAGTTCATATATTACAAGTTTTGCACATAGAGTGAAATAAATAAAAAAACACACACAAAGAAAAAATTCAAGACAAGCTTGCTGTTGTTCATTTTTGCCCTGGATGTTACTTGTAATTTTTTAATGTTCTGAGACTTGATCAAATCTCAGCATTTTTTAGAGCTGAGGAATTCATAGGATTGGAAATTTCTTTATTCCTCAACAAAAGAGCAATAATTCAAATGTAACTCAAAGTAAAATCCTCTAACTTTATTTAACAAAACCTACTTTTTTGAAATGAAACATTCTAAAAGTGCTATATTGATTTTCTGAGACATTTTCTAAGAGTAAACATGCTGAAGTATTTTTGTCTAAATCTACAATTTTATTCTATCTTTTGCAGGAGTTTCCCTCTCAAGAGGGAAAAATAGGCAGTAAAACCGAAAAACATGTTGGCAAAGGCGTAGAATCACATATGGCTACAGACTGCAACATTCACCATGGAGTTATATTTTGGTGTCAGAGGAACAGAAAATGATCAGAGAGACTACCCCAAATTTCAGTGCTGCAAGATTCTTGCTTCTGTAATGACCACAATGGAATACATTTCATATATCATTGGGACTAGATCAGGTCTAACTACATCACTACGACACATTTACTTACACCTCATGGTCTGCATATCGTCCTTGGTTTATTCAGATCTAACTAGAGTCTGTTTTCCATAGCAAACAAAAAAGAACCTCCAGAGAAAGGAAGTTATTTAAGATTTATAAACATGGTCCTTCCACTGTGTTCAAACTCAGCTGCACTGAAACCAAACTTTGATTTCAGGTATTTTTATTCAAAGCAATTAAAGCCCTACTGCACTTCTGAGAACAAACATGTGCATGTCAAAATACTTAAAACTGAAAAGAAAACTTTTCTCGTCACAATAGCAGGCACTTTTAAATTGCTTTGCCATTTAATGCTACCTCAGTTGCACACAGAAATTAAGAAATCTGCTTTCAGATGTCCTTGTTATTCTTCATAACAATCCCAAAGAAGTCTCAATGAAACTAGAGTTAAAGCATGTTAAGTGCTTTACAGGAAATCTGTTCCCAAACACACAGTCCAATTAAGTGCCAAATGATGTCTTCAGGTCATGTAAACCATACAAGGCCATGGAGATTTTTGCAGTTGAAATTTAATGGGAAAAAAACTATTCATTATTTGGTAAATCATAAGTATAGATTTTTTTTCCTAATTGAATTCTTTTCATTTTGAAGCTTATGCTATGCAAACAGGTTGAATTACCAATGAAAAAAAAAAAATCTCTGTAAGCCAGGAATTGTTGAGTCGCATGAAGGATGAACAGATTTTTATTGTGGGATTAAACAGATGGAAATATGTAAAGTCGTTCCAAAACAAGCTGTGGTCTAGATTCAGAATGCCTTTTCCTGAGACTTCAGTTTGTGTCTCCACTAGCTACTGATTTGATAAATTTCCTTAACACAGCTGGATTTACATACTAATACAGTAAGGGTAGTACTGTGCCTCTAGTTTTTTAATTCACCAGGGAGCCTTAAATATTTGCTGCCCACAGGACCAGTATTGAATTAGATAGAGAACGCAGCAGAATTTCTGCTTAAATGTTGAGTGATCATCAAACAAATATTAGGCACAATAAAAGTTAATTTCTAAAATGCTTAAACCCAGCAAGCTATAAATTCTAATCATCCTCTCTGGGGCATTTGTAGTCTAGACCCCTCTTTTAAACTGCTTCTTAAACACATCCCTTTGAAATTAAGAATTCCTTAACTGTTTAGTCTTCCATGGATAGTCAGCTGTATCACAGCTCTGACCATCCCTGGTTGCCTTTGTTTTTTTGAAAGGGATTCTTCCAAATGCCATAATGAGCAGCGAGCTATTCACAACCTGGTTAAACCCTTTTCCAATATCTACTCTCTTTGATTAGTATCTGATCTCTGTATGTTTTGGGCCTGGACAGTGTGGAAGTTTCAGTGACTCTTTAAGTCCTTCAGTTTAGGATTTCTAACGTTTCACTTGGCATTTGTCATGGAGTCCGTTTACATAAAGACTAAACGCAATTAGAAAAACTATGAGTTTAAAAGGCTACCTGACCTATTTAAAGGTCTGTAAGAAAAGAAAGAAAACTGCTTTGTACTTCACCTTGTTAGTATGAAGGAAGCCTATGAAAGCACTACGTAAATGTGTTACAATAACACTCAAGGACCGTTATTCAAAACCAGAAGAGCGTTCACAATGAAATGTGCCCCTTACAAAACTTCCAGCTTAATTTCCAGGCCACAGATGTTTGAATAGTTTTTAATAAGTAATGATACCCTCAAGGCACCATCTTTAAGTAGGTGATACTGAAAGGAAGGCTGTCTCACTGCAATTTCCATCAATTTCCAAGTGTTAAATATATTCACTTTTATGGGCAGAGGACACATTTAGATCTCAAAAGCACCTTTCAGAATTCAAATGTCGGTCTCCTGAAGATTTTTTGTGTCCTGGTTTTTTTTGGTTTGTTTGTTTGGCTGGTTTGGTTTTGACTTGTTTTAAAGAGGTTACATTTCAAAATAAGGTAAAATATCACAGAAAAATATTTATTTTAGGAAGTGCTACAAAGCTCATGAAGACTACTGTTGACTACATCTACACCTTACAGCAAGTAGGAGTAGATTTTCATACCCTTATTCAACTTCAATGCATTTCACTGTGTGAGTGAAAAGAAACTAGATTGGACCCTTTACATTGATAAGAATATTTTTTTTTTTAATTAAACACATCCTTAGTAATCCAGAGTAATGGTAAAAACTAATGGAATTCAGAAGCCAGCAGTAATGACACCTTGGAATTTTTGCAGCCTTTTACTACTGTCCTCCTTCATTTTTGTTTATGCAAGTTACTCTGCACCAGGCTTTTGTAACCCAAAGAGTAAAATCCATATGACATGTTGGAGTGCACCCACATTATCCACATTGATACCTGGAAAGAATATGTGGACAGGACAGAAGTTCACCACTGAGTCACCTAAAATATAGAACTTTTTACTGAAAAAGCAGGCATTTGAATGATAGTTAGGGTACACCTGTAAAAAAAGTGTACAGAGTGAAAAAGATATTAAAATCTCAGTACATATGTTAGGCACAGTGGACTTAAACTGCAGAATTAATTTTCTAAAATAATTTTGATAAAACTTTGTTCTCTGCTTCTGAGATTGCATAAGAAAATTGAAATCCGTTTACGTTAACTAAATAGACTCTGCATTTTGTTGTTTTATCTCAGTTCAAAGCCTGTGCAATAATGCATAGGCTGTAAAATAAACCACTTTCTCGATGCAGAGATTATTATTCAGTTTTTTGTTTCTCTATTTTTTTTTCCCTCTTTTATCCCCTCCCTTTTTAACTACAGGAAAGGTGACTCATATCAGGTATTTTGCACTTCTGTCTAAAAGCAGTGATAGCTATGCCCATTCTCGTCTCCTCAGCATTCAAACCCATGAATGGTTGCAGGAAAAATCACTCTTTTCAGTTGTCTCCTTCAGGTTAATAGTTCTAATTCCTAGGGAACACAATACCTTGATGAAGTCATAGTCATTAAAAGGGACCGGAATTATTTTAGGTCACTTCCATAGAGATCTAAGGGATTTTAACATCCATAATATCAAAGCACAAATTCATTAGCATAATCAAATAGGCTAGTTCACGTAATTACTGTTCAAAAACCCTAACAACAATCCTTTAACTAAACCTCAAGGCCTCTATAACCCACACAGATACAACAATACAATAGGCTTTCTGTCCTATTGTGGCTGGGCCATAAAAGTATTTTATGGGTCTTTTGCTGTGTAAAAAACCATAAAATATAAATTCTTTAAAAAGTAAGAGTTCTACAATGCTTTCATATACTGAAGCCACGATTTCCAGCTCACAGTCAGTGTGCACAGTTAAAAAGCATGATGGATTAGTTGAGGCAGTGGAAATTAGCTGCAGATCTCTTCATCGCTGTCAGCCAAAGTCACTTCAAATTGCAATGCAATATATGAGTTAAAACATTCACCTCATTATTGTACACAAATCTTATCCATGCTCCAAATTTTAGGGACAAATATAACCTAAACCTCATGCAATAGATACTAATACTGTTAAAAGTCCAGTATTGTTATTAGATTTGAAGGAGGCGCTGGAAGAATATCACATTGCTCAACAGAAGTCAATAAATGCACACTTGAATGATGGATCCTTTTACCAACTCCCAGGCTATATTTGGTTGGATTTTCTAATGCTCAATTCATTGAAACAAAAATATACATCCATAGAACAAAAGTAAAACCTTTTCCTACACCAATTTTTTTCTATTAAAAAGAAGAAGGAAAAAAAACTTAGAAAAAAATCAAACTAACGATACATAAAGTGATTTGTCTTATATAATCCTACTAATATTTGGTGTCCCAACAAGTTGGTCTCTATGAACACAGAAACAAATCACAAATATTAGTAACTGATAATACAGTTATCAATTATGAATATATTATGGGGGCAATTAGGAGGGCAGTTAAAATTTCCATCTGTTTCTGTTAGCAGGTTCCTATGAAAGAAGAGTGAAAATTTGGAGTGTTGATTTCATTCTTACATATAGCACCAAAGTAACCACAAGTTAAAAAGTGCTTAAGGGAAAAATTATTATCTTCTGTTTCTGGCTGTTTGCTATGAGTTTTCTCATATAAATCTGCTGGCAGATTCCCCACTTGGAACTCATTCCTTTGATCTTCAGTGGTGGGGGTGCTGGCATTCCTGGAAAAAACAACACCACGAGCTTCCCTGGAAAGTTATGCTTTAGTGATTCAAATTCTTTAACAGCTCGGGCTTGATATTTCTCAGGTGGAATCCCAACTTTTATTCTATTAAGTTCACCCCACTGCTGTTTCTTCCCTTTTTTTTTTCAGGGGGGTTTCCTCTGGTTTGAGGCAAGCGCAGCATCTAAGTCCTGCAGTAGTCAATTAAAAGTGCATTGCCCTTTCCCCACCATGCAGGTAAGGGCTAATTCAGCCTTGTCAGGTTTCTGGAATGGAATCATAAAAGACATATATTTTTCACAACTAGGGTAGCCACCCACAAGTAGGAAGCTCTCTGAATTTGAGTTACCAATTCCACAAAACTTAGCTCAGCAGCCTTTAAGGGAAAAGTATTGCTATTCAATTTCCTGTAATAAACTGGCCAGATAAGAGAATTAGAAGGGAAGTGTAAGGCCATCCCTCTACTGTTGAAGGAATGTGTGCTAGTACCAGAAATTCTAATGTTAGGTTTGCAACACTTAATACTGTAGCTGTTAGTAGATCCAAATTAGCCATAACTTCAGAAATTCTATTTTGTGTTGCAGCAAATATCCAGCACTGTGATAGAGCACTCTCTGGGTTTCCTTCAGGGTTAAGATCAGCAAATTTCCTTTTCTCACTTGTGAGACATAAATTGACCCTGGCAGTTTGTCAAATAACCCTTGCTCCAGTGATTTTAACTCTTTGCTGCCCAGAAAGCACACATTGCCTTTCGACATTCCACTGCAAAATTAATACTGACTGGGTTTCAGTCTCACCCAATTCATGTCCAGACTTTCCCATTTCAGCAGCCATACACAGCACCCTTTCAGCAGCAGTTTGCTCACTCTGCCAATCATTTGAGGTTTCAATTTTAATTAAGGGTTGCAATGCTCCTTCTTCGTCATCAGATGCCAATGTAAAAACCACATCTTGCTCTTTATTAGAACAACAGATTAGCTCACACGTGTCCCAGCTCCTCCACACAAAAGGTCTGAGTCAAAAGAACTTATTTATGAGAATGTTACTAGTCCTACACCCCAAAATTTTTCCTGTACTATTCTTTTTTTTTCATGCACTGTCTGAAAATCCATTTGAGGCTCCCTAAAACACTCGTGCTCAGCAGCAAGCAGCCTCTCTGCCAGTGGCCTTTTTTTGTTTTCCTCATTTTGCTGACACTACAATTCTTTCACCAAATCTTGTAAAGATAATATTATTTCATTTTCAGATTTCTGAGTAACCAGTCTGTCACTATCCTTATTTTCTTTAGCCAACTCCACCCTAGGGGGAGTGTGGCAACTAACAAAATTTTCAAGAAAGGAAAGCAAAATATTTTCTTTACACTAGCTACCCCAGGATAGTGATTTTCAAAAAAAACTACACAACTTCCCTCACAAATTACCTCAGAGGGGAGGTTGTGGCAAAGTTTCCAAAAGTTTCTACAGAAGTATCACTCAAGGTTTCCCTCAGAGGGAAATGTGGTGTCCAAAGGCACTTCAGGTCAGAGGACAGCATCCCACTTCTGACAGCAGTGAGGCCACGTAACCATCCAATATAACACTACAAAAACTTTAGAGAAAGTAAATATTGAGCAGAAACATGGGAAAAAACCCAAGTGACCTTAGATGGATGTAGCGGGTTCAGTTCGTAAACCGGGCAGAAACACCAATTAGAGTGTAGTGGTTTGGTTCAAAATATCTATTACTTACTTATTTTCTTTCAGTGAGATAAGAATTAGGAGAAAGCAAAGCAGGCACAAAATTTTAAAGAATATAAAGAAGTTTATTAACAGACCTAAAAGAAAGAAGGAAAAAAAAGTCAGACTAAACCTTCAGAACACTTCTCCTCCCCCCACCTTTCTCCCTTCTCCCACTGACAATGTAAAAAGAAAACCCTTGAGACTTCCAGTCAGTTTACCACCTCTATAATAACCTTTTTTCAGTTCACTTAGGGAGAGGAGTCTCTCTTGCTCATGCTATGGAGACATCTCCACAAGAAACAGTTCTCTCATGGCTCCAATGTCACAGCAAGACAGCCGCCCGGGTTGGTTCTCTGCTCGCATGTCAAAGTCCCTTCCCCCGACTTACAGCTTTCCCCACAACTGCTTTTGAGGGTCCAATCTTGAGCTACTGGGGTACCATTTTAAGGTTGAGCTGTTCAGAAGCAAAGGTTCTCTTCACCTATCTCTGGGAGCATTTTCATCTCTAGGAATAGAGGCCCTCCTCCTTCCCTGGGAGCAAGGGTCCTCATCAAATTATAGCTACTGTCATTTGCTTATTTCAGCACAGGTACTTTTGCTCACAAGTACAGTTTGAATGCTCCACCCCCTACGCTTTCATGAAATTACAATGGGTACTCTGATGTATCACAGTCCATCACCACCATAGCTTTACAACAGAATTTCAGCTTCTAGGTTTGAAGCATCTCCTCTTTCTCTTCCCTCAGGGTTTCAGCTCTTCCTGCTTCACTGACTTTGGTGTCTCTATGGTGTTTTCCTCACTTGCCTCCACCTTTCCTCTTCCTCCGACTCGGGAGAGGATTGGTGTCTTCAGGCTTCATCTGTTCTGGAAGAAACTTACAGCACTAAAGGGCCTTGCAGCTGGAATTCACTTATTGCTGTTCACATGATCTTTGCCGGGCAGTGGGGCAGCGGCCTCAGATGAGTTTCAGCCGCACCAGGGGCTGCCTGCACGGAGCAGGGCTGTGGGGGGGGGCCGTGGATGGAACAGGGCCACACCACAGCTGACCCAGCCGGGCCAAGAAAGACCTGGCCCAGCCCAAGCAAGGCCCGGCCTGGCCCCACTGGGACACCTGCAGGTTCCCACCTGCTTCCTGTCCAAAAGCCAGAAGACAAGAGAGCTTTCCCGGGCTCTGTTCGTTCTTAAATGTGGATCACAGGGGCATGTCAAGCTTCTTAAGTGGCTCAAAAAGTTGCCAATATTCAAACTAGCCAATTGCTTGGTTCTGTCAAGTCGTAGAGGAAGCTGTAAGCACCTCTTTGCAAGAGAATAATTTCTGTAGCTGATGCCCTCTTTACTAAAAACCCAAACTATACTAAACCATGACAGTAGACAACTTAGGTAGTGACTTAGGTAGATCCTTAGGAACATAAAAATTGAACAAAAGATTAAGACCCAGGTTTTCAGATATGTAAAGTTATAAAAGTTTGAACTCTTCAGGATTCCCATTCTCTATTCATGATTGAGTACTCATAACAAGGTTATACTTACACTACATCTCTAGAAAAACAACAAAGGAGTCATGCTGTTGACATCTGCTTGGATCTCACTTGGTAGAGACGTGAGCCTCCCCAGGGAAGCCACAGTCACAATTTGAGAACTGCTGTGTGCTAAGGTTAAAAGTACTGAGTACAAGAGTTCCTTAGAACAGGCAAACTCATGGTGCTCTGATGATGCATTCAGCACAAAAGAATTAAATTTTTACAGATCAAAACCCTGATTTCTACCCTTAAATTAAAATATGAACAAAGCACTAACAATTACATGAGTGTAGGTTTCTTTCTAAACAGCAGGACTCAAACCACATCCTAGGCTTCCTCACCACAGCCCTGTCATTCTTGTCCTTTATACATGATTACTTACATAACCCTTGCACAAAAATCTGTCCCTCTAATGTTATCAAACAAAATTTTACCTTACAAATCTCTCTGCAATATACACCGCGCTGATAAATGCATGGGTCTCCCTACTATGTCAATTTACAGAGGAGACAAACCATGACAGCTCCCGGCTACAAGGTGTAGTTTCTCAAACTGCACCTTTTTATGCTCTTTTCTCCAGAGTCGTCTTGTTTAGACTTCAGAATGTCATTCCAGAACAAGGCTGATACATGCTCTGAGGAGTGCATAAATGCCTTTCGTTTGCATTCTCTTTTCCCGAAGGCAGTAGCTCAGTTACAAACCAATTGTCCCCATGCATCAAATAGAAATCCCTCACCAAATAGAAGAGATATATTCTGTAAATAGCTCCCCCCAATCTTTATATGAATAGAGGCATTTCCTTCATCTTGGAGGCAACTGCATAGCTCAATCCAATGGCTAATATTTGAAATCTGTGAAGCTAATAAAATTAAAATAGCAATTTACTTAGGAAGGTTATTATAAATAGAATAAAATCTCAATGTATTTTTTTTTTAATGCACACTCTTCTGCAAAGTCCCTTCCTTGAAAATTTGTGGTGCTTACTGTGGACAAAAAATCTTGGGAGAGAAAAAAATATTCTAGATATTTTTTCTCTTCTTAAACAAATGTGGGCATATGAGATTCTAATCAAAATGGTATTAGGGGTAATTACCACAAAACTTGCTCCATTTCCAAATTCAAACACAGCAGTACAAAAATCTCAGGAAAGTTCTAAAGTTGCAGAATATACATTTCTCACTAATTCCTGGGCAACAAGTCGATAGCCCAACTTTATACTTCCTCCCCATCCCTCAAATATAGAGAAATTCCAGGTAAGAGAAAGGCATTCCATCCCTCCTCAGTATAAAGTGAGCCAAACTGACAATCTCTCTGCGCATGTTTACTTTTGACAGAAACTTTAATGCTAATTGATTTAAATAACTTTAAGTATGATCTTAATAAGATGCATCTTCTTTACTAAAGCCATGTAGGAATATGCCAAGAAGAACTGTATTATCCTCTACTGGAAACCAAATTAATTTGTTTGGGGGGTTTTTTGTGTGTAGAACACTGGGCTTGTTATAGTGCCTAAGCATTCGTGTGCATGTATGAATAATTACAGGTACAAACTGTTCTCAAGACAGCAAGTAGGATGCGCTATTGCTATTAAGGTTCATTCTGATCTCCTTACTGAGCTTGGCAGCCAGAAGCTGCTGCACTTTCATAATATCAACAGCATTTGTGCCTACAGACACAGTCTTTCCAAGTGTCGTGCAATTACACAGAAAAAATGTTTACAGCTTCCTTTGTGTTCAGTTACAGGTCCCCTGGTGTGTGCAGTCGTTTTTAATCAGAGTAAGACTTCCTCTTGTGGATAATGTTGGCCATCACCACAGAGCCAAACCCAGGAAATAAGCAACATCTTATCCAGGACAATATGAGAATGAGGAAGCATGGAGCACTTAAGACTAAGATAGGAAAATGATTGTTTGAATACAATGGAAGCTATGACATGAGCCAGCCTAAAGATGGTGCCAGAATGTGTGGAGGCATGTCCTGTGAATGTGCATTCAGGGAAGGAATGCCTTGAGCACCATGAGTGTTCCATTTGCAGGTTCTGGTGGAACAGGAGTAATGCATCTGCAGTTTCATCATGCAAAAATATTGAAGCTAAGATAAAACAAACAAGGATCCAAAGTTCCAAATACATCACTTTTGACAACAAAGGTAGCTGAAAACTAATGCATAGATTCTCTTGTCAACAGACCATGCACTGCCCTCCCCAGAGAAGGGCTGTGCTGCAACTGCTATTCCTTTAAGAATAAGAGAATGAGGAACATAAATATTTTGTTTAGTAAGTAAATACTGGAATAATAGAGATTTGGAAAATATAACCTGTTAATCAATATCAGTAGAAATCCCTTCTGTAGTTTTCATTTTATCATCTTAATCTGCCCCAGTAGGAATATTTGCCTGTCCATTTAAACACTATACATGTTTTCTTTGCCATAGCAATCTGAAGAAATTGAACTGTAGCTTGCAATGATTCATGGTCACATTTACTATTCAGATTGCATTCAGCTAAAAATTATGGTTTCCATAAAAAAGAAACAGTTTGTTTAAATTTTAGTTTTGTGAATTATGATTCTGCCACTGAAGCCAAACTAAAAACCAATGAATGGTGTCCATAAAGTCTGTTACAGAACCAGAAATAGCACATGGCTATCCAGCAAGGAACCACGTCCAACATCCTTTATGGTGCCCGATCCATCAAACTAGGATTTTATGACCACTTTGAACAGGTTTAAGGTAAAATCTCACCTTTTTCTCACAACATGTATCTTAGAGAAGATGGTTGAAATAAGTGCTTGTACACAACAAGATGAAAGAATATGTTTAAAATATCATATGATAACATTTTATATATAGGCCACAATCTTGTCAGCCTTATTTCAATAAAAATATCCTAATGCCACAATAGTTTTATGGTCAAGGCAAGAATTGATTGATGGGCATCACCAGCATATAACATGGACTTCAAAGAAAAATGAGAAACAAAATGTCATGAGGAACAAGTTTTCTTTATGTACATATGCACTGGGGTAGATGATCCACTCCTTGTAAATATCTAGCTTGCCATCACTTATGAATTGCAGAACTTAGTGTTCAGATGAGGCTTTGCTCTTTGCTAAGAAAGACTTTTCCAAAAATCTCAGCAGGGTACAAAAAAAATCTTGATAAACAGGAATTTTCCCATAAATCCTACAGTGTTCTGTATATATCAAAAGCTTACATAACCTAAAAGAAATGCTAGCAGAGCATAACATAACTTGGAGAGTATGGCACAGTAGAGTGGGATGTTTTTCTTTGTTCATGCAGTGCTAAGAGACAGAAGGCAGATTAATCCTTCTGAATATTTTGCAGAAATATTTCCATAACTAAAGGCTACTTTCATTTCTATCCTACACATCACATTTTCAGTACAAACCCAATTCCACCGCTGATCTCAAAAGTATTTTTATCTCTGCCCTTGGCCTTTTTTTTTTTTTACAGAAATACTTTTGGACACCTCTGGTTGTCTGCTGCCTGCCTATTTTTATTTGATGAGGACAGTGTGAATTGAGACCCGGGGTCTGAACGTTACCTTCCATTTGTCTAGCTAGCAATCAAGTATTTATACTAGAAATGTATCTGTGATACTGAAGCTAAAAAGTTATGAGATTTCCCTCAGTTTTCTTCATCTTCAGCATATCCTCTTCAGAGAGGGAGAAGGTAGTGGGCCAAACAAGTCTAGTCACATTGCTTCAGAAGCAGGAAAAATTTAATGACATTTAGGGACTCTAGGTTTTGCAGCAAGCAGTTACTACTTCATTCCCCTTTTAAAAAATATGGCATATGTTCTATCTAATCCTTGAGTTCCATTTGAAAAGTGTAAGTTATACCCAGCATGCTTATTTACCCTTCTTAAACCATTCATCTTTAACTCCTTAATCCATAAGATTGCAAATAAGAAATTAACTCCTTAATCCATAGAATTACAAATAAGAAATGAGGAGCAGAGGAAAACAAGTATTTTAGCAGACTAGATATAGACCAGAATTTATTTTTCCTTTTTTTTTTTTAATCTAGTAACCTAATGGCTTTATATGATAAACATATATTATATTATACTCACAATAAATGGGGTTTGCAGTCATCAACTCCTCAGCTTTCATTCTGTGTTTAATCAATCTTAAAAGCTGTTTAACACTTCTTATCCTCTTTCTGCCATGAGCATTATAAAACTCACAGAACACAAGTGATAGTGTTCAGCTTTTTGTGCTGTACATCCTAGTTATCTGAAAGAAGCCTGAGCTAAAAATGTAAAGAAAAATCTTACTAGCTCTTGAAATCATTCTAACTTGCTTTATCAGTTGTTTTCTTTGCACTTGTATAAATTCCCTGTACAACTACCTAACTATATCAAGACGTTTGAATGTTGTGCTTTGTTTTTGGGTTGGTTTCCAGTTGTCATTGGGGTTTCTTTTCCCCCCATGTCACCCACATTCTACAGGAACACCACTACATGCTATGCAAAATTCACCACCAGAATTGTTCCCCATATACTTAAAGTTTTTTTGAGCATGTGCATGGCAACCAAAGTATACTGAATAAGGCTGGTGGGGCTGATGATGCAATATGAACTAATGCCTTCATTACAGCTCTCATTTAAGTTAAAATCTACTTCATATAAAAAAATATACAGAGTTGTAGTATTTTGAAACCAGTATGAAAAATATTTCAGAATGAGAAAGGCATCTGTGATTGGATGCACAATATAGCAATTTTAAGAATCTAAGTTTCTCTTAGAGTCGGACAATGTCTTCTCAAAACAAGAGTTTCTGAAATTCCAAAGGATTTGTCTTAATATGAGAGTATGTGAGAACTGAAGCAACAATTACTCATTAATTTTCAAAGTTTCATGTACATGAGGGTCTTTTTATTAAGAGACTAATCTAATTTTTTATTTCTGCAAGTAGAGAAAATGCACAGAATGAGGAAGTTGAGTTGAAAAGCTAGTAGGGTTCCATTCCCTGAGAAGAAATTAAGAATTCCTCAGCAAAGCCAGAATGTCTGTTCAAGAGCCATCTATGTGACATCAGACTACCCCTAGCTTGGAGTGCATCACAACATTACAGAACTGCCCACTGCATCTCTGTATTGTCCAGTTTATCTTCTGATCCTGAACCCGTTCCAGACAATGCAGGGTCTCGAAACTTCTGCTGATAAAGCCTCCCATTTATCATGACACTTTCCCTGGACTGAGTCCTTCTGGTGAGTGCTCTGCTTGCCTGCTGCTTATATTGTTTTGCTTTGTTAAGCTTGAGAAGTTTTCCTACTGTCTCTGACCTTGACTTTTCATAGTTTCTTCTACTACAACATTAGTACATCTGATTCTTTTTAAAGCGTTTTATTCACCTCTTTCCTGCAAAGTTGGACTCAGTGAGCTAAAGCAGATGAGTTCAGTCTTTCATTCCCATTTTGCAACCAAGAGAATGTAATGTGTTGGGTTCCACTGTGTAGCAAGCATTGTACAATGGCTCTACAATTTACAGAGATATGGGAAGTTGAATCACATCTGTAGAACAACTCAAAATAAGTTTTTAAATTGGAATAAAAATATAAATTCATCTTTCTTCTCAACAAATGCAAATATTTAGTGACGCCTTCCTGCTGTGTATTTCTAAGGAGCAGGTTCCCTTCAGCTATGATGAAAATCCCATCTAAAACAAGTCTTTGATAATGCCATTCTTCTCAGAGAAGAACAGGTGGATGTCTAAAGAAATTTTGAGACTTCTTTTTTCACCACTAGAATTTTTTTTTTTGCTTGCTTATAATTTGCTCTCCAGCTATTGTATTCCTTCAAAAAAAAAAACCACTTATGCTGTTTTATCTCTGCAATACCACTGAGGTTTTCTGCAAGTAGAATGGAAAACAAGTCAGATGAATTTATCCCAAGTGTGCTCATTCACCATAAATAAGGCTTTCTAAAAGGTTTTTGTCACATGTTTAGAAATACACTTATATCATCAATTTCCCTTGTATGATGTACAGTCAAACACCTTGCATATAAAGCTACAAGAACACATAGGAAAGATGGATAAAAGACAAATGCCTCAAGATAATGAGAAAACTGAACGTACTATCTAATGGAGTTCAAAACAATATATTTTTAAAGAATCATTTTAATATGCAAATTTCCTACCACCTACACATCTTTAATTGAAATTGCACTCGAGCTTTTATAAGTCATTATCATGTCATATTTGAAAAACGCTGAAATTAAATTAATCATAAATTAGACATTTCTTTACTTGAAAAATGCAGTTCTTGTGGTGATAAGCTAATCACCACCAAGTATCAACTGCCCTTAAACACATCATGTTAGTAATTCCATGAGGTCATTTATCTTTCCTTTTTACCCAAGAATTCAACATGTTTCTTGCATCAGTCTGTTCTGTTTTGGCTTAGTGTCATGTGTACAGCATCTGACAATTTGTGCCTTTGCATGACTGCTTTGATTTTTGTCCTGTGGCACTGGCTGTTTTTTTTTTTTTTTCTAGACACACTGAGAAGACTGGTTCACTTTTGTTTATATCAGGCATTGTGGCAGTTTGCAGTGGGCAGGAGTTACTTTCCCAGTTCTTCTCCTCCACTTCTAGCTGGTGCATGCCTTGAGGCTCTTTCAACTCAATCTACAGCTGTCAAACCTGCAGAGCACAGCTCCACCAGCTGTTCTGCACTCTGACCTTTACTAGAGAGATTTCCATCCACTTCAGTAATCTTTTACTGTCTTCAAATTTTTCTTGCTCCCAAGAAAAATTCTCCTTCTGTCAAAGGCAGACTGAACATTCAGTTCGAAATGTCCAAATCTGAGTAAATTTATCTGAGTATAAGGACTATATTTTATATATTGTTAAGCTGTTTTTTGTTTTAGAAGGTGGATATCAAATCAGCATCTCCCATATTTTAGAAGGGAGAATAAACTAGAGAAAAATCTTGCCTGCTGGATTTCTCTTGCTTTACTAATTGAGTACAGATTTTGCTTCTATATTCTTCTGAAAAGAATATTAAGTTTGAGTAATATCCTGCACATTGTTGAAATGATGAAATAACTCAAGAGTATCTATGACTGACTTGCTGATAGATGCAAAAAGTTCTAATTTTTCCCACCTCTGTGGAAATTCTAAGGCTACAAGTGGCTTGAAGGAAGAAAAGGTGCTCTGGGCTGTCACTTCTGCAGTTCTGAGAAGTTTCAACTGGCACAAACTCTGTAAGTGAGGGACTGGGGAAACCAGAGGAGGTAGATGCAACTGGAGGTAGATCAGCCCAATAAATGAGAGCTGCTTTAAAAGTATTGTGTCACCCCTTCTTGTTCATTCTCAGCCTGAAATCTGTGGGCTGCAGACTTAACCAAACTATGCATATCAGCACCAAAAGAGAGGTGAAACAGAAGTCACTATCAGAAGCAAGTATATATTATATCATCTCATACTCCATCCCTAAAACTCAGCTTCACATGCAGCAAAACCCAGGGGAAAGAATAAGAAAGATGTGAGCAACAAAGCAACAGGGAAACTTCAATGAAATTGTGTGACATTGCTCCTACATTTAGTTCTTTTTCTATTTTCCTCGGTAACTAATTGGGCAGAAAAAAACTTGATCAAAGCTGGCACATACTGCTCTGACTTAAAAGACTTACTCAAAGATCTATTTGACAGTGATCACTTCAATAATGAATTAACTGTAGTTTACGTACAATTAAATTGGTCAGTGCAGTAAGCAAAACTAACCTGTGATGTGAAACTTCAACTGCTATCCAAAATTCACACCAGCTGTTTTGTTTTGAGAGTTTCAGTTCCAAACTATTTTTTCAAATATATGTTTGTAAATTGGAACAGAAACCTTTTCATTAATGCCATGTCAGGAAGAACAATTATTAGCACCGACTGAGTACAACATTCCCTTTACCCACTGGAGTACAGCTCTTTACAAAACTGATAGATCAGCATAAAATGATCTAAAGAAAGTGTGAACCTTGCAGATTTATTTAACTGTTGTTAAATGAAACTGAAGAAAGCACACATTTTACATCACAAGTGTAATTATTTATATTTTAGTTTTGTGTGTCAAAGCATGATTTTTCTTTACTTGCTAGTCCTTTTCAGTTTTTAACGTATGTCTTGATCATAGCAGATAATCTTACCCAAATCCCTTTGAAAACAGAAAAAATCCACTTGTATCTAATAGTAATTTATAGAGGAGCACACTCAATTTTCCATCTCAGACAGCAAAAATTCTTTAAAATACTTTTAAGCTTCTTGGTTAGAGTTTCCAGCCAGAATTTTACAGCACAGATTGAGTTTGTTATATTTTTAATGCATGCCTGAAGAATTTTACAAAGGTTTGCAACAACCCCTAACAACCACATCATGCAGCAGGAACCAACAAAGTTGGTTTGTTACTCGGTGTGGTCAGGATTATGTCATCAGAGGTAATAGAGTTCTAAACATATTCCTAAATATCATTCTCCATATGATCCTTCCTGAAGTATGCCTGCGCAAGGAAATCCTGCAGCTGAACAGACATGTTCAAAGTTTTAATATAGTTTAAAGTAACACCCACTTTAGAGAAGTTTCTTTACATACATATTAAAGGACAATATTTTCAGTCATTGCCTGTTTTTGCAACATGTATCATGGTCAGAAAATCCATATTACAAGAGTATATTAACTATCAGAGATAAGAAAGAAAATAGGTTAAGTCAAATTAACAGCTACCAGTTCTTACACAAATGTTTAAAACAAGACCAAAGACAGATCAAAAGGTTAACATTAACTATCATATTCGTATTCAGAACTACTCTGTGAGGGCAAACTACTTTATCCGGTATCAGTTTTGCCTAGCCTTTGTCAGAGTTTTTTTAACTCCTTTGAGCCAAAACCTAAAGGCTACATCTTAAATTTCCATATATTTACTAGTAGGTGTCACAGAAGTAAAAGTCATCTGTTTGGCTACAAGGGGAAAGCTGTCACCCACCATTCCAACTGGAAAGAAAAGTCATTTACAAAGCAGATTAAGTGTATAAGCAGAAGACAGGATACCATTTATTCACTAACATTGTAAGTTATTGAATATTCTACTGAAAATAGAACAACTGATAAATGTACCTCAAGGTCGATTTTCCACTCTCCAAGAGGTTTCAGGTTTTCAGCCAAATTTAAATTTGTCATTTTTCTCTCATGCTGCAAGACTAGTGAGGAAAGGCAGCATCACAGGGCACCCACCCTTTCAAATGTGCACTCACTTGGTACAACTGAAGGGTGAGGCTTTAAAAATCTCTCAGTCATTTCAAGTTAAATGCTAAATAAAACAGAATTATGGGTTTGGATGAAGAAAAAGACTGTCTTGTTTTGCCCTTATCCCAATATCTCTGGAAAGGCTTCTGCACAATTGTATCAGCAATACTTTTCTCAGTCATACTTTCCTACACATTTGTATTGGAGACCTGCTTTCACCTTGAAATAAAGCCAGAAATATGCTAATTTGTAAATGATATAATGCAGTGCACTCACGAGGAAAAAAATAATGACTTAACATTCAGAATTAACACATTATCACATTTGACCATCCTGTTTTCTCCCACACTCAGAGCTTGTAAATATCAGCCATTACAATCAAGTAAGGTTAACTCATGAGGTTGATCTTTAATTCTGCTGACTCAGCTGATGCTGATGAGATTTTAAACCTTGGAACTTTCTTGATTAGATTGCAATGCTGAAGCCTGTTAGTATCACCAGAAATCTTCTGTCTAGACACAGAGCCACGTTTTGGGGGTGTTCATGGTATTTTTTATTCTTTGTCTTCTGTGCAGTCTGACCACATTACTGTTGTACTGAAAGCAGCATCAGCCTATTCCCTATAGATAGAAGCACCTCCTTCCAGATTCCAAGAAAAATCCAGTCACTATCAGAGAGGAACAAAAAATGAGCTAGGTTTAGAAATTCTTTAACTTGAAGGTGGTGAGTGATTGGAAGAGGCTGCCTAGAGAAGTTTTCAATGCCCCATCACTGGAAGTCTCAAGGCCAGGTTGGATGGGGCTTTCAGCAACAGAATGTCATACTGCTCATCTGAGGTGTAATCAAATAATTTAAGATACAAAGACATAGTCAGAGATGAGATAAGTAAAGCTCAGCTCTTAATAGTGAGGTTCTTTCACAGGCCTCACCCAGCCAAAAAAAAGTTTCTCAGTGTAATCTAAATCCCAAATGTATTTTTCAAGTTATCTGTAAAATTCTGTGTTTTTCCTGGGTATTTTTATCATTCTTAGATCAATCTATGCATACAATTATACTTAAGAAATCAATGGTCTTACAGTGATACAAAATTAAAGCAGATAGAAATCATGTCATTGATCATATCAACTAAAGGAATTTTCCTGAAATGCTGATATTAAGCAAGCTGGTCGTTTGCACACCACATACAGCCTGTTCTGTCAGTGAGAATGGCTTATGAAAGGAAAGGTTTCTTTAAAATTGTTACCTTTTTTTAGTTGCCATGATAGAAATCAATGCACAAGAAAGTGGTATTACAAGTCACACTCTTCCTAGACTTAGGAGTAAATAGAAAGTATTTTTCTTGTTAAGAAAGTGGTGTGGGGAAAAAAAAGTTCTGGCTTATTCTGTGGTAATGTAGGAGATACAAATAACAATATGCACCCAAGAGAGATTAAACATTAAAAGAGGCCAAGTTTTGTAGAACTTGAGCTTCTAAAACATAAAAGACAGACAAAACAAACAAAAAATCCCCTCACACAATAAAACCAAATAAATCCATATAAAAACTTTGAAATAACAAGTTTGAAGAAAGTAAAGAGTTTATGAAAGCAAAGAAGAAATGTTTGTTCATAGGGTATTCCTGCATAATGTGCTCAGTCTTTCTGCATTTTATCTGGCTGAATATGTGAGAAAGGAAAGAGGATCCCAGCCTGGATGAAATCAGACCTGCATAAGGTAATCAAGAATAGAAAGGCATTATATATTAGACATAATATAAAACAGGTAGAAGCTGAAATAAGGAAAGATAAGTCAAATATGGAAAATGGACAATAAACTGTACAAGAGGCTGAGGTAAGACTTTTCCCCAAGTACATGAAAAACATTGTGAAGAAGACAGATCAGTGGGATTCAGAGAGATGGCAAAAAACAATGTGCTGACAGCAGAGATATGAATGAAAGTAAATACATTCATTAATTCCATATTCACAACAGGCCAGGGTCATCAAGAGGTGTCATTTGTGGAGGATGAAAAGTTGTTCTTGGGAATGATATGACACCAGAGAATGTTAAAGGAATCCCAAGACATATAATGACCAAAAAAACCCTACAGGGCCTCAATAGAAATCTAAATATATTGAGATGGCCTCTAATCTTTAATGCATTCAGAGACTTTTCAGTAATATACTGAAAATAAAAGGAAATCACCTTGAAAATCCAGTCTCAATATAAATAAATTAAAGTGTACATTTAAATTAAAATTTTTCTTGAAGAAATCAAGTGAAGATAAGCTGTCATAGTGACCATTAAGATCTCAGGTTTTGTTACATTGTTTTCTAAACAGAGGATGGTTATTCTTTGTAATGTATGTATCCATACTATCCCAGGTTTTATGAACAATGCCTTAAAAATAAATATGTATTAATTGAGGATTGCTGTTGTGCATTAAAATATGAAATAAGGATATAGAGATTGATGAAGCACTAAAATAGTATTGTGTCTGGAGTTAAAAACACTACCCATCAAATCAAGTCCCGGTTCCAGCACTACAGGAACACTCCATCTGCCCACTGCTATGATCATTCACACAGAAATCCCTACGTTGAACAATACAGCACTACAAAAATCACAAGTGCAAAGGGAAGGCCTCCCCAATGCTCTTCCCTGATTTGAATTAGGAACCTCGCTCTCTAAAGTACACAATTAGTATCAACATCCTTAAATACCCAGAGATTGTTTTTTTATTATTTTCTGAGTTAATTCCTAGTGTGCTTATGTTATTTTTTTAGACAGTCACAACCAGCAGGAACTACAACTCTTGACTGAGTAACTGCATAATGAATTACAGTTTCTCTTCTAACACTAAAATCAGAACCCAAGCCTGGCAGTTATGTGGATTGCAGAATTTACCAGGGGGGCTGCTGGCCCTGTGCATACATTTCAGTGAAAAGCCCCCAAATCAAGGAAGGACCAAGCATACACTTAATTATACTTAAGTGTGTGCTTAAGCTTGTCTTAAATTGGCATTGTAAGTAAGGTTAAATTTTCTAGGATATCAGTCTGACACTAATTGTAATCAATGCAAATTTCTTCTCTTTGGCATTTGTTCACAGAGCAATCCTGATTTCAATTGAATGCATCTATTGCTCTCATAACACAACTCAGATGTTTTCTGTCTGTGGGTTGAAATAAGCAGTTACTGTTTGTGAGCATTTTTGGATTGCTTACATCTCATGGAATTGTTTTTTTCTGCTACAAAACAGAAATTTTGAAACATTAAGCTGGTCATATGGTATGAATACTTAGCGAAAATATTTATCTAAAAGTAAAGACATGACTGATAAACTACAGTTCTACCAAAACTATTCCAATCAACAGCTTTTAAGTCGAAGGCTCTATGCCGTATTTGTGCTATACATAGCTGAACCTGTCTCCACTCTCAGCTGCCTGGGTAGCTTAGCTGAAATAATTTCAGTGCTCAGAGACAGATGTTGAAAAGCAATTTTTCTTCTCTCTGCCTTGGTACTATAGACAATGCAAAAGCCAGGGATCACTAAGTGACTTTTTTTTCCCTTCCTGCTGTGTACAGTTGAGTTACAATGGCTCCCTGCTTACCTCACCAGAGTTTGAGGGCTTATCTCTTCCATGAGTAAAAGGCCACACTAGGGAGTTAAAAATGGAGGAAATTGAGCTCCCTTGAGAGAACAATTATTGTCTATCATGAACCACAGGAGAGCTGCTTGCACACAGCCCTAGCATGCTGATGTTAGAAGAGAGGGAATTAGCATTTTCCAGCATCATCTTTAATAGCTCCCTAAATGTGAAGTGCCAAGTAGTTTTGCCTGCAACAGCTTGCAGTTAGCTGAATTTAGAATTATTTCCTGCATGACAAACCAAAGAGCCTATATGTGTGTGTGTGTGTGTGTGTGTGTGTGCATTTGTGTATATAATTAGTCCGGCTCTTTGATTTACAACTCACCTTTGGAAAGACATCCAGTCTTACATTTACAGACTTCAAATAATAAAATTAATCTAGAGACTTCACCACATCCTCAATTAATCTTTCAATAGCTGCAGTACTTTAAGCTAAAAATATGCATTCAATTCTAATTTACCTAGCTTCAACTGCAAGCTGGATCTTGCATTACTTTTTCCTGTACCATGAAGAATCATGTGCTGCTGGATAGATCATCCTCAAAAACATACTTGTTATGAGTACTCAAATTGTTTCTATACGGTCGTCTCAGTAACTTAGATTTTCCTACTAACACAAAACTCTTCCTTTCCTGAAAGACTCATATTTCTATTTTTTTTCCTGAAATCTTATTTGCCTTTTGCACAAATCTTTTAAAGATCTGGGCTGAAAAGAGAATCTGAAAATGGTAGTCTAGCACTACGCTCAATAATATCAAATAGCAAGCTCAGACTTCCTATTCTGAGCTTATTTCATATTTCACACTTTTAGCTTCCAGGCTTTAGTGAAGTTCATATTAATTTGGCTAAGACAGGCTTTAAAATCCAAATCCATACATTAAGTCTAAAAGTGAGACTTACAGATGGCTCAAAAATTTAAAATTGTAATCTCCATACAGCTACATCAGCCTAGAAAGATAAAAACGTCAGAGGCCTATCCGCTTTCAAAACTCACATTCCTTATGATTACCAAAATTCTGGTGGAGAAGACTAATAGTGGCTTATGTCTTGACACAGCTGAGTAACCTGGCATTTATTTCGTGTTTACCTCCCACCACAGTTGAAAAGCTAAACTCTGTATGCATCCTGAAATGTAGCACAGTTCTGATTCCTTACAAACATGGTTGGAAAATGTGGCATTCCTGTTTTATTTATAGTTCAGTTAACTCACCAAAGATCTGAGACATCAAGACTTAGTCCTCCCTCTTTGAAGGAAATATTCAAATGCACCTCTAGAACCACTCAGAAAAGGGTGTGTTTAATCTTTAGGTGGTTAACCTCAAAGTGTATATATAAATAGAGACATACGTGAATTATAGAGGGTTCTGAAGGACTGCTCTATAAACACCTCCAGGAAACGCTTCATTTGGTACCTATGGTTTTCCCTCCTTAAGGATCAGAAAGTGAACATAATTCTTGCTTTGTTCCTAATTTCTTGAGCTATGAAGAGACACCCAAGACAGCTTTCAGCTGTATTTTCTAATTTAGAGATGCATGCTGATGTTCACTTTCTCTAGACCAATGAATCTGCCATTACACCATGCTGCATCCCAGAAACCTGCAAACAGAGAACATTATCCTGATATCACTGATGAATTCCTCTAAATCTCCAGCAGCTGGAATGATTTAAAACATACACAGCACATGGCGGCTCTTAGGAAACTTTTTGCGCAGGAGTTATGCATAACTTGCATTCAATTCTTTTGTCCCTATTTTAACACAACTTCTAATGGGAACCATGAGTTTCAGCTTCTTTCAGCTTCAGCTCTGCAAGTACTTCCCCTTTCTTACACAACATCATCATATTCTGTTATTCCCATAGTACAAAAAAACCTTCATGTATTGGAACACTGTATATTACCTTTTCTATAGCAATGATCTTTAAATTAGTCTGATAATTTATTTAAAATTCCACTTTTTTTTTCCAATCTGGATATCACTGCATTACATGCTAGAAGTACACGTCTGTGAAAACCCAAAGAAACATCCCTGCTGATGTACCCTTTTTCCCAGTATCTTGAGATACACTGCTTTGCTTCCCAGAAACTCACAAAGTCAAGTTTAGCCACCAATTTGCATTTCCCCAATTTTAATGTCGAACATTTTAAACCAGTATTTATTCTACTAGGGGATGGTCACTGTTGTTTATTTGCTAGCCATCCATAATGTGGATAGGCTCATATTTATCTTAAGTTCTTCCATACAAAGCTACTCATTAAAGCTGTTACAGCTACATGAAAATAATTCTCACTTCTAAGAGATATTTCTTCAGCATTAGGGACACCAGAAGGGGTAGTGTTGGACAAGAGGAGGATCAGTCTCCAGAAATAACAATTGAACACCTTTCACAAGCACTAAATTCAGTTGAATAAAAGCTAAAAAGCAGAAAATAGACTAACTTGAATTGCAAATGTAATCACTGATGCCAGACACTAACCTTAAAGCTTTCAAGGTGAAATGCACCCATCCCTGCACCACGCTGAGGGCTGAGTGCAGTGCCCTGAGTAGGCATTGTGAGAATGGAAGTCATCGACCCCAGCTGTGCACATGATAAAGACTTGCCTCAAAGACCTTCTCACTCCAATTCTATTCATAAACTGAGAGAAAAGCTGCATTTTTCTCCTTCCTCCTATGTGGTCAGAAACACATGATCTTCATAATAGGGGAAATGGAGGCCTCTCCCTCCTCCCATCAGGACAGCTCTCAGTCATACAGCCAGCTTGGCTGAGTGCCATGAAAAGTCAGGAGTCAAAGCCCTCATATCAGGGTTGCATCTTATCTTGTGGAAGATATATTGTGCTCTAAAGAATAAACAAGCTGGCTCTTCAATCATTTGGAAATGGAGAACAAAACATTTTTCTTCCAGCATGTGATGCCACTTGTTTCAAGTAATGAACCCCAATAGCCTCTTTCTTGTTTTTCTTTCTTTTCTCAGTTTTACTCACGATACGTACTTGAGTGGCTCAAGCCGACTGCAGTGCAGCTAAGGATCAAACACTTAAACTTTACTTTCAAGCATCAGACACTAGACATGCTTATTAATATTCACCAGATAATTTCCTACTTTGCTGATAAAAGTTCTCTCAAAAGACATTTCTTTGGTGAAAAAAAAAAATAATCCATATACAGCAAATGAGCAAGCAAACACTATGAATTATTTGAAGGCAATCGTATGCAACAATGACCTTGAGAGCCAAGAGACTAAGCATTCAACATTCAAATAGTTTAATCCTGCTCTTTCTACAGCCAGCATTACAGCTGATGATCTATGACATATGCAATAAGGCTGAATCATCAATCCTTCCTATGCAGGCAGGTGTATATGAGTGCATCTACCAGGAAACCACAGCTTTTTACAGAAGGTGCAAGGTTCTGAATAGAACTGGAAAATGCCCTCTGACCATAAGTAATATTTTTCCCAAACTGAGACTTTAAGACTGAAATATTTGGTAAATAATGCACTGTTACACAAAAAGTGGAACTATTCAGAGGTTAATACCATGTCCAATACATGTGTACAGAACCCTCTGCCAAAAGCAGAGACTACCCTCTTCCATTTGTCTGCCAACTGTCAGGTTTCGATTTACCAGGAATATCTTGCAAAAGAAAGTTTTGAGGCAGAAGAGGAAAAAATATAAGATGGCTTCTTGGTGACTCCAGATTTTTTCAAGGAGCTCTCTCCTATGCAAAAGGCAATACCAAAGAAGAAAACAGAAGTTCTGGGTCAAGAAAAGGCAGAGGCTGGTCCTCTCACTCTCAGTGGTGAGTGGGAGGGGACAAGTTCTTAATGCTCTTCTGTGTGCTCATTCTAGATTATTCCCACCCAGTGGGAGAGTTCCAGGACCTTCCAAATAGAAGGGATGCAATGCTTTGGCTAAGTGAAGTGCACAAGGTCTAGAGCTATCAGGCAGTGCCACAGGAGTAACGACTGGGTTAAACCTTGAAGACAGACCACAGTGTACTGTAAAAATAGACAAAGTCCAAGCATATCGGCGTAACTCACATTATCCTCTTCCTGACTGTTTGCCTAAGTTGCATCAACAATTAATAGTGTCATTTCCATCTACATTTGAGACTGAGAAATAGAGACTTCAAGAAAATTTGTGCCAAACTTGCAATCAAATTTCTACTTTTGGTTTGACTTCATTTTGTCACAAAAATTTCTTCAAATGCAGGGAAATTTTTTTGTCCAGACTTCAAAACTTTTTTCCCTGCTAAATGTGAAGTCATTCACAAAATATTCCCAGTGAAGCCAACAAAGACTAGTGATTACTGGTTTGTTCTAGGCCCAAAAATCAGGTTCCTTATGGATCCATCTTAGCACCTATTCTGTGTAATAGCTTTATCAATAAACTGAAGAAGAGGCAAACTACACTCTCTCTGTCAGATCCCTTACTATGAATTCAGCTGTCTCAAGGCCAGCACTGATAAGGTGCAGCCATGTAACTCTCAGAAGACCCACAGATTCCCCCTACACTCTTCACAGAAGGAGAGAAATTAAAAGAAAAATGCTGGCATAAAGCTTAAAATGTCAGATATATATTTCTCTTTCTCTAAGTAGTAAAATACTTTTTAAAAAAAAATCTGAAATTAAAAGCTTGTTAAATTGATAAAAAGTCATAATATCAGCAGAGTTTATCACAGGATATGTAATAGTAGAAAAAATTGGAGAGGGAGAGATTAGAATAGTTATGCATTCAAATGTCTTCTGAGATATTATATAGAGCGCAAATACCATATGATTGTATGTACCGGGGATCTCGCTCTCAACATTAACAAAAAGGTCTCATGCATATAGAGAACTCCACAGTACAGCGCGGTTCAGTAGTGTTGAAAAGATTATCAGGATGAATTAATTAAGCAATTAGACTGTAAAAGAAAATACTCAGGCATCTCCCATATTCATCGAACTCTAGGTTCAAAAAACATGACAATTTATTAGTCCCAAATTCTGTCATCTGTAGCCTTTCTGTCACCAGTGCATGTCACATATTTTCAATTTATTATAAATACCAACAAAGCACCAAAATAACTGTTTTAGCTTTATTTGTAAAAACTCCCGTCTCTTTGAGTCTAGATACTCTTTAGAACAAAAACTATTTCAGAAATAGGTACATGTAATACTAGCAAGAGCAACGGGAGTCAAAGTCATCCTCAGAGACATTACAGTACATGGCAAGAGTAGAAAACAGAATGACGAAAGCCTAATGAAAGAACACAATCTGCAAAATTTCATGCAAAATGCCAATCAGTATGCACTAAGCAAGTTACTTTGGTCACACCTTCAAAAGAGAAGACATCGAGTTTGATTGGAAAAAAGCATATCAGTTACAGTCTACCAAGATCTACAGAAATAAAAGCACCGTGATGAGAAAACAGAAGTGTGACAACTGATACTGCAGGCGCTATAATAAGGTATACTTCAACTAATGTACCATCTCTCTAGGTAGTACAGAAATACAGGTTCTCTTCCGGATTTTCATTCTGATGACCACTCAAAATTTGAGTGTGATACAAAGGAAATAAATTATTTGATCAAGACTACAAAGGAAGAACACAGAAGAAAAAATATGGAACCCAAGCCTTGGCAATATACTCAGGAATTGGTTTTGTCTTTTTGGCCATGCTTGAACTGAGAACAATCAATATGCACCATAGATAGAAATTCAACAAGATTAAATTGCACAAGTGGCCAAGAGGCCCTAATTTGACCAAAAATCAAAAATTCCTTTGTTGTAGTGAGCAAGGAGGAACTTGGAGGAGCTGCAAATTGCAGATGCACAATTAAAAGTCATAACCGAGAAGTAGTCTTACATTCCACTGGTGTGTGCTCAGGAACAGCCTCATCATTTGATTCTGTCTTCTCTTCTTAAAAAAAATTGCATCTCAGAAACCAGTGAATTCTTATCACTATTTAGCAGATAAAAATACCTCGCAAGCAGGTAGCTCTCTTCTTGACCTTTGACACTAATTTCCATTTCATGAGCTCTACATTAGCTACATAATAAAAGAAGCTTTTAAGGGGCAGAGTATAAAGCTTTAGATGCAGTAGATAATCTCATTTTTTTTCTTTTTCCCCTAGAAATTCCCTAACAATCATACAAAGAATTCTGCAAATGCTATAAAATAAAGGTTGGCTCACAGGTAATCCTTTCCCTGAATGACAATACTCGTGTGATTTTTCTTTCAGCATAACTACAACATGCACATGTGACTGCACCAGCACCATCTATCAACATTTTGTACTAGGTGATTAAGAGCATCAGAAATTTTCATCTATCTTGAAATATCCCAAGTCACATTTGTTCAGGTATTCAAGGTCTGTTCATCTGTATGCAATGTTCAGGCTGATTGCCAAAATCATAAATACAGAGACACAATTTGTAAGCAGGAATACTCATATTCAAAACAATGGTCCCAGACAAATGTTCCTGATATTGTATGTTGTAGAGAACTTTGGGTAAAGATGCCAGATTTGGCTCCTTTCTGATCTAAATGAACAGAGAAACTCCCCTGTGTGTAAGTAAGAGTGTAAAAATTCTCTACAATCCTTAATGCTGTCAGTTTCGAAAAAGAACTTAAAATCACATCTTTGTATTCTGAAAATAAATAGAATATACCAACCTGCAGAAGCTCTAAAACCTCTAGGCTGTAATAACCTTCCATCATTTCATATTGATGAAAATATTTTTTCTCTAATTAAAAATTTTAAAAGGACATATACCTTGTTTGTATGTTGCATACTACAAGGTTTACCTCAGAGGTGTTTATCAAACAACATGTCATACATTCCCGAAGCAATTCTTCATGCGTATGGAAATCTGCCTCATTTTTAGTCTTTGAAGTGAACCCTAAGGGAATATTCACACACATACCCTAATGCTGATTATTTTATCGGCCACCAGAGCAAAAAATGCTTTATCACAAAGACACCAATTAATACAAAAACAAAAAGCCCTTTGCTTTTGTCTGGTTTTGAAAGAAGCTCAGTTACGAAAAAATTAATGAGAAATGTAACTTCTGTAATAGACTTTGTGAACACATGCCCCTTGATGCTTAGTTAAAAAAAGTACTCCTTTAAAATTACAAAGGAAAGATGTATTTTGTTTTTCTTTTCTGCTGCTGAAGTATTGCATATGTATCTTTATCCTTTCATGTGCCATACTCAGCTGCACGGCATTTTTATGAAACACAAAATCTATGGAGTAAATGATATTGTAAGTCATGTAAGTAGTGGTTTAAAAAAAAAGCTGTTGTAACACGGTGCTGATTACTCAAAGTTTCATTCTAGAGACCCATATTAACATTATGCTATTTTTCTGTATGACTCAACAATTATCACAAAATGGACAAAGTCTTAAAAAAATATATAAAGAAATATTTTCAAGTTCCAGAAAAGTCAGTGTAATTTCTATTTTATTTACTGCTCTTCGGAATTTTTAGGTGACTGCTTAAATTGCCCTCACTTGGGTTTTCTGGAGTCTGAATTGTCCTGAAACCATCAGCCCAAGGACAGTAAACTGCTGTGAATTGAAAATTAGATGCATATCAACATAGGGCAGCCAAACCACAGACTCACAATTTTGTCAAGGGAATGCTGTGTCACACTGCTTGGTTTGTGGGGGAAGAATTCACCATGCGTGTAACAAAGTGATAATTTGAGTAGTTCTTTGCAATGTCTTGGGAAAACAGAAGCCTAGTGAAAGTCCTGGAAATGCACTCCACCTCTCCTGCTGGAAATCAGTATGTGTGCAAGTCTTTACCTCGTGTACATGAAGTGGCAGTAACCAACTTTTGAAAACTTCATAGAGGTTTTGGTATGCATTTCTGTTGTTGATCATCCTGAGGAACCAATCAGGCTAAAAGTCCCTTGTGCCAGAGTCTGCACATCCCAGTGTTGCTCCATAGAGCTCACAGCCTGAGAGTTTGCCTTGCCAGCTGACTCTTCTGTTTTTGCTGCCTGTGATACTGCTTGGACTGCAAAAAAATGAATGCCCCCTGCCCCAAGGTGCTTCCATGGGTAGAAATATGAAAGGTGTGTCTGCATGGCACAGGGGTAACAGCAGAAGGTATTTTATAGGGAGAGCTCTGAGTAGTAACTTGTGTCAGAACTACTGACCTCTACACATCCAAGTTGGAGGAAGCCAGATTGGAGTCTCTGAACCAGCATGCCCTTTGATGATTTACAAATATGCCAGCCGAATTCCTGACAATGCTGCAGAGAATATGGATGCTGTCAGAGCATTTATATTTCAAATTTCTCTCAGCTATTTCCATATGAATCAATTTTCTAACTCTGGACCACAGCAATGCATAATGTTGCGAATATGAATATACAACATTTGCTTGACACACAGCTAGGAAATATAAAGAACTTTCATATGCTTACGCAAATATATAGCCTAGTACACCCGTTAGTTCAAGACATCAGATGACCTTTATGTTATGCTGTAAAGGTCAAGGAAGGATACAAGGGAAAGAAAACAAAAAAAAAATCCTCAACCAAACACCAGACAGATTTCATATAACTTACTAACTAGGACTGTACAGGTCAGAATGGATTAGCCTTCCAACAAACGTGTACCCCCCCAAAGCTGTGACTCAAGATCTTTTTCCTTCTTCTTAATAATTCATTTTTCTTCCACATGATTTCATTTCCATTCCACCTTCCACCATTTCACCCAGCACATAATCACTTGTGCGACCCAGCCTCTCTGAACCTGCATTTGTTTCTGTGGAAGGAGTTTATGAAGGGTTGACGAGAAACTCATTAAAGCACTTGATTTTACCTTTATTCCTTAATGTTATTAAAAGATACGTGTTGTACCTATTGGATTTATTACAAAAAACCCCCGATTTTTCTAGCCCAAAATCTCGTGGTCACATACATGGAAGTAATCCAAAACGAAGTAGGTTTTTTCTCGTATATGTAAGTAATAACATTGATGTCACTGTTATTGAACAATGATATACAGAAAATTCAGTCATCACTAGCTGGAGGGAAGAATCAATATGAAATTATTATTATAGTTATTATTATTATTATTTCTTCAAGACAACTGAACAACAATTTAGACTGTTAATAAAGTTGCAGTATTTCAATCAGAGCAGAATAGCATTCCAGATCAAATTAAATTAAATAATTTGTATTGCTGCTAGACACTTAACTCTGTAGAACTTTTACTGAATGACAAAATCATTCTATACAACAGTAAGAGCTTGCAAGAATCAGATGCAAAAACCAAAACATCATATTAATCTATTATGTTGCACTAGAAAATAAATGCCAAGTGAAAGTCTGTTTAGCACAGTTCACAGAGAAATAAAATCTCATTATTTTGCATTTATAGTCTTGTAGTGACAGTGCTGTTTCCTTAGTTAGAATAAAGTTTCAGATTGAGATAAAATCCTCAACTGTTATGAAGCCATCATAGCACTTTCTTCTCTACTTTTGCAAAACTTTCTATGTGTCTCATGTTACAGAATGAATTTTGCAGCCATCAGTAGATTGCTCATCTGCTGAATAAAAATGTAACTTCCAATGAGTTTCCTATATCAAAAAATAAATTACCTCTGAGTCGTTAGTGTTGACTGGCTGATTGGTTGAGAAGAATATGCTATTAGTCTGCAAGAGAAATATTAAAATAAATGAGTTCAACCACAAAACTACTTTATATTCTAGAAGAACAGCATTTCAATGCTTTGTTGGTAATATTTAACCATCAGGAGCTCTAGTCACGGACATTGCTAGAAAAAAAAAGATAGCTTTTGCCTCAGAGACTTCAAACCTGAGTTCAGGCAAAGGCGTTATAAACTAAGACTATAAAGAAAGGAAATATTGTGGCCTTTATAGTTCATCTTGTGCTGCAACCTTATGAAAAAGGATTGGTGAAATTATCTGGGGTGCTACAAAGGTGGTTAGATATTCTAGGAATGAACATCTGTAGATGTTTCCATTCTAGACACTTGAGACACTTGGTTCTTATTATGGTAGACTTGCCATTCTGTTTTAATGAATGTGTCTCTGAAGCTTGATTTATCATCAAAGCTTCACATCCATCAAAGTTATCCTTGGATCTGTTTCAGAGCAAATTATTGTCTCAAAGAAAAATAGAAAAGATGAGTTAAAGGGGGATGGATTGGCACTGGTCACCCAACTGCTCCCTATGCATATTCAGTCAGAGATACATTGTGTAAGCAGAAGATTGTGCAAGTGTCTGGGCACAAACAACTTCACCCTCATGAAAATAAAGGTGCACAATCAGGAACCTTAGTTTTGCAAAATTACTACTTTCCTTTGATTAGTCAGAACTGCACTGCTGGCATATTTAACATGATTCTTCATTCAGATAAATTACCATTAATTTGAAAGCATAAGAGATTTAAATTCCATGAAGGAGGCTATAGGTCAAAATTAAATATGTATTGGCCTATTTCTGTTGATTTCTTCATACTCAAATTGCTTAAGCACCTACAAGTAATCACAGGGAAAGGAGAAATAAACTAAGTGAAGTACAAAGAACCACAGTGGTATAAAGCAGTTGAGTCCATTTCAATTACTTTTTTACGGTCATTAGTTAAAGTGAAGACATCTATATTCTTGTAAGAGACTAAATGATACTGACATATTATTAAACATACATTATGCCAGAATGACAAAGCAGTTGACACAAATGTGATGCCAACTTTGCTTTTTCTTTTGTATTATTAATGTAATTACTAAATGTGAGTTCATGCAATTATTTCTTTCTAATGTTAATCAGATTTTACTGATATTGCAATCTAGGGTGTATCACTCATACTTTCCAGCTAGTGCTTCAAGAAACTTTGACTAAATATTGCAAAGGTTCTTCTGGAGTTAGAATATTCCAAACCAAACAATTTGAAGTATTTCCAAAAGTACCAGATAACATTTCCTCCATCTATTATGCCACCTGGACACTAATGCATTAGGTTTGTGACTACAAGAAATATCATTAAAAATGTGAATGTGAGAACAGAGTCAAGCTCTAATGAGCTTTAGACATTGGTACTTTCCAGCTGTGAAGTAAGGTGTGGCAGGCAGGCAGAAATGCAACGTACGGACCAGAGGGCAACAAGTCAGTACAGGAATCCAGGTAGATTAATTGTGCAGCTTGATTTGTTACTCTATTCTGTGTGTATTCATGCAAACCCATCTTTTGGAGCTCTAAATAAATAGCTGATTAGGTGAAACTAAAACTATAGGTGGAACAAGGCCTTTGCCCAAGGTGCTTTGAAATCGAGGCTCAACAAAGGAACAAAAAAGATACTTCCCAAAATACTGTAACCACAAAAAAAGCAGTACCAAGTACATGTCTCAAGAAATAGGAGTGGGTAGGTGAAAATAATATTTCACCTGCCAGAGTTGCAGATATTCAAGTTAAATAATTCCCAACTCCCTCAATGGGAAAATAAAATAAAAGAAAAAGGAAAAACTGAGAAGTATCTAACTTCAGGTTCTTCCAATAACTTCTTCATTTTTTGAAAAGTCACACATTTATGCAAAATATATATCTAGTTTTCATCTTTCATTAAGGGAATTTTCTGTGAAAGCTAGTGGAGCTGGAAAATAGAAGCAATATCCATAAATTTCCTTCTGCTTCTTTCGAAAACAAAGTAGTATTTTTTATTATTATTGCATATAATTTTCACTTTTGGCTATCTAATTTAATTTATAAAAATAATTATAGAAGTTCTTTATTTCTCCATATGGTAATAAAATGGAAAATCTATTGTTTTGCTACATAGCCTCTCTTAAAATCTCTTACTGTTGTGTTTAATCAATGCATATCGAGGCTAATCTGTGTGAGTGGATCTTCTCTCTTGTGCTCCTATCTTTTTTCTTTCTGTCTGTCACAGCTCACTGAAAACCTCATGTTGAGAAAGGTAAAAATCTGTGGGAGAACACAGCCTTGTCCACTCAACATCCCAAGATTTTCACACAATCACTATTCAGAGAGAGAGCAAGGAACGTGCCCTTCTTACTATTAGTGAGTACGCCTTTGTCAGTCCAAGGTCAAGACGTGCTTGCTTCAAAGGGCAATCTGGAAGAGCAAACAGCAAAAGTCTATGAAGTCTGTCTCAGTAAAGAACTTGTGGACAGTTTAAAAGACTAAGAAGGGACCAGAGGAGTTGACATATCTGTGATGATGCACAGTCTCATGCATGCTTACCATTCCTGCTGTTGATTTTTATGCTCTTTACACACGTTAAGTGAGCCCATCTGCTCAGACACCTCCAGCTACCAGCACTTCACAGACTTCTAAGATCCATTCTTCCTTCTGCAAAATAAAACCCTGAAAGCAAACCATCTGAAAAAAACCCCACTGGCACTGCAGAAAGGGAAAAGACTAGACATGGTGTTTGGTATGTTAAAAGACAATTACTATGGAAATGGGTGTTCTATCATCCCAGTAATTCCATTTGTTTTTTGTTTATGGAACAGTGAGACAATAGGCTTGAAAATAGAGAATACCTATGATTCATATTTACAAACAGTGGGAAAGAAAGAGATATTAAAGAAGCTGGCTTTTCAAACTCGGATAACATTAAAATGATATCTAATAATAATAATTTAATAATAATAATTTAATGATAAAATTTAAAACGGCAAATCTAAACTGAGTGGAAATGAAAAGTACCCAATGCACTGTAACTCATCGGTGTTACATATTGCCATCACAGGGGATAAAGAGTTCTGGTTTAATCCTTCTCCGAATGAATTTGGTAATTTAACAAAAAAACCCCAAAACATATGCAAGGAAAGGTTTGTCTTTATGTTATCCTAAAATATTTTTCATTTTTGTCATAAAGAAATTTGTCATACATGCCCTAGACTCAAAAAAGCACTATGATGTGTAAATTTATGTGTGTAACAGAAGTCTATACACACACGTGTTCAGAATTACGCGCGTGTTCAAATGTTTTGCAAACTAGTTCCTTAAATATTAATCCAGTGTTTTCTAGAGCCCAGTGCTAATCTCAAATTATTCATACTTATAATATTCAATGCATAAAGTACATTCACCCTTCACAATCAATTTCTATCAGCAACTTTTCTAGAAGGCAGTCCTTTAGAGAATATTTAAGTAGATCTCACATGAACATTAAAAAATAGAAAAGCAATATTTAATATTTAAATCATAATTACAGAGATTAGATGCCATTTATGCAAAGGCTCATGTTATTTATTTCAACAACAGATATTCAATGTAATTCACCTAATCAGGTCTATAAGGTTATTTAACTACCTTAAATTAGGAATTAAATTAATGCCATATTCTATAATACAAAGACTTAATTAAATTATTAAGAGCTAACTCTTCCAAACTGATTAATAGCCCTGAAGAAGAAAGAGTTTGACAAGTGAAAAATATGCTTTGTGGACAGCAAAATAGGGAGAATATATGTATTTTAGTTGATTAAGCTCAGTACAGGGATCTAAATACTCGTGACTGCTCTGGGAATGACACCACTATTGACAATTGTCAAAAACCTACGAAATTACTAAAGTGTGCTCATTAAAACAAAATGCTTAATAAGCAATCTTGAAAATGCCAACAATGCTTCCCAAATGACATTTTCCTTCTTTCCATTCACTTTCATCCCCCTTGGGTTTTAATACAGGTAGTCACATCACAGTAGATATTAAATTCCCCCACTTTATGCAGACATAGTTTTCCATAGTTCAAATTGCCTTCATAATTTTTCCTCTATGGAATACAAGAAATCAAAAAAACAGTGAATAAGCCTACTGGTCATCATCATAGTCAGTAAGGAAATGTCTCTTAAGATTATTTAATAACAAAAATGTCAAGTGAATTAAAGCCATTGTTTTGTGCTGTTAAGGTACTCTGGATATTATTATTATAAACAAATGTACGTAAGATTTTTGACCAACATCTGTCTGAAAAAACTATTCTCTTTTCATACCAGATAAAGCAGCTCCTTATACATAATATTCACCCAGTGTGGGAATATTAATAAGCTAGTGGATGTAAATTTACATAAATAAAAACTGCTTTAACAACCTTAATCATAAGCAAGAAGACTACTTTGGTGGTTAGCAGATTATCTGTAATATGGATAAGCTGTTGCAATCAGCCCCGGTTCATGCCTAAAGGGGGAAGAAAAAAAAGGAAAAAGAGATTTAAAAAAAAAAAACAACTTGCGTAAGAAATCATCTGGAAACATTTATTAACCCAATGGATGGCTGATGTCAAAATACTCAGATCTTCATGTTCTGAGAATTACCTAGTTCATGTGATGATTTCGCTCTGAGATTCCCCAACAAGTAAACTCATAATGACATACACAAATTATAACAATATAATCAATCCTTCCTATCATACCCTTCTATCTTTTTATCAAAAGATTTTACAAAATAGCCCCACCTGGGCACAACTTTTCTTTCTAAAAGAGGGTGGCAAGCGGACAGGAATCCTCTTTAAAAATGCAGCCTAATTCACATTTTTTTAAGAAATAGTAATCTTTCCCTTCCAGTTTTGATCAGCATACACTTCATTTGTTAGCATTAAGAGGCCAAATTATTGCCTTTAATGCTGGACCCAGTTATTCCTCAAGTGCATTTTACTGAACTCCTCAGTTAACAACTTGTCATTTGAAAAACTCTGAAACAGCTTAGGGACCACCAACACAATAATTCTGGAGACTGAGCTCCCTCCTCTCATCTCCTCCCACCCTGGCCCAAAACCTTTCCCCAAGAAGTTGGCTTCTCCTGATGGTTGCAATCAACATATTTGTTCCTGGAGGTCAAAATGAGAAAACTACAAAAAAACACTCAAAAAACTAAAAAGAAACCCCATCAAAAAAAACCCCAACATCCTTTTACTTCCCCCTTACCAAAAGCCAGGGAAACAGGCCACATCATAGGAGAGAAAATATTTTTTTTTAACACAAAGTAACAAATGCAATGTATTTTAAACACAAAACAACTGAGAAAGAGCACGCACTAACTGAAGAAAGAGATAACATACTGCAGCAAACTAAACACCTACAAACAACCTGACGACAAGATATGCAATTACATGCCTCTGTTTTAAGCAGAAAAATGTCCCACTAACTATGCCCTCACTGCCCTCCTGTCTCCTCCTTGTGCCTTCATTTTCTCTGCCCTATACAAATTACCCTCTCACATTCCCTTGGAATATTTGCCCCTATGCTCTCTAAAATCTATGCTGCTGTTATTTCAAGCTAATACTTTAAGAAGAAAATTTAAGCCAGGCAACAAAACTACTGATATCCAATTGACAGAAACATCATCTGTCTGTGAACCAGTAAAGAAAACATCTTTACAGAAAAGTCTTACTAAGCCTTACTTCCAAACAATAGCACAAAAGCAATCCTACGAGCTCTAATGAAGACTGGTATCTTATAGATTTGTGACCTGTAGTTGATTGACCTTGATGTGTATTGAAGATGTGAGCTCCCAGTAAACCTCTCCTGAGCCTAGGACATTTATCACATTTTTACTGGATAACCAAGTAATACAGCATTTCTCTCATTTGGGCATGTAATCCATCTGCTTATTTCAATGTGATTTTGCTTTTGACACTTTAATGCATTGTCAAATATGGTCAAAACAAGTTCCTATGACCAAAATGCATCTAAAATGTATTAGAGACAGAAATTCTGTGTGACTGCAAAACTTCTGCTTCTCTGGCAAAACAGAAAAATTGCAAAAACCTATTGTTTCTACAACTAAAATGGTGTCTCCTCAGCAGGCAAGGTCATCTTGAGTTCTTCTTGATTCTCACAACACATTTACTCCATTAAATATTCCACATTTTATTAATCCCCCAAAATTCATATAATCTATCTCTTCAACTTGATCTTCTCCCCCCGTTTTTTAAAGTTTAACTATACCATAGTTTAAATCAATACAAAATATCACATAACCATTAAGGTCATAAAAGTCCTCCAAGGTCATCGAGTCCAACCTTTGACAGATCACCACCATGTCAACTAAACCACAGCACTAAGTGCCACATCCAGTCATTTCTCACATAATTCCAGCAATGGTGACTTCATGACCTCCCCGGGCAGCCTGCTCCAACGATTTACAACCCTCTTTGTGAAGAAATTCTTCCTGATGTCCAGCCTCAACCTCCCCTGGTGCAGCTTGAGGTCATTTCCTCTTGTTCTTTCACTTGTTACCTGGGAGAAGATTAACCCTACCTCACTTCACCCTCCTTTCAGGGAGCTGTAGAGAATTATAAGGTCTCCCCTCAGAAAAGATATTCCAATATATGCCAATAAATATATGCCAATTCTTCTGTAATTCTATAGTTCTTAACATTTTTATGAGTTACGGAAATATTGTCTAAAGTTTTGTTTCAAAATATAATTTTTTTAGGTATGATCTTAATGTGCATAGCAAAAAAAAGGGAAACAATTTTTCTCTTTAACATTTTTTTTAATGTCTATGTAAAACCTTAGGCATTATATTCAAGAAGGTATTTAAAACCTTTAGAAGTCTTAGGTCAGCTACAACAATGTTGAGCACGATCTACAAAGCAAGAGATAAAAAACAAATAGCTACTATTCTTGTGTACAATCTCCATAATTTTAGTCCCAGCTTGATAAAGCCTGATTGGCAACTTTTTTCTCATTTTCACAAAACACACAGGTTGCTCAGAAAAATTAGATAAAATAAAAATGTTAACCACATAGCAAAATTTTGAAACAGAAAATCAGAAAATCTCTATTTGTCTGAAAATAGTCATACCACATTTCAAACTAACTACTGGAACAGGAAAACAATGTGCAGTGGAAAAACATACAGAATTTTCATGAATGGGGAAAACTTTTAAAGTTTTGTGAGAGAGAAGTATAGGGAATCCTTTCTCAGTAAACAGGAGTAGCAAGTAAACACTACTGAAGCTATTTGAAGCTACCTACACCAGTCTTTAACATAAATCCTGAAAAACAAAAAAAATTCCCAGAGAATCTATTATCCTTCATTTCAGAAAAGCAAAGAAAATGATAAAGGAGACAAATACACATTTTTTCATGAAAGCTGGAAAAACTAACTTTATGATGCATTTTCAGCTATTGAGACATATTTGTCCCCTCACAGTTACACAGAATATTCTGTTTTGTGTCTTAAAATCTTTTCTTTTGTTTTCAGAGCAAAATCACTGTATCTAAGGAAACACAGGACTGTAAATCCAGTTCTCCATGGGTACCTAAAAATGCAGTTCAGGAAAAAGTTACATATCCAGTGACAGTAACGAAAAGTACAGAATATCCCCTTGCTCCCTTTACAGAGATAGTGTAACATATGGTTATCATGGGGCTTTTCTCATCAGCTCAGACTGAGAAAGAAAGATCCAGTTAGACTCAATTTGCATGTATAATATCAGAGCAGAGTGTCTACAGATCTGTAAGCCAAAAGAAAAAGTATTCACAACTTTAGGAAATTAAAACTTGGAGCTGCAGACAGCTTTAGCTGATCTCAAGTCCCATATAGCTACTAACTAATTCTCAGTAAGGCACACAGGGAATTAAATATTCAACTCTCATCATTATCAAAGATTGCAGCTACTCAGAGTCTTTATATGCTGAAAACCTACCCTGTAGTGTTCCTAATCCATTTTTGTACCGCAGGTGAAATGCTGATTACTTAATTTATCTCTTAGTCATTTGAAAAACTCCCACTGCATTTATTTAACATACCCTGTTTTTCTTCATCTGTAGATGAAGGCCACTGAAAAAATTCTCAGGGATACAACATGACCGTGGCACAACAAATGAGCATCGCAGTATGAATGCATTACAGGGCATCAGGGTGCAACATAAAAATGTTCTCAGCAGTCCATTTACACACTGTGAACTAAATTCAGTCACTGTATTTGTATATGAAACTTCTACCTACCCCTGCAGGGCTAATACATGCATGTTCAACAGTACACTCCAACCTTTGATTGTCTCAGCATCTAGTTTGTAATTTCACCGATACAAAAATACACCATTCAAATATTTTAGAAGCATTACATGAACGAGAGGGGCAGAGAAATAATTCAGTACATCAAGTTTTGATAAGAGGCTTTCCTGAACAAGGGCCAGATCCTGTACATTCTCTCATCCTCACTGAGAAAGCAATGTCAATCTGTAACTGGAGAAAAATAAAATCTAAGTCATTCATTTCTGGCTCATGCTCTTTAGAGCTGCTTTCCTATTTCCTTACTAATGTCATGCCAACTCTTTAGAGCTGCTTTCCTATTTTCTTTCTAATGTCTGGAGATAAACAGCATTTGTCAAGAATACATACTGATCAGAGTTTCCAAAAATAATGAATAAGTTGACCTACAGAGAAAAAGGAAAAGTGATGTTGTCATCTGGATGTTGTCTCTTTCAATGCTGACTTACACTAAAGTAAAGAGAAAGAAATTCCTTATGCATGGAATGCAGTTCTTATTTCATTCTGCTTTATGAATACAGAAGTGCAGTGCCCAAGAAAAAAATATGCAAATTTAAATTCAGGAATTTTCCATAGTACTCATCAGTATATTACCATAGTCTCTGGTCTTCCTTTCATTTCCTTGATTATAAACAGCTAAATTAAATGACTTGTAGCTCTGGACATTCTTCTCAAAGGCAAATGTCTTTCTACAGAAAAACCTAAAACGTTTTTGGGTTTTTTTTTAGGCATTTGCAACCCAATTCCCAACAAAAAATCTTACAGCTTACTTGAAACAAATGGTTTTACTAATAGAAGCTGTGGTACAATTCAGATACAGCTGAATTCCTTCTTTCCTCCCTTCCTAAAGAATTTTATCAGCTTTTTCCACCTCCTCCATCTCCACACACCTGTTTGTCTTATAATTAAGTGGGAAAGATCTGCTTACCTATTAAACAGCTATTTTGTAGCACGGCATGCAGGATAAGAGAGGTTGCTTAGCAGACTTCTGTCCTTCTTGTTCTCTGATGGCTAAAAAATAACTTCACTGGCTTTGTTAAGCAGCATAGGAATCATGTAAAAAAAAAATGTGATCAAATGAATACTTTTCAAGGACCGTTTGCCACCAAATTTATTTTATAATTCATCTATTCTCTTATACCAGGACTTACACCATCCTGTAAGGTACAACTGTACTTCCAATGCATTGCTTAAATGTTAATAGAGTGAAATTGCTCCCATCCATATTTTAACAGGCTTAAGTACATTAGCTCACTCACTCCTGTAACGAAACTCAAGAGAAGTCTACCAGAGAAATTCAACGAAGAAATGAACTCTGAACAAATTATATAGGGTTGGCTCAACTTTTAGGGTTGGAGGCAAGGTTTGGTTTTTTGGGGTGGTTTTATTTGGATGTGGATTTAAATAAATTTTCATATTAAGATGTGTTTCTTACTTTAGTTCTTAATAGTTTAATTCCTAACAGTACCTTGTGAAAGCCTATATTTTTGAAAACTGCTTGTGCTATGGGCTACAAGAAATTTTTTCTCCCCCTCTAAAGCCACTGTTATATATATAATGTCTATTCTTTAGCTTCCAGTTGTTTTAATTAGACTAGATTATTTCAGTCAAATAATGGTGTAATGCACGTGACATTTTGACATAAATAGTTCATGCTGGGCTTTCAGAGAGAAAAGAATTGAGAGACTTGGGGATGTAGAGCACCCCATATCCATATGTATATATTTATATAAATATGCAACTATATAAATAAGCAACTAAAGACAGGAATCTACGATTTTGCTAAGCAACAGCATAACACTAGAGGTGAGTGTGGGCCAGGGAATTCCTTTTTGGATAAATATTACAGTTTTCTCAACCATCTTATTTCATCAGTTTGGTTAGATTCCTTGTGGCCCCTATTTTCTTGTATGCTAAGCAAAAGATTCTCCTGACTCAGTGGGAATGAAAACAAACAATTAGCTATCCACATGGATGAAGGCCATTTGAGAAGTGTTTTTCAGCCCATTGCATGCAAGAAAAGACAACATAAAATGGATGTGTGCTACTTCTACAAGAAGAGTCACTTGACATTGCACATTCTCTTGGATGTAACACAGAACCTGACATCCTCTGCTGACAGTGTGTCAAATGTGGAGAAGTAGTTTTAGACAAAATTTCAACTTAATAGATCAGGTGATTATAGTCTGTGAAACAAGTGATGAGCCAAGAGCCTCAGAAAGTCACATTTGGAAGAAAGAAAATGATACAGACCTTCCATTCAAGTGAGATCGTATGTAACCAGAAAAAATGGCAGTAAATGGTCACCTGGACAATGCAATCCAGAACATGAAAAAGGGAGCAGTAAAGACTTTATAAAATCTATTGGCTGTGCAAACAAGACAACAGTTGTCACAACCTTCCTCTATGAGAGTTCAGTGTGTTTTACACTCTGTATAGCACAAGGAAAAAATTAACATTTTTAATGTGAATTGTGCTGACATAAAGCTCAGATAATCTATGTTCTTTGGGGCATACATAATTATTGCTGAAGCGGATGAAGAATGTAACAAAGAGATTAAAACAGTGTAATAAGCATGATAACAACAAAAAATATCAATGCTTCATACAGCCAAAGCAAGAAAATATAAATGATGTGATTTTTAGACACAGTACTCAGCTGAATTACTTGCTCAGCTCCTTATCAGTAGCAAACATCAATTCCTCTCTAAGGTCCAAAGAATTCCTATAAAATATATATCATGAGGGACAAATGGTAAAGGATATATTTTAAAAAAAATATGTTAGGGTATTAGTTTTTATTGGCTGAGAATATATTTTGAAACACTGAAAAAGTCCCTTCTAAGAAGAGCTTGGGTAGTACATACAAGTATGGACAGAAATCATCAAAAGTATACCAAAGAAAGGATATGTTTGAAGAAAAAAGCCACCTTCAAGTAGTCTCATCCCATAAAATCAGAGAAGAAAAAATCATTGCTTTCAAGCATAATGTATTACTTTGGAATATTTTTCCATAAGGAACTGTGGAATTCAATTTGCAGATGTTTTCTCCTTGCTCAGTTACTTTGTTCCACAGCAGGAAGGAATAACATTCCATACAGAAGTCTGTATCGTGAACTTTGCTGCAAATGAAGGACTGACCAGGTGCATACATGTAAAGAAACGTACCCCCTACTTACAATTTTTAAATCCAAGTATTTCTGTCTACAACAGAGACAAGTCTGAGCAATGAGCTCCTTAGAGTTTTTGAGTCATTGAGAGATGTTTTGATGATGAGTACTTTGGAAATAGAGAGCAAAATTTGCATTTACAGTGTAGTTTCCCCAAGACAAACACACTCCTCCACAGACAACTTGAAGCACTTTAACTGTTGACCTCAGTTCAGCTACTCTAAAGTCACAGAGCTGAAAGGGGTAAAACAAGTAGCTTTTCTTGAGATTTTGACACAATTTCACCTAGGATGTTTGGGTCAGACTTCAAAAGGCACTTAGCTATCTAATTCCCATTGCTTTCAAAGTGAGGAAAATAGATAAACAACTTTCATAGTCTGGCCTTTTGCGTATACCAAATAACTAGGGCTTTCTTGTTTTGTAATTTTTAAACAAGTTTTACTTTTAAACAAGTTTCACAGTCTATTTCCAAAACTTTTGCTTTTATCTTCAGGGAAAAATCTTTTAGATTTTGCACTTTTTGCTCTAAGGTGTTTAAGGCAACAAAGAATGTATTTTTTCCCTCTTCAGCTGCAGAGAGCAAAGAAAAAAATTAGAGATGTCAAAGGCTGTTATATATATGTTGATTAATGACAAATGAGATATTATGAAGAATATGTATCACAGATTTAAAAAACTATATTACAGTTACAGATAAAATAAATAAACAGTAGGATACAAAAAGAGCAGGTGTCATACTGAAACATTTTCAATTTTGTATGTAGTACACTAATGGGCTACATATATAGTACTTAATTTTTCCTTCCAAAAGCAATGACACATTTCTCATGGCTGTTTTTGAATTAGAGCTGAATATCCTACAGGCAGATGCACAGCAAGATTTCCAGGTGAAGTCTGGAACATCACAGACTTCACTCTAAAAGACTTAGAACAATGATTTTTTTCTCTTTATATATATTAACTTCTCACTACTCAACTTTTATTGATAAAAACATTTCCTCCTACATCAGCTAATGAACCAGTACAGTATACTAAATATGCACCAATGACTCTGAAGATACTGTCCTTGTCTTCCTCTGTGAGACTGACAATACTGAATGTCTCAAACAGAGGTAAAAAGCCTAATTTCCCAGCATCAGTGTTTCCCAGCTCCCAGGTTATTGCCATCATATTTGGATGTATTTTTCTAGTTTTTATCTAAACAATGTACTGTTATTTTAACAGTATATATATTCATATACAATGCAAAAGGGAAAGTATCTGCATGTATTAGAAAATATTCTGTAAATACTGGAATAGCACATTTAGATGAAAATTCAAAGCCTAATTTGAACAGTTTCACTTATCTCTAATGACGTCTGTTACCTTCTGTTAACTATTAAAACTTAATTTTTTTTTTGCTCGTTCTAACGCACAATATTTAGAAGACAAAATTTTATGCTTATGGATCACAGAAGTGCTGTACTCTTTTAGGCATTACCCACCACCAAAACCCAAACCATTATAAACTACAAGTCTATTTTTTCTCAAAAAAAGATTTCAAATATTTGTGAAAATGAAAAGTATGGCAAAATCAGGACAACCTTCCTCAATACTCATTTTCCACATAACCTAATCTTTTCATAAATTTTCGCTGAAACCAAATAGCTTCTAAGGAAAATGAACAAGAAATCACTTAGCAAAACTGAAAGTAGAGAGGTTTACAGAAGCACACCAAATCATTTCTTGACATGAACTAGAATAAGAAAGCAGTAGTAGGCACAGTCTACATAGGGTCTACAAGCACTATTTGCTGGACTTGATCCTGTTCTCCAGATATATTTTAATAATCTTTTATAGCTTTATTTTCTGGTATGGTTAAAGGGGCCACAGCAGAGATTTACATGACCAGCTATGGGATCTTGAGCAGATTGTTGGCTTTCTTCTGATCTTAGCTCTACACAGTGAGATAGAGCTCTGATCCTGCCTTAGCAAATTATTAATCAGCAAAGAAATTTCAGATCAAAATTATGAGCATACTCCATTTGTCTATCTTCTTGTCTTATAAGTAATCTGCAGAGCTTAATAGACAGCCAAATGTCTTTAGAAGTAGATGAGAGTGTAAATGGGTTTGTCCCTATCTAGAGAAGTATGATATTTTCTGTGTGGTGTGCACAGAAACATCAATTAAAACTCCAGAGAACACATATAACATATCTGATTCCTTCAGCTTTTACACTTATCATACAACAGATGAACCATATCCATAGTTCAACTTACTGTATATAAAGGAATATACACTCAGCAGAAATATTTAGACGTTCAGGCTGTAACATAACACATTTTCCCCCAACACACCTTTAGGTATTCATCAGTGTCCATTCCCCTCACAAACATTTACCTTAGCCTCATATCTGCCAACACAGCTTCAACACACAGTTAACTCCATGAGTGGTATCCCAGACAAGATCCAGGAGTAAAAGCCAGGGAGACCCCCTGCTTGCTTTGCCACTTCACTTTTGACACACAGAAAACTCACCTCAGAATGACTCACCTATGTGAAGCCCAGTTTCCTATATTATTTTTTATTAAATTAAAAATTAAATTAAATTATTATTATTATTATTATTAATTACCTTTATTTTCCCAAGACAAATAATTTCCACTGTATGGAAATTTAGTCATACTATAATCAAATCAATGAAGGATTAAAGAAATATATCTTTGCCAGTATGAATAAGTTGGAGTTTTATTATTTATTATCTTTGAAATATGCATTTATTATAATGCATATTTCAAAGATCTGAAAGTTCTATTGTAGTCACTAGCCCATGATGTGTCACACTGCAGCTGTAATTTCCAACTGGATAACCTAAGCTAATGATGACTTTGAAGGACTAAAACCAAATGGCTACAAGAATTCTTTAACTAATAAAATTAACAGTCATAAAATTAATTTAATTAGAACAAAGAAAAAAAATTCCTTAAATGATCTAAAGTAATACAAATTTATTACTATCAGCATCTCAGTTATTCTAAGGAAATAAATTAATAATAAAAGCCATGAGTGCTCCAAGTACCTTGCAAGTTTAAGCTGTTAGTGTGTTTCACTATTTGTATTTGTTTGTTTTTATTTTGCAGTAATGATCTTGAGTAAAATCTAAAACTTCAAGCTGTGCAAACTAACAGTATAATTTAATGGGTATTAATTTAGACAGTAAAGCTTCTTCAGTTTAATTTTTGAAGTTTCATCTTGCTTTGTAACTGCTATAGGCTTAAGCAGAAGAAACACCTTTTTTCTGTAGGACTGACATAATAAAATAAAAATAGATTATGTTATATTAGTTTTTGTTAAGCTCTGCGTTAATGCATACATAAATTAAACACAAAGGTAAACAGAAAAGTGATGCACTGAAGAATGGCTTATATGGAGAGGCCAAAGCGATGAGCAGGAACAGTTTGGTAGATTTCTTTTCAGAAGCTAATATTGATTATAATAAACCTGAGGTCCTTATAGAATGATATCTTTCAATAATAAAACCCTCATTATACATTTTAATGTTGAAAAGTAGTTCATAACTTCAGATGAGGTGGCTGAGCCCTGTGGTATTGTTCTCTCTGTTGGTTGAGTAAACCACTGTGGAATTAATTGCTCCTTACAAACTTCATTCAAAAGTCTTTGTATTACCTGTGACAAGTTCCTCGTTTCTTCCTACACACAGCAGCTTCTGCTTCGCTGTGCTGGGAGAGCAAGCAGCACAGTACAACTTTCACAAAGCTCCCATTTGAAAAACACCTCGAGGAGGATGACTCACACTGCTGCTGTTTCTCCCCAGGATTTCCTCCAGTGAGACCAACGTACCCAAATTCAAGAGGGGTTTTGGAAGGAGAGCTCATTCTCCACTGCATGGCAAGCCAGCACACTAAGAGCTGCTAGACAGATGTTGATCCAAAGGGTAAGCAAACAAACACAGCAGCCAAGTGGCTGAATGGCAAATACTTATTGCCTAGGAAACAAACACCTTCTAAAATACATTTTCTTCAGAACTGGGGAGAAGGAAGGGGGAAAGACACATACAAAAAAAAAAAAAACAAACCCTGAAAATTATATATATTTTCATAAGAGACATGAGAAAAAAAACCAGAATGCTTAAAACACTGAACATGGCAGGATTTTGTCCCTAAAATCAGAATGGAAAGAGTGCCACTTCATTTCTGAACTCATTTGTTACTCTCCTGCTTTCATCCGTTTCTTCTCGGTAGCTGTTACAGTGCTGGTTTTTGGATTCGGAATGAAAATGTGTTCACATCACACCAATGTTTTGGGATTTATGCTAAGTTGTATTTATCCTAAGTCAAGGGCTTTTCCTTTCCTTGTCTCATGCTCTGCCAGTGAGGAGGTATGCAAAAAAAACCTCCAAAAACCAAGACCAAACCCAAAAAACTGTGAGGGACCATAGCTGGGACAGGTGACCCGAACTGCCCAACAGAGTATTCTACACTGGAGAGCACCATGTCCTTTATATAAACTGGGGCTGTTACCTGGAAGAGAGGCCAATCTGGGTTGGGGAAGTGAGATTTGGCACCAGTAAAAAGGTGGTAAGCAGTTGCATTGTGAATCACTTAGGGGTTTTTTTCCCCTTATTCTTCTTCTTAGTATTATTATTTACCATTATTATTGTTATTTACCATTATTATTATAATTGTTATTTACCATTATTACTGTATTTTACTTTGTTTTCAATTATTAAACTGTTCTTATCTCAACATACACGTATTACTTCAATTCTCCTCCCGCTTCCACTGAGGCGGGGGAGTTGAGTGAGCATCTGTGTGGTGTTTCATCTCCAGCTGGGTTTAAAACCATGACAGGCACTTATCACCATTTCACAAGAAATGATGATAGGCAGTCCTAGCCCCACTATACATTACTGCTACTGGCACATCACAGTGAGACTACATCAATTCAGACATCTGATTTATCCTCCTTATCATGCTCTTGATAACCTTAAAAAGTTTTATTAAGCTGTTAAGAGAAAAAAATATTAGAGAAATAGGAATTTACAACAAACATTTCCTGCATGTTTACACTTCATTCACACTTCTAACAGCTGCATTGTAAAAGTACCTGCTTTTTGTCTAAGTCACAGTGGAGATCATGTGAACATTTTACATACTGTGTATAAGTGTATCTCCCCATCTGATTTTTTCCATTCTGCCTCCCTCATGACAGAATGCCTTTGCATCAACAGCAAAATCCTTCCTTTGCTCTTTCTTATAGAAGTTCTCACTTAAGCTGGTCTGAAATTTGGGTAAAGACTGGCACTAACTCTGGCTCTGGCACTGTCACTTGGCTGTGAGCTCAAGCCTCGGACTCAGAATCCTTCTGCTTTCAGAAAATCTGCTGCTCTTTACTACAAAGAAACCATTTTCTCTAACTAATCTTAACAGAAATCACAGATGCATTAAAAGCACCCAGCAGCATTAATCTAAGGAATGCATGGAGCTCTTTCACGAGTACAAGGTAGTGTCAACACTTCGGAGCTGTGAAAATATGGAATTGTCAGAACACATCTACCTGTCTGTAACATCTGGCAAGTTGTTATACTTATCCCCACTATAGGAAGTGTTGCAAGTAAAGGTCAGAAGGCCAGGGGACTGGACACTGTAAAAGAGGCCATGAAATTAAGACTTAGAATATCAACAGAGTCAGAACAAGGAGTTTGGGTGATCAAATCAAGGTCAAAAGATGCCTTTGCCAGCTCCCTCACTCATGGCTTGCACAAGCCCTCTGTGGAGGTATGGCATGGGATTCTCACCCTCCCTCAGGCAAATCTGTCAGTGTTCTGCAAGGCTGAATGGGCACACTGTGTAGTACATTCAGTAGTCAATCAAATATTTCTCATGAAGATATAAGGAGGAAATCTTCTGATTTCAGAAAATTAGCATTTCCAAGGGAAAACTTAATAATGCCTTAATAAAATTGATTCAACTGAAGAGAATGAATGGAAAAATCAGTGAAATGCAAGAAGCATTGAAACTGACTAGTTTCCATTCTGTCAACACAGCAAAGGTGACTGAATTACAATATACATCAGCAAGATAGAGAAAATTACTCCTTGGTCAATATAGATTTTAGATATATTCACATAGATACATACACACAGCACACCGTATATTTCCTTCTCTCTTATTCTGTGTACATATATTTTTCAGAGATAAACCTGAAGTTATTTTATACAGAAAGAGTTTCCAGATGCTGTAAACCACTATGGAGAATTCACCTTACATAAAAGATGGTTTCATGGTTCATGCAAATTTTCATGTCATGCCTTTCAACTCTGAGGCATGCATTTTCACATTTTTTCCTCTTGGAGATTTTAGTACTCACATATCAGCCATGAATGCAGAAATCATAGAAACAGGCTCTCATGAATAGGTCTTGTGAGCAGAAAAACTTCCTTGTGATTTGGGAGAGTCAAACTTGTGGTCTTTCCTCCCAAAGTACTTTCTGCATATTTATCCATTAGTTATAAACTGCAAAATGTTTTAGACCCTCTGAAAGAGGAAACAGAATTAGATAGTGCATTAATCTAATCACTAAATCTTCTCTACACAATCAGTCCAGTTCAAAAAGGATAAGAGTGGACATTCTCATAAAAAAGTCTTCTTGACAATCAGACAAGTTAAATATATGATACAAGGATAACATACATGGTATGCCACATAAGGAGGGATCTCATCAATGTGTACAAATATCTGAATGCAGTGTGCCAAGGAGACAGTCAGACCCTTTTGACTGCTACCCAATGACAGGATGAGGCAATGGGCATGAAGTGAACTAGAAGTTCACTTCCAGTGTCCTTCTGAACATCAGAAAACATTTTTTTTTTTGCTATGATCATGAACAAGAACTGGCACAGGTTGCCCAGAAAAGGTGTTGTCATAGGTTAGCAAGCATAGTCCCGGAAGGGACGTCCTTGCTAAGGGGTGCTTACAGTTTCCTCTGGGAACTGATAGAACCTATCAGCTGGCCAGTTTGAATATGGACAATTCTTTAAGCCACTTAAAGTTGTGATCACCTCTGTGATCCACATTTAAAAATAGACAAACTCCCCCTCCAAGCTCTCTCTCGTTTCCGGCGCTGGGACAGGTGGCTGCGGGGCCCGAGCAGGGCCCAGTGGGCCCGGCCAGGCCCTGCTTGGGCCAGGCCGGGCCGGGCCACGGCCATCCTGGGGCCGATGGACCTGTTCCAGCCATGGAACCCCCCCCACTGCCTTGCCGTGGGCAGCCGGAGCGGCTTGGCTCTCCCCCCTCTCCACTGCGATAAGAAAAATTCAACATTCCAGCTGCAAAGCTGCAAGGCCGAGGTGAGATTAACCCTTTTTATTGCTGTGAAGAGCTGAAAACCTGAGGGAAGAGAGAGAGGAGATGCTTAAAGCTGAAAATCTGTTGTGAAGCTATGATATATCAGAGTATCCCGTTGTAATTCCATGAAGATATGGGGGGTGGAGTGTTCAACTCGTAAGCAAAAGCACCTGCGCTGAGATAGGCAGATGCTGACGCAGCTGTAATTTCATGAGAAGTTTGGACAGGGAGAGATGAACCAGATGAGGACTTTTGCTCCAAATGGGAAAGGAGAAAACCTCAGTTCCTAGAGATGCTCCCAGAGATAGTCCTAACGATGAAGATGATGAAGACCCTTCGCTCCCAGGGAAGGAGAAGGGCCTCTGTTTTTGTTTCTGAACGGCTCAACCTAAAAATTGTACCCCAAAAAACTTCAAGAGTGGACCCTCGAAAGCAGTTGCGGGAAAAGCTGCAAGTCGGGGGAAGGGACTCACACGCAGGCAGAGAGACTCCTCTTCCTAAATGGACTGAACAATATTTGGAAGTGGGCGGCTGGCTCGTTGTGAAACTGTTTTCATAGCACGAGCAAGAAGAGACTTCTCTTTCTAAATGGACTGAACAAGGTTATTATGGAAGTGGTAAACAGACTGAACATCTGAAGGGTTGTCTTTGAACATTGTCAGTGGGAGAAGAGAGGAAGGTGGGGGGAGGAGAGTTCTGAAGGTGGTATAATTTTTTTTTTTTTTTTTTCTTCTTTTAGGTCTGTTAATAAACTTCTTTATATTCTTTCAAGTTTGGTGCCTGTTTTGCATTTCTCCTAATTCTTATCTCACAGCAGATAAACAGTAATGAGTATTTTGGACCAAACCACTACACTAAATTGGTGTTTCCGCCCGGTTACAAACCGAACCCGCGACAGGTGTAGAGTCTCTATCCACACAGATACTCAAAGGCCATAAGGAAGTGGTCCTGGGCAATTATCTCAGGGTGACCTTGCTTGAGAAGGGGGGTGGGATCAGATGACTTCTGGAGGTCCCTTGTAACCTCAGCCATTCTTTGACTGTGTATCAATCACAAAATCATTCATGCATACATTTCATAGTATCAGAGGAACTGGCTTATAGATGGAAGCAAATGAAAGAAAGGTGATATTGAAGGAAGACTTTCCTCTGAAACACCACTGAATGCACAAACATACACATCGTTAATCAGCAATAAAATCCAACTGCTTGGACAACGTGACTTGGACAATTAGGTAGAGCATTTGCTGACAGTGTGCATCAATCAAACATTTTTAAATAGTTAATCAAACACTATATACAGCTGGCTATTAATTCTCAAAAGGTTTCTTAAATCATGTCTTATTACCCTGTTTATAGTCCTTCAAAAGTCAATGAGTGGTGAGTACTTAATTCACACAGCAGCATCATACAGAGACACCCTAATGCCTGATTACTGGGTTAGTTAAACCTGTAAAGTAGGCTCATGTGCCATTTACAGACCCTTCACAATGCCTGGTGTTTATTAGCACCTAACAACGCTAGCCATCCTTGGTCTCATGCATTAAGGTTTGAGACAATATTTAATGTCCATTTTTGCTATGAAGATGCTAAGGAGATGGATTGAAAGAAAATTAAAAAACACACAAAATAATTTCCAAATACTTAAGGAGAAAATCTCAAGGAAATTTTATAAAGTAGGTATATTTTTATGTTTTGGCAAATACAGGAGACAGGGCGGGTCATCAGGCAACACACTTTAAACATTCGTGTTCCAAGTATACACATTTTTTATATATACATATAGAAAAAAATTTTATATATGTATTATGTAGTATAATATACTCAAGCAAATGTTTATCTCTACAGTCAGTATAAGAGTCAGCCTGGTTATGTTTTAAATATAAAGCTATAAAAAAATTGGTTTTAAATACTATTTTTTATATACTACTGTAATTTTTTTTTGTGCTGCCCTCCTGATAGTGGACTTGAGTTTGCCCACACTGAAGCAGCACAGCTGGCTTATGCTAAGAACAAATAATCAACTTAGAAGACCTGCCCATAGAATATTTTTCTGAAATAACTATATATATATATAAAATATAATCTCTAAAATTGTGATATATAAAATTTTAAATTATCTATAATTACAGGTTATATTATGTTTTATTTACATCTGTAAATTTTGTAAATATATATCAACAGTAATCCACTGGTACATTAAGCAAGAGAAATTCTCCCTGTTTACCATCATATATTCAGTACCAGATGTACTCTGAACTCACAGCAGGGCTGACAAACCTCCTCTCAACATTAAAAAACCCAAGGCTGTATAAATTAGAGTTTAACTGATTAAAAGACCCAAATCTTCAGGGTCATTCGTATGACTTTGGGGTGCACAGCTAGAATTTACAATTTGTTCAAAGACATACAAAAAGAGTTCATTGTCAAACAGGAATTTAATCATTTGTATTTGGTTTTGGGTATACAAATGATGAATTCCTCGTTTTAGCCAGGAATGTGGGGGCAAATATTTTTTTCCCAATAGAAAACAAAGATTTGTTGAAACCTTATTATTTATTAAAGTCATTAAAATCATTAAAAATGTATTAAAAATTTATTTTAAACTGGAAAAAATACATTTTTAGCTGAAACCTAGAATTTATTGTAAAAAAGACACTTAAATTACATTTGTAGCAACAGAAAGAACAACTTTTTGATTTAATGTGGAAAACCTAAATTCTACTCCAAAATAATTAACAGTCTCTTTATGATATATTGAATCTCTGTATGATATAGTAACATCACTTGGGTGTTCTATACTTCAGATGAGATCTCCAAATCTGTGGTATTTAGGTTTTTGGTTTTGTTTGGTTTTTTGGGGTGTGTTTTAAACCTCCAGTGGTGTCGCCTGCAGGAGCTGCTCCAAGCCTTCACTTTCCAGATGGAAAGCTTTTTCTAAACAAGTTTGAATTTTTAAAAAAATTAAATTACTCTTTTTTATTTCTGTTAGCAAAAGCCCTCAACAAATAAAAAAAACCCCCAACCAACCAAAATCAAAACCACAAAGAACCAAAAGAGCTGATGATCACTACTTTCTAACAATTTTTATTGCAAGGTTGATATCCCCACATCACCCTCAAATTTTACTGTTTATTTAGTGAAAACATTTTTCATTATTTTCCCTATCCAAAATCAGCATTATTACAGGTATCTGTCCGCCCTTCACCCTCCCTAGCTGAAGCCTGAACAGCCCCAAATAGAGTACCATAACTTTTATACATTAATTTGGTGAAAACATTTCAGAATGACTTCTGGCTTTCCTGGAACAGCAACATATTGCTGACTTGGACTGTGGTGCGCTGTTATTTTTTCAGCAGCAGTGTTGCATACCTAATTATTTCCCATTTTATCACTTGCATTTATCTTCACTGATCTTCTTCATCATAAATTTTTTTTTTACCAAGGTCATTTTGATTTTTTGACCTGGATTCCAAGCACTTGCCAGCCCTTGCCCTAGAACTGCCCCTTAAGTTTTATCTTTTCTATCACAGAAGGGACTAAAAAATACCACACTAGGATTCAGCCCATAATGAATACCCTTCCAACTTCACAATGAACAACAAGTAAACTTTCATTTAAGCATGTTGGGCATTTAATTCTTGGTGATTTACTTCTGAAATATATAGATGTCAGCTGAATAAACCTGTCTGAAATCAAACTGTATTGGAGCTGCTGCTTGTCACCTGCCCATGAAAAATGTACATCTATTTAACATGACTTCTTGAATACCCATGTTGGCTGTATCTTAAATCCTTATTAATCCCCACATTAGATGGATACCAGAATATTAAGATCCAGTTATTGAGAGATGCCTCTGACCAAATTAAGGTGCAAAAGAGACCACATGCTGAAGTCAATAGTATGGATTTTATTTAACAATAAAATGTGAGGTAGAGAGATAGAAAGAAATACAAAAAGAGGAGAGACAGAGAGAGGTTAAGCAGAAGTTAGTCACCACATGTGGATCCACTAGCATCCTGTTGCTCCTTCTTCACCCTAGGCTTCTCGGTGATGGGGGCTCCCAAAGTGGTTCAAAACTTTTCACTATGCATACATTTTTGCAAACAGAGAAATTAATGCTCATTGGCTACACAGTTCTCTTAATTTATTGGTTAAATGATCCCCTCGCTTCTAATGCTAATTAATGTGCAAGCTTAGTCTCTGTCTTCTTTTGAGTTTTCTTGAGCTGTGGTCAGTGGTCATGATCTCCCCCTGCCAGAATTACCTTTTACCTTGTCCTAGCTGATTTCAGCAGAGTGGCTCAGTTGGCTTTCCTTGTGGTCCATAAATTGTCCATTATCAGTGGTACATTCAAATGCCCCAGCTTTGTTAACCTCCCCCAAGGTGTGAGACAACGATAACACCACCTTTATTTTAACTCAAGTTCCTGACATCTCCTGGCAGAGTCCTTCTGTGTCCTAAACAGTGTTTGAGACAGTCACGTGTCATTCTTGAACGTTTGTAAAAGTATTTATGTAAATTACACATCTGTAGTCCACTTTTTATTGTGAATAATCAAACAGAATTTTTTGCAATCAAATATTTGGTTACCTTTCACATTTTCAGACCAAAAGTCTTTACTTTTCTTGAGCTTTCCCTTTTAAGAGAAGTTAAAGAAACCTATTTTTTTTATGTGTTTTGATTGAGAGGTCTGCATTTTATCCTATCAGTTTATGCTATTCCTTTACACTTTTGCAGCAGAGGTAGACACCAAACCTCAAGACTGCACCAGCTGGATCTAAGACAATTCAAATTATCAACACCTTACTTCAAAACTCATATCTTCAAAAATCAATATCCATAGCACTGTGATAAGCTTTCTAAGTAGATAGCATCGATGAAAACTATTCACATTAACTACACAGTTCTGAAGGCTTGAAACAGTATGCAAATATAAAGGACATCTAAATGCAAAAAATCAGACAGACACAGCCTTTAATGAATACATCCCTTAATGCTACACAATAATTTCAAAGTATGGTATGTTTAGGCTAGATAGTCTAATAAGATTTTATTTCTTCAACTGTCGTAATTTAATTTTATGGAAAATTATCTCCAAAGCCAGCACCCATAAAAAAAATTAGCATACAAAAATTCTAGATAACCAGAATAAACCACCAATTATTTAAATAGTTCAACTTCGCTGTGTATAGGACTATGTGAGGGGGTTTTTTTGTGTATTTCCTGAGTGGCAGAGAGTGGCATGGGGCCCAAACCCAGCAGGGCTGAGCTGTGACTCACAGTAAATTTGATCATTGCTTTCCCAGTCCCTTATCTTCAATAAACTGAAGTAAATTAAACTTCCTGTGTGAGGAAGGTGACAGTCAACCAGCTATGAACAAACTCACTGATCCCAATTCTTTCACACAAAGAAAAACTTTTCTTATCCCGTTTAGTTCTCAGGCAAGATGCAGTCAGTACCTCACTTGTCAGACCTCGTGGCAGCACAAAATTAACACCTTTGTCGTGGGAAATTAATTGTTTCCTTCTCTTTTTGATTCATATAAATAGAATATATTCTAAGATTTTAACCAAGAAAGAATTAGAAGAAAAGGCAATGGAATGACTGCATAAAAAAATTGGCTCTCTCTTTATAAATGCCATATACATCAAAAATAAACAAAGAATTATAACATCTACATTTTCCTCATAATTTTTCCAAAAGTTAAACATGAAAAAGAAACACAAAGATGCAGTATTATTCAAGCTAAAACCTTTTTTTTAGTGACAAAGGTTTCAGAAGAGATATCCCACACAATTTTTCATCCCTAGTATGAACATTTCATTTGCTCTGATCATCACAATATCTGCATGCTTAATCCACTGCTCAAAACAGCAGACTGGTTTCTGAAAGTCGAACAGTAACGGCCTACAGAGTGAGTGCATTCAAATCCCCTGCCACTAAAAATCAATAAACTGACCAATTTTGAAGCTGAGCTGTTTTATTACACAGTAATGAAATTTAGAATTTTGTCAACCAACACATAGTGCTGAGACCTAACAAGCTGTTAAGGGCAAGGAGAGCATATATTAGAATTCCAGCATTCATTCCTGTCAGACTTTTCAGTGTTGACACCCAGCATGTCACTCAGCAAACTGAGAGGTTGCCTCTTCCTCCTCCCATGAAATAGGTCTGAAGGTATATTTCTGTTGCCTATAACAAAATATCAACAAATTCATTCTATCCCATGGCCCCAGAAAAATAATTAAGGTGTGCTTCCATTTGATGGAAAATAAACATTTCTGCAGGAAGACACAGAAGACAGATGTCTAAAACTACTTAAAATTGCAGAATGAAGTCAACATCCTGTGTGTGATGGACATTCTGATGATGCTCTGAGAAACAGTAGGTTATTGATATGATCTGGGAAATTTGTTTTCTGAAACTGTACCCTTTACAGATCCATTTGTCTTGTATTTCTTCAATCACTCATTTTATCTTGGCATATAGCACTAGCAACTTACAGCTTTGTTTTGAAGTTCCATGGCTACCTCCATGCACAGAATTACGTGTTTTCTTCAAGCCTCCATTTTCAGGTTTGTCATAGAGAAAAGAGGGAGAGCACTTAATGTTCCTGTCTCCCGTTACACTCAAGCTTTTCCCAAATTTAGTTGCTGCTGCTTGCTGCATTTACTTTCTTTGCCTCATTAATTTCTGATATCTGCTGCATGGCTTATTGCACAATAACATATGCTCTCTGATATCCCACTTTCTCCTGCAACCTTTTCAAGTACACTTAAAAAAAGAAAGCTATTTTGATTGTCGGTTACCTCTGGAAGAATTACATTACACTTGGCAGGAGTGTGAATACTCACTCAAGGCTAAATGTTATTTGTGCAACAGAGTGAAATTGAGTCTCACCTGATTTGATGGTGCATTTGTAAAGGTTAGGTGTATTTTGATCACTATATATGCCATATATATATATATATATATATATATACATATATATAAGTAGTATACTTCTCAATTACTATTTTTGCTTGTTCAAAGATTGCAGTGACTCTCTCAGCGATCCCATGGCTTTAATTGTTTCTGATGCTCTATACTTTCACATACCCCCTTTCAGTCCTTTACATGGAGATTTGTGCATTTTTGAGCTTCTGTCTCAAAAAGACTTTTAAAAAACCATGGGAGGCCCAGAGAGTTTAACAGCAATATGAAATGTTCTGAGAAACATACAGGTGTGTTATCACTTAGGAAGGCAAAAGTGAGACTGAGACATCTGCTTGTGGGTTCAGCTGCCAAACCCCTAAACTGGAAGGTAGAATCTTCAACACCACTAAGTTTTATGCTTTGTCAGTGAAAAAGGGTTTTCTTATTTTCACATCTTGAATAAATATGTCACTAAATCAAAATAACTTTTTTTTTTTTTTTAATAAACAGATGCACACACAGACAAGGCTTCATTGTAAGCACTTGCTGGAAAACTGAAGCTTTTATTTCAGTAACTTCAGTAACACACACAAAAGACCCTTGGTTTACTACCATCATGGAATATAAAAAAGAGTTACATATTCTTACTTTTGCCTGTGAGGGATTCTAGATACTGAACAGCATTTACAGCCCCCCAACATACAGAGAGTACTCACCTCTCACAATCAGTTTACAGTCTGCAAATAATTGCTGTGCTTCCAGAGCTTCTGCCCAAAATTTTATTCAGGGCTGAACACTTCTAAAATATTTGAATTTTATCTCAGGTTCATAATTTCAATGGTTTGCTATTGCTAGAAATGTTAAAATATTGCTCTTCTAGAAGATTAAATATATATTTTGTGCCAGATGTAAAAAAACCCAAAACTCTCACCCAAGCAAAATCCCTCTGAAACAGAAGATTTTGAGGGTTTTTAAAGTACTGTTTTGCACAACATTAATACAGAAAAGGCGGTTGTGAATTTTTTCATCATTTTTGATCATCAGAATAATAAGAGACCATGGTCTTTTCCATGATTCTTTCTTATGTGAACTAGGTTTTGAATTCTTAGACAGCAGGTACAGAAAGCTTCACAGTACTGCCCATGCCTCACTTTAGAAGCTCTAACTAAAAATAACAACAAAATAACTTCCTCCATAGTTAAGAATCACATTCAAGCCTTAAAAACCTTCCTCAGGTAAAGTATTCTTTCCCTCTGTGAGGGGGAACCATGTCCATCCTCACATAAAGTTACCATAATACTCCAGATGAAAAAGTTCTAAAGAAAATATGGTGAAACAAATTAGAATCTATTAAGGACAAGAAAAGATAACTACGTAGCATGTACAAAGGGGATGGGATGTGTTTCATATTTTGTAATTTATAATCTTTGCTGGTTTAATATTTTAGCTGAACATTTTATATGAGAAGGTTCACACACCAAGATATTTTTCTGATTAAAGAAGATGGAAAAAATAGCTAGAAATATTTCTCATAGCATGAATTTTAGGTTAAAACAACTAAACAGTAACCTTGTATGCAATTAATTCCCCAAAGTTACTGTAAAATGTGTTGTGAGAGCATTCACCTTACAGTGACTGAAGGAACCAATGACAAAGCTTTTGACCCCTCCAACCCTCCAGGGCAGCCTTTTTTAGCAATCACTTCTCCCCTTGCCTCCCTGCAACACTTAAAATAAATCACAGGCTGGATCCCCATTCATATCTGTCTAAAAATCTAAAGGGAGTGTCAGAAAAGCTCTAAAATATATATATATATATATACCACTAAAATACTACACAATCAAAGCAGTAATGATAGATGAAGGGCATTATTCAAGCAGTGTCACTATGTCACAAAAATCTAATGGTGCTACTGGACATACTGCTGGGACAACTCCCATCAATAGTATGGAATATATTTTCACCCTTCTAAAAGCCACTGCTTCACCGTTCACATTCTCTGCTTCAGGAGTTTTAGTCAAAAGAATGAACACAGTATTTGAGGATATAGGTTTCCACTCAAGAACCACATCTTAAAAGGAGAGGTTTCACTGTAAAAATGTTTCTTTTGTGGTAGAATCATATGTTCTCCATAAACCATAAAAACACAGAGGAAAAAATGCCTCATTTAGTTCAGCACGAGCTGAAGTAGTTTCTACAAATCTTGAAAATTCTATCAACCTAAAATTCAACTTAAAACCCAATAAAATTGCAGCCGAAATACTTAGTTGGGGTTTTCATCTCATGTCATTGTTCTGTCATATAAATTCTAATTCAGGAATCCCTACTTTATTGAGACTCAATGCTGAAGAACTCCTTGTCTTTCCCAGAATAATGTCAATCAGAAAAATCAGGACTGATCCATAATTCAAGCACATTTAATAAAAAAGCAGCAGCAAAATGAATGCCTTTTTCCAATTATTTTCTAAGCAAAACTGTCTGCTACAGTAATGTTTTACTGCAAAGCATAGGGTTATAAAATAAAACAGCAACAACAAATCTTAAAAATGCCTAACTCATTAGAAAGTTCAACTTAAAAGTATTCAAAATAAGAAGTAATAAAGAACTTTTTTCTCTTGCTATTACCTGTATCTCCCCCTTGGAAATATTTTACTTCACTCTGTTGCTATTCTTTCTCCGACCTACACATAAATACCTTTGTAGCCCAGTTAACATCACACTGTAGATAGAGTAGCTATTCCATTAACTTCTTGCCATTGCTATCTCCATTATCTCAGGGAGCTTTCTCCCTGTGTACACATGATTCAGAGAAGGAAGCACGAGAAACAAGTTGTGAACTGTGAACGATGTACAGTCAAAAAGGCTTCAGGACCAGCAAACGAATGGCAACTAAAGATATTTGAAAATGGATAAGAGATTTACAAAGGGCATAAGAATTACTTGGCCCCTGATGAAAAGGGCCTAAATAAAGAAACAGGTTTTTTCCCCATACTCCAGAGTTGTTTGTGTAAGCACTGGTACCGTATTTTTACTAGAAAGTAATTACATAAATTAAGGGAATAATGATCTGAGAAAAGCCTTTATTATTAACATCTTGCATGAAAGCTGGCTCAAATCTTTACACTGCTTAATATAGAAAGCTAAGAATATTTTAGGGGAAGGAGCATTCCATATTTGTTTTTTATCTCTATTATTTTCCTAATCATCCCTTCTAATCACTGCTAAAACAGAAACAAAACAGTGAGTTAGGAAGGCCTTATATCTTATATATACTGCTATGATCATTCTTCTCAGTACAGCACACATGACTTTACTTGCCATGTGACTAACCAAGCAGGATACTACTTCTATTCTGGAAGTTCGTATGTTCCAAACCATTAATTCATTATCTGTGTTTCTTCTGAGTTCACACAGACCCCACACTAGACCAATGTCAACTACTGGTATGAAAAAATATATGCAGCTTTGCCTGTGCTTTCTTGTTCCTTGTCATATTCAACTCTAAGATAAGCAAAATACTCAGCAATCAATCTACACCTGAAGAAAACCACTTATGATTTAGAAATGGTTTAAATTTAACATTTCTTACACTTTGAAGCAATGGACTTTTTAAAATTTTTTTTTTACACTGAAAAACTCATGAACACCAAATACCATATATATGAAGCAAATAATTCATTGCACTAAATAAAGTCTTAATTACATCATCAAAAATATCTATTATTAGTTTCGTTACTGCAATACATAGTCTCATACAGAACCTGCCATAACTGCCAAGCACAGAAAAAGCCTCAAGTGCAGGAGAAAGGCTCACGAAGGCTGGCTGCACTTCAGGCGGCTCTCTTGAAAGCTCTTTCTTGCATAGGCGAAGTTACAGCGTTTCAGGGAGTGGGTATGCAGAGCCAGCCCTACAGCTGTCAGCTACAGCTCGTAGGCATACCGGCAGCTGCTTTCTGTTCAAGTTACAAAGCATGCTATAGTTTTCTTTTCAGAGTACCTTAACACATAACAACCAATAGGCACCATACACAATACCTTTACATTTGCCTATAGCCTATCATAGCTACTACCATCACCATGTTATAGTCATTATTATCCAATCACGAGAGTAAGTAAGTTACAATTTAAGCTTTCAGTGGAAAATTCTTAGACCTTTCTTCTTCTTGCTACATCAACATTTCTTGTTTGCCTGCCATATCTTTCTTTTTGGTAAAGACATGTTTTCTATTGACTTATGCTCTTCTTGAGACTTATTTACTTGGTGAAAAACATGTCTTTGTTTGTAGTCACATACCTTTGTACTGCTCCTAAAAATCTCCTTCCAAATCTCCAACCTTTGCCTTCTCAGTTACTCAGCGATCACTGTTTCAGCAAAACATCCTTTATTCTATATCAAAACTTGCTTTCATTTCTACCTCATCCCCAGCTTCTACATTCACAGACCTTTCTGCCAAGCCTACATACCTTACCAAACTTTCATCCTCCCCAACACTCAAGAGTAATTAAGATAGCTTTGTAGAGAAACACTTAATAGTACCTTGGTACCTATAGTACCTATAGTTTTCCATAGGGTTTCTCTGGCTCATCCCATGATCTCCCAAGTCATAAGGCTGACACTGACAACCTTCTCCAGGTGTAGGTAGAAGAATCACCAAAACATCTGTCTGCTGTCAGCAGGGGACAGCAGAAAAGACCTCCTGCTCTTAGGATCTGCTGGAGTTTATCCAAATATGACTTCTTAATACAGCCTCTTTTCTTTTCACTGATTTCCAGTTAAAGTCTGAAAAAAAAGGTGGTATGCAATTTCCACTTTTGATACAAAGTTTTATAATGAGCAGATCGCTTAATCTGACTTTCCATTCCTTGACTGCAAAATGGAATTAAAACACTCTGCCATTTAAGACAAAATAAGAGGTGGATACTCTGAAAAGAGTTATCTCCCCATAGAGTTTTAGCCCTTTCCACCAATAAGGAGAAATAAATACAGGTAGATATGAATGATATCAGTAGATCTAAGCCTCTACCTGCGCTGCCTCAGCTCTCCTGGTGACAGCGACAGGGGAAGGCAAAAGGCAAGAGAGAGAAAAAAAAACCAAGCAAAAAACCCCACCATAAAACAGAGCCTCTGCCTTAGAGGAAAAGCCACAAGGCAAGAGGGTCTGCTTGGTAAGTATCTGAGTTGTATTCAGGACACACAGTCACATCTCACAAATGCATAAAGAAATCTCTACGTAGTCTAGAAGAAAATATTAACTCAGTTGTCTGTGGGTTTATTTCCTACTTTTCAAGACATATCTTATAAACACATTTCTCTACAGAAATAAAAACCATCAAGGTAGGCTGGTTAGTTTATCAAAGAGTCAAAAGACTAAGACTGTAGAAACAGAAAGCCTCAGATAAACAGCACATGAATCCGCACTTTGTAATTCATATCCAAAATTTTGACTTAGATTCTGGATTATGCAGAGACTACAAATGTGATCTTTCCAGCATGCTCTGTGCACCTGCAGGCAAGAGTGATTTTCTGATTCTTTCCACCTGAAAAGAATATATGTGATGAGCTCTGAAAGAGTTCACAATTGTCTTTGAGAAGGTGGACATAAAAAAAAAAGCAAAAGGGTGTCAGACAGATCTCTGCACAGGATATCAACTGATGCATATATGAGGTGTGAAGCTGCAGATTCTTGCTTGAAAAAATATCCATTGGCAAAATTATTTGTATCACTTTGTGCATAGCTACGGAAGCATTACTGAAGCTTCTCCACAGTGTACTTGCATTCTTTTCAGTCTTGCTGGATTTATAACAGTGGTCAGAGAACCTTCAGAATTTAACTTCAGATAATAATCTCAACATTAAGGGGCTTATGAAAAGTATCACACCCTTTGCTACTCTTCACTGTATCTTCCTTGTTTCTCCATCTGCTGTGATTGCTGTTTCAATGTCCTCCTTCCCTCCGCACTATTCTCTGCCAGAGCCAGCAGCAGCATTTCCCTAAAGAGCTGACAGTTCTCTGGTCTCCTCTCCTCTCCCACCCCCTTCCTTACACCTCCTCCTCACCCCTGCAATTTACACAACGAGATGCATAACACACTTCAGTCCCTGGTTTGTTTTCCTTCCTCACAGGTCTCCAGTTTGAATTTTCAAGTATTCTGGCATCTAAGCAAGACAAATCCTTAAACATGTCAGATTAGCTTGCTTAGTTTATACAACACTGAATAGCTCGAGGGACTCCTAATGGCTAGGGAGCCTTTTGTTGACAGGCTGTGGTTTCAATACCAAATCACGTCCATGATGGCCTTGAGTCAGCTTTATCTGATGCTTGTTTCATGAGGATACATAATATGAGTTGTTGAGCTCAACATCCATTTTTATAATAGAAGATGATCACAGCCAGCACTTTTGTTGTCAGTCTCGGGGGAAAAAAAGGCTGAGTGCAGGAATGGAAAGTCAGGGAATGCTTTACAGGTGCAAATGTGCCTGAAGAAGTAAACACACACATTATTCATACTACATGCTGCAGCACACTTCAGTGCCACCAAAAATTGCCAGCTTGGTCCCAGAAGGGATACACAGCTATAAATACAGCAAACTGGATTTATTAACCCAGGCACAACATCTCCTTAACAAAGGTGTACTTCAAAACCTAATCTGAGCCCTAAGCTTCTGTATTTCCCCAGAAAGTGCAGGCACACTTGCAAGTGTGAGTCACTGCAGCTCCGGAGGGTTGTCCTTATTTTGGGAGGACAGCTGCCTTTGGATATGCTTCGATTACCCCCACAGCAGCCTGGAGCTCTGCCATCACCAGGACTCAATTCACCCAACACAAAGAGTAATATCACCTTTTCTTGAATAGCTAAAACATATGTTTCTTAATCCTTAAGACACATAAAAAAAAAAAAAAATTACATTCTCCTAAATATTACCTACAACTGGGTTGTTGAGATGTCCATTTGCTTGTGTAAGAATTTACTGTATCAAAACAAGGCTCTGCTAAGTTCACCATCACAACTCCAATCGTGTTGGGTGTAACACCAGGTGTTAGGAAGGAGTACAGGCCACACAAATATAGAGGGATGCTTCCCTTGCCAGTGCTCCCACCTTCAATAATCTGCCCTTCCTGAAGTTCTACACCTGAAGATTGCATCTGAACACTGGACTTAACAGCCACCAATGTGGCTACAGATGTATCTGTAACATCCCTCTTTTTAAAATTTGGTTGTACAAAAAGGCACAAGTGACTATGTCAGCAGATTTCTATATGTGTTTTGAACTGTATATCAAGAATGATAACTAGAAAACAACAGCCAAAAAACCCCATCCAGCATAGCTCCTTAACTTTGAAACAGAAAAAATCAAGAAACTGGCTATGTCCCACGGGCTCTTCCCAATCCAGATCCCTTCAGTTCTGAGAGACTGCCCAGCAAAAGGGGGAACTGAATTAGTGTGCTAAAGAAGTGATGGTCTTGTCACTGGGCCAGAGTCAGTTAAACACAGGGGTGGGAGAACAGTGTGTACAGCCATCAGGAATTTTTTTTAATACTTTTCCCCAGTTACAGTTAACTGGAAGAAGGCACTTTATTCAAAACAGAAAAATTTTAGATCTCTCTGAGGAGAGAGTATGAATAGCTCACAGCTGCCTAAAACCTTCCTGTGATATGCATAAACTACATTTTTATTAGAACTGGATTATACTAGCTGCTATCCAAGAGGTTCAAATGCCTAACCACTGGAGACAATCAGAAGCACAGAAAGATCTCTGCATAATGAACATAAATATCCTTTCAAACAGAAAATCATAATCTACTCTGCTGTAATCAAGTCTATATTGTTGTATAAAGAATTTTAAGCAGAAGAGCAATAAAAAGGACAAGAAAAAAGAGGAACAAAAGAAATTTGAATGTTTCTTCATGATCACTTTGTTTTAATTTTTTTTCAATAAAGTAGTTATATATGATAATTTATTATTAGACAGTTTCATCTCATAAGTATAATTCCAGAACTAAAAAGGTTGTCTTTCATCTTCATATTTTAAATGAAAAGTTCTTTCAGAAGTTTCAAAGTGCGATTTCAGCCTCCATTTCTGAGACTAGTGCCTGCAATCATACAGTCACTGCTTCTTGCCAGCACTATGGCAACTGCTTTAAACAAATTATAATCCTTTCAAACAAGGACAAGCCCAGTGACGAATTTCATCCCAGGTGAAGACTTGACTATCAAAGATGACTCAAGCAGTTCTGTATTTCTTCTTCCAATACTTGCTCCCTTTTTCTGTCATATAACAATTTAACTGGAAGTAGAATTTGTCAAGTGACTTTTCAACACTAGAGTAAAAATATCACCATTTTGAATTTTGTATCCCTGCTTTGCAGTGTTCAGAAAAGAGGATCATACAGGAAGTCTGGGACCAACCCAGAAAAGGCAGACAAAAATGAATTTATTGAAAAAATTTCAGTAAATTCACATCCTGAATATTCTGAGGAATGGAAAACATATTCAGTTGTATTAATACAGAACAGATACCAACTTGGTTTCTTGGCAGCAAAATAAATTTAGAGGTATTCTCCTTACTGGATCCAGTGAGTAGGAATTATATAAAATGGAATAGGATGAACAAAAACATCAGCATTTGTTCCTAGAAAGGGTCCTGCTTCCAAAAGAAAGTACTGAAAGAAAGCAACTGAATGTACTGTAAAATAGCGAGAAGAGCAGCTGGTAATTTTTATTACAAAGACTTGTCTACCATCACTCTAAGTATTTTCACACAAATCAATTGTTTATTGAATGATTATCTCACGTTCACAATTTGTGCCTATGAAGAACACATCTCCAGTAAGCGCTGTTTAAGGAGCACAAATAAATTCACTTCTTTTTCCCAGCATTTCTGAATAGGACCTCAGAGTATGCAAAGAATTTCTTCTACATGGCACAGCCTTTTTTAGGATAGGTAGAGATAACTATGACCAAATGCAGAAGTGACTATTCAGGCAATCTATAAAAGTAGCAGTGATCTCTTCCCACTTGTATTTAATACTACAGTTGTGGAAAGTATCAAACCTTTCACTAAGGGATAAAAATTAGTCCAATGTAGAAGCCAGAAACCTAACAGTAATCTTCATTAAGGACTTATTTCTACAGAATATGTAAAAATAAAGCCATTGTAGAAAAACAGTATGTAGAAAAAAAACCAAATACGAACAAACAGAAAAAATGAAAGCCAAAACTGAAGTTCAGGTAAGCTAGCAAGGCATGTAAGTCTATGTTACATACTAAATAAGGGAGCTGCATTGCAAACTCCTGAGCAATCCTTAGTCATCTATCCACCCTGCAAGTGTGGCAATATTTCCACTATCTTATTACTGACAAATCCAAAACCCAACTTAAACAATGAGATGTAACCCTATACAGTTTATGGATTTTAAGAATATGCTGGAAATGCTGCTTAAAAGAAACTTTGCAGAAAAAAACTGAGAGAGAGAAAGAGAAAAGAAGAGAAATTTTGGCACAAAATAAAAATGTCCTAATACTGGGACCCACTTGGCTCTGGATAACTTTCCCTAGATAAATTCTGAAAGCCTCATCACTTGATTAGTTAAAATAAAGCACTGGGAAATATACATCATAAATATACCAAGGCAATCTTGCAGTGGATGAGATTGAACAGAATGGCATAATACATATTTTTCCAATTCTAATTTCCATGACTATGAAAATATTGCATTTAAAATGGAAATTAATGGCACATACAAAGTTTAATAATTTACTATCCATTTTTATGTTGCCTAAACAACCCAGTATATCATTTTATTAATACATGCAGATCCTGCCAGAAACTAATCAACAGGGGAGGGGAAAAATATTCTAAAAAAAACATCACTTTGTTCTTCAATAATTTAATAGCTATTTACAGTCATAAAGCACAAGTACAAAGTAATAAGGAATAGCAGGTTCTACAGCTTGTTAGAAAAGAACAAAACTCAGCTTTGAGAAGGGGAGGAGGAGGAAAGATACATAGAACTGCTATAATATTAAAAAAACCCCAGTCTTAGATGTCAGATGACAAACTCAAGCAACATTAACTGATTCATGTCTGATGTCTTTGAAATGGGGGCTATGGCTATATAAATGCAATAGCACAGTGCATATGCTATCTAATTTACAATCATCTAATCCACCTAGTGCTGATGTCCATATCACTGAGGGAGATCCCCTACAGACAACTCAGTATCTCACACAGACATTCAGGGGGAAAAAAAGAAAGGAAAACTGAAAAAGTAAGGAAGAGGACTCTCCTTTCTTGAACTGATACAGAAAAGAAGAAAAGCAAAGATGAATTTAGCACAGTCAAAAGTTAAAAGGGATCCTTTTAAGCTGCCTTTTACTACTGTTACCTAGAGACAAGAGGATGCAAGCACCACCCAGCTGCACCAACACCCTAAACATTAAAAAACAAAAGAAGAAAAAAAAGGAAAAGGTAATGAGATAACAGCTGGATACAACTACACAGCAGCTGGTACTAAATGCCCAGTATTTTTGGCATTAATACAAAAGAGAAAACCACTTCTTAAACAATATGCTAGTTCATTTACAGTATGTATCTGTGACAAGACTCAGTATGTTTTGAGCACTCATCACTTCTGTATCCATGTATATAAATTCTTCGATCACGCTCCACAGTAGATTCCTTGACAGAAAGGAGTTGAGCCCACTGCTTCACGTTTGCCTCCTAATCAGAAAATATTTTTCTTTAATCACTGTCTTAGAAAATTATGTGCTGTGAAGACTCCAAAATGACCCAGTTTTAACCACTTCCCTTTCATCAATAAGGAGAGATGAATGAGAGAGGATATAAGTGAAAAAATAACAGTTTATTAAAAAAACAAAACAGCAACAAACAAGATAACAGCAATATCCTCTAGATATGAAAGTGCTGAATCTCATGGACTCCCCAGAAACAAAGAAAACAAGAGGGGGAAGAAGCCTCTCACCCAAGTTGGTGGTTGCAGTAGCAGACCACATGGTCCAGAGGAAAAAGACAATGTGATGGAGAAGCCTTCTTGGTTCGACCTTCTCCCTGAAACAAAGAAAAAGTGAAGGTAGGAGCTTACAAAGCTCTTCTGGTGGCAGAGACAGGGTGCTGGCCTTGTCCGGGGCAGCTCCAGGCCTGTGGTGTTAATTTCCCTCTCAGCTGGCTGGACTTGGTTGGTGTTGGCGCTTCAGTTCCATGTCGCTGCTGCATCACGGGGAGGAAGAAATGGTCCCACTGAGCGCTGAAAACCCCCCCAAACCACAAAACAGACAAATAAACAAAACCAGCAAAAAAGTGAGATGTTTGCTTCTTAACGTGACAAAGTCCAAAACAGTGGCTTAGTGGTACTCTCTATCTCTGAGACCTTCCTACAGCAGCCTTGCAGGAAGCACTGAATCTTTAATGTTGGTACATCATTTGCATTTGAACCAAAAATTGCCTTATAATTCAGTATGCCTTTCTGCATAAAGTAGTCCAGTGGGACAATTATGTAAAGGCATCCACTCTGTTTTGACACTTCTTTCTATAGAAAGAAGATACAAATATATAAAAAGAAACCAAATATTTTAAAAAATCAGCAAGGAGCATTAACCAACACCAGCATTTGTATAATTTCACTCTAAAGACATGGCACTTCTTGACTGAATACATTTCTGTCCTCATTCAATGCAGTGGGCAGAGTTTATTATCCCATGTTTCAAAGATAAATGCTGTCAATGAAGTGAAACAATTCCAGATTGTCAAATACCTGTTTAGATAACATAAATTACACCTCCCTCCCTGCTGCTCATCAAGAGAGTATTGTGTATTCTGGGAAGGATGCATGTGATGATATTTTGCACGAATGGAGCACATTCATGCTTCCTGCTTCACACCCCAGCAATTTGATTAACTAAAGTTACTTCAGATGTCATACTTCAATTCTCAGTTCTCATATTCGGAAGAGCCTTCTTTCAGGCTCTCCTTCTACCCTTTCTAACCTCATTTCCCTTTGCACATAGACACATGTTACTGTAGGGACTGGAGGACAAGGACAAAAGCCCTAAGCATGCATTAAATTAGCTCATTTTAAATTTAGAGTTGCATGCACACACCAAACTATATAAGACTTGGTCTCAGGGGCAACATTTTGTTCTGCCACAATGTACCATTTTCACTGTAGTGTACTTCCAAATGGCAGTTCTATCTCTAACCTGGTATCATACACTTATAATTAAAGGAAAATGTTTCAAGAAGGAAGCAGAATTTTTTTTTTTTTTTTTTTTTTATGGTGAAATGGGCCTATCTTGAGATGGGTGTTATTGTGGAAGGGAACACCTATCAAAGTATTTGACAGATAAAAACGTTTTTTCTTTTTTTAAAGTCAGGATTATACTTCAGTTAAGTGTATCCCATTGGAAGGCATGGGATGTTCCAATAGTGCTCCCCCCAAAAAGACAAGCTAGAGAATTTGAATGGTTAAATACAAATATACATAACTACCATACATAGACACCAACACTTTTTAATGCAAAGCTGATTTTTCTCCTCCAGACTTCTGTAGCCACTGAGTTGCCAGAACTGCAAATGGTTCCCAGAAAGCAAAATGTGAAGAAACCATCTGTCTCATTCAGAAAAGTTTTAAGTCTGCCATATTGTAGTTTTAAAACTGTTCCCACAGACAAAAGTAAGCTTAAAAACTGGTAATTGCAGTGTCGCAGTTGTGGCAACATTCAAGTTGGGGGTGAAGTGGTGCTTCCATTGTTTTGTGATGTTGTCAGAAAATAACATTTGGACTAAAACTTCTTATGCTTGGTCTCCTTGCAGCTATTCATACTTACAGATTTCTGTTTGTTTGAAGGAAAAGGGAGAATTTGGAATGGCAGAGGGTAAAAAGGAAAAATAAAATGAAAACAGTAAGTTGCAAATGCAGCTTTTATCCTTAGGATTAATATTCCCAGAGTTTTTAAGTGCAGACAAGGTAAAATTCATTGTCGGTCACATTCTACCCTCATTGTTAATCCTACTATGCTCCTCTGGACAGAATTCAGACTTTTAATTTCAAAACTGGAAAGTAACTTCTGTTTTTAATGTGACATTTTGCTTTTACCTTATTTTGATGAGAAAACCCAAACTTTAGAAAGCATCACACTACTTACAAAAGTTGATCTTAATTTAGCATCACAATTTTTGATGTAATTTTAGAAATTATCCATCAGCGCAAATCTATGACTAGAAGTAATGAATTCTCAGCTTCCAATCACATGAATTTTATGTATCTTCACTTAATTTCTTCAGTCAACCTGCTTGTGAGAGACAGGAAGGACTGCTGGCTTGAAACATTTCATGTGTGTGTTTAGGTGAAGGGGCAGGTCAGGTTTTGCTCTGGTGAGGCAGTGCACTGCCCTGTACAGCCCATCCTCTCTGGGCCTGTATCCCAGCACCTGCAGTGGCTGCCAATCCCTGGCACAGCAGAGGCAATGCTTCACACTCACCTCTGGAGCCCCTAACCCAGCTCCTGAGTGGCCAAATGACCAGAAGTCCCACCTGGGAGAAGGGCTCAGGAAGGTCAAGGGGTATTTAAGGCTGAACACGAGGCAAGAACATGTCTTGACCCTACCTCCTCTTGGAATTTCTATCAGCTGAACACCACTGCAACCAGGAGTCGTAGCTATGTTTCTTCTTTTCTGTATCTTTTCTGTCCTTTCTTTCTTTCTTTCTTTCTCCTTTTTCTAATTCCCTCTTGGAATTTTTGAGTAACTTAAAATCGAATGGGCTTAGATTTTGCAGAGTTGAATGGGCTAAATTAATGCTTTGAGAAGTGTTTTATGTTGACTGAATGCTGCTCTAAACCTTTTGCCAACGTTCTCAATTTTCTGGGGTTGCCATTAAAGTTTTTTTTTGTTTTGACCTCTTGAGAATGTCTTGCCAGTATTTCTCCGACGTGTCTAACTCAGAGTATGCAAGAAACAGTAAATCTCTTTTAAAAGTGTCATCGAGTGCATTTTTTGGGGTCTATACACTGCTAAAGCTACTGACAAGTTAAAATGGCAAGGTAAACTACTTGACATATAAGGATAATATTAATAGTTTATAATTATACATATATATGGTAATATCCATGATTTCTAAATACCACCAAAGTGCAATTCCTCCATACTTTCCATGAAGTCCATTGATTCAGGCGCTCCTGAACAGCAATATATGTTGCCATGCATACTTTTCACCACAAGCAACAGAGCAGTCTCTCCCATATAATAGCTGCAGCAACAGGCAAAGAAAACTCGGCATCCTATCGATACAGGGATGTTCATACTCTATTAAGTGTTTAATAGTAACTTTTGGCTTGTTTGTATCATTGTGTCTTAAGTTAAGGCAACCAGCAGAGTTACTCTGTAAATGATCTTGTAAATATAGCTCTTTATTTATTTTAATATTTATGTATTCATGTGGTGCAATTGTAAAATAAAGTCCTTCGCTGTGGTGAATACACTCCGGGGGATGAAGATAAGGTAGTAGTGGGTAATTTAACTGTGAATTTCTTGACTTGTGTAAAATAAAATATCAATTTACACTTAATTCTGTAATTGTTTTAATTGAGGAAGACAAATTACTGAGGGAGAAAGTGCCTTTTAGCACACAATAAAAACAACAGATTTAAGTACTTAATTTTGAAATGATGTCTCTGCTGGTTTTCATTGAAATTTCCACCTAGGGAGACTACTGATGTTTTCAACCTGCTTTTTGAAAACTGAAGAAGTAGTTTTCATCAATTATACCACAAAACTTGAGGAACTTTCATGGCTTTCTAATTTAAGTCAAGTTATATGTTTGCAAGAAGGTGAGAAATTCAAAAGAAACTACTGCTGATATTTTTAAGCATAAGTGACATCTGCTTGGTGCTTCATTGCTATTTCATTTAGCCTCTGGTAACTTACCGAGCAAGCTATTAGGAAAAAGCAAACTATTAGAAAGAGAGAGGTGGCACAATTATGTGAACAAGCACTTTAAAAATCTTGTCATGTAATTTTCTCTCCCATTTGTCTCTTCTTCAATGGAGAGAAAGGAAGAAGAGAAAAATCTTTCCTGAAAACTGGCACTCAGTTTTAACAGCTAAAACTATATTCTTGGCAATAATTAATATTATAACACAGGGTTACTTTCAATGTACTTTCATTTATATATGGACTTAGTCCACACACTTTCTCCCCTATTTCCTCTAATGATGTTTCCGCTGTGAACAAGTCCTCAAGTGGCAAAGCATCTATCCTAATGGAAAAATAGGGGAAAAAAGCACAACATCATTTTGAGAAATGAAGAATTACCCATCCTATAAGTTTAAGAAGACCACAAAGAAATATGCTACTAAATGCCTAGGAAACAAGGATTAATACTAATATAGTCTTTGTCAGCATCTTCAAAATACTTTCTATCATGGATTATTTGGACTTTTTGAATAACACCATAATTTTTACATGGAAGAAGAACAAATCAAAGCAAACAAACATAAACCACCCCAAAAAACCAGCACTAAATGGAATATGCAGAAGAGCCATTTCAGTAAACACCTGCATCACAGGAATATGTGAACAGAAAAGAAAATCTTGAGGAAGACATTTGAGAGTCTAAAACCCCCAATTGCTAATTTCTGACAACTTAAAATATGTCACGATGTGCTAATTAGTAATGCCAGAAGCAGATGGATGAAACTGTGACAAGCTATCATAGCCCTCACTTCATGGCATGGGCAAATAGCCACTCATAAAACCTGTCCATTACTCTTCCCTACATCTACCAGCTTTTCACCCCTTCCTTCTAAGGCACCTTCAAAGATGAGTGCAAGCTCTTGATGACATTTATATGGAAAAAGACATTGTTTTTAACAGGAAAGTTTGTCCACAAAGAAAGATGGGCTGCCTACTTGGAAGAGGTGGCAAAGCAGACTACAAAATGCTATGTCTTTTTAAAATAAAAGTATTTTACTATTAAATGCAAGTGCTTAATGTTTTAAAATAGTGAAAATTACCTTGTTGCACTTCACTGTGTGTCACAATTGATCTTGTATCTTAAGGTGATCACTTTGTATGAAAATTTTATTATGAGAATAAAAGGGAGACCAGCTTTTAAAGAGGTTCTTTTGCATTGGCTTGGGTTGTTTCCTTCATTTAAATATGTTTTGGCTTTTATTTAACAGAGCCTTCTATACTCCTGAAATATGACAGTCGCTGTGCAGGGTGATAGTGTGTAACTGGCAACACTGAAAAGACACCTTAAAGAATACTAATAGAGAAAAGAACATTTCTCAACCAAAAATAAATAACTTTAAAAAACAATGAAGAAAAGGATGACTCGATAATGGGATAATGATATACGCTACATCAAATCTGTTAATTGAAGGCTTGCCATGACCACTGAACAGCATTCATTGGAAATATCTTCAGACATTCAGACTGCTAAAAGTAGAAAATGATCAAGAGGATAGAAAATTATAAAGGAATGAAAATCAGTAGACTTTACATACTAAAATATAATGGTAGTGCTCACAGCCTAGAATGGCAAGCTAATTTTGCAAATTAGACTGGTTAGTTAATTGTGCACTTCAATGTGCCAAGCATTTTTGAATAATATTAAAAATGATCACAAGTTTGATAGGGAATAAAAATCATTTAAGAACTAGACTCGCTTAAAGACACACATACACAAGACAAAGATGACAGAAGCCATCTATCAAACACAGACCTGTATCGTCCATGTCACAAGTCATCTGTGGTTCAGATCTGACCACAGGTTTAAAAATAAAAATAATTTTAAGTGTTTTGATATCACATCTGACCTGTAAAAAATGAAAAGCAGAAAACATGGTTATGACATTGAATAATGAGAAAATATCAATTTGGGAAAAAAATTATAGATATATATGTATATACACACATATATATAACACCTAGCATCCAGTATTGTAAAATTTAAACTACATATATACATTTCCTTGAATTTGATTTGGGTTACTTGCAAATGTAGCCTTCACAATGAGATACAAACATGATTTTAAAGCATACTGCAAAATTTACTATCTTTGTTTTGGGACAAGTTGCCAGAGACAGAAAATATTTTAATTCTTAGTGATTGGTATTTGGAAATGCTACAAAGATAATTATATATTTAAAAGATGTTATTAAAGAGTAACATATGCACAAAACCCACAGATTTTAAGCATTTTTTAAGTTTCTTACATTTAAACAACCCTGAAATCTGCTCATTACTACAGAGAATGAAAGGCTGGTTTTCTACAATGCCCTAGAGTACATAGAAAACTGTATTTCAGAACAAAGAATGGAGGAGAGAAAAATTCTAAAAAAACCAGCATTTTGAGAAATGATGTGGCTGTGACCACTTGGGAACCTTCAAGATGGATAAACTAATCAGATTTGGATATAGAAAAATCAAAAAGGATTCCTAAGGAATGCTGAAAACCTGCTTATAATTAACCAGGCAGGAAAATAACCACTCTGTAAGTGACAGGCTCGATATGCCTGTCCATGTATGGCAGAAGACATGCAAAAGATGTGATATTAGCAAACTGCTCTCAATAAACCAATTCAGAATTTCAGACCACCAGAAGGGGGTTCCAGTGAAACTGAAAAAGAAAAATATTAAAAGAAGAAGCTTATCAACATGAATGCAAATAGCTTTTGGAAATCTTTTTCACAAGGTATAACTGAGGTCAAGAGCTTAAAAGGATTAAGAATATTAATGCAAATGCATAGAGATAATGAAGGAATGCAGAATTACAATAGCAACTTAATTTGTTTATTTCATGCAAGGCATTTTTCATCTCCTAAAACTACAATAGTATAATTTCTACATGTATTGGAAAGCAAATTTTTTTCTTTTCCTGTGTTGAAGCAATGATAAATGCACCAAGAAAAAAAAATGCTGAGGGTATGCTTTGCAATAAAAGGAACAAGATATGAACTGAACATGGAATAAAAGAAATACATCACATGCCTATGATCTGCTAAGATTTCCAAATAGATTCTAATGCAGAGATTCCTGGAGAGGAAGAGACTGATGCAGAGATTCCTGAACAAGATACCTGATGCCAGTAATACATGAGATCAGATTAAATTAACCAGGGGGTCCCTCTCTGTCTTTAAAACCTATCAATATAATTAATTCTAGGGCTTTATAGATGTATATTGGAGGAAGACATCAAGGATTTTGCGTTCCCTACTCTAGCAACATATGGCATACATGTGACAGGGAACTAGCCACAAGTTTTCCCCCAATATTCATGGGCACGAGGAATTTACAGTAGGACTAAGTATTGGATATGATTCTGTCCTGGTCTAGCAAAAGGATATTTCAGGATAGGGATGATAAGATGATCTAGGCAGTATTACAATCATCCCAGGAACCCAAACTATGACCGAATTGCCAGTTCATGTCCACTCAAGAACTACTGAGCTTGTTCCCCTCATTCTGCTGACTTCTAATAGTTGCAGCCTGCAGTCTAGGTTGGAGTTGGAAAGTACTGAGAGAATGACCTCAATATCAGTTAACTATCTGCTGTTAAAACACATTATATTTTATGCTGATTATTATAGAGTCATTTCCAAACTGGATATCTACACTAGGCTCTGAAGGTCAAGTTTTTCAAAGGTGAAGATTTTCAAAAGCACCTTAGTGGTTTCAAATCACATGTACATTTTTAGGCACCTAAATAAAATACTTTAGTTTTCATACTAGAAAAGAAAAAGTACAACATTACTCTCCAGAAAATGCATGCTAGTGCATAGGAAAACAAAACAAACTAGGAAAATTACCACAGAGCACAAGATTGTGCTATTTATGAATTTTATTCAAGCTAATTACTTATGAAATCAAAAACTATCTGCAACCTACTATAGGTTAAGGTTTGGGGTGTGCTGAGGCTGGCTTGGGGGTGGCGGGGAAGAATAAGTTTCAGAATGTTTCTTTTTTAGTCTGAAGCTTAGTTTTGGTTTTATGTTAGCTGAAGTATTGTGAAGAACACAGTTTAAGATATCTGAGATTAGTAAGACATCAAATAGCACATAAATCAAGTGCATACAGTCCTTGCAGTCCCTAGTAAAAACAGTTCAACAGCAAACTAGAATAACCTGACATGATTACTGTTTGTGCAACTCGCTACATTCAGAATGGAAATACTTTGGGGAAGAAAAAGGCTTACATAAAGTACTTATATAATTAATCTAGCATCCATTAAAGACAAGTTCCCCACAGTGTACTATTCATTAGCATGTTGTCTAGCCTTGATCCTACATATATTCAACTGCTCAGTTCCCAGGAATTTCCCCTATAGGGATCTTTCAGACTAACTATGAAACCATTACAAAGGTTTTCTTCATCACATTATAAGGCAGTTTCAAGTAATTGTAGTATACATTCTGATATATATTCTGATTACATTCCTTCAGTTTCATGACTCTCCTTACTCCCTGTGATTATTACCCATCAGAAATCACTTTACAAATCTATGAGTGAGGGCAGGAGGGGCAGTCTGTGAATTTTTCACATTCTTAAATCTACATTTAAGCTTACATTTAGAGGGTGGAAAATTCAGATAAATTAGCCTAGAAGGCCATCTATTGTGTTTCTCGGATATGACTGTGACTCTTCAGGGACTTCCAGATCTGAAAAAATGCAATCTTTACTAGATGGGTGGGATAAGTACAGAGACACTTTGAATTCCGGTTGTAAACTCAGTTTAAACTGGTATCTCACAGGAGAGCTTTCCTTGGAAGCTTTTCTTGTTTGTTTGTAACCATAGCAATTACCAGTGTTTTCTGGAAGATACTCATTGAATGGAAAATACTAAAAAAATACTCTTTTTTTTTTTTTTTAAATAGATCTTACTCTAAAGGGTAGGGCTATATTCTAAAATAGACATTTCCCAGGATGTAAGGTAAAATGAAACAACCCTTCATCCATCCCTACCCATGCAACATTGCTATCTACTATTAAAAGCTTAAATCAATTAAACCCACAAACACAACATAGAGGTCTCAAGCAAATAAAAGCTACAGAAAATATCAGAAGGCAGCATGAACTGCAGTCAGTGCTGATCAGGTAAGGATTTTTCTGCCTAACAATATGCAGGTTCCTTAGCAATGCACCACGTACGAATCTTTTTTGGCTTGCTGTGGAGAATCATAAGGAACTGGTACGCTACTCTGACCTAACGTCAGCTAATACTGAGTGAACCCCTTTCCATCCTTTAACACCTGCTGATAAAATCTGATACTGTCATATATAAGGCAGAAGATGTGTCTTGCCTGAGAGGGGATGAGAGCTGCGGTATTCATCAGAAAAGGCTGAGCTCTTGGTCAGACCTCTAACAAGCAAATGCTGATGGGAAAATGTGTGTTCATTACTGGCTTGCTCATTTCTGAAGGACTAAAAGGAACAGTACTTACTGGTGATTTTTAACATTCTCAGGCAGTCACCAAGTGGACTGATCAGAAACATTTTAAGTACCACAAATCCCTGCTTCAAAAAAAGGCACATTTTGCTGATGCTGCCCTCTCTAACACATACTACTGAACTAAAACCATCATGCAATCAAAAACCTACTTGCTAAAATAATATGATGCACACGCTTGCTCTTTTGGTGTAGAAGAAAAGAAATAATAGACAATCATATAGAGTGATGCACAAATGAAAGCTACCTGCATAATATAGGGATAAATGAAATACAAAGTTTAATCTTCCTATTTTAATGCCTCTCCTCCAGTATCTCTCAAAATTTCCAATATTCCCCCTCAGAAGTATCAAGTGTATTAATGATGAAACATCTTTTATAATATTGCTATAGTAAAAGTACAGAGCATGGCACAGGCACTGGCTGTGGAGCTTCCCAGAGCTCCTGCAAAACAAATTTTAATATTAAAAATTTAATCTTTTGAATAAATAACTTTTTATATAAGAAAGAATCATGTAATCTGGCAAACAACATGAAAGGAAAAAGGGAGACCTGTGTCTTTCTTTAAAAAACAAAGGATTATACATCCTGAGTCTAATTTAGTTTCTAATGTAAGAAAAAAATTCCATTTGAAAAATGTTGATCACTCAAGGGAAGCCTCTCAAGGACACACCAATTTCAACAATACTTCCACCAAGAAAGATTTACTTTGATTTACTGGTCAAAGGCAACTGGAGAGGGGCAAAGAATGGGTGTCCCCTTTTTCAATGGTAAGACTGGCAAACCCAGATGATGAAAGGCTAAGAGGGAAGATTTTCTGTCCAATTTACTAGTCTACATATTGGCCTTTGAGGTAAGTTTGCAGCCAGGCAATATTTTTTTTCACTTGAAATGACCAGTCATGCAATAATATTTAAGTATTTCAATTAAGAGTAATAAAGAAAATGCACTGGTGTTGCAGAGTAAACAGATTCCTTTTATGGTAAATAAAAAAGAAGGGCAGAGGAGTCGCGAGATCTGGATTAGAGAGATTTGCTCTACTTTGCTTATCAATACAATTCAAATAACAAGAGTCTGACAACTTGTCTGTCCTCAAACTAAAAATATAAATAATAATAATATCAATAAAAATGAAGTCAGACACAGTTAAAAATTGAGGATTGCATGTATGGTGGAAATTAGTGTGCATCATGAACCTAGACAGAAGGTAGAACAGCTGATCTTCTTTTCCAACTAAGAATATGCTACTCTATGCCCCGAAGCACTGAAAATCAAGCTTGGAAGAACTCATTAGCTCTCAGCTTAGCTGTGTTTCCCCTGATCTGATTACCTTCTTGTCTAACACAGCAGAGAGCTTCCAGCTATTGCCAGCCTTAAGTGCTGTTCATGAACTCTTCTTTCCCTTCCCTCCAAGACTTCTCTCTCACACATGCTTTCTCACTCTGATAAGCTAAAGCCTAGGAGTGGCGCTATAAAAAGCTCTGTGAGTTTTGTTCCTGTCTCCCAGCACCCTGCACCTCCCCAACACATTTGCCAAAGTTAATCACAGTGTTGAGCAAGCAAAAGTAGTTTATTCTTCAACAAGACCACACAGGATCTTACACAATCATACCCTCACTTCTCAGACTAAAATTAAGATGCAAACAGTACAGTAAGAATGCACTTTTCAAGAGCAGGTCATAGAAAAATCTGTCCATCTAAATATTGTGGGAACCTAAATAAGGTTCCCACAATAACCTTTGGGGTTTACAATACTGATTACTTATTCAGCTTTATTTTCAGATTTGCTTGACTGAGGTTCTGTTACCCTCCCAATCAAAGTGCTAGACTTAATTTATGTTCTTGATGCTCTAAAAACCGAAAGTAAGTTCTGTAAAATAAAAGGTGACATATTCAAGATTTTTACCTGAAACTATATATTGGGATTGAGAAATATGTCCGTGTATACTGTTTTTTCTTTTAATTTTTTTATAGTATTTATTTAGTAACAAAATAGTCTTAATGTCTATCCCATCCATGCTTCCTCCTTGCTAGTTTAAAGCAGAAATAGGTAGTGAACTTGAAAAAACACAGCAGAACAACATTTATTCAGATAATAACTTTCTGCTAAGGTAATTTACATTAACTCTAAATGGCTAAGTACCTTACGTCAGTCTCCTGAAGAGCTATGCTGCCATCTTTTGGTGTTGAAAATACACTTCAGCTGTTTAAGAGCTTTGGAAAGCTAATGTTCTATTTAAAACCAACTTTCCTGCGTTTATGTATCATTCAAGGCTATAACTCTCCTCCCCTTTCTCGTTGTGGCTAAGTACATAAGTAATTTGGATAGAATCATTTGTACAATACATCAACAACGAAAGTGTCACAACATCTAACACTCACATGAAGATTGTCTCGGTCAGCTTCTCTACATTTACATGCGTACAGTCAAGGCATATTTTTTTCTTATAGATGTGATCATGTCCAGATACATTCAGTACTAAGGTATAATGAAAAGGTCATTGTGAAACAGGTGAATAATAACAGCAACCAGTCAAACAAATATATGCACATAAGAACAAGCATTTAATAAAAATGAGGTATCAACATAAGTTATTTCAGCAGTTGCTAACCACTCACCAAAGAAAATATGCAGCCAGGGAGCTGCTGTCTAATCTACCTTTTCATGATAACCCTGCAATGCTTGTGCATCCATCAATACTTAAAAATTCTGCAAATTTCAGTAAATTCAGTAAATTCCTGATACTGGCTGCCATATTCTTCATGCTAACAATTATCTAATGGATAAAGATTCAGTGAGTTATTTGAAAATAGTAACTGCTTTAAAAAAAAAAAAAAAAAAAGGAAATTAAGGTTGTTATTTCTTTTCTTGGTAGAGCAACCCATTTGCCATGTCATTCCTTGGTCTGTTTTGGGGTTTTTTTAAATCAGACCAGATGCACTTGGAGGGAGCAAGACCAGCAGCTGGCAGGAGGGATCCCAGAATACTTAGGAAACATGGAAGCTACATGCCCAGTTCTTTTCTTTCCTAAAACCAATATGTTCTTAAAATCTTAAAACAAAATAAACATTATGCATTATACCTGAGCAACTAAGATGCCTGATTACTTGCAGTCACCTTTGCTAAAGAAAACATTGGAAAATATTTCCAACTTAATAGATTTTTGTTTTGGCTTTAGTAATGTCATTTAGAATTTGAATTCCAAAATTGACTTTACAAGGCTGTGTCATTCTATTTAAGTTATGTTTCCAATAGGAGCAAAATTTTTATCTGTATTTTCTTTTCTTACTTGTGACATGCAGTGCAAGAAGTAAATGCTGGATACACTGGAGGCTCCAGTGCTTTTTAGCTGGTGGCAATCATCCGCCACTAACTCACCACTGTCTAAACCACTGTACTTCAATTGTAGAATGTTCTGGTCCCAGTCTGCCATGGTTAGCCTAAAAAATGGTAGCTCTGAAGATTTTACTTGGGGATGAAGTTCTGGTGGGGATGAACTTCACTACCCCCCACCCAATGGGCGCATCTGCTCTTCTCCTCTTAGCTCTGACCAGTATCTACTCTCTTCTCCCTCTGTACAAAGATTCTAAAAGGAGTAGTGAAAGTTTGAAAACAAAAACTAACCTGTCTCTTTCACACAAGTGTTGAGTGATACTTGCATGCATAAACTGAACGTGAACTGGCATCCCAGAATGGAAGGTTCAGCTTTGAAAAGCCGAGCAATCAGCACAACTCAACAAGGGATGGAGGGGAAGCCTGGAAGGAAAGAAGGTGGTGAAGCCTGTATCAAAACAAGAAATGTTATAAAATGCTTTCCAGGATCCCCATGTAAGAAGATAACATTTATTTGTTTCTGCTCTCCTTACAGCTGATAACTAATGTTGTACATCAGGCATACACATTATTTCACTGATGTAGACCTGCTCAGCTGCTGTGTGCCCAACTGGTTTTAATAAGATCATGCAAGCCTGGATATAATCACTTGAAGAAAGAGGAACATGCAATCAGACACACAAAATGTAAGGGTGTTTAATGAGATTTTGGTAGCGTATTTTCTCAACCTTGGGAGGCAAAGGTTCTTTAAAGCCATTTTTCACCCTTTGAATGTACACACTGCAAGTTATTATTGCAAAGCAAGACAGGGGAATCTTATTTGATACACTTCATTGTACTTTATATTAAAATTCAGGAATTCTAAGCCTTTTTAATGCATAGAAATGTGAAAGAATTTACATCTTCTACTCAGTAATCAGCCATGTTATTGTCTGTTACCCTTAGCTGAATCTGATGTCAGAAGCAATACCCTTATCAATGAATCATTGGGGATGAAACCAGCAGTTTTTGCTCATGTAAAACTACAAGTGACTCCAATGTCTAGAAATTGCTGCACAAGAAATATGCAAAGCTACACAATTATCTAAGACCTTTGCCAAAATTATGCCCAAAAAGCATACTTACTTCTTTTTTAATATACATGATAAAAATCTCACTATTTTTAAACACAGTTAAGATACTAAATCCTTTGTTATCAACATTAAAGGGATCTTTTCTTAAATAAAATTGATCTCTTCATACTGACTTTCTAATCCTATTTAAGTACTTTCTTCAGTGAGCTTTCTATTCTTAGACTTTCATGAGATAATAATTGATACCACCACAGCACTTGGCACAGTATAGCATCATTTCCCCAAAAATCCTCATCTCGAAGGAAGGAAAGAACTGGCTTAATTTACAGCAGATTGGAACTGAAAGATACAGCCATAGCAGCACCTAAGAAATATGAATAATTACTTTTTGTTTTGTGTCTCATTCTAGAAAGTGCTATTAGCTGTCCATTATTTATACTATTTAGGAGTTTTTTTTAGACAAGTATTTGCCTGCAGTTAAAAAAATGGCAAATCCTGTCCACAGGAACAAGAAAGAGGCATGTAACACACAGAATTCACCAAAATAAGAAGAGCTTAGAAGGCCAAGACACATATTCCAACCCATGGAAGAAGAAAGGATGGTCACTGTTACTGATGTAGGCGTGCTTCTTTTTTAGTCAGGTCAAGGGATGTTTTATTTCCAAAAAAGCTTTTAAAAGAACAGATCAAATGGACATATTTTCAAAGCAATGTATGTGGAGGATTAAGGGAGACCATGGAGCTTTGAAAATGTTCCTAACTCACAGATTCTATTTCTGATACAATGATTTTATTTTCTTCTTTTTCATGTCTGAGCCTTCTTTCTCCCTGTTGTTCCAACCCCTTCTTTATCTGGATTCTCTTGCTGTACATTTTTCTCCCCTACTCCAATTTGGAGTTACTCATGTCCCTGTTGCCTCTTTTCTCTCTGTTTAACCTACCCACTGGCAGCCATGCTGTACTTCTTAAATTGTCTCTGTTGTTCAGCATTTAAAAGCACTTCCAAATTCATGTTTCATATGGGGGGGGGGGGGGGCGGGGTCCAGTAGCTGGAGCCAAAATGAAATTCCCCTGAGAAGGTCAGATATTTCAAAACTACTTTATCTCTAGTGACTTCCATATACTCTGCATGGTGGCTTCAGCTGGCTGGCACAGTGCAAGTTGTTAGGACTGAACACCACTGCAACAAAGGAATACAACAGAGATCTTTTCTTTTTTTTCCTACTGTGGTAAAAAGAATACATCTCAATTGTGTTTTGGAAACTTCATAAAGCAAGTAGCAAAATTCCCACTGCTCATAATCTTTCAGGTCAGTTGGCTGCCTGGCAAGGACCAGGCTTTTGGTTTAAGTTTCTGTTGTTACCTATACATCTCACAAGGAATGCTGATGCAAGCTACTTTTTAAACTTTAAAAAGGTATTTCTAGAGTTAATTATCATGCTCAAGTGGCCAAAAACAAAGGCATCAGAATTAGAATCGCAGTAAAGCTTTGTATGTGTAAATATGTTAGGCTTGAAGGTTGCTTCAAAACTGCATGACAGAATGGCAAGGCATCCAGCATCCTAGACTGTGATCTCTCAGTTCAGAAAGTTGCTTCTCTTCCTGAGCATTTTGGGAGAGACAGTGACTCCCTCTGCACTTCAAAAAATTACATTTCCTCACAGCAGAAACCAAGGTGAAAGGATGAACGAGCTGGAGCAGGGAGAATTTAAATCAAGCAGCAACCTCTATTTCAAAAGGCTTTTAAATCAAAATAGTTTCAGTGCGAAATGGTGCTTTGCATAAACCTTTGGTGAACATCCAATCTGAATATTTCAGTATGTTGCCTACCCATAAAGAAATGGGTAAATTGAAGCTTTTACAGGAGTTTTAATTCAAATATTTCATACCACATTTTCTAAAGGCTAGACTGCTCAGCAAGGTTAGTCAGTGCACTTTTTCCTCTTCCTGCAACAGGCAAAGTACATTATGGTTAAGCTATGCAATTAACGTGTTATTGTAATCACAAGTTACCTCAAAAGCAGGGGTTCTTAAAGCACTTCAATTTATTTTGCACTCAAAAGAGTGGTTGGACTATTTCGCCTCACTGAATGCAAACACACTTGACACTTATCACTGGGGGCTTTCTCAAAGCCTGGTGGGTGGAGAGAGGGGGATTGCCTACTGTGATCTATCACGCTGTAATTAAGTACTCATGCTCCATCCACGGGGGTTTTAACCTGCCATACCAATGCTTTCTGTTTTAAAACTCTGGACAACATGTCAGAGCACTGCTTTGTCAGCATCTCAGCTGAAAGGATCATATTTTAATTGCTAAGAACAATCTCTGAGCTGCTCAGTCCTTTACCTTTCTTCTAAAAGGCTATGACTAAACAAAAGTATCATTTTTATTCTAGTCTGAGCATGTCCACTGACAGTTTCAGATTCTTCCACCTTCTCCATTAAGATCTGCTGTTCCCTTCACAGAAAAGGTGGAACCTGCACCAGATCTACACCTTTTAATTTCCACTGTTCCTCTCAATGCACTAGGAATACACAGTTTTATACAGTATTTTGATACAGAAACACTTTTGAAGCATCCTACAATTGGCAAGGCCCCGGACTGAGAACGTGGAACAGTTTCTGAGGAAACCACTGATCTCTTCCAATTAATATTCAGCAACAATTCTTTTTGGAATAACGCCAAAGACCCAAACAGATAGGTTTTCTCCATCTGTAGACAGCATGAACACAACATAAATCTGTTTATTTGTGTGACCCTAGATCCCTCTTTTTTAAAAAAAAAGATTTATTTTTTTACTTAGTCCTTCCTTTCTTGCCTTCCTTTACCTTAAAATGGTGCCGTGTTACATCATCAGAGTGATGGCATGTAAGAACACACACTGTAGCTTAGAACTTACAGAAATTTAGGTTCCTTTAAAAGGAGTGAGGAATCAGGCTTCATAAAATAAAAAATTCAAGTTTTATTATAGGTCTAATTTGATCTGCAAATCACATTTTAATTTCTATGTATTTAAAAATTTTTACATATTTAGACCATGTATATTTTCCCAATTATGATGCATCAGTCTGATACAGAGAGACAAGAAAAAACATTAGGTGACATCTAGATTAAAGTTGTGTAAATAATTCATTCTTAAAATTGGTGCTCGATCAACTCAAAAGCATCATTTGATCTTCTCAGGGAACTGAACAACAGAAAAGTAATTTCAACATTAAATTAGCTTAAATATTTTTGAAGTTGTAATCTTTTCAAAGAAAACTTCACAGAAAAAATAATGTCATGTATCATCTCAAATACCTCAGCATATTTAAACTTTCAAGACCGAGGAACAAAGAATTATTTTGCATATGAACTTGGAAAGCAAATGCTTGTTTAAATCAAAAGCATTTTTTTACAGAATTATTCACTAAAATAAATATTGGTTCCAATAGGGAAATTTCACAACTCAGGATCGGTTTACAAATATACAGACAAAAATTTCAGAATTGAAAAGCAATGGGTTATGAAGAGAATTAAAATAAAAACAAAGAGCTACTGCATGAGATCAGAACTATTCCTATACCATCAGCTATGTTTTTCAGGTATTTCTTTTTACATTTAAGTCATATTAATAATTGAGGGAAATTATAGACAAATACTTGACGGCAGATTAAATACAGAGAGTTCATTCAATATATCTCCACAAATAAAAAACAACATTTGTCTAATTTCCAGACCACAATTATGTATTCCTATAGCTATATCCAAAAGACATTAACTATAATAGAAACATTTATAAATAAGTTCTGAAACTCATTTCATTTACAGGAATATTTTCCAAAATACAGTTTCAGAATCCTGTCAACATGAAGATATATAATAATAAACCTTAAGTAATTAGTATTTAGCTTTAAATATTGTATTTTACAGTACAGCAGGTATGCAGTATATTAAAGCAGGTCCTCTAAATTAAACATGTTTTAATACAGTCAAAGTTATACATTTAAGTTAAATAATGCCGACTGTTCTGTAGCAAAGAGTCTCATGTACAACTAAGGAGTGGAAAGGTCCTTTTATCTCTAAATACAGTGTCACTTGGGCCAATGCTGGAATACAACTTTTCCTGATACTTTCAAAAGTGTAATAAAAAATCAAAGGGGGTGTTAAAAAAGAAGGGAGAAGGAGCATCAAAAAATATACAAGGATTTAACAAAACATCTTAAACTGAGAGAGTGTTTAGCTTATCAAAAAAGGAGCCTGAGCACTAACTTGATTAGAGTATGTAAGAACATTCATGGGTAGAAAGCATTGGGTAATAAAGTGTTCAGATGCAGCAGAGAAAGAACCAGCATTTAAAAAAAGCCTTGACATTAAATCCAGACAAATTCAAATTAAGAATACGTCATAAATATTTAACAGTGATGGTGATTAGCCACTGGTACTACTGAAGCCATTGTCCTTTTCTCAGTAGTTTGAAAAGTTTAAACCTGGGCTTAAACCTGGTTCCATTTAGAAAATATGCTTCCATCAGACAAATCACTGGTCTCCAAGTGAAGATATCTGAGTGAAACCTATGAAATACGAGGGGACAAACTGAACTTGCTTGCCTTAAGATAAGCTCTTAGGTGTTCCTCCTAAGAGCTCCATACAGATGTTAATACACCTTTCTCAACAGCCTCTAATGGAACATGTTCATTTCAAACATTCCATTTCATTGTCAAAATAAAGTTCAGTTTTCTAATCCTGCTGGAGAACTCTATGAAACCCTTCTGTGCACTCTGTACATGGGCAGTTGTACCTAAAACCTAACCCCATTTGTTCAAACATTAAATAGACATATCTTACACAACAAGTCAACCCAAGCGTTCATACAAGCACAAAGGTAGGCTCACCTTTATAAAATTCACTTGAAATCACATGGGGTTAGGCAACAAAGGGAAGGGGGGGAAATGAACATAGAAAAGGGCAGCATTTGCCCCCTCAGCATTTCCACATTTTGCAAATAATAACACTGTTGGAAAGAATGTTTTCAGAATGAAAGTCAATGAGATCAAGAACCAGAACATAAATCACGAGAGCTACTTTTACTGGACTGTAAGTCCTTTTTATACCATGAAACTGATGTGAGCAGAGCCAATTAACATCACTTTCCCTCTCTGCATTCCACATGGTCTATCAAAGCACCAGGAGCAGCCAAGGGAGTCACGAGGGTGTGTACATGTCTGTGAAGTCACACCCAAAAACTCCCCTTCATTTTTACTGTTGAGCACAACATTATATGACATGAAATGCTCCTAGATGGTCAATCTAGGTCAACTGCCCAAGTTGTGTTGTGTCCAATTTTTTTGCCCACCCCAGAGTGCTCACTGAGGGGGGTGGCAGAGCAAGAGAAAGAGAAAACTTTGCTGCTCTGCAATTACTGATCAGCAACAGCCAGAACACTGGTTTAGTCACAAATCTGAAACACAGCATCATATGGGACTGCTATGAAGAAAATGAACTCCATCTCTGACAGGTGCATTTAGTCTTCAGCAGGCAAGAGCTGGAAATCACCACTCCAGCTCCTAAGAGCTCACCAAGAGACACAGCTGAACTCAACTGAACACAAGAAATAAGTCAGAACAGAAATAAAGGTTATAAAAAAAATAATAACAGGAATTAGTTATGTATTCAGTAGAAAATTTTTTTCTTGACCTTCCCAATAACAAATCAGTCACTCTTGTTCTGCAATAGCTTTGATTTGGAAAAAAGTGCAGAAGGGAAGATGAAAGTAACTGAAATTCCATACATTTTTCATCTTTGTTATCTACACACAGCCAATCTATCAGCAACTCCTGATTTTGTCCCACATGAAATAGACCATGAATTTTACTTTCCCTCAAACTCTTGCAACCACATATGGCAGGTTTTAATACAAATCCGTATGGCCAAAATATGTTACTGCAGTTCATCAGATCTGTGACCGTCAAAATTATTTGCCCATAAATAAGAATAAAGACTCCCTAGACAAGACAGGAACATCATTCTTGCCTGTTCTATGTTTCTTTTGCAGACTGAGAAAGGACTTCACTTCTCCTCTAGCTGTCAATCTGGTTCCCTTCACAAGCATTAAAATTCACTTTAAAGACTGAATAATAAGGATTGCTGACCCTTCCACACTGATAAAAATAAATAAATGTCAGTCAGACACCAGTTTAGTCACACAGGTACAGTAAACTTATTTCTAACCAGATTGTACAGATTTATTCCTTAAGCTAATCAGAATTCAAACAGAACAGAAATCAAATGTCACCCTGCCACACTAACATCCATCAACCACAATGATTACGTCTACATCAATCATTTGATATAATAGCAGTAAAGTCATTATAACAGAACATTGTCAAAAGATCTGGAATCGGTCTTCTATTTAGTATTCCATCATATAACAGCTACAAGATTATTTCAAAGGCAGAAGTGTCTGCTTTGAAAATATAAGACAGTTTGCTTTAGCCTTTTCCTGGCAGCAGACTGTTATTCAATGACAACATTCTCTATGAAGAAGTAACATTACTGATTTGAGCTTTATAAAAGGGGAGGACATTGGATTTTCTGTTCCATCAGTTTTTAGGGTAGAACTAAAAATTAAACAACTGCATTACTTTTATGTATACAACCTGCAACTTATCTGAAAGCAACCCCATCATTCGACAGAAGTGTTGGTTATATCAGATAGTTCAGTAACGTCATTCCTTTACTTTGGAAGTCCCATTGGCTTTGTCTCCTCCTGTGTCTAATTTTGCCTGAAACACCGCCCTCCTTCATTCCCAAGCAATGGTGTTCTAAAAAGGGTAGCGCTACCTGAAGATTGCATATATAAAAATAACACATGCTGGTAATTCAAAATGTGGAGTTCACCTCCTGCATGGGACCATGCCTTTTCATTTCCAGACTGGGCCAGTGTCTGATGTCTGATTGTGCTTCGCAGTGCTAAAAGACAGTCAAAAATTCTGCATACACACTGCATCTGTTATACTCCATATCGCAGACAGCCAGTGAGAAGCCAAGACCATACCAGAGAAAGAGTACAAACACAGAAAGCTCCCTTTCTGGACATCACGTATGTCACTTCTGCTTCAATCAAAGGAAGATCTTACTCAGAGTGACCTTTCTGTGCATTGATCACTGCAGTGAACATTAAATCCCTTAAGCACAGCTAAAATGATGCTTCCTTTCCATAGAGGTATTCCATGAAAATTTATAAAGGACTGAAAAACAGTCCTTTAGATCCACTACTATGAGGAATGAAGACCACAGAGACCTTATTCCACCTGGCTTGGAAAGTAGAATTATAAAGAAAACCATTTAAGGTCAAGACAAAACTAACAGTGCAAATCAGATACGCAGAATGTGACTTTATCAGTCTAATGAAGTTTTTTTGCAAATAGACCTGCAAGCAGTAATAGTTCATAAAATCAATTAATACACTTACAAGAGATTTTGAAGGAACTTATCACTGGCTTCCTCACAGGCTATTTGTGCCTTGATCCTCACTGGTCATTGCTCATTTATTCATGACAAGAGTCATTCATGACTGAATCACTCAAGAAAACAGGATCCAATATCAGTACGTAAACTTCAAGGAGGTTCAGAACAGCCTTCATTAATAAGTTAGATTTGTTATTGTCTTCAAGAAGCTGTATCTCCAGTTACATCTTCTGCTGCCTTTACTTCTAGACAGATACCTCTGTCTTGTCAAGAACTTGATCTGGATGCCAGTTCATCCACAGAACCACTTTTTGAGTAACTACAATACAGCAACAAACTTGTCTGCAACACTTTTTGTAAGAAATAATTACTTAGATCACACTTACAGATCATGGTTTTGTAAATAAATAAAAAATACATAAATATATTCTTTCAGACAAGATACTTTAAAAGGATACTAGTCGCATTTACTATGTGCATGTTTAGCTGGCTTATAAATAAATGACAATTCCTTTAGTGTAAGTTCATATTTGCAGTAAGTACATTGCATTCCTCTCTTGGGAATAATAATAATAATAATAATAATAAATCCATCACAGAAAACCCCCCACTAATTTAAAATGCAAATAAATTTTTTTTTGCTACAGGCTATGATACCACTAAATAATTGATCATAATTTCCAAATTTATCAAATCACATTTTAATAGCTGTGCTTGCATTATCGAACAAAGTAAATCTTTGCAAATTCTTTTAACATATTTATTATGACAGTCATATTTTACATGTAAACAGCAATGGTAGTCTTTTATATAATTCCAGGGAATTACCAAGATTTAAATGGCAACCACTGCATATTTACTTGGCATTTCAGTGAACATTAAGGTTTATAGTTCTGAGGAAAAAATTGACTTTGGCTTTGCTTCAGTCAATATTTATTTCTCTGTTCAATAAACATTGATGTTTGCCTCAAGAGAAGTCAATATCCTGTTAATGTACATTACTTGAATAACATTTGGGAATTACTAAACAAATGACTCAAATTCAGAGGATCAAAGATAGTGGGACCAAGAAAGACTTACAGGGTGTTTGTTTAAACCTGCAGTCTTAGCAGAACTATCAGTACATGACGTGAAACAGCCCTATGAACAATCCCTCCTTTAATCTTCAGCATGCTGGTATTACAGTCAAGACCATCTTTGGTACAGTCTGCTTCAAAAAAGTTTAGTTGCAAGTATTTTATCCCCTTTCTGCCCTTCTTGAATTCTTCCTGAGCCAGCTTGTCCTTGAAACATGTTTTGCTTCAAAGATCATGCAGATTGTAAACCCATATTCTTATGCTTTCCTCATTTAACCTGGTTTTCCCAGTTTGTCATCCATGTTTTATAGCGGAATCTTCTTAAGGGAACCCTGTTTACAATACTCAGGATTTTTACTGGAAGTTCATGTTACCAGACTTTCTAGGTAGGGCTATTTTCCCATATGGCTACAATCAATATTTGTTACTCACATGAGGTAACAGAGCCAAGATAATAATCAAATTTTAGGTGGAAAAGAGTAAAAATATTTGCAGCTTGTCTCAGATCTTGGCAAAACTGTCCTTTAATGGACAACATGAATAGTTGAATGTATGAAATTTTGTCATCATATTAAATATTAAAAGGCTGACTGCAACGATAAATCTTAGCAACTTGTCATAAAGGAAGTGATGCAAACAAGCCTATATAACAAGTTGTGATCAAACTTTAGAGACAACTTTTCAGTGTTTGTACCTTTCTTCCTGCTTGAGGACATCAGCCACATCAGTTGCATGGCAGATGACTAAATCAGTAGAGAGAAAAATCTAGCATTATCATATGGCATCAAGTTAGAAATGAAAGGCCATTTGTAATGGAAAGCTCTGAATATCTCCAAAGAATCTTACAAAGCTCAGGCTATCACTTTTTGTGAGTGCACTCACAACTTCATATGCAACATGATCATCTGCTAGTGAAAAAGTGGGACCTTAAAATGAAGACTGAAAAAAAATTTGATGATAAAATTACATAACTCCAGAAATTTTGCAATTTTGGAGTATTCCAGTCCAAGAAGGGGGAAAAAATAGAATTAATATTTTTTTTTTGTTCATTTAAGTCCACAGAGAAACATCATATTTCTGGAGGTCCAAATTTTATGAGAAATAAATACCAGAGGCTTTAGCTACTATATTATACTTGCACATACCATGAATATAAGCTGCAGGAAATACTGTATAAAGGTCAGGTTATTAAGAGCAAAATTATCATAAATAGGATCAAAGATTATAATTTCCTTCCGAAAAGCATCTCTGGAAAGGAAACATATGTATGAATAAGAGGTACAGCCTTGAACAGTTAGCTGCCAACTCCTGTTTGTTAGCTTCCTTGGATGTTTTCAATCCATCCACGCTTAAGAGACTGAGAGATGGGGAAATAGATCACATATTGGGTATCAAAACATTTCAAGGACAGCATTACCACTTTTGAAGAACTTTACAAGAGTCTGAATTTGAATGCTCATCTTGATATCTGTAACAAGTTTTTACCACTCCAGAGAAAAAAAAAAAGAATCATTCTTCTGAAGGTTTAGTGCTTTCAGCCTTCTCAGAGAAAAAGTAAGGACCAGCTGGCTGCAATAGCATGGAGCATATATATGGCCTCATAAGGCAATTTTTAGTAGGTTTGGATCTTGAAGAGAGACACAGCTGTCATTGTATTCTTGTGTTCAGTCCTCTTGCAAGTAAATTTAGCAAAAAGGACAGGATTTGAAGGAATAGATGTCTCAGAGATATAGGTGAACTCCAGATAAAAGTAGGTGCGTCACTGGTAAGGGATGGAGCAGTGAGACAAAGATGGCAGCAGCACTGTCTGTGCTATTTTGGTTCTTAGTACAGCTATTGTCAGATTCTCAGAGCTGTCAATCCAGAAGTACTAAACCTTTCACAAGTCAAACCTTAACCTAATCTTTCACCTTTCAACCTTTCTCAAATACTAGATTCACATTAAGTACATTAGGAATGACAATAACCCTCTATTCTAATAACAAGAAACTGCCAATTAAACCCATAATGTATGGACATCTTCCCCTTACTTGCCCTTTTTATGCAAAATAACAATGTTGGAGGTTGCATGCAATACCAACATGTCCATCATTTTAATTATTTCTGGATATTTGTCCATACTGCGTTAGATTAAGAGGCCAAAAACTGATTTATTCACTCACTTGTAAATTGCATCTTAATGCATTCACAACTTGTTAACATTCATAAATAAAAGACTTAAGTTAGAGTTCTTTCCCAGTAAAAATAGGCTCTTATCTTCAGAAATTATGAAGACACACAGTTAAATGCAATTTTTAAATATTTATTCCATATTTGCATGCATCTGTTCTGCAAGATTTAAAAAATGTTAGTGAAAGCTGTCCAAAACTCCTACAGTGCTGCCTTTTACACTTTCTAAATACCTACCATCCTAGTAGGATTTTTGTGCTCACTGCAAGTTGATCTCTGTAACATGCTTGTGATTAAAGACAACAACAACAAAAAAATCAAAACACCTAAAATACTTAAAGATACAGATTTAATAATTAATAATTTTATATTGCACTGAAGATGTATTTTTTGCATATGTCAACATTTTCAACCTCTCTGCCTGAAAAAAAAAGTGTCATTACAGTACAAAAAAATTTCTGAAGGAAAATAATTTTGACCTTTAAGACAGACAGCTATTGCATTTCTTCTCATTGTGGTTCCATAAATGGAAGGCTATCAGGTGAAACAAATCTGCTTGAGAAACCTGCAGTAAAAATGCTTAAAACCCAAATAATTTCTCTTTTTCTGACCATGCTTAAGCCTCAGGCAAGGACTTAAATATATTTGGCTTAGGTGAAAGGAGATCAATGTCAAGTCCACTGAAACTGGGGAGTTGTATTTTAGCTTTTCATTTATGTCAAATCACAATTCCTTCTCCTTTTGGCTGTCCACTAAATAGCATCTCCATAAAAGACATGACCAGACACAGCTGAGTGAAGAGCAATATTTGTGGAAACAGACCAGTGGATTGTTGATTGATTCTTATTCACATTTGCACAAACACATTTCTCATGATATGAAGCAATTTTTCTTATTCCAGGGAACAAGGCCCATGTCTGATATCCCCAAAAGGGAGACAAAATTATCTGCTTCTCAGAATTTATACTTGTACTTTCAGATTTCCACATTATTTAAAAGCCTAAATACTTCGGTATGTGACACAAGACCTGGATCAACATGGTATCCTCAGGTTACACCATGCATGTGTGATAAATCTTTTGTAAAAGCATCAGATCCAATTCACTCACTGCTGATCAAATATTAGACAAAATGTTTTAATTACAAAAAAATAACAAGTAATATGATACATACATCAATTAACTTACAAACTAGCTGATCTGCTACGGAAGTGTGAAATTTGGAACTAGCTTAAAAGAAGGCTGGCAGTCACCAAACAACTCAAAAATCTTTCAATAGTTTTATATATGCTCTTCACTTAAAAATACTGTGGCTACACAGTAGGTAATGAGTTGCCTAAGGGCTGATGCTCTCATACAGCACCCTTATACTATCTGAACTCCTGACCTTAAGGAATAAAGGGAAGGAATCAAAGTCACAACACTGAATATTGTTATAGTCACATGTGGGTTCTCTGCTCATTCCATGGCAAGAACTATACTCTTTACATAAAAATAGCAGGTTGGGAAAACAGATGCCTCAGACTTCCTTAGTTCCTGTCATGGAATGCCGTTTTCATGGCAAAAGATATCTGCACCTCAGATTATCGAGGTCAGGCATCCAGCGTTCAAATTAGGTTTCACTTGTTAATGTATCAAAACATTTTTATTTGTGTACACATGTGTGCTAGAAATTGCTTAATTCTGAGAGCTTGGCAGAACTCCATGCTAGGAAGCTGCAGTGGGAAGCTGACACTACACAGCAGGCAAAGAGATCCCTTGATGCTCTGCTCAGCTGAGTCCTGAGCTCAGGAAGGACCTGAGATTTCTTGTCACATCAGGCAGAGGCAATGTTGAAACTTCAGGTTTTCAAGAAAACTCTTCTGCCCATCACTTGTGTACCTTGCCTAGCATAAGAGGATGTCAACTTCAATAAAAACTTTGAAATATCAGTCAGATTACATATCCTGAAGGAAAAGGATTATTCTGCCACCTTTATTTCCCTAAGAATCCATGCAACTGATGTTTCCACATAAATGAGGGAAATGATTCTTCAGAAATTACCTAAGCTGCACAGTTGCCATGACTTGCAAAGGATCAAACATCACAGATCTATGGGAGAAGTTCTGGTTTATGGACTACCAGGGCCAGCACTAGAACTGAGATTTCCTGTCTACTAGGAATTTTGATACTGTTTTTAACTCAATTCAAAATACCATATAAGGCTACAAGAGACTCTTAGCTAACACCACCCTCAGGAATGGAAAAAAACCCAACCAACCCTGACTTGGAAAAACTACAAAAATGCCACGATTTGCTGATATGGAAGGGACACTAGCAGGCTATTGGAGACTGGTAAAGAATAATGCTCCTGAAAAGGAAAGGGACAAGCTGAGAAAGAGCACTTTTTCTTTGACTTGCACTCCTTTTTTTTTTCCTATGGGTAAGTGGTTAATGCAGAGTGTTTATAGCCCATCACTGTGATTCACTGACCGTTCAACTCCCAGGACTGGGCACCCAGGAGGGGTGTCTCCACCACAAAGCACAGCAAAATTCAATCTAATTGTTTTAGATTTACATATGGTATCCATAAGCCTGGACAGCAGCATTAGACTTACTTTGCCACTTATCAAAATTCAGTTTTGACAGGAAAAGCTCTCTCCCATCTCTATTCATCTGTACTTACTATAACATTATCATTTTCAGGAAAAATTAAGCAAAGAGTAGAAAAAAAATGCAAAAGCAAAAACTACTGAATAACCAGCAGTATAAATAATAATTATGTTGACTACATTTTCTATAACATATAAATAGTGTTATTTCAGTGAAGTACATTCTCCCTACTGAGAATGGAACATTTATAAAAAGCAGTAAGTCAATGAATTATTAGTTTAAGTATACAGAGAAAGATTACTCAAACATTATGTAGGGTTTTTTCCAGTCTTCTTGAATAACACAATATGCAGTATTTTCTGCATCTAACCAGAGATGTGTATTCAATTAAGGCTGTATCCTTCCCATGCTTCCAGCCTTCTGCTTAGTGGTTTAAAAGAGATTCAGTAGCTTTCACTTTCAAGGACCCATACTACCTCTTAGGAGTGAATTCTAAGATAAATACTGGTAATGAGAGTTGCACAAAGGTGTTAGTTGTATCATTAATCTTGTCAAATACCCTGCACCAACAGCCATGAGCAATAAGACAATGAAACAGAAGGCAGAATTAAATACTGGTTACAGCTTTACTTGTGGTAATAGACAGAAGATTCTCAACTGGGAATATGTGGGAGGACAGAGCTAAGAAAAGCTTGCTTTTGGGGGGGGAGGGGTGGTTTAAAGTGTGATAATATTTAGCTAGCTGATGGTATCAAAAACTTTTTTTTTAAGATAATGTGCACTCATTAAAATAAGGTAAAAGTACTATGTGCTCATAATATAATACTCAGAAACCAATCACTCACAAAATGAGAATATTCCAAACATCATAATGTCGCAGTTATCCCTTCAGAGCTTCAGTACTTCTATTTTAAGTCCATAAACAGTAACTTACTGAAGTGAATCCACATGGCTGATTGCAAACTACACAGGAGTTTGAAATGGACAATGATCAGGCCTTTACATGGCCTATTAAAACACACACTTGCTAAGGCCATCTTGGTCACTACTACCTGTCTAGCTATGAGGAATCAGTAAGAATTATAAGGTAGCTCATTATTAATCAGACTGACTACTCCCAATGATTAACACTTTAGTAGAGTGTTTGCTTTAGCAAGTATCACAATTGCCTACATTTCGTCTGTTAACATGGATATGAGCTGTGTTCCGATTCAAATCAGAATTATTTTATCAAGTGTTCTTTCATATTTCATTACAAGATGCTATTTATTTCTCCCTGGTGTTTTATATTTTTCTTTATGGCCATTGCCTTACGAAGCAAATCAGTAATACCCAGCTACCACCTCTCTTCAGAGTGCTTGGTGTCGTGGTATAATACTTGCGTGATCCATGCTACTGTACTCAAACTCCCTGATGTGACAAAAATAAAGTTTAGGTATTGTTAATATAAAATGGTTAGTAAATCAGGTCAATAAAAGGGCTCACTGATGAAATAAGCTGATTGGATCATTCCACTAAACATTCCAGTTACAGAAATACAAAATATTTGTTCATCTTTCAGTGTTGAGCAAATAATTGACAGTTATTCCATTCTGACAAGCAATGTATGCACAAACTATACTTTTTAGTAATCAGATTAATTTCCTTAACATTTATGACACTGCACAGAAGGTACCATTCTTCAGAGCCTATTCATGACCACGTTTCAAGCAAGACCTGAAGGAAATGATGCCTGCTTACGGTGGAATATTAAACAGTCCATTCTACTCTGAAACTGGGTTTGATCGTCTCACATAAATATTATGCATTTTTTCAGCTGAGTGTTGATTTGAAGATCCAATTTACCCAATAAACCAAAACAAAATCTGATCCCTATCTCTTACTTCAGTTCCATCTACTCACTAATAGTAAGATTTACAGTTTCTCTTTTGTGCCCATCTAATCACTGTTAATAAAAGCACTATGTTCTAATATGGATAAGTTCTAATATGATGGTGTACAAAGACTACAGTCATATATCCCTACACTGGTCTGAGCTCTGGGAATTTTAAGGGTAGCAGGGTTGGGTTATTTAGGCAACACCTTATTAATTTTCCCCTCTCTAAGACAATTTACTTGTCTTTAAATGTGAGCTAGAACTTAATGCAAGCATTCAAAAATCCATAGTTGCCACATAGCAGTACGAAAGAAACTCGGCTTCTGTTTCAGAATAAACACATGCTATAATGTTTTAGAACCAACAACAGTAAATACTGGTGTCTGAGGTTGTCTGCTCTGCGTACGAGTCTCCCTCCACTGCTTACAAACATATTGATGTTGAAAAACATTTCCCTCCTGTTATAGCAGCAGCCTTATTTGTATGAAAACATACCCATAAGTATGATTTCCTGTTTCAAGTCGGGGTTTTATTTCAATTTATTTCCATTCACAATACTATATTTTCCTACATATCTGAAGTTGCTCGCTGCATTGTGAATTTCTTTTAAGTAAACTGAAAGGAAGTGAAATTTGCTATGATGCCACTAGAGTATCATATATAGTGACACTTGCAGTGTTTGACTGTATTGGCCCTTTCAGCACAGAATCAAGTAGAAAGCCTTATTCCACCAATTTTTGGATGCTATTACACTTTGAAAACACAAAAACCATTGCCTGATGATTTGTTCAACTGAAAACACTCAAGAGAGCTGCATTCAGAAATACAGCATTGTGTCAGTACCTTATAAAGTCGTTGTAGCTATATAGAAGAAAAGTATTTACTTAGCTACTTGAAATCAAGTTTCCTTTGCAGTACAGATGAACACTAAATGTCTGGATATTAATCAAAACCTGAAAAATAGTTTCCTGACAGACTCACCAGTCAAAATCTATGATTATTGTCAAGGAATCTAATGAAAAGAGAGAGGGGGAGAGACAGGGCTTGAAAAACATACATTTGTGTATCAAAATGCTGCATAAAAACAGAGGTCAGATTCATTCTTGGAGATAATATTTCTACATGATTTCAACGTGTGGATTTCTCTACTACTACACAAAGCATTCACCTCTTCACCTGCCTTTCTTTTGTCAGAACTACTCTTCTATTCCTGGGGAATATTTAATAAAGTAGCAAACAGAAGAAGATAAATAACCAACCAACATACTCTTACACACTGTTGCGTCCTATTACTTAAATATTTTTCTTTTAATATATAAAAATAATAAATAATAAGTAATAAAAAGCACAGTACAAAAAGTACAGTACTTTGGGCCACTTCCTTTTCAGCTTCATTTTTAATAAAATGCAAGCATTTGTCTATTGAGTAGTTTTATTAATAGTCTCTCTGGAAGCACGTATGAGTTGTTAATAAAACCTGGTTACACATTTTAAAACAAAAATAGCATCATGTTGCTCTCACCTACTGCTTTCAGGAAAACCATAATTAGAACTATGGGGAAATAAACGCCTTCTCATGCTATTTTTAGACTTGCAGTTTTTGATTATCTAGTATTGACCTAAATTAACCCAAACCCAGGATGCAGTTGACCAAAATTTGTGGAGCTTTGCTTTTCGGAGATTCCCTGTAATAACAAATTCTATAGATTTTTTTTTGTGTAGCAATGCATATAAAAATGTGTGTTTCATATTACAATATCCACGACATGCAGTACACATAGATAAGACCTCAGATTTATGCCTTTCCTTGTTTTTCACTTCTTCACCACACTGTTCGTTTTTCTCCCCTAGCCTTGGACTCTTCTTTCCAAACCAGTATGTAAGAACTCCATTATGCAGATGCAGTTATCTTAACTGATAGAAAAATTACTGAAGCATAAAGGTGGACCCTGCAGAGACTGCAGTGATGTGGGACTCCTTCATCTTTCTTGCAACTACACATGCACATTGCCTTGTCCCTGCTGTGACAAAGTCTGCTTCCACATGGTAAAGTCAGGTTTCATGCTGTTAAGACAGTTAGGAAGGCAGGCTACTGAAGCTGCTCCACAGGAGAACCAGCAAGGATATTTTCATAGAAGCCAGCCACTCTCAGAACTTTTAATTTCATTTTGAACAAATTGATACTCTTCTGTCTTTTCAAATGGCAAAGAGCAAAACTAAAACAAATAAATAATGGCATAGTAGAAATGCTACCTTCTGTTCTGCAACTTCACCCTTCTTTGGCAGAGACAAAATTAGGCAGAACCATCATCTTCCAATCCCTCTTCTTTATCCATTACTGTTACTATTGATGGTATTTATTCCATGATAAAGACCAGTTTTTGACTTAGTTTTTCACATTGAAGATAAGACATATTACCTAAGTTGTCAAAAGAAAGATGGAAGTTGTGGCAGCTGAGAAGGGGACAGGTGAGACTTGCAGGATCTAGAGGACACATTGAAGCTGGTAGTTATTTCATGTACCCAAGAGAGAGTTAAATCACTTGTCCTTCAAGGAGGATACATTTACACTTATGAACACCAGAAATTTAGGAGACTAATTTGTGAAGACTGCATTTTTAAAGTAACTAGCCAACTACCACATCCCAACACAAATCCTTTCCACATTACCATCAGGGTGAAAACAACAGCTTCAAGGGTTTGCAGAAGTGGTCAAAGTTTATCTCAGTATCATGTTTCTTATTAGACTACAACAAAGTTGCTCTTACCGGTATCAGAGAAATCATTTTTATATTAATACACTGCTTCCACACTGCATCAAAATTTATTATTCACATGAACTTTTCTTATCTAGAGAAAACCTTTGTATCACTCAGAATTAGATAAATGGAAACCCCTGTCATGAACAAAGCACCAAACAATTCCCGAGTAGAATGGAACAGAGCAAATGTCAGCATAACTGTGAAATGAACTGGAGGTTTTCTTCCTAAGCAGAACATATGACACATTATTTGAAGGATTCCACAGAGAAGTAAGCAGGCCTTTGACCTCTGAGTTCTTTAAAAAAATTTGCATTTATTATTCAGCAAACATATTTTGTCAAAAAAACATTTGCTTTGGGAGGACAAGGGTAGAACCAAAAAGAAAAAAACGCAGAAGAGAGCTCTTGCTTCTAGAATACATTGTCCATGTTAATTTTTCCCACTTGTTTACAGAGTACTCGCAGACATTACATGACTGAACTGCACAGTACAGCCTCTCAATAAGGCAGGCTCTGAGACCATGTAGAAAACCAAAAATACAGCTTGCAACTTGATCATAGTGCAAAAGCACTACATAAATATTGCCTGTGACAGGACAGGACCGCATTACATGACCCAGAAGATCAATGCAATTGCTTCAGGTTTAGAACAAGCACTATCCATGCAAAACGCTCTACTGTATGGATGCATTTTACTCAGACATTTGGAGAATAAAACGTGGGCAAATATTTTCAATCCATGTATTCAAAAGCAATAATACATAATAAACATTATTTACAGTGAAAAATAGTAAACTTTGACTATCAGCCTGGTCTTTTCTACTTTGATAAAAGAGACTATTTTGTTAATGACAAAGGGTTAGAGAGACTTGAAATTCTTCACTGTAGGAATTAAGACTAAACAGGTCACCTAGACAGTTTATGTTAAAACAAAACCAGGTTCTTTTAAATAAAACCAACATCAATTAAATACTGTTTTATCTTTGTTCACCAAATACTTTACCTTTTGATTCAGACTAAGAATCTTCTAAACATATGGTTTTATTCTCAGAGAGAAAAGAAGCACTTAGAAGCACTGTATCTGGCCCTCCACATCCAATTTGCTCTCATATTCCATACTGATATATTACCAGATATACATATTTAAAATACCTAATTTAAGAAAATCAGGACCAGAGCAACTTAGACTACAATTATAATACTCTGTCTGAACATTTTTTAACAAAACTATTTAAAAAGAAATTAATGTGCGTGGTGAATTTCAAACTAAAACATTATGCACAACTATCTCTTCCAACTATCCATATCCTCTTCTTTACCACTGTCAATGTTTTTAATGTTCATTATAAAATCATCTTTAGAGTCACTGAAAAACAATCCAATAGCAAATCCACCCTTAGTCACTAACTTCTGTAGGAAAACAGAAACTTTACCTACTGCGAAGTTCTGATTACAAATTATTAAAAGAAGCAAGAGGGTTTGCTGTGTTTTGGTAATTTTTTGTGGAAAAATATTTCCTGCAAAAGTTTAATGTTAAACTTTGTGCCCACTAGCCTCTTACATTACCAATAACCAAAGCTATTAAGCTATCACTGACACTAGAGGCATCTCAGAATACAAAAAGGTATGAAAAAAATCTCTAAATAGCATTTAAGGATCAAATGGTTTCCTCCAATGTCAGCTAGGAATGTATTCCTGTCCTTAGCACAGATACTCCTTTCCTTCCATCTCCTTGTACTATTTTTCTGTGTTTTTTACTTTAACTGTAGGTTATGTTTTGTCAGTGGCATTAATAAACGTCACTCTAGTAAAAACACAAACTAAAAAGTCACACCACAGAAACAGGCATCCCACATTCCTCTTTTACTTGAGATCTTTTTTTTTATCATTTTACTATGTAATGATGTCAATCATTATAACTCAGTTCACAAATGAAATCAAATACCAGTCAAAAGCTACAAAATCCATCTTCAAATGTATCCATTAAAGACTATAAACTACTAAGACATGCTTGAGAGTGAATGTCATACCCTAAAGGTTATCAATCGCCAGGAGAGGAGAAAGGCAGATGTGTGTTTTTGCCAGATTCATGAATGATGGCTGCACAGATTATAAATATTAAACTCCAAATATGCAGCACTCAAAGCCATAGTCCCCAACCCCATCAAAACCAAGAACAGTTCACAAAGGGCTAAAATAACTGTGGCTGGAACCATTTGTTTACTTTAATCTGCAGAGCATGTCTTCAGATACAATAAAATAAAGAGAAAACAGTAAAGAAAACAAGACATTTATAATACCCTGTGAAAAATCGGAAAAAGTCACTAAAACAATAACTTTTGGAAAACTTGCATCTGCAGAAAGCCTTCTGGGCCTAAATCCAATACAAACTTGTCAGAAAATATTGATGAAAAATGTGCATTTACAATTGTAAATAAGACCTGAATATGGAACCTAGTCCTAAACTCAATTATTCCAGTAGGGAAAGGTTTGGTTGGGGTTTTTTTGACTATGTTATTTAGTTAGTTGATTTAATTAGACAGTTGTTTTGGTAAACAAAATTACTTCACAATTAAACTCCTCCAATAACCATTGACAAATCAAGTGGACATCAAAGACAGTCACTGTGCGTATCTGCCTCATTCATAACAGCTTACTGAAAATACCTGTATGGGTCTAGTATTATAAAAACCACCTTCCCAGAAAAGAAATGTGATCAAAGGAATTGTCAGATGGCATAAATCCTGCCTTTCATATACTGCTCAAGGGATTCTTTCAACTTTGTCTTGAAATGCCCTCTGATGCTCCATTCCAGGTTCTAATCCAGTTCTGCAAGTGAAAGGTTAATGGAGTGTACCCTTAACACACAGGCACATCTTAATATAGACTAACAAAATAAAAACATATTTTCATGAAGGGGGGTGCTCTTTTTAACATGCTAAAGTAATAACAGGCCTTCTGCTACTCCCCAAATGCACTACAATCAAGCAGCTGCTCCACATGGATAAGCCTCAAGGAAACCTTCCTGATTAAACTCACTACATCAAATGCTCAGCTGACACAGGTTAGCAAACATATTCACTTGATGTTTTGGTGCTACAATGAAGGGTCAAAAAACCCCCAAAACCCTGAAACAACCCAACACAGAAAATAAGATGCCAGAATTGCATGAGGAAGGAGAAAACACTGTAAACAGATTCCCACGGTGCTCAAGCAACGGCAAGTCAGCTCAGTCTCCTTGAAGTCTACTGCTCAACAGCAACTCAGAAGCTGGTCAGTTTTCAGCATGAAAAAGAATTTCAGCAGGAAGAGAAATTAAGTTCCAGTGCAAAACAGTTCAGAAATATGGTCTGTGTACTTCATGTAGCTGAATCAATAGTAAATCGTGTTTAGCCCAGTCAGCACTAGAGGCAGTACAAGTCACTGGAATGGGTAACTGTACAAGTAAGGCTACACACACTTTTAATGAGAAAACTCTACATTGACTTGCTAGTGTATTTCTCAGTATTTAAACACCTCAGGTAGGTATAGAGGAAAGAGATCAGCAAAATGCGGAAATAAAACATGCTCAGTTTCACTTTAGGTTACAGTAACCGACATTTAAGCTACCCAAGTAGGCTGTTCTACTGCACTTTTTGGAGGGCTATTTAGGTTTGTACTAAAAAATAAGTTGTAGTAATAAGAAAAAAACCAATTATTTTAATTCCACTTACACTATCAGTAAAAAGATTATAAACCTTTCTTCATGTAAATTTGGAGAACTAAAACGCAAGTAGCCTCCAGCTTCTATCTCAATGTCTAACTTCCCATTATCACATACAAACAACTGTGAGCCTCTGCAACTTGAACTGAGACTCCAAGCTGACCCCTCGGAATTAGAACATCAAATTAAATGTGCCGAGGGCTGATCTTAAGTCTAAAATCAACAGGAATAAATTTATACATCCATCAGGACATGTAAAGATAAATTCCTGAGTAAACAAATCTCTCAGAAAGCCTATGCTTCTTAGGATTACAGGAGAGGAAAGGCCCACCAAATTCCAGTCCAGTCCCCAGCCATGAAAAGTACTGCATAATTTAATGTTTTTCACAAAGCAATCAAACTCCTTCCTGAGAGTGCTTATGATTTTGCTCTGATTGAAAAACCATTGCAGAACCTCACTGCTCTAACAATTAGGAACCTTCTTTTAATTCCCAGCTTGAATTTATTCATACTCAGCTTACACCCATTAGTTCTTGTGCCAATATTGTCCTTTAGTTTAAATAGCTCTTCTCCTTCCCTGGTGTTTGCCTCCTTTGAGAATTTAATTTCATTCAATTACATTTCTTAGGACTAATTGTTTTAAAATGAAAGGACACACTTTATAAAACTATCAATGGCACATTCCATAAGGAGAAAAATTAACTTCTCTAGCAATTAAATATCCACAGAAGTTGAAAAGTGCACAGTAAAGCAGTTATAAGCCCATTGAAAAACTTATATTATTCCAGGATGTAAGGGAGAAATGATGACAGCAAATGAAGATATTACAAGCTGTAAGATGAGAAGCTTTATAAGCATACTGAAATGAGAAAGAATTCTTACAAATAAATGAATTTATTATTCAGCGCTCTTGCACACTTTAAGTTTAAAAATCCTTTTAATGCTCATTTCACTTGCCACTCTGCAAAATTAGGAAAAAAAAACCCAAACAAAGTAAAATTTACAAAACAATAAGATAAAATACTCAGGAACCATGGGAAAAGGCACAGTATTTTGGATGCTTTTTAAAGGTTAAGGGTAATTTTAATTTCACTGGGTCAATTTCTACTGTCACTTTGGTTCCTCTTGATAATTCCTAAAAACGTCAAGACAAAGTCCTTGATCAACACATGATCATGGCAAAATCATATCATCTTTTTAGAAAAGACGTATGTATTTTGCAGAGCAGTTAGACTGTGTTTAGTGATTCCTAGGCTGTGTCACATTATTAAAGGAAACAACATTTATGTCAGTATTTCAGAACCGTGCACCTCTTAATTTCAGGAAATTTTATGTTAGCAAATAGTTTGGCATATGTTGTAGCTTAATTGAACTAAAAAATAAAATTTCTTAATTTTATTACTCTGTGCCTACAATATGCAGTGAGACAATAGAAGAGATATAAATTCAAATGTAATTTGCATACTAATAATATGACAAAATCAAATACATAATATTAGTTTGAACTCATTAATTTATACTTGTTAAGAGGCAGAAAATATTACTAATTCAAGATATTAGGCAGATGAATTACAGAGAAAAGTCAGAGTTCCACTTCATTATATTAATCAAGAGTTATCTATTTCCTCAAGCTAGAGGAGTAAACAGACCAATGGATTAACAAGAAGCTTCCCTACCATTTTTGTAAGATGAAAATTAGCTTTCTTCTAAGCTTTCTTCCCACTTAATGAAGCAAACCAATATCCCCTCTCTTGCATCTGAAGTGTGGCTGCCTTTAGTTGGTTCAAGATTGCACATTAAAGAAGTATTCCAGATCACCTCGCTAACTCACTGAAATCCTTAGAGCAAGTCAGTGTTTTCATATTTCTCTAACTCCAGTTCTTCAAGAGCTATTCAGACTATACCAATCATAAACAAAAACAAAGAAATGTCAATCTAAATGTCTGAAGGAAAAAAAAAATCAAAACTTGGGTTGCTTTTTGATTTTCAAATCTCAAAAAAACAACATATACTAGCAAATGTTTCACACAACAGTAAAAATGAACTTAAATCACAGTTATCACGGATGCAGATAAATACAAAAAATTGCAAATGTGATGATATCACCTCCAGAATATCACTGACACGGTCAAAATGTTTTAATATTTCACTATGATAAAGGACTTCTTCACTCAAACCAGAACATACAGTGCAGTATCAACCTATTTCTAAACAATGGACTTAGAAACGTCTCCACTCACTGCACAATGAAGTGCTGGTTGCTGATTTTTATTTTGTCAGTTTCCGAGTACATTTTCAATAATCACTGCAAGGGAAAAAAAAATATAAATTCTCTTTTCTGTTAGGATATGAACCTTTAGTGGCTCACAGTTTCCAGTGAATTTTCTGAACAGTTCTCAGTTCTACAAGATACAGGAAAATCATGATGATTTTGCAAAGAAATAATATAATAATTAATTATTCCCTATAGACAATGTATAAGCATTCAAACATATAAGAAAAAAATCTTTCAAATTAGTTGAAAGTTACTATTACTTTGTACAGACTATAAGATTTAAATTATTCAACTTTTTGCCTCTGAAGAAAGGATTATGAAAATATGGAAAAGAATAGATATATTTCTGCCCATATTACTGCAGAAATCCAATTCATGAAGATCAGATCCATATGGAATCCAGGTTCAAATTCATTCAACTGAACTTTATGGGCATGAAGACTTGATTTTGCCCATATCTTAACATACTTTCACATTAAAAGAAAACTTCTGTTATCAATATTCTTCTTAGCAGAAGCCATGGCTCACAATGAAACAACTGCCCTCTCTTGATTTTGGTATTAATCATTCCTTTTAGCTACTCAGTGATACTTGTTTTTTTAATCAAGCAAACAAAACTCTGCTGCTTTGCCTTCTATTTTAACACATCATCTTAAAGACACTGCCAACCATTTTAATCTTAGTAGCTATCAATACTGGTTTCACATATTTCTTTAATCTGTCCAAAATGACACACTATAGAACATAAAGCTGCACCCCTTCAGTCCATGTACTAGGAGATCAACATTCAGCACCAAAAGACATGGTCATAGGAAATGAACAAAAAGGAAACCATCTTCCACCTTTTTGTGCTACTACAAAAAAAAGGTGTTTACCTACCCTGAAAGAAAAGGCCTTCCTTGTTACTGAAAAAACCAATTTTTTCTGCACTACTGAGTTTCTAAAACCTCTGCACACATTTTTTTTCCTTCCCCTTATAGTTTGGGGGGAAGGGGTGGAGGGGAAAGAAAAAGGAAAGAAAAGTGAGTAAAACATTGGTAATTTGTTTAGCTAGTGATGCAGGCTGTTCTCCAATCAAATTTTGTTTCCCAAAGGAAGATATCAGTTTTAAATTACCAGCAAGAAGGCAAAAGAAAGGAAGCAAACAATCAAAACCTTCCCAGGAGGGGTAAGAATAAGGCAAGAACTCCAGAGATCCTATTTAATAAATAAACACCTTCATTTTTGTAAGTTAATTTCACCACAGGAAATAAGTTTAGTTTTAATTATATTGCCTTGTGTCATGTTTTATAAAAGGTACATGAAGCTCATTGACTTTCTCTTATTATTAAAGCCTTTTTTATGCTACAGAGACACTGCATGTAGATTAAGTCTCAGTAGAGCCCTAGCTCCGTGCAAAGTGATGTAAGATGCAATGGTTTTATTGTTATCCCACACCTGTGACAACTACTGAGATTAAAAACAACATGTCATTGCAGATGACTTTTTTTTCCAAAAAAACCCCAATTGGACATAAAGAAAATGTTGAAAAGATACCTGTATGCAACAATGACAAAATATGTTATCCATTCAAAGCCTTTCCTTACACGGGTATGGGAGACACACAGAATTTCACAAATAAGAAGCTGAAAAGGTTTTAGAGGAATTAACAAAGTCTTAAAAAATAATTTCCAAAAAGAGAAACTCCAGACAAAAATAGATTTGCTTCCAAAGTTTAGATACAGCAAGTGAGACATATTCTAAAAGCTCAGAATAGCCTTTCTTGACCTTCTGGCACCATTCAATATCTTTGTTTAAGACAATTTTAGGAGGCAGAGACTCTAAAATAAGTTACCTCCCCTTAGTTTTCAACCTCTCCCCTTTACCAATTAGGAGAGACAAATGAGAAGGGAATATAAGTGAAAAAAATAACAATTTACTGAAAAAGAAAAGGCAATAACCACTAGATCCAAAGGTGCTGAGTCCTGTTCTCTCTGAGAACAATAAAACAAGGTGGCGGGGAAACCCCTGCCCCCAAGATGGTGGCCACTGGGTGAGCCTAGAGGACACAGACAAGATGGTGGAGAAGCCCCCTGCTCCAGACCACATGGATGAGAGAGAAAACAAAGGAAAGCAACACAGCCACCTGTGTTCCAGAACAGCCTCTGCAGTTCCAGAAACTCTCTTCCCCCAAATAACAACGGATCAGGAAAAAAACAAAACCTAGAAAAAAACTATTTCTGTCCAGAAGGTTCCAATGCAGCTGAAAAGCTACAAAAATCTTCCTGGCAGTTGAGGGACCAACCCCTATCAGTGTGGCTGGAGCCTGGGGCAACGACTGGAAACTTATGGAGTGGGCTCCAGTGCTACTGAAATGCGGAAAAAAGAGAGCTCGGTGTGTGTCCATTCCCTGTTTTTAAAGGGACCCAGCACCCCCTCCCTTCCATGAATCCAGGGTAAAACACACAAGTTTTGCTTCCTGGGTTGCTGGATCTTAGAGACAGTAAAACAGACTGCAGAGATTGATGTAGAGAAAATATGGAATGCATAATTTTTGGGTCACCTAGGACAATATCCTACGGCATCGAGTCAGTGAATGCAGCAAACTGTGTGAACCTGCAAGTTCTATTTTGAATGCTTTAGGAGGCAAAAAATAAATTTCATATCACTGCCTTTTTTTTTTATTTTGGGCAAAGCAGAGTTGTGATACCAGCAAGACTTTTTTCCCTCCCCAGTCTCAGAAACTTTCACTTAAGATAGCAGTTCCCATCCTGCTCCTTCTGGTTGAGTATCACATGTTTGGAAACACTGCCAGACATTTCTAGATGCCTGCTGTGACCAACAGGTAGCTTGTTCTGCAGCCTGCTGAGGAAAAATAATATATACTAATGATGAATTCATGAAGATTTTTCTAGTTTTCTACTAATTTGCTTGGACTATTCAAAAGCTGGTGCCACATAACCATGCAGCAATTTCTTTGGCTTCCAGAACAATGAGAAGATAACACAGCCCTGTGGCTAAGACTACAGAGCAGATGAGAAGTTTATGTATATTCCAGTCTGCTTTTTACTTAACCAGTGAGGGCATGAACTTCTTTTGCTGTCAGCCTAAAACCTTTCAGGAATAAACCATTATGATGGGTAGGGGTAAAGCTCTTACACAGCCCCAAAAATCCTAAATGAGATGTCAAATCCTGAAAAACCTTTTTCATACACTGCTCTTTACATTGCTGCATAGGATTTTTCACCTCAGTTCCCGTCATGAACATTCACAGAATCTATGGAACAGGTTAGAAAGTTTTGAAAATGGTTTGCTAGAAGCTCTAGCAATCATTACCTAACACATCTACTCCCAGTTGTTCACCCATCTCTAATTGCCATGTGCAAAGTTTTCAACTGAAAATTAAATACATAAAGTATTTCTTTGCCAAGCTGCCTGACCCTCATTCCTCAAGCTGTTTGCCCTTCACACAATTCAGAGAATTCAAGGCTTTGATTCCATTCTTAATAGAAAAACATTAAAAATTCCCTTTAAATGCTCTTTCTCATACTCATTAATAATCACTGAGTAATTCTGGTGTTGGAATGACGAGAAGCAAGGCAATATTTTAACAGAGTTTGGCATCTTCATAAGATTGGGACGAGTTAATACGTAATTACCAATAACATAATATTTTCAAAATTTCAAAGGAAGTCTTCTTTTATTAGAGGCAGATGGAAGAAGTAAAGGGACCCAGACGTTTACTAGAGCCATTCTCACTTTGATGTCAAGGAGGAAATTCCAAGATGCATTTTGGAATTTTGAATGCTACACTGTTGACAGACCTTTGAAATTTTAAAACCGCTATGTTCCTTAGGGTAAACCAGTTATCTTTCCTGATCCATGGTGGTGCTCTTAAGAAGTACAGTCAACCTTTTAAAAAAATAGGAATATAGCTAGAGCTGTCAAAACACAGTGAATTTTGAATCCAGAATTGACAACTTTAGGCATTCAAGCATGCTGTCTGTACCGCAACATTAATTCCAGTAAGCTGAAGAATTCAGAGGTTTTCAAAGAGTACAGAGAACAAGCCAGCTGTAGGTTGCACAGGTGGCCTAATCCAAGTTGCATCAGACAATAGAGTCCCTGTTTCTAAACCTTTTCAGTCATTATTGTGTTGCTATATTCCTCTTAAGTCAGTCATCACTAGTCAATGACTCTTTTCAATCCTATCATAAACACATCTTCACTGAATTACATGGACTCAAAAACAACAACAACAAAAAGCCAAACAAACAAAAAACCACACATTAAAACAAAAAAAACCACAAAACTCACGCACATCTTCAGGAGTACATTCAGTATAAAGTAGTTAGACAATGCCATGAGGGATTTATAATTTTACCAGAACAGCATAGTGGCAGAAAAAATACTGTTACTAAGGAACTGTGTATTAACTAGAAGTTATTCACCATCTGTACTTGTCTTGAGAACTAGTTTTCAGGTTGCAAAATTGTGATGACTTCTTTCTTTATACACTTTACAACATCTGCCCAAAAATGATTTGGTATGTTTTTTTCTCCTATATTTTAAAACTTTATTGCTAAAGATTATATGAATAAACCCAGATAAAAATGTACAGGGAAATTCTGCATTGCTTGAGGCAGAAGACTGTGTATAAATAACTGCAAAACACTGTTTTGTGTTTGAAGAGTAAGTTGTAAGGTTTGCAAGGAACAATATTTTATTTCACCAGTGCAAGATCACCAGGTATGAAGAAATATGGAAGAGGTCTAAAGCTGAAGCTGGCTTTTTATCTTCCCTGCTTATTACTGTGGAGGAGGTTAAATAATAATATAATTAAGATTCAAGTTTCATATGTCTGTGTATCCTTACAAACAAGTGTGTCCAATCTTATTATACCTCATTAACCTTCACAGTAAATATGAGGTAGAGAGAGATAGAAATAGGAGGAGGAGAGGAAGAGAAAGAGTGCGAAAGTTCCTAAAATTCAATTGCTTATCCAATAGCACAAGATCATCAGCTGGTATTAGACAAATGTCTCTGCAATTTGTACCTATTTTCAATTAAGCCATTTAACAGGATCTAAGAGGTTAGCTCAACACATAGATCTCCTTCCCTGACTAAACAAAGGTATCACTTGAGTAATAGCTCTTCACTCAATTATATGCCAGCATACACTGGCAGAACCTCTTCCAAGATGAAGAATCTTGTTGGTAATCAGGTTGCTTTATAATCATTGAAGATTCTCACAACAGCTAGTGCAGAAAATCCCAATTTACACAGAACAATTTTCCAGGGGAAACTTTTGAATGAGGCTGTATTTTGAAAATCATGCATTTCAGTGGCTGTTCTAACTAAACGTGTGATACTTATTTTTAACAAGTGCCAGGAAAACTTAGTTTCTAAAAGAAATTAAGGAATTTTTAAAACCCCCAAATATGTTAATATTTAAAAACTAAACATGTAGTTACTGTGGAAAAGTAGCATTCAAATCTTCCTTTCCTTCTTTTAAGAAACAGGTTTTATGAAGGGCTACATCTTGAGGGAAAAACCCTAAAAGATTGGCCTAAAACAGACTAAGGCAATTAGAGGCTTTCTGGAGACAGTTACAGTTAATGAGTTAAACGCAAGTAGAAAATGTAAATATACTGTTAAAATTGCCAAGTTTCATTTAAAAACAAACAAACAACAAAACAACATATAACTCAACATTTTTCAAAACCAATCAATAAAGATGTGCTTTGTGGTTTTTTTCCTAGAGATGCAAACACTGACTGGAATAAAAAAAACAAACAAAAAAACCTGCTGGCTTATATGGGTGTTTCAATCTCAAAAGATACAAAGCTCACTCATTCATTCATTCCTTTTTTTTGTTTTGGGGGGTGCGATTTTTTTTATGTTTTTGACTAAAGTTATGTTAGTATGCCTTATTCTATATCTTTACCGCATTTTAAACAGGTACACCAATGGAGTACCTACCTCATCCGTTAGATAAATAAAATATCTTTTCCTGATGTGGACACAGAAATGAACTTTCTAAATACTGACTGTGTTAAACAGAAATCTTCATAATTAGAGATATACAGTATGTAACACATCTGAAGTACTTTCAGCTTCGTAGTAGTAAGTATTACTTAAGTCAATAGTGGCTACATTCATTAAATTCTCTTCATATCACAACAATGTTCTCCATAAAGGTATGTGGAGGGCAAGGTGTTATGCCATTAATGTGTAATATAAATAGAATTTCTTCAGTGCTCTCAGCACGATTCAACCGAACTTTAATCTAGAAGTCTCAATTATTTTTTAACCTAATCCAGTGTGTATTGTGACCTCATGTAACAAATTGTAGCTCGCTGCCAAAGGCCAGTCTTCAACACTTCCTCCGTTAGTGGGCATTACTCTTTGTGTGGAGCTTTTCTCTGAAAAGTGTTTGAAGACATTGAAACTGATATCCTGAAAATTCATCAGAAAGGAAGTGATTAGCACTCAGATACATTGGGGACGCTGCCCTAAAGCATTCTATAAAGTTTAGAGCTAAATTCACTCTTACATGTCCCCAAAAGTTAATGGGAGAAAATTCTAGATGCCACCACAAGAAGCAGCCACACAAAGAAATGTGAAGACCGTAGACTAAAAAACTCTGATAACCTTAATAAAAGCACCACAAAATAAAACCTGTTTTGTACTCTGGGATTTCATTTTTCAGCATAAACTCAATGTTTAAATTTTTTTTTAACATCTCCTCACCAGAACAGGACAACTCTCTTGCTCCGCCCAGTCACCATAGGGTTAAATCTTTTGTTGTTGTTGTTGTTGTTGTTGTATACCGAAATGAAAATTAGAGCTTTCAAATTCATACATTAAAAAAAAAAAAATACAAGAACTACTCCTGGGAATTCATTATGTCGGTGGTTAGAACACGGGAACAGAAAATTACAATGGATGCGTTAAAAAAACCAAAAATCCTTTAGACTTAAATTTCCTTGGTAATTTAGCCTCTAGGCATCCTCTACTCTGAGAAAGGTGGCTAAGCCAACCTGGTACAGGCATGTAACTGTTTATTCTCCCATCAAAGTCTCCGTCCCTCATCTGACAAATATTTATCCTGGAAACAACAAAAACTTGTAAGCTTCTACCAAACATAGAATTTCAATGGAATGGTTATTCTTCAACAGTATTCTAACTACTATATTAACACGTGGTTAATTTAATCTCTATTTTCCCTCTAAACTGACCACTGTTCCAAATAATAGAAATATTTTCTGGAATCATGCTTTTTATCCATACATTCTTTAAAAATGCCCTGCATTCTGAAATTAATATCAATAAAGTTTTATAACATTTCTACACTATCCTCTGTTTTGTTATGCCACCTATTTTGGGGTTTTTTTAATTGTTATTCAAACTGCTATTGCCTCTTTTGAAGTGAATCAGTTACTATAGAAACAGTTGCACATGCAAACCTGAGTTGAATCCACTAGCATGGAATAAAAATTTATCATTTGATTGAATAGTTTGAATTGCTGGAATAACGAAATGTGAAAATTGATGTGTTGACTAAAATTCATGCCTTGCCTAGATTCAATATACGATGTAAATAGTGAAATGTTACAGGTTGATAATAAAGAAACAAATAGCCATGTTTTAAGCATGCTTAATCTCATCTAATATTATCACTGAGTTGTGTATTTCATTGAATTGCTCTGCCAGTGAAAGGATTTAAGTGTAAAGATTTATTTCACAGCAAAACTCCAGGTGATTCATCATTCCAGTAATTTGTATTAATTTAAAGCTACTGTATCAATTTACTGCAATAAATTGTCTTGTGTTGATAAAAAGAACTGTATTGGGTCAAAGTTACCAGCATTAGGATGTCTAAATTTTCTTTTAGTGCTTTATATAAATTAAAGCAAGACCAGGCTGAGAGTTTACAACTGATTTTTCACCAATTCTTTCCCTGGTTAATACATTGGATTTATTTTTCTTTTTCTTTTTCTTTTTTTTTTTTAAACAGATAAGAGTGGTTACAAGCAAATATAAAATGTACATGCACCACAAAGAAATTTTCATACATTTGTAGAATATGTTTTATCTTTCAGGATTCTAAAAATTCTCAATTAATTGTCTTCCATATTGTGCTGTAGTTGGTTTAAACAGGAATTGTACTGACTGCCATCTTAGCTAGTTCTGCTTTAACAACTAATTACTACAACACTGAAAAAAAGGCTCTTAAAAGCTTGCTCCAGCCTAAATACCCATAGTGGTTTTTACAGGTGACAGAAGCCTTTCAAACAGCCAAAATCAGAGCTGACAGCTCACCTTCCATCAAGAACCACACTAATGAGCTTTTGATGTCATTTCTGTGTGCACTACAGACCCCAGCTCTTCCAAAAACTGCTGTACCAAGCCTCCTGTTCTGGTCTCCTCAGCTTTTGGCCAGTGCTATTCTACCATTTAAATATCTAAGCCAAGGTGATGTTTTTTAATCATATTTGATTATTTGTTTCACTCAAGAGCTGCTCAGAGTGAGACTATTAATTACTATTATTTGTGCTGAACTCAAAGAAAAATGTTCCAGTGGTTTCAAAGAGCTTTGAATCAGGCCCAAAGGGCTTAAATTGGATCTAATTTATTCCTGGACTTTACTGAACCTCTGCACAGTGATGAATTTAACCTATCTTGAAATTACTAATTAAATAGGCCAAGAATATATTTTTAATGGCTTTTTCAATCTGAACTACACTGAAAAATGGCATCTGTAACATTGCGAAATTTTTCTGAAAGCTTTTCTGGATCTATATTATGGTATATGTATTTTTAAATAATTTTTAAATTTTTTTTTACATCAATCAGATTTCTGATGCAGTAGGTGATATTGATTATTATATGCTGATTAAAGGATACACTTGCGTGACAATGATTTTAAATTTTAAGATAAGGCAAACTGATAAAAATAGAAGGGCATAATTCAGGGAACAATTATCCACCTCAGGTGAAGGAGCTCTACAGACTTAATTACAAAAATGTACAGAATGCATTACTGTCAATTAGAGCACAACCTGTGCAATTCATTAAAGCCCTCTCCCTTGTGCAGAAGTGACAAATACTTCATTATGCCCTGGAGAAATGAGGAAGAACACAAAGAGGTAATGTCAGATGAAAAAGGGACTGATCTGTTCATAACACAGAAGTATATTATATATATTATACATATATATATTAAGGAATCTGGATGAAAGGGACAAAACTAGAAAAGGAAAAACTGCCTAAGGAGAGGTCTAATTTGTTTACAGAGGAGTTAGGATGGAGATTTACTATGGTAATTAAGCTATTTTTCAATGACAAAATGAAAAAAAAGAAGCAATTACTAAAGAAACCCCACTGACACTTGGCCTAAAAAGATACATACCTTGCCAAGAAAGGAAAAGGTAAAATAAACAGCAACAGAATTTTTTTTAAATTGGTTTTATTTAAAACCAAATGAACCAAGTTAGACCTGTCATCATGTCATTTTTCAATTTCCTGATCTTCTCCATATTATTCTCCTAGTGGACTGAAGTATCTCTCACAGTTCCCACACATAGACATAGAGACACCTTGACATAGTTTGGAAGAATCCTCCACTTTTCTTTATCACTCTTTCATTATTTAGTTTCATTTGCTAGTACTGTTTTGAAATATAAATTTTAAAATATAATATTTGAGGTAATATTCATGTTGTGCTACACAGTAGTTTTACTCTCATCAACATTTCTGTGGTTCTTGATTCAGGGACAGAAACTTCAAATTTGCAATGGAGACTTTTTCAGTATATATCTTTCATATGCCTTGGCTAAATTCCAAGTAACTAGCTGATTCCAGTAAAAAGTAATCTATTAATACAAAGATGGTATTTTCCACTCCTAAAATATGTCCAAATTCACTGCAGAGTTAATCTAGGTTACACCAGCATCTTCCAAGTCAGCAAACAGCAGGCACTCATCCAGCCCAGCACTGAAGTCATATTACATCAAACAGAGGTAAGTCCCATGTGAAAGCCATGATCCAGTGTAGGAAACCCCTGATCTCAAGCTCTTCTGTTTCAAGCGTACCTTGATAGTTATAGACCTTACTGTTTGTTAAAAAATTTAAAAACTAATATTGATTGCTTATAATCATTTGCCTGTTTTGATTTAAAGCTTTAGAAGATTATTTTGCACTTCCCCTTCCTTTTGCATTTCAATTTTTTTCTCCCAAAGCTATTCTATGCTTTGCAATACCCTACTCAGACAAGTGATAATGATTTCCTATACACAGATTTACACATAACCTGCTTAATTTTAGTTATTAACCTTAATACACTGCTATGAGGGTAAAGGATGAATGGAAAGTTTTCTAACCTGCTTGTTACAAGGAAACATGTTAGCTAAATTCCAATTAAAGGCTCATTTAATTAGATAGGGTATTGCATATTAGTATCTAACTGCTATGACACCACGAAGGAACTCATTCTCCTTTTACCTTTTTCAAAATATATCAAAATGCAAATCAAAACAAATCACGTGTATGGCAGTGATTTAGATCCACTCAACTGCATTTCTGAGGAGAGGGAGGGAGATGCTGAAGCTGATCTGTTCCATTATTTGGCTAGTTCAGAAAATAGGACCTCTGCACCATGCAAAAAAGCCTCTCAATAGGTCATAAAGTCAGGGACAATGAACTGCAAATTGGCACAGGGGAGGAGAACACCTGTCCTAAAGACGTATTTTTTAATAAATAAACATAAAAACTAGCCAAGCCATGTGAAATAATACTGGAGTATTGCACAACATCCTCATGGCAAATTCCATGACAGATGAGGATAGACAGATTTATAAAAAACATTTCTAATACTGCAACATAACCAGGTCAGGTGTAAATCCTTGCTTTCTACACCACACCATTTATTTTGACCATGCCACAGGTCAGGTTTCAGCATCCCACCTTCAAAAAACTTTCTATGGCAACTGCACTGCAGCCCCACATGTGGATATTAGAAGTAACTGAAGTAGAGACCACACCTGGAAATTCTGTCCTTAGCTTGTCTCACTTACATTCCAACTGCACAGAGGAAATGGATCAGTTGAACCAGAAGCATAGGCAGTGGTATATATTTTCAGCTTTCCTGATTATAATACAGATACACAGTCTTTGAATACTAATGAACAGATAGGAATCTAAATTTAAAAAAAAACAAAAACATTTAGGTGACTATTATGAATGCATACACCTAAGTTCAACCACATTCTTCCTCTATACTTTTTTCCTGCTGATCTAGGCATGACTCAGATTTACCAGGAGCATTTTAAGACCACAGCTGATTCTTGCATTGTAAGAAAAGCTGAGACTAAGCTACTTAATTAGCTCATTATAAGTAAGAACTTAATAAAAATGAATGAGCACAAATGTCTGACAGAGAGGGAATATATTACTGAATTTAAAGTATATCAAGGGTATCACTTATTTTGTCACAGCACAAGTTCTGCAGTAATACTGTGGTAGATGCCATATTTCAGCGCGATCAATAAACAATTCAAAACAAGAGCAATCAGTTCCTTTATCTGCCACAGTTCAGTCATTTCATATTCTAGGGCTACATACAGTACTTCTAGCAAAAGTTGTCTCCTGTAAAATCAACACCTAGGTCTATTTTAATAGGCAACAATTTATGAACAACTTGAATTGCTTATCTCTGGTGAAACTTCACAAACCTCAGAGTTACTTAATTTTGCTACCATCTTCCAAGAACAACTGTATCACTAACATCTCCAAATTTAAGTCTAGCCAAATCTGTTTAATTATTTATTCCAGGAATTTTTTTTTTTTTTTTTACAAATTACTGTAAGAGATAAATTATTTTCATTATGTGTAAACTAACTAAGAATGATCAGAACCTATTCAGCCTCATTTATTTATATTTACTGAAATTTAAATGCATAAGGATTACAATGTTGTGTTGAGACAGTGCTCCACAACAATTAGCCTGGGGGGTTAATTCTGAAAATAGTGTATATTTAGTGGTTTGATGCTAACTCAAATAATTTTTGTTTTTAATTGGAAGTTTATTTCCTTCTGGGAAACACAGACTGGGAAATTCTATGCTTTAGAAAAATCACATATACCCTTTTTTTCCCCTCTCTGTTCAGGTATATTGTTTATTCCTTTTACCAGTGATTACAGGTACATACAAGTACGAGTCTTAAAAGACCTAGCCAAAAGGTATGAGAATTTGTAGGAGCATTTGTTGCAATACATATAACTGTGGAATTTTGGGCAGATGATCAAAGTGGTTCTTCTTTTACCTATGAGATAAATCAATCTTTGCTAGTTGAAAAAGTGATCAAATTTGTAGTAACTTAGTTTCCTAGTCAGAAAGGTTGTTCTAGCACAAGAGAAATCAGGCTCTTTACATTGTCTTAACCTTGCCAAGCCAGAGAGGAGGTTAAACAACCATTTTATTTGGTCAGAACAATAATTATGTATTACTAATAAAACATACTATCTTGCTGAATCCAGTGTGAAACATACAGTATTTCCTGTACCAAGTTAAAGTCAGTCACTCATGCAAAGATTAGAAGTATAAGCAGTTTAAAACCAATTTTAGGCAATACCTCCTGTGATTGTTTAATTCCTGTGTTTCTCCCCTCCAGTGCTGCTCCAGCTGCCTTCTCACTCTATCCAAGAATTGAAAGACACTCTTTCCATGCTTTAGTTAAACAATTAGAATTTTAGTGTTTCATTGATTAAACTATGAGACTATTCTCAAAATAGTATGAACCAATGCAGTTAGTCATAATTTCTACACTATGATAACTATTTGTCTCCCAGAACAATCCTCTACTTTCAAGGACAAGTAAGATTTTGCTCAACTTGGAGACTACTTGTTACTCAACATGTTTTCTTTTCTGAATAGTATTACAACACACTATGTAGTTTTAGCAGGAGATCCGATCTCACTCTGCAGAACTATTGAGATCTCCCTTCTTTGTGCACCTTGCATTGCTGGTGTCTGTTAGGGTACAAACATCTGTGGTCCCAGCATCATTAAAAAAATGTAGGCTGATTTCTGTGATTTTAATGCAGAATGAAAAGCGAAACCGGCACATGAAAAGAATTTCATCACTGGAGAGAATATACATAGAAGAAAATCTGTACATGTTACCTGTGTCCCTAAGCAGAGGTAATGAAAATATTTCTACTGACTTATATGACATTTGAATGTAATCTTGAATAATATTGTGGAGGTAACTATTTAAAAATCACAGAACTGTAGAATCATTTAGGTTGCTAAATATCTTTAAGATCGTCAAACTCTGCTTCAGTTGCACCAGGGTTGACAATTTGCTTATCTCTACCATTGACCTACTCAGTCTGCCCATCTCTACTTCCAGACTTCCACTGCTGACTTGTTCTTGAAGGCTAAAATGTTTCACATCTTTTCAGGAGTGTGAAGGGGAAGTGCCTCTTAAAAAAAACTAAATATAGGGACATTCTTTGGGAGTGTGATTGTCTGTCTTTCCACTCATGTCAAGCACAAGTTGATAAGTTTAAGTATAATTTTTCAATTTATTACTTAATGCAACAATATCGGGGTGGGGGAGGGTGGAATGGGACAGGGACACGATGATATGGGACCACACACATACACGCTTTAAAATAAAGTATACTTTAGGCCTGTACTTGATATATTCAGTACAAGTGTCTTACAGCTGACATCAAAAACATAATTTCAGGTCTGAAGGAATATTAGGAGAAAGAGGTGCAAAAATTGTGGTGTTGTGAATACAGGAACAGGAATCCTTGATCTAATGAAAGCAAAAGGGATGAAAAGTATAAAGGCATCACAATTTTCCTGCAGGTGTCTCATGTACCCACAGATAAGACCAACATTTTCAGTGAAGATTTGTAGATACAAAAATGCTGCTAGCAAGGATTTTCTTGCTATTTTCTAAGCCCGTGAGAGACTTTTCTCTCTCACAGAAGAGGTAGCTGAGTATGTAAACAACCAAACACCTGCAGCCTTGAAAAGTCTTGTTTATGGTACAGTAGAAAAATATTTTGACAATGGATGTTTTAGGATTTTAACCAATCACCCCCAAGGGGTGGCTGATCCTTTGTCCAATTAGACCATGAAGAAAAAAGTCTGTAAAAGAGTTTGTAAAACAATTAAATAAATCAATCTTGCTGCACAATTCCTGCCTGCTGGATCTTCTCTCCTCCTCCTCCCTATGGCTGCAGGACACAGTGATATACCCTAGGGCCCGGGCCTGCGGTAATAAAGATTTATCTTACAAGAGATGCAAAAGCAGGGGCCATCTGATAATTTTTCTGTTTATATCCAATTATTACCCATCAAAACTATTTCTGCTTTATCATGTTGCATGGCCATAGTCCACCAAAGAATCTAAGCAGAGAAGCTCAATATGCTAAATTTATACCATAATTATAGAGCTAGGAAAGCATGTAATTTTTACTCATTACAAAGAAAAGCAACCAAAGAGCTAAGATGCTATTAAATCTCTAAGGCATATTACAAATAGTCATGTCAGTAATGAATTTTTATGTTGCAAAGAACAGCACTGAGCAATAGTTATGCTGAACTATGATTTGTTCATTAAATGATGGATCATGTTCTATTAATTATATGAAACATTCTTTAGACAGACATGTTATTCAGGTTGGTTAACAGTGATTATTTTTATTAAAAAAACAATACAATTGAACTTGCAGAATGTATTTGACCAGGTTAAATTTATTCTGAAAGTAAAATATGCTTCCCTCTGTCATATGTAGTGTGACCTATTTTATATTAAATTGAGAATGTTTAGACTTCAGAAAGGATACAGAATAGAACCCTAAATCAGTACAGTATGCAAAAAAAAAAAAAATCACATTGAATATTTATCAGGGAAAATTATTTCTTCCCCAGATGAACACAGAATTTCTAAAGGGGATTAGGAAGTGTTATGGGAGAAATATTGCAAATGCATTAATTGAACACAAATGTGCCCTTTACTTCTTGACACTTCATTTGGAAAACACCAAGTAGGTATTAATTAAGATAACAAGTGACCCATACTTTTAATCTTTTGCTTTAATGACTGATGAAAATTTATTAACTTTAATGCTTCTTCTTCACTGATGCAGAGCTAAGTATACAAGGAGAGAATAACACAGACCTAATTTAGCTGGTAAAAATTTTCCCTTTTGATTTCAACATATACCTCAGAAACACAGGCAAAAAATCAAGTATTCCTTTATTTCTTTCCTCTGGGAAATCTCACTGGGAAGCAGAAGACAATGGTCAGTTTTACAGAGGAATTGTCAGCTCATGAGAGGTTATTGGAAAGAGCCCTGCACTGTGTGTAGGAACTAGTATGCCTAAGAACATGTGTACCAAAATGAAGTCTCTACATTTATCTGGTTAAATTTTCCATTAGAAAGCTGGGTCCTACCTCCCTTCTAATTACAAAATTTAAAAAATAAAAATGAACATGTGTTTATCATCTAAAAGGGATGTGCCAGCTATTTCTACACATAACCTTTATTCCCTTGTCATTGACATAAGCTTATTTATCTCTAGGATCAAGGGGAATAAATTACCCCTCCCGCAGTCACAGCAATTCAGTTATGCCCTTTCTTTAAAGAACATAAACAAGACTTACAGTGATAAGAGATATTCATACAGTTATTTACTTAAAACAACGAAATATCGGATAATACCAAGTATTTTTCCAGTATTTGTATTGTGGTATCAGCTACATTTCTAAGGACTAAAGTTTCTAAATTGGAATAGAACACCATGGTTATAGAGCTCTCTGAGCTTGAAGGAAGGTGAGCAAGCCATTTTTGGAGCAGATCAATATAAAATTACTCAAAAATAAGCTTTATTTCCCTGTATAGTATAGTTTAGAAGACATTTATTGAGAGTTATTGAGAGTTATCACTAGCTCTCTGGCTAACTAGTTCTCAGCGTAGGTCTCCACATCAAAACTCACTACTTTAAGTGCCCACTGACCTTGATCCCCAAAACACATCCTATTTTGTAGTTATCTTTTTTACTCAAAGCAGTGGAACAACATTTGCGTTCCACCTTAGTGCTGAAATTTTTGAGTACTATAACACTGTCCAAAGATAGATTTAACACTGTCCAACTGCATCAGAAAAGTTCTAAACTTCTGGGTTTTGATATGGATAATTTCTTTCATCTTGTATTTATTTAGGGAAGGCATAGGCAGATGGGAAATTAAAAATAAAAAAATGTGTAATATTGTTGTAAACCCCAGTAACCTAACTGTTGGTAGAAATGGTGTCTTATCATTAAGAGACTCTTAGATGCTGCTGAGCATGGAATGGCTGAAGCAAGTGAACATTAGCATTTCCCATTGCCCTTTTCATAATGTCCACTATCAGCATTAGCTCCAGGAAAACAGTCACATACCATATTAAAACATCATGGGATACATTTGAAAGTAATTTGGCAAATGGCTGGTCCCTGTAGACCTTTGCCTGAATTTCTCTGTGATTTGCATATTGCTAATAATTATATTCAGGATGGAGATTTTCTTTGCAATTAGTTCTTTTAAGTGCATCAGAGCTGTACAAGACATATATTCATTTGACAGTTTTCTAATTGCTTTTTATGTTGTCATCTTTATACCAAAGGAGCTTTATGATCCTAAACCTCCAAAAAAGTTTAATTTTTCCAAAAACTTTATATTAAAGAGCTAAGAACTATGGTCAGATTAAAACAGTGTAACTAATTTGAAGGCACATGAAGTCTTCCCAATGCATCAGTTATGTCAGTCAGGAATTTTCAACTCTTTACATGAAACTACACAAAAATATGAAAAACCACAAGTTGTCCTATGAGAGTAAAGATTTGCTTCATACTTCATATATTTCATGCTTATTGTCTAGATCAGGCTAGCCAGATCGCTATAGGAAATTTGTTACACATACTAGCAAAACTCACTGTCAAGCAGAATGCTTCCTTCATATCCATATTAAATTACTGCGAGAGAATGAAATGTTATGGGTCATGGTTGACACGTTGTTATGAAGGACTTTTGCCCATTATGGCAAAACTCTATAAAGAGGCTGAGACCACCCAAACCCAGCCGTCCTTCACCTGACTGCAACTTTGGGCTGGGACTTAAGCTGCCTCACGGAACTTGAGATACCATAAAGGTGCCACTATTGTTCAATTACCTCTGGTCTAGGGACAAGGAAACAAGACCAAGGGAGGAGAATGGATCCACAGGAAAGCCAAACTCAGCTGCTCTCCTGAAAATCAGCTTGGGCCGGGCTCGGCCTGGGGGAGGCCACAGCACACCGGCTCATCTGCTGAGGCCACGTTTGCACACACTCCCCCACAAGCAAGAAGGGAGGAGGAGGAGAGTTTTGGGGCTGTGGCGGAAGCTCTGGTCACAGGCAGTGAGCACCCATCCTCCCTCACACAAACTGGCTCAGCTCTTAAAGCCCCGCAGCCCGGGAAGGCCACATGCACGGGACATTCCCGTGAGGGACACCTGAGCAGGTGTCATCATCCATCAAAGAGCCCCAAAGCGCTCCCCAGACTCATTGCTGAGGCTTTGCAGCAGAGCACTGCTCGTGATGCAAAGCGATGCAACAGATGCACAGTCTGTTGCAAGAGACTGTCCCAAACTTGCCCCCGCCAAGGGAGCTACCTGGGCCTTCCCAGCCGGCCCAAGTGAATACGGATCCGCTGGACTCCTTGTTTGTGGGGGACCCTCAGCACCAAGAAGATCTGATGGAGAGCATCCACAAGGCACCATTGGGATCCACAGAGTGGTGAGGTTTTCTACTTAATCTGTGTCTGTCACTCTCTTTCTCTTTCTCTCCCCTCACCTCTTTTCTATTTCTATTTCTCCCTCTCTCCCCGTCTCTCATTTAGAGGTAAATAAAACCCATACTACTGATTTTGGCGTACGGTCTCATTTGCACCCTAATTCGGGCAGAGGCATTTCTGATCATTTTAATAACCGGATCAGGACATGGGGCTAGAAGCCCAGCAGTCCAGGGGCTGCTCCATGCCACTTCCAGTGGGATCAGCTGTTGAAGCGGTGCCGGGCATGGTCCTTTGTGACACAGGCGCCTTGGGTCAGGGCCCTGGGTGATGCGGGGCACTGTGGTGCCCAGAGGCCCTTGTGACACGGCAGAGCCACGCCCTGCAGGGGGCAGATAAGGGGCGCAGGGCCCTGCGTTGCCCAGTCCCAGGAGAGCCGCTTGCTCAGGAGGAAGCAGCTGCCGGGATCCCGCTCTGCGTTCCAGGAGATCAGACATGGAGGAGGACAAGGTGAACCCCAACTCCCAGTCCCCCAGCCCCTTGCCCGGCTGGCTGGGAGACGAGGCCCTCAGCGGGCAGTGGCTGGGGGCAGGCGGCGGCCCAGGCCTGCCCCTGTCGGACACTGGGGAGGAGGGAGCCTTTGCCTACATGGATGAGGAGTGGGAACGCGACACAGATGAAGAGCTTTCCCAGTATGGAGAGGTTCCCAGCCGAGAGCCTTGCCTGCAGGAAGAAGTGACAGTCCAAGAGTTTTACCAACAGCAAGAAGCAGTGACCGTCCAGGAAGTTTCCCCGTGCGGAGTTGTGAGACTCCGAGAGTGGCGTCAGTGGGAGGTAGGTGCGAGAGTCCACTGGGGAGATGGCACACAGCAAGAGCTGTACCACAGGGAAGAAAGTGGGACGGTCCAGGAGCTGTACCCATGGGACGAAGAGGATGAGACATACCAGGAGCTGTCCCAGTGGGAAGAAGATCAGACAGTCCAAGACCTGTCCCAGTGGGAAGGCGAAGGATACCACGCACTGTCTCCTTCGGAAGGAGGTGTGCGAGGCCGTCCGCACAGGTACACACGGGAAGGAGACAAGAGGGAGGCGCTGGGCAGCTCTCGGGCTGCCTCTCCTGGCCCGGGGAGTCCCACAGAGGATGAGCCGGCCACTGCTGCTGCTGGGGCTGGAGCTGCTGAGGAGGTGGAGGAGCCCCCGGAGCCTCTGGCTCCCGAGGTGGGAAAGGCACCAGGTTCTCCTGCTGGCAGTGAGGAGGTGCCATCAGCAGGGACAGAGAGCCCAGGCCCTGCCCCAGCCAGCCCCCGAGGCCGCAGGCAGTCTCTGTGGGACTTTGTGTGGGGCATCACCTGTGAGATCGTGCACAAGGCTTGGCTCGTGATCCAGGCATCTGGCCAGCAGCCAGGGGAACAGAGGGACCTGGAGCAAAGCGCAGCTGCAGAACTGGAAGCAGCAGCTCCAGGACAAAGGGAAGAGAGCCCAATCTCTGCCCCACAGAGCCCCTGCTGCCCCCCCAGCCCCTCGCCCAGCCCGCAGGGAGCCCAGGTGCTCAGTGAGCAGCAGGAGGAGGCAGACAGGGAGTCAGTCCTGGCAGAGGAAGAGAGCAAGGAGGGGGCCTTGACTGGGGAGCTTGAGCATTCTCCGTGCAAAGATGAGGAACACACAGAGCTGTCCCAAGGAGACATCAACAAATACCAAGAAGGGTTCCAAGGGGAAGCCAGCACTGAGCCAGAGTTTTCCCAAGGAGAATCCAGTAGCTCCCGGGAAGGGTCCCAAGGGGAACCCTGCACTGAGCAGGAGCTCTCCCAAGAAGAAGCTGGTAAATACCAGGAAGGGTCCCAAGGGGATGCCTGCACTGAGCAACAGCTACCCCAAAAAGAACACAGGATCTACCAGGAAGGGTCCCAAGGGGAATCCTGCAGTCAGCAGGAGATCTCCCTAGAAGCCGGTAGCTACCACAAGCTCTCCGATTGGGATGAACGCATTGAGGAAGAGCTGTCCCACGGGAACGTCGGTAGCTACCAGGAAGCGTCTGATTGGGAAGAGTCCATGGGCCAAGAGCTTTCTGAAGAGGAAGACTCCAATGGCCAGGAGGTGTCCAGAGGGAATGGTAAGAGACCCTCCGTGCAGTCCAGCTGGGAAAATGACAGTGACCAAGACCTGGCACAGGACAGCTGGGAACAGAGCATCGGGGACAAGCCCTTGCTGCGGGAGGAGGATGAGTGGGATGAAGTGAGCGTCATTGAGCTCTGGGAAGAAAGCAGAGAGCAAAGACTGGCAGGGTTGGCAGGAGGCGGGCTCCCCTTGCCTGTCCCTCGCGAGGCTTGGGTTGAGCACGAGGCATCTGAGCTCTGTGCCTCGCCTCCCCATCTGGAAGCCCTGGCCCCCATGGCACACACGGCTTCTCCTGCCTTTGAGGAGCAGGTGCCAGAGGCAGGGACGCAGAGCCCGGTGGCTGCCCGGCGCTGCCAGCCCAGGTTCTCAGTTTTCCAGCAGCGAACCCGGACCCTCAGCCAGCAGCTTGGTCACCCCAAGAAACGTACCTCCATTCTCAGGCGGGCGCTGCACAGCCTGTTCTGCTGCCCCTGCCTGGCGCCAGAGCCCGAGGATTAGGGCCCGCTGCCGGCGCCAGCCCGGGCCCCGCAGGTGGCGGCTGGCCCGCAGCCTGCCCAGCGTCCTCAGGCAGCCTCACGGGCCGCCTTTGCCTGGACATGGCCCTGCAGCCTCAGCAGCCCCCGGCTGCTTTGGAGCACCCCCAGTGGGTGTCCCCAAGACCAAAGATTACCCATGTGGCCAGCCCCAAACCAGCACCCGGGGGGGACACGCGGTGCCAAGTGGCTCAGCGGTGAAGGCCGGAGACTCATCAGGGTGGGAGGAGACCTTGACAGTTATCCAGTCCCACCGTCACCCCGGCACCACCATCACCACCCTGAAACCCTGTCCCCAAGTGCCACATCCAGACGACGCTTGAACGCTTCCAGAAACAGTGACTCCACCACCTCCCGGAGCAACTTCTTCCAATGCCTGACCACTCTGTCAGGGAAAAATTCTTTCTACTATTTCATTGGAACCTCCCATGATGGAATCCAAGACCATTTCCTCTCAACCTGAAAGGATCACATGCTGATCCTTTGGGATTTTATCCATGAGGAATGGGCACAGACAGGAGGTGTTGCTCCCAGGACTTCACTGCACACAGCATGACTGCACCAAAAAGAATTCTTCCAAAGCAGACAGAAGTTGGGTTTAGAAGGAGAAACAGTAGCAGTAGTGAAAAAAAACAAAAACACCCCAAAAACCCCCACAAAATACGACCATAAAAACCTACAAAAAGAAAAATAATAGGAATAGGACTAATAATAATATGAAGAAGATGAAGAAGATAAGGAAAAGTAGTAGTAAACAGGAAAAATAATTAAGCATGAGAAGAAAGAAAAAGAACAAAAAAAATAGGAATAGGAATAGGCATAATAAGAAAAAAGAATAAGAATAAAAATGAGAATAAGAATAAAAATAATTAAAAGAAGAAGAAGAAGAAGAAAATAAGAATAAGAATAAGGAAAAAAAAGGAAAAGGGAAAAAGGAATAAGAATGAGAATGATAAAAAGAATATGAATAGGAAAAGGAATAAGAATAAGAAAAAAGCATAAAGAAAAGAATAGGAAAAGGAATAAGAATTAAAACAAGAATAAGACAAAGAAAACAAAGAATAGGAATGAGAATGAGAATAAGAAAATAGAATAAGTTGATGTAGAAGAAGAAATAGTAGTACAAGTAAAGAAGAAAAAGTAGAAGGAGAAGAATAGGGAGGAGAAGAAGAAGAGGAAGAAGAAGATGGAATAGTAGTACTATCAAATTATTATTATTATTTTTTATTATTATTATTATTAGAACAGTAATGTCAAGTTAAAATACACATCCACACATCCTCTATAGCATCACAGAGGAGATCGTCTAGTTCCAACAGATTCTCTTCTGCTTTCTCTCTCTCTGCCACCTCTTTCCTATTTCTTTCCATCTCTCTCCCTCACATTTCTTGTTAAATAAAACCCATGTTAATGAAATCTGTATGTTGTCACCATATGGTGTCATTTGTGCTTTCATTTGGGCACAGGCGTCTCTCCCTAAGCCGATCGGAACACATTCTCTGCCCAGCCTGACGTCATAGCACAGGTGCTCCAGCTCTCTGAGGATCTCCACCGCTCTCCTCTGAACTCATTCTGGCAGCTCCGTGTCCTTCTTATGCTGGGGCCCCCAGACACGGATGTAGCGCTCCAGGTGGGGTCTCAAAAAATGGACTGGAGGGCCACAATCACCTCCCTGACCTGCTGCTCTTCACTCCTTTCCATGCAGCCCAGCACGGGGGTGGCTTCCTGGGCTGGCAGCACAGATTGCCGGCTCTCCTGGAGCTTCTCCTCCAGCAGCACCTCCAAGTCCTTCTCCTCAGCCCCTGCCCCGCTCAGCTGCCCGTCCCCCGCAAACCCCGTGCTGAGGTGGAGCTCCATCCACCCTCTGCCTCATTGGCAAAGCCATTCAAGAGCCCCGGGGCCAAGGGCAGAGCCCTCCCTGAGGGACACCCCTCATCCCCCGCCTCCACCTGGACGTGGAGCCACTGACCACAACTCCCCGGTTGCGTCCATCTGGCCAATTCCTCCTGCCCCGCACAGCCCACCCCCCAAAGCCAGGCCTCTGCAGTGTGGGGCTCGGGGTGTCGGTGCTGTGGCACTGGGCCTCACGGGGGCTCTGGGCACGTCAGCGCTGTCCGAGACTGCAGTGTTCTGGGTCATGGCTTAGACATTGCTAGGAGGGAGCTTTGCCCATTATGGCAAAACTCTATAAAGAGGCTGAGACCACCCAAACCCAGCCGTCCTTCACCTGACTGCAACTTTGGGCTGGGACTTAAGCTGCCTCCCGGAACTTGAGATACCATAAAGGTGCCACTATTGTTCAATTACCTCTGGTCTAGGGACAAGGAAACAAGACCAAGGGAAGAGAATGGATCCACAGGAAAGCCAAACTCAGCTGCTCTCCTGAAAATCAGCTTGGGCCAGGCTTGGCCTGGGGGAGGCCACAGCACACCGGCTCATCTGCTGAGGCCACGTTTGCACACACTCCCCCACAAGCAAGAAGGGAGGAGGAGGAGAGTTTTGGGGCTGTGGCGGAAGCTCTGGTCACAGGCAGTGAGCACCCATCCTCCCTCACACAAACTGGCTCAGCTCTTAAAGCCCCGCAGCCCGGGAAGGCCACATGCACGGGACATTCCCGTGAGGGACACCTGAGCAGGTGTCATCATCCATCAAAGAGCCCCAAAGCGCTCCCCAGACTCATTGCTGAGGCTTTGCAGCAGAGCACTGCTCGTGATGCAAAGCGATGCAACAGATGCACAGTCTGTTGCAAGAGACTGTCCCAAACTTGCCCCCGCCAAGGGAGCTACCTGGGCCTTCCCAGCCGGCCCAAGTGAATACGGATCCGCTGGACTCCTTGTTTGTGGGGGACCCTCAGCACCAAGAAGATCTGATGGAGAGCATCCACGGGACACCATTGGGATCCACAGAGTGGTGAGGTTTTCTACTTAATCTGTGTCTGTCACTCTCTCTCCCCCAGAACTACCGCCCTCTCTCTTTCTTCCATTTCCTGTTAAATAAAATCTGTACTGTTAACTTGGTGTACTGTCTTGTTTGCACCTTAATTCAGGCAAACTAACACACTAACAATTTTATCTGTCACTCTACCAATTTTAATAAGCAGATCATAACCATGAGCTTTCCTCTTTTTTGCCTGAAAAGATTTTCTTCTTCCCGCTAAGGCGATTGCTCAGTTATTTGTGAGTTCTCCCCTCCATTAGTACTCAGTATGGTTCTAGTATTCCATCTTAATAAAAAGCTCCACAAGTTTTTTGCTCCAGTAGTACTAACCACTTTTGCCATTCTACTTTCAACCATTTTATTAACAAAGGCTGACCTGACAATAACAATTCAGCAGAACAGGAGATCAGTAGATCAAAGCAGATCAAAGCAGATGGTGCTGAGCGTCCTGAATTGCCAACCCTGCTTTGAAAGTTGCAGAGTTACACTTAAGACTACGTGTCTTCAGGACCAAGCATCCCCAACACAGTTCAAGGCCGTCCAAAGGATCGGTGGGTTTAGACTCTCACAGTTCCACTAAGGAGGAGCAGTAAGTGACCTACCAATCTGACATTCTCCAAAAAATATCTTCTAGTTTATATGCTTGGTGTGAATCAACACCTGCCAGGAGATAATGCTTCAAAAAACAGTTACCCCAAACTGAAGTACTAAGAAATGTGCAGGCAAACAATCACATGGTAGCAATGAAAGGAAAGAAAAAACTTCCGAGACTTTAGCAACCTTAGCAAAGAGATAGATGTGCTACTATAACAAATTAGTTTTTGACATGGATTTTGGTTTTGGAAATTTAACTTGAGGCAATAAACTCTTATTTTGTAGCTGCCATGTATGATTTTCTTTTAGTTCAGTAAGTCAAAAAACTCTTCAGTACTGGTAAACGCCTTTTCTTGTTAGCCATTTCAAAATTTCAGTAATGACTCTATTACATGAGTTTTGAACACAGTGATCATTCAAGTCTATTGACCTGTCCAAAATTTTACTTCCATTAGTGTTTCTCTTATTTGACTAGATATTTAGTTATTTACAGTATTTGACTAGATTTTTACAGTTATTTACACTGGGAAGAAGAATAAAAAGAAAATCCAGGAAAAAAGACCCATAAAACCACCAAACCTCCTCAGGGCTCAAATCACAATTGCATTCTGAGAAAGTTGGGGTTTTTTTTTCCTTTTTGATTGAAAATTATTATTTTATTATTCCATTTACTGAAGGACAGGATAACAAAACCTCCAGATTTTTATGACGCCACAGAATTAAAATATTGTAACTATTTTTAGTCCAAGATCTTATTAATCCAAGTGTTCAAATCTCTCATTATTAGCTTAAGAGAGGGGAAAAAAATCAACAATATAAAGTGTTCAACGTTGCTGTTTTGCAAGTAAATGCTATATGAGATGAAACTTATTTTTGTGAGAGACATCTAACTTATACCCAAGACCAAGATGAGCTTTCTGCTCTTTCGTAATCGGGAAACTTCAGACCTTCAAGTTGTTATCCAAGGCTTTCCCTGATTCACCTGGAGAATCTATCACAACTGGTTAGTTCAAGTTTTTTGTGCAATTTTCAAGATAGACTTAAAGAATATTTAAAAGAACATCTAATATTCTTTTTATTTTGTGGCAGATGTACCATGGAAGTTGGTTTTATTTAGACAGTTAGTGCAAACCTGCAATCCATCAAGTCTCATTCTAGTGACTTAATGTTTGCTAAATACTCATTTCAAAAACTAAAAATATATGGAATTTACTACATGTGGTAAATTGCAAGTCTTTGCTCATATCACAGTCTATTACTTTGATTTCCTATCTTTTAATTTCATTGCTGGGATATTTTCATAGTTTATGCAGATATCCAGTGCTTTCATCTCCCCCTCTCATTTGTTGTGGGGTTTTTTTTTTCTTTTTAGAAATGCAAAATAGATATTTAATTTTTACAGAAATTGTTATTGTAGAAGCCATCATGAAAGCTGTATTTAACTTTATACTCAAGGCATGAGGAGTCTTTCTTCAAAAACTCCAAACTCTGAATAACTGCTTTGATAGAACAAAACCATCCTTTTTAATGACCTCTGTGTAACAATCAACTATCCACTTACTGTATGAAATAGATGCAAGAATTTAATTTACATGCACAGTAACTAGTGCTGTTAAAATGGTATTTTATTTTTTCAATCTGTGTGCTTTTATCACAAATGCATAAAACATTCTTGAAAACGTTTGAGGTACCCTGAAAGCTATTTTCAAGAGATATTATCCAATTTCCTAAAATATCCTGTGCAGCGTGCAAAAATCTGTCCATCAAACAAATATAGGTTCTTCCTTGCACTTCAAACTTGGACTTGGACAACAGTAATTTCCATACTACTGATGAATCAAAGTTAGACTGTATTTATACCTGTCTTCTGAATAACCCATTTTTCTTCTAAGCAAAGAGACAAAGGAGGTCTCAATAACTGGTTAATAAATTACTGTAGAACAGTAATGCTATCACTGAAATAATTCCCATCATGACAGGTGATTTAAGTGTGAAAGCAGTCTCACGAATGGCTTCAGATCCTCTTACTTGGGATATTTTAAGTAAAATCAAATATAACCTGAAACACATCCCCTAGACAGTGCATAAACACATTTTAGTTTTCTTTTTCTGATTTGTATATAGAATGATGCTTCAATTGCATGTCTACAGAAATAATATAAAAAACCAACTTAGTCACAAAAGACTCTTGAATTAAAAAGTACATGATTTACCAAAACACAGCAAAAACTAACATCCAGATCATCAATCAGTGTTAATCAGGATACTTCCATTGAGGTCAAATTTATGCTAGCTAAGAATCCAGCCTTAGATTTAATGATCTAATTGGCAATGAAGCAGAAAGATAGGTTTACAAAATCCTCAATGAGGAAACAGAAGAAAAATAGAAAGAAAAAATACTCTGGCAGCAATCCAGCATTCATAACTGAACTAATGTTCAATTACTGTGAAATACTTTATGGAAATAAATGTTAGTTCTACATGAATCCCAAATGAGTTCATTACAATCAATGCTATTAAAACAAAGTGCTACTAATATGCCAAACAACTGCGATTGCAGTTTCATAAACTAGTGTTTAATATCCATCAGAGATTAAAAAAAATTTCTGTAATAACTAAACATAATGATGTGTCTAATTTGAAATTATGACATGGATGATAATGTTAATTAGCCTTGCACACATAGTGAAATGTGTAAAAGACATTACAATACCTGAAGGTTACTGAAGTATCACAAAACTACTCTTACGATGTTTTATATCATCAGAATAGGAAAATCATAAAATCATTACATCATATAATCATTCACTTGTTTTCATTTATTTTTTTTCCCAAAGCCAAAGTGATTATGAACACATTCTTTTGCTTAGAAATTTTTAATTAGTATAGTACTTAAAACATAGAATTCAATCACTATTTTCAGATTCCTAAATGACAGCTAAAACACCCCAACAATTAAGTACTTACACAAATATATGCTGTTAATAGATATTAGTTTCCCGTAAGGGGGAAAACCGTGAAATTATGTGAAACTGTTCAGCCTGAATGTTCCCAAGGGCCTTTCCCAATTGAGAACAACACATTTTTCTTAGAGTTTAATGGGTGATTTTATCTGAAAATATATTTACAAAGCAGTTGCACAGGCACTACAGTAAGTACTGAAATTTCCCCAGTGGAAAAGGTTTCACTTAAAACACACACACAACTTAGCCACAGATTTTAAACATAGCATATCTGTGGAGTTAACAGCTGAAGCAGCATCATAAGGACAATATCTTCATAAAAAATGGTGCAACTCATACTATACATTATAAGGGTCTGTGTTTTTCAAGAAATCTGACTGTTTCCTATCTCATTTGGAACTATTTAAATACCATCCCCTCAGTTTGAGTGGAAATTTACACTGAGTGAGCATTTAGGACATATATATATGCACACTGGTAAGAATTAAATATCTACATAATCACCTGGATAAAGAATAATTTTTATAAAATCTGTGATAAAACCACAGTTAACTGACTACTAGCAATAGTAACAAACTATTTCATTTAATGTCTTTTTTTTTCTTGGTTTCACCTTTAGTTAGTTGAAATACTCCAAGTGCTCTGACAAAAACATGCATCTGTTTCCACTCTTCTCCAGACATCTGATGGATGCATTACCTTTTACAGCAATCTCTTGTGGAACAAAATTTCATAGTTCTGTGCTCCAATATTAGAACCACTGCTTACAAGATTACTTTCCTGCAGATTTTACTCCCATAATTTTTTCAACAAGTACTGTAACTTTTTTTCTTCTTGACTTTTTTTTTTTTTTTATTCTAACACGCTTTCTTCAGAAACAGGCTTTAAAAAAATACCACATAAGCAGGCATGGACCCTCTTCCCCTTTGCTGAATGGAAGGTAGGGCTGAAATCTCTGAAACTCAGATGAAAATGTGACAGACAGCAAAATTGTACCATTTTTGACAAGTTCTCTGAAAGGACAAATGTATTGTAAGCGTATACTAAAGTCATAAAAACAAAAGCGACGTTAAGACAAACACCCTTCTTTCAGCAAAACTCCCTTCCCAATCCATGAAGAGATCAAGTGGTGCCTTTAAACATGACAAGCATCCCAAGTAAGAATTAGATGAGTACAGCATATGGAGGAATGTATCAGAGAGTTCCCACAATCCTTGCATGCCAGGAAAGTCATGTCAGGTTTCATTCCACAGTCAGGCATAGCAAGTTAATTAAGAGAGACTGGAAAAGACTAAGGAATGAGACAAGAAGACTTTCTTACAGTTGTGTGACCAGGACCACAGTGTCCACAATACAGAATAGCAACCTGGTGACTTCCCACTGTTCCAGCATATCCATGAAATAGAGACTGCTTTCTGCTGGCACTGACATCAAATGCGAAAGGTAGATTCCATGTCTATTACCTTCCCTTCTCTCAACTGCATACTTATCTCACCTACCTTGTACAGCATAAATTACAGCTGTAGATTTTCCATTCTGTACAAATTACTAAGTCTGGGAGGTGAGCAATAAAGTATTACTACTTCCTTCCATGTCCTATGTTTTGTTTTCAAAGCCAAACCATGTTGACTTAAAGGTTAATGGTCAAGTTAAAACCCAAAACTCTTTGAGGGAAACTGAGCACACATTACTAAGATTTCAATTTTTAAAGGCTTTTAGTCATGCATTTTACATTAAACAATAACTGAATAGAATACAAGCTTCTTAAAACAATATCTAAAACTCAGGACTCTCTGTCTGTAGCCAATTGCTAGTCTAACAAGTTATACTAGCTCTCCTTTTATAAATCTGCTCCTTTTTGCATCGTAAATGAATTATTTGCTGCACATAGATTGACAAAAAAGACGTAATTTTCTTACTGAAACCATCTATAATTGCCAGCTAATATTCTCTACTGAAAAGCAAGAGACATGAATCTCTGCTTCTTCAGACAGGTAAGTTAATTGTATCACTACTTTCTACCTTCTTTGACACCATATTGGGTTTGTGTGGCAAGGTTTCAGTAATGGGGTGGCTAGAGAGAAGATTTCTCTGGAAGCTGCTAGAAGCAACCTCTGTGTCCCATGGAACAAATGCCAGACAGCTCCAAAATGCACCCCCTGCTGGCCAAACCTGAGCCCAGCAGCAGCAGTAGTGGGGATAACAGATTTCAGAAGGGATTAAAAACCAACCCCACAAAACTCAGTAATCTTACCCAGTGATTTCTTCTCCTCTTTGGATAGTTGCTATGACTCAACTTCCAAGACAATAGGAGTGTGAAATTAGTTGATATGTTGGGAACCCCAAGTCAAATCAGGCAACTGGAGCTTTCTCTCACCAAGCTTAATTATAATAATAATTATTATTATTATTAATTTACTATTATTATTATTAATTTATTATTACCAGGAACTGGCTTATCCTATTTCAAACCTACCCACAAAGGCAGAGCACTAAGAGAGTATCTCTGTCAAACAAGGTTCCCCTGCCTTTGGTCAGAACTCATTCAGAGACACTTCATGAGAATAACAAAGGTAATTGTAAGTACTATGGACTTACAAAAATGTTCCAACATCCAATGGCAATGAGCTAACTTCTAGGAGTGATATAGCTCAAACCAGATCTCTTTTTATCAAAGGACTGAAAGAAAACAAAGCAAAAACAACAAAAAAGAGATAAGAAAGAAGAGATAAGATTCCTGTAGAGTGGAAGTTATTCTAAGTAATTAGCAGTACACCTAATTGTCTACAGCAGCTGATGCTGCCTATAGCTTTTATCATCTTAATTGCAGAAACCAGTGAACATTCCTCCAATCAATAAAATTAAGAAAGTGTAGAAGATAGTTTACCAATGTGTGTCTACAGCCCTGGATTTTGTGTATTTTCATTAAGTTTTATGTGCTACCTTTTGTAGTGACATAATACAGAAGAACACTAAAACTGAGCTAACCAGAACACAGTATATTTGAGCACTGTGGCTATGCCAGTCTTTGCTGGAGCTAAATAATTCTGTTTCCAGACAACATTCAGATCTGACCAATACAAGCCATTTTTAAATGCAGAACACACATTATTTACAAAGATAATTTTAAGTACTATGGATTTAAAATATTTTTTTCCCCTCACTCAATGCTCTTCAAATTTAAAATTGCCTTATACAACAAACGTAGTACCCTGAGTGATTTGCAAACTGCCAGAAGATTCCAAGTGCACTTCAAGAGCTGTTCAGATGCACCAAAAGCTTTGAAAATTGTTTTTCTTAGATCTGTATTTGTACACAATTTTTCCAAATTATATTCTAGAATTGCTTCTTCTGTGAGAAATTTAGGCTATGTATTTTCTAGTTAAAGACAATTAGCACTGCATAAGGACAAAAAACTGTTTTGCAAAGGAAATGTGATGCAGAAAGTGACATTAGAAACTGAAAAGGATTTTAATGATTCAAAATATCCTCTACGTGGTCTTCTCAGGATAGTAATTTCACAATACAAACAGGGAAAATGGTACCATTTAAAATTAGTAACAGTTAGAATAAAGCCAAAATATCTTGTTCTGGTAACTTCATGTACAAAAATGGAACATGCTGTAGTGTTGAAATTCCTCTTTTTCTCTCCCATCTTTAGGGGTTTTGTTCAAAATTTTATTTGAAGAAAATGTTTCATTGAATGCAACTTTTTTCTTTCCCAATCCCAGTAGCCACTCTTTCAACACCAGCATTTTTGCAGCTGCGATTTTGATGAGGTTTTAACTCACAACTCTGTTAATGAGATTATTCTTGTGAAAGCCCACCACACCACAATATATTTTTGCCATTTTTAAAATGTCATTTATATTTAAAAAACAAACACTTATTTCAAAACTTCTTTCAAATTGTTTCAAACAACTGTTGCTACTCCTTGAAAGATCAGCACTATGATCCTCATGTGAGGACATCACAAGGCTGGCCCAGACAAACACCAGAGAAACAAGGTGTCTTCCCTTTTGCCAGTAATATTTTCAGTGCAACAGTTCCTTTTTTTCCCCCTCCATTTTCTCTTGACCAGTATTTATTTATACTTCAACTGAGGTTTATTTTTCAAACTACCAGGTCTGAAAACAGCTGCAGGTATAACAGCTATTAAGCGATAACTGTCTTTTGCATCCTCTAGTTTTTGATCAGAACTAATATTCTCTACCAAAATCACCCATACAGTTATTCGAAGAAAAAAAAAAAATCTATTTTTTACAGTGTTTCTGATGGAACATCATGTAGCGAAAGAATTTCCACTTGGATCTGATTGCAAATGTAAATAAAAACAATTTCATGGAATTAGATGACTAAGTAAGGCAAAAGTCTCTATGCTTTAGAACATTAAACAAATTTGCAACAATTACCTGGAGAAAAATGAACTTATTTTTTTAATTTGTGTCAACACTCTTGCACTTATGAGAAGTCCAACAATAATATAGCAAAATTTTAGGGGAAATAAATCTGTTTAAAAACAAGAAAAAGATTTCTAAGGATGGTATGAAAAAGTAGGAAGCTTAGAAGAAAAAATCTATGGGAAACATCTGAAAAAAAACTTTTAAAATGCTAACTTCTCAATTTTCTACATACCATTAGTAAAATTATAATTCTTAAACTGAGACAAGTATAAACCCAGAAATATAACCACATAGAGTATTTATGGACAGAAGAAATATTTCCTGGGCTTCCAGAATCATAGAATACTTTTAAGAAAAAATGGCAGGCATAAAAGAAGTGCCTGTAATTATAGTAAGTTTCTTTGCTGTGGAAACTGCTACTCAGCAGTAAATAGAAGTAAAAACAATTATTTCCTGCCAAAAAAAAATGCAGCTTTACATTTTATAATTCCATCAGTTTTATTAACAAGATAACAATATTTTTTCTCACAACTTTGAAAGCAGAACCATGTGAATTAATAGCTAATTCAGATTTAAAATTAATGAGCTTTACCACGTTGATTTCTTTCCAATTTTCCTGAATAAAATTTACTTTAAATAGTCTTTCACATAATGCATAATCTTATAAGTCCCAACTGAGTAACAATGAAGTCTCGTTAGTCTTTGTCACCTCATAATCATTCATGCTGCATTTTAAACAATGAACATAAATTGGTGCCTTGTGAAATTTTTTTGGAGTTACGGAAAAATATGTGCCAGTTTAAGTTGTAGTTTTTTCTTGTAAAGCATTTTATACTAAAGAAGTCTTACAGGGCATACGAGAGTGTTTTCTTATTAAACTACTTTTTTTTCTGCTAAGTGTGGATTATTTCTGACATATGTTAAATCCTAACTGCCTACCTACTTTATAACAGCTCTATTTGAAACCAGCATTTTTCACAGAGGTGATAATGTAGATTTATATATTTTAAAGGAACACTTCAAAGCAATTCAGAAGAAGAGAAAAAAGAAACCAAAACAGAACATGCAGAGGTATTTTTTCACAAAGGAATTTTACAACACAAGTGCTTATTTCAAGGGATTTCTTTAATTTTTCCCATGCCTCATTGTCAAGTCATCTGTTCCTGGCATTTTGACAGCATTTATAATGGAACTGGCCCCTTGTTTGTTGACCTACCAATTAAGCAGTGCTAACAATTAAATCAGAATCCACCGCTGGGCAGTGGGCCAGCGCAAATCTCACCTACCACTTAGGTGCTTTTTTTGACTCATTTTGAGGATAGACTGCAGCTAAATATGTCATTAATGGATGTTTTCATTTTACACTAAGGTTCAATTCGTGTCTTATCCTTCAGTACCACACATTCAACAATATCTTGTTTCATGTAGTTCACTATTTTGGCATTAGTTTTAGTGCTACAGGATCAGAACGTGTTTTCCAAATCCAGTCAATGTCTATCATTAAATGTAGAAAGAGAATTGTCAACATATTGCAGTATCAACTGCCTCTAAATAGGCAAGGTGCTTACTTCAGATTTGGAGGGAGAGCAGATAGCAAGCAAATTTTACAGAGACAAAGCCAGAAGATTAATTAACTCTTTGGTTTACCACAGAAGTTATGCTATCAGAGAGGAGAAGGTGAAATGTCGGAAATTCGCAAGGCTTTCGAGCAAACGAAGCTTTTAATTAAGGCTTCCACATTCTTGCAGATCATCTTAGACATGCTTACATCTTTTCAAGGGCAGCTTCAGGTGTAGGCACCCTGAAGTTTCATATTTCATGAAGAGGGAGACTGAGACATGGTGCTACAACAAGGCTCCCATCAGGATTCTTTTCCCACATTTCTTTGAGTGTTTCTTTTCCTGTACCTTAGCAGGGTATGAACAGATCAGTTGATTAAAAATATGGGACTTCAGTTTTAAAATTTTTCACTGAAATTTGAAATTTGAAAAATTATGAAATGGCAATTTCTGTAACATTAAATATGGAACCGTGTTCTCTGACCAAATAATAATCAGCCCATGCAAAACCACATCTGTTTTAACAGACAACAGAATCACCCCAGTACTTTAAACCCAGTAATTAGCTCCTTCCTGGGCAAAATAAGTTGAAATACATACCACTCAAGTTCTTAATGCCCTGCATCCTTCATCCTAAGAGCACTGAAAGGATTCATTCTCTCATGAGAAACAGCTTATTTAGGCATACAGTCTTCAGACAGGAATCCAAACTATGAATTCTCCATGGAAGGACATGCCTCCCTGTAGACTAGAAGAACAGAGTCTGACATATATGTTCTTGCATAATTTTATTTTGTGAGGCTTAGGTAGATTTCACCTTAGCAGGCAGACTTTTGGGCATTTCACTCTTCAGGAGCTTACTCCAAACATAGAATCACCACCTGAGATTACCTGAAAAGCATGGTATTCCATTAAAAGCTAAACACTTAAGAAGCCAGACTGAATTTTTAAAATTTGGATTTACTGACTTATAGATTATTAGATATCTGACAAAAAAAAAAAAAAAAAAAAGAACTTTACTAGTCTTAAAGTATGAAATAAATAAAATGGAGAGAAAACATTAACAAGCTTGAAATTCACAATTCACAGATGTCTCAGTCACCTTTAAGCCTTTATTTTTCTCTCACAAGATTTGTAGATCCTCCGCTCCCTCTCTGTCCCTAAATCTTAAAAAGCAGAAATTGAAGTTTCAAGATAAGAGTTTCCAGTTTCCACACAGGGGATCTGGAAATATAGAAATTTTAAGTCCCCTAGACAATATCTGGGAAACCTGGGCCATTATTACATACCCAAGATCATCAGTTCTGTGACAGGGACCTGAGAGGTTCAGAGAACCCCAGCTCTTGGGTAAAGTCAACTGCATTACCATGGTAGGGAACTCGAGACATAGTGGACACAGGAGAGCTGAATGACCACACCCTCCTTCTGAAAAGACTGCCTAAAGTTTTAAAAGCCCAGATTTCCAACAGAACAAACATGAGAACGGTTAAGAAGCCAGTGGGATTTGCTTTATTTTATTTAAAAATATATATATTTTATTTAGTTATGGTTTTGCAAGGCATTTAAAGCAAAAGTAATAAAAAAGATATTTCACAAGAAAAGTCTTGTTTTGCTGCACAGTTCCCTAACTAGCTGTAGTTTAAAGGATCTGTTCCTGAATAAAGTTTCATCAGTTCTGTCATTCCCATATCCTTAAACATTTGCAGAAGAAAGTTTTCAAAGAGACAGGACCCCTTATTGAAATGTCTCATGAAAAGAGGAAAAAAATCTTTATACAAGAGCTTGTAGTTATTAATAGGCTTCACTTTTAGTTAGTTAATGATCCAATTCAGCTGTGATCAAAGCACAACAGCTAGATAATTCAGGATAGAAAATGGAGTTAATTTACTTAGATATGATACTACTTTCTTAATGACTTTATTTCAATGGAGTTTCAATTAGTTATTAGGTTATTTTACTCATTAGTCCAACAAGATGTCTGTAGGCAATTAACATGTCACTCCTCATGAAAACAGAACTTTTTTTTTTTTCAGAAGGATGTTTTTAAGATTTATATTACTGAGACTTTTTAAAAAGTTTATGAAAAAAGTAATTAAACACTGAAGCTCAGTGAATTGGAAATTTATTTTTGTTTAGGGGACTGAGTGTAATGAAAAAAAAGTTACCGTTAGTAAGAGCCATTTATAGGTGCCTCATCTAGTTTTCAGTTCTGATTGCCAAACATGGATTTCCCTTACCTAGTCAGACACAGACCACACACACTTAAAAGACCAGACCACAAATCAAGACAGTCAGTTTTTGTAATAAAACCATTCTCTCAAACAGCTAAGCCGTATCCCTGAGCAGTGCTCAGGTCCTAGGAATAGTTAAAAAACATGAGCTACAGCAATTACTATATCAGAATTTATCAGTTTGTATTCTAATATCAGTCACTTCATATTCTAATATAAGGATACTATAGTTTTAGACAATTTATGGGGCGGAGACTCCAATATGAGTTACCTCCCCTTAGTTTTCAACCTCTTGCTGTCTACCAATATGGAGAGAAAAATGGGAAGAGATGAGTGAAAACATAGCAGTTTGCTAAAAGAAAAAAGGAAACAACCAATATAACAGCAATAACCACTACATACAAAACTGCTGAATCAACAAAGAAACAAAAAAAACCAAGATGGCAGCCCCTGGGCAATCCCACGTGGCCCAGAGGACAAAGACAATGTGGCAGAGAAGCCCTCCTCCCTGGACCACACAACTGAGAGAGAACAAAGGACACAACACAGCAACCAAGCTCCATGACTCCAGAACTCCCTTCCCCCTAGCCAAACAAAACCAAAACTGGAACAACCTTCCCGGTAATTGCATGGCCAATTTACCTCAGTGGCTGGAACTCAGGGACCAGGCCCTCTCTCTCCCAACGTGGATGGACTGGGGACAGCTGGACTTGTGTTCATAAGCTGCAAACCCCTCCCTGCAAAGCTACATAATGTATGAACTGCTACAGAGATTTTTTATTTTTTAAACCAAGGACAACAATAGGTCTTTTAGACTTCTTGTCTTGAATTAGCTGTTCTCTGGTTTCTAGGCTCTTAAGTACTCATCCCTCAAACCAAAATGCAGTGGTAGTGTTAGAAATGGACTAACTTTTAGATACAATTAAATGGGGACAAGTCGTCGAAGCAAAAGGAAACCATTTGTCAGTAACAGTTCAGCTGAGCTGGATGTGTACATCCCTCCCCTCCCAATAAATGGCTGCTTTCTATACCCTTTACCGGCCGGGGGTTTTCCCTGTCCCTTTTCCCATTGGATGGGCTCTCAGCAACTTACTTTCTCTCCCAACTGCCTACTCTTCTGTCCCCTCCCCTCTCATCCTTCTTCCTTTTGGTCAGGTCTTCAACCCCACCCCTCTCCCAGCTCACAGCAACACCCAACAAACCAACCGGAGCAAATCCAAACCACAAACAGCAACACACAGAACCAACAACTTTCACTCTTTCACTTAGCAACCTTTTGGCTTCAGCAAAATATTACCTCATCTCTTACAGCAGAAAGCAGGATAAATAGAGAAAGGGGAAGGCTTCAGCTGCGGCCTTGCAAACCTCATTACCTACAGGATAAGCAATTTAGACTACTCAGACATACTGGCCCTGGAGAAGTCAGGCAGAAATGCTTACTAGAGAGAAGCAGAATTAACTTACTCTTCTAAATGTATTTCCCAAGAGACAAGATCCCACAGACTTTATCACCCTAGCAAAAGTGCACAAGAGTGGGTCAAACCAACTCAGAGGAAGAATAATGAGCTTGACAGCCAGCACTGCTGGGAGAGGCATACAGACAGCTATGGAGACAGCCAGGCTGACAGGCTTTTTTATTGTTTTGTTTTTAATGGTAGTCTAATAAAATAGGATGATCAAAGAGAAATGCGCATTCATAAAGTCATTCTCTGACTCTTTGAACCCTCTTCTCTGTTATTTATGGCAGTATAGGAGGTCAAATCAGAGAGGTTTTAGTTGATGAAGAAAAGCTGCAGGAAGGATTTTCTTAATTCCAAGAAAGGGCAAGCTTTTTCTTAGAAGAAAATGACTAGGCACATCCCTCTTAAGAACTAAGAAGTTCCCAAAAAATTTCATTTCCAAATGCAATTTTGCATAGGCAATTATTTTTTCTCCAACTCACAGTATTTGGCTTTTTGTTTTACTTTTTAAAATAAGTATTTTGAAGGAATCCTTTGCTTTTGGTCCAAATAGTAACACCACACCTTATTCTGTGGATGAAGAGGACTTAATTTTATTTATCCAATGGGAGACTCATGGCAGTATGACCCTCCCCCAGAAACAACACTTCAAAAGAATTTCAGAAATTTTCAGAAACTTGAACTCAAGTTGAGAGTCTTTCAGGTATCACAAGATTAAACTTTTTCTCTTGGGTGCCCAGTACAGATGCAAATGCCGTATGACCACTGCTGTAAGAATTTACAAGATGCTAATTCTGATTTACAGGATTGGCTTAGGGTCAGATTAACCTTCTCCTGTGAAATCCTTAAAAATGTTGTGCCCAAATAAATGTTTAACATCATCATTATGTTGTCATCAACTGTGACAGTGTGAGGTATTTACCACATTTTTCAAGCAGTGTTTAGCACTTTACAGGACAGAAGTGAAATTTTAGCTTTTGCAATGAAAAGAATAGGAGTGCAAATGATCAGTTGGAAAAAAAACTACATTAAAAAAATAAGTAAATAAGTAAAATTAAATTTAGTTCCATAAGGGATTAACTACCATGGGGAAAAAAGTCCAATTCCTTGCTATCCTAAATACTTCTGTAGGAAGTTAGGAACTTCAATATTTTAGGAATAGATGATGTATTACTAACTTTTACTATTCCAACTTTTAGGCTCAACAACCATGTATCGAGTGCTTCATTTCTCTGTGGCACAAGAGCAGGGTCAGATTCCCAAATTTTTTCATATGTCATACCATTGTTATGTTGTATTTCCACAAATGTTTCTTCTACAGGCAGAGCTTATAATTGTATTGACTCATCCTTCCAGCTGGTCCCATACAACTAGTAAGGGCAAAAGGTCAATTAGTGACTGACATTAGCTAAAAACAGAAAGGGACAGGGAGAGAGAAATTAAAAAGAAAGCTATTTCAGTTCTGTACTGAAACCAATTTACTTGTATCCAAACACTGGCTTTCTCTCTCCCAATCAAAACCAAAACAAAACACTTCAGTCAGTCCTACAGATTCTCTAAAGATAGAGAAGTAGAAGTAGGGCTCTTTGAACCTGGGCCTCCCAAACACTCAATTAATGTATTAGCCAATTTCCCCCTCAAGCTAAGGAGGGTCAGATCTAAATCTTTCCTTTCCTAGAATACCTTATTCATTCTGCTACAGCCACTTTGAGGAAATCCAGTTAAGTAGCAAAGGTTCTCTCTTTGGAGAAGAGTCCTTATTCTCTGGAGTGTTCAAGTATTTTATCTTAAAAATGCAATAGTAAGTATGCACAGAGTCCCTACAAAATCCAACCCAGATTGGAAATGATTGTCTTCAAAGGGGATCAGGTAACACCATTTATCTGTCAAGACTAGGCAATGAATGACATATTCTCTCCTGCCTCTGAGCTGTTTTCTGAACAGCATCTGGCATCATGAATATAGTAAACAAAAAAGCCTGAAGGAGAAAATTCATTTCAGTATTAAAATCCCCATCATTACAAACTCTTTGGAAAACAGAAAAAGCTAAAGGCTTTCCTTCATTCTTTTTTTCATGGGGAAAAAAGTGTTACTAGCAACAGGGAATACAACCATCCAGCGGTATTTTTTCAGACAGTTTCTAGTTTTGTAGTGCTTTATATCCTTAATAGCTCTCAATTAACTCAGCCAGAGGAAGCCAATTATGAAATTACTATAGAAAATAGAATGCAGTACTCCATGCGAAAATTAAACTATATGAATATATTTGCCAATGCCAAAAATTAAAAAGGAACATAGAAATGGATAAACCAAGGCTGAACCAACTGTGTTTTAAGGCAGGTAGGAGAGAAGAAGAAGGTAATTTGTTTTTAGATAAGATCAAACTCAGTTTGGCATCTCAGACAAAACTTGTCATAGAAAGACAGTGAACACCGACAAATGAGTTGAAATTGCTAAGCAACTAGAGCTTCTTCAGTTTGTCCTGAAAGTTCTGGACAGTAGATAAAATTCTCTGATCATCACAGAAGTCGGAAAAAGAAAAAACTACATCTAGAAAACCACAAATTTCAGCATCTAAGCAACTTCCAGTTCTCAAAAGCACAAAAAAACCCAGCACATTTCTGAGCATAAGTATTTATGGGGTGAGGAAGCATTGGGATGGTCCATGCTTCTTTCTATTTGGGGGCTCACCTCTCTACCTTGCTTTTATATTTCATGACTGCACAGAAAGGCAGTATACTAAGACTGTCCAAAGTTAACAGCTGAGCACTGACATTTTCCATGCTCAGGTTTGCTTTGGAGAAAAGTTTATTGAATAAAGTTCAGAGAAGCAATCATTGTGCACATGCTGCATGAATATCTCTAGCAATATTAAATTCTCCAGCAAGTACAAGTGTTCAAACTATTTAGTGAACTAATTAACGGAATTCATCTGCCATTTGTTAACCTTTTCTAATTAATGTTCTTTCAAGTAATAAAATACAAAGCAAGGTCACCTTAGGGACGTATAACAAAACAACTGGTAGAGGGACAGCATCGTGAGTCAAAGAAAATGTTGTAAGTAAATCATCATCTCTGTTGTATATCCAAACCTGGATGAAGTGGTTAATATCGTACAGGTTGTGTGTCAGCTAGTCACAACCACAGCTCTGCTAGTCATCACAAAGGCTTGGTCTGTGGCTTCATTTTGAAATAATTTCCAAGTTAATTGGAAATGAGCAATTATTTACTACTACTAAAAATATACAGTCTTTTTGATATTTTCCCTTGTGCATGTTGATTCTCTCACGGATGGGGAGTAGCTTTTCATTTCTAGGATATATTTCTTACGTGACTTCAGAGTAACTCTGAGTATTGTTCTAAAGCAAGTTAGAGTAAGCATACAGTGCTATTAAGCTATTGTTGCTCAGTTGCTACTCTGCAGAGATGAATGATGAAAAGCACACCTCTACTCCTGCCCAGCAGGACTGAGAATTGAACTGGCCTCAATCACAACTAGAGCAAATCTCTAAGCAGCATTTGGTCAGTCAATTTATTTCTTTTGTGCGGCAGGAGTTGGAAAATAGGAACAGGAGCAAGAAAGCTCAAAGCTTTACAAAGACGGGAAAATCACTTAACAAGCACTGTCACGGGCTAAACAAACTGAACTTGGAGAAATTAAGTTATTGCAAGTTACAATAAATATTTAGTTCCTGATATGGGTAAGTGGCAAACCAATACAAAAAAGGAACTAACATTTATAAGCTTCAGAAAAACACCTTTACACCCCCTTTTCCAAGCTCAGCTCTGTGTCCTTAGGTGAGTCCCCTTTAGAGTTGGCTGGAACCAGCTGGGTTTGATCAGCCCTGACCTCTCACAGAGGCCAACCCTGCTGCCTCGTTGCCCTCCCCCTTAAAAAACCCTTAACTTTACCACAAAAACCCAATTCAGATAATGATGTTCCTTACTAAAACAGCATTTTCAGCAAGATTTTTCTAGAAAAATGCAAGTTTAAGGCAAATGGTGCAGGCTAGTGTAAATTTAGCAAATAGGGAACAAGGAAATCCATAGGACTTTACACTCAAGAGTTTTGGAAAATATTCAACAGCCGTAAGAATATTTTCCCTGCATCATAGTTAGTGTCTAAAATAATGCAGCAACCCATTCCTAAATGATGACACCTACCTGAGGGGTTTTTTTGAGCTCTGAACCAATGTACACAATGAACACATTTGTACTCTGCCTGCCTATGAATGCACAGGTAGCCATCCCACTTCCCCATTTCTGGTGGGAAATACTGGGATGAAGATGCAAGGTGAAAACTGTTTCCACCAAATACTGCCATTTTTCAGACTTCTAATGCAGAGCAATTCTTACTCCAGGAGTAACTCAGCTGCACAGCACTTGAACTGTGTGCAATTGCTTAACCTTTGTTAGGGAAAAATTTCAAGGGACAGAATCTAACTGCACAGGCCTAAGTCAGATAAACTTTGCTTTACATCTCTGTACATTCTTTAGATTTTTTCAGGTTTTATTATTCAACAATGTTTACTCTATATTTTAAAAATGCTCCCTTCATACCTCCAAGTCAGCAGTTACTCTGTTATGGGAAGCATTAGGGGTTTGCCTGTAATATCAGAAGAATGAAAGTCATGAAGCTGGGGGAAACAGAAAACACTCATTTTTTGTCACTTCTCTGAGCTGGTCACAGATTTCAGTGAGAAACTCTACAAGCAAAATGATTCCCTGTGCTCAGTCCTGTTGCAGGATTAGAACCTCATTTCTCTTCAGTGAAACTTCATGAATAAAAATGACGCTGAGCCTCTGCCCTTTATCCTCTACAAAGACATCTATGAAACTCTTTTATCCTGTTCAACCCATCAAACGTATGCTCAGAAAATTTGACTAAATCTGCCAACAAACCAAGTTCTGTAATAAAATATAAATTTAGTTACTCTAAAATACAGGATCACAAGCCTTCAAAGGAAAATCATTAGGCAGCCTGATGAAAAAATCACTAGGGTTACTGATACCAAAATTCCAATCAGAACTCAGAAAAATCACAGATCTTTTTATAACAAGAGTTGCTTTGAAACATAAGTTATGGAATAACACAGTTACAATGGGAATATACACTACAGAACTACAGCAAAGAAGCGGAGGTTCTGAAGTCACACTATCTTTAAAAAGCTGTGTTCTGAAAGTGGATTTACATTCACATGAAATAAGAAACTGCAAAGCAGATACAACACACCAGCCTTTATGTTACTCATTCTCACTCTTGCACTTTCTCTTTCACAACCATATTTCATTTTACTGTTTAAACTCACATGAATTTGGCAGCTCTCTGAAGAGGCAGCTGTGTTTGCCAGGAGGCTGGAGACAGACTCACAGATGAGAGTAATTATTAATTAGAATCCACCCAGAAAAATTAATCACATTCATTGAAGTGTAGGGCAGAGTATAGTTTCTAGTCAGGTGCCTCTACCTGTGAAAGCAGATAGTTTTAATATATTAGGGGGAGGAGAAAAATTAGACAATTACAAAAAAATAACTGAGAAGCAAATTCTTCTCTCATTCTGATTATTAGTCACCTTCGCGTGTATCCTGTAAGCGTAGGCCTATGTATCCAGCTGGTCTTTATTTTCTCTCAATAGAGAGATTTTTATACTAAGACACAAACTTTGTTAATCTGAAGAATTATGCCAGTGCATTTGGTATGTCTGTGCTTCACTAAATATTGTATTACAATAGGTGGGAGATGTTACTTAAGTTACTACACAGTTACTAATAGTCAGGTGATTAATTATTTTTAGTTAAAAGAAGTGAAAAAAAAGAAGTGAGATAAAGTGAAAGACCAGTTATCAAAGTGTGGTTTTATGAGAGAGAAAGATGATAGTGGGTTTGGGCAGAAAAGATTAATTGTGAAGTTTCTCAAGGCTCAGTCTTGAGGAACCAATCCAATCTAAAATTTTTATAGGTAACTCAAGCACAAAAAGCATGAGAATGGCAATGAAATGACTGGATTATTCAAAGTGGCCAATACACAGGAAGGCTGAATAGCACTCCCAGAAAAAGCAGATGATATTCCCTGGATCAGTTTTAAAGTAGAAAGTGCAGTGTTGAAGAAGTACTACTACAGCAAGAATAGGTGTCCTAAGTTTTGAGAGGAGACTGAGAAAGCTTGATGCAGTTGGCCTCGTAATCTAAAAGTTAATATTCTTACTTCCTATGTGTATAGGAGTGAAGGTGTCACAATGGAAATCAAACTGCGTGAAAAGCAATGCTGGCAGATGAATGAACTATTATGTATATATGTATATATGCTGGTAGTTAGATACTTCCCAAATACCAGAGCATGGAGTTTCTGTGCCAGCCTTTCTATTTACAAAGAGAAGGATCAGAAAACGTTGCTGGAGCTTGTTAATTTTGTTTGTTGTTGTAGTGTCATTGCCTACAACAGAAGAAGACTAACTTAAGACTTCTGTCCCTAATAATGGAATATTTGTTCTCTTTCAGGTGAATACAAAGGATTTTTCTACTGTAACAACAAAATTCAATGAGCATCTACACCAGCTAATTTAGGGGGTGTGGGTGTGTATGCATGCTGAAAAAACCATTTAATTTCTACATTTTTCAAGGTTTGCCACATGAGGGTAAAGAGTAGGGTTAGTCTAATACCAACAATGTCAGGGACTGTCATAAACATTTCCAAACTCAGAATTTCTGAGGTATGAGTGTAAAGATCTTCTACCACAGTATTTGTGCATATTTTAGGAAGGAAAGTGGAAGGGAGAGGACGAGGCGTTGCTGTTCTCATTTTTAATCATCATTCTGGGGGGGTGCTTGGGACTACAGGACATCAAGGCAAATTAGACTGAACTTCCAAGTTCAGTCACTAGTCACAGGCTAGAGGCACCCACAATTAATAGCAGTCTTGATTCTTCTGCGTTAAATGATGTAAGCATGCTAGAGCTAATCCTTAAAACTTTGAGAATATTGTAAATAAATACACATTAGAGAAAGCGGGCATTAAAAAGACCTTTAGTAAGGTGAATGTGACAACATCATAGAACACAGCCTAGAGTTCTACCACTACATTATGTTTAAGATCAAACTACATCCACCATTTAGTAGCAGTTTGCTAAAATGATGTACATTTCACAGATCTGGCCTTAAAAAGAAAAATGGCTTTTGAAAAAGTTTTGCTTTTGTTACACATGTTTACAACTTGTTTATAGTAAAAAACCCCAACATTTTCAGTACATACCTACCTCTATCCTATCATTCTTGTAGAAAAAAAAAGAACTTTCATACTGTAGGAATACTTACTGACTCTCCAGGAAGGCTCCCCAAGATTCCTTTTCCAATAAAGAAACATGTTAATGTCACACTTTAGCTACTGGCAGTTCCTATTCTTGCTTTTGGATGCTGCATCCGTATAACTGTATTACAACCATCCCCTCCACATCAGCTCAATTCTTTGTTCAGGCAGAAGACAGAGTATTATCCCTTCAAAAATTACTGCCCAGCTTTAAATTTCATGGCTGTCACATGCAATATCTTGAATGCAGGGATTAGTAATGCTTCCCAGTGAATTTCAGAGACAATACCGTACAATTTTTATCAATAAAGATTTAATACAGCATTTGGAATCTTTCTTAAATTTGCTTTCAAATAAAGGTAATAAATTTACTGGAATTTCCTCACATATTAGAGGAAAAATGAGGAGACTATGTTTTTCTAAATTGGGTTCCAACACAAAATTAAAATGTTACTATACTTTAATATACAGCAGTAAACATCATTGCTTCTACTTTTTTATTTTTCAGAGATGATTTATCATTCTCCCCTAATGTGGCCATAAAAGATATTGAATTCTTCAGCATTTGACAAGAACAATTGCTTCTTCAGGCTTTTTCACTCCAGAAAGTTGGCGCAGAGACAGCTGGGGCAGGGCTTTAAAGAGTACTGACTGCACACACAAAGCTAGTTTAGAGTAGCTGGTGAATTTTAAATCTGCCCCACAGCTGACTGCACTAACAAGAAATGATGCATTAGTCCTTCCCACAAAGGGAAAACCCTTACACAGCTTGCAGAACAAGGCTTGCAGTTAGCAGTATTCCAGTCTGGGGGTCGAAACCTGGTGGGAAATAACTTTTGACAAGAGGTCAAAGCAGTCTGTATTCAAATACAGCTCCTGCATTAAGAAGTACCCACAACACTGCCTTTCACTCACAGATGTTAACCTCTGCTCATCTCAGACATCAAGCTTGGGCAGCCTCATTCTGTCTGGAGGTTCTCTATGCAGCTTTGGAAACCACTGCTGAGCACAGGGAATTGCCACTACTGCTTTTTTCCCCTGGCTCATTTTTAATCTCTACTGCATTGCTCTTCTAAGTCTTCATATTTTATACAGAATCCATACATCTTATTTTTCTCCCCTTCCTTTGGAACTTAAAAATGAAGTGGTGCAACACACAGCACAGAGTACAAGAATAAGGGCTGCTCCTCCTGCTTCACTTCTTTAGAGAAGGTCTCAAAATTCTCGAATTAGGATTCTTCCATTCTGTGATTCAAAAGCAACTTCAAGCATTAAGCAGATGGCACTACACGCTCAGAATTTACATGACAGCTGTATTTCCTGAGATGGAGGCAGCTTCTTCCCTTCACTACTCACTAGTCCCTTTTTCTTTCTTGTATAGGAAGAATCTGAATCTGACTGCTTGATGAGCTCCAGTTATCTTTCTGGCTCTAACAATTAACTCTTTTCTACCTGGCATCTTAAATTTGTCAGGAGCCCTAGAAAGGGATTTAATGTCTGTAGGCTGCCCCAGCCCAATGTTCAAAGGTTGGAAACAAAAGTTTCTCATCCCATCACAAAGAAGAATTTAGACTTTTAAATCAGTTGCTAGAGCTGATGATAGTAGAAATACTCAAAATACTCGTAGAGCTGAGCTGTTTACAGAGTTTACTTGAAATTTGGATTATCAGTTAAGTTGCCTAGGGGTAGAGGCTAGAGAGATTCCTAGGATTTTCAGGCACACATAAAAATGCCATGTCTTCAAATATATGCTCTCATATGCTTCTCTATGTACTTTTCTCTCATTTATATATGCTTTGAATGACAGAGGACTTGTAAGAACATCACTTAAGCGGATAGCAAAAAATTTTTGAAAGAAGATTTTTGGGTTTTAACATTTCTGTGGTTTTGTATGTATTCTACTATTTCACTGTCTCTGGGTGGTATTAGATTATCATTCCAAAAGTATATGAGAAAAGCACCTCAAATAATTTGTAGTTGACAATGAAATATAATTATACTGAAATACATCATGGCAACCTGATAATTGAATCTTCTAAAACATTATTCTTCTCATGCGAGTAAGAGGAACTGATGAGAAAAAGAGAAGAGTGACTGATACGTGCTGTCACAATGCATGAAACCTGGATGATTTTCAGTGAAGACTACTGCAACAGCAGATATTTACCTTCACGTGCTCTCAGACCAGAGGTCTGAAAGGGTTAGCAAAGGTATGTGACATAGCTGTAGGCTGTGTTCAAGAGAATGGCTACACACTAAACCGTTTAAAATTTTCATTAATGTTGACCAATAATTGTAATTCCAAGGTGAATGCTCTTGGCCCATCCTGAAGAAAGTAAAACACTATAAGCATGTGCTGTTTTCAGATAAACCGATGTGCAGCTCAATTTTGAATTTTTGGGAGCTGGTTCAGTTGGCATAATTGTTTTACAGATACAGGGTAGTTTGAAAAGAGAAAAAAATCCCCTTGCTAGTCTTATGTCTAGGGTGATTTCTGTCTTAGTTTACTGCCAGAATCAGAGGTTGTCTACCTTTAACACAGTCACAGTATAGAAAATCAAAAGATTTTGAATTCCTATCTGATGGACCTTCCCATCCTGACAGATTATGGCCAGATAATCAAAATAGAATATACCCCAGCAGCAGTCCCTAGAGCAGTCCTAAAAAATGTGATTGCAGAGAGGACCTGTTCGTAGACACACAGTTTAGCAGGATGCTTCAGCCAATGTTTAGCTCTAAGCACAGCTTTACATTCACCCTGTGCAGCAAAACCTTTAAACATATCTGTGTTTAAATATGTTCCTGAATCAGAGCCATAGCTAGCTATCAGAAAGCATCTGTTCTCTGATGCTGCCTCAACCTGGTTTAGCTCCCAAATTCCCTATTTAACATAGGAAATTTAAGTCTATGCCAAGGCTTGTTTTCTGGAGTTGCTTGTCACCAGGACGCAGATGGATAATGCTGCAGTTGGTAATTCATATGAGCAACATCCCACCCATTGCATTTCTTAAATTGTATATGCTTTAGATCAGATTTTTTACCTAGGCTGAGAGAGCTTTGATCCTAGTTGGGACTGGGAAAAAACCAGGGTGAAAAGTAAATAGTAATAGGAAAATAGACATTGGGACTACAAGCGTGCTATCATGGCATGCATGCTGATGACATGCTCATCAAGGAATCATAAGACTACCTGGGAACTCAACAAGTTTGCAGGGTTAGCTACATAAATGATGTCAACTAAATGAAATTCCTTTTTTTACATGCAATTTCAAAAAGAAGACAAAGGTGATAAAGAGAACTCTGAGAGGCAAATGTCTGAGACTGACCGTAATGATAGATTAAAGTACAGGGTCAGATTGGCAGATGAATTATAAATTGTCATTGATGGAGCTATGACAATTTCCTCTGCTGAGAACTTGTCCCATATAAGTTCATGATTACAAGATCAAAAGAACTAGAAGAACTATTAGTTTTAGTTTTAAATTGAGGCAGTAAATGTTATGATATTCGTGGTGTGTATCAAGTAGACGTCCTCCATACAGACGTTTTTATATCTTAAAAATTTTATGCATTATATGCAGGTAAGTATTGCCAGAAGCACTTTCTATTACCAGATACTACTGTAAAGAAAGATAGGGATGGAACTTGGAAGGAGACATTCATCATATTTCTTTCTTGAATTAGTTAATAAAAATTCTTTTAATAAAGCACTGAATACCAAGAGGGCTAAGCTTTTACATTAACAGGATTGGTACTTTATATCAGGACCTGTTTAAGAAAAGGTATTATTTCTCTTCATAATTATTTCCTATTAATACTGCTAATATCATTGCACAGTATTTTAACAGAACTCTCTTTGATGAATTTTAAAAGTAGGAATGAAACTGCGGGCTAAAGTTGTTCTTTATAGCTAGCTCTCATTTGAAGTGGAAATGAGGGATTTTCGTTGACCTCATTTTCTTTGTTCTTGTGGTGGTGGATAGCCACTTCTGAGGAGTGCATGAAATACAGCCATTGCTTTTGGCCCAAGACCACTATCTCTACATTGATATTATTCATTTGCACAATTAATTACAAAGAAGTGTTGGATTTATAACAGAAATAAGGTGACAGTGAAAGGCTAGGAGAATTAAGCCCTGTGGAGCTTTCAAGTAGCAAGAAGTGTAGGTCCCTGAGCTTACTCAATAAAGCCTTTCGAACACGCTTAAGCCACATTAAAGCCAGTAGCTAGCCATCATCCCTTTCTTTTGGAAGCTGCAATGTTTTGAAGTTGAAACCAAAATCTTAATTCTAAGTTTTAGAAACCATATGAGGAGGAAATACACAGCTGAAACAGCCCTGTATCCAAAGCAGCAAAGAAAACACTGCATGTCTTTCACTGAAAATGGTAAAATACATTAGGACATTAGAGAAATGAAGGCAACAAAACTTCTAAAGCATTTCTTGTAGGTCAGGAGGCCAAAGGAGCTCTTTAAGATTTCATTTGAGAATGTTTTTTAAAAACTTAATTTGCCAGAAGCATGGGAATAGACATGCCTATCTTTGCAAATAGCTAAAATTATTGAAGTCTTGAGACACTAGACAGAGTAGCAACACTCATGTTCCCATATTCTTCCTGTAAGTATTCCTCAATTACTAATTACTAATTTGTGCAATAAGCTAGCTTTAGCCACATCTCCTTGTAGCCCAATTAATTATCTCTTTTTGTATCTCTACATTTTTTAGGTATGTAGTTGCCATAAATAAGACTGGATATGAGAGGTCCAGATCATATACATTATTCTTTACTGTGTATGATCCATGGAGTCAAGGAGATAAAACTGGAGTTGACCTATTTATTGTAACAAGAAACAAATTACTTTGAAAACTTCAGATTCAGATCAGTAGGAGCATTGCCCAAATAACGACTTTAGTCCAAATTTAAGCTTAAATTTTCCCTTGAGCTGTTATTTAATGTATATTGCTGTCAACAGAAGTCTACTCTTCCATGCAATATTCAGTTTGTAGTTCGTAGTAGTACAGCACTGACTGTGTTAGCCCCTCAGTTCAAGTCAGTCAATTGTTCTCAACACTGTTTAGCTAACTAAAGTTTCTTGCTGTCTACCACAATGCTCATTATCTAATCCAAATGAGAACTGGGGGGAGTATTTGTAATGATATATTAAGATATCAATCAGAAAGAGCACAATTGCCTTACATTACTTCTAACGCATTTTTAAGCCATTACCGTATGTCAGGGAACTTATCAAGTTTATAATGCTCAACAAAAGTTTGTTATTGTGATGATTTGTACAACACTGAAGTGTAATTATAAAAGCCTATAATTTCTTTGTATTACAGAATTGTACATATTACCATATTACTAATAATTCCTCATTACTCATCAGTTCTTTATGAAATAAGAGAGAAAGCAGGCCCTTATCATCAGGGTGTTAATGAATACATTTAAGCAGAAAAAGAAGATTTAAGTGGTTACTTATTTTACTTTTTCACAGGGACAAAAAAACATATATTAATGTTGGCAAAGCACGACTTAAAATTGGGAAATACCATAAATAAATCTGACTGTTTAATATTAACTCAGGGTTCTTTTCTGTAGGCCTTATAATAAAGTCATTAATTATATGATCCTAACCTGAATTTTTATGTTCAGCCAGTGAACAAGATGCCCAGAAAATAGTTGTGGATGTAAGCTTAGTCATAATATGACTAAGACCTTCATCTTTCTTTTTCAAGTTATAAAATTAAAAAACATGGGACTCGAGGCCATTAAAAGGCCAAACTAGTTAAAATTATTGGGTAGTTAAAATTATTTGTGCTTTACACAAAAATTGTTTATTTGACAAAACATACTTCTTGTAAGATCATTACCTTTATGGAACACTTGGATAATAAATTCAGGAAGTATGTTTTCTTTCTGATGTAGTTGAAATCTTTTGTTCTGAGCCACTCAGCAATTCATCATGCAAGTTTATAATTTCAGTTATATACCAACACTGAAGCAGCAATCTGTTTTTCAGTGGGCTTTATTCCTACAGTTAAGGCAAAGTAATGCCAGCTTAGAAAATACATTTTGTATCATCATCTGTCACAAGATTACCGTATGATTCACAGGAAGTCACTTAAACCAGACTTTTGAGAGGAAAGATGTTCCTCATTTTCTTTGTGCTTATCTTGTCACAGCAAAGTTTTCATTTGCAAAAATGCAGCTCCAACAGAAACTAATAAAAGTTGGGCTGTGAAAAAAATAAAGGAAAAAACTATGAAAATCTTTATGTAGTTAATTCAAAATGGGCAAAGACAATGTTAAATCTGTCTTTTTCTAAAGTTTATAATTCACAAATTGGTTTTACTTAAAAACAAATAAAATAGAAAATGCACATATCCTCATGTTGAGCCATTGGAAAACATTAAAACCAGTCAGAATGCCAGAAATCAAGGTACAATTACATTCTATTTAATATTCATGTTTGAAATGGTTTATGGCTAAGTCCTAGTGGGGAAAATCAGTCTCCAGTGATTTGCCTGAAAGTTAAAAGGAGCACAGGTGATAGCTTTCAGAACCTTCTACCCATTTTACATACTAAGCTCCTCTTTTCTGCTGTTACTATACATCCTGTATGGAAAGTAAAATGCCCAGACTGATTTAACATCCTATTGCATTTTGTGCCTCAAGGATTAAGTAAATACTTAATAATTCTGAGGAATATTGAAACACCGAAGCTGGAAAAGCTGGAAAAGATACTACTAAGTATAAGCTTGAAACCTGTATTTAGTCATCCAGGTAAAAAAACATTTTGGGGCATCTCTTTCCAAGGTGTGGCCATCTGAAAGTAATTATTGTTTGCCTCTGTTATTCCTCTGACCCATTATAGGTATAAATTTTAGGATGGGATACATTGTGCAGTAAGGGTTCTGCTCCCTCTTCGCTGCCTGCAGAGGAAATCCAGATGACTACCTTAATTGCCTAAACGATGAGCAGCAAAGTAATGTCAAATTAACATCAAGCAGCTTCCATTAGCATTCATCTAGGAGTGCAGGGATGATGGAGGATTTTTTTCCTGTACAGAATGACAAACAGGTGATTTTCCACATTATTTTGGCATTAGAATTTGTTAAAATTATTCAACAATCAGTTTGCATTTCTTCCTGTGAATAGTGCTTTTTTGACAGACATTTTATCCCAATGCAAGTCTTCAGTGTTATTTTGTCTCTTATTTCCCTCGGGTTCCGGGATTTTTTCCCATTCTGCTACAGCCTTAGTAGTCATATTTTAATGAGAGGGGAGATAGAGGCCATGTCACTGATACCTGCTCGCATGATTTAACAGAGAGAAGAGAAGAGGAATATCACTCTCTCTCTGTAAAGTGTCCCTGAAAAAATAATAAAATCTGATCCTCTTTACTAAATTACAGGACTTTTAACCAGTGGTTTCAACTGTTTTGCTGTGCAGATTTGCTCCTTCACCAATGAATTGAGCTGAAACAATTATTTACTGCCTACTTAAATCCTACCTAAAAGTACCACTTTTCAACAATCTTGTCAGCTGGGGGAAAAAATGTGTCATTTATAAAATGGTAATTATCACTTTCTAACTTTGTTCTTACCTGTTGGCACTTACTTTGAGATGCCTTCTTTTTTTTTCAGCAAGAAAAGAGGTAAAATGTTTGTGGACAAGATGCAATTTTTAAATTTTACAGTTCTACAATTTACCCAGTAGTTATATATGCTTCTTGCCTGGAAGCCCCATCCATGGTCTAATTCATGTCCTGTTGTCCCAGAAGTTCTAGCTTTCTGCTCTGCGTATTTCTGGTACTCCTTTTCTCTGCAGGAAATGGAGAGTAAATGATCAAGCATCTCCCACTGAAAACCCTGAGAAAAAGAAGAATCAAGGTGCTCTTCTCTTGGTTCCCCTCAGAATGGTAAGCAACATTTTCTTGAAGTAGCCATGAATATCCATGGCTACATTTTGGAATGTTCTGCAAAACTGGTCTGTGGCATTTTAAACTTCTTTTTGTTAGGGGAGCCCTGTGTTTTTGTTCATTTTTCTTCCCACTCTGATGCACAGGTTTATGAGAAAAAATAGAGATAAAAACATAGTTTTTAAAAGAGTTTTCCTTACAGTAACAGTAATCAGCCATTGTATGTAACTGTAGGTTTCCTTTCTCCCTTATGTCTGAAGATTTCTTGTTGTACTTAATAGATAACAGCAACACTTAAACAAACTCTTCTACCAGAGTAACGTTCCTAATGGATTTTGTTGACAGGTTTCTTTCTTACTGTTCACTACGTGTCTGAGTGACCAACACCCAGATGATGAATGACACTGTGTATTACAGCATAAAAAATGTTGACCCTCTGAGCCTGAATTTTCAGTGCTCTTTTATGGCCACTGTGAAAATCGTGTGTGAATAAGTAGCACACAAGCAGTAAACCAAATCAGCAGGAATTAATACTTCTGTGTTAACTCATCCAAAAAAGCTGTTCCTCTATTTTGTGTCTGTTGGTATTTGTTATCACCATCCACTATCCAAAAATTGTGTTTTAAAATGCCCACTTCCAACTACACTGGGCTAGTAGGGCAGGTAAACAGCTCTGTTTCACTAAAAATGACAGGATGAACTAAGGACCTTTTATATTATATGGTTAATAGCAGGGATATGGATATTTAGCTATATTATCTGGTTGATGTGGAGATCTTCAGAAGGGAGAAGAGAAGAATAACATAGAGACCCTTTTGTGTTGCAATAGGCTTTTTTGTGGTGGTTAAGCTGACTGAAGTAAATATGATAGAGGAATTGCTTTAACATTGTGTATATATATATATATAAATATACATATGAAAATAAATAAAAGTGTGAAGAATTACAGCAAATATCTTATGTTGTTATAGCCAAGACTTCTCTTATCACCTTCATATTGAAGTGATTCACTTCTGCTGATAGCTTTGGTGAGCTGACTCAGGCTCAGCTGTGCAGCCCAGCCAGTAGGAGGGAAGAAGGCAGAATGCTAGTGCTGAAAACAGGGAAGAAAAAGTGAGTAAAGGAAGGGGGACAACAGGATTTTACAGGTTGTTACATTATATCAGCATTCATGTAGAACTAAAATTTAAAAAGAAAGTGTTACCCAAAAGGCATGAAGAACTCACCTTAAAGCCAAATGGAAGATAACTATATGTTTCACCAATTGATTTGTCAGCCTCTATCTTCAGAGACAACAGCTGTTTCCTTAAGCTTTGCATTTCAGTGTTAAAAAACCTTTTTTGCCATAAGGCTTGCCAGGAGTTTAGAAACATTTTTGCAGTGAATTCACCGCAGGCTTTTATTTTGCTCACAGTGGTGGTGCTGAACTCTGGAATAATTAGGGCATCGGCCCCTGGTAATGTTCCTACTTCTGCTCTACAGAGCTCCAGGGGCACGTCTTGAGGTCAGTAACTTCATGTACACTGGTGGATTGATCCTGTCTGGATGCCAGGCACCCGCCAAAGCCTCTATCACTCCCTTCTGCCGCTGGACAGAAAATACAACAAAGGGTTCCTGAGTTAAGAGATCATTCTCTCGCCCATCATGGGCAAAACGGACTTGAATTATAAATATTAATTGAATTTATTACTAACAAAATCAGAGCAGGATAATGAGAAGTAAAATGAGACCTTGAAAACACCTTCCCCCACCCCTCCCTCCTTCCCAGCTCTACCTCCTTCCCCAGTGGCACAGGGAGGGAGGGAATGATGGTCATGCTCAATTTGTCACACGTTGTTTCTACCATTGCTCAGGGAGAGGAGTCCTTCCCCTGCTCCAACATGGGGTCCCTCCCTCAGGAGACAGTTCTCAATGAACTTCTCCATTGTGGGTTCATCCCATGGGCAACAGCTCTCTGTGAACTGCTGCAGTGTGAGTCACTCTTCTACAGGGTGCAGTCCTTCAAGGACAGCCTGCTCCAGTGGGGATCCCCCGTGGGGTCACAAGTCCTACAAGGAAACCTGCTCCAGCATGTGTTCCTCTCTCCATGGGTCTGCAGGTCCCTGCCAGGACCCTGCTCTGGCACAGGCCTTCCAGAGGTTTGCAGCGTCTTCTCAGGCATCCCCCTGCTCCAGCATGGGTCATCATGGGTCTCCAGAGGCTCCAGGTGGATCTTTGTATCCCTGTAGTCTTCCATGAGCTGTTGGGGCATAGCTGCTTCACCTCTGCAGGAGAATCCCAGCTCTGGTGCCTGGAGCATCTCCTGCACCTCCTCCACTGACCTGGGTGTCTGCAGAATTGTTCCTCTCACGTGTTCTCAGTCTGTTCTTCTCCGGCTGTAATTACAACTGTGCAATAACGGGGTTTTTTAACTGCATCTTAAATCTGTTATCACAAGGGCATTATCACCATTTCTAATTGGCCCAGCCTTGACCAGTAGCACATCTGTCTTTGGACCTGCCAGGGTTTGACTCTGCCTGACAGAAGCTTCCAGCAGCTTCTCACAGAAACCAGCCCTGTCAAGTGTTTTGAATAAAAATGATGTAAATATTAGGTGGTGTGTATGATATATGAATAAGAAAGGTAGGGTTTTTTGAGGTGCAGAAATACTTTTTGTGTGCAGTATTTCTTGTCATGGAGCTGCAGATATATTTAAATTTTGCATTTGCTGAAAAACACAGAGGAAAGACGGACCAGTATCAGTATCCATTCATCCACTTTTATTTTCCTGCGGCAAGTGCTTTCTCAGGAATATGAGCCATCACTCTCATGCCCTCAGAGAGGTGAATATAATCCACTTTCCTCAGACTGCTTGTTTGCAAACATTGTGGTCGTAGTAAAAGCAAGTGATTATTAGGAAAACTGATTGATTGATTTATCTGTACATATTTATGGGAAGACTCATTTAACCTGGCACTCTGGGAGTGCTGTACTGTAGCGCAGGTTTCAGAGCTCAGGGAGCAATATAAACACAAAGTGAATGAAGCAGTTTGTATGCTTGTTTCCACAGAAAAGTAATTTTATTAGGAATAATTAACAGTGCTTCAAAAACAATAATCTTAAAATAACAGTTTCCAGCCATATAAGTTACTAATTTTCTACTAAGTGAGGAGTGTGTGGCAAAAAACCTGACACATTATTACATTTCTCCAACATTGTATTTTCCATCATTTCTTTGAAATCCCTACCTTTCATGTACAGTTCATTAACACTGATCAAAGCACATAGCTTTCTAATAAAGTAAATTTTTCCTTGTAATCATTTGTAGATGTTTCACTTCACATAATATTTTGGATGTTCTTTATTCTGAAATCTCATTTCTAATGTTAGGCTATGGTCAGAGGAGTGACATTAAAGAAATGATGTCTTGGTTTACTGTATTTCTTGTCTCTTAATGATATCCACAGCAAGTCTCTCATTTTAGAAGTCAAAACAAGATTTTTGTAACTGTCAACACTGTACTTCCAAACTGGTACTTGCAAAATCAGCTGTTTGTCTGACTGCAATGTCTGCTAAAATGCAGCATTTCTTCATGCTTTATGACACTAACTTTCATAAGTAATTTCTAATCTTGCAATTAACCTATTGCATGTGCAAATCTCAATAATGGCTAAAGAGTTACACCTCTCACTAAGCAGCAATGTGTATGGTGGCCTGAATTTTATATAGGAAAATCTGCTTTGCACATTGGAAATACTGAAACCCAGCTGCTCAGCCCCTTCATCTGGCTCTGACTCATCTCTGATTCTCGATGAAGGTGGTAGCTCAGTAAATCCACATCTTTCAGTGTGGGATTTCAGTGGGGTTTGAGGATATGACAAATGTCCTCAACTAACATCTCTAGTATTGGCAAGTAAAAAATACTTTAACTAGCTAAGATGAGGTCAAAAGTGATGGCCGAATCGGCAGAGAACGCTCTGGACGTTAAGTGGGTGACCATTATGAAAAAAATAGATGACTGAAAAACATGCAATCAAATGGGGATTCTTGCTCTTCCAAAAATTTCTTTGCTAAAGACTTCTTTTGTTACACTCTCGGGTACATATCACTCTTGATCTCCTTGTCCCACAGATTTTTTTCTGTTAATTTCAGTGGTACTGCTGGGATGTATAGCACTGAAGCTCTGCATTAGAAAAGAAAAGCATAGGTTTGATTCCTTCTCACTTCTATTATTTAAAATTATTTAAACTTTCATCACTAAAAGAGAAGAAAAAGCTCTCCATGCAGAGACTGAGAGACAAAACAAATTTTGTGAGTGCAAAATGCAATAATTATTTAGTAGAGGTAGAACAATGAACTTATTTTGAAATGCTGATAGAGGTAACTACAAGTAATTTCTCTGTGCATGCTGAAGAATATGTTGTTATTTTTTCAGGAAGGCTCTTTTTGTTATGCTTTACATACATTAACAGCAGCCTTGGTAAAGAACCAACATTTTTTTGCCTACTAGTAAACTTCCCCATTCCAGATTATTATTCTGTTGTTAAACTACATACCATATAATTGATTGGCATCAGAGAGGTTTTTCTGCTACTTCTCTTTTTTGTTTTTGTAAATAATAGTGTTTATGTGTCATTCTAGGGTGAAGCTGAAATCCTCTGCTTTGTCAGTGATAAAAACAGATAGAAATTTCTTGAGAGGTTGTTCAATATTTCCACAAACTTCACCTATAAAATTGTGCACTGGTACAAAAGTATGACAGAAAGAGTTATTGTGGTCTGCAGTGAGGTACCTTATCTCATTAAAGAGTTTCTAATATTTAAAATGCAGAATGTACAAAATGTGTATATATTAATCATGTATATACTTACATGGCTAAAGAATCATGTATATACTTACATGGCTAAAGAATTATGTCTTATAAGCCTGGGGGTATGAAGAAATACAAAGACAGATACAGTAGTAGGATGCATTCAAAAGCATTAATTATGTAAGGACTGACAATATTTCAGTCATATTCCCCTGTTTTACTATGCTAATAACCTAAATGTTCATCGTAAAGATTTTCCATGCGTGTTTTCTGCTTGGAGAAATGTGTTATTAATTATTACTCTTTGTTTGGGAAAAAAAAAAAATTGTCTTCTTTGAGATTAAGTGGGACCCATGCCTTAAAAGCAAAATTTAATCCCATTTTCAAATCAGGTTAAAAACAAACAAACAAAAACAAACAGCAAAAAACTATCCTGAAGTTTGGGAGTTTGTAACTGAGCTGAACATAATCTTATTTGTAGAAGTTAGGGATGGAAAATAGCACATCAACCAGATCAGCATAATGACTGCAGAAAAGCATATAGGTTGAGCAAGCATGTTTTTAGGTTTTTGAAGATCAAGTGGTGTTCAACCATATATCATCCCAACAGTAGGAGATTCTTCCACCCCTTGGAGAATGGGCTCTTGAATCCTTCCTACAGACAGTTGGATGCCTTAGGAATTTTTTTCTTTCTTGTGCCATTCCTCTAACATTGAAGGAAGGGAGACAAGGAATTACCCAGACTTCAAAATTAGAGTTGTCATGGTATCTATCCAGGCACTTAATTTATGCCTCCAGAAACTGGTAGACTTTTCCTATAGCTGTATCTTGACTTTTAGTATTTTTTGGACAGACCACTCTGGTGTAACAAATAGAAGTGATTTTCATAGTACTGAACAGCTTTTTTTTTTCAATCAGTGACTCCCTTCACAGTCAAGCCAGAACAATACTGTGCTTTTCTGGAAGCCTATGTTAGGTTTCCAGCACTGAAGGAAGGTCCACAGGTACTGATCATTCTGCTGAAACACGGAAACAGGCTGATCAGCTCTCTATGACTGAAGAGTCTGCAGTAGAGTCAGAAAAAGGAAAATTCCACAGGCTGAATTTTTAAAACTCTGGTTCTATTTTCTCTGTTTTTGATGCAATTATACATAATGTTGCTGACAGCACATTAATCCAATATGTAGTAGGACACTTTCCATTTTAAGTTGTTTGGGTTTTTTTCTTTCTGAATTTGGTATGCAACATGACTTCTTACGTCCAGTATGGGAGAAATCCACACTAGAAAATTATTTTTCTAGGTGAGGCATTAAATTCCCAATGTCAGATGCAGTAAATTCAGCAAACTCAAACCAAAGAAAGTCAGAATCGCTCACTGGACAGGACAGATGGCTGTGGGTCCTGGCTGTTCCTGATTTAACAGATGTATTTTTTGAAATCTTTATAACCTGGGTTCTACTTGTTTTTAGAGGTTTTTAGGTCAGCTGCCACATGACATCCCATTTAAAGAACAGAGTAGATGCCTAGAAACTTTTAACACCAAAAGCTAGTCATAAAATCATTAATGCTTTTGTAAGTCTATATTCACTTTAGTAAAGCCAATGTTATGCTCTATCACACAACTGCTACATCCAAATATACAGAGATAAAAAGACCATACTTCAGAAAATAATCAGTCTCTCAGAGATCCTGACAGTGTATGTAATGTAAAAATATCGATTTCACTGAGAACTTAGAAGGGCCCCCATGATGCAGGAGATGATTTTGCCTTCCAGATTTCCTTGGAGTGGAAGCCTGTCCCTCTTGATGTATGACACATACTAGGAGTTTTCAGTAGTTCCTACTCAACATGGAAATGACAGATGAGTGTTTTAACCTCAAAATCATTAAACCAAGAGAGAAGTAGTTGCATGCAGAACCTCATTCACAAACCCTGCCCTGAAATGAGAGATGTAAAGAAGAGTCACAGCCCTATCAGCAGTGCCTTGACCGGCAGGCCACATCATCAGGCAGAAGAAAAGAAACTCTACTTCTGGGTATCTGCTGAGCTTTCCTATTGTTATGGTGTATATCCTTCCAGAGATCCAGGAGGCCCAGTCAGAGCACTGGAACCCACTGTACTTCAATGAAAAGCACATCAGACATATCCACATCTCCTCCTCATGCCATTTGTAGGAACAGCTGGGAAAAGAAGTAGACATGAATTTCATTACTACTCCAGCTGGCTTGTAGGGAAATAAATAAAATTTGATACCTCATTTTAGTAATATTCATAAATGTGCAGACAAATGCTGAAAAACAAAATAATGGTATTGGAATTTTATTACCAGCCTTTCTGTTCAACATATTTTGTACCATCACAGATTATCACTTATTATACACACAAGTCCATTTAGAGCACAGTTTCTGTATTACTTGCAAATGTGAGGCAGCTCTTTCTACGTATTATTTTATTGATATAGTGCCATAAGTGCACGCAGCAAATGTCCATAAAGCCTTATTTCAATAGACCTTTTTTACTATGGGCTTCTTCTCCCATTATTTCCTCACTTCATGTTTGCCTAATTGTATTTTCTCTGATCACAAGCCTTTGATAATCAAGACATTAAGGACTATGTGTTTAGCTTGTGTCTTTCTTTTCTTGAAACACACTTCTTTCAAGATGCATCGAGGAAAGTTAAGTGTTCGTCCCTCTACTGCCTTACCGTTTACTGACCCCTGACCCACTGAGTTCAATCAAAATATGTCCACAGACTTTATAAGAAATCCAAAGACGGCCCCTTAAGAGAAGAAATTAGTTGCTTTGGGCAGAATCTTTTGTGCCCTTCAATATTTTATGAAGCAAAATTAATAGGCTCAACCTAGTTTGGCATTCTGCCTATTTCAGTCCAGTCAGAGCAAGTATAAGCTACTTGTCATGTCATTACACAACGTGTTTTTATGACCATGATGACCTATCTGCCAATAAAAGTGGTCTCAAGAAACAGGACTTAAAGAGCATCATGACGTAAGCAAAAGCAATTGCAACTTCCAGAGCTACCAAGTGTGGTTTGATAACCTAAAGACCTCAGGCTGTGGAAAAAGACCAGAAAGTAATCAAAATGCATCTGTCAATAATTTGGGTAAGAGAGCAGCTCACACTATGGGAGAAGGATCGAGTTAATATGTAGAATTTATTTTAATAACAGACCACCACAAAATTTATGAGTAAGATGAGGAATAGTTATTAAACATGCTAACTATTCACCACTAAAAGGATGATTGGAGTCAGCGGATTTGTAGCGAATTCGGTATACTTGCATTATATGAGATCAATTCTTTCCTTCCTTTAGAAACATAGTCTGTATTCTATCCTGCTGTCATTATATGTACAGAGCCAGGAGTTGGACGTGATGATCCTTGTGGGACCCTTCCAACTCAAAATATTCTATGATTCTTCTGTCCTCCCTGTCTGAGGAATCTACTTCAGTGTGATATCTCAGGAAGCTGTGAAATGTATTTGGCAAACAGTCCCAGATACCTTTGTGCATTGTCATCAGCTCACTTCCAGGAAACATTTGCTCCAGGCTCTTGCTGATTACTGCCACAAAACTGCCTCCTTCTGCTGTGCATTGGTTTGGAGTGACCAGCAAAAGTGTGCAGATGAACTACACAGGTATTCAAAGAAAACATGGAAAATCCTGGCTGGGCAGAGGCTGATATGAACAGAATAGTTTTCACCTGCTCCCTTTATGCTGCAGCTGTAAATCGTTGATGGCCTCTGAAGAATAACCTCTCCATTATGCCTCAATTGCTGAAAATGTCTGCTGTGAATTCTCTAAGAAACTTCATAACTTCCTAGAGAACTTGTTGCTTTTCCCCCAACTCTTTGCTTTCATGTCTAATTACTAAATAATGTCATTGTGTGTATGGACATAGCTCCCACTGGCTTCGAAAGCAAATAAAGAAGGGAAATTTAACTTCATCTATGTCAATGAGGCCTTGTCATGCTGTGCAATGTTGCAGAAACTAAGGAAGTTGTGCTTAAAAGGCTTTATAGAAGGCAATTTTTGCTTGATGCAAGAGAAAAATTAAAGAAATTGTGAGGAAGGGAATATGAGGAACATGAATGTACATTTATCCCTTTAAGAGGTTGCAGCCGTAAAACCAGTGCTTAATTTAAAGCCTAGATCCCAAGAACAGTAAGCTGCATTTTAAAATAAATTTTTTGGCAGTAAACTGATGAATTTAAGAGCGAAGTGAAATGTGTGCCTTGTATATGGATATTAATCAAAAAGCCTTTCAGTTAAACTAATGTTCAAGGTATGATTTAGAGACTCAAAAGCAAGAAAATGACCAGGATAGGCCAGAATTAATGATTTTTGAGTACTAAACCCTGGGGTTCGTAACATTGCATATTGTTCCTAGACTTACTCAGTACCAGTAGTGTCTGCTAGAGACTGAGGAAAATAGTTTGACTGGGGAAAGAGACTTTCTATTAAAGATATTATAGTGTAAATTTATTTATTAAAGTTCATATTTTCACTGTTTCCAACCTTCAAAGTAGCATCCCCAGAACAAGGTTTTGATTTCAGATCATCAGTTATCTAAGCAGGTTGAAAAAAGGAAATTTGTCATAACCATCATGTTTACCAGGGGAAAAAACCTCCACTTGCTTTTAGTTTATCAAAAGACTAAAGAGATGATGACATTTAGTGTGTTTTTACTTTGTCTTTCCCATACACCCTCATGTCTTGTTCCTCGATACTTAAATTAATATTTTAAGTTAATTTAATATTAATAAATTCCTTGTACTTTTCCACAGACACTTATCTGTGATCTCTGCTAGAGAAAGGCTATCACAGGAGATTGGTTTATCTCAGTTTGGCCGTTCATATATTCTTTTGAATGTGCAAGCATTGAATGAAGGTGCTAATGCCATTATGTGTCTTTGCTTCTGGAGAGAAGTGGACATAGTACTGAGAGGTCTTAAGCAAAGTTGTATCTTGCTCTCTGGTCTTTTTCCCACAATAGTGCTCTGTCTCAATTAGATAAACAGGATTGTTCTCCTCTGATGGACAGGAATCCTGACGTTTTCTCCTTAAAGTGCTGGAAGACATTTATTCTTAGAGACTTCTCTGTGCACAAATGTACTTAACTGGTAGTTGTAACAGATTAATTTACACACGTTCTGAGGCAGTGAAGCATGTGGGTGAGCATTCCTTTCAAAGTTCATGTCAGCTGATAGACAAATATCTTCAGTGCTTTCCTTTGATTTGTCTGAAAGCGTTTACAATTAATTGCTGCTTCTTGGTACTTGTTGCACTTGCCTGAAAAGTTTCTAGAATAGACATTAATTGAGCAGAGGGGATTTTAATGTGACATAAACATACTGGCATATCACATTGTAATTTAAGCATCAATAAATTTGGGAATAGTCAGCAATTAGTAAGTATATGTCTAATTATACACTAGTAAAAAGCAGTTTAAAGAAAATCTTGAATTATTTCCTTATTGTTCTTTATTTTTTGAGTTTTCTGTGCCTGTAACAGGAATATTCTAACCTGATTCTCCATCTCAAGTTTAGAAGACTCAGTCCTGATGTTACTTTTAGAGTTTTAAAAAAAATTGATAGAATTATCTTTTTTTTTCTGATAAGTTTCTGATAAGTTTTTAGTCAAACATCACTTTTGGAGGAAGAGCATAAGACATCTTTCTGTAGAATTTTCGGTGTTTGGAATTGAGAAAAATCAAGATATTTCCTAAGTATAAAGAATATAACAATTGTTCTGCTCCCAGTCTCCTTCATGAACTGTGTTGTTGTCATGGTTTAGGAATAGTACTTCACAATTTAGTGTTCCCACTGAAACTAAAATCCACACGCTCTCTCTTTCCTACCTTTTTCCCCTCCCCAGTGCAGCAACTGAAAAGGAGAATTGGAGGAACAAAAGACAAAAATCATGGTTTGAGATAAGAACAGTTTACTGGAAACAGCAATGAGATAAGAAAACAAATAACAGCAATAATATTAATAAAAACACTGTAGAGAAGAGACAGTTCAGAGTTCAACCTGGCCATAGCCACACCTCCCTGACTGCTCCCTCCAAGCCAATATTGTTGATAAAATCCTGTTGTTAGGGGATCTCAAAACATGCTATAGTCCAAGGAAGAATAAGTACGGAGAAAAAATAGATTAGCTGTCTCTTGTGTGAGTAAATAATTTTTTATAATAAACTCTAGATGTCGCCCAGATAAATGGGTTCCAAAAGAGAAGTGATTTTCGGTGCAGACACTCCCAAGTTTTATTGGGTCTTGACATTTTCAAGTATGCTCCAACTCCAAATCTTATTCTTTGTACAATATTCCCATTAAAACTTTGACAGTCATAATTTTCCTTCACATTTTTAGTTCCCTGGGTCTAAACAATTATAGGTCCTCATAAACTTGACAGAATCCTAAAATGAGCTCTAATTTGAGTAATCTTTTCCTTTTACTAATTTAAAAGCCCAAACTTCAGCCTATCATCTTATGCAAATTACATCATGTATGGAAAAAAATTGGTATTAAGAGGCTGTGCGAGCGACTGCTAGTGATTAATGAGTCAAATATTTGACCATTTGCTGTAACCACACAGGTGCTGTAAGAGAGTGGAATATTGGTGCTAACGGCTCAATGGGATGGGTGCTTTGCTAGTGATGCACCTGAGAGTGGCCTCCCAGGTGCAGAAGCACCTGTGCATGCACACCTGAAGCTGCAAACTGGATTCCCAGACAAGGCTGATGAGAGGCAAATCTTGTGAGGTGGGTAGGTCTTTCTTATCATGCCATTGTCCTTCCTTATCTCATGACTCCAGCTGTGAAAACTCCAATCCAAAGTATGGGACATTCACATGTAGGATGAAGGGGCTCATCTTGGGTGATGGGCCATGATTGATTCAGCTATGCTGAGACAGCTGCAACATCTTACGAGGTGTCAAGACCCTTAAAGTGTCCCGTGATCCACAACATTGCATCATTCAGGTGCCTTGTGATTTATATTACATAACCCAGTTTGAAACTCCCCTTGCTTGGGCATTCCCACAGGAACCCAACTGACTATAAACCCAACAGAGTTTTTGTCCTTTGGATTTGTTCCCTCACCATTTGATGAATACAGTCTGCAACCACTGCCTCCAGAAGACTGCAGTCACTGAGAAGACCAGAAGAGGAGGACTGGTAGAATGTCATTGGAATCTATAGAGTGGTGGTATTTTTTCTCTGCTTCTCTGCCACTTTCTCTCACCCCTCTCCTTTTCCCTTTCTCTCTCTCCACCTCACATATACTGCTAAATAAAAATCCATTCTATTGACTTCAGCATATGGTCTTGTTTGCGCTTTAATTTGGGCAGTGGCATCGCTTTGATAATTTTAATAATTAGATCTCTACAGAGGCCCTGTTATTGTTGCATTAAAATAGTCACAAATTAGTAACCCTTTCTACCAGATAATATTAGAAAAATTCCAGTATACAATTGAAAATTATACATAAACAAGTACAGAAATTTTTATGTCATTCTTGCTTTACCAGTCATCCACTAAAAAACGCAAAACTATTAATGAAGTGAAGACTAAATTTATTAAAATAGTTAAATTTAAAATAGCTCCACATCCAAGCTGTACAAAGGAAAATCTCTTTTATCCCTTGCTTTGATGAATCTGGCCTGTGATCTTGTGCACTTCTAAAGATGATCAAATTGAGCAAAGAACCCCATGAATTCTAACACAGCACTCTGAGTGATGTTCTTAATGAACACAGCATGAGATATTTAGGCTACCTTGAGGACAGCTGCTTCCATCTAGCTACTTGTATCTTCAAACAGCTATTTAGTCAAGATACACTGGGTCAGCTATTGAAACACTCATTCAAGGCTCCTATGAAACAAATTAAATTTGCCCGTTTGCCCATGTCTGACAGTATTTCTGTCATGAGAAAGGGTTTGGTTTATTTGTTTTAAAATTATTTTATTGTACTATTTATTCTGTTTGCTGCTACTATTATTATCACAGTTTTTTGGAAGAAAACTGGAAAAGAAAGAAGAAGTAAAACAAAACTTATATGCCATGTGAAAATAATATTTATATATGGACCATAAATGAAAGTAATCCTTTAATGGCTTTCTCTTCTGTAATATCTACTGCCCATAGCACATAACTGCAAATCACTGAAACAACAGGATCTTTCACCATCTACTTCTTGTGTCATCAGTGTATTCATACTTCTACTTCCAAGTAACCAGTTTCACTGTCCTTTCACTCAAAACATGACTCACTTGGACTAACACAGGTTCTGTACCTTGGGCTGATGATTAATAGGTATTCCCCACACGAAAAAGGAAATGTGATGATGTGATAATATGATTATGCAGATGGCACTTTGCAATTCTTTGTCTTGATTTTATAATGAAATTAACGCTTTGACATGATCATTGGTTTCTAGTAAAATGTAGCAATGACATTTCAGAGGTATCAGAGAGTCAAAAAAATAGAGACAAGTTCTATTACGTGAAGTTACCTCAGGTTTTGCCTGAGTTTTAAGTAAGCCTACGGCTCAGTAGAGTCCTGCAGTTGGTTGAAGATCTCTATCACATTTGGGCAAGTTTTGTGCTGATATTGAGTTTCATAGATACAACTGAATTCCCTTTCTTGCAAAGCTACCATGGTAAAATATGGGAAATCAATATTTAATTTAACATATCCTGTATATCTTTGTGCTGGCTCCCTTTTTTTTTTTTTTTTTTTGTAATGCCACCTTTTTCATTGGAGAGAAAAAAATTCAGCCCTGCTTTTAATAAGTTCAGAGAAAGAGTTTTCCATTTATCCAGGAGAGTGTTATGCAAAATCTCTTGCAGAATCTGAAAAAATGACAGGGTGCGAGATCTGTTCATTAAACTATAAAAGAAGTGCAATAGGTGAGGTATTTTCTGGTGTGCCGCTTTCTGCTGAAGCACACATGTACTTTCAGATAGGTCAAGCTGCTAAAAGCCACTGCTACTTGAACTGTGATGTAGTCAGATTGGAAAGACAGGGAGTAAGGATGCTGCTGGCAGAAGGGGTTTGTTGAGACACAGTCATTACCATACCTCAACTGCTGGACTTGGCTCATCCTCTGGCAAGATGAAAACTTAAAACACCTACAAACTTTTTCTATTAAGAGAAATGTAAACATATTATGCAAATTTAAACTTTTATTAGTTTAGAAGTGCTGCTAGAAATCAATGAATAATAAAATGTGGTATTGTATGCACCTTTTCAACTAATTTCCCAATTATTATAAGTGAATTCTACTGTTGGCCCGTGGCAGGCTTATAAGACATGGATAATAGAAGCACTAAGGTTGGAAAAGACCTCTAAGATCATGGAATCTGTCAAACCAGCACCACTGTGTTCACCATTAAAGCATATCCCCAAGTGATGCATGCACCCGTTTTTTTAAACACTTCCGGGGATGATGATTCTACCACTTCCCTGGGCAGCCTGTTCAAATGCCTGGCCACCATTTCAGTGAAGAACTTTTTTCCAATACATTACAGTTCTAAGTAGATAGATATAAAGATATATTTCAGGACAAGAAATAATGCTTTTTTACAAGAAAGAAAAATGCCACTGTCACACCTTGCTACTAAATTTCCTGTTAAAAGAGATCATGGACACTGTAGTGCATTTCACTTTAGTGAGTGCACTTCACGAATCTTATGCTTATCTAGGCATTTTATTTTCCAAAATATGTGTTAATCTTTCAGTAGGTCGGTTACTTAAGGAAATACGCATACAGCTCTATTCACCACAATTTTAACATGCTGCATATTTTCTGCTTTGAGCTTCAGTGACGCCATTTGAAGAGTTCAGAATATTCACCGTGAGTCAGCATTCATCAGCTGTTTATTTGGGAAGTAATTATTATGTAATGTTTAACAGTGTATGCAACTGGAGAAACCTTAAAGGGGAATCAATCTACAGGTGCCTATTTAGTCCTTTCAGACATTCTTGATTGAGTATGGCAGCTACATTAGGATCAATATATCCAGTGGTCTGAGCTACCCTTGGCATTCATGCCTCTAAGTAGGTGAAAAGGAGCTGACTAATAAATTTTCTACACAGATATCAACTCAGATTTTTATACAGCATATTTCAAATTTGAAGATCAGTACCTCATCATTCTCACAGCCTGCCTCTGGTGTCTCTGATGCACTCAGTGGTGCTCTCCTTGATGAAGTCTGGATTTCCTGGGATAATGGAAGCTTTGAAACACTCCCACAACAGATATTAAGGCTACTTACCACTGCTTCTGTCTAAGAAAACCACATGTGGGCTACTGTTTCTTTGCAAGTGAGAAGATTTATGAAGAATCCAGCACCTTGTTCAAAGTCATTGAAAAATTTGTGGAAGCACAAATGCAATAGTTGCTCCTACTGGACCAATGTCCAGTCCATTTTTAAGGAAAATTCCCATGTTTTCTAAGGAAAATTACTGTAAACAGAAATTAACTAACAAGTTGCATCTTGGAAAGTTTAAGAAATACTTAGAATGACACACAATGGTTATAAAAGGCCCTAATGACTGCTCACATCATGGATAAGTTTAGTAACGAACATCTGACTTGACTAATTTTAAATATTGTTCTAGAGTATGTGAAATATCTTTCCTACAGTCAACTGATTTAATTAATGAATGTTCAGACACCACTTAAGCTAGAAATCATTGGTGTAATAAAAGATAAGGAGCAATTTTTAAAAGTTGTACTTAAAGTTGCTATTGGATTTGTTTTAGTTACAAAGCAAAACAATGTTATCAACAGAGATTTGGCTGTCTTCATCAAGAATTCAATGACTTCTGTTATGAGAAATAAAGCCAAGATAAATACATTAGACTTTGCAAGTAGATATTTTTATATTTATGGAGATATATTTTCTCTTTTTGTGCTTGTGGAGACAAAAGGCTGGAGAAAGTTAGCAGGAGTTTGCATACCTGCTTGGGAGGAAATAGAGAAAAAAGCAGTGGGACGTTCTTTTGAAAGTGGTATTCGCTGGGTTCCCAAAGAGCTATAGCTGATTATCCTCCCTGGAAAAAAAAAGATCATGTACAATATTTTTGCAAATAGATTGAAGCCTCCAGTATCAGATCTAAGACGTGTCAAACCTACAATCCAGGGTCTCTTTCCTTGTGACTGTACATGGAAAATTCAAAGCAGTCACAGAATACCAAGATTGTAAAATATTACGAATACATCAGGATGGCTATGTACTTATATATTCATAAGGAGGCATACATGTGCCTGGTACCTGAGCTGAACAGCTGGCAGTAATTTTTATAATTTCTAGTCACTTAATCTACTCTCTTAATGGGAAGGTCAAGAAAAATAAATAGAGGAAATAAGAATGCATATTTTATCATGAATAAAAATAGTGAACTTTTGAGAAAATATACATATGTCATGGAAATAAGTAATAATGCATCAACACATGAGTTGTTAAATTTCTGGCTTTAGGCTCTTTCCCTGCCCCAGGACATCCTGTAGCTTTGGATGTCTGCAAGGGATGTCTGTATGTATGTATATATGCATATATGCACATATGCTGTCCATCCCTGACTGCATTATATAAATGAATTATGTGGCTTTTATGTTATGCAAGAGCTTGTTCCACCAAGTGCTCTATATACATATTTTGTATGTGCAATTAATTACACAGGCTATTTTGCCATTGTTGAATTGCTGAGGGGAAAAAATGATAAATGTTAATGAAAAATTCAATAATAGACACTACTGAATTCAAGGGGAATTCTGTCATACTCTTCATTTCAGGTCTATTTTTTATCATGGGAAGGTACAAAGAAGAGTAAAGATGTTTTATTATTCTCCAATTCACACAAAGTCTTCTTTCTTCTATACTGCAGGAATACTGGTACCCAGAGTTCAAAGAAACTAATCCTTATAACTTGCAAATACTTCTCTCCTACTGAACTCAATTGCAAAGCTCTGAGCTGAGTTGAAAGTGACCCAGCTGAGAAATAGATTACAAGAAGGAACGGGAGGAATTTTCTCATAAAAAAGGACAGTTGTGCATTCGAGTGCATATCACGTTATTTCCTTTGTGTACATCTTGTATTTTAACAAGTTGTGGAGAGGTAATTCACAGAGAAACTGTAGGATGATACATTAGTTTCTGGAAGGAATTTACAGAGCAGCTGTGTATCTCTTAAGCTTTCCTCTTTTTAAACTGTGTGCATTTGCCTCCTTCAGGTACCCCTCTGTGAGAGACTGGAAGGATTGCTGGCTCGAAACATTTTGGATGCGTGTGTGGGGAAAAGGGGCAGGTCAGGTCTTGCTCTGGTGAGGCGATGCCATGCTCCACACCCTCCAGAGCCTGTATCCCAGCCCTGCAGTGGCTGCCAATCCCTGGCACAGCAGAGGCAATGCTCCACTCCCCACTCCTGGAGCCCCAGTCCAGCCCCAGAGTGGCCAGATCACCAGAAGTCCCACCTGGGGAAGGGCCCAGGAAGGCCAAAAGGTACTTAACGCAGGACACAAGGTGAGCACATCTTGACCCTACCTTCCCTTGGATTTTATATCAGCTGAACACTGCTGGAACTCAGGAATGGTAGCTATGTTTGTTATTTTCTGTATTCTTTCTCTCTTTCCCTTTCATCTTCTTCTCCTAATTCCCTCTTCTTGGAGTTTTGAAAAACTTAAAACCGAATGGGCTTGGAGTTTGCTAAGTTGAATGGGCTATGTTAATGCTTTGTGAAGTGTTTTATGTTGACTGAATGCTGCTGTAAACTTTTGACAAAGTTCTCTGATTTTCTGAAGTTACCAGTAAAGTTTTTTGTTGTTTTGATCTCTTGAAAATATCTTGTCAGCATTTCATTTGTGCATCTGCCTCAGAGTATATAAAAAATCCATAAGCGCTTTTAGGAGCAAGTTTTTGGGGCCTTACATTTTAACTGGCACCGTGGTAAGGGTGCTCTTGAGGTGACAAAGAGGTACTTCATAGGGAGGTAACTGCTAGTTGCAGAATAAAGGAAAAATTAATATTTGGTCTAAACTGATAGTCTCCAGCAGAAAGGCTCTGGAAGCCCAGGTAAAAATTGACCTGAACTGTTCTCCACTGATGGACTTTCTAAAAGCTTATAAAGTTTATCCAGCCCCAAACACAGAGATGTGGACTGACTTTTTCATCTTTCCCTGGGTATGGATCCTGGGGATTACCCTGAAACCTTGTTGGTAGGAGGGATAAGGATGGCAACCTGGAACATGTGTATTTGTTTGGGTTACAACAATACCTGGACCTGTAGGATTACAGACTCCAAAAGGCAAGGGTACCTAACTATTGAAAATTGGCCTATCCTTAAAGTTTGTATTTTTTGACAAGATGTGCAATGCATTACAATATCAGTAAGCAATAAAGAATCTAAATTGAACTCACCATGCTATTTTGGAGCTCATCTTACAAGTCCAGCAAGTATCAAAAATGGTTTTATTATATTGTCTAATGTTTGGTATGTTATTAATAAATGAGCAAGGAATATGTAAAAGGCAAGACCTCACTGAAGAAGAATACTGTATCAAGAAACAAGGAGGAAGTCACCAACCAATCTGCTGGACTCTTTGGACTCTTTGGTCACTGCAGCTGAAAGACTGGTTTCATTAATTCTTTCCCCAAATCCTGTTTTGCATCAAAACTTGCAATTTTAGAGATTCACAGCGTGAGGAGCGATTACTTGCGTAGAGGGAAATTTTTATATTAACTAGAGTTACGATTATTGAAATAGCAATTGTCTGTTATTTGATTTCTTACATACTTTGCTCTTCTTTCTCTTCTCCTCTGTCTCCTAGATTAGGACATATAAGCCCTTTCAAGATCTTCATCAAGTGAGGTTTTGGGACCTTACACCATGTTATTACGGCAGGCCTGGGCCCTAGGGTATATCACCGTGTCCGGCAGCCATAGGGAGGAGGAGGAGAGAAGATCCAGCAGGCAGGAATTGTGCAGCAAGATTGATTCATTTAATTATTTTACAAACTCTTTTATAGACTTTTTTCTTCATAGTCTAATTGGACAAAGGATCAGCCACCCCTTGGGGTGATTGGCTAAAATCCTAAAACATCCATTGTCAAAATATTTTTCTACTATACCATAAACAAGACTTTTCAAGGTTGCAGGAGGCTTGGGTGTTTACATAACTCTGCTACCTCTTCTGTGAGAGAAAAAAGTCTGTCACAGACTTAGAAAATAGCAAGAAAATCCTTGCTAGCAGCATTTTTGTATCTACACCATGTCTTTTAATCCTTTCACCATTCTTGTTGCCTGTCTTCAGACCTTTCACAAGCAGTGAAAAAGAGAACGTGTAATTCTGTTTTCACCAGAACTTGGCAAAGTCCTTAGCTGATTCCCTAGCTTTACATAAAAACTCCTGCTCCAAAACTGTTCCAATCAATTGGAAGAGTCCCACTCAGTACCATGGGTTACATATTAGACTCTCTGTGGAGACATCAGAATGCAGATTATGCCACATTTCCTTTTTTCCTCTGACAGTATCTAATTGCAACCTCCTCTCTGAAAGCCATGTGTCTGGCATTCCTAAAATAAACATTTCCTCATTTATTGACTAGTACTAATTCCTTAGTCTGTTTCTTTTGGAAACCAATTACATGGCTCACATTTAAAGTCTTTATCCTCCACTTAGAAAGGCTGTTGACATACTGGAAAGGGTTCAGAAAAAAAAGTCACAATTATTATCCAAGATCTGGAACATCCATTTTAGACTGATTGATTATTTTGGTTAACACAGAGAAGGATACCAGATGAATTGCTCCTGATCTGCAGGAATGTAAATGAAGATAAAACTTTTCATAGTATAACAAAATTTAATGACCGTGAGTTTAACATTAAACACCTTATGTGCTTTTTACCAGAGAAGGCAAGAAAGCCTTGGAAATATTTGCTTGAAGAGCATAGACATTCTCAACTAATGAGAACTTAAATCAAGAGACAGCCCATAGCCTGTGAAGGGCTGCTGTCCTGTTGCAGGACTCAACTGATGAAATTCTATGACCCGCATATGTGTGAAATCCAACTAGGTTTTACTGCCTTCTCTTAAAAAGTATGTCAAATTTTTAAAAATACCTGCATCTTTTCCTACAATTTTTATGCATAAACATGTCAAAATAAGTAAATTTTTTATTTAGGTTTCACTTTAATCAATTTCACATTTTAACAACAGCCTGTGTATGTGCAGTCTTTATCTATTCATAGGAAATTAGGTTCAGGATCAGTTCCAAACCTTGGGCAGCAAGTGCACCCTCACAGACACAGACACTGAGTCAATTTTGTGACCTGTCAGTAACAGTCAGTGTTCCTCATTAATGCTCAGTAGTGCCAACTTCATTGTCCTTTTTATTAGTTTCTTTACTCAATACCATAGACACATAAAAAACACCACAGTGGACTTTTGTACTGGGTCAGGTTTTTTTATTTCATGAAAGTACATGGATTTTCTTTTCCCATTACAAACTTAAAATGAGAATACAAAATGTACAAATCTTCCATAAAATTATATTAGAAAAAGAATGTTTCAAGTCAATCAAACATTCTTTTTAGATAAAACTGACACATTTTGTTTGGAATTTACATTTTGTATGCTATTTACTCGTATTGGAATTAATTTAATTTTCAGAAGTCATTTAAAATAGGCAGACCCCATTGAACCAAAAATGCCAAAATGGAGTGTTATCATGCTGTCAAAACACTTGATATTTTAGGCAGATTTTATATTCTCCCCTCTTTGTGTCAATTAGACAGTAATGGCATTTCCCATTGAAACCTTTTTAGTAAAAGATGCCACCTGAATCTCATAATACCACATGTATCTGGGTACATCAGATCACACCAAGTATTTAAAAGCAAAATAACAAGGGGAGGGGAGGGGGGGGTGGAAATTTTACAGAATCAAGACTATGGGAGTGAAGATGTTTGCATCCACATATTTGTTTTATGATACTCTTTCACAATATGCTTAGTCCCTTAAATAAAAATATATTTTAAGTATTTTCAGAGTAGGATGTAAATGAATGCATGCACTGTGCCTCATTTGTCTCTCATTAATATCCTAAAGCATGCCCTCTGTGTTTTTTTCACAGTGCTAGAGTGTTGGAATCATGGAATATCCAGTTTTGGAAGGGACCCACAAGGATCATTGGGTCCAACTCCTGGCCCTGCACAGGACACTCCAACATTCCCACCATGTGCCCGAGGGCATTGTCCAAGTGTTTATTGAGCTCTGTTGGGCTTGGTGCTGTGACCACTTCCCTGGGGAGCCTGTTCCTGTAGCCAACCACCCTCTGGGTAAAAAACCTTTCCTAACATCTAACCTGAACTTTCTGTGACATGGCATAGTATGTTAGTGACATACTATGTTAAAGACATGTTAAAGACACCATGCACTACAATGGCTGTCTCCTGCTTAAATCACAACATACCTGAACTAAGGAAAAACATCATTTATTTTGAACAGCTACTTGTTTCAGGTAACATTTTCCATAATGTTCTAGTGAAAGATTTTAGTGAGAGAGAGTAGGATGCTCTCAGAGCAGTGTGCTTCCATTACACTTTGTAACTGTGTGTGTCATCCTTGTACCACCCAGCACTTCCTTTTTTTCCCCCTTCTTTTGAAGAGGGGGCTACTTTCAATATAAGCATTATTCAACATATCACAGAATCAAAGACTATGTTGGATTGGAAGGGACACACAAGGAGAAAGAAGGACAGAAAACGAGGCCCTTGTGTGCAAGTTAAGCACAATTCTGGCCCATTGCATGTAATAGTTTTCTCTCTTCCTACACAATATTCTCCACTTTCATCATTTTCCTTTTTACTGAAAAGGAAGAAAAAGTAGTTTTGAACATTTTTCATCCATCTTGGAGCCTTCACTTATATGGTCCCTTTGTTACTTTTCAGTGGTCTCCTTCTATTCTCTCTAGATATTTCTAAACCTTTTTACATTCGAACAGCCTTGTTACATTGGATTTAGCTTTCTTTGCTTCCCTTACTTTACCTCTGCTTTGTTTGCCAGCTAGATTCCATCTAGTACTTTCAGTCTATTCATGTTGTTGGATTTGGGGGGTTTGGTGGGGGGCTTTTTGTCTCCCCAGGGTGAAATGAATAATGCAAATTACTTTGCTGCTACCTAACGAAAAGAACTCTGAAGCTTTAGGTTTAGTTCTTTATTGCTTCATTTGCCTCCCTGCAGTGAGTGGCGTCTTTTGATCAACTTTTATGTCTTTGCTTTAGCTTAACAGCTGAATGTACTGACGGCAGTAATTTATTAAAACATATTTTGATTTCATAGCTCAAATAACAGAATACAAAACTACAGTTTCCAGCAATCATGTCTCTGTTTTCTCAAGAAAATGACTTATTTGTTTTAGGAGGAAGAAAAGGAATGGCATGTTAATGCAGACGTTGATAAAAGCTATTCAAATTCCTACACAGTCCTGTTCTTACATTTTCTTTCAAATACCATAGCTGGAGCTAAGGCAATATATATGAAAGCAAAGACAACATTATACATAAGGTACAGTAAATGCTAAATTGCTGTACATCCATTATACAGCACATCTGGCATGAATGCCAGATCTGTAAGCAATACCTCTTATGATTAAAACATCTTGATACATTATGTTACTAATATTTTACCACGCAACACCATCCTTCAACTAAAAGAAAAATTCAGAGTGCTTTATGAATAGAAATAGGAAGTGGAACCTGGCTCCAAATATTATTTCCATTTAAAATTTAAGTAACTAAAGTAGTAGATGGTAAAGTGTCTTATTGAAGGCTAGGCACCTGCCCAAATATATTTTTCTCTTACATGAATTCTACCTCTGTCTTTGCCAACACCCATTGTTACATTTTGATATTCACTTTTGGGTGCTCACTTTTGGGTTATTTCATTTGTAGTGCATTCACAAACTCTGTCCCCTGCCCTTTACTCATTATATCTGACTGTGTTCCCATCCCCAATCTCTTAAATACTGCAAAATATTAAAATGCCACCATCAAAACTTTCCAGTACCGGTGCATGAACGTGGGATTTCTGAATGGATGTAAAATCCTTAGTGCAAATGTTTACATAGGGATTGGAGTAATGCCTTAGAAAACTCTAGTCAGGCTACAACATGGAAATCCTTATTAAAGGAGAAGAGAGAACTGTATCATTCCTGACTTTGAAGAATAAATAATCACTCTCTAAAATTACTGGCAACTGGATATATTATGCAGATATTTGGGTCATTGCTGTGCAATGCAATTTGTTCAGGAATTTCTGTTTGTTTGGGGGTTTGTTTACTTTTTTTTAAGGAAGGCAGCTAGTGCATGCTCTGTAACATTTTAATTCTATTTTGAAATGATTCACAGCAAGATTTAGTGCTTTATACTAGACACAGGAATGTATACAGGCTTGTTCCTTCAATAGTTCTGCAGCATGTGATTGAGGCATATTTGTGAGCACACAGCATTTATTGACTTGGACATTTATATCAGAATGAGATCATTTGCAAGTAACGGGGATTTCAGTCCTGAACTGTGATCACTTTAGCTAAGAGAATTCTTTGTAGACTTGACTTCTAGGTGTCACACTCAGCAGTGAATGCATAATACATCATCAGCCCACACGAGCTCATGCACTGCTGGGATCAATATTTAATTATTAACATCCTTGAATTTAAATTTTTATCTAAAGAAGGGTAGCTTAATTGAGATGTGTTCGAGTAAAGTAACTGATATGCTATGAGTATACAGGTAGGGTGCCAAAAAAGCTGACAAATAAGCTACTAGGGAAGGAAACAGACATCTTACAGACACATATAACAGCCAAGTCAAAAGCTCCTGGCAATACTGCTTAAGACAAATTTTACAAACATTATAGAAAAATGACACAGTATACTTTAGAGAAGCTGGTGGTTAGTGATGTATTAGATCTTATTTGATTGATTTCTGTTAAGATTAGGAGCATACCGGGTTGCAAGAGGAAAACTGAAATACATAAAATAATTTATACAGGCTCTATATTGAGGGCAGTTTCATTCATTGTAGAAATAAATCTACTCTTCTGTTTGAAACTATCAATTAGAATGGTAGCCATTATTCATGAAAATAAATATATAGAGTGTTACTCATGACAGGAGAATGTATCATGTATAAGTGGTCAATAAATCATTTTAGGGGAAAAGTGATATGGAAAATGGTGGCACTTAAACTTTCAATTTTCATTAAAATTTTAACGACAGCAGGTTTTTCAGCAGTGAGACAGTCTCTGCCACGCAAACCCATGTGAGCACTCCTTGCTGGTCAGAATTTTGCAAAAAGTACTACCCATTTGTCCAGTACCTGGCTCTGCTAACTTCCAAAACCTGCCACAGACCCTCCAAAGGGAATATACCCTGTAGTCACATCCCTCTTGGTTTTGAAACCTGTATGGCTTTTACTTGCACTCAATTTGCAAGGAACATGGGAAAATTTGCTGGAACATGGAAAAATTTGAAATCAATAATACTTTTAGTAAAATAGTACAATGGAGAAAGCCTGTTTTACAACTTATTTTATTGCATTTTCTTACTTTTCTTATCTGCCTTTCGTGTTGCTTCGTCGAAATATATCCTTAATCTGCCATTAGTACCTAAATAGGTTCCTGTTTAAATCAATGGGCCAGTTACACTTAAGTGATCACACTCATGTGCAAAACACTTAATTCCAATTGATTTGCTTTGGAAAGATCTCCAACAGAGGTTCAAGTTAGTGCCAGTGAGCATACTGGCATCTCAGACCCTGCTGAGGCCCCATATCTGCCATAAACTGTATTTCATATGCTATATTAGATGTAACACCATGAAAAGATATTATGCCTATGAAATTAGCCTGGAACCCTGGAAACCTGGTTATAAAAAATGTTGCAATTAGGATTAGCACCGTAATGTAGTTACATAACAAGTGATATTCCTCCTCCAAACACTGTCTCCTGTCCCATGGCAGAAAATCCTTTTCCTTCCCCCAAGGAGAGAGGTGGAAAGAGGGCCAGGGCCATAAAACCTAATTTTTTTTCCCTAATCCTCAGTTCCTATCTTAGTGACAGCACAGAGCAATCAAGAAGATCGAAGGCTACACTGAGTGATGTCAACTGCGTTTCTGCTTTCTGCTTCCACCTTCACTTTGGGAGGCACAGGTGACATGCATCATCCCCAGTTCCTCCGTGGTTAAACACTGCACAAAGAATTTCTCAACACGACTTGAGAATTAGCCATATAGATGAAGACAAAGGAGGTGAGCAGAATGAGAAGGCGAGAGGACTAAACACCTTCCAGATTTCAGAGTGAAAAGAAAGACCTGCTTTAGACCATGAGGGTTGGGCCCTGAGTGTAAGAGTTAATGGTTTATGGCAGTAAGGATCTATTGGTAGTTCCCTTTTGGCTAGTTAGCAAGACTTAATCAATTTTCAAGTACAGCTTAATTTTATTCATTGCCTTAATGGTTTTTATTCAGCTTTAAATTTTCTATCTGACATTAATCTTTCCTTAAAGTTTCATTTTTTAGCGGGTTTTTATTTAAGAGGAGCTTTTTAGTCTGTATTTTTTTACCCTTAAAATTACCTTACAGGTAACAATTAAACTGCTGCTAAACAGAATGGTGTCAGATTTTACATGCTGTACTGGCAATAGAGCATCTCCAAATCCTTCACTGCAGTTTACCTATCTTGGAAGCTTTTGGCTTTTACTTACAGCATACTCAAAGCATATTGTGATAAACATGCTTTGCACTGACCTGCTGGCTCAATGAATCTGGTTTCTTAGAAGAAATTAGAGTACCAGTTATAGAAGTACAAGTGATATTTGTTCAGCTGCTAAAGAGGCAAATAAAAGCTAGATAAATTTGGTTTGTGAATTGCCATCTGACAGACAGGCTATCTCTCTTCTCTAAAACAACTCATGTGATCCTTCAAGTGTTCTTAAAACACTGCAGCAGGTTTCCTTTTCTAGGAAGAAAGAAAAGTTTCAAGAAAAATAAAGCTTCCCATGGATTTGTGAAAACTACATCATTAATGGTTTACATGTCCACACAAGTATGAGTGCTGGTACTTGAATATTCTGCATATCCTGAAAGTTTCACATCGATAAACAAATGTATTTATATATGTAAGCACATATATTATTACACATTGTCTTCTCTTGTATCCCGTCTTAAGTTCATTTTCCTCCTTTAGAGTGATAAGATGAACACATATGGTATTAAATTATGTACTAGTCAGCCTTAAAAACAAAACCAAAAACTTCTTGCAATTCAAAGCCACTTTATCAATTAATCAAGGCAAAAGCTACTCCAAGTTGCTGCAGATCTCCTTGTTTCCCAGAAATTCCCTGAATTCCCTTCAGCATGATTCCTTGCAGTTTCAGGTTATGAAAGGCCCTATTTTTGAAGTAATGATTCTTTTTAAAGTGATCTCATTTTTGTCTGGAATGTGAGTTACCTGAACAAAAATGTGGTAAATCAGCATAAATCACCAGCCCTTACAAAAGAGCAGTGTGTCATTGGCTAAAGCCATTTTGGCACCTTAGAGGTTACTGGGCTGGTAATGGTGTTTCTGACGGAGTCGTGAAAGGACTGACAAGGTTGGGACAAAAGAAAATCTCATAAGATGAGGTTGCTTGCTGTCACCTCCCAGCTGGCTGAGGCTGGCAGGGCCTCAGGTGATTATTACTGAGCATTTTGAGTTGATTTGTTCTGGTTTAGAGTTTGTGGGTTTGGAAATAAAGCAAGCCCTGAGGAAGGGAAGATCTATGGTTAGGGACTTGATTTTTCCTTGTACTGCTGGTGAGCCTGCACAGTGACTTACAATTGGAAATAAAGTTCAGACAGTCCTTTACAAATCATGAGCTAGGTGAATCCGTTGCCACCAGAAAAACTCAATGCCTTTAAAGAAAAAACCTTTCAATGAATGTCTGTTGAAATTCAAATCTTAATTCATTCCAGCTACACTTGGGTTTCTTTAGAGTCTCTTTCTGTGAACATTGAAGCAAGCAGTCATTGCTTGTAGAAGTAAAAATTTAACTACACAGGTTCTATATTCATGTTACATAAGGTATATTTTTTCTATGGAACAGGAAACTAATTTAAATGGCAAGGGGTAGAAGGGGAAATGTTACAGTAAACCTTATCAGAGCCCTGAAAGAGGAGCAACTGAGCACCCACCATTCTATTATTCATATGTAAGAGAAGCATGTGTATAACCATCCTATACATTGAGGAAACCAAAATACACATAGTTTATATTCAGAAATATGTCCTATATATTAAAACTGTCTATAACTATATATAAAGCTGTATAAATAACATATACATTCTGCAATTCTCCCTGCTATTTTAAAGGTGACCTATAACTGTTGGCTTTTTTAGTTTCTAGAGGTTTTTTCCCTTAAAAAGAGGATTTCAAAATGATTGTAAATTTTCAAAACCTGCTTCAATTAAAAGCTAGTATTAACAAGCAGCTGTACATATACACTAGCAAGATTGTCCAGGTGAGTATAGAGACCTGTAAAGACTTTTAAAATAGTTTGATATGCAAGGCACATGTGGAGTTAGCACCCCTAAAAGTAACTTCACAAACCAGGAAACAAAGTGGTGACTCAATTGAACACAGAAAATGTCAGAGGAGACACCACAGCTCCAGCCTTATTATTCCTAGGTAGATAAGACACATAACTGTTTGCTACAGAGTGATGCCTATTTCCTTTAGACATTCATCAGACACTGGTTGTTATTCTCAAGGAAGAATCATAAAATAATAAAGAAAAGCAAAAGTATTATAAGGCAGTAAAGCTTCCTTTTATTCCTCTTCCTGCTAATGTGGAAGAGTACATGATCCAGATGTCCTATGTGCGGCATGAATACTCACCCCTGGACTGCACAGTGTCTCCCCCTCTTTTCCTCCTGTCTAGTACCATGAGCATTTCTGAGGCTGCCAGCAATGATGAGCTTGCACTCTGCCACAGGAGCACAAGGAATAGTCTCGTGCTTTCTACCTTTTGTGTCACAAAATATCTCTGCTGAAGCAGCTCAGGGATAGCACGCTGGATAGGAGCTCTGTTATCTTCTGATGATGTACTTCTAAAACCAAGACCTCCTTGCCTCATCCAAGCATGTGCACACATCAGACTTGAACGGTCAGGTGAGGGAGATCCATTTCCTTCTCACTGCTCCCATACAGGATGTGTCACACCACTGGAAACAGCAGCAATGCTTCAACATAACAGATGACACATCAGTCATGTGTCAAGGCTTCTTGGTAGTGGGTAAAGAATGAGGACTGTGCTGGCATTGCAAACTCTTCCTCAAGCAGAAAGAATTGCAGCTGGCTCCTCCATTGTCATGCAGGAAGGAGCAGAAAAGGGCTGTGATTTGATGTATGTATTCTGGGACTTGAGTCTGTGAGTTTATGAGCACCTTCACAGCCTGCTAATTCAGGTGGAAGTAGGCAATGCCTCGTACTCCACAGGACGTTGAGCCTTTATTTACACTAATGTTAGCTTTTATGTTTTAACATAACATTTATGCCTGTGCAATCACAGAGGAGATTTTCAAGCCTGAAATTTTTTGACTGCAGATGAATTACTGTAATTACATCTCACTAGAGCAATGACAAAATACTTTCTTAGCTATGAAGAAAAAAGCTATAAAGAGAAAAGGTTTTTCTGTACCTGAAAATGAATCATACTTGTGAATAAATTCCCTGGACTCAGTCAATTCTGAAATATTATGCGTGGGCAATGTTCATGACTAGGAAAAAGACAATAAACAGAGAAGATACCCAGACAACCCTTCCTTTAACCAAGTAAATTGCTAGTCTGGAAACTTATTATTCCTGACTGGGATGACCTCAACACGGCCATAAACACTCTAGAAAATACCAGGGATGCTGCACCTTTTTACTGTGATTGGCTCTTTTAGTTAAACAGTAAAACTGACATCACTTGCAAACTTTATAGCAGCTAAAATACCTAGAAGGTGGGGTGCTAAGAGAAAATCATTCTTCCTATTTATTGTATTTTCATGTGTAAAAAACCAGCTGTAGGATTTGAAAGCATATTTGTTGGGAAAAGAATTTGCTAAAGATAGAAAACATGGTGGGGATTTTCAGCAAATTCCCTTGCTGATAAATGAACAGTAATGCTTAAGCCCTTCTAATGAAGATGAGTTTACCATGGAATAAAGTCATCAATGATGAGCAGAAAATAGGGCATTTGTAAATACAATATAACACAGAATGATAAAGCACATCCAATTTATGCAAAGATGTGCTTGCAGAGCATGATAAATAATATCTGCATAATCAATTACTGGAAGAAAGACTGAATAAATTGTTTTCTGTCAATTTATGGAAAACAAGCATAGCACAAAAAAAAAGACAATTTGACATTAGTCTTTTCACAAGATTGACAAGGACTAAACCCAAACTAACTAATGATTCAAAGGATGCAGTATTTATAACTATTTTCATAAGCGATAGAAAATTTGAATTAGGCCAAGAGCCAAATTCCTATTTTTTAAGGTAAAAGGCAGAATACACAATGTAATAATGTATATAACACACCCACCCCCCATATATTATATATTTGGTTTTTTCCTTGTATATAAGATTATTTGCTTTAAAAACACACATGGATTGAGAGGGGTGGGATAGAAAGCAAGAGAAAAATATATTTTATGCCCATCAATAACTAATAGTAATGGGATACTATATGTATGTGAGTTACCTCTAATAGATATGCATTTAATGGCTGGATGCTACACCCACTGGTGTATTGAGCTGGGTGAACTATCCTTTAAAGAAATTCTGAAACAACTTTAAAACTGAATTGGGAAAGTTGCAAATTATATCATCATTCAGTTACAGAGCCATTAACTTTATGGTGCTAAATATCTCTATGATGTATGTAGTGGTTCTAGAAAGCTTCAGTAGCTGTTTAGGATACCAAGAATACCAAAATGAGTGATAAGCAATTTAATATCCAGATATTAGCTTTGGAAGACAATGTCATTGAACAAAAACAATTCTCTAATCCCTCATCCTTCCATCAATCAAAATAAAAATTAAAATGCAAATATTTGGGAGCTGACAGTACATATAACTTTTGCCTGTAAGAATATTCAAATGATTGTTATAATCTGCATAAAACAATTCAATATCCAACTTGAAAAACATTTAGCAGTTTTCAACAGTCTATGCAGAATATTAAAATTCACATAACCACCAGATTCACTCTCCATGTAAAACATTCAGTGATGCCTGTAGCACTACATGCTCTGTTAGTAAATAAACCACTGCTTTTATTTTGGTGTTATTTCAGCCTTATCAAAACCTCTCTTTATATTTATCTAGGAAAAAGGTGCAGCCAAGTTCCAGAAGGCTAAAGCTTGTTGTTTTTCCTATTTAAGTGACACAGCCCTAATTCCATCAGCTAAGTGGATGAAAAAAGAAAATCAATAGTCAGCGGATATGACACTGAATGGGATGTTTGATTCTGACTGAGAAGAGAGAGTGTGAAATCCATCTCTTTAAAATTTGCGTCTGACTCTGGGATTCAGCTAGGTGTTTGAACCTACACACATGGCAACATCTCTCCTTTGGGGAACCCGCATCAAATTTCCATGTACTGCTCTAGAATTGGCATGCTTCAAGCAATCATATCTTGATTATCCATAATGTGATTAATGGAAGTAATTAGTTATTGGGGGTCTAACATCTCCCCAGAGGTTTCACTTCAGCCCATAAGTCTTGAGGCACTGGTCATGCTTCACTGCCTGAGTGCACAAAGAGTTACTTTCTGAAGCCTTTATGCCTGTCTCAGGACACTAAGGCTTCACTGCACAAAGATTTACGTGCTGAAATGCAGACCTCACGTAAAGACTGCTGTACTAAAAACCTGACAAACAGTTGCTGCTCTCTCTTCCCAACCCAGGCAGCAGTCACACACAGAGACAGGGCTAGGAGGGGCCTGAGCACATACCTCAAAGCAAGTGGAGCAAGCACTCCATGTTAGTAATATTCATAGGAAAGTGTTTCAGCTTCAGTGGAAGCCTTATTGGACTCTCCTAAGTGCTACAGTTCTTGTGCAGTCTAATCTAGCATCAAGGCTAGGAAAATAAAATGGCTGGTGCAGAATAAAGGGATCAAGCCCTCAGAGAAGCATTGGTAAAATTTTCAGGGAGAGTACCTGTTCTCAACATTGTAAGCACTGAGTACTTGGTAATACTGCTACAGTGAACCTATACTTCAGGTGGAAGACAAAGGCACATGGATATTTCTAGGTGGAAAAGTCCCTTCATAAAACCTGTGTTTTTTACAAGAAAAATACTACACAGATTTCCAGTCCTCTGACCCCATCCACTTCCTGTCCACAACAGAGCTATCCAAGCAAAATGTTAAAAGAAATAGTCCAGTTTGAGGGTTTAACAGAGCCATTTACTCTCCCAGATGTTGAAAGAAAAAGGTGAGAATTAAGTTGTCGTTAGGAATTAAGTATATATTTACCAACGTTGGTAGATGGGATTTTTGTGTCTAGATAAGGTGCATTTTACAAATGCTAAAACTGTATGCTTACAGCAAATTGCACTAAGAGTGCAACATGTGAGGAATGGAAATGGTTCTGACTTTAGGGCATTCACCTGTGAAATACCACATGCATGCATTTTGCTGGTTCCTGTGAGTTTCCTTTTGAACAAATCAACCACACAATCACTCAGGAGATGGAAAAGTGTGAAGAAGTGGGGGTTAGGGGATATATTTTGTAATGTGGTATAACATAGCAGTAGTGTTCTGGTTAACTTTTTTTTAAGCTAATAACAAAGCCTACCACTGGCACATTAAACTTAAGATATGTGAGGAAATAAATGAAAATAAGTGGAGGAGCTAAACATTGATTTCCTTTTATGTAATTCTGGTAATGATCAGTATCTCATGATGTGCTTCTCCTCTAAAAAGATGTGTGACCCAATCATTCACAGCCCTGTGCTGCCATAAAGACGATCTGAAGCTGACTACCTGTGAAAACTCATGCAAGGAAATTTTAAAAGCAGCATAAAAAGAGATGAAAAAAGAAAAATCACTTGATAACAAGAAATAGACAAAATAGCATGAGTGTTAAATAGCTCCATGCGCAAAAGTGATTTCTTGAGATCATGGGTATCTTCTAGAAGTAATTTTTTAATTACTTCTGATCATCTTAAAATACAGGCAGCAAGAAGCCATGAAGTCTACCATCCACCTTTCAGCTGCAATGGCTGTAACTGTAATTAGCCAGATTTCAGAGTTTTCTAGGTTCCCTGTCCTATATGGAGAAGCAGTTTGGTAAGAAATGCTGAAACACACACTTGAATGCCCTTCACCTGAATTGCCTTGTAGGTTTCTTACCAGCAGCCAAGGATCTGGACCATTAAGTTCAAAGGATATAACCTGCTCAAACTTTAGCATTCCATTTAATGTTAATTTATAGCTGAACTTTTGTGGAACTGCAAAAGCTTCACTGTCTTTATTAAAGCCACATACATTTATTACATACTGAAACTACAGCAAGGAGATTCTGGGTTGAATATTTCGTTGATGTAATTTTTATTTTTTATTTTAAAACAAAAATCTTGGGGAAATTTAGTGAAGGCAAGGCCTTTATGCCCTGCTTCAAGAGAGTACCCGAACACTGCAAATAGAAAATGATGACTTTTGCGAGCCACTGAATGAAGTCTGAAGTAAACTTCTACACAGGCTCTTTCTCAGAGTCTAAAATTAAGAAAACATCTTTCATAGTTTGAGAGAAAGCTGTATAAATATTCCTCTCCCTATCTTGTCACCTATTTTATCATATTTTTCATGTTGACCTGCTCACACACACGATAACGAAGTCATTAGCTAAATTTTCATTTACTTCTCATGCCTTAGGAGGTCATAGGTCTGGTCCATTAACACAGGGTTCTTCTCTCTGCTGCAATTTGCATGTAGTTAGGAAAAAAAGGTTTAATGTCAATATTCCAGCTAACAAGATAAGACAATTTTAAAAACAATTGTGAAAAAATAACCTCTGACACATCAAAGCAGGGATGTTTTCTACAAGAGAAGAATCCATAATGCATGCAAAAATCTGAAGGGATGCTAGGGATGTAGAGGCACAAAGATTCTGAAGCATTGCATTCTACATGACTGTAGGAACAACCAAGAGTTGTCTGACATGGGGACCAGTGTAATCAGTGTAATATCGTTTTTCTCACCTATGGCAATTTTTCTTTATATAATAATGCATTTCTTTATAATTTTTCTTTACTTTCTAATCCTGAAAAGTAAATCAGATGCATAATTTGATTTTTATAAATGAAACATTGCAGAGCTCAAGAAATTTCACTTAGTACTTGTAAACTTACTTTTTAACATATTGGCAAAAAACCCAAGGTCTAGAATGTTTTGGTCATCTGTAAACCAGAACAGCATATATTCTCTGGAAAATGAAAACTGAAAGGGAATATTCCCCCACTTTCAGCAATAGAAAGAGAACGAAAAAAGGTATTAAGGCAGGTAGAACCCCCAAAAGCTGTACACAAAACCAAAATTTATTTCAAGATCATAATTTGAGACTAGGAATAAGAAAGACATTTTTTATGATGAGAGTGGTGAAACACTGGATGAAGTTACCCAAAGAGGTTGTGGATGTCTCCTCCCTGGAAACATCCAAGGCCGGGGTGGATGGAGTTTTGAGCAACCAGGTCTAATGGAAGGTGTCCCTGCCCATGGCAGGGAGGCTGGACTAGAAGACTTTTAAAGGTCCCTTTCAACCCAAACCATTCCATGATCCTATGACCTCCTACTTCTCTTAATGCATGGACATTTCTCCATAGGCCACAAGAAGAAGGGACAAACTTGCATGAGTTCGCTGAAGAATTCATAGCTATTCCTAAGAGCGTTGTATATGGACAGATACTGCAAGGCCTCAACGAAGGAATCAGCTCACTTCTACATATAAAATCTCGAAACAGGGCAGAATTTATTAAGTGTAAAACTGATCTCTTTCTAAACAAGGGGCAGAGGGGAAATGAAGACCACTTTTTCTTCTCTCCAAACTGCTTTTGAAATGTTCTCTTAGTTGTGCGGAATGTGAGAACTTCTGCACAAAGCACTCCTAAATGAGGCAGAAATATGACTGAGATGAATTGTTTTAGAGAAGGAACCAGCCCTTTGCAGAAAATCTAGCACAGTGCTTGTGCCATCTAGTCACAAATGTTAATAATGCTCCCAGAAAGTTAAAAATGCTTCCTTTCTCCTCACAATTGCCATCCTCAACTTTCTAGTGAGTGGAATTCATAGAGAAGCAATGGGGGTTTTGAAAAAGTAATAGTTTGAAAATAGATAAAACGGACTGAAATGGGACAACTCGAACAGACCTTGAGGTTGCATTTATGTGGCTAGATCCCTACACAGATCCTTTCACAGGGCTGTGTCTTTTTTAATGTCCTCCTTGAAAAACAAACTTTGGTAGGGTGAGGATCAGAATGGGTGGATATACTCACTGATTTCCTACAGCCTCGTCTTCAGTTTTGTTTCACCTTTTTTTCAGCAGGATTCTTGCTTATGTAGCATCTGATTCTTTTCCCTGTCTCCTAATAACCACGATAGGTATCATTGATACTCCCTTCTACCCTACCTCAGCTGTCTTTAGGCTCTGAAACTTCTGATTTCTCATAATGTCACGAGTAAAAACTGAACTTGCCCCATGAATTTTAATGGTTGTTTAAAACTTTTTTTTTCTTCTTTTAACTGCTAGCGCTTCCAGGATTTTTGCTGTTTGATGTTTTGAAGTATGGACATGTAAAGAAAAGATCAAAGTACACTTCTGGTTAATAAAACTCAGCAAAAATTACTGCTCAAAATGCTGGCAAAATTAGACTTCATCAAAGAATCATGGATGGTTAAGGATTGAGGGGAAACCTTAAAAATCAGGGTAGAAATATTTTTTAAAAAACAGAGGAAGGAAGAAAAATTTGGTTTTAGAAGGACGGTAGGGAAAGATGTTATTAATGATCTAATTTCATATTTTCATTTTCACATTGGTTTACAGATAAAGTGTTGGAAAGCAGATTTGAAAATCTATAGATTAATAGTATTGGTAGTGATCAATGAACATATCTTCTGAAAGAAGGCACAATGTTTACATTTGATGTCATAATACTTCATAGTTGAATTACTTATAAAATATGAAAAACTACTGTCTCCATTTCAAGAACAACAAGAACTTTACAAAAAACAACAACCTTTAGGTATAAATATTTATTTAAAATAGTTTATTTGCTTTTTATTTATAAAACTCTGCTGTGTAAGGTGTGGTTCCTCCTACATGCTTAAACAGCCATTTTTAATTTGAGTGTGTTCTTGCATCAAAACTAGATGAATACTTGGGTTACTCTTTCATGCTTTTCCTTACTCCAACAAATCCACTCCTCTAAATATAATTTAAAAATTTTGTCTGCCTCTGCAGTAATACAGAATGCTACAAATAATTTCTGTCACCCTTCCATGTGAATAATCCAAATAGGACAAGGAGTTCAAGGTGAAAACACTGCTGATTTTATAAAATTGTTCTATTTCACTATTGACTGACTGTGCTTTCTCCAGTTTTTCATGCAAACTGAACTCTACCTGGTGTGGCTGTTACTGGGCACTTGAACAGGTGTTTCATTACACTTCTCCCAAAAGATGTTAGTTTTCTCTAGATAAGCAAGACACTGATAAGTGGAATAGATTTCACCTGACAGGTGGGAGCTTTATTAAACTAGTCCCATAAGAAAAGCAAAGAGATGTGGAACAGTGTGATCACAAAGTGTTACTTAAATTGTCCGGTGCAGTCAGACTACAGAATTTGCACACAAGTGTAGGGTGATGACACTGAGCTTTCCCTGCAGAGTACTGGAGCAAGGATTCAGTGGCATTAAGTGCCCAGGGGTCTTCATCTCTTCATATGGGGAAAGAGAAAGCCAGTGACATTCACTCAGAGTGAGTGAAATTTAAACCCACACACTGTCTCAACCTTGCCTCTCAAACTGCCTGTGCTCTCCAGATGCTGTGCAGGAGCTGAACATATGAATATGTCTTGTCCAGTGACAAATACAATTTTTCTGACCCTGGAGAAAGCAACCTTTCAGAGTCTAGAACATGCCAGAAAACCAGTCTTTCCCTAAGAAAAAGAGAGCTGTAAGAACAAAGGAGGTATAAGGTAATGCCACTACCTACTACTTTGCCATATTATAAGAGGTTAATATTTTCTAAATTGAGACAGTTGGTTTAGATGGGTGGTGGGAGAGTTGTCTATTTTTATTCTTTCATTGCATTTTGAACATGGATTTCCATTGCTGTCACACAATTAAACTCAAAAAGAACAATAGGTCTTTCTCCGTATTCTTTCTTTGAATAATTATGTAAGGGAATCATCCACTGTTCATGTGTGAATTTGTTATTATCAATAATTGAGATTTAACTAGTGGAAAAAAAAAACAAAAACAAAAACAAAAACAATGACACCATAAGCAGATTCCCTAAAAGTTAACAAAGCACCAACCCTCCTTCTGGGAGACATCATTGAGTTAAGGTCACCTTTCACTTTTGTTATCATTTTAATGGATTTAAAGTATTTTCAAGAAAGTTTGCAGAGCTTCTTGGGATTTAGCTTTCCAGTCACAAGTTATGAGAAAAAATTGCTTTCAAGCAATTGAATAACTTCTAATATCAGATTCTATGAGTAGAAATAAACAAACAGAGCTTTGTACTGATTCCTGGGGAAGAATCTTATTCAATGGATATTTGGCAATTTGGATTCCAATCCCCCTTTCTTCCTGCTTTGCTCTCACAGGAAAAGCAGAGTATTTTTAACCAGTTACTCACTAGAAATATTTTAGAAACTGCGTTTTTGAATTTTATACCTTTTTAAGTAGCTAACTCAGATGTCCCATATCTCACCAAATATTTTTTCATGAACTCTCTTGAGTTTTTCTTTTCCTCCTTATAATTTAATTTAGTATTTCTTCCTTTTTTTCTTTGTGTTCCATTTGGCCTCCTTCTTTTCAGTTTTTTCAATATACAGTGTACTTCACATCCTCTTCCGTTTCTTCTATGTTCTTTGCTTCTTTTTTGTCCTATTATTTTCCTCCTTCCTTTTCCTCCACTATTTCTCTTGGAGTTGATTCTTCACTTCTTTCACTCCATCAATCTATCAGTTCGAAAGTTGATGTATTGATTTGAAAGGGTTCTCTAAAATAAATTCAGTACCACAGGAACATTCAGATGTACACAAGGCATGTCCACTTTCAATCCATTACATTGTCATTGGAATACTGAAATTGCTGAGGTGCAGTGACAACACTCCATCTTGCTTCTTCAGAGACTGTAAGTTTGCCAGCTAGGCACAAATCATGTGTACCAGAGTCATGCCCATCAAAATTGTAGTCTATACTCTGCCCTGCTCAAACTAGGGTCTGCTGCCAGATTGCTTGAAAGAATATGCAGGAAAGCACACAGCTGTGGCAGTTTCTAAATAAATGAATAATGCAATATCAACATCTGTAGGATGTTTGAAATGCTAAACATTCAGCTATGAAGCTTTTGACAAGGACACAGATGGTAATGATGGTGTTCTTGCAGTGGTTCCACCAGAAATGGTCAGAGTTTCATAATCAGACTGGACTCTTAATGACTGAAACAATCCTTTCCTTTAGCAGCACTAGCTCTCAGTGCATCACAGAATGATAAATGCTCACTCTGTGGGCTGCATTAAATTCCAAGCTTTTTTGAGCTAAAGAAATCCAGTAATGAATATGGACATCTTCAAGCATGAACACAGATGCCAACACCAGCTGATAGTACTCGGCAGGTAAATTTAAACTGACAATCCAAGCTAAGGTAGAATAATTAAAATAAATTTTCCATTTGTCATGGGTTAGCAAAGCATAGTCCCGGAAGTGATGTTCTTGCAAAGAGGTGCTTACAGCTTCCTCTGTGACCTGACAGAACCTAGCAGCTGGCCAGTTTGAATATGGACAATTCTTTAAGCCACTTAAACTTGTGACCGCCTCTGTGATCCACATTTAAGAATAGACAAACCCCGGGCAGAGCTCTCTCTCGTTTCTGGTGCTGGCACAGGTGGCTGCAGGCCCCGTACGGGGGCCAGTGGGCCCGGCCAGGCCCTGCTCAGGCCAGACCGGGCCAGGCCGGCCATCCTGGAGCCGATGGGCCCTGTTCCACCCGTGGAACGCCCCCCCCCCATCCTGCTGTGGGCAGCCGGGCTCCCCCTCTCCAGTGTGGCCAAGATTCAGCTGAAGCTGCCCTGCTGTCTGGCAAAAAGATCATGTGAGCAACAGCGATAAGCGAAATTCCAGCTGCAAGGCCCAGGTGAGATTAACCCTTTTAGTGCTGTGAAGAGCTGAAAACCTGAGGGAAAAGAAAGAGGAGATGCTTAAAGCTGAAATTCTCTTGTAAAGCTATGATGTATCAGAGTATCCCGTTGTAATTTCATGAAGATATGGGGGGTGGAGCGTCCAACTTGTACTTGTGAGCAAAAGCACCTGTGCTGAGATAGGCAGATGCTGACGCAGCTGTAATTTCATGAGAAGTTTGGACAGGGAGAGATGGAAGCGATGAGGACTTTTGCTCCAAATGGAAAGGAGAAAACCTCAGTTTCTAGAGATGCTCCCAGAGATAGTCCTAGAGATGAAGATGAGGAAGACCCTTTGCTCCCAGGGAAGGAGGAGGGCCTCTGTTCTTAGAGATGAAATGCTCCCAGAGATGGGTGAAGAGAACTTTTGTTTCTGAAAGGCTCAACCTTAAAATTGTACCCCAGTAATTCAAGAGTGGACCCTCGAAAGCAGTTGTGGGAAAAGCTGCAAGTCGGGGGAAGGGACTCACATGCAGGCAGAGAGACTCCTCTTCCTAAATGGACTGAACAATATTTGGAAGTGGGTGGCTGTCTCGTTGTGATAATGTTTTCATAGCATGGACAAGAGAGACTGCTCTTCCTTAGTGGACTGAACAAGGTTATTATGGAAGTGGTAAACAGACTGAACATCTCAAGGGTTGTCTTTTTACATTGTCAGTGGGAGAAGGGAGAAAGGTCGTGGGGGAAGGAGAGTTCTGAAGGTCTGGTACGATTTTTTTTTTCCCTCTTTTAGGTGTATTAATAAACGTCTTTATATTCTTTCAAGTTTGGTGCCTGCTTTGCATTTCTCCTAATTCTTATCTCAGAGAAAGTAAACAGTAATGAGTACTTTGGACCAAACCACTACACCATTCAACGCAAAAAGCTCAAGAAAGTCCTATGTTTACCTCAGGAAACCACAAACAACTAAGCCAACTTTTCCTAGATGCAAAACAATATTATTTCACAGGATAATATGTATTTTTCTGGTTTTTAAATCATATCAGTATGCATTGCCTACTGAAAGAATAGAAAAAAATAAAGTGTATCTCTGAATACAAGCAAATATATCTGTTCATCGACCAATTTTTTTAGGACATTAAAGGAGAGCACAATGTCTTATAATTTATTCTTTGCCTTACTTTTTTCAATCAATAAAAATTGTGTTTCAGAGACATTGAGCAAATACAAAAAAAAAAAAAAAGGCAATTTTGCTCAAATTAGAATCTGTCCCTGGATTCAGAAACAAGCTAAAAGAACTGACTGAAAATTCAACATAAAGTTAAGCAGTGTTGAGAGGCAAAGGAATTAAAAGGAGCGAATAAGGAAAGCCATGGTTATATAAGAAAGGCTTCTGAGAGAAGGCATGGTGTCACCAATCAGCTCCTCTGGACAGTTGTAGTCTGAGCTCTTGATCCCAGACACAACTTGTCTTCTTAGCTGGGACAGGCTCTCCAGAAAGAGCGAGGATTATTTCCTTTGTGCATGGAGACAAGCTGAGACAAGTCTGTTACAAATGTTAAAAACTGTACCCAAACCACAGAATAATATTTGGAAAGCTTCAAATACAGGGGAAAAGGTCAAGATGTTAACCCAGAAATTCCAGGAAGCCTGTCCAGGCAAGGAAGGAAAAGGATGCATTGTTTTAACAAGGGTTCTTGATTAACCCTATACATAATTTTATAGATATCAATAACCCTCTCTTCCCAGTTTTAATTTTTAGGAAAAGATCAGGATGTCAGCAAAAGAAACCTGATAAACAGCTATTACCTTTCCTTTTTTAATGCTGGAAGCAGGATATTCAGAGACAGCTACTCAGCTTTGCAAGACTTGGGGTTCATATAGGCTCTTTAAGCAACCAGCATAATTTCTTGGGGAAGGGATGAAACATTTTTATTCCTGTAAATGCTCTGCAGCAAAATCTGGAAAGGATAAGGTCTTGCATCAGCCACATGGCTGTCCTCAGGAGCTGCTTAGCAGCTTTGTGATCTTGTATATTTGTCATGCCCAGACTACTTACCTTTTCCTCCACATCCTAGTAAGAAATGGAGTCATGTGCTTCTGCTGCTCACTGACAGAGATGTCAGGAAAAGTAGATTTCTATTTTTCTTTTGGGTATTTCTCCCTGGCTCCTTCAAATCTTGGAGTCATTGTCTGGCAGAAGGCTGGCCTGGCTCTGAGACTGGTGGTGCTAGCTAAGCAGAGCCTGCAGACAACTCTGCCTTTATACTTTCCTTGGAGAAAGAATTTTTTCTTTCTTTCTTTCCTAAAATCATATCTGAAAAAAAAGAACAAAAAATTGCTATTAGAAACAATTGGCAGGGTGAGCAGGGGAAAGGGAAGACTGAAAGAAATATCAACAAGAGCACTTTCTAAAGTCAAAAAATCCTACAGGTGCCTGGAGTGGGAGACTCTGGGGACCATCAAATGGGCAGTAGTTCAGTGGTTGAATCTCCTCATGATATCACAAGAGGTGCAAAACTGTGCACAAAATCCTCAGCTATTGTTTTAAGAGTGAGAAAGTTGCTGTAAAAAAGAGCCTCTCAGGTCATGGTATTATTTTCCAGGGGAAAAAAATGTGTACTATTCCTCCCATAGGAGAAAGAGAAGCATTCACAGCCAAAGAAGAGGGAGACTCTGAACTCTGGGGTTACAAAAACTGCTGCAGCCAAGATTAAAACCCAGTAAGAGTTCTGCTAAAACAGAGAGGCAAAACTCAGGACCTCTGTTCTGCAAACTGAGTGACTTCAGCTACTAAAGTAGCAGATAGGAATAAAACATCCACATAGGGTTTGGAAATATACATGGAGTATGTGTGTGTAGCACTGGCCAAGAGAAAGAAAGAAAGAAGTTAAAAAAAATAAAATAGTGATCTCTAGGATTCATATGTTTCAACACAGAGAAAAATATGCACACCTTGATGCACAGAACATTAGCATTTTGCACATGCAGGAATCTGAGCTTTAAACCGAACCACAGAGGGCCTGAGCAACTTGCCCAAGGTCAAAATCTAAAATCCATGTAAGTCTCTTTGATTGTGATTTGCTTTCTAATGTAGAAAAAACTCACATGCTGAGGGATGTGCAGGCATAGAAGAGTTCCTTCTACCTAATTTACTATTCATATAAAATTTAAAGAATCTGATCTCAGTAGATATTTGTTCACTTCACAAAGCTACCATGTATTTTGAAATAATCTGTTAGAGTTGGAAGACTCTGTGGAGGAAAAACCCAGAAACCCAGAACTGAAACAGAAGACGTTACAAATCAGGATCAAAGGATATGCTGACAGATGCATTCAGGAACCTGACATAATGTTTCCATGCTCTGTGAATAGCTTGAATCCAGGCTATCTCCTGTTAATATTCATATGTAAAGCATCTATCAAAAACTTAATAATGGAATTATTACAGTAATACAACCCCTGTTCTCTTGTGAAACTTTTACAATTGGTAAGGATTCTCTTTTTTTTTCTACCTTAGGAATCTTCTTCATTTCACCACATCTCCTTCTATTGCTAAATTTCTTTAAAACTCCCGATAGCTACTCAAGCACATTGCTGTAACAGCTATCAAATCTGCTGTGGTGCATGCAGGCCAGCTAGGGCCTCACTGCTACAAAGCCTACAGCAAATATCTGAGCCAACCCTAGAAAAGGCCTAAGACACTATTTTCAACTATGTAGTTAATTCCAGTCACGGGAACAAGATTCAAAATCACACATATTACGAAATACTCTGCTGAACCAGTCCCACTCTGTAGTATGTTTCCTAAAACATGCACTGAGTTCATACATGTTATCTATTTCCTGTGAAGATAAAACCATAGGATCTTGTCTCTGATTTGTCTGCCAGTGGAGCAAACTCTGCTTCCTGCTGCATATTTGCCACCCAAATTAATTAAATTAATTAAATAAGGCTCTGGTGTAGGGAATATAAGCATTTTTCCATGACACCCTAATGCTAAACAATCTGGTAACTGTGATGTTCTGACCAGTGCAGAATGCCTTTATCTATATATACACACCTACCTACATATCTTTGTGTCTTTCTATTTCCATAGGAGAAGCATCACCCTAAATGAGGAAGCTGATGTATAACAGGCACTGATACTGCTGATTACCAATGCAAAGCCTCAGAACAAAGGATCTGTTTGGAAAGATTATGATTTGTAGACTTAAGATCTTAGCAGTGTTTCAGTGTGTTGAAGAACCTTATAGAGTGAGAACAAAATGTCTTATGAAAGTTTAAATTATGTAAAATACTGAGATGTATTTTATGAGGCATTTTAAATAAGGGCAGAATAAAGGCTAAATACTTCTGAACTGTCTCAGAAAAATTAATCCTTATAAATTCATGCACCATTACCAGACTCCAATATTAAAATGCCTCCTGCCTTTAGGCTGATGTGGTTATAATTATTCACTTGTTTTAATTCATATTTTATGTACTGTATGTATTTTTATGCAGCACCAGTTGCGGTGGCATCCAACAATTAAAAACAGGCATAAATTAATCTCTCATTTACAGGCAAACATCTTCAATTAATGAACTAAAGGACCTTCTACAATTTTTAATTAAAGTTCTGAATAAACCAATACACATATAAATCTTATGAAATTTGAACTTTTCAGGAGCATCTTTTTAACAACACCTTGGAGGACATTTTATCCCTGTTGTAAAAACAAGAGACTAAGCTTTCTGTCCCCTTAATTACTCCTGGGTGCCCCAGGACCAGGCAATATCCTCCCAGCACCCTTTGAACAATAGTGTATTGACTTCCAGCCTCAGAAGAGTTATGTGCCATTTTTAGCACTCACTCTCTGAATGACCCTGGGAAAGAAAACTGTACAGTTTCTTTGTCTCACAGAGGTGCCACCGGGCTAAGTCAGGGAGTCATGGGAAACACTACATGGAAATTGTAATGTCTTTTTCTAGAAATGTTATTACAATCACCAGGCAGCACTTTCCTTGGCAGCATTCATTCTCTAACAGACTCCCCGATCTTGGATCCAAACTGCTATTTTGGATATAGATCCACAGAACAAATGAGAATTTGGGGCAAAACCCCCAGGCTTCTTTCTGGGCTGGGATGACTGTAAGAGCACCCTTAATATTAATTAGGTTTTTTCAGTTCCTGAATAAGAAACAGGAATAGTGTGGTGACTTTTGCCAAATAACCTAAAATGTCACTACACCCAGCAGCCCAGCAGGCTTTTTCTTGTAGCCACTAACATGATGGCAGCTGAAAGGAGACTCTAGAATATATAAATCTCCCAAGCAGTCATGTTCCCAGACTCAGCACAGAAGGCACTCAAACAAGAACATGTAATGAATGTGTTGAAGTGGAAACAACAGAATTCAGAGCTCACGGCAAACATGCCCCCAAGAAGAGAGAAAAAATTAGAAATAGAGGTATATTTCTAATAGGCGTAAGTTACATAAAATTCCTCTTTGTTTTTTTAGACCTTATCATCCCCAAGGCAGCCTTCTGATATGAATGTAAGAGATTATGGCAAAGATCCAGCTCCCGAAGAGTTGGGTGCTAAACGGACAAGTGGTTGAAAACTAAAAATTGACATTACTTTTAGCTTGGTACTGACAACCACTTTTCTGCCATAAGCAAGCACCTGCTGTACAGATAGAGACATCATCCTATGAGTATTTGACTGGTGAATATCAGATTTATCAATATTTAACGTGAATACTACTCCTGAGTGTGTTGTTCTGTGTAAGCTGTTTTACAGACTGAAGTCCTAGAATGTATTCATAACTTAGTTAAAGTGGAAGTCAGTGACCATAATAAAATAATATGTAATATTGTGTATTAAGATTCAAATATACAGTAATAAAATCATGTGTATGGTACTGATATTTTTGAGAAACTTTTTTTTTAAATCCCCTTGTGGACTTTGCCAAAGCTGCTATCTTTCTTTAGATGTAGAATGGCATTTCTATCGTTACCTTTCATAGGCTAGGAATATTCATGTTGAAATGACTGAGAGCACTACTCATCAATATTTAGATTTGAAAGACACATGAGGAGGTTATTCGTATTAAACTCCTCCTCAAAGGATCTAAGATCACATTTAAAATTTTAGAAATAGAGCTAATGTTTGCAAACCTAAATATAGATTTATCCTATATGTCATGAATTATGTAGTCCCTATTCTAAACCATTAGCAGGAAGTCTAATCAAAGATTAACCATCTTTCTTGGGATAGCCAATTAGAATATTTTGAGTAATTAATTTGTACACTGCTTTTTGATTACACCCTGCACAAATGCATATATGTGTATGCTTCTATAAAGACAGTTTTTGCACATAAGGGAGAAGTGTATTCTTTTAATCATAACCATCCTAAAACTTAAGGAAAAGAATAAATTGCTCAGTAAAGAGCCATGTATGTCTCTCTCTCTCTCCAGTGAAATTCTGTACCTCTGCTTCATCAAAAAGGAACCACTACATGTAGGCAGAAGACTCCTGGAAATTAAATAAATTGTGCCATGCAGAGGAAATAAAACCAAGTGGTTCCATAGTACGACAAAGTGAAATGATGATAAAGGCAGATTTTACAGTGCTTCCATCTGTCATATACTTGTCATATGTCCATTGTCATATACTTGACATCCTGAATTATATGATACTCTATAAATCTGCTTTTTACTTTAAAAGTTACAGAGTGTTCCTCTTAAATTGTCTCAAACCAAGATGGGGACATATGTATAAGTACTTGTACATCCAGTGCTAAAAGACAAAGGTTATATTGCAAACTTAAACACTGAGATAATGATTAATGTCAGAAATATTCCTTTTAGAATTCCTGGCTATATAACAGTGTTTAATTCCATTTTTACTTTATTTTCTAGAACCTCTTAAAACCTTACTCCCTGTTATCTTAGCCCATTGTATTGATAAACTGAATTCCCTAGGTCCCAGACCTGGTTTATCTGATCTAAGATACCCTGCCCAATATGCTCTCATCTACTTTGCAGCAGGATTTATTAGCTGAAGCATAATGACACACTGAATGCAATGCCTGGCTAACTTAGAAATGAGGCATAAAAACCTTGTGTCTCACTCCAAAAGGTTGTATGGGCACACACTTCATTTCCCAAATTCTTGCCCCAATATCCTCTACCTTGGGATCCCACTCCCCAGCTCTCCCACACATTTGAAACTCCACTATCTTTCCTGGATTCTATCTTAATTTCAAGCATAATGAATGGAATAGAAGGCTATCATTTAATTTCAGTGGACCACAATCAGACCATAGATATCATTCCTGCGGTAAACTTCATGCTGAATTTCAATGGGAGGAAACTTCCACAGGCCGATGTTAGACATTGTTCTGGAAATTGGTTGGGGACAAGCTACTCACAGAGCAATGTGGTAACATTTTCCCCATGGAAGGAAAAAAAAAGGCATATTATCACTTAAAATAGGAAGGTGGTATCTCCAGCAGCACAAGGCACAAGCAGTCCAAGGTAATGCTTCCATCTTGGTCTCCCCTGTGCTAATGTTATCAGGATTTCTAGATGGTTCTTTTTATTTTAACTTTAAATGAAGTAGGCACAGATGCAGTGCTTAGTCTTATACCTTGGATCCAATCTTGTAAAAAGCTGAAAATCCTGAACTGAAGTAGAGCTGAAGAGTTCAAAACACATTGAAAGTTTTTACATAGCAGGCTTTTAATAACTCAAATAAAATAACTGGTTTTCTTGTTTCTGTTCTGCAGGAGTCACTGCTTAAAAATTATGAAGGATGTTAAACAGAACTAGGTAATTTTAAAGGCTTTTGATAAGGTGGTTTTCTTCACAGAAGTTACTAGCTAGAATTTGGCTGAATATGCCAGATTTATCAGATATGTTACTGTCTCCAGTAGGGAGGATCAGATGAGAACCCTTCTGAACAAGCCCTGTAGACATAGAGACAAGTTTCTTACCTCTGAAATGTTGCATATCCTGCGTTCATCAAGTTTTAAGTGTTTTTCGTTCTTTCATGAAAACTCAGTAAACGAGAACTAAATAAAGAAAACTACACTTCACTGGAGTGTGGGGAAAGTTCCTCCTTTCTGACTGATGATTGCTCTCATGCAAGAGTTGGTAAACACTATCTAGAGGCTAAAATTGCATACCTGGGCCACATATGAGGGGTATCGTTGAGTCTTAAATAAATTCGGCATATTTTTGGAGGTATAATATCTGTGGGGTGATCAAGCAGTATTGATACTTTCAAGCATCTTTAAGCTTTCTGCTGGGAAAAGAAAACTTAAGATCACAGTTTGGGCTCCACAGTACGCCTAGGATTTTAGTATGAAAAACAGCAGCTGTTTTTTCCTATTATAACTTCCCAGTTGGCAGATTTTCGGCTTAGAGGGACTACCACCTGGGCTTATGCCAACAGAAGTAGAAGCAGTTGATTACAGAATAAATTCCCCTTCCTACAGATAAAAAGGTCTGTATTTTATCAGAAGGGACATTCACAGGAAGGGGATGACAGAGACAGGTTCTCACACTTTGCTTCACTGATGAACCTTTTGGAGGAGTCCACCTGGTAAACTGTGGATGGTGCACAGAGCCCCCAGCACCAACATCACCCTGAGGCTGCCCTCAGCTGCCTGAGCACTAATTCTCCTCAGCTCTGGGCTCCTGCCACAATTCCTGCTGCTCTGGGCTCTCATCACCATAAATCCAGTTCCTATATGAATCACAAAAGCCCTCAGACACATACTCAGGGCTGCTCTCTGGTGGAAGATTTTGATTTTTTGGGACATTGTCAGTCGCAATAAAACATTTCTCTAGCTACTGTAAGCTCTAATACTCATTAAAGACATGAGCCAACTCCCATGGAAGCCACTGGGATTCTTTCAGTTGCCTGCCTTGTGGTTCAAATTAGGAGCTGAAACACTTATATTTCTAAAAATCACTGTTGTATCCAGTGAGGACATGTTTTTTCTGTATGAAGTATTCATAAGAAAATCTTGAAATGTATTTCTCAGTGACTCAGTAAATAACTCATGTCATGATCAGTGCTTTTGGGTGGTAATTAAAGATTTAAGACATTCAACAAAAACGCCATTGCTTAATTAAAACTACATTGAAATATTTGCCTGTTGCCACTCAGACTTTATTCTAGGTATATGATAGTATTTTTCCAGCTAATCTTGCTTGAAGTAATCAAGAAGCTCTTTTTCCCTGGATGAAAGCTTTAGACAAAACCATATTGTCTTAATCATCACACTGTTAAGAATTGTAATGTGTATTTATTCTTCAAACGTGTGGTCCCGTATACATTATTTCATTTCATTTCATTAGAGGTAATGGACAAATGGATACAGACTATACTTTCATACTGCTTGTGTTTCTTTCTTGGAATTGTGGAGCTATAATCTGGTTGTTATCCAACAAAGCATGATAGACTCCATCAGCCTCTACAAGTGTCCCTCAGGTCTCTCTATTGCAGTTTCTTGGTCTGTGAAACACACGTGTACTCTTGATACCTTCAAAACAGAAAAAATCTAACTACCTCCTCCTTGCCATGTGCCCCCTCCCCGAATTTGTTTGATGAATTACACTGTTTAGTTTAGAGATGGCTTTTAGAGATGTTAAGTTGTCCTTGCAGAAGACACCATTTTGTCACATGCTGAGCAACCATATGCAAAGTGAAGCAAGAGCGGGAGTGCCAAGAAGGAAAGAGAAACGTGGAATGCACACATATTCTCCTGGTGATAAACATGAAGCAGGATCCTGTCATTATCCAGGTTCAAAGGAACTAAGTGATGTCTTCAAGACCCTCGAGCAATGTGTTCCTGGGGACTGGACAAGAGAATGGTTTGGAAACTCAGTTTAGATAACCTAACAGAAAAAAGGTCACATTAACCTTACTTTATAAGCCTAAAAGTCTATTCCTTTGCTTTCTAATTCCTGGGTTTTACACAAAAATAAAGGACAAACTGTGTTGAAAAGCACAGTATCTTTCTTACTTCCTGGATGAACACTACTTAGGCTGATTCTGAGGTAAGAAACAGCAGGGGAAAATGATAATTTTATAAAACAAAACTTTGTAGAATCGCCTCAGTGAACCAAAATTCATTTTCACAGTACAGATGGTTCATAATGTGGATTTTTTCACCACTATGATTACATCATAAAATAATACTCTAGCCTAGTTCTCTTTGAGCTAGCTCTAGCACTGGCATCAATAAAAATACCCCAGTAAAATGCTTGATTCCACTCTCCTGAATCCAAGTGAGAGGCTTCCTCACTGTTTATCCTGCCCTTGATTTCTTTTTCTCCATTACTTTTATTTTCATGTTCAAGGAAGTTCAAGGAATTATAAGTTAGCCTTCTTATTCTGCATAACCATGATGGCAAATTTAATAATATCATAAATTTTCAGGTGTTATGTATACTTTAATTTCACCTAATGAAAGATGAAAGGATTATTAGTACTAAATATTTTGGCTTACCCTAGAACACTGTATTTAATTTTCCACTTTAAGTGGCAGTATGTATATTTTCATTAACTTATCTTTGCTTCTTAGCATCCTAACTTCCTTATAGGCTTCACAATTTTGATACCTTTAAGAAGCCTTTGATCTGCCTTGCACCTTAAAATATTTAAACTTTTTTTTATTTGATGTAATCACTATTGTTGGGTTTTTCTGATGTCTTCATTGTATTTATTGTTTTGCTATATCTCTTTATTTTTGCTTTCAAAGAGTCCTCTGTGTTCAGAGACAGACATTACTTTCCCAATGCTATTTTCCTGGCATGATCATCTACAAAAATATGCATTCTTTATTTTTAATTTGAGTGGCTTTTAGATTTTGCCAATTCCTAATACTTATGTTCATTCTGTGACATGCACAATTGCTAAACACAATGAAAACGTGTCCTCATGTATCTGGCACTTCTCAAGATCACTCTGACATCAGTAAATTTTAAATAAAGGATAGTCTCTTAGAACAGTAGAGCAAGAACTTCTTGAAGTATTAATAAAATATTTTGCTGCTTTTTATACTGTGCTATTGTCTGGTTGATATGCAGATACTTGAGCCTTTTATGTTTTGCCAATTTTTTTCTGCCTTTTAAAAATTAACTGAGAACTATGCAGCACACATCTGCTTTTTAAGAATGTGAGTGAAAATAGTGCAGAGTACTGATGGCAGCAAGCTGGCCATCTGACCTCTCTGTGTACTGAAAACTGCATGCTTAGACCAAAAAATTTCAGTGGCATGATACTTTTCTACCAGAATTTTAATTATAGATGGTGGTACATAGCCTTTCAGGAACAGCATGATTCCCTGATTACTTGGTCTTCTGTAGCTTGTAACCATGTGAAAGTTACTCGAGAACATTTCTAGGATGCTTGCTTCAACTCTTCTGCGAGTTTGATAAAAACTCTTTACCAGACACTTGGTGCACTCGATTAAAGCAAGTATCCTCCAAGTGCCCAGCATGCTGCAATAAAGAATGCCCGCTTTCTACGCTCAAAACTGTGTTAGAAAGTTTCTATCTGACCAATTTTGGTATCAACATCCTTCTGTGACACTAGGATTTATCTAGAGGAAAGAAATCCCCAGCTCGTTCACCATATTGCATTAAGATCTGTTGTTATGAGCAGATCAAAAGGGATTTAGGACAACACAAAATCTATTCTCATTCACTGGCCATAATACACCAGAACTATTTTCCTTCTTACTGAAAATCCCGTAACAGAAGCAGCCATATAAGTTCTAGGGATTTGCTTATTAAGTGTCTCTCTGTAGTTGATCAGAGCTCCTAGAATCAAGTGACTGGATAAGAATTTCAGCTTTCATGTGAATGAAATTGAAGGGTTTTATCCCCCATGACTGTCAACAACAGCTAGCAAATAAAACCCCCTAACCTCATAAATGGAAATTAGAATAAGACATAACATGAATTAATGATTTTATAGGTGTCCATTTAACTTTTCAGAGACACTGAAGAAGTGATTTATGCAATAAAATCTGCCAGGACACGAAAACTCCTGCACTTTCACCTCATTTTTGAAGTGATGCTGCAAGCCAAGATCGATGCATATTCCCCATGTTTCACACTGTAGAAGCTCAGTTTCCAGTACCTGTCATTCATAATTCCCCAATGGATCACAACACAACATAGACACTTTGCTTTCCCCTGGCAAAGACATAATTTGCGTAAGAGGGATCACACTCAGATTTTATCCCCCAGGAAGAAAAAAGACATTTCTTTTGCGGCATTTTTTGTGACAATAAATAAATTAAATAAATGAAAATTTGGGGCTATCTTGAGTAAACTATTTGTGCACCTTTTAGTCTTGCAGTCACATAACCGCTCCCTCATATCTTGTTCAATATTAGTTTTATCATAAAAGAAATAATGTAAAGGACATTCGAATACTGTCCCTTGCTGAAAGTAAATGAAATCGGTACAGATGCTTTGACAAGATCTTTATGTGCTTCCTTTCCATACAAAAAATAATCTTCACACTCTGTATGTCGGCCAGCCAACCCTCTTTTGTAATTTCAAGGTCTTTATCGCCATTTTAAAAGTACTCTCTGTAAAATAAAGACTATGGGGAAAGTTGTGCTGTACTTTTGCAGCAGTGGGTAAAATGGAGGCTTTCAAGGTTTAATTATTTGTGTGACTGTATCTCCGCATTATCTTCTTAAATAATATTGAGAAAGGTTAACTACTGCATTAGTGCTGATTTTTAGAAAAATGTCATTTGGGAGAAGCTGAATAGAGGGGAGTAACGTCAAGATGAAATTACCAACAAAGAAATTGTCCTTTCACTGAAGTAAGCCCCACAGACATTGTAATGTCATTTCTTGTTAATGAAAGCATTAATAGAACTTTATAACAGAAGAACCCTCTGAATTTTAAACTATCATAGATCATTGTTCAAACAGAGTATGACAAAACCATTTTATATTGATTACATATTTCATTTGCACAGCTGGATGCACTAATGAAAGATTCTGAGTATATTTCCCTGTAACTCAGAAACAGTAATTAAAATAATTAAAATTCTTTCCACAGAATAAAATTTTGACATATATAATGTCATTTGCAGATCCATCATGAAGGCCTCGGTGATGTAGTGAGGGTTTTACATGCACATGTCTGCTGAAATCAGAGAGTTGAGGCAGTGAGAACTTACACAGTGAGAATATTCTTTCCCTCCCTTCTTGCTCATGTACCCAAGAGCTGAGCATGAAAGATGAACTAAAGGGGTTTCTATTAGTCCTCCTCCATTGCTGTTAAGCAAAGAGCAGCCCAGGCTGACACTGCAAGGCAGCCCCTAACTCTATGCACTCACCTCAGCACTAGCAAGAGGATTACCTTCTGCAGTCCTGGAGCTTATACAGGTTCCTTGTCAGGAGCCCAGGGGCCCCAGACAGTTTGCATATAAACAATAGATATTTATTATAAGTGCATATAACCATATTTGGCATGCAGATGGAAAATAATGTAGGGTGGTTCAAGTTCATTAGCAGCACCAGCCAGCAGCTCTGCTGCTCTGTCCCCATCCCTCAGATACAGGGAGAGGGCAGCTGGAGACCACATCATGACTCAGCAGGTCTCATCTGGCCCTTGGGCTGCACATTACATGCCTCCACTCCACTGTCTGATGTGCTGAACAATCTCCAATTTCCAACTGGGGATGTAAACTGATAATGAGATTGCTTTGATGCTCTAAATCTCAGCAGCACTTTCACAAAGGCTATTTTCTGGTCTTTGCAGTTGCCTGAAAGGGAAAAGGATATAAACACTAGAGGTGAAGACAGAATTGCTATGTAAGTTACAAGACAAACACAAGCTGCTGATTCAAGAGACAGTGTAAACTGGTTGCAGTCAAATAGCAATTCTGTTCTCTTCTGATACATGTCATGTTGAGCATTCATTTATAATGCTGTTCAGGTGGACAGGCTTAAAGAAAGTGGCATCATATTTTCACCAGAGACCTGATAACAGCAGATAAACACTGCAAATGCCTTGCAGATAGCACAGTACACCATATGATCTTTTCGCGTACACAGTATGCCAAGAGATCTGCTTTGCACAAGCCACAAAACCAATGCTCTGTTAAATGCACCATCACGCGATCCACCATCACTTCTATTTTCAGATGTTATGACAGTCCATACTTGCTTCTCTAATTCTCACCCAACACTTGGGCTATAGTATAATTTCTAGTTCTCAGGCATCCTGTAATTCTATTTCAAAATTTGCCAAAGTGTAGTCTTGAGAAACTAAAAACAGCAGGGGCCAAATTTTAGTAAGTGTCTCTGTTACCGACATTTCATGAACATGATTCCCATTGCTGTAATCACAGGAGGTCTTTAACATGCCTTCAGGGACACACAGTTAAAGCCAAGAAAAATGTCACAATTATTAACTGATTACAAAGAAAGAAAAGTAAGAAAGCTGTTTTGACATTGCTAGAAAAGTACTCTCTTAATTAGAGCATTAGAACATTGTTATATTTCTCTCTTCAGTACCAAGCAGTAGTGACATCTATATTTATAAGTGGCATAAAATGACAAGACACTGACCTTTATTAAAATTAGCAGGTGATGATTCTCTTACAACATCCCTGAACTCCCAACACTTTTCTCAGCTGCTGTGCATGCCCTCCCTTGCATCCTTCCCCACATCACACTTATGACATCTGTGGCATGCCCCCTTCCTTAAGCTATGCATGCACCCCTATCCAGTGACATCCAGCAAGGCACTAGCACTTTATCCTTTTCACTTCTTCCATCCCAAGTTATTTACCATCTTTGCCAGATATATCCAGCTGAGCTTGACCACCTAGTTACAAACATATGTAGCACTTGCCAGGCTTTGAGTGGCAGTAACGAGGGTAATCTTTTTTCCAGAAGCCCCTAATAAACACAGTAGTAAGCAACAAACCAAAAATCCAGGAAAATTAAATTAAGCTGCTTGTGAGCTCAGTGGGTGTAGCTACATCACTAACTTAGTTGGTTGTAGGGTTTCTTTCAAGAGAGAGGCTGTCTTGTGTCCATACTTGGTGTCCCCTCATACTCCTTAGCCAGAGAACTATCACTCCAAGCCCTTTCCCTCCTGGTGGAAACAAGAAACATGGTTACCCAGATTTGTCTCCAAGGATGCCCAGTAAATTTCAGAAAGGAAACCAGTGTGAAATTCATGCTGAGAAAGTGCAGTGTGGATGCAGGTTTAAGGGACATAACAACTAAAATAAAATCTAACCCCCCACCTATTAGTAAAGCAGATGGACGCACTGAGCAAATTCCACTTCTCCCTATTCCTTACAGAATGAATTAAATTACTTGAGAAAACTGTATTGGAGTGGGAGAACAAAGTAGAAATAGGAAGTTAAACAGAGTAATAGATTCTTTCTCATTTTTGTTAATAGTTCTATAAAGAACAAAACTAATAGTCATGTCATGAAGTGGGGAACAGGATGTAGCTCAAGGAGAAGGAATTACAGTCACCTGAGTGAATCAACTAAATGTGCCTCAGGTTGAGTGGCTGCCCTAATCCAATGCAAAAGCACACAGCCCTTTGGGGAGGAAATACTGAAAAATGGAGCTCTCTGAACACCCGTACAATTTAATTTTCACTGATCTCTGAGTGGTGTCTAAACCCAATATTTATTATTTTACTCTAGGAATTGAGTTTGGTCCTGTTACTAGTAAACAAATCAATCCATTTTTCTCAACAAAAAGCATAATAATATTTCAAAGTCTTTTGCTCTTTCCTGGGTGAAGCAACTGTTGAGAGCACTCACTGACTTCCAAACTCCTCTTAGAATATCAACCTGCAAATTTTGCTGATAAAACCATGGGGCTTAATAGCCTATCCAACCAGATAGCAAGGCTATCCAATATTCTGTCCACTGTCCCTCTTTATTTATTTCCCCTTCTCTGCACACACACTGCCAGTGTACCCCTTCCTTCTGAGCTGCCATCAGTCTGGAGCACTCCAGGAGGAGCCACTGCTTCCTTTTCATCTTCCCATAGCGCCTAGGAGTGCCACCATATGCAGAGTGCCATTTACATTGAAGGGTGTGCAAGGTTCAGAAAGTTAAAGAGACCTCAAGGAGGAACTAACTGTGGAAACCTGTAGTCTGGAAAATTCCCTGGGAGGCATGATCTGTGGATTAGAGCAAATTTTCCAAATCTTGCACTCAGTAATTTGGACTTCATTTTCAATACACAAATAAAAACCTTTGTGAAATTTTATGTGTCTATACCAATCATGATTTCCAAGGCCTCTCAAATATGAAAAGAATCTAGAAAATTAGAGGAAAATTAAATTTGCAACTGTTATCTTTATGTAAATAAATAAGGAATTTTATAGAAACACAAGCATTTTCCATATCTTAGACTCCTTCTGTGTCAGCAGGTGAAAAGATCTGTGGATCTAGGACTTCTCTTTTAGCAATAGGTGTTAATTTTTCTAAATTTTATAGATATGAAAACTTTGTGACTACCTCTGAATTTCAGTAAAAATATAGGCAAGTTTTAATTACATTTGTAATGAAAATATCACCATAATGAGAATATATATTAAAAATTTATGTCTACAGCAGTACAGAAATTTCTGACCTACAGGAATTTAGATAAACATATATAGTGGGAGTAGAGTAACCTCTTAAATCATTAGTCAGTTATCTGCCACTAGTTTTGGTCAACTCTGCTTTGCAACTTTCAGGCAATAACATTCATCCTTTGGAAGGCTTTTCTAGTTTAAACAGAACATGCAAAACAAGGACTCAAAAGAAAAAAAATTTAAAAATTAATAAAAGTAACAGGAAAATTACCTTAGGAGCATGTACAAAGGAAACGGAGTCCATGTGAATTTTCATGCATGGAAAGATTCAGATAATTACACTAATTTAGGAGTTACAGTAACGTACTGTAAAATCATACACAGGAAGGAACTTTATGCAGCTCCTGAAAGAGAGTCAACATTGTAAAATACAGCACAAGAGGAATTTCTGAACCATCTGGAAAGGACAAGTTTTGCTCCCAGGCCCTAGCACTGTTTACCTTGACTGATGTGTATCCGTGCTTCCTCATTGCCTAAATAAGTATGATATATTGGGCAAGACGCTTCCATCAGTCAGTTAGGGCCAGGAGATTTGGGAGAGAGGGAGTATTTTTGGTCCATTTTGCACTATGTGTGAAAGAGAAGGACAATGATCTGGCATTTATTTCAATTCCTCACATCACAGATCATATACAAAAATATAATTCATCAATGTCGTTCTACCAAAGGCAAGACATTTTAGCAGAAAATACGGTTCTATGTGATTACAGTACTAGTTTAATTAATGTAATAGGTAGACAGGACAGTATCAGACTAAGTAAGCAAGCTGCTACACTTAACAGGACTGTGTTTTGAAAGTGAAATGTACTTCTCATGTACCGATGATTTTTGTTATTCTAAGAATAATGATGGCATATTCAAAAATAGATTTTTGTGTGCAGTTTTGCCTTGTCTTTTTTATATAATTATCCTTACAAGTTCACCTAAGTTATTATTTAAGTAATTACATGGAGCACACCTTTCTGGAAGAGAATAGTTTAAAATCTAGGGCTGTGTACTATCAAATTAGATCTCAGCTGTGTACATCATCCAGGAAATTTCAGCATTTGCGCAACACATTTATTCAGGTGGAATTTAATTAAACTGAACAAATTAGAGCTGACTACTGACTCATTTCAGAGCATTGGAGCAGAGACAGACAGTGACACTGGAAAAAATTTGCAATCATCTAGGACATTGTCATCTCTCAGTAGCCCTCAATTAGCCATTAATAATTTTGTGAAATTTAAATTTGATTTGCACTACGCAAAAACCAGTTTGAGAAGAGAGACCTGTTAAGCAGTGCATTTCAACAAGTCTCTCAAAATGTGGAAACCCTTAAATACACACTTTTTGATCCCTACAAGCGAATTTTAAGCAAACTGGCTAGTGTGTATATATACATGTATACACCCACCTCACCTCACCATCTTTGCTTTATTAGCTTTTCCTTCATCTCCTTAGGTCACGAAGGAACATAAACTGTGCTGACCTGTTGTCTATATCTGGATCATACAGAGCTGAGGCCACGGCTAAATTAGCACTTTGTACACACATTTATGTACTTCTGAAATTATAATTAGAGGAAGTGAAAAAATCGAAAAAAAGGAAAGAAAAAAAAAAAGAAAAGAAAGCCCTCTCAGCTTTGTATTTATCTGTGGTTTTGATTGCCTTTGCCAGCCAGGTGAGCTCAAACTGAAGCCTCTAGCAAGCAGCAGTAGAGGGGCAGTACAGAGGCCATGTGCTCACTCAGTCCACCTGCTCAGCTTGGCACATGCGTTGCTGGCTTCAGTGTTGGAGAAGTGTTTGCCCTCGATCAATTGACCTGCTTCCGGCTCTTGTTTGCCTGGGACCACCTCCCAGCTCTGTTGCATGAACAGCTATAGGGAAACCTTGGCTGAAAATGTTTAATGTAACTTGTGCTAAAAAGCCTCCTGTGGGGAAAGTCCCAGAACCTCCACAAGTAACCCCTTCCAGTGATTAACTCTCTTTGCACTAGAAATGCGTTCTGACTACCTAATCCAATTTCCCTTGGCTTCAGGCCATTATATCTTTGTAGCCTTCTGGACATGAAAAATAATTCATTCCTTTAGATCTTAAAACAATCCATACATTTTGAAAACTGCCACTGTGCCTCTCTTTTACTCTCCTTTAGAAAAAACAACCCTGCTTCCAGGAGTCTTTTCTCTCAGGGAGTTCACCTCCTTGTCTTCCCTCTGGAGCTGCTCACCTCTGCCCCAGGTCTGATTTTAGAAGCTGTGCAATTTCCAGAGTAGTTCACAAATGCAAAAGAATCGTCTTACAAGACAGAATGGCCAGAAACCTTGCTTCACAAAAATGAAAGTTAAAAGAGCTTAGGCTCTGCCTGTGACAGGGTGCCACCAAAATGCAGGAACTTCATTAAAGCTGTAGCAACTGAAGAGTAGAAATAGGTTAAATATTCCACATCTTTCCTAGAGAAATAGAGTATACAAAACAGCCTTGATATGTTCCCATAGGTTTAAACATTCAAGCATATTCAAAACAAAATCTGTCTCAAAAATATACATTTTGAAAGCAGAGGGAAAACATAAATCACTGTGATTGCTAAAACAAGTGAAAAATAATGAATGAAACTAAAAATAAGTATCAAATAGCACAGAAAATTTCAACAGAGTAAAATGGTGCTCAGTAAATATTCACAACATTTAAATAGATGAGGATGATTTTCCCTTTACTGAAAAAAAACCCCAGGCCTCTTTGGAAACAATTGCAGGAAGAAAAACTGGTAAGTAAATTTACAATCAAAATCACAGCAGAAGGAAAGAATCAGACTTGGCATCATCAAAAACATAAGAAAAGGAAATGTTCTGATCTGCTTTTGAAGATCAGGAGCACTTAACTAAGGCAGATAATACACAGATAACTCCCAGTGCTAAATTTTTCCTACATCTTAACAGAGCCACCTTCTGTGTGGTTTCATCATCTCACATGCAAAACCACAGAGGCTGTTCATACAAATACATGGAAAAAGCACAGACATCCTTTGTTTTACATGGTGAAGGTCTGTGGAACTGCTCTGTGTGCTTAGAGACCTGGGGTTCAGCCTGGAGAAGACAAAGCTCTTCGACAAGGACACCTTATTGCAGCCTTTCAGTACTCAAAGGGGGGTTATAAGAAAGGGGGGGACAGGCTTTTTAGTGGGGCCTGCTGTGATAGAACAAGGAGAAATAGTTTTAAGCTAAAAGCATGTGGATTCAGACTAGATGACAGAAGAAATTTTTCATTATGAGGGTGGTAAAACAGTGTCAACTCCTCTTACCCAGAGAGTTGGTGGATGCTCCATCCCTGGAAACGTTCAAAGCCAGGTTGGATGGGGCTCTGAGCAATCTGGTCTAGTTGAAGATAACCCTGCTCATTGCAGGAGGGTTGGACTAGATGGCTTTTAAAGGTCCTTTCCAACCTAAACCATTCTGTGACTCTGTTTCTAGTCCTATAGTTCACGAAGCCAAAAAATACTCATTACATGAAGAAGAGCCTGGGGCTACCCAGACAAACTGTAAACCAAATTCTTTCATTTCAGTTGCAATTTAATTGTGCAGAAGCCAAATAAGGACAGAGCTGAAGAGGTGGGCTATATGCAGAACTTTCCAAGTACCTTGCTGACTGCAAGTTAATAGAGCTATCACTTTCTTTTGCATCAATATTATTTGTTACCACCTTAGTTCTATTAGATTTATGACTTTGTCATAAGCAAAGTCTCATTTTCTTTAATACATTTGCTGTGTGTAAGCTCTCCTGGAACAGTTTAGAAAACTCATTTTCAAGCTATTTTTGGTGAAATGTTTGGTTTATGTGTTCTCAGATTTGATAGTGGGTGCTTGCTGGACTGTTTCAATTATTATATTGGCTGACAATATTTTTTCAAATCATAACAAATCCTCCTCCCATCACACCCCCTCACTGGCATGTCCAGGAGTAATTCTTAGATGCTCAATTGATCCATGTCAAATAATTAAAACATGAGACTCATGAACATTTGTACAGTTAACCAGAAGATATTAGGAGATTCATGATGTATTATTAGGAGCCTGCTAGGGAGAACAACTATTTCAAGTTTGACCCCTGTCCTTAGAAACATACTTGTATTTATGAATTTGATTTAAAACCTTTGCTTATTTTTGAACCAGCTATGGACACTAGCCTGGCAACTATTTTCACTGCTCCATCAAAGTACAAAAAACAGGGCAGATGCAGATGCTATGGGCATGATGTTTGGCTGGGGTAAATCACCAGATTTTACACAAAGCTGGACTCAGTTTGACAACTGCAGAGCTTTGGCCAAAGTTATTGATCAGACAGTTAATATATCTGAAACTTAAGAATTAGGCAGGGTCTCCGGCACTTTACTTTTAATATTAATACCATAAAGGCATACAAAAACAAGGTTACAATTTTCTCAAATTATCACTAAGCAGAAAAGGGGCAGAAGGATACCTATGCATAGACATAAGAAGAATATACTGGATCACTTGATTTGGTAACTGGGTCAGAGTTAAGAGCACAAGAATAGTTTGTAAATGAAACATACAAATCAAATTATTTACTAAGAGAAGAGTGCATTAAGGCCATCAATAAACATAGAAGAGATTTAAGAGTTAAAATGTTGGCAAATGGTCATCTCTAAAGACTGCATTGTATGAAAATACAAGTTGTGCAAAAGCTATGAACCTAAACTACTGAGCCCCTTCCTAGATTCTAGACATGTCCCTTTTCAACTGTGTATTCCCCCCCCCAAAAAAACCTATAATTTATTATATAGTGGAAAGTGTACTTACTTAACATTAAATTATGTGAAAATTATAGAATTCTAAATTTACAAGGCACTATGGAACTTTTTTGTTTAAATGCTTAAAATTTAAAGTCCTAGTTTTACAAACATTTCACAGAGGTTGTTACCAGGTACCTTACAGCACAGTTAACTGAGCTGCACAGAATAAATGATGCCTGCTTGTAAGTATTTGCAAAATTATGCCTAAATGAGACAGGTTTGGAATTCAGTGTTAAATGTCATCTAATCGAACACTGAAAAAATACTGTAATAAATCATTCCAAGTAATGAAGGAGTAGATGATATTGTTCAAGATAAATTATATTCAACATGGAAAAATAAAATATTAACTTGAGTTGTTCAGCACAGTACAAGTGACTGAGTATAAAAGTACCAATGAAGGCAAGCATTCAGGATTCAAACCCGGAAGAATTTAAATTAAAGGAAATAAACATTATTTTGATAAAGGTTTTGTTATTTGGGCTGTTCAAGATATCTACCATTTTCCCCACTAAACACTATGTCTACAATTCAGCACCCAGAAAGATTTTATTGAGTTTTTTTTCCTATATTGACTCCAGTTATTATTTTTAGAGGAAGAGTGCAGACACAGGTTTCTAACTGCCTAGACTTTGTGTGGGTCAGATAAAAAATTTTTCCTTGTATCATACACATTAATGTCCTTGAAAGATAAACAGAATTGTTAAAGCGTCCTTACAAGGTGATACAGTTTAGTATTATCCCCCCAATTTTGAACATTAGAAAAGACATCACACAGTGACTGGTAATCCTTTCATTTCTATGGCCATTGACAAATTCAGACTTATCTACATATTTTCAAAGTTTACTACTATCTACATAGGGTTCTTTGGAAGACAATACTTTATTTAGTAGATTATCTTGGAAAAATTTAAAGTGATATAGCCAACCTATTGCATTCCCTCTGTTTTTAGGGGCAGCATTTAGAGATGCAGCAAGAAAATAATTTCTCCATTCTTTGTTTGTTAAAAAGTCTGTTTAATTTTTCCTGTTGAAAAACTAGGTGTGGTTATTTCCCTTCTTCTTCCCAGTGTAACAGACTAGTCTTGTTATTTGTGTGTTCTTCTCTACAACAGTAGAAAAAAAAAATTAGGCATGTGTAACTGTAATTCCACAAAAACTGGCTGACAAGACCCTCTAGGAGGCAAGATGCTTCTAACATTTCTGAGAATTGGATTTCAAGTTCATGGATTTCTCTTAATGCTTGTAAAAGATATAGCTTTGAGAGCCTGCAAAGCTCAACTCTTTTCTCATTACCTCTGTAGAACAAATGTAGCTGCAGCACAAGATCTTCCAACTTTACAGACAAACACCTTCCCCTTTTTCAAAGGATCAGTTCTGTAGGAGTGAAGCAGTAGTAAATTGTGGCATTATTTCCTCAGATGACCCTGCCAAGCTTCAGTGCTAAGTGGCATTCTTTTGGCTAGCTGGAGGATCATCACACTGGTCTTCAGAGATAGAATGAGAGCCTCAATATCTTCAGGAGCTGGAAAAATGGTTAAGGGACATTAGATCTTATTTCTCCAACTCTTTGCAGGCTCAATGGGAAAAAAAAAAAGACACCTGCTGAAAAGGAAAATTGATTATGTCGAATTTTCACCACTGAGCAGCTATTCCCAGCTGCTGAGAACTCCAGAAGTTGATGTAGCTTGCATGTGAGAGGGTGGAATACATTGTCAGCTCCTTATCAGATGGCAGCAAAGCTTCTGCCCTTTCACATCTGTATCTTGGAGGTAAAAGAGAGACTGACACAGTCCCCTGGAAGATACTGACTTATAAATTATCAAAGTAAGTCTCTGTTTTAGCAGTGCTTTCTTGCTGTTGTCAACAGCTAAGAGGATTGCAAACTTCTTTTCTCTAAGTATTTTGTTGATGGGTAAGATAGCCATAAACATAAACACTTTCATTGTTCAACAGGATCAATACAATTTCTTAAGTTGCTTTAGCACTGATAGAAAGTTGCTTTATTTTTAGTTTCTACTGAGAAAAATCTCTATCTATAGAATCTGAGTCTTTAGCACAACATGGCTACCACTTTTATTAACAGCAAATCTAGAACAGGAAATATGGCTGAACATTTTCTTCCCCAAGTATTGCATGATCTCAGGACAGTACCAGGTTAGAAGACGGAATAGCATTTACATTAAAAAGAAGCTGCTATGCATTGATTTCATTGACATCTCAGTCACTGGGTCTTGTTTTGCCCCAGATAATTAATTTTCTCTCTGTTTTACTCAGTGTCTCTATTGTGAAATGAGCCCTTAACGACATTCAGGTATTGGTTATCTGTGAAAAGGGGGACAGAAACTGGTTTGTTTTCATCAAATAAATAAGATAGGCTGGTATTTTTATACATTTAAATGCATAACAATTCTCAGTGCTCTTTACAAAGAACCAAGGGGAAAAAAAAGGTCTTCTAGTGTTCAGTCCTTTCAAAAGTATACTCAGCAGGGTCCATAATATATTTAATTGGATAAATCACCAATCAGGAATATTTATGAAAAGCACATAATTCCAGTAGAAATCTTACATTGTATGTTTTGTCATTTTTCATGTAAATCTCTGAATTTATTCACTCTGTGTAATTATAACTCCTCTGTTTATCCAGTCCTTTACATTTTCAGACTTAGCAACTTTTTCATTGACCATACAAGCTGTGATGAGATACCAGGTTTGTTTGCTTTAATTTCATGGCTCACAAAGCAAAATTTCACTGGCCTTGATAACTAACATTTGGGCAGAAAATAATAAAAAAGAAGAGCGGGAAACAAAAGAGCATTTACTTGTAATTTGAAATTTGTAAGCTGCAACCTCTGATTATACTGATCTGAGCCCAAGTCTACACTGTGGGGGAGATCTTAAGTCCTGTTCCATAATCAAACACTCATTTAGTTCTAAAGGAATGGACAGTATAACACAGGAAAAAGAGTCTAAAACTTGTCTAGGCATGAATACAGACTGGGCCTGCATTTATTTCTTGGAGTTAGGTAGCTCAAAGCTCACAGATAGATAAGTGTAATGTCAAACAGAACCATTTTCCTGCTATCTGACCCAAAAGAATTTGGAATATAATGAATGTGACTTAATTAAATGTTCACAAGATCTGTGTCCTCTTGTCCCCTTGAAGGGTTTCTAGCCCCGTGACTTAGATCCTTGGAAATCACAAACAATCTGTTCATTTTCAGGCAGTAGCTAGCTTGGGTAATACCACTGAAGCAGAATATTCAAACAAAGGAAAAGTGCACAACCTGAAGAGCAAAAGGTCTTTCAAGGTTTTTTGTTAATTCCTTTGCCCAGTGTACCTACAAAGAAAGCACTGTTAAGTGCATTGCAATCTCCAGTTCTTTCTCTGATATTCACATCTTTCAGATATTGCAGTGCAAACACTTCAAGGGATACAACAAAGCAAGAGCAAGCCATGGTAAAGACACAAGGCAGGCCCAACCTGTGGTCACAGCTTTACAAGCATGCAGAAACACCACCAAGTTCTTTTCTGCAGCAGACAGCATCCTTGTTCCTACAGACATGACTAAAATAGGATAGTACAATTCCCAAAGAGGAATATGTCTCATAGACTGTAAACAGACTGACACTGAGGCTGCTGTACACAGTATTGTCCAGAAGGCAGATTATAAAGCACAAGTTTCAGAAAGTACATGTGCAGCAAGTGCAGTGTGGTGTAAAAGCTGACAGTGACCCAGCTACACATACACCACATTAAAATCAACAGCAGTTTCACCACCATTTGGGATTACAGCCTTCAGTCAAACAGCTGAGGTCCCGCATATTGTCACAAACCTGTGGCTAAATTATACTACCAATTTATCTACAATAATTTGTGTTCATTATCATAGACTCATAGAACAGTCTGAGTTGGAAAGGACCCGGACGGGTCATCAAAGTCCAACTCTTAAGTGATGGCACATCCAGAAACTGAACCCACAAGCATGGCATTATTACCACCACGTTCTAACCAACTGCGATAATCTTGGGGTCTGTCACAGTATCATTTGCTTTTTCCTAATGGCAGTATTCATGCTGTCATCCAATACCTTAGATACAGTCAGAACAAATTGACTATACCATTTTTAATGTTAGATGTACCCTTCAGACTTTATTTGTCAAAAATGTAGAGTAACATTAAATATCTACAAATGCTGAGTTTACCTTGTATTCACCATATTCCTGCTTCCAGATTCACTGCCTTTTATACTTCCAGGTTCTTTGGAGTAAATGCACAGCAGGTTTAATTCCGCAGTTTCTCAATGAATATATTAATTTTGATCTCTTTCTTCTCCGGCATTCTATCAGTGAGGCATGGCAATAGAAAGAAAAAAGTATAAATCCATTAATACCAAATTTTTGGTGCATATGACCTCAAAATTTTAAAAAGTAGTGGCTTGATCAACAAGCAAATGCCAGTTGAGAATTTTACAAGGAAAAATTCCAGTTCATTAACAATAACATGGAGAAGTAACCAGCATCTTTTACTGAATATCAAAGAGTTTCAAATATCAGCTATTTGTGTATTTATCTGGATTTTCACATTACCACATATAATGCAGCATTAAACCATAAAAACTGAGAACCCAGGTATTTAAGGTCTACACAGACAGAAGATGGAGAACATAGGAACAACAAATGAACATTTTCCTTGCTCATCCTGCCAGCCTTGGAGACACAAGCAGAGTCTAATGCCCAGTGACTCCCAGGCTGCTGTTTAAGCCCAGAATATGGAATGAGGGATCGAAATTTTCCTGTGGTAAGCCAGCAGGAACCCACATCCTTTGTACATCACCAGCCTGCTGTCAAAATTACATTTCCTACTGGTCTGCAGAGGCGTGGATATTATTGCCATGTCTCTCAGCAATTGTGCAAAGAGGGAATGTGAGAGGGGTTCAACCTTGCCTTGACTGTATCTTTGAAAGAAATTTTCTGAGTACCAGAAATGCAAATGGACAGCACAGGAAGCTTTGCGTTGACACTGGTTCTAGCACCCCTACACAACAGCGTGCTCAAATAGTACAGCAAGGACTTTCTTTGAGCAAAATCAATTGTTGCTGAATTCTCCTTTCTCTTCCTTCCAGAAGCTCTTAGTTAACAGTGAGAGAGTGGAGAGAACTAAACCAAATAAAAAAATCTTATTTCAGATTTATTAGAGGACATGAAATATAGCTGTTGCTTTTTGGAATAAAGTAGACATCCAAAGCTCCTTGTGCTGTGAAGTAAAATCATGAAAATGCTTGCTCCACAAATACATCTGCTCATGGGAACAGACATATCCACCTACCTTTTGGACAGACACCTACCTTTTGGAGCTGGCTCTGCATCTTTTGTCTTTTAAGCCTCTCCAAAACTGATAGTGCAGGGAAAGAAGTGGATGTCAGGGAGGAGTTTCATTTACATCTGTTCTTGCCCAGCATAGAATCCAACAGAGACAATATGTCACCAACTTAGATTTGACAAGCTCTCTGGCTTTTCCATTTCTGCCTGGAAGTGATTTGGACTATTATACAGGGTTAGAAAGCTGTAACTCAGTTTTCTCCAGCCACAGGATGAAAGGTTGCTTTGGATGGTGATTTACATAGAGATTAATCACAATCATGGCCATGGCAAACAGTTACCATGCTGTGTTCTAGTGATTTAATTGTACTGCACAGAATAAATCGAAGACAACTGAGTTTGTGTTCTCAGTACTCTTTGAAAGTGTCCTTATTGCTGCTAGTACACATTGGCTGCCTGAGTCAACTGATGAGATAGGTATTTAACATAGCTAGGTGGCAAGCCTTATGTCATCACAATGAGTCAATTGTTAAAGTGCTAAATAAAAGTGGACAATTTGAACCAGGAGCCTGAACATCTGATGAGCCATGTGGTGCCTGGATCCAAAGCTGTGTTTTTACACAAGATACATGTGTGGGCAGCTGCACCATTTAGCTGTGGATCCAGGTTCAGGCTGAAACACCCCGGGCTGGTTTGAATGCTTCCTTCCAAAGTCCAGTGGGTTTCAGCGTGATGGTTTTCAGTTGGGCCCATTTTTAACAAAAGCAAATGCAAATGAGAAGCTACCCAGAAATAGCACTGCAGAGCAATTTTCTATATCAATTTATAATGCAATGAAAACAGATGGTACATTCAGCACTGTCAGAGAAAGCCATTTGGGTTTTGGTGACTACTTCTTTTTTATTTTTGATGGTATATTTACTCTGTCTATTTTCACTGCTGAGTTGTTTCAACACCTGTATAAAATAGAAATCTACCCTAAGTGAGAGCTGTGTAAACTAATCTTGGTAACAGATGCAGCTTTTTCAATTCTGATGCAATTTTCTGACCAGTAGTGTAAATTGGACAGCATACCACTTTTTGATGGTAATCAATAATGTTCACTTGGTTTCTACTTCCAGAAAGAGGGATTAATTTATGAGGGATCATTAGAAGCTATTTCCAAAAGCATGAAAGCCTCCTTCAATTTTTATGAGGCAAGTTTTGTGCTAAAGATGAGGCAACAGATCATTTATTTTGATGCTGTATTTCAGAAGGTATTTGTATTCTACATTTTCTACAATATTTACAGGAATGGCCACTATGGTGATCTAAATTCAGGACACACAGCTCAGAGAAGATTAATTTAGACCAGGCTTGGGGCAACACATAGCTTATGCAATTTACTGTCACCATTTCTACTGAATCTTTGCTGATTAATTCAGCTGCAGAAAAAAAAAAAGTGACCACAGTTTTTTTTAAGGGAGGAGCATGATCAAGGTTTCTTGGTTGTACACTGATAATGTACAGTTCTAAAGTAACCCCCTCTAGTGTCTTCAGCTCATAAGAAATTCTCCAATTAAATGTTTTCATCAGAAATTTTTCAGTCATGAAGAGACTCAACCACTAAAATCCACCAAATATGTCATGCCTAGAATAAAATTTATGGCCATGATTAACAAAAGCAATGGAAAAGCCCAGCTGTCTATTGTTGGCACACAAAGAAGCTGACTTAATTTTGAAGAACGAACCTCAGTTTTCCATTTTCCAGTGTCCCACACTCACTGTTTTCTCTCACACTCTGCAAGTCTTATTCTACCTTGCATTTAGTGATTACTTCCCAGAACTACTACTTGAATCCCAATCTCAGGAAAATAATAAAATTGCCAAGTTATAAAGTATTTCATCTGCTTGGTCTTCTTTTTCCTACCCTCAAGCTCACTGTATTGAATCTTTGAAATAGAAAATTCTTTCAGAATAATAAAACCATTTTCCTTCAAGCAGTGTTTCTCTTTGGACAATACAGGTAAATAAATATGCATCTTCTTGAGAGAGCACTGAACACACCAATTTTTACAATATTTCTTAGTCTTCTCTCCACTGTACTGCAAACAGCTACACTGGATAGATGGGTACAAGGCATTTATCACAAAACAGTTTCCCTATATCCATCAAAGGTAAATTAAGACTAATGGGCAGTATCGTAACAGTTCTCACAACAGCTCAGACATATAATAACTTTGGTAACTGAGAGAAAGGGTCATTGGGTTGTGAACTACATCCTGAAAGGTAAATCCTGATAACGGGGGGGGCAGGGGGGTGGGGAAAGAGAAGGGGAAAAGAAGAGAAAGAAAGGAAGAACCCATGTTCTGTGCTCCTTAAATACACAAGGAAAATGACTGAGTTCAATATAGCACATGAAAGAGGGAAAATATCTGAATTAAGTGAAACAGTGTAGCTAAGAATCAAGAAGTGTTCTTCTCTGGGATGCAAAACAAATTATTTAAATTTTGTAGTACTCTCATAAAATGGGGAGCAGACATTCTTATTTTGTTTGGTCTATTTTTAATGTGATGTCTCCACAGCAGGATCTATGGGACCTGGCCCAGTCTGATCAAATCACAGCTTCAGTCTTTCAATTCTACAATAATTATCAATGAACCTTATTTTTCATGTATTTATGATAGCACGGTCTTCTGGACTGGTGCTGTTAGTAATAACATTGAAATTAAGAGCAATACATTTCAATTGGGTTGCTGTTGGGAGTCAGTATGGAGAGCTCCATAGCAGCCATGTGAAGACAGGAAATCCCCCTGGAAATGCCAGCCACAGAACCAGCGTGTGTGACCATCCATTGCATAACCACTGTTCGAGACAAAAATAGAAAACTACAAAGTATTTACTCGCCAGTGGAGGATGTGAATAAAATTAGATCTCCATTGAGAAACAAATTAGCACATTATGTTATTGTCATGTATCAAAAAATGGATGACTGTAAAAAAACTTTGTTTACATACTGCAGTCTGTTTACCTGTTATTTACAGAGAAACAAAATAGACACAGATCCGGAAAATATCAGTGCAAATTGTATGTTTGTCTTCATCCATTGAACATTATTTTTTGAGAATTTGTTGATAACCTATTATTTCAATAATGAAAAACAAGTAAAAACTACCCCCAAATGAGCAAATTCCTTTCCCACTTACTATGCAAATAGGAGCAAAATGTATTTTCCATTTCTAATTAAACCTCTACCTGTTCCTCAATCAGGTAAATTGCTAATAGCTTCTTGCTATGTTATTTTTGGGACTATTTTGAGCAGAACTATTCTGGTTGCTATAATTAAGACTTCTAAAATTAATATGTAAATTTTATAAATGCTGGACTACGACATCCTGAGAAATAATAAATACAAGTCTGATTGCAGAGCTGAAGTGAGCAGTTATGTGCATTTGACTTTCTTTAATCCTGCAGTCTGCATCCCTCTTCACCTGAATGCTATTAAGTTCTGAAGCTGATTACATGGGTTGGTTTGTGACTCAGACAGCCAACCCTTCAGGCACCTAAAAATAATGTTCTGTTTCTTTTGTTAAGGGAAAAAAAATACACCTGTACCACTTCAAGCAACCTGAGCTAGACCTGAGACTGAAAGCCCAGCTTGGTCCAAGCAATTCAAAACCCTCACATCAAAACTAAAGTACTACTTTTTCAGTGCTAAAGGCAGGGAACAGAAAATTTGTGATCTCACCAGCTGAACATTCAGCTGAGATGGATGTCAGTATCTTGTCAAGTCTGTCTGCAGTTCCGGTCTTCAGGTCGGAGACTCTCTAGGCTTTGATACCAGCAGGGAATTTGAAGTAGGAAACACAAGAAATGAGTAAAGTAATTGCTCAAAAACAGCAAATGAATCCATCACAGGTATTATCTGCAGTGAGGCTATGTTTGGGAATGGGAGAGAGAATTCAGTGTGCATATAAAACCCAGAATGACAAGATTCCTAGAAAAACAAAGAGAAATACAAATTACTTTAAGGAATATTATGAGAGAGTTCAGCCCAAGATAGAGAGTAGGTGTCCATTACTTTCATGCAGCTGCTTAAAGATCTTCAAGAAAAGACTGGACTTCTTCAGATGTTTTAAAGGACTGATGTTGTAACATTTTTTTACATTCTTTTTTTCCCTCCTTGGAAATCATGTTCTGAATCAGAATTTTGATTCCTGTATATTCACCCAAACATTAAGAAGAGGTCAATATAAAGAATGGTAGAAAAGGCAGACAGAGGAAATAAAAAATTCTGCTATGGCCCAAAAGTAAAAAGTGAACCCCTTTGAGAGTCTGGTTTTCAAAAAAAGGCGTCTACCCTCACACCTATAATGTGAAACAACCTAACAACCATTTGTTAGTAAAAAGGTGATTAAGACTCAGTGGAGAAATGCTGCTTCTCCTGCAGTGACTGAGTTAATGTGAGTCTTGAATTGCCACCTAGAAGCTTCTCTCTATTGATTTATACAAGCACCTAGGACAGCTACACTGCTAATTAGGATCTTCAATTAAGTACTCAAAATTTGGTGGGATCAGTGCCAACCAAAGCAATTACTCTCACCTTTTTTGTACAAATAGAATTCCAAATCATGTCTGGAAGATTCACCAGTGAAGGTGCAGATCCTGAACAGAGAACAAATGGGATTTACCACTTTCTGTGTTGTCTTCATTTAAGGACCTCTTGGGGAACCTAAAATGGTATTTGCAATACTATTTTTTCCCCTTTTCTTCCAATGAAGTATTTCCCTTCTCATCCTGCGGCTTCCATTGCTGCTGCAGAAAACCATGGTGATAGAGAGTGCAATGAGACAGGCTCCCCCCTCAATACCAAAATCAATACAACCAGGCAAGGACATTTGCAAATAGTCCCCAAAGCATCTGCTCATGTCCTGCCCTGCCCTTCAGTAAAGAACTGTAGTGTCCTTCTGTATGAAAGCTCTTCTTTGGCTCTACCATTTCAATTGCTTATTAGTAATTTTACCATAGCATTCTGAGAAGACGGGCATAGAAATTGACCAGTCATTAGGTTCCCTACCATATATTTGTAAAATTTCACAAATCTTAATTTAATTTTTCTTCTGATTGCCCTTTTCATATCCTATGCTTATATTCAAAAGTTAATAATATGGTGATGCCTTTTCCTGGTCTTAAAATCAAGAGTCATACACTGTTAGAAGGGGAAAAGGGATTTTACCTTGGTATTTATTTTAAGGATCCTTAGGTGTACACGTCCAGGTCGTATGCATCGAGATGTACCCCGCCGAATCTATCTCTGTGTCCGTGTCTCTCCTCTTCCCCCCCAACATTGGGTATAACATTATAGGTTTTACTAATTAGCATATCTATCAAAGATTCCCCAATGAGAGGCTCAAGTGAGCCCCCCTCCCCAAGGAACCTTCCCCTGGATGGTTCTATCTTGGTTTACAGAATGTGTTCTGGAGAGGACCTTGGGGTCTGGGGCACACTGATCCCTAGCTACGAAGCTTCTAAAATGTTTAGTCTCTTAGCTTGACAAACAAGTCCAAGAATGTAGGCAAAAAGCACTAGGAATACAGAAGTTGTAAAAGGTATAACAGGGGTGTAAAAGGTATAACAGGGGTATAAAAGAAAAGGCAAAAATCTTCATGGCATCAATGGCATATACTAGCTATTAGTTGTTATTATTAGATGTTGCTACAATCATTGCAAAGCAATTCCATACACAACTGGTTAGGCATCAAGCATCAATCTGAACTATAGCTCATAAATTTTTTTAGAGACCATTTCAAAAGAAAACAGAGAATTCAGCTGACTCTTCCTTTATGGTATTTAGTCAAAAAGAGAGGAGGTAATGATATTTTCATCTTAATTATCCTAATTTTAAAATTCCTCTTTCAAATAAGAGTATTGCAGAATGGATTTCACAGTTTTAATTATTCCAAAATCATGCACTGCTTACAATAATTAATAACTGTCTGTAATTATGGGTGCATAGGGGTTTCTCTGCTTAATGCAAAGTGTCCTGTTGAAAGTCAAGGTATTTCAGTGGGGAAAGGACATATAATGTCACAGGACGTGCTGAACAGAAAGCTTTGCTCTTCTGATAAAGAGGAATATAATTTTAAAATTAAAGTTTTATTTCTTTTACCATCTTTAAAACTATGCCAACCTATTTTAGAAACCATAAAGAAACATAAGATATAAGATATATTTTCTAGAAGTGCAAGCAAGATTATTTTAATGACAGTCTACCTTAAACTGTCTTGTTATTGCTGAGAAAATAACAACACTGGTCTATGCGTGTGTTGAGATGATTCTGGTAACCACATTCTGTTATTTTCAGAATCAGAAATTAGAAGCACCCATAATATTTACATCTAGTAAATAGGCATCTAATGAATTAATGACATTTTCAAACTGAGAAAGAGGAGATTATTCTGAAAGTGATCAGCAACTTTTTTTTTTTTTTACTTCCCAAACAGGATATCTTTCTTGCTCTAAATATAACAGTGCTGTAATTCAAAACGGTCAGTGAGTTTGAAGTACTTTCTTCAAATAAAATTTGAAAATCAGTCACCCAACATTCAGCTTTCCTCTAAATTAGGAACCAATTGTTGTCAAATATATGAATTATTCGTGAATGGAGTTATATCTGATCTTGACACGTTCATGTGTTTAGTTTTCATCTTTGTCTATGTAGATTCATCTTTCCTAGCATGAGAAAATGCATTCATATATAGATCTCTTCAACTTCCTTCCTAAAATAATAGCTATGCAACAACAGTATATTTAAAAATGGTTTTTCTTACAAAAAATTTTTTTTTCAATTGACAGCTTGAAGATTGCACTCTTGTGTGTGTGCACGCTCATGTGTATTCACATGCATGTGCATTGTGTGCAGACAAATTTTAACTCTCATAATGAGGTCAAGATTTCCTCTTTCAGCTTTTGTTCAATAAAGAGAAACAAGGTCTTTTACAGTCAGGAATCAATGGCCATTTGGAACCATTCAACTTGTACTTTTTCCTCTTGATTAGTGTGAATAGCAACACTCCCAGTGAATGAAATTATGATTGTATTAAGTAGAACTGACAAAAGTCCATTAGAAAAAATGTACTTTACTATGTTTTCCTATAATGTTACTTCTTAAAAGAAAAAGTACCATATTCCTTTTGTCAATTTGCAGGCAGAAGCTGAAATTCATCCCAAATGTCTCTGTACTTGCTAAAAAAGAATTTCATTATAAAGATGCTGCTGCCATCTATTGGGTGACATTACAAAAGAATTATGTCTTTCTGGATTCAGCAAGGACAAATAAATTGTGTCATTCACCTTTTTTCCTGTGGAGTTTTATTAGCAACTAGGTTATAGCAACCTGTATTTGGTTTATAACAGATGTCTTATGTAAAGAGCTTGGTCCTGTCTTTGTAACCATTGCCAAATTTCATGAAGAGAGACATTTTGGAATAGCAGTGAACTTAAATTTAATGATGTGGCACTGGAACAATGGAAAAATTAAAAAATCAACAACAAACCCACCATTTAATACTGCCTCACATCTCAGAAAGATCTTATACAGATGTTTTCATGCACAGTGTCACTAGTGGAACTGCAGCATCACTTGCTGTGCTCTAATAAAAGACCTCATTTCCATGTAACTTGCAATCTTTTGCAATACAAAGAGATTTCTGTGATATGCAGAGACTTCACAGTTGCTTTTTTTTTTAAGCAACTTAGTGAGGCTTCAAAGAAATATTTTGCCACTCTAATATTGGTTTTATTTTCCTATAAAATTTTAATTGAAGTTCTGGATCCTTTTGCAGCATCCTTGCATCTATATCCTGCACATGAAATGTGCATTTTTATGAAGAATACAGGCATCAGAAGGATAAATACTAAAAACACATATTTGAGCTTTGAAAGTTGTAGTTCAGTCCATAGTGGGGCCACATGGAGGTAAGCACATATGGTAAAATAAATGAAGTAAGAGGGTGAAGTGCCCTGCTGTGCTCTGTCAGTTCTGGCAGAACAGAGGCCTTAGAAGCATTGCTCTGCTACAGAAAACAGACAAACAAATAATATTGACAACAGAAAACAATGGCAAAAGAATGAAAAAATCTCCTTCTCTGATTTTATCTATTGCCATGTCTTTCTGACACTGACTAATTGTGTCTCTCTTCTCTCTTAGCTTTCAGAAGAGCAAGAAGGCATTTTACCTTTTGTGGCCCAGAAGAAAATTAGCTGACTGCAGAAAGTATCACACACATCGTTGATGCCTACACCACCAATAACCAGCTTGACTTTTTATTGATAAAACGGACTGATAAAAGGCCAGCAGCCAAAAACAGCAGGAAGAATATTCCTCTCTGTCGCGGTATCCCACAGTGGTAGGGAGGAGAAGAGAGATCCAGCAGGCAGGAATTGTGCAGCAAGATTGATTTATTTAATTATTTTACAACTCTTTTATGGACTTTTTTCTTCATAGTCTAATTGGTCAAAGGATCAGCCACCCCTTGGGGTGATTGGCTAAAATCCTAAAACATCCATTGTCAAAATATTTTCCTACTGTACTATAAACAAAGGCTTCAAGGTCGCAGGTGTTCATAGTTTTTGAACTCTAGTGATATCTTCCGTGAGAGAGAAAAGTATCTCATGGGGCTGGAAAGAAGCAAGAAAAATTCTTGCTAGCAGCATATTGTATCCACTCCTCTCTACTTTTAAACAGAGTATATGTGACCCAGAACACTGAAGCAACAGCAAGCTGGAACCTCACGATGCTAACTGTACCAGCACTGCTGAATTGCACTTTGCAACCTCTTTGATTTTTTTATTACTGAGGTTAAACCCAAACGAGTTTAGCTAACTGTGTGCTGCGGTTGAGAAAAGCCATCACAGACAGTACAAAATCCTTTTCTGCCATACTTGGAAAAGAACCATTTCTTCAGGCTAATGTTCTCCTAGGGAAGTATAAATGCCTCCCATTACCATTAAGAGCACAGAAAGGACTGCTATTAAATATTAGACTAGAACTCAGGAGATCTTGCATCTAATTATATTTCTGCTAAAGCATTTCTACATGACCTTGGGCCAGACACACAAAAATCTATGCTTCAGGCTACCACTGGTAAATGGAGATAATGATATATTTGCCCCTTACAGCAGCGTTCTGAGGTTAAACTCAGGTTACTGTAATATTAACATTTGTTTTTCAGTATTTAAATGATAAAAGCACTTAAAGGTCTATTGCAGTAAGATTAGAGAGGAGTCTGACTTTCTTTTTTGTGTGCTTACCTTTCCACTAACACATCATTTAAAGAAAAAAAGAATGTTCTTTTGGAAACAGTCACTTAAGCAGCAGCAGGAAGATTTGTGTGTGGAAGAACACCCGTAGCAAAGGAACGTGCAGTAGAAGGGGAAGAAAGCTTCACTCCTATTCTGTGGAAGATTACAGAACCTACCAACAGAAGGGCTGATAATGTGAGCTGAGCGTATTCTAACAACCAGAATTTCTCCATTAATAAAGGGGAAATGTCTGCAGATGACAACTGTGTGAAATTACAACCTTTGCCAGCTCCAGTTGCAAAGGGGATATGAAAAAGTGGCACCGGCATAATATCTAAATCATGTTGTAGGATTCTATTGGTTTGGGTTGGTGGTTTTTGGTTTTTTTTTTGTTTGTTTTTTTTTTGGTTGTTTTTTTTTTTTTTTTTTGAGGGACAGGAAGTGAACTTACGGAAAATACAGCTTAGATTTGCTTTCATATTAATTAATAGCAGCAGTACAATTTGAGTTACATTACATGATGGTTTCGATATTTCTACTGCCCCAACCAACTGACCTTTTTATTCAAACAGGAAGATGTTTTCCATAAGGATTCTTATCCTCTCTGCAGTATCTATAGCTGAGTAATAATTTGCAGTTCTCTGGAGGGGTAATAACCAAGTTCTTACTTTAATAAGCTCTTGGTCTTTGGTTTCACAGAATCTTCTTTTCTCCATCCTAATCCTAACTTGGCAAAGTATCTACTGGTTATACAGTAAATACGCCATAAGGATATGTTAAAAAGAAAGGAAAAGCCAGCATTTTACTGTCTCAAAACTGGTTTTCTATCTAAACCAATGCCAAATATCTAACAGATATGGAATTTTTCTCTAGCAGCAATAAAAATCACAAAGAAGAGGTCAAAACTTTTCTTCCCTTTAAACCCAAGGGCTGAAAAAGCAAGGAATGCTGTATGCGGAGGTTGCCTTTTAGCTGCTCGAAAAAAATGCTACTTGCAACCTAAAGTCTAAAAAAGAAAAATCTAGCTTTAAAACTGGTATTTTGAAAGCTTTGCTAAGTCCTGCACTAGCTATATAGACACAGGGTTGAAGATAAGGTTGCAGGTACCTGTTCAATCTCATTTCTGCAGCAATTAAATCTGGGTATGGGTACCAAGTGATTTTGAAATGTGTTTTGTTCTTAGTCTCCTGGACTGGAATCTTAGTTTTATTTGTCTTGAAATGTGTCTATTAATTTAATGTATTCAATTAAAACTACTAGAAATGTAAACAATTCCTTACCTGTTAAACTGGCATCACACTACCATTCACCCCAGGAACTGAATGACAACGTGTCAATGTAAGGAAAAACAGTTCTTTTTCCATCTCTGACCTAAATGGAGCACATGAAGAAATAACACACAGGAGTGTGATGAGCTAGAGAAATATGGTATTGGGATAGTATTTTTGGCTTAGTTATCACGAAAGGGAAAGAATTAACTTCTGGTTATATAACAATAATGAAAATATACGTGTGTGTGTGTGTGTGTGTGTGTAAAATGCCTTCTTTCTGTTGTATAGTTACTCTTTGGTTCAGGGAATCAACTTAAATCACACTTTTCCTCTAGTGGCTACTTCAAATGCCCCCTTTTACATTACTCTGCTTCCGGGGTTTGAAGTCTGGTTTTCTAAAGATCTGAAGGCCAATAGCTAGAACTAAGTCAAAAATACTTCTATCCTGAATATGTGAAAGTCAAAATTCTGACTTTGCTGAAACAGTGTGTGCCAAGCTCGGTAGGCAGTTGTTTAGAGCTGAGGACATAACATCAGCCATTTTCCCTCTTGGAGAAGCAGAGAACTCCTCATGAAAAGAGATTTAAAAGAGAGAAGATTCCCTCATAGCAAAAGCCTTACGTACAGAAATTTATTGTCTGACTGCTTGGACAAGCAACACAAAGGCAATATGGAGCCTAAGTTATGCTTTTGCATGGATCACACAGTGAAGGGCAGCATTTATAACTGAGAACTCTGTATGTGGTCAGCAGATGGACTGTGATCTGATGTAGAAGGAGGCTGCCTATATTGCATTTTGTACTCAAACAACTGCAGTCTGTATCTCCAACAAAAAGACAAAGAGTCCTAACTGTCCAGAAAACCAGATATAGCTGAAAGCTCATTAGCAGGACATGGCATACCTAAAAATTCAGATCCTGTGTGTCTCAGGTCAGATATTTAAAATTATTGGAAATGTCATAGTTCCAGCCTCAATAACTTTGAACCTCCTTTAAGAAAAGGAATAGCAATATAATAATGGATAAAAAGAATTGTGCATGTATAATAATGGAAGTCACCACTGACTATCCTCTTCATTCAGGATGATGAACCTCAAACATCCTGTGATCTTCATCCCATGCAAGGCACTAAACAACACAACAAATTTGTGGAAAAAAATGGCAAACATCCAGTGTAATTAAAGAACATACCACACAGCTTTGACACTAGGAATGGTGCAGCTGCAGATCAGCCTTAATTCTTCATTATGATAATTCCTAAATTTCAGTGGTTGAATGTATTCACATAACAGAAAGTTTGGGAATAATTCTGAGAAGAAAGAGAAGTGCTTTAATAATTCACACCCACGTAGATGTGCTCATGAAATTTTTTTTACCTCATCTTCTTAGTGTATTCCTCTCTATTTTACCTCATTTCTTCTCTCTTTCTTGCCTGTATTTTTCCAGGCTCCTCCTTTTATTTCTAGGCTTCCAAACTTTCAAGTCTCAGTAATCTGTACTGAACACAAATAAAACAAGAGTATAATAACTTCTAAAATAAACAACGATGACCTTCCTCCCCCAGTTCCCTTTCCCCAGGAAAACAGAGATTGAGAGAGTTCATCTAATGGTGCTGACTCTTTTTATCTACTTTTTATTTCAGCCTATAAAGTAGTACTATGGATGGAAGGAGATAACTTAAATGACAGAGAGTTCTTGGTATAAAGGGTTTTTGTTTCCTTTTGTAGCAACCCCTCAGAGAAACAACAAGTGAAGCAAAGATATAGATATTCTGCTGTATTAAGTGTCTAAAGTGCAACAAAAAAAATTTACTTGTACAGTTATGTAGTGCAGCCTCCTCCAAAAAAGGAGAAACAAGAGGCAGATTCTAGTTTACAATGTCACTGAAAATAGAAATTATTTTGCAATTTTTATGTTTCCTGGGTTTTATCCAAATGTCTCTGACTCCCAATTTCATTTTAGATGTGCCCTGGATTTCTCACCTTTCTCCTTTTCCCTCCCTTGACAAGCACTAATTATTTGTATGCCTGAAGGGCATTCCTGAAGGGCACGCACTTTTTCACAGACTAACAGAGACAAATATTTAAAGCTGGGGTGAAAACAGGAAAACATTTATTAGCCCCCAAAGTCAGTGCTTTGCAGGGCAGAGTTAGTAGTGCAATCATGCCCATAATAAGCAGAGATCATGGCAAAAGGGAGCAGAGGACAGCAAGCTTCTTCCAGCATCCCCAACTCCACTCGTCGAGCAGCTGTTTTGGATACCCATTAGAACAACTTTACAGCCATTCCTGTAGGTGACAAATGCTACCAATAAACATAAATAAGTCCACTGAAGGAGAAGCTTAGCTATAAACTTTGGAAGATTTTCAGTCATATTTTTTGTCATCTCAGTCTGATGTCACTTCAGAAAATTCTTTAATTCCACTGCATAGTGTAGACACCTCCATAATTTAGGCTGTAGTTATCCTTTACAGAAGCAGATTGAGACAATAGAATTAACTAAATGAAGAATTAAACCATGAGAAAGATAAAATAATGTTAGAATAATATTCTTGAAGTATAGAGAATATAATTGAAATTATTTATTTGATTTCAAATTAAAATGAAAAATTATTTTTCCTGCATGCTTATGGTGTTGGCACCTGAGACATTGGTTTAACAACAAAGAAAGGAAATGGTAAATTGTGACTGGATTGCAAGAAAACCAAAACTTGTTTTATATTTGAGTCATTGTTAGTGAATTCAAGAAAAAACTTCACATCAATCAGGCCAAATCCTGAAGGACTCATATGATTGGGAACTACAGATGATCAGCCTGCTCCCGATCTGGTGGTTTTCTCTCCTCCTTTGGGTCCAGGTGTTCCTAATTCCAGGTGAGGCATCCAGCTGAACATGCACAGGAGCAGTACCGAGATTCTCTACAGCTGATTCAGAAGCCACGTTTGCTGAATGAGCTGAACCTGCACTAGAATAATAACAAAATATTTTCCATTTATCTTGTGTCTGTGTTCAGTCAATTTTTCCACATCAACTCCCTATAATAAGTCTGTGTGGCCTACAGTAGGTAAAGCTGTAGACAGCAATGCAGCTGTAAGGATCTATAGATTTGCAGATTGTTTGAAGCACAGCAACAACTCCTTATGTTCACTACAATAACATTCAATTAGCTCTAATAAGTGTAAGTTTTAATGTTTAACCCAATGCCTCTCTAAGGATATGCTTGCAAGGAGGTGTAACTATTAGCTGGTAAAATATAACACCATCTGATTAGGACAAATTATTTTCAAAACATAACTGCCATAAAAAGCTAGAATGAAAGATGAATTGACAGAACAACTGCTGCTAAATTCTAATTTCAGCACTGTAAATGGGATAATATACCATAATTTATTTTAATGAGTAACAATTAAGAAATGGTTTCTCAAGTTGCATGTAATTTCTTTCAGTTATTAGTTATTAGTTGTTCATGCATAAATGTGTTTTAATACTGGCTTATCTGAGCTCTAGTAGGTGATTAAAGCCTTTCAATATATCAATTTTTTTTTGCTTTTAGAGTTGTACATTGCAGAGACAGTTCTAGCACAAGGCATTTATAAGAAAGAGATCAGTAAAACTTAGACAAATATTCCTTAAATATTACGAAAAAATATGTAAATCAATATGAGAAAGATGTCAGAGAAAATCCTGATATGCTTAACATTGAGTTTTGTTTTATCTAACTACAGGTACAGTTTAATGGCCTCTGTCTTAATGAAATATTTAAGTTAACCTGGCTGTAGAGTGACTTATTATACTACATATTCTTTCACTTTATTAGGATAAAGAAATATTATCACGGGAGGCTATGCTAACAAGCCTAGACATTGCTTGTATTGTTAAAGAATAAGTTCACATCTCAGAGGAGCGTAAAGACCCAGAGAAACTGGCACCTCTTTAACTGAGAAAGCATTCTACTTATCTCAAAGAAAGCAGCCTATTTTGTGCTAAGAAGAATGGCTTAGAACAGCCTCTCTGCTATCAGTCACTCTTATGGAACATAACATTTATTGTGCTTGCTCTTACCCGAGCTGTGGGGGTCACGGGGGGAAGGAAACAAATGCTGAACAATTCTCTTCAGAAGGCAAACACTAACCTGACCTAATGTAGTGCATTGTAACCTCAGCAGTATGAATCTCACGGGAAGCAATGCCTATTCTTACAGACTCACCCATGGAAATATTCTTAACCAGGATATAATGAATTATCTTAGTATAGAGAATTTTCTCTTTTTAAACTTACAGTATTCTGTCAGGTTATATTTATGTTCTTTAGGCCTCTATGCATCCAGAAACTTTAGAATAATGAATAAACCTTTGAAGATTATTTTGGTAGTTGAACTGTAGGTCATTAAAGTTAGATTAAATTGCTTCAATAAATGTGGATATTTGTGACCACTGTGCATACGTTGCTTTTGCTATATTTTTAAACATATTTCTTACTTCAGTTACGTTGAGCCATCTCAAAATAACATCTCACTGTAATTAGTAATTTTCTACTGCAACAACCTTTCAGGCCAGTAAGTAATGCACCGTGATTTACGAACCACTCTTAATTACAAACAGTCTTTGTGGAAGTTGGATAATAAATAAATGCCAATTTCAGTGTCCCGTAGACCTGAATTTCAGTAGAAAACAACAGCTTTGCTCATTTGAGCTCTACAGAGAGGCTTGGTACTTGGGTAATTTTTAACTATTAGAAGAATTGAAGAAAAAATAAGAAGCTATTTGATTTTACTGTTTCTAAACAAATTAAGTTTTGTCTGGGAAAGACTGCTGTGATCAGCACGAAGGTTTCCTGTGTGCCATTTCTCAGGATGTCAGGGATGGGTTTTTGTGAGGATTCTTTACCTGTTTTTCCATTGCAATGAAGCAAAGCCTATTTCGTGGAGATACAAGGTTGACTAAATCCTTCTTAAGGCAGCTGCACAGAGTACATGAGCAATGCAACACAAGGAGTATTACGGTCTGCATAACAACTTTATTGAAGCCCTTATTTTCCTGTACATTTAAAATCTTTTCTTTTCCTGCTGAAGATTATATTCATCCTGAAACATTACCCTTCAAGTGTTAAAATGACAAGTGCTGATGAAGGTAAAGCTGATCAGCTGCAAGACTCCCACTGCTGAACATTATAAAGTTTCTGTTGTTCAAACAGCTCAGTTAATTATCCAAATGTGAAGGATATCAGAAGGGGACCTGCTGAGCTTTACAGCTGACTTCCTAGGAATTATCCATAATAGAGCAGTTATAAGAAAATTGTGACAGACACAACGTACAGGGACCTCTGCTTACCTCCCTCGAGGATTTGTGCAGGACCTTATAATCAGAGTTAGGACTTTCCTCAGAATCAAAGAGAAGCTACACTTTGCAAGGGAAAAGCAGTCTAATCAACTTCATGGTGTTTTATCACATAAACCCAGAGAGGATTCTAGACTCATGCATATTAATTGTCTGCTGCAAAAAATGACTGGCATTCCTCTGGTGCCAGGGACGACTTGCTCAAATTTAGGTTCTCAAAATTACTATCATGCCTTGTCCACAGTTACAAATGTAGTCCTTGCTGCCTCTCTGTGAGGTTTCTCAGAAGCCATAACGTCCCTTTACAACAAGCACTCATAATGGGTCTTTATGTGACTACAGTTTTGGCTTTTTAAGCTGTTACAGTCAACATTTCATGAACCTGGGACATTTCACGGCAAAATAATTCAGGTTGAGGAAGCTTCAGTGACTACTAAAGAGTGCAAAAGAATGAGCAGTACTGAGGTGAATTGGGTAAAACATGGAATCTGTTCAAATCAGCTGCTAGAAAAGCCAGAACTAGAACAAATCTGCACAGCCCTGGCTGATACTGCAGCAGCTAAAGCTCTGTGACATCTTTATTTCATAATCACGGTCACTTGGGCTAAACCAAAAGATATCAAACTCTTTCCTACCCTCCCAGAAACCATAATTTGTGCACACACCACAGTGCTTCACAAGCACAATGCTACTCCGTAGTTGCTATTTTCAACTGTTTCCAGTAATCAGTACATCAGTGATCTCCAGTACAACTGCAAAGAATTTAATTCACCTGTGTGGGCATGTCCAGGCTGGGAAAATTGTGTGGACCTGTGTTCAAGCCATGAAAGAGAAAACTGAAGGCACTGAGGAAGGTTTTACTGATGAGTTAATATTTGAAAATGAACTGAATTAGTTTATCCAAAGTAAATAATTAATTTTCCATGAAAAAAGTGGGAAACATTCATCCTAGCATATCTTACACCAAAGTTCACCATTATAATTATAGAAGCCTTTTTGAGAGGCCTATCACCATTGCATCTAAACACTACCAATCAATCATTTCTACACATTCTTAATTTTTAATCTCTCTTTGAAATATTACTTAACTTTGCAATATACCTTCTAAGCAGGTGCACCTAACAGCTTCTATGAAATAATGTGCAGCAGAATGAGCAGTTTTGGGTCTGATAATATCAGTGAAAATTATGCCTTGCAATTATTTCCATAAAGTCATAAATAAGATGGTATAATAATGGAATAGTAATGGAAACCATATTTCCATAATTAAGATAATCTACATTCTGTAGAACTACAGGTTAATTTGCAAAATCAATTTGAACGGATAAATGATCATAAAATTGTCATGATACTAACCAAAGCCAAAATCAGTGAAAAGTTTCCCTGATATCAACATTCAATTTGTTATTTTTCTTCTTTCTTTCTTTCCATCCAGACATTTTTGCAGGCTTAGAGACTGAAAAGTATATAAATTTCTTTTCTACCAAAGACTTCAGCAGTAAGATTGGAAAAAAACCATCATTATCTTGGCTACAGAGCTGATGTGGCTATGCTGCTTCCAGCACAGCTGCTTTTGGCACACCATCTTTTACAAGAACCTTTGCTTGTGAACCCTGACCAGCATCAGTTCAAGGGTCAGTGGCCCAAGCACTGATCAAAGCCCTGTGAAAGTCTTAGGCCAAATCTAAGAACTTTGTTTTACAGTTGTATGTCCTTGTAATTCCACTTCTGCTGGCAAAAAGTGCGAGCTTGGTATGACCATGTTCCCCACCAAAACAGAGTTACCTCTATACCACCACGAGAAACAGGAAGTTTCAGAACTAAGTCAAACATGAACAGCAGTGGTTAAATGCATCAGAAATTTGCAGCATGTAGCAAAACCTGGTAGAAAGAGTGTTAAAGTTCCCTAACAGCATTATATAAACGCATGCTCATCTATTATTGAACTTAATTTAGTAAAATAGTAAAACATTAATATGGTAGTGACACATCAAAGCACATATGTGGGAGTTTTACTCAATTCTTCTGTCTCTGAGAGAGTTTGCCAAACCACTCAAGAAATACAAGATGCTTTTCAGATTGTATTCTACAAGGTCCAGAAAAAGATATTAAGGGTATTGTTCAGTAGCCATGAAAACTAAAATGTTCTGTTATTGGGACTAGCTCAGCTATTTTGACAGTGTCTAATTGTAATTTATGTCTCTTTAACCATTAGTTTACCATATGGAAGTATGATCAGCTCTTTGCTCCCTGAGCCCTATACCTGAACTGCTCCTCCTAATATTTAGAATTGCCTGGTCAAACTTCTGTAAAGTATGCTGCAAAAGCAAACATTCTGAGATATGTGTACATTAATGTCCTGCCAAATACTGCATAGGAAGCTGTTGTAATTTGCAATGTGAAACTCCTCTGCTATCACTGTAGGCTGAGGCCAAAGTTCCAGGCAACCATTCTGAAATAAGAAAAGGGCTCCCAGCAGGGAAGATTTTACTCTATGAAAAAACAATTACACTCTCCTGTTACTGGAAAACTGGCTAAATAAAACTTAAATATGTCTTAAAAGCAATGAACATGCTTTAAATATTTGGAATATAAAGTCACAGATGAAACCTCTCCATTCCATGTTCTCTCCAGATCAGTGTCTTGGCAGCCCATTAGATTTAGAGGATTAATTGATTCTTCCATTCAACAAGTGAATAAAAACCCCAAAGTAAACTACACCCCAGCCAACTCCTCCTATAAAGAAAGGGAATGTATCTGCATGGATGTCAGGACAACTGATTTTAATAAAATGTTATGTATTGTTGCCTAAATATAAGCCATTAATAGGAAAAATACATGTTATATAAAATACTCATATTACTTTAAAATTTATTTTCATTTCAAACACTTTGCAAGAAGGAAAAAGCTGCTTCCATAGAATTTGTTGAATTTCTGGAAGTGAATCCTTGGTATTTCTAATCAACAGCCCAGCGATACAAGTATTCATTCACTCAGAACAAGAGGCCTTAATTTCCTGCATCACTACTGAAATAGAGCAAAATTTTTCAATGGTTCATGAAAGTGCTTTAACCACTGAGCTACTGGTTACATGCAGATCAGAACACTGGGAAGTATTGTCTCAAAAGGTGGAACACGGGATGTCTCTGCATAGTAAAGCTGCTTTGTAGTTCTGAGAGAAAAAAGAAAATTTTAACACCACTGCCTGAAGTCTGGCAGATTGTACATCCCTAAGCAGTAGCTTACTAAGACCAGTGAGGACCAAAGCAACAAGGCTAAAGAAAAAAAAGCACAGCAAATACTGCTTTTAATCTAGACAAGCCCTGACAAACATCAGCCTTCCCTGTCCTATGAAATTATGATACCATTTTATTGTAAGAGAACCCCCTCTTGACTTCCATATAGTACACACACCTTACTACTTTACTCTTCTTAACCTGTTGATTTTGTGTAACTCAAGATGAGTGCAGTGTTGTTTCTGTGAGGATAAAATTAATCCTAACGGGAACATCTGCAAAGTCATTAACATTTGCAGTGAATGCACATTTTTTTTCCTGTTTTTCTAGAAGGATCATTCTTTATTGTAATCTCTCCACACTGAAATGTCTCATTTAAAGAATCAGTGTAAGTAAACAGTGTCTTCTGAAGCAACAGACAAGTCTTTCATGAGAAATAATTGTTTGACTGGTATATTTCCCGAGAGACTACAAAAATTATTTCCAAACTACACCATCCAGGAGAATAAAAATCCAGCCATTCCTCATTAAACAAGGTCTCTTGAGGGCCAGCTCCCAGGGCTGTTTTTGTGCTATCTAGCTACTTTTTCACACTAAATTCCCAAACCCCAAATTGATTTTAATCAACTTTTTTTCCCAACTCATTCCACATGCACTCACTCTCTACTTTTATTTATTTATATTTTAAAGTCTAGTGATTTTGAGATATTGTCTTTCACATTTATAACCTCAAGGGCATTTGAAGTTCTGATGGCACTGAGATCACTAGACTCTAGATGACTCTCAACTTTTGTCTTATTTATCATCCTTGTCTTGTTTCCCAGCAATATGAGGAGCCAGTACAAAATAGCCTGTGCTGTTAGTGAATAGCCTGCAAAATGTGTCAGAAAGGAGTCCTGTCCTCCAGGAAGAGGTACCCCTTATCAAGTCCATAATTTCCAGCCCAGTCAATATTAACTAATTGAATTTCCAATGATTAATGATCTATCCTTTTTATAGGCTTTCCTTATCTTTCTTTTCTTTTTAAATCTTGCCTGGGAGGTCTATACCAATTTTCAGGGATTTTTAGCTTTTAATTTGCCTATCTTTCTTCTTCATCTAAACTGTCCCTACTCAGGTGCTCAAACTACATACACCATTTATTTCTTTTGTCAAGAAAGGTTCCTCATCCATATTGCCATATGTCTTTCTATCCTGCCGTGTCTATGCGTTTTATTACATATATTTATCAAGGTGTTTCAACTTTTATTCTTGGGACATATTTACAAAATGGGTATTAAGAAAAAGGTATATTTGTGTACCTAATTAAGATCTTACTTACTGGTCTGTTTTTGTAAGAAAGCTGGCAGCTCTGGCTGCATGGCATAAGAAGTACTCTGAAAATACATGCAGTCCTGAAGAAATGAGGTATTTCAATGAGTGTGGCTTTCCTGGATCGTGTCAGTCAAATACAGACATTTTTCTATTCAGCAAATGCTGCAGATATTCACGTCACCTGAAAAATCTGACCCTAAATTGCATAATATTAGGCAGTCATATCTGAACATCGTCATTTCAACGTCTGTGCTGCAGTATCCATGTGTGCTCGATGGGATTAAGAATGCTTATGAATCACCTGTAAAGTTATGTTTATAATTGTTACAGAACACTGAAGACACTTTCTATGAGACAGCAGGGCTATTTATTGAGCCAAACACCTATGCAAATAGAGAAGTAGCTATTGCAGCCAAGAATGATTACACTGTAATCACAGACTAAGCTGGAAAGCTCTGACCCCTCTGTGTGTTTACACTATTTGGTGCTAAGCCTACTCTAATGGCATGAAGCAAGATTAGGTCAAAGATAAAGATTTCTCACTATCAAAACTCCGTTTCATTCTGAAGGTCAAAAGATAATGGAAAACAGAAATCAAGTCTGTGCAGCAAGCAGCCCACGGCAGTCAGAGCTGCTCAGCCCTGTAACTTCTGCTTCAGTGCAGCATCTGGCCTACCCTCAGTGATTTAAATTGTAGAGCTTAGGCAGAGCAGAAACCTGAATTTCTGAGACTACAGACTTACCTCGTACAGAATTCTTTTGAATGTCATGAAAAGGTTTAGGGTTACTTACCTAAGCCACTTACATAGCCCAGCACAAGAATGTTTTGATTTGTTTAATGGAAAGCTTTGATACTTTTTACATCCATCACCTTGGAAACAAAATGTGAATATGTTGTAAAGACATGAGAAGTGCTGGATTTACAGCCTTGACAGCTGATGTGCTGTTCATAGCCACTGACATGTACAGTTCAGCAGTAAAACACTGGAGCTTTCTTTTACTGTCCTGCCAATCCTGATTGGGAAAGAAATTGCAGGTAAGGACACACACTTCTCAGCCACCTCTCCACAGTTTCCTCCTAAATGGTGTTATCTGTGATTCTTCTTGTAGTTTTTGTGACTTAGGGAGAAGACTCCTAGTCCATACTTATTAAAGTGGTTAAAACACAGGTTTAAGAGCTTCAGTATAAAGACTTTCTATCTTTTTTTTTTTTTAATATGTTTTCTATATATTAAATGAACCAAAATAAATTTTCTGATGCTGGCTAATTATAATGTCATTCATGGTCCTGCTTTCACCAGGTAATATGATGCTAATGGAGAAAAACACCTGCTAATTTTGCACATCATCAAATTATATTATATTCAAACTGACAACAAAAATTTAAGAAATACTTAGCCTATACTCAGGCCTCAAAGTTGAAACTTACTTTCTTTTTAAGTAATTGCTTTAAATGCAGATAATACTCAAAGGGAAAATGTCTTAGTGTTTGCTACTTTATATGCTGGACATATAAAACACTGGAGAGATATATACACCCATGGAGAAAGGGAAGGAGTCATCTCAATGATTATTTTGTTCTGTGTGGTTATTCTTGCTAAATCTCATGGGATGCCTCACCTTAGAGCTCTTACTGGAGGTTTGTCACTTCTTCCTTCTGTTGATGTAGTAAGGCACACAAAGCACAGCCACATTCCTCCTTTGCCAGCCGTGGATACATTTTCAATTTCAATTACTTTTGATTGCCATATAGAAATGTAACTCTGACTTGACTTTAGGAGCAATCGCAAAAGAGTATAGAATAATAATCAGGATCCCCTTGAGCATAAACACAGACTTATTTGAGCACATGTACTCGCTCCACTGCAGAACACTTGTTGCCAGGTTGGATTATTTCTATTGATACATATGTGAGGTTGGTTTAATAACAGAAGAGGTTCTAATAATCCAGCTTGTCTACAGTAAAACAACAAAAAAAAGGAATAGACTAGATATAGGCCAAAATTGCTGAGTGACTTGAAAATATATTCAGTTCCTTTAGCAGAACAAAAATCTGTTATATGTGAGAAATGACTCTCAAATATTACCCATGTAAGTATTCACCGAAGTACCCAGACCAACAGCCCCTTTTTCCAATGTTTAGCTGTGTTTTTCCCCCTACACCCATCAGAAAAATAAAAATTAATGCAAAACTACTTGTTACTAAATGGGTTATGTTTGCAGACATCAATCCATGCAGTTCTGGAGGCCTGGCAACAAGTTAATGAGGTTTGAGTATTCAGCAACTGAGATAAAACTGACCCAGAGAAACAACAGAGCTGTCATGCTGTCATTTCTAGCTGGCAGCATAATGAAACCTACGACAAAGGGCAGTTAAGAATAAATACACAATAATAGTCTGGTTGGAAATAACCCTCTAACAATCATTTTTCTTATTTAGGGATAACCCTTCTTAACTCAGTAAATTGTTTATGTATTTATTTATTTGACAGATATGCAGAGAAGGCAGTAACCACATGGAATAAATGTGTACTTATTTAGCAATTTTTTTTTTTTTTGCAAGGCAGGGGCAGCATTCAATTTTAAAGACAATTCTGCAGGAGAATAATGAAATCCATGTAACCCAAGTTTTACTGCAAAAACACCTCTCACTGAGCAGCATTTAAATATATAGTGTTTGAATTCCGATGTTAGTGCTCCCAAAGGGAAGATGACAAAAACTAAAAGCATATTATTGCTGAATATTAAATATACTGTTTGGATATACTCAGGACACACACAAAGTATCGATGTTCATAATAAATACCTCCATCAGAAATTAATTTCTCCTCCACAATCTGATTCAAGGAGAAGAAATAAACCTAAATTTCTCCTCTCCCCAAAAAGAAAATTTGCCTCTATTTCCTCAGGTGTGCTCAGCACTCAGTGAAACTTCCAGTGGGTCCCTAGGCTTCAGCTCATCTTTATGCTCTAGGGTTTCTGATGCACCGAGCACTCAGACGGACACGTACATCTGGAACAAAGGAAAACAGATGGAAGCTGGTACAGCATTAATCTAATAGTTTCTTGCTGCAAACACATATTACTGATTCCAGTTGTTCACCACAGACTATGAGTAACTCACATCCCCGACATCCTCGCCACTGTGCCTTACACTGGATCACAAATGCACTGATAGAGGGAACTTTGCATGAACTACTTAGACAGCAATCCTGTCAGATACCAAAAATAAAAACAACTACAGTATGGAGCCCAGGACATTTGCCTGGTAGGTGGAACATGATGGGTATAAGCTCCTGAAAAGAGAACTCATAGGAGAATACCCTAACCTATGGGATATTGAGGGAAATGAGGAAAAAATATCCTTTTCATTCTATGGCAGTTTTTTAAATGTAGTGCTTCATTTCTCTGGCTTTTATTGCAATCACTGAAACACTTCTGTGTTTCAGAAATACTGTTTCAGCATTGCATTCTCCTTTCAGCTCTTCTGAAAGTGCATTTTTGAGGAACAAGTGCTGTAAAAGGAAAATATAATTAAGCTTTAACTTCTGAGTGATCTGATTGCCTTGTATCTTTCCATTGTCTGGTCAGCACCTAAAATAAATTTCCAAAATTATACAGTTTTGTGTGCATTACAAGAAGTTAGAAAGTGTATTCCTTCCAGTATTTAAAACATAGGCGAAACTGAAAATATATCCTGAAATATTGTGGAACTGGCCTCCTTCTCTTAAGATTAATAGAACCAACCAAACAAACCCCCTGAATTCTTTTCACACTTGAAGTGTTTACATAATAAGACAGCATAAAACCAACATGTGTTCCCTTTTCTGCCTGTCTTATAAGTCTATTGTTTGCCAATTTTTTGTCAATTGGAAATTTAAGTTTAACCTTGCTGAAGCTATATCTACACTATACATGTTTAGAAATATAGGGAACTCCTTAATTCTAGGCCAGAACATGTGAGTGATGCTTGTATATAAATGTGAGGAACATAAGAATTTTCATTTGCTTTTCCTTGTTATTGCCACCTCTTTCTCATTTTTGATCTGTGATCTTTTTCCTTTGTCATCTATTAACTTAAATTTTTTCAAGATTTATTCCATCTTTTCTATGCTATACTTTGTGTTAAATTCTCCCTTTAAATAAAATCAGAATTAAGTTTTAGCTCAAGCTCAGGAAATAATAAATTTCCATGTCTGGAACTAGGCAATACAAACTTGTTCATCACTCTCATAAAAATGGCATGTCTAAGAAAATAGAAAATGTTCCAGTACGTATTTATTTTTTTCTTTCTGTTGAACAATATTAGTATTTCAACATGAAAAGTCATGCCATTTAGGATTTCCACAGCAGCAGATGATACAATTTCAGGGAAGAATACAGGTACTTTTAAAGTCTATAACTGTTTCCTCCTTATTGACCCAACTATGTTAAGTGTCACTTTCCACTCTGAGCCTGTGATCTTAAGGTGGCATCATGGAAAGAGTTAAAAAAAGTGAAGAACTGTTCTTCTGCTATAATTATCTTAAAACAAAAAGGGATTAATTTTCCTTTAAAGGCCTTTTACCCTGTTTTGACAAAATCATTCTTGGAACACTATTGTAAATTCTATTTTAAAAATAACTTACTGCTGGAAAGGTAAAGGAAAAAATAATTGCATTGACCTGAGAGCTGGAAGTTTGCATGAGTTATGAATGACAACCTGAGAAATCCCAATCAATAAAAAAAGGAAACTTTAAAGATCATTTAATTGAAGTAGAGTAAGTGGAAACTTAAATAATGTCAACGGAAAAGTTACCGTTTTCAGCTCAGTACACATGATAAGACTTTGAGAGTTGTAAGTACCTAATACCATCTCAGGAATTTAGTAGTGGGTAAAGATTAAAGCTTACTGTCTCCACAGGGTGCTGAGCTCTTGATTCATGTTTTTTATAACATCAAGTCTGGATTATTGTAATACCCTATTTGTATGCCTCTTTGATACAGTGGTTTGTCATTCACAAGCTTCAACATGCACAGCTTATAACAACCCAGATCCTCAGTGGAATTGAACTGTATCAGCATCCTACCAGACTTGATTGCCTTTTTGTCAGATTTAAAATGATTTTTTAAATGTGCATGCTACCCACTTTTTTTCACCGTTTTTTTTTTAGACTAACCTAATGATTTTTCATTTTCTCTGCTTGCTGCATATTTTGGTGACAACTCCGCTATTGGCTACAGGCTCTGAGAGCAGACGTGCCCTCGACATAACAAGAGATACGGTGAGAGAAAGAGCTCAGACTAGGATGGATATTAAAAACTGGAACAGATTTCTTAATGCGTGTTTTTGTTGTTCTCTCGTTTCATGTTTCAGAGTGTGTCTGGCTGTGGAGAAGCAACACTGAAAACTTGAGAAGTACAATTCAGGTTTTTTAAGTATACTTTTCACATTTGAAAAGAGTCATTGAAGAACAATAGATAATATTTGTATTTATAATGCAAACAATTTCTGAGAAATCATGGAAATGGGAAGAGGTAGTAAATGATTGGAGAAAAATAGTAGCAGTTGATAACAGTGACAGCTTAAAGACAGAAGAAGAGGGTGTCATGAATGGTGCCCCACCACAGAGGGTAATCTTTTAAATTGTCACTCACTGTATCTATTTGCATAAAGAAATACCTACAGTAGAAAAAATAATAAATATCTAGGCTTAATTTCAAGAGAATTCAGCACTCCAAAGACAACTGTAAATTTCATTGCAGTCTTCTAGTTAAGTAAATAAAGTTTACTTGAATACTCAGGGAGTACCAATTCAAAACATACTGCAACACCAGCTCTGAAAAGAAATGCACATAACAGAAATGTGTATAAAAACTGTGTGAAATATAATATGAAAATTTTAGTATTTAAACAATTAATTACAGTATTCCAGTGGATTGAAAGATTTAAATATCAAACCCTAGGACACTACTGTGTAGGGCATCTTATTTCTCTTCTAGGTAGGTAAGATAAATATGTAGATAAGTAAGAAAAGCTGCTATGTCACAGAATGCAATGTCAATTATCTGTAAGCATCTGAAGGTCTGCTGGATCTGCCTGCACTGAACTGGACAAGCCTCTGAGTTACAGTGATAAGAACAGTAGAACAGAACATCACTTTACTCTGAAAAGGACAGAACAGCACAGCCTTGGAGAAGTAGATAAAGGATGTAACAGGAAAACTGAAGTCATGCAAAATGCAAGCAGGATGCCAGCTCAGCTCTGCAAGGCTGACAAAGCAGAAGTTGTGCAAAGTAGTGATGTCATGCTTACTCAAAAGTAGGGGTTGAGGAACAGCCACCTGAAAAGGACACTGGACTCAGACAAACACCCTTCCCTTAAGAGCAATGAGACTTCTATTAAAAAAAAAAAAAAGGCATAAACTAGGCATTTCATAGAAACATTCAGGATTTTTTTTATGTTTCACATAACATGACTTCTTAAAGAGAAAAAAGAAAGGAGTGAAGGTGTCAAGAACCCTGCCTGCCTGCCTTCTGGTTTTGACTCACTTAAAGAACACTGGAGGGTCAGTACTGAAAATCCCAATTAAAGGAAGGAATTGCCAAGAAGCATTGTATAAGATGCCCAAACCCCAGAGAGAGGCAGACATACCCCTGTCCTCACCATTCCCTGCCGGCTGGTTACACTGGTTTTCAGCTGGTTTTCTGTCTTCTGTGGTTGTATCATGCACTCATCTTCCTCACAGTACACAAGGAGGCAACACGACAGAGTCTGCTTACAGAACAAATGCCCAAACAAGGGAGATGATACTCTTGAACTAAGGACCCTTTGGGATTCTAGGTGTTCAGTGTTCATTCAGTATTACTCTATGGCACCTAGTTCAGGGTTTACTTTTGACAGCATGATAACTTATTAGTCTCTGGCTTTGAAGTTAGTGCTCAGCTTTTGTATCACTTCAGCTGCCAGCATTCTAAACCATGTAAATATTAGCATGAACTGCTAGAGTAGAAGAAAGCCAGGAAGACAAAGATTCTTCAGGCTTCTGGTAATTTTTTTTTGCACTTGTGAGGGCATATGGAATGTAAAGAGAGGACTTAAGTCTGCCGTTCACAATCCATTACTTACTCAGCCAACAAACCCAGAGAGATGAGCAGCTAAGTTATTGGACAGAAGTGATGCCGGCTAGATCCTTATAGGAGATATTCAAGCATATTTTCCTACAGAGAATCTTATTTCCTTTCTTTGAATAGTCACTCTTTAACAGTTCTATTCAGCCTGAGAGCCTGAAAATACTGAGACACTATCCTAAACAAAACCCCCTTGACTTGTAACACCACCATATCCCTCTTAAAATCTCTATGTTCATGGAATTGAGCTCCTTAATTGTCCTCTTTTACACTCCAATAATTTCTGTTTGTATGTAAAATGTAGAGATTTGTCCACAAGTGTTTCTACTTTTGCAGAACTCAGATTAATTTTTCCTCCCTAATTCAAAAAGAAGAGGAGCAGGGTAATTTTCCCTTTGGGAATGGCAGATATGTAAAATTGGATCACTGGCATTTGATCCTGTAATCAATGAAATGCTCCCAGACTGAGAATGTCTTCCTAACATTTTTTTGAAACTTGAATGTCATGATGAAAAACAGAGAATGCAAAGACTGTAATAATATTACAGAGAGCACTGAAACTGATTAACACCAGTCGTAATAGTATTACAAAAATGAGAGAAAAAATTGTATTTATGTAGATGGATTAAAAAAAATCATTAAATATTTAGCCTATTTACTGAAATTACAATATTCAACAAAGTTACGGGCCACTTATAATAAAGATAAATCAGACTATAAGTTACTTATCTTTAAAGTGTGTAGAGTCTTACTCTCACTCAGAACTTCCCTTATATACTATTATTGTTCACTGAGATCAGGCTTAGAAATCAAGCAATGTTGTGTGATAAGGTAGTAAATATTTTAATGCTAAAGAATAAATTTTAAAATGTTTAGGTTTTTTTAAATTTAGAGATCAATTATTTTTTAAACTTTATTTTAATTTAGAGAACATTCTGATAGAGACCTTTGGTTTAGTTTAGTATTCACTCCAGAGAAAACCCAAATACGCTTGCTCCAACAGACAATTACTATTTACAGAGAAAGAACTCAAACCATGATGCATTAAAGACATTTTTTCTCTTGCATTTTGTTTCCAGAAATCACACCTGAAGCATGCCATCAAAATTATGTGATATTGATGCTACTCAAGGAACAGATAACAAAACACCCTAATGTCAAAAGTAATTTCATTTTTCCACCAAGAAGAATGAGGCCATCTCTAAACATATTAAAATATTATTCACTTTGACAATAAAACTAGTTCTGAGACATGAACTATTGCTATATTAGAGAAGGGAAGCAATCAGTATTTTTCATCTTCTAAGAATCTCTATAATACAAAAAATCCATCACTGTCTAATGGAATCATTAAGTACCTGGAAGGCAAATGTCTTTTCTTATTTCCAGTGTGAAATCTAGTTTGAAACAAGCACTTACAGTTAACTCACTTCTCTAACATCCAGAAAAGTTTGACCAGTAATGAATGAATATTATCCATATCTTTATTTGAAATTACATAAATTTTTCATTACTAGTCCATGGTGCATGGTTGTACTGTTAAAGAGTCCTAAAGGGATGTATATGTGGGGCTGCACTAATATGCAACAGTGCTACAAATGACAATATTTCCAAAGATTTTAACCTAAAGCAGTTCATTTTTCAAAGTTGTTAACTGTTATTACTCACGTGCTGTAGTATTTTTTCCCACTAATCTATTACACTTATTACAGTGTGTCACACTGATGGCAACATTTGTGCTATATATACTAGCTGCATTCTATAGAGGCATTTTTAAATGTCCTTAATGTCAGTTCTTAAATCAAGCAATGTGGCTGTTAAGAGTACAATTTCACGCATTTCGCTATGAAAAGCTTATTTTAACTGCGCTGTAATCATACCTTGTGGATTTAATGAAACACATGCTAAAAAAAAGAAGGAATGCGGAGTAAACTTTAAAATTAATTTCATATGTACAAATCAAGAACTTGAGTATTTCAGCTGAGACAGGCCAACCCTTTCTCTGATGGTGTATAAATTGCTGCTGCTCTGTATCAGCTCTAGTACTTCAGGATCATCACACAGTCCATTCCAGTTTCATGTCTTCATGCAGTGGATCGAATCCCTCCAAACTTATGAATCAAGAAGCTGCAGCATTTTGATGGAATTTCTCTTTGCTTGAGAAAGAGAATTGCCTCTGACACAGGGACAGTTACTTATTTTTTATTTACTTGAGACTCAATCAGCCCAGCCATTCCATATTGTTTACTTCCTTCTCCATTCTACACTGGGCTCAGCCATCATCTCCTTCCTAAAACCCACTGCAGTGTCAGACTCCTGGTGGACTAAAGTTGCTAAAAGGACAATTTTAGCATTTTTTATTTATTAGACTGCTTTCACAAGGAGTGAAATGCAACTAAAGCCCTTAGTCCTCTCCCACTGTAGTTCTCTAGGACCTGAATAGGATGGGGGAAAGTAGTATCCTAATTTAAATTACAGGAATTGTTACCATCTAACACATCATGAGAGTCTACTGTCAGTTTTACTGCTGATACTAATTACTAAAGCCAGTGTGACCTTCTGAATCATAATTGTAGGCACATGATTAACAAGGTTTGGAATATGAAACACATTGGTATGAGTTGACTGTTGGCTTTCCTGTGATGCTGGAGATATAAAACAGAAACCACAGCACACATACATCTTCAGATTGGTCCACCAGAGAGAGATCTCTTAGTTCAAGGTCTCTTAGTTGTATATTTTATCTTCATGGCAGCTTCCCATCACCGTTACTAAAGCAGCCAATTCATTGCCATTAGAAATATGTTTCATAATACTTAAACAGCTCTCCAAACATCACAAGTACATTTTACTAGCGCTATCAAATCTCAATCTTGGAACAGCTTACTTTTGCTGCCAACCCAAGCTGGTTTTGAAAGGACATAAATAGACGTGTGCTTCAACATCTTCCTGAAAGCTGCTGAGCTATCTAGACACCTTTTACTTTAGTTAGACTTTTAAAGGCTCTGTGGTATCACTGTATTTTAAAGCATAGATTTAAATAAACCATTTCTATGGGGTATTGAATCATAGCTTTCTGTAATTTTAAATTGCTATGCTCTTTGTTTGATGCCTATCTTTTTGCAAATGTGCTCTAGCTAGTGGGACTTTACAAAATGCAAAATTAATGCTCGGTTTTCCTATTTAAGACGAGTAGCTAACGTCCCTTTTCTGTGTGAAAATAAAAATACAAAAGCAAAGCATTCAGACCAAACTCTTCGTTTCTATGGTAATATCATGAAGCATGGTAGCAAATGTTACGGTTTAAAATGTTATTTTAAAGCATTCTTCCATTTCCTATTGAAGTGGTTAGTGCAAAGTATTTTCCAGTATATTTAGTCAATAGCAGATCAATGTCTCTGTTCCTCTCCTGCCAGGCATACTGCAGACAAGGAGAACTCATACTGCTTAACAATATTGCTATGGGAGACGGGATTAAAATAATCAATATGACTTTTAGCACATGTTTTTCATTTTAAAGAAAACTGTAAAATTCCAGTTCTTGGTTTATCTCCTGCTATTAAATGTATTGGATTACGATATAATTATTATTTCCCATAGCAACTAATTGTAGTAACACAGGGATTATTACACTAAATCAGATGTGTGCTTCATCTTGTCAGACAACCTTTTCCAGACTCCCTGATCATAGATGCCCTACCAAAATGCATAAGAAAACTCATATATCAGTAGAAAGAGGCTGGTTAGAGAGCCCCTAACTTTCATGCCACGTGGTGCTATGTGAAAGTGAAAAAGCTATGTATGGTTACAATGCCAGAGCTATGATGAGTGACCCACTGTGAGGCTGTCAGAGTGCTGTAACTCCTAGTTATAGTTATAGACTTCAGAGATTTCAATTCCCAGATGGAATCTAGTGTTTCAATCACATAAATTCTTCTGGAACTGTAACTTAAACAGCAAACATTGCAATGAAGGTCTCCCTTGCTCATAAAATCAATTTAGTTTCCATGAAACATTATACCTTATATCTCAGGACAGACTCAGATAGTCCTTGACCTCTCAAACTCATCAAGTCGTTGTTACATTTGTGTGTATCACGACAAATGTGGCACTGCAGTTTTGCACCAGTTCTCTTTAATGGCATGCATTGGCCACAGCCCCAGGTGTACTAAATTAGCATAGTTTCATCTTTGGGAAAAAATACCTAGTGTGTATTTCCCAATGCAGGATCTATTCCTTCTAATTCTACCACTGTCTACAAAGCCAGTATATCATAGTTGGATAGTGACAGTATTGCCTAATCCAGCATTATCCAACTTCACTGACAGCACTGCTGCACAATTCAGTGTCTAGGTGGCCATCTGCTGTTAACTCTTTCAAAGAAAGGGGCTCCCATTTATGAGGGCAAACAGGCATTCATTCTTATGCTGCTAAAAAATGTATGAGTAATATATTCAACTATATACACAGATAGAAAAATACTAAGAAAGCAGCAAGGAGTGGGACTTAGAATAATACATCATGATGTAGTATTACCTTGATTACCAAATACTCATTATATATTAACATTTTAGTTACTAAATACAAAAGCAAATTTTTCAAAGAGATTTTCATGAATCCAGAGAAAGACTAGGAAACCTTGCTGTTCAGAAAACTTGAACAAATTATTCTTGTCAAAATAAGTCAATAAAAAAATAAAACTTCCCAAATCAGGTTAATTTTTCCATAATGTTCTGCTGTGCATGGCTGTTCTTATATTACCAATCCATTCTCCTCTCTTCTAAATTTTGAGTTTGAGGTGCTACTAAATGTCTCTCTTAGAAGGAGCCTGAATAAAAAGCTTGCTGAACAAGAAGCATGCTCATTCAGTTACATGTCCTCCTGCTTTCTACATATGCCTCTAAAGTTTAAATTTTTTCTTAAGTCTTTGGTGATTTGGGGATATCTGAATTTGAATTTCAAAAAGCTGCCATAGTTGTAAAGTATTTTGCATTTAACTGGGCATCTTTCCAAAGAAAGGAAACAGTCAAGGATGATTCACTGAAATTAATTGTGTCAGGGGCCAAACACCACAAAATTAATATCAAGCTTTTTCTGCCAAGAAAAAAAAAAGGAAAAAAGGAAACATGCTTATAATGGCATTTCTGATACACTTCACATTACAAAAAAATGTAATATATCTAAATGTATATAAGCATATAGGTATTTATTCACACACAATATTAGAAGTTGGATATAGATTCACTCATGTGAGTTGGGAGATCAAAGTTAATGTTCTTACTTTGAGTGAGGCTGGGAAAGGCCAGTGTTTCACTCTGAGTGAGCACATGTCCCTGAACCACACAATGAGCAATAGCAGCACCTCTGTCTCAAGACCTCCTTTGGCTAGCCCAAGATTTCCAAGTTTCCTCTGTATAGCTAAAAATGGCTGCAATACAAATGTAATAATCTTCTCAGGTTGCGTGAACCTTTCTTCCTCTCCTTACTTTCTAGGGAGACACTCTTAAATCTATTTTGCATTCATGTTCAGCCTTTGCAAGGTAAATTTGGAGCTTCCGGCATGTTTGGAAGAGAGAAAAAATTATTTAATAATCCCACATGTGATCCATGAGTAAGGTTGGTAATATCTATTAGACAAAATGGTAGGGTGTCTCTTGTTCTTAAGTTATTCTTCTGTAATTGATGTTGTCTAAAAATAATGTCCCTGGTTTCAGAGACTGGCCCTGTAACTTTTATTCATATAAAGTTCGATTTTACAAATTACTGAGGACTCAAGGCTACAAAAAAGTTAGATGCTTAATTTACATCGTACAGCCAGCATTCATGCAATCAGAGAATATCCTGAGTTGGAAGAGGCCCACAGGGATCATCAAAGTCAAATCCCTGGCCCTGCACAGAACAGCCTCAAGAACCACACCATGTGCCTGAGAGCACTGTCCAAATGCTTCTTGAATGCTGGCAGGTAAGATTTAGTGATTTAAATTACACTGCAGACAAATACATGTTTGTGTGTTCTCTGACATCAGGTCCAAGAAGATCCGGCAACCCTTAGAGCTAAAAAAACCTCTAAGTATTCCCATGGAATTAAAGCAATTGAATTGAATAATTCTTGTTGGATGAGATCTTTAATTTGCAAAAAAAAAATTGTGCAATTGTTTTCACTCATGTATGTGATTCACCAGTAATTAGTCCTGAAAGACTTACAGAAACCCAATTAAGGAAAATAAAAAAATAGAGATATCCAGGTGAAGTTTGACAGCATTTCAGACTGTGAACTTGTTAGATGAAGGGACAAACATTTCAAAATTATGAGACAACCTGTTATTTTCTGTAAGAATATTTGCAATGCTCTGCTGATCCATGTTAGTATCTTATGATGTCCTTAAAAAAACTGGAGTCAGCTGTTCATCATAGGTTTGTTACCTATCTAATCCTTCTAGGTTTCTTAGTAAAGGAAGTGATTTGCAGGTTTTCTCTAAAGCTTAAGGGATGAAACTTGCCAATGTTAAAATATCTGTTGCTTTACTCATGAAGAACTGTCACAGGGAAAGAGAGTGAAACAAGCGCAAAGCATTAAAGGGTTTCATTCTACAGCATATTTTTTTAGTCTCCTATTTACATTTTCTAAATTATTTCTGCTTTGATTTGTAATATCTGGGGGAGCCCTCTCAGCTATTGGCTCTGTCAGACCAAGTCACAGACTTTAGCGATCCAGTATAGCAAGATTCATTTCCTCATTCTCTTCAGAAAAATTACTATACACACATTCACTTATATAGCTCTTTCTTTTATTGAAAGCTGACATTCTACTCAAACCACTACACTGCATAAAAGGAGAAATAAACATCAGTTCTGAAGAGTTCTGATTTTTTTTTCCATTTATATAGATATGTATATACATATGCACACAGATGGAACTAAGAATATGAAGCTAGCTTTACTTAAATATTTGGTGTATACTATGACTGGAGCCATTATGGGAGAGAAAGATGTCAGGCTAAAGCAAAAATGAGAACTCTTTTATAGAGATTTTGAGAACCTCACTGTAAAGAAATTGAATTTGTGTTTTAAGTTGTACCTGACATATACTTAGCTCCTGTGGTTTTCCCATAAACATAGCTGTAAAATTTGAACAAAGGAGGTCAATTTGTCTTTCTCTAGAATGCACCACAAAAGAGTTATATATTTTTTGGGAAATATATCCTATGTTATATCAAGCAGGATGCTATTTAGTACTGTTAGATAAAAAATACAACTTCAGAAATCACACTGGCTTAAGTGACAGTTCAAATAAAAAATAATAGATTACCTCTTCTCCTAGGATGTGACCATGTATTACTTCTAATGGGCTCACAAATACAGAAGATCAGCTCCTGTGAGGAAAAGCTGAAATGTTCCACCAGCCAAACAATTTGAATTCTAACCATTTACCAGAAGACATAAAGGTCAGATATGTACCAGTATCTCTAGACACACAGATACGTTATCTCTGTCTCTGAAGGAAAAAGAAATATTAAAGGTAGATGGTACGTGAGACTGAGAAATTAGAAGCAGGCGCTTCTGCTAGAAACAGCGTCAAGGTGACATCTCACCCATGGGATGAAAAATCCTCCCAAACTCAAGTTCCAAAAGATTCTGTGGGTTAAAGGAGAATACTCAACATCAGTCCCAAAGCATGATCATTCTTATTGAGGACTTTTTTATTCTTACCTACCGACTGTGTGAACTGTTAGTCTCACATTAATATTTTGGGATAACTAAGGGAAATATGGATAATAGCACGTCAATAGTAGGGGAGTAAAGATGCTGAAAAAAGAGTGACTCTGACTGTGGATGCTTGGATAATTGGGATTCCAGTGTTTTTCCTTTAAAGAAACCCACAATGCTATCTTACTTTGAATAATGAAAAGCAAATGAAAGCTACACATTTAATTTGCTTTATTTTAGCCTCCCCCCAAAGCTTTGTTTCTCCAATCTGTTCACACTATTGGTTAGAGCTGATCTCCCTCATAAATTAACCTCTTCGGAGATATACTCTATTTATAAATAGAAAACAAATCAAGAAGTAAGACAGAGCAGTGTCTCTATGAATGCTGAGCTGAGACAAGGTTTTTTTATCTAGGAAAGAAAAAATAACTCTTATGAATTCTTTGTTAAGATGCCTAGAGTTCATCATGCAATTGTTAAATGGGGGTAGGGAGGGGATGGCCACTAAGCCTGGCCTAGATTTAGCTTAGCAGTGACAGGGAAATCAGCAGGGGCAGAGTACTAAGTGGGGAGAATGATGTAGCACATAACAAGCTATGTTGAACAGCAAAACCATTTGCATAAACAAAATAAAAATCAGGATTCTCTTTCTCATTCAGATCCTGCTGGATTCGACCATGTAGTTGAAAGACAATAGTTTCACCCTCAGTCCCACGAGAGATTCTTTCAGCCCCAAATTATTCCAAATCAACATAACATTTGTAAAAAGATGGAAAGATGGTTAGGGTATTTTTTTTTCCTTTATTCTTCTCTTTTAGTTCTCTTTTTACATAAGTTTTAGCAGCAATTGATTCATTGCCCAGTTAAGTCAACTCTAGGTACATCAGAATCTCTTCATGAATATTCACAGAGCTTAATAGAAAAGCTGCTAAAAAATCATATTTGAATGAAAAACTAGGACATCTGTCACACAGACAGGTAACCCTGAAGAAGTGTTTTGTTGGAAGAAACTGAAAGAGAAATTCAGGTGAGAAAAAGAAATTTGCCTGGATTTTTGTTCTAAGAAGCAGGGAAAGTGAGTCAAGACATCTCTCAAAAATGATATCTATTGTTGTATTTTCCAATGTCAATACTCTCATCCTTTCAGCAAAAATTCCATGTATGCTGCTTATCAAGGAAAGGAAGTATTCCTTGCAAAATATGCTGGGCTTTCAAACTGCTTTAGAAAGTGCAAGGCATGTTTCACAGATTTTAGTAAGAATTCTTACCTACTTACATCAAGTCTTGCTGTTGACAATTCATCTTCAATATGAAAAGGTGGTGGGAGAGGATTTCCGGTGAACTTGGGCAGGCTGCAGAGCATGCTGGTCCCCTGTGTCCACTGTATAACTCCAGGCAGAGCTCCTACTGCAAACTGTACTCACTCAAAGGACTCAGATACCACTTTTCTTTCATTTCCACTCCTTTGCCACGCAGTAGCACTTTAAAATTAAGAGATAAATTAGCCTTTACAGAAACAGGCATAAGTATATCTTCTCCTACACCCATGAAAACCTATGCAACCTCAAGCACTGATATAGCCAGTGGGATGTCCATGCCTTGCATGTGCTCTGCAAGACTTTGTGGAATTTTACAGATTATTTCCCACATGCCCATCCTGGCACTACAGGGCTTCTCCTGAATTGCAAATTCTATACTGGGACCATAGCCCACCATTTTACTTACATGGACAATACCAGGACTCTCCAAATAGAAAGAAATCTGTCTTTTCTTCTTGTTGATGAGTCAACAGACCAGAGTACTGAGTCTCTCAGTTCCCTGCTCTCACTGCAGAGCTCGGTGTGAGCATGCTTTGTAAAGACATGGACATTTCATAAGCCACATGAGAAAGATGGGGTTGAACAGGCTGCTCCAATTTCGGGTTTGCTTAAGCTTAGAATTCTTGTGGGTGTACAGTACCTATGGCATATCAAAGTAATTAATGTGATTTCAAAATTGATTAAGATCTTTCAGAATTAGAGAAACTATGCTAATTTTCAAAGAGCCAGACTTTTGAGCATTGATCATACTTTGGACAGAAAATATTTTGTATTTTTAAATGCTTGCTTTCCATTTAATGTCTATTAAAAAGAAAACAAAACAAGTTCAAAGAAGATATTTGAGTTGTTCTTTCATGATCTCTATTAGTACATATCTTCTTGAACCTGAGTTCCTGGCCCTACCCAGTGGAGCTTATAACTTGTTTGATCTGTAACTATTTGGTTGTGTGCTTCCTGGACCAAGTCCCTCTGGACGTATCTGACCTTAAAAGAATTGCTATTGACTCAGACATCATTAATTCAGCTGTCAACTTTAGCAGTAGTTTGACTGAAGTTAAAGTTAAATCATCCTTTACCTGATCTAGTTTGCTGGAATCCACTCAGTCTAATTGAGGTATCCATTTAACAAGAGACCTTTCACTAAGGTTTTCTTAATACAGAAAGAATACATCAAACACATTAAAGTCCTTATGTGTTACAATACAAATTTATGTCTACAGCTTAAAAACACTAAGACCTTTCTTTTTCATACTTGGCTTCATTGTGAAGGCTCAATACAATCAGATCTGACATTTTCAAGTAGGCATTTCTCAGTTATTTAATGGCACAGAATGTATATGAGAAGATACACTCTGCCATGTTCACAGAAATCACACAAATCTGCCTCAGCTCCTCATAAAGAGACACTGGGAGTGATTTGCTAGGGAATCAAGGATATTTTATTCTCTCCCTGTTTTAGACCTAGCTAGTATAAAGTAAACCACTAAGTCATCTTGCACGGTAGTAATTAACATGGGTTGAACTTGCAACTATCCCAATTCAGCTTGAACGTGTACAATGATAAACTAAAAAGAAAAGTGTGCAGAAAGGCTCATTTACAAATTCTGTAAAGGGTATAGAGACAAGTGGGACTTTTATTCTGTCTGTAAGATGTCCTCATTATGCTTCAAATAGTCTGTGCAGATTTACACAGCAGACAGCCACCAGGTACTATGTAATGGTCTCATCCAAACAGCAGCCTGGGCAATAACATTTCTCCTGCCAGTCATATTCAGTATCTGTATCACCCATTTTTGAAAAGCACAGACACTTGCTAAGCTTTTCCAACTAAAGGCTCTATGGTAAATATTTTTTTAAAAATGTTTTAGAAGTTATTTACATTACTGTTTCAGTTAGGCAGTGAACTGCTGTTATATCACAAACTCATTAATCACCATATATTTTAAATTTTTCTGACCTCAATTCCATGCTTCTAAAACAAAGATTATAGTTCATACTTATAGTTCTATTCTAGCAGTGATTCTGAAAAAAAAAAAAAAAAGAAGTCTTTCTAAATGTCCATTTCAGATTGACCTCTTAGAAGAACATCCAGCTGAAAAAGTTAATGAAGTCTTTAGCAGTGTTTAACAGGTGGATATCTGGACAAAAATAAAGTGAAGGTATTATTTAAGATGTTTACTGAAATAATATATCCAAGTCTATTCTCCACATGATTAAAACCATGTTGCAAAATTTGAGAAAGTAGCAAACTGTGAGGATGATTTAAAGACTGGAAAATCTTCCTTACAGAAAGAGATTTAATGGGTTCAATCTATTTAGCTCATCAAAGTCAAGCTTAAGGGATCTATAAGAACAGAGGGAGACTGTATCTTTCACCAGAGGGCTTTTCCACATAGCCAGCTAAGATACAACTATATTCCTTGACTGAGAGTTAAAGCTCATGAAATGGAAATTAGAAATAAGGTCTGTTTTAAACAGTAAGAATTAGTAACCAGTGAGGAAACTTAACTAGGGCTGTTCTGGATTCTCTCATATCTGAAATGTTTAAAACAAACCTAGATATTCCCTTTCATATCTTAAAAGATGTGCAGGCATGATGTTGAGCTAAAAGATTTTGAGCCAATCCTTGTAGTCTCTTGCATGCAGTTCCAAGTTTGTGTTGTTCCCTTTCTGGAATGGCCAGTAACAAAACTTGTGTCTAGACTGTCCAGCACAGGCAGAGAAAGCTCCAGACCATCTGCAAAATCCCACTATGGTCATGTCCATTAAATGCCCCCGTGGGGTCAACCAACGGCTTGACTGATTTTCTGGTCAATAATGACAATTAAAAAGGCACTTTTATGGTGATGTTATCTGATCTACTCAATGAGGTGAATCTCCAGAAAACTCCTTTTTGTCTTATGATTATTGCTACTTTTTATTGCTATACTCTTGTTGAGAAACAGCATGTATGTGGAGTGAAGGATTTATTTTTTGCCCATTTAATGTTTTAACAGGCTATAATTACAAATTATGTAACTGAGGTCTTAAAGAGTTGAACCTTTGGGTGCTTTGAGGACTCATACCATTAGTTCTAGTTCTGTATTACTTAATAAAAACAAGAAAGTTGCCAGTTTTCCTTGTGTAACCTTCTTAGAAATCCTGGTTATTTAGTTTAATACAAAATATCTTTTCTCTGTATTTTTAAGGCAAACATACCATCTAAGCAAGCAATCACATAACATTCCACCTAATCTCCACTAGTAGAGATTATTACAAACCAGCTACTGTTGGTTCCTAGAGTAAAAGGCATAAACTCCTCACACAGAAAGCGGCTCAGTTTTCAGTGTTACAGCTTTTCATAAAATTTATTCTTGATCCCAGTTAGTACTCACTCTGTGTCCTGACCCCCAAGGACTCATTAACCTCATAATTTTCATCACAGTTTTTATAACTGTAAATGCTATTATTCATATAGAAAAGTCAGCCTTTAAAGTGCCATAGATGTGTTATTACCTTTTGAAGCTTAATCAGCACTTTACTGCAAAGCTGGTCTCATTACTCTGAATGACAGGGAACTTCCTATCTGAGTGAGGAATCTGAATGGAATGTAGCTGCATGGGACTTCTACCAAAAGAAAATTTTAATTGACATTGATGTTCAAATATGGATTACTTTAAACATTTCCCAGAGTATAATCTACATATGAAGCAAGGGTCTAAAAATTTTCTCTTAAACTTTTGGTTAAGTTTTCTCTCTGTGAAAGTAACTATCACAATCCTTCAGGAGTTGCTTTCAGAGCCCACCTTCCTGTTCAAATGAAGCAACTTCAATCTCTCTGATCAGCTGCCTCTTATAAGCCCCGTGTTTACTAAAAAATTTAATCTTATGCTTCTTTAGAGTACCTTTACCTAAATAGTGAAGTGTAGGAAGAGGTTTCCTTGGAAATGGTTTATTTTGTTGTTATATTGAAAGAAACTGTGGACTAATTTTCAAGTGCACATTATAATCTTTACACACTTCAGACAGTATTTTGATACATAATTAGGCCTGTTGGCAAATGAAGGCCTTCAGAATTCTGAATTTTATCCTGTAAAAGACTCAAGGAAAGAAAAAAAAAAAAAAGAATCTTTGTGAAATATTAAAATGAATACAACAAACATTTACATTTTTTCCAATGCTTCATCAAAGGCTTATGTAGCTTTAAGGCCACCTGGCACAAAAGGTGCATTTCACATTAGTGAATCAGATGAACAGGGGGAAGAAATGGACATAGGCACAAAAGCAAAAGCACGGGGGTAGGTAACCTCAGAAGTAAATCTTTCACCAGCACAGCGTGTGGGAAACAACTGTGGGGAAAGAATGGGTGGAGAGTCTGAGGAAAGCAGTGACAAAAGCAGTGGCTTTCTGTGTTCTAGCTGCTCTGCTACTAATCACATTTCTGTGTTTGTAGTCAAACTCCCACCATTCATCAATTTCCCAAAGTTGGGTTCTCCTGCTATTTTGTTAGACACTTTACAAGCAAGAAGCAGCTTTAAGTTTGTGCCTTCAGACAGGACATATGAGTAGTACATTTCACATCCCTCGGTTGTCATCCCACTTGCATTTACAAAACAGGGTTTAGAAGGCGGTATCCTTTGAGGGTAGATTTTACTCTCAAGCAAGTAAAGCAAATTTATGCACAGCTTCTGTTAAAAGCAGGGATTAGGATTGCCAGCAGCTGTGAACAGGCATACTGAAGAGCATTCTAACACCTGGATACAAACACCGTGGTAGTGGACTGGATGTGGAGAAACATGAAAAAATATTTCACAGCACTGACTGCTGCCAGCCAGCAGAAAGCTGCAGCTCACCAGAATATATCTCTATATGTAAAACTACTTTCAACCCAATTATACTATTAATGAAGCAAAAGTTGGACACACACACTCTCATATAGACAGTAAGGCAGCTGCTGCTTTTTTTTCTTTTGAATTGTTTTCTAGTATCAGATATCAGTCCTGAATCTGCAGAGCCTGGCAGTTTAATTTTTTTTAGTTTTTCTTATTTAATCCTGATATCAATGTGTTTGTGCAATATTTAGACTGTTCCTCAGAAAAAGTCAGTAGTCAGGCTTTTTTATGAATACCATTGTTCATTGACTGAAAGAGATAGATGTGTGCAGACCATTTGTTATTTCTTTATTTCTTTATATCATATATTGATTTTTCCTACAGAGGTGGTGTGAGAGACTGAAATGTTATGGTTAATGAATTAAACATTTTTATGAAGGACTTTTTGCCCATTATGATCAATTTTGTTCATGTTAGGTCTTTCAAATCTGAAAGTAAAATGCTGAGGAATCACATACTTAAAATTTCTGCAAAGAATAGTACACTTCTTCAGTTTTTCTGAGATTATCTTCCATCTGAATCGGGAGAGACTTCATTTTATTTTGGACCAGCCACACAGACCACAGTTAATAACTGGTGAGTGTAGGACCAAAGCGACTTGGTTTTTAACCTCAAAGTGCAGTTTCTTGATAAAGGCCCTGCAAAGACCATGTGCCTGCAGAGAAACCACAGGAGCAGCTTGAAGCACCAGTGCTGTTCTGGACCACTAAAACAGTGCACAGAGGAACAATGATGGATATAAGAATCTAGGAAAAGACCTCAAATAAAACCCTGGAACCCACCATCCAGACCTCGTTGAAGACAACGGAATGGCAGACACCTTGCACAATGGCAGGCGCCAGGCAGCATTCAACACCCTCCTAGGAAATACTGATAGACCATTGTGCTCTATGATGTAAATGCACAAACAAGACCTTAAGAAATGAGCTTTCCAAAATTATAACTGGACAAGATTAATTTATTTCAATAGTTTTCACTCCGACTTTTTTCTTCTGTCTTGTAGCCAGTGCCAGAACCATTACTTAAGAATTGTTACACTGGAAGTACATAATTAAAACCTCTATTAAGCACCAGAAATTGTTTGTGCTTTACTTCCAAGTTATAGGATTATTAAGTTCTTTTCTCATAATTAAGCATTATATGTTAATTCTGCTTTCTTTCTTAGAGTCATTAGCATATAAATACAGACACTGACTAAATCTGCAATTCTCTGTGAAAGATTAAGTTTTTAAATTTCAATGATTTATTAAAAAATAAATATGCTTCATGAAATTACCATAGCTGTAACATTTCCATTAATAAATGCCCATCTAAAATAGAAGTGATTTTAATACTAAATTGGACAAGATTGGAAAAATGAAATTTTAGATTATTAAATGCATATTTAATATTATAAATGGTGTATTCTCTTTAAAATATATGCCTTTTGTTTAGAGGTTATTTTCTTGTCCATTTTGAATCAATTAAAAAATATGCTTAAGCATTTCCTGGTTGACATTTATCTTTTGCAGCAATTCAAAAGATCAGGTGGCATAGCCTCAATATTAATTAAAGACTGCGGCAATATCCTGAAGAAATTTGTTGAATTGGAAGAAATCTCAGAAATATGTTTTTCTACAAAGTAAAATAATTTAAATTTTCAGCTAACAAAAAGAAAAAAAAAAAAAACAGGAATCTCAGTTCTTCTTCATATCCTATCCATTCTTTGTGCTGTTATCAATTGAAATTTTATATATATATATATATATATATATCCATATCCATTTTTCTGATCCTAAAACTGGCAAAGACCATGCATTCTAACCAGTGATTCAGATAACACTCACAATATCACTGGTGAAAATGAAAGGTTGCTGTGTGAGAGATGGCATGTTTGTTTTCACTTTTATACAATATTCCTCTACAAGGGGCGACAAAGAACCCCCTGGCAGGAGGGGGATGTTATCCCCACCTTCTGAGTTCTCACCCACCTTTTAGTATGTGGCAGAAGCTGTGACAGCCACACCAAAGAGCAGCATTCACCTCTCAGGCAGGGAGCCTTAAAAAGTCAAGGTGCACAGAGCCATGGGGTGGATGACTTGGACATTTTTTTGTTTCAGTCTACATTTTGGAAAAACAGGACTGATGTGAAAGAGAATTCAGAATTAAGTAGCATAATCTTTCTCCTACAGCCTGCCAAATGTCAGAGCCTCTTCTGTCTTATGCGGACAGCCTGTGCAAATTTCTCTGGGTGATATTTGCTAATCCACAGGGAATTTTCACACCTTCCACTGCTTATGAATCAGACGGTGAGCTCTTGGCAGCTGACCAGAAAGATAGTACCTTTTCCCTGCTGCATTATCAATCAAGAAAGTTTCTTACTCTTTTGTGCTGCAGACACACTCTTTCGCACACTAAATTATCTCCGATGGACCAATTGCAGGGAGGTTAGCATGCTAAAGCCATTTGACTGGAGTGCATAAAACTCTTTATTGCTACATAGACACAGCTGCACCAGCAATTCATATCTTTGAGTGGCCCAAAGGAGTTTTCTGTATGGCCTTTTCAGTTGTTAATATATGTTCTGTAACAGCTTCTCTGGCAAATTCCTTCCAGCAGTGCCCTATAGGTCATACAGACCACTAAACCCACTAAATATCCCAATGACATAGAAAGATGTCACACATAGGAAACAATGAGCAATTCAGTGCTCCACATAGCCTCAGTTCTACTCTGCAAACTCTCCATCCAACTCAGTTCAGAAAATATTGGCAAATCCCACTGAAATATCATAGCAGAGCAAGAAAATACTCATTCCCTTTCCACCTCAGGCAAGACACACATAAAAACACCTGGCTTGTCTGGTTTATTCTCAGTGGTAGCAGTTATCAGTGATGTCCCAGATCTGCCTGTAGTCTTCTCTAGCCCCCTCCTCTTTCTACAGCACTTTTTTTTTTTTTTTTTTTTTTTTGGCTTAGCTGCTTTTTTCCTCCCCAATAGCACTGCTTTAAACTGTATACTCTGTACTTTGAAGATACTCAACTTATCTCCCACACCACTGTGATTTGTAAAACAAGGATGTTTGGGTCGGCCAAGCAGACTTATAGTGGAACATGGAATGGCTGGACAACCGGAGAAATGACCCAGCACACGACGGCAGCTGCTGATAAGCCAATGCTTGAATATGAGATCCACATTTATCAACATTTTCATCACCAACCTGGCTGGATTCTCAATGACTTTGAAGATGACAATACACTGGAGAATTGTCTGACATGACAAAGGGAAGAGTCCTGAAAGAGTGAAAAATTTGAGGCCTGGGCCAACAAAACTCTCATGAGGTTCAGTAAACAGCTGCAGTAAGTTTTGCTGTGGGACAGAGACACACAACACAGTGGTACAGGCTGCAGAAATGAATGCTGACCTTTCTGAGAAGGACCTAGCAGGACAGTGAGTGTGGGTGTATTGAGTTTGTGTGGCCAGGTTTTGGTTGCAGGGGGCTACAGGGGTGGCTTCTGAGAAGCTGCCAGAAGCTTCCTCCATGTCTGGCAAAGACAATCCCTGGCAGCTCCAAGATGGATGTGCTGGTTGCCGAGGCGGGGCCAATTAAGAACTACGGTAATGCCTCTGTGACAACATATTTAAGAAGAAGCAACTATGAAGACACCAAGATCAGTGGAGAACGAGGGAGAGACAGTGTTCCAGGCACCAGAGCTGAGATTCCCCTGTGAAGGAGACCCACACTGGAGCAGGGGGATGCCTGAGAAGACGCTGCAAACCTCTGGAAGGCCTGTGCCAGAGCAGGGTCCTGGCAGGGACCTGCAGACCCATGGAGAGAGGAACCCACATTGGAGCAGGTTTCCTGGTAGGACTTGTGACCCCACGGGGGATCCCCACTGGAGCAGGCTGTCCTTGAAGGACTGCACCCTGTGAAGAGTAACCCATGTTGGAGCAGCTCACAGAGAGCAGTTCCCTGTGAGATGAACCCACGACAGAGAAGTTCATGGAGAAGTATCTACCATGGGAGGGACCCCAAGCTGTAGCAGGGGAAGGACTCCTCTTCCTGACCAGTGGCAGAAACAATGTGTGATAATTTGACCATAACCCTCATTCCCTCTCTCTCAGTGCTGCTTGGGGGGAGGAGGTAGAGCTGGGAAGGAGGGAAGGGTAGGGAGAACAGTTTTTCAAGGTCTTATTTTACTTCTTATTATCCTGCTCTGATTTTGTTAGTAATAAATGCAATTCATATCTCTGATTCTAGCCTGGTTTTTGCCCATGATGAGTGATCTCTCCCTGTCCTTATCTCAACTCACGAACCCTTTGTTATATTTTCTCTCCCCTGCTGTGGAGGGGAGTGATAGAGAGGCTTTGGTGTGTGCTTGGCATCCAGACCGGGTCAACCCACTACAGCAAGGAAAGGATTAGGAGCCAAATCTCACTGCAAGGAAGACAAACTGCAGATTAGGCTGCATTTGGAGGACTGTGGAAAACAGACTGAGAGAACCTGTTACTCCCTCTACTCATGGCTGGCACTGCCATGCCTGGAACACAGGGCTCCCCTTTTGGTCCACCTCTGTGTTTCTGGAGAAGCCTGGGAGGGTCCAGCTGATGGCTACCAAAGTGATAAATGTTGAGGCAGCTAGCTTTGTTTAGTCAGGGGAAGGGGTTTTGAGGGAAAATATAATAGCATTCTACAAATACTGGAAAGGTGGTTGCAAAGATGATGGGGATAAACTCATGCTGCTGAATCTCTTCTGTGATTTCAAGACAACCAGAGAAAACCTGATTTGGGATAAACACCAATATGTAAAGGGTGTTGAAGAAGGCAGAGAAGAGATACATACAGGTATATCTTTCATTCCAACTGGCTGCTCTGAACAGCAGTGTTTTCTCTGAAGTATATAAAACACAAGTTCTCCTAATGAATATGTGATGATTTTCTATATGAAAGCTATTCATTTTTGCTTTTCAAGGAGAGATCTGTGTAAAAATATCCTTCTAAAAATCCAAGAGAATCAGTGCTGAAGAACAGATCGACATCAAATTCTGAAGATCTGGCCTCTTACATTGAAGGTTTAGACCACAGCAGAGGAAAGACAAATTGCAGATCTAAATTCACCCCAATTTTATCTGTGTTAGTGTTTCAGCTAAAGCATTTAACTCCATTAAAATAGTATTGGTAGTTGAAAATAAATCGATATTAAAGCGCTGTCTTAGACTATTAGTTATTTTATTCTCTGCCCATATGGTATATCAGCATGTTAGAAAAGTTTTTGTTAACTACTGTTTGAAGCAGAAATAAATCCCCCTTAGCAAATCCAACATTCCATCATTCCATAAAGGGCAGGGCAGAAAATGCTACCAGGGAGAGGAGCACTGTATAGAATGTGATAAGTACATACACTCTGCAGGTCACAGCTCTGTGTATCTAACCCTTGTGCCACGAAATACCTGCCATTTTTAATAGGAGTGGTCTGGAGTGAAAAACATCTGGCTGTAACTAATGAGCTCTTTTGCAGCCTCCTTCAGTATTAACAGCACTGAGCAAAGGTGGTGGTGGCTTTACCTATTACAGGGAACTCTGTGTTCTGGTGCAATGTCACTGATGTTCCAGTCTGCAGTGTATTTAACCACATTCTCTCGTACGGTTCTCCTGCGCACTATTACTCGTTTATCATTACTTTTAATTAATATTTTTGAACGCACCATTCTTTTCCCAAACTTACTGTTTCCCAGAAAGCACAACAGAAATGAACCAATATAAAGATTGAAGAAATTCTCAATGATCAATAGATCCAAAGAGCACATTAATATGGTAATTTATGTCATGATTTCTGTCTACTATAGACATTCTATGGCTGCTAGCAATGATGATGCTGGTGGAAAATGAAAAGGAAAATGCCATTTTTTGCCCACCCATCTAGAATAATATTTTACAAAACACATAAAATCATGTAGCAATTTTTTTTAACCAACGTATCCACTAAACACTCAAGAAGGACCGTAGAAACTAATCAAATAAGAAGGCAATGAGTCATGTGGGATTAAGCTGCAAGAAATTTTTCTACATGTGTCAAATCAGAATAAATTTCAGTTGGGGAATACCAAGAGAAACACCATGCTACCAGCTTTTCCATCAAAAGATGGAATTTTTTTTTTATTATTTCCTTTAATTTAATAAAAACATGAATGATGGGCTCAAGGGGATCTGATGCATTATGATAATTTGGATTGCTGTTGAAAAAAGAATATATTCACCAAAGATCCTGTAAAGTCTGTTGCAATAATTTTTTTTCATCAAAAAGATAAAGAAAGCCACTGTATAAGAAAGAAAGTCTTGAAATGTTCCTTTAAAAATTGAGACATTTCCTATTCATGGAAGGTGTAGTATTTAATAAAGAACAGACATATTTCTGCCCACAAAAGATAACTTATTTTGATGAAACCAAAACTTCTCACTCTACAAGTGGAAGACACTCATTTCAGGGCAAATACCTGTATCTCTGAATAAAAGACAGTTTTCAAAGTTTTCAAAGACAACTACTGAAGGTAATAAACAAACATAGGGCACTGCCTGACAGAAGTAGATGGACACAGGGGCCTATTCATAAAAGACAATGTTTGGTTTGGGCTTTTTCCCCTCCCGTTCAACTGAATCAGACCACTCAACTGAGATGCAGCTTCTCAAATGAGGAACCAGCTGAAAATAACTTCTGTCAACCTCAGCTGACCCTAAAAATTGATCTTTGTGTTCAGGTGGATACCAAAGCATCTAACTGCTACTTCCAAGGAGCAAGGTAAGAAATATATTTCTCTTCTCTTTTTGCTTGCTGGCAAGCAGAAAGTTTCTGCTTGCAAGCAGCCAGTTTCATAGGTAGTATAATTTTATTTAAAAGTCTAACGAGTTTAATGTTTAAAAGCATTTGTGGGACCTCTTGGGCTCAAAGATGGATTTTGCATTTTCTTACAAAATAAAAAGCAAAAGTCATCTCATATTGACTTGCCTTGGTGAAAATACTATGGACACAATATTTTCCAGCAACTGGCCTTTAATTCAACTCACAGTAGTCAATAGCCATTATGGACATTTTAGAGACCCTTTTGACGGTTACTGTGTGATAGATTCTGCCAAATAGATCATCAAGAGGAGAAAAAGCCCATGTGACCTCCACTGCTTATACTGGCTAGCCCCTCTTCACAGGCCAGAACTCCAATTTGGCATGAAAATCAGCCTAATACTTTCTGTGGGGAAAAAAAAAATCAAAAAACAAAACAAGATAAATGATTCCACCCAAATCCCTCCTTCCCAACTGTTAAGTGCAGCTTGCCAACAATTCATTTTCTGAAAGAATCTCAGGTTTTTCAGGCAGATTCAGAAAAAAAGTTATAAATCATTGCTCTTGACAGCTGGGTGAGATAGTCCATCCCTCTCCACTCTGGGGTCACTTTAAAAGGGTAATTTGGTTTAAAATGTTCAGAAGCAAAAAATAACCTAACCTTGTTCAAGCTCCCACTTACAGGTAGGACCCAATGATGCACCTACAGGTAACACTGTGATTCTGTACAGACGGTTTTAAATGAATACATGAACTGAAAAGGTAATTAATTTATTACAAAGGCTATTTTTATAGGTTATGGTAGCAGCTGAAAGCTTAAAGGTTTTCTGCTTCAAATAATTATATTAATATTTCTTTTGGAAGATCAAAAAGAGGTTGAAAAAATTATTTCTTTAAGAAGCAGTAGTCTTCTGAAGCAATGCCATTTACTTTCAGCCGTGATGTGATTTCCTTTGGATATAAATGTGCTGAACCTCAATCAGGATGCAGAGCAGACAGTTAAAGGAGAACTTCAAAAAGCCCTGAAAAAGGGAAACCTGCATAAAAGTTCACAGTAATTTCTGCATACAGTTCTGAAAATGAAAGGGCTTTGTAACATGAGTTCTCAGTTTGCAATTTAAGGTGCCCCATTCATCTAAGATGCTTTTCTTAAGACTGCTTTTTGCTTTAAGATTCAGACAGACAAAAATTAGCCTTTAGATGTTTTCTCTTTTTAAAATTCTGTTTCTTCTTACATTTCAGAAGCCCCGAAGTCTTTAAAATGGGGCTTTCTTTATGTAGCTTTTTTGGACAAAAAGAATAGCATCTAACTGTATCATTTTCCACACTTTTAATATGAAGTGTTAGAAAAGTAACTCACCTCAGCGGCTAAGAATGACTAATCCCTCAAAAATATGGATAAAGGAAATTGAGAATAGCTAGAATGAGGCTGTAAGATAAAGCACATCCTATCTTAACACACTTTTAATATTTTAATACATTTAAAATATCTTTCTAATTTTGAAAAATTAAGGCGTATGATTTTAATAAAGTAGTGGGAAACCCTCCAGGAGACATAGGAAGCTTAATGCAAGCCATATGCAAATCCAGCCCTGTGATTTTGTTATAAGTATATGGCATATGTAAAAGCATATAAATATACTGGGTTTTAAATTCTGGTTTGAAAACAGCAATTTTCATCTCAGCTATATTTTGATACAAATATAACAACTTGCCCCACACGATAAAATGTAAATAGGCAGTTCCCCAGCAACGACAGAGAGGGAAAAACAGAAATGAAAAAATTGTGTAGGAAGAAGAAGTATCTGAGAGCAAGTGCCTTCAGCAAAATATTGACAGATGTAATGAAGAAATACCAGTAGAGAATGTTAACAGAGTAACTCATAACCCTGCTGAACGCAGAAATAGTGGGTTTAATAAGACGAATTAATACAAGACAAGTCAGCCATGGATTCCAGGAATGGCAAGTTGTCAGTGCCAGATCCCACGCTTTAAAAAGCCCTAACTCAGTTCAGAGAAACTATAGGGAATCAACAATGTAATTTATATGCCAGCAGCAAAGATGACACCACATCAGATAAGACTGATCTAGAGATGATGAGAAAGACAAGGTTGATAGGAGCAGTAGCCCTGTACAGCTATAACATGGGAAACTAAACTGGCTTTGCAACAGAGGAAAACAGACTGTGGGAAATGTAGCAAAGCATCAGGCCAAAAGAGGAATTAGATTTCCAACAGGAGACAGGGATGTAGCAGGTGTTACAAAAATAATATTTTCCAAAAGCACTCAGGCCACTCAGAGCAACCCATGACGGGGTGCAATCATCAGATAATGTTCTCCTGGGAGATAATGTCATTAGTACAGACCACAGGGATGACTCTAAATAGGCAAAATATTGCACAATCAGGCTGCTTCAGTGCAGAAGGGGTCTTCCTCTTTGTCAGTCACTTTCTGTCCCATTTCGCATTGCTATAACCAGGATTATGATCCTGCTGTGTGCTGCACATGAGGAAACAATTGCAAGCACAATTGCAGTCCCTTGCTGGGAAACTGTGGAGGTTTTAGCAGCAGCAAGTGGGAAAGTCTGTTCCATCATTACTATCCTAAGGCCTACTCGTATAATTTCCTTCTATCCTGACCCCAGAATATAGAGCATACCTAATAAAAAGATTGGTGTAATACATACACAAAAAATGTGATAAAGACTTGAGGAACCAAGTTGACTCAATGTTTCAAGAACACAGATAAAGCAGGACTGTCAGTATTCTGCTGTGAGGTGGACAACCCACAGTTGTTCAAGAGTGGAATCATTTTTTTTAAGCTTCTCTTATTTTGGTGGTGTCTGTAAGATTCCGTTCCTCAAACACTTTAAGGAATGAGCATGCTTCACAGTGCTGTAAAGGGACTGGGTAGTATTTATGCAAGATGTACAACATCAGAGCTCTAAATATTGTATGGAAAATTCCTCTTTTATAACGATCCAAAATGCATTTGCAAGCTTTTCTACTCTTCCCAGAACAAAGGGCCTAAATTCTAAGGATCTCATTCTGAAACCAGCCCAGCTTCTCCTTGATGCTCTCTGCATTCCAGCTAGAATTTCCTTCTCCATTTATATTGCTTCATACTGAAAAAAACACCAACGACAGTAAATGAACAAATCACACACAAACCCTCAGTTGGTTAAATATGTAACTTTGAGCTTTGATAAGCTGCTTCTGATTTTGAGTAAAGAGGACGAACCAAAGACAATTATGCAATTTCATTATACCCCTTGTCAAAGTGTGCAGTGTGGTTCTAGTTAGTCAGCTAGTGAAATTACTTGCCAATGCTTAAAAATGTTAAAAACTTTGATTGTGGTTTTCTCCTGTTTCATTGTAGTATTTGATACTTTGTTTTGACATTTTGACTGACATAGAAAAGTTATTTTCACAAATGCAGAGAGAAGCACGCACACATTTGGTAATTTTTCCTGGCTACTGAGCAACTCTTTAAAATGTATTTTTATTGAGCAACATGTAGATGACTATCTAAGATGAATCCTTAAAAAATAAATTTTTTCATTCCACTAAAATGATGACTACCCTTATTAAGAGGAAAAGAAAACATAAACATAACCAAGGTTCACATTGGGTTATATTTTTTCTTGAGGGTTCAGCAGCACATGAGAAAGGAACAATATCTAATTTTCTAAGTCTGAGTTCTTCACATCTGAAGCAACTAAAAACTAAGCCATTCCATTAGAGAGCAGGACTAAAATTTTCCTGTCCATGAGTTGGTTTCCACTTCCAACAATAACATTAAATGTATTAATGATATTTTAATAATTAATTTGCTCTACATTTTGGCGTCAGGAAGAGAGAAGGCTGAATAGCCCTACCACATAATGCACACAAGTTCTTCAAGGTCAGCCTTGGAAGGAGACTATGAGGTTTAATAGTTTTGGTTTGCATTTTAGGAAGCACATTTATTGTAATGGAACAACTAAGATTTTTTTGTGTTGTCCTGGATTTTACATATTAAAAAAAATACTAATGTGTATCAAGGTCTACACTGGTACAAAACCTTCTTCCATGTAAAATTGATATGTGATTTTCACAAGTTTTCAAAAATTTTGGAAGAGTTTGGTTAGCTGAGCCTGATTATACATGCAAAATCAGAAACATCAGGAATAAAGCTCAGTGATCTAAATGCCCAAGAAATAAAACCAGAGACATCACTTTGAACAAGAAACTGAATACAGAAAAAAGGAATAATTAAGGACTATCCAGAAAACATGCTCAAAATAAAATAAAATAAAATAAAAGGGTAGGGATTAAAGAAAAGAAATATTTTTAAGGATTAATTATGTGCATCCATATGTCCATTTCACAGGAACAAACTCCAGCCTAAACACACTGCTCCTGACAACAGGTTTGATGGTGACAGTCATAGACTATAATTATCGCCTGGCCATTTAATAAACTGAGGTACAATCAAACCAAGATTTAAAGTTTGAGTTCTAAATGCTACCTGATTTTATGCCACTGATGTTAATCCTTAAAAATCAATACTGAACCTCATCAGAATTATGTATCTTAAGCCTCCGAATTAATTTCCTGCTTTTAAAAGATAGGTTTCAAGGAGTAGAATTTATATTAAATCAGGTTAATGATTCCAAGAATCACATTTCTGCTACTGTCTCACCAAAATGTAAATAAAAACACACCTTTAAAAATCCCAAGTTTTTCCTCTGATTTCTCTTTCCCTTCTATAGCAAGGGGTACTAAGACTCCTATCATTCCTTTTTCTTTGATTTTTATTTTCCTGGACTTGTAGCTTTCAAGGTGCTTTCCCACATAGTTCAGACACACAAGCTCTGGGGAAAAGAAAAGGAAAAAACAGATGAAGAAAATTTAAATGAAAATGAAATCTTGCAAAATAACCTTTGAATTATGATACTGTGAAAAAAAAGTACATTCCTAAGGTTCTATTCTGTGACTGCCACCTGTGACTGCTGGTAGGAAATAGAATATTAATTTTAATCTTAAATATAGAGATTGAATCGGATCGTCTCAGACAGCGAACATGCAAACCTGGCTAAATCTTAGTAACTGAGTTGTCCATGCTCATGTATTATAAGCCAATGTTTCAATGTGTTTTCCTTAACCTGACCTCTTGTTAATGACCATTTCATTTTGGATAGCAAATGTCAAAGCATACTAACGTAATGATCTAAAAATGCAGTAAGTACTCTAGTGACATCCAACAAAACCCAATCTCAGTCTTATACCAAACAAAAGCTAAAACAGGTAGTTAGACTGTGAGTTAGTGTTATTTACATGTGTCCAAAATACAGCTTTTCAGAATGAAAATTAATATTTTTCTGATTTTGCTTAGGAACCTAAGAGAGGAAACGTGAAAATTTCCCAGATTTTGCCAAAGTTCTCAGCTAAGTTTTTCAAACCCAGAAGTTTTAAACACAGCAGGTTTTTAAACACAGAGGTAAGCCTCAGAACATCTGGGTGCCCATTGACTCAGGCAAACCTAAATCTCCAGGCCATCAAAGAATTTCTGCTGAAGATCATTGCTTTGACAAGAATACTGAAACCAAGGAACTATTTCAATGCCTATTTCAATGTGTCTGCACTCTGAAAATGAAAAAAATCTTATAGCTATATTCACATTTATAACCCCCTTTTACATATCAACCAAAATCTGTAATGAGTGCTGTTCTCTGATAACAATTGCACTGACACCTGAATGGCTTAATAAGAAAAAGCAATTTTATATTCCCAGAGTACACAGGTTTTCTTTCTTTTTTTAAGATGAATTATAGTTCAGAATTACTGTAATTTTTTTGAAGAGGGTAGATATTTGACAGAAATGTTAATAAAGAGTGTAATGTTGAGGTTTAGAGCTGTACAAAAGAGAAGTGAAAATAGAGCACAAAATTGGAGTGGGCTACATTCTGTCAGGAAGCAGAGAAGCAGCTGCAACAAATCAGTAGCATGTTAGGCTATCATCTATATACAGCTTGCTGGGACACTGAGGCAGAGAAATGGAAGTGTTAATTTATTACTTTATGTTCAATGTATTCATTGCCTTTTGTCAGTGTATAGCCTGCATTTCCTTCTTTCTTTTTTTTTTTTTTTTTTTTTTTTTTGCATTTTGTTGCTGGGTACAGTATTGACTCAGGGCTGCAGTTTACATTGCACTTTACAGCTATTTAGCTTACTTTGCTATTGGATGAAAAACACTTGGGTGTAAACAACATCAAGGTAACAATATGCCTTACTGTAATAATTACTCTGGTGTTTGCTAAGACAACAGGAAGTAATCAACCATTTTTGCATTGATGCAATGTTGTACAAAGCACTGGAGATATCACTGTAATTTGGCACATGCTAAATTAGCCAAAACTGTGGTTCTAAAGTGCATCTGCTTTCACTGAAAATAAACAAATTGGAAACAGGCACAGAAAAGGAGTGTACACTTGCCTTGCTAAAGAGTCTAAGTAAATAACTGAGCATAAAAATACTAGTGAGGCTAAAGCAAAGGACAGAAGTTGTTCCAGCTAATTGATGCATTCTTTCCTATTAGAGCAAAAGCACAGGTGCTGAAAGGAGAAACTCCAAAGGCAAAAATGAAATGGCATTGAACTGTTCTGCTGGTGTTGAATATGCAGAAAGCTGACAGCCTGGAATGGTGTTTACCAAGGTAAAGTCATGTTCCACTCTCTGGAGGTCAAGCAATAGTGAATCTATACCTGTCCCTTAGCTTCGCCCGTTACGGAAGTTTTTTGAAGATTTATAGACCCTTGTGTTTTGCCACATATGTACAAATGCAAGTTTGTAACTGCCACCCAAAAAATACTGATTTGAAAGAAAGTTGATTCTATAACGATACAGAATGCTGTCCCACCTTCCTCATGCAATTGTTCGTAGCTGCAGAGAAGGACTCCACATTCACAAGGCAGTGGGCTTTCATGACTAGTTCAGAAGTGTTAGGGCCTCATGACCCTTAAAGTTAGTGCTCTGTCTTCAAGTGTGTCCTTATCTTTAAGATGAAAGCTGCCAGGACAGGCTTGGTGAAGGGTAATGAATATCAGAAGCAGTCAAAATGAAAAAAAAATTTTAAAAAGAAAAAAATTCATCTTTCTACTCTGGCCTTCATCAATCATTCATAACCACTGCAGCTTCTTCCAGCTTTCTGCTTTACAGCAGCACATCCCAGAAAGGCATGTCTTGTGTCTTGATATAACAGGAGGTCCTGCAGACAAAATCAAAGAGCAGTGGGACCAAAAGTGCTTACTGATGTGCAATCTTCCAGCTCAGAAAAAAATATTTCTTTATTTCATGACAATGACTCTCAATACAAAGGATCATATCTCCTTCTGAATACCAGTTTCTCCTAAATAATGTTCCTTCATCATTTAAGCTTTGGGCCCTTTGCTGCCTCCGGCAAACTAGGAAATGAGACTTCTTTCTCTTTTACTAATTTGTTCCTGGTTAACATTTTAAAATGGAGAAAACATATTTGCCTCCAAGTTTCATTAAGTAAACATTTTTTCAACTCTTAGGTCTCCTTGAATATGTTGGGGTTTTTATTAACTTCTTGATTTTTTGCTTTATTACATTTTGCTTAACTGTATTTGTTTCCTCTTTAAATTTATATTACTCTGGTATTTACCTTGGCATATTTTCCCATCTGATTAATTTCCCTCTTTCCCTGTACAACTTGCTTTCAGTCTCCTCTCTGCTCTTATTAGCCTTCCACATCAATCACCTTTTCCCTTCTATATTTTTATCAATTCCTGTCAGGAGCCTGTAGACAGCCCCCAACACATCCCCACACCTACCATCAACCTCTCAAGCTCATGTCTCCTCACCCCCACGTGCACACACCCAGGTGCACATCCACACATGCATACAAAGATTCTTTGGAAGCAGTCACTGTTTATTTCTACAGAACAATTTACCTTCCCTGTGGAAACAATGTTTTTGCTAGAAATTGGACATATCGTGAACCAGCCATAAAATAGAAGAACCAGAGCACGTAAGACAGAAGGACTTGAGCACGTACACAGGGGAAAAAGTCCATGGGAAGGTTGTGAGAAAGGAACAAGCAGCATTGAGGAGGATGTGAACGAGGAACAAGCAAAGGAAGAAAAGGATAAGAAAATGCAAACTGAAGGACAGTTGTGACATACATGACGGACTATGTGACACACATACAAGAGCCAATCATAAAGCATAAAGTAGCATGTGAAAATAGGCCTTAACCAATAATAATTATGCAGGATTGTGTGTAGGGAAAGTAAGAATTGTGTATTAGGGACAGTAGTTCATCAATAAAATGGCTTCTGCTTGATTCATATTGAATCATGTAGAGTCCATTGCTTCTCTCCACACTTCCCCACACAGACTCTCCATCATGTGTACCTTTCCTCCTCAAAAGAATAAAAATTGGCATGTGAAGAGGAATATCAAATGCTTCAATCTTTGTCTGGAAAGGCAAAATCATTAATTCTATTTTTCAGCTTCATTTGCTGGTCAGTGTAGGACCAAGGGCATACATGTTAGTTACAACTGCATAATTAGGGAAAAGAAGTATACTGTCAGAGTATGTGTAATTTCCTACTTACTGGGAGTGGGTAAAGTGGTGACATTTTGGAGAACCGTAGACTATCATGAAGGAAACAGGGGCAAGCTACTATTTCAGGAAAAGATTTCATACCTTATTTCCTGAGTTCATGCGTGTTTGCACTCCGTTATCCTACCATTGCACACCCTGTGTGCCATTAAGTTCAGCACTTCTATCTCCAACACAGACAGGTTGCAATCCAGTCATTTGAGACTGCTGCTTAGAACACTAGCAGCAGCAACACTGCAGGTGACCGCCTGGTTTTGTTCTGCAATTCCCAGGACCACTGCCATTTTAGAAAGACTTCCATGAAGAGGCAACTTTAGTTTGCCCACAGAAGTGTCCTCTCTTTTGTTTGCATGATTAATTTGAGGTAAATAAGTTACTTGGGTATTTCTCTACGTTTAGTTTTCCAGGCTCACAATAAACTGAGATGCCTCCAATCACCTTAGCAGTGTCATTTATTTTGACAAAGCGTAATAGAAGCTATTTTGATGAAAGGGTGAACCATATTAAAACTGGACAGTCTGGTCTTAGCTATGACAGGTTTCAGCATGTCATGCAGAATAAAAATAATTGGAAGTAGAAACAGATCTATTTCTCCCTTCCAAAGTCTGGAGATGTCCAATTGATCTTCTAGCTTAAAAAAATATATAGAAGAAAAGTAAACTGTCAATTATATGTCATCTACCTCTGTCAACTCTAAACATGCCATGCAGTGCAACAAACAGCTGTGCAAGATAATTCCTTCATCCAAGACTCCTAGGCCAATTAAGGAATCTTGTGGATAGATAAAGGGGGTTTCTTTTTTTTTTACAGTAGAATATTGTGTAAGTATACCAGGAGTTCAAAAACTGCTATGTGTATGTTTTAGGAGACCAAAGAGAAGTGGTATATTTCTATGGCAATACTTTAGCAAAAAATATTTGTTTCTCTGTGCTTCTTTAGCTGTAATTTAATCTGTTCTTAAGGATACATTTTCAGTGAATAGTTCCTTAATAGCAAGTCACCTGCACTACAGAAAAAAGTTTTGCAGAATACAAAAATAAAGTTTCTGATTTTATGTGCGTATAAAACAACATGGCAATTTCTATTCTAATTAAAAGCATGTGCCTCCTGCCCCTGAGGCACAAAATTTTAGTCAGTCTGTTTCCTAACACACAGTTGTAAAAGGCGACTTTGGAATTCAGGTGCCTGAATTTTAGATCTTTGACCTGAAAGGGTCTGACTTTCAGAAACTGCTCTGCATCTTTTCACTGAAAAGCAGTCTTCTAGCAAAAGAAACAAAGAAAATGCCGAGGTTTGTGTAGATAAACTGTTTGATGCTGTTGGTAGAATTTCTGAAGGAAGAGTGTTTTGAGTAGATACTTCTGTTCTGCAGCTGGTGATGCTGACGAGCAGGAAAGGAAGACCTACTTGTTGCTAAAAGAAAGCATTTTCAAACCAGCTGCTCGAAAATCTTTAGCCAAGAGCCTTAAACAAAGTAGCTTAGGAGACTGATGAACCGCTAATGATACTTTTTAACAAATCTTGCAAAATAAAAACCCTTCTGAAGACAGCCCTGTCCTGCCAACACCATCCTGATATATTCAACTTACAAAACCATGGGGAATTACAGGCAGATCAGTCTGACAATTATCCCCTACAAATTAGTGGAACTACTTGTATATAATGAAATTCTTGAAGATAAAGTAATTTTGAGTTAATTATCCAGATGACTGGAAGGAATGTAGCTGAGGTGTATAAAACAGAGAGGAAAAGAGAATGTGAAATCAACTACTGACTCTGTCTTTCAGGTTAAGACCTAGAGGCATCAAATGAAACTAGCAAGAAGAAAAGTCACCTAAAAAATGAAGTGGTTCTTAACAACACTCTAGTTAAGTGAGATAACTTCTTAACTTAAAGATTTTTGTGGGTGGTATGTCTATATAGGTCCAAAAAAAAAGCACTAGGCAAGTTCAGGGGGAAAAAAAAGCCAGGAAACTCAGATATAAAAATGGTAAAAATGATATCTTTAGCTCTCTAAGCTTCCAACTGGTAAAAATGTCCAGAGTATTCCAGAGAAAAAAAAAAAAAAAGAATTGCTGTTTGTCTTAAGCACAAGATATTTGATTTTGTCCCAGTCATACATTAATGAGCTAGAGGCATATTTTCTATGGTCTTTTTCACCATTCTCTAACAATCAATCACCTTGTGAAATACTTTTAATCTAAGAAAATTACAGACAACACCTAATACTTCAAAAATTACAGCTTGAACAGAGGTCAAAATATTCAGAAGTCTTCATAAATTAATGCTTAGCATGGCTGAAAAAAGGAAAATGCCTCTGTTCATGTGTACATACATATATTTAAACTGAAAAGGTAGGTTCTCACAGCTAACATGGCTAGGACCTTTTTGAGAGCTGCCTAGCATTTGGATTTGTATAAAAAACCCAGCTATATATTTCCCCCACAAGGGGGGCTGCCTCTGGCCTTGGAATTTGTGGATTGATGAGTCTTACTGTTCATCCTTTCCAGTCTGGGGCTTTAATAAGATGAAGGTTGACAGACTTCCTCATATGCCTACGACACTTCATATAAAAGACAAGAATTACTGTCAGTTTTCTGCATCACAGTTTAACACTGTCATCTTCATGGGTAAATCTTTTCCATATGGATGCTGAAGTTTACCTGGGTGGAATGGAGGATTTGTTCTGGCTGAAGAATCATAAATTGGCCAAAGGTAGAAGCAGTTTATTGAAAGGGATGAACTACTGCAGCTAGGCTTTTTTTTAAATTATTGTATCTGATCTGGCCTTTTCATATATTCACAGTCTCTTTGGCTATACTTCACTGAGCAAAAAGGAGTCCCAGTCTCCCAAGACGAAGGAATAATTCTTACCCATGTGCCAAACACATGGAAGGTAGTGGTCCAGGAACCCTGTACTCTGATTTCCACAGAAGAGGAAACATGGACAAGTAAACCTGTCATGTGAAACTGACAGATTTTGCCAAAAGCAATTTTTGTGTCAGAAAGAAATTTCTCTGAAAAAATGTGGTCAATGTAGAACATGACTTAGAGGTTTAGCACCTCCTCTGCAGGCTCTACTTACCTGCTGAAATCATCTATGTAGATATGACTGACCAACCTCCTGCCAAGACAGATGTCTTGATGACACCAAAATCTCTGTGGTCTCTGCTGTCTAAGTGTCCTAAGGAGCAAAATGCTTTAGTCGAATGAAGATCTCCTGACTCTGGTAGTATGAACCACTTAGGCCTGTGATATGAAAGAGACTAAATTAGGTGAAATAATACCTTCTGAATGGTCTGAAACTGTATGAAAATATAAAAACGTTACAAACCCCAGTTAATAATGGTGAGTATCAATAGCCTGTGTTCTGAGACATGGTTCCCTGATTTCATTTTAGTTATGCAGCATCAGCTTTACTGAGTTTGATCTGTGGGATCTTGCCTTTGATACTCTGTTTTAAATAAGAGCCAGAGACAATCTGTAAAAGACTCTAGATGGACTGACAATGAAATAGCTCATTTTCAATAAAATAATAATAATAATTTAAAATTACCTTTTTTTTTTGTTGAGGATTGATCATAGCATAGTGTTTAGATTTGGAATCTTTATATAATAGATTCAGGCTATGTGGGTGGCTGGGAATTTTTTTCTTTTTTTTAGTTTTTCTTACAGCTCTTACCCTGACAAATGAGTAAGCTGGAAGTAGGTGTTACCTGCTTAACTCAGAAACATTCACAGAAATCGCAAAGTATTAGGTAGCCTTTACAGAGGCACTCCGTGAAGCTTTTGCAGCTGAATTCCTTTTAAATACATGTCACATGAATATTCAGTCAGATATGCAAATGTAGGGTATCTGTTACTTTAGTAGCTTGATTTGTTATTTGAGATCAAGGCATAGATCACACAAAAAGCATACCAAAATATCAGACCTTTTACAATATTCTTGTACAGGATATACTGCCGGTAGTCTTGTTTGTTTTCTATTCCTCTTGGCAGTTTGCTTTCTTTCTATAGGAAAATAAACCCTAAATTCCTCTTAGCTTTGTCACTCCATATGCTTTGATAATGTGTTTCATTACTGAGGCTTTACAAATAACCTGAAAAGGAGGTTTTGGTACTGTAATACTAAATCTACGCAGTATCCAGCATCTCAGAATTAGTTATATATTGCAGATAGATGCAGTTAAAAGATTTGGAAAGTCAAAGAGGTTCAAGATAACTCTGTATTTCAAAGCACCTGACTGGCTCTGTAATATATTCAGGCCAGTGAGAGAATGGGAAGGATTGCTACCCTATTTCAGACACTTTTTCAAAGCAGGTTATTCACCAATTTCTTTAGGTGTATTTTAAGAACAAACTTTTGAATGTTACTCCTGAAACTCTTTCAGAGAAATAAACTAAATTTACTGGGGGTAGGGCTTTAAACAAAGATCAAAAGAAAGTAATTACTGACCACTGAAAGAACTCCTGGTTTGCTGAGAGGAGACATGTAAAGGTCTGCTAATCTCTTGCAATACATTTCAGGATATTAAGAAATCAGACAAGTAAATCAAATTGCCAGGTGTCCCAAATTTCAGCTAAAATTTCTCTGCTTCCAAGAAGACCTAGGACTGTTTACCTTCCCTTTGTCACTTACTCCCTTCTTGCCTCTCTCCCTCCAAAAGGATGCACAAAACAGTCTTATGCACTGGGGAGTTTTACCTGCCTGGGTGAGGACACAGTCTTCTCCAGATATTCTACAGAATAGTTCTTTACAGGTGGATTCTCTGGGAATGGCTGTTAGACATGTTGCTTCCATTCAAAATTAATTATGAATGGGCATGACACCCAACTGTTTAGCCTCTGTATAATCCCATTACACAATGGAGGATAAAAGTCCTTTTTTTTTTTATTTTTCCATCTCTCCCTGCCTCCCGTCATTCTTTAGTATTCTCTGTTCTGCTGTTACTGTAAGGGATTAAAAATCCCTCTGTAGCACTCCTTTTTTTGTCAGCTATATCACTTGGCACAACAAAAGATGTCAGTTCTCCCTACAAACTCTACCTTATCTATGCTTAAACCACTACATCTACAATACACTTTTAAAAGTTTAAAATGCAATATAGGCCAGCCAGGTTTATCTAGAGCAGGGTTTGGATGTTGACAACAGTGCAGAGAATAGGACTGAAATTACCCAAGTTTCCCAAATTTAAGAGAAGGGTACCTCTCTCACTGATATCTGGCTTGGCTAAAGAATTTATTTGTAGGTTCCAGTGGTAAAGTTAATCTTCTTTGTCACAAATCAACAAAGGCTCTAAAGAAGCTCAACACCAGACCACACAATCCAAGAAAACTTTAGGTTTAGATGTATAAGTTCCCAAAACTCTGCTGTGACTAAGACAAGTATTACATACCTGCCCTTTTCCTTTGAAATCTGTGGTGCTTTCTCTACAGGACCTTGTGCAAACGACTGGCGTTGCTGGAACAAATTGTTTCAATTAGGAAACTCTCTTTAATTTCCTTCCATGTTAAGAGGCTGGTATTCCAAAAGAACAAACTGCAGAAGAGATGTGATTTGCAGCCACAGCTATCTCTTAGTCAGGCAACAAGCTCATCAATGATAATAAGCAAACAGGAACTAAAGATCAGAAAAAAAAAAAAGAGAAGTCAGGAGAAGAGTAACTTCTTGAAGAGCAATAAAAGAACTGCAGGGAAGCTTCTAATTAGCAGCAGAAAAAAAGGAGGAATGTTGGAATATTTTGTTATCACAACTTTTTACATTTACATATTTTGTATAATAAATGAGATATATAGTTATATCAATATAATTTACATTCTATACTAGGTATATGTATATATACTTATTATTTCACTACCACCTAAAAGAAGATATTAAGAATTTGGTTTATGACCCAAAAAGGACATTGCCAACAGCAAAATGATTCTCAGACATTCAAGATTTTAAAAATTTTACTAACTAAGCAGCCCAGTGGCTGCTAAGTTTTTATTTCAGTGATATGAGACATGGAGAATGATACGAAATGTGTCTGACAGAAACAAGTCTCTCTCCAGAAGTAAGAAATTTTACAGAGCATGCCATGTGGGACCATGACATTGATGAAAGGAAGCTCTCCATACCAATGAACCCAGGATACAGCACTGGAAAAGTTTGATGGCCATTTAACCTTATGCAGCTATCAAATGTTATACACGTAATTTTTATTATTACCAATAAAACCTATTCCCAGTCCATTGCAGAGGGACGCTCTTTAATGGTCAGTTTCCTAATGTCATCAGCTTTGCTGCTACTCTGTAAAATGTAAAGATAGCTCCATTGCAGAGCACAGCATTGCTGCACGTACATGAGATCATCTGGGTCAATGTAATTGTTGTTACTGTGTCAATGATATTGGCCTGTGGCACCACTGCTTTAAGATAAATCTCAGTATTGTTTAATTATACTGTAAATGATGAGATTAGCTCAGTTGGTCAGAGCATGGTGCTAATAAATGCCAAGGTTGCAGGCTCGATCCCTGTGTAGGTCACTCAGGAGTTGGATCTGATTGTCCTCGTGGGCCCCTTCCAACTCAGAACATTCTGTGATTCTGTGAAACATGAACAGCTTTATGTACAGATTTGTTCTTCATATCTAAACAGATTCACAGCATGGCTTCTAATTCTGTGATATATCAATTTTATTAAAGACTCAAACAAAAACTCTGTGTAAACCACATGTAGAGAATTAATCATAGGGTTATGGAGTTGTCCTAGACTGCAGTATGGGAAAACAGAAAAGAAGAGAGCATGACAAATATGAACTCTAAAAGGATTACATGTTGTATAGTTCAGTCAATGATGAATATATATTTTAGTTGGAGCATATACAATACAGAAAGAGCAGTAAGTACTTCCTTTTTAATTGAAAGAGATTACTGCAAAGTTTTAGGTCAGAATATAATTTTTACACCATTTTGTTGGGTTCTTTTTTCCTTCTCTTTCTTTCTTAGTCTGTCCCTGTACCAGAGGAAGTCACTTTTCAATTACACGAGGCCAAGGGTTAAAAATTAACAAAACCAGAATGGATTTTTACAGAGGTAAATTCAGGCAGATACTGGGGTTTTTTCTAAAAAAAATAAATTTCACATTAAATTGGATATGCAATATAATGCGTTAATGCTTGATAAGTCAATGAAGAGATCTCTCTGAAGTAAATTTATCATACCTAGACCGGCAGAATTCTATCTGTAGTTTATAAAGCATGGAGACATTTCTCAAGATATAAGGTACAACTATAAAAATTGATCTGTGAAGTAAATAATTTGCAGATAAAAGCTATGTTGAAAGTCTTCATTAATTTTGCGAAGTCTAGCTGTTGACATTTAGGGAAGGACTGAATTAGAGTTAAATACACAACTGTTTAACTGCAGGTTACATTTTACATAAACCCAAATTAGGCATTTCTGAAACATATATCTGGAAATGTACTCTGATGAGATACTGGTACTATTTATTGGCCACACAGTAAATATTCAAGATTAATTACTTTCCCTGTGTCTTTTGAAATCTTCATTGTTTTTAACAGCATCCATTTTGTTTGTTTTAATGATACACCAAAGTAATTATTACTTGGTATTTCCTGTCTCATGAGCCTTGCATTTACAGACCATCCCTCTTTGAATTTTGGCAGTGGTAAGTCATGGTAATAGAACTGTCTGTTCTAAGGTCTAAACTTTGGATTGGTTTGTTTCTTTTTGTGTTAAATATGGCTAAACTTATTGAATAGTTATGGGCTTCATGTTTGCCTTCGTTATTCCCCTTTCATAACCATCCTGCACTCATATCTAAGAGTCATTAAATATCAATACTTAATAGAACACTCTAAACTCTTCTTCAGTGGAAGGTGTATGCAATCAAACACCTGCCAGTGACAGAGATAAGCATGTATTTGTTGTGATATCTGGATTATTAGATTTAGTAATTTTTAAACACCTAGTTTCACATTGAAGTGAAATATCCCAATGCATCAATACCAATTTTGATATTAATTTTCAATATTTTTTATAAATCTTACCAGTCTCAGGGAGGGGTTTTCTTATAAGCTCCCTTATCTACACTCCTAGTCTGGTCCTTCTGTATGGGAGAACATTGATTAAAGTCCTCAGAACCACATCATTATGTCACTGCAAATTAAATTCTTCATCTGCTTTACCATCTTGAAAATTCTCGGAGCTGATAAGAAACAAAATAACTCATCTAGAAAAGCCAGCTTAACAAAACTGAATCACTCCATTATTCCAGATACCTTCATCTTCTGGCTCCTCATCTGCTCTGTCTCCACATTTGTTTATAAATTCACTGTAGTGGAAACTAAAATTTACTATAACTATATAGAATAGAGTCTGATTAGCTTAAAGATCTCTGGATGTCTCACCCATGTAACCAGTAAAATAGAAGAAATGAGACCAGCCTTGGGAGTACAAAAACAGGTCATGTAGAAACTTCACTACTGGTGATCTCTTTAAGACAGATGTCTGAAATATGAAGATTTAGAGTGAAATTGTGGCTCCAATGAAGTCCATGCTTTATGTTTTTTTGCTATCTTATTTTGGTAATAGTGTAACTTACAGAACATCTGTGTATAAAATTAACTTTAGAAAATGGCATATAATTTTCTTTTCCTCTGTTCTGCAATGGCTTTATTACTGTATTTACAAGTAGTATGACAGAATGTTCTTGTTTTCATCCTTGGTTTTGTAAAAAAGCTATTTCTTTTTCCTTTCAAGCTTATGAATCTGATAGCTGTGCATCAGTTTTGTAAACTTGACAGATGTGTTCTGTCAAGGGAGGAGATCAAAGGGAAAGCTGGTGGGCCTGAAAGTTTTGGCTGTGACAGGATGAACTCATCACAGAGGACTGTGCTGCCAAGTGTTGCTGCCAGGGCACAGCAAGAGCCAGCTGCTTGCTTAGGGATGGGGAGCCAGGAGCTGAGGGGAACCCCTGTGCTGGCTGTGTTCTCACACACAGGACATTATCCCCAGGGTCAGAACATGGCAGGCAGGACACAGTGCTGGTAAGAGGGCCCATCATCAGCCCTAGACATGGCAGTGAACCAAGTCCAGATGAATTCCTGTCAGGAGCAGTTGGTGATGGGCTGGAGAGAGGTCTACACCTCAGGCAAAAACTGGGCTGGATTTGTGGGGGTTCCCATCTGAGGCTGGTCAAAGAGCCCGTTAGTGCTCATCAGAGAAATCAGGCCCCACAAAGAGCTCTTTGCTTTTAATTTTTTTCTCTAGTTTCTTTTTTCCTTCCTTTTCCTACCAACTGTAAATCTAACAAGGTGAACACAGGTTGCCTCATTTCTTTTGTGAATGGCATGCTATATACACATCCATGAATAACACTTAAGAGGATAAAATGCTGAAAGTCTTCTTCATACTTAAGGGAAAAACAATTAAATGCTAAACTGGATATGCTGAGTTCTCAGGTGGCCCCCTAAACAATGTTTTCTTAAACAGAGCTCCATCTGTCTGAATCTACAAATCAGCACATAAGAGACCCTATTTGCATTCATATCTTTGGACTTTTACAGATACAATTCTGAAAACAAAATGCTAATTTACTTGCACAGCCACACGCCACAGAGGAAAATTCTGTATAGCACTGAAAACAGAGTAAGTTTTTTTCAGTGGAGATGGGATTTCATACTTACTTTTTCACTGTTCTAACAGGTTTATCCATGAATGCCGCAGATGCATTTGGAAAGACTGATCAACACCTCCTTTGGGAGCTGAAATAAATGCAGAACACTAACAGAAACTTTTGCATTTCAAAGGAGGTTCTTGAGACCAAGTTGGTTGCAGAGAAATATAACAGGGACTCTTTCTTCATTCTTTTATCTAGCTTAATACAATGCTTTTGAGATTAACTTCTCTCTTACGCTCCATGTATTTGTCAGTCAAATTTTCTCAGTTATTAACCATTCATTTGCTATTCTGTAGCTTATTATGTAAATTCATTTTACAAGACAGCAGGCAGGGACTCTTCCTTCTCTGTTCAAATAAGGCATAAAGCTCTATGCTAACCTTCACAAGTCATGCTGAACTTGTCACAAATACTTATCACCTAAGTTAAAGAGGTATCTACACAATTTTCAAGTTAGTGATATGGTTCATTAGCTTACTTCTTTTTTTTCACTGATTTTTCAGCCTCTATTGATATGGGATTTGTGATCTGTACAGTTTACATTGCAGACTTAATTATGTCAAAATAAGATTAGTAGAAGTTGTTCAGCTATTTTCATTGCTTTATCAGTTCTAATGGCATCATACTGAATGAAAAGTTTTCAAGAATGCCACATAATTATAATGAAACAATCTTGCTTCAACACATGATAGTCCATTGTACTGAAGAGTGCCACAGAAAATCCATTTAATGTTATCATCATGTTATTAGAAACATCTTGAAAAGTAGATACTTAGTTGTTGAATTTATCAGTTGGAAAAATACAAGTGAATATAATGTTCTTAGCCTGTGAATGTGAAAACAAAATATTGGGTTTGTCTCACTAAAACCAATATATACTACTGAAGTTGGACTAAAACCAAAATGTGACATAGTGCTTTTTAGTGACATTTAAGAGCTTATTGAATAAAAGAAAGCTTCTTCTAAAAGAAACTGGGTACTTTGCCACATATATCTCATTAACTTTCAATAGGCTTTTTGGAAAATTAGGTCACTAAGTTACCACTATAAGCAGCATTAATGTTATACTTTCCAACGTTTACATATACCCTAACCCCAATACTTGAATGCCTAAAGGTACATCCACAAATCATCAATTTCTAGGTTGATTTTCCATTCTGTAATTTAATGGAAGCTCAGATCGACCCCAACACTTCTAAAAATGCAGCCTATGGTTACTTAGAACACTGTATCTCAACAGAAAGCCTAAAATAGGCATCCCAAATAGACAACACTGGTTTCATTTACCTCATTTAATAGTTTGTTGCCACCAAATAAGTCAATATTTTTTCTTCGATTTTGCCAACATACCAACTGTTGAACAAAATACTCGGAAGCAGAATGTGCACACTATTAGCATTTTGGATCCGTGCAGATTTTAAGTCCAATGGAGGACCCAAATATAATTGAAATCAAAATTGTTCATTTCTTTCCCCTCATTAAGGAGTCTTCTTTTTCTTACTCAGGTAAGTCAGTGCTATCTGTAAGAGTCTTTCTGGCACACAGAAATCTCAGAAATGTACATGGAAAACTGCTCACTGAAACTATTCTATGGAAACTAATAGAAAAGTCCAAAACATCATTATCCCATCAAGAGAGTCCAATAAATACAAATACTCACAAATGCAAATAAAATTATTGTAGAAAAGAAAAGTTCTGTTTATACAGAACAGACTGACAAAAATACACAGCAACTTGTGACTGGGGAGAAAAGATCAAAGATCTTTGTGAGACACCACTTTTAGTACAGGAGTCGTTAATCTCAAGAAAATTTTGAATGCATTAGATCACTATGCTTGAAATGGTATTTATACCTCTTCTCTTTAATGTGTTTAAAATACAGTTTAGCTAATTACACTTTTGCCTGCTGGAAAAATCATCTATGGATGTTCCTAAAATCATGCATGGATTATGGATTAGGAACTGGCCCCCACAAAAATATGGTTATTAAATAAAATATCTTAATTTGTGACATTTACTGCTGACCTGATTATTATACTTACATAACTCATGTTTGTCCTCTTCTGGTTTGTTTGCTTGACTTTTTCCAATTTAAAAATCTTCAGACAGTGAGAGAGGCATGTGTTGCAACAAACCCCCTTCAAATGGAAGCAGAATTCTGCTCCGGCCACTGCAGCAGTTCAGTCTCATTATTTTAATCACTGTGCAGCATTCAGAGTTGGAAAGGAAAAGAGCTGCTTCGAATGGCTCCATCTGGCAAGCTGTCTGTCATCTTAATGGATGTGAATTCCAAGTCTTCTTAGACCCATGGCCATGCTTGAATTCATCCCCCTCAGCACAATACTTTAAAAGACCACTTTTGGAAAAACATAGTGGAATGAACTATCAAGCTTGGTGTTCAGGGTTAATAGCTATTTCCCTTATAAAAATGCTTAGAAAACATTTTTTTTCCAGGCTTTCTATGGTTATTAGCTTTTTTGTTTTGTTTTGGGGTTTTTTTCCCCTTTTTTTTGCCCTCCACTGGTAATCAGTTTCCATCATCAAGAGTGATTCTTGTTTTAAAGTAGTAACAGGAGTAAAGTAAGGTATGGACCTAATTATCATCCCCTCAAAATTTATAAAAGGATCCAGCCCTAGAATTGGGATTTCTCATGTAGAGTTCCAGGAAAGGTACAACTCAGTGGAGCTCAGTGGCACTGCCCTTTTGGTACTTTCCTTTTGGGAAACTGCACCATCCCCCAGAACTTGGTCAAAACCAGAACCGAATACAAGCCATAATCATCTGGCTTTATGTTCTTCTAGATTTAGAAAACTGAGGGGAGAGGAATTTGCGATTAAGATATTTTTGGCACCCCAAACAGGAAGTTTGGCACTTGTGGAAATAAAATTGTGTTATTTGTGTAAAGTCTAGTAATTTATGCATACTTCATATATGTGCATGCTTAATAATTTCGGGAGAGTCATACATAAAGAGAACACAGAAAAGTCTAGCCTAAATAAATATTGGTTTAGAAGACAAAAATCAGTGTTTTAAAAAGAAGAAAAAAACCCAGAAGAACAGGAAAAGAAAAAAAAAAAAAAGAGAAGACATGGCTGTAATGACCTTTTTTCATAAATCACACCCTTTGCAAATGAAGTGATAACTGAACAATAATTGGTTTTGTAATATCTACACCTCAGCTGTAGGTAGCTGATCCATGCTGTGAATGAGACTGCAATTGTAAATCAGATTCTAGTTTCTAGCTACCAATAAATCAGATAATTTACAAACATTTAAGCCTCACGTTTTTGTTTTACACATGTACATGACCATATTCCACTTTTAGCTTCAGTAGATCATTTGCAAATGAATTTTAGGCTGATGATGGAGCTTCATAAGACAAACATTTGCAATAATTTAAATTACATTAAAGTATTTTTATTCATCCCCTTTGCCATCGTTTTTGTTTTACAAATTTTCTCAGTGCATTTGCATTCCTAAGATTAATAAAATTAATATTTTTTGAAAATTGCAGTGTCCCTGTAATTACCTTGGATACAAATTGCACACATTTCCTTACCTTCATTAAGCTGGTAGTCATATGTGGCTCAGAAGATTAGTAATTAAGTTGTTAATGGACAGTTTACTCTACTTTTCCAGTCTGCTTTTGAATTTTTTTTACCAGCCCCTCAGCTTGTTGAAGCAGTTGTAGCCTTGCATACTGATATATCCCTTCTTCCCTGGCTGAAGGAATCTCCTACATAGAGTTTCAGAAAACACACAGACTTATAAATCAGCATCAAATTGCACAGAAATTAGTTTATTTCAAGGAAAAGCTTTCTTTATAACTAAATGTTGCTGCCTATAGCAACAAAAACTGTAAATCTGTAAATCATAGTGTAGCCATTAACAGTTAATGAACTACAAGAACACTTTTATTCCCTACTGTTTTAACGTAAAAGGATATGTAGATTAAGTAAAGATTCAGTCTAGATTCCTAGCAGGTAGTCCACAAGTTCTTAACTTTACCAGTAGTTTTGAGAGAGGGATGTGGGACGTCAGAAAAAGGTAAAAGCAAATTGTAAATGCTACTTGTGTTCTTCCCTCAAACCAGGGATCAAAAATAATTTGTGTATTTCTCCAGTAGATCATATAACATAACAAGAGCCAAAGACACAGCAGGTTTTGACTTCACACTTTAGTGACCAAATCCAGATTTTTCCTGCTCAGTTCAAGGCTTCTTTTGAAGACAGCTAAATAAAAACATCTCCAAAGCATAGAAAGACAAAAGAAAAATACTGGTCTACTTATGGGAAATCTATCCATACATCCAGTGCCTTCAAATTGTTTTCTGGACCAACAAAGGAACAGAAAAAAAGCATGTCAGGATAAAAAAAATAAAAACAAAAACAAAACATGTCAGAACATTGTAAAAACTAATTTATGTATTGTACACTAATCCAGACAGGAAAGCAAAACTTGGACTTTTTAAAGTCTCTGGTTAAATTTAAATTAAATATCTTATATGCAAGTCTGTAAAAATCCAAATGAAGTAGTCACTGTATCTGGCCATAAGAAGTCTTTCAGATATATCAGATTAATTGTTTGTAAGTGTGGATTATCTGGTGTATAGGCAAAATGGAGGTCATTTTTACTGGATGACCTGTCAAGATGCTGAAACATTCGCTCTTCTCAGTGTGAGCTTCAGTTTGCTGCTTTTTCAGCCATTCTGAGGGTCTGCTCCTTCAACACCACGAGGATGCACTCCAGGAACAAGGATCTAGATGCCAAAGTGAACACTGAGGGAGTTAGAGGCTTTTTACTTCTTAAAAGCATTAGGCTTTCAAGCATTGATCTGAACCCAGGATAGAGCTGAAACTACCAGAACATGACAACTGTTCCAGGGTGGTCTTGTTCCTTCAAACACATCCTGCCCAGCCATCAGAACAAACTCAGCACCAACAGAACAGACATATTTCTGTCTTCAGCTGTGTCTTCAGCAAAAAAGCTTCACAACAACTTATTTGTCGGTGCTCTCATTTATCATCCTCGCCTCAAACCAAAGGACATGGCACAATGCAAGAAGAGTGACCTTATTGCTTATGTGTTGGGCTTGTACAACCAAGAAGAGCAGGGGCCAGACAGGCCTCCAGCCTCTGCTTTAGTGTGTGCATGCCAGAGATGGGGAGAAGAATGGGGCAGGACTTTCTGCTCACAAGTGATTATTGGATATCCCACTAGACATCACATATTTTCTCTCTACGCCCTCTCTGACAGTGATTAGATGCATAAAACATTCTAAGTCATTTCAAATATCCTGCAAAATCATATTCTTTTGATCTCTAGTGAGCTATTAGTTAAGTATGCCCTGCCTACATCCCTGACAGATCAGTAAAGGATGCAAAGAGCCAAGCATTTTGAATGGTGTAAGGCTTTGCTTTTGTTTTGACAGTCGGGATCCAAAACAGCTAAAGCTATTGAAGCTTTAGAATTTTATCAAATGCAAATTGTCAGCTTTGGTACATAGAAGGTTAACACTGTACTTCTCAGCCCTGGAGTGATATATGAAAATATACAGTCAGTGACTTCAGGAAACCCATCTAAACCCTGCATGTACATTTTTCACTTCACCAACTACTCTGGTGGTAGCCAGTAGATCTAATTTCATCAAGCTTGTGCTCCTGACAGCAGTCACATCAAATTAAAGAATCTTCCAGACTTAGCTGGCACCTTCATCTAAGCCTTTATATCAAATAATATGCCTGTTGCCTTCATCATGCATTCCTTAATTATGTGAAAATCAGCAGACTGCGGCTTGTGCCAGCAAAGAAAATGAGGAAAGAAGAGTGTTCTTTCCAATGCACATGGCTGGACACCCTTCAGAGACATCTCATTTGATTGGTAGTAACAATATTCCACTGATGTTCTTTTTCTATATCTATAACTTAAGGCCCTTTTCCTAAAGAATTAGCTTAAGCATGCACATATTAAAACCTGCATAATTTTTTTTTTCTTGGTGACAGAGATGCTGTGAATTTTGGTTCTGGTTTTTAAACAGATGCTACTTGGTGGATAAGTATAATGTGCCCCTAGGCCGGCTATATTTTGCTGGTAAAAAAGATTAGGAGGATGGGTGAAGATTGCTTACTACTGAAGCATGCTGTGTGTAAATCTCATGGGAAACTCACAAAATATCCTATCCTAGTCCCAAACAAAGATGTTCTAATTCCTTGGAATCAAACACAAACCCCAAAGGGGATCAAGGCCCACACAGCAAACTAGGTGATCCATCAACAACCTAATTACATTCCATTGACCCAGAAGAATTTCTAGAAGCAACAGATACCTCTGGATGCTGGAACAGCATCTATCAATTGCTGGCCTCTGGGTCTTGTCATTACCTGACATCTCCACTGCTAAAACCATCCCTAGGAATCCTCTCCTTTCTATAACCTGATTATTAAATTGGATGCTGGTACCTAACAAACTTCTCCATGCTAAATTCCAGCAGAATGCATCATAAAAGGGGTTTTGTTCCTTGTAACATCCTGCCTCTCATTACCAATGCAAAATATTTTAAAATGAGCTTCTTTGGAAATCACATTCTGATACTAGCCATGCATTTCAGGAAACCTCGCCAGAGGGAATGTCTGAGGACTCTTGTCTGCCTTAGTTATGAAAGAACCAAACCCCAGTAACTTCACCAATAAGAAAGGACAATAATTAAATATTTTTTAAAATGGAAAAAAAGAAAACTGTGAATAGACCAGTTGACTGGTCTATATTAAATGTATTATGGATCCTCTTCTTTTGTTTACCTGATATCTCAGTGGGACAGGGATCTGTTCTATGTGCCCACAATATACTATCAATTACAAAAAAAGTAATCAAATTCATGAATGAAAAACATGATTTACAAACGTCTCTTACTAACAGCTGAGCACAACTGCTCTTTTCAATGATGCCCACTGGTGCACTGAGAACAGCTGAAAAAGTAAACAAGAAAACTGCACTGGAAAAATAAAAAGAAACTACTATTGGGATTATCTGTTTCTCACAGTCTGATGGCTCTTCAGGAGGAGAGAAGCAGACGGTGTTACTGGCAAGAAATTAATATTAAAATATAAAATAAAAAGTATGTCAGGTCAAGTCCCTCGTCTGTGAAGCCCTGTGAGTGTAAACTGCAAAAAGCATTCAATTGTTACAACTGTATTGAACTGTACTCTATGTATTTCTTTTTGTTTATTGCCTCATGCCACAAATATTCCCTGATTCCAAATCTCAGCCACATGCAGGAAAATATATTTCTGCTGCAATTTAAATGGACTAATAAAAAGCAACATTCAGCCATTTGGAACTGAAATATTCATGAGACACTCAGGGAACAATGAAACTGAAGTGCTTCAGCTCTCCTAAAGGAACGAGAGTCAAGAACACACAGGAGTAACTAGGAAGTGTCCTACTGTGCCTTCAAACTTTGCTCTTTATTTTTCCTTCTACCTTCTACTCCTCTTGGTTCAAATCAAGCAGGTTCATTCCCATTTAGTAGACACCACTCCTGACTACCCAGGTGGCTCACATCCATTTACTGAAATTTTAGCCTGTGTTAAGTTACTATGAAAGCAAAATATCAGACTGCTCTGCCTACCTGAGTGAACTCCTTTGCCGCAGTATAGTCATACAGCCAGATGATGTAATTATGAGAGTGTGTGCATCTTCACGTGAGCCCAAATAAATATTGAAATTGATTTTAAAATTTCCTGAACTCGAATCCTCAGTCTCAGAGAAAACTTCATATCCCTTGCTTGTTGTAATTACTAACTTTGCTGAGACATTTGTATTAGATGACTGTTTCCTACTCCAATGAAACATATGACCCAAATAAGGAAAACAGTTTCCTAATTAAAATTTCAAGCAGCAAAACTAAATTATCTTACAACATTGTTTAGAAATCCGGGTCAGTGCTATTCTTTCCAGGAATTAAATGGGTCTAGAAATAATGTGCAATGGGGCCAGCTATTTTAAACCACTGCAGCTCTGTGCCTCAGACCCTTACGACTGACACCCATAGCTAAAGAGGATGTAATCTGTGCCTCTTCAGTATCTGCAGCTCTGGGCAAGCAGAAAGTAATTTTACATGATTCTGTTTATAATTCTTTATTCTTAGCAACTATCTAGCTATCTGTAGTGGCAAATATAACTGTCACCTTTCTCTTCTTTTTAATAGCTGCCCTTTTTCAGAAGGGAAGATGGAGCGTTCCAGCAACAGCACAGAACAGGTCTCTGTTTCGCCCATTTCACAGACGTCTTCATCTATCCCATAATTTTTCTCTCAGCCTTATAGACAGGAAGGTAACTAAAACCTGAATAAAAAATAAAGCAGGTAATCAGCCTGCTAAGTCTGGAAATAAGAAATATTTTAGAGAACTTTTCAAGGAGCCTTTGATCTATTCTGACCATTTCAGATGATGTTCAAACTGCCAGGATTACTTTTAATGTCTACACTACAACTTTCCCTTCCTTTTGGTGTAACAGCAAGCACTGCCTACCTACAAATTTCCTTTACACATCCTGTAAGGGCAAAGGCTGCTCTGGCTGCAGCCAGCCTAGTCTCTTCCAGCTCCCCAAAGCTGTTTGTCAGCAGCTTTCTGCACCACCTCTGTGCATAACCATCTCTCTTGAAGTCCCAGTCAGGGCTTCTGCATCAACACCTAAACAATGTTTAAAGCCAGGAAATATTAACATATTTCAAAACCATATCTCTAAACCCAAGACTGACTTCAAATTGTTTAAATTCTTGCCCACTAAAAGATATTTCGATAAGAAGAATAAAAATATTTTATGTGAATTATCCTCAATTCAACTGTTCTTTTTCTGAATACAAGAAAATAAATAGTCTTGGGTGGGGGAAATGTCGAAGCTTTTCCTCTAGAAAACTAATTTTTCTATTGACTTGTTAAATGACAATTTTTGACATGTTCTTTAATGCTGATGACCATTTTTTGACAGTGTAAAATATCTCTTTGCAATTTCCTACTGTTTTCAAACCTTAAGTAATCCTCACATAGTATGTACTTTTGAGAGAAGACCCATGGATGCAGGATACAAGTATCAATTGAGGATCCAGAAACTGAAGAACTAAACACTAGCTTCCCTAGATTTATGTGCAACTTACTTTTGTATCAAGCTGTCACATGCTTACAGCAGTACAGTTAACAGGATCTTAATGTTTTTGCACCAAAGAAGCTTCAGTAAATTCCTGGTTTTCATCCAACTCACCCCACGAGCCCTCCATTTGCACAGCCTTAATGATGAACTTTTAAACCTCTTTAGGGGGCATCCAAATTTCCAGATTATAAGCTTTAAGATAGTTTTTGGCTGGTACATTGTTGCAATCTTTTGCTAGATTTATCCTGTCTATTTTCTGAAGTGTTTAGGAATACCTCTGAGATGCCGAGTTTTTCAAAGACATGAGAATATGCTGTCCTCTCCACTGAATGATGGCTTCAAGGTTAAGCCATACAATACTTTTTGTTCCCACTTCCACAAGTATTTGAGGAGTAATATGAGAGAAGAACCATCATCTGTCTACCTTCTAGTCATAAAAAACTGTAAGTATGTTTAGTGTCTTCATTCACATAAGCACTAACAAGAGTTTGCTTTTGTTTTTTAGCAAAACATTTACTGGAAAATAGTTTAAAAATGAAGAGGACTTCAAGTTATCATACAGCAAAAAAACAAAGAGCAACCTAAACAAGTTTTTATTTCTGTTTTCTGAAGGTATTCTATGTAACAGAAAAGTAAGATATATTGTTTTATCTTTGTAAATCAACCATTAGTTTTGTCTATTGAAGTTATTAAGCTGCAGTGTTGTTTGATTCCAAATGTGAAAAATAATTATTGTGTTTTCATGCCTATTAACAGAATTCTGAATCCAGCTCAGTTAAGTCTCCTCAACTTTGTGGTTACTATTAACAAACACAGGAATTTCTATCAGAATTTTTACTTAAAGAATGGCATAACTGAAACAAGACATATAATTGAAGTGTGAACTTTAAAAATCTTATAATTTATTTGAACTATGTAGAAACTGATAAAACACTATTTATAAAAATAGTGTAAGAAGGTACAAATAAATGAGAGAAAATTAAATCAAAATATAGTACTGTACTTTTGACAACTTTGATAGTAATGCTTATCATCCTCTAAAATATCAACCTCTAAATATCTGTTCTGCAATGTAATTTTTTTAGTTTGTTATTTTGGTTGAAGAACTGCTCAAAGCATTGGATTGCAATGCATAAACCTCTTGCTATGAAGAAATTAATGACAAATTACTTTCTTAATCTCTCCTTTGAAGAACTGCCAGCCAGCAGCAGTTAAATATTAAGCATTTATCTATTGAGTTATTGGAGCTTTGGATTTGAATCTGTACTATAGATGGTACCTTTATCTTCTAAGGTACCTTTTTGCTATTTTCCTAAAGAGAAAGTCTATTCTTCACAGCACTTGTGGAATAGCAAAACAGCTGTTCTGTATGGAAGAAGACCTAGTTTTTCTGACTCATAATGGCAAATCAATTAAATCTTGATTAATGTTTGGCTCAGTGTCACATAAATTTGTCTAAGTGCTGATGCTACATAAGTTAAGATGGCTGGATGCCAAATCTCTCAAAACACGGCACTCAGTGCATCCCATGCATCCGTTTCAAAACACAGGTTTGCTTCCTCTCGATGCCAAAAATTGCTAACACAGAATGAAGACTTAGAAATCCTGTGTCTTTTGTTTATTATCAAACATAGCTAAAAATTCAACCAGAAATATGATCACAATGCAAATTGCACATTTCAATAATATACTTTTGAGTTTACACTCTATTTTCTACCCCTTCTATTTGTGTGATAACAGAAAGAATACTAAACAAAGTGGAAGATTGATAAAGCTGTCACATTCTTTCAAAATAAGAATTCTTGATACATCTCAAATACTTTGATTAAAAATTCCATAAGTTTGAGTCATTCAGATCGATTGTCTGACTTAAGTCATCTCTGCAAGCAATCTATCTTTATACTCAGGCAAAGAATGGATAATGCTGTGGTGAGCTTCCTTTCAAGAAAGTAATAAACTGACTTCTGATTATTTGGCAGTGCCAACCAGAAAGCGTGTAATCATATAAATATGTGGTTCTAAATAATTTGCATGAGTGCCAGACACGCAGGGGGAGACATTGTGCTAGACATGCAGAAAAAGAAAATAAATTACAGTACACAGCAAATTACATGTTAAGAATTTAATTGTCATCTTGATAATTCTGTGATAAGTAATCCTTCTTAACATGGACAAAGTATATACAACACCTTTAAATGTACACTTCCCATCTTCTGATCACAAGTGTGAAGTACCATCTCATATATTTAACTAACCATGGCTGCAGCAATATGTCCAAAAGTCCACTGATGTAGAAAAAGCATTTCTATAATTATGAAGTCATTAAAAAGCAACTAAATATAGTAAGCAATAAATACACAGGCAATTTGTGACGTTAAAACAAAACCAACCCAAACTAATTGACAAGGAGTCACCAGATCTCTTTTGATGTATTTAATCAATATTGATTGTGCAGTTTAATATCCATTGTGGTCAATAGCTCCACCCTGTGCTCTACAGAAATATGAAGCTCAGTATTTGATGTCACATGTACTATTCAGTATTTATGGCAAAGCCACCTGTGTCACCTCTATCATTTAGCAATGGGCAAGATCCAGTTACAGACAAACGCAAACTGTAATTAGAATGGCAAGTCAAGCTTACACTTGCACAATGGCAGGTACCTATAAAGTGACCAGATTTCTCAATTATTTCAGATTACTTTTCTCAAAATGTCTAAGAATTTTCATCAGTGTCTGCATTTAGATTTTAATTAGATATGCAGCAGGCAATTAGACATTTATTTCAAATGCTGTTAGAATTGTTTGCTGGCTCTCTTCTCAAAAGGCCAAAATAGCTGACAATGGCTAATGACTACATATTTCACGTGAAAAAGGATATGCAGACATAATTACTGCTGCAATCTCATCAAGCAGCCAAGTCTAATTAAGTGTCAAACTAGAGTTACAGAAGGGTTATGAAACCTTCCCTCAAAAATGACAACTCAGCTGTGGTGACACATAGACAATAAAACAACCTCAAGAGCAAGAGAAACATGACTTTTATGTAGGTTTTTGAGTAATGTTACAGAAAAGACCCTGTTCTTTCCATCATTCACAATGCATTAGTGAATTTAAAACAAAATTGCAATATTCAACCTGTAGCCAGGAAACAAAACTTATTGTAATATTCCCACTTTCATTAACAAGTACTTAAAGCTGTCAATAACTTTTTAAATTGTTTTTCACTCCAAATCAAATCTAGGAGGCTCTCATAAGCCTTATCTCTTTCCCACTTGTAATTATTTACATTTTTAATTATTAGTATATCCTACTAATGAGTATGTTAACTATTATTAAATTGATGCTTAAAATATTAATGTTCTGTATTCAGTTTGTAGGCACAAACAAACCATATGAAAGACAGTAGTGTGTTAGACTTTCAAAAACAAAGATGGGAAGGAAATAGTATTATTGGCCTATGAACCTGCTAGTTTTCAAACATCTTTTCTCATTCTACATTGCTCTCAGACAGAGTTTTCAATTTCTCATAAAATCTTGACAGACTAATAAGCCCAGTTTTTATCTAGCCGTAGTAAAGTCTGGTTCTTAAGAACAGAAGATGTAAAGATGACACATTTTATATTCTGTTTATCATCCTGCACATATACACAGACATTCTTCATAATTTCTTCTTTAATGCAGCAATGACTTTTCCTCATTTGAGACACATCCCCCAGAAATAAAAGGAAACCAGTATGGCTTTAACACATCCCATTATTTCTAGAAGTGGCTGCCCAACTTAAGATAGAACAAGGATTCTTCTTTTACTTCTTCCACAGAGATCTGTCATTTTCTTGATATTTGTGTTGAATAATACTGATCCTGTTCTAATTTAAAAATGTAATTGTGTTTCAAGTCAATTCCTGCTACACTACTTATCATGTAGAGCAACACAGCTATGCTAATGCTTGCTGTGGTAACAATGCAGAATTTGCTCAGATTTTACTATTAGGAGACACTAAACTCTTCATGTGTGGCATGCTAATCTTGTTCTAATTCCTCATCCATCTCTTTTGAACCTTCCTCCCTTCCTCACCCTAAATAAGGCGACAATCCCATGCCACTGAATGTTATTACAGTTCCTAGAAATGTTCAGTATATATTTCATCTTGCTCAAGGAGTCCTCCTAATAATATATGTACATGGAATATCTTAAAATGATTGGCAGCCAGTCACCTTTTCCTCAGTCAAGACAGCTATTTAGTATTTTAATATCTTCCATTAAAAATGCAAGAAAGAATGCAGAAGTTTAACACTGCCTCTAACCCAATCACAGTTCTGATTTTCCTTCCTATTCAAGCAGTGGTGTCTATGCTATGTTCTCATCAAACACCATTCAGGCAAGGGGATGAAATACCAGGCTTACTTAAAGGAATTACAAATAAAGCTTTTGGGTTTTTCAGTAAGATTGTTTGTTTATTGGTTTGTTTGGAGGGTTTTGTCATTTGCCATTAGTTTGTGATTTTTGCTTGGTCATGCCGTCAGTTGGAATGGGAAGACACGACAGAATCACTGGCATAAGGCAACCCACTCCTACTGGTGACTTGAATGCAGGTATTTGAGATTTGCACTTTTCACATAATAACTTTGCTGCCCTCACAGATTACTCCTTGCCTGCAAAAGAGGATAGGCTGTTAAGCTTTTTTATTTTTTTCCTTTTAAAAAAAACTTAAAATCACTTGGGCTTTTTATTCAAAACAGCTCATTCAAAGTACAGTCAGTGCTACACAGTATTGAAAACAATCCTTAATCACAGAGTCTGACTTGAAGAATCAATGTATGCATCCTACAATAGCCTGATTATCTGCTGAGATAAGGGCATGCATCATCTCATCCTCTCCACTTACTGAAAAGGGCATCCATGTGCTTGAGCTGAAGCAGGGAAGTCAGAGATGTGAGCCAGATGATGCCCCAAAATCTTGTATCAGCAAAGAGAGAGATTGAGTGAAGGACTTAAAAAGAGAAGAGTGCAAAGTGAGGTAATACTCACTGTTTATGCATGTATATTGAATAAATTTATTTGCTTTCCTAAGACTTTTATTCAAAAAAGAGAGTGTGAGCAGATTTTGAGAAAAATTCAGGAGAGGATGTGAAATTCCTGAGCTGATGTTGGGCTGTAAAATACACTACTTCACAGAAAAAGACAGTTTAGTTACCACTGAAATTAAACAATATCCAATAAAAGCCAAAGAAAACTTATCGCTAAGCATAAGTACTGTTTATATCCTGCATTATGGCTTCTCTTTTCCTGTATGCAATTTTATTTTACTATGGATGCCATTCATTTAATTTTGGGATATCACTCACCTGAGTAGACTAAATTCTAGGAGCTCTGGAGAATATGAGAGCACACGCATACTCATTCTCACACATGAGAACAGAATTTGTCTGTAAAATCGCAAAACTGCAGCAAAGAATTTACTTTCTAAATGGATTTTCAGGCCTTTGTCTCGGTGGAGCTTTCTCCATTCAAGCAAGCCTATAATGCTGGCCACAGAAATACTGTGAAATAGCTCTTTGAAATAAAAATAAATTGGAAAGAAAACAAGCTATTGAAGTGACACTCATATTTCAAAGGCATTGCCTTTGTGGATGAGAAAAAAATTTTGAGAATTTTCCAGTCATTTTAAAAACTCCAGTGATCTAAAAGAAAAATAAAATATTCCAGATAATTATATCTCTAAATTATCCTAAAAATCAATCTCTACATTTTCTAAAATGTTTATCATAATATAATTTTCAGAACCACACAGGTAATGTATGAAATTCACTTGCAGGAGGGGCTTTTAAAAGGACCATAAAAAAAACCAGGCAACTAATGTTTCTCATTGTCTCTGTATATGACAAATAGACTGCTTAAATTATATTGCAGTAAAAGTCTTGCTAGAGTGAAATTTTAATACTGTCAAATCATTGCAATTGTTCCTTATATTTGGTGCAACACTCAGCACCCTTGCTTGTCACCGGCTGTTCCACAGTTATTTAAGAAAAACAAAATCCAAAATCATGAAGACTGTTTTTCCTATTATAGAGGGTATTATTAAAAAAAGTGAATCTCCAGTTTTAAATTCATATTTTAGGGGCTTTAAGTAGCAAAGTACAAAACTCAGATATAACTATGTTGTTTCAAAGACCAAAAGGCATCTCTACACAAATGCTATTTTGAGCAATGCATATTGGAATTGAGTTAAATATTAACCCACTACTAGTCTCTGAGAGTCAAAATTATTATCTGTAATACTTTGTAAGCAATGCAGGAATGTTAAGCATAAGAATCAACTATAATGCAGCCAGAAGACGGCCCTTTCAAATAATGTTAAAGAATGAAAGGTTTCAACATAAAATAGAAAAGATGTACTGAATATAAACATTTTGTACCCCATGGTCAGCAGATATTCATGGCAACTGTAAAAAGTAATAATGTTCAATATGCTATGAGAAGCAGACAGCCTCAAAGAGACTGTTTTCCTCTTATGTGCCATGCCCGTATTCCAAACACGTAATTTTTACACCTAGGAACCCCTTAGTTCAAAATTCCATGAAATCTTTTTTTAGAAACAAAATGATTTTTTTGTAAATTTAGGTTCTTGTTATGGCTGTCAAATACTGTCAGTCAAATTTAGCTTACAAAGCACCAGACGGCTGCTGGTTGTACAAATTTGGATGTCAAATTTAAAATCTGCCTTGTCCTTGTTATCTATTTACAGCAGACAAAGGTCTCAATACAAAAGAGATTAATAAATTTGGGGGCTAGTGAGGGGATCAAGTGTCATAGTAGAAATACAATATTTATTTTAGAAAATTCAGCTACTATTCAGGGTCTCTGCAAATGTTTTAAAAGTTTTGCTCCACTAATATGATACACTAGATGATAAAGTTTTCATCTTTCTTCATACACAGTCTCACACCTGTAGAGAAACTTCTCCAAGTTCATAATTAATAAACAAAAATTTACTTTAATAAACTTATTCTTAAGGATTCTGTGATAGAGTTCCATTTAGAGTGTCTCTTTCACAGAGAGGATTGCTTCATTTTTTATCTCACCTGAATACAAAGACAGTTATTCATGAAGGAAGGAATACCATTGTCACTTGACTTTATTACAAAAAGAATTAAATAGATCAAAGCCTATGCTACTAATAAAAACCAGGTTTGCCAGATGTACTTTATAAAAAATTATTTTTTTCCTAAAGATGGGGGTTTGCCAATTTTATAAAATTACAGCCAGATGTGAGAAACTATATAAATGCAACAGACCTTGATTTAAAAAAGTAGAAAACATAGCAAAAAAACCTGAGGTCTCTGCTTGTCTGGTAGTATCTGGTGACATACTAAATCAATAAGAAATGTATACATCTGAGAGGTCTGGGATCAGAAGAATGAAGGGGGTTTAAAGGGAATTATTAAAATTTGTGACATTTATATTACTGCTAGGAATCTTAACTCAGCCTTTGAAAACATTTCAGTATTTGGCAAAAACCAGGCCCTGGAATAGAGCAATACATTCTCTTCTGTCATTTGGTGTCTCTCCAATTACCAAGCTTCAATCCACTTCTCAGAGGAGTAAGAAACATGAAAGACAGCTTTGTGAATGACTGATTAACACAGAAAAGATCATTTCTCCAAGATTATATTGTATTCCTAACAAGACCAAAAGTGTGCACTAAATTATTATTATGATAATTAACTTTGGCAGACTGTGTCTTATTGTTAAAAAGCAGTAATAAGGTACCTTAAAAGGCAGAATAATTACACTTAACTGCTGTAATTAGTAAGTTAATTTTCAGGTGAAGATTATTCATAACATAGGAATTATGCAACTGCTGCCATTTAAAATCTTACTGCAATGCCTTCATATAATTTAAATCAAGAATTGTTAGCATTTCTGAACCTTTACTTCAATAAGGTAAGAGAAAAAAAATCCATTCAGGAAGAAGACCATTTCATTTCTGTGTCAATGGACTGGAATGTCTGAAACTGAATATCAAAATATGCATATATAATCCAAATGAGAGAAAAGGAAGGAGAAGAGAACAAAGTTAATATTTTCACACACAACTTTAGTGATATTAGTTTGCTCCTTTTCCACCAGGTGCCATTCCAAAATCTTTCTTCGCTTTCACTAGTTTTTGTATTTCACTCCAAGAATCAAAAAAAAAAAAAAAAAAACCCCAAAATTTCACAGAGAAATTTCATCTTCTGTTCTGTTCATAGAGAATTTGTGCCAAAATCTGTGATTTCATATAATTTAAAGTGAATTTTGTTACTTTCCTTAAGATCTATTTTCCTGATGACCTACAACTGCTGTTTCTGGGTGATCTTCAGAAAACGAAAAAATGAGTGATTTCAGTCATGTTTTCTAATAAATGGTTCATTGGAGTAATACATATATATTGTACAAAACACTCCTAGACTGCTTGCATTTTACTACCAATACTCCAAGATGACTCCTACATGAGCACACAGCTCTCATGTCCTTATTACACAGGAAGTCATATAGGTCATCATTTTTACAAAGATGAATACACAAATCCCATAAAGGGGCAGTGAGAAACAGAAAAGGCCTTGACACCGTACGAGCACTGCTCAGCAACAGCTAAAACACTGGTGTGTTGTCAACACTGTTCTGGTCACAAATTCCACAGAGGAAAGTAAGGACATGGGCAACACTCAGAAGGTATTTTAAAGAGTTTGATATTGTCTGGTAGCTGATTGTATGATGGGGCTGCCTCAGCATATGTCACCTTTTCGTCCTCCTCCTCTGCTCATAGCCCAAAATTTTCTCCTTCACACCAGTTCTTGATGACTTCCAAGATCCCTGGGAGATTGAGGTTTCCTATTCAAGCTTGCTGTGTGAGCAGTATAACCCGCTTACCCCACACACCATCAGTGGCAAGATGTGCGGAAGGGACTTCCCCTTTGAACACCCAGCCCAGCACTGGTAGCCAGGGCGCCAGAAGCAGCTGTGCTTCAGTGCCAATCACTTCTGAAGCAACTTGAACCCTTCACAAGATGTCAGGATCTCTTTTTCAGTTGGGGTGTAACGGGCTTCGGATCCTTTGTATCCCCAAATTCAGAATCTCAGGGTCATCCTCAGGTTTCTCTGGGTACTCTTTGCCAGAGGCTCCAGGAAGGCCCGTTCTCACTGGCTGCAAGTAGAGCATATTTTTCACACCTTGTTGTAACTCGACTGCTCCAAGGGCTACTCTACGAACAATCTCCCATTTAATTTATTCAAAAGCTTGTTGTTCAGGACCCCGCTTAAAATCATTTTTCTTCCAGGTCACTTGATAGAGGGGGCTTACAATATGACTGTAACCTGGAATACGCATCCTCCAAAATCCCACAGTGCCTAGGAAAGCCTGTGTTTCCTTCTTGCTGGTTGGCGGGCACATCAATGTATTGCAAGTGTTGTGGAGCCTCACCCTCTTCCAATGCAGTCTGGATCAGTCCATGGCAACCAGTGGGGTTGTTTCCACCCCTGGGGCAGTCCATTCCTGGTGTACTTCCAGGTGTACTGCCTACCCATCCAGGTAAAAGCAAACTGTGGCCTGAACTCTGCTGCTAAAAGAATGGAGAAAAAAACACATTAGCAATTGACCATGGTGCATCCCGTACAAACTTCCTCCACAGTATTTCTTTCACCTCTTTTATCACTTTATCAGGGCACTTTGGTCGTTCAGGGGTGAACTTCCAAACCACTGGAGCAGAATAATCCTTCAAAAACTGGCCCAATTTCTCCAGCCTTCCATGCCACTCATGGCTATCCAACCTCAGGGTAGACCTCTGAATAACCTCCCAAGAAACCTCTGTCTTGACTCTAAACCTGGCAGACTTAGCAACAAGAACATGCTTTGCTTAACATCCAAAGGGAATTCAAAATCCTCAAAAGCTGTTGTAACAGGCCTGAAGGAGGAAAAGGGAATAAAAAGCTGGGGAAAAGCATCCCCCTGTTTCCCCCCCAGACTGGGTACTGCTATTAATGGACTCCTGAAAGCAGTGCCCCAGGTAAGGGTATGAGAGCAACACTGAATTCACATCCCAAATGACCCTCATTGCCCTTGATGTTATCATGTCATAAGGTGATATCTCACAGTGCAGCAACAAAGCAATCCTGATCCCTCTCCCTGCTTCGAAAAAGAGCACCAGGATGGGCACACAGCACATATATGGAAACATACACTGGGCTGGTGCCACAACCATCTGACAGACCAAGTAACATTGTGATCAGCGGCTCTGGATATACTACAACAAATGCTCAGACAGAATTTGTTTCTGATGAGCCTGGGGTTTTAATGACGGACTTCTGTCCGTCATAAAGAAGTCCATATTCTGGGACCTAACATGGAATCGCAGAAAGGTACAGGGAACATTTACTATACAAGGTTGCTCAGAGCCCTATCCAACCTGGCCTTGAACACCTTCAGTGATACTCTGATCTTGTTGTCAAGTCACCTCAACAACTGGACATAGGCAGTTTCCGGAAGAAATATAAAACTACCTCTGAGCCATAGGTACAGAATTTAATTCATGCAGAAAAAGACACTGCATTATTTTCCTGGAACACTTTTTGTGTGTGCAAACCATAATACTCAGCTGTATTGACTCAGGTATTCTAAGCTTACTGTCCTCATTATAACATTAGCACTTAATTATAACATGTTTCATCTCAGACTACATATGGACAGGTTTGCTAAAAACTTGCATTACTGGGGATTAGCCATGCAGAGAAGAAAAAGACAATATTGTGCAGATATGTGACAGAAGCTTGATTATCAAAGAAGGATTCAGGTTGTGTTTTCTGCTCTCTGCCTCAGCTGAAAGGCCAATTTTCTCAGTGGCCTGACCCCTTTCTAAGATTCATCGTCTATGCCTGGTATTCTATAATCCGTTTGTGTTATTTTTATTACTGAATTCCCCAGTTAAGGCTCTGACTCTTCAAGAACAAAATCTCAACATATACACCAGGAAATGAGTACTTATTCAGTTCCTACTTACAGGAGCAGACAAGGAGGCTCCACGCTAATGTCTCAGCACTCCTTTTGGCTTTAAAATGAACAGTTAAATTCTCAGTGTTCAACCCTAAAAAAATCTAGCTTCCAGATCTTGTGATCCCACCTGAATCTATCACTGATAAGCAGAGTTACTGATATGATAACTCCCTTTATTTAAACATTTCTTACTTCATTAAACATCCTTAAGAATCAATAAATACTTTGAGAGATAAAATAAACCGTTACATGATAAATGAAGCAGGTTCTTTTAAATATGATAAAAGTTTAAAAGCCATAAAGGGTTCTCTACAGGTGCTAATTTTACTACTTGAATGAAATTAATAAGACTCTCCATAAAACAGCAGGAGATCTTTAGATTACATGAGTAATCAGCAAGAAAATTTATTGTGGATTCATGAAGCACTAAGTGTTTGTGTAATGTATGCAAAAGTGGTACTTTATTCTCTGCAGTGAACAATTCTGAGTCCTTATAATAGAAAAATATTTAATAGCTTGAAAACTCTTGAGGCATAGTTTTAAAAAGTTGTTCAACTGTGATTAATTCAACTCATGACAAACTAGTAATGAAAGGTCTGCCTTATTTTAATATTCAGTAGGAGCCATTATTTAAAAAACTCCTTAAGGTTAAACAATGGATATAGAGACAACTGGAAATCCAACCTGATGTGTAGGAATGGAAGAGATAGGAGAGTGAGATTTGCACATTCAGTAGTGCATTAATCTGAAAAGCTAAACTAACTTTTCACCTTGGCTGCTCTATGGATAATGTATTTATTTACATGACTACTTGTTCCTGCAAACTTCATGTTTTATGAACCATTTCAGATGAAGAATTTCCAGAAGTAGTCCCATAGAGGAAATTCTGTCGCATTTGTGCTATCAAATTCTCAGTAAATTATGCCCTCCGAGGAAGAATATAGCCAAGCTTTAGTAATTTTTTCAAAAATCTTTTATTACAATGTACCATGGAATCATAAGTTTGTATTCAATACTTTACATTTAATATTTATTGATTGCTGCAGTTAATTGCTTTTGGTTTGTAGCTTTGGGCTTAATTAAGTGGACCAAAAGTGTCGATACACTGCAGCTGTTCAACTGACTGACAAATGAACTAAATAATGCTTTACCATGACTGGTTATTAATGTTCTATCAATGAAACAGGCAAGGGGAATGCATGGGTCAGGGAAGTAGTAATAATAATAAAATACAGAGCCTTTAATGTTTAGATCAGCTGCTCAGCACAGATTAACAGTAGCTAAAATGACTGTAATCTAAGGACCCCAATTCATTCATGTTTTATTATGTGTCGTGTGAAATGAGATTACTGATAAAAATACAGTGCTTAAAGACATCTCTTGTTCTGAACAGAGGTGAGCTAACTCTGCCCAATGTTGGAGCTGATTGAAAGGCACATGGCTGTGTCAGTACAGCGCTAAAACAAAGTAAACACATCCTGCAGACAAGGCCACAATACCAGCTGGAGTGTGAGAATGTGTTCCCCATGGCTTTTGAACTGAATCTGTGTTATATTCCACAGGCCTATAGTTTGGGCAATGGCAACATACAGTGTCGATACATCCACTGACAGTTCAGGAAAGGGTCTTTGCATCAGCTAATTTGGGGACTGATCTACACTGTGACCTTTGTAACTGTTCACCCCTTTACAGGACTCTAACCCAATAATCTAAATAGGCTCATTTCTGCACTTGTCAAGTAGAAAGTATAAAAAATAGGAAAACATGTATTTTTAGAGCTTTGGCACTTCTCAGGAATATTATGTTAAAGCTTATGCAAAGAAAGATGCTATGTTTGTTGAGCTCAATTGGTACATCTTTGATAGCAACATAGCTTTGGAGAAGTGAGAAAACCTGGTCCAGAATGTGACTTAAGATCCAGTTTCCCTGCTTAAAATAAAAGTTGCATGTTAACAGATGTTATCAATTCTAACTGAGTAACTTCTTGTATCTGTTATATGCAGATTCTTCTAGTCATCATTTAAAAGTCTGGACACATACAGTTTCTAAGATCTAATTGGTTAACTTACCCTAAACCACAGATGTTCACAAATGGTGCATCATTAACTAAAAGGCTTAAAGTGAAACTTGTCAGTATTGCAGGTTATCCATGAAGCTGCTGCCAATCTTTTTGGGCATCAATGTGCTACTAGACCATCTCTTCCCAGGCTTTCAAGGTTTACCCTTTCCTACGTGCAAGAAAATTTGCCATTTATCAGCTTCCTTTCAAACTTCCATGCCTCTGCCCTTATCAAAAGACAGTATTCAGCTACAAATGTTCCTAAAACACTTAATTTTGAAAAAGCTGATGGATTTGGCTCTCAAAGTATGACAATTTCACACAACCATAGAATATGCTGAGTTGGAAGGGACCCACAAGGACCATTGAGTCCAACTCCTGGCCCTGCACAGGACACCCCAGCATTCCCACCATGTACCCGAGAGTGTTGTCCAAATGCTTCTTGAACTCTGTCAGGCTTGGTGCTGTGACCACTTCCTTGGGGAGCCTGCTCCTGTAGCCAACCACCCACTGCGTATAGAACCTTTTCATGATATCCAATCTAAACCCCCCCTGACACAACTTCAGGCCATTCCCTCGGGTGCTGTCACTGTCACCACAGAGAAGAGATCAGTGCCTGCCCCTGCACTTCCCCTCACAAGGAATTTGTAACTGCAATGAGGTCTCCCCTCAGTCTCCTCCAGGCTGAACAGACACAGTGACCTCAGCCACTCCTCATACGGCTTCCCCTCAAGGCCCTTGCTCAGAACTTTATCAATCTTTTTTACCAAGGATTAGTGTTTCCATGACTCTTCCCTCCAAATACCTTACCAAGCTGAATATCTGCTCTTGTAATTACTTCAGCCTTTATTCCCCTCCCTCTACACACCAACACCCATGCATGTACCGATCTCTGTATTTATACATCTACAGGTTTACTGGGTCTTATCTGATGCAGATCTCCTGTATGGAGATGGCCTTCGGCCATTTTCTCCCTGACTGGGGGCAAATCAGTCTCACTAACACTTCAGTTTACTATTTAATGACAAATAATAATCTTGTGCTCTGGGCAAATAAAAGCAGACCATCTTCAACAATAAAGCACCATGCATGCATTATATAACATGTATAAAAATGGGTTACAGAGAAAGAGACGATTTAATAATTTGAAAAATATTTGTATTTTGGAGGAATATTTATGTTTTTCATATTCTCTGCAAATACAAATACAAGACATGAATCATGCCCTTTAACATATTTCTCTGAGTGTTCTGAGATTAGATCAGATGGAACATTTCATCAGAATCCTTGAAATGATGCAAACAAATATGAACATCTGCATTTTAAATATTAACTGCTAAAGCACCATGAAAACCTCAGTGCTGGCAGATTTGCTCTGATTCCTCTGGCAAAGCATGGGCTCATATTTTTTACCTTAAAAGCATTCTGCACAAGAGATGAATGTGAAATTTAGCTTTCACAGCTGACATACACATAGCAAAAAGCCTTACCATAATTATATTTAATCCTGATAAAGAACACAGTAATTCCTATGCTACACTATTTATATATGATTTAAAGAGACTATTCAGTAGACCCAAATTCAAATAATTATATCCACCCTCTATCTTTGAATCCTATCAATGTTATTTCAGCATCTGCTCTCTGTAAATTCTAGCCAACTTGAACAACTATGGATCTAAGATTCAAGGTACAGTATCCTATATCTACTTGTTTTTTCTGCAGAAGTGACTTTACCTACAAACATAAACAGAAACTTTTCATCCTGATGGGCTAGTTCCACCCTTTAGTAGACTCTTGCTGTATGACCGATCTTTGTAATTTAACTTATTTGGTCACTTCTTTATTCAGGCATTTAGGAAAGAAAGAAAGAAAGAAACAAACAAACAAATAACACAGGATGTTGCATAATAAATAATCCCATTTAATCACAAAGTCCAAAATATTTATGTATAAGGCATGGGCAGCTGTCTGCATTTTTCTGCTTTGTAGACTACTCTCAAGTTTTCAGCAATGTCTACACTGGGCAACGTAGAACTAGCACAAGGATCCCTGTGTTTGGGTTGTCAGACTAGTAAATCTGGAAATGATATGCATACAGTGCTCTGCCTAAAGTGCTCACTCTGAAAAAATGCCTGGGACAATAAAAAAAAGAGACCGCCAAATGGTATGTACAGTGCCTCTGAGGATGATAAAGACTTTAAAAGCAACAATAACCAGAAAAGTATGCAGACAAAATCTAAATAGTCACATAAAGTAAGATCTGGAACAGAATTTGTAGCTTGGCAGAGTTGCAACTTCAGTTTCTTCCTTTCTACATATAACAATGTATTCCTTCTATCATATATCATTCCCTACACTTGTCTAAATGATGTGGTCTAATTAAAAACAGCACAAGCCCTAAAGAAAAGAAAACAGGCCTAAGGACTGAGGGTTTTATAAGCAGCCCAAGATTCCAGTCTACAAAATCCCCAAGGCCACTTTGAAAATCTCAACCTAAATGTTTAGCTGAGTTACTATCTGCTTTTCTTTCAAACTGCAAATCCCAGTTGTTCTCACAATTTCCTACTGTGCACCACGCTTATCCATGAAACATAAGCTGTGGTTAGGATGAAACCTTTGCCCTGCATTTTCTCCATGGATACAAACTGTCTGTCAATATACCATAGCACTGCTACCATTCCCCTCACATTCCATTTACCAATACCTGCACTTCAGGATTTAGGAGGCTTCAGAAACCATCTTTCTTAAGGATTTTCAGCAATGTAAAAAGCATTGTTGGTCGATTTAAAGTTTTTAATATGATGCAAAAGGATGTGAGGTGAATGCAAATACAAAGCGCTGTGGAAAGGAAGCAGGCATTCCAGATAAAAGTACTTAAGATTAATTTAACATGCACAGGATTTCCCAATTAAAACTTTCACATTAGCACTGCATTTTAAACAGTTAATCTCCTAACAAGACATCCCCAGCAATAAGAAGTGGATTGCAGGACTGAATAAGGCCCTGAGGCCTGCATCTGGAAAAGGCTGCGCTTTGTAAATGCTGGATTTATGCTGCTGTCACAAATTCTGCAATGAAAGAGCTGCACTGCCACCTACTGCCAAGATGTCTTTTCCCAGAAACCGCCACTAAAAGTGAGAAACCCTCTGTGCTTCTGCACAAAAGGCTAACCAAAGAAAATTATGCAACTCAATTTTTCATGCAAACCAATTTTAGGCTTTTTTTTTTTAACTCCAGTAGCTGGAAAGGCTGATCGTTTACTTTTCTGTTCCTTTTCTTCATAATATGGTGAAAACCAAGAAATGCTGTGCTGAACAATGTGGGAGAGTCTATGTAAAAGTCTGGTTTTCCCTCTCCTATTCCCAGATCTCAACTGTCACACCTTTGAATCCTGCCTGAGCTGCAGTCATCTCAGCTAATGATACCCCGACTGATTCATGCAAAAGAGTTACACTGAGGTTGATTTCTTCCCTTCCTTTAGGAGCCAAAGACAATACCTCTGTGATGCACCCTATCTCCAAGAGCCTAGATGTGAAGGAGTCTCACACAGTATCACAGCACTGCTGTGGCAACAGTGCCTTACTTGAAAATGAAGTTTTACTGTGGTTTCCTTTCGGGGTCTTTTTTGACAGCTAAATTGCATATCAATTAACATTTCGAGAAGAGCTACTCTCTTTCCTAGTAGACATAGTCACTAACAATTGCTCATAAAATAAATTTTTAGAAGCAGCAGAAAAAAAAAGGAATTAATATTTCAGATCGCAATGAAAGACGATTAACAAATAGCGAAGTAGGGAAGAGAGAACATCAGGATTAATGAATGTCAGCTGTGCTCTCTGTAAATTCTAGCCAACTTAAACAACCATGGATCTAGGATTCAAAAGATACAGTATCCTATAACTACGTGCTTTTTCTGCTCTTTGCCTTAATTGTATATGCAAATAACATTACAGGTGTACAGGTGAGAAAATCCCCATCCTTGTGTTTATAGTTGTTTGGTAACAGTAAAGCACAGATCGACTCGAGCTGCTGCTAGGAAAACCACAGCATCACATATCATCTGCAAGCACCCTGGAGGGAAAAATATCTTCAACTCCCTGTGTCAGTGGTGTCTCAGACTGAAATTGTATGCACACACTCAAGAAGTATGTGCCCTTCCTACATTACCATCAAAATAAGTAAAAAACAAGCAAGATAGCATAATTGCATTTTTTAAGACAAGACTTTTTCTTCTTTTAGACAGGAGCTCCTGCAAGTACAGATGTGGTGAGATTTACTTGTTTAATATCTGGGGAATAAAACTCCAGACATCCTGACACTATCTTCTCCTCTGCCTTCAGGCTTAGCAATACTTCACATTTCAAGTACAAATTCAACTACAAAATTTGTGTGTCTCCATTCTGTATCTTTTTAGGTACATAATATCTCACAGCACCAAAGGATTTCTATGTTTAGGGCCTAGAAGAGAGCTGCTTCTTTTTAAAAGCATGAATACAGCACAACAATCCTTGAGAAAGCATAAATTTTCACACATTTGCAGTTGAAAAGTGTCTTTACTTTTCATTTATCAAGAGAATAGTTCTGAAGAATCAATTCTGTTAGAAATTATATTTTATCTGTTGCCCTGAAATTAAAATCTTGTATTTATCTGTTCATTGTCTTACGTGCTTTAGGGTTTTTACTGCACATACATTCAGAATTTTTGTCTCCATTACAGAACAGTGGCAACAGGTAACAAAAAACAAAGAAATTTTTGTTCTGTCTTTATAGAAATGTTACCTTTTCTTCCCACTGGAAATGCTTAAAACATCTTCCTTCCAGCAAAAAGTCCACATGATAAGTTTTATACAGCATACTATGTAGTGTTACCAAAAGAAAGTTGTACTTTATCTATTCCTTCTGTCTACTGTGTTAAAATGCATCTAATGGAATAGTTTCCATGAGGAATAACAGACTTTTAAGCCATCGTACAAAGCCCTTCAGCCAGCAAAGTCAGTCTAACTAATGATATGTTTTCATCCTGTGTTTTTACACAAAAGCATAAGACAAGACAAATACATAGCAAGAGAAGTCCAGAAACAAATTTAGGAAGACTAATCTTCCCCTCTACACTTTCAGTATCTGCTGTCTGGGGTTTCATCACTAGTTGGCTACACCATCAAATACTTGGACAAAGGCAGTTGTCACTTTTACCTAGGTGTGGCAAGGTGTGTCCATTAAACACTTCTGAGCAGAAGTGTAAAAGCCTAATGTATAACACAACCAGTATTTAGGTAGTGCTTAATCCAAAACCATTTTGCAAATGCAAAGCCAAAAATATTGAACTCCTTTCTGTATTTAGTTTCATGGAGCTAGGGCTTTTTTAATTCTGCTCTTTTCTACTTCCTTTCCCCCAAACTGACTCTCTTGGTATCTTTTGTCTTTACGCAAAGAAACATCCAACAGTATTCAAGCTAAACCTTCACTGTTCAGCTGTATCCATGGTAGGAAAAATAGGCTATCCACTTTCAAAAGAAACTGCAGTAAATATGAGAATCGATGGAGAACTGAAAATAAAAATCTATAGGAAAATTATGAAGACGGTTTTGGCAGGCATATAATTTCTAACAAAATATACATATTCTTTTTCATTATTATTGTTTGTGAAGAATCAATCCTGCAATGCATTCCCTTTGGTAAGTTACCTTTTTTAGTACTGGAAAGGCAAAGACAAAAGGCCAGAGCCTCAGATCCTGTAAATTATGTGGCTTGCTGGCCCATAATAACACTGTTCTAATAGGAAGCATGATGACGGAAAATCCTGAGGTACTACAATGCAAACCCAGGATTTCTACTGTTAACAGAGAACTTGAGAATCCACTTAATAGGAAGCTTCATTAACACACAGCAGATATGTTGTTGTACAGGCTAACAGAACAAACCTCTGGCTCTCATGTAGAGAACAAACCTTTCAGAGCCCCAGTACCACTTTCTGACAGAGACTGAGTGCCCAGCTTCCTGCTGATGAATGACAGGATGTCCAAATGACAACACGGCAACTTCACTGAGCGAAATAAAGATACAACCCTTTGAGTGACAAAGGTTAACCACATACAGAGACATGTCCAGGCTAACAAGAATGCTACATTCCAAAGGCTTTAACTGTAATTTTTCTCAGTTTTGGTTCACTATTAATAACCTGATCCCTACTACAATAGTCAACACCATTGTCAACTGTTGTGACTGAATATGCTGGCTGACCAGCATGGCTCTTTCATTCTTCTCTGCTCACAAACTGCATTACCAATACTCTCAGGCAAAAGTTAATGAAATGTCTGCAAGATCTGCATATATAGTTAGATCTCTTCTAACTAAGAATTTAAAGTTCTCTTTTATAAATCTTAGTGGCAAGCCCAGGTCATTTTAAGGTATATCTTCCTAGAAAAAGTAGCATATCCAGCAAAAATGTAGGAAGAAATGAGACCTTTTATACAGCACTTCTGTTTACTTGGAGATTCAGGTTGGCGTAGGCTCTAACAGATCCTCCAGTTCTGCCCACCTCAAAGGCAATTATCTCACCTGAAGCTTAGTCCTTGGATAGAAGAAGGTTTGCAGCAGGATTTCTTACTCAGGAGCTGATATTTCTTGAGAGATTTAATCTTAATGTTCCTCGTTATTTAGGCTTCAGCTGAATAAGTAAATTAAATAGCCAAAATTCTTAGAAAATAGTGGTAGATTTATTACAGAGTACTTTCCCTCATTTTCTACTAGATGCTTTATTTTGCACATTCATATTTTTGATAAGGATCCTCAGGGAAAAAGAAGAATTTAAAAAAATACACATTCATATTTCATTATCAGCTTTAAAATTCAGATCTGCATCCTAAAGGCTTTACAAACAGGCTTCTTTGGTTTTTATTCTCTGTGATGGTTAGGAAAGAAATAAGCACATTCAAGAGCTGGAAAATATTCCTGATATACAATCTAGTTTCAAAAGGAAGAACACAGCTCAATCCTAGACATAAAAATAGTTTTGCTAAAGTAGTGTCTTTAAGTAAAAGTGGTTAAGCTTAAACCACCACAGTTTAAGGAAAAACACTTTTCTTTGGTTTTTTTTTTTTTCACTGTATTATGCACAGGGAAAAAAATATGCAATTAATTGTTCTTGACATTAAAGAGAAGATGATCAGTAGAATGTTCTGCACGTCTTCCAGATGCTGGCAAAAACAGCACAAAGCAATAAATACACTGTACATATTGATGTGGTTTTTGTGAATAGCTGGAAAGAGTGGAGCATACTTGAGATGAAGTCTCTCTCCTCCATGGTTCTTCCAACCACAAAGAAAGCAGAGTTTGAGATGAAGAAACAGAAATTCACATGGTAATCCTGCAGCTCAGAGACAGGACACTGTTGAGCTGAGTGATACTTAGGAGGTGAAACAAAGTTAAACTGGTATTACTTACCCACATGCAGTGACTTTATATACTGATTGCACCTTCAAAGTACCTGTGCCTGGCTTTCAAAGGTGATTCTTACACAGTCATCTATGAAGCACTTCTGCTGAATGTAAGTGACATTCAGAGATCCATCTAATCCTCAACTACATGAAAGAACAAGTTAGATTTGACTTTAATCCTCATTATTGTATATGATCAACTGTACTGTATTAAAACTGAATTTGTTTTAAGATTTACAGCTATATTTACGCGTAACAAAGTTTATGTGGCTCTTACTTAGATAAGCATTGGTGAAAGGTGTGTTGGTTAGACACAGGACACTCATTTGTTTCCACGTTAAACAATTTGGTATCAAGTCAGCCTCTTCATTTCTGAGTTGCCTTCTCCCACAGCTCGATCAAGCTGCAGTGACAATCAGGCTGGAATTCTGCTAAGGCTTTGCAATTGATGACACAGGTCTCCATAGCTTTGGCAGAATGCTTTACCAAGCATTTTCCCCAAGAAGGAAAGCTATCACTCTTCTTACTTGGCAGTTGAATTATTAAGCTCCTGGCTTAAAAATTTTCAGTTAAGTGAAGAGGTAATTTATGAACAATGAAAACTGAAAGAGCTTTCAGGTTAAAAGAAAAAGAAACAAAATACCTACAGTGTTTAAACAAGAAAAGAAAGGGATTCAGAAACTCCAAAGAGATTTCTCACCAGTTAAAATAAAACTTAATATTTCAGAATCCCCAACAAAATAAGGTTAAATAAGTTGAGAGCCCTCCTCCTCATGCTTGAGAAACCTCCATGTTAATATTGTTTCTCTTTAATGCACCAGTCTAGGATGACCCATCTTTCACCTAAAGTATTTGAATGCAAGCCCCTTTACCCTAGGAATCTTGTGTGGAGTACAGGCATGAGTACCTTTTGGAAAAGGGATTAACCATGGCCAGGACTGACAGAATACCTGAGAATGTAGGCAAAGTTCTTCATGTCTCATTCCTCCATCTTAAAAATATTCTATTATTCTTGAAGGAATAAGGTTAATGTCAAGAAAACTTGTCAGAATTTCTTCTAGATAGTTCAGTCACTTTCTTTGATTTTAAGGCCTACAAGACCACTCTTTTCTGCTGTGCCACACAGATGAATAAAGATTAAAGATGCCAAGCCACATTTTTGTATTACCCAAAACACATGCTTTGCAAGAATTCCAAGTGTTGTGTTCTGGCCCTAATACACAACAGGAAATTAAAGCAGAAATACCACCAAAAATAAGACAGTAGTAAGAAATTTACTGTCAAGACAAAAACACTTGCAATGTGAACCTGTCATTTTGTGCTTGACAATAGCAAAATGAGAGCTCAAGGTGAAGAGAAAAACATTATTTTGACAAAAATATCTTTGCTTCATCTCTTGTATTAAAATGCTCTTCAAGTTTTACTGAACTAAACAAAATTGAGAAAACAGTACATTATTTCTATAGCATCACACATCTGAGAAGCTGCTGCAGTGGCCAGAGTGAACCTAAAGTACTCTTATTCCAGAAGGCAGAGCAGCAGCCAGAAGGTCTCAATGGTACTAGACCAGAAGAGAACACAGAACACATAGGTAGACCTGTGTCTAGAGAGCCTGAGTACAAATAAAGCTTCTTGGTCTTCTGGCAGGAACTTCTGGAACAAGTAGCCAGGGTATGACATAGCTCCCTGATGGACTGAATCCCCATCCTGCAGCTCTTGAAGGACGAGGCACTCTACCCTGGCCTTTGAACCCCACTTCTTTCATTTAACTCATGGTTTTCAGAATCTTCATACACACAACATTTTTAGCATCTCCTTGCTGTTCACAGGTTATACTTTAGTTGTGCATGTATGTCCAGGTCAGCAGCTGTTACAAGTAAGAAAACATATTCTGTGCTGGAAGAGCAGTGGAGTGTTTGTGCTCCAGTAAGACAAAGAGCGAGGCTCTGCATTAAGTCATCCAGGTGTCCATCACTCTAAAATATGAGCAGAGTTTCTAAGTAATTGTATAGAAAATAATTAAATATAATTTAAATCTCATCCGATCCTCATATAATTCTCTTTAGGATTAGTTTTAGACTTCTAAAAACATTCGATTAAGCACAAATAGTGAAAAGGCATTAATTACCTCCATTTGTTCATTTTATGAAGCTCTACAGTGCAGCGTTTTGCAAAAACGAGATACAATGAAGGATGTTGAAATGCATGAATTGGTATATTAAAGATATTCCCCTTGCTACCAACACACTTTAAACCAAAACTAAACTAAAAGCAGCTATCAGGAAAAAAACTCTCACATTGTAATAAGCCCTCATTTAAATTTCTGTTATTTTCCTTCTTCCCTTGCACACATTTATTCATTCACCTATCAAATTCATGGAAGTAGTAGCATTTTAGGATAAGTCAGACAGACTTAAGTGCTGAGAAATTCTTAAGAGAAAATCTGTCACAAATCTGCAGCTTCAAAAAAGTTCATTAATAATCTGGACATCAGAGTGCTACGGTAAATGTTGTATTTCTTAATTAATAATATTCTATATGGCTTTGTTATCAATGTGATAATCCTGTATCATATACCAGGATGGGCACTATAGCTCTGAAGTCTGTCTGAGACCTCCTTTGCACCAACAGGGTTAGCAGGAAGTAGCTGACCAGCTGAAATTGATACCTTGTCCCACTCTATCATACACAGGGTAAATTGTTTTCATATTCTGGTCTTTTGGAAGGGGCAAAAACTTTTCTCACGATACTGCATGCACACAGCAATGTGAGGAAAGAAAGCCATGGTGCTCTGCATCGAACATAATTAATGCACATTTAATATGGCAGTTACTATATAGTGACAATCAATTATTAAAAACACACATTAATTTCTGTCCCTTTCCACATGCTAATTAAATAACATCCTTCCAGAATTTGTGTTTCTATTAATGCTTCTCAGTTTGGAAATCAGAACCCCTCTTGGGAACACTTTGACTTCTGTACTGGTTTTCAGATGGTCATTTCCTGAAAGGTGGGAGGTGACAGTGCTACTGCAGAGTGCTTTTCTGTTGTCTCTTAACTTATTCTTTTGCATGTATTTATGTGTCCTGAATCATCATGTAGTGGCATTGCAATTATGAAGAACTAAGATTCCACTGTTTATAGGCTCCCATTAATTAGTTCCCTTGTTTCTATGATTTCCTTGTTAACTTTGCAGAAGGCTCTAAAATACCACCGTCTTATTAGGCAATGTTAAAAGTGTACATAGAAGGCATCTCTTAATATAACTTCACAAATTAAATCAGTAGCACCACTAAGCATTTGCACATATGCATTCAGTTATAGATGCATCACGATGCATTTCTGACTTATTTCAGTCACTTTCCATTAACTCAAATGAACACATCTATTTTGATACAAATATGCATTGAAAAATACAAAAAGTGATGTGAGTAATGATATGGCCATGCAGCTGCCTAAGTCCTTATGTTAGATGTCTTTGTGTGTAGACTGAAAGCTTTTTGTAGGATTATGGTCCATCAGAATACAGTACAGAAAAAAAAATAATATGCAATTTGCTATTCAATATATTACTGGAATTCAGACAGTCCAGAGATAATTGATTTGTATTAAAGGCAAAAAAAGCACAAAAGCATAGGTTGAAAGTGGAAGTAGAGAGGTGCTTTATGACTCAAATTCAGTTGTAGCGGAAACTTTAGATAGGCAGACTATAATTTGCTAAGTCAATTTGCACTGTGATCAGGATACTAGGATATGGAAGCTAATAATAATTTCAAACATTTTTTTCAATAATGCCTGGTTTTATTTAATCTACAAGCTTGTCTTTTCATGCCATACAATCTTCACATTTCAGATATGACCATTCTATTTAAAATAGCTTAATAAATATATTTATAGAAATTACGGACAAGTATTAGCTGTTACCATTCCTTTAAAATGTGTATACTTATTTGTAGGCTGATAAATTCAAAATTAACAAGACATGCATTTCCCATCAAAACGATTTAAAACAATTTTATGAGTTGTTTAGATTAATTAATCCTGTAAATCTTTCATTGATTGTGTAGTAAATGTGTGTTGCATAATGGGTGCATTTAATTTAACTCCATTTTGCTCTGTTTTTTCAAACTAATCTAGTATCACCTAACATGAAGCTGATAATATTTTTGTCCAGTAATTACTATCAAATGAAAATCAAATAAGATGCAAGCTTAGACCTTTGTGCAGCAAAATACGTCAACATCCCTTTGAATTTAAGCATGAAGTGGTTTTTTTGTGTTAAAATCATTATGGATGTTCACATGATTAAATCTAAGCAGGCCACCAAGTGGTAAACTGGATTGCGGCCCAAATATTTAAAGGAAAAATCAATCCTTTGAAAGCCACCAAGAAATCCAAGTAGAGAAAGCCGGTGTTCTCACTTACCAAGATTTAGGAGAACAGTCAAAAATGATTAACTGGAATCAATTTGCACATATTGTATGCACTGTATTTAGATCACACAAATTACTTCATATTAGCAAATCAATACTTCCATTCATTGCAATCTCCAAGACTGATTATCCCTTGCAACTCTGAAAAGACCATGGAGCATTTTTAGCCGTTAATAATTCATATAAGGATAAAGGCATTCTCTAGGCATGTAGACTAAAATAGATACCTATAAATATACCTTTGATTAATATAAAAGCTAAACTAAAGAGCATTCAGGAACTTGTTTTGCAAACAGCCAAAGAAAAATTGCAGTATTGTATTTGTAGATTCCTATTCTGTTACTGAACTATTCAGTATTTTCCCTCATAGCAATCCCATCCCACTGTAAGCAGTGACTATTATAAATACACTAGGTGAGCAAAATTTGCTTATTTGGAAATGATCACCTGAGCTACATAAAAAAAAAAATTAAAACCCCAAAACTATCTGGTTTTTAGGCAAGTAATCCAGCTGGAATAAGACAGCAACAATTCCTGACATAAAAGTACATACAAATGGGGCATGTAATATAATGACCAGTTGGCTGGAATGAAAACTGGAAAACACAGGTTTTAAACAGAATGCTCTCAGTGAGAATATGGCCCTCAGTACTACTATAGGTAGGTGCAAACTCATTCTGTTTGCTGGCAGATTTGTTCTCAGCTGAAAACTGTGAGACTGTATTACCAGAGAGCTGAGCTAACAAACCCATAGAGAGCTAAAGCAAATGCCCGCACGTTCAGGTCTCTGCCTGTGTGGCTACCCAGCTTCCAGCACAGACCCCCCTCATCTCTCACCTCCCGAGTGAACAGGGCAAGTCACTTCATCTTTTTTGTTTCCCCTCCCACTTCCATATCTTTCCCACTCAGAGCAAAAGCTCTGCAGAGCAACGCAGGCATGATTTCAGCTGGGACTTCTAGATGCTTCTGTAATATGAACACCAGCAATAAATCGGGAGAGGATAATAGAAGTGTCAAGCGAGTCCTAAGTGCAGCAGCAGAGCTGTAATGTACTGTACGACACCCTACATCTAACACCATTCTTCAAGGCCTTGCACAGTATGGTTTATTCCACTACAATAATAAATGTATCCATGATGCATCTCCAAGTATTACCCAGCGTTAAAAATGAATCACAGTAATGTTACCTTCACTTCTCTCCAACAAGAAGATAATACCTTTTTGTATGTGATACCACTCTGTATAGTTTTTGACAAACTGGAAATACTTTAGTGAAATAAGGCTGTACAGGGAGCACACGATTCATTTTGAGGCAGCAGCATATAAAAAGACAGTGCTGAAATAAGTGTGGAAGTTCAATTTGTCTCTGTTTAGTTATGCTTGTTTATATTGCTAACAGTTCTAGATTCCAGCAAATACTTCCTTTGCAGCTCCTCCCATTCACCATGATCAACAGTTTCTAGATGTTCCTGAGATGCTGCAAACTAAGCAGGAAACACCAGCAAGTGTGTGTATCATTAGCACATAGAAAGATTGGAGAGTAATCAATGTGTAATTTTTAATTCTCCATTAAGCCAGTGGTGCTTTTTCAAAATTTGAGATACTACTGTTGATTCTCTTTTTCCTCTCACAAATCAGTAAACCTGGTTACTGGTAATCCTGTGAATGATACTGTGAAGAGCAAAAGCGAATCAGTTTTCATACTGATTTTCTGTTCATCATACATTTTCTAATCATGCTGTTGTTTACTATTGTATGTTTGCTCAGCCCACACTACTCTTCATTCTATTTCAGCAGCTTTGGCTGATATAATGTTTCATGGTTTTGTAAATTTATCTAAGTATCAAATGTTTTCCTAAAACCTCAGTCAGTTCTGCCATGTAGCTGTTTCAATGTTAGCTACTAATTTAGCAATGTTCGAAAACCACGTATTTGTCAGTCTCAGTGTCCTCTTTATAAATCAGTGCCAACAGACCTTGCAGTGGATGGCATGTTTTGTGTCTGACTATCCTGTAGTTTTACCAGTGCTTTCTATATCTTCCCAAGAAAATTTGGGGTGTTCCTGTAGTTCCCACTATTCTACAAAAACATCTTTCCCTTCCATACTACTGATCACGTCTTTTAATCCTCTTGGTAGAAGACTTTTCTTTTCTATTGCTAATAATTTTTGAAGGCTAATACATGATTTTTCTGAGCGTGATTCTTCGTCTGCTTTTGATCACTCTAATTGCTTTATTATAATCTGCTCTCCTACAGTGATAAAGGCTTTTAATGTTTCATGTGCTGGGAACGAAAGGGGGAAAAACGTGAGCAAAAATCTCTTTTTGTTCCTGGAATATTACCACCTCCACAGTTCATAACTATTAGGGGGAAGAATTCATTTTGGCCCTCTGTTGTGTTAAAGTTTCATCCTGTCAGTGGCCCCACTGTCTCTTTGTGATTTTGTTCACTTCAGCAGCAAAGTGAATTGATCATTGCTGCTCATTTTGCCACCTATTTCGCATGCTACTTTAACATCCCAGAATAATGATTTGGACTCACTTCTTTAATTTCTCTATGAACTGTACATGTCATGCCTTTTTTAAATATAGCTTCTTGTGTAATAAAAAAAGCGTACCGTCATTATGTTTGCCCAGGACCTGAATTTTATAATCTCAGTTTTAACATCCTTTTCTTCATTACAAGGAGACACTTTACAAAGTGGAGATTTAAACACATGACTGAACTTGTGTAGATTTACCCACCATTTTGAGTTCTGTCCTTTGAGAAGTTAGAAATGGCTCCAAATAATACAGTCTCTACCACCCTCCAAGTTATGTTGCCTTTGAATTTCAGACTTCAGAAGCATACACCAGGAGCTTACAACTAGTACCACAAAATTCCTCATTAAAAAACTTTCTAGATTATCTTCCAATTATTTTGCAGCCCCTTTAATTCAAAAGCATATAAACTTAATCTTGCGATTTTTTAATCTCTTTTTTTTCTGTCAGTCAACCAAAACTGCTCATAGAAACATGCTGGCCTCAACAAATATTTTCTCCAGAAAGACTCCTCAGGTTCATAGTGAAATTAGTACTCAAAACAAAAGGAGAAGTTAAAAAAAAAGAACAGAGAGAAACAAAACCATTTCTGCCTAGGTATAGTCCAAATCCATTAATTCCCAGGAGATTACCCTAATTTAAATTAGAGAAATAGTCTGCCAATAGTCCCGTGAATATTTATTTTTAATAACTAACTCCAACAGTAGGAGGAAGAACAAGATAACAGCACTGGCTTTACAGTACTGCAGCAGAAGTGTTCAGTGCTTGGCAGGAGACCTGGGTTCCAGTTATCCTTTCTGTTTGCAGTCTAGATCATATTTTAGAAGGTAATTGGGACAGTTCTTCCTTACTGACTGTCGCTGAAGTTTTACAAGTCTGAAGAAGGGACATGACTCCAGGTCTTTTGAGTCCCAGGATAGGGAAGATATCTTCTGGATATTATCTTCCCTCGGTCACCCCTTTGTAAAGCTCCTATTTTGGAAAATTGTCCTGCTGTTTAGAAGTAAAGGTTTCATTTGGACAAGAGAGACCCAAGTGCTACACGATCTGGTGGCTACAGCGTCTGCCTAGGAGACTTGTAGTCAGTTATCAGTTTCAGAAAAAAGAGTGAGAAGAAATGATTTGAAACCTTTCTTCAATAATTGAGGAGCAGTTGTCTTAGAGAATTAGCTAGCTACTGAGTACAGTGGCATAACAAGGCTATGCTGTTCTGGGGAAAAGGAAGGTCTCCTAACAAGGTCTACTTCCAAAGATTGTAATCTCACATCTTTTCTTGTAGAACAAAACCAGTGAACACACTTAGAAGGTTTTTATTTTTTAATTTGTGTAAATTTTTCAGTCACATAATTATGCTCAGCCTAAAAATTCCAGTGCATTTTGAAATTTTGTCATAATATTGCCATTTTAATTCTTGTTTCATCATGTGAAAGAGCTTTCTTTACATATAATTGTATAATAATGAATTATTATTATTATTATGAGCAAAAGGAAAGTAAATGCACATTGACTTTGGCAGTCTAAATACAAACATTGCAATTTTCTCACTAAAACTATTTTTGCAGGTCTATTTAATTAAATAGTACAGATCTGTATAAACACTTTTAAACTGGCCTGCAACAAGTTTCTTGTGATTTAGCTTAAATCAGTAAGAAATCTACTTAAGGTAAATCAATATAAGCCTTTTGTAAAGCCATTTAGGTTTATATGAGGGCTTCAGGATTGTAACTAAATTGATTAATTTAGATGTGAGTTCAGTTAAACAGATGCTGCTTTTCTATGGAAAAAAGGCCTAGAGGTGTGACATAGTGTCTTGTCTGCACTGACACCATACCAATTTTCATTGTTTATTAGATTTTTAATCTTGTCAATGTTATGGTATTCTTCTGAAAGGGCAAAACACCAAACTTATTTATACATTCTGTGATCTATCCCTTGGTCAAAAAAATTATGCCTATTGGTAACCCCTTAACTACCTCAGGTCAAACCCCAAAATAAACTTTACTGATAATAAACTTCAGTGATTAAGGTGGCAAGTAACCTGCTTAGTCACCTTACCCCTTAGGATAATGAGTAACATATTGTACAAAGAATATTTTTCTTCAAGGCTAAAAGTAGAACACAAACACCCTGACTATTAATAGTAGGCCTAGTGACAGCTCCGAGTACCACTGGTCACAATTAGGTGTTCTCTGGGGTGGACCAGCAGAGCTGTGATTGGATTACAAACCAGAAGCTGTTCACACTTACAGAGAATCACACCTGTTGCATTCTTCAGGGCACAACACAAAAATGAACACATAAATGGTAGAGTCATGATATCGTGGTATAATCAGAATGGTGATGGACCTCAGCTAGCACAGGCAGCCAACAGACTGTTTCATACATCTAATTGCACTCTTTTTTAGTGTTCAGTCCCCCCAAAACCAGAGAAGAGTATGTTACGATCTACCTACTAATTAATAGAACAATGGGGTTCTTCTGGTGCCAAAGATTCTGGATTCTAGTTGTCTCTAATTTTTCTTACTGGATTGTTCTCTAGCTTAACATTTTCCCAACACAAAGGGGAATCAGTCTTTTGTAATTTTACAAGGTACAAGGTATGACATTAAAAGCTTAAAAAATAACAACCTCTGCAAAGAAAGCCTAGCTACTAGTGCATTTCTGGGGAGTTTCCTTCCCTCACTTCTCATGCGCATGTGGAGGGATTTAGAATTTTCAGTGAAAGTAATACAGTATCAGAATAACGTGCAAACCATTCCATTTTGATTTGTCCCTTTAGAAAAGACAGTGATTATGAAACCACGACCTTCAAAACCCTGAGACCTCAAATCTGTGGAACAAACTTCAACCAAAATGAACTGAATGCCTCTAGGCACATTTGCCTGAAATTAAATGACTTTGTCGTGACATATAAGCAGATTTATTGAAAGACTGCTGTGATATTTCCAGGTATGTCATCATTATCATCACATTTTTCTGTGCAACAGCGTGGAATAATGCATAGGAATAAACATTCTTCTAACACTAAGTTAAATTCAGAGAATAAATATAAGGATATATTTCTAGTATGGCAGCTTTGGTTTTGTGAGAAAACTAAAATGTTCCTCTCTTACATCTTTAATAATAGATAGCCACGGAGCCAGCTATGCAGCCAGAGGGAGAAAAAAAGAAAAAAATTAAAAAAACAAAGAAAGAAGAAAAAGGCAAGGTAATAATTGATCCACAGCTATGCCATATATTGCGCATTAACAAATACCTTCATATTTTAAGGAATGCATTCTAAATAATAACTATTTTAACACAACTGTAAATGTATGCAATACATTACAAAAGCCTAAAGACATGTTCTTTTGTCTGGATCGCTTACAAGCTACCAGTTATAAATATTCTAATGAGGCTTTTATACCTCTAATGTCTCTAATGTCAGTGTGGTACTGGAGTGCCTTTCTATTAGTGCATTAAGCTACATGACTAGCATTTTTCTGTCTTTCTGTCCCCAGGTGGAAAATTGCGTGTATTTAAAAGTAATTAATATTTTATTTTTTTATCTATGATGTGCACGCACTTTCACCAGCAAATGCAGACAGAATAATATCTATCACATTTTACTGCATTGAATTTAAAGTACTAGACAAGCCTGTTGTATTAAAATAAGTATACTTATATGCTGAACTGGTGGACAACAACAGCTAGAAATGTCTTGAGGAATATATTTCATGCCCTTAGCAGCAAATAGTTTTCATTATCCATGTTCCAGAGTAACCACTGATGAACATTTTGGATGGATTTTCAGATATGCACAGTATTGGCTTAACTTTGCTTCAACTGGGAGTTTTATCACATACTGTAACGGAAGCAGAGTCTGGCCATTGCTTCGTGCATCTGCAAACTCCAGGCTCTGAAGAGAGTGTGAGAGCACAGCAGAGAGCCCAGAAGTCCCTGACTGGCTGCTCAGGGACCTAATTAATCTGCCCCAGTTCCATCCCGATCTGATGGAGTTCTTTGTTTGCCTCCGCATGTGCGAACGGCAAATTTCTTCCTGCTACACCAAATGTAGTCACCAATAAAAGTCAGGTGTTTCTCACTGGAAGTTAAAAGTTAACTTCACCACTTGCCAGTTAATGGATGAAAACTGGAACATTCTAAATGAGAAAACATTTACATTACTTCCCACTAAGGTTACACCAGAACATCTGCAAGTTGCCCAAAGAAATTCTGTGGCTGTATTTTATTGTGCTGTTCTGCGTATTACACTCACTATTCATGATGCTTCTTTCCTGTTAAAATCCCTTACTCCCCCTTTCATTTCCAAGGCGTAACCATCCAGAGATTTCAAATCTCAAATGTAGAATACATATTTTAGTCAAGTTTAATAGGAAAATTTTGATACTCAAAAATGCCTTTTCTGCTAGGGACATGATATAAACAGCATTTTACTAAAGATGTTTATAACTTAAATTTGGATTAGATCTGTACAACTTTTTTGACATTGCAAGGAAAGCATGGAAACACATATTTGAAAGATCAGTGCAGTTTGAAAGGTCAGTGCAGTTGTCAAAACCATGGGTTCTTTCCAGTGTGCTTCCAGCATTTGCTTGGAAACTAGACTCCCAAGAACAGACTATACAACTCAGTGGCCAGGGGAATGCTAGCTATACTGTTACATAGGAAACTACTACTCAGCTAACCCACCTAGATTCCTATAAATAGTAAATACAAAATTTATTCCTGCTTAATTTTATGCAGATATCTCCCTTTCCCTCTTTTTAAAAAAATAGAGGGAAAATGTTTTTTACAGCAAAGTATAACAAACTCTGCAGCAGGAAGATGTGAAGAGCTCCATTAACAAGTTTTAAAAAGAGTGATCTGAATTATGCAGCAGCCCAACATTCAGAGTGCCTTGCATTACTGCAGTGGCATACACAACACCTTACTGCACTGGAGTACACATTCTCACAGCCCCATCCCCAAAAACCCAGCAGTCATTTCAAAATGATCTCTCTAGAATCTAACTTCACTAATTTAGGTTTCTACAGTCTAGAATGACATAAGTTCTGAACTGCATTTCTCCTTCCCACACCAAGACCCGTTCACAGCACTATATTTTTCTTTTTTAATATCAAGAAGTATGCTATTGTCATTCAAATAGCTTCATTGTTACAATACTACCATGACTAGCACTTCCAGAGAACTTCTGAGCTCAGAAAGATGATGAGGCAGATTTTCTTATTGATGTTTGTCTTCCCTTCCCCTTATACCTCTACTACCATAAAGCCATCTATTGTCTCATGGCTTCCTTTTTTACCCCGCTGTACTCCACACCACCTTTACAAGCATCCCTGTGACTTTTCCACTTGCTAACAGACAGTGCATGCAGTCACCAGACAATTTACTTTCATGCTGACTGACCTGCTGCCTGCAACCAACCAGAGTATGTAACAGCTGAGTTGTTTCTGGACTTGTCTTAGAGCATGGGGAGGACAAACATTTTTGCTCTTTCTTCACAGCTTTGGGTTTTCATGAAACTTGCACTTTCAAGATTCCTACCTTCGTTCCAAACCAGATGAAGCCAAACAGCTGGTTCAAAAGCTACTGGGGAGGGATTAGCAGACAAGCAATCAGACAGCTTTCACCTCTGCCCTCAAAAAGAGAAGAAATACCAGGATCGTTCAATGGTTCACCAGCAAGGAAAGGCAGCAATCAGGTAGCACCTTTCTAGCAGAGGAAATCAGAAGAATCTCACAGTTATTCATAATGAGGTCAAAATTTTGTCAGCGTAACCTGAGTATATGCAGAACTACCTCTGTTTCAAAGATCAGAGGTCACCCAGTCCTGTCATTTTCCCAATACTTAATAGTGCAGATATTTAATCACAGAGAACTGGAACAGCAAACCCCTCAGTGTTAAATTATTATCTTTCTGAGTCAGCTATACTTGCGAGCTTTAAAATTTCGGATATCTATTCTGGATTACAAGGTAATCAAGAAATGAAAGGGTACATCCAACCACAGTCTTATGTTTTATTTCTAATCTCGGAAATGGGTTTAAGTCTAAACATGTCTTGTTTATGTACTCAACTGAGCCAGCTAGCCTATGACAATAATCACATATCTTATATCAAGGTTAGGTCCAGCACAACAGCAGGAGTGACATGGTGGTTAAGGAGGCTGACCTAGGATGCAGAAACAGCCAAGTTCAGTTGGGGGCTTTTGATTAATTTCTCTCATGTGCCCGAAGGCAAATCACTGTGGCACAGGCACACCAAGACATTTACATGTGTAAACTCTGCTCACTCAAGAAAGCTTGAGAGACAGACAAACAGTACCTGAATAAAGGTACTCTCCAAGTGTCATTGTTCATACAGCTTTTAAAACGTTTATGCCTCCCTAAAATGTGTAGCCTGACATATAGAGGTTTTGAGAAGAAAAATAGACTCAGATAGTTTAAGTACGCAAAGTACAATCATATTTTGGCAGAATCCACAGCAAGTAAGAATAAAAGTAACAAACTCCTCAAGAGTATGTTTTAGGCTGCTTGTATGGTACAAAGATGTTCTAACTGTGTTAATATCACTGGACCTGATCCAAGTCCTGATGAAGAAAAAGGACACTTTTAACTGAAGTTAAATAAATTTGAACATGATCAATCCTCAGTTAGCTGTGTATAGGTCCCTACCACACAGTTTTAACAGGGCTGTACAGATCACCTCTGTACTACCAGTGCAGCAAGAACACATCAAAAAGACCATGCCCTAATGTTGTTTAATCACTTCACAATCAACTTAAATATTATTTTCTCTCATATATTGACCATCCTTAACTAAAAGACAAATCTGTGCAAATATTTCAACCATACAACATCAGCAAATTAAACTGACACTAGGTTAAAAATGTGTTTGAATTCCAAAGTTATTTAAATCTGCTGGCAAATTAGGATGATATTCTAGGAATATCATGTCATAAAAATGTATGAAGACAATTCATTTGGTTATACTTCAGAGAAAATATTAAGACTTGGTTCTTGTATTTTTTACTTACAGTCACTAACCCAAAAATTCCAAGTTAATAAAAGTAGCAAGGAAAAAAAAAAAAAGAGATTGCTTATATGGCTACAATACGATCCTTTGATGATCAGTTTGGTGCTCGAATAGCTAAAAAACAATTTTATTATTTTGCCAATATGGTAAAAATAAAAATGCAAATATACATAAGAAATTTTAAAAGCCATGTTTTTATTAATAAGAAATCTCAAAAGCTCCTATTCAATAAACAGTTCCCAATATAATTTTTAAACAGCAGATTATTTAAACCATGTTTGGACCAGAATACTTCCATTTCAAAAGATAAAGCAGATTTTTTAACATTGGTTCTATTCCTTAGTGTATTTTTTTGAATTCTAGTGTATTTTTTTTTAATTAGACTCCAAAAGCGACAATAATTAAAACCATATGTAGAGCAGGAAGGTCCCATTTTTCATGTTATATTACTTCAGCATTATTATAAGTCCAGCCTGTCTGATGTGAGTCTAATTCTTTGCTCAATCTTAGGCTAAGTCCCACTGGAAAAGTGGGATATTGTGATTATTAAAAAAAGCAGAGAAAGAGGAGACTAAAGAACTCCCTGCTAATGAGCAGGAAAGAAATGTGCCAATCTACAGTGTAGCATGTCTAAATTGAACTGCCAAACAATAAACAACAATTCTTCATTACAGAGAGATATATTTTTTGATGTTCATAGATAAGAAGTGAAGAACAAAAATACTGATAAAACATAATAAAAATAATAATAATATACAATTCGGAATTTATAATGTTTGACTACTTCCCCTACAGCCTTTGACAGAACAAATATAATTCAGACACCTGGTATATTCATAAAATATTTTAAAAGATAGATGAATAATGAAGGTCCAGTAAGATATTGCTAATATTATTAATTTTATATCTACTCATCTGAGCTGATCAAAATAACAACACGATTCAGCTTCAGTGAGAAGGACGGCTGTGTGCTGTAGAGTGGGACCCAACAACAAGAGTATTGAACTGATTAAAAAGATTAGCAATTGTGCAGACAAAATGTTTAGAAATGACAGTTTTCCAAAGTTATTTGGGGTACTTGGGGTTTTCTAACCTCAAGGAACTCTCACTTACACTGCCTGTACTCCCAGAATCTTCATCCCATGCAATTTAGAAAAAGCACAGTGATGACAGAGGAAAATGTCTTTGAAGATTATCTACAATTCAAATTCTCTAAAGACTGGTGCTACAGCATCAGGTAAAATATTTCTGCTTGCAATATTATTGAACAGACACCATCTCATCAGCAGATCTCAATACATTTTACCAAGGAGGAAAAATTTTTAAATGGAGGAAGTCATGGTGAAAGAACAAATAGAATGCCTGTAATTAACCAGGATATTCATATGGCAGAGGTAATAATAGTAAATATTATTTTAAAATTCACATTTTTGCAAAGCATTCTTTCTAAATTGCCAAGAGGGAATTGGTGTTACTTGACAGAATTACCACAGGGATTGATGGAACTTTAGACACACCTGTATTTATTAGAGGACTGCAAAATATCCCTTAAGTACTTGAGAACCTGGGGAAAACAAGAGCATTTTTACCTTGCTTCACACAAATACAGACAGACTCATCGGTGATTCAAGGAAGGTCCTTGCATCATCTGCACATTGATGGTGTTTATTCCAGGCCACTGGCAAGCCCTGGAATACTGTCTGGCCACCCCTGACTAAGACCACAAGACCTGTGACTGCTTGATGATTACTCATCACTCATTTAGCCACTCTTCATGCATAGAGTATGTACTGAGATAACTTTGTACTCTTCTAGCTGCTTAATCAAAATTCTTTGCCCTCCCAAGTCCCCTTTTCCCATAAAAAAGCCTCCCTTACTTCAACTGCTCTCTCAGACCTATCAACCCAAACTGTAATCTCATCAAAAAGGTGTCATATCAACTTTACAGTATCTGTCTTCCACAAGTCTAACAGTTATTATTACCCTTATTTCATCCTTTATAATTGAGTCCTATATCAGCCATGCCATTATTTTGCCTAAGATGCATGTCAGTCTGACAGGCCTATAATTACCATTGTAACCTCTTTCACCCTTTCAAAGTATTGGCTCAACAATAGATTTCCTCTCATCTTCTGGATTTTTCCAGTGTCAGTTTTATTGAAAAGCAATGGCAGTGGTCCTCTGGGACAATTTTTCTGTAACATTTGGACATACTATAAAGAAATGCTGATTTTAAGAGGTCCAAGGTTAGGCCCATTTTCATCCTCATTAATTGTTGAAACAAGGTATTTCAGCTTCAGCATCATCATATGCCCATCATCCTGTTCCTTTTCCATAGAGAACCAAGAGGAGCATTCTGGATCAGCACTAACTTTGAATTTTATGCATTAACCTGTAGCAAGCTTCACTTCGGAAAGCCAGCAAGTTAGACAATAAGGGAGCAACAGATGGGATGCCTGCTTGGGGAGTAAAAAGGGTTGTAAGAAGAGAACATCTGTCTTCGAAAACACAAAAAAAGCCAAGTTGTTTGTTTCCCATTATGAAGACTACTGAGAAACCCTAGGTATTTGAAGGGACAGCTGCAATTTGGCAGATTAAGGAGAAAAGTATCTAGATACAAATGAAAATCTGTTCAAAATGAAACCTTGAAAATCCCAAATCTTTACTTAAGTAATTTTTGTCCCACTCATTTCTTATTATTTACCACCTTACAACTTCTCTGCTACTGCTGACCCCTACCTACTTGTGCTTAATCAACAATTTCCCGGGCAGCACTTTTCTGTGCTTCCCAAATCCACCCAGGGGAGATCACTGAACAGACTTGAGCTGGGAAACTTGGTATCTTCACTAAGAAAAAGTGGACAGGTTAACACATAATTCAGAAACGTGGTTGGTAAACCATGTAACAGAAATATTTGTTGACTACCTCTGTTTTTCCTGTATTATTACATACCTTTCTGCCTTTTACGCATAGTGGCAAGCTAGCACCAGGTTTACTAGATTTTTCCACTTTAAAAATTTTTTCTAAGTCCTTAATTAAATGGCCGTTTCTTCTCATGTCTTTCTGCTTCCTTTACAAATGACTTCAATTCCTAACTTCTCATTTATATTCATTTATTCTTTGCTATCAACTTTCTTTTCTTCCCATTTGTTTCGTTATGTATTACAGCTGCTTTCTCTTCCCCTATAAGCCAGGCTAGTTTTCAACTGCTGAAAAATTTTCATTAAAAATGCCAAAGAACTGACCCTGAAACATTTCACTCAAGACATCCCTAGTTTGATAAAACTTTTGTCAAAACCAGCAGAGGATTCAGGAAAAAGAAGTGGGATTCCTTGTGACTGCCACAGGGCCATGCACTCTCTCTGTGTTCATAGCTCTGGGCAAGATACAACAACAAAACAAAAAAAAAGCAAACCCAAAAACTTTCTAGTTACCGAAACAGAAGGGAAAAAAAAGAAAACAAAACCAAAACCCACACACACCAAACAAAACTCAAATCATACCATACCACATTTTAAATTCTCAGTCCTTAAAACAGTGCTTAAAAACAAAGGAATATATTTCTCAAATACTTTCAAAACAGAGACACTTGAATAGGGACTACAAAAATACAAAATCAGAGAACAAAGAGTCTAGAGCTTAGTACATGCTTCTCTATGTTACCAGAGCTTTCTTAGTTATCCATAACTCACACAATTCCAACATTCTGTATTTTTAAATTTGTTCAGCTAACTCACTGAACGTCTCAGGAAGTGATGGTTGTCTCTCTAGCTGAGAGTGACTGACAGGTGCTGTGCAGGCACATGTGTAATGAATGTCACAGATAAAACGGAGGCCTCCTCAGAGAATGCCACGGGGAGAGACAGCTTGTCTTCTGGCAGTTTGTAAATAGCAATCCACTGGGAGTTACACGGATTTGAGTTACAAGCCACTTTACTCCTGCCTGGTCTCTGTGGGAGTCAGGAGAATAAACAAGTGCTTTTCATCATGGCACTTCCCATCCAGTGGAAGACAGTGTCTGTTCACAGCAGACCCTTTCAAGGAACAAGCTGTATTTTGCTTTATCAACACCCCAATCATGTAGCTAAGGCTGCAGTTGTAGCCAAATAGTCATCACAGACCTAGATTTCCACAAGCTGCATTTCTACCACGCACCTATTCTCTCCTTTTAAACAGAGCACACATGCCATGCTCAAATGGTGGATGGGATTCTGAAGGTAAAGTCCTTTAGAGATTTATTAGCATGACTTTTACTGCCTATTTTACTGAGTTATGCCTGGACACAAGAACAGATAGTTCAACAAGAGCGCTCTCACACATTTATGCAGGCAGCATGTTTTCAAGATAAACTCTTCCTGTTCAGAATAATAAGCATTTCTCATCTTTTTTTTTCTCCTTTGTTTCCTTACTGCCTTTCTGTGATGAGAAGAGCAGAGCAAAGATGAGCAGCAATACCTAGAGTTTCATCCAGTAAAACATGGACACTAGGAAAGCCTTGGAGTGCATACACAGTTGCTGTCTTTTGGTCTGGATATCCCAGAGACAGCTGACAGGCAGACAGAATCATATTCTCTAAAGATGTACCCAGGAAATGGCACTGCACACACACTTTCAGATAAATCCCTGCATACTGAGGTTGTGTGAGAGGCCAAAGCCAGCAGGTGGCACTCAGAAACATGTGCCAGAGCCTGGATGAGAGCAGGATTTTCTGCACTACACAACTACTGTTTTCTCAGCAGTGCCTTGTCTACATAACTAGACACAAACATGGAAAATAAATTTGTTATGCAGAGTCTGATTTTTAACCCAATATCAGAGAAACATCTATGAACTCTTAGTCTCAAGGGAAATAATTGTCAATGCCATCTCTAAAGCCACACTCCCACAACCCAAGCACAAAAATTCATGTACTCGCGTTCCATTTTCTTCTTCCCTTCACGCCAGTGTGATTTGCCTGCACGAAGAGCATTTCCATGCTTGATTACATTTCTTCAGTCTCAAGAGAGGGAATAAATTTTATCAGTCTTCTGTAACACATGGGATTGGAAGCTTTTTTCCACTGCCTTCAGTGTTCAGAAGTGAAATATCTGAACACCTGCAGGCAATTGTACTTATTCACTGAAGATGATGACTAGTTTTCCAACATTTTTGCTGCTTCCCCCTGCTTCTTCCTTCAACATGTAGCCATTTGCTCAAATTAGCACATGTCCAAGCCCAAACCTAAAGCTTGTTTTAAAGTTTGTCTGTGTTGGCAGAAATTTACCACTGCTTTATTAATGATTAAACCAAGGTTGCTTCGGTTTGCGATAAGGCATCTCCAGCCTCATCTGTCACTGAATAACAAGAAGTCAGTGCTGCCTGTCATTCCTAGAAAGACACTGAATCTAAGGCTGCCACTTTAAGCACAGCTCTCATTATTTATTCTCCTTCTTCTACACAGCCTGTCATCAAAATAGACTTTTTTTCATATTTCACTTTTTTATAAATTTTAAAACTCGACATTTACAGGTTGGGGGTTTTTTTCTCCCCTATTAAACTTTCTGTGAGAAGAAGAATGCAAACCTAAAGAATTTGCAAGGTTGGATCATATTGCTAAAATTTGTTCCCACACTTCTATAATTTCTTTCTAAGGCTGTGTCTGACAATTTAAAGAGGGCCCTATATGTGGGTCTTTAAGAACAAAGCCCATAATTAATACACTTTCTAAAAGACTGGCCATATGACTGATTCAAGCAGACTCTCTAACGTGGCAAGACAGACAAGCCAGCCAGAAAAGTCACAATAGAAATAAAGAAATCCTTACTCCTCTTTTATCCTTTTGTTTTTCTTTTTTAAATATGACCCTTATTTTTCATCCAGTACAAGGGCATAATCAGCACAAAAAGCCCGAAATAACCTTATTTCTTCCCACCACCAAGAAATCCAATATGAACAAAACTCTTCATTCCGATTTACACAGTAAATAGTTTGTGAGATAAAACTATAAGCTCAGAAGTACTTCAAGACATAATGCAGTGCTTTATGACCCCTTATACTCCCAACCACAAAGTCAGCATTGTTGAATGTGTCTCCTGATAAGAGGGAGAAACGCTCCATGCTCAGATTTAATTTTTTAAGAGATACAAACCCATATTTTGTTCCCTCTAAATGACCAGATAGGATGTTTCTGAGGTGCTTCTTCTCTTCCTTCCAACAGGAGGGATAAATACAGCAAACATGGTCCAATTGACTCTGTTCTCTTGCTTTTACTAAAACAATTACACTGTGTATTTACCCAGAGAAGCCTAGGGGATTCTTTCCTTTTTTTTAATTTTCTCTCCCTCTTTTTATTATTATTATTATTATTATTAATTCCAGTTCAAAACTCATATGAATAATCAAATTAATCTAATTCTAGTTAAGGAATTTTTTAGCTTGCCTTACAAAGTGCAGACTAGTTTTGGATGAGAGAGACCCAAATTTTACAGTCCTGATTAAATTAGTCTCAACAGTGAGGAGATCATTTTCTTCATCATCAAGTCAGAGATCTGGCACAACAGTTGGATTTCAAAGGCAATACTCAAAAATTGTCAGCTTGCATGGAGTTGTCACGTACTTCAGACTTTATGTTTTGCAAGTTTTGTCTTAAAAAATATTACTGCCCCATTTACTCTGCTGCTCTCATCTCACATAAAATTTTAGTTTAGTTAAAGATGAAACAAATAAGCTTTTGAAATATTTATTTTTATTATAGAAGAGAACAAAACCACCTTTGTATTTCCTCTTTCACATACTTTTAAGGTGGCATATTGTTTAATGGAGATATTATTCATGTTACCGTTAGATTACATACTTTGCTTATAGCTATGAATTAAATATTAAGTAAAAGCGAACTGCATTTTAAACATTAATTAGAAATTACATACCTCCAGTACAGTGGATGGGAGGAAGGACTACACATTGATCTGACTATTTTAATTTATTCCAGCTGACTCAGTTACACAACTTAATTTTTTCTTTGCTTGTTTTTTTGCAACTGGATGGTAAATCTTCAAAAATTCTGCCTTTTTCCTAAGATTGAAAACAACCCACTATACATCAGAGAATTCAGAATGGCACATTATTAGTGATTTACAGAGAACATATTGTAGCTAGTTAAGAATTTTTCCATTGGTGATCAGGCCATTTCTGTGCAAAAAAAACCCCAACCCTCAGAATCAATTTTATTGTCCTTTCCTGGTTTCCTGCATTTAAAGAAAATTCAAGTTTCAAAAATACTAATATTTGACACCTTTTAAAATACAAACACATAGAATTATTAGTATAGCTATCTAGATTAAACACACTTGCACATGAAAATAGAACTATTTGCATGTGTCCGTCCTCCTTCCTTACTGTCTGGAACACAGAGTGACAGGAATGCATCCTGTTTCTTAACTGTCCTACGAGTTAAGTGCCCAGGATCCATCCATGGGTCCCCAAAGAAAAAACCTTTGAACAGACACTTACTAAGGCACATGGGTATTTTCAGACTTTGCTAAGCAACAAATTTTCACTGTTGCCAGTGACAGTAGCAAACTCTGGCTTCGTCATTTTTATAATAACTGTCTTGATTAGAGAAATAGAAAAGCAGCATAATCAAAATGTTAGCATAGTAACTTGTATTAGAAGGTTGGGATGCATAATGAGGGAGAATTTTTTTCCACAATTGGAAATAGTTACAAGTGCTTATATGTAGGCTTATGGAACTCTAAATGGAAAGCATTTTTAAGAGTTACAGAAGGTTTAAGGCAGTTTGTCTTCCCTAAGTTGTGAGTTTGGGGGTTTTTTTCAACAGAAAGTTTTACAAGCCTTAGACAGACTCAGGAAATGACACGGGTGTCAGAATATATTTGCACAGGCTGCAACGGTATATAACATGTTGACATTTGGAAAAATATTGTTTCTTTTAACCAGATTTTTATCAAAGGAGTGGAGTCCTTCATTCTAAGATGAGTGACTATAATTAGATGGTTCCCCAACCAAATCCTCCTACTCTCCCAGCTTTTGATACAACAGTAAGTTATTTACTCATAGAATAAGCCCTGCACCAAGCTAATGAGATGAACAATAAATGCATCATTAATTTATGCTAGATACTATTCTGTTCCTTTCATATCTATTGTCGTTATCCTCCCACAGCACTCAAGCTAATTCTAATTGACGGTTTTCATCAGCAAATTAAAAAACAATATACTCCAGACTATACTGATGAAAAATATAGAGAGTAAAACAGTATGTTCTAAAAGAACAGCACACTTTGTTATCTTTATGGTGCAGAATGAAAGACAAATTAGCTAAAGAATGCTGTGCAAGTCTTTTTATTGCTTTTATGATAATAAGAAGATACTCTTTATTTGTTTTGATTGGATGGTACAAATTCATTGTCCTGTTACAAATTATTGATATGGTTGAAAGTCAGCACTGTCTGGTTTAATACTTACAGGTGTTTCCTTCTGATAGTTTACATTTACAATTTAAATTGCATTTGGAAAGCTTAAATGACTAATCCTCAACTTAGAGGCACTCTCCTATGTAGGCACTCTCCTATTATGGAAAATATAAATCCAGTGTCAAACACCCTTTTTTTTGTTAAATACACTATTGGTAAAGAATTTTTTACTTGTCCTGTGGAGAGAGAATTACAAAGTTTTAAGGGGAAACTGAGGCAGGGCCAGCCTGAGGGCCACGCTGGGCCTGTAACAACATCTATATAACAGTAAGAGTATAATATGTCTTATTTCTAACATGTCTTATTTTTTACCTGCTGAAAAGCAGTTGGCTTTTAGAGAAAATAACCACCACCTCTCCAAAGAAAACCACAGCTTCAGCATGTATTGATTGTGCAGCTCTAGGGCAGGATATAGAAAATCTTTCACATGAGCCACTCCACCCTCCCCATCCTTCTGAAACTGGACTGCACCAGCAGCTCAAACTCATTTTACACACAACTTTTAAGATGCCTTCTTTAAAAGATCATGGTCCCTTTCTTCTGCTCACATGCCCTTCTAAACCCCATGCCAGGCAACCTGGACCTCTGGCACTGCTCAGGCTCTGAACTCAACACATGTAGTGGTACATTTGCTATCCTTAGGGAGCTGCTTGCCCTCTCTATAGCTCAGTCTCATCTCAAACTGTAACTGTGGCAGTAATACATCTGTACAGTGCTTTCATGTTACAAATATTGCTTGGACTCTGAGTCCAAGCAGCCATCACTATTTTCAACTGGTTCTCAGTTGATAAAAAAGATTAACTGCATTAATATTTGGGTTATGGCTTCAAACTGAAAGAGAGTAGGTTTAGAACAGATATTAGGAAAACATTATTTAATGTTAGGGTGTGAGGTCCTGGAACAGGTTTCCCAGAGAAGATGTAGATGTCCCGTCCCTGGAACTGTTCAGCTGTTCAGGCTGGACAGGGCTCTGAGCAACCTGGTCTAGCAGAAGGTATCCCTGCCATGGCAGGTGGTTGGAAATAAATGGTCTTTAAGGTCTCGTCCAACCCAAATCACTCTATGATTCTGTGATGTTACTTTTGTTTTATTTAATTGTCTCCTACAAGCCGTACACTTACAAGACAATTTTAATGTTCCTCCCCCTTTTCTCTCCTGCCTTGTCAGTAGTAACCAGTTCTCTCACTTAGGTTTCTATTCCACATCTATATTTGTGAAAGTTCCCCTTCCTCAGGCACATGTTAGTCAAAGATAAACAGTGTAGTTTTATGACTATCATGGTATTTTAATGTTTTTCTAACTCAGTAGTCCATAAATAAGCAATATCAACATGGTTTTCACAGTTGACAGTATCTGACATTTCATAAAATGCTGTTCATTTATTATCATTATTAACCCTGCCTCTGACCAACAAAAGAAGTTATACTGGCACATGAACCTATAGTACTCCAGCAGATTAACTACACAACACCAGCAGGATGCCATTCAGAGGAAAAATGCCATGTCTTAAAAAATAGATCATAAACTGATGAGGAGCCTACAGCTCCCAAGCCACACTTCGAGCAGCCACAGGCCTTGATTCTTCTGTCAAAGTGTATCAAAGGAAAGGAGCTGCAAAGGGGACAAGCACTCTGAAAGCTTGCAGAGACAGCAGGTGGTCATTTCAGGTTACTGCTGTTAAAAGGAAGTATTGCGCATGTGTATTCACTTTTAGCACCCAATTAATGTTTTAAAGAGATTCTTGAACACTTCTTATAATTTTATTATTTTTCACTTTTATTGTTTTAATGCCCTCTGAGAACCCTGAAAATCCAATGTCTTTTCCTTTCAATTTTGTCCTTTTCTATTTGACACACTCATTTATCTGAGTTTCTTAGCAAGCGTGCAATTAACATCTTTGTCTTTCCCTGTCCCTTCCTTATTTGGAAAATGCCTTACTTCACATGTGCAAGATACAGTATCTTACAGCAAACAGCACAGCACACCACAAAACTCAAAAACTTCATCCCAACTTCCCAGAGCAAGACAAGGACCTAAAGAATAAATTTAAAATATCGACAGCAACGATGTAACAGCAGCCATGAAGTAAATGATAAGGGAATAAATTCTGGTTTCAGATAGCTTGGGTCCAGACATTCTACCACTAAAATTTAGATTGCCAACTTAAAACATCAGAGCACACAGTCAGTAGAGGCAACCTTGGACTCCAACTACAGAACTAAGGTAGAAATACCAAATCCAGAGCTCCAGTCCTGAAATACTTGACTCAGCACCTGCTTAACTTGAAGGCCCCTAAAGCCAGAGTGTATGCCTGTAGGATTACCAAGCTATATTCTTTTACAAGTTACTACTCTTTCCTAATTTGACGGAAGTTTTCTGTGCCCTCAGAACTACCTCACTTAAAAGGAATTGACACTTCTAAGGCAAACCAGCATGTAAGCAGTCCCACCTTTGCCTACGAGGGGGCAAATCAAATAGTCATTCACTGTGCAGTTAAAACATACCAGGTTGGATACTTGGTGAGAGGGTCTGCAGGTACCTACTTTGGCAAATATGTCACCTGGCAAAGTCCATCCTGTCCCGGGGTGACGTTCCGAAGCCGCTTTATTCCCGAGCCGCCGCTCGCTGCCCAAGGGCGCTGGGCCTTTGAGGCGGGCCCGGGGCCGGGCCGAGCGCGGGGCAGTTCAGCGGCCGGGCCCAGCGGCCCGGGGGCTCTGGGCTGGCGAGGGAGCGCGCCGGGAGCGCTGGGCTGCTCCTTGGGTTTCTTTGTGCTCCCGATAGCTGGGAAAAGCTCCTGGTGCGTTCTTCTTGTTCTTTTTGCCTTTCCCTCCCCCTTGCCCCACTGCCTCCCTTCCCTCCTTGCCGGTCCGGGGAGCCTGCGGGGTGGCCCCGGCTGGTCCGAGCCCGGGTGTCTGTTCCCTCTCCGGGAACTTTTTGTATTTGGAGGTTTGGGGGTTTTTTTCCTGTTCTACCCTGTTTTGTTTGTGTGTTAATAAACAGTTTGTTTTTTCCACATTCACTTGCTGTGACCCATTTGTCTCATTGGTGGAGGAAAAGGGGAGGCCCTTTTCCCTTCGGAGGGGACACTCATTCCGGAGTGTTTCCTCCTGAAGTGTTGTCTTCCAAAACCGAAACAGTTCCTCCAGCAGTCAGTGAAAAGGCAATTCAAAGCAAAAAGCAAAGAGGCTCTGAATTGTAATCAGGAAAAGACTCTGCTGACAACTACAGAAGCTTAGCTAAGTAATTTTCCTGGCTAAATTAAATTTGTGCAGTAAAGAGCTAATGTCAAATGATACAAACTGGTGTCCTTGGTCCTAAAATGCAAAGAGAGGGTGAAAATAGCATTCAGTAATCTTTCATTCAAATCAGGTCCTCTTTTCTGGGCTGTCACTGACAGCTGAATGTAAATTGCACAAATGCTGCTGCATGCAGAGAGTAGATGCCAGCAGTCCTTCTGCAGGCATGCTTAAGCTGTGCGAGTCATTGTGTCGCTTGTGCTACCTCTTTTCTTGTGACTATTGCACCCCTTTCTACATAGTGGATCAGCTTCAAGGGCAAAGTTAAGATGGCTACTGAGATTGCAGCCCCAGCCAGATTACTTCATGTTTCACATCTCTTTCCTGGGGCTAAAGAAAATACAAATGGGGCAAAGCAAACAGCTCTATGACTATCACTCCTGTCCAGCTCTGCTTTAGGAAGAAACACGACACATGCTCAATTCTTAGAAAAGCTAGTTAGAAACGCTTACCATTAGGAAATAGTTCTTTAGAGTGGAGGTGGTGGAAATGGACGTGCCCACTTAGAGGTGTGAGTAGTATGGTAAAGGTAAGAGGATATGATTTCAGGCAGAGGATTTATTTGCTGTTTTCTGCTTACTGGTTAAGGCAGTTTGCCATTCTCCTTGCATGATTTCAAATGACTTTTGAGCAATTTAAGTCACTGCACACAATGCACAGGACTACAGATTAGTTACTCAAGGAACTGTTTTGCAGCACGTACCTTGCAGATACTTACACTGTTTATCAGAACTACCCACAGCGGAAGCACTTGCTGCAAGCAATTATGTTGTCAATAACACATGACTGTAAGAGAGCTAATATGTGCGTAAGTGTGAGAAAGCAAGTTTGGCCAAAAAATGAACGTGAGAAAGGTGCTGTTAAAGATTGCTGAGTTGCCTAAAAACAAATATTTTCTTCTGAAGAGGGTGCGGATTTGTTAATCCCAGGTGGTCAAGAGAAACATGAGATTCATTTTTGTTCATTTAATGCAGCAGCAACACCACACTTTGTCTAATCCAGTACAGGTGATAAAGTAACCGAGCATCAACAGAAAGACCCACAAAAGGATTAAATTTAGACTCACAGAATCATTAAGATTGAAATAGACCTCTAGGGCCAGCAAGTCCAACCATTAACCCAGCATCTCCACTGTGTTCACCACTAAACCACGTCCCTAAGTGCTACCTCCACAGGATTTTTGAACACTTTCAGGGATAGTGATTCTACAACTTCCCTGGACAGCTGTTTGCAATGCCTAATCGCTCTTTCATTGAAGACATTTTTCCTAATATCCAGTCTAAACCTCCCCTGGTGCAATTTGAGGCCATTTCCTCCTGTCTTGTCAGTTTTTACCTGGGAGAAGAGACCAAGACTGTTTTTGTATATTACTGTTTCCCTTGGAGCATGAGGTCTAAGTAAATTATAAAACTTCAGATTCCATAAACACTTAGAAAAGCATGTTGCTTCCCAGCATTCAGATAAAGATCATCTTCCTTCCATGTAACCTTTGAGCTCCTCTAGATGCTAAGATTCAGGAATAATTGTCCTGGTATCATATAAATAGATTTTTTCTACGATTTGACATACCTCAAGGAAGTGGCAGATTTATAGCTTATCTTCCAGTGAAGTGAGGAAAGAATCCTTCACAACTTTATTTTCTTTACCTTTCCTATTTTAATGGGAAAAAAAACCCTGTCTGCTTACCTTTGTTTAATATGCAGGTAAGAAAATATCATACACTTTTACCATAGTAAAACCGCTTCATTATCTTTCAAAAGTAAAACTCACAAATAAAGTAATTGTCATTAGTCTACGTGTTTAATAAACAAAGAAGGTGTTGATACAATCATCCAACAATCTTCTTCCTAATGCCTGCCTCAGAGAATGATTCAAAAATGTGTCACAGCTTTAAATGTAAACCAACAAAAATGATTTTTAATATATTTTCTATAATAGACTTTGGTACTGAAACTTTTAAAAATAAAACTGCTACAACCCTGCTATTACTTTCTTTTCCCTAAGATATTTCTCAGTAATTAACTCTTGTCTAGATCCCTTATCTATATCCTACTATTAAAAGCCATTATAAACCATTAAATGTTGTTAAAATAGTTGTCTCAATTTTCCATAACTTTTCCTTATTTGGTGTATTCTTCTTCTATGCAGAAAATGCACCAGCTGCTATTTTTGGAAAATATCTGTATGCAGCATATTGTACAGAACTTTATTTTTACCCTTCTACTTGTAAAAAAGAAACCGAAGCTGCAGAAATGCGTTGGCCTTTAGGAATAACCCACCCTCCCAAAAAGTGAAGATTGGACTGACACTTTCATACAAAATTAAGCTAGTAGAATTCAAATAGAAACATATGGGCAAAGAAGCCAGAATTGTTGGCATTACCCAATATCAGAAACTGAATTTTAGCCCATGGCCCTCACTCACCACTGCTTGCTTTCTTTGCTGATATTTTTCAAATGATGGTTATCCAATCCTAAATGGATTACTTCCAAAATTCTGCTTACAGTGGCAGTTTGTTTTCTGTGATAAATGCGCAGGTTAGTTTCTATCTTTCTTTTCCTTTCATGAATAGAATTGAAAAGTCACTTTCCTAACCTCATTAACACTCTGATAGTTGTACAAGAGGGTTCACGATGTCCCTTGGAAACAGCCCATATTAAAGCATCATGTGAGAAGTGGAATAGTAAAGGATGAGCATCAGCAGTGAGGACATGCCTATACATCTGAGCACTATCTCTCGGGTGTCCTGTGTTTCCCTTGGCCTCTGGAGTCATATTCCATTAGCCAACATACTTACTTCGCCCACCTTATTTGAAATCACAACTGTGAGAGTAGTGGTATTAGTAGGAATTAGTTTCTATCGTGAAACATGCAAAAAACCAAGATTTTTCTTTGTCCCTCTAGTCAAATGGACGCTTGAGAATACTGACTTTCATTTAAAAAATTGAACAAAACCTTCATCAAGGATGGAGCTAGTGAAGCCTAGTCTGATACAACTCAGTGCCCTCACAGCCTTCTCAGAACACCACAATGAATTCTGACTCTTATATTCATCACATAAAACACCACAGCTGCTACCACAAAGGGTGTGCAACATGCCAGTCTTGCCAAGCTTTCTTTCACTGGAGATGGTAACCTTTTTTTTTTTTCCCTTTGCATTCCATTTACCAGTTACTTCTGATCTGATTGAAATTGGCTATTTAGGTTCAAAACTTATTGGAAAAAGTGATGAACAGAGACAGAGGGGTCTTAAATCATCCTTTCCTTAAGAAACTAAGTAAAAAAACTTTTACAGATATGAAGAAAATAGTTTGAAATATGACTACATGTACGCTCGCTTAAAAGAGAGCAACAACTTAGGTCTTTTGAAGCTGTTTTGTGTTTGGATTCTAAATTTAGGCAAAAGAAAGCTTACTAAAGAGATTTTGGAAAGGACAATACAAAATATAAAACAAGGACTCTGTAAAATGTGACTGACCATTTTGCCTCACAAGCAGCTTTACCAAGCTCAGAGAAGGATTCCAAAGCAGCTGTTGCTTGCAGGGGCTAGATAGTAAGAAGGTTTCTCATAAATCTAGCTTATGCCTTTTTACTCACAAAAGAGTTTGTATTTCTACTGCAGATGGTATTCTGCTGTGTATGATGCTCTTTCAGTACAAAGGAGTACAAAAACCGGACTGTAAAGGCTTTAAGATTCACAACACTTTCTTTTCTTCTTAACTAGTACCCTGTTTACAAAGATCCAATTACTCCAGTCATCTTGTTTGCAGACATTAGGTCAACGAATAGCAGGATGGATACACTTTCTTGTGACTTGGGTAACCAACATGAATAACTCATTCTGAAAATTATTCTCGGAGGAGCACTTACAAAGTTCCACAAGCCTAATGTGGTTGTAAGATTATTTGATGAACTACATACAACACACACAGTCATATAAAAAAATCATTAGCAGGTCATGGATAATTCACAGATAGACAAAGTTATTAAATCCCAAAGTGTTTATATACAGTGAATGTCTATGACCTACTCTATTCGGTACATGTGTATTGCAGAAGTATATTGGTTCTTTTCTGACACTTCATAGATATTTACATATACTATTCTACAGTCTAGAGTAGGAAAAAGATGTTAGGTTAACAAGCTGCTTCTGAAAAATCCAGCAATCACAGTGATTCATAAACCAAGACCTGATAATCCCTCAGATTTACTTTAAATATTTTCTTGAGTAAGCTATAGAACACACAAAACCTGTATGTTCTATATTCATATTAGAAAAATGCCTTCAGTGTTTCAGAAAAACAGTTTACAGGAGCTCATTAAATTATTATAGGGTTGTTTGGAATCCTGTTCCAGCAGAGTTACTCCATGTGTGAATGCCTATTGATTTCAGTGGAACTCCTACTGCACTATCTGCTCTGAAGTCTTATTTCTTTCTCATTTAAAGTCCTCACTACTGTGTTTGCTCATTTCATTTTATTATTGATTCAAATCCTGGTGATATTAGAGCTAACATATCCAGAGCAAATCTATGAAATGAGAGAGACTACATATCAGAATGCTAATGATAAAGATGGTCATTCACAAAGAGAAGACTTAACTATTTTTTTAAAGACTGCTAGGTATAAAGAAATCTAATAAATAAATGACACTTAATCTTTCTTAGCTCTAATATACCATGTATAATCTTATTTGTCTCCATTGTTTTTTACAGAAACCTCCCTGCAATGTAAGATTAATTCTATTTAATAATTAAAATTACTTAAAAGCAAAATTGACTACTTACAGGTACAAGCACTGATTATGTTAATTTAAATTATAAATGCTTTTTCTTCAGTGCAATCATGTATTTTTAAGTCTTTTAGACAATCATGCTTCAAGCACATTTGCTATGTGAATAGATAACTTGCATATGGTACTAAGTTTCCAATTTAATGTAAACCTTTTTTAATTTTCTTTCTTCTCTTCTTTTTTAACTGAAAACATTTTTTATTCCTTATCTATTCCTCTTTATATACAATGGCTATTAAAAAAAATTACCTGTTTTATCGTTTTGATTGTTTAACAATTTCATGCAGAACAATTTTTTTTTTCAGCACAGATTTCCGTATTTTGCTTGGTTCCTCTGTTGCTTACATCCAAATAGGGAAACTCTGATGTAAATACATGCAGACCTGATTCTGCAAAAATACTTACTTAAAGCACCTGTAAGATGGCCGTGGCATAAAAGTACCTGCTTGAGTGTTTAAAGCTAGGCAAGGGCTTATGTGCTTTGCTACACCTTAAAAAACTTAATTGTATATTCAAGGGGTTATAGCCAGCCATACAACTGTATGCTCAGATCATACCTTGTTGATAATCAAGCAGATTCCAGGTATATGAAAACAGCTCACTGAAGAATCAGCTCTTGATAGATCATTTGCAGGCTATTTACAATCAAATCTCCTTTTAACCCTTCATAGGAGCACCTCTAGCTACTGTTTAATATATTCAGAATAACCCTAATTGCAATGTGCTGGATGCTCTAACAGTTCAAATGAATGCCTGAGGGGCAGTGGAGCCTCAGTAATGACAGGAGAAATGGGATTTAACTCATCTCCCTGTAGACATACATATCGAAGCCAATCGATTATTTTTGCTTTGTAGTTACTGGAAACATGTAAGGAGGGTTGTATTTGGGAACATAACAGAGCAAATACACTGCTAACTTGTCTTAAAAGAGCCAGTGCATTAAGTATAAAAAACAATGCTGATTCACAAGACAAAAAACCCCCCAGAGCCCCAAACAAAAACAGCAACAAAAACAACAAAAAGAAACAACAAACAAAACCACACAAAACAAAACCAACAAAAACGCAAATGCTTTTGGCCAAGTATTGCTGAAGAGAAAAATGGTAAAAAAGCAATAATCTAAATAAATAAGCCCAATAACTCCACTAGAGTATACAGATGTGTGATGCAAATTCAGAAGGTTATACTTCTAGGGAGGTGTTCATTAGTCCAGGACTTTATGAGCGTTCTTGAATGTTCCAGAATCTCTAGTGCTCAGGGAAAAAGCATAATCTATAATGCAGAAAAAGCATAGAAATATTATCATTAGTCCAGCTGTTGTAACCCTATCTAGTTCATCATTCAGTAGCCTATCAACAGTTCTTCACAAAAGATTCCAAACAGCATCTTTTAACTTTTCAGTGAAAAGCAGAATTTCACTGTGTACAAAGTAGGTTTTCTGGATGTGAGCTGGACATGCAAGCACACCAAAGGTTTCCTAATTGTCTGCCAGGTGGATTGTAATTTGTCTGACAGACACTTCTAAAGGAATGATCACAGTTTTTGCACTCCATTTTCGGGCAGAAACGGTTCACAAAGGTCACTCTCCAAAACTGAAATGTCAGACAAATTACCATCCAGGCTGCAAACTCTGCCTCTGAAGGGTACTCAGTGTGATTTGCAGCTTCAGGGTTTCAGGTTTTTATTGTTCATTCTCCTGAGAAAATCACTGTGGAGCTCATTTGCTCCTGCAGAACTCCAGCATAGGGAACTCACAGAAGGCATGACCACCAAACGTTGTTCTTTTGTTCACAGAACAGCATCTTATAGAGGTCAAAGGAAAATAAGTGGTAAGCTGATGCATCTCATCACTGCAGAGATGGCTGACTGAAAGGGGCAAAATCAAAGTTCTGTTTCAAACTTGTATCATGCAGTACATCCTCCGCAGCCAATTTCTCAGGAATAATAGAGCAAGAGAAAAATCACAGCACCTGCAAATAGCTTAAGAGATTGAAAGGAAGTCTGTAGCTGTGTGTTTAAAATATGAATGTTTAGATGAAGGTTCAGTTAATAGTTTGCATGTGATTTTTTTATTTTTTTTAAACATCCCAAAGTAATTTTTTATCATGTTCCCTTGAAATTAAAATTATTACCAATATGGATATATTTTATTAAAGAGACCATTATGCATCTTCCATCACATACTAAAAATTCATATAAAACCAGACTAAAATCTAAATTTTTATAGGAACTTAGGTGAAACTATACCAGTTGTCCTACTTTTTAATTCTCTTTAACCTATAGGAATGAGGCGTAGGTTAGGGACTCTGAGTTCTGCAAAAATATCATTACATAATTTATGTACATGTGGATATAGAGACTTGACAACCTGCACTGCCTCATTTTGCCTGTCATAAGTGGTTTACCAAAAAAAAATCAAAACATTCCTGTGAAGGATCTTCTGTTCAAGTTAACAATGACAAAAATCTACTTTGAAATAAGAAGGAGGCACATTTGCTCAAAATTCTAGGTTGGAGTCTTTTGTAAAGAGTGGGCTCTGGACAGGTCATTAGCACTTAGACATTATCACGACTTCTGATTTTAAGAGCATGCCCACAGGCAGAAACTGCAGGGCTCAGGAACTGCAGGGCTCAGGAACTGCAGAGCAAGAGCTTAGTGGCTGCCTGCAGTGTTTATTTCATGTTCCCAAATGCATTTATGGTTGGTATTTATGGCTAAAGAATAAATAAAATCATTCTTTTCTTTCCTGGCATTTAGAAACGTTATAAGAAAACATACTGTAGAAAATATTTCTTACCTGAATCTGGCCTAATTCTGTCTATTCACCAGCCAGAAAAAAAAAGGCTAGTTGTGCATTTAAATCTGGTACTGACGTTACCAGGCAGTGTTCACTTAATTAGGTCGCACACAGCTGTACTGAGTGACCAAGAAAAGTTGATGGTTTTGGTGGTGATTGTTCTGATTTTCCCCTATTATACTTGAAGTGGATATTTTGGTAAAGATCTTTACTTTATTGCACAATTACTAGGTGCATCAGTACCTCCGTTAAGTGATGTGGTTAATGTTATCTGGTGGATTCTTTCTCAAATCACCTGACTATAATATCTGTCTTTGTAGGCAGATACTTGATATTCCATCACACTATCCAAATCTGTAGAACCTATGAGCAGTTCTTTAGACTTACAAAGCTCTGGGAGGGAAATAAAATTTTTACATTAGAGATGGAGAACAAGGGCAGGGGCAAATGGAGATGACCAACCCTGTACCACAAAGGATATCTGTGCCTTAACTGAAAACTGACCCTGGATTTTTGCATTCAAGCTAAGTACCTCAGCCTCTAGACCATCCTCCCAAGTGCAAAGATAACTGCATATTAATTAAAAACTATTAGACGTGCAAGACTTCCATATGCACTCATCACAGAGATTAGTAGGTTTAAAATATTGTGCGTCACTCTAATCTTCCGAGAAAAGGGATTTAAATATATTACCTCATCCCATCCACAGACATCTTTTCCATTATCATTTTAGGGACCTTTAACAAGTGGAGGACAGATGGGAGAAAGTGTGTTAACATTAAAAATGCTTTTTTGAGGCTCTAGAAAATACTGACTGAGGATCACCTTCATACATTCAGTGTTGATGTTCTATTAAAATGGTTTCTTCCCTTTCTTTTATACTCTGGCACTTGCAGCAGTTAATAAGTTAGCACTTTTCAATTCCACCAAAGTTATGTCATGTGGTCTGAGTAATTTAATTATTTCCAGTGTAAGTTAAATAGTCACATTTAAATGTAGCTCTTACAAAAAAAAAATTGATATTATCAGTTCAATTCTACTCTAGCAAAATCAAGCAGAAGCCTCTTGAATCTGAATAAAAATCTGAAGCCACATGAACTATTAAAATACACAAAAGTAAAAAAAAAAAATTTGTAAAGTAAATACTAAGAAGATAAATCTCAAAAATTCCAATCATGCATATATTTCACTGATATAAAATTAACAGTTCAGCCTCAGAACAGAACTGATTAAAAAGTATTTAAGATGGATGTTCTTAAAGATGGAAGAATTTTGACAATGTCTCCTAAACTTTGGTCTTGAATTTGCAGATATTGTGAAAGATATTCAAACATGACACTGATGAAGTAACAAACTTAAAATTATAAATCAAACAGTAAGGGCCCAAGTCAAAGATATCTCACCACTAAAAAAATGTTTCATAATGAGTCTTGACACTTCCTTCCTTGACTATACAGTTCCCAGCATATCAATTTAGAAGTGTCAATCAATAGATCAATCCCCAACCACTGTTTTAACATTTGGGGGAAGTAATTCAGCTTATTAGAGCTATTTATGTGTATTTTTAAAGTCCTGATGCTTTGCTTTAGGAGTTAGTGCAGTTTAACAGCAATTACTGTGTGCATCTAAATACTGTCCGTGTTGTATAAAAATGTTTGCTACCTTAAAAAACAAGAACTGCAAGAAAATGTCAAATTACAGAAGGAATCCCACCTCACTGTTAGCTGTGGAAAAAGTGGTTTTTGCACTAGTTGCATTCTGGTTTTAATCTGTCTGTAAGACAGTATAACATAATTGAAAAGAAAATAAAAGCCATGGTGTAACCAAAAGCAACCTTACTTTGAATAATTGTCTTGAATTTCCGTCCAGTCTCATTAATGGGTATCCTCAGCAAAAGTTATGAACATTTCATTTTTAAATATTTATTGCAATTTTTAAAGGTGGGTTGGTAAAGATCACTCCAGCTCTCCACATTCCTTCTCTAATGCTCACACTTTAATTAAGCTAGTCCATCAATGTCATACACTGTTTGGAGAATGGATGCAGGGCTAGGACTGTTAGCACTGCATATGGAAAGGACTTTGATTTAATTAACAATAATATCTCCATAGAGAAATTAAAGGCTATCATCATTCTGTTCTAATAAATTGGATTCGGGCTTTTTTGTTTGAACAGGGAGTGGTGAATGATGTTCAGGTCTACTTCTTAGAAGTGGCAGGACATGAAATAGAGATAGGTTGCAGAATGTCGGTAAGTTCAAACCACTTAAAAAATAAATTATTACTTCACTTTATTGGAAATGTACCAGGAGCACTGCTCTGCAAACCAGTCCATGAAACACTACAGCTTCCTCCTTCTGTGGGCTTTTTTTAGCTGCTGGGATGAAAATTCAATTTCAATAACAATACTAAAAATAACCAGTCTGTAGTTCCATCTTGAATGCACAAGACATTCCTTGTTGATTTTGCCTTGGCAGTTAACTCACTGAAAAGGCTGAGTTAAGGTAATTACTCACATGAGGCAATATTCAAAGGAGACCAAGATACTCTGAATATATGTTGATATTGGCAAATGAATCCCATTCAGCTTCATGGGTTTCCATACACCTTAATTTGTTTTTCATTTTGTACACTCCACTGAACGTCTTTAAAATAATAGCCAAATATATTTGTTAAAAAAAAATCATTCTGGCTAATGCATGAAGCATAGAGTTGAACTTGGACCGTGAAATAGAGAGAAGATAATGCTCACTTAAATTCTCCCTAAATGCAGTTAAACACCAGCACTGGCACAACTGCTTTCCAATATTTGATTAAGGTACAGAATGCAGCATTAAACAGGCACATGATGGAATTTATCCCCTGTTTTTTATAGTAGCTTCTAACTTGGTGTGTCAGAGGCAGTAACAACACATGAGAGAGGTAGAAGTAACAGTGGTTGTTATCATTTTAATCCAAAAAACATGTATTTTAATGTCAAACAACCAAGAGTGAGAACCTTGCAGAAAGATAAATGGAGCACTCTGTTTCTGAAGTAGAAGTACACTAATCAGTACCAAAAGGGAGGACTGATGATGCTAAACAGAACAGGGGGCCTGAGAAAAGAGCAAGAATTGCTCATAAATGCTTTAGCAACAGCTGATAGGAGACTCTAAAGTATTGATTCTATTTTTTATTTTCCTAGGCTGTGTGAGCAAGTAAATAAACAGCAGGACAACATCAAAACCAAGACTATTCAGATAGAGATGAGAAAGATCAAAGTAATCATGAATATGTTTTATCATTGTTTCCTGCTGGCAAATATTGTTAAGTGGAAACATAATAGGAATCCATGAAAGCAGAAGAAGAGTTATGCATTTTGTCCTAGAAGACAATACATAATAAATAATTAGAGCAACAATACACCAGTTTAAGTTTAAAGACAAGAAAAATGTGCTATTATTACACACAGAAATTGAATCCAACAATAAGCAATTCTAGAGTATTTTAGAACACTTCAGTTGGACCTTCTGTGTGTGGCTTGTTTAGCTTTGCTGTGGTTTTGTTTGCTTGCTTGTTGAAAGAAAAAGCTGTCACCATCAATAAACAAGGATGATTAGATGCCTTTTATCAAAGATAACATTTCCTCTAGCAGAAAAACATTTTTGAATTGAGAAGTCCTATGAATAATCCTAAGATCTTGCTGAGGCTGTACTCGATTCAAGGTAGCTTCAATGAAGGAACAAGCACCACCTAAGAATTGTACCTTTATGGCAAAATAAAGCAAGTTCAGTCTCCAAAAAGAAAAAATTAAGCAAACTCTATACTGCATTTAGCTGCCATGACAGTTAAAACAGGGAAGAATAAATAATATTTTATGTAATCTTCCGGTAGCTCACTTCTCTATAAGGAAGGCATAATCAAAAATTATGACTCTATTGAATTATCTGAAACCAAGCAATGTTAAATATCTCAAGCATATCATAGAATGCTCTTGATATGCTACATATGGAAATTTAATAATAGGACATAAATTACTATGAATAAATTGTAAGTATCTCTTACTGCCAAAGTTTGTTTACCTTACTGTTTGCACAAATCTTCCCACTTTTTGAAGATTTTCTATGGAGCATTTCTTCTGATAAGAAAAATAAATATAAGAACATCAGAAATATTCATCTATTTAGAGAAACATTCCATGGTTCAGGAAGGAAGAAAGGACTAAAATCATTAACACAATTTTAGGGAATATAAATTGTCAAAAGTAATTAAAGGTTCTGTAATCATTAAGAACCACCAGATATCTTTCTTTCCTCACATCTTTGAAGTTCAGTGGTTTTCAACTTTTAAAATTTTGAAGTCTACTAGATTTTCCAGAGAAGATGCAGCTTACTTCAAAAACTATTCATATATATAGAATGTTGTGGAACATATATTAACTTTTCTTCTGCCTTTCCTATTTTGAAATTTTCTTAGAAACAATCACAGACCCTCAGCCCATGAATGACTGATCACAGTCACAAAACCTTCCAATGTCCCAATTATAAGCTCCTGGGGGGAGAAACCTATGGTAACCAGTCTAGAGGTACTGTTTGGAAAGATTTTATTTCAGTTCATTCCTTTATTACCTTCCCGACTGTGTACTGCAGCTGCTTTAAAGTTTTGGTATTCTACTTAATATATAGTTTTCACACAAAATCTAGTTAGAAAGAATTAGCTTCCAGAAGATTCAAATAATTATTATTTTTCTTAATGAATGTGTTGGACAATTCTGGACATTCAGCAACTGTTCACATTTCAATCATAATTTTCTAGTGATCTTTAATCTTCCTAGCTTTACCCATTATATTTGTGTGGTCCCATTGCCATACTATCATAAATTCACCCAACCCAAATTTTGTTCAGAATAGCTGCCATGTTAACTGCTCTTCTGGACTAGATTTGTTTCAAGCAACTCCTATATTTATAGTGGGCCAGCATTAAAATTCAATGTCAGTGTAGGTTATAGACACCAAACTAGGTAATCATTCAATAACTGAAAATAGTGGGAATTCTAAGAGGTCAACGTAGCTGCCCAGAAAACAAAGTGTGTTTCCTGAGGGAAGAAGGATTTTGGCTTCTTTCTTTATAGCTCTGTTCAAATTCTTAAGGTTGCACAAGGAGGACATTGAACAGCTCACAAAAACTTCCAGAAAATAGTCCTAGAAACAGGAAATGAAGTTAATGCGATGCCAATGAAGCTTGTAAATACATAACTCTAAGCTCAAAACTACATAAATTTAATGCACACAGTGCACTACATTAATCTACACCAGTATCACCTTGTTTACAGTCCAGATACTCCTTAGACATGGCAGCCACCCGACAGCAGCTGCTTGACTTTGTACATTAATTTAAGAATTTCGGGGGGTTGCTTTTTGTTTGTTTGGGGGGTTTTTTGGGGGGTGTGCTGTGTTGTTTTGTTTGGTTGGGGGGGTTAGGGTGGTTTGTTATTGGGGGTTTTTTGCATGCAGTTGTATAATATTGAGGTGAGTAATTCTACCACTCAAGAAACAATGTGATGTAAGGTTGACTTGTCCTTGAGCGCTCATGGACAACCACCATGGCCAGTCACTGCTTCTGGGCAGAGAAGAACAGCCTGAACCTCAGCAAAGGCAAATGCAGGGTCCTGGTGAAGAATATAGGTGCATGACAAAAGTCCACCACGTCTGCACCCCACCTTCATGAGTCTCAATATTGTTCTGCTGTCAGCAAGTAGTACAGCTTGAAATCCTATGGCTTCTCTATAGTAGATAGTCTACCTGAAAAACAGCCTATCAGCTTGCTGAGTTACATCAAGCAGAGCTATATAATTCAAAGTCCCATGTGGAGACCAGTGCAGTTTCACATAATGGAATTTTTCATTTTTTTACTCTTCACTCCAAAAAAGTAAAAAACTTCACATGAAATCATGTTAAAGGTTAAGACTGGAAAGTAAAGCACTCCAAAAGGAAGGAAATAAAATAAAGGTGTACTGTGCAACATAGCTCAGAAACATTGCAATTTCTATGTTGCCTTATACGACACATACATGCCAACACGTTCCTTTTCCTTTTCTTCTCCCTGCCCTGTTCCTTCTGGCCAAAATGACCCACAGTCTTTCATTAGAAAAAGACCAAGCACTGTGAATGAGTCGGTTTTGTCCTTTGGAAAAGAAGAATGGTGATACCAAATCAGGTGGATCTTCTCTCTGGTGACCCTAATACTGACCCATAACAGATGTCTCAGCTCCAGTATAAGAATAAAATAAGCATATGGTGCAAAAAACTCTCTGGAGTCCAGTGATTTGCAGCTCAAATGTTTATAAAACTGTTATGATGAATATTCAAATCAACATGAACTGAGCTTTGCATTCAGGAAGTACTGTAGTAATACTGAAACTGATGGAAAATCAGTTTGACACTCAAAATTAGTGAAAACTTTTGTTTTTAAATTCTGCACTGAATAGGGATAAGAAGGGAGAAACACAGAAAATCTTGACATTGCTGTGAAAAGAAATTCGTTGGGTTTTGTTGAAGTAGTTTAAGACTACATCTAAAGCATGTAACAAAGGGGAACACAAGGAAATCAGTAATTTTGTATTCTGCAGGGTCTGGATGGCAAAGTAAATAAGGCTTGGGGATATGTACCCTATGATTCAGAACATGCAAATGTTGAACAATTATCCTCATGGTGACCACTGAACAATTGTGTATAAGTGCATGTATGAACCACATATATACACATATGGTGTAGGGGGAAACTATGTCAAGTGTTAATCCAACTATAGATTCATTGAGGAGCTGAATAAAATTTCCATATATTTCCCACATTCTGACATTTGAAAACATGATTTTCTGTTTTTCTTAATCTGTGTCTCTGGGGTGCAAAAGGCATATATTTATACTTACACAAAGTCTACTGATTGACAGAATTTCTTTTAAATGTCCTTTGAGACACAGGAAGTACTTTCCCTTTGGTTATGTTGTTTTTTAAAGATATACATGGAATATACATGCACTTGAAATATTTCATTACAGTATTTTAAATAATCACAATAATTCAACTTGATTTGTATCTTTTAAGTTCTTTTTTCCCTGTGTACTGAAGTTGACTTCATTAAGGAGTCAGATGATGTCTACTTCCCACAAGAAAAAATAAAAAAAAGGGCTATTGAGAACATATTCTCCTCCTTCTCTTGTAGGTCATTTTGATATATAACTTAATTCCTCACTAACGTTTTTAGAGGCATACTGAAGCCTCCAGACTACTTAAATGTAGTAAGCATTTAAGCACTGCTGAGCCTTGACCTATCCTGTCCCAGCTATGGGACTTACTACGGGCAAGATCAGTTTATAGACACTTGCCTTGGGGCCTCCAATCAGTAACAGAGCAAACCATACAAGTCACAGAATCTCTACAGCTTATCTGCACAAAACCTCAAGTGATGTGGAATTTTGGTACTGAGTACCCTGGATTTTGGTACTGAGATGAATTTCACTCCAAGAGGAAACATTGCTGTGAGCAGTGACAAGAAGAAAGATAGCTATCAAAACAATTTTATATAAAGGATATTAAATCCTTATTTTATTTACAGTCCTTCTGAAATTTCTATCTTTGGACTCACTTGTATGTATACACTTCCCCTTACATCATTGCAGAGTTTTTCACAGGTTTTACTTGACAAATTTACCTCTTCCAAAGTCTTGCTTCATCCCTCAGGAGTACACCAAAAGCTCATAAAAGCATATTGCAAACTTTTAAAACCATTATTTAGATTCTTTGCAAGAAAAGTCTGGGTTATGGGAAACCTGATGATTAGGAAGCCTTTGGGTGCTTTCTGATTCTAGACTTGTTACTGTAAATTCCACGTTTCATTCCCAGGGAATGCAATAAGCCAGAAACATCAGAGTATACAAGGAAGCAGCATCTTGCCAATCAGCATCAACACAAAAAGAAAAATGAAAAGTAGTCTTCAGTACATGAAGGAGATAGGAAGAGCTGTCTGTGTCTCACTCTTATTCTCATACAGCTTCTGCTTCCAACATTTTTTAAATATTTGCTTTTACTTCCATGCTGTGGTCAAGAAAAAGCTCAGGTTGTTACTAAAATGTCACTAGGCAGTGTATCTGAGGATATACATTTGAAATCTATGTATAAAGGTACATTGATTCAGCTGACCTTTCCATGTTAATGTGAATACAGATATTCTAATGGCTAATGCAGGATGCTACTGCATGTGCACACCATACTTCCACTTGCTTCATCTTTCCACTGTACATTTGTTTACAAGTACCAAAATGTCAATACCAAAAAAAAAAAGCACTCAAAAACTTTAACTATAATGAAACCTGTGAGATTTTTCATTTGCTTTTGTCTGAAGAGCACAAGATTAAACTGAAACTGTTCAGTAAGCTGCTTGTAAAGAGCCAAGGAAGACCTTAGAAAATAGGCACATCAGCACTCCTAGAAGACATCTACATCAAAGAGTGCAGAACAAGTTACAGACAGCAGCTACCCCAACTTTAAAGGAGTTAGCCCAGGCTCCCATGTCTCAGTAGCCTGAAGCTCAGGCAGACATATCGATCCTGATGGAATGCAATTTACCTTGTCCTGGTGTACTCCCAATGAATAAAAGGTGCACCTTGTTAAGGAAAATGGTGTTCAGTGTGCCAGGGGCACATACTTTCCTTCTGTTCATGAATTGCCACAACTGTGTTTCAACTGAGACATCACCTCTCTGTTAGTTGCCCTATTTGATGCCGAAGCTAAGCCTGACTACTGTATGCAGAAAGCCAGGACAGTTATTAAGAAATAAACCATAAACCCCTTCTAACCATAAAATGCTTCTTGTTTGACTCAGAAATCCGTGCTTAGGAACACACACATTTCAAAGGCAGTGGCACTGAAACCTTATCGATCCACCAACACACTTCTATGTATGGCTGTGGCTATGTTCTGGTTTGCCTGTGGGGAAGCATTTTCTGTGTAAATGAATTGCTGCTTCTTCAGGTGTCAAATGTATAAAGCACACAAAACAGCTAGAAACCATCCAATAATATCATATTATCTCATAAACCTGACCATTATTAGAAATAACTCAAGAAAGCATTACAGTGGGTGTAGAGCAATTTAAATTGTGATGTTTTGGATAGAATGATAGAGATTTGTCACCTTTAGAACACGTAGGTGACAAAAAAGCTTTCAGTCCTAAAATGTGCCTTAGATAATTTAAATGTATATAAATTTTACAATAACAAACTAAAGCTTGGACACTTAGGGAACAAGTTTAATAGTTTGTGTAGATGGAGAGGGATTATGTGTAAGGCAAGAAAGAAGAGGTTGGCAGCTTTAAACCACCTTCATATTCTTAGAATTTTAAAGCTGGTCCTGATCCAACTCAGGCTTCTGCTTTATGCTATAATGTTTTATCTTCTATTGCCAAGAATATCTGGAAAGCAGCAGGCAAACCAATAACAGACAGCAAGACAATGGTCAGATCAACCTTTTACAAGAGAATTATCCAATGGAATATCCAGTTCTTAAGTGCGATTTCTGCTTGCTTTCTTTCTTTGAAGAAGTAGAGAAAATGCAGGGTTAAGCATGAACCAGCACCAACTGTTGCACTCACAGTTTGGAGATCAGAATAGGGTTCTTAAGTTTTGTCCATAGCTTTGTTCACTGGATCACAGAAATATTTCCTTAAAATAATTTAAGACTCTGATCCTGCTTTCAAATAACTCAGCAGCAGTATCATTGTTTTCCCATATGGAATAACCAATCAGAATTTTAGGTATTATTTCCCTCCATTTATGCAACTCCAAAGCAGTGTTTACCAAGGAAGAATCCCCATGTGGTTCTTCACTGAATACTTCAGTGACTCGCATCAGTTTTCTCCATAGTCTGAGTTTTACAGCTTCAAAATCCTGCAATGATACTTTCCTACCTCAATGTGCATCAGTCCTGAGTACACCCACAACTGGGAGACACATGAGAAATTTAATCTTTGCCATGTACTATTCACTCCACTGTGCCAAGAACAGCAGCAGAGCATTGATTCTGCCAGACCATTATCATATATTTAGTGCTGGTTGGTAGCCAGTGCCTTGCAGGAAGATCCAAAACGCTGCTCAGTGAAAAATGCATCAATCTCAGAATGTTAGATGAACAACTTCAGAAGGGAAGCACTTGAAAATGTTTCTGAGAGGCAAGACAACCCTCCTTCTCCCAGAACTGAAATTCCAGACTGAAAAATACACCAGATTATTCTTCCCTGTATATAAGGTACGATCAGTTAGGTTTTAGTCTCTACATTTGACATACAAGAAATTAATCTTTTTGGCAAACAGCAAGAGTGAGAAAGGTTCCAAGATGAAGGAAAACCAGACTGCTATCTAAAACTGTCTACAGCTTCTGTGGACCTGCCCAAGCCCAGTGTCCAAGGGATCCTCATGGAACTGTGGCTTGGGCACCCCAGCTTCCCTCAAAGGCTGACCCCGAGTGATAGCCTAGCTTATACAGCACAAGGTTAAAACCATACCAGAGCTCACGCTTTATAAGCCATGCTATCTTTCTTAATTAATTTTCAAGCACAGGTGGCCCCAAATACCTGATCTTACTGTTATATACTGATAATTGTTAGACTGTTGTTCACAGAAGAGTCTTGTTCAGAGTATTTCAAAGGTTCTCTTGAATTTAGTAAATCAAATTTGTTTTCACCCTCTGAGACTAGAACGAATAGATTCATGTTACTAAGATGACCTGCCTCTGTGCAATTTCCTAGATAGCAAAATAGCAAAAACAACAATCTCTAAATCCATGGTTAATAAGGTTCTTTTCTCTAATAATATTTGTGGCACAGGCCAAAGCATGACTATATTGTTACAAAGGCTTGGATGACCTACGTAGCTTGTTCATGTCCTTGCTGATTATCAATCTTTGATACATCTATCTAAAAGAGATGTCAGTAAACATTTACACCACACCTTTTTATCCAGTGTTCTGTTTCTATGATAAATGGAAGTCGCACCTTAAAGTAGCCGAAATTTCAGTACATGAACTTTTCAATGCTGAATTAAATTTCTGCTTCTATCTTCTTATAGAAGCAAACTGCAAGATCCTAAAACAGGGGCAGACCATAAAAAATCTCAAATATTCCTTAGGAAAATGTATAAGTATGTAATGGGGATCAAAGCTGAATATATAAATCCAGGATGTGAAAGAGAAAAAAACACTCTCAAAATGTCTAAAATCACTGGCAGATAATCTATCTGCCTAATGTTAGACCACCAACTAAAAGATAAGGAAAGCATAAAAGGGGAAAAAATAATCCCTTCATACTATAGGGGAGAAAATAATTAAGCCAAAAATCCACTGAACAAAACCCCACATGTACAATGCTCATAATATGCCCGAGCATATTCGTGCATCCCTCAATCAATGTGTGTGTAAGGAAGTATGAACCAAGAACCAAGATATAAAGACAAAATATTACAGAAGCATGGAATATGCTGAGTTGGAAGGGACCCATCAGGTCCAGCTCCTGGCCGTGCACAGGGCATCCCAGGAGTCCCACCATGTGCCTAAGAGCATTTTCCTAATGCTTCCTGAACTCAAGATATTGTTGCAACCACTTCCCTGGGGAGCCTGTTCCAGTGCCCCACCACCCTCTGGCTAAAAAACCATTTCCTGATACCAAACCTAAACCTTCCCTGACTCAGCTTCATGCTGTTTTCTCAAGTCCTGTCCCTGTCATGAGAGTGAAGAGATCAGTGCCTGCCCCTCCTCTTCCCCTCATGAGGATATTGAAGACCACAATAAGGTCTCCCCTCAGTCTCCTCCAGGCTCAACAAACCAAAAACCTCAGCTGCTCCTCATACGGCTTCTCTTCCAGACCCTCCACCATCTTCACAGCTCTCCTTTGGATGGTCTCGAGTAGCTCAATGTCTTTTTTTTATTGTGGTGCCCAAAACTGCACACAGGACTCAAGGTGGGGCCAAACCAGAGCAGAGCAGGACAATCCCCTCCCTTTCCTGGCTGGCGATGCTGTGCCTGATGCCCCCCAGGACAGGGTTGTTCCTCCTGGCTGCCAGGGCACTGCTGACTCATGTTCAAACTACAATCAACCAGGTCCCTTTTCACAGTGCTGCTCTCCAGCCTCTCATTCCTCAGTCTGTCCGTACACCCAGGGTTGTCCCATCCCAGGTGCAGAATCTTGTCCTTTGTTGAGCTTCATATGGTTGGTGATTGCCCAGCCCTCGAATTTGCTGGGGTCTCTGCAGGGCCTCTTTGCCCTCAAGGGAGTCGACAGCACCGCCCAATTAAGTGTCCTCAGCAAACTTACTTATCTTACATACTTACTATCCCTTCCAGTTCTGTGTCCAAGTCCTTTATGAAGATGTTGAAAAGCACAGGGCAAGGACGGAGCCCTGCAGAATCCCACTAGTGACTGGACACCAGCCTGATGTCATCGCATTCCCTATAACCCTTTGTGCCCAACCCATGAGCCAGTTGCTCACCCATCGCAGAACACGGTTATCCAGCTGTGTGCTGGACATCTTGTCCAGAAGATTGTATCTTATGAGAGTCAATATTCAAATCTTTGCTGAAGTCCAGCATATATTTACAGCAGAATAATGGTATACAGCCCTGTCGTGTATCTATGGAGATAAGAACAGGTTTATAGGTACTAAAACACATTTTGTTAGGCTAAATCCCATAATTGATAAAACTATCAAGCATTCATACACAGAAGTCCTTCTTTGGGTAATTACAGAGGGTATAAATTTGCAACTATATATGCTGGTCTAATTGAAGGTAATAATACTGTTTACATACCTGTTTTGCTTGTTTCCTTAGGAGTCGCTATAGCAAAACCTCATTACATCTAATTAAATGTCTACTGTTTTTATTTAATACAATAATTAAGATTTGAAGAAAACTGTGATAGTTGAACAATGCACTGACTTAAATTATCTCTCAATTTCAAAACAAAACTCAACAAGAAAAACCTTTTAAAGAATACCTCAAAACCACTGAATATCACTTCTTACTCTTTGTCCATCAGGATATACTTAAAGTTTTCGGGACTTCTTTGAAATAGCTGACGAATCGGCCCACTACTAAAATTGTATTTTAAAAGTCAGTGAAAGCAGTTGTTCTACAAACTAAAGAAAGATATAAAAAGTGAACCCATGTTTATCATGCAAAATGCTTTTAGGTAATTTCATAAAGAGAAGCACTGGAAAGTAATTCCAGTAAAAATGAAAGTAGAATAATAGAAGAGACAAGCTATGGTACAAGAAGGAATAAAAATTTTTAAATGTTACTGAACCTAATTTGAAATAATTGTTAAGTAAAAGTGTTTTTTAGAATATTAAGCAGATCTTTAATCATCAGTTGAAAAAATTTAATACTAGATGACAAAATTTCAGGTTATTGGCAAAGTTTTGCAAATGAAAAGTAAAATTAAGTGGTTCAGTTGCCTGTGTGAATTTGGATGGAAAATACATTTGTATAAATTTTGTTACATAAAACCATTTAGGCACCAACTCTGTAAAAAGACACATCTGATTTTGTGAGCGTTGTGTGGCTTTCACCTCTGGAGCATTTTGGTCCCATCTAACCACTCCATGCTGCACAAACACTTGACATTAAGCGTATTATATTGTCTGAGATAGTCTTAAAATAATCAACATATAATTAAAGAATAAAGTAGCAGAATAAAGCTATAGTCTACCTGGAGAATTAAAATGTTTAAAATGCTGGGTATTATTTTGGCTGTTTTGTCTACTGGATTACTGTTGGATTAATAGACCTCCCGGGAAGAGCATTGTTAAAACAGAATTTCCAGACAGTGAAAGACATTTCAGAGATACTTGTTAGTGAAACATACATTAGGAGGCATCTGTTACAAGTAGGTTTTGGATTGCACCAAAAAGAGGAAGGGTGAAGACACAAAGAGAAGAAATGTTGTTCATTCCTCAGATATATAGATAAAGAATGGAGGAAGAATTGAGCAGGCAGTTTAAAAGAGGAAATAGGCATGCCAGGAAGATACAAAAAATAAATGTTTGGGTTTTAAAGAGAGAGTAAATTGCACAAAAGGTGGCTGGCAAGAAGTTAGACTCAGTATACAGGCTGTAACCTGAGTACAGCCCAAGTTGAGCAAGTGGATGAGGAAAAGAAAGCCATGATGCAGAAAGACCTTTGCAGAATTTGGCACTGGCAGATCTGGAGACAAAGCAAAGCTCTTAGCAGAGGTGTCTGGTACTATCATAAAGGCCATATAATTTTTTTCTTTCTTTGAACTTTTCTTTCTAACTTGACAGTGAGCTACTCAAATCCAAGAATAATGACAATCAAAGCAGGCTGTTGTGTGCTATATGCAACATACTGTATAATGTATCCATAAAACTGTAAGTAAACCTGATGCAGCAAACTGTTTGTAATACTAGAATGAAATCCTGTTTAGCCTCCCAAGATAAGATTAATAATGGCAAATTAATTTATGTTCCCTCTAAACCAGTAGGCAGAGACATGCACCCAGTATAGTCATGATAATGTCTGGCTCACTTGTCTCCAGTGCAATAAATTTAGATGAGGTGTTCTCTATGCAAATTGAAAACAGATATCTGATCCAAAAGAAAGTGATGCCGTACGAAACAATTTGCAGGGCTCTGTCAGGCTATACATAGTAATGTTCCTTGTACTATAAATTAGTGTGATATGAAATCCACCTAAGCCAAAAGCACTCTTTTTTTGACCTACACCATAAGATATGAGATTATGTAAGTGACAGGATGGGTGATAAGTGCTGTAATTGTCCTCACTTACTTTGTATTAAAATTACAGTGAGCGGTAAGATTAGAATCGTGCAGTCACTTAAGGATTTTATTTTTTTACATACAGGAATGAGTCATTATAAGTAAAGTAACAACAGATGAGCTCTAGAAAGCTCGGAGGCCGATACTTGTAGATCATGCAAAGTCTCTGCTGCTTATCTGAGTCTGCTGGTTACTCCAAACAGAGTGAAAATATTGCAGGCAAAAGCACTTCTGACAGTTCTACTTTCCATGCAACCCAAAAATTGTGTAAGAGGGACTGCTGCCACCTTTCTGTCCATCTTTAATATGTTATGCAAACTTCTTGGATTTTCAAAATTAAAAAAAAAAATTAAATGTGAGGTTTCAGCTCTGCAGATCTTCTCTTGGCACACTAATGGCCAAGAGGAAAGCTATCCAAAGAAACTCTCTGAACCATTCTATACCCTGATGTTATTTAGATGAGACTTTAGATGAAGGACACTAATAGGTATCAGCTGGCTACAGTCCCTAGAGCTATATATCAAATAAGCACAGCCAAAACACTCTGTCATGCACCTCTTCACACCTCCTGCCTAAGGGGTGAGTATAGGGAACTGTTCACCACCTTTGCTGTATTTTCTTGAATTCTAGGCATGATCCATGTATTTATTAAGGTCCTGCTGCATTGTCTGAGTGCTTCTCCTTCCTAGATTAAATTTGAATTACATGAAAAGATAAAAACCAGCATGTAGCCCAATAAGGCTCAATGCATGCAAGTGCATAGAAATCAGGTATGTCTACCTGAACAAGGAGCATAATGGAGAACCTAATTTTACATATACAAAACCCTCCCAACAATAAACAAACAATGCAAAAGCCAGATTATGCATGTGTTGTGAAGTTCATTGCTTGACTTATTCACAACTTATTCACAAAGTACCTTTAAACCTTCCATGGATCTCCCAAGTACCTCCACTTACCATTATGAGTATAGCCACCTGATCCAAGGTAGAAGAATTAGGCTATAATTTTCCAGAACTGCAAATCTGAGCAAGTGTACACAGAGCTTCCAGTCATAAAGGTCAAGGTCCAAAGAAAGAGTGAGAAGCAGCAATGTGTTCGGAGACTGAGAAGGCTCTCCAGTCAGAGTTGCATAACTTAAGTCACTTCAGAGCAAAATAATCTAGATTCCCTTGCTGTCCCACTTTAAGCTTATCAGCAGTTCAGATGTGGAGAACAGGTATCAGGTATACTCGGACAGCAAGACAAAATTGTTTGAGTTAACCCCAAAACATTATACTTGATTTAGAATCTCTTGGGTTCCAACAGGAACTGAAAAAAAAAAACCAGATTTTTTAATGTTAAATGTGCCAACTGTTGCCTGCAATAATAAAACCATGTAGTCCTTACACTTACAAGCTGGGTTGTAAGCCCACTGGCATACTGTCTGCCTTGTGTCTTCTATGTTCTCAAACTGCAAAACCAAGCTCAAGATTGAGGGCATTACAGCTCAAATGTCAACAAAAGTAACTAAATAAATGTAATTCCAAATTATTCGTATGCTACTGCTGCACATATCATTATATAAGTGCATTTCACTTAGGTCAGAATATAAAAATCTCATCATATTAAAAACATGAGCAGCATTTCATATGTACAAATGGTTGTAGATAGCCCAAAGCTCTTCATAGCCAGGAACTTCACCAATGGCAGAGTCAAAAAGAACACAACAAAAATAAAGAAAATACATGTGCTATTTCCTTTAGTACTTTAACACCTTCAAACAGGTGAGACAGATTACTCAAATGAAAGGTTTCAATGGATGTTGTAATGCTGAACAGATTTATCTTCCCATAAGCTTTTTCTCATTGAATGAGCATAAAGTTTTACACAAATGTCTATGGCAATGTATTTCACAGCCTATTGTTATTTCACAACTTTACATTGTCCATACATACTATATTATTTTAATGTACTAGGGACAGATAGCTGGACTCAAAGGGGTTTTAATCAAGCATAACAAGGTAAATCAGCAAGGCATTTCAGATAAGAAGCATGAAAACAACCCCAACTCAATCATGTGCCTGTTCTGTTAATTTTATGTTCAAGTATTTTGCTAGCTTAAGACCAAAATTTGTTAATTTATATGGATAGTATCAGAACAGCTTGTAGCTCTGGACTTACATCCTGCAAAATATATATGTAAAAAATGCCCTTAGTCTTAAAAAAATTCTCAAATCAAATGCACTTACTTACATCCTGCAAAATATATATGTAAAAAATGCCCTTAGTCTTAAAAAAATTCTCAAATCAAATGCAACAATGGGCATTTAATTAGTTAGTTATCTTTATATGGCTTTTTTGCCCAAAGTATATAGGCAGCTGCAGTTTTGCAGCTGAAATACTGTAACATCCTAGAGCACTAGAAGTCAGAAACTGAAACAGTCATTAGCTTGCCATAAATGAAAAGGTCTGCCTTTGCCCTAGCTGAAAGATGAGCCAAAAAAAAGAAGCTGATAGAGCAAACAATGAATGAGGGTTTGATCAAATCCCTGTGTTTGACCCATTTTTCATCTAAAAAGGTCCCTTAGGACGTCATACAAAATATAAAAGGCTTTAATAAAAGATTGCAGCCTTTAGCTATAAGCTGAATGATAGTAAAATGTACATGGTTTTTAATGTAAAGGTATTAATATACTCTTTGATCTTTTTTTAAAACTCAGATTTTAAGATAGTAGAACATACAAAGTGAAAATAAATTCATGGTCTATGCTATTATTATCATACCTATCCAATATTAAAGGGATCACAGTGTTCCTGGTTGGTCTGAAAAATAAATACCATCAATGCAAGCTGTAGCAAATTAAGGCCATTTAGAAAAATAGGAATATTAAATTTAACAGATAGATGTTGGAAAGGGACCCCACTAATTGCACAGTACACAAACAGGTCTTGCGGGGCAGTGACTCAGAAAATCTAAAAAATACTCATAGGGGATTGGGGTTTTTTTGTTTGGTTTTTTTTTTTTTTAGTCTGGGAAAACACCAGAAGAGGTGCAGAGCTGGTATTCAAAAGTCACCAGCATTTTACGTTCAATCCCAGATGTCCAATAGCAGCCAAATCAATTACTAAAGCTCTGCATTAGGGTTTAACGTATTCAGGTCTAACTTACATTAGGCTGTCATGCGTACCTTTAAAGTGTTTTGCAGTTGCATGGCACTAATATTGTATCAAGATGTTTACAAGCACTGAGGAAATTCATATTCATATCACTGGAATTCTGGATTTAGATTGGTGTCATGTACAATTTAGCTGAAGGAAATGTGCTCTGTTTGGCTGGATAGGATGTGGATGTGCAATCCTCTTTTTTTCCACCACTGATGATAGCATGTACCTCATTATGCTGACAAGGAGCTTACTCTGCTGCTTCTTTTCAGGACACTCGAACCCTTACGGATTGTTTTGTTTGCATTTAGCATTTCTTGAAAGTAGGCATTTTATAAAAAGAAAAATCCACCTTGCTGTCCTTTGAAAATCAACAAAAATCCAATTACAGCTTTAAAGTTAAGAATTGCAGGTATTAAATTTGCCCTTAGAAAATGTGGCAATGGTAGTTTATGCTGGCACCTACGTCATTACCTCAGTCACACAAATGCAGCACCATTACAAGGGCTCCTATTAAGTAGTTAGTTACCATTATACATCTGCTGTTCAATATTCTGGTTAAAAAACCTTGGCTCTTTCAGAGCTTTGCACATCTGACTTTGTCATAGCACTTGTCCCAAAATGACTGAAATTGAAATATATATATATATATATAGGAGAAATCAGAAATGTTACAGATACACTGCAAGCCTAGAACTGTCAGTTCAGAATTTGAATTTTTTACTTATTCGATGCAAGATGAAAGAGATATCTTTCATTCTGTCTCTATAACATCATAAGCAACAGCATATCCCTGAAGACAGTGACAGCACAGGGCATCATCCTTGATAATTCAACAGATTGGTTACAGTTTTTACACTGCGAACATTTCAGCTTAAGTAAATGTATCAAAATAAGTGTATTTGTAATCTGAAAAAGATCTAGAGGGGTTTTTTTAATGTGTTTTTATGCTTTTAGTAACCTTGAGTCCTATGAAAAATAAACTGACATAATCCCATTGATGAAATTATCAACATAACATACATTTTTACTTTAAGTTCACAAGTAATTTGGTCCCACACTGACATTCCAATATGTCCTATGAGACTTCTTTGTGAACCTACATTTCCAGAACACAAAGTAAAACATGTTACTGGCATATCCAAATTAACCTGTAGGTATCCAGGAAAAAAAAAAGGTTTCAGGGAAGTCTCAGTTATTCTTTGCTATTTTCTGCATTAAACTTTCACAGTTGTTTGTTATTTTATACAGTATTTTCCCATCTCTCGCTGTGTTCGAACTTTTTTTAGACATCTGCTGCTCTCAAACATATGGCAGGAGCTAAAAGTCAAAGCATTGTATCAAAGAAGTATGAGTAACACTCTCATTCACATATTCTGATTGGCAGGAAAGTTCATTGCCAAAACTGGAATGTCTGGTAAAATGTGGGCATGCCAGCATCTGCCTTGTGTGATTAACTCCATAGATGGTGATTTTTGCTACTTTCAGGGAACAAAAATCAGCAACAGTAATAGCAACAACAAAAGAGGATTTTCGTTGACATAATTGCACAAAACTTTGCCTGTGTATCAAAAAGAGCTTCACACTCTGAACTTTGTATTGATGCTTCTTTGTGGGTTGCCAGGTATCACTTTACAGTCAGTGTGAACAAATCTAAGAGTAGATTTTCCACCTTGCTGCCCTAATTAATTTTTCAGTCTTTATAAATACCATTAACATCTCATCTGTAATTCAAACCACAGACCCAGGCAGTGCCTTCACTGCGGACCTTTCCCAAGCCCTCAAAATGCTAAGATATTTTTATCTCACTTCATCTTACTACATACATTTTCTAGAGGGAAGACTTTCTTTTGTGTCTGAACAGATGAAATTAGCACCTGGTTGGTCTGGTTTCCAACATACTTCAATCTTCTCGTCAGCCTTGACCTCCTCCATTTTACACCAAGGAAATCCACTCAAAATGCTGCACACAAATCAGATTTCCTCCTAAATCCCACATACCCTGTCAACTCTGTTTTCCTTCAATGGCCTTCTTTTCTCTCTGACTTCAATGCAAAATTATCTTCCTGTATCACTGGGTCCCTAAAGTGTCATTCTCCTACTTTCCCAACCAGTTCTCCATCTGTTGAATTTTCAAAGATCATTCTATTGTCTCCTTCTGAGGCTACCTTTAGTAGTTAGAAACATTTGCAAATTTAAAAAAAACACCTCACTATGTTCTTCCTCTTCTCCAGATTCTTACCAGAATGGTGCTAGAACATGAATTTTATAAAACTTTTGTTCAGTGCAAGGAGCAGATAGGATGCAAATACAATTTACCATGACAAAAAGTCCTTCTTCATTATATGGCCTCAATTTTTTGTTGTAGGTAACCCTAATCCTAACACAAATTTTGCCATCTTGCTTTAGGAAGGCCTTTTTTTGCATGCTTAATCTTATTCCTGACGGTGGACATGTGGACAGAAGACATATGCTCGAGCAAAAATCATCAGGCTGTGAACTTCAACTGTCTATTGCCCACTCTGGATTCCCATTATAATTTCACCTTTGAACTGTCATTTTAAAATCTTAAAGTCACACCAGTCCATTTTTCTGAACTCTTCTCTTTCCCCAACATATTTTTTATTTGAAACAAAAAAACATCCCAGCCATTTTCAGCAGAAAACATCTAGAGACAAGTATGAATTTTCAATGCTCAGATGATGCAAAAAGGGCAGCACGTCACCAGCATCTCTGACAACTCTCAATAAACCACTGACACTGGTTATCATCCAAAGCTCTTTCAGAGACATTTCTAGTACATTTCTGTGAGACCTTTGATGAGGATACCTCAAAATGTTTAAATGATAAACATACTGAAACTCTGGGCTTTTCCTTACCAGTAGCTGGTGTTTATCTTCTCTATTATTCACAGACTCAACTTTTCTACAGTTTACTTCATAAAAGAGTTCAATTTTTTTTTCTCTCATTGGTTTCATAGTAGACTTAAAAGAACTCTTGAGAAAATTCTTGCCTCATTTGGAAAACAACCAAAAATGCCATTTCTTTCCTCCCTACCACAACTTCTTGTGACACTAAAACTTTTCAAAAACACAGAATATTTTTACTTTCACTAGCCCTATAATCTCTTTGTAGTTAATCTTACTTTTATTTACTCTTTCTTTATTACTGCATTACCTATTTACTGCTATTCACCTTCTTTAGCTCCTCATGGACTGTTCCTCAGAAAAGCATAAAATGTCAGAGCATTGCAATTTCTCATGCATGTCAGTGCACTTCAAATATGCAAATGAATTTATTGTATGCAATGCTGAAGCATCTGAATCAAAAAGCTGATTCCTTCATTATTAAAAATCTAATGAGATTCAGCTTGGCATTTAGCACCATAGTAGTCATTGCTCAAACTATACTTTGCAGAGGGAAGTTCAAAGGGAAAAACTATCCCAAGTAAAAATGTTGATGTTCAGATAATTAACATTTTAGTAGGGTTTTTTTGAAAATGCCCTATGACTCTTTTCTGTAGACTTCCCCAAGAGCTATATATAGCCTCACTTAAGGGAAAATGTAATTAGGCAGGATTTAAGAGGTCCCACTGGCTACTTCAAGCTCTATCTTCGCTTCAAAAGGAAACCAAAGCCATTTACACTGTATTATTTAGTTTTGTGACTGAGATTTCCTAATATTTAACAGAGGTGCTGGAAATCCAAAGCAGCTTTAAACAACCAGGGAACAATATAAAGCCAGAAGTGAAAATATTTAAAAGAAAAGTAAAGAGGATTTCAAATCCATTTTACACAGCTGCATCTGCTGTGACAGTTATTAAGCTGCAAGGCAAGGGAGATTTCTTCCTTGCTGAAATATTTACCATAAGCTAAATAGAATTGTCACAGTGTCTCAAGCCACTACTGTTAGAAAACTGAGCATTAGCATTCTCAGATGAGAGCATTACTTGATTGATTTACCGAGCTAAAGGGTGAACAAAATCAGATCCAAATGGGAGCCAAACCTGCAGCATTCAGATCTGTGGAAGGAACTGAAAATGGGAGAAAAAGTGGAGAGAGGAAGTTACAGGCTTTGTGCATTGATGAATGGAAAGCAGCAGAGAATTTGCCATTTTTGAAGAGGTTCCAGCCTCTGATGATGTACTAAGCAGAAAGCACCCACTTTTGAACCTGTTCAGGAGAAACGGAACAATTTCATGAGGGTTTTCTCTTTGAGAAAGTGACCACCTTGGCTGAGGAAAGTAATGTGTAAAATAATGGCCTGGAGTTTGTCTTTTATTTCTGAAACCATTCATGTAAGGCATGATCCTTTAAGTTGCATCATTCACAAGTGCTGTATTGCTGGCTTTGGTAGAAAAGCAGAAACACAAATCTCTTCACCTCCCAGCTAGCCCATCACTGGAAACATCTCTCCCAAAACTACACACCAACCCCCAAGCATCCAGGAGACATTATTCTTCTAACTAAATTCTTCTGTGCTCAATCCTTCTTAAGTTTTTAGTCATGTGAAATAAGTGTGAATAATAACAAAATAAAGGTTTGTACCTCCAAACTGGGCATTTACTTTAGTGGATCAGTTCCAACAATAACCATGACAGTGCCCAGTTTTATCTCCTACATGTAAACAGGGCAGCTGTATGGAGTGCAGGAGAGAAGAGACTGAGGGGAAAACACACAGGAGCAAGAGGCAAATCCCACCTGCCTGATTCTTTGCAAACTTCTGCAGAAGTTAACAAACTATCTTGGTGAATCAGCCATTGCCCCCTCACTTTTCCCCTTGATATTTAAAAAGAAGTCATTGCACTCTGTATGTGTGCCACACAGTGAGGCCCTGGAATAAAGATATTGACCTTTAAAAGCTTGTTCCTAATTAAAGTTGCCCCTTTGAAAGCATGCAAGTAGTTCCGGCACCTTTGGCCACTCATGGCTATTAACTGTTACCTGAAAAATCACTGCAACACAGTCTGCAATTAAATGTTCTTTAAAGTTCTGTTCCTTTTAAATAAGTAAGGGTTTGTGCACAATGTTTATTGCTTTCTTTTAAGTCCTCTGGAAATATTTTCAACTCTTAATTGGACTTAAACTGAAAGAATAAATCCCTATGGTGTTGATAGGAAGTGTTGACATTAATTATTGCATTGAAAGTCACAGGTTTCATGACAGTATGTCACATCTCTTAAGAAACTCTTACATGGGGTCTAAGAAACTGAAATATAACCTGTGTCATGACTTACCTGTCGCACTAATTTTCTTATTATATATTCTATTTCTACAAATTAAGTTGTGCTGGAATTTAATGAAGCGTAAGTTCCTGCATTCTCTCCTCACAATAATATGTGCAGGTTCCTCTGATAATTTCACGATCATCACAGAACCTTCAGTTTGTTACTAAAGGCTGAACTGAGCTCTCTAATCCTTCTGTTTTTCTTGTAATGCAACTTTTTCCTTCAGGAAGAACTGGTGAGGTTGAAGAATGGGGATGATCAAGAGAAATTTTCTTTTCCAACCAGTTATGACCTTGATGAAACCTATGGATTTCATATCTTTTGTAAAAAGTTGCATCATCAGGAAAGGGACATCATCATCATCAGATATTTGGTATACCAGGCTTCAGAATTCAGAGTATATTTGAAAATCAAAGCTAAATTAATAAATTGAAAGAAGGATAGTATCTTTGAAAAAGAAGAATGGTCTTGATTTAAGGCTGGGAAGCAACAAACAATATCAGAAAGTTAATGAGTAAATGGAAAGGTCTTTCCATTCTGAAACCAAACAGCCAGGGGCAAGGAGGAACTTAGTGAGTGTCCCTAGGATACTACACCCATCCAAAGAACAATAACTCATTTTCACCTCCAGCATGACAAGCACTGAAAAGCTCTCACGTGGCCCATTGTCACTGCAAATGTCATTGATTTGTTTGTTTGTTGGGTTTTTTTAAATATTGACATAGTGATGATAAGGATTTTCACTGGTCATAAGAGGGTGGAATAATTACCTAATTAAATCAAAACTGCATGAAATTAGGCAAATTCATGAAATATGAATGGGTAATAGATCAGTGTATTTTCCAGGCTTCTACTTTGCTGTTTTTATCTGCAGCTTGCATGCTAAAGGGGAGGAGAGAGGCGGGAGAGAAAAAGGAGTGGGAAAGCAAGAGCAAGGAAGGTTGGTGTGCTGCATCTGCTTTGCAACTTAAAAGATTAAATAAATAATAAAAAACAAGTTTCAACTGGTTAATTTTGCATGAGGGATATATTAATTATATACTTCTGATATTTAAAATTGATATTTTTCATATAGAAACAGTTTTCTATTTGTGGGTATTATAAAAGAGCAGAGGCTCCAATGCAGCTTTGATATAAAAAAAGTCCCATTAATAAGTCAAAATGATAGGAAAGTCATCACAGAATAGGAAATTTCTGAATAGGAAAGGGTGAGGAGTGAGGTGCCAAGAGTGATCTCGTTACATACAAAGATGTTTATTGTGCATGCAATACACTGCCTTCAACACGAGTTCATGAAACACCCCAGTTAATGAGAAGAACAACAAGCACTAACATCAGCGTTCAAGAGAATGTCCCTGAGAAATTCTGCAGTCCATTTCATGCCTAATGCACAAGTGATGCACACAGAGTAAATAATATATTTACCTTCAGCAATACTACAGAATATCAAAAATGGAACTGATTACAAAATAAACAGAATATTTAATTTGAATGCAGAAAGGAAGTATCTCTAAAGCAGGTTTCTAGCAACTTTTTACCTCTATAGTACATCTTAGTTTCATTTTCTCTGTTTTTGTAAATTATCAAATGAGCTAAACTTAAAACCATTCTATCAGTGAAAATACTGTGTCAACTCAAACCATGATTCATTTAACTCAGATCCTGTTTTTATCAAAGTGGGTTCAGTAAACCAGTAAGTTGGAAGAGATCTTTTTTGTAGCCCTCACCTCAGTCTCTGAGCCCTCTGAGTGGGAATCTTTACAAATATTTGTCTTGCATTTTCAGCACATGCATCCAACCAAGAACAGCTCCAGATGGTAAAGAACAGTGCTAACTGAGGCCTTTTCAGTGATGGATCTTTCCTTTAAGAATATTGATACTACAAGGACCACAGAAGTTCATCACAACAGCAGACGTCAAAGCTGTCCTCTAGCATCTTTTTCATATGCTCTGCTTCAAGCTTGCAACCAACTTCAGTTCTCCTTTTGTGCCACAATGCCTGGGTTGCAATTCAAGTAAAGGACGTAACAATTGTATGAAAAGTCTCTGTGTTCCATGTACTGCTGGATTCCACTTTGATGGGGTTTTTTTACAGGTGTACAGGCACTGAGGCTCTCATCTCTCATCAAACCTTTCCCGTTGTTATTTGAGCTTATGCATGAAGCCACCATAAAGAAATAATTTCAGCCTTGTGTTTTCCCTCTCTCTGTTAATTATCAAGCATCTGACTGATTGCTCATGACTGATATTGATGGGGAGAAGATTCAGCAGATGTTAATGGGGTGGGTGATATGAGTGACACAGGGGAAAGAAGTGGTCCAGAATTTCATCAAAGTATGATTGCTGCTGTTGCCTGTAAATGGTTTTCCTCATGGCAGAGTGTCCATGAATCTGTATTATAAACTGAAAATGGGAATTTTAATAAAATGAAATATTAATAAAAAGAGTATTACTAAAGCAGTATGGTTATTTCTGATCTTTGCTTTTGAAAATGTTTGTTTATTTGAACTTTCAAGTGATGCAGAATGTATAGTCAAGTGAAAAAGAACTTCAAGTGGAGTAATCAAATTAAATACTAAAAACTGGATTCAGCATCAGGAAAGAAATATTGTAATAATGTAACCCAAAACCTATCTCAATAACTTCATATAATTATGAAGACAAATGCATTTACATGAAAGACTTAAATAGTTTCTGAAGTTAATAATTGAACAGGTAGTCAACAGCACAATGAGTTCTTCTGAGACATGGGAAATGAAGACAAGTTTTATTTAAAATACAAAAATCCAAATTTGGAACTGATTTCTAGCCAACTAAAACACAGAGACACCTTCCTGATGTCTTCTGCTGAGGTGGACTCTATCATGGATGCTATCATGGTTGTTTTTATATGTTCATAAATATTACTCCCCATCCGATGTTTAGCTACCTCTTCTTGGAGGCAGATCCTGAAGGGAGTAGGCTGGTGTTTCTGCTTACAGTGAAACTTTCTTTCACTTCAGTACAAGAAATCAGGACATCTAACAAGAAATTTTCTATAAAGTTTGGGTATTATGTAAATTCATGTAATCCATTACATGCATGGGATGCACACAGCTGAAGGGACCAACCCACTTAAAAGAAGTACTTGTGTACACAAACTTGTAGAGTAAGGATAAGAATAGATAACCTGAAGATTTTTTCACTTTAGTTCCATTTGTGTGTTCTATAAAACATATTTTCCTAGTTGCTAGAGCAGAAAAATTCCTAGAAAGAAAAAAATCTCATTCCAACAGAAAATCCATAGAGAGATTTTACAATGTTTACGAAAACATTTTAATAGGTGACTAAATGTGCAAGAGGAGATATCTTTAGATTAAATTAATGCTTAAAATTATTCCTAAAAGGTAGTTAAGATTTTGATTTCTTTCAAAACCAGTTTTAAAGTGGAAAAATTAATAGGATATAGAGTATATACAGTCATATATAAATATACACTTTTGATTCTAGTTGCAGTGAGACTTTTTTATGGAAATATTAAAAACTTCTTTTATATATGTATATATAAGATATTTAGCAGGTAAATACAAGGAAATGCATGTTACATTAAATTATTAAAGTTAGAAAATCAAGCTAGTTATGAGTTTTAATGCTAAAATATGTGTTTATATTAAACAAAAATAATAAATAAATAATATTTTAAAATTATTTAGTCATACAAGTCTGTATTTGTAAATCAAAATAAGTTTGACGCAATTATCTCCTAGAAATTCTCAAATAAGAAGCAACTTCTGAATCTCCTGTCATAATTTCATAACTATAATTGTTACTGAAATTCATAAAATCCTACTCTGGAACCTCTTGAAATTTCCAGCAGTTTTCTGTTCAAAGGTTGATATGATAAATTAATTCCAAACCCGAAGTTTGAATCATGTTAACCTAACATTAGGAAAAAGAGAGTTTCCCAAATCAAGTATAACCCAAAATCTGTTGCAAAGGTACAGTAATTGTGTACTGTTTGTAATGTAATTTTAGGTTTTAGAAATGTAAATTTCAGCTTACAGAAGCATGAAACACCATATGCTGCCCACATCAAAACTGTTTAGAAAAGAGTTTTATTAAAAGTAGCTCTTTCTGTGTTTTAAAAGCAGTTACTAACAGTAGGTATAAAATGCTAACTTCCTGTCAAATTTCAACAGGATTTCCACTTCTAAATCCAGTAAGAGCTTTTGTGAAATCCCATCCTCTTCTCTCTACCATATTGGCAACTCTTTTGTGAAAACCTCTTGATGAAACTGATTATTTTTGCACTTGAGTTAAAACAATGAACTCCTTAAGGATAAGGAGTGTGTGCTAGATTCTGAACTCTTCTGTGGGAAGAAATTATTTTGGCATAATAGGATTAGTGAAGACTTATACTTCACGTAGGAACAGCAAGTTAGACATCTGTCCTTTACTAGACTTCAATATGTTCAAGTTGAAAATCCATTTCAGTGACTTCAAGAAAACTGGTAGTCAAAACAGAGCTTTTTACAGGGAGGGGGGAAAAAGGAAAAGAGGGGGGAAAAAGGAAAAGAGGGGGGAAAAAGGAAAAGAGGGGGGAAAAAGGAAAAGAGGGGGGAAAAAGGAAAAGAGGGGGGAAAAAGGAAAAGAGGGGGGGAAAAAGGAAAAGGAGTTGTCCTAATAGCTGCAAGAATAAGAAACTTGGGACAAATGAATAAGAGAGTTTTTGAGCAAGTTAGAGGTTCAGAAAATGAATTTTCTTTCTCCCTGACTCAACCAAATATATCAAAACAAATATCCTTTCTGCTTTCAATAGTAATGGGGTAAAGCTTCAATACTTTTAATGAAACTTAACAATGAATGCTAAAGAAATAGGGAAACTAGTGAAAAAACAGAGCATATCAATGATCTTGGCAATAAACTTGCTGACGTCAAAAATTAAGAAACAGGGGAATATACAAAAGGAGCATGGCTTCTTATGCTGCATCCCAAACAGCCCAGGGCATGCTGTTCTGGATTGGATTTTTCTCTAAAGAGAAATTTTACAACCTCTTGCTAAAGTGGCAGAAATTATGATTTCCTGACAGTAATATGTGACCATCAAAAATCATGCTTTCTGAAGGCAGTAGGTCTAGTTACTACATATCCTATGAAGAATGGCACATTTATAGAGGAAAACACTGGGAGCTACCACACATGAATATTGTGATACAGACCACAAATTTCTATTGTTCAGATCTGAACAGGTGGTTTTTGTATGTACTCCAAAGAAAAAGGATCGGCAATGGACATGCATAGCCGAAAAAAATAATATACACACACATACCTGGCATGCATACATTTGTTGTCTCCATTACACCAGCAGATTGTTACTTCCCTAACTTGTCAGATGGTATCACAACCATTCCCCAACTTCACTGAAACAAAATTCAAAACACTTTAGGCATTACATCTCCTGTATGCTGTTAGTATTGTGCATTTGTAAGAGGCTGTACTAGTTTGAAAACAAACCAGTGGGAGGCACCAAGTCAGAATAACAATTTAATGGAAATTAAAGAAAAGGGGAAAAAAAAAGGTAAAAGAAAACACTGTCAAACTGACAGAGTCAAGGTACAACCTGACACCTGTTAGGCAGGGTGGTGGTAGCAGTCTGGTAGAATGGTGGCTGCAGTCCTCTGAAGCAGTGATCCTGTAGTAAAACAGTCTGCTCTTCCTCAGGAAGTCCAGTGGTGGCTGTGTAGCTCCTGTCCTCTGGAAATCCAGTGGGAAGCCGGTGTCTCTGGTGTTCAGCCTCAGATTATATCCACGATGGAATGCTTGGTTCCTCCCTCTGGGTGGAGCATCTCACAATGGGGTGATGAGTCATGAGGCCAAGTGTTGATTAGGCTCATTAACAGAAGATAGTCCGGAGGGAGTTATCTCTGAGTCAGGCGGCAGGACAATGATGGGCAATTAACAGAAAGATAGTCTGGGGGGAGGAGGCAAGGAAACACTGCCCCACCTGATTTCAACAGCTGATGGGGATGGTAATAGAATACACTGCAACCCAGGACAGAGGCTGATAACAAAGATAGAACATCTCTATAACCAGCCTTTGATAAATAACTTCGTGTGTAAGGTTATTCCAAGTACTAGTTTCCATCCTTCTTTAATTATTTTTTTTTCTTTTTTTTTCTTTTTTTGGCAAAACATCCAAAGTTATATTCCAGTGTGGGAGCTTGAATCTTTGGGGAATTTGTCTTCATGACAGCATTTTCTAATAAACAATGTAGTCTCATGGTTCCTACTAATGAGAGAAGACATTTTTAGGGAACGAAGAAGGACAAATATAAAGGGGAAAAAAGAGTTTCTGTTTCTGAGCTCTAAGGCTAGAACATTTAAAGTATTTAATGGTATTTATTGAAAAATGCTTATGTTTATTCTTTTGAAAAACAAATACTTTTTGTAAGGGAAAATTAAAATATTTGGTTATTATTACTGCAGACAATGCATTGACTAAATGTTTCTGTCAACCACACACACAATCCAATATCCTATGTATGCACCATACAGCAAGCCAGCAGTATATTGCCTTTTCAAGGACGTGTTAGGGACCATAATAAACAGCAGTCAAGAGGAAGAGTGTTACTACAGGAGGTAAATGAGTTTTATTTGCACAGCCTGAAAGAACAAAACAGAATTTTAGTAGAAAGTTTTGAAGTACTGTCAGATTAAAGAAGCAAAACCATTAAGTTTAATGGCAGAAATAGATGGAGAATAAATTATTAGGTGAACTGGACTACGTAAGATTCTTAAAACTGTCTGAACTGTTTAATTGACTAAATGACCCTGTTTTTCCAGAGTTGTTAGCATAGTCACAATATACCCAAATACTTCAAAATCGTGTTTAGTTTCTGTAATTATTCTTCAAAACCAGTTTTATAAAACTATGCAAGTCCAAAATAATGTTTTCCAGTCTCCTATTCTTGAGGGTTTTGTTCTGTTTTGTTCCTGAAATCAAGTCTATAAATAACATTTATTGCTTTTGGATAACTTGAAGAGCTGTTAGATCAAGCAGAAAAGTGAAAAATTGATTAACAATGCAGTATTATCAGCTTCAGACCATGATCCTTACCACTTCTGATGATCCCCATAAGTCTGAAGTTAGATGTGATCATTAGACCATCTATCTGCTCTGCCTAGCATTTAGGATTTACATTAATCAAGGACCTGTTCAGGCTATACTTCAAAATTCAGTCCACCAAAATCACTTCTAGGGCTCTTTCTTTCTACCCCCTACCACTACTGCTTGCTTTGTGCCTCCAGGTATGAGATGCTTTAGGCCTAATTAATTTTATCCCATCTAATGTAACTGCCTGTGTTCTCATTACCTGTATAGATATCTAATCCCGCTAAACTCTTTATTTTCTTGGTATTTCATGGCAATAATTTCCATAAGCTAATTATATGTAGGGTAGAAAAATGCTTCCTTTAAATCTCTGTCACGTCTCTCCGCACAAGCATCTCTTAATCTCCCACAGTTCCATTACCAATCTTCTACCCCTCAGAAATCCCTTGCTTTGTATTCAGACCCCCAGCAATTCATCTGAAGAGCCTCACTGTCTCTGGCTAGTTTCTTCTCGTTGACTAAACTTGGATCTCAGTGAAGACATCTGATATTTTCCTTTGCTAATTTAGTTCACCTCTGACATTTTCTCAGCATCTAAAGCAACTGGCCCTTTGGGTTCCCCAAAGCAATCATACTTTTCATTTGCTGATTTTGTGTCTCCCATGTGCGCCCTCAGCTGACCAACTTTTCATGTGTCTTCCTGTGTCATCTTCATGTGTCATCAGTTGTTACTATATCTTTTTTTTTCACCTGGCCTTCTCAGCCCTCCAGACCAAAGTGACTTTGTGACTTCACCTGTGTGTAATGTTTCTCGAACTCCTTCTCCAGAAACTGATCCTCCCCTACTGAGGCTGTTTGTTAATCCCACAATTTCCTGTCCTTATTTTCTTTCGTTATCTTTACATAATAATTTTTCAGACAAACTTTTTGATAAGGTTTTATACTTGAATAGTAGGTTCTGACTCAACTATGAACCATGAAGAAGGAAAGCAAAGGAAATACAAAGCTTATAAAATAGAGACCTGCTATTGGTCTTTCCAAGATCACCAAAATTTTGGAAAGTAGAAGCTGGAAGGACTTCCTGCTGAGTGCACAAGTGTGTTATCTTTAGGTTTAATCATGGATTAAGCTGCTAGATCCATCCAGTATAAAGTTTCCTTTATGTAGGAAAAGAAAAGAACCAATCTGCACATCATTGTTAGTCTAAACCAGACTCTTCATTGCATGGGTCCAAAATTACTCTGTTAAAACTGTGAGTGCCAAATCTACAACTCAAGTTGACAAAATCCTTTCCTCTGCCCTTACAGTGTTGTGTATAAATCTAGCCTCTTTGTCATCCAGAACATACTTCATTTGTCCTCTTCATCTTTCTGATTACTAATCTTCACAATTAAAACTGAACCCTAGCACTCAGTACCCACTACTGGAAAAGAATACAATAGTGAAAAGAAAAATCAGAAGAAAGCAGCAAGACTGAGCATGACTAATGTGAAGGTGAGGCAGAGGTTCCAAGAAGAGTTGAGAACAAAAGGAAGACCTAAAATCCTTCTGTCACCCAAGGAAAGAAGTCACATCAGACAACCGTGGAGAGAGAGCAGCACAATCTAACAACATATAATTCTCTAACATTCATTTCTTCACAATATTTTGGGGAGAAAGCAACCATAAAAGTCTTTGTACATCATTCATACACTTCTCATTTCTTCTCTATTTTCATTAGGAAATATTTGTAGGTGTTATCTATAGCATGTGGGGATTCTTTTTTAAAAAATTGTTTTGATTATACTTCTTAAAAATTGACATAATCTCTGATGGCTAGATGCTAATTTAAAAAGAGATAATCTGTTTCTTTTATCTAATTTTTCAGACTGACACATCAAGTTAGCAATTTTAAATGACACTTGATTGAAACATAGGCACATTTTAATTCAATATTTTATGTACAAATGGGACCTACATAAGTAGACCAAAACCTATGATTATAATCACAGCTAAGTTTCCTTGATCTAGATACATTTTCCTAGTAAATGCTTTCATGCACATGCCTGAAATGCTAATTTGTTTCTTTTTTCTTTTTTACTCATATGTGAGGACTCTCTTTTTGTCAATAAATCTACTGTTTAAATTCAGAAGACACTGTAACAGAATTACCTTTTTAATTGTAAATTAAATTTAATTGTAAAAATTTTATTTCCTTCAGGACACATGAGCAAATAAGAAACATATTTAATAAATAAAGCATAGAGCATAATTTACTTTGAGTAATTTAACAGAATCCTGAAGGGCCATGATGTTCTAAATTACCAAGAAGTAAATCTTCTGGGAGGCACATTAAAGTATTTTGCATCAACAAAGCTGGACCCCATAACCAAGTAATGGGTTAACTGGGTGTCATGGTTTCACACTAGCCATGTTTGACCACAGGTTGGACTCGATGACCTTGGAGGTCTTTTCCAGCCTTAATGATTCTGCAATTCTAAAATTGTCTCTGTGTGTCACTAACAGGGTTTAATTACATGTAAATATAATACAAAGAAATATTTTTCTGAACAGAACAAGTTTAAGATTTTATAATTTATTTTTTATTTTTATGTATATACAATATACATATTGTATATCATAGACAGCAAAACGCTGAATACAAAGTATATAACATATATTTTATATATATATATATATATATGTATAACTTGTGCAAACTAAAAAGTATCATGAATGAAAAATTCCCCCAAAGCAGCCTAGGCAGACGCTTGAATTTTTATTTTGTCTTCTCTTTGCAAAGTAGTATACACACTTATTTTTCCTACAGTGGATTTTATAATATGTTAAGCTCATTTCAAAGATACATCATTAATTTACCTGCTTCCTACCTTCCTTTAAAGCAACCTGGAAGTCTAAAAATGCTCTGTCTCTCGTGTTACCCGATTTTCAGATTTGTCATTGTCATAGATGCACACCCTCTGTAACTCACATATTTTTGCTGAGGAGAAAGGTACAGCCCCTTTCCAGGGCATTGATTTCTTTTTGAGAGGATTAGCACTTATGACAGAGAAGGTTCCTTGTATCTGGAGAGAAAATAAAACACAGCAGCTTACAAAATGAGATTTTAGTATAATTTGGTCCATCCAACTATCCAAAATCATTAACAAATGAGGTCATTAAGCTTTTATGAAAGAAGCTTTCTTCACTGTATTGTTACCACTGGAATCACAGTTTATTGCCCTAGTTTACAGAAACTAAACAAAAATTCTTCAGCAAAGAGAGATGGCAAACACATGATGCAATCCAAACCCAAAGGCAGCCTTAAATTCATTACTGCTCCCCAAAATTCACATTGTGTGTGTCTTTCTTCTGGCCAGCCTGATTCTGAAGTTATATCAAAATTTATTCTGACTATCCCTTTTATTTAAAACCTCTTTATGAGGTCTGAAATAAAACTTCACTATTATTGTCAACATTGCAGAGGTTAGAATAATTAGATGACAGCTACAAGGATTCTTTTTCTTCCATGTAACAAGTAAATACCTCAAAAATATTTCTCGTACCTAGAAGACCAAAGCTACACAATTTTGCACAATTACTTTGATGCTGAATTTAGTTTAGCTTCATCTAAGAGCTCCAGACAAAGGTTAAAATATCATGAAGTGGACCATCTATTGAAGCCTAGAATGCATACTCTGCAGTTTTAGTCTTTCTGTGAAGGCCCATCAATGTCTAATGGCACTACCATAGAGAGTAGCACTATTAAATTAGGTGGTGGCCAAAGCAGGTTAGTTTTTATGAATCACCTCAAAATTTTTGATGGACTGTACTGATTTTATCTCAAATAATTGATAATTTAATGTGTAACTTAAGCGGTTGTCAGTCATTTGATATAAACATAAATACTGCTACAGCAGCAGGCTGACAAGAACTACAGTCCCTAAAAACCATCAATCAGTTTTAAACATAAAGTTAAAAAATGGCAGTTTGTAGTAGCTTCATTTCAAAACAATAAACCATCTGCCTCATTAAATCATCAGGACTACTCATCCTTTACTTCCTCTTGGCTAAATCCGTTCTTCTCAAAACTGTTGAGCTGTAGCCAGGTGTAATTCACCATCCTTTCAAGAGCTGCTCCTTCTCTGAATAACTAAGCCTCATCAGCTGGCTCACTCACTCAACTGATACCCACCCCTTGCAGCTGGAATACAACATTCCATTATTACTTTCATACCTAGGAAGGTGAATACCATATGTAGGGACTAGCAGGGGAAAGCGGTGGCTATTCTAACTGGCCCACATATCCATCCCTGACAGAAAATACGTCTCTTCACACTAAATAAGAAATACTAGGAGTGATTTTTTGTCCTAACCAGAGACTAGCAAGCATCTCCCCTCCAGAAATCTTTCCAGCTAGGTCAGTCAAAATACAGCTAATATTCTTGTAGGAACCCAGAGTGCCGAGAATATTTTTGTGCCTGTTTTTAAGGGTTCTTACCCCCTTGAACAACACTGTTTTAGCCTCAAACCTTGGAAAAAATTACCAACAGTCAGACAAGAACTAGAAAATACAGTGGTGTGAATTAGGTGATAGACTACTATGTAAGATTGTCACAGGGTGAAAATTTAGAGGTTTTAGGCTTCTCTTTATAGTAAATAGATAAGAGTAAAAAATATCAAAATGGAGGATTGTTGTTGTTCTCTAAACCTTCTTCTCCTTCTTCTACTACTCCATATTCTGCAGTAAAAGTAGTTTGGATTGATTGGATAGAAAATTCTGCAGTTCCTAGTCGTGTTACTGAATAATTGGTAAGAAAATGAAAATAATGTACATTTTTAGTAACTATTGGTTAAAATATCTTTAAAAGGCTGTGTAAATCTTGATAATTAGCGCTCAGTCCTGCTTTTCTGTCTTCTATGCTGTACCTGGGTCACGCTAGTGGCTCTGTTCCTCTGAGAAGACTTAATATAAACAACTATCTGGAAGCATTGAAACTCAAGGAAAAGTCTCGGTTTATCTTTGAAACTCCTTGCAAGGACTTTCAGCAAATTCTCTCCCATCCAGAGGGACTTGATTTATGGCACAGTACAGTGTCATATTCTCTTATGAAAACTCCAACAAACAAACAAACAAATATCTCTTTTTATAGAAAGCAATCTGGATTTTTGTTAACCAGAAATTGACCTGCTACATAATGAAGATTTTATTGCAGAATGAAGATATGGATGAGGAAAATATTTGATAGAAAAATTTAAAATACATCAAAATACATTCAAAATTCAAAATACTTTTTTTTCCTGCAATAGAATGATAATAGATTATTAATAAATTAATCTACAGCATGTGGCCTAAAGTAAGAGTCAAACAAGACCAGAGTGGTAAATCTTATCCAGAAGCTGTAAACAGAATAACAAATAGCTCAGAGTTTTTATATCAACACTATCAAAATAACAGAAAACATCGGAATAATTACAAGTGGCACTAGGATAAAAACACAATAATTATCAGACGCAGCCAGAAATGTTTAGGATAGAGTTCTTCAGGGGAAAAAAAAGAAAGCCCTTGGACTTTGTGGAAGAAACCTAATTTCATAAATCCCAGAGAAATTTTCTTGCATGTTTGTGACAGATACTTGACTAATAGCTGCTTAAGAACCTCAAAAAACAGTGACTCCTTTCTCTCAGTGGACAATCTATACCAGTGCATAAATATGTTTACCTGCAGAAAGTTTAGATTTGCTTTTAGAAGTGTGCCTGCATGCCCAAAATCGACGAAGTATTTAATGGGATGACCTCAGCACTGAGGGAAGACAGCAACTTAATCCAAACAGTTTTGTTTATATACGTAAATACAATGTTTTCAGTTCCTTCAATAATGCTGGTGATGTAGGCTCAGTCTGTAATTTGCTCTAAACTCTATATTCTGAGGAATTATTGCTGGGTTATTACCCTCTAAGCATAGCATTTGTCAGCAGGATGTAAATCATAAAGAGGAAAAACCACAAGAGAAAAAAACAACCAAACAAGCAAGAACCTGTTGAGTCAAATTTTCTTGTTCTAATCTCAGAAATAACTGGGGCGCTACCAGGCTTGGCATCATGAATAAACGGGAGAAAAGTGCTTTCAATGCTAACACTGGACTCATTTATAAAACACTGAAGGGAACTGGACTCAAGATAGATCCTGCCCTAAACAATGGGCACCCCAATCTGGCAATGCACCACCCATCAAATAACTTTAGAAGTTTTATCTTGTTTAATGAGCAAAATGCTGATTAAGTATCTCCCCTTCCTCAGAGAATTAAGGGGGTTTTGAGGAATTTATCAAAATCAGTTCTTCCTTGATCCTTCATGCTGCAGAAAAAGTAATATTAGAAATCTTGGTCTGTTTTGAAGGCCATGTCATTGCTATTGACTTGGAGTTTTGTGAATCATTTTTATTCTAAATGTTTTATTCCAAATATTGCTGGTTTAATCAGAAAATTTACTGAGCTATTTTATTCCATAAGACTTCATCTTCCTTCAGACACTCCTTTCCCTCCCTCTCTGTATTTACAGTAACTATTGTGCCATTTTGTTGCATAGCAGTTCTTCGCTCTTGAAAATTCCAGTTCCTTTTTCCATAGTAGTGATAGATGCATCTGATAAGCCATAGAAAAGTAAACTTGACAACATTTTCTCCTTCCAACTCAATTTTTAATCTGTTTCTACATTGACTCTTTTTCTCCAGTTAACAAAAAAATGCTGTCTCTGAGCTCATATCAATTTTAATATTTACAACCTGCCAGAATGTTTCACATTACTCCCCGAAGCCTCAGCTTACGTGTTTAATTGATCAGGTCCCAAATCCCTTTCTTTACTATGAGCATTAAATCAATCTCTTAGAGCTGGCAACATCCCTCACAGTAGATAAAAAGACATTTTTAGTAGAGATAAAAGCAAAAGATCTAATTCCTATTTAGTATAAACATTGATCAATGGCAACACTTTTCTGAAGTTTCAAGAGACCTTACATAAATAATTAGCTGGAAATAAGAGGCAATACTTTGACAAGAAGGTGTTTGTTGTTCAGCACTCAGGTTCCATCTTTCCTTGAGAGCACGTGCACACACGGAACCACCTGCCCCAGCTGGAGCTCCCCACGTGCTCCCTAAGGTGAGACCTCAGAGCTGCAGAGAATCACATGGCCTGTTTACCCTCCCCACCTCTGTGCTCCCAATTTACTGACAGAAGAGACAAAGGCAAGGGCAAGACTAAATTTCACTCCATGAGAAAAACCGAAATGGTGACGAATGGGCTGCTCAGGTTCTGAAATGTTTCTCCACAGATCAAATGGAAATGGTTTGTGAAAACAGAAAGCCTAAGACAAATTATTTTAAATAAATAAAGAAAGCTTTCTGCACCGCAAGGACTGTAATAGTGCATTGTCTCCTAACAGCTTTATACTCCATTTCAAAGAGTGAAAGATTGAAGCGGAAGACAGAAAACACAAGATTCCCCACCCTTGAGTGGTTCTGCCAGGCATGAGAAAAGCAGCCCTGCAGGACAAGTGCTAAATGTCCTATTACTGTTAACTGAATGCCAGTGAAGAGTACAAGAAAAAGACTGTGATTTTATGTTTCCAATAATCACCTTGTTCCTTTCTATCAGCCTTATTTAATTAACATAACCAGATAAACACAGAGATGTATCCTTAACTTGAGAAGGAAAGCCAACCAGCAAATTCTTGCGATTTATTGGGTAAGATGTTCCAAACTGAAGTGACCTCAAAGGTTTTACAGCACCTTGATCAGCTTTAAATGGCCTCACTTACATCTGACCCTTCAGACAATGCAGTTAGGCCAATTTCACATTTAATTTCTCACTTTTATCAAGTTTGACTTTTCCACCTCAGCATATCTTAAAAATTGAAGTCATTCCTTGCGATAATAAAATAACTACTTCAAGGATACAATAATTTGATGATCATTCTTTAACACAGGAAGTTAATCCTTTTTACTGTGGAGTTGATGGCATAAATTATATCAATATATAAAAGCTCTACCACTCCTTTATTATCATTTTGAAATACTGACTTCCCCCGGTTGGTCTGAAACTTCGAGGCAAATCTTGAGGTCAGAATTTGATAGGAGCATCTGCCTTTTCTTTCATTCATTACCAAGAAAGAGCCTGTAGATTGATTTTAGCACTAGTAATTTAAGGGTTAGGCTTAGTTTGAGATCACATCCAGTAATTTTTGGTCAATTTTAGTAAATGTATTTTTATTGTTAAGAATAGTTCCAGAGCTTGATGGACAAAGATTCATTTGAGTTTCATATTTAAAGGTAATGTTATATATGCTTACACTCCTACATTTTTTTCCTGTTCTATTTTGTTTGGTTTTTAATGAAATACAAATATCTTCTTGTTTATTCAATATAAACCAAGAATGGGATAATATCTCTTTGTAAACACATCTGGGTGAGCATGCTTTGCTCCCCTGGGTAGTTCTTTCAAAAGAGGTACTCACATGAAAAAGCTGCTCATGTGGGTGTGCAGTGAGTTACTGCACAGTGAGAATTGTTATCCAGTAATACAGATTTTTACCATTTCCCAAAAGTCTTACTAAAGGAAGATCATGAAATAATTGCTCTATATCCTCTTGCTGTCACTCTTTTTCCATTTCCCCCACACCCTGAGCTGTTCACCACTATAAAAGAGAGAGTTACAAGTTCCAGATTTGTATAAAAGTGGCTGAAAGTTGAAAACTTCTTTCCTTACCTCTCTTTAATTGAAAAATGTCTGGGGTTTGTGTTTCTAAACTTAAAATAAAAACTGCTCCTTTCATGTGTCTTTTATGACATGCTTCACCCTAGAGCAAATGCTTACACAGGTAGGAACAGGGAATTTTAGTGGAAATAGTAAAAAACATCTAAACTGCAGCGGTGCTATCAGGCAGCAGCAAAATTGGTTTAGGTCTGAACTGGGAGCTCCCATCCTCAATCTCTCCATAAACTTAAAGGTAGTGTCATGTTTACAAAGATGGTGAAAAGGTAAATTCAAGCTGCAGTGCAAAATAACAGGCAACGATGTAGCTGTGCTCTAAAAACAGAGCCCGACAGGAGCAGCGTATCAACACCTGAGGTGAAAAAGCAACTGTGATAATCATGGAGAGCCAGCTTTTCTAGAGCCAGCTTACTAAAATGAAAACATCATGGAGCAGCATTTGATCATGAGATATTAAAAAAAGGAAAGATAAAAGATAAGATGGGAAGGTTTGTATTTGCCTTTTGGTGTCACAAGTCTTTGAAAGTTTTCAGTATTCTGAAATCCTCATATTAGCCATGAATAAGGTTTGAGCAAAGGAAGTTGGGCTAGCATTCTAACACAAGACTGGAATATGTATTTTAGCACCCCTGAACACTAAATCAGGGTCAGTGTTAGTGGAGAAACCTAATTCCTGCTTTATGAAAATATTAAGGATATTTTCAGTATATAAGTTATGATAGAAGGACCACATATGTAGTTATTATTATCACACTTAAGCTGTGCATAATGAAGCCAAAACTTTGCTTTGATGCCCCAATGTCCATAGCAGTTTATTCTGCATGATAGAATACTGGCAGCTATAAAATCTTAGTGAGGGGAGAAAAACAAACAAAACAAAACACAGGCATTTTTTCCTAAACAGGTAAAAATACATAGAATTAAATGCTGACCCTTAAAATGAGACCACCACAGGCTTTCTTGCTATCAAATTTTACTGAAAGCTCAGTGGCTAAGGTACAGATGTAGCAGTGAAATGCAATCCTCTCTTCATTCAAAATGCCATTGAAATTTACCTGTTCTATAGAGCTTGTGTCTGCTCACTCACTGGTAGGAATTCACAGCATATTCATTGTAATATTTCACACTAAGTGCACAGGAAAAAAGGGGATAGAGAACTAAAAAGATCTGCTCTAACCATTTTATTTCAGGATTTTTTAGCAACGCTTGTTGAGTATTTGGAAGCTTCAATGCCTGTCTGATTCAGTATATGTGTATGGGAGAGCAAAAGAAGAAAACAAGGTCACTAACAGGCAGTGAGATAAAACTAAAATTCCCTTTATGCACATTTCACTTAGGTGTCTGAGGAAACCACTACTATTTTCATGGCCCTGACATATTACTGCCATAGAGCCAATCACACAAATAACTAGTGTTGTTGCACGTATTTTCACTACCTGCTGATATAAACTATGCCATTAGCAACAACAAAAAAATTCTGCACTGTTTTATTAAGGCCAGAAAATTATTTACAGCAAAAATAAAAGATATGCATACCTATTCACACTTAAGTTCACATGTATATACATATGGTGTTCATAGGTAGCACTAACTGCTTAATCCTTTTTCCTTTAATCCCATAGCACTAATAACATTCATCACTGACTGTAGTCAGATCCAAATCACAAGTACCTTTACAAGAATAATTTATAGTTTCAAGTTCACTCTGAAATCATCTGGTGAATAACTTTACTGTTCTGGTTGGAAAAAAAAGACAGATTTTAGTTACACAATGGAACTGGGAAATTATTACAATTTTCCATTAACAAAGCATTTTACATTAGAGCTTTTATGACTGAACATTCATTTGTTTCTGTCCTAAAATGGAATTAAGTGAAAACTTTTTTTAAGCACTATATTAAAGGATATTTCCACAGAATAAATGAATTATATACCTGCATACATGCATCAGCTGTGATGTAAAATTTCTGTCACCCTGCCAAAGTGACAGCTCAGGAGATTTCCCAGTAACCATTGGCTATGACACCTTCCCATCTTCTCCAAGTTTGGTGGGGAACTTACAAAACTGCATATGAAGATCAAATACTTTTGCTTTGAGCATACACATGCTGGTACCAAACAGCAGGTCTGTTGTTTGGGGTTTTTTTGAGGGAAAGATATCTTCAGGCTATTTTGAAAAAATCATCACATCTCTAAGACACAGCCCGAGTGATATAAATTAGCTACTGTTGCATTATCTAACTGCCAATAGTATAGTTTTTAGTGATGAAAACTACAAATAGCAAATAGTATTTATAGAAGTTTAAATATTTAGTATGTATTTGTCATATGTCATTATGTTCCCCCTGGGATTTCAAAGACAAAGTCTTCATTTTGATCACAAAATCTCAAATAAGTGGATTTCCTGAAAACATTTTCTAGTTTTCTCTGAAGTGGAAGTTTGTTTTGACTAGTACATGTACTTCCTCATGTACCACAGAGAACTTCTTACAGATGCTCTCAAACCCAGAGTGATCACATCTACCACTATTCTCAGGAGCCATCATCATCTGTTTAATAGCCAGAACACAAGTCAGAAGAGATAAAAGTGGTGAGAAATGCATGGAGGGGCTGTTGGGACTTCCTGCCTTTTAAGCCTCTCTCCCAGTCAAAAACAAAAGTAAATTCTTGCTAACTGTTAGTGGATCCCACTCCAGGGCACAGTATTCTGAACTTTACTTTTAGTAAGGTTTCAACAGTCCCACTGTAATAGGGAGGCAATCCCTGATGTGACCAAGTTTAGAATTCCAAAAAATCTTCATTAAAATTTTTTCTGGTTTACCATACTGATTCATGGTATGCTGCCTTTCCTAATTAAATTAATAGCTACACTTGCTTACTAAAGAGATTAAATTCTGCATTGCCCTCACTCGGCGGGTTAGTTGCTAGGCAGCTCTCACTGGGGATTTGGCACTGTGTTCTTATCTCCAAAGACAAAGGCTGCCGTGCATCTTTCGCGAGGAGAATGAATGCTACACTGCTCTCACTGAGAGCATTCATCTCCATTTTTATATCTCAATAGCTCTCCTTTAATTATTTTCATCATTTGATGCATTCTAGTGTTGCAAACCTGTTTAATCTGGAGTCTATTTCGACTTCTGTGCTATGGAATTGTTTCTATTCTCCCCTCCCTTGCCAGTTTACAGCCTCAAGATTTATTTCACGTCACACATGAAGGTCTTGCACGCCAGAGCATGCCACGATTGCTACTGCAGTAATATTCAGTCTGATGTTTAAGCCCTTCTCAATATTTTTCTATCCACTGAACTCTTCATTTTCAAAGTTTTTTTTTTTTTTTACCTTGTTCACTTTGTCCCACACTTCAGTTCGTACCTGGGAAGCTATACCTTTGATTAGCAGCCTCATTGTGCCAAATGCTTTGTCAGTACCAGCAGCACAGGCACCGTGACATCGCCAAGGACATGATTTATGGCACCAACAGCCTGGTCTTCTTTTCTGCAGAGCAGCTGAACCTCCAGGTATCCAGATATGGCTGCACTAACCCCCTCTGCAGTATCCAGATGACTTCCAAAGAATAAAAGATAACTTTGTTGTTTTCTCATGGGCAATCTGGCCTATTTTTCCTGGTGAATAGATCCACATCCTTGCATCTCATCAACAGCTGGGAAAACACAGCTCAGCTCCACAGATCTCAGCAAATCGAAGACACGATTCCTATTCTCCAAAACAAACCAATCCAAACCCAAGGATTTAGTGAAAATTTCAGATTTAAGCTGGAAACAAAATTCCTTCCTAGACTCTGTCACATATTCTTAAAAAAAACAATACAGATCTTAAAAGTGATATGTGTATCAGTGTTATCCAGAATGTGCTTCCAGTGGCTCCACTTGTAAAATAATGTAATGATTACTGAATGGGAGAAAACAAATTTCAGCTGAAAAATACAGTCCATTTTTTAGTTATTTTCTAAGTTGTATGGAAGACTTAATGAAATATATATATAATAAATAAAAATAAAGTAAATTATTTTTAATTTATTTGACATTTTGTATAATCATACCATGTAAATTTATGCCAACTTGTTTTTGCTATTTTGCTTTTTGTCATGCATCCATTTCTGACTACTCACTACCCTCTAGGCGCTACTCATGTAATATTATTATTACAGAAAGCTCCATTTGACTGGATGGCCCAGATGCTAGAGAGTTTGAGACAGAAAAACCTGAATAATTAATAAAATATCCATACAAATTCAAATTCCCTTGTTGAATAGAGAAATAATATAATTCATATTCTTTGTAATGGATATGTGAGCACAGTCAAGTTGAAACATTTTTATAAATAAGTGGTCTACCCTTTTGTCCAGTTGTGAGAAGTGGCAAGGTTTCTTGTGATTGTGTAAAGCCAAAACCTGTCAGCAGCACTGCATTTTTTTTCCAAAAATATACTGCCTGTGGATAATACAAGGAAAAAGAAAGACAGCACAAGCCAGTCAGTTCTGCTTCTGAAAAGGTCAAAATATGGACATTTTAAGGCTCACCTAAAACAAAGGAGAGCGATAATATCTTTACAAATTGTCAGAAAAAAACTAGAAAGATGATCAAGGTAATGTTGAATTCATAAGACTTATATATCATTCTTATGTTTTTAAACAAAGGTTAAATCATGGTATTAGATGCATCAAAGATTTTGATATTTTTTAGCATTCAAGGAATTGGGATGCAACAACAACAAAATAAAAATCAAACTGTCAATTTTTTTTCTGTAAATATCAAACTGATGACTGCTTAGAGACAAATACAAGGTAACCACCCTGCTGGCACCTTTATTGCCTCTAATATGACAGTTTCTTTTGACATTTCCTGGAGAAATATTAAATATATTCAAAACTTTGCCTAAAAATTTACCTCTTCTGGCACATCAGTTTGAAGGATAATCTGCTAATGATGCATTACTTAAAGGGAAATATTTGAAACTGACATCCATAATTTATACTGTAAAGTCACACATAAAACTATTTTTTAACTCTTTTATTAGCACATTAAAAAGTGCTTTAGAAAGATGAGAATGTAGAGCAGAGCCTACAGTTTTAAGAGTCAAGGAAAAATACTGCACTTGAATCTCCAGCAACCAGGACAAAAAATTCTGAGAATAATGAATATATGTTCTGTTACTTAAAATAACTAAATATCAGCAAAATTTCTGATCTATGTATGATAAAATCCAAATATTGTAATGATGGTAATTACAAAATATACTGACTCCTGAATCCATACACTGATTCCTGATAGATTGGCACAGTCTTGAAATCCTCCCCCTTTTGATCAACATGACTGTTTTTATACAGGAAAGCACATCCATATCCATATCCATATCCATAGGCTTTGCTACTCAAAATTTGCAGCTATGACCAAGAAAAATAAAACCAAACCAAACCAGACAGCTGAACAAACCAGGATTATTAACTTTCAATTTGCTTATACAGACAAACGATTTTGAGGCATCCAGCTGCTTGAAAATTTATAGAAAGCTGTACAGGTGATTATACATAATGCAGGGTTTAGAAGTCAGTATGATAGAACTGGTCTACTACATAAAACATTTTGAAAAGAGGCAGACAACAGGTTTTCTTGTCGACTTTTCATAAATTGTTGTTTGGGGGGGGTCATTTTAGCTGATTTTTATTTTTTTTTCCAGAACACTCTTCACCTGAGCTGAAAGTCTGAGCAAAGGACAAAACCTGGAAGCCAAAGGAGCTAGAGCAGAAGTCACCAAAAGACCACTGAGAGAGATTCCTCAATATCTGATGATCAGGGATATTCACTTCATTACTAGCTCACTTCTTACTGAGAAAATGTAATTTGTCTTAAGATACAGTAAAAATTAAACATTCTTCTTCCAAGTACGTAAGTAGAGAAGAACATTAAAAGAAATGGTATGGGGAAATTGCTATTCGTGCTATCCCCAAAACTTCTTTCACTGTCATATTGAGAACATAATAACTTTCAGTTTCTTTTTCCTTTTAATTTGTCTCTCCGAAAATGAGAAAAACCTGTATATGTAATTCAGATCTGAGACTAGTGCGCAGGAAGTATGATTCTGTTTTATACATACACAGATTTAACTGTCACCAAAGCAGGCACAAGGAGAGCCTTCTCCAGCATGCACGAGAGAAAGATGAGCACATACACTCCTATCAGAAATCAAAGCTCCTCCTGGCACTACCATCCTCAAAATAGTCACAAACTCCCAAATCAAGACAATACATGGTGGCATGTTTTCTGTAGCTAAGAATTATATCTCCCATAGAGTTCTCTTTTAAGATTAAAAACAATAACTGCAACATTCATGGAGAAAGAGAAAAGGTGCCCAAGAAAGAATTGCAAGTATCAACCAATGTACTTTATTAGAAACAAAGTAGTTATTGGAGAATTTTTGATTTTCTTTTAAAGGAGGCATCAAGATGAACAGAGAAAGGTGCAGAGGAGGTGCACCACAGAGGGAGAGAAAAATTTAACCTCTAGCAGAACATTTAAGGCAATAGAAACAACATACAAAAATATCCTGCGTATATCAAGTGACAAAAGAAAAAGCTGTAGGATTTGTACTATCTTCAGCAGAAAACTCACCACATTATGGTGGGTCCACTGGCATGTTGTGAGTCTGCCTGCTATGACATCATGTGAGTTTGAGTTTTACAAGTATTTCTACACAGATATTTAGAAACTGCTGCTTCTGGGTTCACACATTGATCTAAAGTCTCTGGGCCTGAAAGAGTTCAAGCCGATGCAATCGGATACCCCACATTTTCACCTCAAACCACTGCTGACATCATCCAGACATTTTAACTAGAAAATTTGGAATAGATACATTAGACCTCAGAACCTGCACTGAGATCAGGTGATTACACACTTTTAAGTGCATTATGCAGGACAAGTTTGTCACATCTAACATGTCAGAACTGGGGTTTTTAACACTGCCTGAAAGATTGGGCATATGCTACCTTTTTAAGGTCATGAGCTTCATAAATCAAAGGTATGAGTGAAACTTTGTTTGCTCTCAGCAGTACACAAGCACCTATTTTGTAAGGATACTTTGCCAAATGCATCTGGAACATTCTGCTGACACAGGATTTCAAGCAAGTCCACTGAGGTAAATGATGTGACAGAAAAAAGATTGTAGAATATATGTCAGAGCAAATGACTGATGCAGTAGCTAATAAAATCTAATGGAAATATAGCTTTTACCAGGGGGAAGTAGCACAAGAGTACTAGTCTCTCAAAATTAGTATGAATCAAAAAGTATATCCAGTCACTGCACTGTTCCATTCACGGCATGTAATGAGCCATGATGATGTACTGTGTTAGATTAAGACATTTAGAAGGCTCACAAGGGTTGTTTGGAGTAAGAATAGCTTTATAAACTGGTTTATATTATCAGCTGAAATGCTTCTGAATATGAACCTTTTTTACATTATTATATTTACAAGATTGTTGGAAGAGAAGAAAATGTCCTCATCAGTTGTACTTGTTTAAAACTTAACCATGCAAGATTACAGGGAGAGAGCTTTTGTTATAGGCATTCAAGATACAATTCTGATTGAATGTAATTTTGGAAAAAGCTTTCTCTGTTTTCATTATTGATGTTCGGAGTGAGAGTCATATTTAGACCCATTGTTTTCTGGTTTTTTGGTCACAATGATTAATCACACAAGACTGGTATCCAACTCATGCACTGAAATTCTCAAAGCCTTTCCAGAATTATGAGAAGTAGAACAACACTAGACAAAAAAAAATAGACATGATGTGATTTTTCCCAATGATACACTTTTGCCACTACAGAGGCTACCATTGAATCCCAATCCCTTTCAGCTATTATCAGTGTAGCCAGACATTTTAATATGAATGAGATAAATCTCCAGAAAGCCTCAGAACACTACAAATAAACACATACAATCTGGAATCATTAAACTTCAAATTTCAAGTTTTGTAGTTTAACCACAATGAAAAGAAAAAAAAAAATTTTTATAACCTTAGACAATATTTTAAAGTATCTCATATAATGGAAATTAATAAAGATAAATACTTGAGGACTCTAGTACTATCTTGTCTTCTTCCTGTTGATTTTAACTGAGGTGAACCAAGAGCATGTTACAGGGGAAGCAAATACTTCTGAAAGACAGCCTACCTCCACTGAATAAACAAGAAAATTCATACTCTCCACAGCAAGGACCTGAATGAATACGGTCTATACAGAAAAAAAGAAAAAATTGTATATATATAGAGTTTATCTATAATGACACCACCAGTGACTGGCTGCCAACTGGATGCAGCACTGTTCACCACCACACTCTGGGGCTGGCCATCCAGCCAGTTCTTAACCAGTGAAAGGTGACCACCACCTGTCCAAGGCGTGGGCTGCCAGCTTTCCCAGGAGTATGCTGTGGGAGACTGTGTCAAAGGGTTTGCCGAAGTCCAGGTAGACAACATCCACAGCCTTCCCCGCATCCACCAGGCAGGTCACCTGGTCATAAAAGGAGATCAGGTTGGTCAGGCACGACCTGCCCCTCCTAAACCCATGCTGGCTGGGTCTGATCCTCTGGCCATCCTGTAAGTGCCATGTGATGGCACTCAAGACGATCTGTTCCATAATCCTGGGCACCAAGGTCAGGCTGACAGGCCTGTAGTTTCCCGGATCCTCCTTCCGGCCCTTCTTCTGGATGGGTGTAACATTGGCCAGCTTCCAGTCATCTGGGGCATCCCCAGTGAGCAAGGACTGATGGTAAATGATGGAGAGCAGCTTTGCAAGCTCATCTGCCAGCTCCCTCATCACCCTAGAATGGATCTCATCTGGTCCCATAGACTTTGGAGCATCTAAATGGCTCAGCAGGAACTGCTTCCTCCTGGATAACAGGGAGGGTATTCTGCTCCCTGACCCCATCTACCAGCCCTGAGGACAACCTGTCTTATCATTGAAAACTGAGGCAAAGAAGGTGTAAAGTACCTCAGCCTTTTCCTCATCTTTGGTGATTATATTCCCCCTGCCACATACAATAAAGAATGGGAGTTCTCCTTGCCCATCCTTTTGTCATTAATGTACTTATAAAAACACTTTTTTATTATCCTTTGCAGGAGGGGCCAGATTAAGTTCTAATTGGGTTTTTGCCTCCCTAATTTTCTACCTACATGACCTAGCAATATCCTTAAATACTTCCTGAGTTTCCTGCCCCTCATTTCAAAGGTGATACACCCTCATTTTTTTCCCTTAGTTCCTTCAAAATCCCTGCCCATCCAGGCCAGTTATCTTTCCTGTTGGCTCATCTTTCAGCACATAAGGGCAGTCTGCTCCTGCACCTTCAAGATTTCATTCTTGAAGTACATCCATCCTTCCTGGACCCACTGTTTCTTTCCTTTGTTTTTAAGGGCTGTTTCCCAGGGTACTCTCTAAAGCAGTCTCTAGAATAGGCCAAAGTCTGCCCTCTGGAAGTCCAGTGTGCAGATCAAAGGTAAAACATTATATTTGGTCTCTACCTCCTATTTTTAGAGCAAGGCTTCAAAACTGGACCTTAAAATCTCTAACTGTTTCTCAGTATGCCTGGGTCTGAAGGAATAAAACCAGTACATGATTTTTTTCTTTCTGAAAAAAATCCTCTTAAAAATTTTGTATGAGAAGCATAAGCTCCGTTATTCACAGAGCTCCAACCAAAACCCTACTTAGAAGAATCCCTTAGTGTCAGTCAAGAGGAATTCTGCAAGATTAAAACAAGCAGGATTTGGCACTGAACCTCACTGCCAGTGTATTGTTTTCCCCTCTCTCACTCTTAAAAATGGTCATGCTACCAAAATTCTTATTTTAGTATGTTTTTGACAAAATGTTTGTACAAAATATTTTAATGACTTGGTTTCAGGTAAATAAGACAATCCAGTTTGTTGTACATTTTAGATACCTAATTTCATAAAAATAGCAACAGAAAGGAATTCCTCCCTCTCCCTTTAATGTTGCAGATATCTGTGAGTCTCCCTGTCCTGGGAAACAGGAGAACTATACCCACAGCAAAATAAGAGCTTAACTTTTCTTCCCTTTTCCATTTTATTTTCTGTTGAGATTTCTGAATATGATGTTATTTCTCAGTACTTGAGTGAATAAGAAAATAAATATAAGAAATATTTATTTTAAAAATAAATAAGGTTGAAAAGTTCGACCTAACACAATCATAAATGTTGAATAGTTTCATTTCAATGTATGCCTTCTTTTTTACCTCAGAACTGAAAAGGAAAATAAAAACCCTCTAGATTTTCTCACAGATGAACAAGTATCACAGCTGCTTAGAAACAGCTAATCACATCTTTCAAAATAGTATTATCCATGCACTTGGTGGACCATTAAAATGATCTAATTTATGAACTGAAAGGATTGCTACTCAGAAAGCTCAGTAACTGTGCTCTTTGCAGTGCCAGAACACTCAAAATTACCTGGTGACTAAAGTCTCCCAGTAACAACTGATACATCATTTAACCTTTTTAATTAAAATAGCTAAGTCTGCAACCACCCATGCCATGCTGAAGGAAATCTTCTCCCCGATACCGAAATCTGAGCCTACAAAATTACATGTCTGGCACTTTAGGAATTATACCTTGAAGTTGTACTATCTGTAGGGATACAGATAGTATGTGCCAATGAGTATGAACAACCTGGTAGTAGAGGCAGCTAACACCCACTGTTTCCTTTTATAGTAACATGAGAAAACAAGAAAAATTCCCCAGGAAAAAAAAAAAATCTTTATTTAAAGCTCTAGGCAAAACCTGCTAATACTAGAAATAGTTTGAGTTTTTCCCATCCATAAATCTGAGACCAGAAGCTACTTTAATCTTCCTCAGCCACCTCTGTTTGAAGACAGCATCAAATACTAAGTGCGTGTTTATGAGAGCAGAACAAGGTAGGACTCCCTGCTTGGGGACCACGCTTGCTTCATTTTAATTAAGGAATACTTCTCCCAGGTTCCCCAGGCTAAACAAGTCTAATTGAAGTCAATACTAAGTCCAATACCTTGCCATATGTGCAGTCTAAATTCACATCCTAAGCTCACCTCAAGCAGGTGAGAATACTGCACACAGGCCTAATACAGCTTGCAAAGGTACAAAAGCAGTTCACATCCCTTGAGGTGACCAACAGCCAGCACCAGGAGACTGCTGGGAACTGAAAATAGGAAAGGAAGATACAGTGTCAGGAGGAGTCAAGTGTAGTCAGTGAGCTCAATATGCACCCTTCTGAAAGAGATGGATAACTCAAAGTATTCACCTCTGCCTACAGTTATGCCAGTGTTAAGCCTTCACTATTCTTTCCACAACATCCATTTCACAAAAATTCTGAGTGCCAAAGCCACCCACTGCTGCATCTGGGCTTCTGGACAGGGAGACATTAATTTCTGCTAACACACAAAAAAACACCAAAACCCAAACAGTATATCCATAATTAACAAAGTCCTCCTATTTTAAAGCAAAAAGATACAGGGGAGAGGAGGAATCGTAGATTTAGAATGAGAAGCACCAAAAGTTACAGGTTTAACCCCTCTGTGAATAGAGCTGCTTACTGAAGGAACTCTTTACAGTGCTTCAGGTAGACAGCCAAGAGATAAAGCGATGCTGGTACAAATCCTCATTGGCTACAAAATTGTCAACCCTAGAATCTAATTCCAATTCAACAGTGGTTTAAATATTACAAGAGATTTTCATCATCACTCCTCAATAGCTTTAACCTCTGGAGCTTTCAGAAGAATAGGCAGTGAATTGAATTAATTATTAGCCTTTCTCCTTGGAGACCTTGGCACAAAGGTAAGAACCAGTAGCTCAAGAGGTACCTACTGAACCTGGTAGGCTACTTTTGGTCCCCAGTGTGTTCTAGTGCCCCTCACACATTCCCCAGGCTTCCTTACTTTTATCTTGTTGGATTTACCTTGCTCTCCATCCAGTTTAAAGTGAAAATTCAAGCAGTCAGGAATGTCTGACATCTAATCCTCCTTGTGTTGGATGTTCACATATGTCAGCAATGCTGGAGCCATGTCTGTTGCAGAAGACAACACTACCAATTAAGGATGATCATAAGCCCATTCCAGGCTTGAACAGTGTTGAACACAGGGGTTGGAATCTGAAGTGTGATCCAGACAAGAAACTTGCAGGAGACCGCTATTTTACTGGCGGTCTGCCTCAAACACCTCAAGATTTCTTAAGCAGAAGACAAAGCAGAGAAAGAGGGTTTCTAAATAGATGTGCTTTTTCTGTCTTATACATGCCTTTCACAGTGACTACCACCACGATGCTGGTCAAAGGCCAGGTGAAGGAGCACAGTGATGATCAGCAACCCTTCCTGTAGCAACAAAGCCTCACAGCTGAGTACAGGCATGCCTTAATTATGTCTGTGTCAATTATGCCAGGGAAATTGGATGAACTGCAAAAAGGGTTATGGCATACATGCCCTATGCAAGTCTCAGTAATGGTTCTGAATATGAAGCTACAGAGGAGCACTTTCACTTCCTCAAGACTTTTGTAGGGGCTGATAACACTTGCCCTTCACAATTCACACCTCAAAACTTCTCAAGACCTCTGTAGTCTATTCATAAGCTAAATATACCCAGGGAACAAACACATAAAATACCAATCTCTTTTCAGAGATAACAGCCTGGACTGCTTTGATATGAACAGCACAGAGATCAGTTGTGAAGAATATAAAACAGCTGAATTCAACAAGAGCACTCTCTATTCGCATGGTTTTATTACTTCTACCTTTTAGTCAGTGTACCATCAACAAGTCAAAAAGAGAAGCAGCAACACAAAAGAACCATTTAAAATGGAAACTTAAGCACTGTTTAGCACATATCTGATATAGACGGATATTTGATATTAATATAGACCTATCAAACTGGTATTAATCAGAGGTCATTGGGCAACACTTCAACAGGTGATGTGAATAAATATAATGACTATTATTACAGATCCTTCTTAATTTTGATAGAAAATTAAAAATCAAAATTCATCAAAATTAGACTCAATATTTAGATACTAGGCATCCAGTAAGAAATGAACAAAAATCTCCAGGAGATCCATGTTGAGTAACTGTAAAAACAATCAACCATTCCAAAATCCACAGATATTTTTTTCCATATACAGCTTGCTTCACCCTTGCTTAATGTACATAATTATGTACCAATGCATACAGCTGCACTCTTAATAGAAGTTCCAAAAGCAGAAGAAAATAGAAACAGAAGGAAGAACCACGTTTCTAATAAACTTCTCTGTTCTCTTAAAGCCATATTTTGGACACATATGTAAAACTAGAGTCAAATTATATGATCAACTCTTATAAAGAGCTGGAAGCAAGGCTCACTTAAATCCACCTAACATATTGACAACACCTATTGCTGGATAGGTCAGTCAATTCACAGGATTTTTAAACCCCATTTAAAATTTCAGAGGGGAAGAAAACAAAAAACATCAAAGCCCCTTGTATTTAGCATATAGACCTTTTTGCCACTTCAAGCTAAAGACCTTTTTAAAAATGCACTGTCAGCAGCACAGCTTTTAAGGGTAAAATGAGGACTTTAAAGTCAGTATCCCACTGTGTATTCTACCACTGCGCTGCCTGTGGAGTGTGGAAAAAAGGGCAAAGATGGTTCCTAAAGTCTCAAACACTCTCTTACAATGGCTTTTATCCCTTTGAAGACAGAAGGAAATGCAGCTAATGTGTTTACAAATAGGCTGGCACCTGCTACTTTTTGAAGGAAACTCACAAAGGACACAAATGCCTCCTGGAATCTCATTATGTTATTTAATGGGACATTTTTGGGGGCTAGAAGTTCCCTCAGCTTGGCCTCTCTTTTCAATTTCACCTGTTTAAAAAGTTCATGCACTTTCTCAGATTCTTGTAATGATTCATGACTTCTGCCTCAAAATTAAAACAATTTAAAGTATCACTGATCTATGACAACAACAGAGGGAAGCCTGTCTGTGACAAGTTACAAATCCATCCTTACCCTTCATCTTTTGAAGGGAAAATGTTGAAAATTCATCTGACAATACATCCATCACTTTGCACATTTCTCAGCCATTCATAAAAGCCAATTAAGCAACATGGAAATGAAACCCAGCAGTCCCGAATGAGTAACTCTGAAACAAGCCAATATGCACAAGTAACAGAAGACAACATAACCTGTGAAGATAATGACTGCCAATGTTATCCTTTAGCACACCCTAAAAATGAACATTAGAGTGTGAAAGACTTCAAATAAGTAGCATACAGGAGCCTAGTAAGTTTCTTTAAGAAACACTGCAGAAATAAAAGAGGAGAAGTAGCAGGAGCAAAGCCTCAGAAACCAACATCATTTCATATTATCATGTACCCCACCGAATATGGTGTACAATCACTGCTTAAATAAAAGGCCATAAAATTATTTGGCTATCTACTTTTTAAATTCCTGGTTTTCTATTTGAGGGTATAAAATCTATACAGTAACTTCTTTTTTTTCAATCTTCTCTGATCTATTCATTGCTTATTTTTCAACACTAGTGTTTACTTAATTCTGGATTCTACAGACTCTCAATAAGACCATTCCAATCAGTGGCAGTGCCAAAGAAGTGTTTCCCATTACTCCACTGTTTTAAGACTCAAATTCTGACAATATTAAAACCCAGAACATCTTACTATATTGTAAATAATACACCAAACTGTTCAGTAGAAATGTTTCCTTTTATCTAATCTAGTAGCAAAACAATCAATGGTAAGATACTTGGGTAATTGAAAACACTTCTCTGGGAACTTGAGATATCCTTCATTGCATACTTTATGCAGTGCAGTTCCTCATAAATTCTAATTCTTGCCAAAAATATCAGTTTTCTACACTTCATTTTATCTATGACCATTCCAGCAATGGATAATGGCTAGATAATAAATAATGTTAGAACGGTTCAGTGTAACACATCCAAATCTGGTTTGCCTAGCAATATACAAAGGTACCTCAATATGTTATTTGTGGCTGAAATTAAAGATTACGTGTAACATGCTTTTGGGCAATAGAACTGGAGCCACAAGGTATCAACAAATAACATTTATGAGAAATCATACTTTTTCATCATTCTAGTTGTTACTAAGTCCCCACTCATCCCCATAATTTAGATATGCTCATCCTCCTTCCTAATCCTATGTTGTCTGTAACAAATGCAGCTAAATCTGCACCCACTAGTACATATGAATCAAATTTTATACTCCTGAGGTCAATAATTTTAGTCAACTTTGAGCACTTCCATCTCACTAATGCACAGAATTGATCACACAAAGGAAAAAAAACAAGCCTATATATGTCACCTGTAGTATTGTTTTTTTTTTTTTTGAGAAAATAATGGCAGCCAAGGGAAATTCTGCCTTGGCCTGGAATCTTTAAAGGGCAACTAATTAATTCTGGAATTCATAGACACCAACATTATGACATCCACTCTTAAGATATTAACAATAATGTCATCCAGCCACACAAGTTCGAAAATGAAATCTCATTCTCTCAGGACAAAGGAAAAATAAGTTTTTTGAAATCCCTCTATTAATCAGCACTAAACTGTGTATTGGAAATGCAATCTCAAGGAATAGTTTCATGCCAACACAATTTGAACCACAAGAAAGCTCACATCAAAGCAGAAAGGTGACAAGATCCAGATTTGTCCTTATTCTGAGAAGCAATGGCAGCACTCAGAATTTCTAACTCTTATCGCTGACTTTCAACCAGTTATTTGTCTCTGAATTTTTCTGCACTACAGCTATTTTTTGACAGTTTCAAACTTGTTGTAGTAGTAGTTCAATATACTCCCAAAGGTGCATTTAGTAGTGTGGGCTAGTTGTAAATTCATCTGGCTTTACTTTCTGCATGATCTGTAGGCTAATCTAAGGTTAAAACCTGATACAAGGTGATTTAAGACCAAGTCTCTATTACCATTGAAAGCATTCTGAAGAATTAAACCGAAGACATTTATTTATGGTATGTTTTATAAAAACAGCTCTTCTGGGCTTTCAACATTTACTACTCAGGGTGGACCAACAAAATGGTATTCCTTAAACCACAGAATGCATGCCAATTAAAAGAAAAAAGTTGATCCATTCAGGTGGCACCAGGAAATTTCAAACAAAATAAGCCTCAATATCTAGTTTGCATCAGTAATGCAGTGGTTGTGTCATTCATCCTGGCTGGAGGAGACACAAATTTGAGCTAGTTCAATCTTGCAATAGGGCCAGTCACTCCTGACTAACACTAGGGCAGGTAGAGTCTCTCTAAGTTTGTTCTAATTAATGAGTTGTTTACAAGATGTAAAAATCTACAGTTTCGCAAAATATGCATCTCAGAGGGAAGTTCCATAAGATGGACAGCTCACTTCTTCCTGGATGAAATTCATTTCACCACACCCCTCTCACTCTTGTCCCTCCACGCATCGTCCCACTGACTGAAATCAGCCCTGACACTGCTCCCAATATTTATGGAGTCAGTTCAGCTTGCTAACTCAGCCGAAAATTGTTCACAGGTTTTTCCTCTGGGAGAGTATTTCACATTTTTTTATTAGAGTTGGTACAAGGTAAAGATAATTTCTTGCATTGTCTTTCATTATGTTTAGAGTTGCTTCAATCTCTTAGGAATAATTTAGCAAAGAAAATTTAATTATATATTTTGAATATTATTTTCAGCAAAGGATCTATGGTATTTTTGCTTCAGTTCTGCTAATTTCTGCGTATGAAAGATCTGTATTGCACTTTAAGTACAAACACTGATCTTATAATACACTTCTGAGTATGAACCTTTCATACATTGAAACCAAAAGAATAAGGGAAACCAAAAGTAATAAAAGTAAGATGGTTTGGCCAGATGAGATGAGCCCTTTTCCTGTTGAGAAAGGGTCAGAGGAGAAAAAGACACCAACAAGGCATGAAGAAAGCTGGGAGTTCCTTCATCAAAGAGTTCTTGGGACTGGCCACCTTGAGCTTTCAGGGACCAGAGTCATCAGTCCTTATAAACGTGGTATCAATTCAGTGGTATTATGTATCACAGCTAAACTGGGATAGGTTTTTTAAAGGACCGATTGTTTTGTATGTGCAGTGACAATTGCTGACAGGTTAAGAACTAATCTCTGGCCATGTGCACTGTCAACCCAGTAAAGAGTGAAGCCTGAAGTCTGAAACTCCACTGATCTGTCTTTCAAACACTCCTGTCACAGCAATTCCTAATTCCCAGCCGACATACAGACTTAGATATATTCAGGTGCAGCAGAAGATACTGCAGCAGTCAAACGCTGCCTGGTTTTCCTTAGAGGATTCAGCCTCTCATGGGGCCAAGTGCTCAGTGGTGTGCAGCAGCACCACAGCATCTCTCCATCTCCTGCTCTGCCTGCACAAAGCACTGATGAAAAGCACAGGAGCACTGACAAGTCAGGGCAATAACTCTGCAGCTGGAAAGAAGGTAGCAAACAAAGAAGTGTAGTGCTGACAGCATGAGACTTGACAAGTCTGCATTTGTCTATTCCAAACAAAAATCTTTGCAATTATAAGGGAAAGATCTAGCAACCTCCAGTACTATAACTAGTGCTTCACCAGTAATACTTTTATAAAGAGTGGCAGTCAGGTACAGTGTTTGTATTTCTTTATCCTTGAGGATGTGTAACAGTTACATATATAGATAGATATAGATATAGATGATATAGATGATATAGATGATATAGATATAGATAGATATAGATATGTACACACCTCTATAATAGGTATTCTACCTACCTATTTAACAAGATGGCTTTCTATAGCAATAATTCATGTATTTGGATTGAAAGTGCTGCAACCTTCAAAACTCCCACTGAGCTTGTAAGGCCATAGTCTCAACACTGGAGCTTCCTAAAATTTTTTCTGCTGTTATTAGATACCATTAAATATGCTGACCACATAAGTACACTGTCTTATTATTCAGGCTCAGTATTCTGACGTGCATTATAAGCCCTGCAGTAGCACTCAGTAATTGTTGCAGAGCAACTGTGGCAACCTAAAAATAAAATATGAAAGAAGAAATATTTTCATTTTCATCTTTATATTAAAGTCAAATTAACTTGAATATCATTCTGTTTTGTAGGTTAATAAAATACAAGAGAAATTAATTATTAGCAAAAATAAATATTTATAAAGCAGGCACAATGGTAACAACAACAAATGAAAAAGCCTCTTAGTGGAAGTACTTGCCCTAAAGGGTAAGAGATATGCCAACCTAATAACCTCACCAGGGGTTATGAAAAATTTGCACACTGCCTGACAGCCTAAGGTAAAGTCTTATGGTAGCTCTTCAAGTGGATAAAAGGGAAAATGGAATGCAATGCAAAGTGGTACCATTTATCTAAATCAATGGAGACATTGCCTACTGCATTGACCTTCACTGCATCTTGAGGAGCATAAAAAGCATTAAGGAACATTTTAAAAACACCCAAGGGTTTTTCTTTATCTAGGTTTTCTCCCTGATCAAATAAACTGGAACTCTTTATTACTGATATTTCCCATATTTCAAGTTAATGTACATTTCTCTGCAGCACAGCCACCTAAATAATCTTAACACTTCTTGAGGGCCCTGACAGTCTCCCAGAAATGTCATATTCCTCCCCTGACACACATCCCTCAGAACAATAGCTGTGCAATGTCCCTTTGCGCTGACTCTAACTGAAATGATCATCCTTAAGATGACCAAGGAATGGACTGGAAGGACCAATGTTTAACATCAGTGCAAGTACTAAAAGCTGGAAAACCATGAGTGTGTGTAAAGTGATATTGTATATGTGATAAAGCTCACCTGCATCTGTTCTCTTACTCAAGTGTTCATGAGAAATAATACTACTGAGAGAAGGGCCATCTCTCTTACCCAAAGCAGCAGAGTAAACTGTTTACTCCTGGCTCTTTCCTCATGAAGACTCAGATTTAAATCAGGCAGCAGTAACACTGGCCCCTAAACAGATCTTCAGTAAGCCATACTGGACAAGCACAACTGAATCATTCTCCATTCAATCCATCCCTATTTGCAAAGGTGTTCAGCATCAGAGAAAATGCAGACATGAAATATAAAGATATAGTGCACTTAGAATATTTATAGAGCTTTAGTCTCTCAACTCTTTGATGTTGATCCATGTGAACTAGCTTTTCACACCAGGAGAAAATGGTAAAAGCAAACTCTGCACACAGATTGCAGAAGTATTTCACCCACAGAGCTCTTTATACCTGTAGGACTTAAACAGCACTAATAAATTAGCAAGGCTTAAGTAAAAAGGACAATTATATACCCACTTCTCCTTATTCCTACTTACAGTAACATAAGGCACTGCAATAAGCTGTAGCTCCTGACTACATGAGGTGTGTTCATTTCTAAAAATTATCTTCAGTCTCTGTATTCTTTCCAGTAACACAAAGCAGTCTTATTGGGCAATATTTCTAAGATGAAATACAGAATAAACAAAAGGTTGGATTTAAGTAATTTCTTTATCCATGTTCTCTCTTCTTTAGTTACTCCTCACTTTTGCCATTAAAACATTGTTTGCACGTGAATTTGAGTCTTTTCATTCTTCCTTTTGCTTTCTTCATAAGATCTAATGTTTACCTAGGTAAATATGTAGCTCCATTTCATATGTCCTTTTCCAAATTTCTCAACAAATATGTACTTGGTTTTAAGCAGAAAACTGGTCCAAAATCTAAAGTAAATTAGCATCTTTCATATTAAAAAAATGCAATGAGGTGTACAAAGCTTTTCATTTAATACCACGGGGGTGATAGTATATCAAAGGTAAATTTTATCAAGTATGGGCTAGTGAATTTCAAGCTCTTTATATTATTTTCATACATAAATTATCAAACTTACCCACATGCTTTATGACTTCAAGTTCAATTCACTTGAATTTATGAGTTTCTGCATACCATTAGTAGTTTCTGCACTGCTGCACTGTGTAATACTTATTTTAGTTCTCTGTAGTTTTTCTTTACTATTCAGACATTCTTCCTTATTGCACTTCCAAAGCAGCAGATTTATTTCTGAAAATTATAAAAGACACATGTTTCTCTCCTTAATAAATAAACTTCAGACAGCAATTATAATCATCATCAGATCACAAGTTTATTCCATAAAACCTGACAACAGTATAGAACGGTGACAGAATAAATGTGTATCGATGACATTTATTAGAAGCCACTGATAAGAATATTGGAAATACATTGCCTTAATATTTGTCTTAATGAATCATGGGCATTCATGTTTTATGTCCAAATCCAACAAAACAGGGTAAAGATCTGTGTATCTTGCCTGTTTCTTTGAATTCCCTGCATCTAGTCTCTAAATCCAATCCACAGAGGAGTTCTTGGGTTTTATCCTCTCTTCTCCTCAAAATTAATGTGAGTCATATAAAGCACCTGACACTGGTAATCATTCCTTTATATTTAAAATATATGTAGCTAGAACAAATGCATGAGTCACTTGGCCGTGTTCCATCGCCGTGCCGCTGTGCTGGAGCAGCTCTCCACCTCTCGCACATATTGCATGTTTTAAAGCTGTCTGGTGTAACAGATAAATCTGGGCAATCGCCTATTCTGTAATGATTTCTCCTGACATTCTCAATTACGTTTTGGAGAGCCTTGAGTACAACATTTCCAGCAGTTCCCTCAACCGACAGCATAAATTTTCTTAAACTGCAACAGACTGCTGTGCAAGATTTATTTGCTGAGCAGTTAACTCTGGTTACACCATCAAAAGCGGGAAGTGAAATTGCATCAAATTTCACCAGCGGTAATTAATTTTTTATTTTGAAGGGAAATAGTAAGACTTGAGCTACAAACAGAGAATAAATTAATATAATCACAGCACAGAGGCATTTCTTTAAATTTCCTATAAATCAGCATGGAGTGCAAGCCATCATGTAAGAAGGTCACCATAAATATTATTAGGGACCTTGATAACATTTTTGGCAAGAGGCTAGAAGTTAAAGAAAGTATGAAGACAATACTCTGGAAACACAATCTAACAACAGGTAAATCCTATCAACATACATACTTTTTACTTTAAATGGAAACCTGGCTTGCTAGCTTTTTGATCATTGCATATGGATTTTAATCATTGCATATAAAAGCTGGCATATTTGAAAACTCATAAACTAGCTCAATTTTTTTGGTGGGGGGGCATGGTGAAGAGACATTTTTTGGGAGAAGGGTCTTTTTTTTTTTTTTCAAATTTCAATCTGAAAGCATCTCTTAAAAACAAAACACAAATGTACAAATACCGTCTTTTTTTTTCACTCAAGTAGAAAAATACTCGGAACCACTACTCTTTAGTATGGTTCTATGGGACAACTTGTAACGTTATGTTTCTTGAATGGCTGAGTAAGACACCACCTCTATCCTAGTAGCTCTGAAGAGATAGAGTTGTCAGCTGTATTTCTACAAAAGTTGTACCTGTTAAATTCTCCTCCCAGAAGAGACTGGGAGTATGAGCAAGAGAAGGAGCATTATGATTTTTTTTAAAGGATCAAAGTACAAAATTAACTTCAGACAAACAAGAAACTACATTGAATAGATGACATTACAGTTTACCCAAAAAGACTGGTGAGAAAGAGCAGGTACATAAACTGGCTTTTACAAAAAGAAAAGAGTAAACAATTATACTGAGCACAAAATATAACCCACAAAATATAACTGGAACAAGGGAAAAAGTAACATTTCAACAAAAAAATGCCTACACTAAACACAGTATTTCCATGAAAGGTCTTGAAGGGGAAAAAAAACAACATGTCCACAGTGAAACAACAAAAAAGATTGTTTAATAGCTGATTTAGTAAGATATTTTACAATCTTGATCTTTCATTAAATTTCAAACTTATAGGAGGTCTCCTTTAGAAAAGCATTTTCAGTTCCATGCAAAAGCAATCTTAACTAGAAAGCCAGAGGGAGAAAAAGAGAAAACATCAAGAACAAAAAAATGAGTAAACTATACACCCAAATTAAGACTGTCCTAGTGCCAGCAACTCCAATTTTAGTCAGTCTGTGAGTACTTGTGGTGTATTAGAAACAGGGCATATTGCAACAGAAAGATCAAAGGCTTGGCTTTGAAAGTTCAACCTGAAATACTTTTGCTTTGGCATTCCCAACTATAACGAAAGATAATAGCATCTCCCTCCCCTAAATAAGCTCCAGGATGACACAGGCATCTATCAAGAAGTACTTGCATATCACAGTGACAAGTACTCCAGTTTTTACTACAGAAATAAAACACATTTTGGTACACAAAATAAGCAGATTGAGTTCTATATTTTTTCTGAAGGTATTTTTGGACCACCATTGGCCAGTCTAATGTAAAGCTGTGCCTATAGCCTCAACTGCAAAGGCAGACAGCACATAAATGGCCTCAAAACAGTGGCTTTCTGAAGGAAACAATTTGTAGGTGCACAAGTACCCCAGCCACGAGAGCAGAGTGAGAAAAGTTACTAAAATATCAGCTGGTAGAGTTTATTTTAGCAGGTGGGTGTAATTAAACCCAACACACAGAAGTTCATACAACCTATAGAATGTTGCCTATACATATCTTCAAAACTGCTCATGAGCAGATTTCTCTCTTTTTGAAATCTTACATTGTTTTACCTTTCCTATTCTTAATTGCTTTTCATTTTTCATTTTCCCTAGCTCATCCCTGTTTCTCGCTTATAAAAACCACTTTGTATTCTGCCTTCTTCCTCCTGCTTAGCAGCTGTCAGAAACCCTAAATTACTCAGAGTTTTACCCTCTACCTTTCCCTTAGACTCTTCTCATCTTTCTTGAGAACTGTAACTCATATTTAAATTCATTTGCAGGGTGCCAGCAGCTTCTCAGAGTTGTTGGTAATTTTTCTCTGGGACTACATTCCAGTAAATGCAATATCTCATCCAATAGAGAAACTGATTATGTACCAGACAGAGAACATCTGCTGGTCTAGTAGGGACGCCCCATCTGTAGGAGAGGCGATTTTCTCCTCATTGAAAACAGCTTGGGTCTTCTAAGACTGAACCAATAAAAGTTATTGTTTCATCATAGGAGTCCAGTGATCTTATATAGAGTGTTATTGAACATTGTGACAAACTGTCCACCGAGCATGCCCTGAGCTGCAGGAACTGAGTACTTTCTACATTCTGCTGACTTGTTCCCTCCAGAAGCAGCAACTCATGTCAGTGATTAACAAGAACCTGGTGGAAACTCAGCACAGCCAAAGGCCAGTAAACTACAAGCTGCAGTGGCAACTGCAGTAAGTGAATTTAAAATTAGAGACTGAAAACTTTAAAAAACAGAAGATGAGGGGAAAGAAGAATGTTCTAATGCACTGTAATGGATTAAAAGAATGTTGTAAAACGTTTCTATGTCTGTATTTATGGAAATTTCTCCATCAATCTTTAGTCGCCCTCTACTAATGCATGTTAACAACCATAATCTCTGTCTTCAATGGCAGAAAATTACGCTTGTTTTCTTATAACTTGTTCTTTAAAAACACTTGCATAAAAATAATTGTAGCACTTCCCCTTGAGAAGTTTGGGTGTAGAGGCTAATTGATGCAGATTTGTCTCAGAAATAAATATGTTTTCACTTTAACAGTATTGTTTTAACTGTGTTTGTCCCAGGCCACAAGCATGGCAACTTTTTGAACAGTAATATATTGCTCCATTATTCTTCAGCTTTAAAGAAAAAGAAAAGACCACTGAAAGAAAGGAGTAATTTTAGCACAATTGTTTTAAGGTTCATTGGTTTAAATTACATAATCAATACTCACATTTTTATTTCATTTCAGTATATTGTCATTGACAACGTGATCATCACATTTGACATTTGGCTGTTTCTGTTGTCCCACACACAAATACTATTTGTGTGTTGCTTGTATGTTTTTACAAGAGAAGGTAATTTATCAAAGACTAATCCATAACAAGCCCGCCAACATCGCCTGGATTTCATTCCTGAAGAATGACATCCTCTGAGATCTACCATTATAGCACTGATTCCTGGAAATCATTTAATTCATGCATGCATTATTCATCAAGAGAATTAGACACAATTTGGTAGCCAAGAGATTCTTTGAATAAGGGACCATCTGAAACAGAGCAGAGGTAGTGTTGCCTCTATAGACGGTATGTGCATTCTAATATCAAGACAATGTCATACACTTTTGGCTTACTTTGAAGACCTATAATTCAGAAAAAATTGTTGAAAAATATTCAGAGGAAACCCAGATGGATGACTTAAGATCTGTTTTCACCAAGGCAGAAGATCCACAGTCAATTCTGATGATGATTATAGGATAACTTGATCACAAGCAATCTGGGCAGAAAATGTAGCAGAGATTTCTGATAGCAGAAAGCATTTTAATCTAACAGGTAGTTATAACAAAACCCAAAGCTAGAAACTGACAGCTAGCTAAGTTCAGAAAAAGAGGTGAATGCTTTTAACAGTTACAGGGAAGACTTGAGCTACTTTTCCAGGAATGTACCTAATTCTTTGCATTTCATAATTACGAACTGGTTTGAATGCCACAAGTTCATACCATGAGGCAGAAATAACCATGTTACAGAAATAACTTTTTAAACTGTAAGAGAATACAATTATGCAGAGGTTGTACTATGAGGAAGGTCAAATAATATAGAAGGCCATAATGGATTCCTACCAGTTAGTCCTGTGTACTGTCTCTGAAATGGAAATACTGTTCTTTGTTTTGGAAAAATGTAATGTCTACTTGGGTGGTGAGGCACTGGAACAGGTTGCCCAGAGAAGCTGTGAGTACCCCATCCCTGAAAGTGTTCAAGGCCAGGTTAAGTGGAAAGCCTGGTCCAGTGGGAGGTGTCCCTGCCCATGGCAAGGGGGCTGGAACCAGATGATCTTTAAGGTCCCCTCCCACTCAACCATTCTGTGATTCTATGGCAGCAAAATTAGAAAGCTACAGAGCGTTCCTTACTCAGCTAGAGTGCTATTAATTCAAAAAATACAGTAAGTACAACAATTTCTTATGAACTTAAGATTGGAAACTGCTGTGAAGCCTACATTGCGCTGTTTTGAGCTGCCTTTGCATATTGATTATGTTTGGCCAAATTAAATTGTTCCATACCCATGGCAACCTCTGAGAATTCTAAAGGCAGAGGGATTGCCAGTGTGTGGCAATGTCTTAAATGTTGTTTCCATTCTCTTAGGGCAATCTTCCTCTGACAGACAAAATACCATTTACTCCTATCAAATCAATTGGCCTCATTTTATTTTCAGAACCTGTAAGGTTTAACTATGTCTGTGTTGAAGCTCATTTAGTCAGACTTTATTATCTACTGTGTATTTGTATATCACTTAGCAGAGCAAGGCTCTCACCTAAGTAGATACCACTGCGAAAACACACATGAAAAGACAGTAGCTAAAATGAAAATATCAGAGCCAGGCTCTTCCCATTTGTTTTAAATGGCTGACCTGAATTTTTTAAACTACTTAATATTTGCTAATGTTCTCACAAGACACCAAATTCAAATACTACAGTTCTTAAGTACCCACATGTCACCATTGAAATTAGCTGCGTTTAAAAAAATACTGTAAATCTTATTCATATAAACTCATAACCTTGAACCCGAATTTTCAATTCATCACAAAACAAAAATCAAACTGATTTTTGTTCTTAAATACCAGAGAGCTAAACTTGTTTGTTTACCAGAAGGACACTGGATTTTTCATTTCCAGTCCAGTACAAAGTTCTACTGAAAAACTGAAAAACCTTCAAAATCAAGGACCACATGAAAATGCAGACAAGCCCATAAATGTGGAAGACAAAACTGGGACCCTGGAAGCCTTGTACCAACTCAGTGACTGTGTTGCTTTGTACAAAAGGTTGCATTTTTGTATCCCTTTTCCAGCTTTTAAAAATGCAGAAGGAACTAGAGAATCCAGACGGCACCCACCTAAACATTCCTGTCCTGATCTTCTCAGCCATGCTGGAGGACTTCCAGGGAGTAGGAATGGAGAGGCATATATCTCAGAAGCACAGCAGTCATCTTTTACAGTTGGGCTTATGCACACCACTGCCAGACATAATAAATCCAGATAAAATAGAGTCCAAGATAACCCACATTAAGAACTGTTCATTGAACTAATATAATCTACACCATGGCCAATGAGTGTGGAAAGCTAATAAGCATGAAGTCTATGACTGCCTTGTTAACCGCCTGCAAGCTCACGGATGAATGGAAGTAGGGTTCAATTTTTCTGCAAGATTTTAACATCAAATTGCCTGGTGTTGGATTTTGAATGCTTCGGACTCTTTTATGTTTATGAATTTTTTATAAATGTTACTTAATATGCAAGTGCGATGAGACTGTACATTAGCTGGAGAAACTGTGTGATTTCTGATGGATGTAAGCAATTTTCCTGCACTCAAACTGAAATATAGAGCTAGTCTTTTACCATATGGCTTACCCTCAGCCCTCACGTAGCACAGATCTCTTTGCCCAGCAAAATTGCTTTCACAATCAGCATCCCATCCATCTTTACAGTTTCCAAATCACAGAACCACAGTAGAGTTTGAGTGGGAAGAGACCTCTAAACGTCATCTGGTTCAAACTCCTGCAATAAGCTGGGACATCTTCACCTAGATCAGGTTCCTCAGAGCAACTGTTGCTGTCCCGCCCAGCCTCTGATGTCTCCAGGGATAAGGACCTTCTGTATGGATATAACCATCTTCTCTGTTCCCCTTGTGCTCTGCTCTGTAGTTGCTCTTCTGGCCACTACACATACAGTACTTAAATTTCACTTATCAGACTTAAATTCCACTGTGACAGGGTATTAACAAATATAATGTTTTGATCTACCTTGTTTTGAATCTACCCTCCCTTCAAATAAAGTACAATGAAGATATCTAATGCAGGACTATCAGAGACGAAAAAAAAAAAAAGTGGGGAGAAAACTAAGTCTTAAGTTAAGAACATAAAAAAATAAACAATGAAGCTAAGGATGAACAGAAACCCACATGAAGAAACAACAGAAAGGAATGGATATGCACCCAAATTTCAACCACCTGATACAGCCTTTTTAAAGATAATAAAAGAAGTAATAGCCCTGATTGGAAATTTCCTACTCTGCTTTGTGCTCTGGATAACCCACATATCTTTCAAGGAGCAGAGGAAAACATAGTGCAGAGAGTTTTGCATTAGTTTCAGCAGAAGGTTAAAGGTCTTTGGCCTTTGTAGCAGAACATGCTGCAAAGCAGCCAGGATAATTATGAAGGAGGGAAGGGAGTAAGAATTCCTCCGTTCTAGGTCACTGAAGGATGCACCATCCCCAGGGCAGAGACAGATTTTGCAGGCAGATAAGTCAAAAAGAACAGTGTTTGCAAAGAGGTAGATCCTGCAATCCAACAAATCCACGTTTGCCGTGTCCTTTCAAACATAAACATAGAGGGTAGCTGCCCTGAGGGTGATTACACACAGTGATACACATGGTGACACATACAGGAAAGGATGATTTTGGTGCCAAGGAGATTCTGCAACATGAGGTAATGACAGCTGAATTTAGGCACCACTGTTTTGGTATGTGTGGTTCTCACTGAAAGTGCCCACTGAAATTTAGTGCTAGCAAGAAATAGAAAAGAAATATGAAAGAAATGGGCAGGCAGAGCCATAACATGTATGTGCTGGACAGATAACAAACACTGCTATTTTAAAATTATTGTTAGCATTATTGAGCCAACCTATATAAAATAATAACAAAAAGTCACTCCTTGCAAGATTCATGTACTATCGTCGTGTTCTCTCTCTAGAGAGTGATAAGCATGTTGAAAATGAGCATGTCTACACTTTGATATCTTCTCTGTCTCTATGCCTTTCCATAAAGCCATACTGTTTCTAAGAGTGGTTGGTTTTGGATATCACTTCCTAGCATTTAGAAGAATCCTTCTCCTGTGAAGCTTTACCACAAGTTACTGTACTTAATCCTTTTTTTCTTTCTTATGCTTTTGCATATCCATAATAGGCACTTAAAACAATGAAGCTATAAACTGTAATCAACAGCTCCAGGGTGTTGGTGTACTTTGCTCTTAGAATGGAAATCAAATTATATAGCCAAGGAAAAAAATAAATATTACCCAGCAGTTATAATTTTTAGGCATTTTTATGCAGAATTTCTCTCTCAGATGGAAGAACAAACACCTGCTTTTCCCTAAGCTGCCTCCCCTAACAACTTATCCTCCTTAAGAGATCTCACTACCAATATCAAGGAAAGTGGCTACTCTGCCTAATCAGATGGCATTTCCACTCTTGCCCAAATGAATCCTTTATTTTCTTCAGGCTTATAGAAATCTAAAGAGATTTGGGGGAGTTCTCAGGAAAATAGCCTGAAAACATCATGCGATGTCAAAAATAGTCTGAATCTATGCTGGTGGCAGTGCCTCTGAAGGTCTCACCATCCTCTGGTATCAGCCAGTATCTACCAGATGCTGCTATATTATTTGTGTTGATAAGAAATAGCAGTTTTGTTATGTCTGACATGTCAGAATGAGCATCATTCCAAGAAAATTAGAAACTCAGCATTCAGAGGTATTTAACAACACCAAAATGAAAACAAACTTCATCAAGAATATGCACCTCTCTCAGCGGACCACGGCAGCTCCCGTTAAGAGTAGCTTCTGCAATCCTCACTGTGGTGATTATGGTTTCTCCAAAAGTCAAGTCAGGCACCTGATGCTTTGTCTCTGTTGCCTTTGTGTCTATGAAATCGCAAGAATGGCATATTACAATTGATCTGTCTCCTGGTACAACTGCTCTGAACCAAACCATCCTTGTTTCCAGGATGTGGGAATATTAATTGACCTTTCTAAGAATTCATTTTTTAAAATTACAAGCTTTATGCTGGGCTTTTCACTAGTAACATGGATGGAAGCAGCCTTACAAAGGCAAGAAAATTTGTGTTGTGATCTATTTCTCACATCGGTTGTTCTCATTGATCCCCACTGGAAAGTACTAATATTACCAGAATTGTAATTGTACACTGATTTTACCAGCAGAGTCAAAAGAACTTGTGGCACAGCATAATTCAGGACTGGAATTTGTATCTAAAAGCAATAAAAATCCATTGTGTTGGTTATAGGCCAATTTTTGATCTTTCATACTTGCTACCTGTCACTGAATAAAGACTGAGATGTTTAGGCTCGTTTGTTTTCTGAAAAAGGTAAAAGGCACCAAAAAAATCAACATTTTTTTTTAACATTAGGGAAGTTAGAGAAGCTATACAAGCTTGAGAGGTTTTGCTATTATGGAATTGAACCACATGATCAAAAACTAGATTTTCCCTTATTATTTAAAGAAATTGAAGATCACATGCATTGTTAAATACTGGGTGTTCACTAATACCTATCTGAAAGTGAATTGAGAAGAATTTCATTGCACTCTTAGTATAAAAACTAAAAACAGGAAATACATTAGGAGGTGCCACTCATCCAGGCAGTTTTGAGTGAGCTGCTGTATTTCTTCTGAGGGATAAAGCTTCCAAACTCAAAATGACAATTCTTCCCCACAAAACTATTCACCAAATATGAGCAGGAGTGTAAAAATCACTTATGGTCCAGATACTATGTGGCCAAAGTATGACCTCATCTTTGAAATTTTTTTTGCCAGTTTTGAAATGACTCCATGATAATCTCGACTAACTCCAATGACTGAATCTGACTGAATCATCTTTCTTCTGTTCCTCAGCTATCTGCCAAAAATCATTGTTTCATGATGCTCACACACTTGATGGCAGCAATGAGATCACTCTATAGCTGATCTGTTAATAGCTATGTAACTCCCTTTGAGTTCTTGCAGTATTCCTACAGGATTGCTATTTCTCTGTTTTTCCTCCATTAAAAGCTCCAGTTGTGTTCTCCAGCACAGCCCTTAATCTGTTCATCTCTACAATTAAAATGGGAAGCAAAATAGGTCAGCTATTCACATATTCACAGTTATTTAAAGCTTGTCAATCTCTCTCATATAAACCTGCCTAATTTTACTGCCTGCAGTTCACTTTAATGGAATATTATCTATCAAACCATAGCTTTACAGTATTTTTTTTTATTCCCTTTGTTAAAGGAACTTGGGAATTCAACTTCTTTTTCTTTTAATTACATCTAAAATTTTCATCCATCATTCATCATCACCTCAGTCTGTTTTTCTTTTATGAAAAGTGATTGTATAAAAAACTTGCAACAATACAATCCCGCAGGCTTGAATTTTACTTGCATAGAATTATTGATAAGAACAGTGTAACATGTCCTTCTGATAAAACATGTTTTTTCAGAAACTGTGCTTATTCATTTATTAGTAATGATAAAAACAGCCAGAAGCTGTATTTTTTATGCCTCTGTGTAAAGAACGAACTGCCTCAAGGCTAAACATCTCCTACAAAATGTCTTCCCCTCTGGAAAGTGGCAACATCTTTATGCTAATGATTAAAAATATTCCCTGGATCTATTTTTGAATATTTTTGAAGAAAACCTTTTTCTCCCCTTTTTTCCTTTACACATTTTCATACTTCATTCATAAAGAAAATCCCTGTAATGAATCATGTATGTTATAAATCATACCAGTGTGAAACACTTCAGACTTAACTCCTACAGTGTCTAAGGAATATGCCATTATATAAGGTAAAAAGTGTCAAAGTGACGTATATAATGGCAGGATGGAACATGGACCCAAAGAATTACAGGTTCTTAGCCATTCTTTGAACTGTTCCCTTCAACAAATCCAAAACAGAGGAGAAAAGCCAACCTTTTGCCAAATATACAATATGAATTTCTACCTAATCTCTCCAATTTGTGAACCAAGCAGCCTAGAGAAATTCCCCCACATCAGAGTAAAAGATGTTACTGGCTCACATGTTCATCAGAACATGTCTGGAGATACGAGGTGGCACCTTGAGCATTTTTTCTGCTATCTGGCCTCATGCACCTTTTATTTTGAAATCATACTAGAAGTTAATATTTCTAGTTTAATATTTCTCCTGGATTTCTAATTAATAGATTCATTAAGTTTATATGGGGTGCTGTTATATTGCAATGGATGTCTCCCTAGGACTGTACAGATTCCCATTTATCACCACGTTTTTTTCATCTGCAGTTGACAGCAGAAGAGCAAAATATAACTATCACCACTACATCAAGATCAAATCAAATAGCCTGTTTTGCTCGTATCAAAGTCAATATTACTTCATTTTATTTTTAAATAATAGTTCTTATAACAAGTTCTAAGACATTCACCACATAACCTATCTGCTTAGAGAGGAAAGTATCAGCTACCAAAGGCCATTTTCTCTATCACAACCTGATAGCTCTAAAGAGAAAAGGCATCTGTAATGCAGAGACAAAGGAATCACCACACCTTCTTGCACTGTGCCAGGGTGGTGAATGAGTGCTACAGCTGACTGTTAAAGATTATATAATACATTCCACAAAATATAAATTAAAAATAAATTCTTGATAAGGCTGTTGGCCAGTTCCTAAGCACAGACTCAACCTCAGTACATTAAGGGTTTCTCCCAGCCATCGTGTAAATCAACAGAAAAATATTTGCCTGTAGAAATAACTCATTTATAGAACCACTGTTGCATATTACAGAATATAAACATGTCTTCTGCTGTTATCAAAACTCATTAGACAAACAAAAGCCAGAGCCAAACCAGTCAGTCCTATTGTATCAGCATTCTCCAGTGGAGCTCTGTCCTGCCCAGAAGTTTCTGATCAGGTCTAATTATACTTATCAGCTCTGCAAAGGCCTTTTGAGAGTTACAGAAGAAGAACACAATACTAGAACTGTTACTGTTATTCAACCCTATCGACTTTTTCTCTGAAGGCTGTGAGAAAAACAAAAAAGAAGGGTAGTTTACCTATTAATAACACTATAGATTCGTATACCTAGGGAAGAAATGAATTTAGCTACAGCCTCACATACTGTAACTATCATCCAAATTTGAGCAGGTGAAGAGGAAGATGATCCAATGATTAATTTGCCAACCAGCTGAAAGTTTTAAGACTTCCCACTCTACTATGGGATTCCTGCGTGACCTCATTAAGCTCACAGAACTACAACAGCCCGTGTCCCACAGCATGGAGGGCCAGAGGGTCTGGAAACTGGTTAACTCTTACAGATGTGGCACCTTTTGGCCTGAGCAGCTCAGCCAGCTGTGCTGCACTACCAGCAGCCGTCACAGAACCGACCCTGCTTCTCGGCATGAGCAGGCAGTCCTAGTCTGTTTCCAACAAATAACTACCACCAGCACCAATTTATTGCTAATATTTACATTACAAGAGCTCTGTATAAAAAGAATTCTCTATTCTCACTTTATACAGTAAGGAGAGCATGACAGTTTTCTCATCATTTGTCGATACACATTTCAAACCTGCCCTGTTTCTTAGCTCATCATCTTGAAAGTCGCAAGAGTTATGCTTCTGCCACCATTATGATCTGTTAATAAAAGGTTACTGCAGGGAAGGTGAAGCTTTCCTAACTTACAACATCTGTCACTTTGAAGAGTCAAGGGCAAAAATACTGTTAGAAAATTTATTCCAGCAAACACTTGTGCAAGAGACTCTAAACTGCAGTAGCTTTTAAAAATAAAACTAATTTTAAGCACCTACTTTTTCCCTGGGATGCATATTTCTTCTATACTCTTTGTCTGTTGTGTGCAATCAACTAAATCTATTTCATTATTTACCTATTTAGTTGGCAAAATATTATCATTTCAAATAAATCAGAACCATAAATTCACTGCTTATTTAAAAAAATTCTGTTCTATGGGACAAACCTGACTGTGTTTTGGTATCTAAACATACATACTAAGAATACTACATTATTTATAGTCAAAATAGAAAGAAATTCAGGTGATGGTATTAAACAGACAGGTTTTATTTGCTGCTGTTTTGTATATTCTGTATACCCTTGCACTATCTAACATCTTCCAAGAACATATTTTTTGTTGACTTGATAGAATTATATTCTCTTAGTGGTTTTTTTCCTCTGGGACACTGAACATAAGCCAACAACTCACCCTGAACTGCTGAAGTTGAATATTACCTGAAGTGATGTGCTGTCCAAAGCTTGGCAGAAGCAACCATTTACAAGTTTTTGTGTCTGATATCTTGGCCAAAATCCAATAAGGTCAGTAATCACCTGGCCTTCAAAAACCTTCTTGTAATGATAGAGAAAAAAGGTAGATTCATGAATGTTACAGAGAATTTGGGCTCAGCACGAGACCAGATTTCCAGATCTCCTCACTCTGGCTTCATGTCGAGTCTGCAGAGTGTGTAAGAGTTTTCCACTGATACCATCAGGGTCTGCCTTTGAGACAAGGAAGACACGCATGTTGATCCTCCATCAAGAGCATGAAGAAAGCTCATCAGACCTCATAATTCTGGGGACGTGCTTTTATCTTAACTGAAAGCTGGGTTTCTCAACTCCCTCTGCTACTGTCTGCTTTCCAGCTACGTGGTGCAAAACTAGAACCTCTGGAGACATTAAAAGAAGAATGTTAAACGAAGATACATTTCATTATAGGGCAATACAAAACTGAAATACTCTCTTTGTAACATGAAGTCTATGAGACTGCAGTCTTAAATATTGATTTTGTATTCGTTGTCATTGACAGAAGCAGTTCTATTTTTGCTGAATGTAATAAATATGACTTTAAACAGAATAAGGCCCTTTCAGCAAGAAATTTTACATATATCTGTTTATAAGCCTAAAATTAAAGCTGCTAAAACTGAAAAGAGAAAAAAATAACCAAGGGGGTTTTCAAAAATTTAAAACTCCATCATGCATAAATGGAGCTCATCAGCAAAAGTAATTTCCCTGCAGAAAACACTCCATCTTTTGTTTTATGTAAGTTAGCAACATGAATATTTCATTTCTAGTGAAACTGCCGTTACCCTTTTGCATTTCATAGCTATGCTTGGTGTCTCAGATACATAAGCTTTTTTTTTTTTTCTCACTTTGCTGTTCAAGTCTATTGCAATTACAGGTTTTTCCATATCTCAGTAGATAATAGAGTTTGGAATCTGGTATTAGCAGCAACTACATCCTTTGTCCCTAGCATCCCCTCTAGAAAGTAGATGGGAAGAAAGGAACATAAAGGACAAACCACTGCGCAGAGGATAATTATTCTCAAGATACCAATCATCATCTGGAAGGCACATCGGGTATCATTGTCCTCAAGTAGTTTAGGATTTTCCCAAAACTATTATCAACCTTGGCAAAATTTCACAATTAAACAGAAGGTAGTAAAAACACCTACACTGCATATTTACAGTTTAAAAAAAAGCCTAAATGAATACTGAACTGAATTTACCTGTGAGATGTATTTCAACTCCAGGACAAGAATAATAAAAAGAATCAGTACAGTGGATAACATTGTATTGCTGACAGCTGTTGCACAAAACTGTGACCAAAATAGGTTGCACAAGAATACAGACCCTCTACAAGCTTGTATTTTAAATTACTTTAATCTCAAGAAGCTTAAAAGTAACTTTTTCGATCAAGATGAAAAGGCAAAGAAGATAGACTATTTGACCTATATGTAGTTCCATTACCATTGCAAATTCTCATCTTTGAGAGCAATTTTATTTTAGATTTTGTACTCAGCATGTCAGAATCTGAGTGGCTGATTTTCTCATTTAGCGTTGTTGAGGTTTTTTCAGTAATTTTACAGGATTTTTTTTTTCTTCAAGATTGCACATATCTGGAAAACAGTTGTATCATGTATCAGATCTTCCATCTAAAGAGGAAAGTATTTTCTTCATTTAATGCAACAGGCTTTTTGAACTGTAGGGAGTGAGCAGGCCTGACTATTGAGGCAAAATGGCCAAGGGTGATGTAATTTGAATCACATTGCAAGGCAGACCACCATTCTAGAGACCACACAGGAAGAGTCTACAAGATAAAATCACTGTACAATTGTAATAACATAAGCCAGCAACAAAAAGATTTTGCCACCTTAGTTAAAAGATCATCAGGGGGAGATTCGTGCTTCAGAACACCTGAGTCTAATCATACAAGGAGGAAAAACCAGCCACTGTCCAATAAAAGTCATCTGGTAACAAAAAGCACTGTGTGTAAAACGTGACTCTGAGATCACTGGTGAAGGTCCAGGTTTCCCTACTGCTGAATTTCCAAACACTTTGAGAGGTGAGATACATTCCAAATTACTTTTCATGTTATTTTAGCTATCTACTGTTGCCTTCATCCTCTACATAAAGTTTTCCAAATTGTTTATTCTGAGTGTGAAAGCATTTGCATAGGTAAGGACTCACGATAAAGACATCAGGGAAAGGGCATCTCATGCGTAGAAAGCTTAAAAATTGTCTCAAAGCCATGCATTAATGTTTGTGTCCTGTTCCACAGTGTAAGATCTACAAAGGCAGCAAGCCTGTCATGTGTGATTTCTGGCAAACGAGAACTGCAAAAATTCACCTTTTAACTAAGTCATCAGTTCAACAAGCAGTGTAAAAGGGCAAGTTTATCAATACATCAGGTGGAAGGTTTTAAAACCTAGGTGGGTGGGGGAACACGTGACATACTAGAGAATTTACGCTGGTATTCAAAATTTAACTATTGCAGCATCCTAAACTGATTTAGTACAACTACTTAGTTTTGGAGTAGTTTACATGCAAATTATTAGCCATCCCTGTGAATCCTGCTCAGCATTAGGAAACTGCTGATCCTATAACGTAGATCCATCTTTGGTGTGGTGATCAACATGTTTGGCCTACTTTGTAAATCACTGCTACATTTTTACTTTAATTTGGTAGGGAAATTTATCACATGCTTGGTTTGGTTTACCTTATGAGTCCTAAATCATTATGGTTAAAAATACACTGAGTTATATCCCAAATGGTATTCCACATGGACCTAAAATCATTACAGATATTGGCTTTCCCTCTCTTCATCTACTCCAATTTGTCCTTTTGGTGTCCTTAACCTCATTAGTGGTTATAGGGATAGAGAAATTTACTTCATTAGAAAGGATAGTAATGTCATACAAATATCTAATCACCCCTCATTCGAAATTTTCAAAAGTCGGTTGGCAAAAAAGGACACCAGAAAACAGTTGCCATGTCCTCTATAAAAAGTTTTTATATAATTTATTGTTACTGGGGGAGGTTACCCTTCTATGAAAGATGCTGAAGATATTCCAGAATAGAAATACTGAATGATAATGGCAAAAGTTAATTGATGACATTTATAAATTAATTAACAAATGTCATGTAGAACAAGATGCTGGAATTCCTATAGATAGCCCAGACTTGGTAGAGGTCTGCAGGGTCTTCTGTGATTTCAAAAATCACAAAGTCTCTTAGGCCAACTGTCTTCCCACTCTGCAGAAGAAGCTGAATTGGGACTACAAGTCTAATTTGCTAATTGCAGATGGAGTGAAAAAAAGAAATATCTCCTTTTTTTTTTTTAATTTGTGGGGGGGGTTTTTTGTTTAATATAAGAAGGTATCTCTTTTCAACCTAAAATCCTAGGCAAACAAACAATAAACTGCCAAAACTCATTTCTGCCTGTTTTATTACCCTGCTTTTAAAGACAACCCTGTATATAGGACAAATTATCAGTGAACATATGCTCTGGCACAGTAGTGCTTTTGGAGAGAGATGATTTTCCAGTTCCTTCATACTCTGATTTCTGTCTTTGACCGTCGTTTAATAATACAGCCCTAAATCAGTGCTATTTCCTGTATTTTAATGTGCAACATAAGAAAAAAGAATGGCATAACTCATAAATAGAGTCTTGTGCTAATACTCAAATCTATCAGTGAAAGCAACAGAGTCTGTTCCAAAGTGGTTACTCAACTTGTTCATTAGCATATTTCAAAAAACAGCACAATTTTATTATCAGGCTCATATCGCTTTATCCTCTTTACCTTGTATGGCATCACATTTAACAACAAATATTTTACACAATCATTTAACTGTGTTTTTCAGAACGTAGACTCAGATAGAAACTAATGCAAGGAAATTATTTTCCTAAGGAGTTGGATTGTTTCCTAATTGTTTATTATAGATGTATTCTCTTGCCAGAAATCAAGATTTAAAATTCCATCTTCTTCAACACTTTAATGTTGTTTGGCTCTCTGAAGCATTTATATTTAATTTCACAGCAGTGTTACAATTCAAGTGCTATATTTTAATGTCTGCAGCAGCCAGTTGTTGATTTATTTTCTTTCAGGCAAAATGCAAATAAACTCTTAAGAGGTTTGCTCGCAGCCCTTGTGTTTGAGTTAATACATTTGCAGTGAATAAATGAAAAGAAGTCCAAATATGACTTTTTAAGGCCCTCTTGAATTTAAAAACTCCATCGAGTTGAAAAAAAAAAAAACATTACTCAGAACTTTTTCTATGAGAAGTAACTAGAAAAAAGCGCACATCAACTTGGGTCATTTCTAGTATAGGTCTATGCCAATCACAAACTCCAAGGGCATGGAAACGAGCAACTCTAGTGACCCAGCACCTTTTTGAGCTCTCCCCCAAAAGTCCATTCTTGGCTGTGAAGACATTCCTATAAAACCATATTCTCCAGTTACCTCAGAGCTAACTGCCCCACAGAGCAGTCCAGACAGGACAAGCAGGTGCTGTATCTGTCAGAGCATTCACCATACTGCTTAAAATATCCTAAAATCCATTCCTTCTCTTCTCCATTTGCTGTGGTTAGAGGCTGCTATGACTGCAGCACAAAAGCTTGGGATGGTGGACTTCAGAGGCAGAGGAACCGGCCTACTCAGCACTGCCCAGCAGCAAAGAGAGGGAGTAACCAGACTAGGTCCTCCTGGGCTCAGGAGAACACACTTCTTTGCTGTAGACTCTAGAGTCATGGTTCCCTAGACATCCAAGACTGACCTACACTGGAAGACACCACAAAAAAAAGGAAAAATACTAGATTTTAAGGAGTTACCAAGCAGGTCAGATTCTGGATTAGGCTACAGATTTTAAAGGTAATCAAGATGGTAACAGGCCAGGTTTAACAAGTTAGAACAATCTCTTAGGGTTAATTTCCATCAGCAGTAACAACAGCTAAGAAGGACAAAAACATCTTTTTAAAAGCATAGATGTATGCAAAAATTAATCTTGGAGGAGCGTCAGAGTCTAAAGCAACTTTTTAAAATACTATTTTTGCAATAACAGTTACTTTCCAATCAAAAATGCTTTGCCAGATCATCAGGATTTATTAGGATGAGCTTGGTCTTTCAAATAAAGCAAGGAATTGGAAGCTGGAAGGTTTGGGTTTTGTGACATATCTCTCTCTCTCCTGAGTATAGCAAGAAAATTTATCTCACTTTTAAGAATTTCAGCTCTTTTTTTCAATGGTGTCTTGTGAGATTGTTTAATTTTTATAAGATTCACTAACACCCAAGAGCACCATGCTTCATGGAAAGATATTTTTAAAGCCTAGTCAATACATCTGAAAACTACCTGCATCAGAAATATTTCAAATATTTCTTTTTTTCTGCACTATCTTGCAGCTCTAACACAGCAACAACAAACCTACAAGAACACTTGAAGAGCAACTCTGCTCTTATTGGAGTCAATTGAAATAAGTGGGATAAAGTTTTAAAGTACCAATGCTGTAATGAACACCAGGTACTGCAGAGACGAGCAGTTTTCAGATTTCAAATTATCTTGAATCAAATTGATCCCCAGTACATTTCTTTCTAGTTTAAAGAGCCTGTTAACTATGTCTAGAGGGCTAAAACTGGTCTTTGGGTTTGTATTTACTCAATTAGATTTCATTTTAGACTCAGTTAATTTATGAAAAATTGCTAGTGTTTTCCCATATATTTTTCATCCGAGAGAACTCCTTCTTTTATACAAATTATTTTCTATTTGGAAATTTAACCATCTTTATAAAAAAAGATTAATGTTTGAGGCATAGCCTGAAAAGTCGTTATTTCTTAGAGGAAGAAGCATAGATGATTTCAGAAAATATGCAAATAATTAGTTGGATTTTTTTTAAGTGAAAGGCATTATTATTTTGTATAAAAGATTTTATAGTGAAGTCAAGAATTAACTCATCTGAAATTTATGCCAGATGGTTGTTAATTTCATAATTTCCACCTTCTATTTTCATGAACATTGAAATGTACTCTGAAAAACAAATTACACTTTGGAGTTTACTAAACAAGAGGATTGTATCCAAAAAATACAGATTCTCATATCCTTGCTAAAAGAGACTAAATAAGAGTTTGTACCTGGCAAAGGCAATTCATTTACAAGTGAATAATCACTAATCATGGATGAATGCTTCCATATTTTTTTTTGCTTAACTCTTCCTTTGATCTTTATTATAGATGAGAAATTATGTTCATAATTCTTTAACAATATTTATTTTGACAAAGGAATATGTATGGTCAAATGACATTTCAGTAGTTAGCATTACTAAATCCTCCCTTTTCATTTTGTGCATCTCAATATGCAGTACAAAAGCTGAGAATTGTTAATTCATACAAAATTCAGAGCAGAAAAAATTCACATTAAAACAAGTTCCACCCACAAAAAAAAAAGTGACGGAAGAGATATCAAGAACTGAGGAAAGGATTTTACATTTTGTTCATATTCCTTTTATCTATAAACCATTGATAGCTCAGTGCAATATAAAATATCAGTATTATAAAATAACTATCTGGTGTAGTACCTTGTCCAGTGACCTCCAACATTTCTGGATCAAGTCCCTTGGCAGCCCAGCACATCAGACTATCATATTTTTTAAATTTCATCTCCAGCCTACCAAGATCAGTAATAGTGGGGGAACATCTCTCTTCTGAAACTGAATACCAGCATTCAAAAGACACTAGACCTGACATTAAGTGAAGAAACAGCAGCTTTGCTTCAAGCAACTTGTTCTCTTTCTGTTTGAATTACAATGCTGTAAGTAGTAAAGATTCTGGGTAGAAAAATGGTCACAGCAAATCCAGCCTGTAAAAACTGGATTGATCACAAATTAAGAAGAAATTTAGTAAAAACTGGAAACTAACGAGAAAAACACACACATTCTGCAAACTTTCATCTGGGTTCAAAAGGAATCACATACCTGCATCATCAGAATGATCTCAAATGTCAACAGCAACCTGTTCCTTTCATCTGCCTAACTTGCAGGAGAAACATCTCAGTTAATTTGTACTTTGATACATGGAGGCTCAGAAGTCACTGAGAGTTGAGCACACATTTAGTTATAACAAGGTAAAACTAACTCTCCCATCTCTACCCATATTCTCCTTTTTCTTCTTTTCACAGAAGAATTGTTGACAAGGATTACCTCTTCCTTAGTGTATATTGTAGTAATCATACTAAGAATTCAATCCTAACTGTAAAACTCCCAGCTTTCAAAATTTCAGCCAAAACTTCCTTCTATCCTCGTCAATCAAATGATATCACACTGTTCCCCAGTTGCTACCAGAATCCTAGACAAGTGACAGACGTGACATTTCAATGACATGGGCATCTTTACTTTTTTATAAGCTAATGTGAGGAAGATTTAGCTGCTGCTCAGAAGACAGAACAACTGGTAACATGGGCCAAGTTACAAGTACTTACAGCTTTTGTCTTTCATAATCACCTTGATAATCAAAAGGCTCCAATTTCAGAATTGCTTTGACATCTTTTTGTTTCAGTTCTTTACTGTGAAATGCACTCCAAAGATTCCCAGTGACATTATTCACCAACATCTTGACATGATGTAACTATGATGGGTTTGCATCACTGACATCTCTAAAGACTTGGAGGAGCATTTCATCTGACATTGTAGTATCATGTCTGTGAATTCACAATGACATGCAGAAGAGATGGTTGTGGTTCTGATTAAAAAAAAAAAACCCCAAAAAAAAACCCACAAAAAAAAAAAAAAAAAAAAAACAAAACCAAAAACACCAAAAAACAAAAACAGCCTGCTGGAGTGATTAAGAAATTTTCAGCACTATTAAATGGAATAAAGAAAAATAACAAGTTTTTTTTAACCTCAACTATTTCCAAGTCTTTTAATTAATGCAGAAAAACCTTATTTATTATTGCTTACAGACTAGACTTATAAACTACACCCAAAGTATACAAAACTACAACTCCATTACATGTAGACATTTTATCAATTTGAATTACACATGAAAATTTCCAACACTGTGGAGCTTGGTCATCTCAAAATGGAACTTCTAAAAGGCACCGTTCATAAAAACATGATGCAGATACATGAGCCAAGTGCCAGAGACAAACACACTTGAAAGATTTTGTGCTGCATGGTTTTATTTAGACTAGAATGCCTTTCTCTTTTAATGATCTCAAGTATGATTTATTATAATTATTATGATTAAATATTATTAAAGCCCTGACCTGCATATTCTAGTCAAACATAGATATATGGGCTTAGGGTTGGTTGGTTTGTTTGTTTTTCTTTTAAAACTAAACTAGGGTGACACTTTTCCTCTAAGAATGATGAAGGGAAAGGCTCTAATTTTTTATTATAACTACTTACAAAATTCACTCAGGGTGTAGGTAAACCCTGCTGAAGCTTCCTCCTTTCTCTGAAGCACATTCAGGTGGTAGCTGAGGGGGGTTTTCAGGCAAAAGCAAGAAAGTTAAATCAGTTAACCCCACACCCTGGTGACTTGTCTCCTTCATGCACAAGCTGTAGGATTAACGAGATGGGAAAAAGGAGTGGTAAAAGCTCTCATCATGCACTTGATGGCTCAGCTGTGGGATGAACAGGGTATGCTGAGCATATCCTGGACAAATTTTCTGGATCAGCCTCATCCAGTGAGATGTATGAAGCTTACTACATGAGATGTATGAATGTTACTACATTTGTGCACACAGATGTGCTTCAACATGCAAAGAGCGAGGGGGTCTCTTCAATAATCCCCAGCACAGCACTCCAGTCATCTGGAGAACTTTTAATCAAAAACTGGCAGCACGAGACATCATCTGAGCAAGAGCTCTGACTCCCTTCAGAGGGTCATAATTTCAGATATCAGACACTAAGGCAAGACTTAAGCTCTTAAGCCATTTTTTGTGGCATGAGCTCTAATTGCCTATAAATCATGCTGTGTTACCGGCTTGACATATAAAGCTTGTCTATAAATAAAAAACTGCTTTAAAATCCATATTCCTGCATGGCACTGAATTGGAAATATGGCAGACTTTTGTGTTTGTCTTAAAGCTCCAGCTTCATAAGAAAGCACTTTCAGGTGGGGCATCTGTTTTGATTGTTAGGGTTTTTTGGTGGGATCCAGTAAAGTGGTATATCAGTAATTTCCAGCCTTCTCTCCCCTCCTTGGAATTTATAGATCACAGAAATAATTTATTGTGCTGCGACTGAGAGTCCATCATGCACTAGAGATCATCTCTTCTGTGATTTGAAACCACCTACACAAGTGCTTTAGAGCTCTTTCTGAGATTCTTGGAGCTGCCTTAGTGTATATGAATCATGAAGCCAGTGAAATTTTATAAAGTTTCACTGTTCTTAATTTTTTTAATTTTTTAAATATATCTAGAACAAGACTGTGGGTCTTCTGGGGGTATATAGACAGGAGCACAGATGAACCATCTGGGGCAATGTTGCTCTCAGCTAGCACTCCAGCCCCAATGCTCTCAAACACCATGGCATCCTCCTTGGCTGCGTCATGAGCACGATTGGTCCACAGAGCTTACAGAGGCAGAGAGAATAAGGTGGATTTTAGACACATTAATAGGCCATAGAGCACACACACCAAAAAAAAAATCATTTTGGATGTTAAATAAAACAGCCTCAAAAGCAGGGAAGTCTGTTCCCAGAAACATTACACATCCCAGTATAGCCTGAGCATCCCAGGTTCTAGGAGCACACCCCTGGTGAGTAACTCTTCTCCTTTAACATCATCAAGAATCTGGTGTCCTGAGCTAGATTCTGAGAAGGGTTTTGCCATCATCAGATGTCCTTGGCTTGGGATAACTGACAGGAGCAGTACCTGACACACTTTGCTGGTCCTGTAAAATAAAGAATCCAAACTGCACAAATGTTACTGCTTTTAAAACAGTCTGTATGACCACTCTCCCTTCTCGCTGTGCTCAACAGCACTCACGCAGTTAAGATTACACATAGGGAGATACCATCTACAAAATGCCTCATACAATTGTGCTTGTACCTGGCTTTGCAGAGCGAAAGGCAAGTGGAGCAGAAACCAGCTTTTTCTTTATAAAAAGCTCTTTGTTTATGCAGGAAGAGTTAAAATGAACATATCCACTGTAGTGGATTCTGCTGTTATGGCATCTAGGGCAGCAAGAAATTAAAAAAAAAAACCTATATGTCCATGTTTCAGTCGTGAGCCACTCAGAGCTCTCAATGCAAAAGATGAGCCCTTCTGCCTTTCCAGGCAAGAGACCACCAAGGCATAACAGGACTCTGTATCTGTACTTTACTAGATATTTTGGCTGAAAACTTGGATTAGAAGTGTGCAGACAAAACAGTTTGTATTTTAGAGACACAGGCCTGTGCCAACATGGAAAAAACATACAGGGAAAAGTGAACCAAATTGTGAAGAGGCTTATGGAGAGCAAAGGAATATTTAATTACTTTAACAAATTAAGATTTTTATTGCATCCTCCCTTGCCTGCTCCTCTCTCATTGAAAACACTTCTAAGAGGACAGAAAACAAATTTGGATAGAGAAACCTCAGAGAGCAGCATTTAGGCTGTCAGGAATATATTTCTTTGATCTGGACAAAAGGAAAATGTCCATATTCCGTTTTGAAAATAGCATATAGCAGCCATTATTTTCAGTATTCCTTTTACTACGATATGAGAATCATAGCACTTAGCAAAAAGCCATCCAAAAAAAAGCTTTGCTATTATTAACAAAAAGTGTGAACAGCTTAAGGCTAATTGTAATGCCAATTTTTTTTTTTGTTCATAAGTAAATGGCATTCATGTAATGGAGATGAAGGTTCAAACTACAACACTATAATATAAAGATGCTGTGTAACTGCATTAGCTGCAACCAAAAAGCAATAAGTAGGGTTCTAGATTCTGCAAGGCTTCTATCAGCCTCGCAGAATTTGTCTGCAAGGCTGTTGAAATCAATTTCTCTTGATTCCAATTCTAAAATAAGAAACCTGGCATAATTCTTAAAGCAGTGTCTAGCAATTTTCATATTCTTCTCAGCTGAGGCGCTCTAAGTCTCACTTCCAGAACTAAGCCTAATTAAAATTACTGCCATAAATTAGATCCATCACCTCAAATTGAGAATTCTCATGGTAGGCTCCTCAGAAAAGCATAGGACAAAATCCTGCAATTGAACCCTACATGAACACCCAGTAGCACTGGATACTTCCAAGGAATACTAATAGCAAGCATTTTGCAATCACCTCAACACCTGAAACGCTTCATGAAAATTTAAGAGGGAAGTTAAAATAGCAATAAAAACCACAAACAGAATTTGCATATGAATTATTCACAAATAGGAAAGAATCCTCCATTAGTCAAATTAATTGTTCTTTCCAATTGCTCACACAGCTCTCTGATATTGTTTTCTGCCATCAGTCACTCAGAGTGCACCTGTGGACAACCATCCTGATAGGGCTACTCTTGCTGCTCTGGTGTGGAGATGATTAGCTCTTCTGGTAATCATATCCAGTAACTTGAAAAATAAAAATAAACTCACAATCAATCATGTTTTAAATTTCCTTATCTTTACTATAGATTAATACCACTGTGACCTCCCAGCATTGCTCCAAGTGAAGTACAAGAAAGAAGCCTTCAGCATGAACACTGTTTGACTTGCATACTTGTAACTTATTTAAAAATCTGGACAGAATATTAATGTGACAAGGAAAGGAGCAGCTGAGCATGTTAAAGCGTTAATGCACCTGTCTTACTTCATAGAAGTGAAGTGACATTTTTGGATGGCTCAAGTGGGTGAACAACCCACCATGAAAGCAAAACCTTTGCTCTGCTAGTCTATGTCACAGGAGTCACAGCAGGTATTAATAATTGACAAACTGCTTTGTACAATTGTCTGATTTTTCTGTGTCAAAATTCAGCAACAATGGAATATGAAACAATTTAAGTAATGGAGAGTTTAAAAAACACTGATGTAGTTGACTGAGTATAAATCACAGAATGTTTTGGGTTGGGAGGGGACCTTGAAGACCTTCTGGTTCCAATCCCTTGCCATGGACTGGGACACCTTCCACTAGATCAGGTTGTTCCATCCAACCAAGCCTTGAACACTTCCAGGCTTGGGGCATCCCCATCTTCTCTGGGCAACCTATTCCAATGCCTCCCCACTGTCACAGTAAAGAATTTCTCCCTAATATCTAGTTTAAAGCTATCCTCCTTCAGCTTACAGTCATTATCACTTGTCCTATCACTCCATGATCTTGTAAAAAGTCCCTCTCCATCTTTTTTGTGGATCCCTTCCAGGTACTGGACTGCTGCTTTTAGTCTTCCTATGTAGCCCAAGAAATGAAGTCATAGTTTACAGTGTGTAAAGTATAATATTGTGAAAAATCTTCACCAAAATCTAAACAGTTAGCATAGCTCTCATAAAACAAAACCCCTGTGTTCACACAAATATATAAATCTCAAGAACATACACACATTCTCCAGGATTAATCTTAGAATTCCCATTTGTTGTTTAATATCTGCCTCACCCTCATAGCATCTTTGACAATCTTGCTGTGGCAAGGTTGCAGAAGTGTTAAAGGAACAACTCTGTGTCACGTTAGCAAAGCCTGTGTGAATTGCATGACACTTGGTAAATATTTTCTTCTTTTTCTTTTTAACCATAGATTCTGGAATCATGGTCAGTCCTCATATTTAGATCAAACCTTAGAGAACTTTTTGCAAAGTTTTGAAGAACCTTACTTTGTGCCAATAAGAACAGCAAGAAAAGCACAGACTTTTTTTTTCATTCCCGTATACCATTTTCACAGAGCTGTAGCTGTTTATTTCAGTACAGTTGGGCTGGATTTACACTAACTCACTTGAGATGACAACGAAATCACCAAACCAGCTCAGACTGCAGGGTACAGTTCAATTACATAAGTTGACATTTGATCAGGACACTAGGATTAAAATCTTTTTCTTTTACTTACATTATGCCATTTCCAGGAATGCCATCTATGTCTATTGCAGTAAATAAACCAGTGCTGGTCTGCATCTGGATGACAGCAATCACCTGTATCGACCCAGGCTGGGGGATGAACAGACAGAGAGCAGCCCTGCCCAGAAGGACTCGGGGGTGCTGGTGGAGGAGAGGCTGGACATTCCCTGGCCATGGGCACTCACAGCCCAGAAAGCCAAACATGTCCTGGGCTGCATCCTGAGCACCGTGGGCAGCAGGGGAGGGAGGGGATTCTGCCCCTCTGCTCTGGTGAGACCCCACCTGCAGTGCTGCATCCAGCTCTGGGGTCCCAGCATAGGAAGGACATGGACCTGTTGGAGTGACTCTAGAGGAGGGAAACCAAGATGATCAGAGGGATCAGAGGGATCAGAGGGATGAAGCACACCTCATCTCCTGTGAGGAACAACTGATAGAACTGGGTTTGCTCAGTCTGGAAAAGTGAAAGTTTCAAGGTGACCTAATTGAAGGTTCCCTTCAAGGACCTTCCAGTACCTGAAGGGAACTTACAGGAAAGAAAAGATGATGTAGAGACAGGACAGGGGAGAATGGGTTAAAATTGAATGGGTTCAAATCAGGTTTCGACTAGATATTAGAAAAAAATTCTTTATTGTGAGGGCAGTGAGACAATGGAACAGCTTGCCCAGGGAAGCTGTGGAGGCCTCATTACTGGAAGTGCACAAGGCCATGTTGGATGGAGAAACCTGGTCTAGTGGAAGGTGTTCCTGCCCATGGCTGGGGGTTGGAACTAGATGATCTTCAAAGTCCCCTTCCAACCCAAGCCATTCTATGAAATTTAAGAATCTGTTGTAGTGATTCTGGTATCATAATACAGTTACTTGTAAGGTTAAAATCTCAGGACAGTCTACCCCTGCATCTCCCAAGTGATTCCTCAATACAGCTGCAGGGCGAGAGCACTGTGGATCCTCTCCACACACACAGCATGTATACAGCCAGCCTGGATTAGGGGCTCTGACCCCTGTAGCCCTCAACACTCCCTAGTGTTCCTACTTTGCAGCTTAAACATACCCTTGAAGTCTCATAAATGCCTCAGTATCTCATGAGGTTCCAAGAGTGTCTCATCTAAAAATAAATTATTGCAAGGAAGGTGCATGCTAAATCTGAATGTAGCAGGAGGTTATATCCAAAATGCTGGAGCTAAGATATATAACAGCACAGTCTATTCTGATGGAAAATTGAAATGTTGAAACAATTTTTTTTTAAGCCTTCCCTTAAAGTAAATCTCCTTTCCTGGCTCAAGAAAATTGAGTAATATTTCATGTCTGCAGTTATTTGTGATGATGAAAAGGAGTTCGTCTGCTGACAAGCTGTCCTTTACACAAGGATTTCTCTAGGAGTGTGAGGAAAGGAAGACAGCTAAGTGTGATTTAAGTGAAAAGAATCAGGTCTCTGTACATTCTAAAAGAAGAGTTGATTATAGAGAGTATGTATGTGGCCCCATAAATTGCTCTACCATAATTAAAAGTTGTCCAAAAATGAGCTTTACTCATCCCATCCCACAAAAATTTGACTGTTACAACATATCAAAATAGCTGACAAAAATCCCCAAGACAAGTTATAAATTCAGCCTCCTGAGAGCTAGAATTCAATTACATTTGCTTCTGAGAATCATTTTCTTTAGTAGAATACAACACTTGTGAACCAGCACAGCAGCATTTTCAAATCAAAGGTTTCCAGCTTTCTGCTGAAAGCTGAAAGTTTCTGTTTTCAGGTGTTTCATTTTTTCACTCAGAAGTCAAAACTGTCTGTAAAAAGCACACATTTCTCGCACAGAAAATAATTTTAATAAAGAAAATAGTTTCAACAGATTTCTTTGGGCCATTTCTACAATGAATTCATGCTGGTTTCCCTTTTACAAAGTAACAGCATGAAACCTCAAGGTTCAGATCTAATTCTGCAGAGCAGCCTCAGCCCCACTGATTTTTTAATCACAGAGTGCACCCAACACAGCCACAATGGCCAACCTCTCATTATTCATTTAAATCAACAGTCAAAAGTTAAATGAAAAAAAAAGGAGAAAGAAAATCCTCAATTTTTTTTTCCTCTTGGTGGAGCCTTCTAACATTTGGATGCATTTGAATTACGCTGTTTTATCTCCAGTGACAAATCTGTTATACCTTGGCTGCACCAACATCTCAGGCACATGCTATTTCTTTCATTCATTTCCCTCGTGCTTTTACCTCAGTACCTAATGTGCTGTCAGAATCACAGAACCCATCCATAAGTATTACGTGATGAGCAGCTGCTGTATATGCAAGCACACAGGAGAAATGAGCTTTCATTCTTCCCTTGCAATCATTTACATAGAGAATATGAACCCATTTAAATTACTGCTTGTCATCTCGTTACATTTGATCAGCTGAAGGATCATTTTATTGAAGCTAGGAGAAAGAAAGAAAAAGGGAAACTACCAGCAATTTGACACTCTTTTATACTACAGAGTTTGAAGGTTTGTACAGTTTTATATTCAAACTGCTAGACTTTCTGATGGTTCCCCCTCTTAGAAGAGGATTCCTTTGATAGTCAGACAACTTCTATCTTATCCCTCCAGGCTAAAAATCTCTATTTTCATGACTTCCCTGAGAAAATTAGAAATTCTGTATACCACAACATTAAGTGAAGAGTTGTTTCTTAAGCAGTTACAACCTGACAAATGCCTTAGCTGTGGGAGAACTGACAAAAAAAGCGTACTTCTGGAGGCTGGAAGAACCCACAAAGCCTGCGTTACTGACATACAGCTTCCCACTATAAACATCTTTCACATCAATATTGGTCTTCAGATGAGTTCTCCAAGAATGTAACATAGAGTTACACCTTCACAGGATTCATCCTAAATCACATCTTTGTCTGCTTTTCTTAATACAATGGAGAACCACTTTGCATTAAAGTGACAAAAGGGTATGATTTAAATTCTTAACACAAGGCAATTCACAGATGAAGTAACTGAGCAGCATCTCCTTTTCTGTACAGGTTTTACAAGGCACTTGCCATTGGTGACTAATACCAAATACACACTCCCATTAAAAAAATAAATCATATTTCTAATTAATATTTTCCAGCATCTTCAAGGCAGAAATATTAGGAGTCAGGCGGAGGTAGCTTTTTCAGTGCCATTACCATCTCTGGAGTTTTCTCAGACAAATGTCAGAGACAGACCACTGTCCTATGATGTGATAGAAATAATAGAACAGATTTTGCCTTTGCTTGACAGAAATTCAAGTCTCACAAATAACAGTGAAGAGAAATGGGCCAAATCCTGTTAACTGTACTCGGTACCTTTAGTAGCAGAATTCAGAGGATGAGTGCAGTCACGGGATATGGCTCACGGCGCTTCTCATTCTCAAGATGAGCAGCTCTTAGCACACCAAAAAAAACCCTTAAAAACCCAAATTAATACTTTTTTGGGTTTTCTTCTACTTGAAGAAATGCTCTTCAGCTATGACCCACTACTTTTCTGTCCAAGAAAACTAGACAGACTACAAGAGGTCAAAATTTGCATAAAAGTAACTGCCTGAGAAATTTTTGATGAGCCAACAACTAAGTAGTTGGTTGAATTAGTACTTAGAAGACAGGACAATGTATATTAGTTAAGAAAATGTTCACTTTTTTTAAAGAATATTTCACAAATGCTGAAGTTTTTAATGAAATCTTTTTCATAATCCAAAATTGTGCATCAGTTATTTCTTGCTGATTATTTTCTGATTTAAGGAAAAGGCCCAATTTTTGTATCAGGGAATCATTGCAATGATATGTGACGCAGCTGGCCCATCACAATACAATCAATAAGAAAAGAAAGCCCAATGAAATTAAAAGTTTCAAAGTCCAACAGTATAAGAATTATTCATTCAAATTACCCAACAAAATGCTTTAAAAATAGAAAGCCTTCAAGGAACATCACTATTGATGATTTGGTAAATTTTCTGAGCATTTAACTTTATGTTTAGAAAAGAGACCAAAAAACTGAGGTAATGTCCTTTAGAAGAATATCATAACCTAGAAAGCCATTTGCCTGCAGGAGCCTGAACAAAAGGACTAAAGGATTTTTATGTTTTGCTAATTTCTCTTGTATCTGCTTTTTCCACTGTGATGGTATGAGGATTTCATATTACACTGCATTTTATTTATGCAGTTCATACCACCTCCATTGTATTTTTTCAAGCATTGCAGCCTTATTTAAACTTTTTATTTCAAAAGCACTTTTATGTTGAAAAATACCACACGTGCAACAGTCCTACATTGTCTTCACAAAAATGTCTCCTGTGACCTTCATCGAAGTAATGTAGAACCAGAAAAGAGCTCTATTTCCTTGTAATTTTGGAAGATAAATGGCCTCCATACAAAGCAAAATCTCTACAAGCCTGTGGCCACTAAACATTTACACTACATCTTTAAATCAATATTACTCACAGATTAAACTCTTTGAGTTTGGGCATCAAGGCTTCTTTACAACTGCATAGAGTACAAAAAGCCCTCCTATAGGGATGCTAAAACACAAGTCGTCCAAGGAGTAAACATGCATATTCCTTTACAGTGCACTGGAGAAATCATGGGGTCATAATCTAAGTAACAATATGCATAGCAGAAAGCTCTACAGATATATTTTATGAAAACAGCAGTTTTGTTTTCTCAGCTCCACCCAATTGATATAATCTGTCTTGACAGGCAAACGAATACAGTCAACTTTAGAACAGGCTTCTCTCTAAAATTTTTGTCTATTATAAACAGAAAGTTACTGATATTTCATTTTCTAACACTGTTACTGTGTTTGTTTTACTGGTTTTGTTATCCTCCCCATCATCTAAAGCATTTGCCATTAAAATTCATGTCCTTTCCTGCATTAGCTTACATCTCATCTGAGCTGGAAGTAGGCTGCCATGACAATCACAGAGGTTTTCAATAGCAATGGCATGTCCTTGGCCTGTGAAGGGAAGTGTACACCAGCAGCATAGCACAAGACCAGCTCACACATCAGATTAATTTGTGAAGAATATCGCGCATAGGCCTGTGCAGGCAGTCACGCGTCCACCATACCCTGCTCCCTACTTCCCACAGTTCCCATCAGCCTTATTTAAGAGAGACATCTTTGATAGTGATAACTGGTCTGTGTAACACTTTGTTCAAAGTACCTCTTCCTTTCCTTAAGACTGTAAGTAAATTGGTGCAGAGCTTCCTGACTAACCAGGAAAAATAGGAGGGGGATGAGCAATGTGTTTTAAAACTGCATTCTTCACAGTGTTTTTCAGGTCCTGAGGGCAGTAACAGGTTCTAATAGACCTGCCCATCTCCCAGAGGTCCCATTTACCAGCACAGTGCCTGTGCCCAGCCCCAGCTCCTCCTGATCCTGGCCAGACTTCCTACGCCAGTGCAGGACCTGACCCATCTTCTTCTGCCTTATCCCTGGGCTGTGGATCCCACCTGTCACCAGCCCAGCTAGTTCACCAGAGGACTTATGGCAACCATTCTGCTGGCGCTGGGGTCACACCCAGGCCTGCCCTGTCCTCCTTCAGGGGCAGCACTGATGTGTGTTTCTGCACTGTAACATTTGAGACCACTGAGAACATTTTTTAGGAGACTTTTTCCTGGCAAAGAGCAAAAATGCCACTACTTGCTGAAATGTATTGTTTTTTTCTACAAAAGCACAACTGATAACAGATCCAAGGTGAAAATTCTGGTCAAAATCTCCAAAGCAGTTGCTATACTACTGTAATCCTGAATTAAGCACAAGCAGAATTTGACCCAAGATTTCTGTATCTCTGACAAGAGGCCAAGTCACTGATGCTTTATGTGTACATGCATCCCTGTGGACTCATACATGCAGATTTTCCTGTTAAGATTTATTTAACTGTAAGATACGAGTAGAAAGCTGATTGCATAACAGAGAGAAGTGTTTGGGGGTGGTGGCTGGGACTTTTTGTGCTTTGGGTTGGGTAAGGTGGATCTGATTCTAATAAAAAAGGTGGAAACTTTGAAGTTCTCACAAGAAGGAATTGGGGAAAAGGCCTTATATCAAAGGGGTTAACCCACAGGGAGAAGCCATTGCCCGACTCCAATTTACCAATTTCTGCCTAGTCAGTGTACTAACAAGAAGTCCAAAGGAGAACTCAGCAGGAAATCAGTCATATTTTCAAAATGAATTATTTTAAGTCAAGCCATCCAAGATGACTATACGAGATTAGCTCAGCTGGTTAGAGATTGGTGCTAATAAGGCCAAGATTGTGCGTTCGATCCCTCTGTGGGTCATTCCCTTTGGAGTTGGTCTTGATGATCCTTGTGGGTCCCTTCCAACTCAGAATATTCTGTGATTTCTGTGACTTTTGTTGCAATTCAGTCATTTTCCTTCATAAGCTACAATTTTGAAAACTTGGCAAATCCCAGTCAAGACATCTTTCATTAAAAACAGTGAACATGATCCTTTGAGAAATAGTAACACTTTAAGAGAAGTGCCCTTTTTATTCACTACCTCATCTTTCATTTCTACTGCTTGTCATAAAATATCTATGTCCATCTGCAAATGTTGCTTCTAAGGAGAGTACTGTGGGGACAACCTTTCATCTACATGCAACGCTGTAAAATGGATGAAAGAAGAGCCAGGGCAGTACCAAGGGGATCTTGGTTGAATGAGACAGTGATCCCCACACTGCAGCTTGAGAATTGCCATTTAAGAGCATATCCGAGCTGCATCCCTTGAAATCATAACACTATGGAAAATACTCCAGGCTCCTCCAAGACTACAAAAGTAACAAGAGGTCTATATGATCTATTTACTCTTTCATCTGATTTACAGAAATGGCTCTTGACAGGAGGCAAGTGGATAATAAAAAGCGAAGCTTTACGACTCTCCTTTCAAGCACATCTTTAGATGTTGTCTCTCTCTTCTCCCCTCCATTAAGTCATAGATCTAAAGACTAAAAAGGAACCGAAGAAGTGGCAAGATCTAACGCCTGTTGGACTAAATACGTAAATTATGAAATCAAGTCTCAGAACTGGGAGATCTTAACTGAGACTACTCAAGTAGTAAATCAAGAAAGGGATGAAAGCAGCATCCCCCTCTAGGAAGGGTGCTGATTTTATCTGTGACATTTCTAGCCCTCAGAAGTCTACAATATTTTTCATATAAGATCAAAGAAAATGCATTAATATTTGCATATGGTTTGCTGTATATTTCCCCCCTCTATTAGCATCTCCCTCACTCCCCAACTTCAAACGCTGGATAAAACTGAAATCTTTAGTGTAAAGGAAACAAAAAACCTTCCAGTTCAGATAACTAAAATGCATATTGAAATTAATGGGAATCATTTGATTCCTTCCTGTGACAAAACAAAAATCAGACATTTTCTGGAGAAGAAGCATCTTTAATCTCCCAGGTGAAACATGAGAGCAGAGAAGTGTGATTCCATAATGAAAGCCTTTTCATTATTCTCACATTTTTCTGCATGCAATTTTTGCAGTGTTTGTTTGTTTAACTAGGATTTGGCTTATGTAATTTGAATTTCTTCACCAAGCATTTTGCTTTATTGTAATACAATTTTATGATAATTATGAAGAAACTGTCACATTTAAACAATTTCTGCATGATTGGCATTAGAGCATTCAGCGCAAGGAATTAATGAGAGTATTGAATTAAATGTGTCAAATGCATCCAATTTTTAAAGCCTCAACACAACAAACACAGAGCGCAGAAGTTGTTTTGTCCGCATAAACGATGTTCAAAAGCTTAAAGCTGTTTCACTATATGGTGCTTTTTAAAATCTGAGATGGGGTTACTCTTTATTGTATCTCAGACCCATAATGAGGGGTTTTTATTGAGATGTTTACATTTTTCTATTGGTTCACAGTGAAACAAAGCTGGGATGGGCCTTGCAACGATTTATGAATGCAAGTGGCTTTGTGTAGGTGACTTCATTTGTCTACTTCTACTTTACAGAAATGAAGAGCTCTTCCCCAGTCTAAGGACACAGCAGCCCAGTTGCATTCAAGCCCTTAGTGAGGCTGCACTAACACATGATGGCAACCTCACTTCTCTGCCCAGTCTGTTTCTTTTGCAGAAAAAAACCCCCTCATGGCCCTATTCAGCAAAACCAGAACTTTTGTCTCTCTAACCATCAACTACCAGACTAACTTCTCAAGTCATGTAGAAGTGCTGAAAACTTAACACAGAGAGTCACGCACACAGGAAAGTGATTGCTCAAAGGAACCTGTACTGCAGAAATATTCCTGTTTGGAATAACACAGGTTATTAACTTCTGAGTTTAATATTGAAAATCTTCCAAAGGGTGGGTTGCAGGATTAAAACAAAATGTTATGAATTTAAATCAAACTCTTGGAGTAAAGTCAAGCTTTTTACTTTCTCAGCTACTTTCTGCCTGTCAGAATGATGATTCATGTTGTTAATGTCTGTTTCTCCACACTGAAGAGCCAGCAAGACCATCCACAACAGAGTATTCATGTGCTTCTTAAAGGTAAACCAGTTCAAACAGACGGCAAAGTTCTCCTGACAGAAAATCTAGTTACTTCTTCCAGTTTTTTATTGTAATATTGCACATCTTTCTTACTGAGATAAGAAGACACCTAACATAAAGAGTTAATAATTCACAGTTGTCTTCTGAGATTAACGATCAATACTTGCCAGTTCACAACCAAAAAACAAAGGGCTAATTAAGAAATTTCCCACATTTTGAATTTTTGTCTAGCATTCCACAGCCATCAATGAATGTAATTCATTCATTATCAATTGAGATCAGAAGTAAAACTTTCCAGGCTAAATTTATTGATGGAATTTCTATATAAATAAGGGGGGAAAAAAAAACCCACATTATATTTACCTATCATCAATGCCAGATCAAGGAAAGTTCAAGCAAAAGCTTTTCTTTAAAAACAGTGTAATTTTTTTATCTCAGTGCCTTTCCAAAAGTATGGATAATAATTAATGCTGTGTGACATTAAGCGCACTGGTTAAATCAAAAATCCTATTACATACTTAAGAAAAATTAGCTGTGGAATGACGTAAGACACAGCCTTCAGCTCTTAACAATCTGGGAGGAGTTTTTGTTCAACCATTCAGAAAGTCCAAATTATACATAATACTGCTAAACTTCATCCTCCTCATGAATCTCTCAAGGATTGCTCTCAAGAGACTGGTAAGGAAGCAGGGTATTGGGTTCCTTTTTTTAATGTTACTGCAGGGACATCAGTAACAAAATAAAATAGCTAGCATGACTAAATGTGAAGAAACATAATGGGAACTAATGAAGTACCACATTTTAATGTCCTTGTTTCAAATTTGTTGAGAGCAGAAAAAAAAAAAAGGGACTGTATTTCTTTTCTATATGAATGTATAGAGGGGTTCAGTATGGTACTGGAATATTTCCTGTGATTTAGCCAGTAAGTAATATTTGTCTTCTAAAGGCTGATAATCTGTAATTCTTTCCAAACTGCATTTAAGACTAACTAGGAGTCTGTCATTTTGTAGGACATCATTTCTCATCCTAAATGGCTTTGGCAGACAGCTATTCTGGATGCACAGATTTAAGGACACAACCATGTATATAAATACGGGCAAGTTACATATAAATATCAGAAAAAAGATTTTACATGTTCAAACCTATTTATAAAAAGCTATGGGGAGAGAAACATCTTTCCATCTACATTATAGGGATTTGAGCAAAGTGAGGATTAAATACATTTAACCAGATTTTTTTATTTAACTTAAAGGCAGCATGAATCAAAATACATGAAAAAATACCCTTTTAAATTCTCAAAGGTCCTTTAAGGCTGCCTACCCACTGCACAGTTATCAGAAGAGTGAAGCTGGGCAGGCATCCTGGCAGATGGTTTCCCTGCAGAAGGGCTCTTATATGGCAGCGGTGGGTTTCCATGCCCCACGCTGCTGCAGAGCATTGTTTCCCTGGAAGGTGTTAATGGCTGCCAGCAAGGATGCCTCTGATACATGGGAAATCATGGCCTTTGCAAGCAGATGTGCATGCTAGCAGCTCTTTGTTCAGAGGAATTAAGATCTTTAATAGAGTAAACCAGCTGAAACAACAAAAAGCCATGTGGGGAGGCCCAGGGGATTGATTGGAAACATCGAGTCCTCTATTGACAGGAGGTAGATGTGTTGGTACACGTAGGCAAAAAACCACCAGGAAGCCAGAAAAACAGATGTGGGCTTGGCCTTGGAAATAGAAATAGACCTCCCTGGGTGCAGGAGTGAAGGGGAAAAATAGGTTTAAAAGTTCACATTAAAAAAACTGTTCATTACTATCCATTTCTGCTGTGCTCAGGATAAGAGGATACAGTCACTCCAAACGACTAGGGATGTGCCAAAAAAATGCCTGACCAGTACAGGCAGCTTCTCCTCCTCCAGGAAAAAGAATAAACACTAAAGCCCAGATAATAGTCACAAGGAGCTGAAAACAACAGTTTGCAGTGTCCAGCCCACAACAAAAGTATTTATTTCTTCAGAAGTTCAAAGGTAGGGTCAATTTCCCATTGCAAACACCAGCCATAACCTCTTGCTTCAAAAGCCTAAACCACGTCCTTCTCAATGGCAGGTTCTCTCTGAATCAGCCTATTTCCACAGCCACAAGGGCCACAGTGAGGCTCCTGAGCTTGCTATGCACCCACAGGACAAGTACTTCAGTCCTTTTCACCTGGCAAGTGTCTCTACCACAGAGGCACTTTGGGATAGGTGGCTGCATCCACTCCGTCACAAGTCACATCTCTGGTACCAGGAACTTGGAGGAACATTCACCAGAGTCACTATGACAGCAATCTACTCAAATGTGAAGGGTATAGGAGGTACAGCCAGCTCTGCATCCTTCCAAGCCTCCAAAACATAAAATCAAAGAATGGTCTTCACGATCATTTCATTCCCGGCCGTGAGCAAGGCCTGTCTGAGCCTGGGACACTTCTAGGGATGGGGCATCCACAACTTCTCTGTGCAAGAGAAATCAGCGTGGTTAAGAATGAAGATACACAGCAGTAGATACCCATTACAGACCAATTAGATTCAACAAGCAGCCTCTTCACTACGGCATGTGGATGCACAGACAGGCTGTTGCCTCACACAACAGTATGATTTATAAATGAGACCGTTCTAATGAAGATGGAGTGCTCCTAAATCAAGTCCTGCTGAGGGCAATGACCTAAGGGAAAGTTTGCTACATATGATTTAGGTATTTGCAGGCAGATTTATAAGAAGAAAAACTTCGTAAGAAAGTGGACATCACATATCTGAGGCACTTTTATAAATGCAAGCATGGGCTGAATACTTCAGAACATGAATAAGCTGTGGCAAATCCATGCTGCCATTGAAAACCAATGGGGACTATTAAGGAATACATTATTACAATTTTTCCAAGTTGTTTGCTGTGCATCTAACATGTTATGTCTCACTGTACTGCTGTCATATGAAATATTAACAACAGTAACTACCAGTTAAACACTAAACATATACATTTGTGCTGCACTTGTTCACACTTGACATGACCATAATATCTAATCTAATGCCAGATGATGAGCTTGATGTTCCAAAGCTTGATTTCTCCCTGGCTAAATTCACTAGGAAGAGAGAATAAAGGAAAAACACTGGTAAGCTTTACACTGGATGTACTGTTGACAGCACAAGAACATGTTTATTTTTGTTATTCCATCTGGTGCTCATTATAAGCACCACAGTTTTGGATAAGTTATGGCCAAACTATCTAGCTATCAATAAAACATGGGCTTACTGAATCTGCAGCAACATGAAACATAAGTGCAGTAATCTCCTGTTTACCGATGGTGTGTTATGCAACATTATTTTTACTCAACCCCAACTATTGGAAAATTAAAACAACTTTGATCACTTTTGGAGGTTCTGGGCTAAGATTTCCATTTGTAACTATCAATTATTTAAAGAACAGTTTTAAAGGGTTCTTAGAGGTTTAAAAAAAACCCAGTAATTTAAGCAGCAATGGCAGATGATTATAAGACTTAAGCCTCATACAGAATAAAAAGTCTGTATAAAATAGTCACATTGCCATCTACTGACAGCTCTTTATGAAAAGGCATACAGTTTTTATTAGCTGCCTGACTATATACTTAATACTCTTTCTCTTGGCATAACAGTAGCACAAAAAATAGGGACATAAAATATATGTTGTTCAGTACATCCCACTGCAATAATCCTGCTTCTGTTTGAATCCATCCGAATCCATTCAGGCTTTCACAGCTACACACTGCAATTAGACACGTTTATTAATGGCATTACTGCTCAGTATTTCATAGGAGGTAAAACTGTTTTCAAGAAAGTAACTACAGAAGGGTATGTTAATAAATCTGGACTATGTGCACAGCACATAGGGACCTGCTAATAGGATTTCCATAATAACAGCATTTATTTCACTGCATATAATACCAATCATAATACCAATCACTGGAAACCACAGTTCTTATTATATTATGTGAAAAATGGATTTCATGTTAAGGACACATCATATAGACTAAAGTGTGGCTGATGCACCTGCAAATTAAAAATCTTTTATCTCATCTTTATACCAAAGTACATTTCGGCCCAAGACTTAACGTTCTAGTTATTAAACCAGCAATATGTAATTGCACTTTAAAACTGAATGTAGGTCTCATATCTGTTCTACCTTCCTGCAACACGGGTCAGTTGATCCTAAAAATGACCTGTAAAATGAGGTGATGCAGGGCTCTTCCATGGAAGCAAATATACCAAGCTGGGCTTTCCATGTTGTAACCCAACCAGCACATTAATACTCTGTACAAACTGAAGACCTTCCTTAGAGTTTCAGGGCTTTATTTCCTGCTAAGAATTTCTGCATGCTCTCTGATCCATGGCACAAGGTGATTTTTTTTCACCCTTGCTTCTTAATTGTAACATTCAAGTTTGAAAGAAGAAAATAAAACAACAGAGTAATCTATCAGGTCTCATCTACAGCAGCTGTGCCCAGTTTTTCACACCTCCAAGTCTGCCATTCAAAAAAGAGTTTCTAAAGCTCTACATTGCCTTTAAGACTTCATTTTTTTGTAATTTCTTACACTCAGTTAAATATATTCCAGTGGTTTTTCTTTTCTGTGAAATTTTCTTGGCATACAGAAGAGCCCAGAGAAGGTGGCACCCTATGGAACACAGGGCTTTGGAATGCCCTGTTGGGAAAGTTCACACCACCAAATTTCAAGTGCCTCCTACGGGCTTACTCCTTGGCCAAACCAAGGTAATAGAGAAATCTATCTCCATGTCACAGAATACCTGAGGATGAGGGAGTTAATCCAAGTACCACACATGGCTCCATAGGCACAGCCCTTGCACTGTTACCTGATCAGCCAGCAAACCCAGTATTTTTTAGACAACTGAAAGTAGCATCAACTAAAAAAGCAGATTACCTCACATATATCCAAGTTGGTTTCAAAGTACAGTAAGTAAAAAAAGCACACTGTAAGCTAGAATGAGAATTTACAGAAACAGGTCCTGACCATTAACCCCTTCTGTACTCAGCCTCTGAAAATTAAATTGTCTGAGACCATTTGCAAAGATCCAACAAGAACTCTGTTGCATACTTATGTCCTGTTTCACCACTGGTAAGCAATCCTCAGACTTCAGAGTATCTGGGAATTTTTCTGGATGTTGTTTCATAGGACTTATATGAGTCTATTCCACAAACCCTAACATACCTAAGTATTTTTTCTTCTTTTCCAAAGTTACACAACCACTTAAATGTTTTTAGAGCTATTGAGCCATATCTAATTACCCCTCACTCACTGTTACATCTGTAATAACTAAAATAGCTCAATGTCAGGATACAGTGTCTGGCATGCACACAGCATGAAGGCCCAGGCAGGCTGCTGCAAGGTAATACCATGTTTGGCTGAAATTCGTTTGGTTTACAGATAAACCCACTGCCAGATTTGCCACTCTGCAACTCTCCATTCTGTCTGCTCATCCAGTGGTTGCTGGCAATAACATCACCCTGAAATGAAGGTCTTGCAATTCAATGAGTGCAGAAGAAACTATGAAAGTCACTCTTGTCTCCTTTTGTAAATGATGCACTTTTTCTAACAAAGTCCTACACAGAGTGAACTGAAACATATTGCACAAAATTCATAAAAATTTCCATTGCATGTTTCCAGAATAAGATACATGCTACCCTAAAATTTAAGGTCAGCATCAAATTTCACAAGTTTTCCTTAAATGTAACCATTCTCCTCAACTTCTCTTCTTAAAAGAATGAGGATAAGCACTTTTACTGTTGAGGCAAAAAACAAAACAAAACAAAACAAAACAAGACAAAACAAAACCTTCCAAATTTAAATGCAATTTTTTAGCAAAACCATACAATCTTAGTGGGAAAACTAGAACAGTTTATTTCACTAGAATTGTGACTCAGAAGCACAGGGAGATAAACTATAAAAACTTTGGACAAGTGTAATATTTCTTCTCTTAAACAGCCCAAATGCGGATTTTGCAACTGGTGATGAAGAGTTTTGGGTGGGGCTTGGTTTGGTTTGTTGGATTTTAAACCATGTATTGATACAGCTTTTGCAGAAATAAAACAGCTCACAGAGTGAAAAGTGCTTAGCCAAAGAAAAACACTACTTGTAGTGTTTGAACAAATTTCCTCAAGCAGAATCACCTCAGACTTACCACTCACCACATTCAAGCTCTGCTCTCTCCGGGAGAGGCTGATGAGCTAAAATGGCCGAGCAGTACTCAAGGAACACAATCTATCAATTAACACCATTCAGAAGTGGAATTACTTTGTTTGTAATGCAGAGAACACACAGCAGTGATAAATTATTGCTTTAACATTGTAACAGCATCTGCTGCACACAGCCTGCAAGGCTGAGATCCAGCCTTTTAATCTACATGGCTCACACTGAAAAGAACCAGGTAATCCAGGTACCTGTAGGACTCTCACTTGCATGGCTTTGGAGAAGCTAGAAAAATAATACTCTCAAAGAATCACTGCTTTAGTTTTCTTTTTCTTTTTCTTTTTTTAAGGGGTTGCTTTCTTTTGCTTTGACAAGTAATGAAAGAGGAAAGAATGAGGAGGAAATTGTCCATTGTAGGAGGAACCGCAAGCTGATATATTTGTGCTTTCCACTGTTTCTGTTTGTCACGGTGTCATAGGTTAGCAAGCCTAGTCCCGGAAGGGATGTCCTTGCTAAGGGGTGCTTACAGCTTCCTCTGGGACCTGATAGAACCTATCAGCTGGCCAGTTTGAATATGGACAATTCTTTAAGCCACTTAAAGTTGTGACCACCTCTGTGATCCACACTTGAGAATAGACAAACTCCCCCCCAAGCTCTCTCTCGTTTCTGGTGCTGGGACAGGTGGCTGCGGGGCCCCATGTGGGGGCCAGCGGGCCCGGCCAGGCCCTACTTGGGCCAGGCCAGGCCAGGCCACGGCCATCCTGGAGCCGATGGACCTGTTCCAGCCGTGGAACCCCCCCCACTGCCTTGCCGTGGGCAGCCGGAGCGGCTTGGCTCTCCCCCCTCTCCACTGCGATAAGAAAAATTCAACATTCCAGCTGCAAAGCTGCAAGGCCGAGGTGAGATTAACCCTTTTATTGCTGTGAAGAGCTGAAAACCTGAGGGAAGAGAGAGAAGAGATGCTTAAAGCTGAAATTCTATTGTGAAGCTATGATATATCAGAGTATCCCGTTGTAATTTCATGAAGATATGGGGGGTGGAGTGTTCAGCTCGCAAGCAAAAGCACCTGCGCTGAGATAGGCAGATGCTGACGCAGCTGTAATTTCATGAGAAGTTTGGACAGGGAGAGATGAACCAGATGAGGACTTTTGCTCCAAATGGGAAAGGAGAAAACCTCAGTTCCTAGAGATGCTCCCAGAGATAGTCCTAATGATGAAGAAGAGGAAGACCCTTTGCTCCCAGGGAAGGAGAAGGGCCTCTGTTTTTGTTTCTGAACAGCTCAACCTTAAAATTGTACCCCAAAAAACTTCAAGAGTGGACCCTCGAAAGCAGTTGCGGGAAAAGCTGCAAGTCGGGGGAAGGGACTCACACGCAGGCAGAGAGACTCCTCTTCCTAAATGGACTGAACAATATTTGGAAGTGGGCGGCTGTCTCGCTGTGATAATGTTTTCAGAGCGCGAGCAAGAAGAGACTTCTCTTTCTAAATGGACTGAACAAGGTTATTATGGAAGTGGTAAACAGACTGAACATCTCAAGGGTTGTCTTTTTACACTGTCAGTGGGAGAAGGGAGGAAGGTGGGGGGAGGAGGAGAGTTCTGAAGGTGGTTTAATTTTTTTTTCTTCTTTTAGGTCTGTTAATAAACTTCTTTATATTCTTTCAAGTTTGGTGCCTGCTTTGCATTTCTCCTAATTCTTATCTCACAGCAGATAAACAGTAATGAGTATTTTGGACCAAACCACTACACTAAATTGGTGTTTCCGCCCGGTTACAAACCGAACCCGCGACACACGGATAAACACATAAAAATATACTAACATGCAAGTCATGGCTGAATGAGGAAAGAAAACTGTTAATGATGATAGAAACCAACTTCTGTGACTGATATGAGAGAACTTCTCTCAGCTGTTTAATTTTAGAATAATTTCTGTATGGTTAAAAAAGCCAGCAAATTCCGTGGTGTCAGAAGTGTCACTTCTGCAGTGCAGAAGGTCATGTCATTCAGTACAGCATCCTGGGAGAGCCTCTGAATTAAGAGTTTGGTCTTTGAGTACCTGTAACTCATTAAAAACTGATTTAAAAGTCTCAAGGTTTCAAAGCCACCAACAGCAGAAAATAGAAGTTTGGAGAGTGAGCAGGAATGGTACAGCCCTGAGGGGTTTGTGCTCCTGCTTCTGAAAAATCGCTTGATCATTGTCCATGCTTAAAATAAAAACTATGAAAAAACTTTGCAAAATTAAGCCTTAAAGAATATTTCTCCAAAGATATTATGAAAAGCTTCAAAATAAAAAAAAATGTTTAATTGTGTGCCTTTAGCACCTGAATCTGCATATTCAAAAGAAACAGCACAAAAGAGAGGCAATTTTTTTTTTTTTTTTAAGATATTCACACACACACACAAGTTACTTGGCCTTCAGACTCATCCATACTAGAGTATGAAATGCCTTTGGCAGTGAACTGAAGGCACAAGAGACAATACAGGGTGTAACTGTCATCATGAATGTCTTATAACGCCAGCGGCCAGAACAAAATGCCTTTGAAGGCTGAAGTGAGTGACAAGACACTTTAAGAAAAGATAGGAAAATCAAAGGGCATTGTCATTGAGTAAGTCAAACTCTGTTTTGATTGTCTGCAAGGTCAAGATATCTGCATTATATTAAGGGTTCATTAGCACAGACAAGCATTAGCTGTTACAGGCTGATTTTTTTGTTTGTTTTGAAGGTCTAAAATAATAAAGTTCCACAGAAAAGCAAAATGCTGGCCTGCCAAGGGATCTCAGCATGGTCTATGTCCTGATCCCTTTGTTACAATGGAAACAATGTAAACTGAGTAGCTAAAGTGATAAAACAAAATTCTAGCTATAGAAAACATTCTCAACAAAATTTCCCCAGATATTTTATTAATTTTAACATAGATTGCATATAAAACTTGTAATTATTTAAGCACTAATTATTTAGCACAAAAATCAGCCTTACTTTTTTACTACAGATATTGATCCAGCAAATATCTAAATGCTTTTGCTTAACTGCTTAGAAAGTAGTTGCATGCTGAAAAAAATTAGTCCTATCATTTTTATAATCATTTTATGCAAAGTTTAGAGAAAGAGATGTGATTGTCTGGCCAAAGGTGTCCTCTAAAATAATTTACTGCTCCTGTTTGCTCTAAGACACTGCAGAGCACATAACACTCTCAAAGGGGTAAGAACAGGAGATGTAAATGACAAATGGGATGAAATTCACAGTCATTGGTTTACTGCATAAACTACAACACCTCAGTCATAAAAGGGGGGAAACTGTAAACTGATTTAATTCATCACCTTATGTTCACTCTGGTACCCAAGTGGTATCAATCACAATTTATTAATAATCATGAAAATACATAACATTATGAATATGTCCTTAAGCAGGGTAGGAAGCATCATGATTGCAAATGACTCATATACAAGTCTAAGCCCTAACTTGAGAACATTGAATATCTAACAAATCTAATGATTAGACAAAGGTCTAATCTTGCATTCCTGACCTTTCTCAGCTGCATAGTTCACCCAGTGCAAATCTGTAGCATGCAACACATCTGCCAACACAGAATTCATGTATCCTACAGCTCGAGTGCTTGGGAGCACTGAGAGTCTTTATGACAAGTTTTTAATGAAATAATACTATGACTGTCAGTGGAACTGAGAAGAAGAATACATTAGACTGACACATACAGAATCATCCTGCCAAACACTGCATCCCAGAACTGGAGGTGGAAAGATGTAAGAGGCAGGCAGCATAATGTGCTCATTTGTGGCCTTGTCCTGGAGCCAGCAAGTGTTAGTGTAACCAGCACCAATTTTCTGCCCAAAGGAACTAAGAACACTGGGGTGTGAATAAGTTCAGTGTCAAAATATCAAATGATTGCCCACAAATACATACCATGAAAAGAAAGTGTTTTCTTCCTCTTTATTTCTACAAAATCACCAACAGCTTTGATTTGCACTTCATTTCAAGCCATGCCAAGAAAAATGATGCAAAACAAATATGAACTACAGACATGTTTACCCTCTTATGCTTCCAGATGTCTCAGTTCTATGTGCCAAACCTCCTGCTCTTTCAAAATACTACCTCTAAATTTTCAAAAGTCCACTTCCTTTCTATGCTGTGCTTTGCGGTGGAGAAAAAGCACTGCATTTGGAAGGCATGTTTCAGAATAATTATGAGCTATTTCCAATCAAAAATTTGATAAAATTCAACATTTGTAAGTGTTTAGTAGCAAAAAGAAACCAAGTGACAACAGTGGCCTGTTAAAATGTGGTAGCAATATTATGATTAATTGCAACTCAGAAAAGACAGAAGTGCCCAATAAATATTTCTGCTGCATACTTCAGAGACAAAGGTGTGTGCCCCAGGACTGATGAAACACTTTCCTGTATTGAGTTAGGAATCTGTTAGCTAGCAGCTTTTGAAGTCTGACATTTTAAAAATCAGATCCAGATAACTGAAGGGTTTTAAAAGAACCAGCCTGGCAGCTTTCTAGGCTGTCAGTGAGTTCTGTCACACTGACAGTCCCAGAAGACTGAAGAGTTGCATCAATATGACAGGACAGAGCGTTACAAAATCTTATAGTAATTATCAGAGTAAAACATTGAAAAAAACCAAAAAGTTAGCTTCCAAAAGTCCATCTTACGCACAGTGGTAATTCCTATATCCTCAAATTCAAACATCCTGATCTTGTGATTGGTATCAGAAGCAGAGCCTTGAATCAGAATTCTGGTACAAAATACTTGTTTACAAGAATGTATCAAGTTCTGCTTCTTTGTACACAGTGGAAGTGAACTGAAACAATTACCCCTCACAGCATCAGAACCCTTTCATTCATCCCATTCCAAAGATTTGTCTTGGAAGAACACTGTTTGCATCTGCTCAGGTTAAATAAAACATTCCTTCTCCATTTTCAAGGTTTCTCTCTGCTTCCTGGGTGAGATTCTTCTCCCACACAAATACATATTGATACCCTTTGGGTATCAATAATCAGCCAAACTTTCTTCACACAGAACGTCTGGATTTCTGACTAGCTGCCTTTATTTCAGATGTAAATACTGTATCTCACAGCTACCGTGAAATATAGGATGATAATTAACTCCAACAGTGCCTACTAGATTAACCCAATTTACACTACTATATTCAACTAAAGAGGGGTTTTGTGCATAGCGGTAAAAATAATGCTCATTGTTTTCAGCACATTTTATATTAGTCTAATTGGCAAATGTTCCCATACCTGCAATTAAAAAAAATTATTAAGTAACTTTTTAAGCAGTGAAGGAGATTGTAAAATTTTATTCCTTGAAATGACTTGGCTATGAGTATTTTAAAAGTGATGTGTAATTAATGAACAAAGCCAAAAGATTGCAAAGTTATTTAAATTGAACATGAAGCACAATGACTAAGTACCATGAGCTCAGCTGATTCTTTCCAAAAGAAGTCAAGCTAGTGAAGCTAAAGGTTTTCTCTCATCCATTTATTTTTGGGTGATTTAATCCTATACCACTGGAAACATGAAAGCCTTGCCTTTGTTTTTTTGCTTAAGAACTAGATTTTCATGTACTAAAGAGTTCATTGCTTCCTGCACTCCTCATGGGAAAAACCCTAGCTTGAACATTCTGAGACATTTGCCTTTCTGTCCTATTCTGCTTTCTGAGTAAATCTGAAAATGCTCCATTAAAAAAAAAAAAAAAACCAAATTAATCCTATGTTTATATCCTATAAACCTCCTGGAACATTAAGTATCCAAAGTATTCATTAAAATGGGACCAGATTTCTGTAGATCACCATGAAAGGCTAAAAATAAGTTCTGACACTCAGTCAAGAACATCCCAGGCAAATCCTGAAAACCTCTATTTTTCAGGTCAGTATAAATTTAGTCACTGACAATAATAGCAAAATTCCCATATCTAGCATAATACAGATACAGCACATATAAATAGGAAATGCTAAATGGAACAGATTGAGTACGAGGACAACATGATCACAAAGTTTTTCACAGACTGATGGGTTTCTATTTTTAAGCACATTTATTTTAATATCATAAAATCAGGTTAAATCACATACAACTCTGATACCTTCTGAGGTAGGGCTCAAAGCAAAGAACAGGACTAAAGTATAGAGTTCACGTAAGGGTTTTAAAGTATAAACAACAGCACAGAAAAAGAAATATGGGTCAAAAGAGCAAAGTTCAAATATGGGATGTTTGAAAGGGTGAATAAAAACTGAAACTATGCAATTTTGAAACAAATCTTAAATTAAAAAAGAAAGTTTTCTCTTTCCACTTAGTGTTTGGCATTCTGACCTTCTATGCATTACAAAATCTGTCTTTAAAGCAATTAGAAGTTAGATTTTACTGTCCTGCAAACCATAACGGAAAGAGCAATTCCTGCAACTTTCAAGTTCAGCCACAGCCTCAATGACATTATGGACTGTGGAGCTCCTCTTCTGAGAAGTTGCTTGTTTCTGCTACATTTGAAAACCTAAGAAGCTCTCCAACATTTAGTGCTGTAAAAATGGCACCCTTCTGAGTGCATCTTCATTTGCCTTTATGGCTTTCTTTTGAATGAAAAGGATGGTTATCTGCAAGCATTTACTGAGAGGCCGAATTCAGACATACAGCAGAAAAGTAAGGAAATGCAAAATAAAACCAAATTACTGAAAACAAGATTACAGTTTCCCACTTCTGACAGCAGGTCCCAATGAGAGATAACCTTCAGAGCTGTAAAGTGGCAGCAGTGGGAGGAGGGATGCACATCAAAGCTAATGGTGAGCAGGGTCTCTGCATTCCCTTTGAAGCCCTTCTCCATCACCTTTGCCCAGTCACACACAGGGGCAAGTGAAAAACAGGACTATGAGTGTGACCTCTGCACTTCCAGGTTATCAGTATCTACTTGGTATTCTTCCACATGAACATTTACATCTAAGGTGCTTGATTCATGTGTCTCTTTTTCACATCATTTCAAGATTTCTATGTTTAGAGAGTTAGTTATTCAGGTTTATCTTCTAATAAAACACAGCTGTCAGCTTAAAAGCCTTCTTACATTCTTTGGGGTGCTCACTACTTAGAAATAAACAGGTACAACCCAAATGTCTGACTGCCTTGTTAAAAACACATTAAGCTTATTTAGTTAAATTGCTCTTATGTTTTTATCTACACATAAAAGCTATGGGTAAGAGCATTGCATACCAACTCTTCCTTCCCTAAAAGGAAAAAAACATTTTTGAAAAGTAAATTCTTTCATACATGCATTCAATACTCACACTTCAAACACGGTATATAAATTTTTCTATTGGGAGGTGAGAACAGAGAGAAAAATAACTCAACTAGACATTACTGATACACTGAAAAAGAAACTTGTCATAGCAAGGGAATTTTAGATGCAAAAGGAGTACCAGCAAATAAAAAAAAAATGGCTTGGGAGAAAACAGCAGCTTGTAGGCCATATTTTGGAAGCTATTGAAACAAAAACCATGCTGAGCTCAATGTTTCAATGAACCTGCATGAAACAAGGTCTGACAGCTTTCTGGTTTTACTGTAATTATAAACAAGCACATTCCTGCATACTCCTTGTCTGGGCAGATGATAGTACAACAACTGCAGGAGCAACAACTGAATATCCCTGGAGATACACACTCAGTGGGTATTAAAATATAGAAAAGTATTCATACCACAGGAGAACACAACCAAATATTTTAGATATCCACACCTGCACGTAGATGGTAAAATGCAGAAGCAACAGCTATTAGATGACAAGATCTACTCTAGAGCCAGCCCTCAGCTTCTGGATATTAACGTTCAGGTAAAAATAAGAAGCATACATAATAATGCTCAGGCAAAGCAGGGTTCATTACCAAGATGTTGGATTTTTTCGATGTTTTTTCCCTACCCCAAGTTATCTTGCTGGTCTTCTACATCTGGCTGTGAAGGGACACCATTTCCTTTTTGATTAGTTTTCTTTCAGACAGTAGTGTTTTAAAGAGAAACCCAACTTACTGGTGCATTATTGAGATTCCCAGCTGACAGAGGAAATCTATTCTGAACCCAGAAAACTTGTTTTTGTAACAATCTGTCAAAAAAACTTCATGTGTTAAAGGCAGGGTTGATACATACCATAGAAATGTCCATGAGTCGCTGACTGATATTGCTCCACAAATATTATCAAGGAGCAAGACACAGCCTCCACCCATCAGAAATAAACCAAAGTTCACAAAAGTTCCCTGTTTCACTGAGATATTTTCTTCACATTGTTCTGACAGGAAGTGAAGAGCAGTCAGGCTGATCAGAAAGGGTCCAGTAAATGATAATTTCCTTTAGTGAACACTTAACTTATGCAGCAGAGAACAAAAGTCATCAAAGCACATCTTGCTGCCATTTGCAGCGAGATCAACAGGCAGCACTTAGACTGATCTGAAAACTGAACTGGGCCAGGCTGAGTGCCACTTCTTCACACCCTGAACAGATGAAAACAGCCACGTTTTCATAAAAGGCTGTTGTCAGATTTCCAGCAACATTTCTCTACAAGCATTTCTTCCTGAATACATTACTTTGTGAGCTTAGAGATGAATCCTAAGTGGCACATTACATCAGTGGAGTGCTTCTTAGGCCGCTCAAGAATGAACAGTAAGTGGCACCGCCCAATATGAGAAAGCAATGTTAGAAAGACTGAAATAAATACAAAAAATTCATTAAAACCATAGAACAAAATCTGAAACAATAGTTCTGAAATACTAAATAAATCCCTAGTTTAGATTTTTGCTCTCTCTTTAGAGTTTGGAAACTCAGGGAGATTTTATGGTATGCTGTCAGTTAGATAAAAATGCTGCACAGAGCAACAGCATTTGGTTTTCATCAGAACAAGCTATAACCCTCCCTCCAAAAACAACTATTCTGTAATATGAGCAAAGATCTCCAGACACTCATGCTATCTGATCCTAAGTGCTAGAAATGTCTGAAGAGCCTTTTGAATGAGCAATAACTGAGAGACTTTCACAAATTTGAATTAATAGCTGGTGTCAGATACAGTGACAAGGATAGGTTCAGGATTAACACTGGGATGAGTTCATTTTGGTTGTGTGTATTTCCTTTCTTGGAGGGGACAAAGGGGGAGGTGTTTGATACTTTTGTTTGCTTTATGATTTCAAGACCCAGACTGGAGTGTCTCTGTGCATAATTTTATGTCAGTGACCCAAAAATATACATGCACAGTCTATCCTGCAGCACAGAGAAGGAAAAAAAAATTTTCCAAAGTCAAAACATAGAACACTAAGTAATTTAATTTCTAATAGTTATATAACTAATATATATAACTAATCTGTTACTTCTATCATTGCTTCCTTGCACTTCATCAGTGTAACGAAAGTTGCCTTCTGAAAATACCCAAAGCTGCCCCACTCTTCTCCTCAAAACTTACTGTTGACAACTGGGAGACTGCTGGTGTGCTGAGAGCAAGCAGCATGCTCTCAGCCATCCTGTGCTTCCTTGTCTGCACATTTCTGGTCCCAGACTGCTGGATATTTTGGCAGCAGCTGCCTTGCTTTTCTTTGACATTTAACGTCATCTTAATTCCTGAGCAAACATTCAGACTGCATTTTATCAAGAGAGGAGTAAGACAACATTGACTACTGGGAAGAAGCACTGTTCATACACTCTTCAGTCCCTTCCTTCCTTTAATTCACAGTAGTTCTAACATTAGATTCCTCCTTGAGCCAACAACACCTGAGGAGCACAACAGAAAATCTCAGCTCAGCCAAGAAAACTGCAAATTGATACAGCTCAGCAAAGGACAAATTTGGTACCAATGCTGGCACAAGAGAGGAGCTGTGGACAGGAGAGTAATCAACAGATTTATTCAGAGGTTTGGGAAGGGAAATATTATTTCCTTAAACACAGAATGTCAGTGACTTGATTTTGGGCATGACTGTGAGAAAAGCTGCATCATGAGTGGTGAGCTGTGACCAAGGGTAGAAATGAAGAGCTAAAAATTTTTCTGCTGTATAGGATGTTTATGGATCTCCTCAAGAGAAAAACTAGCCTGGATTACTACACAGCCTATAATCCACTTCTGTCTTTTATCTCATATTATCTACTTAAAAATTTTGGAGCCAGGTCCCACCTCTTTCTATTACTTGCATGGAAAGTTTTACTCTCCCAAATCATGCCAAATCTGGCAAATCCTTAAGCCTTAGTTAACAACTGTTTTTAATTATTTCCACACCAACAGCTGTGCATCAACATTTAAAGGCTTGTTTAATGATCACTCTACCTGCTAGGAATGTTTTGAGGGACTGTTGTGAGTCAGATTTATACACTGACAGACACTTTGTTGCAGCAAAGTTTGAAATCCTGCAGAACAGCATCATATCAGTTTCTAGCTGGTCAACTTTCCCCAAATCCCTGGTCATTTTATAGAAAAATAAACAGAAAATAGTTCTTCACTGTAAATGAAGAACATAATGAAAACTATTCCCATTGCAACTATGTTGAAATTTGGAGTGGATTTGATATGCTGGTACATTAAACATGGCAACTAATGAAATAAATATGAACAAATGTCAGGTTAGAACAGCCACAAAAATAGCTAGAATTAATATCTTGAAAATCATTAGTAGAAAAATAAGTAATACAAATGCATGCTATTATTAACAAATTTTTGTAATTAATCTATCAATATTATTAAGGGATTTTGTTCCAATAATAAGATTTCATAAAAATTGGAAGGCAAAAGTTGACGAGGACATCAGTTTTCTAATTTATGATTTTTTACTTGAATAAACACTATTTTTAATTTTATCCTATTAGTCAGAACAAAAGCATTCCAGAAAATGGGTGATTTTTACAGCAAAGCAGAACTTTTGTGAATTTGCTGAAAGCTGTCTGTGATTAATTTGATAAACAAACTTGGAGGAAAATGAAGACAACTAGAAAAATATAAATGGTTTTTCAAGGACAGAGAGCAAACCAGAGGCATGCACCATTAAAATACTGAAATGGTGAAAGCTTTCTGGTATATCTGATTCAGGCATTCATCACAGAAGGAGGTGAAGTCTCCTTGAACACTTAAACATAATCAAGTAAAGAAGCAAACAACCAGTAGAATTTGATATTTACAACTTCTCACACACCCTCACTTCCTACTAGAAGAATAATTGAAGAGTCCTGTTTTATAAATGCATACTTCAGAAAACTGCTGCAACCATAGAAACTGAGCCCTTCTGTGCAATCTATTTTATCTTCAACACTACAGTTTATAGAGAAGAGAAGAAAAGTATCAGCACAGAAAACTTATTTCATTTGCAGTAACTATTCTTCCAATCAACAGATTTGGTAATGATTCCATATTTAGGGTAAGAGCTTTTCCCGTGGGGGTTACTTTAATATTTTCAGCATTTTAGGGAGACGGAGGTTATTATCCTAACAAAATTTGAAGCATCTTTCTTACACTCAACTGTCCTCATCGTGATGAAACTTGAACACTGATTTAGAAGGCTTACTTTGCCATTAATGAAATCAAGAAGATAGTGTTTATAATCTTCCTTTGAACTCTTGATTAAAATACATACATAAATATATATTTGTGAGCATTTGATGGTTTTGATCTACATTCCTGACACTTTGATCCCACTTTACTTTGAAGATGATTTGAAAAAGAAATTTCTAACATATGCTCCAGTACCATTATTTGCATAGAAGGCCCAGAACTACTACCAAAATATAAGGCATTCTACTACAAAGGGAGACCATTGTTTTAAATTGACTCACACTTTCACACAAAATCATTGCAATCAACAATTGTAGAATCCCTTAGGCTGAATTAATTTTTTTTTTAATATAGAATCCATCACATCTGACAATTCATTGCTTTCCAAAATTATTTTAAGAGGTAAGCCAAGCAGCAATGGTGATACAGGAACGAATACTTTAAGTCTTCCCAAATAAATATTGAGACATTTTCACGTACCAAACATACACATCTATGATCAGATTTTCTCCAGTGCCCAACTCCAAATGAAAGATTACTTACATATTTTTGTTTGCCCTTTCAAAAGGTGCAGTGTTCAATAAGCTGCATCCCTAAGAATTGCAACAACTGTTCCTGAAAAGCCAACAAGCAAGCACAGCCTCCAACCACTGCAGCAAGCTTTCAGAAATGCAATGCACACATTAAATAGCTGCTTTCTCTTTAAATGGACCTTGCTTGCCACTGCTGTGTTGAGTGCGAAAACTAGATTTGATATGTGATCAGCATAAAGCTATTAAGATTTTGTATTTGTGAAAACAATTCTGCTGCAAAGAAATTTTGTGAGTTACTGTCCTTTGCCTCTCCATATTTACTCCTATAATGAGAATAAGTACACAAAAAGAAGGAGAAGTAATCTAAACACCTCGTAATGGTATGAAAACATAAACCTGAAGTCAGATCACTGACATTTGGTCTCGAATTCCTCCAGAGGACAGGCACCTGTTGGAGTGGTAGGGTGGGGGAAAACCTGATTGCAAAAACAAGCAAGAAAAAGAGTTTTACATGAGAGTCAACTTTACTTCATGGCTTCCAAGACTGTGTTGAAGGGAAACTGTAACACCCTCCCTGCCATGAGCTAAGCCTGTATAACCTGAAACTTAGCCTTAAAGAAGGACAAACACTGACTAATTAATTGCTTTGTTGACAGTTTCACTTTTGTAAGACTGTTTCCTCAGATTTTGCACAAAACTTTGCAAGGAAAACGATATTCTTTATTATATTATCCATTATATATAATATCATTTGATATTATATAATAATATATTTACTTAAACTATTTCTGTCCTCATTTTTACATCCCTATTTCCCTTCCATTTTTCTCCAACTGAACAAAATTCCCAATTTATATATGCACACACAGACAATTTATCTCAGACATAGAATCGGTTTTTTGTTCTCCTCAAGAATTAAATGTGGAAAATGCTTCTCTGTATTACCCACTACAGTAACAGCAAAGAAGTAAAGGCAAATGTGTAGCAAGCCTGTTTTCTCAGTGTGTGCCTGAGCAATCCTGAAGAGAGCAGCATCAGATCCTTTGCAGCCACTGAGAACCACAAGGCAGTCGTGGCTCAGTAACTGTACAGCATCACTGAGCACAGATCAGTTCAATCTTTTTCATTTCAGGCTACCCTGCACTATGAAACATGTAATTGGTTATGCCTTTTGCATTATTTCCGATCAGGCTCTGATTTGCACTGTAAACAAATCCATTTGCCACTTTAGTTGTTTAGCTCTGAGTCAATGTACAGGGCTGAGAGGGCAGAAAAAACATAACAAATGGTGTCGTGTCCAGATTTTATCACAAGGAGCTGAACTAAATAACTTATGAGCCCAGTCAGTTCTATTGAGTTATGAACTAGCTCTTCCTCCTAGAGTAAATTAAAATTCTTACTGCATACAAAAAGCCCAGTGAACACATTTTATTACTGTTGCAGGGAAGTGCAGAAGTAATGAAGGTAGAGCTAAGGTAAATATATAACCCGATGCCTCTCTGGTGGATTGTTTGCTAAACCTTGTAATTTTATTCATTGGCATTTGAATGTTGCATTTTCTGCCTGTGTATTCAGAAGGCTCAGTAGAAAAACAAGTTGCTGGGACATGGCAAAATAAGAGCTGTGTGATGACAGAAAAATCTAGTGTCAATAAAGAAAATGTCCTAAGAGCAATGACAATTTTCTGCTACATTTTCCAATAAGCAATCTCATCCCAATTCAGGTACAGGTATTTTAGTTAGCATTTGGGAAAAGAGCAGAGAGTATAAGGTAATAAAAACTACGTAAATGAGAAAATTATAAAGTTTAGATAAAATGGAAGCTGGCATTTATTCTGTGGTAGATATTCATAGTTTCAGAAATATACACTCAACTATAATAATACAGATTTACAAAAAACAGAGGAACACACACTTGAAATTATTACCAGAGAGTAAGGCCAAAATCTCTAAATGGGATAAGCATGCTAGTATGAGATACAGCTATGAACTGAGAAAGGTGACTGCACTATCCTGAAGTTATATGAAGGCAACAGGTTAAACTTCATCCCCCCGGTTGCAAAATTCTTAGTAATTTCAGCGGGTCTAGGATTCTCTATGAGGAAGAAGACAACTTTAGCAATAATTGAAATACATGGACTCAGTAATAGAGAGACAGAATAAGCATAAACCTTATTATTTGTCAACTGTAAAAATCTGACCTTTGAACAAAAAAAACCACCCCTATTCAAATATACTTTTTTTTTCTGCAGTAACTAGGTGAATCTACAGCCATGCCATGCATGAATAATAAAATACATTAAAGTTACTAGTTAATAAATGTAAAAGTGAAAAACAGAATTGCTGATTTGGATCCACAGAGGGGAAAGGCTAGAACTAATCTCATAAGTTAAAAAATCAACACAGCAAGATCCTGGAAATGACTGGACAGGATTTCTACCCTAGTTTTTGAGGAGAGCTCTTGAGAAAAACATGATAGTAGTGTAACTAATAAGACTTAAATACAGAGAGATCATGATGCCAATTCAAACTGAGCAACAGAAAACAAGTTAATCTCTAGATGACTTAAAAATAGCTGGTCAAGAAGAATGCATATTAACTAAAAATACCAAAGCAGCATGAAAAATCAATCTCTATTACATAACTGCAGAGCATGCTTAAAAAGATTTTTGCAGTTGGAATAAATAAAAAATAAATAAATCCTGCATATAGAATAAAACCCAAGCAAGCCTCAGTAGGAAAGAATGTTACAGGTTCCATCTTACAGAAAATGTTGGCATTTAAGGAGTTGAAAGCTTTCTGGATTAAGGTAAATATGAAAGCCTGTACAAGATGAGAGGACCAACCTAAAATGGAAATTAAGAGAAATTAAGAAATTTGGAGGAGTGCCTCTTAAAAAGCTTTCAAACAGAGTAAAATGTTTGAAAATACATCAGAGAAAGCCAAGAAGGGATGGGATAAACAGAGGTGTGAAAGGTATACTTGAGGAGGCAAACACAAAACAAGTCGGCAGAAAGGTTGGAAACCAGTTCATTCATCACAGAGGAATGTGTTCAGGGAAAAGCTATACTTACACATGCTCACCTCAGAAATGGGAATCAAAGTTCAGGAGGAAGATCTAGAAGTCATCCTGGCCAAATTATTCTTTCCAGATATACCAGCCCAGTGTGCAGAAGGGGCCAAAATTGAGAGAGACTCTGAGCATTGTTAGAAATGCTGCAAAGAACGAGACGACGGGATCCATGTCTCTCCACAAATTTTATAGAGTTTCAGTGCTGTACAAAGTCAGTTCAGAAGGATGTAGCAGAGCAGGATGTAGTCCAAGGAAAGTACAGAAGAGGTAATTATAATGTTCAAAGGGTTGGAGCAGCTTCCTTAAGAGATAAGAGTAAAAAGGCTGGAGAGAAGTTCCAAAGGAGAAGGATTTACAAAATCATGAAAGAAATCTGCAGAACCACATTTCCCTATCTCTTTGCAACACCACAACCAGGAGGTACTTGGTGAAACCCAAAGGGGATTCATTTTAAAATTATTTTTAAAAGTATTTCTTCCCACAGTGGATCCTAATGTTCTGGCATTTGTTGTTATAGGAAGTTGTAGAGGGAGACACTATCAGATAATCTGGAAAGGAATTAGACAAATTCTTAGGCACCAAAGCTTAGATCATGACTCAAAGAACAGAAATTATGTAAATGAATAATAAAAAGCAGCTCCAAGCACTGAGAAATAAACTGCAGACAGTCTGTAGCTTCTCTTTCTGTCATTGGGAAACAGGCAAATATATTTCTGCCCCAGAAGTAAATGTATTTAGAGAAACATACTTTATAAACAAATTTAACTTTAATTCTCCCTGCATTTTAATGAAAAGGAGAGAAGATTCTGCAATCCAATTAATGAATTGGAGCACGTACTCTGACACAAAGTCTCATTTTACTCTAGGAATTTTTGTTACCATCAACACAGCTGAATCAGTTGTGACACCAGACTGAATTATGTTTGGGATTTGTGGTGGATGTTTTAGAACAAGACTCTGCTGGCTTTGACACATCCCTCTTCAACGGTGGGCTGAGAAAGTGCAACCTTCACAGGGTCCAACATCGCCCTGCTGCATGCTTGCACAGCCCTCATCCAACCGAAAGTGAGAAGGCATCCTTTCACAGAGAGAGAATAATCCACTAATCCTCAAAATAGCTGTACATGAAAGACTTCATTTAAAAAAACCCAAACCCATGCACACCAAAAACACACACAAAACCATGGAAAAGGACTTTTTTGTCAGCTCTTGCTCTCTACAGATTGTAAGACTTCATGGGGCTCACAGTGTTTGACTCGGCATATCTCTGTACAGCATGATCTCACAAAGGGATTCAAGAAATTCAGGTGCCCTGACAATCACACACTTCTCACAACTGCAACAGCCCAGGTAAGATATCAATTTTGGCAAGAGGTAAGCACAGCCTAGAACTTGCTCTTAAAATTGGTCTGAGAAAGGAAATCTCTAAAGTCCAAGTATAAGCCTTTACTACAAATGTACTTCAGATTTTTCATCACTCTCAGGTTTTGCTCATTTCACACATTCAGAAAGAGGATCCCTTCCCAAAAACAGTTAACTAGCTTGGGAAGTAGCCTATAATCATGTTGTCTGCTCTCTCAGGAAAAATACTGCTATGCTTTCAATGCCACAGTAATCTAGGAATGCAAAGCCTACTCTCTACCAGTTATTTAGGTCACCTCTTTTTGGCTTTGAAATTTTTTATGCACCTATTCATGAAGAGCCATTTCCTCACTCCTATAAGCTCATACACATTTATGTTAACCATGCCTACATCAATCACTTCAGGCTTTCCTAAGAGCTGGACTAAAAGAAGCTAAGATATTCCTCCAAAAGAACCAGATGTAGCATCCATGGGAAAAAGAAACAATTATCACAGTAAAGAAGAATGTCAATTCAATCAGTTTCTATTCAAGCAGTGCTCAGAAAAAAAATCAGTCTTAGCAAATCAACTCCAGGAAATGCTGAGGAATGATTACTCTCTCTCATAGGACACTTTTCTGTTCTCAGGTGACCCTTTAGTCATTCCTCCCAAGTCAAGATTTCCTATTTAACTATTTTGAAAAGATCAAAGCAGTAATTTCTTCACCACTTTCATCTTGATAGCATTTTGTGTACACTAGCACCACAAATTCAGACCTGGCCTAAAATGGGTGTTACTTCATTTCCTCTCACCAATTTCCAGTTGACATCAGGTTTTTTTCCTTATAGCCACAATTAGGACAAGGGATCAAAAATGTCCCAAGGAGCTGTTCTTCAACCACTACACAGCTATTACCACCATATATTGCATTATCAATAAAAGAGGCCAGCAATAGCTGTTATTTCTAAAGGAGAACCAAACAAGCTCTCTTTATAGGACAGCCAGCAGCAAGATGACTTTTCTAATACGTAGCAAATTGCCACTCTGATTGGAGCCAGCTGCCTAGCGAAAAACTGGAATCGTGCATTGATATTTTGGAGCACTTGCTTTTGTGAAATGTTGTCTGGGTGCAGCACTATTTATATGCAGCCCTTCTGCAGGCTGTATTCCAGATGAAGTGACAGCCACCATCTTAAAGCAGCTGCAAATTTATGTCTGCCATCAAATCATATAAATAGGGGTACTTTTTCGTGAATTTATTTTGGTTTAATTAGGACAGAGAAAAAGTACCGTCCAGAATAAGCAGGTATACTGGCCTACTATTCTACATGACAGTCTTCAGAAAAACTCAGACAGCTCTTACGTTTATACTATTCTATTTCAATTGCCTTATACCAAATTTGCAATGGCAGAAAAATGAGATGCCCTATCCTGCAGCAGCCTCTCATCCAGCAGGCGAGAACAAACACCTCCATCTGGCAGCAACAGTAGCTTCTGTTTTTCACAAGGGAGGCCAAAACCAGAAGCAACACACAGCTACCTTTTTCTCTCCAGCAGTACTGACTTTGTTTTTTGTGCCCCAGTAGACACATATTGAAGTGTGTTTTGTGATGTAGGTGCTTTTCATTGCTTTCTGAATAAATAAAATGAAAAAACTTAAAAGCTTTGGGGCTGTTCATAGTTAGATTTTCTAGCTTCAGCAGACTTCTTGCATCTGAGGACAAAAACAAGGATAGCACTAAGGTTCCAATCAAGTGCATGAGTTAAGGCCACAAGACTAAAGACGAACAAACTGTCCTCTGAAATATGAACATAGTCCCTTAATCACAGCAAAACATCTTTTCTCCTGAAGACACTTTCTTTCAAACAACATGATATGTAGACATATGTCAGTGACATTACAGGCTTAAATCAAATTGAAAGTATAAGATAGCCTGGAGAAGCTACACTGGTTTAGTAACTGGTGAGGGTCAAAGGAGTTACAGATGTGCTGCTAGCTTTCTGTGCTTATGGTTCTTGTTTGCCAGGAGAAGACAACTTCTGGCAAACCACTCACTTTTAATAAACTTCATTTAACAGAACAACTGTTCTCGAAGAACGTGGCCAAAAAATGGGTTGTCTGCTTACATTATTATTTTAGCATTCACAAGTCAGTTGCACGAACTTACAGCTTTGCAGAAAGAAAATATTTCTGGAGTTAGAAAACCTAGTCACAGTGCTCTGTATTTGTGAACCAGACCCTGAGCCCTTACATATCTGAACACCCTCATGCAGCCCACGGACCTAATTTTAACCTTTATTTATTGTAAAATTTTCAGGATAAAAGGAATAGAGTTTTGGAGTAGCAGTAGCCCATATCCCTACCTCTTCTCCCCCTCATTGCTACCACCTCAACATCACCACCTTTAGCAAACCAGTTATTTCCAACATTAATAGAGGCCTGGAGTTTGAGGACATTTATTTTTCTCCTTTCATAGGGGAAAAAAAAAGCTGAAGCATAGAAAAACTAAGTCTGACCCAAGGTTAACTGGCCTAATGCAGGTAAGCTAACACAAAAGGCTACCCTTGAGCACAAAGAGTTTTGCATAAATGCAGAAGCAAGGAAACCATCTCCTAGCACAAACATCTTTTCACTGAAAGTATAAAAAGAATGGTGGCATTAATGATGTGCCATCCAATAGGATTCAAGGTGACTGAACTCATTCATCACAAACCTTTGCAAATGCCACCAGTCTTCTGTCCACAACATTTTCTTATATTCTCACTAATAATGAAGCCTAATTTGAGCTATTTTTGGAACCTAAGGGACTTCCTCCCAGTAGAAATATTCAGTATTTACAAAAGGAAATGCTACAAAAAATAACAACCTCTGTACTTTTATAACATGGGGAAGAGTTTAAGGATTTGAAGCGAATAAAATTATTTAATAAACCAAGGAATTAAGTTCCTAAAGGTTAGTCATTATTTTACAGAAAAATCTTAAGGAAGAGGTGAAATTTCAACTGTGATTTGAAAGAAAATAATTTGAAAATATCACCACTCCCCTGAGCTTTTGGGGGAGCCAAAGACATAAAAAAGCAACTGGGAAATATTACATTTTCCTTGCACACAAAAATATGGAAATAGGCTTTGGCAACAAATAAGTTAATAAAGGCATTTAAATGAAAGAAAATGAGACTCAGAAGAAAGAAAGCATGTTTTAATACTTTTGCTCTTGTCAGGTCCTTAGTTTGTCTTTCTTTTCCCCCACACCACACCACCTTCTACAGATTTCTGCTACCCTCCCACCTGACCCCAATACAGCAAGAGTTTCTAAGGACTGAAAGTAACTACCAGTTCTACCTGCTCTTGAATTTTCTGGCTTGAGCTTTAGGAGAGCTTTTACTTAACAAACATTCAACCCCTCATATCAGTCCAGGCTGGGGGATGAACAGACAGAGAGCAGCCCTGCCCAGAAGGACTCGGGGGTACTGGTGGAGGAGAGGCTGGATATGTCCTGGCCATGGGCACTCACAGCCCAGAAAGCCAAACATGTCCTGGGCTGCATCCTGAGCACCATGGGCAGCAGGGGAGGGAGGGGATTCTGCCCCTCTGCTCTGCTCTGGTGAGACCCCACCTGCAGTGCTGCATCCAGCTCTGGGTTCCCAGCATAGGAAGGACATGGACCTGTTGGAGTGACTCTAGAGGAGGGAAACCAAGATGATCAGAGGGATGGAGCACATTTCCTATGAGGAAAGGCTGAAAGAATTGGGTTCATTCAATCTGGAAAAGGTGACCTAAATGTGACCTTCCAGCACCTGAAGGGAACCTGTAAGAAAGATGGAGAGGGACTTTTTACAAGGGCACAGAGAGGATGTGGGGGAGGAGCTTTAAATTGAAAGAGAGTGGGTTTTGATTGGATATTAGGAAAAAAAATTTACTGTGAGGGTAGCAAGGCACTGGAACAGGTTGCTCAGAGGTGCTGTGGACGCCCCATCTCTCGAAGTGTTCAAGGCCAGGCTGGGTGGATCTCTGAGCATCCTGGTCTAGTGGAAGATGTCCCTGCCTACAGCAGACCACTGGAACAAGGTGATCTTTATGGTCCATTTCAATCCAAACCATTCTATTAATCTGTGATCTAGTAAACTATTACATCCTTCTAATCTTTACCCAGCAGCAGCTCTTCCTCAAACTTTATCACCATCTACATGTGACAGGCTACTCCTTGAGACACATCTACACTGCAATCACAGTGCTGCAGACATCCCTAAACCAGTTACTCCAAGCCAGCCTCTCAAGGCATCAAGCTCAGGTTCTGCCAGCAGAGAATCTGTGATAGTAAAAAAACTCAGCACAGGTTGCAATACCCACCTGCCCAGGGTCAGGCTGTTTGCTTTCTGTACTGCAAAAAAAACCACCAAGCTGCTTTTTCTAAGGCAAGCTAAGCCTTTCTGAAGCAGCAATAGTCACAGTAGGACTGCAATGCAAATATACTTCAGGAACCTGTACCTGCAAAGATGTCCCCTCAGAGAAAAAAAGGCAATTAATTCCCTGAACCAAAATGGATCCCTGAGGACCTGTGCAGAGGTCAGGAAGTTTTCTGTAATGCTCTCCACAGTGCAATAACATCAATAAGGAAGGAGAAAGCTCTCAACAGCTTCCACAGTATCAGAGGAATTTGTGTGAAACAGAAACCTCACATCAGTGGCACTGAACCTCCTTTACAAGGGAATTTTTTGGTAAGGACAAAAGAGGTTCTATTGACTTACCAGAAAGAAAAAGTCTGCACAGTGAAACACTTCCCCTGGAGGACATACCCTGCACTGGTCACACCTTAGCAAATAGAAGATATTTTTACATACCAAAGCAAATGACTGTACAGCTTAAACCCCCTCCCCCCATCTATATGCAATGTAGTGATTGTTCTCTGTGTTGCCTGAGCCGGATACTTCATACAGTTGCTACCATATAAAAATAATTCCATAGCATTTTCTACATTCAAAAAATGCACATAGTAGTACTGAAAAATATCATCTCAATGCACAAGTACAATACACAAGTAATGCAAAGAAACAATCACATGTTTTTGTGCCTCCTGGGTAGTTAACACTGCTTTTAATTTCATCTCTGCCTTTTCACATTATCATCTGCAGAAGCTCATGGCCAAGAGTTTGCCCTGGTAATAGCTGACTGTTCTCTTTGATATCACTCCTTGCTCTTTATGGACAGGCCAATATTCATTGTGATTAGCAGGGGACAGCCCTGTCTATCCAGATAAGTCATGAGTACTTAGCAGTTCACTCCATGCATCACCACTAATTGCTGTAAAAGAAAATTTCTGCATTTCTCTTTTAAACAAAAAAATAAGACAATAATTGTTTCTCCAGGGAAGACAATAATGCTTCACCACAGTTAGTGAGAATTTATTTCCATCTGTAATTCCATAAAATAACACCTTATTTGTCAGCTTTTTTATTCTTTGTCTGAGATTTAATGTTCCATGAACTTGTACTAAAATATTACTTTCAAACAACATCTCAGAAAGATGCAATCAGGTGGCTCATAGTTATTTCAGTCCTTGAGCTGCATGCCCATATATTCCTACAAGATAATCCTAAGGAAAATGGAGCAACAAGCCCTAGCATAGGAACAGAGTGTGCGTGGCTACTACTACAAAGATACAAAGATACTGTTCTTATTCCCAGTTTAGCTCATGCTCCTGAAAGAAAAAAATAACCCATGATATATTTAAACAGGTAGAGTCTTAACTTCCTCCATATTTGTGCAAGGCACCAAAAAACTCACTCGATGAAACTTCTGAAAGGGCTTTACAGTTGTTCATGTACTGAGTTAGATGCATGGGAGAAATACCAACAAGATAGTCTCAAAGGGCCAAAACAACAGAAAACGTTTCTGGCAACCCCAGAAAATCAGAGAACTTTGGCAAAAGGTTTAGAGCAGCATTCAACCACCATGAAACACATCTTAAAGCATTAACTTAACCCATTCAACTCTGCACACTCTAAGCCAGTTCAATTTTAAGTTACTCAAAAATTCCAAGAAGAGGGAATTAGAAGGAGGAAAGGACAGAGAGATACAAAAGAAGAAACATAGCTACCAGCCCTGGTTCCAAAAGTGTCCATCTGATAGAAATTCCAAGAGGAGGTAGGGTCAAGACATGTGCCTGCCCTACTTCTGCTTTAAGTACCCCTTGGCCTTCCTGGGCCCTTCTCCAGGTGTGGACTTCTGGTCATTTGGCCACTCAGGAGCTGGGTTAGGGGCTCCAGAGGTGAGTGTGGAGCATTGCCTCTGCTGTGCCAGGGATTGGCAGCCACTGCCAGGCTGGGATGCAGCCCTGGAGTGTGGGGACGTGTATGGAGCAGAGCATCTCCTCACCAACGCAAGACCCAGCCTGCCCCTTCCCCTCACACAGACACACACACACAGAAAATGTTTGAGCCATCGACCATTCCAGTCACTCACAAATTGGACCATCTCTCTTTGAGAAATTTGTTTTCTCCTCAAAAGTTACATTTAGAAAATTATACTTTGAAGAGACATTTTAAAAACAAGTGGGAGGTGTGGATTTGTTTCATTGGCTTTTCTTTTTTGAGTTTTAAATGATCTGTTCTTGAAATGTGTCCAGGCAATCTTCCTGGTTTTTTTCTGATGGTGACTGACATGCTTAAGGGAAAACTTGGCCTATATATACTGAGCAAACTAATACTGAGCTGAAACCAAGAGTGTTTTAAAATATTCTTTCATAAATATGACATTTTACGTCTCCATTCATTAAAGTAAAAACAAAATTATGCTGTGTGCAATCATTGCATAAATCCTGTACACGCCATTTTGCCATAGGATAATTATGTTGTCTCAGAGAATACTTTTTTCCATCAGATATTTCTCTTGCAATGAAAGAAAATTTGTGTAAGATTGGTTTAGAAAATTTTATCTGCCAGAAAATTGCTGTTGACTGATACAACCTCCTTCACCAAGAGCAATCCCTCTTCTCTAGGACAGCACTTAAAATTACATTTCTCAGCTGAAGGAAATGTAAATGGAACAAAGTATGGCAGGTGAACAAATATTTTTTAAAAGTCATTGTAGAATCATCAAGGATTTTACAGACACTTTCACAGACCTGAAGGCAAGGAAATGGAAAGTTTAATGCTAGTTTCACACACATGTCTTCCTGCTATTGATGCCTTAGGTTTTAACTTTCATATTTTTCAAATCCTGTACTGCTTAGTGTGTAACTCTGAAGTTTCTTGTAGCCTGTTAATTTCTGCTCTCTCATGCCAGGCAGCCATAACAAAGCCTCTCCAGGCCTGCTCTCCAAGGACACTCAGACTGTCCTAGGCCCAAAAATATAAACCAAAAGCCTCTAAAGGGAGGGGCAAGCTTGGGGGAAACTACATCATTAACTGAAGCTTTAACTGGAGAATTAACCCTGATATGCAAATGAACCAAACTTATAAAAGTGTGGAGACCTCATGACCTGTTGTCCATCTTGGGGTCCATCTTGGCAATAGCCTCTGGCTCCCCAGGGTGGACTTCGAAGGCCTTTCAAATAAATACCTACCTTTATTCCCTTACTCCTGTCCAGTCTCTGTTTTAGATGGCCTCTTCAGGCATCACTACCCTTCCTTTGCCACAGCTGCCATATACCATGACCATGCCATCTCAAGACAGAAAGTCCAGTTCAGGCTAAATGTCTCTTTTGGTGTTAGTTTTGGCATGAAAATAAACTGATCACAGAGCTGTGGTATGCAGTAAATCCTTTCAGTCATCAGTAGCTCTCTCCATATCAGCAAACAGTAAAGTCCAGAAAAATAATTTCTGGAGGAAACATCAGTGAGTACTCAGGAACACTCATTTTATTTTGCTTTGTATTTTTGGGGACAGAATTTTTTTATTTGGCTTTTTTTTTCCTCCAGACTACCTCTAAGTTGGTCCCATGGACTGAATGCCACTTAGTGATTGTGGCACGCTAGATGCACTCCTGGACTGCATCTTCCAGTTTAGGTTCATCCCAAAGGAATCCAGTTCTCACAGGCTGAGACAGCTACATAACACAAACCAAAGCAGAGTGAGTGGGGACAACTGCAAGCTTCCCTTCTTTATCTAACCTAAATATGCACTCAAGACGACTTTAAAAAAAACCCCATCATTCTTGTTTCCATGGAAGTAGATTTATGCACAAAATAATTCAATTGAAGAAAGCTTTTTTTTAATAAGAACATCACTTTAAGAACATCTCTTAGTACGTTCATGAGGAGTTAATAAGACACTTTCTGTCAAGACTTTTTTTAGCTTAGCTTTTCATTGAACCTCTGGCTGACACAGCAAAGTAGGGACACTTCTCAAAATGTCTCAGTCAATCAATATACGAACATATAAAGAGAATATGTAAGGAAGATTTTTGTGTCCTATTTAAAGTTTTGACATGGAGTCAGCGTTTAACATTCACCACAAACTATTCTGATCACTATTGTCAGACTCTACATGGAAGATACAAGCCATGCAAGTAGAACATTTAAGATCTTTCTGCTGCTTTTCTGCAAACTTTATTATTTACAATACATCTGTGCATAAACACTACCAATTGTAATTGGACACTAAAGTCCATGGACCTGTTTGGAGAACTGAGGCCTTAGAATTCTTAAGTATGGTATTTTCAATTTTAATTTTAAATTAATATTTTTAATTATTGAGATGATACTTTGTCTAATTTATATCAGTGCCTGTAACCCATTAAACATATTTTTTTCCCTTAAATAACTAAACGTGAATTAGAAAATTAAAATATGGTTTACCTTTCATTCTAAAACATCTGTTCATCTGGAAAGTCTCAATTAAGGACATATATGTTCAAGCTTCCCTTTTTTTTTTTGTGACTACGCCGTAAGATCTATTTTAAGACATTTTAATTGTGAGCATTCTGATCGTCAGCATGAAAAATTCAGTAAATTGAGGGCTAAGAATATCTGAAAATAAAATTCCACAAATACAGGTCACTTCTGCATTGTTAACGGCAAGCTCAGACTGTATTTGTTACAGGAGAGAGAGATGGAGCACAGGTGGGACTTATGCATACTCCTACTCATCTGCCACCAACAATCAAGGTCTGTAAAAAAGGTAACAGGTTCAATCTTCAACTGGTTGTTGATGATGACACTCTTCGTAGGTCTTAGATCCACTAATGAACACAGACATCCAGAAGCCCAAACAAAGGTAACATGTGAATGGTCCAGGTGATTTTCACTCCTATTATTTATCCATTTATAGATGGAAGAAACTCAGTAAGAATAAATGGATATCCAGGATGGACGCCACATGATTTTATCTCTATATCACCTGCAGAAATTAATCTGTACCTTAACTATTGAATGCACTGGCAATCAAATGCCCAGATTTGTGGGCTGAGATTATTCCTAGCTCCAAAGCACAATTCCTAAGTTGTTGTTTCAATGCAAGCCTACTTAAAACAAACATTTTTTCTTCTCTGATCTTTTCACTAGTCAGAGAAACTAGTGAAAAGATGGGTTGGGTGGGTTTGGACCTATAGGGTCACAGAGATCTCCTGGCTACAAATGCCTATGGGAATGCTCAGTATGATAAACTCTTCCCCTTCTTTCCTCACCACATCTTTTCTTTCTGCATCTGAGGGAAGAAGGTCATCTCCATTCTGCTGCCTGCACCCACAGCACACATCTATTATGCTCAAGCCTTCCGAGCAGGGAGTACAACTCTTGTGTTTGTCTCACCAGCTGATACTCATGCTGGGAGGAACTGCTCTTTCTGACAGCTCTGGAATCCAAAGGTGATTCTTTCTTTTTTCCTGATGTAATAAGATTGGCAAAGCACCATCTGGCGTCCAGAGATCTTATCTGAGAGCTAGATTTCAATTACTGCAAAGTGGGAGAGTTGCAGTCACACTGGAAGGTTAGAAATCTTCATCAGTCAATAAATTGCTTGGTCACGGCCTGAAGCAGGAAGGCATACATCCTGCACAGCTATTTATTCTTCCTGTCTGTTCTCTAATTCCTGATTTTGGGAATTCTAATCAAGATCCTTTGGTAGACCTGTAGGTAGATGGGGTTTTGGCCTTCACACCCACCCAAAATTTCTTAATAAATCAAGAGCCATTAGAGTATCCTTGATGCAATACTGCCAGGTAATCTGGAAAGTATATTGGAGTACAATAAAAAGCTATAAATGAAGTTGCAGCCTCCCTGTTTAGCTCTTACTACCTATATCACAGTATGGACTGATACAAGCAAAAACTGCCAGTGACAAAAAAGATGCTCCATATTTCTATAGTTAAGGGTCCTAGAAGTGAAAACAGATTGTTTCCATACGTGTTGTGAGACCTTTTCACATAAATTGAGTGACACCAAATTAAATTTAAACAAAATACAAAAATAATCTTCACAACTGACTCCAGTTTCTCTTAGAGACTTTTCATCACTTATCTTCAGTGCCAAAGAAATGTTATCTTCCCCGTTATGAAATCCCAAGGGAGGCACCATGCTCTAGTTTTTCACAAGGAAGACTAAACAAGGTCACAGATATGGAGGGAATGAGGGCTGGAAGGAGTGAAATAAATGGTTATGACAGATTAAGTAACTAATGGAAGAAACTACTTTCTCTCACGTATGCTGTGATTTTTGCAGTGTTGGCATATATCACTTATCTCGCTATAAAAGATGAAAAATAAATTTTCTTACTAATGAAGACAGTCTAAAATTCACTGGGAGTGAGGCACTGCACAGCAGTTTGCACCACTTGCAATAGTTTTAAATATCTTCCTCCAGGTAAGGCTTTCATAGCACACAGCAAATTCACATCCATTCAGAAGTGAATGTGTGACTCGAACCAAGTCAGATTTTAGCGAATTCATTTCTGAGACAAATGACCCAATTGAGTCTAATGGCTCTGTGAAGCTGCCTAGAGTAGAGCATGAGTAAGGGATTGCATGTTTGAGGCCTAAGACATTAAGAAACATACTGCAGCTACCCAGTGATAGCATCATTAATGCAGCCATTTACTGGTTTATTTTTACTTAGAACAGGAAAAAATGCATGGGCCTTCTGAGACCATGAGAAATCAATATACTTTCAGCTTCTAAACATGATCTAAACCACTTGCTATAGTCTGCAGTGAAATCTGTTGTGGGTATATGATGCCTTTCGTCCTCACAACAACATTTCCATTTTAACAGACACAAGCAAAGACTTGAGTGTAACCACAATTAAACCTATGCTACGCTGCCTAACATGAAAATTATATACACTAAAAAGCTGAAAAAGTTCTTTTAACAGCTTTTTTTTCATAATAAAGAAAAATTATAGTCACCAAAATCTGTATAAAATATTTTACAATCACCAACTTGCAGCAGCACCAAAGTCCAGATTAACAGGGTGTCCTGTCTGTAAAAATGACAACACATTCCATAGATACTTATTGGACCCATTGATACCCTATTTTGAGAAGATCCACCACTACATATTAACATTTTTCCATGTAATTTTCCCTTGAGTATTCAGCTCAGCAGGAGCAGCCCTTTCAGAAGCATTACGCCTCCAGGAGAGAGGGCAGCACTCCTTAAAAACAGGGGTATCTTAGGTCAACACACATCACCATTCCTGAACCACCAATGCCAAAACCTTTCAAAAGTAATTTATGTTTGGTTTTATTTGAAATTCTCCTTATTCATTATTATTCTCACAAGAGCTGGGCTGAAGCTCAAAGAAACATCATGGGTTAATTCTGCAGGGTTCATGCATGAAACTGTGGCTTTGGGGGTATTCCATATCAAAAGCTGAAAACTCATAAATACATCAGGAGTAACTGGGCTCATCTGGCTTTAATAATAATAATAATAATAAAGGATTCATTTGCAAAAGGTATAATTAAAAATAAATAGTTTGAAGAGCAATTATTATTTCACTGAGTACAATATAACAGCTTTCCCCTGCTATAAGCACTTAGCACCCACTGCTCTCAGGGCTTTATCTTACTCACAACGTTTATTTTTGATTCACAGTACAAGAAAATATCTCTTTGCTTCCATAAACTTTGTTTTTCCTTCTAAGTACACCAGAACAAGTGTATAGGTGTTTTACTTGCTTGTACCAAATGTTTCATCCCCAATTTTAGGACTTTCATAGTATCTCCAGGGTCCAAGAGACCTAAGAAGCTCTTTAGAATTCTGTCAAGGTTGTCTTAAAACTCCTAATACCCTGACATACTGATTCAAGTTCTCTCTGTGCTTATAATTTAATATCTGACATCCAGGATAATGCAACTGGGCTTGTTCATTTTGGCCACTGCATCAAATAATGACATTTCCAGTGCTGCAAGCTTCACCAACCAGAAGGAAGTCTGGGGGATTCCACTTGGGCAGACATTGTGCTGTAGGAATATATTTCCAAAACCAAGCCAAAAAGTGTTAGGAAGAACTTGATTCAACCCAAACACAATGAGGTTGCTGGTACATTGCCCAAACATATCTGTACTATTTATATTTTCTCCAGGCAATTGAATACTTCACATCATCGATGTCACAACTGAACATCACTTAATCAAACAGATTTGGCAGGTGTGCTCAGCATCTCAGCTTCTGAGAGTCCTAAACCTTGGAGCCAACAAGTCACATAGAGGGGATTACAGCTGACATAAACACGGAACCATGGGCAGTGAAATACTTACCAATATAAAACTTAACAGGGATGATAGACTGAAGAAAACCAGGAAAATATAGCCATCTTCTGCCTCTCATTTGCTGGCTAGACAGGGGTTTGTAAAGATTGTTTGTTCTATTTGCCTTTACAAGTTGACAGTAACAATGGTTCTCCAACGTGGTACTGAATTAGGAGGCACTATGTTTGTATTGTTAGAACCTTAATTGAAACAGTCAGAGAGAAATGTTTTATTACAGAAAGAGAAAGGACTTTTGTAATACGACTCTAGGGAGACTCGGTTTTAATGACTCAACACAATGTTTTAAGCCACACATTGGATCTACATGCTATTTCTTGTTAAATGTTGGTTGTTTAACAGCAGGCTGGCATCAGATTGCCTGCTGTGGATAGTTAGGGCTGGCTCGTGCAACTTCTGACAGTCTCAACATTGATGAAAGACAGCGCCAATTTTAGTTCTTGCAGTATTTCACTTCCTGACACTTTTTTCTCAGGCTACTTTTTGTAACAGATGTTCCTCACATGGCAGTAGGTGCAAGCACAAATACAATCAACTGCTAAAGCTGTATGGTCTGATGTCACTTGGAACACCAGGTGAGAGACCAGGATTGTAAAAGTAGGTTCATCTGTTCCTCATCAGTGTTTAACACAAACTTTAGATATGGATATGAAAATACAGAAATAATGAAATAATAATGAAATAAAGACTCTCATCATTAAACATTTTAATCACAAGTCAGCAATTGAAAAGAGCAAGCATGATATAGAAAACCAATTTTAGCAGTATATTAGTGAGTCAGCTTTTATTTATTAGGGTGTTAAGACTAATAAACATCAAATAAGCAGGTTTTTAGAAAAACCTATCAAAGTATGATTTTTCAGTTAAGTTGTTTAGCCACAGTTCAGTTATATTTCAAATCCATTGACTATCTTTATTTTTCCAAGGCATTTTTTTGTCCCTTATCCCACTTCAGGAATTTGCACACTCTCCATTTAGGGAAGAGGGGGTTTTTTTGTTTCTGTGGGGTGGAATTTTGTTGTTGGGTATTTTTTTTCCTTTTCCTTGCAAAAGAAAATTGCAGATGCTGTCACAGATGAAGAAAAGATAAAAAATTTTGGCTGTAGCAGATTGAAATATAAACAAAATTAGATGCAACCCATTACAAAATTACCAAGCTTTAAAATTTGAATCCTTACCCTTCATACACAGAGCAGCAGCAAGCAAATTTTAAAGCATGATCATTTTAAAAATCAAAATTGCCTCTTTGCCAAAACATACTCTTTTTTGTCTAAATGTGGCAACATGTATGTATCTGAGGAAGCTGTTCTATACAGAGGAAAAGGGACTGTTCTCAGAGTAATTTCATGGACTGAAAGTGGCATTTTTACTCAGCTTTGCACAGGAAAAGACACTCAAGAGGTCTGTACTAGTTCTGGTTTTTCCCCATAGCCCCTTTCTAAAAGGCAGGTACACCCTAAAGGAAATGTGAAAAAGCCAAATCAGAAAGGCTGATAAGGTGATTCAATTAATCATGGGATGTATTAATAGCAGTAAACAAGGTTGTCGAACCAAAACCTTCAGGAAAGAGGCAGAAGTAATGAATTAATCTAAAGCCCCAAAAACCCATGAGTTGGTATGCAAATCTAATAACCAGTTACTATATTATTGATGCTGACTTTCTTTTTGTTGCTCCAAGAGGGAAATCTGCATTTTCTGGTAGAAAGAACTATCTACAGGCAGTATATAAAATGAAGTAAAACATCTGAAAAATCCTAGTGCAGTCAAAGACTTACATGATGAAGTAAACACAGCATAGAGTAATAAAAGCAAACAGCTCACATAACCAAGATCACAGAAAGTACTTTCTGCCATGATTTTTGGTGAGTAGAGATTAGAAGTTCCATAACACATTGAAAACCAAAATTCTTTTCAGATGACTAGAAAACACACACACACAAAACAAAAAAAACTACCCAACACCAAAGTAAACCAGCCAAATAAAACCAAAACCAACCAAACAAAAAACTACAAAGGAAAAATAATAGCCAAACTTCTTTAAATATTTCAAGCTTCGCATGTTTGTAATTTTATGAATGGAAGAACAATTTAGCAGTGAAAGCCCACGGTTACCTGGATGGGCAATGTGTTTATAGATGTACACCCAAATGGAATGAGTTCTTACTGAAAAGCTGACTGAAAGTGAGCTGAAATGCATGGAGCACCTGAAAATATGAACGAAATACAGAGCACCAGAATTAGGATGAGGGCAAAATGTTGCACTTCCACTTGTAGGCATTCTTAAGTCAAACATTTAAATTAGCAGACAACAACCCCACACAGGACCTATCTTTTTAAAGTATTACTGCACTCATTCTTGCATAAATACACACACAGAGGTCAGAGATAAGAACACCTATGGGGCATTACAAAATTCTTTCAAAATGCCTGTATTTTCTAGCCTTCATATTTTTAATGCTCAGAATAATTACATCTTAAATTATCCCAGTAATGGATTCTCTGCAGCATTACTGGGGTAGCCATTCCACATCCTAAAGAATTTGATTTTCATTTACCTTTTTCCTTCTCCTTTTATTGCTATTCTATTTCTTCTCTTTTTTCAAAGCTACTTTTCTGTAGTTAATTTACCCTTATTTGCTTTTTTTTTTTGCTCTGAGCTCCATTTTAAATTTCTTCTCTATTCATGCATTTGAGATGATTATCGTATCCCTTCAGTTACTATTTCCCTGATTATGTCTCCCTTTTTTGGTTGGGCCCCTCCCTCCCTCCAAAACCAAATACATAATCTTCCATTGAATTTTTGCCTGCATGAAAAGGGTACAATGAGACCATTTAATCTTCTCCCACTAATTGGTCTCTTCAAATCTCCAATCTCTTTTGATAGGGGTTTTTTTTCCTGAGTTCCTTCCAGCAAATGCACATTTTGTTGTGCCAGCTCCAGCAGCACTAGCACACATCCGGCTAATGCAGGACCGTTTACATATTAAAAACGTGCATGCAAATGTTGAGCACAAAATAGAATGACTTCAGAACAGATTTTAGACAAAATCACACACCAGTGCAAATCCTTTGGAGAACACCCAAGTGTCCTGGAATTAAACTTTACCCTAGGAAACGGGTAGAAGCGAGCATGTGGTAATATAGAACGCTAGAATGATTTGGGTTGAAAGGGACCTTACAGATTACCTAGTTCCACCTCCTTGCCATGTACAGCAACATCTTCCACCAGATCAGGTTGCCCAAAGCCCAGATCAGCCTGGCCTTGAACACTTCCAGGGATGGGGAAATATGCCTGTCTTGACCAAGAGAGGCAGTAGAACGATGCCTCTTTATGTCATACCAAGGTCCAAGCTGAATGTTCCCAATATTTTACAATTATGATACATTATTAAAAAAAATGCCCTAGGGTATATCACCGTGTCCCGCAGCCGTAGGGAGGAGGAGAGAAGATCCAGCAGGCAGGAATTGTGCAGCAAGATTGATTCATTTCATTATTTTACAAACTCTTTTATAGACTTTTTTCTTCATAGTCTAATTGGACAAAGGACCAGCCACCCCTTGGGGTGATTGGCTAAAATCCTAAAACATCCATTGTCAAAATATTTTTCTACTGTACCATAAACAAGACTTTTCAAGGCTGCAGGTGTTTCATTGTTTACATAACTCTGCTACCTCTTCTGTGAGAAAGAAAAGTCTCTCACGGGCTTAGAAAATAGCAAGAAAATCCTTGCTAGCAGCATTTTTGTGTCCACAATACATATACATATAATTCATTCATTTAAGACATTCACATCTCAGACATCACAATCATAGGACCCACAACATTTAGATTTGGAAATTAGACAAGTAATACACATACTACAAAATGGTCTTATACCAACACATGTTGAATTTGAAGTTGGCTGAGTGAGTCCAATTTGAAGGGTTAAAACATCTTACATTATCAGGTAAGGAAAGAGAGAACAGCCTTCTTCAGAATCAATTTGACCAATCTGTTGAAACTAGTCCAAAATATATTTGGATGAAAATGAGCTTAAAATATAACTGACATCCATCCAGAGAGGACAGTAATCCTGTAATCTCTGTAATCCTACACTTAGGTATTTTTAGTTTGGACATACCAAAATCACTAAAATATTCCAGTTTGCTGCTTGCCAGGTGAAACCTGGAGCCTAAAACCATCTCTGCTCACCATGGACCTGTGGACATGTGCATTTCTGCCTGTTCGACTTCTCATCCAGAAAAATTTATTCTGCTAGCAATACACAAACTTTATATGATACATATATGCTCCACCCTAACCTTGTGCCACCTCCAGGTAATTGTCCATGCTGATTTGTCCTAGTCTGACATCTCTGTGTGCTGGGATTTAGGTTAACCTTTTACATTTCCCTAAAGGATGCTTCATACATTCCAGTCAGAGATTTTGTTAATTTCTTCCCCAATGGTGAGGGCATCTCAGCTTCAAGGGATTAGGAAAGAATGAGGAAATCAACAACAGGTGAATTAGAAGTTGATCAGACACTTCCACATTGGAAAAAAATGTAAATGATAAAAGCTAAGTTTGATCCTCATGTTCATGCATGCTTTCAAAATAGGATTTGTCAATTGCAGATGCAAAGCAGTTTCAATTTTATATTAGTTATTTTGTCTAGTTCATATTCTGAAACATTAAAGCTGCATAAATGACCTGCCAAGTATTGATGTAAGCTTGTTGACAAAACAGAATGCTTTACAGTAAGGGCATCATCTCACAAGGCTCCAGACAGTGACTCTAAAATTCCTGTTTGAGCCTCTGCACATCAGATCTCTAATACACTATGCAAGATTCACCAATTTATTTTTTTTAAAAATAGCTGATTTACATAGGAATAAATTACCTGAAACCAATAGTCTTTGAGAACAAAACCAGAATTATTCTAAAATGATCAATTATACTTCTTTCACTAAGGTTTAGAAATAAAGGGTAAATTCAGCAATTTCTTTATAAATTCATTAAATCCTTATGCAGTAGCATATAGATCCCTCCCACATCCTGTAGAAAGACACATCAGCACAACAAAATAACCTAAAAAAGAAGCATAAGAGAATAGACCTTTTCCTAGCATTCAATGTAAAATGAGTAAACAAGCCTCTGATCCCCAAACAGGGGATCAGATCTAGCCAAAGCTCCCATTTTGGACTGGACAGGTACAGAACCATTAGTTATTTCACAAGGAGAGGGAGAGACAAAAGTAACAGAAATCGACACCAGGTCAAACAAGACTTGCTTATTTTAAGTCCATTAATTATGTCTCTATTTAGTTTTCTTCTCTTGACTTTCATTGTCATTTTGTATGTTCTCTCTATATTTCCACTTGTCTTCCACTGTCCTTGCTTACCATGTTGCATATTTATTTTATCAATTAAATTTTTGTTATGCTCTTCCTTGATAAGAAAATCAAGTTTAAAAAAAGCAATTTAAAATCTTAACTGTTTTTACTCATCTGTGAAACGTAACCGATTTTATGCAAGATTTGGGACTGGATATTACATTTACCTCTTTTATTAGAGAAAACATCCCTAACAACTGGTTTGTCAAACGTGTATATTTTTGCCTGGCTCTGGTTGCTTGTTGGCCAACTGCTGCATAAAGCAGCCTCAAACACAGAGCACAAATTAAAGACTGAAAGTTTTCATTCATGCTGCTTGCATTAGAATGACCTCTTTGAAAATGAACTCTGAAGACTGGCTTAGCAGTTAAGGAGTTGTGCTATGAGGATTCATTCCCCTTTACAAAGAACAGGCATAACATGGATCCATATCCATAAAAGCATTGCTCGATAATCCATCATATCTGTATCAACAGCATTATCTTTTGAATTGTGCAATCTTTGTTCAGTTGCTCTATTTCAGAAAGTTTTTGCCCAGAATTCCTTCAGGTTTTTACCCCTATTAATATTCATCTAAAAGAATGATGTCTTTAAATACCAGTAACTGTCACTCTTCATCCATAATTTATGAACCTCTTCTTAACACAAAATCCATAGGTATGACTTTTTGCCCCTTGACTCCAAAAATTAAAGCCAGACAAAGCTGTAGTGAACAGCATAGGAATGTAACTATCATTATCTGCAATCTCAAAGACATATGCTGTTTAAATAAAGTTCACATTTTTTCACTTCTGGGGCAAAATGCTATGAAAGGCACCCTGTGGTTTCAAATGAATTTTATTTACTTTATTTACATTTTAACAATGTTTGACAAGGTAAACCTCTTAAGAAATATTGTATCATTTATTAGAAAGGCCACTGAACCTTAAGAAAGTAGATAAACTGAACCCATATAAAGGGTTCCCTCAAAGGGATGTTTTCCTTTAAGTTACTGTTGTCAATCAAAAATGGGGCTTTGTCCTTTGTTATGTGGAGACTCAATTTCAAAAGAAAGAGTAACATGAAAATACAAAAAAAAGCTTCACTCAAATAAGGATGAACACCAGACTGGATAATCAAAAATTTCAGAGAGAAGGCAGAAGTCAAATCTGTAAATCCACCCAAGAAACTATTTAGAGGCATTTCTTAATATGGATGCAACTTATTTATAAGTTAAAAGATGTCATTCCTGTTGGTGTCTTCCAAATCTGAAGACAAATAAGAGAAGGTTATATGATGTCAATGTTAACTAAAAATTAACACTAATTTCAAAAGACAAGGAAGGACATCAAGCACAAGCAAATGAGCCTTCACACCAGTGTCCAGTGTATATAAGATTGCTTATATATGCAATCATGCAATCACAAAAAAATAAGAAAATTATTTACTCCTGCATGAAATTCCATTTTCATAAATGCAGATGGTCATGGAGGACTAGACTCTGCAAAGATTCTTATTGCATTTCCCATGAAAAGCCACATTACCTCATATCTACACAGCAGCACAAAGGCCTGCAGCACAGAGATCCACAAACTGACTGAGACCCAAACAAATCAGTCTTTGAAGCCCAAGAAGCACCACAGCCATGTTCTCAAAGCACCAAAACACAGCCTATAAAGCCCTGCCTCCTGTGCTAACATACACACAGACCCCGACCCAAGCTGGCATTACTAACCCCAGCAAAGCTTTCCTATCTACAAACTATCAATATTTATCAATAGCAACACACAACTACTGTTGTCACAGGAAAGTAGAAAGAAAAACAGTTCAATACCAAGCTGTCAATTTCAACATCCTTCATTTTGTGACCATTTTTATGATATTTGCTATCAGGACTTTGGGTAGTTGTGTTTTTCTATAATTCTGTCACGGTAACATAAAATCATGACAACTGATTTAAGTCCTGCATGTTTGGTTTACAGGCTGGATTCTACTTTCAGCAGGAAAGCTTAACTCGGAAATCCGTATATAAATTTAGAATTTGTGCAGGTTTTAAATAAAATCAAATAATGAAATTTGCTCTCATGCTCAGCAACAAAAACACAGATTGAATACAGTAAGAGAAGGGCAAAAATCCAGGCAAAGCAGATATTTTACTAAAATAATCAATCTTCTAAGATTTGATTTTTCAGTGACACACTAAGTTGTAAGGTTTCCTGACCATACTTTACAAATAGGGATAAAGATACTGCATACAGACCAAGCTCCTACTTTCCAATGCAAACTGTGCTTAATATATGGAATCTCAGCACAGTAAAACTTGATAATTCTGAACAACAAAGCACTGACCAAGAAGATACCATTCAGTAATCTTGGTGCTATGACCTAGGTTTTTGATGGTATGGGGGATGGATGTTATCACTAGGCTTGTATTCGGTAAAAAGGCAGATTGAAATTTTATATATATATTTAATTTACAACAAGAAGTGGCTGAATGGTATGGCCACAGATCCTTTCTTTATCAGACATTCATTTTAAATGCTGTTTCTTAGGTAGATCGAGTAGCTGTAGAGTGTTACTTTCACGACTAAAATGGTGTGGTTTTCCTGCTGCTGGTTTCAGGATCTCAAATGTAAATAACACTGTGTTACTCTGAAGCTTGCCCAGTGTTTCCTCAAAGGTAATGCACAAGGACTTCTTATTGAAAAGATTAAATGTCACAATTTTCAATCTCTCTCAAGACAGTTCTTCTTTGAATTCAGAGATGACCAAGCTGTCAAAAAGGCATACTCTGCAGCTCATGCTGAACAAGTACAAATCACATCTCGAAAGGCTGTCTCTACAGACACACACACACGCACACAAAATCAGCCAAATTGTTCCAACAAGGCTTGCATGAAGCCAATTTGTGTGATGTGCAGTGATAACTCATCCTATTAAATGATTCAGGTTGATCTGATGGATTTCTTTAAAAAGAAAAAGTCCCCCACATTCAGGAAAAATAAAGTAAAATTTTACATTTGAGTTACCTCACCTGGACATTCCTCAGATCCCACCATCTAGTGTGGGAATAAGGCCTACAGTATGGATTTCTTACTAGGTTAAAATCCAGAGATAATTAAGCACTGTTCAGAAAACACACACGTAGAAATGCATAACCAACTAAATACAACTGGATGAAAAGCAGGCATCATAGTGGCCTTTTATGCTGTTCAGCAATTTATGAAGTCTCCTCAGCTCACTTTACCAGCACATACAAAATTAATTACGTTACGCATTTTGGTAGAGGTATGCTCAATTACTATTTTGGATAGAAATAATATTTTTTCTTCATATTGAAACAGAAGGGAGCATTTACCTGGCCAGCATCAACAAGTACAGGGTTTCCTGATTTCATGACTTCTCTGAAAGCCTGGTGTGAAGGATTATCATGTATCATTATCAGTAGCATGACTGCCATTGATTGTAACTGCTTTACCAGATCTGTAGCAGTGGTTAAGGGTAAACTGGCTCGGCTTGCATTAATATCAGTACAACATAAATTTGTCTAAACCAGAATCCAAAAGTGGGCCTGCAATTCTTGTTGCCACATCTGAGCAAGGTTTGGTTATCTGGGCTGTGGATGAAATTCAGTTTCCATGTGATCTATTTGAAGTATATAATCTACAACTGAGGGTCTCACTGCTGCAATTGCCCTCGTTTCTGCCAAACATTACAGGCCAAACAGTGGTAACTACATCTACAGAAGCTGAAATTGCAGCTCTGCCTTGCAGCCAGGCTGTACCCCTTGGTTCCCTGACTCTAGTGGCACTATCCTCCCACCAGCTGAGGACCATGACAGGCTTCAATCAGGGAGCAGGGGTCACACTCCTGGTAGTTTCTATCACTCAGGTGCCTGAGGGCACCACTTATCGAAGTGACCCAAAAATCTCAGGAAAAAGAGCACTTGAAGTTAAGTGATGCCTTGCCTGTTGTTTTAAACTGACATCAGACTATCCAGACACCGAAGCATTCCTGGCTGTAAAAAAGCAGAATCAACAGATTAACGATTTAGGAGGAAAAAGCAAAGCAAACTATTTAGTGGCTGTTTTGCTTTATAAATCCAGGTGCACTACAAAGCCTGAAAGACGAGCATTGACAATGAAAATAACTGGGGGAAAAAAAAAAGACTGCCTTCCTCTACCATTGTAGAGTATACCTTAATGCAGTCAGTAGCAAGTGCTACCTCCAGAACTGTTTGTTTCCACTCTGTTTCACAGTTTAGAAAACACTTAAGTTTCCTTCTGCTCTGGTAAATTGATTTTTGTACAGCATGAGGGGGTGTGTTCTGCTTCCAACCATAAATCTAAAGAAATAGTACACATTTCCTTACACTAAGTAAAGATCAATTTTCCACCTGTAGGTGATGAAACTATTTCTCACACCTGGTGAGCAGACATATATCTCATAAGGCTTAAAGTCAACCTGGTGCAATTCAGCAAAAGCAAAAATAAAATGTAATCTTCCTAAATATATTATTTTACATGTGACTCAGGTGTTCCTTTCCAAAGGTTATCTGTAGTTTTATTTACTGTTTTAATATTAAGCTTTCTCCTCTTCACTCTTGTATGCTCTGCTGTTATCAAGAGACTTGAGTCTTGGTAAAACCCCAAACCACATTACATCTGAAAAATGCAAAGCAGCTGTCTCTCCCCTTCCCCTGATGATAAAGGGCATTCTGGAAGAAGAGCTGCATTAAAAGCTCAGATCTGAATCTGAGCACAACTGAAAGACAGCTGTTAATATCTGGCTGTAGACTGGTACAAAATTATCTTATTTGCAAAGCTTGCTATGCGGTGAGGCAGATAAATGATAACACCATGACACAGGCAGAAAGCTTTATTCTACACATATCTGGGTCTGACTTCAAATATGATATTCAATATGCAGCTCTGAACATATATTCATAATCATTCACTCCAAGCAGTTCTGCACATGCAGCATTTTAATACGGGGAAAGAAGTGCTAAACTATTTCCCTGTATAATGGTACAGAAACAAGTATTTTAACATTCAAGTGGAATAAAGTGTTCAGAAAAGAAATAGCTGGCAAAAAAATGGCTTATTGCTGGCAAATGCATTTCCAGCCAAACAAGAAAAACTTCTGCCTGTCAGTCAATCAATCAGCACATCGTTTATATTAAGGTGGTGATATTATGGCTTTCAAGATTAGGAAACTAGTGAACTACAAAGATTGTATTCATTTTCCTTAAAAAATAAAAACCTCCAACAAATAAGCACAAAACTTAACTATCTCTATCAAGTTCAAAATGGAAAAACTGTTCAGAAAGAGTATCTGATATGAATTTGGTCAGTATAATGAAGTAGAAATAAATGAGCCAGATGAGAAGTGGGAATTAGGTACCACATGTGTGAGTCAGAGGAGTTTATTATCATGGTTTCTTTTGTTAATTCCCTAATTAACATAGCTGTGCAAATACAAAATGAAGAACAGAAAAATTTACTGCATAGACAGCCAGAATTTTCCAACTTTAATACTAAGAAATTGATTGTAAAGATGCATATTTAGCACTTTAACCATAGTAGTCTCATTTTAAAGTCAGCGTCCTGCTTTTGGATGAGATAGCACCATGCCAGCTACTAGAAAGAAAATTAACTCTGTGTTGGACTTAGAATGTTGATAACACACCAATGTTTCAGCTGTTGCTCAGTTGTGCTTACCCCAAATCAAGGACTCTTCATTTTCCCTTACTCTGAAAGTGCGGAAAAGCACAAGGAGCTGGGAGGGAACATGGCCAGAAAAGCTGACCTGAACAGGCCAGAGGGCTATTCTGTGTGTAGAATGTTGCCTCCTGGGCTTAAACCACGAAAATCAGGTAAGCACCCACAAAAATGGACAGCTGCTACAAGTTCAGCGCCCAGAAAACAAAGCAATTTTGATTTAAATACCTAAATTTGAGTTTGATGTCGGGCATCTGTGTTTGAAAAATTTGGTCTATATTCATCCTCCAGCATGAAAAGCATAGGAGATAGGCTATTCAATAGGAGATAGTTAATTATGTCCTCTGCCATGCACTGGGGAGAAGTTACACACCATAAAGATGATATAGGAACAGAGAGCTGCTCCCCATGCACACTTCCAGTGACTTGCATATAAAGACAAAGCACTCAAACTTGAGGATCTCAGGAAGGAAGGGGAGGGCAACTTGAAGTGCTTCCTCCCCTTCCTTTAAGAACAGGTTCTTATCCCACCTTCCTCTGGGATGGTGACCAAGGTCACTCTCAGGGTTCCTGCCTCAGTCTAGCATCAGGCAGCTCCCCAGGGCACATGCAAGGTGATATTTATAATACAGCAGAGACGAGGTCTGACATTTACCTCACATGCAACACTGCACTCACTGCTGAAACGTGAAGTCACTTGGCACAACGTGCTCTAAAAGGCAAATTACTCCAGTAGGATCTTTTGTCATGTGTGCTGTTCCTCTCTCTCTATTATTACATTACAAGAAAATTTTAATTGGCAGTCCACTGAAAGTTCCTTTCAGTTTTGCATAAAAAAAACCTACATTACTGTATTTTTGATCAGCTATATCTTCATCAATACAGATAAAAATACACTCCCCTTGATTCCCCAAGAGAGGATCACAGCTAAAATGAGACAAAGATTATTCTAAATGGTGGCACAAACCCCAAAAGAAAACATGCCTTACAAATGAGTGCAGCAGCTTTTAATTTCTGCATTGTGCAATCAAGCATACACATTCTTGTCTGATGAAGAAGAATATAATCACCTAGGGGCATGTCAAAAATAACTGTTCCTTTTCCCTTCCTATCCTTTCTTGGGAGAGCAGAGTTTGGTGAGCCAATCAAGAAATTAAAACTGACATTTCACAAACTGATTGTCATGTTTTATTTTTTTTGTTGTTTGCCTATTTAGAGTACGTATGGCTATCAGGAAAATACACTGAGAATTTGACACAGCCTGCACAGCAGTATCTGAACTAATCCTGAAGAAAATTAATTCCCTGAAAAAATAAACCAAGAAATCTCAGGAGGTCATTGTGCCATCTTACATCTTCTATTGTGAACTGAATGCTTTAAACTCTGATATAAACCGTTTCAGCAGCCTATATTTCATTTTTTAAAATTACATATTCATCAGTTAAAAGAAATTTCAAGTTCATCCTATTTCAAAACACAGTCTGATGTAGGGAAAGCCACAGAGTTGTTTGGGTTTTGGTGCATGAGTTTTGTTTTCCTTTCTTAACTTTCACCCATTATCTAAAGAATTATTTTGCAAGCATTCCTTAATACAGAACAGGATTTTCACACCATCCTCAAACAAAATGGCCCTAAACTGAATAGCATTTTTTTTTCTTGATCCAGTATAGTACAGACCAACAAGACAATTTGGGTATTTTAAATATTCATTCCCAAAGCAAATTGTATGGTTTGTTGCCTTGGTTGTACAGTAGTTATGTTTACAGAGACCCAAATTCAGCAGTCAGCTCCAGGACTCTTGACACCTGCTTCAGATTTAAATAAATTACTTCAGGTTACACTACTGCAACAGCTGAAAATCTGGTTATTGCTTAAGTTAGTTTAATTTCCAGAACAGTTCATTTCGAGAACAAATCTGTGTAAGCAAACCAGCCTTGTCCTACAAATCCCTGAAATATGAGGAAGTGTTTGTACAACTGAATTTTAATCCTTGACACTAAGCCTTAGCATACATGCATTAATACTTCCATTATAAAGACTAACTATTGAGATGACAAGGGTCTGAGATAAATATTACTGTTTTTTCCATTACAAATTATATCTTCCCCAAGGATACTGACAGACTTTCAAAGAATTGTAAAGAACATTTCCAGTACCTGCTTATTAGCAGCTGCACTGGAATTTATGCCAGAAGGGACAGTTTCCTGGGTTTTGCACTCCTGTATTCACTCCACTACATAGGAAAAGAACACACAACAGACCAGAAAATGCTGAATATTCCAAAAATTCTTCCCAGATATTCATATTGATAAAAGTTCATGGAACCATAGAACATCTCCTGTTGGAGGAGACCCATGAAGATCACCAAATCCAGTTCCCTGTAAAGTTAAAGTAGAAAGTAAATTTCTTTTAAAACTACAATGAATGAAAGACTTTATCCGCCATTAAAGAGAAATTTTAAAATCTTAAAATTAAATTGTATCTTGGTGTGTATCAGGAGTTCCTATACCATTAAATAGTATGGTAAATTAGTAACTCCATGTGACATTAGCATAAATTTGCTGTTATACAGAAGTCATATTGCTAAATGCCAAATGAAAGAACACAGAATGGTTACATTTGGAAGTGACCACAGGGGGTCATCTGGGCCAACATCCCTGCTCAAGAAGGGTCAGCCCAGAGCTCAGGGCTCAGGATTGTGTCCAGACAGTTTTGGTTAGTATCTCCAGTGGGGGAGATTCCACAGCTTCTCTGGGCAATGTGTCCCAGTGTGAGGTCACCCGCACGGTCAAGTTCTTCCTCAAAGAAGTCAGAATTTATTTAGGTGTATAAGACTTAAAGAATCAGCCACTCATTTCTCTCCTGTTACAGAAATACTACGATGATATTCCAATTCAGTGTAGAAATAATTAAAGATGCATATCCTGTCTTGCAAAAATTCGATGAAGTGCATGTGTTTGTACTGGTAGAAATGGAATAGTTTACCTCATGATTTTGTAAAACCACAAGTCACATAAAATTACCAGCATCTTACTTCTGACACAAACTCTAAATTCTCATGTAACTCAATAGTTAATACTTGCTTTGTGTTTCAAAAATCTGATTCACTGAGATGGTTTCTAAACATGGTAAATAATTTAAGATGCTGCAAAGGCTGCATGTGGAAAGGTTCACATGAACCTTGAAAATTCTTTTGTTGCATTATTTAGTATAGTTATAAATGTCAGGTTACTGTTCATAGAGGTATGTCTATTTAGAATGGCATTTTCAGAATAATATTTGCAAAAGTTCATATGAGTATTCCTCTCAGTGCTGCTAAATCCAATGTTGGTTCTTTTTTTTCTTTTTTTTTAAATTTTTCAACATGGCAGGTGCCTTTAAAAGAGATGCAGAGCTAAAAAGAGAACAAAGATGAAGCATGTTCTATGTCACGTCAAAAATGTTCCAGAACTGTACAATTGTTATTGCCATTGTCTGTCTTAGTTACACACAGAAGCTCTGATCAAGTAACAGCATTCTCCACTGAGCTTTATGCTGCACAGCTACAGTTAAACAAACAAACAAACAAAACAACCCACCAAAAAAAAAAAAAAAAAAAAAAGAAAAATCCAAACTCTTTGCTCGAAGGAGTTTTCCCTCAAAATGCAAGAACAAGAAGGTGAAGAGTGTGAAAGATAGTGAAGATAGTGACATTTTAGTGCCGCTGGGAAGATTTTATTTTAATTAACAACAATGAAGATACGAAGTGAAAATAAGTCAGAACAATCACTCGGTATTAGTTTCAAAGTACTTGTCTTGTGTTTTCACACTGAAATCCTTTTTCCAGATCTGGAAGTGGTTACTGCATAGCTGACTTACACTTAAAATTTCTGATCCTACAAGAAAACCTGATTCATTGAAAATGCCATCTAAGCCACCATTACATTGACATTTGGGTTAAAAAGTGGCAGACAAAGAGGAGGTGAAGAGTTAAAAAAACCCCTATCTGTTCTTTTGGGGTGCTCTACACATTCAAAACATTTGAGCTTTTATGGCACATATTTTTTTTGTTCAATAGCAATTACGCACAATACTGAAACATGCTTTTATAAAACAACAGATCGGAATAAATTAGTTAAAATAAAAACTCACTCCCAAGCTGGTATCATACCAGACAAACTCATTAGGGCACCAGCCATCATAAATAACCTGCTATAACATCCTATTGGCCACTTTAAGATGTTTTGCAGCACCACAACTCAAGTGTCTACCAGCATGATATTGCATAAAGCACCAAGAGCGACAATACCAACCTGCAGTATGTAGTGTTTCATACAGACCTTTCTTAAGTTTACACTCAGTTGGCCCAAGGCACATATTTAAATATTTCCTAAGATACATGCTTAATTGGAGTACAGAACTGAGAACAGGAAATATCACAGAAGCATAAAAAATTATCCAGTTATCCAACACTGGCAATGTCACAAGTCTTTACAGAAGTCTTACAATACAACTTCCTTTTCTTCCAAGAAAAAAAGGCTTTTCCTTATACAAAATAAGAATGATTTCATACAAATAAGAGGTAAAAACGATTGTCATGACTTCTTTTTTTTTAAACAAAGCCATTTGGAATCATTGCAAACAATATTACTACAGCTTGGGATTTCAGACTCAATTTAGTTGCTATGCTATTTAAAATAGAATTGATTCATAGAAGAAGAAAAAAACACTGTCATAAATTAGTCATGGTAAACATTTTTGTTTCTAACATCTTTCTCATTCTAAAGCAAACAGAATAGATATTTTGAAGCCTTACATTTTTTCACTACAGATACTTACGAAAATCTAATGTTAGGCTTCAATTTGAAATTTTACCTGGTTTATTATTCCTATCGTTATATTTCTTCATGACATGTCATTAGAGCATGGTATTTTAATACAACCCATTTCTTTTTTTAATTTCCGCTATTTCAATAAGTTACAGCTGTTGCCAAATAGAACTCCAGGAATTTTCTCTTTTTTTTTTTGATCAAAGCATTTTCTATTTATATTTATTTGCCACAACAAATCAAACTTCTTTTAAAACAAACAAATATTTTCTTCATATGACCTACTAAAAAATTTTTATCAAAATACCTTCTCTTGATGACAGCTTTTCCAAGGGAAGAGTTCTTAGCTATATAACTCAGAATCTACACATAGAACACAAGGCAGAGATGTCCTAGGAAATGTCTTCCAAAAAATGCTCAGGTTCTGTTTGTTTTAATAAATGAAACAAAAATTTATCTAAATGACAAAAGGCAAAACTAGAAAGTTTTAAACATGTTAACCATCCTTTAGCCTGGCTCAGTCTGTGATTGGAGAGCCAATGAAGTCAACGTGTGATTCATCCCTGTGATGTAGTTTGCACTACAAACCATGAATTGCTATCTACTGAAAAATATTGGAGAAGCAGTGAAGCTCCTAAAAGCAAAATTATTGCAAGTAGTAAATATGACACGTGCAGTAAGACAAATAAAATGAGATAAGCCAAGTTTTAAAATACCAACACTGGATGTATTCTTTAGACATTTATAAATTTCAGCAATGCAGTCTGACACCAATTCTACTCCAGAAGTCTGAGCAAGGCTTTAGCAGTTAATAAAAACATGAAATAGTGTGTACATAACGTGAATGAAAGCCTTTATTTCAATCAGACTCTTAGGGAGTTCACAAATATCACAGTCAAATCCTTTGTCAGAATTTATAATAAGTATTTACTTCTTACTCTGATCTCCACTCCAACAACATAGAACACTTACATATGTTTGCCCAGTGATGTATTTCAAGTGTCCACTGGCCAGAATTTGATCCATAACACTTTAAGCACCTTTCAGCCTCATGTACTATCTCAAAGCCATCTCAACCTTCCCCAGTATGAGCAGGATTCCCCACAAAGCCCAAGGCATGATGTTCCTTGAAGGTACTGCCATGTGACTGAGAAAATTACTTCTAAGTACTTATGAATGCTTGGCACACTTGTTTTGGCATTTAAAAGGCTTGATGTTTCATAACATTTACTAACACTTATCAACTACTTTAGAAAGATACTAACCGACAATATCAACTCTTTTAACACCAGAAATCATAAAAAAAAAAAAAAAGAACCTTCCTGCTGACACAAATTTGCCCTCTATTCTGACTACTTCTCTCTACAGAAGAACTAAACATCATCTCCTACTTCAGAAACTGTACTTATCAAAAATATTGTTCATTTTCTCACAAAAGATGATTGTGGAAAGAAAAATTTAACAGGCAGACTAAATTAGAGTCATTTAAGTGAAGCCTCTGAAGAAGGGTGAAAGATTAAGGCGTTCTTATAGAAGTGTGCAGGTTCTCAACCCCCACATATCCTCCCCGGATGGGGGAGAAAGTCCTTGCCAGGAGTAAGAGATGAACGGGACTTTTGGATCTTCTCGGTCTTCAGATTGTTTATTATATCTTATCAGTAATTTACATGCCGGCAACACAGCATGAAGCAGAGCAAGTACCAAAAGACACAATGCAGGAAACTCAAGGCCCTTTTAAAGGTAAATCACCCAGGTGTCACGAAGAACGTACATTATTTTTACCTTTCTACCAATGCCTAATGAACTATCTATTCACATAGCCCTGTACTGCGGCATTTCCTAACCAATCATTCTGTGCTACCAACACTGCAGGAAATGGAGTAGGTGAAGAAGAAGGAAGAGACCTGGAAAACCACAGGAGTCCTCCATCTTGTCTTCATCTACTTACCATACTAATAAACCTAAAAACTCTAAATTTTTCACCCCGTAACAAACTATATATTATACTACCACCTAACTCATACCCTTGTAGATTCTAATTCATCCCAAAGCCTTGGCAGCCCTCTCCATGGATGAAGGTTAAAAACAGTGTTTTCCTGGGGGGATGGGTCCTTCCGGACAGGCAGAGAACCACTTCCTGCACTTTGGGTTCCAACATAGAAGTAATTCTCTGAAGTCCAAATGTCAAAGGATTCCTAACACTTAAGAGTATGAAAAATCAACTTATGGAATATACACGCAGAAAAGCATTACCTGCTTCTAAGCTGTGTACTATTTTCTGTCTTGGCTGAGAAAACAGAAATACAGAAGTTGGAAAATCAGAAGTTTGCTTGCCTTCACCTGCTAGTCCCAGAAAACACTGAAGACTCAAAACAGTAAAAGAAAAGCTAATAAATAACTTTGAATTGCTGCTCTTAGCTTTTAAAGATGGGAAATCATTTATTCTGTCTACCAAAAATCAAATTTCAAGAGCAAATGAAATATTAAAACAACAAAGCATCTCATTCTACAGACATCCAGTAAAATATTTCTTCCAAAACAAAAAAATGCTTTTGCTGAATTCACAGTAACAAGCACCATCGCTTTCAAAAGAGTGCCCCAAAACCAGCTGGGTTTTCTTTTTTAATTCATTCTCCTGAAACAATTTAAACATTAAACAAGAAAAAGTCAGCTCCCTCTTAAAGATTTATGACACTCCACAAGAGCATTTTAAAACTATATGTTTTAGAGTTTTTCATTCTACCCCTGGTTTCTAACAGGACACACTCATTTACATTTTCAACTTTTATCTGTCTTCTTGAAAGATAAAAAAATTCTTATTTTTTTCCCCTCAAAGTGAAAACAGTTTCCTCTACGCCTATCAACTTCAACAAGAAAAACAGCAAGTTTCCACAAAACTCATTAGCAGTCTAAGAATGCTGGCAAAATAGGACCAAAGTACCTATAACAGAAATCTATGTTAACCACATTTTTCTATCTTCATACTTCTATGTCAAAGATATTCTTTGCTAAAACTGGAGATGAGAGACACCTAGTCTCGGCAGAGCTCCAAAAGGCCTGGGAAATGGAAATTTCAATTGAATTGAACATTTTAAGGTAGTTTTCTATGAACTAAAAAGGAAGTGGTTTGAGTTTTTTCCCTTCCATTTCCGTTTCATCACTCCCCAGTGCTTTGGATTCTAAAGGGTAGAGAAGAGAAGAATCTTCGGTGTCCTCATTTCTCCCACCCTCTTTAATTTCATCTGTGACTTTAATTATATTTCTTCTCATAAGCTTGTCTTGACTTTATTTTATTTTTAAAGAGATAAGAGCTTGCAGCAAGTCTCCCTAAAAAACTCTTTCAGCTCTATTTTTAATGCACACAGTAAAGTCAGAAGCATATATTTAAAAATACAAAGAGTAGCTGATTATTAATTCCAGTTAGAGAGAATCACTGATCAGAATTTTATTAATTAATTTTATATAATCAGTGTTTTTCTATAAGGCCAGCTTTGTGATAACTTACAGTCTGTGAGACTTCACTTAATGTTAAATCCTCACCTTTTGTGCTTGCACACTTTACAGAATTGTTGGAAAAATGTAGACAAAAGCAACAATTAAACTTTGGGTATATGCATGAGCTAAAAATGGAATTGCTTCCTTTTGATATTTAATTACTGCTTTAGATTTGTTAAGTAGGAAAAATGTTTATTAATCTATGTGCAAAGTTCTCTTTAAGGGTAATCATTTTGTCACTGTACAGCACAATTCCAAAACACAATTCAGCACTTGACAGCTTTTGTTAAGCTTGGTTTTGATAATTGGATACAGAAGTGGCTTTTGGCCATTTGGATGAAACTATTCTAGTTTCATGGAGCTTTTGAAAACGATCACACTTAAACATATCACTCATTCTGCTGAGCCAGCTTGACAGTTTTGATAGCCCATTACTGTAGTTTATATTTCATTTTTGAAAGATTTCAGTAGACATCTCAGAATTAGACTACCTTGGAATCTTGAGTTCCAAGGGGCTCTGACTTTGATCTCAGGTCATCATTTCTAAATGCAAATAACCCACAAAGAGTCTTTTCAAATTAAATATGAGCATCTTCAATACTATTTTCTCATACCTTTCTCATAATAATATAAATAATAACCACCTTGGACAGATCAAGAGGCAGTTCTGTGAATTAACAAGAACTCTGTTTAAATAAAAGCAAGTCACCAACAGCCTCATGGAAAATAAAGTTGTTTGCATTTTGTTACAGCGAAAGTGAAAGACAAACACATATTGGAAATTCTCTCTGTCCTTTTCTTATTTGAACTTGTTATGGTGATGCACTACTGCCAAACACAAAGAAAGAAAGTATCTAATACAAGTAGTCAGCAACTAGTTCTCCACTAGGGTACACAGAATCCAAATATATTCACTAACTACTCAACTGTTTCTTGAACCATCAGCAAACAAAATCCCCATACTTTAAAATGTTCTAATAAATAAAATTTCCATCAAATATGGTGAGGAAAGGTTATTTTTTAGGCACCCCAGAAAGATGGTCTGCTGCCCTTTCTGTTGTTTTTGGTTTCTTCAGGGTTTTGGCAGTTGGTTTTGGGAAGGCTGAGCAGGGTGTTTTCTTTTCAAGTCTTTATCTTCCCCCAACCTCCGCACTCATATTTAGATTAAATTTAAGCAAGCACTAACTTAACCCATGCATTGAGAGGTGAAAGTGGCACTTAATGATCCTTTCCCTCTCCTAAGCATAAGAACAGTACAAACCTCATTTAGAGAGAATCACAGAAGGATTCTAAAAGGTCATATGCCACACCATCCTGTCCCATCTTTTCCCCTTTTCAATCAAAATAAGTGAATGCTGCAGAAATTTTTATCAGAAGAGAATCTATTTTTTCCTACTTCATGCCTTCCCCTAACAAGAGAAACACCGGTTGATTAATAGATCTTAAAACTTCTGCAAGGTCATACCTGAAGTCATTCACTTCATGCCAATAAACACATAGCCCAGGGTTGATGAGGGCAATGCGTTACCAAATTATGTCCTCCAAATATTACTGCTGTTATTACCAGCAGAGGATTACACGATTCTACAGGAAATGCTACCAGTAGCAAATCCTACTTCTCTTCCCCAGCAAATTATAGAAATATACTTTTAACATTTGCATATATTTAAGTTTCAGCTGTATCCGGTTAAGGTATCATTGTCAGTAAATCCTTAGTGGATAATGTGGCTGTATGATTATGGAAGTCATATTTTGCTATGAGACACCAAAACAACGGGGCAAACAGGAAGGACTAGCAGCAAACAGATTCAGTCTATCATGAAAAATGTCTTGGCAGAACACGTTAATTATAGGGAAGAAGTAATAAAATGATAATCCCAAGCAATTAGACCATATCCATACTAAGAGCAGAAAAGGAGAGGGTCTGTCAGCATCCCTGGCAGATTTCTGGTGTGGATTACACCAATGATTCTATTTTCCCCAGAAGAAAAAATAGTAGAGGTGACGAGGCATTTTCAGGTCTAAGGGGCTACAGTTTGGTTGAGTTTGAGAGTGTGAGCAAGTGTATATGTGACTTGTATGTCAATTTGATTTTCAATTCAGTAGACAGTCTCTTGGGCATCAGTATTTTGTCCCTCTTGCAATGCATCTACAGCATGAAAGATACACGCAAGCAAAGATGGTACAAATATTTGCGAAAAAACCCCAAGGTCTTTGTAAGTGTGTGTGAAACAGAGAACTCAGTGTTTTTAAGTAAAATGCATCATTCTAATGGTCAGAGACATTCAGATAAGTAGACTTAGGTGTGCTTAAAATTTCTAATGTTGGATTTTGCAGCAGTTTATCACCGGCAATAGAAACTGGAAATCAAAGAACCACAGAAGCTGAAGTTGGCAGGCACCTGTAAGGATCACCTCACCCCACCACCCTGCTCAAGCAGAGTCACCCAGACCAGGTTACCCAGGGACACAACCCTAGATGAGTTTTGACTACGTCCAAGGATGGAGACTCCACAAACTCTTTGGCCAAGTTGCTGCAGTCCTTGACCAGAAAGAGGAAAAAAAAAAGGGTGTTTTTTGCACATACGTGGATTTCCTGGTTTTCAGTTTGGGCCCATTGTCTCTTGCATGTCACAAGATACACTGAGATGTTTGGCTCAGTATTCTTCACTCTCCCTGATATAATTATAGATGTTGATAAGATCCCTGCAAACCTTTTCTTCTCCAAGCTAAGTAGTTGCAGCTCCCAGCCTCTCTCCAATAGATATGATTCTCTTATCCCTTCAACTTTGCCCTACAGTGGCTCACTCCAGTATCTCCATGTTTCTCCTGTAGGGCCCAACACTGGTGCCAGCACTCCAGATGCATTTTACCAGTGCTTTTTGGAGAAAACGGATCATCTTCGTCCACCTCCTGGCAACAATTCTTAATCCACCCCAGGAGGCTGCTAAACCTTCTCTGTTTGCTACACGGACACATTCCTGGCTCATGTACACATTGGTGTCCACCAGGGACTCCAGGGTCTTTTCTGCAAAGCTACTTTTCAGCTGGTCAGTGCAGGAGGTTACTCCTCCTCAGCTACAGGACTCTGCATTTTCCTCAGTTTTACTTCACGAGATTTCTGCCAGACCATTTCTCCTGTCTGCCAAAATCCCTGTATTGAATTCCACGTGATCTAGGCTTTGACAGGCCTTCTTCACATTGCCCCCAGTCATTTCACCAAATTTGATAATGAAGTAACAGCACACATCACAACATGCACAGCAAAGATTTCCTGATAATTTTGCATACTATTTTAAGTACCCAAATCACCCCATACTGTAAAAATTTCTTCACCCTAGCTATAGATCACCAAACTGTTCACCATCTTTTCCAGATCCTTTAAAAAAACACAAAAATGTGCAAAAAGAGTGGGATGTCCTAATTCTCCTTCTTAAGACATTCTCTCCCCCCTGCACAGAGAATTATTGTCACAGTTACTCTCTACCAAATCCTTCTTAACTAAAACCAGACACACATCTCAATACATGCAGTACAGACCTAAAAGACCACTCCAGTTTTAAACTCTGATTAGGTATTTTAAAGCTCTTAATTAATCACCAGAAAACAGCATCAGTTGGGAACGATGATTTTAAAAGGATGTTCAAAAACAAAAATGAAGACTGAAAAGTTATGCTTGGATTTACCAAAACCAAAAGGTGAATCTTCCTCCAACACTGACTGTGGGCATAGGCAGCGTGGTAGCTCTAACACTTCTTAACTGGTGGCCACCCCATCACTTTGCACTTTAGTGTGTAGTCCTGCTCCAGGATGCTGCAATGCCAGGCTTGCTGATTGTTAATGTGGTGGCTACACATAGCACAGGAGGGAATTAAGACTCAAAGGCTTTGCCATAATGTTTTCTATTGTCCTGAAGTAAAAAATGCCCTTCCATCCACTTTGAATATTAATAGTAACGTCCAAAATTTCAAGATTGCAGAATGAAAAAAAAAAAACCAAACTGCTACTGAAATTTAAGTACAAATACTTTATCAGAAATATTTTAGTTACTAATTATTTTTCAAGAATTAATTAAATAACACTTGGAATGCTTTAGAAGAAATACATACAACAATTAAGGAAGACTTGTAATAATTTTACCTGCCCATACATAATCAAAAGGGAAGACATAAAAAAAGAAGGAGGTTAAATGCTGCATTTTAAAATAACCTTGTTGTATTTTTTTGTTCAATCCATTTCTAATTTTACAGCATTTTTAACGTAATAGATGTTAGTTATCTAGACTTATTAGCATAATAAAGAATTGTAACCTGTAGCAGTCAGGAAACTAAATTACTGCTTTTACATTTAAGTATTACATTGACAAATACATTGACCTTTATATTATGTTATGCTTAGAGGTTAGAAAAATGCATTATTGTTCATTGCATTTTCTTTTTGGGCAGTTTTCTCTGAAAGGTCTGTTGAAGGATAAAAGATTGATATAAATGGGGAGGAGGGAATACATTATTAATATTCTGGGATAATTTACCCAGCAAGTCTTCCACAAGATCAAAATTAGACATTCCCATGGGAGCAAACCAAGAATGCAAGTGGGGGAAAAGAAACCTCTTTTGACTTTCTGGCGACATTCATCTGAAAATGGCATCTTGGGCAGTGTTATTTTTTAAGCTTTATTTTGCACTGACCACAGTCATAATTACCTCTCTTGGCTTTTAGATACACATTTGTTCATTTCATTCATAAAAATTATATACAAATTTCCTGCGGCTTGTTTTCAGAAAGTTTAAAATGGAAACTGGAAGGCCCACCAACTCTGCATGGCATTTCAGAGATGTGCAAATCACAGCAATGCACAGCAATATTAGGGTCTCTAAAACAGGGTTTATTGCCTTGCCCTTTCTGACATTAATATAACAGAAAGCAATTGAAATCTAGTCCAGAGCGGTTCAGGGAGTAACATTATCTATAATGATAATTGCAAACTTTACATTATATTCAAAATGATATTTAAAGTCATTGTAATATCTCATAAGGCATGCTTGAAAATGTTAACGATCCACCAAGTCCAACCACAATCTTGGTGGCTCACTCTCAAGTATGGAAGTTATCAGGATGAATTTGTCATTAGAGAAAATAAAACACGAACAAAAGTTGTTCAGTCTTCAGGGTGGAGGAAAAATCAGTCTTATTTGTGGTACAGTCTAGGAACTTCTCTCATCTTCTTCTCTATATATTCCAGAGGCCCACTCACAAGCACAAAGCAACATGAAAAATTGTACAGTTGGGGTCAGTTTGGGGTTTTTTGGTTTTGGGAGGTTTTTGGGTGGGTTGCAACTTTTCTTCAAAAAAGAATGAGCTGGACATACTACAAAAAAACCCCTTCCTTTTCTATCTTGTTTCAACACCCTTGTGGCAGTGACACATATACTCAAAAATGCAGGGGCAAATCTGATGAAATTCCTTTCTTGGGGGAGGTGGGGAGAAGGGAGTGTTCAACTGGCTCTTTCCTTTGGCTTGCAAGCAGTATGCTACCCTGGGTGGTAGCATTTTCTGACTGATCTGTTAGGATGATGTTAAACCCACTGTGCATTTTTCACTGACTGTCTACAGTGTGGCATATTGATTTTGCCGTTCCCTGGTTCACTTCTAAAACCTACACAGTCAAAACTGTTACTTATTTGAAGCTTTCTGCTTTTCCAGCCCTGTTCTGACAGATATCTCTGTTATGGCACCATCTGCTATCTTCATATTCCATGACTGAACCACAGGCTAGCACTATTGCTGTGACAGTTTTTGAGGTGTAAAATACACTTCTCCTGACATCTGCCTCAGCTCATCCATCCTCCAATTAGAAAACCCTCTGAAAACAGTCTTGAGATGCTTTACATTTTAATTTCTCTATAGGATCCTTCTTCACTATAAGGAAGCCAAGTCTCTGAAGTTTATTGTCTTTCAATTTTTAAGAGAGTTAATAGTTTTTGCACACAAAAGCTGACGGTATAGTAGGCAGGCAGGGAACACCTGACACATCAAATTAACCTTACTTATTCCTCTCCAGTGTCTGTAAAAGCACACAGGAACAGGCACAAGAGGGACAGATATTCCAACTCTTTTGGCTGCAATGACACACTCCAGTTAAAGAAAACACCTGCTCTTCTAGAATGAAAAGGAAAATACAAAGCAAGCTGATGACATGAGGTTTGGTCTACTGAACTAGGAAATGGAAGTTGTTCCCATCTAAGGCTCCATCTCTGCACACAATGAGTTCAGAATAAAGATATTCCTTAAAGGTAACATTCTGATGACATTCACCTGATTTTTTTCACTTAGGTTCCACAAGTTTGTTAGTGCTGTAAAATCAGTTTGATAATTCAGTATCTAAGATGGAATTTATTCTCCAGCCTTTATCAACCACAATGCAACAAAGCTATTTAAGAGCAAGGCATATTCTAAAATCGTTACCTCACCAACAAGAAAGGCACATGTCTAATCACAGGAAGAATGAAGGTTGTGTCTATTTCTTTTCAAACTACAGATGACCATCCAAAATTCAACATAATCAAATATATGTGGAACATGTTAGAATTCAGTGGCCAAAGTCATGAGAAGTAACAGAATGAAAGATAACTTATGAGGGACAAAAACAAATCTCAGTTATGAAAAATTTAGTAAAATTTAAAAGTATCAATCAAAATTAATAACACAACAGAGAGTTAGGAATTGGTGACCTTTAATCTTTACTAAACACATAAAGAGAATCCATACTACTGTACAGAAGAGTGATGTTACTTTCCAAATTTGACTAATGCAGCACAATGCAGAGAAGCACTCTTAAAACATTCTGATAAACACAACTACAAATCTACTGGGTTATTGCCATTCAGCTCAAGAGTTATTATTATGATTCATTTCCTATAGGCTTCTTAAAAGCATTCAAACACATTTCATCCATAAACGAGATCTCTGATATCTGACATTCACATTTTTCCAGTCATAACCAGCAATGTAATTTGTAAGTTTCGTATTAATAAGTATACAGATTTCCAGCCCTCTCTCTATTGTTCCAGCTTCTCTCTTACCTCTGTCTTCCATTGCTCATTCTTCCGAGCCAACCCTTCCAGCAATAGATTTGCACATAAGGAAAAAACTCCTTCTTCTCCTAAGTTCTACATTTATACTCATATCAGTTCCTGTTTTTAAGGAAAGTTTCCAGCCTGACTATTCACAAGACCCCCTGGCAGCCACACTACCACTGTCAGAGACTGTCAGTGCTGGGACCGAGGCCCTTTCACTGCAGGTGGCTCCAGTGGCCCAACTGGTCCCCGCTTGACTTCCTGCACACCCCACTCGCAGCCAGACCCGGTTTCCTCACCAGTTTGACACCGGGTTTCCCTCAGCAGAGCCTCAGATATCTCGTTCTTAAAGCAGTTTATTCACGGGGCTGTAACACGAAAAGGCTTGAGCTGGTGCCTCTGAAGAGGGACCCCCAGCAGAGGACCCCCTGCGCTTTTATACTCCCTCAGTCTTCCCATGAACAGGTCTCACCCTTCCTTCTCAGGCCTCAAGTCCCGCCCCCTCTGTGTTCATTCTCCTCACTGGAGTCACCCATATTTGTCTCCTTTTATTATTCAAAATGTCAGGAATTCTCGACTCGTGCCACGTCTCGCAGTGTCCATTCTCCTGGCTGGCATCACCCATCTTTCCTGCCCTTTGTTATCCCAAAGGTTGGCAGTTCATTGCCTCTTGTCTCGGGCTCCCACCCAGAGCTCAATCTGCATGTCAACCTACATCTCATTCTGCAGCTTGCAAGCTGAGCCCCTTGGACCAGATCTATTCCTCATCATTGTCAAATGTATTTCCAAAGCTTGTGCCTGCCTAATAATGCTCTACATATATTGTCCTTCTGTCCAAATAAAGACCTACTCTGCATCAAGTAACTTACTAAATGCTTTATGCCTTATTTACACAAGGTCCAAGGCTTTCATAGTACTATTTTCAAACAGCTTGTCCAGAATAATTCTCTATTGATCTAAGTGTATACATCCATCTACACACCTTTCTAGTTTATCTGACTCCACACTGCCAAAATTCCTCTATCAGCATTCATTCATGACACAGACCCATAATATAGGCAGTTAGTCAAGCTCTCTCACTTTTGGCTATTATAAAATTCCTTACTCCTTTCCAAGAGAGGAGGGCTCATCCATGAATGAGCATAACAAATAAACCTATCAAGGCAGCAGTTCAAATTTCTTTCAGTGTCCTGTAAAATGAAGATACAGGGACACTTATATCCATTACCTTATTTATTTTATCCTTTCACAAGCATCCACATACTAGTTTATGATGCAGCTAAGAAATTTTTTCCTACATATTTCTAAACAAGGGGACAGATACTTTAGATACTGTAATTATTTTACTTGTTCTTCTGGTTTTTGTATTTCTCTGCAGCACATAATTCTTAATAAAACTTGAACAAAATTATCCGTTACCTCTTACAAAATGATTTTTTTTCTTAATTTCTTGCTATTAGTCTGTACTAATATCCTACTATAACTCTGCAGTGTTTATATATAGAATAAAAATATATTAAATTAATTTAATATTTACCTGTTTGCATAAATGCTTATGGCATTTTCTCATTTATATATAAATTTTCAGTTTCATATTTACCCCGTAAAAGGCACTTTTGTTTGCAAACATGCACATCACTTCAGAAAAACAACATACTTCTTCTGCTTTATCATTTTGCAGCACAACAGATTTATCTCTAATTTTATCTCTAATGCTTTAAAAAAAAAGAAAAAAAGAAAATATACGAGGGAAAAAAATTAGCTATCTGCCTATGTTTTAATTCCAGGAATGAAAGGGTCTATGAGACAAGCCTCCTGTAGTTACAAGGTTTTAAATTTGTCTTGTCTTGGTCCTTTTACACCAGAAAGTGTCACCAATAAAACCTATCCATAATTCCACTCAAAATACTCCATAGCACTCCTTTTTCTGAGTTACAATGATAACAGTTAAATTGGTAGTCACTGGACTCAGTCCTATGGGAATATTACTGGGTTGCCCTACTCTCATATCCCATTGTCCAAAAGTTGAGCATGTCCTTTTGCCATGCCTCTTAGCCTTTTCTGCTTTTTCCAATGTGGTGGACATTTCTGTGTTCCATGCAAGTTTCTTGGAGAGCAATACCCAGATAAAAGCATCCACTGCTTCCACAGGCAAGGAAAGACTTTTGGGAATTTCAGTGTAAAGGAATATAACTACCATTTTCCATTCCCTTTCCCTTCATCTTGAAGCACAGAGAGCAAATCACCACCGGGTGTGACAATTCCCCCAGCTCACCTGAATGCACATGGGCTCAGAACTAAACTAGGGTGTAGTACAACAGGTGCCCAGTGACAATAGCATGAAAACAGGTGAGAGAACTGGGCTGACAGTCTGCATCAAGTCTTTTTGCTCCATCTGTAATTTTGCATGCACAGTGCTTCAGAAACTTATTTTCTTTTCCCCCCATATTAAAAAGTGTGATGCCCAACACATTATATACAATATTAAGGACATGTTCATACCAGCAGTAGTAATTCAGTGAGGATCCAAAGCACAAAACTTGTCACATGTATAACTCTGGACTCGAAGTGGCTAAGCATGAACACACGTCTCAAGACAAGACTGCCTCTCAAACTCTTACCTTGATTTGACTAACAGCACTTCTTGAGCCTAAGTTTATCACTATTTCAACATACTTCACAGATGGTACATGGAAAAGTTCAGTGATTGGGCCTCTCCAGGAATAAAAAACTGCAAGTTTTACCAGGCTTATGAAACAACTATTTTCATAATGACAAGTTAAAATCTATGATTTCCATTTTGACCCTGCATTTAGTTTAAAACAGAATTTTAATTTCTCTGCTAGCAGACCTGGGACTATTTGGAGTAACACCTTTTTCAATTAAAGGCTAGAAGAAAATCACAGACCATTCACCTTTAATGATGGGCACATATAAAAGCATACTTTCACTACTGCCTTAAATGACAGATGTTCTTTCCTGACTGTCACCTGGGTACAAAACCATGCAGTTCTTTCAGGTAGCATTCTACTGGTGCATGTGGCAGATTGGCAAACTACAGATTAATGTCAAACTTGCAAAAATATATGTCAGGTCAAACTAGTGCAGCCACATTCTGGTCCCCTTCGATATTACCAGACTTTGCACAGCTCCATTTGGTACACATCTCACTGAAAGACTGTGTGTATCTAAGTGAGCAGAGCTGCGGGTGTCCAATACAAGCAAGAGTGCCACAAAAACACTGGTCTTTACAGAGTCAACTTGCATCCAGCACGAGGACTGAAAAGGAACTAGAAAAAGATCCTGATCAGAGATACTGTGGGATGAAAAGAGCTGGGCTGGGACAATGGGGGTCGAGTGATAATGCCTGAAGAACTGAGGGCAAAAATATGCTCCCTTGCCTTCTCCTTCTATAACAGTCTGTAATGGCTTTTATCCCTCTTCCTTCAGTTCCTTGTTTTTCTCCATCAAAGTTCTTGCAACTATAAAGAGTAAAAACAGTTCTTTTCCCTTCCGGTTGTGTCTCCTTCCAAATTCTTATACACACCCGATTTTGTCACTGTTAAGGCAGTCTGAGGAGCAGAAAAGGCCTTGACCCTGTGTCAAGAGCGCTGCTCAGCAATAGCAGAAACATCCCTAAATTATCAACACAATTTCCACTACAAATACAAAACACAGTCCCATACTGGACACTGCAAAGAGAATTAACCCTACCACAGCCAAAACCAACATAAACACATTTGCAGGCTCTGGCAACAGAACAGTGCATTTGTACCCTTAAAACAGACAGAATTTTAGTGACATTTAGTGTCACTAGAATCAAAAATAATTGCTCACCCACTGGCTATAAATTAAGTATGTTTATTTTGCCAAGGGCAACATTTACTAGAAATTGTAAATAGCGAGCAAGTCAGAAATCACGTAAATTATAATCCCAGCTAATTAAATTCTGCATTTCATGGACTAATATTTATTGACAGCTCCCTAAAAATGAATTAAGAAATGCAGTAACTGCATTTCTTGAAAATAACTGTTACTGGGGGGGGGGGATTTGGTTGGGTTTTTTTGGTTTTCAGTTTCTTGTGAGGTTTTTGCAAGCACTTAGAAGGTTACTGCAAAATTGCTCTGGGTCATACTGTTAATATACAAGAGCCAATTACTATTCTTTAATCAAAGAACTCATTCCTATTTATTGGAAACTGGGGCTGCTCTCACCAATTTTTGTTCCTGCTTAAGAGATTGGACACTTACTAAATATTGAAACCTAGGAAGGCAATAGAGAGATGTTAGTGAGATACACGTGCCAATTTACTGTCTGTTAATTTGCTTTGGTCATTTTATTGTTTCTGCCCTATAACGTGGAATGAATTAATGTGAACATCTTTTTATCAAACTAATAGTCTTCAAGGCATTTTCAGACTTTGCACTGAGATTTGGCATATGGGTGGTAGATGATACTTTACTTGCAATGCACACTGACTTCTGAGCTACTCATCCATCGACTGGTTTAAGTGTTAAGCTTGGAAACAGAAGCCAGAGAATTCTGGCCAAAAAAGAAAAAAAAATGGAGCCAGAAGGGAGAGGCACATTAATTAAATAAAAGGAAGAAACTTCACCGTTCTGTGGTAAAAGGTGACAACATGGCCACAGATGAAATAGCAAATGAGAAATAATTTTAAAAGGTCTGAAGGAAGAAAAATGTGCAGCTGACTCAACACAGCAATGTGTTCTTTAAAGCTATTCTAGGACCAAATCACATTAATTAAATAAAAGGAAGAAACTTCACCGTTCTGTGGTAAAAGGTGACAACATGGCCACAGATGAAATAGCAAATGAGAAATAATTTTAAAAGGTCTGAAGGAAGAAAAATGTGCAGCTGACTCAACACGGCAATGTGTTCTTTAAAGCTATTCTAGGACCAAAAAGGTGGTATTTTATGGCACACACAAAAAGGGTATTATTAAAATAACTAGGATGCTAAATGCAGGATCTCTAAATAACCAGATATGTAACAATGGAGAGTACATGAGGGGGGGAAAAAAGCAGTCAAAAACTCCCAAGGAACAAGAACAAGCTTCTAAGGTTAACAATAAGTGAAGGAAAAGGAGATTTACCACTAGCATCTGTGCTAATTAGTAAGTTTCAAGATTTCTTTGGGAGTCTTCAAGGTGGAGACCTCAACTGCGAAAGACCAAAAAATAAGCAACCAATTATCTGAAGAGACTTCTATATTAGCAGTGATGATCAGGAAAGAAATTGTGTATATCCTCCTTTAGCTAAGCTATACAAATGAGTAACTACTGTGCCTTTTATTCCCATGTATTTCTCTAATAGGAAGTTGGTAAGATCCCTGGGAATATTTTCTACTATGTGTGCCTGCAAATGCTGAGCATGACAGATTTCTTCTCTCACCTGCATTTTTTTTCAGCACACTTGTCTCCATTGCATGTGATTTTTAGATCACATCTAAATTACTTGGTGCTTTTCTGTAAAAGCAGTAATCAAATACTTTAATTCACTGACAATATTTGTCTCGTTAGCCCAAACTGAAGGGTAAGTCTAACACTGCTTTTTCCAGTTGAGGATGCCACAGTCACCTTTTGGGTCTGCCTCCTAAATACTGAGTTCAACCATAAAAATTTCTTATATTTTACTCTTCTTTCATGCACTCATGGCTTCTACTTTACTAAGATCACTTCTTTAATGAACGTGTTCCTGCAAGAATATCTTAAATTAGTATGCCTTGAATCCAGAGAGTAGAAACACTTTTTGTCATGCTAAAATTCTTCCCCAAGAGCCCTTTTCACAATACTCAGCAAGAATTGCCAAGAGTGGAAAAGGAAGCAGAGAGCTGGGCTCCAAGGTACCCAGACCTGTGTGACAGGCAGCAGACATTTCATTATCAGGACATATGTGTAGTCAGCAGCCACCATCATTTACAGAACCTGAAAGAGATTAAAATAGATATATGAATAATAATACATTTATGAATAACTTAAAAAAAAAAAAAGCCTGTATTTAGTTGTAGCAAATATTTATAGTGTACAGCTACATATACTTCACTTCAGGTGAAATTTCCACTTTGGATGAATATACTGATCTACAGGGCCCTGCTTCAGAGTGCAGAGTGCATGTCTAAGGAGCACACAAAAGTTCTTGGATGGTTTTCCAAAGGTTTTCTAAAAGCTTTATTCAAGAAAAATTTCCCATCTCTCCCTCTGAAAAGAAAAAAGAAGAAAGTGAATAAAAGAGATGAAGATAATATAAAATCTTTAAAGTTCTTTAAAGCTCTTCTTATTCCCAATGAAACTGTCAGCCATACACAAAAAATACAGCAGGAGCTGTTAACATGCATTGATTTGTAAATACCAGATATTTGATTTCAAGATTGCTGGAGAAAAAATTCATCTAAGTGTAACACAAACTCACTTTACTTTTTTTTAACAGTTTTTGTAACTTTTATTAATGTGTAACAAGTTTCCTACCCAGCTAGAGCACCTATACAGATGTATGTTACAACACAGCACCAGAAACACAAACTATTCTGTAATAAGAATATACTGCATAAAAGCAAAAAATTAGTTCAAAACATGTACACACTGAAAATTCAGCCATCTACTGCTCGGATTAGAGAAATTGCAACTTTTGTTGTCAACCATCACATGTAAGGATTCTTTATCTCCACTTGTAGATACCAGGCAAGACACTCCTGCCTCACGTTCTTTCACCCCGATGCAGCAGGAGGACAAGGCACTTAGCAAACCACAGGAGTAGGAGCAGCTGGCAAAGAGCTACAAAATCTGATGGACATTAGTGTGGGGTATGCCCAGCCACTGCCCTGGAGGGACGTCTGCTGAGATAAGGAGATTGAGCAATCTCCCAGCAGAACTCCCCTGGGAAGGCAGCTACTCTTCAGTTACGGTGAGAAGAAGACAGACCCAGAGTCCTCTGAGAGACCCTATGCAGATCCTTTGTAACCCATTGGCCTTTACCCTCTGACACCCACCCCCTATACCCCTATAAAGCTAGCCCTCTGCCCCTGTGAGGGCAGAGAGAGCTCTTGCCTGGCTCCCCTTCACTGGAGTGTGGACCAATAAAGTTAGTTCGTGCGGAACCAGCTACACGAGCCTCTCGTCTCTCCCTGGTCTGGCCTGGAGGCTGCCCTGCAGAGCTGAGCTGGAATCACGAGCTGACAATCACTAAAGAGCTGACAGCTTCTGCACGGGCCCTCCTAGCCAGCAGCTGAAGGAAGACACCGGACCTCAGGAAGGAGATTCATTTTGGGACCATCTCTCCGGACTGGTCACAGCTTCCTCGGTCAGAGCTACTGACCCCTTACCAGTTGTCATACATTAGGTCATGCAGGTGGTAACAGGAGCAGCAAACCAAAAAATTCAACATGCAGTTTAAAAACACTTTATAAATACTTTACTAATCATAGTCTGGTAATATCCGCACCCAGCACCAAGAGATACAAGCGAAGACTGAGGAACAAATGTATACGTTCACACACACTCTCAGTAAACGTGGTTATGTTTAAACAGAAAAATCTTTACCTCCAAACCCAAGGCCCCAGTAGAATTACATACAGCTTTGGGTCATTTTCAGCTTCCCCAGCATCTCCAGAAAAAGAGAGTCAATTTTGAGGGGGAACAGGTAGAAATTAAGAGAACATATAGCACCTGCTGGTGCTACAGTTAGCAGATATAAGCCACACATAGCCAAATGAATCAGCTTAAAATTCTGCATCTTTCAAAGTCCTCGACCCAGAGACAACTTCTCTTGGAGAAAAATCCAAAGAAAGAAATCAGATTAAGTTATCAAATTCTTAAAACACATGAATTTCCTTTGACCCATTTAACTTAGGAAAAGCCTTGGCACTTTGTAAAACCCCTTAGGCATGATCTATACATTTTCTTCTTTCAAAATTGAAAATAAAACATTCTTCTTTTATTAGTTATTAGTATTAGTGTATCATGCCTTACTAAGATAACCAGTGTGAACAGAAAACACTTAAACTAAGCAGCTGCTAACCTGTGATTCTCAATAGCGTACACAAAGGCTGGAAAGTTCAAAGGATACTAAAGTAGTAAGATGCTCAAATCTCTGAATTAAATGAGAATTTGGCATGCAAGTCCTGTAGGTTGCTTTTAAAAGTCTATGTTGAAAAACTGCCAATAATAAATAGAAAATCTATTTTAAAAGCAACCAAGCTATCTAGCAGTAATTTACAAAGAAAAAGGAACTAAATTTAGAATGATTCATCTCAAATAATTCCACAACTCTCATTCAAATCTGCACATCCTATAAATAAAATTCCAGACCAGATTTTTCAAATGGCTTAATATCTGGTATACCTTCCCATGACATATTAGAGAGATCTGTTTTTCTAAATCTTTGTATCTCTGCTGTACAGCATAGGCCCCTGGGTTACAGAAACTTCTTTCATTAAGTTCTCCATTATTTACAAATTGTTCAAGATACAAATTATCCTAGCTGTTACAGCTGCCAAAAAACATTACTATAAAAGAAATTTATGTTTGCAAATGACAAAAAAAAATCATTAGGACAATACTTATAAAAGTTAGATGAATTTTGTCTCTGAAGAGTAGTTATTTAAATTAATTTCAAGAGCTCACAGTAATTTCCAGTCCCCACAGAAAAAAAGGAATTTTAATGGAGCTTTCAATTCACTCTTCATGCAAAGAGATTTAATTTTATTATCAAAATCTAAAATTTCAAGGCATTAAAAATACCTGATTTAAATAATAATGTGGCATGATTGTTGCTTTTGATTTAATTTTAAATTTTTTTCATACGGCATCATGAAAACCAAATTAAAATTATGGGACCTGTCACTTAAAAAGATATTAGCAAACATTTATGATGACAGAAGTATCCTTCATATTGCTGTCGAAGGTAAAAGGGGTTGGTTCTTTGGGTTATTAAACTAAACATCAGAGGTTTGACTCTTGAGCACTTATGCTGCAAAATCATGTAAAAAATCAACTCTGCTATTGCACCCAGACCCCAAAGGCACTCCAGCCGTATCTGTTGACAACTCAAATGTGAATTTCAAGGAAACTGGGGGCCAGCATAGCCCACTGTGAATATGGGGCAACAACAGCAAATTGTCTAGAAGTATCTATCTAGCTGTTGTCTAGAACTATCTATCTATCTACAAAAGTTGGGATAATCCTTATGTCTTTATTTTTTGGGTCATTACATATTTTCCATCACAATCTGGCATGTCAGTCTCTGCTATTACAGTTCCTTCTACCTTGCCTCGCTCATTTACACTTTGAACAGTCTGGGGACAGAAACCAAATCTTCATCAGAAGTACATAAGCAGCCTTACAGAGCCTAACCAGCCTCTTCAAACTCCGGTTTCATGTTTAAATATTGAGGCAGCCACACTGTTAGTATTAGAAATTCCACTGAAGTGCTGGAAAACACAATGTCCTCAAGTGAAAAGACAGAATTCCATGTTTTACTGAAAACTCCTAAAATAACTCTTGTCATCATTCATTATTTGGTCAGAAATATGATTCTTTTCCATTTGTAACTGCTACCAAAGAGCCACCTTAAAATCATCTTTTTGTACACTCATCTAGCCGATAAGAGAGAGAGAGGTGTATTTAGGTGGGAGTCAAATACTCCAAGTTATATCAAACTAATATCAGTTCTGTCCATGCCAGCAGAATAATTTTCCTTAGATCCCATCAAGTAAAATTTTGGACTTTAGAATCAGGTCCTTTTTTTGGATATTGAGCTTCACAGTCTACTATCTCAATAAGAACAGCTGAAGGAAAAGAACCATTTCTATCTCACATCTAAAATTGTGGGGGAGAAAAACTCGACTAAATTTTAAACTGCCCTCTCCAAAACACAGGAGTAGCAGGACTTCTCAGTTACTCCAAAGTTAGAGGATGAGGTAGAAAGTGATACACAGATTTCTAAGAACAGCTGAAATTATTCCCACACATCATTCTGCTCAATGAATTTGAACAGGCTTCCTTTGAGAACACTGACAGTCTGGAGGTAAAACAGTGTCAGTTTGCACAAGATCACATTCCCTAGGGCCAGATTTCAGATTCTCATTGTTGCATTTTTGTGTGCAAAGACTGTGATGTCGAAGCTATTAAGTACATCTTTCAGTACTCATTTCCTAAATACAGAAAATACTCCCCTCAGAATAAGAAGCCTGAGTGGTCAATACCACGAAGCAATCAGGATCTTTTTTTCTTCTTCCTCCCAGGAAAAAAAGGAGCACAGCTCAGACTTTGAAAGGATAGGAACAGCTGTTCCCATCTGAACAGCCATGGTGCCTTTGTTATCCAAGATCAGAGGAAGCAAAATTACTTTTAAATCTTCAACCAGTAGTTCTCTGGAGAGAACAAACTGCTTTCTGAAGAATAAATTAAGCATTCAATTAAACTCTACATCAGGTAACTACTGTTCTTACACACTTTGGGGGAAATATGTTCAATGGTATTATTACAATCCTCTGCAAATAACTCCGATAAATCACATCAAATTGAAAAATTCTCTTCTCAGTTCAAGCAAAATGTTCAATATAAATAACATGTAGGTTTAAGAAGGGAGAAAAATATTAAAATACCCAGAATATTGGCATTATATCAGTCCCTGATTCCCCAATTGCAGAACTAGGTTGCAGACACATCCATTTCTGTAAAGATCTGTATGTGCATCAGGTCTTCTCATCTGTTGGGGTTTCAGTTTAGTCTTAGTTTTTTTCCTGTTAAAGGAATTTTCTCCCATATGCATGTTGCTAGGGGACAAATAGCTGTACTTAAGAAAGACAAAAAGGGGAGTGGGGCGGGCCTGGCTACTCCTTTGTCTACACCTGGGTATGGGGTCAGTTCGCTCTGAGCGTCCGGAGAGAGAAGCTGCAGAGAAAGGAGCTGCTGCTTCTTTCTTTTTGGCCGTTCTTTCTTCCTGCTGGAAACAACGCCGGGACCCCAAAAGCCGCTTTCCCTGCCCTGCTGGAGACCGGGCTGTGGCTGCCCTGCCCCACTGCTGCTTCGAGCTTTCGCTACGCTGTAGCCCTGCTCGCCCTGCCTGCCTGGGCTTCCGTGGGGTTCTCCCATCTGGATACATCTCGCCTGCCACCCGGGATTTGCGTTCGTCCCTGCCGCTCCAGCCTGCCGTTCTAGCCTGCCGCTCTAGCCTGCCGTTCCTGCCTGCTGTTCCTGAGAGTCCGGGATCGGCTGCCCAGGGGTTTGTGAAGCTCCTTTGTTCCATCCCTTCCCGGGATCCCAGGGCACTGGTGCCGCGTGCTCCCCGAGCTCGCTCCGGAGCGCCCCCTGCAGCCGCGGGGAAACCATCGCACCTGCCCTGCTCACCGGGAGCCGCCAGCGCCCCTGCCGGCTGCGAGCGGAACTGCACCCGAGGGGAAAGGGCCTGACAGCCGAGAAGGCTGGGACTGGGTTTGTGATTGCTGTTACTGCCATAGTTGTTGTTGTTTTGTTTGACTGATTATATACATATAGATATATATATATATATAGTAAAGAACTGTTATTCCTATTTCCCACATCTTCGCCTAAAGGCCCTTGATTTCAAAATATAATAACTTGGAGGGAAAAGGGGTTATATCTGCCACTTCAAGGGGGGCCTCTGCCTTCCTTAGCAGACACCTGTGTTTCAAAACCGAGACATCATCCCACTTCTCATTCTCTACTTCCCAGAATTAAAATGCATATATAAGAATTCTGAGGTATTTCTAAACACCAAATAATATGTCTTTAAAGAATTAATTTGTCTCCATTGATGAAGCATTTAATTCAAGTTAAATGACTATGTTTATGAAATAGCTTCAGGATTTATTATATTTGCATGATAACTCATCAACTACACTTTAGCTTGAAGGAATATAAGCAGAGAAGTTAATTAACACTACTTTTCAAACTGCCAAGAGCTGCTATAAGTTCAAGAATTTTATCTATACATGAGCATGACCTAAATAAACAAACAAAAAGGTACTGCTTCCAGACCACTGAGCCTATTACTAACATTAATTGAGCAATATTGACTTGGATATTCTAATCATCTAGAAAAGTTAAAGGCAACAGCAGCCTCTGAAGATACAAATTCATTTTACTTTCTATTAAAACACTGACCATGGTGAGTTAATTGAGCAGCATATTTATATCTAGATTTGATGTAGCTTCAGTAAATATGGACCGTAGCTACCATGTTGAAAGGAGTTCCCCAGCTACCTTCTCTCAAGAAGGTAAAACAAATAGAGGAAAACAAAACAGTGAAACAATTGTTGAGTTTTTACCTGATTTAGTAAGACTGTTTATGAATAAACTAGTAAGATAAAAGATGAAAACAAAACCATAAAATATGTACATGAGCATAAATCAGAAAAAAATTCTGATAATAATATTTCTCATAATAGGAAATAAAATGTTAAAACACAATACCATGATATAACCTTTTAACTCTTAAACAACAGAGGTGTAAATTTGAATTTAACATCTCCTTTTTATTGCTATGTATCAGACTACTTTTCTTTGCTTCTAAATCAAAGATGCTGTGGCCTTTAACATTATTAAATAGTTTATTGGGTCAAAGCCCTCTTGAACTGTAATGCTTCTTAATAAGATGTTATGGAGTGTTTTCATGCAAGCAAATCACTCTTACAGGCAAAATCCTTTTTCACACTAAGACCATTTTAACTGCTAAAACAAAGATTTGCAATAAGGAATGGCTGCAGGAATAAATAACACAAAATTTATTGTAAATTTTTCTGAAAGAAAGCAAACATCATTTCAGAACACGAAGGAATAGAGTGCAGCCACTTGGGTAAGATTATTAAAATGACTAAACACTACTTGTGTAAGTGTTTCAAGGTTGTGTGCACAATCAGTCTAAATTTGACTATATATATATATATATATCTATAATGTACAGGTAAGGAATACACACACATCTTTTTCTCTGGATAAAACCCCTGTTTCTTGCCCTACCAGTGTGCTATGATCAATCTAACAAGAGAGAGTGTTGCTTAAGCAGTGTCTCAAATCAAAAGCACAGCATTATATTCCTAGTTGCAGTTAACAGCATCCCTAAAATGTGTAAAAGCCTGTAAAGCAAAGTCACCTGAGATAGCAGGTGAGGATGGCTTCCAGCTTAGAATAGTTCTTGAAGCTGTGTTACCACATTTGGTATGGGGTTTTGGTAATTGATTCTGCAGGAACCTCTGTAAGTTGTTCTCTGTTGGAAATCACTTACACCCAATACCATTTGTTAAGTCTATTCAGAAGATCTGTGCTGGAGTTGGCAGCCAAAGTAACTGGCAACAAGAATACTGTTGGCTTTGACACTTCCTGAGTTTTCCACCCAGGAAATATTAAAAGAGGAACATACAAAAGCATCACTTCAGGTGTGTCAGAACACACATTTTACTTCTTCAGTCAATGCAAAAGATTTCATGCCAATTTTTCAGGAATCATTTGGCATTACCAGAGTTTCTTGTGATTTCTTCCAGTGTAAATATATCACTCAGAAACCTTTTCTGCAAATAATAAGCTGAAGGACAAGCTATTAAATCCCTTGGCTAAGTTTATTCCCCTTCAATGACTAAGGATCCATTGCATGACCAGTGCATGGAAAACCAGTACTTGTATTTCTGCAGACCTGTGAGGATAGCTGCAGCACCTACTACAGCCTGAGCCACATAGACCTGGTCCAAAAGACAGGTCCCTGCAAATTTTGTAGGCAGGTGTCTACCACAACTGAAGAGCTGTGTTTACTATACAGCTAACTCGGATACCAAAACCTCTGAATTCCCATCAGCTTGGATTTCAGTGCAGACCAGCATGGATAAGAGAATGTTTTAGAGCCATGCAGGATCCCACAACCACTGGACTCTCTGGGAGCCCCAAGTTCATGCAGGTACATTAAGCACAGCAGAAACAGTTTTAAGGCCAAAGCAGAATTGTGACATGCCTTAAATTATAGCCCACAAGAACTGTCTGACCTCAGCTGCACACATCCTCAACACCATACCACTCCCCTGGCGAATTCTCTGTCCCTGGACCACTGCAAGCCATCACCTGCAGTCATGCAGCATCTTGATTAGGAACAAGAACCAAATCACAAAAATTGCCTTTCAGATGTCAAGATTAAGGAGATTTCAGCAGGACTCTTCTTAAATCATGAATTTAATCACCATTAAACCAGTACAATTACATGTACTGTTTGATAACTGTCAGATGGAGCAGGGAAAAGGAAAGAGAGATCATAGATAAAAATTACAGCTTGGGTGTTCTGCCAGATTGATAAAAATATGTAGGATTGAATGCAGAAATGTGTTCCAAATATGACCTAGGCAAAGACAAATACATGCCTTGAAGCTTGTCAGATAATTTACAAGAGTGGATAAACTGTCTCTGAGCAATATTTATTTTTTAAATTCTTACTAAGATTTATTGTGGCAGACATTAGTAACTCACAAAATCATTATATATTTACACAGAAAGGGTTCCAAATATTGTACTTCAGCCTTTTAGTTTAAAACTCCTCAGTTAGATATGTACACTCAGATAAAGGGTTTGGCCCTGCTTGCAGATCATACATGTAATGTCCTTCAGCTGACAATATATAATGTAAATAAAGAGACAAAGGCTGTAAATTTTGAAAGAAAGCTTTTTGAAAGACCTTTTAGGCATTCACACAAGTTTAGAATGGGATGAATTGTTTAAAAGTATAAATTCACATAGCAAAGTCACAAATAGCCAATCTGGAACAAAAAAACCAAAGGTCACTCAGAAAGAAATCAGCATCAGTAACGGAATTGCAGCTCCTTTTATTCAGTGCAAGCCTTCAAAGTTCCTGTACACCCACATCTTCAGAAAGAGTCTAAAATCTCTGAACGTTGGAGCAGAAACTTTTGTATGTGTGTGAAATAAAGATGATAAAAAAACAGCTAGAAGAAAAGAGGACTGACAAGATGAAAAGCAGGCATAGAAAATAAAAGGTAATCCACTAGATTTTTGGTGTTTGCCACATTCATGAATTTTAAACCAGTGCAAAAAATGATGAAATATATAACTGCATAGTCCAAGAGTTAAGAGTTGTCTTTTTTATTTTCCCTTGCATTAATCATTTCAGTTAGTCTATTTACATACATGACCTGTTAGGACAAACATAGTTGCTGCAAACTGAAAATTTAGGTCCTGTGAAAATAAGAAAAATCAGGAGCCCATCTCCTATTTGTTTTGTTTGGGGATTTTAAATTTGATGAGGTGAGGGGTTTTGCTTTGTCTTGTTAGTTATTTGGAGGCGCTTTTTGTTAATTTGTTTGGGTTTTGTTAGGGTTTTCTTTTCCCTCAGCTTCAGAGGCAAATGCCTTGCTCCATTCTGCTTCCTCACTGACCCTGTGATCCCTGCATTTGTTTCGCTATAGGGAGACACTCATACAGTCCTGGAGGCAGAAAGCAATTAAAACATCATGATCAAAAGTGTAAACTTTCCAAGCAGTCTCACTCCTGCCTTCTTTATGAAAGAATACTAGAGGTACAATTAATGTTACATTATTTAAAAAGAAAAAACCCTAATAGGCTCAAAGCCTACTCATGAAGTGAACAATTTCAGTACCCAAGCTACCAGAGAAAAAAGGGTTTAAAATCTCACTCTTACACTTCACATTTAGGCAGTTTATAGTTTAGTACAGAGTTTTTGGATTACCACACACTCGCACCCAAAGAACCATTCATGTTCCACTCCTGCAAACACTGCCAAAACCAAAACACTTCAGAAGTTTAGCCTAGTCAAGTAAGAACTGGCAGACTACTTCATGTCAGGCAAAATGACAAACTCCAGAGATTTGTAGAACAGGTAAGAGCTACTATTTCTCAGTAAAAGAAGAGATAACACCAATCTTTTACTTCATGTGTCCGTTATCTAATCCTTTTTTGCTTATAGAGATCATAAAAGTTGAAAAATATTTTTTCAGGTTATGCTTGAACCTCTTGTCCAAGTTTCTGCCCTGGCAGGTGGCTGAAGACAGTCCATACCCAAGGAAATGAAAAGAGAGTTATCCTACTAGATGTCTCGCTATGCTCTGAGTTGATCAGTCTCTGCACACTCCTGCTACAAGGGAAAACCAGTTCACCAAAATAACTCCAGCTCTTATTCCTGGCTGAAACACAAAGCTTCCAACTGTTTTCCTCCCTTATGGACAAAAGCCAGAAGAGCTCAAATCTCTCTTCTACTTTAATCACAAGTTTGTATCAGATATGTCATTAAGAGAACTTGTTTAATCAACAGAAAATTTCTGAAAACTCCAATATTTTAAAGTTCTATTATTTCTTTTACATTTCATACTTCCAGCCATAACTGCCCAAAATATAAATCAGTGTTTGATGTATCCGCAGCTGCTCTTGCATGCCATGATCAGGCAAATGGTCCTCTATAATAACACCTACTAACTCTAAACAATCTAGGAAAAAAATAGAAGTGGTTAAAATGATGTATTTTACCCAATATCACTATGTAGATAACTTAGTTCCTCGCACCATTTAATTGAATTAAATAGCCTATTTCTTGCTAAAGACACTTTATATAGTTTAAAGACATCTATATTGATAGGCAGATATACTCTAAAGATCCAGAAATGAGGTTGCTTTCTGAAGAAAATAAAGAAAGAAAAAGAAAGGGTTCATAATAACATTGATAAATTTCCTAATAATTGATAGAGAATTATGATGGTTAAAGGTTCAGCAAGAAGTGTTAATCCAGACAAACAACAGGCTGTGGAAGATGGGGTGAGAGGGAAAAGGCAGAGAAATGTGAGATTCTGTGGGCAGAGCACAAAAAAAAGAGAAAAAGGTAGAAATATAAAAGTTTTCAGCAGCAAGCATTACTAGAGGGGGGCAGATGTGAAGAATATGCAGGTGGCAAGAAGTCTGCAAGGCACATGCTGTTATGGGCCAACAGCAATAGCATCCCCGGGTAGTGATATTCAAGATTACTTGGGTTTAGCAAAAGTGAGTTAAAACCATCAGGAACATGCTTGTATTATTTAGGAGCTTCTTTCAGCTCCTTTTTGCCTAGTTCCCAAAAGCCCCAATATGGGATAAATTAAAATCTTCTGAGCAATATTGCTGTTCCGAAGGATACTGTCATCTGCTCCTCAGTGGGAATTGGACTTCACTACCAGACCTGGAGGGCATGCTGCAAGGCACTTCCAGTTACACAGCCTGCTGTACAGATTTGGGATTTGATCAAGGTGAGGAAAGTACTTGGGAAAACAGTTGCTGATTAGTTGAGTTCTGTCTGTTTCTGTAATTTGTTTCAGCAATAATGAAGACCTGGAAAACAGTTTTGTGCAAGTGCATCACAGACACTCATCCTGCTGAAACATCCCTGTAGACCTGAACAGGGTATTTTCTTTAAGCTTCAAACTTCATTGCTGCAATGTTCAAGCCATTTATAAGGCTTTATATGAAAGTACAGAACTATAGGCAGACTAGAACATGAAGATGTAGAGTCCATCAAATCATCAAATTGTTTTATGGGTTTTTGTTACCAATGAAATCACCTCTAAGAGATCAAGTCAAGTCGTCAGTGTGGTTTATCAGGATAACATTAGTTATTAGCATGAAAATTTTGCTAGTTTTAGTAAACCATCAATGTTTAACAAACCTTTACACTCAAAAGGAACAAATCTGTCGTGCTCAGAACAGCCAATATTACCAGGCTACTACATCAAAAAAGGGATTTAAAAGTAAAAGAGTCATTGGTATCACATGCTGTGCATTGATCACCGGCATCCACTACATTTTCCTAAAACTTAATGAAAGTAGAAGGGTTTCCAAGGAGAACATCCAATCTATACCACCAGCATACAAAGAGACAAGCATTACAATGATGAAGCACCAGAGTGAGCATGCACGATTAAGTTCTGGTTTGGAAAAGGAAGGCAACAGCTTTCATCTACAGACAGGTTTTTGAAACATTTTAAAAATGTTTATTTCATTTATACAACATCACTGCACCCCAGGCTTAAGGATCTGTAAATTCCATATGTACACCTTTACAAAAATAGCAAAAGCTGGAAGAAGTTTTGGTTCTTTCTTCCTTACACACCTTTATAAATCCAAGTATTAGATCAATTCCCATTTAACATTTGTATTACGTAGACAACTATGTCTAACAAACTAACCAAAACCTCTCTCAAGGAAACAAATGTGCTTATTCATAACAGCAACAAGATTTGACAACAGCTTGCTAATTACTTGTCTTACAGAATATTTTACTCAGTTTTCATTTAATTTATACTTGTTTTGGAGAGTTAATCAGATGACAAGTTTTAATTAGGCAAAATGAAAAATTAAGGTTCATGTTTAAACTTCAGTTTCTGGAGGGAAGAAACCTATCTTTTCAACAGTTTCTGTCATTTGCAGAGAAGATTGTGCAACCAGCTTAGATCAGACAAAAAAAAAAAAAAAAAAGCAAAGCAACACTAGCCCAGAAAAAAAACAGGAGGCTTAAGTGAAAAATATTAGTATTACATTTTAAAATCCCTGCTTCTATCCTGAAAAATAACAGAACAACACTCTGATACATAATTTACTATGTTTAATAAAGAAGTCTGAAGTTTAAGAATATCACAACCTGACAGTCCCACAAAATACCCCAGGATTCTGCAAGTCAAAAAACCCTTGACCTAGTTCATATTTCATCATCACCAATGAGCAGGACACAGACCACTCTCATGCCTCACTTGTCCCTCTGGGCTTTATGTTGTTTATTAAAACTAAATGTCTTATTAAGACAGAAAAAGGTAAACAATTAGCTAGAGAAAATACTAAAAAAAAAAGAGAAAGACAGTCTTTAATATATATGCCAAGGCTTTATATAGACATGTTATTGCTCTTGGGACACTGGTTTTAAAATTTACTTACCATTCGCAAGTCTAGGTTCACATGTTCCTTGTAAAGTCATCATGGAGAGTATATCTTATTACAGCCTGTGACACAAGTTATGCTCTCCAAGTAAAACTGGGGAAAACAAAATATACCCCAAAGAACAGCAAAGTAATAAAATCTGACATTAAGAGAAAATTTATCATTAAAAAAATCTAATAATGGCTCCTAGCACTTCTTAATAAAAGATACTCAACTGCAGCATCTTGAGGAACCTGACATATTTTAATTATTTATTGAGAGTTGATGGTTTATTTCAAAGAAAATGCAATTATATTCTGACACTTTATTCACTATCAGTTTGTTTTGTTCACATGGTACTGCTAAGAGGAAGGTTATCTTCCTGTGGAAATTCTGACATTTCTATAATTGGTTTTGCAACACTTCCAAGAGACTGAAAGTATTCCTATTATTAAAATTATGTAAAAATTTGAGTTATGATATTATTAAGATTGATGGCCAACATCACCAATAATCCAAACCCCAAATAAATCAAATTTATTTTTTTCTTTTTTCCTGTTAGACACAAGCCATATATAGGCTTTGGTCAGCAAAATTTCCACTGACACAAAAAATGGAAATCAAGCACAGCCCTTTAACAAACACATTCAAATCAATCCCTTCACCAGAGGAAAAAAATTAAGGAAAAACATCATCAAAGACTAGCAAATCAAAGGCTCACAGGATGGAAAAAAATTCTGCTCCACTGAAATAAAAGGAAATTTTGCTAAATTTAGCCATTAGGTTAGAGGTTTGTTTGCCAATTGGTCAAAACCAGAAAAAAAAAATACACTCTCAAAAACACTGTGCCAAGCTTTGGCTAGTTTCAGTATTCAAAGCATTTCAGAATATTCAGTAAGTCATTCAGCCGAATTAAATATTTAGCTTCAAAATAAAGTTAACTCATTCAGCAGAGATTCTAACATTGTTTATCCATAATCACATGATGAACCTGTTAACCACCCTTCAAGGAGCACTCCACATTCAGCTGTAAGAGAGGAAGAGGAGAGGAAAGGAAAACACAGTAAACAACAGAACCATACCATTACATTTTTTAGGCTGACTTCAGTACCCATACAACTGCACTTTTGTCTTTTTATTGGCTTGTCCAGGGACATTAAACACACTAAACTATTCTCCAAATGAGACATGGTTACCAGGTCACTTAGTAAGTGACCTGAATGTGTCTTGGCCATGGTTCACAACACAATTTTCAGTGGGACTGATGCTCTGACTTAGTGCATCTATGAAGGTTTACACAGCTTCTGGCCAGCATGGAGAAGAAAGCTCAGGAGAAGATCCCTTCCATGCTCTTCAAAGAAAAAAAAAAGCTTGCAGGATCAAGTGAAGCAGATAAAGTGCTATGACACTTAAGAGCAGTGAGGCTTCCTTTCCCCCTCAGAGTCTCACCACACCTTTGTACAGTTCAACCAAACATTAAAACACCAAACCCTTAGCTGTACGAGACCCATATTATGTAGCCTTAAAGGCTTACCCAGGTCAACCAACAGAGGAAAAAGCAATCAGGAGCTGCAGGAAATTGGATGGACCAGGTGTTCAAACAAAGCCTAGCTTCCTAAAAGCAGGCAGAGTGTGAAGAGTCAATATGTACGTCAAATACAGCTAAATGGAGAGTGATTTTAAATTCTTTTTGTGGGATTTGGAGATAAGCAAGGAAAACACAAATTTGTGAATCTGTCAATGACAGACCCCCTCCATGACAATCAAAACTATATGAATTATTCAAAGTGATTTAAAAATCACTTACCTAATATTACAGCAGCAATAGATATTTTTAGGAGAAACATATACTTGTTCAAATTATTCCCCATGGTGCATAAGTACCTCACTTTGTGCCCTCAAAGCTTTCCAAGTGTCACAATTAGTAAATGATGCTGAGAACTCCGGCCTTTACTTCCTGCACAGGAAAAAACCTCACAAAGAGCTGAGCATGTGCAGAATCCAAATAAGTTCAGTTATGAAATTAGGCAACACCTAACAAGAAGCCATCAACAAGTTATTGAAATAGGACCTCACAAAATTCATAACTACGAAATCTACCACCACATTTTATTTTGGGGAAGAAAGGCCCTCTTCAGACTGCCATGTAAACTTCTCAAGCTACATTTTTCTCTGGGTCACATTTGAGACCTGATCACAGGAGTCTTTGCTTGCAGTTGCTGTGCTGTGTCAGTCTTCTGGGAGAAAAAAAAACCCACAAAACAAAGCAAAGTAACAAAAATAACAGTACCAAAAAAATCACCAAAAATTCCCTACAAAATCCAACACAAAAAAAAGCAAACCAATCCACTACACAGGAAAGGAAGTAACTCCTTTAAAAAAGCACTGGCACCTTTTTCAATATTAAATGTACTGTATGCCTAATTTAGGAAGTTAATCCTCCTTTATGGTCAAGAGAGACTGTGTGCTTTCCCATAAGGACATAATGCACCAATATACCCTTACATGTCCACCATCCTACACCACATTAACTTGCAAACAACCTATTCAGCTAAATTACAACATTCCACTCATTTTCTAGTCTTCATGCTGTGAGAGATGAAATAACACTTTGCTGCAGACAAAAAAAGGATTACTGAGTAAAAGAATGAAAGCTGTTGGTTCTGTTTCCTATTTGTTGTTATCTATGACTTGGATGTGTTTTGGTTGATCTGTTGGGTGTTGTCGAGCCTGGGAGAGGGGGAGGGTTGAAAACAGGACCAAAAAAGGAAGAAAGATGAGAGGGGAGGGGACAGAAGAGTAGGCGGTTGGGAGAGATGGTAAGTTCCTGGGTACCCATTCAATGGGAAAGGGGACAGGGACTGTCCCCAGCCAGGAAAGGGTATAGAAAGCAGCCGTTTTGTTGGAGGGGGTTTGTATTTGCCTGGTGGGGGAGAGGTACACACCAGATTTAGCTGACTCATTACAAATGAAAGAGTTTTCTTTTGGTTCGAGGACTTTGTCCCCACTTAGTTGTACCAAAAAGTGAGTTTATTTCTAACAGTGCAAATAGGATTTTCTTAGCACATGCACTACATACATTCTAAACATGCACAACTGATAAAGTTCATCAATTGTGAAGTTATTCTTAAAGCTAAGTTAGGGGAGGGGTAGACAGCTTTCCACTGAAGTTTAACCATTTCACCTTGTGAAAAAGGCAGAAGTCTTCCTTAGCAGAAATCACAACCACCCCTTACACTGAAACACTTGATTTGAAATACAGTGCATGACTTCATGGAAATCCCAGGGAAGGGGGAGCAGGAAGTCAAAATGTGATCTTTTTATCCTACGTATTTATTGACATAAACCTTGTGCCATCAGACTTATCTAAATAAGTTATAAGGTTTGAGTTCTCTTTTAGCTTCATTTTTCACTTCAGCTTTTCCTTTTTGAAGAAAACTTTATATTTTGATGCTGTTATCAGACGGTTGTATTCCCAAGTGCAGGTCATGTATTGCCATCTGCTTTCAGGATTTCCAGGCTACCAGTTCCTGATGTGATACAGTGATCTCAGAAGACAACATATAGAGCAGTAAAACAAAATATCCTGACATTGCAAAGACGGACATGTTCTGAAGTAAATATTGTTATGGTATTCTGCCTACTGTAGACCACTACATCCAATTGCAGTAAATATTGATATGTATCCATTCACCTGATTTAGATGAAAGATTCTCATAAAAGCTTATTTCCTCTGTTTGCTAATGCGCACGAAAACTATTTGTTTATTCCCAGCTGCATAGTGTGGAATATCTAGGTCATTCACCCGCATGCTATTCCTTAATTACATAGCTCTTGATACTCCCATGGAAAGAATAATACATTCTAATATAAATGAAGAGGTATACTGCTCAAATAATACACACTGATGAACTCCAGTGGAAAGGTTATCCAATCTGATAGAAACTTTAATTTAAAACGGAGATCAGAATAACAGGTAGACACACAGATATCTACTAAAAAGCCACACAGCTCTCTGTTTACATGTGTATTTTTGGTCTCAATACTCTCATTTCAAAATATGAAGTATGCTATTAATTTATGAATTTTACCAATGATTTCTTATAGTCATTATCTTCTTAATACCTAAATAACACAGATCAACAGAATTACAATATGAAATCATCTTCACAATCCATGATCAGGGACCATGATCAAATGGTTAACTGAATGCAAATTGTAGAAACTGTACAAAATGGACAGTGTACAGAAAATGTACAAAACATTTAAGAGTTGGCCTCGATGATCCTTGTGAGTGCCTTCCAACTTAGAATATTCTGTGGTTCTGTGTAAAAAAGCAAACTGACAAGAAAGTATTTATTTGTACAGCTATCAATATATTAAATGTCTACTATACCAACCACCAATTTCTATGAACTGCTCTGTTCCAAAGACAGAAAAAAAGCTCAGAGCAGAAAAATTTTCCAGTCAACTCTTTTGCATCAGTTTTAACACGAAGCACTCACGTCAGTGAAGGTACGATATCATAAGCAGAGAAATAATCAAGATACTGATCACTACCAGAAATGGAACATGTCAGAATCTTACTTCCAGCCATAAATCTCTTAAAATTTAGTTTTCTCCTCAACTATGTGATCCAAAGCTATTTCTGTAACACTTTTGGTGCAGTTCAAAGTCAAAGAAGGATAAGGCCTATTTTCTACATGTACTTCAAAGCTAGCCCAAGCTGATGGAAGCCTTGAGAAATCAGTATGTCACTTCCTTTTCTCTTTTTGATCAGTATGATGATAATTTCAGTCTGTCATGTTTAACAGATTATTTCATTGAAGTTGTCAAACACTTTTTTAATATATATTCTTCCCATATGAAAACTTTTTATCTTCCCCAAATTCAGCTTATCCAGAAATCTAAAGAGCATGTGTGTTTTCACACTGAATTTGCCTTTTTTTAATGCATTTGTATTTTTCTGTAAGAAGCATCTGGGACAATTTCAGGCTACCTTCCAAAGTAATGGTAGTCCCTATGGCAGAAAAAATTCCAGAAAACAAAAATAAATTCTCCTGTTATGGCCATTTAGTTTCACTTGTCTTTAAATGAGAAAATAACCAACAGTGTTTCTGTAGCCAGCAGCTTGATTTGCTGGCACTGTGTGCCTCCAAGCAAAAAGCAATGACAACAGCCCTCTTCTTGGCCTAATCACATTATGTTGATAAAGGCCGACAAAAATATTGTTCTCTTAAAACAAAGACTGGGAATTCATATTACAAGCCTTAGTCTTTAAAAATACCCTGAATTCTAAACTACATGATACACTGAATAAAGGACAACTATCATTAGGCTTCTAGTACACAAAGAAAAGAGCATGCAGGTCTGGAATGCAATGTCAGCATTTTGCAGTGAACACCTATTATCCAGAGCTCAGAAAATCTAGGAAGCAGGACAGGAGCCCAGGTCTTCCTACTTGCAAATAAGCATCCTCACACCTAACCAGGTCTTCTGGCTTGGGGCATTCTTTACTTATAACAGTCAATTCTGCACTTTGATTATATTTTATCTTGCTGAAAGTCTTACCCACAGTATAAAAGCATCACGTTTTAATTTCTAGACTGAAGACAACCTAAGTATTAATAACCCCTACTATCACCATTTACTTAACTCTGTAAAATAATAGGTCACATTAAAAGAATCTAACATGTAACTTGCTTTTTCCTTTTTGAATTAATAATGATCCCAAGGCCTTACATTTGAATTGAATTTGCACAAAAGCAGTTCAAAATTTAAGTTAGATGTGCCTATATATATATATAGATATATATATGTATACTATTATGGTAACACTATACACACAGATTCACGAGAAATATTTTAGTGAGAGTAATACTCTCAAGAAGGTCAAGCAGCTCAGACTAGATTTCTCCCCTGTGAGAATTTTTATATAAAAGTTATAGGTGTGACAGATATAGCTACATTCTCTGGGTAAGGAGACACGTTGAGAACATACCAGACGGTCCTGAATAAGGTACTATTGTAGCAACTCCTGTGCTCAGAAATATCTTCAAGGCATAATTTTGCCTTTAGCACCTTTAGGAGAGACACTAGAAAGAAGCTGCTGATAGGTTAAACATTACTATTTTTTCTGAGCTAGTTTCCCAATGGTGTTTGGTGGAGGGAGGGAAGAGAAAAAAAAAAGAGGGGGAACTGCATCAGAAGATGGAACTTTGCACTGCCCACAAAAAAAACCAAAATAGTAAATATAGAGGAATCACCTGTGCTCTAGGTAGTTCTCTGTCAGCCCTGAACAGACAGGAAGGGTGAAGGTTCCCCTAACACAATCATGCCAACTAAATTCCCATTTTTATTTAAAGCAGCAAGAATTTATTTCTCTTTATTGACTTGACTATTGTCAAGACCTCAATAGACAGTAAAATTTCATACTCCCCCTCAAGTTTCACCCTTAATTGCTATAAATATTTTCCTACATCAAAAAACTAGTAAAATAATATCATGCTAGTCAGCTACTACGTTTTTGAAAATATGCTTCTAACACTTCCTGAAGTAGTATTTGTGCCATTGGCATAGCTGTATCACTCACTAGAGGCAACTGCATATATTACTATCGTTTAATCCAAAAAGTTTCCATGGTTATGGTATTTTTTGCAAGACATTTCATAGTTTTAGAATGCAATCAGTAGACTTCTTTCCTTAAAAGGCTTTATAAAAATTGTATATGCTTCAGAAGAAATTATTCTCTAGCTTGTGTCACATATTTTTGCAACAGTAGGGTAGCGACCACTTAATATCCCTAAAAAAAAAAAAAAACACCCTCAATATCTATGAGCAAAATACAAAAGTTAGGAATTCCAATACCGAGGAAAATAATGTTTAGTACTGGAACAATGGAGATAAAAAAACTAGCTGATTTTTCATCAGATTCCTAAAATATCATTTTCAACAAGATAGAAGCATAAAATCTTGAATGGATTACTTCTATCACTGCTTTCCCTATTCTTTGTGGATTTACTAAAGGGCCTTTCTTCTCAGGCTTCAACTACTTACTTAATGTGGATTAATTGGAATTCTGGTGTGCAAACTTCAGCTGTCCAGTCGTACAGTCCTGCCCTCCTGCAGAACCCAAGCAAGCCCACCCATTCAGAACCATCTGTAGGGCATAGGAAATCAAACATCAGGTCATGAGTGAATCCTCATTCTTTGGAAAAATCTCAAAGGAAAAAGGCTCCACATGCTGCCTTAGCAGCAGCACTTGGCTTCAGGAGGGCAGCAGCTGATCTGGAGAATGTTTCCATCAGCAGGAGGTACAAATCAGCTCCCAGCTGCATTTTACTTTCCCCTTTTCAAAATTCTTTCCTCTATGTGTCACATTACTCACAGACTTACCAAGGCATGGCTGACCAAGCTCACCCCTCCCATCAACCCCATTAGAGATCTACAAATAACAGGCTAAGGTTCAGCTGCCCAAAATAGGAAGACAATTGAAATGGATTTCAGAACCTCAAACAACTAAAAGGTCTTGCATCATGATATTGGGCTGCTTCAGGATGCTATCCATGAGCAGTATGGAGCCCAGAGCATTATTCAGAAGGCAGGGGGAGCCAGCTGAAAATCAGCTGTTTTCTCACAAGAGAAATACAGGTCATCCTCAAGCAACCAACTTGAAAGTCGTGGTAAGCACCTAATCAAGCCAGAAATTGCTTCCCTGGTGTCAGCTCAGATGGAAAAAGATCATCACCCCAAATAACTAGTTGGAGTTACATTTCTGCACAATGGCAACTTTAAAGCAATACACATAAAGAACAGCATGAGTCTAAAAATTCTGCCCTGTAGGATTTCTCAGAGGACTCTGACTAGGCTAGGAAAAAATCCTATCCGTAAAATTATGTTTACCACATGAAATGAAGTGAGTATGAGATACTTCATGCATTCTCCAGATACTGAAAAGTCTATTGAAAACAATTTCGTGGAAGAAATAAAAGAAAACAAATTGCAGGGAAGGAGCATTTACACATGAAACATTAACACATTAAAGACACTTTGAGCTCTGGGAATGTCTGAATCGTAAATAAAACATTTCTGAAAGAACGGTAATACTGTTCAATGTATACTGTAATACATTAAAAAAGCAATACACTGATAATTTACATAACAAAGGGAGTAGAATAAAGTGAAAGATTGCGTAAAGTCATCATAGAAATCAAATTCATATTCAAGTGTTATATTGTGATCACTTCAAGGGTCTTCATTTCAAAAGGAACAGATGATAGCTGATTATTTCAGAGACAAGCAAAAGATGTGATTAGATGTGCTTAGTCTCTATGTCCAAGTGCTAGGGCAAGGAATAACTTCTTGAAGAAACATGATAAACTGACTTAAAATACAATTTATAAATTGCTACATACCTTTTCTTGGAAAAGAGGCCCAGTCAGACAAAATTTTTAAAAAAGAAAATTCAAAACTTCTCTTTATCTTCCCTTCTTCCCTTACATACAGCAATTAGTCTGTGAAAGTCATTGCTACAAGGTTATGACCTAAATAGCAACTGCAGAATACATAAGTGCTTGAAGTTAATTTTTGTAATCAGTCAGCAGTAATGACAAACAGGAACCAACCAGTAACTTGTGAGGTCAGCCTTGTCAGTTTGTGAGTCTAGGGAAAAGAGCTGCTTCTTTCTGTCTTTTGGAGGAATGTTTTTGAAACCCTCTTTTCCTGTTTCATTTTAGCTATTCTCTCTCATCACCTTTTAAGCCATTTGTGGGGCGGCCAAATTTTAATACTCAAGTTTCAGTTAAGAAGCCCAAACATGACCAAGGAGGGTTTTAGGTTTACTGTTGTCCCAAGCATTTTTTAACATATGTACATGCATACACACACATTGGATTTATTGATTGCAGACTTACCTTCATTATTAAATGTCCTGGGGTGAAAACAGAATGTCTTCTTTCAAGGGACCAATTTTTTTACCACACAGTTACAATTTTACAGTGGGCACTGCATATAAAGGAGATGATTTAATATAACATTTGTACCAGAAACACACTCTTTATTGCACATATTTCTTTTCCCCCAGGGATAATGTCTTTAAGCTTCTTTAAAGCAAATAACTATCCCTGGATAGAAGCCATTCTGTTACAAAATGGAATCCAGAAAACACAGCAACAAAGCTGAATTTTAAAAGTAAGGGAGACTGGATTGCATTTCCATTAAAGAAAAGTCTTCATTTACACCTATTCAGATGTTTAATCTTGAACCGATCTTCCCTCCTCTCTTCAGAGGAGCATGATTCACTTATCTCATTTACAATGTATTGCCAAATTATCCAATTTTTTTTTTTTCCAGTTCAAGAAGTTTTTCAGTTGAAAGCGATTATCTATCTTTCCCTTTAGTTTGCTTTTTTTTCTTTCTCTGGAAGGCTAAATTTTTCCCTAGTTGGCACAAGAAATCAATCTTCCTTTTCAATTGGGAATTATCTCTACTTACCAGAGAAGACAGAGTGCCCAGCTTATAAGGAAATCTATATGAACTACATAAAATAAAGCCATACAATACGGAGCATGAGGTTTCAAAACAGAAATATACCTATGTATGTTACTTGATGTCAAAAGTAACAAAGGTATTTTAGTTATTAAGAACTGCGAAAAGAAACAAAATAAGCTCAACCAAATTTAAATTTTTGTTGCAATTTTGTTAATAAACTGTGAGCAGGTGTTCTAATTGCTTTTAATGTTAGTGTTAACAAACAATAGTAGTCCATTCTTAAGAAGAAAAACAGAAAAAATGTTTAAGAAATAGTCAGGAGTTATCCTACTAGTTTTTAAGCTAGCTACAATCATAAACTATGATTTTGGTCTTGTTTAATTTTTATGGATTCCTAACAGAGCTTATCAGGATTGTAATCTAAAATACTAAATGATCTTTAAAGTCCCTTCCAACCCAGGCCTATCTATAAATCTCTGAGGTTGCTTTGTGAGGAAACAGCAAGGCAGTAAAAAACTTTTGGAATTTTTCCAGTTTAAAAAATTACTTTTACTGTCAAATGCATCAAATTGATGAACCCAAAACTGAGGGCTAGTATGTATTTGAACACACAGTTCCCTATTTACTTAGTGTAGACAATTCTACACTTTGCAGCCTGAGCCTGAGATCTTTGTTTTATGGCATTGGGTCTCACTCACTTGCACGACATTCTATTTATTACGACAGAGTTCACTTATTTAGGAGGCAGTTCAAATTTCCTCCATTTTTTTCTTCAGCCTTCTCAAATATTAACTTAGATACAGACTATTGTCTAAAAATAACTCTTCTCAAAATCCCGGAAGCCCAGACTTTTCACTGCAGAATACTGTTTACAAAATAGATCTGGCACTCTGAAAGAATTAGAGATTATAATTTAAATTTTATGACACAGAAGCCAGAAGCAACATTAAAATTTTTAAGTCTAGAAGGGACATCCAAATGCCATCACAAATTCTAATCACATGCTGCTGGGACATCTAATCTCGTGTGAGTATCTTTTGGCAAGGAGAAAATCCTTTGAGTAAACATCAGAACCTTCTTTTCACATATGCCATTTCCAATTGGAGGGTCACTTTTTAGCTCCTCTCACTTTCTGGCTTACTTTTACCTAAGTTAGATGGAAAATGTAGATACATCCTTGTCTTCTGACTGCCCAAGAGAAGACAGAGAACAAAAAACTGCCATACACAAAGATATGACCTCTGATCGACCTACATCCAAATTTTTAACCAGACAGGAAAATTTCAATACAAGCTATATCTTAAGAGTTGCCTCTAAGGCTTGGTTCAGGTAAGCACTTAAGCAAGTGCTTACCACCAGCCTTGTCTCTGAACAGCTGTATTTCAGCATCTTTGTAAGATGCTCAGGCTTAAAAATCAGCACATTCTTCAAAGTGCACATCATTGCCTAGTCACCTAGCAAAACAAATTTTAATTTCAACACAAAAGTTAATACTTTCAATTAGATTAGACACATGCATATACTCGAGAAATCAGCAGGTACGTGCATCTTGACCTGCCAGCTAAGATACAGGTTTTGACTGGGGCATTTCCCTTGACGGTCATAGGTCAAATACCAAAAGCAAAAGCCAAGAGGAGCACAATTCATCAGTCAAGTCAAGGACCACCTCTTCAGTGACCCTGTTATTAGGCCACTTCTGGATTCCCTCTCCTTTAAAATTGTTCTTCACTGCCATTCAGCTACTATCACATTGATACAATAATTCAGTTTCTGTTTTACGGCTGGTTGAAACTGAAAAGAGACCAAATTTAACCTCAGTTTTATTTTGTCCCCTCAACTCATCTAGACCACAGAAAAAAGTTTCATTCTGCAACATCAAAGACAGTATTAATCACAAAATTTCGTTAATCGTACTAAACACAAATCTTACTAGATTTAAACTTAATATTAGCATTAAAAACATCTAACACGTTTCTGTTAATCAATTAATACCTATAAGTATAAGAAGAATAATAACAATAACTAATGCACTGAGGATCTCCACCGCTCTCCCCTGAACTCATTCTGGCAGCTCCTTGTCCTTCTTATGCTGGGGCCCCCAGACACGGATGTAGCGCTCCAGGTGGGGTCTCAAAAAATGGACTGGAGGGCCACAATCACCTCCCTTGACCTGCTGCTCTTCACTCCTTTCCATGCAGCCCAGCACGGGGGTGGCTTCCTGGGCTGGCAGCACAGATTGCCGGCTCTCCTGGAGCTTCTCCTCCAGCAGCACCTCCAAGTCCTTCTCCTCAGCCCCTGCCCCGCTCAGCTGCCCGTCCCCCACAAACCCTGTGCTGAGGTGGAGCTCCATTCACCCTCTGCCTCATTGGCAAAGCCATTCAGGAGCCCCGGGGCCAAGGGCAGAGCCCTCCCTGAGGGACACCCCTCATCCCCCGCCTCCACCTGGACGTGGAGCCACTGACCACAACTCCCCGGCTGCGCCCATCTGGCCAATTCCTCCTGCCCCGCACAGCCCATCCCCCAAAGCCAGGCCTCTGCAGTGTGGGGCTCGGGGTGTCGGTGCTGTGGCACTGGGCCTCACGGGGGCTCTGGGCACGTCAGCGCTGTCCGACACTGCAGTGTTCTGGGTCATGGCTTAGACATTGCTAGGAGAGAGCTTTGCCCATTATGGCAAAACTCTATAAAGAGGCTGAGACCACCCAAACCCAGCCGTCCTTCACCTGACTGCAACTTTGGGCTGGGACTTAAGCTGCCTCCCGGAACTTGAGATACCATAAAGGTGCCACTATTGTTCAATTACCTCTGGTCTAGGGACAAGGAAACAAGACCAAGGGACGAGAATGGATCCACAGGAAAGCCAAATTCAGCAGCTCTCCTGAAAATCAGCTTGGGCCAGGCTCAGCCTGGGGGAGGCCACAGCACACCGGCTCATCTGCTGAGGCCACGTTTGCACACACTCCCCCACAAGCAAGAAGGGAGGAGGAGGAGAGTTTTGGGGCTGTGGCGGAAGCTCTGGTCACAGGCAGTGAGCACCCATCCTCCCTCACACAAACTGGCTCAGCTCTTAAAGCCCCGCAGCCCGGGAAGGCCACATGCACGGGACATTCCCGTGAGGGACACCTGAGCAGGTGTCATCATCCATCAAAGAGCCCCAAAGCGCTCCCCAGACTCATTGCTGAGGCTTTGCAGCAGAGCACTGCTCGTGATGCAAAGCGATGCAACAGATGCACAGTCTGTTGCAAGAGACTGTCCCAAACTTGCCCCCGCCAGGGGAGCTACCTGGGCCTTCCCAGCCGGCCCAAGTGAATACGGATCCGCTGGACTCCTTGTTTGTGGGGGACCCTCAGCACCAAGAAGATCTGATGGAGAGCATCCACGGGACACCATTGGGATCCACAGAGTGGTGAGGTTTTCTACTTAATCTGTGTCTGTCACTCTCTTTCTCTCCCCCCACCTCTTTTCTATTTCTATTTCTCCCTCTCTCCCTGTCTCTCATTTAGAGTTAAATAAAACCCATACTACTGACCTTGGCATACAGTCTAATTTTTACCTTAATTTGGGCAGAGGCATCTTTCTAAAAATTTTCATAACGAGATCTTAACACCAATAGTAAAATGATTATAGAATTTCTTTCAAGTATGGCAGGAATTAACTTGTACTTTGATTAGTTCAGTGAGACTTCAACAATAGTATCTACTCTAATGTATTCCTTGCAACATAAACCGAACTTAGTCCAGGTTGTTCACACATTTCAAGCCAATACCTCTGCCTGCTATGCTTTTCTCAAATTCTCATGTTATAGCATCACATGATTATGAGCTGATTTAGTTTTGTTTCCCTTTTTAAAATCTATTTACAGATTTGATTGAAGAAAAGTTTCAAAACTTAGGTCAGATATTCTCGAACACTCATCTCTTCACCTAGGGTCTTGAAAATGATCTGTTCAAACACGTGAAAAAGTTTTTTGTGAATTTCGTAACTGGAGAATTTTAAAAGCTAAGACAACCCAAGTTTGACTAGATGTATGTCTGCAAGCAGAGCAACTAGCCCCCAGTTTGGTTTGGTCTAGCCAAGAAGAGTAAATATATACACTGTCACTCGGGATTTAAGAGTAATTTACAACTGAGAGCCTTGTAAACACTGAACATAAATATTTGAGTTTGGATGTTTGAAACAGGGTGTTCTTCAATCACACAGGATACAGATGAGAAGCTATTACATAGATACAGAAATGTGACATGGATATCTTTCTTGGCACTGCAGCAATTAAAAAGATTTCCCCTTTTCTCAACATTGTGGAATTTAAAAGGATTTCCCCTTTCCTCAAGACTTTTATGATTTTTGTACAATAAATAAAGAAAAATTATTTTGTCCTTATTTCAGGAGTAATGCAAGAAAAACTTGCCTGCATTTAAATTCTATAAAAATTTATATATACTGTGACACCAGTTTATTTGTACAATTTTATAGAGTACTTCCTATGGAAAAATTATTTGGGGGATATTTTTCTTGTGGTTGGCCTCAGATTTATTTCAGAATATTTCCTTGCACATTCCAGCAATTAAAGCTGGAGTCACAAGGTGCTTCTTCATTAAAGCCAAGTGCCTCAGGGTTTTGTTCAGCACCAGTAATATTAGACTTGCCAGGTGCTTAATGGTCAAAAGCATTTTCCAGGGTAGTCCAGGGACTTCATATCCAAATTCTTTTTTGATTTCTAGCACTACCTGCTTAGGTATGCAAGCAAGTTCAAGGTCTCAAAAGGAAAAAAGGATCCGTATCTGAGCCAGACAACTTTGCCAGAGCTCTCCACATCTACATCAGTGCCCAGGTTACCCGGCCAGCTTTTTCTATCTAATCAGTGAAGTCAAGTCACATCGTGCACTCCTGCAGACTGTACTTGCTGTAATGTCTCAAACCAAAGTAGGATCTTTCCTCAACTGAATGCTGCTGGAAGTCCCTGTGGCCCCTTTAATGTCCTCAGCTTCCAAAGAGTTCCTCCAATTCAGATCTCTAGAAAACTTTTAAATTAAACTAAACATTGAAATGAGGAAATTAGAGAGATTTCATATTCAGACCTACTGAAGAATTAACCACTTCTGAAATCTGTCACTAAGTCATTTAGGCACAAAATTAATTCATGTAATCTGACACTTAATATTGATCTGCATGGTTCATAAGTGACCTGTAATTCATGCCCACTATGAATCAATAACTTTTATCCTTTCACTTTCCATCCTTGAAGGGCTTGAGCAGTTCCAACAGTTTTTGCTCACATCAAATGTCAAAACAAATAGTGACTTACCAAACTCTGTAGGCTCTATTTTTCTTTGTGTCCCTTCTGGTTTTTTGTTCTCCATCCATATAAAAACATCAATAATTTCTATATAGTACAGATAAATCACCTCCTACTGTCTTCCTTAGTATGCTCATTCTCTCTCTATAAAAAACTCTGAATTTCTACTTATCTGTGTAGCATATGTACATACATATTTATGGATAAAATTTGAAACATTAGGTTGAAGTTATATATAGTAGCTAATATTAATGTACTTATTACTGCGCCATAACTGTGTATTAAAAAATACTTATACAATACTCCATCCATAAATTTAGAACCTTATTTATTACAACTGCCCTTCAGTACCCAGTGCTCTGAAATTACACTAGTTCTATAATTTTGCCAGCCCCCAAAACATCTTTGTATTTCCTTTGACACCTAACTCTATTTAAGGAATACATGCAACTTAAAACATGTAGGTTTTCTGAGTTATCAGTATATGCATTAAAGCATCTTTAAAAAAAAACAAAACCAAAACAAAACCACAACTATGTGCCTGCATCAGCTGGTTTTGTCCTCAGAATGATGAATTACAGTCTTCAAATTCCATGCTGAGTCAGAGAATATATTTTGATCTACTACAGTATTGTCTTTTTATGTCCTAATACACTGAATTTCGTTTGTGTTTAAAGTGTAGGGGAAATTGCATAGTAATAAGTTCCTATTTCATTTTGATTCAATAGGCTCAAGTGGGGTGCGAAAGGCTGCTGAAGAGTAGTGGCTCCCAGAAAGCAGACTCACGGTTTACATGAAGGCACAGGTTTACAAGTACTGAAGGACCTCAGAACTAGCTTTCACAACGCAGTGCAAAAACAAATTGCAAGTACCAAAACAAAACAGAATGCAAACAAAAAGATGAGTTCCACTTTGATCGAGAGTGTCAAAACCACCAGACTTTGTCACCAAATTCTCCTCCTAGAAGGAATTACCTGGAATGGACATGATTATCTTTAATAATGCTATAGTATATATTGTTATAAACGGAGCCTGGACTTTTTTGGGTGGAGTAAAAGTCTGCTCGTTTATTTAAAAAGACCAGAAGCGGAGACTGGAGATAAGCCCAAGTCCCACTCAGCAACCCAAAATAACAACAGTGCAACGCACAGGGCGTTTCTTCGGACTCAGGTTCCTCAGGAAGACCCCCGGGGGCTGAGCCCCGGGGCAGTTTTTATAGTCTCTCTGATGTTATGATTGGTGGAGCTCCGATCCTCCCTCTGATGGCTCGTTGCTAGGGTCCTCATTGGTGTTCAGCTCCGTCAGTCTCTGGGGCGTCGAGTGATTGATTTGCCCCCTAACCAATAATTCCTCAAGATGTTTACATCATAGATTATTAAGTCATCTTAAGAACATCCCAGAACGTTCCCCTCTTTTCTATAAACCCACCACTCTTCCCCCATTGGTGTCACCATCTAGCGATCACATAGCAGCATTACACCCATGTGGTCGCAATAATAATCAACTTAATAACTATATATAACAAGTAACTATTAACTTCTTTTTAACCAAAAAAAAACTTTTAACCATTTATTACACATATGACAGCTGAAAACCATATTTGCTTTCAAATTCATTCCTTATTCACATTTCCACACAAGTTGTGAAAGAAAGCTAATGTTTCTAAGGCCAAGTTTAAATAGGCACATGTCGTGGTTTGACACCGGCCCAGCGCCAGGTACCCATGAGAGCTGCTCACTCACCCTCCCCTGCCACAGCTGGGCAGAGGAGGGAAAAGGAAAAAACAATAAACCAACACTTCATGAGTGAGATAAGGACTGGGAGAAACACCTCAAGGGCAAAACAGGCTCAACTTAAAGTTGCAAAGTGAATTTATTACTAACAGAATCAGAGGAGCATAATGAGAAGTAAAAGAAGCCCTTAGAACACTTTCCTCCCTCCTTCCCACCGACAGCGCAAGGAGACAGGGCATGGGGCTTTGGTCAGTTCATTTCCTTCCGCTGCTCCAGAAGAGGAGTCTTCCCCTGTGAGGCCGTGGGGTCCCTACCACAGGAGACAGTTGTGAGGAACAGAACTCACTCTTTAATTAAAGTTTGAAAGATTTAATAAGGAACAAAGTCAACAAAGCAAAAGTTAACAGCGCTGAGCCCATAGCTACCCACAGAGGCATGGCCAGACGCACACTCATGAAATGGTGGCCCCGCCTTTTATAGCCCTCTGGTTGCATCAGCTAATTACATATTTATAAACTATTTTTAATATTAGTTAACATAACTCCTCCCCTATCCCGCCTTTTTAGAGCATGTGCAGTTCTCTTCGCCAAGGGCCGCTGTCACTCTTCGATACTTTCAAAAGGTTTCAATTCCCTCATTGGCCAGATGTTATCCAACTGCAATAAACCTCCCATCTCAGCACAACGTCCGTGGGAAAAGCAGCTCTAAGCCCCAGTGAAAGTCAACACCCAGTCCCCTCCCCTCATAACAGCAAAACCACTCCCACAAAACCAGCATTACAATGCACAACGCATCTGCGAAAGCCAGCGCTATAAAACATATTTTTCCACAGTTCTCCATGAACTTCCCCAGCATGGGTCCCCTCTCAGGAGCAGCAGCCACACCGCCCCTGCTGCAGCCTGAGCCCCTCCCCCGGGCACACAGTCCTCCCAAAACTGCTGCGCCGTGGCTCTCTCTTTCCACAGGGTGCAGTGCTCCAAGGACAGGCTGCTCCAGCCTGGAACCAGGGCCCTCTCTCTCCACCGGCTCTCCCACTGGATCACAGCCTCCTCCAGGCATCCACCCGTTCCGGCACGGGCACCTCCCCCATGGGCTGCGGGTGGATCTCTGCATCCCCCATGGATCCCCATGGGCTGCAGGGGCACAGCTGCTGCACCATGGGCTGCACCACGGCCTGCAGAGGAACCTCGGCTCCAGCACCTGGAGCACCTCCTCCCCCTCCTTCTCCACTGACCTTGGTGTCTCCATGTTGTTTCCCTCACATGTTCTCACCTCCTCCTCTGACTAGAATCCCAAGATCTTGTGACTTTGTTTTGATTTTCTTCTTAAATATGTCATCACAGAGGCATCACCAACCTCTCTCATTGGCCCGGTTTTGGCCAGCAGCATGTCCATCTTCAGAGCCATCAGCCACTGGGTCTGCCCGACATGGTGGGAAGCTTCCAGCAGCTTCCTCACAGGATCCGTCTTTATTGGCCCCCCTGCTACCTAAAACCAGGCTGTGCCAAACCAATACAGCACAGTACATTAATCACAGCTTAGAAGAGACTTCGACAACTCCAGCTCTCAAACAGTCCAAGATCTAATTGCAAACTGAAGGCCTGAAACCAAAATTGGGTCCTTCAACTAAAGTAATGAGAGGAGTGAAAAAAAATCAATGCATAAAAAATACCTACAGAAGCATTGGAACAATTGTTTCATATCACATGAAAGCCTGTTTAAAAAAGAATAAAAATATAAGATATGAACAAGATTTAAAAATATTCCCAGAAACACTAATCAACTCCGGTATTTTCTCCTTCATTATTAGAGATATCAATCTCTTTTGTAAGTTCAAATTATTATTTTGAAGCAAACAGCAAAACATAGCAGCTTTTAGGATAAGAATTAATCTTATCTGCAAGACAAGGAGAGGAGCAAACCTCCAGGCTGTCTGTAGGTCTGCAAGGATTTGCCATTCTCAAACCTTTAGCAGTCATATCCGTAAGAACAATCTCTCCATGTTTCAAGGTAGTAATTCTTTGCTGGTACTTTTGTAGCAAAGATATTATAACAAGGCAGTTAAAAAATGCAGTATGGACAGTAACTTGTCCTGAAGCAAAGCATCCTTTTCTCCAACTAAAACTATACTAGTAGAGTAAATCGAGTCCCTTGCCAATGAAGGAAGGACTCTGGTGACACAGAGCTGGTGTAACCTGGACTGACAGCAAGTGCAGCTGTAACCTGGTGAATCTAAGCAAAAAGCCCCATAATTTTTCAAATTCTCTACCTATTTAGTATATAATGCTAAAGTGACTAGCTTGCTAATGATAAATCCAAGTGTCAAAGCATAGTGGGTATTGAACATCTTTAAGATCATTGTAGATCACTATTTGCAAATCATTCTGTTTTCTTCTGTTCAGGTTAAGACTCATTAGATCCTACTTGCAGGATGAAGTTCTCACATGAGAGACTCATAGTTAAGTTACTTAGCTGTTGGGATTAACCACTTGAACATAGAGAACTTTGGCCTACATTGGCAAGGCTTACCAATTTTGACCATAAAAATTATATGTACTGGCTACTACAATGATGTATAAACTGTACTTGGGATCATACTATCAGAATTGCTAAAATCAATTAAATTAAATCATGATAAAAAACCCAAATAATTTTGAAGTGGTTCTTCCTGTCAGAAAGCCAGACTATCTATTGAAGGCCAAGAATTCATAAAAATTAAACTAATTCACATACAGAATTGACCTCAGACAACAAAGTGTAATTAATTACTGCACTACTGGATTAGTGCTTACTGGTGATAATTATTCATTCCTAAAGGAATTAACACTATCTTTGCACTAAATATCAGAGGAACTCCACTCTTTGGGATCATAAAAAGATAATAATCATTTTTTTAGGTTCTTTTTGGTTTGGGAATTTTCTGTTTATGTATTCTTAACTGATGCTCATCCTTCCTTCAGATTCTGCTATGAGACCCTGCAAGTGATAGGCAGCACATCTTCCTTTCTTATTAGCAAGCCAATTTTCTGAAAAGTGACCAAATGACACGAGTCCTCAGTTTGCTTTCCAATGCCATGCAATTCTCCCACTATTCAAATACATCCAGTCCATAAGGAACACAATCGTTTGTTGTTTGGTGTTTCTTTGAAGATTGCATTAACATGTGATGTTAACATCACAGTCTACTAACAGAACGAGCAGGAAGACTAGTGCAACTACAAAGAAATCAGTAGTAACAGTAACCAGTATTTCTGTAATCCCAAGGTCAGAGAAAAGAGAGACCAAGCTTTTCAAAATGTTTAACATTAAACTTGAGCAATCAGAACTCTGGGTAGCTTTGCAAAGTGAAGCCTAAAAATTCTTTTTATCTTAATCTTTCCTTAAAATTCTAGCCAGAGGAAAAAATTCAGGGGTACCTTTTCTGTGGAATAATACTATCATTTATCATCCAGGTTGAGGTGCAAAGTGACACAAGATGTTGAAAATCCCTTTAAAACATATGGAATAAAATCCTACACTCCTCTAAGTTTCTAACAAAATCTGCATGACAATTCATTGGACCAGGTTGCATCAGTGGTCCTTTTTCCCAAACACTATGATTACAAACCTTCACTTTGCAAGGAAGTCCCCTAAAACATCAGTGTGTAATTCTTGCAGAGATTTTTACATGTATTCTAAGACTCATTTTCTGCAGCACAGGTTTTTTTATTATTATTATTATTTTTCTTCTCCAAATGAAATATTCAATCTTGGTGTTTTTCAGTGCACAGCATCTAATGTTAAAGGCTGACATACTTGGTCATTATAAAGTTTGATCAGGTGAAAATAAAATCAGCGGCAATACTGTAAAAATTATAATGATTATAATGACAACTATGAACTGAGCAGATCTTTGATCAAATTCCAATAGCTAAGGAGGTGTGCAGGCAAGACGTAAGACAGATATGTGTAGTGAACAACTTGGGAGGAGGAGAAGGAATTTTGACAAAAATTCTCAAAATTAAAAAGCTAACCCAAAAGATAGAAGATAAGTGGCTTGTCAAAAGGGCATGAAAAAGAGAAAATGGGAGGTTAATTATTGCTTCATAGGAGTAGGTTACTCATGCAAGATAAGTAGAGGTAAGATGGATGATAAGAGAGATTAATGTCTGGAATATTAGATGCACAGCTGAGACTTCGAGACTATTAATTATAAGTGGCGGTACAAAGCTGGCCAGAGATGAGCATGAAGTATGGTGTGATAAAGCTGGCAGAGCTATGCACTGCTTGCTTTGTAAAGAATGATCTACAGGCAGTACTACCATCTGCCAGGCCAAGTTAGAGATCATAAAAGGAAAACTTGGTAACATTTTTACATCGTTATTCTTCAAGATTCAGACACTATAAAACTGGTTAGAGTATGACAAAATAGTTCACTGGAAACACAAGAGAGGATTCTGTTAGATGGGAATGGAGAAAATCGGGGTCACAGTGTACTCCTGCACTGTGACCATTGCATGGCCAGCAGGTTGAGAAATGTGAATTTGGGCAACCCATAAGTCTTCATAAAAATATTACTTTGTACATGCTACAGTGTGATCTGAGTTAATCTCATTATTTGAGTTAAATTCCCTGAAGAATGAGGCCATTCTAGGCATGCTCTAGGAGCTGCAGGATTGAAGCAGGGTTTCCATGCATTTTGCATCCTCTGGACCACAAGGTCTCTGGGATGGCTTTTTTCATCAAGAAATCAGCAGAACAGAGGAATTAGTAAGATTTGGAAGACAGATGAGACAAGACTTAAACATTAACAACATGAGTGTGTGAATGGAATGGAATAAAATGCAGCAAATGGAAGTTAATAAATTTTTTTAAAAAGGACTAATTTAGCAAAGAGGCTAAAGGCCAAAGCAGTTGGAAGTAGGCATGGGAAACAGAAACCAGCCTGTCAAGAAGACTAAGTCATTAGTCAGAAAGGGAGATGGGATGGCATACTACTTTCTAAATAGTGAAAAAACTAACAAACTTCAATTTGGATGGCATAGACACTTCATGTGAGACATTATACTTTTTTTTCTTATTAGAAATGTACATGGTGATGAGTATGTTTAAAATAAATAATGATTACATGCTGGTTGATTTGGTGCAGGAAAAAAGCACTTAAATTTAAACAGTAAATAATGCTGCACACACGCATGCAGATATTCCTGTAAAATATACATATTGCTGAAATCAACAGGGCTATTGTGAATAAAGACTTTGGGAGGAAAAAAACCCATCATGCCAAGCAGATAAACCCATATGGTCATTTACAACAGACTTTCAGCCCAATTCAGCATTTAGATAGCAATCAAAACAGCTTAAGATTGCACTCAAATCATTTCAGAAAATGCTAGGATCTGCTTGCTGAATATAATAATACAAATTCTTTCCCTTTTTCATACTTCTCTTTAGCAGTGTGGCACTCCTGAAGCTGCCATTTGCTCCACTAGGATGCATTATTATGTACACAGAGCCTGCCACACGACCATACTGCTATTTGCCACCTCAGAGTAAGCTAAAAGCATTTTCAAAATGCAATTAGAACCTTTCAGGAGAAAGCTCAAGTTGTGTTTGGGTAATATGAAGTTAACTCTCTACTACATTTCACAGACAGGCACACCAAAGCTAATAAATTCTTCTCATGTCTTCAGATTATTAACACACCTACTGGCAATGTCAAGATGTTAGTTTAAAGAATTTCAAATATGAAGCAGTTCAATAATCTGGTTTACGACAGATGACTGACAAAGCTAATTAACTGCCTGGAGAAGATTCTTTATAAATGAAGCAACTTCTGTCTGAACGTATTTTCAAGAACAACAAAATGTTTGTTTTGTCTTTTCTCTCATATTTTCTTCCTTCCAGCCTTCTCCATCTCATGTAATCTTTGATAAAAGTTTCCTTGCTGGTATTTATATATTGCCCTTCCTCTGACTTGGTGTTTTCTTATTCTCTGTGTCCTTTTTATCTCCCTGCTGGACATTTCTACTCCTCTCCTCCAGACCTTTTCATGCCCTCTCCACAGAGCACTTTCAGGTTTCATGCCTTGCATCCCTACGCTCTCCTCAGCTGTGAAGTTGCTGTTCCAGCACCTCCATCTGCTGAAATGTCAGATGTTGCAGCATCTCCATTTCAGCATCTCCATCTGCTTTCTCATTGAGAGACTTCCCACCATGCATTATTTCAAAAAAAAAAAAAAAAAAAGAACCTGTTTGCATCCAGCTTCAGTTACACAGAAGGAACACAGTACTTCAGGGATTTTTCCCCCACGTGACTCACTGAGTATTTCAATTTGGGGCAAATTTTTAAGCAGAGGCAGCTGACACTGGTAGCTCTAGTTACTAATAGCCTTTATTGTCAGAAGGCACTATCATACGTCTCAGTCTTGCCCTGAAAGACATCCTTCTGCCCATTAGATGGTTTCTCCTCAATGAGAACAACCTATTTATCATACCAGATAACATACTGGTTTAATGAAATGAGCAGAGCTAATGAAATCACCCATTGCATAATATCCATTACTGGTTAAGGGCACTGAGAGTACTGAGATTTGAAAATACCTGCAAAATTCAAAACAAAACACCTGCAACAAGAGGAAGAGTTGTTTTATGAACATTAACAGATTTTTATTCCCATCAGAATCCAACTCTGAATGTAAGGATTGCTGCATTACAGGCAGAATAATAGCAGGACTGGAAATAGTTATTTTTAGGCTCTTGCTGCATGGATGCCTATTACAGAGAACAACATCAGGAGATTAATTTTTCTTACGAAGTAATGTATTGCTCAGATCTTTTTTAACACCAAAAAACCAGACTGAAAAAACCTAGTGCATCTCTGGGTAAATATCAAAACACTGAGGGATCGGATTTCCAGCTAGACTTGCAGAAGCATTTGCAAAAATTCTACTTACAGGTCCATTTTTGTCTGATCCTGCTCAATCCTCTCAGAATGAGGGACACCCACTGGAGAGAAATCTGTGCTGTGACTCTCTGCCTCGTTCACCCCCTGCCCTTTCGCTTGCTGACAGCATATGCAGAAAAGAATCAGGATTTCACACAGAATCATCACTTTAGCAAATGACTGGCATTATGCTCATGTTCCAGAACATTGTGAAGGAAGAGAGGTGGGTTAAAAAATCTAGGGTATTACTGAGTCTCCTCTCACATCATTTGTCTTCAAGAGAAGAAGTTTTGTTGATCTTGCCATATTCCTCCTTTTAGCTTTTTGTGGAACACATATTCACTGTCTTCGAAAGGTCTGCAACTCCCACCATTCAAAATACAGGAGGAACAAATATTAGTTATTTATAGGAGGCTAAATGAGACATGGGAACCCACTTGTGATGCTGAAAAATGGAGAAGTGTGTTATTATCACTGCCCTTCCCCAGTCTACCCTCTCCAAAAGTCAGATGTATTCACATTCGAAGCCCTGCTTAGACTCAACACTTAAATTCATGGAATGTATCACTTTAGAATCAGGTATTTTGCACAGTATCAATGAAAAATTAGACTGAAATTACCTTTTTCCTTTCTGCTGTCAGATAAGACAGATGTGACAATTCTTAACAGACCACTTAGGCATTAGATTCTGGGAAAATAAAAGCACACAAACATGTGATTAAGGATGCATATGTTATTAAAGGATAATTGGTAAATAATTTTTTAAATGATTTTATCAGACTCAAGTCTGAGAGTCCATCCATAGATGAGCCATTCTTCCCCGTCCCTCTTTAAAACTCACTGATTGTGCTTTGCTTTTATAGGTCTGTGCTAGCTAATTAGGGAATTTCAGTAATCTATTTTTAATATGTACCATCTTCTGTTCTGTTTAGTGCAGCCTTAAGATAGACTTTTATCTTTACTGCTGTGCACAGATCATCTGAAAATATAAGTTCTCTGCTACATGACAACTTATAATGAGCCTTAATGAAGCTTGGGAACAGCTGTTAAAAACTCCAGTTGAATAGGTTTGCCCAAGCAACAGTAACTTATAGTGCTTTTTCTCTTACAGCACTGTTGAGTCATCTGCTACCGTACACATAATGAGAAAAATCAAAAATGAAACACCAAAGCCGGTTAATCCTTTTTTCCTAGACATTTTATTTTAATCAGAGTTTTAATAAGTACATTATGAACCATCATCTCTTAAGCCTTTCACCTTTTTAATTATATTACTGCTCTGAACATCGACAAAAGCAAATGTTATTATGCAAATTTTGCTCCAAATTCGTGTCCTTACCGAGAGCATAAGAAAGAGAGTTCAAACACCATTTTTAATTATACTATAGCTAAATGAGCTGCAAATTTTTAAAAATTACAATAAGCTCTCATGATTTTACGTGTTCCCTCAGCTAGGAAACAAAAGATTATACATTTTGGGTACAATCAAGGATTTAAAGAACTCTGACAGTCAAACATGATTGAAACAAACAAATTCCCTTACTTTATACCATTTGTCTTTCCTTTTTGACCTTTAAATGCTTAGACACTAAACTATCTGGCATAAAGGACACTCAGTGCTTTTGTATTGCTTTTCTCCTTACAAGGATGTGTAACTTTCCTGAAGCCTCTTCAATGTTTGGGGTTTTTTTAATGTAATTTGTCGATCATTCAGTCACAACATATGGGAGCACTTCACTTTCATGTATCATCTCCAAAGCACTACTGCAGAAAATATGAGGGTTTTTTTTTTTCCCCTCCAGTATTCCTGTTATCTGGTTTTGTTTCAGTAACACCTATGGGCTTAATTCTCACTCTACACGGCATGGAACAGCTGCAACAAGCATAGATCAAAAGCACATAGTTTAAGTCTAGAGCCAATGGATGGCAAAGAACTCAGATGACAGGACATAGGAGAAAAAGGAAATAGATGATTGCACTGAACTTAATAAGCAGAATCCACAGAACACCTGATAAACTTTTTCTCTTCTCCTTCTATCAGTCAATATTTTCAAGCAGAAATTTCCAAAAGCCAGGACTTGTTGATGTTGCCAACATTTTGAAAGATCTGTATCAACCTAACAGAGCCAAAAACTAGCCACAGGCATTGGGCTTCGCCTCATTAGTTAACATTTCTGCGCACTGAATATTTCATTATGAAATTTTCAGTTGTTCTGTTGGAAAACCACAAGAGACAGAGGATTCTTACTCATTCTGTAAATGTTGAGCAAGTCTGTAGACACCCTGGTCCAGGGAAATTTCACTATCAACTGCAATGGCATCGGAATTTGTTCTTTTCTTCACTAGTTCTGAACTCCAGTGCCATTTTACTGGCTTGCACAAAGATATGGAACTGTTTGGTTGTGGAAAGAGCATTATTTTCTGAGTTTTTCAAAGTTCCAGTCTCATGAATTTTCATGCTAGTTATGCCAGTGTTTTACTTTCATGATATTTTGGAGGACACTACACAATTATCACAACCCCATGGACAAATAAAAAGACGTAACTGGAAAGAAATCTGTACAATTTAGACCTGAGCTTGTCAGCTTATACACTTTCCAAATTGTGACTGTCCTAGCAACACTGCTCTTCTAAGCTCTCTGCAAAAAAATAAAATAATACACTGCATCTGATAACTCTGCAAAAAAAAAAAAAAATTAAACACTAAGAGCCTGACTCTTAGTTATAAGGAGCTTATCTGAAGTAGTTGCTCTGAAAAGAGTGTAAAGCATCATTATAATAATACACGATAAGAAGTGAAATTTTAGAACAACACAGAAAAGGGACATATTTTAATTCGAGAGTCATTCACAAGGAAGCTTCTCATGCATGAGAAATGCCTATGAAAAATACTTCTCACAATTTGGAGAAGAGAAGAATCTTTACACACAATAACAGGGCAGGAGTATAAGTCAGCCCCCCAAAAATGGCATTAAAAGCCCAGAAGCTGTTTCAGGAGGAAAAAAAAAAGAAATAGAACAAAGAGCTTCCCAGTTTCACCTAGTCATAAACCTTGTATCAAAGCAAGACAGCTTTCTCAGGTCTATCAGGACATCTATCTAAGATAATACCTGGTGCCTTTAAGAATTATTTATGAAGTAGTTTTTTAGTCACTCTAAAGAAAAATCAACTTCTTGCATCATAAGGAAACAAAGAAAAAAGAAAGGCAGGAGAAACCTACTGGTTCCCAGCCTATTTTGCATAACTGCTCTCTTTTTCCTTGAGATACGTAGGAGAGTGTTTTGGATATCTTGATATACACATCAGTTTTTGGGAAGGGAGGGAAGGGCAGAGGAAGGCTGGAGGAACACAAGAGAACAAAGAAGGAATTCTTCTGCCAGATTAGATATAGCTTAGCTGGAGTTTAATTTTTTGCATGGTTTTTTAAGGGAAGCAGAGGTAGCATGCTATCCCCATTGTCAGTGAGTTCAGAAACCATTAGTAAAATCTGGCTGAAATATGAAAACAGGGTAATAATCTCTGACACCAAATACTCCATACTATGTGAATATCAGCTGCAGAACAGACAATAGATGCCCTAGCAAGCTTGGGTTTATAGAAGACTACAATTTCTTACAGTTAAAATTTTTTTAAACTAATCTTCTCATTCAGAACTGTTTCACAAATGAATTGTTGCATAAACTTGCACACTCATAAGTTGCATAGAGAAAATATCAAAAATTTAAGCTCTGCGCTTCTAGTCTAGATCTGCAAAAGACAGAATTTTGAAAGATAACCTGTACACCTAAGGTAACATCCAGCCCCAGGAATTCCACTGGCATTTTTCACTTATTTCCAGAGGAAAGGGCTTGTCTCACTCTTTTATCCAGGTTTTTGTCAACTGTCATTAACTCTGCATTTGGTAATTTTTCTCTCTTAAATCAAAAGACATCAATGACATGGTCGGTGCTATCCCATTGCATTTTCTATTTATTAAACTATTAAGGGCAATTACCAGAAAAAAAAAATTATCTATTATCTTTAACAAAATACAACTTCAATACTATCAAGTTGCATAAATGCAGAAGGCAGAAACAGCCATAAATACTACACACAAGCAACGTTGATTAGGAGTCTGTTAAACTTGTACTGCTACTACTCCCCAGAATTCTGTGCACTCTGTATAGGCACTCCTCTCTTTCTGCTAAATGCTCCGTTAGCATGCACACTTGCAGTGCCTTCTCAGGCCTTCGCAGTGCTATTAAACATCATTACATCATTATTGTTCCTTTGTTTTTCTTTCTGTGCACATAAGGCAAGGCCCATGAGAGAAAGAATTTATTTCAATAGAGAGAACAACACGAAAAATGTCCCAGCTCGAGGCAGCAGAATACTTGCAGGGTGACAGGCCCTCACCCATCACCACAGTAGTGTGCAGAACTTTTAAGGTATCATTATTCATTTATTGATGAAACTCTCACCAATTTCAAAACAAGTAAAGCCCACCAAAAAAAAAAAGAAAAAAAAAAGAAAAAAGTCTCTTAAGGATTATTTATCTGTAATGTGATTTTTGGTGGCCCTGATGAAAATACCAGCAATAATTTAAATTTAAATTACAATTTTTCAAAGAACATGTAATTTAAAGCTACAAAGACAGATACGCTGTCACTTAATATCAAACAATTGATAATTACTGAGAATGAGCACCAAAAATATAAGGCAGTAGCTGTATAAACATTTAATCCGTCTCATTTTATATGATATTGTTACTTTAAATTAAATATATTTACATATTTCTGAGAGCAGTAACAGAGTAACTTGTGTCTTTTACACCATGCTCTTCAACACCTTATGATTTGAGAAGGAATCATAAAACATGGCCCTTGTGCTATTGCTTCCCAAACATCCCTCCGTATCTTTTCCCGCACAGATCACAGTTTAATTTTAGGGATGGTACCTCCTGAAATTAAAGCCATCTCCTGAAATTAAAGAAATAGTGATAAAACACAATCTGAACACTATTGGGATGCCCAGAACTTTCAAATAAAAGAGTTGGGCTTTAAAGCTCCAACACGGTTAGCAAATATTCCCTAAGGGAAGAAATAAAAAAAGGAAAAACTAAAACATCTTGGCAACTGAACCTCATTCTACATCATTCATTAACTGTGATACAGTGCTTACATGCCCCCAAACCCTAACCATGCTCTCTATGCAAATAACACAGGTTTAGCTTAAAATAATGAGCCAACTTAAACCTAAATGCACTTCCAGGGAATCAATTAGAGCTAAGACATTGCTAAATGTGACCCACTGTACACCACTGGCTTAAAATGGTCTATTTTATATGCTTAAACTGCTGATTTCATGCTGACATTTTGCCAAGCAACCAACGTGGCAAAAATTGAAATAGTCTTTAATCAAAGTTTCAATTAAACTGTACTCTTCATCAAAACACATTCGTGCCAAACAATAAACAGAGAGACACCAGCCTCACAAATTCAAGGTGCATCTACTCAGAACCATTGCCAAATAACCAAACTAATGTGAATTTAAAAACACGGCCTCATAAAGAGCCTTTTCCTTGAGAGAAGGCGTGCTGCCATATGCAGATATAAGACACAAAATGACATAGCTTTTCTCAAACAGGCCTCTCCTTCCAACCATAAATGTCAAAAGTTTGTATTTAACAAAATGCATTTTCATAGCTAAGTTTCATAAATTTGTATTGTGATAGAGAGCCTTCAGTCAAAGACTACCAAATAGTTCTCTTGGCTGTGAAGTCTTAATGTACTATTAAAAGGAAGAGTATGTGGGAAAGCAGATCAGCAGGGATCAAAATAGGAATAGCTGTAAAGAGTAAACACTTTGGGCCTGCATCACTAAAGGATACTAAAAAGCATTTGCTTCATTGTATCAAAAGCTTAGTAGATATTGATATCCTAAGTGCTGAAACATAAAATATTTTCGCTTCACTACTTGCCCAACTTTTGAAAACTTTGCAAGTGTAAACTTTTCATTTAACTTGCACCTGTTAAACAGCAAACAAGGTCTGAAGTGTGAATACAGCTTAATTTCTCTGGCTAGTTCACACCTGACAAGAAAATATCTCTTCAAAGAAATCCTATGTAAGGGCCATAGAACCACATCTTTGAGCAGCAATATAGAAAGACCGTTATTTTTAAAGATAAATTCTTGTAGCTGGACACTTTACTTTGTCAGCTGTCATTTCTCTGGTTACAGTTTCCATATACCCCTCGGTTCCTCAAATGCTTAAGACTCCATGGGCTAAAATTCTCAAAGTAAAGGATGCAGAATAATGTTGTAAATTCTGGTAGCAGTAAAGGGAAAAAGACAAGGCATTCCCTATTGTACTGCTGTGAAAACAACGCTTCAATAAGTAGCTGCATGTTGTTATTTTAGCTCTCTTAATAAACTGTCATCAGTAGACATATAAAAAGAGTAATTTATTTGATTTAAAAATGTATTTTAGGGCATTCATATTATTTGCTGTTACTGACTTTTATCTGCAACAGTGACATACAAAATAGTCATTTATGTGATTTAGACACCTAGCCATCTCATTTTCACACTTCATACTCCAAGAAAAGGCATAAACTTGCATGCAATACTGACTATTTAAATTCAGCAGAGCTGCTACATGACATCTCAATCTGTTGAGATCTCTCATACAATTACCACTGTAGGCCACTTCAGAATTATCCTCCTTTCTTTCATAATGCCATGTGGGGAGGGAGACATGCTGGCTTCTTAGGTTCTTGCACCTCCTCGCTCTAAAGATCTCAGCTGAGTCAAAATATCTGTCAGTCTGCAGATTACACTGTCATCTACTTTCAACACACTGATTTCCACTGAGACAAAAAATGGGTTTTTTTTATTTTTTAAACTACGTTATACTTCAACAGAGATGCTAAAGCAGCAAAACTAGACACTTTCAAGCTACTACCATATGTAAAACTCTCTGCATGGCTGCATTTCCTTTATGCTAAATAAATCAGTTTCTCTCTTTTCCAAACAGATCTTGCCACATTAGATTACATGTTTCCTCTGCCCTTTCTTCTGCATGTTATAATAAATCAGTGAAAACCAAAATGTGACCTTAGAGAAACAGATCTGTTAACTAGACTTGCTGAATTTTCCTAATATTAATGACTGCTGTGAAAACTCTTCACATACATTTTGTCAAAATTTTTGTCTTTCTAACATGCAAAACCACCTAGGCAATATGAGGACAAAAACTTGAGTATATGGCATCCACTCAGAAGTCAAGGGACATCTTTCATTCTACCCTGCTGAATCTGTGTCCTCACAGCACACCTCAGTCAAAGTGAGACCCAAACACACAGTTTTTAAAGACCAAAAATAAAATATAGTAGAAAAGGTAGCTTTACAGAAATACCATAGATCAATATATTGATCTCTCTCAAGTAAACATTGGGAAGCTATGAAGCTTCATGCACAGGTACAAGTTAAAGAGCAGAACTATAAAGGGAAGCAAGTAAATTGAAAAAACTATTTATTTTTAGCTTCTTTTCAACCCCTGTTAGTAAGTAGGAAATGTAAATAGAAGGTGAATTTATATATTCATAGAAAGGACATTTATAGATATATTTATTCTGAGTAAAACTTGACAGCAAAAACCATATTGACAGACCAACACATTGCTAGACCAGCACATTTTCTCTGTGCATGAATTACTTTCTGACTATCACCAGAAACACTTGAAAGATCATATTTTTGATGGTACCTTCCGTAGCAAGTCATGTATGTTGACCAACAACATGGATAATGATTTTGCTAGTAGGAGTTCTGAAAATGCTCTTAAACAGTATTAAAATTAAAATTAAAATCCCAAAATTAAACAAATAGCTGACGAACAACACCATGGGAATGTTAAACAACCATATTGTAAGTATTCAAAACTTGGCTGATTTCTAAAGTTTCTGTAGTGCACTGAGGACCTCAGTACTGCTTAAGGAGACAAGAATTAAAGACCTGTCAGACAAAAAAATGTCATTTTAGGCAGCAGATGTATATGCTGTCAACAACTACTTTCACACAACACAGTAAACCAATGGCAGGCCTTTTTTGGCTTTGTTATTAACAGATTACTGCAGGGGGTGTAAAAAGAGGAACACATTCTTCTAGGACAACTGGAAAGAATAGCATAAGTATAAAAGAAAAAAAAGAAAAGAAAAAAGCAAAGGTAGGTAACCCACTTGCTGGTACTGCAAAGTCACCATGCTGCAAAACAGATACTCAAAACCTCGTTTCTATATTGCAGAGAGAAAATAAATTATTAGCAGTTTTATTACGTGGGCTTCTAAGAGATCAATATGCAAAGTAAAATTTTCTATCAGCACAACTGTTTATCTTTGACATCTGCAGTTAGGTATTATTAAATCAAAATAGTAACTTACAATTCAGGAGACATCTACAGCAATGTCAGTCCAGGACAAAATATTGTAATGCCAGGAATTCACCAACTAATACCAACACTTCTTCATTTGCTGTTTGCATGATCTCGAATTCACAAAGCCTTAAAGACTTTTAGCTAATGATAACAGTCTTTGATCTCCAGAAAATTATTATGTGTAAAAATGAGATTTGTAAGAACTCTCTTAAAAGGGAAATTAATTTAGTGATTATACTGCATATTAAAAAAAAAAAAAGACAGAAAAAAAGAAAACAAGAGCACATTTTAAATTTCAACAAAATAGATTGATCTAAGTACTCATCATCCGTATTCAGAACACCATGAAAGACGTTTCTGAAGATAAAAGATAGTTCCATGAATGCATTTGCAGCCTGACACGCATATTCATTTCAGCATATTGCACCATTAATTATTCCTTTATAATCTCTACTAAGATCATTTTTCACTCATTTACGTTTCAGGCCTTCTGAAAGTGACAAATCTTTTCTCCTACATTTCTAAGTACTGTTGAGGATACTTAAGAAAAAAGCAGCATTTGTTTTTCAAGTTCTTTTATACCTACACCACAAAGCAAGAAGATTGTGTCACTGAGTAACTTGGTAAATTTTTGTTCAAATATTCCCAGTCTTGGCTGAAAGGCTCTGTCTTCACTCAAGACATCATTAAGAATTAACATCATGGTTTTACCCTGGTCTTTCTAAAATGTCATAAACCAACAAAAACCAGGTCTCTTCAAGTAGATGTACAAAGGACCACCTCACTCCTCGGTACAAAACATAGAAAGCATTAAGGCTTCCTGTGAGATCTTTTGAGTCATTAATATCTGTAGATAGGACACAATTGACTCAACTGGTAACTTGAAAGGCAGCTGTGGTGTCTTAGGATGTATCATGGACCATCAAATGTTCCCAGAGTGTCTCCTGATCCACAGCATTACATCACTCAGTGTGAAACTCCCCACCCCCAGGGGAGGTATTTGGGTGTTCCATCTCAAACGTGAGCAAATATAACCCATGGAAATTTGGAGTTTTGGTGGGCTTTCCTCACCTCTGGTGCATTGAGACAGTGACTATCAGACATCAAAATTGCATCAGGTCATGGGATTCAACAGGTGGTGACTATATCCCTTTGCACTCTTGTTCCCTGTTTCTTTCTATCTCTCTTTACCTCACAATTTTCTGCTAAATAAAAATCTGCGCTACTGACTTTGCCATATTGTCTCATTTGGACCTTGATTTGGCAGAGGCATCACTATAAGAATTTTAATAACCAGATTGCAATATTAATAAAACATTTGTTATCTATGTAGTTCAAGTTCTCAGGGAGTTTCCCCCCCCACCACTTCCTCCTCTCTTTATCAGCCAAGCATACAATTGTCAGACAACCTCTAATCGTAAGTATTCCATACTATGCCCCAGAAAAGCAAAAGTTCACCCATGTCCACCATATTTCACCTGAAAGAAACTTTTTTGGGAAATTTTGTAAGATATAAATTGAAGCATATCTATATGGTTTTGTTCAGAACTCTAATTAAGGATTAGGAGTTTAACTTGAGATACCTGCTTTGAAAAATACCATCCCCCTGAGAGTGTAGTTTGGAAACCTACTCAGAGGAATTTGCTTGTATCTGTGTCCTTCTTCTGGCCAGGACAGGGGTAATTTTTGCAGTAGTCAAGAGGAGGCATGGATAGGACCCAGATTTTATTCTATACCACCTCACATAATTTTCTGGAGAAGGGGGAGTGATTGAGCGGTGCATGGTTTGGAGGGTTTCAGTGGGAACACTAAACTGGGGAATACCGTTCCTAGACCACAACAATCTAATCTTAATAACAGTTTTTTCCATGGGGCTAGAGGTCACTGAGAAGGATGGCAATTAATCATTCTCTCCCTAAAGACGCTTCTAGCATCACTAATGCTATTAATGTTCTCACAGATTTCATACTCATTATAAAAATTCTTGATTTTTATTCTTCAGTATAACTAGGAGAGAGATATCAGTGCCATTAGAAAGAACCTGCCAGATTTGGTATCCTTTTCTTTCCTCCTAAATCACAGTCATCAGCTTCAAGCTGAACAAACATGACTTGGTATTGTAATATCAGCAAAATTCCCCTTTAAAAAAGTTTTGTTGGAGCTCCTACAACTGGGAATTCAATTTACAGAGTTTGTGCACTTCAACAACAGTAGTTGAAGTAGATATCTGTAGGTTTTAGTGCCAGTTTTTTCCCTGGCTTACCCAGTACTCTTGTGCACAAGCAGTCCCCGCCTGCCATGTTTTTGTAAATGTGATTTTGCAGCACACCTTCCCTAGCACTGCATGCTGTGTGTTCAGGCCTCATCTTCCAGGTTCATCAGCAAGGACCTCCTCTTCTGATGCTGTGGTTTGGGCTATCAGTTAATCATTTCAAAGGTATATGACAGCTGAATCAAACATTACACAAACCATGTAAATGTTTCCAAAAAGTACAGTGTGCTTTAAATAGTACAAGAGTTAATACAATAGTAATGAGAGATTATACAAGTAAACAAAGCAGTACAACTCTTCCATTTAATATGTGCTGGTAAATAACATGAAAAGCCTAAAAGTAATCCCATCCAGAAGTCATTTACCTACCCAACTTCCAGTAAAATCAACAGGAGTTAGGTACATTAGGGGTTTTGAGAAGGCAAGTTTATTATTGTCTTTTCATTCAAACTGGCTTTAAATCACTCATAAAAACAGGACTTAGGTAAATAATAAGTTCTGAATTCTCTATGTAGTTAAATCTGTCAAAGAAGTCAAACCTACCAAAGCATATTAGGAGTCTGATTCCTATGGAGTCAAAGAGAGTTAGAAGCTTGTGAGACACAGTGCTTGGGAACCTAGCCCCATTTAAACAGGTGGTTTGTAGAACTCAATAAATAGAAATTTGACATTTTAGAGACTTAGACAGATTTCATTAGAATGAATTATATCTGAGAGCCTTGATGAAACAGGAAATGCCTCAATTTTTTTTTTATGGCATTGCAGACCTACTTTTGGGTGTCACAGAAAGACGAAAGCAAGACTATGATGCATCTTATTTAATATCTTACACCATGTATTTTGTCTGAAGCTTTCACATTTCAAGAGAGTATTGTATACATGGCCTTTACATGTAAAATACCTTTTTGGATTTGTATCCAAGAAACCTGTCTTAAAAGCTTAAAATTCACCTTGACCATTAAATAAAAATTCAAAGTCACGTATTATCTGCACTCTGAGAATTATTTCAGTAGCATTTAAGATTACTGAAAATGAGAATTTGAATGGTATAAGAATTTTGCAGCATTGTAGGGAATATATAAAAATCAAAATTTTTGCAACATAGGATAACATTTTCATCAGAAAGTTGTATTTAATGGACTCAACTCTGAAATATTGAAATCACATGAAATATCCTATTTTCATATTATTTCTTGACATCAGACCTAATCACTTCCCTTGACTTGATAAATCTTATAGAATTACTGTCAAGCTGTATTTGGCTGAGAGATCTGTTTATATGAATATGATTCGTAGTTTTGCTGCTAAGCAAAAAGATAAATCCATCTGCTCTCTTTCATCTCACCTTTTTATGAAAGCTTGCAAGATGAAGCCTGTAGCATATTTTTTTTTTTAAATCTTTCTTTGGCTGTTCCATTTTCAAATATCAAAAGAGGGTTTGTCAGCACAGCCTACTGAAGCTTCTTTCCACTGAGGTTATAAAACATCGTTAATTCTTTGCTCTAAAACCTACATATCCAAGATGGTCACATATTCAAATGCTCATCAGCCTTCTGCTTCAAACGAAGTGCAAAGAAATGTCATGAGCCAATTTTACTCTATTGAGTTACTTTAACTTCATTCCAAAGGCCCTGATACTGAGAGCCAAAGGCAGGAGATTTCACTCCCTTATGTCTTAATATTTTGTGTCTCTTAAATATTTGGGGGCCTGTCTTCCTCTGTTGATATACTATGTAAATTCTAGACCAACAAAGCCTTCAAATTAAGGTTAAACACATTCCATGGTAAGTGGCACTTGTGTAGTTTTCCTAGAGCACAGAGCCACTCATGGGAAAAAGAAACGGCCTTCTAATGAGATACCCATCTCATCTGCAGCAGGTCATGGCGTCCTAGAAACCAGCTTCAGATTAAGGACAGAAATAAAACTTCACCAGAAATGTTCATCTGATTAGAGGACAAGATCTTCGCCAAGCACAGGAGCAGGCACACTGAAGCTTCTCAAAAGCAAGCAGGGGAGTTGCTCAGTAGTTACAAGAGACATAGTAAATTTACAGATAACAAAACAACATCACTGATCATGCATGCTCCCTCTTCCCTTGTCAATCATCTAGCTCCAGCTGTGCAGACAGTGCTAACTGGAAATCCCACCTTTGCTGTTCACGCAGAAGATCACTGACATAGTGACAGATTTCTTTTTGTGAAGTTCAGTTACACATCACAGGTTAAAATTTATAATAATACCTGAAAATAGGCTGCAGTTTATATCTTACATTTTTTTCAGAGAAGTACCCCTGAATGGACAGAGGTTGGTGTGGCAGTTCCTTCATTGTATATCCTTAGTGTATTTCTTTTCCTGGTTATCACTCATAAAATATTCAGCAGGAGCACAGGGCCACCTGCAGAGAGGGAAACCAGGACAGTTCTCATGGATCTCCCTCCTATAAAATTTAGGCAGCAGCGATTTTTAAATAGAGGGCTGGGGCTAAAGAGAACATCTTTCATGACCACCCTAAAATCTTACAGAAACATCTTTTAGAGAGAATCAGGGGATTGTGCATTCACCAGCTGTTCCTGTGATGTTCCTACATTCGTAGTTTCTAGATTCAGCTACAAGGTGTACACTTGGGAATGGAATGGGAGATAAGATTTGTGCTTCAAGTACTTCAAAATGTAGCAACCAGGCTGTGGACATGGTAGGGTGCTAAGCTATCACTTAGTGTTTTCCTTGGTAAGCTGATTTGCAGACAAATGAAAGCCTCAACTTAAAATCTAGGTGTTGAGGCTCATAATTCTCAAGGAGTGAGATCTCTCATTATTTTCAAGTCTTCTCTCTTATCGTGAGCCATTTCCTCTGAAATCTCTGGAATTTGTAAAAACAGTAAGACTGTCACTGGACATGTTCAGATTACTAGTCTAGAAACTGCTGGTCCATCAGTTTAGAAAGTAACTTTTTCCTCAAGAATGCAAAGATATTTCCAAAGTTGCCATGTATCAGGGGGGGAAAAAAAAAAGGAATTCTTTCATTCCTCTTCCTTTTGCCAGAGCTTTCACAAAGCAAAGTTTATAAACAGAAAATGAATCTATTTAGTTTTTCTGGATGATAACACAGATACACAGATCACTGCCAGATAGCACTTATGACAAAAAAAACCAACCAGAACAGTGTTGGCTCTTCTCTTGATCTCCGTTAAACTGAGCAAGCTCTGAGATGGGCACATTATCTCCAAGAAATTTGCTCCCATTACTCTCCATCATGTATTTCCAATAGTAGCTAAAATAATCAGTTCTTAACAAGGATCAGTGGAAATACAGATTATGGTGTTCACCAAGACCACGGTGGATAGACTGAAATAACATCAGCTGTGATGCACTAGAACTGTACAGCAACACATATATTTATCCATGGGCTGTTAACTACCTGTTAGCCTTCAGGACAGTAAAAGTTATATTTGCCATTCCAATTTTCTTCCTAAAACCAAACAGAGCATCTGATGCTCTGTTATGCAATACCCAGTTGGGATTTTTCCACTTACTAGCTCAAGAGATTGGTCTTTGTATGTGACGCCTCCTTTGATCCTTCCCTTGTGCGTGTGCCATGGTTCATACAGAAGATAAATTAAGAACCACATTTACTCATGTTCATTATTTTACCAAGTGACAGTTCTATTGGCCATATTAGTGATGTCACAGATTTTCTTTTTATTTCAGTCATCTAGAGTGTTATTTGGAAAGAGTATTTTCTACTTAAAATCAATATCTTCTCTAGCTGCTATAATATTTCTTCATACTTAAAGATATTACTCAGAATATAAAAGCCATTGATTATAGGCAGAAAATATACTTGCCAGTTACCAAAGGAGAGGGGAAAAATAAAAAGTGCTCTCTAGTTTAAGTAGTTCCAGCTGGTGACACACCAGTACTAATCAGCACGTTTCAAAAGCACCAGGGCCTTCTCAAGAAAATGCTTGGGTTTTCTTCTTATAAGCTGAAACACAAAGTATCGTTTATTCCAGTGAAAACACGAACCCAGATTTCTAATGCTGAACTTCTCAGAGATATGCTTTCACAGTAACAGAGTCAGAATGTACTGTTCTTGAATTATGGTAGTGAAAAAGCAACTTGGCTTTTTTTTATGCAAGCTTTCCAGACAACTCAACAGAATTTGAACAGGTGAACAGAGCAGTGAAACATTTAAAAGATTGGAAATTTGTCCTTTCTTCTTTGGGCTGAAGATAAAGTAATAAAGTGTGTACTTGATTTTGATAGGTTGCGATTACCTAAGAATGGTGTTACTAATTACTGTGCAGTAGAATATCAAAATTTGGAAACAGCACTTATTCCCTGTTTGCCCTCTTACCTCCAAACCTCCTGCAACCACTTCAGCGCTTGTTTATTTTCTCCATTGTAGCTGGCTGCAAGGAAGTCTCGTGGATTTATGTCGTACCTCTGGTCATGTACTTCTCATTGTCGTGTTCCAACCACAAATAGGGTGTGCTTCATATAACAGTAAAGATGGAAGAAGAAAAGTCCAAAAAATTAGTTATGTAGTTTAAACAAGCTTGATACAAGCAACAGCCAAATGACCATTTCCTAAAGAGCTTGGTTTAAGGAACAATTTTCAGTGTGATATCTAATATGGAAGTTAAATCACCTAATAATATACAGTAATTTCTTAAATTATATCCTTCTATACTTACCTAGTTTAGTTATTCAAGAAACTAAAATAAACCCTTTGATAAATTTGTGTCCTCTTTGATAGCCTTGATATACCAGAACCAAATTCCAAGTCTCTTCTGAATGTTTCTTCTGTGTCTATATACTATAATTTTAGGTATGTCCCAGACATTTACTCGTTATTTTGCAAAAAGTGCATTTGTGTGGTTTTGGTATTAGTAAAAATATTCTGAAAAAATATGTAGGTACTGGCTTATTTGATAAACCAGAGATAAAATTTGGCAGGATTTTTTAAAGCAATCCCTAAAACCAGTAAATGCTTTGGCCATCTTCTCTTCCCCACTAATTCCCTCTTCCTTGCCCTGGCCTCATACAGTCATTAAAGCAGGCAGAGCCTCCAGGTAGCACTCTTAGTGAGCTATTTACATTTTAAAAGATGTTTTGGAACATGCTCAATTCCAAGCAGTTCTTACATAAAATTGAATGTCATACCCTGGTCAATACTTAACGCCATTTGACATGTGGCTTCTGCAAAGAATACCTTAACCAGTATGACAGCAAAGACAATTAACAAAGAACCTACATCCTTCCAAAACATTTTCTTCTGTCTATTATGAAAAGTTTTTCACCACCTGTATGAATTACTCAGGTGACAAAGAAACACGGAAAACCAAAAGCACTACCAAAAAAACTGCAAAAATAAAAAGAAAGAAACTGCCCAGACAGAGCTGTGTTTGAACTAAGGTTTTGTTTTGAAACTACATATACATGAAGTATTACTGTAATTGACAGATAAACTAACAGACCTATAAATGATGAATTTCTAGGACATGTTTTTTTTCTTCAAGATGATTAGGCTTGAAATATTGGGACTTCACTGGGAAATTTAATGGTATTTCAGTCTGGCTGTTAACAAATTATTTAAATGACATAATGATACTCACATCTAGCTGACCAGTGAAGATAGTAATGATTTGTCTTCAAAATTTATCTTCTCCTCAGGGATAAACATGCTCTTATTTTAAGTAGGATGAAAAGAACTTAGCCGTTCTTCATACCAAGTGTTTTCTTGCAAATTAATTAATTTTTTAATACATCAAAATATCAAAATATATCCTACTACATACTGGACTTCTAACACTGCATATGTTGTGCAAAAAAGAAGACAGAGCCAGGAAGAACAGAAAAATATATTCATTTGGGCAGATGGGAAATTAAGAGAATCTTGTAATAAAAAGTCTCAATCAACCACTTCCCCATTTTTTACATGGGTCTACTTTACTCATGCCAATCTACGAAAACTGTGTTTGCCCAAAACTCATTTTACATTGTGTTGGTCTTTTGCCAAGCAGAGAATTTAATAAGTTTTATCAGAGTGAGGAATGAAATGGACTGCCACCCTAGGTATCCCACTGTATATCAGTCATACCACTGATCTGCTCTGCAGTGCATCTCTCCTGTCCAACTGAACCAGTGCTATGAAGAGCAGCTTTCCACTTGACCTATTTTGACTCTACTATATCCTTACAATTGAAGAGTCAGCATCATTTCTGCTCAGCAAAATATAAAATATTTTTGTTTCCATGTCAATATTCTTCTGTTCATCTGACTCCTACCCAGACACAGATGTCGAAGCAGGAAAATTGATTGTTCCACAAATGTTTTTTCTGAGTAGCATAGAAACAAGAATGAGCAGGAAACTGTGATTAATTCTCTCTTCTGAAATTTCACCTATATTTTAGAGAATCAAATGCTTCTATAATTTGGGGTATTCCCATAAACCCAGTTGATTTTGCACAAGCTCAGCTTGTTGAAAAGGTGAGGATTATCTTCTGGAATAGCACTTGTGCTACTAGTTAGCATTTCTTCTGACTCACCATTTGCACAGAAGAATTTTCCATTCTGTCATTGCCCCAGAGATTCTTTTCATGGTTTCAGTAACAGTGACATCTGCAGCGGGGAGCTCCGGCCACTTGAAACTCATTAAAACATATTTGAGATTGACATCGAGTTGAAAACATCTGTCAGACTTGGCCAAAATGTCAAACAAGTGTGATATTGCTGTGCAATCCTGCTGCAGTGACTTAATAAATTACTTGGCTGCGGTCAACACATGGTAAATTGGATTCCAATTACTGGCTTGGTTTTTTCTGTATCTGAAATATACTTTAACTTAAAGGTCCATAATCTACGTGACCTGCATTATAATTAATTTGCTGAATCTAGAAGCTGAGGTAAAGTGATACAACTTTGCTTTTTAACATGCTGTAATGAGCATCAATCTAATATACACAGCATGGCCCACATAGAGTCTCCAACAGAAACTAAATCCCCTGCATTTCCCAAACAGAAGGAATAAACAAATGACTACCAGATAGTTTCAGCCTCTTTTTTTAAATTAGCCTCAAAAGTCCCAAACAACTCAGCAAAAATCTTCAAAGAACCTTGTGTCATTTTTAAAAAATAATGTTCAGGGAAGCCTCTGCGTTACAGAAGTTATTTTTCTAGGAAGCTAAAAAAATATATACCTAAATGAAGGTATGCCAAAGTAACAAATCATCGGGCTCTATTTACTATTTCAAATGGAATGGGAAGGAAGTAGCACACATTGAATTCTTACCTTCAGAAAGACAATGTTTTCTTTCAGATGCAAGTCAAGGGAATCCAGTCTGGGTGTGGGGAGGGATTGGATTAATAATTTCTCTCTATTTATTTTTAAGTATCTATTTCCTTCAAAGAGGTTAGAGGGGTTTTTTTTAGCTCTCCCTTCTTGGGAAGGATCCCCTAAACAGGATACTTTAGGAAAACAAATGCTTTTACACAAAGTAAGGCTCTCAACGAAATCATCACCTTAGACTCTATTATGATATAATTTAGATTATAAAAAGTGTTATCTGTGATTAATATGCTAACCTGTAGATGCAGGAGTAGCATGTCAATGAAATGATAAAATTTATATAAGGGGCATAATTCTTATTTTACCATTCTGCTATTTTTTGTGTTTGCTGGGTTTTTTTCCTGAAACTTCAGCAGTTCTCAGAAATGATGGATATTACCTAAAGAAACAACAAAGATTTTACAACCTACTATTATAGGTACAAATTATTCCCAATTTGAATAAAGATTATTTGGATAAATATAAATAAAATCCCAAATTTTGCTGACATGAAGTCTCATATATTCACAGACAATCTCTCTTTGTTTGCTTGCAGGAGCTTTAAGAAGAAAAATTTTAATCTTTGGGTTATTACCTGTGGCCAAAATAAATTTCATTTTCCTTTATTGTACTTTGAAAGCATGCATAAATGCAAAAAAAAAAACCAAAACAATTTTTTTTTTTTCAAAAAACGGAGTGCATTGTGCTATGTTTTGATTTGTTCTACAGTATGGAGACCTCTCAAATTCATGGTTCCCTGTGTGAGAGGCTGGCAGACAGTCTATTTGCATCTGTATTCTTACGTTTTTAGTATAAATTTTTTATGCAGCTAGCAAGTGCCTTTTCTAATAATTTTCCATTTTAGAAGACTGTTTGCACTTACAGTAAGATTTTGCAGCATGAAAGAATATAATGCAACCACATAATCTTTACATGCATATTGAACAACTTAAGAATTTTTTTTGAAATTCACAATATTATTGCATTGCCTTTTTTTTTGGCTTAATAACAGTAATAGGTGTGTACACAATGTGCTGCCTGACAAAGCAAGGGGTGCTGCTCCAGAATTTTGTCTTCTTTTCTTCATCATCTATAGTTCAATGAAATACTTCAGTGGAGCTCAGACTATAATAATAAGGTATGTTTAACCTAAGGGTTACTCATACTTAAGGCTCTCACTCTGTGAGCAAACTGAGAAATCACAGGATTACACACAGGGTATAGTGAAAACTAGTTCAGGTAAAGAAGACAAAAATCTAATCTTCATAAAACTATAACAAGGTTCTCTGAGCCTTTTTAGTCCCTAGGATTTAATAAGATCCATGGACAGCTCCGTCACTGAAGCCCTTGTTGGTGCACCCACACTTTAACAGTCATCCTGAGAATATGGCTGTTCCTGCCAATTCATAAATGCAAATTTACTTTAGAGAGGGCATGAATAACCCACTCATTCATCCTTGGCTACAATCACATGGAAATGCACGTGCTGAGCAACCAGCCATGCATTACTTTTTGTTGTAGGTCTGCTCTATCTGCAAACATCTCTCTCCCTTTTCGGAAGAGGGACAAGACAAGGTGATGAAACAGTCAATGTAAATCTCAGGATTACAGGCAGGAAACATATCTTCATTACAAAAAGTTCTCTAGAAACTCCTATAAACTGCTATCATCCTATGGTCTCTAAAACACACTATTGTTGTTCATTTCTCAAAACTGCCACTTGAAAATCTGGGTTACTTTGCAATTTCTGGCTGCAATCTCCTATCTTTGTCTAATCAACAGAAGAAACTGAGTGTGTGACCCCTTTCTGTGATTCCAGAAAGGAATTCTTGCATCTCCAGCCTCCAGACTAAGAGAGACTATGCTTCTCTTAACATGAGCATTCACTTTTCTTGAACTACTTTCTGTAATTTGCTTATCTATATAAAGCAGTAGCAACATAATACTTACCAAAGGATAGTGCTGCAATGAAAATAAATATATAATAAAATACTCTAAAAATAAGTAAAATACTCTTTCCCATGCATCTAAAGCCAAAGACAAAAAAACTTGACTCTGCTCAAAGCCTGCTTCAGGAAAGACAACTCAGTTTTGGCTTACCTATATGAAAAGGACAATGTCCTTGACCCAGCAGCACCCTTTTTCTAGAATTCACACTATCTTTTTCATCTTCTTATATCACACCGTAACTTTTACTGACAAAGTATTTATCCCGTAGAAATTACATCATCTTATATCACCTAGCAATGACTCCATTGAAAAAAAGAAGCAATCCTACCAGATGTAGAAGAAATCCATTCTGTCCTTTGCATATTAAAAAAACCCCAGCATTATGTACAAATTTGAGAAAGGAAAATACACAGGGTCCTTGAAAAAAGAAAAAAAGCAGAAAAAAACATTAATTAGCAATATATACCATATTTTAATAAATATGAGTAATAAACATTGCTACATGGTCTCAAAAAATGGCATGATTCCCAAATTATGTCTATACAGGATGAAGCTCTCCTAAATGCATGCAAAACTTCTAATCTAATGAGCAAAAAGTTTTAAATAATAAAATCAATCAAATATCTTACGTCTTCTCTAGAAGGAATTTTATTCATTCGAAAGAAAACCTCATTAATATCATCACTCCAAAATCCTCCTTTGTACTTGTTATAATCTTAGAAAATAAGAGGTTTTTCTCTGGGAAATCAGAGTCTTTCTGCATGGCCTGTTTGTGTTTCAATACCTCTTACCACCACTGTGTAACTAGCACCTTTAATCTCCTGCAGAAGTAACCTTATCATCCCACTGGCATTCCTACGAATAAAAGGAGCATCACAGTATGAGTCTGTTAATCACTTTCAAGGCAAACAAAAGCCCATTTTCTTGTCTTTGTATTCTGTTGAAGTTTATCAATGTCAAGTCAAGCCTCTAAGGCAACACATCTTCAATTAGAGATGTAAAATCCAGTTTGCATGCAATTTAAATCCTGCAAACTGGCAATCTTCTCATGGAAATCACAATTATTTCCATTCTCATGCATCAGTATTTCTGATCTACCATCATTTTTCTCTTACACGAAGTGATACTTAATTTCCAAGACTGAGCATTTTTGACAGGGTTTTCTGATTTGCCATTTAGTTACCACATACAGTCAGGCTTACGCTGATAGATGTTTCAGCTAGAGGAACAAATAATATTCTTCTCTGCCACACTCTTTACATACCTCACAGATTCCCACTCCACTCTCACCAAGAAAAGTTAGTCTTTCCCCATCCTCTCCCCTAAAACAATACAGAGCAGGTTTATGAACAGTTAAAGTTTGAAGTCTTTCTCATGCTGAACGCCAATACAAATGTGTTCCCATACAACCTTGGCTGGAGATATATCTCTAAAACCATTAGAATTCCACAAGAGACACTGAATTTTGATTTAAATAGGTATGGTTGTGTGCATGTGAGGCCAGATCTTTAAATTAATATATTCCCTTTGGTTTCAGGGAAACTGTGATTTAGATCCCACAACAGCACAGCACTGCAATCCCACTGAAGTCAGTGGGTCCCTAAGTTCAACAGCAGTAGTATATTGCTAATATAATGTTAATAACAATGGACTCCTGAATCACACATTTACCGTGATCAAGAATAAGAAACTTTTCTTTTAGCTTACTACACCAGGGCTCGGAGACACATCAAGTTTAAAATGACTGAGGAAATGTCACAATTCAAAAACACCTGACACCTGTTAATGTTCTTTAAACCAGAAATATTCTATGTCACAAAAATGCTAGAATTCTCTTGTGTTCTGATGAGTACTCATTCAAAATTTGTGCTCTATTCATTAAAGTGTCTCTTGGCTTTTTGTTTCCATTTTTGGTGGCAGAAAATCAGGACTTCTTTTCCATTTTAAAAATATATCCAAAATAGTGCAAAAAGGTAAAATTTTGACATTTACTGTATCTTTGTTTTTAACTCTTAGATTGTTTAATTTCCCTTTCTCACTGTTTACCCTATTGAATTTATTTGAATTTGATTGATTTTATTCATCCATTTTTAAGGCCTTGGTTTTTCAAATTCTTTTAATTTCTCTCTTATTTTTCTGCAGAATTCTGTCATTCTTGAATCTCCAGAAGACGTGGAAGAGTGCAAAATTTGCTAGAGGACATTGAGGGTATTCTGTGATTTACTTCAGAAAAAGCAGAGATCTTCTTGTGAGATAATTCTGAAAGGAAAATTTTCGGAACCTGATATACCTCCTTATGTGGCTGGTAGAAAAATAAAGAAGTAAAGATGAGTTTGGGAGATATGGAAGGACAAGTGTTGCTGTAATATTTGTCTTTTTTTCCCAAATACTCTATTTAAATTGGCAATAAAATAGTAATTCTTGTAATGCATCTGTTACGGTCTCTTTTCATTGCAATACTAACTCCTAAGTGGTCTCCCTGTCTTAGCTTGACCCATCAGCTTTCTCATCCTGGTTTTTATTTCCCTCCTGTCCTGCTGAGGAAGGAAAGCGAGAGAGTCTGGGTGGGCATTTGCCCTTCTCCAGGTTAACTCACCCCACTGCATTGCACTAGATCTTTCACAGAGGACTGGGAACTTGCAATTGCATTGAAAATTTTCAAAAACCCTGACAATAGCTCTGATTCTGCAGTTCTTTGTATCCAGGGAAAGATGGGACTGTGCAGAGCCCTGTGGATTTCAATGTACCTGCCCACAAGAAGGGATATTCAAATCAACAAGCAGGTGCTTCTATACACAGAAAAGCTGGCTGGAGCCAGGAGGCTCCACCTGCCTCAAAACAACTGTGGGATCAGGACCATGGAATCCTCAAAATAACTTGAAGCCAATATATCTGTCAAAGGCATAGAACCAAAACAAAACAAAAAAAACAACTCTTCACAATTAGCCCACAACCACTTAGCTATATGGTCATCAAAACACTAGAGAGAAAACAAATATAGTCAAGGGCTCTCTTAATTTCATGCACTGTGACTTCAACAATTTATTCATGTCTCATTTTATTTCTCTAAAATTGGCCTCATTTAAAAGAAGGGAAACCACATTTCATGCTCTTCAGTTTCATTAAAGAAATACAGATCCCTTACCAAAAGAAGACTACTCTAAATTAAACCATTGTAGCAGAAGAAAATATTGAAATTTTGAATCTGAAAGGACTCTGACACGATCTATATTCTCCTGCATGTGTTTCTTTATGGTATTATAAAAAAAGGAAGAAAAATCTCCTCCCTTAAAAAAATTGCTTTGAATCACATGATGAAATAGGTAACACTCAGCTGAGAGCAACACAAGTGGACTATCTCACAGATTTTCTAAAGTTTGTCAAGAAAGAAGTCCATTGATTCTTCTTCAACAGTGTGGGAATACAGTATTTCACCCTCTGAAACTCACTTGTCTCTGCCTGACAGGGAAGGTATGGTAAACTCCCTTGCTTAATACTCATTCTGTAGGAAACGTGATAGAAACCCTATATGAATTACACAAGATAAATCCAGCATCATTCAATATATGTGGCTCACAGTGAACTCAAATTTTATGAGTAATTAATGAACTGCTCTAAATTCCAGTAGTATTTTATGTTCTCTTGGTTACAGGATATATATCAAAACATACATCAAAAGTTTTTTTCCACATGGGTAAACAGCCATTTCTGGGGCTGACTTGAACAAAAGATGCAGCTCAGATTTATTCAAATCTTACTTCATAGCAGGTAAGGGTCTTCAGTTCCCCTTTAGCATTCACATTCATTACAGAAAACAACAGTTTGGTGGCGGCTGCATGACATGAGGATGACAAAATATTTCCATTAAATTCCCCATTGAAATTTCTTCCTTTCTCTTTTTCAGGTTTGTCTGCAAAACAATAACAACAACAATAACAAAGGGGGGGAAAAAAGTCTCTCCTTTCTGTCTTTTAGATCTGTCCAAGGAAAAGAAACTACCAAAAGTTTTCCATCAGGGAGCCTTCTCCATAAATACACTTTCCATAAACACTTTCAGTTCTTGATGTTCTCTGCCTCCATCCTCAAAGCTGTACTGCCTCAGTCTCCTCCTGTAGGTACAGCTTCCTGAAGAGCCACCCTTCAGTGTCCTTCTACATGGTGAAAAAAGAGATGTTAGTTCTATGTGCTTTCTTGATTCCTATTGACCTTTCCAAGGCAGCCCAATATCCTACAAAACACCCAGGCAATAATTTCCAATAATCCATTGATATCCTTTTCCAATAATCCTATTTATAAGAGGCGAGAGACCAGGGAGCATATTCCAAGGAACAGAAATGCTGTTTCTTTCATAGCCTAATAAAAATGGAAGACATATCTTCCAAATAGAAGAGCAAATTAATTAGTGAGCCTTGTCAAGCTCAAAAACCCCCCTCTATCGAATTAAAGGAAATGAAATATTAATTTTGTTATTTTAAACTCATTTTCCTTACAGTCCACTGCAAATACTGAAATACAAGAAATATCCCATAAACACACATTCATAGCTCAGGTCTATTTCCCTGTTTCCAGGGATCAAGGGGACAAGGAGTGCAAATAGATTACTTACTGACTTTTTGCAGACTTTTTTTTAATCATAAATTACTTTCCTACAGCTACATGACTATTTGGATTCCAGAATAAAATGCATGTTTTCTGAAAGATTCTGAGTGGCTCACGAGAAGGACCATGAACAGTCATAAATGGTAATGGCCATAAATCATCCTGGGTTTTATGCCTCTGTTAAGGTGGATTGCCTGAACTGAATCATGGCATCAGCTCTTAAGGAAGGATTTCATGTTTTAAATCTTGCTGTACATCAATACCAATTATTTAAAACTTGTAGTTTATCTATCTGTCCCTTCCTTACTTCATGTAAAGCATTGGATTTCACCCTCTCTGTGCTGGGTGGGAGAGTGAGTTCCCTAAAATATTACGCACTGGGAAACTGTGTTCTAATGTACCTTGCCAATTTTGCCTGAAGCTGTTTCTGTCGACAGTAGGGAAAAGGAGCTATCATTTATTTCAATGGATGCTGGCTCAGATGGAAAGACATTATACACAAACAAAGCTTTAGGGACTGTTTTTGATCACCCAGGGTTGTTTGGTTTCTTTTTATTGTTGCTCATCTCTGCGTTTCCTGATTTTGCTGAAGTAAAGAACAGCTGTCCTTTACAGCTTACCAATTCAAAGCTGTGAATTCAAAAGTTGCATCCAAATTTCCTTTTTCTTTAATAGTGTATTATAGATCCTATCTCATTCAATAGAGAACAAAAGTAAGTCCACAAAAGGGAGGAAGGGGAGTCAGTCTCACAATTCTACTAACTGTGGGAAGGAGTGTCTCCCTGTATGTATATCTACAGGCACACTGCTGGAATTTCTTGCTTCCCAGTAGAACTGAGACTGTGGTAACATGGTTCACACATGGAAGGCTGCTCCCCAAAATTGTTTTAGGGTCATTACAATGACAACCCGGAGGCCGCCTCAGCAAAGCTGGTGTTTTTCTGGGACAAAAAGACAAATGTGATTTCTTCACAATGTGTGTCCCTTGCACTGTGTTCTGTTACATTTGCAGATCAGTGTAGGCACAGTACAACTGACATGAACGTGCTCAGTGAACCTGCCCTGGTTTCTTGGGCACTCAGTAGTCAAAAAAAAAATCATGCATTCTGCCCCAAATAAACCTTTTGCAAGACAAGTAGATATGACAAGAGAAACACAAAATCAGAGTAAGTCATACGACAGAAGCACTTAGATCACACGTGCTATAAAACCTGCCCAGAAACTTGGTCAAGTGTCTGCTACATGCAGACACATCTCCAAAATAGCCCTACATACTACAGTTCCACAAAAAGATACAGTACCTACCTGCCAACTTTCTGTCCAGGGAAAACACTGCATCCAGGCAGCAGGATGCATGTCTGCCAGGAAAAATCTCTCTTTGGACTGGACCGTGCAAGGCAAACCAACATGCAGCCTCTGTGCTCCCTAGCCAGCTCAGGCATCAACAAAATAGCAGCCACTGCCTTGACAAAACTTTACATGTGTCCTTCAAGTGGGATGCAGTTTGCAGCTGTGGGAAGAAGAGCTCCCCATTTGATCCTCCCTTTGTAAACTCAAGGAAACAAATTTGGCACTGTGCCTCCGTGCCTGCGGCTCGAGAGCAGAGCTGCTGAGCTTTGAAAACAAAAGGATCAAGCCTGCTGGCTGGAGGCAGTGAGGGCAGACAGTGCACTACGCACACAGACTCCTTGCCAAAGAGAGGTTTGCCTCTCTGACACACCAGAAAACAAGGGAGCATGACTTCTAGGTCCAGCACTTTGTGTTACTTCTCCTGCTGTCTCAGACACTGAAATGAGCACTGCTGACTGCTAGCAGGTAAGTCACTACATGCAAGTCAAGTGCCACACACAGTGTATTTTCCCACACAAGTTAAAGACACATTCACAATCCCAAATAATAATTTACCTCAAAAGAATTTGCTCATTATGTGCTTTGCCTGGCCCTCATGGTCTTGTAAAGCCCTCTGAATAGTTAGTCCTGAAATAATCTCCTGCTGCCGGTAACACTGGCCTTTTTTATCTTTTCATGTAACTGCAAACAGAAACTCCTTATTCAAAAAGGAAAAGGTTATTAAACTCAGCAGAGTTATTCTAAAAAGGATAGAAATGAACTTTGACTGCAGTCTTAAGTGTGAGTCTTGCCTGGAGAGCTGTTTGACACAAAAAAGGTGAGCAGAGAGCACAAATTCAAGGCTGCCCATTTTCATGTGTAGTCACCATTAAGCTGACAAGAGAGTAATCTGTTACCTCTCTTTGTTATGAATGGTCCTTTAAATTTGGGGTTACTGTTACTTTTATGGAGGGATCCTTTAAGCTGCATGCTGTCTTGACATGAATCTCCTTTTTCTAAAGAAGGCATACATCTCAAAATGATTTAGATGTTTGTGGTTTGCGCTGGTCAGTTGCCTCACTTATGCCAGAGTGACTCAGACGAGTAACATGAAGACAGATATATCTAAGCAGCTGAATTCCTGTCTGAATAAATCTTTAAATCCGTAGTGGTTCACCTGTAAAACAGCATCACAGTCATGACATGAAAACTAAGCCAGTGAAAGAGCACCACAGACCTCCAAAGGCCACGTTTTAACTTACTTGCTTGTTTTAAATAGGGTGATGAATGACAGTGAAAAAGGCACTCAGTCTCCCTTCCTTTAATGCCCTTCTTTGTTTAATAGCTGGACTGCCCAGCCACAAAATTTCTTTTACACACAAAGCTTACTAAGTCCACTCCAAACCTGAGGTATTAAAGCTATGCTCTCTGCTAACCTTTGCCTGGTGCACAAATTGCCACAACCACCTCGCAGCTACTGTGATGGAGGTAAAATGCCTTGAAAAAACATGGTCTGGAGCTGGTCAGAATGATTATTAGCACCAGTCACACTTGATAATAATAAAAGAGATAAGCTGTATTTAACTATCTTGTTGGTAGCCATCAAGAAATCAAATGAGCTAATTACTATTTCCTTTTTTTTCCCCACTGATCTGCAATCCCTGGATGAATGCTGTGTAAACCAGAAAAATTTTTGTGGCCATCCTTTAGTAATTGACCTTTAGCTCTCCCCATTTCATTTGCCCTAAGTGTTAATTGACTTTGAAAAAGCAGTATATTATCCTTTTAGAAAAGAAAGTCTGATTTGTGCCCGCCAACATCTCACAGCATCAAAGCCCTGTTAAATCATAGAGCAATACAGCTGAAAATGAGTCTCCAGAAGAAATGGAAAGAGGGTGGGGGAAGGAAGCAGAACAATTATTGAAAGAACTCCACTGCCATCTAGAGAGAATCTGCACTAACCCATTTTCTGAGAGAGAGGTTCAGGTTCTTAGTCAAAATATTTCTGTTCTGATGTTGTTATGGGGGAAGGTAGGAACTCCACTCAGGTTCACTGTAACTATTCATTTTTAAACCAATTTTTAGTAATCTGCACAAAAAATAACATATCCTGGAATATAATCTATCATGAATTCTATGGAAATCATGGGAGAAAGCTTTACAGGCTCTCTTATAAGTTCCCCTGCAATGAGGTATGGTATCTGCATAGCTTTGTTTCAAAGAAGCTCCTTTCAAAGGTATCATTGTAGACGGGAGCTTCAGTCCTAAACAATTTACATTTTAAAGGACATGTTATGTCCTTGGCAGCTGCCTTTATGATATTGCTTGTCAGTTAGAAAGAAAGAATATGCTATTCTAAAAGGGTAAGATTTTTTACTCCTTCAAGTATATAAAAATTTATTTTCTTCATGTTTTGTGTGCAGAGATCAGGAGGCACCCATGGAACACATTACTAGCGAGAGCCTACTTCAATCTGACTGATTTAATTTGCTCTGTCTCTGACCAAAAAGCCACAGAACTCCATTCAGTGTGTGAGACAGGTCAGCTGCTGTAAAAACTGGAGAGGTGTCCCTCACTGGGAGCAGCTAATCTGATTACAATCTCAAAGCATCTGATATGGGTACATGGCTAAGTGCATCTGGAACAAAAGGAGTTATTTTAAGGTACAGTCAGCAACTAATGCAACTGTGTCATTAATGAACCTCAAAATGGAGGGGTCCTTACCACTGTGTCACAGAAACACTCAAGAGTGAATTGTGGTCCTCTTGGTGTCCATCACTGTTATTTACCCTCTGATTAAAGAGCAGTGTGAGACTTGTAACAGCCAAGAAGTTCTCATGTGATCATCTGTCTACTGACTCTGAAAATTTCAAAACCAAGACCTTTTTGAGGACTGCTAGTATAAATCTAACTGCCACTGTTTAAAAAGGCAGCCAGGATGTTTCTCATATTACAGCAGAGTTTGTGTTTGCTTCCTTTGTGAAATTCTATTGGACTGAAGTATCTTGAGATACACAGAATTAGTAAATTAGTTTGTGGTTATTTCCTTTACCTAGCTGGTTAGGTGCTCTGTGATGGTACAAGGCTTTCGCCCACTTTGGCAGCAGTAGTGACTTAATAGTGCACAGAAAATTATAATGGTAGCTAAACTTTAGTTAAATATATGTTAAACATGATGCATTATGCAAATACAAGAGGCAGTATCTGAAATATTTTTAATCTTTTTCCCTGACTAAATATAGCACCTCAAAACAGGTTTATCAGGGAAATTATGTTCATTTTCACTGAAATACACTGAATACACTGAGGTTTGCTAAGCCAAGAACTGCTTTCAGTGAGGTGACTGTCAGTCTTCTTGTTCATATCAATGCTGACACTGATGATTCCTGGATGGTAGAACATAGTAGCTGTGAAGTATGGGTTTATGAAGAAGGGGAATCCAACACTTTGATCAAATATTAGGAAACAGAGCACAGAATACTGAAGCAGATGCCTGACTGAATGGATCTTCCAGTCCAAATATGATGCAAAATGCAGGAGGCATTTCTTCCTGTGAGTACAGCCAAGAGACTTGTCCTGAGGAAAACCCCAAATGCACATTTAAAAAACAATTTTTCTGTTTTGCTGACAAACACAATTAAGCTGTGCAGTTCAGGGAGAGAACGATAGCCATAAGAACAGTAACTCTGAATGTGCAAACATTTACACAAGGCTAGACTGGGCTTTTTGCTGTTACCCTGTTTCTTACCTTGTCCAGAGACCTTCAAGACAGTCCTGAAATAATGACAAAGAATAACAGCTGACCTTATAGCAATAATGCATTAAAACTGAATCGGGTAAATGTCAAAAGCAAGAGAGTTTTAGACACAGAACTGCTTCCGGTGAAGCATAAGTACAGGGTTTCTTTGCTTTCTTCTTTTATTAAAGGCGAATAAATTCAGCCCATAATGCTTGCAACATGAAAACCAGCACCTCGTCTGCTATATTTTACACTAGCACTTATTTTAGGCATTATTTCCAACAGACAGGCTTGTTGCTATCAGACAAAAGTACATCACCTTGTTATAGACGGGAAGAGAACATCCATATTGTGAAAATTAAAAGATAGCATCTCTTCTGTGTCTAGAATTTATTGTGAAGTTCAAAGGGCATTGTAGAAATTCTGTTTGATTTGTACTTGCAACTGGATATAATAGAATAGGCTTCATGAAGATAAGGATCTCTCATCCTTTTCTGAAGGCTGTCTTAAAATATTATATTTCAAGGGACATAAATAAAACTCCCTTACAGTGTGACTGTAATCAGTTTATGTCACATCTTGATGCTTCCTTCCTCTGGCTTCCAGACTTTGTCTTCTTAACTGAAACTCTTTATTTCTAAGGGTAGACTGTGCCTCACTATTATTTTTTTGGGTACAATAAGACCAAGCATCCTCTTTAAAGGTAACTGTCATGTCAGGGTCCAGTCCTCAAAATGAAATTCCTAGAACATACTCGTTCATGCTAGATGTTTTCATTCATTTTAGCAAAAAGAAAGGCACACATAAATCTTCCTCCTCTCTTCACAAGCTCTTCACTCATAGATTCAGTGACTAAGAATTCTTATTTGAGCTGGAGCTTGAATTAAGTAGGCTTCTTATTAAATGCCAGGTAAGACATGATTACATTGTTGCAATGTAATATTTTATGATTTGTAAGATGTTTATTTTCATACTGATTTTAAATATTTTGAATAGGCTGGGTTTGTTCTGTAGAAAGCAAAAGCAGAAGTTTGATGTTGTTTGTCTAATTTCTTCAGTCATCAATGCAAGGACTAACCACAAGTCTATAACTTATTTGAAGTTAAAAGCTGCTGTTCTCTCACAAATGTCAGGAACCTGCCTTCTTGGTTTGGAGTACCTTGAGCTTGATCTTGACAGAATATCATTATGGAGGCATGTAACCATGACACTTGATATTAAAATCAAACAATCATACTCAAGGATAGCCAATATCATCATGTCCTATTATATATGTGTGCTGTACAGAAGAGCTCTGTAATATGCAGAGAGGAATAAATAAACAGGGAACGGGTATAAGTGCCCTTCTGTTCTTTACAAGTAACCTCTAGGGATAATCTCTCTGAATTCCTTTGCTCTTTAAAGAGCTGACACAACCTTTTGTTCAGCCTTTTGGAGACCTGACTCTAAGCAGCATCCGACTTCTCATGATTGCTGCAAATTATTGGCCTGTATTCACTTTAATATGTGAGACATAAGAGATGAGGTGCTTGAGGGCGTAAAAACCAGCAAACACACGAGAGCCAGAATGTACTTATTGACTATAAGCAGACCCAAATGGAAGAAGCTGACTTGTGGAGTACTGTAATATGAGTATTGATTTTGTTTACTTTATCAACATGAAAGGAGGAAAGCGCAGTAAAGTGATGGAATGTGCTGATCATACGAAATGGGTGAGTCAACAAATACACAATAGGGAAGCAGTAAAATTGTCATGGATTTGGCTAAACTGAAATCATGGGCAGATAAGTGGCTTACGAAATTCAATTTGAAAAAAAGGTAAGATACTGAATCTATAGATAAAATAACAGGAAGAGGGAACTCTATTTTCAATGGATAGGGAAGTGACTGCTGAAAAGCTTTGCTTTTTAACATTTCAATGGAGAGAGCTGTATGCAGTAAACTCAGGTTTCTCTAAAAAAAGCTTCCTTCCTGCCAGCACTTTTTTTTCAGCAGTTGCTGCTGTATAGTAAGACACTAGCCAGAAGAGAGAACTGAAAAGAATATATTAATTTCTTCAACTTTTGTCCAATAGACTTCTTTTTATATTAAAAAAGAGAGAAGAAAAAATATTTAAGAACATAAGAATTAAAGGAGATTATACTAATACCACACTAGATTAGGTACTATAAAAGTGACATTCATAATGCATATATCACTGTGATTACAAAAATGAAACAGAGTTGGGAAAGTAGGATGCAAAGAAGACAACAAGGGGATGTATATTGGCTAATAACAAATACTTGTTTAGGCAATCTGAGGAACAGGGCATACATTTGGAACGCAGTGAAGAAGATTAACCACATCACTCTTACCAGCTTTACAAGAAGAACAAATCCTGAGATATTGTTGTGAATCTTATAAACATACTGTTAAGAGGAAAAGGGAAAAATAAAATCCAAACCCTGACATCTGAGACAGGATTTACTAAGGAATGCAAAATCCCAGAGCTGTCAGGATTATATCAGCAACTTTTGTACTACTGAGAGCTTCCAAGCACTGGTAACACCACTTTGACCCCAAACTTTCTGTGCCATGCCAGTAATAGTGAGAATCTGTTATTTTTGAATATTTTACTCATCAGTAGTACAGTTACAACTGTCACAAGATTGATTTCTGGTTAACTTTCCATTGTAGCATGTCTGTCTACCCAGTTTTCGCCTCCTTCATCCAATTCAGAAATGTTAAAAAGGAAAAAGACCTCCCAGAATTCACTAAGAAAAAGAGAACCAACATTTCTCTGGCTGTCAAACCAACAGCAGCAGTCAGAGTATCCACAGAGCGCAGCAAGTGCTTGAACACATTTCCTCTCTGATACATGCCTCTCCCACTGGAAGAGGCACCAGACAAGATCACATCCTGAAATCTCAACAGTGCAATAAAACCGACTTTTAATAGAAATCAAAAAATTATTACCAAATAAAAGACCCCAGTAAGGTACCAAACATGGAAATATTTGTGGAAGAGCTAATGAAGGCTTTGCTCTGCTCTTCAGTTATTTTGGGGAAAAGCAGAGCATTTTGTTCTCCAATGATTTCTAGGTCACACACACACACTTTGCATGCAAAGGCAGGTTCTGTTTTTACTGCAGTGTAAAGCTTGTTTGGACCAAAAATACTCTATGAGAACTTTCCATTTAATAGCTAAATATTACTAGTAATGGTTTGTTGTGGGTTTTTTTCACAAGCCATTACAGTCAAACTGATCCTAAATTCTACAATGACTTTGTAGTGTCTTCAGCATCACCTGACAGAAAGACCCAGTGAAACAAGGCCAAAAAGGCTTCTCATTTTTTTTCACATAGCCAGAAGATCTTGGCAAAGCACACATACATGGAGAATTGCAAATTTCTGCAAAATTTTGTGGATAATAAGACTACTGCTAGAGGCTGAATACTAATTCCCTGAAATCAAAGTAAAATAAAAAGCAACCCTCATGGCTGTTAATTTGACAGCTGGTCATTTCCTCAAACCTAAGAATCCTTGGGCCCAGGCAGCTTTTAGAAACAAAAAAAGGCATATTCCTGTAGGAGGCAACAGAGCAGCAGGGCTTCAAGGATAAAACCTGGTCCTGACTTAATAGACTGGCAGTTACAAGAGAGAAATCCAGCATATGTGCAAATGTGCCTGCAGCTAATGAGTTCATGTGCAGCTCAGAAGGGTTACAGATCTCCACATAAAATTCTGACCTAAAGCTAACATTCAATTTAGAATCTAAATGGAGGGGGAGGAGGAAGGGGGGCAGGGGGGAATAAAGTGTGAATAATTCATAAGAATCTTAATTGATATTTCTCTGCTGTGGCAAAAGCCCATTAGCATTATGGGTGGTCACCTGTTTTTTAAATACCCTTTGTGTTATAGTTGTGGATAGTATCAACTACCCAGGCCTGACACGCTACAACCCAGTGACTAATTCTGCAACAGTACTTGTAGCCACACAACCAGTACAAATGGTGGAGCTACACCAGTAAAGGTGTCTTACCAGTGAGAACATGTTGCACAATACCTTAATTCTGAGATACAATATGCCCACGTTTTTTGCACTCTGAAGTCCATCTGGTTTCCACACCACTAATTACAGGGTTGGATATGATGTAACTCAGGGGCAGTTGATCTTACTGCTTTTTCAGATGAGACTGCTTTCACAGCAACAGTGAAGGAATGGTACAGCAGCGTACATTTACGCACATTCTCATCCACTCCAGCATTGAATAGAGTATTTTACTGGTGTTATGAGGCCTCCTCTCTAAACATCATTCTGTGGATATATTGCAACCGGTCAGTGTCCTTTTTAAACCCATATTTAGCTTTTTCTTAACCTTTTAGAAAACACAGAAGTGGTAGTTTAACGCCAGCTAAAGTTACGATGTTAAAGCAGCTCAGGGAGAGGTAAAGCCAAAAAAGCGGGCAAACCTGGACCTTCATTATATCAGTTCATCAGGTAAGTCTATTCACTGGTCCCTGCTGTTGACCATCTTGTTTCAGAAGCAGCCCTTCTGTGTAAATAAAATTTCGCTCAGTGTGTAATTAACACACGTCACCAACTTTGCCATCTGTCTAAAGTCACATCTAGACAGAATGGGAAGTGGTATTAGAAAAAGATTTAAGGTATTGATGTATTTTCCCCCAAACGCAATCATATGTGTTAGTACAGTAACTCTTTGTATCCGCAGTGATTGAAGTTCGCTGATGGGCTCTGCAGACCAATTTACAAACAATGCCCCCATCCTGCCCAAAGACCCCATAAGTCTATAGATAACTAAATCCATGAGTATCTCCCACTGCTATGGAAACAACTCACTTGCCTGAAGTTGTGCGTGTGCCTAACAGCTTGTAAGAGTTGGGCCTGAACAACAAATTACATTCCTTATGCTTCTGTGATTGAGCACGGAACTGTTTCATCCTCGTACATCAACACAACGCAGCCATTCAGGCGAGAGAGTGCCTGACCTCATGATACTACAGGGAGAATTGCAGGTAGGGTGATTAAAATTACTCAGATGGAATGAGTTTTAAAATATGAAGCTTATAAATTATGTAGGCTTGCCAGTGCCATGGGGCAGGCTACACAGCAACTTTCGTACACCTACTCTCAGTTTCACACAGCCGTGGTTGGAAGGTAAATGTTTGAATCTTGGTATCAGGCAGAGGAGAAAGCAGACGGGTGGACTTCCTGCCAGAACCTTGGTAATGATGGCAGAGAAGGAAACAAAACCACTGAAACTATCAAGCTAAAAGCATTTCTTTCAGCTACAGTATTAATTGCATCAAAATTAAGAGGATCATTTCGTCATCTGACCGCTGGTAGATGAGCAGCAAAGTACTGGACTGCCATCTACTGGCACCATTCGTATCTCGGCGGTGAGGAAACTGCAATGAAATGTATTTCTGGAAGTTGCTGCAGGACTTGGCTCTTGGCGTACCTGCCAGTGGCACCATGCCAAAATAACCGCGCTGGGCTGCACCACCAAGGCACGCCCTGCCTACAGCAACAATATTAAATGCATCAAATGCATTCAAAGGCTCTGATCCTTCCTGACATGTACTGCAGACATAGCAGGGACAAGCTTAAGTTCTGACAGAAAACCAAAAGCAGAGGCGAACTGCAGGAACAGACCAAATGTCTGCTCGCCTCTGCAAAACCTGAGGCAGGTTCTACCCAGCCAGCACACAGATTCAGCAAAACAAGAATGTATTAATCAGCCTGAAGACTTTTTTTGTCTCAGGAAAATGAGCACCTTTTAATAAACTCTCATGCTGTGTATTCTTATGACATGCATCTCCACATAAGTTGGTGAAGCCTTCAACTGACTGTTTCTTCTGAAATTATGGATAAGTTCTAAGGCATGTTAACTTAAGGATACTGTAAATTCATTGGCTATTTTGGCCCAAAAAAACTTCAAGAAAATCAACAGCGCATACATTTTCTTCTGGTATTCCCTAGGGTCTTCCCTAACTAGAAAATCATTTATGGCTAGAATTGGGCTGTCCAACTGTTCTATAAATTCCTCATTCACATTATGTACTAAAACATCCATTCAGCATTTTTTTCCTCTACTAATGTAACAGAAAGTCATCTGCTCAATGAAATTTACTGCTTGTTTTTTTTTCCTGTGTATACAAGAAAATCTTGTGCATTTTGTATTAGGTCTTTATTATCTAGTAATGATGGCTTGCTAATTAAATTGGAGTTTAATGACATAGTTAAATTCTAATTTATGTTTTTGAAGCTTTGTTTAATTCATTTAGTTAAAATGTAATAACTTTCTCACTATTATCAGATATTACATAGGAAGAAAAAAAGAATAACATCTCCTCATATTCAGCTGATTTTCTTTTATTAAATCTTGTTACTTATTGCATTTCCCTGAGAAGCTTTTTTAACCACTTTAAGCTGATTTGAGGGGAGGAGGCAGGGGGACAAGCTGTGTAATTTCTTTGGATTCAGCTCCTTGAAGGAGTCAACCAGAGTGCTTACTGCAGCTCACTGGATGCCACTGCACACATTGCTTGTACACACATCGTCCTTAGAGGTGTGACTCACAGCTGACTGACAGATTTTTTCACAACAGTTATGCATGAAAACAGACAAGTAAAGAACAGTTCTTTACCTTTCCTTCTTGGGCTGTGAAAAACTGCCCCCAAGCGAGTCTGGTGCTTTCATAGGAGCTACTTTGGGGGACTGAAATGAGACTTTAGGAGTGATTGCACCTCCAGATCAGCCTCAGAGTGATGTTCCTCTCTGTATTCTCACCAGAGCATGTTCTGCCCTCTAAACCTTTGCTTTTGTGATAACAGCTTTTTTATAGACAACCCACCCGTCCAGCAGGAGGTGAAAAGGAAAGTATTTATTCCATACATCATGTAAGATACAGCCGGTCTAACTGTAAGGACTCTGGAGAAAACTGAGTGCTACAGAGGATTTCATCCAGCAATTAATGTATCCTACAGCATATCTTGAGAAAGACATTTTATTGGATGAATAAGAAAAACACTGAGGCAAAAAAAAAAAACTTTTGAAAGCTATACACCAAATATCTGGCAAGAAATAGATCCCACACTTCCAACATATTAATTTTGAGTCAATAAGGTTGTCTGTAGCCTGGTCACACCAACTTTTACTTTTCAGTCTGTTCAGAAAGATGGCTTATTTTTTTTGCAAAACAATCATTAAATACATGTAAGTCAGATGAAAAGGCACAGGTATTTAGACTACCATTACCACAAACTGAGAACTATTGCATATAAATAATCCTGCTCCACTACAGAAAGAGTTGAAACTTTTTTGATTGACAAATTTTGGTATCATTTCATTTCAGCTTCAATATCTTTGGACATGTCATTTCGAGAAGAGACCCCAGAGAGTCCATTGAACTAGATTAACCCTCTGCAATCTGCTGCTCCTCAGAAGTCAATAAAAGCTCTTTCTGGATGCATGTGATATAAGAAAAGGCCCTGAAATTAATTTCAGGGCTATATCCAGTCTAAGGACAGCTGCAACATGAGCACTGTTTTCTGATGTTACAAAGACAGCTTCTGTGGAATCCTAATTCTTTTTAGGGTTCCTAAGTGTAAATTCAGTTTTGTATGACCTTGTATGCTAAATGTACTTGACATGGCACTCTGAAAAAAAGCCAAATTACAATTTTTGCTAAGACATGCAGTACAGAAAACTTAAGGTTTTTATCCTACTCCTGAGTTATTATTAAAGCTGTTAACATGGGAAGAAATTGCAGTTTTTAAAACTACATGTCATTCATCTCTAAAATTATCCAAATCCTTATCTCAGTGACTGCCTTTAACAGTACTATCAATAGATGAAAGGTTATCAACAATCATTTGGTAGCATTATTTTAAAAGTTAAAATTCTCACAGGAGCAAGAAAATAGGATGCAATTCTGTGAATATATTTTCAATATAAGAGGAAAATACCTTTTCCTAATACATTTTTTATATATTAATTTAATTTTAAAACTAATTCAACTATATAGTTTTAATTTTATATTTTTAATATATACCATGCATATTTAATGTATTTTTAAGATGTGGGAGACAACATTAATTTGGTTATTTCTGACAGCTTTAATTTACTTCTAATAGTCACTGCCATTTTCCTGTTGCACACGATGCAGAGAGCATGCAACACTACAAGTTCTTCATTTAGCTTTGTGATAGACACCCAAATGACTTGGGATTAAATAAGCCCAAATTTCTTCCAGTGCATGGAGGAAGATTAAGCTCAGAACCATACCTGAAGTCCATAAATAAAAGGTTTAGAAGAGGAAAGGGGAAAATATTCTCAGTATTTTAAATACATAGATTTATCTTAGATTTTCTAATAAGAATTTCTTCCCTCCAAAATTCTCATGATCTGATTATGTTACTGGAAGCAGCACAGTGTTAAGGTCTTGTGCTGCTGCACCCAAAGAGAAATGCTATTATTTTAATCTTAGTCACACCTACTCTGTACCTGAAGTGGTCTTCATATTCTGGACTTTAACCTGCACCTTTTAAATATGAATAGTTCACTCAAAAACCTAGAAACTAAATTTAAAAACTTGGATTTTCTAAATAAAATCTCCCGGACTACTGCAGTGATGTGGGATGAAATTATCATACCATTAATATTGGAATACCTACATTTTTCTCAGCTCTTTCTGTAAATCATTCCTTTTGAGAGAAGAGATTAATTGTCATACAGTAAGTGTGTACTACACACAATAAATGTGTGCTACTTTTGCACTACAAAGGCTGGATTTATGAAGAAAACTTGATAAAAACAACAAATAAACTTTTATGAACTTCAGAAAGGTATGTTTTAACATCATCTATTACAGCTATTATGCTGCATTCTCTACTTTTGTACTTCAGAACAGAAATTTACAGAGAGATTTCTCCATTGGGCTCTACTGAAACTTAGCCCTTACACATGCCCTAACCTAATGTAGGTATTTAGTACACTGCAGCACAGACTTCTCCAGTCATGGAGTATGTCTGGCAAAAGAAGCAGCTCTCTGTTAGGGCTGAAGCAGAGCTTCATGAGGAAAAAGAGGAGGACCCTAAAAGAGAGTGTTTTCTTCTCAGCTCATTCTTTTTTAATGGCAGTTATTCACAATGCTTCATGAAACTGAAATGCCACTGTAAATCCTGGAGAGAGATATTAAAAGGCAAGTGAAGCTGTCAGAAGCACAAGATAAAGATATCAAATCCATTTCAGCTCCACATGCACGGCATGGAAGAAGATATGGGCTTATATGGCATGTATGTTTACACGACAGCACTGAAAATTTAGTGGTTAATAAATTAACTGCAATTTGAAGCCAGAACAATCAGACATGCCAATGCAATAAAATCCATCAAACTGAAGCCAAGTAAGCATACAAAAATAATAAAAGTAATAAGACCAGATTAGGAAGAATTAAACAGGAAAGTAACACCTAAATGTAATTTGGGGCCGTTACAAGGTAGTCCTTTTCTGCAGTCATCTGTTCTTTTGAACAAAGAGGGAAAGAAAAATGCTACATTTTCCAAATGTATAATTACAACTGTTCACAAAGTCGATTATAAATTAAATCAGAAGCTCCAGTTTCCTGAAAAGTAGGGAATTCATGGACAAGAATGTGATTATTATAATTGGTGGTGTTCATGTGTTATCAGCTGCACTACCAACATATCACATGTCTGCAGAAATCCTGCAGAAACAGACCTAGAACCAAGCACCTGTAGGAAGGGAGATCATTTACACTACAAGCTGAGTCTACAAGGGACAAAAAAAATTCATGCTAGAGGAAACACAATATGTGAACGTACAATCAGAAGCAGAAAAAAGAATAATTTATATTGAAATCAGTCCCAGACTCTACTTGCAATTTCTTTTCAGCTAAAAAAAGGGCACATCCATTGGCTTCTGTCAGAGTTGTAAATGGCATATGTGTTATCTCAACCAAAAAAACCACACAAACATGACAACAGCAAATGACATCATGAAATCCAATGCAAGGTTGGTGACCTTATCATTTTCAGGTTTTCCTAGAAGAAGAATCAGACTTTTAAGACCCAAATCTTACTGAAGTCCCTCTCTCTCCATTTTTCTCTGCAAACAAAACCCAGGGGGAGTCTCCTCCCTTACTCCATTTTTGATAGCACCAAACATTACAATGACATTATTATATGGTTTTAAATAACGGTGAAGATAGTTTCTAAGCCTCTGCATATAATATAATAACACATAACAAGTCACTGCCTTTTTAATCATTCCATGCTCTGCTATAGAAACTAAAACTCTTTCCACATACAAAAAGAGCTCAAAACATATTTAATCAGACACTCAAGGATTTTTCAAGGAATGAATTACCATAGTAAAAAAAATAAAAAAATAAGGAATTATTTTGAAAATGGATGATACTACTCTTCTAAATCACATTAACAACTCATAAGTGTCAAGGGCCTGGTACCAAAAGAGCATTATATACAATTACCTTTGACTAATGGATATTTTATGCTAAGGGATTACTTCTAATTCTGCTGCAAGAAGTACATAGTTCCCATTCACTGCAGACATTAGGAGCGTTGGTTAAGATGTATGAATGGAAACCACAGAGGAGGAAAAAATTATACAAACTTAAGTGAAACCACACTGGACATTGGAAGTAAAACTGTGAAGTTTCAGGAATAACCAGTAGAACTCAGAGCTAAAGGAAAATAGATTTTGAGTACTACCACATTTTTTTGTGTCTCAGGAAGAGACAGTATTTATAGGGATGTGTCAATTCCATCTGTCACTACACAAAACAAATCCTAGGAGAGAGTCAGGAAGAATTTTCTCAAAATAGCATCCTGGTTTGTTAAACACAGTATGGCATGACCCCATTCTCATGTAACCCAGTAAAAAACAGATTCTAGTAGCAGTGGGAGGTATATGGAGTATGAGATTTCCAGTTTTTCTATAAAACTCAATATAAAAAAACCCATGGCATTGGATACACGTTAAAAGGGCAAAGCCCATCTTCTTTATTTCCATGCTCCCCCAGCCTCTGCAGTTCTTAAAGTCCTACAAATGATGTCTGAAAAGGCAGTACTTCCCTTGTGAAATATGGGAAACACAGAAGCTTTTCCTTCACCCCAAGCACAGTCACTGGGATTCAACAGGACAAGTCCTGAAAACATGGCTTTGAATAAAACATTACAAGTAAATAAGGGTGCAGTTAGAGGCTGTGTCTATTAAAAGTATAGACTTAATCTCCATCCCAGTAGCACCCCAGGATAAAACGTGTCTCTGCACTGTCCCTTTTCCATTCCCCATTCCTTACATTTCCATTCCCTATTCCTCACATTTCCATTCCCTCTTCCTCCTTAGGAATTTCCTTAGGAATTTCCTCCCTCGTTGTTTGGAATTTAAACATTATTTCTTAGCGTGCTTGTTTCTACCTGGTGCTTGTTGTGGCACTGTCCTCGCAGGACTCCAGGTTCTGCAGAGGGGAACACCAAGGACTTTGCCATTGAAAGGAGCCTGCACAGAGCTGCAAAGTGGCAGGAGGCAGATGTGGCCAGCGTCAGGAAGCTGGGGCAAGTGTGGGCTACTCTTCCTGAGACTAGCAGAGCCAGGAGCTCTGAAGGAGGAACACAGGTTTTATTAAAAAAAAAATTACATCAGGCTTTCAAAATGCCAAAAGGCTACCCCCGTATTAGGACGGACAGACACAGGGAGGGCTGGTAGATTCCTTTCCCATCCTCAGCTCTGCTCTCAGCCCCATGGTCAGGCCAAAAAAAAGCCAGAAATCTCTTGGTGACTCTGATTCCAGTGATCTCTCTGAGCTCTTACAGAAAACATCTTTCTTTCTGTCTCTTCATTCCAGGCTGCCGGCCGGCCTCTGCAGATAAGTCCTCAACATTTTATCCTTTTTCAGGAAGTTACTGTTATTCAGCTTCATATTTATCCCTAACCAATCCCTCAAGGAGGGAACATTACCATTTTTCCTCCTTTGGAAAGGACAATACAATTCCCGGTGTTACAAAAGCAACAGTAATGTCCTGATTGCATTAGTTTGCCACTATTTGCCTAGAATAGAATCAGCCCCTTGAAAAAATGTTAATTTTTGAGGATGGAAGGAACAGAGTGAGTTTTAACTGTATTTGATGTTGGCCTGCATTGCCCTTAACATCATTTCAGAAAACTCTGGATTCAGCCTGGGCTAAGGCAGTGCTCCCGCAGTTGAAGTTTCTCTTGCATAATTCAGAATTTCCTGGGTATAAGATTTACAGATAAAAAGTTTCTTCCATGCATAAATAGTACAGCTATCACTGCTCCCTCAATCTCTTTTTTTCCAATTTGCTTATGAAAGGCAAGAATTATTTTACAACAACTTGTCCTTAATGCTTCACACCAAAGAGTTCTTTCCAGTTTGGGAATGTAGTGCATTTTCCATTGTCTAAATCTGAATAATAAATTCTGTTCCTATAATGTTTTACCCAAATTTCTGAGAATTCAGTTTAATACTGAAGTATAAAATACGAAATTGTTGCTTGCACATGGTGCTGACTGCACATAATCTAGGTCTTCCTTTGCATTGTTTCAACATTTTCAAGGAATCCTCCCTGTCTCTCAGCAAGGTAAATTGATACCAGTTTTCTAGTATATAAATTATACAAGAATATAATATATTTTATATTCCTTCAAAGGAAGTTATGCAGCCTTGTACACAGTCACTTCCAGTAAACACTTCCTTCTAAGTATGGATCATTGACTGTGGCTCTTTTCCCTGAGTTCCAGCAAAGATGCCAAGAGAGGTGCAGAGAACAGTGACGTTACCTACCTGTGATGGTTCTGTTTGCTCCAGATGGGCAGTGATGAACTCTAGGGAAATCAAGGGAATTTCACCATATGAATTTACAACAGCTATCCATCGGGCAGAAATCTTGAAAGTCTGACAGTTGGAGCTTCCCCACATTTCCGCTCTTCTTCCCTCCCCTCTGAAGTGTTCAGCCCCACTTGTGAAATAATTAGGGGATAAAGAAAATCTTAACAGGGCACAGGAGTAGGTTCCAGGAGATGAATATTCACTTCTGTCCTTTTAAGTCCTAAAGTCCACAGCAGTGAAATCATTCTATAGACCATGGAAGAATTAAAGCACAGGAAAACAAAGCAAAGCCCTTTATTTAAACTGCAGTATTTTTTCCAAAAGAAATCTCAGAAAATTTCTTTCTCACTTAGGCCATGTCTTGCCTGGAAAGGTGGAAAAAAACACATTATTGTCATCTCCATCAGAGATGCAAAAATATGCTACAAAGCTAAAATACCTTGCCTCTCCTGTCTGCTGAGTTTCACAGTTGCTAATGACTGATAGAGAAGCAGGTGCTGTTGCAAAGCCATGGGAAAGCACTGAGTTTGCCATATGACAATGGCAGTAATGCAAATCTGTTTGTGAGAGGGGAAGATGGGAAATTAAACACCTGTAATTAATTTCCTTCACAGAACATTCTCTGGCGACATCTGCACAAACCTCCCTGAGTCAGAGATCCATTTGTGATGTTTTGCAGTTGGTTCAAAAGCCAGTTTTGCTCTGCAGAATGACACCGGCAACAGCGATTAAATGAAGATGGAATGCAAGATCTTGCTGAGCATCCTCTGCTGGGGATCAGCCCAGCCATTGTATTTGGGGAACTTCAGGAAGCATTTGTAATTTTTTTTCTTGTTTTCCTTGCCAATTTGTAATTTGTTCTGTTTGCCTTGCTTCCCCTTTCCTTAAGACTGCTGCTATCTATATCAAGATAAAAATGATATATCTGTTTATGCATTTCTGAATGCTTCTAGAGCCATATCCCAGAACGTCAAATAATTTTGTAACAGAGATAAGGAAAAAACAGGGAGGGCTTGACATCTAATATAGTAAGAGCTGCCAGCTTGAAATAAGTGAAGAAATGTACCATGCATGAATTTTTCAAATATCTAATGTAACTACATAACAGAGAATTAGAATTAGGTGTTTTTCTGGATCTCTTATCTATGACACATTTACAGAGAAGGAATGCAGTTTGGAACATTCATCTCCTCTGCAACTATTATCCTGCAGAGATTTTCCAGAAGTGGAACTAAGTGACCAGATAGGACCAATTAACCAGACCCATTAATGGTAAAACACTGAAATTACACTTTCAGGCTAGACCTAATTTGGCATCCAGTTTAAAATGCAGAATAATTTAATAATTAGAAATAAAAATCAACAACATCATTGAAATCCTTATTCGTACAGCTATGGGTGGAAAACAGCATCAAGCCTAATGTTCTTTCCTGCAGCACAAGTCACTGAAAGAACAAATCCCCAGTTTGGATGACAAAACAAATTAAACTGACAGACTAACCAAAGGAGGGTTCAGCAACCTGCTCTGCCACCTTATTAAATGTATTTCACTGTCACAAGGAGGTTTGAGAATAAAAGTGTTCAGCAACATTGGTAGCTTATATTAAGTGGTCACAGTAACCTTCCTTGATCTTCTGCCTTCTCATTTTTCTAATACAACCTAATATACAATTTTCCTATTTTACTGAAACTGAGTTCAGTGAGATCATGTTTTCAACTTTTTTTTTTCCACAATAATCCCTAAGCCTTTTTCTTGATCAGTGTGCTGGATGATTGTTCTACTTAGCAGGTAGTCCCCAGATTATTTAATTTCTTCTACTTTTAATAAGCTTACATTTCTGTACATTGAACTCTATCTATCTGCGGTTGGCCTAGTCTCAAGAGAAACATTTCCTTCTAATATTGATTGCACTATGCATTATTTGTTTTGCTTCTAATCCTGGCACATGGGATCCTGGAGGTTTTATTTTCAATATTCTATTTCAAATCAGCTTGAGCGATGTCAAGAGAAATGGCTCATCCAGTTCAGAAAAGAAATAAATGCTTTTGGAAAAAAAAATCATTGCTTCTATATGAATTTAAGTGTTCTTCAGGAAGCAAAAAAATGAAGTTCATGTTTCATAGAACATAAGAACTATGAAGCACATATTGCCATAAATAACCTGCACAATTATAACAACAACAGTCAGAATAACATTACCTTGAATCCAGCTCTCACTTAGGAAAGGAGGAACATGGTTTAGACAGACCTGCTTTGAGGTCCTTTCCAGTCTGTGTTCTGAGATGCTAAAGCCTTGGAAACAGATGCACTTACACATGCCAGTAGTCTTCCTAAAGAAAAATGCAAAAAAGTCCTGAACCTGACTGGTACACAAGATATTTTTATGTCTGAAATCTAGAAGATTCATTTCCCATTAACATAACTTCATAAAGACACTTTAAGCGCTTTTTAAAGCACTATGAATTCCAAAGGTGTGTAAAACACGTATATTATTGTGGTGCTGCATCACAGGTACCTTGCACTGACTGTGTGCACACACGTGTGCATTTGCTATGGCAAACAGGGCAGAAATGCTGCTCTCTCAGATTCTTTAGGTATCTAAGTAAGTTAGGCCTGTAAGTAAGTGTAATTTAAGTTATAAGCTAAGCTAAATGCTGTTAAGTGTTGTTCCTCTATTAAGTTGTTAAGATACAAGTTAATTTAAGTACTGTTAAGTGCTGCTAAGCCTGCTGTCAGGCCATACGCCTTTTTATCCTTGCCCTTTCTCTCCTTTTGTCACATCCACCTAAACAAACACACAGAGATAGTTTTCGGTTTATTCCGGTTTGGATTGATTGACTGGATTTTATTTCTTGCTTTTTCCTTCAGTGTGCCTTAACCCTCTAGTAAGTAGCAGAGTGAACATTGCCAATGAGCTTTTTCATGCTGTCTCTTAACATTAAATCCCTTTCTCTGCTGAGACCCTTGCCAGCCATTCTTTAAGCGGTCTCAAGCACTCCTTCTCAACAATTACATTTAAGGAAAGATTGTTAATTTAAACAGAGGAGTTTGCTTTTAAAACCAAGCTTTTTAACACACAATTGTGAGTGACACTGCTCCATCTGGAAGGTTCGGTTTCGAATGCATCTACATATGTGGCCTAATAGAACACTCTCTTCAAAATCACAGCCTCCTGTACCACTCACATTTCAGCAACATTTCCTGATATGATGAAGCAGTTGCTCATCTAATTTCTGAAGGGCTTTGTTTAGCTCGGTGACAGCACTGATTATGTGCAGAATTATCAGTTATCTGGTATTATTATCAAGCAGCACCATCTTCATACATATTTACAGAAAACTGTCTCTCCCCGGCTGTTCTACTTGTTTCCATGAAATGAGTATGTTTACTTGAACACTGCCTTTTGAAAAACATCAGAGAAATCAGTTATATGCAAAATCATTGTGACTGTAATAGATACCAGAAGGGTTTATGCTCCTGAAGCCACCTTAGCAGGGCTTGAATTATGAACAGGAACTCTGCCCTAGTGGCACAAAGGAGTTGGCACAGAAGCATGTCAGTCTCCCACTGCTCTCCCTTATCCCCCAGCCCCCACTGGCATGGTTTTCCAGGAAAGCAGGGCAAGTGAGGGCAGTCAGTGCTATTCCAAAAGTAGCTTTAGTTCTCCATTAGCTTCCTGCCAAGAAATCTGCAGGGTCAACAGGGAATGTTGCTAGGAAGGCACAATGCTTGGTGCTTGGGGTTTAAGCTTTATTGCAGTGTGAACTTTGTTAAACATTTAGAATACCTTAAGAAATACGGTGTAAGCACAGGAAAGGGGTATCTGCACTGTACAGAATATTCCTCTCACTGCTTTAGTAATGGACCAAACCTGTGTCTGTGTAACTTTATCTTCCTCCTCAAGAAATTCCCTATCTTTCTATTTCCACATTATTATCTGCTTCAAATGTGAAATTTTATTTCTTCATTGCTCTCATTCTGGTACCAGCGCTCTACAAGCTGAGTCCCATTAGACAAATTAGGGGATTCTTTCCCTTTCAGTGACCTGTACTTCAGTTTATATTCATAAGTGTATAAATAAAAGAAGAAATGCCTTCATTTCATTCTGAGACTCTTAGCAGCCAATTTCTTTAACAGCTTCTTCAAGGAATGCACACTATCTCAACTACAAAATCCTGGAAATGGCTTCCTGGAAATGCCTCAGGGTATAGAGTCTTTACTAAAATGGTATGGAGCCTTTACTGGATTATCTGCAAAATTAAGTCTCAAATTAAAGCTACTCTGCAAATTCTCCTAGCATCTACATCAAGCTCTGGGAAATACTACACATTTCCAGAGATTTTCATGTTACCTTTAGAGAGAAGACTATCATTCAGTGCAAATCCTACAGCGCTGAGGTTGAGATTAATCACACTGAACCAAGGTAGCAAAAGTAGGTGTGCAGTAACCATAAGCTCCCTCCATAACCCTTAGAGAGCACTGGCAGAAAGCAATTCAGGTTTTCAAAGGAATTAATGGCTTTTGGAGTGTGCTCACCTCCTTTGAGTGACAACAGAGAGATGCTGACAAAACAAGGCTCTCGTTGGGCATGTCACCAAAGTGCTGAAACTTAAGCAGCAGGAAGGTCCAAGCTCTTCCTGACTATCAAATACTGCTCCACTAGATAAAAATAACATGGGTACACACATTTCTCTCTCAGCATCAAACATATCAGGGGATCAAATATGAGGACCTTACCCAGCTAAATGACATCATTTGCATGTAAAAGAGCTACAAACTCTGCAACTGCCAACAACTGTTTATCCTAACCTTCTCTTGAGCTCCCCTTCCCTTTGCAGAGCTCATCCTAACAGTTACACAATTGTTATGTTATACAATTGTTCCTAACTTCATTGAAATACCTGCATGGTATTTAAAGACTCCACAGTAAAATAGCCCCCTAGGTTTCCCTTAAAACCTTTGCCCGTAGGACGTGCACGTAAAAGGAAGAATGACTTGCCCAAGTGTTTATTCAGGAACATGCTGAACAGGATCAAATGTAGTCAATTGTAATAAAATCATTACAGTCATTAATGCCACTTGATGTTCATAGTGAAGTGGACTCATTAAGACGAAAAAGTGGTGGTGTATCCACACCCTTGTAAGGAAAGAGAATGATTATTACAAATCAACCAAGCTTCATTAGCAAAACAGCAGTATTAGTGACTCAGAGCAGCAGCACCAGACAGCAGGCTATCTTATTTGATCCTGTTTTAAAATCCCTTTCTTTAAAACTTCAACTACTATTTCCAACAGTACAAGATTTAAACTGCTTACTGTAACACAGAATCACCTTCCTCAATGTATAATTGAAGCATTCAATAAATGAGGCAAGTAATGGAATACTGGGCACTATATACAACAGTAAATATTTGACTGGTTCTTCAAAAGCAAATTGCAGCATTTCAATACTTACTTGCACTCAGAATTGCTGGTGGTTTCCCTGCTGTGCAATAAAAGAGAGAAATTATAAGTGCATTCATAATCACTTGACCTTCCTTCTAAAAAATTATATTTGCCAAAATATTCTCTGTATTCCTATTGTTTGTGAAATAGAAAATGTAAATTGCAAATACATTTGGAAGTGCTACTGGTTCGAAACAGCATCTCAAACTTTGATTTTCCTATCTGCCTTCTGCCCTAAAGCAAACAGCAATTTCTCACTGTGACAAGACAGATCTGGCGTACTCAAACTATACCAGCATGAACCATCATCAGCACTTGCTGAGCATCCATCTCATGTTAGACACAGTTCCTAGCACATTTATGCTACAATGGCAATTATAAGAGTGACACAGGCTGCTTGCAGGTGGTTCTTTGATTCATAACAAAAATGAGTCCTCTTGGTTTTTATTTTCTCTGGTGTAAAATCCATGGAAAACAGATAACAGGATTCTTATTGCTTTAACTATGTCGTCTCTTGATAGTAAACCGTCACCATACACAGGGATATGGGTGCTCCAAAGTATCCCTCCATTTTATCATTCAAAATATTTGGAATAAATCTCATCTAAAATAGTAACAATAGTCTGCCCACCCAAACCTTTCTTCAGAATTAAATATCTATTTAATTCAACCAGGTAACACAAAAATTCACCTCATTTTCTGCCTCTCACCTGGCAGGCATGCAACTGGTAGCAATTTAGGAATCTCAGCTTCATCTTCACCGGGGAAATAACTGAACTAGGCAAAGCACTCTTCCTAGGATTGCTAGTGTGATATAGTTTATTTTCTTTTAAAGGTCCAATCTTACTTTTATTCTGAAATACTTACTCTATAAATGAGGAGCCAAATCCTTAGTTATGCCTGAAAGCATCTCTTCAGCATTATCTGTATTTTTCCACATCAAACCTTGAGTTTTTCATGGTGAAAAGTGAAAAGAGAGGGCTGATTTTTTCTCCCTTTGACTACCAGAGGTTAGACCAAGTGGCTAAGCAAGACTTCTAGGCCATCCTTGGAGCCAATATTGAGAAACAGGCATCTTCAGGGGGCACTCTATCCCATTCTACAACAAATGTCATGATACAGAATTGCAGCCACCTATCTGTTCACCACTGAATAAATGAGATAGATGCTTTTTTACAGATAACTAAAGATGAGGAAATCATCTCAGAGAGTGTCTCTGTCCAAAGCAAACCATGTAATACATCAATAAAAGCAACCCTCAGCCTGCATTTGTGGAATGGTGGCTACAGCAAAACAGTAATTCCTGGCCTAATTCTACCTCAATGGCTAGAGTGTTTTAGAGAAAAATAAAGAATACGTTATCATTAAGTATAGCTATGCTACACATATTTACATTCTGCTAAAGATGCCATATCAGTGTAACAGAATATTTTTTTCTCTACCATCAGAACACTCTTTTAAAAGCTTTATGAAGGAAAATGCGTTCTTTTTCAAAAACTTGGCTGAAACCCTTGGCTGAAAAGCATTAGCCCAACACTTACCTGAGAGACTGGGTTTTATGGATGACTATGAAAGGAAAAAAATTTTTTCAAGCCTAATTTTTTATTTTCTACCTTTGTCAGCTTGTGTGAGTAACTTCCATCCCCTTTTGCACAGCTTTTAATATATTAAAAATAATGAATAAAGGAGACTCTAATGGGAGAAGTCAAATATGACAATGTAATTAAATTACTAAGCATCCAGAAATCTCTTGCTTTCCAGATCTATGAGTTAAATATATGGCAATTCAATTTCCTTAAACACTTGACAGGACCTATTTTCTGTGAGATTTCTTGCTAACAGGCTTTCAGTCACATTAAGTGCTCACAAAGTGCACAGAAGCTGTATTTTACTGCACAGCCCTAATTGAGCTGTCTGGGCTAAAGTAGCTGAATGTTACAGAAATGTTTATTATACAAATCCATTTACTCTCAAACTAGAAAAGGACATTCCTGTACATTTGAGTGCAATTTATCCTAGAAAAAAGAAAGCAAAATGTCTTTTATCAGCCTCTCATACCAGTGAATTATGCTTATGGACTTATTTTACAACTCAAAATCTGATTTTGCTCCAAAAAGCAAAGTCTCAAATGCCTCTCAGTTATTTTTCAATTACATTTAATATCTCTTTCTCAACAAGAAGTATAACTTACTTAATTGTAGCATTTCATAGCTACTTCAGCAGCACTCTATGAATGGGGAAATGATGTATTTTTGTGTTCAATAAACACCTTGTTGTCCATTTTTGCTGTTTTCCTGTAACTTCGTTTAGTATTTGTTTTTCCAATTATTTTGAGCATCTAACCATCCCATTTAAGTGTTTGGACATGCAGAAGTTACACAGATAACAAGAAGTAAAAAATCCTTATACCTGCACGTGAAACACAACTGTGGCTGAAATGTCACACATCCCCAGAGTCTCCATCTATCTATTCCACAGGTTTTTCTCATGGCAGCAAAGGAGGTAGAGGATGGAAATCAACTTCTCTCAAACAGGAGATTAAAATCCAACTGTGTTACAGAATAGGGATCTGTTGTGATCCCAATTCAAGGGATAAAAGCTGTAGCAAATATATTTTAGCTGTAAGAACCTTAAATACTAAACTTGACCTGTTTTCCTCATTTCCAAATATCTCTGTAATTTCTTATTAAATTAATATGGGGCTAAAAAAAAGAAACAAAAAAAAAACAAAAAAAAAAAAACAAAAACAAAAAACAAACAAAAAAAAACCTAAACCCCAACACACTAAAACTATATTCTGGTTTAAACCCAGCTTTTGCCTCAATCTGGTCCTACTTAGGCATCCCGAGGTACTTCAACCTGAAAAGACAAGAGGGCAAAGAATGCTAATGAAAAGCAGAGTCCGAGACTTGTGTTCATTTGTAACCATAATGCTCCAAAATAAAGTAATCTAAAAAACATTTTTTTAGCAGGCCTCCTTCCCGACACACCATCAGTGTAATTCCAGGCACAGATATTAGATCACAAGGTGGAAAGGAGCTTGCACACAGGGCCATGAAGTAGTCTCTGCTCTCCTGTCAAATCTTCTTTGCCCCCTGTGTATAACCTCTGCTTTTCTAACTAAATAATTTTATTTCATTTACTTTTCTAAAGTGTCCTCTGATTACAGTTCAGTGCCTACACCAGAACCACACCTTGACTGACCAATTTTTCCCCCTATGTCCATGCTTGGCAAGCATTTAATAGTGATTAAAAATTTCTCTATTCAAAGGGTTCACAGATAATCAAGAGGCAGTGACTTTGATTGATAGGCACTGCCATGGAAACTGGAGGATGAAATTTTTGAGTGAATTTACTTTCCTTGAAGGAAAGCTGGGTAGATAATATGTTCCTAACTATGACTGAGACGTATTTTTACCACATGCCATGTTGCTTAGAAAGATGGTACAAATACCAGTGATTGGCACAATGAAAGAGATTTGCTGCAGCCATCTGAATTCCTTATGCATCTCATTTGCTCTGGGACATGCCATCTTCTCAATATGCCTCCTTAGTGGCACGACATATCAACAGAATAAGCAATAAAACTACAGTGAATCAACTTTCATTGCCGAGAAATTAAGAGAGGAACTGAATCTAATGGATTTCAAAATAATGATGAGATGTAGCAGCAAGGAACAGTGTCACAGGGTCTTCGTAATATGCAGATGTATGTGTAACAGAGTAACTTCATGGGCTGCATCTCAAATTCCAGCATGGGAATTGTTAAGATAATTCTGGCAGACATTGTTGCCAGCAAAAGTTTCAAGAGGGAGAAAACACGGAAGCTGTCTTCTTCAAATATTAAGAGATGTGAGTTAACTCAGTGGATTTAAACGCATTTGAAGCCGAAATCTACCATTAAGTTCACCTTTAAACAAATGTAAAAAAAAGCCCTGAATACATGCATAGCCTCTAGTAACAAAGAGAAATCCTGCACAAAAATTTCTAGTGTGTTGAACACATTTCTCAGTTCTGTTTATTAATAATGTTAAACAGCATGACTTTACATCTGAGACAAATTTGTTAATTTTCTCCCTCCCTCTTTTCAAGGCTGTACAGGAAATACCTTTTAATCTTCAGTAAAATATTGTGTGGGATTAATTTGAATCTTACTTCCAAGTGGGTTTAGCAAAAGTGATGTGAACCACTTAATATAAAAGCTCTAGGTGATCTTAAACGTCACATAAGCTAAACTAAATGGTAATTATAAATAACTCTTTTAAGGACTTCAGGAGAGGTCTCCCTGAGATGAACAATTCAGTTGAAATACATATTTCAGGAAAAGTTCATGTAGTGTTGGTTTGGTTTTTTTAAATACAGATTGGCAGTTTATTATGAAGATGGCATAATCAAGAAATATTCCATGAAACAGTATGGTGAGATACATCAAAACTTCTACTCAGTGTTTCTTTTGCTAACTTGAATATATTATTGCTTTAAGGTTATTGCTTTAATAAAGGGCTTTTTGCCATCTTATGTTATAGTGGCTTTAGCTTTTATACTGTGTAGTAAGTAATTCTGATTAAAATCTTCTGTCTGTTCACTTGTCTTAATAAACAATTCATCTTTTATAAATATATCTGACTTCCCATCACTAACACTTGAGGGACAAAGCTGAAAACTTAAAACTTAGGCAACCTTAAACCCCTTAAGCAAGGGGGCTTTCATGATTCAGAGGCAGGGCTGCTTTAAAACCTTTGTCTCAAGTTTCCACTCCACCTGTGACATCACCTAAACAATAACATTTAAAATCTTCTAAGGAGATCTAAAATATTTTTCTAACGGCTTTACCTCAGTATTTTAAAATACAGGGATTTCTTACTGCTCACGCACAGTAGCTACAACATTTTTACATGTTATATTATGGTAGTTATTCTATCACACCATTATATGTAAAAACAGTTTTAATAATGTTTGTGGTTCCTTTATTCCACAAAAAGCCATTTTTGGATGAAACAGTGGGTGGATAAAATAGCAAATAGTGCATGAAGCTATATATGGGTAGAGTAGAAGAGATGCTGCTTCAGTCACACCTGCCACAAAAGGGACAGTCTAGAATCACACTGTCACTGCTGCTGCCACACACACTCGGCAGGAAGATAAGAGAGCAGAGACACCATTTAACTGTGCTGCACGTTCTTTAACTCAGTAGGAAGGAAACACTGCCTGGCAATAACTTCCACAACTGCTCAGCCTTTGCATTACACATTCCTACTAAACTTAGAAAGCTGCCAGGCTTCCTGCTTCCTTCCTCTTCAAACAAGTGTTAGGAATACCTTTGGATATGTTAAAATAGACATTGGAAAAGGACACTGAATCCCTACATTGCAGAGAACAGGCTCTGCTTTCAGGCTTCCTTACCGATTTTCACAGAAGCTCCAGCAAAGACGTCACAGCTGTAGGGCACATCCCCTTTCCCTGTTACACACAGCTGTGCTGGCCCCACTCTCACTGCTTCCATGAAGTTACTATTCCAGCATTCTCACCACTGAAATGAAAGGAGGGAAGCAAGGCCTCAAAGCTTGTTTCTTCATGTTAGGCAGATGCATGCCTCTTTCCCTCTCCCAGTAACCACTTAATACAAAATCTGAGTGTGCTTATTGTTTCATGGAGACCAAACATCAAATTGCTCCTGAACGTGACATCTTCTGATCCCCTGAAGCCTTTTGCACAAGCTGGAATTTAGACACACAGGTGAAGTGGGAGCTGGGAAGTTGCTCCATCTCTGCCTACATTGTGTCTGTGAATAAATGGCTCCATGCTGCCAGGCCTTTTTTTTAACCAAAAAAAGCCAGCTGTGCATTTGCAAGAAGTTACACTATATTCTTTACCAAAAAAAAAAAAACCAAACCAAAACAAAACAAACACATTTAGACAGATCTAAAATGAACTTTCCTGCTTTGGGCTGCTAACCTGTAGAACATTCTGGCCACAGCTTTCATCAATTCCACAAAACAGTATTTTGACAAACAAGTTTAACATTGAAAGCAACAGCTGCAATTTGGCAGCCATGGGTTTTCTGTCTTTCATTCTAATAATGTTTCTGCCCAGCACTCACAGTTCTTGTTATTCCAGCTGCAGCAGCCATAACTCATGTCTCTGGGGCGTCATTGTGTGTATACTTTGGAGTAAAGAGGCCTCACGGGACGTCTAATATGATGTCCTTTGCAATCCATTATTACAGTATGAATCACCTTGCCAGTTAATCACACCATTATGAATGCTGAAGGCATAAAAAAACCAAGAGGGATTGAAATACCTATATTTCCAGATTAAGGAAAGCTCTTTAAAAATATGCAGGCAGACTAGTGAATATAGGTTTTGAACTGTGCCAGATTGGCACACAAAACTGAAAAATTCTAATCAAAAGGGCTTTTTGTCTTAGTTGCTTGTAATGATACTGAAAAAGAAAGGGAAAAATATGCAAACTTCTATCTTCTGCTAAAAATCGGTATGTTGAAGTAAGAATTCAATGCACTTGGAGTACACCCAATATAATTTTAAAAATAATAGATAAATACATCAAGCCTATATTTACCTGCGCTGTCATTTGAAGCTAGAAGAGGCTGATGCATTTACTCAAAGTCATCATCAGCACTGCAGAGCAACATTAATCTCTCACTTGTTTATGCATTAGTGGGCTCCTACTTCCCTTGTTGCATGTACTTTGCTGCCACCTCCAGGATACAGTGGATTTTAGCCTAGAAGTTTAAAAACCTTTTCACCAACCAAAAGTTACTTTGCTCTGAGGTGCAATATTTCAAATTGCAAGCATGGGTTCGGTTTCATTTTAAAAGGAAACAACCAAAAATCTGTTTGCAGACACCATTCACAAGCACGTGTGTCAGGATAACTTACAGACGCCCCTTCCTTAGAAAAATAAAATGGTGCTTTAAAATAACAGCCTGTTTAGCATCATGCTAAATTACAGAGGAAACCCTATAAAAAAGAAATTTATGGCATACACTCATTCCAGAGTCTTTTGTGATTATTATTGCACCTAATTCCAGGAAAATATAAAGTAAACAGACAGTTCTTAGCTGGAAGTATTTTACAAGGTTGAGTTTTTTGGTGGTTTTTGTTTGGTTGGTTTTTTGGTTTTTTTAAAGCTGTGTTAGGTCATTCAAGGCACACTCCTAGCCCCTTAGAAGCAGGCAGTAATTGCTATAAAAAAGAGGTTCAAAATCCTCCACAATGAGCAGGTAGTAGTGGTATCTTTCTCCTTTTTCATTAATGAGACGATCAGGTTCAAGTGGATGGAGTATCAGGTATCATTAAGAAATTCATTCTTCCAAAAGCCATAATGAGGTGTCACAGTGCAGAGCTGTACACCATGGGCTATGGAAAACTTGTCCTAAAATTAAGACTCATATTAGACTAGAGGAAATTTCTTTAAGATACTATACAATTAGTAATATCTGCTTAATATAAGCAATGTAAAATTATTCAAGACTTGCTAAGGCTAGCAGTATGTTCTGGTTCTAGACACACCATCTACTTCATTTTTTGGTATCTTCAAAAGCATAAGAGTTTGAAGCAATCACTTACAGCACTGAAGGAAAGCTTACCAAGGAGATGAATTAATTTTTATTAAACAATAAGATTCAGTGAAAACTAGGTCATACCCTACTAGGGCTTTCATTTTTATTAAGAATCTTTCTATCTCAAAACTATAGGATGAATTCCATTGTCTGATAACTACATTCCAGGTTTTTCCATGCCTGATTAAAGGTAGCAAGGGGAAAATGAACATGTCACACACCTTGGCAGAAATGGGCTTTACCACTCACTGGATTAGGCATTGCCACACTCTTTCTCTGCACAGAAGATCAGCACAGGTACTATACATCATAGAAGCTACAAAACAAGTTAGGTGACATTTAAGCAGGGTCCATAATTTATTCATTTTGCAGAATCTACCTTACTGGCACAAACCCCATTTTCCCTGGGTTTTTCCAAAGCATGTGTAGATGGCAAGCTGAAATGCAAACACAAGCATCTTTCCATGGTGTAGCTCAAGTGCTTTGCCAAGCATCCTTAAAAATTACGTATTTAGGGTAAGTTGTCTCCATTTTCACTTTATTTTTAAATTTATTAAATAAAGACTTCTATTGCTTAACATGAGGCGTGTGTTCACTGGGTTCTTCTAAAATTGCTTTGCAATAATCCTGCCAGAAAAAGTATATAATGTGACTTCCATTGATTTCTTGTACCAATCATTACAAATTTATCAGAGCCATAAAAATGCATAGAATAGGTTCTCACTGGGTTTACAATAATGCTGAACTACGCTTACCTTTTGGAAGTCAAAAGGCTCAATTATTTTTCCTCTATTTTAGATAGAATTCACTTGCTTTCCAATGTGACCAGAATTTGAAGTAGCTATTAATTTTTACACAGTAGATGTAACATTCCTAGGTAGTTGAGAAGTGTGAGAGGAAGAAAAGATAAAAAATTCAGTGAAATATTTGTACATAACCTGATGAAATTTGACCCTCAATCCAGAAAATAGTCCATTATATGTCAACATTTCGGAGTATTTCAGAACTACTACAGAAATTATAACAAAATAAAAGAACTGCACTCAGCGTAAGGATTCAGCTGCCTGGAAAACCAATCCACAGTAGCCTATATTGAAATACTGCTCTGGGACCTTGGAGTAACATGATTATTTCCTGAAAATCCCTTTAAAGAGACTGACACTCTTTTCCATATCCTGAAGATACTAAAATTTAACATTTATTTATTTTACTCAAAAGGAAAACCTGTGCTAATTCACATCATATCAGTAGCTCATTAACAAGGCACATTGGGAAAGGGGTCTGTCAGCTAAAAGAAATTCAAACCATGTCATACCAAGGATTTCTGGGATCATTTTCCTCTGGATTTTTTTTTTGTTTGCCTTTTAAATGCTGTAAATGCTAGAATTTACACCAAAAAACCCTGTAAATCAAGAAAAGGTAGAAATTAAAACAAAAATAGTAAATAAACCAAGACTTCCCAAGAAAAGACAATATTCTGTTATTCACAACAACTTCTTTTTCCTATATAGAACAGAAATAAAAGGCTCATATAGCCCGTTGAGTTTTAAAACAGGTTTCTGGAATACATTATTAAGTCCATTACTGTTACAATACTTTATCATTTCTTTTCACAGCAGAGAGCTGGATCACTTTTTTTCTCTCTACTGTAAACTGGCTACAGTTTCCCATGTAAACACAATCCCAATTAGATGTTCATCACAGACAGACTCCTGCTGTCAATATTGCGTGCGGTTCTTCACCAGAAGCCATCAATATGACCTGCACACTCTATTTTCTAACTGGCAGGTCATGCATCAGCCACATGCTGTTTATTTGTTAGCTTCATTGATTTCTTGGGCTTCCACTTGTGCAGCTAGGAGGGAGATAATATTGTCAGAGACCTCACAACACAGATGCAGTGAACTGCTCAAAACACGCACACCATGAGATGAGTGTCCATGGCTGGAAGAGCAAAAGGCAATTACGCTCTCAAAGATGCTTTTGCCATCCTGATTAAAGGGTAACAGGCTTTCTGGAATATATGTCCCTAACAGAGTTTATACACTCCATTACCATGTAGTATCATCAATATCCTCTTTTTCAGGTAAGCCTTGCCTCATTTTTTAAAATACAAAAATGCAGCTTTTTTTTTATGGTTTACACTGCTGTTGTGACAGGACTGTTAATTTCACTGCTAATGCAGATGAGAGAAAGGGTTCCAGCCTCCTGTGTGGAGAATTAATCCCAAATGACACCTTTAAACCTCTTCCTCATCACATGAGGTTGAGTGGAAGCAGTACTGCTTTGTGCTAAAAGGAGGAGTTAATCCTTCTTTAGCCTTGCTTTATAAATAATGTTCATAAGATTACAGCAAATACAAAAAACCCAAGGGGGTATAATTTATAATTTCACACCATCACAGCAAAGGTGGTCAGAGTCTCTAAATTCTCTGAACACAGGCGTAAAATTCATGACGTCAAAGAAACGGGAAAAAAATCCAGATCAAGATAAGCCACAAAGGGAAAAATTAAATTAGTGACCACTTTGGGCGTAGTGTGACTCTTATTTCAGGATAAATCTTATTGAGCTGAGAGTCCCAAGACAGCCCTATTTAAACTAATTTAGCATAAAATACCGCTCAATACAATGGTGGCAATATCTACTCTCAACTGTCTCCTGCAATTTACTTTTAATCTGTAACGTTCCCCACCTTCTGTGCAATTTCACGGCAGAAAAATAATAGTTATAAAGGCTACTTTAAAATAGCATTTCCAGTTACAGACAATTAGTTGTAAAGACATTGAAGTACCCTAGTGCTTCTATTGAAATGTAAATATTTGTGATTTTAACAGCTTACTATTCAAAGCAAGACAAGCTATTCATTTACCACACTTCCTTTATTCAGAACACTTTGAATAATATTTGCAGTCAACATTTTATTTTTTCAAGGAAAGTAATTTTTTTTCCATTCGTTCAAAATTCATTGTCTTTCAAATGTTCTTATCACTATTGCTACTAAATACTATGGCATCCTTTTCAGAAATTATAACAACTGCAGGAAAAGGAAAAATATTTCAATTTCAAAAGCACATTGCAAATAATAAATTGGCCACTTCATAACTGCTGTGCCTTAGGAGGTGCTGAAGGCAGGGTTCTTGAAATAATTAGAATTATTTCCTTGCTACCTTTTGTCTCGAGACCTTTATCAGTAACAAGTTCATTCTTCCCATTTGCCACCACCTCCCCATGCCCACCCTCCCCAGTATGAGTTAGAAAGGCCAGCACAGCAAAAGCTAAAATTTAAGTGTCATTACCCACTTCTCTCAACTCACCTCACTCAGCAAAAGCAATGGACACAGGAGACAGCTGGAACAGGCAGCTGAGAAAAAGAATCACACAGGAAAGTGCACTGAAGATGCCTTTCTCCCTGGCATTCTGGCCCTCAGCAAGCATGGAAGTCAAGGCTGAATATTCCAGTAAGATTACACTGTTTGAGAAAGCAGTTGTGTGGAACCTGTACTTTAGCTGAGAGAAAATGATGCAGTATTCTATTATTTACAATGACAAGTGAGTTATTGGCATGCTTTTTATGCCCCAGAACTTGTTTAGGTGTTACATTTCTCCACAACTTACTGAATGTCTAATTCTGTGCAATTCAATGTCTGAACAGTAGTGCTAGATATCCTTTTTTGGTAATGTTACGTTAGAACAGTCCATTTTCTCCCCAATACATGCTTCCTTAGGAATATTTTTTCAGCTGCTCTCCACGTCCTGCGTTTCACTTTACATAGCAGATGTTTTACTTGTGTCTTGTTCCCCCTTCAAGATTAGAAACAATCAAATGAGACTGGAATACTTCTCTATCAATATTTTGCAGGTTAGCATATAAAACAGGCCAAAACATCTCAGTTGGCCTCTGGGACACTATCTAGCTGAATATAAGCTGAAACAAGTTTAGAGATTCAAGATTATTCCAACCTATTTCCCAGTCATTTTTGAAACTATCAACGTTTTTTTCAAAAGTTCTTAGCCATTATTGTCCCACGGTATTCCAGAAATTCTAATGATTTGCACAGAAATTATTAGTAATGGGGCAAATGTTTTTACATCCAAGTATTGTTAATGCACTGGGCAAGTTGCACTGTCTGGAATAATTCTGTTCTCACAGATATTGGAAAGGCATGTTTACTATCTTAACCACAATTAAATAATAATCTGGTGTGTAATTTTTAAAAAATCTAAGTTTATTACAAAATACAATTCAAGAGCTGAACTACTTTAATGGGAAGGGAGAGGGAGAGGAAGTAAAAATGTTCCCCAAAAGTCCTAGGTATCATAGTTACTCCTTATGCCTCTGCCTTCTAATTCTTTTCTGTCCTTTTCCTTCTTACTTCAGGGGAAAACAATGGACTTTGGACAACCCCTTCTTCAGTCCAGCCTGCTAAGTACCAGCCGTTCAAGCCAGGTTGCTCCCAAAAATGGGAATGCACAGTAAACAGCATTCTGGTTCCAAACTCTTTGATTAAAGATAAGAAGATGCTAGATAACATCAGAAAGTTAAATAGCCTTCAAGCACCGTTCCCCTTTCACTGCAAAAAAACAGGTAATGTCTGGAAAATGCAAATTTTGGTATTTGAGAATATTTCGGCTCTTAAGGGATGTTATTAAAAGAAGCTGAAGTTTCATTTTATTTAAGTAAGCTTTCAAATTTCTGAAAAATGCATCAACCTATAAAAAAAAATGAAGCTTTCAAAACTCCAGTTCACCACAAATACCAAAACATTGTGCAATTGTGTGAAACAAGTTCTCCATGAACTAAAAATCCTATTTCTTTTTTTGTTTTGTTCAGTGATTCCATATGAACTCTGTTTTACTGCACTGCAGGAATGAGTTAGTGTCACGAGTCCTGAGCCTTAGCTGACTGTGGCTCCAGGTCTCTATTTCTCCTTATAATACCCAAATAAAACCTGTGGAACATTGCAACACCTCTCCTGAACCAGCTCTTGCCTTGGCCTGGATAATACACAAGACTGCATCACATGTGACTTTCATGAAGACTCAGTTGTAAGTCATGAGTACTGAGTTCATAACATCATATTTTCCATTCACTCAACTTGAGACTGCCAAGTCTGTCCTCTTGCTGGGTGTGGGAATATGTACATCCACAAACATATAACCTAATCAGAGAGTAAATATCTCAGAGAAGTTTTGTTTTCATTTTCTAATATGTACTACACTTTAAAACTAAAGGTATATTCATAGAGTGACAAATTTTCAAAGAAGCAGCAAGATCAACATTTGGTGATGGTATGGTTGTAGCTATGTATGAACCAGTTTTCAGCCCAGAAATTAGTTCTGGGTGCATTTATACTTTAAAACAATTCAGCACATTAATTTTGGGTAATCATTCTCACAAGTTTCACAAAACCACATTGTTTCAAGCTTAGTGGGAAGGTAATAAGATCTCCCTTCTGTTCCAATTTAACAGAAGGGAAAGAGATGAAATTAAGAGACTGCATGATGATATCCAAACTCTCCCTAAGGAAAAGCAAGTTATTTTGTTGCTAGGGCCACAGCAGCATGCCAAACAGCATTTGTGAACTTGGATACCCTTCTTAAAATTGCAGCAGTGCACTTAATGAGCCATACTTCAGAGGTGCATAAAATTAGGACTGAGGTAGACTGCAGACCTAATAAATTTTTCATTAGAACTTGTTCAGGTATCACTTTTCCCAAAGTCATAATTAGACTAAGGGAAGGCCCACTGATTTCAAGGAAGAGTCCCACTCCATTCCATAGTGACCCTACTGCTTTAGAGATGCTACCAAAGGATTAGTTAAAGCCCTGCTTTTGACAACAGCCTGTTTAAACATTGATATAGAATCATTGGTTCACCCTCTGCAGCCAGGGATACAGTATGCTCCTCAGGAACCCACAGGAATTAGCAAGAAACATGCTGGCCAGATATATTCAAGGGTATTATGTTAGCCTTTTTCACAAGCACTAAATTCAGTGAAATGGAATGGGGTTTACTAAAAGATTTGGCAATTATTAAATTAGCAGTGAAGTGTTGATAGTACCTGAGAGTCTTGCCTTCAAGACCCTATCTAAGCAGCAATAAAGGGCTTAACTAGAATCTACTTTAGTGTGAACTTGCAAACAAAACAAGTTTACTGATAATAGAATAAGTCCCAAGGCCACTCAAGACTCCTTCCAGCTGCTGTCCTGCTGACCTATTTCACCAGTATAGGCACAACTGGGGGATGGCAGAAACCCGCCCAAGGAATGGTGGAGTAGGTCTAGGAGTTTAAGACATGCCACCATGTCTTATCTTCTCACTTGAGAATGACCAACCATGAATCAAAATTCCATAATTTTGAGTTATTCAAAAGACATTTCATTCCATCATCATTATTTACTGTGACTTGACAAATATGGTGAAGTACTAAGAATAATGGCATCTATTTTCTTCTAATTTTTCTGGGAAAGAAGGAAAAAATGTCCCTACTGAAGGACATGTGTCATATCAAGGTATATGCCACACATGAAAACTCAGAAGACAAATACTTTCAAAGTGAGAGTTTTGGAAGACTTTAAAGGCTTTATTTTAGTATCTTCTAAGCTACTCAGGTTCAAGTCATTTAATAAATTCAACAGCTTAAAGCTGAAACGATTAAAGTAAGGACACGTAGTCAGAAAAGACATATTAAAAGTAAAAGCCAGAGTCAGATGTGACCATGTTAAAAAATAGAGAAATTGCAATAAGCCCTATGCTTAGGAGAGACTATTGTGCAGTTAATGTAAGTAATGAACCTTTCATGTGAAATGATGTAGTGTCACAACTCATTTGCATCCCACTTAAAGTGTAATTAAGTTTCCCTGACAGCATGGCTTATGGCTGAAAGAACAGACCTGGCTGCTAAATTAATCCAGAATCCCTCTAGTTAAATAACACTCTGCAAAGAAAACTTAACACACTTTCATTTAAACTTCCTAAACTTACATTTAAAGTGGCACTATACAGAATTTCAGAGAATGTTTTCAAAGACTTCAAGATACACTCAGTCACACAGCTGACTTGAAAATAGCTGTGCTGAACCAACAACAAGGTCTGGCCCAAACCACAGTGCACAAGATAATGCAGTAACATGTCTAAATATGTTACCATTTTGGGGGCTTTTTGGAACTGACCTACACATTGCAGGAACTCCATTACCAGGACAGGGTTCTCAAATGCAGAAAAGATCGAAGGACACAGTGAAAAGGTGCAACTAACTATAGAAAAATAGATGACCATCAGCTGGGTCATCACTTGTAATGATACCAGTGTCTGATTTTTTCATAGAGTAACATCCAGCAAGAACAAGCTCGATATTAAACAGGTTTCTTGGTTTTAATTGGAAGAAGCCCAGCTATTAGCCACTCTTTTCAGCCACCTACAAAAATCATTCCCTAAAACCAAGTTACTGAAAACATGATAGGAGTGAGGAGTGAGTGGCTTGTGGTGTGGAGACTCTCAGAGGGAGCATTAAACTGAGGAATACTATTCCTAAACCACAACAGGGAGTAATATTTTATGGTTTATGAATCAGCTTATTCTTTACTGATTTTCATCCTAAAGGTTCTATTTAGAGGAAAGAAAGTTGAAACACTCCAGAATACATAATCCTGTAAAATCTACATGGATCTGAGAAAAGTTAACTCATTACCATGAATCATAAGGAAAGACTGTCCAGAATAAACAGTTCATAAACACTGTTGCCCTATTTTCTGTTATATTCCTACCTGCATGTTACAAACAGTGAGGAATCTATGCAGTCTCTCCATGATTCTGAAAATCTCATCAGAGAGAATTCCATTTCAGCCACTGGAAATAATCCAATTTTAGCAGCCTTGCAAGATCACTCCCAAGAGCAACACTGAAACACATTGCATGAAAATCTGCAAAGTCAAAATCTGTATCAAAAAGGAACAGGTACACCGTGGCTATAATTAAACTGTAGCTGCTACAAAGGTCTGAGTCCCTTCCTACAAGGGAAGAAGTTTTAGCAGCTTTTTTGACTACTGAAAAACAAAAACTGTGTTTGGCAAAATGATTTGATGTTCTGGAAAATGATTTTACTCCATAGTTGAAGAAAGGGTAAGCTGGCAGCAGTTATTTTATACATAAAGAAATGCTCGAAATAGACACAAAAAAATGTGGGTTTAGAGATGGTAGTAACAGAACATGAACAACCAAGTCTCTGAATTTGAGAGATTAATATAGCTTTTTAATACTAATACCATCACTACTTAGAAGACTGAGGAAAATAATTTCAAATATTTTTCCATTAAGGGAATGTTTCAGGAAAGCTCTGTGTGCCCAGGAAGGGAAGTTTAAAGCCCTGGTTATCCCTCCACAGTCAGAATTTATAACAATCAATGCAAAACACAAGAAGCACTAAAGTGTAGCCCCTCAGATACAGAACTTGTACATTTGCCTGTCATTTTCAACATAAGACAACACAATTTAACAAGCTGTTCAAGTAGTTTTAGTCATTACTTGACAGTAGGAAGTGACTTATCTATATCCACAATAATAGGGTAGCTGGGTCCCAGATCTCTTCCAGGTTCCATTTTGGACTTAACGTTTTGAAATACACCAGATGGTAACTAATGATGAAAATATGGAACAGGAAAACACTGTGCAAGTAAATGCTATGAGTTCCACGAACAATTTCCACTCAAAAATTAAATTCTCTTAGATGTTATGGATCCAGAATTCAGTCTCTGGCTTTCATATGAAGCCATTTGGAAGTCTAACACAGTACTCCAGGTCTCATATGTATCTTGTCAGATACAGCTGTGTATTGGACACACATTCAGGGCAGCAAAATTCATTTTTGCTTTAAATGCAATGAGGTTTTGAGTTAGTTTAGCAAGTAATTATCAAGAGTTTATCGGCCTTAACTGAACCAGTATTGTAGAATAACAATTGTTTATTAATATTGTATACCATTAAGAATGTGAATGCTATTATATTCCCACCAATCAGGTAGCTACATATCAAAATACTAAATTTTTTAAAGCAGTATAAATATGGTTTTTTGACCAGGACTGAGTAGGAAATGGTGTTCTAATAGAGTTAACCAGAGACCACCTAAGGCCCTTCAGCAAGCCAGAAAATTCTTAGGTATTACAGAACCACCAAGCCTAAAATGAAGGAAAAGCTGCCACAGTAGCTTTTTCTCTTAACAACATTCTGCTCAAGTTCTGCAATCAGGGCCACTGGGCACTACAAATCAGCCCGGGACCTTTAAAGTCTGTGTCTTCCCCCATGTAAGGAATACAGCTAAATATATATTCTCTGCCAGTTGTTTGTATATACCTGCTGTATTTCCTCTAAAACATTCCTTCCTTGTAATTGTATGCAAATAATCAACCTACACAGGATGCTCTGTATTCTCATTAGGTGAAAGGTCCTATTGCAGATGATATTTCATTGTTAATTTAATCCAAAACACATTCAAGTCAAAAGGAAAAAAACAACTTATGTTGGCCTTAAAGCCCAATCTTGCTTTATTGACAAAAAGAAACTGTTCCTACTCAAAATCAGGCCCCTGACTCAGTTCTATCTCTTCTTTAAGTATTGGATAAAATTATTACATATTCTTCTACTCTTATTTAAATAATGTTAAATTCAGTCTTTTTAGGTGGCAAACGCTTTCAATGCACAAATGAAAATAAAATCACAGAACAATTTGGGTTGTGAGGGATCTTAAAGACCATCTCGTTCCAACACCTCTGTCACAGACAGGCACACCTTCCATTAGACCAGGTTTCTCAAAGCCCAGTCTCACATGGCCTTGAACACTTCCAGGGTTGGGGCATCCAGAACTTCTCTGGGCAACCTGTTCCAGTGCCTCACCGCCTCTCAGTAAAACATTTCTTCCTTCTATCTAATCTACATCTGCCCTGTCTATATATACACTGAAAAGTGCAGGCCTTCTATCGAAGCACTAAGTGGTCCCATCAGTTTTTCCATTTTTTAATTTCCATTTGAACTTTTCAAACTGAAGACCACTGATTTTTCAGTAAAACACTGATGCAAGGGTATAAATTATTTTCTATGTATTATAAAATAGTGTGTGTGGACATTTTGGGTCAAGACAGCCATGTCTAAACCACTATCACCCTGAAAGATAACTGCTTTTAAGTGTTTTAAGTGTTTTTTAATTCACTCTTACTGTGGACAGTGCTGGTAAAGGGAATACCTTTTTTCTTCTACAACTCTGTCAAAGACTCATTAAAAATAAAGGACAATCATGAAGTTGTCCAACCATGTTCTCTCACCACAGACAAATATAAAACATTAAGATAAATCAGGAAAATTACTCTGTTCTTTAGCCTTGATTACTGCATGATTAGGTGTTACAATACCTGCAACAACCTAAGTGCTGCCCACTAGGACAGAAAGTGGTGGATGACAAAGAATATTTATGTGCTTATGAGAGGAGTGGGCTTCACTTTTGTTCACTTCATATGCTTGCACAGACACAACATGCTGCAGATATGCATAAAAGTACCTCCACAAAAATCTAGGGTTGAAGGATACAAAAGAAACCCGTTTAGATGAGATCAAGCACTTTGTTGGGAAAGACATTCTATTACTCTAAAAACATTAACTTAAGTGTGCAGTTAACTGAAAATCCGAGCTAGTGAAAAAACGTGTTTGTATTCTGCATAATGTGCCACAGGGAGGTTGGACTTTCTGACAATGAACAGGGAAAGATCAGCTCTGTATTTCATAGAGCTTAAGTGTAAACTTGAATATAAAGAGGTACTCACAGAACAGTTTTCTGGTTTACTGGATAACCGAGCCAATTTACAAGGGGGTACACAGGTATCCTGTTACTACTCACAGGGCATCATTTCAATGCTTTATTTTAGCACAGTAAAACAAACTAAATGGAATTTACAGGTTTTAGTAACCAGAAGGAAATAAAGATCACAGAGGGGAAGATGGTGAAAAGAACAACAATGGTCAATTGGAAAACCTCTTGTTACATGAAAAACTGGAGAAAACACTAAAAAAAGAGATATGGATAAACTGATTTTACCACTATGGTTCTCATCTCATTTTACATCATTAAAAAATCCACAATTACTAGAATACTAGATTGGATTTCTTACTAATCACAAGCTTGCAAAGCTCAGAATTTGGCCCAAATTTGATTCAGACTAGACTTCAAATCCAATCAATATGCAAATCATATAGCAAGGTCATTCTTAGAGTTTTCTGGGAACAACAAAGCTGATTTAACAGAACTGGAATGGACATTTAAAATTACGATCTCATCATCTACCATAGATTCCCTCCTGTGCCCCTTGCAAAATTTGGTGTGACCTCTCTGGTTTCAGTTTTCAAATTCAACTTGATTCCAAAGGGCTGTGCTGTACAGGGCTGATCGCTGCAATTTAGGGCCTGACATACCTAATCACAAGTATTAGCATTCCAGATTGGGTAACAGGTGGCATCATTTGTTTTCTCAAAATTAGACCTCTTCCAGTGTGCAGTGTCTTTTAACACCCAGCCTTTCAGATCCACACATCACTTGAGACTCTGCCAACCTTTCACCACGAGATACGAAAATAGCCTTCAATACCAGTGCTAATGGAGCTTAAGCAAATGTGAAAAGCTTCAGACTATCTTCTGCTTCAAAAAAACTGCTAAGATGTCAAATGCAAGCACGTAGAGCTTACAGAAAGGTGACAATATGAACACAAGCAAAGAAAGTTAATCTTTCTTAAAAAAAAAAAATCTCAACATAGTCCTGTTGTCTCCATTTGTGTAAAGCAAGTGATGGATACTCGGCAAAATCAGAGTCTGACAGCAATTACAAACTCTTCTAACAAGACCTGAGATTCTTCAGTGACTTCTAATGCAGTAGAAGGGTTCAGGGAACATGGAACACAAATCCAGTGGAAACCAGGCTTCACAAAACAGCTTTTAATTACGACATTCTAATTAGATGCTGAAAAGACACACAATCATCCACAATTAATTCTACTCTTGAGATGGCTTAGGGAACATCACAGCTAAGTGAGAAAAGACACACGCAGTTTAACACTTTAACTTTCAAACCTTTATCTTTGAAGTGGCAATGAAAAAACATTCCTTACTTTTTACTCATTCACTAGTGTCTCCCGCTGTTTGGCCTACTGAAAACCAAAAAACTCATCTTGCATAATACCTGCAATTTATTTTAAACAATCCAGTCCTTATGACCATAATTAGATTCATTACATCTGCTGAAAAACTGGGCAATTAGTAGTTCTAATAAAATAGCTATTAATTTGTACTTAAAAATGACTGATTTTTAAAAGCAGTATATTTAATAAAGGAATCATCACATTTGTCAATTAACACTATCAATTTTAATTAAATAATCTTTCCATGAGTAGAGCAAAATAAAACAACCCAGATGTTTCATTAAGTTTATGTGAAGCAGAGAATTCTTCTGACTAAAATGCAATTTTTAAGGGCTGTAGTGGCTAAACCAATATTTTGAGGTATAAATGTTGACGCAAAAGCTAAAGACAGAAAGGAGAGAAGTTACGCAGATCTTTGGACAAAGATCTTCTCTAAGGAAGTTTTTGTGGTCTTGCTAATCAGGAAAAAAATACACTTCACCAGAAAAAAAAACCCCAGACATTGTTGAAAACTGTAAAGGACTTTCAGAATACGTCTATGAATCATAGAGGGAGAAGGTGCTAATAACCAAAGAGGTTATTTACTCAGCATGTCGCATTACAGGGAACACAAAGCAGTCAGTCAGTGCTTGTGGTCCCTCATTTTAACAAATAAATTACACATCTTATAAGCAAGGCCTCAGGATTTTAAGCACTTCAGGCATTGTAGACTCAGGAGGATGAAAGTAAAGACTTGGCACTCTGAAGCTAACACATGCAGAATGTGATTAGTCTTTCCTGTATCATTTAATAAACCTGCTAATTAATCTGGAGGGCCTCACACAAGCATCAAATACACAGACTAACTGATATGGAAAGCAGTCCATTTACTTCTCTATTATAACTAAACAGGTGCAGAAATAAAAAGAGAAAAAAAAAATCCACTTCTCATTAGCTCAGACATTCTTTTCCAGTCCTGAATGTTAAATCTCAATAAGTCTTGACACTTCAGAGATGCAGCATGTGGAAATGGACTCAGGTCTGAAGGAAATTCCAGTATATAAAAAAATTCCCCTTGTCTATAATGACACACTTTGTGACTCGAAAAATTCCACTCTGAGCTCAAAAGGCGTATCGAGTCAAAAGCACTGGCAAGATAAAGATGTCTGCTTTTAAGCAGCAACCTGCACTGCCAAAACCATTTTTCATGCCAAAGACTTCATTAAGGACCATCTCATCAATAATATCTGAGCAGATAAAATATAATCCCCACTTCCTACTCAAAGAAAAACATTACTACAATAATCTGACAGAGCTTGACACAAGAGATCCCTTAAAGGAAGACTTGACTCTCTTCCTCTGTACACAGATTTTATATCACCTATTTAAAAATACAAACAAGACAGTCAGATCCATTTAAGAACATAAGGAAACATAACTGACATTAGTTCAATCAGTGATTTTTGATATACAGGCTGGTAGCACTTCACCTATTGTCTTCAGGACAATAAAAAGCCTGTAGAGGTGAATGAAGGGATCCATCCAAGAACATGAAGGAGCACAGAAAGGCATTGTTGCATCAACTACTCAAGCGTTCAGAAATGACCAAGTACTCTGCAGCCTTATACATCTTATATTTAGTTTCTAGACTATGATTATATGATCCTACACTCCACTGAATGACATTTATCAGGTGAACTTCACTGAAAGGGTGATCAGACAGGAACCATAACTGTCTGCCCAGGTCAAGAAACTGGAACAGGCTGTCCAGGAAAGTGGTGGAATCACCACCAGCTCTAGAAGTGTTCAAAAAATGTGTGAATGTGGCATTGGGGGACATGGGTTAGTGGTGAACACAGTAGTGTAAGTTAACAATTGGATTCAATGTTAGAGGTCTTTTCCAACCTTAACAATTCTGTTTTATGCTGTACTCTTACTTCACATGATAGAGAGCATGAAGAGAATTAATCTGTTACCAGTAAGACTTCTGCAGATTTCCCATGCCCTCTTCATTTCATGGCTCGCACTTAACCCACAACAGCAAAGTCTGAGCTTCCCAATTTCCTGAGTTCTGGCAGCTTTCTTCTTCCACTTCCCATTACCTTTTCTCAGCAAGAGATTTTTGAGAACATCAGCAAGGAACTCTGCTTTGCCCCTAGCTATTAACACACAGTTCTAGTATTACTTGTAAGTAATGAGAAACCACTGCAGGGAATTACACAACAATTCCTTCAGTTGGGTTTCCAGCTACAAGAATAGCTGCAATGTTTCAGGCTAACAATCCACCCAGCACAGTGACCTTTTTACATAGGTAGATGCCTAAAGAAGAGTAAAACTGAGAGCATATGCTTATCCTATTACACTCCCAAGCTCCAATTATTTTATGCTGAGAGGATTTCTTTAATCTGATTTTCATACTTTAAACCCATCACTTCATCTTTCTTCCATGTACCTTTCCCAGTCTCCCACTGAGTCCACAGGAACTCCTCAAGCACACAGTGGCAACATAGTGTTAAGGGAAATAAATACCTCCTTCCTCTGCTGTGAGCCAGGCTAAAGACATCCCTAGCCTTAGCAGCAGGTGCTCACAATAAAAGACCATGCCCCATCACATAACCTGTCACTGCCAGGCAGAAAGAACACTTCCCACTGAAAAAGTGAAACCCTGGCAATTCTGCCTGCTAGGGGTGGATTCCCACTCCCAGCAGAATCTGCAGAGAACCCACCTCTCAAGCTGCGCTCTTCCGAAGTTGCTGAAAAGCTGTGTCACAGAAATTACAAAAGACTCCTGACAATATGGATCTCTCACCAAATCTCAAGGTTTCATTCCAGAACCCGTAAGAATTTAAGGAGGTACAAGACCAGAGTTTTGTCTTCTGACATCATGAACTACCTCCCTCTAAAACTGCTAAATATTTTGCTGAAATTAAAAAGATTTAAAGCAGATACTTGGCACAAGAGGTTACAGCCCACCCTGTTAACATTTAGGAAAGTAATACGCAATTTTAAAACAAGAACCAATTATTTAAAGTGCCAAACACAATTAAATATAAATGCCATGGCTTGTATAAGCTATAAAGCACAGAGAAAGTACCACTTTCCAAACTGCTTCATTTGCTGAAGGAAGCAAACTCAGCAGTAAGAAGTGAACCAATTACATTGCCTAGAATTAGAGATGAATAATTTTATGACAGCTACTACGGGCACCAATATAAACTTCACTCCCTGCAGAGACGGAGTTCAAGAGAACTAACTCATGAAATGAAAGACAAGATTGAATTGGCAACAAATGTGCTCTACAGAGAGAATTTTTGTATTTAAAAAACGTAACATCTGAAAAGTCCTTCCCTCCCCTCCCCTCCCCCCCCCCCCCCCCCAGGAATCTGTTCCATATTCCAAGAAAGCCACTGGGCTATGTTAGTTTTAAAACAGCAGTGAGGGCATGGTAATCTAATTTTACTTCAGTACCATTTAAACACTATTTAGTCAGTTCTGGTCTATCACAAGTAAAAATACATTTGTATTTGCAAATATACTGGCAGAGAGTATTTACACACACGCTTAGTGATAGTCCACAGAATAATTTCTGAAAATGAAACAGGAACATATTTTGGTTTGTTCATAGCCAGTGCAGACACTAACAGTGCCTCCTGAGCCATCACTGGAAACCCTCCCACAGACCCCCTGCAGCCAAGGCTTTTACTTGTTTAAGAACAGAATAAGGAAAACAAACAGCAAACTGAATTCTCCTGATAATACTAATTTTGACAGAAAGAGAAGTAGAGGGAGAAAGGCATAACTGCAGTACAGTTTATGGTAAGTGCTGCACTGATCTCACTGAGGCTGTTGGTATGAGCACGTGCACAGCTGTTTGTACAACCTGTGCAAATAAATCAGGCTTAAAGCACTTCCCTGTACTTTTTGCTGAAGCACTGCTCAGAGACACTGGAGCAAACTAAAGCACTCACTGAAAGCAAAAGGAAGGGATCACCAACAAAATAAATGCAGGTTAACTATCAAATTTCAGTAGCATTATTCTAAATGTACCATAATTAAATGCAATGAGTTCTGCTTTAGAATTGCCCTGGTAGCAAGAAGGAATACTTTTAAATTTTACGTGCAGCAAATTATGCACTGTGCCATTCACATTTCGAAAGGATTTTTTACATGGTCAGAATTTAAAACACAACAAAACATTCTGTGCTGTGCCTTTCAGAGGCACAAAACAACCTGGAAAAAAGGAACTACAAGCAACATAGTACTTAACATCACATTCAGCAGTAACTTATCATCATAGTGCTGGGCAATACAAGTATTAACTGACTCGTGTATCTAATAACTAGAATGGGTAATACAGTAGTTATATCAGCTACAGCAGCCAAAATGTATATATTCCTGAATGAAATTAGAGCTTTCTAGCTCCAATATCTGACCTGGCATATCAGAAAAAAATATTTTAAAGTACACAAAGACATGAGCAAAATTTTACTCCTGTTAAGAGCTTTAGCATCAAAAAAAACCCACTGTACAGGATCACTACAAGAAATACTAGATGTTACCTGACAACCTAAGTTGCTCCAGCTTTGTATTTAATATACAAATCACTTCTAGCAGTAGCACACATTCAAGTTTTCTTTACATAAATTTTTTTTTTTGCTATTTTGTATTGGAGAGAAAGAATTTTCTGTCCCCCCTAAGCCACAGTTTTCACATTGTTTCACCAAGCTTCACTGCAGGTTGTTCAAACCATTGAAGCCTCACTCTTGAAGGGGTGCATCATCTCTTACAAATCAGGCTGTATTAAAAAAAATAATTCCTTCAGAATTCAAAACAGCCTTTTTGGAAAGTTTGCAAGACTATCTAAGACATCTGCAAAAAAAATAAAATCCAGAATAACATTTAAATCATTTGAACATCACAAAACTATCTTTTATACTACAGATTGACTGACACCTCGTGGAATTTATCTTCTGTTTGATTTTGTCTCAAAAACTATTTTTGAAAATAGCCCTGCAGGAAAGCGAACATTAGAACTGTAACTACACCGCATGACAAGCGTTTCGTACAACAAAGATGTCCCAAATAAATCAAAATAAGCCACCATCAGCTTGATTGAAATATCCTTTTTCTAAAATCAAGGATACAGCAAGAAGGAATGGATCTGGTTAAGGATAACTAGGCTGGCAGCACCAAGGCACAGTTTAGACAACCTTCTTCTCCCACCTAGTGGCAAGAAGCATAAAGAACAAGGTCTTCGGGAGTGCAAACGTTAAGATTTGTTTTCAAACACCAACTCTAAAGAGATTCACTGACATCGTAAGGAAGATTGAGTCAGGTACAATTCTGGCTCTCATATTTAAGTTCACAATAAACATGCTATCACTAACATGCAGAAGAGAGCTTGTTCTTAACTCCTGTCATCCAAAAAAAAGGAGACAGTGCAGAAGAGATAGCCCACAACTGGCCCCCAGCACTTACACTTCAGACACAAGCTCAGAAACATACAAGTGAACCAACTAATGGCAGCATGGAGTAGCATGGGCTTGAATAAAGTCTGTATGAGGATTTCCATTTTCAGGAGCACCCAGCATTGCATTTTGTACTGCAAGGACAATGATTTTACTTTAAAATACTTACTTAGGGAAAGCAATCTATTTCCCTCTATGTTCATCATTTACATCCAAAGTCAAATCTGAAGCAGTCATTTTGAAGTAGGAATAAACATGAAATGAATTTAAAAATTTTATTTACTGTCCTTTATATACAAAGTATCGTTCCTCATATGGAAACAACCTTTGTGAGAAAAGCAGTACACTCATTTTGAATCTTTGCACACACTTTTTTGACAAACTTTTTAAAATAAAGGCTAAAAGTTTAGTGAAACGCTGTTTTGGTTTTGACTGAAATTTTCAAAGCAGCTTTGAGACATCAATGTCTAGATGATATTTTAATCAACATTTATTGGATTATTCAGTATTTCAGACTCATATTATTCTCTAGAAAACTGTACATGAAGGTAGAAAAGAAGCCAAACAACTGAATGTACAATACTTAGAATTTTCAACAGATGGCACTTTACAGCAAGGAACCTATATTGTCTAACTGAAAGAGAGCAAGAGCAATTGGATGGCTGAGTGCACTGACATGCCAAAGTCTGCCACAGAAAAAGCCTAAAATCCTCAAATTTGAGAGTATAGTTGTATAAAACTGGAAGTTTTAAAGAGGGAATCTATAGCCAAACAAAATCTCTGAGCTAATGTTCTATCTCAGGTATTAAATCACACTGAGATGTTCTTCACGAAGGTGGGATATTCCCACCCTCTTTGCTTCTCAGGCAGAACTTACAGCTACAGCTAAACAAAGACAGCAAAGAAAATAGGACCATCAGACTGTGATTATTACTGCAAACAAGCAAGGATCTGGTTAGTGGGCAAGTTTCCCATTTCCTAAGTTAATTTATATAGGATTAAATCAGCAGCCACAATCAAGCAGCAATTGCTATGCTAGACAAAAAACCAAGAACATCAGTTGTAAACCTTGTGAGGGTTTACAGATTACGTGTTACCATCTAAGAGTACTCACTACTGTTAAAATTATTCATGCCCATATGTAGAAAATATAGGCACATACACCTAGAGTATCTCCAGCCTTCGGTGGCATGCAAAAATATTCTCAGACATCTGAGCTGAATCCTTGAAGTGATGTGACAAGTCTTAGAACAAACCCACTTTGGCATGCTCGCAACTATACCAAAAGATTTTACTAAGCATGATTTGTCCCAGAAACTTTACCTGAAATACATAAAACCTTCAGCAGCATCAAGCAAGGGAAAACTTCAGGTACAGGAACATACAGGATAGGGCAGTGTTATACCTCTTGCAGGGCAAGCACAGAGACTCCAAAATCCATGACAGCTACATTCCTCTCTATTCCTGAACAAGGCATTCCTCCTCCTCATTGTAAGCAAAAAATTTAGGCACATAAGGATTTCATTCAGCAGTCAAGGAACTAACAAGCAGCAGTGAAAATACAAAAGTAATGCAGCAACTACCGGAAATCAAAAGATTGCAAGCCAGGTATTGGTCTTGTCAGATTTCAGAGCTCTCACGAAAACACAGCTGTAATTTTAGCACATTTTTTCTCCTTCACTCGTAGCAGCAGATTCATCTCTTGCACAGATGAAAAACCCCATACCCAGATGAATTGAAACACACGCCATTCATACATTTAGAATCAACAGATCCACATCCTTTACAGTTGATTTTAAGACTGATCAATGATTTGGGTGTCAAGGAAAGTCTTGCTAATCTGGTATTTACAACCTCTGTTCAGAATGAGGAAGCTGTTTCCATACAGCTTCATCCAACTTCAACATTATAAAAATTTATGCCTCAATCCATCCACTTAGTGAGAGATTTCCATATATCTGATTCAGGCTGCTCCCAGTCTTCTCCTGTTAGTTCTTTCAGGTTCAAGTCTTTGAAAAATTCCAGACGATGACTGCAAAGAGAGGAGGAATAAACAAAAAACAGTTGTAAGTCTTGTAGTATGTGTCTTAATAAAGGCAGTATCCTCAATGTGTTAAATTCATCTTTATTTTCAGATTTTCTTGGCCAGGAATGTAACCAGCAATCCATGTGTTTATTTTCCAAAACTTCAGTTTACAAATAAAAACCACTACTTTGTATCTGACCCTACATTAATCATCTTAAAAGGCGAAATTCTTTTCTTAGGAAGTAATTTGTAAGAGTAAAGACAAACTAAGAGTAACAAGAGCAGCAAGGAACAGCCTCTTCACATAATTGCATCTGCTACCAAAATCTGAAAAAGACAAGATTTTTTTAAAAGAGGTACTATAGAATTACTTCTTGAAAAGTATTACAGGCATTCTCCAGTTTAATACAGAGAAATAAAAATATCTATTTCACACAGAACATTGATAATGTGTTTTATTAGCAATAGCTCAGAATTTTTAAAAATATACAGTTGCAGAAGCTAAACTTTTCTTTAATAAAGGCAATAAAGGGTAATTTATCTAAAATTTACCCTACCTGACACCACTGTATGTTGTGTGACAAGTCTATATAAGAACTATAGTGTGTCCTCTAGAGCTGGTTCATTTATACAAAATGCCCAGGAGTAAGAGGTTTCATCAGACTCTCAGCCTCACAGCCAAAGAAAATAAACAGGCCCAAAGCGCAGTTCAAAAATCCAAATTCTCTGGTTTTCTATTGATACTAGGTATCCTTTAATTATATTTTTTTAGTTTAGTCAGCCTTTTCAATTTTTTTCATAGTATGGAAACATCTGTAGAGGTGAAAGCTTTTAGAACAGTAGAGGAGAAGCAGAAGAGATTTACTGGAAATGTATCTGGTGAAATTATCACAAAATGGCACTTCAGGAGGAGCTGAAGTCAAGGAAAAAGCAGAACAACTCTCCATTATTTAGATGAGGAAGGTGATAAAAGCAGATACCAATGGTATTGAATGCATAATTTGCTACGCACCTAACATGGAAATCAAGTACTAATTACAGCTCTCTGCCACAGTGCTTTATACAAAGTACAGCACCAGTGGACCCAGAGCTAAGCAGCATAATAAAAAGTTCTAGTGGCACTCAACCCAAAAACCAGATCAGCTGTTTTAAGTATTCCAACAATAGTGCAGCAGTATTACAGAAGAGCTCATTTTATGCTTACAAATCTGGTTTCTGTCCTTCCTGTAGTTCGTGTCGAGGCACAGGATAAAGTGCTTCATATTTTCTCTCTTCTCCCGAGCCATGAATTGCAAATGCATTGAACTTGTCAGTCCATGGTGGAAAGTAACTCCAAGGAAGAAGAGCTTTACCCTCCCATTTGGTTTTCATTCTGGTCACCTCAAACTCCAAAGGAAGTTCTTCCTGTTAAAGGAGGGGGGGAAAAAAGAGGCACTGGCCATGTTTTGATGGAAAATAGGCAAATAAAAATCATTATGAATGTACTTGACCACTTACTTTCCATACTTTTCTTCTGCCAGAAAGCAGCAGCAGTAAGTACTGCCCATGGCTGTCAAAGAATCAGAGCACAGTTTTCCTAAAATTACGTCAAGTAATCAGTGCATTATACCGCCACAAATATGTACATTCCCCATACTGAAACAAATTCTGTGTCTAGTCTCCCTCATCCATATATCTCACAAGCATTAGAACTGCAAGTGTAAATTAACACTTGTGATGTTTCCAGTGCTGTACTTACGGACAAAGCTCAACTTCTAAATACTGCTCAGTTCTGTCATTCAGAAAGAATGCTTCTACAACTGAAAAAAACCAACCAAACAAACAAACAAAAAACCACCAGGCCGTCAGTATTTTATATTAACTATTTTGTAATATCCTGAGATCGTCATATCCCATTAGTACAACTCTATTTTCATGGGGTTTGGCCTGTGCCATGCCAGAGTTTGACTTGCTACTGACGTGTACACAGTAACTATAACCCAAATATTCAAAATGTGGTGCCATAATTCTAACTTCAGGAGCTTTTTATTTTTAATTGCTATGATCACAAAGAGCTTTGTAAAGTACTGTACTAACTTTATTAGTTTTACCAATTCCAGTTTTGAAAATGCTCACTCTGATGCAGCAGGAAAGTAAGGGAAAGAGGACCATACACTCTCAGCAGAGCACACACCCCATAAACTAAAACCGCTAAATCTCAAAAAGAGTAAGAAAGCATTTAGCTCTTAAATGGTTTTTCCCTATAGATGGTATTTTGGACAGAGGATTACTGTTCCAGGTGTACTTGAAAGCCACATATTAAATTCGAATCACATTTCAGGAACACAAAGTAGAAGTACAACGGTGCTTCTCATGTAAAATTACAATGGTGCTTCTCGCAGCGATGACATTATTAGAAAGCTTTAGTGAGAATTATGATATGACTGATATCCTTATTTATTTTTACTTAAGCATATTTATTATAATAATATCAAAGAGCTGCTACTACTGTTTTAGCTTTAATCAGAGTAGCTCAATGTTCAAGAAGTAAAGAACTTCTGGAAATACTCAATTCTTGCATTATCCAAAGCAATGGGTAAAAGTGGCAGTACAGACAGGAAATGAGGAAAGAACCCAGCACTACTATGAGAATTTTCTCCATTCCATTCGGGTGCAATTTTGAATTGCATTTCATCAGGTGTAAATTCTGTGTCTCACACCTTCCTATTCCTCAAAGGAACTTTGGAAAAACGATTAAAACACTTCTTAAAGCAAAAGTAGAATCTCTCTTTAGAATTTCACTTCTCTTCCACAAAGGCATTTTAATATACATATGCCACAAAATTATTTTGATATTCAAGTATGTCAAGCCTCTGATAGTGCCCAAGTTATATCAGTAACCCAAAAACTAATATACTATCGACAGGAAGTCAACTTCAACATTAATGAAATCAACCCAGATCACTGAAGTTCAACGTTTTTTAAAAAAAACAACCACCATAGACCCTTAAAAAAGACCAGGCATATTAAATACAGAGGAACATCAGTGTCTGCAGAAATCAGATATATTTGCAGCAGAAGAGTTACACTTACCCTCATAGTCCCACAGTCCACCAAAGGGTTTCCCTGGCTCTCCGGGTGGCGCTGGAGGGTCATTAAAGAAAGGAGCATGAACTTCCATCAGCAGTCCTGCATTATCCGGCCTCAGCCCAATCGTAACCGGCTCGTGGCTCACAGGCAAACCATCCCATGTGTGTTTGATTCTAAATTCCATCTTCAGATACTACACAAATGCAAAAGGAAAGTTCCGTCAAAGAAGATCTCAGATTCCATCTCAGCACGAACTGCCGTTTGTTTGCCCAGGAAAAAAACACCACACTTTGGTATAAAGTCCTTAATCAAATCATGTTTTTAGACATAATTGAAATAAATTAGCTTTGAAAAAAAAACCCTGAATAAACAGTTACATAAATGCTTCTTCTCGTAGGTTTTTATATCTGCAGGTTACAAATGACTCTGAAATCTTATTAAGCTTAAAGCTTTTCAACCATACATCTAAATAAATACCTTCCAAAAACACCAGAAACGTTTATCAAGAGAACAAATAAAGAAACAGTCTCCACTACATAATCTTAAAGGATTTGGTAACATCAGAAAAACAGACTGAGGGAAAAAACCTTTAATGTTTGAGACACAAGACAATGAAGCAACTAGCTAAAGCTTTCCTTTGCAGACATTGCAAACCAGCCTTTCCTTAAACACCTCCAGGGACGCTGACTCCACCACCTCGTTCGAAAGCCTAATCAGCATTTCTACAATGGAATTATTCCTGAAGTCCAACCTGGCCCTCCCCGGATGCAGCCTCAGGCTGTCCTCTCCTCCCGTCGCGGGTTCCCCGGGAGGGGCGGCCGAGCCCCGCCTGGCTACAGCCTCCGACGGGCAGCAGCTCCCACAGGGCTCCGCACCGCTCCCGCTTCCCGTCCCCGCTCTGCGACTCCGGCCAAACTGATTTCCTGAAGGGAAGTTCAAACGCGCCAGCGCCTATCTTTAACCCATAAACCCCTCGAGGAAAGTTCAGCGAGGGATTTCCTACACCTCCGCCTCAGCGCCGCGCCATCGCTGCTCCCCACGTCACGGGGGCGGCGCTGGCGGCCCGGCCCGGCGCTGAGGGCGGGCGGGAGCGGCCGCCTCCGCCCCGGCTCCGCCCCGGCCCTCGGCGGTTGTGCGGCTCCGCCGCGGGGCCCTGGCGGTGGCCGTGGCTCCGGTGGCCTCGGTGGCACAGGGCTGTGCCCCTCCCGAGCGGCGGTGCTGGCACCGGGCTGCGGGGAGGGAACAGAGGGGCGGCTCTGCCCGCTGCCCCCGCCCCAGGGCAGCGGCGGCTGAGGGCAGCGCGTCCCGCCCCGGCGCCTGCGAGCTGCCGCCTCCGCTCGTCCAGGACGGGTCTCGCCTTTCTTCCCCGCCGGCGGCCGGAGAAGCGGCATTTCACTGGGGGTTCGCGGAGTTTGCGTGGGGAAAGCTGGGAACAAGGCACGGCCAGGTGAGTGTTGGTAGTGAGGGGTTTGTGTTCCGTAGCTTTTCCGGTGTTCGCTGCAGTGAGTAGCAGCATGGATAGTACTTTTAGCTAAACACTAATAATTAAAAGCTGCTAATGGTGGTAATAGCTAAAAACAGATGCATTTTTGTGTGAATGCCTCTTTAGTTATGAAACCACGGCGTTTCCTGTGCTTTATTTACACTTGAAAGCTCTCTTGCCAGTTATTCGAGAAATTTGCTGTACAGACGAAAATCGGTATTTTTAATTATGTGCTATCAGATACATTATTGATGAGTTTAATATAACTTAATATGAGTTGATCAGAGTACATCTCAGTTACATACCAACAAAATACTGGCCAAAAAAATTGCTTCTGCAGAGTTTATATTCCTGTAAGTAGGAGATGGGGTAGATGCATCATCCCAAGGACTGTCACTGTCCCTAGTTACTGCTGCAGGCAAACTTGGCAGTAAGACCTGGTCAGTGTGCATGCAGTGTTTGCAGCTGTGCATCACTCAGGTCTCAGAATTTCAGTGGGTACTAGGTTTCTTGTGGTGCCTTTGGGTGGCCAAAGGTGAAGGAGCAAGTTTTGATTCCAAGGATTTCATTTGCAGAAAAGCTTCAGCCTGCGATAACAGAGTCATTCTGGTTCAAAAATCTGTATCTTTCTTGAGCTTTGCAAGAGTATTTATTGTGATGTGAACAAAATATGGTTTTTTCAAGTATTGGAATTTTGCCTTTTCATATGTATTTACTTTGGCTGTAGCTTCTTATTTTATAAATCTTTAGACTCCAAGTAAAACTCAAATTGAATTCTCTGTGAAGTGATAAGAATTGCCTCTCCTATCAAAGAGTTTAATCCTCTTTTTTAAAAAAAATTTATCCATTTTCACAAGTGCTAAAAGACAGATCTGAAGTTGTCTTGTATGCCAGCTGAGCCCTGAGCTGTTTGAGGCCTACCCTGAGTCTGATACATGGATTGATGTTTCTCTTGCTTCATGAATGTGGAATCTTAAGTTCTAAAACACTGAACGTGTGTAATACAGCTGAAAAGAGATTCTCTAAGCACTATTATATTTAGTGTCGTAGAATAAGTGTTTGTTGTGTTAAATATATAGCTGTAAAGAAGGTTGAGTTTTACCTGAATTCTTTTTGAAATTTTAGTAGTGAGACCTACAAATCATGATCCTCCATTCCATTACATATTTTTGTGATACGCTGCTGCACACACGCAGCTTTTTTTCAGGATGTATTTAATGCATTACTGTTGAAGGTGAGCTTCTATAAGTGATGTTTAAAATCTGTCCCTTTTTGCACCTGTGGGCTCTCAAGTTTACGTCCTTTGGCTGGTAAGGGCAGTAACTTTCCCCTTCCTCTTCCCTGGCATTCCTTTGCTGTTGTTACCTCCTTTCTGTTCTCACTGTCTTTTTCCTATATCCTCCTTGAGAAGTTTAGAACTTGTAAAAGAACTGCATGTGTCAAGAAAAGTAGGCAAAAAGTTGTTTAAATCAAAATATAGCCATTGCCTTCCCGACTTCCTTTTTCTTCTTTGTTACCCATTCCAGTTACGAAACTGTTACGCAGATTCTTACGAAACAGAACAAAAATATTTCTTAAAGAAAACAGAATTTGAAAGGAATGGAATTCATTATTATTATTCTTACAGTTCCTGTAGGTTTTTTCAAGTCCTGGGTTTTTCTGAACAGTTGTGCTAAATAGAAGAATTTTAGAAGTACTTTTTTTGCCCTCAAAGCACTCTAGTGTTAAACGTATTTCTGACTGCCAGTCACGTTTACGTAGATAAAGGCCTATGTTACAGCCGAGTTTCTCAAACGTGGTGTTTTTCAGATCAGCGGCTGAAAATGGCACTTGGACACCACGAAACTGATGAGGTTCTGAGAGTTACTGCTGAGCAGGTATGTGAACTCAGGGATGGAAGTCGTAAGAATTTTTTGATGAGGATTTGTGATAAACAGCTTTGCAAATATGGAGCACAGCCCGCTTCAGTGTTGTCTGGCCCTGTTTTGGATCCATCATACAATGCAGCAACAGCAAAACAAAACTGCCCTAGCCGTGAATTAGGGTATTTTGGGTGCATTTTTAAATGTTTTATCCCTGAAAGAGCACTTGATTTGTAATTTAGTAGACCTTCTCACTTTTATAGACTTCCCTTTCCTAAGAGATTGGTCACGTGTTGACGTAACCATAAGCCTGTCTGAAAGCTTGTGCAGAAGCTAGGGCTTCAGCACTTTCCTGATGATGAGATGCATGGAAATGAACCAAGCACTTACACAAACCTATGATTGTTCTTTTAAGATTGAGCTGATTTTCCCTCAGATGCAATTACGCTTTAGATCAGAACATCTCCAGGGGGAAAAAAAAAATCATTATTTTTTCATATTGAGCCAGCACTCAAGGGTTTTTGAAAATAAAGCTGAAAGTGATTCTGTGGCATATGGTGTACAGATTACAGACAGTTTTGGGCTTCATATAAAAGTTGAAAACTCCGTACAGTTATATGCAAGTACTAATAAGTAAATTATTCCATTACAGGAACATGCCCTTGGCGGTGATGGCACATCAGGATCCAGGATGACAGACCAAAGGTAACTGATTCCAAGTGATAAGTGGGAATACTGCAGTGTATTGGAAGGAAATCGTCATATGCTCATAGGAGTGTAAATATCCAGGTGAACCAGCTCTTGTGTGTGCATGTGTCTGTAGAGGTGTTACTGTAAAAGTTGTTTTTAGGTGGTATTGTGTTTATTCAGTAACTTAAATTACTGACTTTGCTTCCACAATCTGTAAAATAAAGGATGTGAGATGAATGAAGGAATTCTCTAGCCTAAATTTTGAGAGAATAAACAGAAGTTCTGGTAAGATTGTACTGATCTAGGTAACACAGGCAGCTGCTGTCTGTTGAGATCAGGGGGATGTTTTTAAAAAAAATTTTTGACACTCTTAAACTAACAGTTGTCTAATCAGTAAATGGTTTCATGATCACTGTAATTTCCTCTTACAAAAATAACCTAGTTTTTCTTGTTAGCTTTTAATACAGAATTTTCAGAGAATTGCTATCAATTATGAAAATATTAGGAGGGAGAAAGTATAGAAGTAGAACTACAATGTTCTGCATTATCTTATAGGCCACTCTACTATTGTATGTGAAAGCAGCAATGAAGTCTAGTCTTTTAATATTTGGGATTCTGTGTGAATATATGAAATATTAATGTTGTATTAATGGTCATTTATAATGTCCCATTATATGCTCTGTTATATAGGAGCCTTGCTGTTAATGATCATTATTTAAAAGTAGGGATTAAATTTGTTCATTTGATTCTGGGGAATGTCGAGCTTGGGACTCAAGAAAAGTGACTGTTTTGTTCTGGTCTCTCTAGACTAAGACTTCTTTAAAACTAGTTCATTATCAGAGCATTTCAGCATTTACAAAACTCATTCTAATCATGTTTTTCAACTTCTTAGCTTGTCAGCTCTAATCACAGAGTATGATAAACACATGGAGGAGATGAAAGAACAGCTGCAGCTTTATCAGGTACTGGCATTCCTAACATTTCAAACTGGATCTTCTTTAGTGGTCTTAATATGCAGGCCACTAGTTTTTGTCATGCTTCACAAAGCTGCTGGACTGCAGGCTGCCTCAAGGGGATGAATGGAGAGTTTTCTGTGAAAAGATTGGGAGATTGTCTGAATTGCAGCAGTGTATTATCGTGGGGGTTGAGGTGGAACGGAGCTGTCCTCCTTTCATCCACACGAAATGAAACTTTTTAGTGCTTCGTGGCAGGACTGAAAAGCAAAGTGATGTAAAGACCTTTGGCATACAGAAAGCAATTTTTACTTGTGATCTACATGCTAAAGTTATTCACTGGTTTTGGTTTCATGCACTTAATTTGTTTGATCTGTCCATCCTAAAGATTTTGCAAATAGTCTTCACGCTTGATCAATTTCAGAAAGCAGCAGAAGCACTATGGCTTTCTTGCACTAGTAAACAAAACAGCCAGTGTGATTCATACAACTGGAGTTTCTCCTCAGTTAATTCCTAAACTTTTCTCAAATGCTTGCGGTATAAAGGATGAGTTATCTACTCTGCCCCTAAAAACTTGATTTAATTAAAAATCAATCTGTAAGAGCCATAAAAATTTCAAAAGGTTAAGTTTAATGCCTGTGATAACTTCCAGATGCTGAGGTATAACAGGACTTGGCAGCTGTTAAATTTAAGTGGTATCCTATGACTTGCCTTTAAAAAGCAATTGACTTTCATTTACTGTATTGTGCTGAATTTAATTGTTCATCTTTTATAGTATCAGTCAGAAATACAGGATGAAAGTGTTACCAGAGCTTGTGTAACTTAAATGAGTGCTTACTCTTGCATGTCTTTGTGTCAGGCACAAATGAGTGAGATGAAGCTAAAATTGGAAGAAATCACCAAGGAAAATGAAAGGTAAATAATTGCACTGCCATGTTACTACTACTGTTTCTCATGATTTCTAGACATTAAAAAGTTTTTTTTCTAGGACCTTGAAATCTCTGAAATCTTCAACTGCTAAGTAATGTTAGAGTCTTTCAGTGCTTAATATAGATTGCAGCACTAGATATAGGAGATTTTACCATGTCACTAAAAGAACTAGATGTGAAACTATTCCAAACTGTCCATTGTGTTTATAGAACATAACATAACTGATTTAAATTTGACTTAGAAGGAAGTAGAATGTACAGGTGCAAGGTACAGTGTATTTCATTTGTTTAAAAAATCCCTGTTAAAGAAATACTTTGCTGAACTTAATTCTTTGAATTTCAGGCTGCATGCAGAGTTGAAAGAGTCTCTTGAGAAGCAACTGGAGGCTCTTCCTTTTGTGCATCTGGAAACTGGTATTCCTGCAGATGAAGGCATAGTGAGAACCCTTCAAGAGCAACTACGGCTGGCAAAGCAAGTGTGTGAGATTAAACATTTATATTGTTTTATTTCTCTTGTTATGCCTCGGCTGATTAGAGGAGGCTATTTTATTTCTTGATTCAGAAATTATGTGTTTGGAGTTCCTTAAGGCTGTTTTGAGCCCTTCTTGAACTTAAAAGACCTGAAGAAACTTCTTTCCTAGATTCATGAAATAATTTTTTAATATTGATTTGTGTTAGTAATTTTACCTAGTTGACTTGATCCTTATGTTGAATTCTTGATCACCAACTCAATGAAATATTTTCTTCAATTCATGCTTTTTGTAGTAGCTTGTCGTTGTAATCAAAACTATTGTGAAGTGATACGAGGAGGAAAGTGTATGTGGGATATAGCAAATAATACCTAAATCTGAAAATATAAGCAAATTTTTTCAGCTTATTACAATATATCAATCTTGTTTTGTATGATTAAGTTGAACTCGACAGCTGAATTTTGGTATTTGAATATTATCTCAAGTGTAGGTCTACCTTAAAGACCTGTAAAAAAGTTTGAGCTCTTCAAAAAAAAAATTAAAAAGCAGAAAACTTGGAATTTACTTGTAAGTAGAGTTTGAACTTCCAAGCATCTATTTCTCTGCACCTGAGTTTGGCATTTTCTCTGTGTAATTAAAATATGTGCAGAGAAAAGCATAAGTAATGGCACTTTGTCAAAATAGAAGTTAAGGCCTGTCTTTTTAGAGAATGATAGAGGAAGATAAGTGTGCTATAATAGAATGTTATTCTGTAACTCAGGAAAAAGACCAAGCAGTTGACCGCTGGCAGACGCTGTTACAGGAGCACGATCGACTTCAGCAGCAGTACCAGGAGCGCCTGACTGAAACGCAGATTCTTGTGGCTGAAAGGAAAAAGCAGAATGTAATTTTCATTCATTTTGGTTCATTTTTAGTTTTTTCCATGTGTGTATATATATATGCACAAAATATGCATGTGCATATTAATAATCCTGTGTTTGAATTGAATGGTCAGAAATCTTCAGTGCAGTAAAACATCTGAAAAAGTTGCTTAAGATTTCTGAATCCTGAGGGGAAAGTCTTTCATCTGTTCTCTTGTTTGAATAGTTAGAAAAGTAGTCTCCATTTCCTGCTGTTACTCAGTAAAGAATCATGTGTAAACAGTTGAAAAATCAAGTTCTCTAGTATTTGTCTAATGCTAGCTTGTGTTTAGCAGCCTGGTTCTCTTCTGCTGTGCCTGGGGAAGGCCTTTCAGGAAATTCTTAGAAAAGCTGCTCTGCTTTGGTGAGCTATGTAAAGATGCTCAGTGTGTGAAGAACTAATAGAAACTTGGTGCCTGCATGTACCTTGCTGCATGTATTTCTAGGCCTGTAAAGAGAACCTGAAAATTATTTTAATATTTCATCTCTGGTTTTGAACACATTTGACTTATGGGCACAGTTACAGCTCACCTCAAATATTTTCTTACTGATTTTTGGGGTTTTGTGGTATTAAGTTCACCTTAGTGATGTGATCTTTTCTGAGAAACAGGGTAAGTGTTTGTGCAGCTGTTGTACTCTGCCAAGTTTCATAATTATTTCAAGGAATAGTTAAGAGGACTCTTACCTTTGTGTAGTTCCAGCTTTCTGCTCCTGTTTCTTCTATTAGATTATTTCTTGTGTTGTATTGCAGTTACTAATAACATACTCAAACAGTAGAGTACAGAGAGTCACTGGTAGCTGTGGGAGGGTTTCGGGCTGCCAGATTCCATTTTTATTAGTAACTAAATCTTGGGTGGATATTAATGCCACTGTGACAAGAACAAGGTTAAACAGCCTTTTATTCTTAAATGCTACTGGTCTCCCAGAGAAAACAGCTCTTCAGTTAAATAAACTTCTATTTTAGGTTTAGCTTTCACTGAAGGAGCAGCAAAGAGCTGTCAGAGCTAAACAGAAATAGGTAAGATCAAGTAGAATTAGAATTGATGGAAGGCAAGGAGGAGAGAGGCTGTCATAAGGACTGGATGTAGTTGGTAAGAGAGGAGCAGGAGTAGGTTTCTAGCATATCCTTGGCCTTGAGACTGTTAGATAGCACCATTAGAAGGTGTTTCATCTCAGGGACTTCAGTCCTCTCTCTGCTCTGAAGGCACCTGGCATGCTGTAGATGGTTTTTCTGGGTTATCCTAGTTCTCCTAGGATGATAGACATTCAGGGACTCAAGAGCTTATTTGGTATGGACACAAGACATCCTGTATGGCAAAGAGCAAATTAAAATGTCCATAACAGGCATTTTTGAATTAAGGGGTACATGTCTGCTACTTTGCTTAGCAAAAATGCTTGTAGCAGCCTCACAGTCTGTGTGGCTCTTCAAGGGCACTGCTCATCTGTACTTTCATGTTTTGATAGTAAGTGCATGTGACTTTTGGAAGGAGGCAGTTGCAAATGTTTTCAGTTGACTCTGAAGCTTTCTCATTGTGCACTCTTTATGATTATAATGATTATAAGAAACTCTGAATTCTCTTTTTAGGATCAACTGACTAGCTTTCAGCAGTTGACTCGGCAGCTGCACATGGCCAAGGAGAAGATAGAGTTGGTGAGTAAAACCTTCTGAGCAGTGAACTAGAATTTATTTTCCTCCTTGACCCCCCCAAAGTAAAAAACCAAAGCAAAAAGTCCTTCATACATACATGGTTGAAAAAGAAATTAATGCCAATCAAATTTGCAAACTTCTCCAGCAGCCAGAAAGTAGTGATATCTTTATTCCTGAACTCCAAACACCAGGTCAAGGTGATTGAGAGGTCAGCTTTTAATTTTATATGAGCTCTTTTATAATTCAGTGGTAAGCTTACACTCAGAATTATAGTGTGTGATTAGTGTACTTCACACATTCAAAAACGTCTTCACAAAGGAAACATTTTTTTTAATTATGCCCTCTTGGATATGCTACCTCTGGCACATGTTTATCCATTCCTACTTTGGTACTGCTGTCTTCAGTGTCTTTGTCCTTTTTGCACATTTTTCTGAGCTCTAATAATCTTCCAATGCTTTATTCACATCCTTAGACTGTGAAGCTTTTTAGTCACTAAGCTTTAGCCTAAGACTTCCAAAACGGACAAACAGTTTTAGGAGAAACTGTCAGGTAGTTTTTTGTAGAAAAATTGAGGTGCAGGAGGGGATGAAGTTTTTAAGTTTTTGATTGAGCAGCTTTGTTTTTGAAAGTCATGATTCCTGTATGATTTTTTTTGAGTGTTTATTTTGAATAATGGCAGTGCAAAAAGACTCATAACCTACTCCAGCAGCCTACTCTTTTGTTTTCTCACTGAAACCTTTTTTCCTCACATCAGAGAAAAGAGTTAAGACAGTATTTAAGATAAAGATAATCCATTTGTTTGCATGATCCAAAAAACATTTGGTGCCATCTGTTACCAAAGGCATAAAGATGTCATGGGATAAAGCATCAAGCCCTTTTTTGAACTAACAAACTGAAAAATAGGAAGAGACACATTAATTAGCCACGTTTTTTATTGTGGTAAAACAGCTGTGTTTCCTAGGTGTGCTCAGGTTGGAATTGTTCAGCATATTTATGCATGTTCTGGAAATGAGATTCAGTATTGAAGCAACAGTGTTCACTGCTGATATTAAAAAACTGATGTGAACTGCAGAAATCTGCAGAAAGATCTTGTTGATTATCTGAGTTAATTTTATCTGACATTTTGTTGATATTAATAAAACCAAAATGTTAACTGTGGGCAAGATGGGGTTTTTGCTTTGGGTACTCCATGATGGTCTTGAAATGGACTGTTACCACCCAGAAAAGATATTTTAGAAGTAGGAAGTGCCTGAAAACAATTCTTAGCAACAGTCAAAAAAGCAAGAAGAACATAACAATTAATAGGAGAGAGGGGGGAAAAGGAGAATATTGTGCCTTTTGAATGCTGCCTGCCATTGTGGTCATCTTTAATATCTCAGTGTAAGGTATATGTGAACTTCAGAAAAGGCTAGTTTTCATAAAAATAGGAAATTATTCTTAAATAGGAAGACAGTGGAACGAGAATTACACCTCCAGTACTGTGGCTTGCATAGAAAAGAAGGAAGGATGAGCAATTGCTCGTCGTCCCTTGTCCCTAAAACACAGGAAGTCTTCACAGCAGTGCGTGGTCTACTGTGTCACAAGGGATTCCAAACTCCTAAACTAGATGGAAGTGCAAATGACAGGTCTCAGCTACTACAGTTAGTGTCTCATGAAGTTCTTACATTACCAAGGTATGGGGAAAGAAGGGGAGGAGCATCTCTCTGCTTTCACCTTTATAAAATACTCTGCATAAACCTTGGCACTTGAAGACCAGCTACAGCGTTAAATTTATGGTACAATATTCTGTGGAAATGTCCTATAATAATTCTGAATGTATAAGATTTTCAATACTGTAATGAACATGTTGCAAATATCTCTTTTTTTTTGCAGACCAATCAGCAGTTTCTGAAAACTGTGACAGAACAAAATGTGGAACTAGAGCAGCTACGAAAACAACTGAGGTATAAACCAGGAAGATTAAAAAAAAAATTAATATCTTTTCTATAGCTTTTCCTAACCTGCTGCTGTGTCATGGGCCTTGTTTGTGCTGCAAGATAATTTCATCCTCGTAGTTACAATGGTTTCAGTAACTGTCTCTGAAGCTTGTTGGACATCATTAGTGTTATGGTAACATATGTCCAGTTAGTGTTATTCCATTCAGCTTTTCCCTGAAATAGTCCACATTTGACCTTTGATTTAAAAGGAAAAAAAGTGTCATTATCACAGCACAATTGATTCTGAAGATAGGCTTTCATTAGAATACAGTTTGCTCAAATGCCAGTTACATGGTTGCTCATCACAGTTCTGAAATTTGAATGTTCAAACAAGCTTCCAATTTTTAATAATTTTAATAAAATTTGCTTTCACTCCATATCAATAAACAGCTCTAAACCACAGGTTCTGTGGAAGTTAAAGGCAAAAGAAGTGTTAATTACACCTGGAGTATATCAAGGAAAAGGCAAAATAATATCTGTGACACAATTTCGTGATGATTTGTGTTTACAGCTGAAGTCTATTCAATGCCAGTTTACTGTGTCTGTTCTCTCTTCTAACTAGTGATGGTTGAGGTCAAATTAAAATTTTTTTTCATTCAACAGTAGATTTATGGATTGAGGTAAAACAAGAAATTCAGTCATTATCTGTCTGTAATTACAGGCACTGATTATGCTCACTTCCTTCTCAGATCAGCCTAAAGTCCTTGCACACCTAAAAACTCTGCTGGGTTTTACTCCCAAAGTTAATAGGAGCAGCTAGCTCTGTCTAGCCCTAAAAAGTGCTACAGTGGTTCTCCAAGAAGTCTGGAATATTTTCACCAGTTGCTTCTGGTAAACATGAAGACATAGTCTGCATGGATTATATAGCATATAGTGCAGACAGTTCTAATCCTTTTGGATGTTTTTAATAGTTTTACATGATTTATGGTAATAGAGTGCTAAGTCAGGAATGCAAAAGTAGATTGAAAAAAACCAACTCGTGTGTTGTAGAATTTAGGTTTAAATTAGGTTTGTATGGCCTGGATAAAACACGCAAATTTAAGAAACTTGGCATTGCTAGGGCATGGATCTGCATTTCAGAATCTTAAAGCTCTCAAACAGAGATAACTTGCTAAGATGAGGTTAAAGATAGATTGCATAGTGTAGAATAAAAGCTTCCTCTTTACAATCAATTTGTTGCATTTGCATGCATCTGAATTCAATCTGAATCTGAATTTGGTGTTCAAATGCATTTTTAATACTTAAGGTCCTCTTATTTTTCATGATGTCTTTATTTTTTTCTTATTTTTCCCTTCTTACGCTGCCTTTTGGGTTTTTATTGTTTTACAACACTTAAAATATTTGGCAGGAGGCAATTTAGTGTCCTCCTGAATTTACAGTACTTCTTGTAGGAGAAAGATGCAACGTTTCAGATGGAGAAGGGTCAAAGTTTTGGACCTGCACTGAAGACCCTGCGTTTAGGAATAATGGTTTTATTGTAGATTTTGCTTGTTAAAGAAATTGTAACCAAATTAACTTTTTCAATTAATTGGGCTGAAGTAAAGTATTTGCTGTAAAATTGCTTGGATTATGTATATTTTGCTTAAGATTTTCGTGTATGTACAGTATTGACTTTTATGCCCTTAATGCAAAACCATTATTTCTATAAGGAGTTTTTGTTTGAAGTTGATTGTTAGAAGTATTAAATATTTTCTAGGTTTTTTCATGACTATTGGTGCTGCAGTTTGCATGAGCTAATGTAATACATGTTTTCTCTCTTCTAACTTTATCATAGAGTCAGTCATTGGTTTTTAAATTTAGCCTAATAATTGGGTTACACCCCAGGTGAAGGCTCTCTGTGTCTTTCTGTTCCCAAGTCAGAGGAGGAGGAGGGTTGCTTTTTTCAGCAGACTTTTCTACTGAGGATGAAGAACCACTAGTCATTTACATCATTCACTAAGAATTCCTTTCTTTTTTTTTCCTCTTCTCCTTCAGCCCACAAAAATTACTCAGATTACAAAGCTCATCAGCTAAATTCTTTAGAAGTGTATAATGATTTTTTAAATTCCTAGTCCTATTGCTCTAAAAAGTGAAATCTAATTCTGCAGAAGACTTCTCTGCTACATATCTGTGACTAATTATACTTGTTATTGAATCACTTGAAGTTTTTGATTGCCTAGTCCTCCTCCTTTAATCAAATGCATACACCTTCCTCCTAACCTGTCTTTAAGAAGTCATTTCCACAGGACTTTGGAATTTGGTATTCCTCTCCCTCTCTGCCACACAGTGAGAAGGGGGAAACCTCTTCTGCCCTGTAAGAACAATATTGTGAGGTTTTTCTACCCTTCACAGCTGTTCCAACAAAGTTTTAATGGGCCCTTTTTTTCCTTCTATAATAATTGTTTTCTTGATACACAGGCAAGCCAAAATTGATGGACAGGCAGCAAATGCAAAGCTTGAAGAAATGACAACATTGAAAGAGAAGCTTCAGAGCCAATTGGACAGAAGGGTATTGTAGAGAAAGAAATAATTTGTTGCAGTTGAATGGACAGTCATTTTCTGAATGCTGACGTTAAATTAACTGCAAGTTGTTATCTAGCTTGTTTTATGTAAGTATATCTTTATTTTGTTCAGGGAAGCTCAAACCATGTCTGGATAATACTTTGGTTCTTTCCAGGAAGAAGACAGGATATCTGCCCAGGAGAGAGAAACAGCATCTGACAAACGCTTGCAGCAAATGCAGTCTAGTATGAAACAATTGGAAATAAGGTAAAGAGAGCTCATGGTGTGTTACTAACAAACAAGATACATGCAAAAATTATGCCTTGGCTCTACCAAAATAGAGGGGTTGTCTGTCTTTGTATGTGTTTGTGGCAAACATGTTAGGAAGTAACAAAGAGATGTTTTTGACGATCCCTCTGAGGCTCTCTTGTCCTTTCTTGTGCCTGCCAATACTGACAATCATAGTTAAACAATAAGAATTCCTGAGCTGTTGTGAAATTACCAGTGGTTTTCTGTCTCTAATACTATAGCTGCAACTTCATTGCCCGCATCCAATTACTCCATTTCCTCCACAGAGGAAAACTTTATTTCTTCTGGGGCTGTTCTATTCTGGTTTAATATAGAGCATTTTTAGTGATGTATCCCAGGGTATCACTGGGATTCTTCTAAGGATCTTCTGAGATTAGATATCTGAGTTAACTCCTTTAATTCTGTTTCTTTCTAGGACTTGATTAACCATCAAACTCAAAATACTCTGTCCAAAAACAGGCTGAAAACAATGCAGTTTGGACAATTTATGAACAGATACTTCCTAATAGCTCAGTTTGAATGGATCAGTGTCTTAATTAACCATCACATCGTTAAATTTCTACTGTCTTGTAGATTGTGTGTTACTATTCAAGATGCTGAACGGCTGAGAACAGAAAGAGTAGCCCTGGAGGAACAGATCAGAGAGCTTCAGGCCAAGTCTGCCAATCTAGAAAGTGAGAGGTATGATGCTGTTGTAAAAGTCCAAGATTGCATACAGCTCTTGGAAGAAGCTAACCTGGAAAAAAGTCAGGTAAGTCATTGGATGAAGGTATTACCTAGAAATTAGGGTGTTTAGGATACACAAACTAGCTTCTTTTATGTCTGCTGTGCTAAAATTAGTTGTGCATAGAGAGCAAACTGGGATGTGACCACACATCACTCAGACTTGTCATACAGTATAAACTTCAAAGCATATGTTGGTTGCCTGGACAAAGGTGATCTGAGGGATAGCACTGTACCTAAACATGAATCTTCCAAAGTTTTTGACAAGAGTTCAGAGTCTCTTACCAAGTACTCACAAACAAATTGGTGGCGTCAGAATAAAAAGGAAGGTTCTGTTATGAATTTATAACTGTTTCCAACAAGACATAGGAAACAAAATAAGTGCAGTCATCAACAAAGAAATCTAGACATGTGGAGAGGCCTTAAAAGAAACTTTTATGTACAATGTGTGATTAAACTATCACAGAATAATGTTGATGCCAAAAATATAGATACGAATATATGGCTCAAGGAGCCAAAACAAAGCAAATAGTTCTTAATTTACTGCTCTGGCTAACATCCTGAATTTTTCAAGCTGGGAAGAAAATTTAATGAACAAAGGGAAAAAAATGTTCTATTAATGAACAGAAGAAAAATGCACATTTATATACATATCTGTTAATATGTTATGTTTTAAATTGTCTTCTCCCTGCTCTGTAGAAGATGGAGGTGGAAATTACAATAACACTTCTTCTGTTCACATTATAAAGCACACGAAGCTAAGCTTATAAACAGACATCTGAAGAATTTTGAGAGTAGTTTGAGTAATAAAAAACAAAGTTGAATTGTATGGGAGCAGTAAAAGAGAGCATGGCCAATGAAATGGCGTGTTACTTCCTGGAGTGAGTAACCTTCCATGGGTTTAGTTTATTTCATCCATTAGGGGCTTTTTTACGTCCTTCTCCCTTTATGCATATACACATTCTCTGTGTGCCACCTAGGATTCTTGGTAGGTGAGATCAAAAATCCTGTATTCTGTAATCTTTTCTCCTGTTACACTGTAAAATCAGTAGCTTTTTACATCCCCCAGAGGAAGGGTTCCTTGCTACACTTTTTTCTGTAATTCTCACGATTCACTGTTACCCAGCATGAGAGTGTCTGCATGCATGTTCCTTAGCTACTTATAAATCTTTATTCCTTTACTTTTAGTTTTCTGGGAGATGAGTAATTTAATATAAAATGCTTGGCTATATGTAGGAGTGTGTGTGTCTAAAGGTATTCCGTTTCCTAAGAGAGACCTTTCTTATTAGACTTCCTGGCCCCAGATAGAACACTGGAGAGTAGTTTTGCCTTTTGCTCTGGATTCCTGTGCTTTCTTCTGTATAATTCCATGCTCAGCCAAAATCTCCCCATCCCAACAGAAACAGGCATCTACTGTCACTAACTCTTTGTGTGGTTCTGTTTTACAAGAATGTGCATTTAGTACATGTTTTCACTGTTCTTGTTTTCTTGTTGAGTCTCAGTGTCAGCTACTCCAAAGTAAAAAGGAAAAAAAGGTGTCTTTTGAGCAGTATGGGTTTTTCTATTGGTGCTCCTAGTATCACACTGAAATATCAGTCGTATTTCATTTTGTTATTTTTCTTCTAGGCATTCTTTGAGGAGAAACAAAAGGAAGAAGAAATCAAAAAACTGAAGGATGAAATGTCTCAACTTGCAGAAAGCACTGCTGCAAGGATTAGAAAGGAAGTAAGTTACTATCTTTAGAAAGAATAGGAAGATTTTTTGGTTTTCCTCAGAGTGCAAAGCTACTGCTGGTGCACAGTCATCATGACCAGTTTTCTTACAAGAGTTTGGATAATATAAATGGCAAAGCAGCCTGCTGATAGCACCATACTCTTCAGCATTTATTGTCTAGACGTGTATCCTAAACAAGAACCAAAACTGTTGATGTCTCTGCAGACACTGGTATGGAGAGGTCTGCACTGTGAAGATACGAATGACACTTGTTGTGGCGTCTTCATTTGTGCTTTTGTGTTTTCTAAACACCCTCAGTTAAAGTAGTATGGATTGATAATAATCATTCTTCTAACATTTATATCGTAAGAGTTTTCAGTTATTGCAGTCCCAGGTATTTTCATGCTTTATATACATGCACCACATATAGACTATATGTGTATATGTGTGTCAAAAAGCAAGATGGAAAAGTAGTTTGTGGGACTAATTTTGTAGTTTTGTTTTGGTCACAGGTAGACACTGCAAAGAAGCAATGTAATGTGCAGGTTTCTCGGCTGACAGAAGAAGTTTCAGCTCTTCAGATGGTATGGAGTTGACTGATAAAAGTATTTTCAGTAGCAAAACATTTGAGACTTCTGGGTTTTACTGATCAAATACTTTCGCTAGAATTTAGTATTTTAGGTCAACTAAATGTGATGAATGAGTAATTGTGTAGGACATTCCTCTGTTACTTTGTAGCGCATTACATGCTGCATGTCTCCAGAGATGGGTTCACAGGCATTTTGACAGTGAGATCTGTGCTCTAGAAAATATTTCCCATGTGATGGCTTTTCTTAAGAATCCCTGTTTTTTTCAGAGATACGCTAAACTCAGCCTTCTGTGCTTATCTGTAGTTGTGTGTAGAAATGAAATATATGAAAGCTGATAAACTATCCTAAGAGAGTCTGTGAATCACAGTCATCATATTTTGAATGAACCAGGAACTTGTAAATAAATACATAAAACATCAATAACTACATAATAAATCATGCAGGTGACCACAAGAATTCAGTGCTTATGCACCTATTTATGCATTAGTTTTTTTTAAAAAAGGTTTCATTTTACATTGTCTTAGTCTGTGTATTGAGTGATCCTATAGAGAAGATAATGAGCAGGTAAATATAATCAAATGCATCCATGGCAGGAGCAAGAACTGCATTTACACTGGGAAGGGTTTGGCTTCAGCACTTCTTGAATTTTTATTTTGAATTATTCAATCTTATTTAAAAATGACTTTTATAAAAAGGAATGTGGAGAAAAACAGAGTCAAATTGAACGAGCCATTAGAGAAAAGAGAGCAGTGGAAGAAGAACTTGAAAAGGTAAGGCAACTGTTTGTATTTTTACATCACATTTAAGATCTCATTTCAGAAGGAAAAAATACATAGATTTTTCCTGTTTTTCACGTGTTTCTCCTTTAACTTTCTTATTTTATTTTTGAGTAGATTTTCTTAATTGTAAATTTTCATGTATTTACTTCAAGGTTGTTTAGTTGTCTGGGGTTTTTTTTTCTTAATCAAGAGAATGTTTTAAAGCTGCAACACCAAACTGAAAAAGAAAGTTCTCTGAAAAGTGTAAACAGCAAAAGAGAGATGTTTAATATAATCCAGAGGAGTGCTGGTACATATTCCAGTTAAGATCAACAGACAGGAAACTAAATAAATGTCTGATCAGATCTTTGGAAACTTTTTTTTTTCAAGTTGCAGTGACAGTGATAGAAATGCAGTTTTAATTTAAATCATGAGAAAATAGGATGCAATGAGGAGTAAACTTACATATAAGTTTACTCTTCAGGTTTACAGGGAGCACAGAGTGCATGAATCTAACAGTAGACAGCTCGAGCAGCTGCATCAGAAGTATTTACTTGCAGAAGCTGCCAAAGATGACCTTCAGCTGAGTCTGCAGATGATACAAAATAAACTGAAACAACTGGAAATGAAGTAAGTGATGTTACAGATGTTTACAGAAGTAAGAAGAGAAAGCAGTGGAAATTATTTCAGACTTTTCCAATTGTTGAATGTGTGTTAGGGTTTTGTGAAATCTTTTTATTCTGTAGCAGACATAATATCAAGATACCATAATTTTCAAACCCAAGATTGATTTTATCAATTCCATCATGATAAAATTCTTTGCTGATTTGTGCATAGCTCCCGGTCTATATCCTTTGTCCCTTGGTTCAGGAGTTGTTCAATTCTTCAGCTACAGCCAGACTTTCCTTCTCTTTTAGCTCTGAGGAAGAGAAATCTCGTTGCCAGGAAGTTATCTCTAAATTGCAAAGCACTCTGGATTCAGAAAGAGAAAAGAGTGCCTCTGTCAGTGAACAAAGACTAAAACTTCAGCAAGAGAATGAACAATTGCAAAATGAAATGGATGGTTTGAGAAAACTGGCAGTGGAGGCTCAGCAAAGAGCTAAAATAAAGGTATGTTTTATATATATATATTTTTTTTTTGTAATGTAAGACTAATATTTGCTTAATAAGGCAGCAATTCTAAGAAAAAAGCATTAAATGTTTAAATTAAGATTGAGAGTTTCAATGATGCTTCCTGGTTGCTGCTTAAAAGTAATTTTATTGTTGCATTGTGTGTCCTCAGAATCCATGGGGTAACTCAATCTCTGCTAATTAAATTGTATTTTAATGTGTATTAAATTCTCCGTGAATAGAAGACCCCAGAAGTTCTTTGCTTAAAATAAGATGAATACATTAAGTAATATTGCAATTCCCGATCTTTATTTATTTTTTGTCTCTAATGTGTTAGAAATCTATGTCTGACTTTCTGCCCAGGGTGTTCCTCTACTTGTGTGTGCACCATGTTGTCAGGGCAGCGTGTAACTAATAAATAATTTAATAGTGGGGCTGTCAAACTTGGGCTCTGTATTTTCTGGACAGAAAAAATTCTTCTCTGTGCTTAATCTTGCAAACAAGATTATTGGCTGAAAGCTGGTTTGTTCTTTTTGAACATGTTCCATTAAATGCCCCTGAGCAGACTGGCGGTGGGGTAAGGAATCAGTAGTAACGTCAGTACCCGGATTCATGGTACCCTTGGCTTCTGGAGGGGGGAACAGCTTGGACCCTTGATGTGCTTTCTGAATATACAAAGCTGGTACTTTCCCTTCTGCAGTGTAAAGATACCAAAAAAGGGATCTAAGAATCTGGAGCAATGAAGACAACCTCAGTAAGCAGTTTTACAAGGTGTGAATGGGGACCATCTCCAATCTGGCTTCCACTTTGCACTACAAGATAAAGGAAGCTGTCAAATTTACCAGGAAATCTTGTCCAACTCCAGAACCCTTTGCTTAAACAAAGGATCAGAATCTTGTAACAGATAGGTAGTGGACATGGAGCACAGAAGGCATATACTAAATCTTTGTCTGTCTCATATTTAATCAGACAGGCTTCCATTATAGTCACAGATAAGATTCACTGCTTGATTTCATTTCCCTCTGATGTACCAAGGATTTCAGATGCAGTTAAGAAACTCCTAACACATTTAGCTAGATGAAAAAGAAAGAACGTGTTTCTGTGGAGAAAACACCAGGGAGAAGAATAAAGATTACTTACAAAAATAAGCATACACAGCTCATTATCCTTTATTGTCAGTTGTACTATTTGCTTAAATTGGCTTTGGGAACATGTATCTCTGAGTATATAATTAGAAGTTTAATTATTGTATGTTACATGCTTTCAACAAATGTTTATAAATTTTACTCAGGCATTGTAAAACAACTGAAAAAAAAAAAAGGTGAAGAGTGAGAGATTGAGAGATTGATTGTACCGGATTTGTGGGGCTTTTTTAGATAAGCACAATGGAGCATGAGCATGCAGTGAAAGAACATGGGTATGAAGCTCGACTCAAGGAGATGGAGGACACCAGTCACAAGTCCACTGCTGAGCTCAGACGTCTCTTAGTAGCTCAGCAAAAAGCAACAAACCGGTGGAAAGAGGAAACAAAAAACCTCACTGAAACTACAGAAGCCAGGATTCGTAATCTGAAGTAAGTGCAGTTTTGTTCCCCTTCTGCAAAGTGTGTTTCAGATATTATTTTGTGTATGGCAGTAGACCTGTGGTGAAAAACCATGAGGAGCAAACCATCCAGAGTCAAAGATGTGCTTGCAGCAAAACCAAGAAGAATGATGTAAACAGAACTCTTGATGCTCTCTGTGAAGTTAGCACTGAAGTAAAAGTTACACTGTTTCATTATCTTGTTGATAATGTGTGAGTTTTTGTAATGACAAAAGGTAAATGGAATATATTACTTTTGACTTTTCCTTTCAAGGTACAGCACACTCAATTTAGAGAATTTTAGCTGTGGATTATGAGAACTTTACCTCTTCAGAAAAGCATCAGTTGTGGAGTGAGTCTCCAGACTTCTAAAATAAACTGGACAAAAACCTCGTAGAATGTACATCTCAATGTTCTCTTCTGAGCACTTGCTGTCATAAATGAAGATAAAAGTGGGTTGTGTGATTGTCCTAAGAAAAAATACGGTATACATTTTACTTTTCTCTTAATTCATCCATATTTCTAGGCTGATACTTGTGCTTACAGTACAGAATATAAGAATATTTTCATTTTCACAAGTTTGCCCTTTGCTTCATTTCATTTCTAGGCTCAGGAAACTTTCAGTTAGCTCAAGCAGACTATTAATTTGACATTAAATTAGCCTGGTGGTTTTACAGAACTGCATAGAAATGTATGTCCTCAAGATCTCTTCCTCTTCAAAATTGGTTGAAAATTGGAGGAGGTTGACACACTGGTCCACAGTAACTGCTAAACTGCTTGATTTCATAAGTCTCATTTCTTTAAAATTAAAGTGGTTAGAAAGGAATATAACATTGCATTATCTTTCAGTGGGTTTGAGAACAAAAGTTCAGGGTATGCAGCTGTGTTAAACTGATACATTTGAAGCAACCCTTTAATCACTTAAAGTGATGCACTCATGTGGTTCTTTGCTCAGACTGATTTTAGAAGTTGCTTTACTATCATGTTAACATTGAAGCAAAACCTTTCCCTGTTAAAACTGGGAACCTGTGAATTCTAGCTGTCATTTCCTTTGGGGTTGTCTTGGGGTTTTTTCATGTTTTATTATTAATGTAAGGCTTTACATACTCTCAGCTTCAATCATATTTCCAGTATCCCATGCAATTTTGGAATTACAGTTTCTGAAGCATAGCTTGGCATTTCTTGGCTGTCAGAATTCCAGTGGTGTGAGTGGAATTAGAACCCAAACCTCTAAACACAAGCCAGGAAAATCTACCCTGCCACTACTCTTAACCTGGATATCCATCTTTGCAGTGAAGTATGTGCTCATCTTTACTTCCCCTGAGAAACATTTATAGGGGTTTTTTACCTTATCTGTTCAGATACAGGCTGGCTTTATTTTCCCTTAAAATATATTGTATTTTGCAAAGATTATTATTAAACAGTTCTTTAAAAAAGGAAAAAGTCTCTCTCAGAAGACATCAGTATTGAGCATTTTTGTGAGACACTGGGAGCTGTGCTGATTCACTGACAGTTTTAGAGGTGTTAGCTTCACTGTATGTAATTAGCTGGCTCTTACTGATACTTTTTCAGCATCTTTTGTAAATGCAATAACTGGAGAAGAAAATTATTTTGCAATGTTCCATGCTAAGGTAAATTTTAGCTCTTAAACTTGTAGCTTATTTTCTGTAAATCAAAATACAAAACTCACAGCTGAGCACCTAGGTTCATCACTAGATCTTGGATGTGGTTCAGCAAGTTCCGATTAAAAGGGAAAAATTGCAGACTTCGAAAATAATTAAAATTGTCTGTGAAACAGCTGTTTTCCTTTAAAACCTTTACTGTTCAGTGTTAAAATGTTGTTACAGCAGACCAAAAGATTCAGACCTTATTTATCTGCAGCAAAATGCTGACATAGAAAATAGAAGGAAGTCTGCTTTGTGAACCTGGATAAAAAATGGGTAGTAAATTTTGAAAATGTCCCTATTTATGTGACTTCAGTAGATATTTTGGTGCAAGTCTAAAAGCTAAGTCAGTTGCTTTATGATATGATTTGGTGTGTTATGCTTTTTCATACTGTATAAGCTAGAAATAGAAGTCTTTATCAGGCATTTGCTCTACCTGGCAAGGAAGCTGGCAATAGAAACAGGAAGGTTGTCATTTAGACTGACATCAGGAATTTCATGTTAAATCTGTGCAGTCATGTTTTGATACCATGGTGGCAAGTAGTATAACTGAACCTTATCAGTAGTATCTGGAAATTTTAAAACCAGCTTATTTTTCACCTTACATGCATTACCAGACACCCAGTGATGTAGTGCAGAATGCAGTTGGTATGAAAATTAGAATTACGCTGTAGTAGTTACTCAACACAAAAGTCCTTGCTTATATTATAAATGAATAATTATCATATTTATTTTCATCTATCACAATAACATTTTGAGTGCAAGTACAGAGCAACAAATCGCTTCTTACTGTGTTGTGAACTAAAATCAAGTTGCTGATTATTTAAAAAGCAGAATAATTTTGCAGCAAATGCACTTATCAGGGAAATGTCAGTTAGAACACAAAATGACAGACTGATACTGGTAATAGATTCATTTATCTATTATTAATTAAAGGCTCTGTTTGAAAGGTCTCTTCAGGCTAATGAAGGAAATGTTCTCACCAAGCCTCATGCTGGGGTCCAAGAGAAAGGAGGATTCATGTAAATATGTGAGCAAATGCAGAGGTTGTGTTGGTGACATGTAGCAGAATTTCATTTTTTCACAAAAATACAGTTTTTAACTAGAATCATTACTCCTGCAGCATACTAAAGTGTTTTATAGCTGAGTGGCTTTTTAGGAAGTTAGAAACTTCCTAACCAAGTCCTATCCATGTATATGGGGGAGGCATTTTAGATTGCATTTCACCAGGAGGTTGCTGTTAGTGCAGCTCTCATAAACACTGACTCAGTGTCCCATTTGTTAGTGTAGGTGTTTCCCATTCCTTTGCCTTAAAGTCATGATGGTTTTCCTGTTCTGTCCTCATTGGTTTCCTTTTCCATGTGAGGGTGTCTGAAACACTTCGGCTTCTTTATTAAACTTACCAGCAGCAGCTGCTAACTTCCATTTTCTGTGCTGCTCATTTGTCATGGTCTTAAGTCTGCAGTGGTTTTTTCATGAGGTGTAATCCATATGCACGAAGGAAGCATTAAATAATTGTAAGGAATGAAGCAACATCAGTGAGTGTTAGGGGATTTTTGATCTGAAAAAAAAATTAAGAAGTAAAAGTAAGTTTTTCAACCTGTAATTTTAGATAATGTAATGTAAATAACATAAGAATCCAGTAGATCTGTGAAAAACCTGTAGATAGAAGTGTTGATAAGTAAATTGATACTTCCAGGCTTCATTGAAAATTATTCTGTGCTTTTCTAGACCTTTGGCTCTCATTCAAGTTAAACATGTTGCTGATAAAACTGAACTTGGAATTCAGAACCAGTGCTGAAACGGGAGGCAGTGCATTGAATGCTTGTAGACTAAATTGCACCATTTTCTTCATACAAATGTATTACAGTCTTCATTTATGAGAAAAGCCCTCTTCCCTCTAAGCATCTTAGGATGCTGTGTGCATCTTAAGGAGAATTTATTGGTAATAGACCTCATCTTCACCTTGCAGAAGGGCAAGGAGCCAGTTTTGCTTCACTATCCTTGTGCCAGTGAACCCTGAAGGTAACTAAGAAGGTCAGTGCCCCTTGTGACATGGGTCATCATTCCAAATAAAACCTTTGCTCTTGGCAGCATGGCTAACAACTCACTGCTAAGTTTATTCCCTTTATTCCCACAGTGTCTGCTCTGGTAGAGTCAGAAACCAAACTGCTCTGACCTCTGATTGCATCCATTTTAAATGTGCCTTGCATTCTAATGATAGGTACTGACGTGAACTTAGACAGCAAATGTTTACAATTATAAAATAGTAGTAAAATAGTATAAAATGAGTGATCACTGTTAAAAGTTGTAAAAAAAGTCATCTTTCATATTCTTTATGGGGGTTTAATTGGAAAACAGAAGTGTAGAAATTTTATAAAACTATCAAACTTATTTCAAAATGTAATTTCTTTCATAACACAAAAAGGGCTTTTAAGTCTTAGTGAAAAATTTAAGTATTTTATGTTTATCAGTTTAACTGATACTTGAGTTACTATTTGATTTTTCCCCCTCCTGCTGTATATCTGGAATGTTGTCCAAGTAATCTAAATCACTGAATCAGAATTAGACTTAATGTTGAAAAAGCTATTTGGATCTTCAGTGTCATTCTCCACGAGTGGGTGTAGAATTTGGTAAGAACTAGAATCCATGTTACTATTGTTGCTATCTACAGGGTGTAGAGCTTCCAGTTGTAAAGTTGTAGGCTCTAAGATCACTGTCAGTTTGAATGTCCTGAAAATTTAAGGTCATCTGCCTTTGACAGCCGTGGTAAAAAAAATCAGTATCAAGTGCTTCCAGCTTTTTACTTTTCTTGTCTTCATTTGAAAGAATTTACTTTTGAAAGAAATGAGGAAAGCATGCACAAGTTTTTAAAAGCTCTTGCTTTCAGTGAAGCGCTGTAATCCAGAAGAAAGAATGGTTCCTCTGGCCACATTTGGGGGAAGAGGCTGGCTGAGACTGCTCTTGTTACAGCATCAGTGTAAAGCTCTGTAGTTCTTCAGACTTCAGCTGAGAAGAATAAATGACAGCAGATAGAAAGTGGAATCAGCAACACCAAAGGAACATTCAGGAAATTTGCAAATTGGAAGGAAACAAACTTCAGTAACAACAGAACAGAGGGTAGAATGAGAAGGGGTGAGAGAGACAGTTCTGACAGCAGAATTCAGGCAAAACCAGATTAACTCAATCTGCCAGCATTTGCTGAAAGAAAATGAAGTGACAGACTGTATGCAAGTTTTAAAAGTAGGGGCAGATGATTCATTTGTTCTGTAAAGCCCACTTTTACAGGTTTGTAGATGAATGCATGAATACAAAAGATGGTTGATCCCATCTCATTGGCATATCAGTATTTTTTGTAGATTTTTATATCCTTATCCTGAGAAGGAAGAGTTGGGGTAAATAGAGAATTTTGCAGGTGAGCAGATAAACCCTTTCCAGACTCAGCACCAGTGGCCAACACCAAGAGCTTATTTTTGTTGAACACGATTCTGGCTGGAGCAGGGAACAGAAGAAGATTCACGTCGATAAGCAAAGTTTTATATTGAATCAAATGATTGAATCATCACAGAATGCCCTTCAGTGGACTAGGTCTGAACAACAGCAGACAGGGAAAAAGGTAGATACTCTTAACTTGAAAACCTGATAGGAGATTGACAGTTCTCTCAACTTTGCCATGGATATTGTTTTGGCCTGTCAGACACGTAGGTGATTGCTCAGTTTAGGTACAGTTTAGCCTGAATAGGGGTAGAAATAGGTATAGACAGGTCTGTTCTACAAAACAGTGCATGCAACAATGTATAAACATTGGCTTAAATGATAGAGTAAGTTTGCTTCCATGTAACATTGCATTTGAGGAGTTTTAAAAATCTGAAGTCTTTAATTACAGAAGTAATAGAATGCAGTAACAATACACAGTATGAACAAACTAATAAATTAATAATCCTGTTCATCTGCCATTATGGTCTAGTAGCACGATACAGCTTTTTGGGGAAAAAATAAAAAATACTTGTTGTAGCATAAACCCATTTATTTGAAGAACTATACTGGATGGCTTCATTTCCTTAATAGTCACTTGCATTATAATTGTCAGTACTTAACAAAAGGGAATCCTTGCTGTATTGTTTTTATATTTAAAGACTTTGCTTAGCTTAAGCCATCTGATTGCAGCTATTTTGGGTGTCTTTGTTCCAATTTCTGCCTCTGACACATTTCTTTGTCATAGTTAAGAGTCCCTGACTCATCAGTAGGCATGTGTGGGGTTTGGAGTGTTCTCAGTTTTTATCTTTTCTGTGATTGAAAAGAATCTGCCTCTGAGGAGTGACCTTTTCTGGTGGCAGTATATGAAGCGTTGGCCACGACTGCTTTCTCGTTTTCCCTGCATCCTGTACAGTACATGGAATGAATTGTGTGGCATCTTGAGATGGAGAAGTTGCCTCTTTTTCTAAAACATTATTCTTGGCTGCACTTGTGTAATGTTTGGCAGCCATAGCTGCTTATTTTAAGATGTTCATTAAAGAAAAAAATTAACAGGATGAGAGACAGCTGCAGGTACTGGCAGTATACAAAATTCATAATTACTAAGAGTAACTGAAGCATATTATAGTATAATTCAACCAAAAAAACAGCTGGCACATGCTATATTTGTCATGAGAGCTTTGCAGAAAAGTACTTGCTGCAGCTGGTGGATTTATCACCTGTCTGCTGAAATGCTAGAAGCTCACCTTTTGTTTCCTACTCACTTAGCAAAGACAATGTGCAGTGGGGGCTGATTTAATTATCCAGCAGTTGGGGTTATTGCTCTGTTCTAATATTGAGATCTCATGAGGTGTGTTTGGGGGAGGGTTAACACGCAGAATGAATCAACTGTCTGGCTCAACAGCCATCACATTTCCTTATGCTTACAAGGTTAAACTGTTTCCTTTTAAATATGTGTTCAGTGTGATCTCATTATAAAAATAATTTCTTGATTACAGCTGTATATGAGCCCGTAAACTCTGTTTATGGTCTGTGCTGCTAAGCATGCTAATTCCACACCTCAGGACAAGCACAGGAGACAGGCTCTTTTCAGTAACTAAGAATTTTTAGGGCGCCTAAAAATTGGTCTCCTGTATTGAAATTGCCTCATTTGACGCTTAATACTAATTACAGAGGACAAATTACAAAAATAGTGCTACATACTAACATATTGTCTTGATCCTGCAATCTTAATCCATCTTTAATTCTTACTTTTATATAAAAGTGTTCATATGTGGTAACAGGTGTAATCTGTATGTAATTTTAACTGTTAACATCACTGAAATGCTGCCTATGTACTTTCATTTTTATGAAACTTTAAAGTTGTTGAACTGTTTTTGTGATACCTACCTGGGACCAGTGAAAGGCAGGTTGAGAACAGGTGAGTGGAAACTCCTCACCAGCTGTAGGGGTGACCTGATGTTACAGATGCATTGCAACCTTGTATTTCAAGTGCCATAGATCAGTTTTCAAACTTTTATTAAATACTAAGCTTCAAAGTTTATAAAAGTAAATTATTGTTGAGAACTAAGTGTCATCATTAAAAGAGCATTACATTAAGATGTAATGAGGCTGGAGTATCTCCTACATTACCTCCATTCTCTGAAAAAAAATAAAAGCTTTGGCTTCCCTTGCAGCACATGCAGTTCCAGCAGTAGGTAGAGCATTTAAGGTGAGGTGGTGGAGTAGAGACTGCTCAGAGGTTAGAGCAGCTCACTTAGATTTGCATCCTTCCCTGGCTAAAATTACTGGAGTTGTGTCTTTAGTCATCCCTCTTCTTGAGATGACAGGAGACAAGAACAGCTTCCTTTAAGCACCAGCTCAGAGATGTCTGTCATAACCCAACTGTTTTTTGTCTTCAATACTGTGTAAATTGAAGATCACTAAAACTCATTCAGTATCAAAGTAAAAAGACCACTTTGAAGTAGGGGGTATTTTCCTTTTCCTCGTGAAGTGTCACATTGTTGTCTGTCTCACAAGTACAGAATGATTTATTTTTAGGTACTTCAAAGCACCTTTAAAAACGCCCACGTTGAGGTCTGGTTATGGAACACTAATTAGGATGTTAATCTCAATATTGAACTTACTGTGCAAAATGCAGCTTATATTTATTGCATACTAGATAGCATGCTTCCAAAATAAGATTCAAAAAACAGGAAGAAAACCCTGCAAAATGTCAAGTGTTCTTGACAAAGTCTTGCTGATTCCAACAAATACATCTTGTTCCTTTGCCATTACAGTTCTGAATGCACAGCATGAAGAAGTGCTGTGTGGTGCTTTTTGAAATCGGTGTTTTAAGAATAACCCTGTAATTAAAACCCACCATAAGCCTCCACAATTCACTGAACTATCTATGAAATTACGTTCCAATAACTGAAGTACTACTGTTTGCTAATCAGCATCTTTTCTTCTGATTCCCAGAAGTGAGCTGCGTCAACAAAAACTCCGTAGCCAGGAGCTCATTTCCCAGCTGGAACTAGCAAATGAGAAGGTAACTGAGGTAAGATAATGACTGATGTGACAGCTACTTTCAGTTACAACCTGATGTGCGTACACTAAGATGTTATCAGAAACCTGTATAGGTGAGATATATTGCTGGTTTAGAGAAAATTAAGGATTTTTGATGGGAATAGTCAGTAATAATTGGAAAGCCTCACTGTTTCTTGCTGACTGACATGTTCCAATGGCAGGAGCACAAATGAACTTTACCATCAAATTACAAAAGTGAAAGGAGAAATCATCTTTCTAGGTGACTAATCTAGCAATTCTGGACAAATTCAGGAGATGTTTCTGAACTTACTTCTGCCTGTGAATCCATGCAAGCCTCTAAATAGGAACAGGCACTGGGATAATGTGGCGTATACAGAGGCACCAAGTGTGTACTGTGATACACAGTAGTACATGCTGTGTGTATGCACAATTTACATTCTGTGTCCATCTCTGCATATGGCTAAAAGCATCATCCATTAAAGATTAAGGGCAGAGTTGTTTTGGAATGTGCATTGTTCCATAATTAATGGCCACTTTAGAAAAGGGCTTTCCTGTCAGCCTTATAAATGTGGGATAACATCCAGTTCTAGCCAGGATAAGTCCTTCTGTCTTGTTTTTCTGTAGTGCTGCGTTATTTAGTGGAGAAGAATGGGGCTGATGCGAGAACAGATTTCTGTTGATGCCTTAGGTTTTAACTTTCATATTTTTCAAATCCTGTACTGCCTAGATTGTAACTCAAAAGTTTCTTGTAGCCTGTTAATTTCTGCTCTCTCATGCCAGGCAGCCATAACAAAGCCTCTCCAGGCCTGCTCTCCAAGGACATTCAGACCGTCCTAGGCCCAAAAATATAAACCAAAAGCCTCTAAAGGGAGGGGCAAGCTTGGGGGAAACTACATCATTAACTGAAGCTTTAACTGGAGAATTAACCCTGATATGCAAATGAACCAAACTTATAAAAGTGTGGAGAACTCCTGACCTGCCATCCATCTTGGGGTCCATCTTGGCAATAGCCTCTGGCTCCCCAGGGTGTACCTTTGAAGGCCTTTCAAATAAATACCTATCTTTATTCCCTTAATCCTGTCTAGTCTCTGTTTCTATGGGGCCTCTTAAAGCATCGCTGTGAGTAAAGGCTGGTTAAGAAAGGCTTTTTACAGACCCTTTGGAGGGAACAGAGGAGATCTGTAGCAGTTTTATCATCCCATTTGTACTATCTAATATATTCCTCTTTCTTCTGAGTGTAGCTAAAACATTTACATTGTAAGGTTGTGTGGATTAAATAACCTGAATTAAAATGTCAGCTTTTATGCATCTTGCTTCAAGATGGTGAAATGAGTAAAACTTCCCCTGCAGATTGATTGATTGGAAAAGTCATATGATGTCACATTTGAGCTGGAAATTCTCTATGATGTGTCAGGAGTTTGTCCTCAGGCTTTTACTGTAAGGGGAAAACAGTTCCACTTCTGACGTTCCTCTTGTGTTAAGCTTTTTTTTTGCTAAAGAATGTGTGAATTCAGTAAAAAGAATTTGGCATTGGTGATGAGCGATTCTGTTTCCACAGGATGAGACATTGATCATGGAATATCGGGAATACATTGACAGGCTTCAGAGGCGACTGAGCCAGGCAGAACAGAGAGCAGCCACAGCATCCCAACAGGTACCCAGCTCACAAAAAACATGTTATCCAAGCACGTGGAATATGTAAAAGTACTCACTCTCCATCATTCCTGAGGCAGAGGTGATCATTTATGAGCATTTTTACCAACACAATTTTAGCAAGCTTGGATTTTGGACATGTCACCTTCTGACAGGATGCTTATGTGACAGTGTAGGTTTGTTTGTGAAAACCAGTTTGATACTAATTAAACCTGCACAGTTCAAAATGTGTGAATGAAGGTGCAGAGGCATTTCCAGCTTTAGAAATGGCAAGTTAGCAAAGACAAAAAACCCCTGAAATAACTGCAGCTGCTGTTTGCATGGAGCAGGTCTGTTGGAGTGCACCCACTGCAGTTCCCGTCGGCTGTGTGTAACAGCTGCAGCAACTCCTGCAACAATAAAAATTGTGCAGACAGAGTAGGAACTGCTTGTTTCCTTCCATACCATTGGAGAGGTAAAGGAGAGATAGTGTATCCCTCTCAGTATTTAATTTTCCATACTGTTTAAGCTGTACAACTTGAAGCAAATCCCATGGGAGTTTATACACTGAGTTCATTTTTTTGCCAAGGAAGTTCATTACTCAAGTTGGCCTCCTATTAAGTAAAGATGGTCTTTCTGCCTCCTGCTTTTTTTTTACATTGATTTAGGAAAACCGTTTGCAAATTACAGCTTGTTAATGTGGGTGACCCCATGTGAGCTGCAGAGAGGAAATGTTTGGCTGACCTAAAGTGCTCAGTTAGGACAAATAGCATTTTTTTCCCAACAGCAGTGAATAAATGGGCATAGCTGCCAAGCTGTCCTAACATAAGCTGTGGTTCCTGGCTCTAAATGCTCTCTGTCATGACAAAGTCTATTCAGCTGGTGAAGATTTGCTCTGAAAGAGGAATTTTATTTTTTTTAACCTCCTGTTTGTTATATGGATCTGTTTAGCTCTAATGCTTCTGAGATGCTGTCTCCCCTTAAAAACCCAAACATACTCATGTCACGTTTCAAGGGAATAAACTCATGGCCTCAGTGCCCATAGAGGAAGAGGTCTTGCTATTCCTGAAAACACAGGTAATTAGCTGTACCTCACCAGGCTCTCTCTTAAAGATAACAAAGAGATTTGATGTTGTGCAGCCCAAATGCTGCCCAGATCTTATTGCTAGACTTCAGAACTGCCTTGCCCTCGTGGCAGAGGTTACTGCATAGGCCTGGCTGCTCTGTAGTGACTTCAGAGCTGCTGTGCCAAGCCCCTTTTTTTTTTCTCCACCCCAAAAAAAAGACATACTGGTACTGTCCCTGCTAAAAGTTGGAGAAAAAGATCTTCAAAAGCAGTGCAACAATGTCCACTCTTATGAATCTGGGTATTTATTCTCTTCTAGGCCTCAGAAGGCTGAACATTCACGTGTGTATTTGATCAGATGCAGAATGATGATTCTCTCTATTCTTAATCTGTAGGCGCAGGGCTGCTTTCTGACTTGCATATTCTCACTACATTATCCACCTTCATTGTAGAATTATATCAAATATAGGCTAGAGCTGGACTAGTAGGGAGCCTGGAAAATTACACTTTTATTTTGGTCACTTCAATGACTGTAAATCTTAGCTTATTCTGAAATAATAGCAATTCAGTACGAAACACAAAAAATGCAGGATAATGTTTGCTCAAGTTTAAAACATCTATTCTGTAGGTGTCTTTTAAAGTGTGTTCCTGGTACCTATCATCTTGTATTCTCTGGAATCTGAAATAAGACAAGAGCAGTAGTCATGTACAGAGTACATTGTAAATTCACACTGCCTGTGCATGTTCCCTCTCCTTCATGACACATTCAGTATGGAAGTTCTGCTGTTACTTTGATCCTACAAAGAATTATTAAGAAGCTATCATCTGCTTGTGTTTCATTACAGCTCAGCCTGATAACTACACAGAATAAAAAAGCTGTTTCCCTGAAGGATCTGGAAAATATTTAAACACGTGTTTTTATCATTCACCATGTTGGGATTCAAGAGGATTGCTGGAGAAACTTCATATTGGAGCACTAGAGTCAAATGCACAGCAAGGCTTGTAAAACTTAAATTCTGGTTTATTCCAGTAAGAAAGAGAGTGGATGAAGATCCTGTCTCTGTATGCACAATAAAGAGTGGAAGAAGACTGCAAAATGTTGTCCTTAAAGTCCTTTAATGTAGCAGATGAAAAAATCTGACACAGTGCTGTGGCACATGCAGGGGTTTTTTGGTCTAAAATCCACCAGCTCCAACTGTGACAGGATTGTGTACAGGGAGTAGGTAACACTTCAGTAGGTACTGAAATTCATCTCGGCTTTGCTCATGTGCACCTTAATTCTTCTTCATAGTGCGGGTAACTTGGGAACCACTTGAAGATCCTTTATGAATTATAATTAGACTCATTACATCATGAATGTCAAAGAGTTGCTGTTTTGATGGGCGGTGTTTGAGCTGCAAGAAACCTCCATTGCCTTCCAGTTTAAAGAATTCAGTTCAGTTTGGTCTGGTGCCCCTAAGAGTAACAGGTAATAATGAAAATGCTGCTATGGCTACTCAGCTCATTTCTAAACACTGTAATCTTCCTGCAGCTGTGCTTTTTCTTCCTAATTACTATTTATTTTACTGTGATTTTACAATTCCTTGCTTTTCTGTTGATCTGCACCCTTGGTTTGTACATGTCTGGGAACTTCTATTCTCTTACTTTAATTTGCACAAAGGTGAAGTCATCCAGCTCTTATGCCTTTTGAAATAGTGGGATTGAATTCTACAGATGCCAGGATGTGGGAATCCTCATGTACGTATTTTTTCTTTGATATTTGAGACATGTCCCACCTATCATTCTAAAATTAGAGCCAAACTCCATTTTCTCTTTTAGCATATATTCCAAGCATTTGATAGGTGTTTTAACTGATTTTGAAGTGCTCACATCTTGGCCTGAAGTGACAAAACTGCTTGTCCTTCCTCTTAAATGTGAAGAGTGTAATTCTGGTTTCTAACCTGTCATTCAGCTGATGGGTAGTGCTTGCCCAATGCTTGATGGAAATGTCTTATTTGGATTAATAAACCTGCGTGTCCATGGCAGTGGAGCTTCACCGTATTTGCAGTTTAGTGGACAGAGCTGGGCTGATCCCCTCATGGAAGCAAGACTTTGTGCTGCCTCCTGAAATCTTGGTTGTTCAGGTAGAGCCTGCAAGATGGATGCACCCTCAGGAACAATTTCTGCTTGCTGTAGGGAAAGCCACTAGTTCCTACAGTGGTTGCTTTTTCTTTTTGATAGATGCCTGTATCCAGTGCAATCTCTAAATCTCAATTTTGGTAAAAGATGTTGAAGATTCTCCAAAACAACATGGATACATTTTTCAGAAGCTTCAAGCAGTCTGTTTGGGTGAGATTTTCATCAATCAGCAGTGTGTGTGACACAGAGGCAGGCAAGTACCAGACACCTTGTTTTGATTTGCATAATGCGCAGCTGCGATGATGACAGGCCACCTGGAAGATTTTGTGTGAGCTATTAATCCCCTTCACTCCTCAAAGGCAGGCTCTGGCTGTGAAGTGAAACCTGGCTGGAAGGGGCAGGCAGTTCCAAGTATTTGTGTCTTTGTTCCTGAAGGCACAGAAGGGCTCCTGCATGCTTCCCTGTTAATTATGGGTATATTCCTTTCACCTTGGGGTGCAGCTCCTGTGTGGTGGCTGTTTGCCAGAACAGGAACTGCAGGGATGACACAAGCACCTCATGGTGAAGGAAAGGGGCAGGAGAGCAATTCCAGCAGATGACCAAGGAAAGGAAAAGGTTTCCTTCCTGTCTGTCAATGCAACCATGAACAGGAATGTGGTCACATGGAACTCATCATACACCTATCACCTCCTTTCATTTCCCTGAGGTGGCTAGAGGAGGCTGCTCTGCTCCCATGTTGCTCCCAGATGGGGAGATCTGTTTTTTTCAAGATGGAGTGCTCAGCATGTGCTTTCACAGCCTTGCCTTTTCCTGCTCTGCACCAACTCCATTCTGTATTTCTACATCTGGAGTTCAGAGGAATCCTCATCTCCCAGAAATCCTGCCATAGAAGCAAATCTTCTCCCGGTAATGCTTGACCCCAGCCAGTTCAGAGAGTGAATGAACTTTCAGCCTAATTATCCCGAAGAGCCACGGGTTCAAACCTCATGTTCCTTTTCCAGCAGAACACGTATGGAGATTATGGACTTTGCAAGGACATCCTCTGTCTACAAATGCAAATGTTTTGAGGTAAGCAACATCTCTTTGAGGGTCCCAAGGGACAAACCACACAGTGTTCTGCTGATGGGATGGGCACAGCTGTCAGTAACAAGCAGTCCTAAAAAAACCTTACAAATTTACAAAATCTTGCAGCTGCAGTGTGCATTGTGATACCTGTACTAAGCCAAATCAAGTGCTTGTTTTAACCATGAAAGCTGCTCAGATCATTGCAGTGAAGTGTAAGAACCCAAACACAAAGACGGGGAGGTCTAAACCACTGCTGGCAAGGATACTGCAAAAATGTACAGCATTTATTCACATACAGACAAAAGGCACAATTCTACGGAATATTTTAACAAAAAAATACAGCTGTTTCAACTAGGTCTTTAGAAATACTTCAAAAAAGGGAGAAAATAAATACAGGTTGGGCCATGTAATATAAAATAGTCATCTCTACATATACTTTTTATTTCTGTTTCTCTTCATGCACCTTTTTTTTTAATTAATTTCAGCTGAATGGACACCAAAGCTAGGCACATAGTGAAAAATCTGTACAAGTTTTACAAATGTCATCACAATTGTCTCAAATGTCTGAAATCAAGATTTGCACACAACATGAACCCTTCATTTAGATCTGTGTGAGCTTATAACCTAACAAATGGCATTCCGGGCAACTCTACAGACGTTCAACTAGCCTACAGTCGACAGAACACACCGATCATATCAAAGATCTCTTGGTCAGTCAGCACAAGGAAAGGTAACGCTTAGAAACAGAAATCCAGCAAATCCCAGTAAAACACAGGGGTGGGGTTGTCACTGCAGTACCTACAACACCTCCTGCTGAGCGCTAAGCACGGGGACAAAACTAACCTACAGAGCCGGTCGTACCGCAGCCTTTTTGGTTTGGGTTCAGCTCGACTGGAAACCTCACAAAGCTTTTTACCCTCAGTGCCAGGGGACAAAGCAGCTAAGGCATTCACTCTGCACAACATTAGTGTTCATAATAGTGCAAATTAACAAGGTACCTCTCTCCAAGGGGTGTGAGGTTAAAGGTTTACTCAGAATCCAGATTTAGGGTATTCCATCTATGGCTTGGCAATTCCTGTGTGGTCATGAGCTTCTTTCTTTCTGCAAATATCAGTGCCTGTTTGAGGAAGGCTGCTGGATGTTGGGTAGAACTTACCAGCTTTCACCTTTTGTCTGTCTGCTGTTTATACTTTGAACACATCCCAAGAGTGACTCTGTAACCTCAGTCACCAGTGCCCTGCCTGACTTTTACCTCTATAAGTCATGTAATTACTCTGACTTCTTGGGACCAGCAGAGGGATTTTGAAAGTGTACTATCTTACATAAAATTCCCCTTCCTCAAAAGGTTAAGACTTTTGAGTTTTAAAACAATAGGGATGCATTCTGGTGAAATACATAATTGATAATGGTAACTTGCATAGCAAGGTAGGGTGTTAAGCCTTTTTTATTTTCTGATTGAATCCTCTGGAAGACTCAGTCCTATGGCAGAGGAATTCTGTGTTGTCAGTGTTCCCTCCTCAGGAGGCAAGGGTCAGACATTCCAAAGTGAGTGGATGCCGTAACAGCAGGCTGGGAGTAGCAAAAGGGAGGAGAAGGAGGTTCTTTATGCCTGTCTCTCTGTTAACACATTGCTGCTAAAGCTTTTTCACCAGTACATACCCGACCTACCTCTATGAAGAATTCCAAAATTTATAGGCTCCTAAGGCTCCACTGCGCTGTGTGCACTCTACTTGGTACAAAAGAGTATCCTCACAACCTGTTAATAATTATTGCTCACTGCTTACTAATTATTGCCACTTGCAATTATTAAAAAAGTACACAATCAGAATACGAGTTCCCTCTTCCATCAAATCTAGTCCATAATAGAATGAAATAGTTTTTCTTTGTTTGACTGTAAAGAGCTAATCACAATGTATTGCCTTTGCTTTTTATCCTATTTAAAAATATATATTCATGTCCATTTAAAGCAACCTTTTAGTGTCCTAAGCCTGACTCTCCCAGTACATATCATTAGTGCATCTGTGGTGGCCTTTGGGAAATCCTACTGCCTAGTGCCTTAGAAAACTTCTGTCTGGAATTGTCATCACACTCCCGAAGGCAAGTGCCCGACTAAGGGTGACAGGTTATTCCATGGGGTGCTGGAAGCCCCAGACCTGCCCCTTGCTCTGAACTGAGCCATATGGGAGCATCCTTTGTGTCAGTCCCAATCATTCAAGCCCTGCCCTGTCCTTTCCTCCTTCTCCAGTACAACGTCATGGCTATGCCTGGTCATCATTTACATGTAAACTCTGGAGCATCCGGAGGGGTTTGAGCTGCCACCTGTGCTCAAACTGAACACAACAGAACACATTCCGCAAAGAGAGGAGAAAGAGCTGCCCCTGCCCAGGGACAGGGAGCATCTGTAATGGGATTTACCAGTGCAGTGCAGTATGGTCTCACAACCATCTTCCATTCAATACACACGAGTTAAATTAAAAGCTTGTGCTTTTCCAGAAGTCAGGGGAAGGGAGTAAAATTTTCAGTGCCTTTTAGCTAGAAGGGATGGATGCAGCCTAATTCCTCCTACCCACCCTAGCCCCTTTTAAAAAGATTTTTGTGAGTTGTGTGCATCCCAGCTCCTGTTTTAGTACTGATGTCACTTCTCTGCTTACTCAGGAAAGCTGCAAATATGGGAGATTCAAACTTCTCACAGAAAGGGGGAGGGTGAGGGCATTTGGATGGGGCAGAAAAAAAAAATCCAAAACAAAACCAAAGAGCTTAAAACTGCTTTAAGTGCATGTAAACATATTTATACAACTCAGAAAAAATGGGTTTTCAATTTGTCAGTCTGTAGCTCTAAGAATGCTCCTCTCTCACACCGATGGGTAAGGTGGAGTTGGCTTGTAGGCAGTGACTCTGCTGACCCTGTCCCTGTGTCCAGTCAGGTCGCCAGGATGCTTCTCCGAATAATGTCCGTCCTCCTGCCGATGGTGCTGTTCGGACTGAGCCTCTGCTGCCTGCACTTCTTTTCAGCCACTTCAGGCTCCGAGTCACTCATTTCGGCGTCGGGGACGTACCCATCGTTCTCGCTGTCAGGCTTTAACTTGCTTTTCGTCCGCTCCTTCGCTGGAGCCCTGCCCACGCCCAGGTAGGGGTAGCCGGAGTTCTGGCGGCAGGCCTCCTCCAGGCTCTCTCCCTGCTGCTGCCTCTCCCCCTTCTTTGGAATTCGGAATCCGCCCCAGTTTTTCCCTGGGCTCGTGGGTGTGGTAGGCACTTTAACTACTGTCTGATTAGAGTTTACTTTGACGAGACCCCCGTTGCATTTAGGCACTATATCCCTCCGAGTGCCAGGCGCTGACCTACCACTGGAGTGGTTCATAGCCCTTTTGTTTTCTGATTGCCTCTGAGAGAGTTCTGTGGGTCTCAGCGGTTTGTGGTTGTGTTTAGAAGTCTTTTCCTTCAGTTCTGCCTTCGCCACCTCGCACTGAGGGCGATTGTCTCTCCTTTTCCTGTGGTCTGGTATAACGATGCCATTTTTCTGCTGTGCCGATACAATCCGTGTCTCAGCAAAGGTCTTGTCAAAATTTAAAAAGCTGCCTGGAGCTGCACCTCCTTCCCTCGGGCTGGGCTGCCTCAGCAGGGATTTGCTGTCATTCCCAGGCCTGTCTCTTACCCTGTCTCTCTTGTGAGGCTTTTTCAAGGAGCGGGCCAGGGATGTGCCCATCTGCTTCCTGAAGAATGCAGAATGCCACTTCAGATCCTCGATCTTGGGGGCGTTGGGGCCCAGCGAAGGGCTGTTGAACAACACCGTGTTTTCCATGGAGGAGAATGAGGAAGGCACACCTGAAGAGAAGCAAACTAAGTTCAAGTCAAGCAATTCCATAGCTGTGTAAATACCAGTTTGCAATGTACCTATTTTAACTCTGCTCCTCATGCCTGATGTGTCCATATCAGAAATGGGTATTTGGCTGCCTGTCCTGCACTTTTAGGTCACATCTCTGGGGATATGTCATGGTTTCACAACATCATGCTGGTGTGATTTTATTTTCCTGTACCTGCACCTAATTACAGGTGTAGCAAATACAAGTCCTAGCACTGCTCTGTCCACTAAGACAGAGACACTCCTCAGAGAGGGAGGCAAAAAGCAACCAGCAAGTGGATCTCACTGATGCCATCTAATACATGGTTTATTAGTTACTCAATAGTTAAAGGGTAATCTGGTCAATTTTGAAGGTATTCATCTTTCTGAGGAATGAAATGAGAACAAATGAGGTCCTGTTTGTCCTTCCCAGCCTGTAACCAAACCTTGTGCCTGTGGTCTAACATGAGAAAAGGAACACTGAGGCATACCTGAAACTCTTTCTTGTTCCAACTGCTTTGTGTAGCTGTTAAATATCTGTTCTTGAACTTTGCAAATGGATCTCTTGATTTTTTCTCTCCGCGTCACCATGTAAGTGAGGTTACGCACCTGGAAGACAGCGAGGGGATGGGTTTTACAGGGATTGCATTCCTAGGATGTTGCCCTATCTGTGCTTTGAATTCATTTAGCTGGAGTACTATACACCATTTAAACAAGTTAGTAGAGCATTAAGTTTAACCACCTTGAACACAATTCGTAGAGAACAGTCTATTTAATTGACAGATTATCTGTTTAATTGACAGGCTATTTAACTGACAGATTATTCATCAGATTTGGAGAGCCACAGCACAGAAGTAACTTCTACAAACACCTGAGTCACAGACACACAGAATCTAGACAAATGCTGGAAATCCTTGAATGTACTCAGTATTAAATACTCCCCAGATGAGGGAATCGCTGAGAAGTACTGGTGGACGATTCCAAGGCTCCTCTCTCAGTACAGCATGGTGCCCTATGAATTACAACCTTGTGGGCTGATCTGGAGAAATGTAGCAAGTGTGTCTGGTTTTGCAAAGGTCCCTTTTCTTAAATCCAAATTATCTTGAATGTACAATCAGCGGGAACAGAGTAGTAAAATGTTAAAAATACTACTAAAATCACGTATCCTGTTTTGACATCACATTTAGGAATGGAATGGATACACACAGAATAATTTAAGATCCAGAGAACATAGTCACAAAGTCTAATTATTTAGCCGATCAAAGAGAAGATGACAAGAAAGCTTGAGCACTTTGGAGCAGGAACAAAAGATCCCAAGTAACAGCTAGGATCTGGGCCACCTGAACAGCTAGAGAAGGGCCACAGGCTGGAGCTGAAACTAGGAAAAAAACAAAAACCAAAAATTGCAGCAATTCATTACAAGAGTGATTAGGCATCAGGATCCTTTATGAAGGATGCAGTATATCCATGAGCACCTGCTGTCCTGATTTAAAGATTAGACAGTTGTTATGGAAGAAAGGCCCTGGTTCACATACAGGTTACTGAGGTAGGACCTCCTGGGCCAGCTTTCGTCCATGACCTACATGAGCCACATGCTGTAAGGACATAAAAGACTCATTTCAGTGCTCTTTCTGGCTCTTAAGAGCTCTTAAATTCTACTAGTTAACCCAAAAAGAAAGGAATTTAGGATTAGATGTACTCATTAAAACACCAAACTGATCCTACTGCACTGTTATTGGAACACTCAAAACCTAAATGAATCAAACATCATTTACCTCCCAAACCTATACAGATAGTCCAGGGAAACATCATCCTACTCTGGTATGCCAATGAAACACAGATCTGCTGCAAATCAAAGTAAGTTTCATAATCTTTGTCACCAGAAGGAAGGAGCGTGGAAAGCCCTTAAAGGCTGAAAAGGCTTCAGGTCTCTGATTAACTCTGGTCCACAGCCATCAGAGTTAATCAGTAAAAAAGCACAAGTGAAAACACGACAGTCCAGTTGCAGGCAATTGAATGCTACACGCCAAGACCTGCTGGCCCTGTGACTGACCTCTGTGTGCAAAGGGTAATTGCTGTGCTCTGGAGAAATCTAGTGTTAGTGGTCTTGCCTGACAGCACAGCTCTGAGCTGAGATGCAGCTCGGGGTGAGCATAGTTTGGGAACTCGGCCAACTGTGGCCAGCACCGGCAGTGCCAGGGCTTACCCGCTCCAGGTCCTGCCGGAGGTGTGTGAAGAGCTGCAGCCTCCTGAACAGAACATCCTGCTCCCGTTTAGCCAGATTGTCCTCTTCGTCCTTCTTTGGGGTAATCAAAGGCTTATTGAAGTTGGATTTCCTCTTCAGCTTCCAGTACTGGTAAAGGAATTCCACCGGCTCCTCGGGCAGGCGCAGCACTTTGGCCACTTCCAAAGACTCAACAAACGTGTAGAACTCGTCCTCCAGCTGCTGGAGCTTTTGCTTGCGGAGGCTGACCCTGTGGGCCTCCTCCTGGTTTTGATCCATGCTGTGGAAAGGGTCGATGTGGGCAGGAAGAGAGCTGTCCTGAATCCCATTCCTGTTCTCTTGACCTGGGCTTTCACTCAAAGTCTCAGCATCTGCTTTCTTGGTGGAGCTGTGCTTGGGACAGTACGACTTGAACTTCACCTCGTCGTTCTCTGCCAAGATGGTCTTCATCTCCAAGCCACGGTCGAATGCACAGGTGACATGAAAGGCTGTTCTGCAGTTTTTCACTGAACACTGGAGAAAATAAATTGAAATTAATCAAATAAATGTAAAGTTAAGGAGCCACACTGCCTAAACCTATTCGAGCAGTCAGGGCTGCTTTGGAAGAAGAACCCTGTCACTGCACTCTGCTTCTAAGCTGCACGTACTTCCTTGCTCTCTCTCATTAGGGTTTTGACTTAGTGCTTTCAGGCCAGGCGAGGATCAAGTGGCCCAGAGGGACAGGAGTGTTTAACCCTGCCTCCAGCCCCACCACGCTATTCCAGACCCAAAAAGCCACAAAAGGAACATTCCTACTGACACCAGAGCCACTTGTGTATAGCACCATTATCCGAAGTAAAGTGTTCCCCTTTGGACTGTGCCAGCATGAGGGGGGGAAAAAAAACATCGTGGTGGCTCCAGGCCAGTCTGAGACTTTTAATTAAAGTCTTTCCCAGCACCTGGACCCATGCTATCCAAAAGGCCTCAACCCAGGGGAGTTTTTTTCCCGTTACCCCAATTTTATAACGTCAAATATTAAATCACTGTCAACCATTACTTCACTGAGTACAGCCTTCACTTTGCCTGGGAGAGGAGGAGAACAGGAAATTCAAATGTTGTCATTTTTCTTCCCTCTCAGTGAACCCAGCCGTCATGGCCACTAGTAGTTCAGCTGATTTAGCACTTCATTTCCATTATACCTAATTTCCTTTTGCAAAATTCTGTCACAGATACCACCAGCCACCAAGTGAGAGGTTTAAATATATATATGTATATATACACAAACAGACATACATTTGTGTTTTTATCCACTCACACCTTTGGTGAACAGCATTTAAAATGGAAATGAGCATTAGTGCTCCTAACTAGGAAACAAAACTATGCTTAACCCAAGCCACAGGCCTTGAAAGAGCAACACACTGCACTGGGATGTTTATACAGTGCTTTGTAAAGAAGCCAAATCTCTCTCTCCTCTGGGTTTTCCTGCTCAGGTTGACTCAGCAGCCAGATGGCTTATGAAGGTACAGTGGGGTTTAAACTGCACATGTTTTAAATGAGCAGTCTTTAATAAAATCAACATATAAAAGGAATTAAAAAATACCAAAGCATCTTTTGCCCTTTCCTCTCCTACTAAAAAACAGGCCAGGAGCATCCCAACTGGAACACTGAGCAGCACAGAGAAGTACTTTAGCCATAATTAGCTCTTACTGCAGCTCATGTTTTATTGGGAGAAGAGGGGAAAGCCTGTCTCACTGGGAGGAAATCTGCTGAACCTGGGAGAATACACAGTCTTGTTTTTCCCAGCTTATTGCAGCTGCTCCCTGACCAGCCTGACACTCACTTCCAGCTGCCACTTTTCCTAATTGTTGTGCACATATCAGAAGGTGGTCTGGAGAATGGACAAAACAGTTTCAGCAACGTAACAGCAGCCAAGAGGGAGGGGATGGCTCTGCAAGGAGGGATTATGGTTGCAAATTTATATGCTGTGGACAGATTTATTTTCTCTAGTTAACACTTACTATTTCATACATTCCTCTCATGGAAGTGGACTGTGATAGGTTTCACTGAACTACTGCTGCATTGCTGGCTTACAGCTTTTCCTGGCAGCCTCGTCAAATGACTTGGAGCACAGGAGAAAAGGGAAATGGATATAAACTAATTTCAAAGTAGTGTAGGACTTGAGCAATTTTTGTGTCTTAATGCTAGTCTGGCCACCACGGATCCTGTAACATCAAGCTAGCCCCAAAAGAAAGAGCTCTACTTGAACCTCCTTATGAGACTGTAGTATCATCCTCTCTGTCTCAATCCTCAGGACTGTTTTGCTGCTGGAAGTGCTCTAAGGATGAGGAGCATCACCACAATGCTAAGTTACGTCTTATTGTCTTCTTCTACACAATAACAACACTGCCCCAAATGGGTCACTTGTCCTTACACTTCCCTCATCATTTGTTCTCAAGTAAAGGAGAGCAAGTGTTGTCTGCTGTCTCAAGGAACAAAGTATCTCCTCTTTCAAAAATCTGAGGCTTGGTAATGTTTTCTCAATCTTTCTAGGTTTTAAAATTTTTCTTAAAAGGATTATTTAACATTTCTGGGTGATTTTCCACTGTACAGGATCTACAGGTGCCTTACAGCTAATAACCCAATATAAATATGCATGTGCAACAGCACTGCCCAGTCTGAAATGCTCTGGTGCAGATCAGGTCAGTTAAGTCCATTGTAGCAACCAGTAAACACATTTTGCAGTCTACTAAAAACTGGCAAAAGAAAACATGTGGATATTTTTATTGTTAAATTACCTGTATAGAAGCTCCAACTTTTTCATTACAAAGGCTGCACACCAGTGCCCACCTACTGCTGGGAATGTGGGAAACTTTTGTGATGGGCTCCATTTTTTCGGGGCTTCCGATGCTCACCTAAGAGAAAAATGGTCAAAAAATGGAGTGACTGTGACACTGTTAACTGAAAAGAGAAACAATTTTATCAAAGAAGTCAAATTCTTTGCGTGTTTATGCAACTTCGTGTGTCCCAAATTCCTCAGCTTATAAGGATCTAAAATTCTTTTTTAGAAAAAAAAAAATCAGCTTCTCACTTTGTGAGCAAACAAACCAGTTTCAAGGTGAAGCCCACCAATTTAAGATTACCATACAGAATGAACACTCTGACTACAAGAGCACACAGGAATTCAAACCTTCACATTCAAATTTTCCTGATTCACCTTTAATGTTCTGTTTACAAAGTGAAACAGTATCTGGTGTCCTTGTGAAATGAGCTTTGCCAGCAGCAAAGGCCTCATTTTCCAAGGTCCAATTTTGATTGAAAAAGGGAATGGAATCAGTTTCTTTACAGGTGAGGCATCATCCCCAGCCAGGCTTTTTATCTAACCAAGAATCTTTTATCCTGCATTTCTAAGCTGAACAATGCTTTAAAGAGGGTTTTTTTCTCTCTCCCAGAATCACATTCCAGCACCCACCTCTGGAATCCAGAGAGCACAGCTGACGTGCACCCACTTGGTGCCACTCCGGGTGGGCTTCATGGCGCCGCCCTTCTTGGGGCACAGGAGGCACTTGGGCTGGACGCCCAGCGCGCAGGTCCGGCACAGCCAGCTGCCCTCGGGCACCTTCAGGATCCCATAACACGCCTGCACCCCCGCGGGCAGCAGAGGCAAAGAGAGCAAAGCAAACACCAGGTTGTTTCTCAGCTCTTTACACACAGCCTCTCAACTCTCACAGTTATTTTTACTCGGAGGGAAGAGTGCAGGACAGCAACTAATTAAGAGCCCATTTGTCAGAAGACTGCGTCTTTATGGAGCCCTCTGTCCAAATTCCTATCAGCTTTAACATGCGTAAGTTTCAGGTTTGATGTGATCGGAGACACACTACAGGTCCGAAAATATCAACTTTACTCTGCATATCTTGTAGGATAGTCACTTGTACTTACAGCTGCATATCACTGTACTAATGATAAAGCACCCAATTCTTTATCTTTAGTACAAAAGCAGTTAAGTAACACATGCCAGAAAATGTGTTTCCTGCTCACCAGACAAGTTTTTCCAAACACCGAATGACAACAGAAGCTTGTTAAAGCTGGGAAGGAAGGACAGGCTGATAGGAAGGCACCTGCCACAGTAAGAAGCGCCCATGGAAACAGATAGGCTAAAATTGTATCTCTTCTTTTACCTTACGAAAACTTCTGAACTACCACAGAAAGGTGACACATAGTAGTGCTTCCTTAGCAAGGCTCAGTAGGTTCTCTGTTAAGTTACCTGTAATAAACCCTACCTGAGTCCCTTTTGGAGAAGTTTCTGTTACCACCCTACACCCTGCTGCTGTGCCTGGGCCACCGTACCTGGTGCACACAAATATTGCATTTGTCACAGAACACCATTTCATTGCCATCCTCTCCATCTGGAGACTGACAGACGTCGCAGACAACGTCCTCATCATACTCAATCCCAAGCCCTTCTTCCGTCTCGATGGCGTGGTTCATGTTATCGTAGCAGCGCTGTTCAAACTCCTCCATCACCCTTTCCATGGTGTACTCATCCAGCTCCAGCATCCCTGAAAAACAGGAGCTGTTCACTTAGTTAAAGAAAAGAGTGATGACCATCACCACAAACATCTCCACCTTTTTTTTTTAACAGCTGAGCAGACACAGCCAATCCCCACGTGGATGCATTTCATTCCTAGACAATCATGTCTATTCCAGCATAAACCACCAGGGAAACTGTAAAAAGAACGTCAAAGTTGTCTTATAACTGTATTAAACTAACAAAAGTGGAGTATCGAAATCTTTCAAATTCTGAGAGAAACTTTCAAAGACTGATTCTGGCTTCCTGGTCTTGTTCTCACTTTTCCTTCTGGGACAGCCACCATGTATGGCTTTTGCTCCAATTTTGCCATCCAGATGCTGACTCTTTGATGAAAGATTTGAAAGTATTTTGAACCAAAAGTGATGGAGCAAGGGGAGAAAAATCAATGACAAAATCTCTTATGATACTAGAAGCAAATCTGCAGTTTCTAACAACAGTTATTGGTTTATCACAAGTTCCAACCCAACAGGGTGCAACCCCAGCTGAGGTGTCCATCAGACCCTGCTACACCAATAAATTAATTTGTTTTAAAAAGTGAGAAACGTATCTGAAATAAATGCAACATCAAATCTAGGACAATAAATAAATGCAATATCTAATCTGGAATTTGCTCTTTTCCAAAAGCATCCATCAGAAAATTATTCATGACACACAGCTACAGGCTGATTATGTTGTGGTATTGTGTAATTCAGATTTGTTTTGAAACAGAAAGGCCTCCCCTTCCAGGTAACTCCCCCAGTTTATATCCTGGGCATGACCTTCTATTGTGTAGAATATCCCTTTGGTCAGTTTGGGTCACCTGCCCTGCCTATGCTCCCTCCCAGTTTCTTTTGGTCACCTCCTCACTGGCGAAGCTTGAGACAAGGAAAAAAAAGCCCCTAACTTAGGATAAACACAAACCCCAAAATATCAGTGTGTTATCAACACCATTCTCATTACAAATCCAAAATACTGCACTTGTAACGGCTACTGAGAAGAAATTATCTCTATCCTTGCTGAAACCAGGACAGACAGAGAGGAGATGGCCACCTCAGGATGGGTGTTTTAACAAGAAAACTCTCCTTTTGGCCCTTCCTGTGAAAAACTGAGCCAAAAATTCTACAAACGAAGAATAAAAAGCCTCTCTAGCTCCTCCAGATCCGAAGACAAGCCCTCCACAAAAGTAAGCTTCCCTTACTGACAGGTAAATCCTTGCAGCAGAGATCAATGCATCCCAGACTACCCAAACTGAGCAGCTGAAAGGCAGCAAAAGGGAACATCCAACATCCTGCTAATGAAAGAATTTTGCCCTGCAACCCAGACCTGCTGCACCAGCAAAGCAGATGATGGCAGGTTTTGCACCAGCTTGCAACTGAGTTCTGACCTCACAACTGCTCTCACTTTGTAAGTGACCCTTGGGGACGTGTGATTGACTGACTGTGCATTTGCAAGGGTCACAGCATGGGAAGCAGGCGCTGCAGCTCCCGTTCAGAGGTTTGCAGTCATTCTTCTACGGACACACTGTACCTTCTCAGTACCTGAAGCAGTCCAACAGGTATCAAAGAAAACACAGGGAATTCATGGCTGCAGGGACACCATAAGGAAGTGCTCCAGGTGCAGATCAGGAAGTAGCTCACTTTTCAAATGCCCATTTGTAGTATCTGTAGTGTGCAGTGTCTGACCAAGCACCCATGTACATGTTTCAAGAGCCCCAACGTGCTGCCTGGCACTGACAGGAGCATCTCCTTCCCTTTACATACAGCAAAACTGACTGGGTCATGATTTAGAGCAAACAAACTACAATAAACTACACCAAAACATAAGATCCAACAAATCCTAGCTGTTCAGTGTGCCATGTGCAGCATGTACTTTTAAAGGTTATGCTGGTGTAGCAGAATGGCTACCACAGGGCTTCCTGCAGAGGTACAAATCTTCCCCTCTTGTGCTGCTCACATGCCACTGTAAGAGCCCTCTTTTGGTTTTGGCACAAGACGGACAGACTGGATAGGAGGATACCAAATAAACAATAAAAAATGCGTTTTTCCCTTGAGGAAAGCTAAGGGAACTTGCTGCTGCTGTTTTCCTGAAGATAACTGGAAAGGTAACCTAAACTCTGGAATCGTAAACTGAAATCCTCTAAGCCCAACACAAAACCTGAGCAGGACTGATGTGAAATCTGGAAAAAACACCTGGGTAAGAGACCAGGTCAAGACATCATCTGTTTCTTTCATGTGTTGGTTTAGAAAGGAGAAATAGACTTACAAATGGTCATTTTGTGGTTTACCACTTCTTCAGCCATGCCACCTATGGGCTACAGCCAGGTAAAACATGTTTGACTAAACTGCAACCCAAAGCAGGGAACTGCCACAATGCCAAAACAAAACCCAGAAGTGTTCACCAGCATGTCCAAACCTCTTCTATCTGGCACAGCACCATTTCCCTCACCCAAACAATGTGGTAGAAGTTCTGTGCTGACTTACATCCTATTCAGGAAATCCTCTCCTGAAGCACTCACCAAAGAAACACTCCAGTTCACCCTTCTCCCCTGTCCTTTCCCACACACAGCCCATTCTGCAGAAAAGGGAACAGCTATTCCCCTTGTGCCAGCTCCTCCTGCTTTGGAACTAGAGCACACAGTCACAGAGAGATTTGGGAGCTCCCTCCAATAAATCATTGCAGGAATTCCTTACTGTCCCATTCCCTGTGCCACTCAGCTGGCACAAACCTGCCGAACAACTTATCTTGTCTATCCACACTGCACACCACTACCTAAAATGATGACACAGATTTGTGATGAAGAGAAAAATGAATAAACTCGAAAAACTACCTCAGTGGTCTATCTGATGTTCTCTTTGAGAACCAAGATGGCAAACTGGGAACTTTGTGAGATGAAAAGCAGCAGAGAAAAGACCAAAACATGTGGTCAGATTCTGACCAGGTCTAAGCAGATACAATGCAGGAGTTATGAAGGCATCTATCTTAGGGCTTAATCACATTCAGGTCTGCTTTCCCGTGGCTACCCCAACTCATAATTACTATCTCCTCATACCTCTACTGTTTCCTCCCACTGCTGCCCTCCCCGAAATTATTCTTAAGATTGCCAGCTTTAAAGGGAAAAAAGGCAACAAATCACTCATTGCTCACCCATTTCTTTGAATTCTTCATTGGCAAGTTGCAGCCATGCTACGTCCACATCATTGAGGTCATAGCGACACATGCTGTCTGCCAGGGTTCGAATGTCAACGTAGCCCAGCTCGGGAGGCTCTGCGCCTGAGGAAACAATGTATTTCCTGGGACGCGTGAAGGTGACGGCTTTTGTCTCGGACACAACTCTGAAACAGACACACAGGCAGACATGAGGTGTGCCGGGCTGCTGAGAGGCTCATCTCTAGAGAATTCAAAATGCTTTACTCTAAGCGACTAACAACCAGCAGCAGCAGCCACCTAACCATCCCAGCAATCACCTGGCACCACGGAGATGGGAAAACAGTTCTGTGCTCTTCCATAACAGACTGGTGGTAGAAGAACTTAACTGGAGTCATCTAGAAATTCAGTTCATTACCAGAATTCTAAACAAAATTACATATTAGAGGACAGAGCTGTGCTTCCTCTTACCTGAAATTCCCATTCGTTTAAAGCTGAAGCAGGAACACTGTATTTACATAGTGGCTGCCATATACACAGATGTTAAACTCTGGTTTAAGACATTTTTTAAATCAAATCTGTTTAACTAAAATACTGACAACAAGAACACTCAAGGAGAAAAGAAATATTTCCAGCTGTGGGAGCAAAGGACATTGTCCCTTCTCTTAGTTAACAGCACACACTGAAATTGAACTTGGATGACACTCACTTCACAGCACAACCCTGGTCCCTCCAGGAGCAACAGGCCACACTGCCAAATGTGTGCCTCCTGCAGTACCACTGGAGATGATTTTTCGGGGTGCTGCAAAGGAGGAGATTGCACCACTCTGTGTTGCCACAACTCTCTGCTGGGAACAGCCTAAGCTCCACAATGAGCAGGACAGCCTCCATCCTCCAGTCTATTCTGCCCCCATCTGAGGTCCCGTGTGTTAACTCCTCCTAGCAGAAACCCTGATCTGCCATTGCTGTATTTGCACAAACAGATCTCAGTAAATCCTCTACCTCTTTCAGTCTTCTGCACATCCCTAAAGCTTTCCCTCTTCTAGCTTATTTCAGACAACAATGAGAAACGATAAGCAAGAGCCAAATGCTGAATTTGGGGCTTCTGAGGTGCTGTGAAAAAATACAAATGTGAATGACCTTGCCAGCCTAACTGCACTGCCCTGTTTCTGGTAATACTGCACAGTATGAAAATGTTAGACACTACTGCATCTTCACAGAGAATGTACTTTAGATTGGGCACTGCTCTTCAAATCTTCCTTATCATAAATTCCTCCCAGAGTACCTCTCAATGGAAATCATAACCTCTGGGCAGCACCCTGCCACAGTAGTGGCACAGAATAAACAAGCATAGTGACTCTGACCTCAAAACAATTCCCTTTCCGGGCTTCATTTCTGTGATAGAAAGAAGTGGAAAAAAAAAAAAAAAAAAAAGGCAAGTCTTACTACACACTGAAAACCATTCAGCTGAATTGTCCCTCTGACCTCGTGTTTACAGTGAATCACCACACAGCCTCACTCCTTTCTCTCTCCTGCTCCTCTGCCCTCACCAGTCACTACCAGGCCACACCTTTCATTTGCTGCTATGTTCCTTGCATCAGCTCCCTGTACAGCCTTGGCTTCTATCCTACACCAGCTATGATCTGTCTATTGCTTATTCCACATACAGAACACCCTCCCTTCCCTCCCAAAGTCAGGAACAGAGCAGTTCCACACTCCAGCAGCACCCTGGCAGGGCTCTCCAAGTGTTCTGTGAGGGAGCAAAGAAATAATCAGGCATCAGTGGGCCCCTCTGACCAGCAGGTGCTCAGCAGCAGGACTACACAAGATAGCTCAGCAGCTAACAAGGAGTGGTGCCTGCTGTGCCAAAACCTACAACTGTAGATGCCTTCTTTCCCTATCTTTTCACATCTTAAATTTAGAGCAACATCTCTACTGGCCCTTAGCAGAGAAAAGCTCTCTCCTGGACCTGCTATAACCACCAAACCACCTCCCTGACAGCCACAGGGCAGTGATCCTCTGGGAGGTTTTTCCTCTGCTCCAGTCCACAGGTGTCCTGGCCCTCCCACAGCCTTGGGAGATGCTGAACAGAGAAATCAGTGAGGAGCAGGCAATGTGAGTGCACATGTACTCTGTGTGTGTGTGTTTGTCTCTGCAGGGACTGGGAGAGGTCAGTGTGGAGCAGGGAAAGGCTATGTTCCCATGTTCTAAACTGCAGAGCAGAGAGCAAAATGCCAGGTTGTCCTTCGAGCTCTGGGTCCAGCCCTTCAGAAGAAGGAAGGACAGGGTTTACCTCATGTGCAGGTTAGCTCCTCATCGTACAGACCTAGGGGGGCACTCTGCAGGTTGCTGCACAGAACAAAAACAACACTAACAAATATTCCTGAAGCCCCCCCCCAATCCAAGGTTAGACCTGACAGATGCAGACCTAAAAAGAAGAAGTCAGTGTACCATCATCATGAATTTTTTGCTATGTATTAAGGACTGAGCTGTTGTGGTCCCACTAGCACTGGCGGGTCGTTTGGTAATGACTTATGGGCCAGCCTGGACTGACTCAAAGAGATCTAGAATGATTAAATGGCAAAAATCCTTGTTCTTATTTTCTCCAATCCCTAGTAAGCATAAAATGGGCTGCAGCACACTCCTGCCCTTAGAACTGCAGTGTTTAATTTGAAACAGGAAATAGTATCTACGTGTAACAAACATGGCAAGGAAAATAAGGGGGTTTTGGATACGAGGTAGAAAATCTCACATTATTTAGTTACATGCACATCTGGACAGTTCTTAAAACAGACGAAATGTTGTACAATCAATTTCTTGGGTTAGTAAATGAAATCACACAAGAAAATAATACGAAAACAAAATAAATGCTGTGTTTTCTCTAGCCCTTAAGCCTGGTTTGTCCAGCTGTTCCTTGAAAGGAACCTAAGGCTTGGAAATAAGCAGAGGGAACACCAGACAAGGGCTCTTCCGGCAGTGATAAGTGAGCTCAAGTCTGGCTTAAAAATAGAAGCTATTTTTAAGGTTCTGTCATCACACTCCATGCTAGTGTATTGCCAAAATCAGTCCTCTGACATTTATATTTCATACAGAACAGGCCTGATTCTTGACCTCTCTGACCATTCAAAAAGGTGAGGCAGGTTGCTCTTCATCTCTGAGAATCAAGACCTTCCTAGCTGGGCACTGTGCAATAAAGCTCAGGAAGCCAAGGCAATGTAGACATAAGCTGCTAGCACAAACGTGTGTGTATTTGTTCACATTCCTCCAAATTATACCTGGCTACTGGTTCTGGGATGGTCCCTGGGCTAACTGGCACCTGAACTCCCTTTTCCCACTCCTGCCTCCAGGGATCTGCCAGCACATAGTATTCATCAGGGTTCAGCTGGAAGGAGTCATGTAACTTCATGGCAGTGATCAGGTCCGTTCTGAACACCTGCAAAGAGAGTGACCAAGAGAGAAAAATAGAGACACTGACATTTGATATTGACACTCTATGATTCACAGCTTCAGGGTAACCATGGAGCACAGTGTGTAACAGGGTCACTGTACCACCAGTGCACTAGCCCAGCCCACTGCAGAATAAAGTTTAGCTTCATGGCAGGGAAAGGGGTGGCTGAAGGCACAAATACTGACAGGATGACTTTCTCTAACTCCACTGGTTCTCCTCCTGCACTGGAGACATAGTTCTAAAAGGTGTTACCCACTTTTACCTCCACACTGGCTGCAATAAAAGCTGCAGGAGCTCTGAGTTGTAAAACACCAGCACAAGGAAGATTCATTTTTGCTCCAAGACTTTTTGGATTTTTTTTTTTTTTAAATTATTGGAGCTCTGACTCATACGAAGACATTCTAGAAATTCCCTGTAGTACAAATAAAGGCATGACTCCACCATGACCAGCTGCAAGAGGAAATTCTAAGGAGATGACTCTTTGTGCAAGTACTTAAAAAAATAACCCAAAAGATCAAAAAAATAAGACCCAAACTAGAATTCTGGTGGCAGTGCCCTGTTCAGCACAGATATTATTCAATCAGCTACAGACACCTCTGTGTCACAGCTGTTATTTTACCTTGCCTTTGCAAAGGCATCCAGCTCTAAAGCCAGCAGGATGCTTGGCAACCTTTGGGCTAGCAGCCATGAACAAGCAGCCATGCTGTCTTCAACAAGCCACAGAATGAAATAAAAAGGGATTCACTCCTGTGGCAGGCCTGCTGTGGCACTGCTGTGACAGCTCCAGCCTGCTGGTGTTGCAGAAAGCCAAGAGTGCTGCTATCACAGGCATCCCAACTACAGGCCTGCACTTGCTGACGTGAGTTCCAGCCCTTCCCACCCCACTCCCTGCAAAAGGCAAGGCCCTCCTCACCTCCACAACACTAATTTGTAACTACTCCATGCCTCATTCAAAGGAAAGGGTTAAAAAGCAACCAGGTGACAGAAAATAAGCACCACTAGGACAAGAAAACTACAGGTAGAGCTCCCTGCAGACTTCTCAGTCTGTGGTTGTCAGAATCAACATCCAGCAAGCCCCATGCTGCAGCTACAGAGGAAAAGATTCTGGGTTTTCAGAGCAGTGCTCCTAGACTCCCTGACGAGGCTGCTAAGGGGGCAAAGTGACCCATCCTCCCAGTCCCAAACCAATGGCCACGCTGTTTCCTCAGCCCCAGCCTGCTGCTGCATGTGGCTGAGGCAGAACCAGATGTACACAGAGAGCTAACCAGGCAGGCCTCCCCAGGGCAGCCACTTCTGTCATCCACTACTCACACACCTGAAAACCCCGGGATTTTTGGGAAGGATTTTAGTGTATCTGATAGCTAATTACACTTCTGAGAATCTTTTCAAGTGTGATTTGCCTTGCCACACTGCACACCTTGAAGCCTTTCCTCCCTCCCAACATACACACACTATCCCACTTCTGTCTGTGTATGTTTCTGTTTCCACTCTGGTTTTGTCATTAAAATAGCATAAAATCATGACATTTTTCTTAACGCTTGTCTTGACTTGTTCAGAAAAACTGCCAACATTAAAAAGTAAAGAAAAATATTACCATATGAAGAAGAAGGTGAACGCTGGTAATGAAATATAATGAAATGTTTTAAACAATTCAATTACAAGTCCTGTGAGGCTTTAATCAAGAAATGAAAAGTAAGCCACAAAGTAAACGGGCTCACAAAACAAACAAGCACAGCTGGCCTGGGGATTCTGCACTTTTAAGTGATTTGACTTAAAGCAATCAAAAGTCAAATTAAAAGACTAAAAATATAAAATGGGACACAAACCTTGCTCAATCTCAGAGCCAAAATAACTCAGGCTCTTGGATAAATTTGTCACAAAACTCCCTCAGAAGCAAAGCTAACACAGCACCTGACAGCCAAGAAACTCCTTCCCAGACCAGTGGCCCCGTGACACCATTCTTTCTGCTCTAGCTGCTGATGCAATCAGAGTGCCTGGAGGAAAGCAGAGCTTACAGAAGTGCTGGCTCTCAGAAGCACTGAACACTTCAAAGCTAAAGGGTGAAACCCTGGCCATACTGAAGTCAATGGGAATTTTGCCACCAACTTCAATGAGCACAGGATTTCACCCGGGGAATTTACCAAGTGTCGCTCTCCTGCCAGCGCGCTTCTCCTGCTGTGGCGAGCAGGGACAACACAGAGGGGGAAAGGCTGTGGAGCAGAGCTAAAGGGAAGTACAAGAGAAGTTCATCCAGCCTGAGAAAACATGAGAGAACAGCACAAAACTGCTAAGATTCTGACAACAAAAGCAAGGTAAGAGAGAGAAGAAAACAGAAGCACGCAAAAAAACAACAGCAAGGCTCCTAATTATCTCAGATAATTTCTTGATAGCCTTTCATGAGGTAGCTCTCAAAAGCAGGCATAAGGGGCTACTTCTAAGGGATGCACAACTCAAAAGATAACTAAGGAAAACAAGCCTATTGCTAACAAGAATAAATTCACCAGGGATCTCCACATTCACAAAAAAAAGGTCTTTAAGAGCCAACAATCAAAGGAGTTTGGAAACTGCCAGTACCAGGCATAGTTCACTCTGAACAAAGAATGGGATTCTCCTTGTGAGAACTCTTCTCTGAGACTTAAGTACACTGTCATTAGGGAGGTTAATAAAGCAGTTTTTCCTCAACACCACTCACTAATGTGTCAGGAACACATGTACTGGGCAAGCACAATAAATGAGAAATTCCATCTCCCAGAGCTAATTGTTTCTTTGCAGCTTCTACCAAGTCTACAGTGTAGTATTTTGCCTGAAGACAGGAAGATTCAGCAAGAACATTTCCAAAGAAATGGATCACATTTTGTGTGTTACTAACAGCTGATCCAACCTGGAAAGTTCAAAGATTTTTATCTCCCCTGATAGTATTTCTTCAAAGCACTAGACGAGAGAGAACTGTCAGGAAGCAGATTTCTAGTTTGACAAGCACTTTAGCAAAGATCACACACACCAAGCCCCAATACAAACTATGAAATAAATGCGCCTAATGTAAATTTCCACTGTTCACAAATCAAGCTGCAAATAAACCCTGATGCCTAAAATAGCACAAGAAAGGCTCTGCAGCTATGCTGAATGGGTGTCAGACTACAACAAAATTCACAGATAGAAACTGGTGGTGGCAGTAGCTGTGCCAACAGCTGAACTCTCTGATCTTCGGGGGAGAGAGGGGTGGGGAAGAAGGGGTGAGGGAGGGGAGGTATGTGCCAGCCAAAATGTAGCATTAAAAAAAAAAAAAAAAAAAAAGTAAATCAGAAAAAATTGATCCATTACCAGAAAACATGTATGTATATATTTTGTACAGGTACTTCGACAGATGTAACAAAATGCAAATCAAATTCCAGAAATACCTCAGAAGGTTTCCGGTCTTCATCTCTGGAACACGAAGTCCTACAACGCCGAGATCTGGAATGCTGGGACCAGGTAGACAGACCTAGGATACAGAAATGATAATTTGCAGGCTTCTGTGACAAACCTCCAGGAAACTCTTTCAAAATGAACCAGAAAATAAAAGCCACTCAATCCTAAGCTTCTGTGATCACTCTCCTGGGTCTGTTTTGTTCCTCATTTCCTAACTGAGGTATGCCTGTACTGGTTGCAATAATTACCTGCCTTCCACCCAGCATTCCAAAAAAGCCACTTCATAACATCCTTCCCCCTGAGCATCAATAAATGACTTACTGCAGAATAATAACTGACCAGGAGCTCTGCCAATAGCCTGGGATGTACTCTTTGAAGTTAATGTCCTAGATACCTACACCGGTTACCTGATTTCTGCTGGCGTAAGCCCCTGCAGAATGAAGCACACTGCCACACACACACACACAGCAGAGCCCAACGAAGAAGCTGTTGTCTCTTCTCCCAAGCAAATCTCCCAGTGTGGTTGTACGATTTTTGTCTGCATAATTATTCACGACATTCCAAACAAATTATACCTTTTTTGCCTTGAAACCGTTTGACAGAGTCTCTGTCAGCTTTCAGAAATATTGTAACAGGAGGAAAGGAAAAAGAGAAAGAATCTGCACTCCTTTGACAAGATCGTGCTTTGACAGCAGAATATATTATACCTGTGAAAATCAACTAATTTCAACACAGGAAGATTTACAGGTACAGCAGGTATTTTCCACTGCCAACTACACAGCAGTAAAGGAAAAAAAAAAAAAACAATAAATCCTTCTGGGTTGCAGAGATGAAGGACTTGTACTAGGTCCACCTGATAGGGAAGCTAAGACCTATGTTGTGAACTCTGAAGGATGCAATCAGAATTTGAAAATCTGGGCATTAATTGTAGACAGATTGAAGCAAACTGATACAAACACCTTCCCACACCACTCATTCCTTCACTGCCTGTGCACAAACACGGTAGGAGTTAAAAGGGTAAGGCTACAGTCTGTAAGAGCAGCACCGCCCCACAGCAGCCAGCAGAAACCTCTTGAGGATCAGAAAGCACTGCTCAAAAGCACAGGATGGGATAAGTTCTCTATGAAAAAATAAAAAAAATCATTTTAGAAGTGAAGTAACTGTTCAAGGCTTTCATTGGAAAGATATGACTGAATAAGAAGTCATCAGAAGAATTCATTACGTTTTAGTTATCTGTTTGTCTTCTCTTTTCAGTTAGTGATACTTTAAGGAATCTGCCCCAATAAAAACTCTCTGGAACACAGCAATGAATAACAAACATTACACAGAATATGCATAATGGTCAAAACTGAAGCAATGTTCACAGCAAATAGCTAAAAATCTTATCTCCTGAGGTAAGAATACAGAGAGGATCATTTTAAGCAAATGTTAGTGTTTTAATATAAAAGACGGTGAAGTTATACGTACTCTTCCTTCTTTATATGAAGGGGAAAAAAGAAGAAAAAGAAAGAAAAATAGTGACTGACTGCCATTTATTAATCTGTGAGAAAAGCCAGACTCCCAAAATCATTTAACTACCATTCCATTTAAATGTTCCCTAGAAAACTGAAGAAGAAACACAAGCAGGAGTATGAACTTCTTGTGAGGATCCTATCAGCCCATCCCCAAACTCAACTTAAGGTCAGAAGGGAATAAGTAAAATGCCTCACAAAAACTGGGAGATATACAGCTAAAACGCATGACAAAAAACCCCAGAATTTTTCCCTGCAATGTAGCAATGTAAATATTAACATTTTAACACTCAGACAGATGTGATTTCTTTAATCAACAGCCTCCCTAGAAGACACAGACCACATACATACCCACACAGATTAGCATTCAGTTCTCATGGGTTCTGATATTTTCCATTGCCAAGACATTAATATCTGACCAACTAGCTGCCACTGAGGTGTTCAGCGAGTCAAACTACTGTGCCAGCAAGTCAGCACCTGGAAATTTCTAATTCCTTTGTGGATCTGAGTGTTTTTGTACAGTATTGGACCTGGGAGAGAGATCCTGCACACAAGATAAAGAATTAAGAACAACAAGCCATATGGGCAAGGAGAGTTTGATTCAAGCTTCTGTGAGAGATGAGCTGGTGAGTCTGGCAGCTTTAAGGCAGTTGTTCCCAAGGCAAGCATCTGGCAAAATTAGTGTAGTGGCAGTGTGATGTACTTCTGGGTCTTTACCAGTGTCTTTTAATTCAGCTCTGATGACAATTTATCATAAATTGAATTTAAAAAGAGTATGGGCTGCCTTTTTTTTTTTTTTTTTCCCCTCAATAGGGGGTATTATCAGATGGATTTCCAGGTCTCTCTCATGCCACAAAGAAGCTACAAAGGTGAGGAGTAAACCAATCCCTGCCATATCATCCATCTCCATTTCTTCACTGTGTCATCTTACACATCAGAACAAGTGTCTTAAATACACACTTCTATGTCCATGTACACAAGGGTTTGGTCACTAGATTAATTAACTATTCCATGTTACACAAAAGGGTAACTCTCATCATCAAAACTACAAGAGCCTCACTTCAAATGATTTTTTAAGTGCTATATGAAAGCACACTGTGTAAAATTTCCATGCATAAGAGACAAACACAGCCAGCCTTCCTCAGGATCCTCAGTTATAATGAGTGATTTTTCCATGCCAACTACCTCGCTACACCGAATAAAAAAAGAAAGTTTCTCAGATAGTTCTGTAACAGACACATCCTTGCACATAAAATTGGTAAATGCACAGTGGAAACACTGTTACTGAAGAGGCTGTTGGATTTTTCTGAGTAGTGTAAACTCCATAATACTAGCAGAAAACGGTGGAAGAATTCCTCATGGGACTGAGGTTTTACTAGACACTGCAGCTAACAGATGACCTTTGGCAAGGGCTTCACGTCAATAGGGAAAACATTTACTCACTGAATAAACAAAGCCAGACTATAAGCCTTGAATTCATAGAGTCAAACAGCACCACTGCTTAGACACGAAAGTAAGAAATTGAAGGAGCCAGCCAAATGACAGCAAAATATTCAGCCCATAACAGTATTGCATCTAACTGCTTTTGAAATCCCAAACAAGAGTTTCAATTCTGCTTCCATCACAGCTAATGGCAAAATACCCCTGTCTTTACCAGTGCGAAGCCCAGGACACTGAATTTCCCAAAGCTGCTCTCATTAACAAGCCATCCACCCACTTTGCCTACACCAATAAAAGTGCAGGAGGGAAATGAAGGATGTTATTTGTCTATTAAGCATCTTTCCCATATTTTCATTCCTAATCCAGAAAAGGGACCTCACTGAAAGCAAAAATTCACAGGCCATTACACCTACTTCAGTGGTTAATGATCTGATTTGTACATCGTGAGTGCATGAAGTAAGAACCATTCCTGGATTCTACAAAAGGAAGAATCTGCTGTGGTCAAAACAAAACACAGGATTCAAAACAGCTCTTCTGTACTATAAAAAGCACATGAAGCTATTTCAGTTATTTTAGAAAGATTCCAGACACTTTTTGCCACAATTATCCTCTTTTATTAAGTATCCAAAATCACCATATTCACCAAATTTCCTGAGAACTAGCCTTAGTCTCAAACTGGATTAGGATCACCAAGACTAGAAAAACAACTAAAGATCAAGACAAGAGTTAAACTCAGTTTTGGTAAAATAAAATTAAAATTTAAAAAAAATCATAAGGCAAGTCTGAATCACTGGGATTTGGAAGATATAAAAGTTCTGTAAGATACCATTATAAACCTCATAGGAAGAATGAGTTTCACAGCAGATGGAAAAATAGTGAGAGGTTAAGAGAGCCCATGCTACCATAAGCCATGTGAGAAACAGTGAACATGAAAAACACAACTCCAAGGCATGAAGCCAAATAAACACATGCAAAACATGCATTTCTGTCATTGTTAGACATCAAAGATAAAAGGTATCTTATTAAGTGTTACATAATCACACAAGTTTAGGATGAACACAGTAGCCTAGTCAGCATCACCACTCTCAGAGACCAAGATCATTTAGATTCTTTTACAGTTCAGATTCTTTCAGATGACCGAGGTGTTTGTGTGTTTTAAAAAGATTTCATCACTGAGAACAACGGGAGAGGGATCACACTCTTACTACACGTTCTCGGTTTTCCTTTTGCCTTTATCTACTTAAGGACAAAAAGCAAAAAGAAATCCCAAACCACTAAAAAGATGTAATCCTCAGCAAGGGAGGCAGAGCTCTAACACACCACGGGTGCTGCAAAGGACTTCTCAGACTCAAACAGGAATTTTTTCTGTTCCCCAAGGCTGCTATGAACACTTCACACTGTAAATACAGTGTTTTTATAATACCGCCACAGGGTGTATGTAACACACATGCCTCCTGATAATAAAAGAAAGCAATCAAGGAGTGTGCATTCTTTTTCCCTATTTGTGAAGAACACAAGCTTCCCAAAAGGAAAAACTTAATCAATTTTAACTGCATCATTTTATTAAATGATCTGTCAAGAACACGTTTTCATTCCAAAAAAAAAAAAAATCCAATCAAAACAGAAAATTGCTTGGAACCAATAAAACAATTCAAGTCCTGGGGGAATTCTACCCCACAACTAATACACTGCTCAGCATGAGCAGAGAAGTCTCAGCTATTAGGTATCATGCACAAGGCTGTTGTAAAGCCACCTGTAAGGCACCCAGCTGTGTCCCTGGAGAACCACCTGCTGCTACAGCCTCTGAACACTTGGAAGCCTCAGATGACTGCAAGCACTTCTCCCACCATAAATACACTCCTGCTACCTCGCTACACCACGCAGCACAACAGAGCAGAGCAGCCCTGACACGGATCTATGTCTGGCTGTCACTTCTGCTTAACACTGGCATTTCCAGATGCCTATGCTGCTCTGCAGCTCACTCTGAGACCAACTAGGTGCCGCTGCCAACGCTGTCAGAAAGATCTGCAGCCTGAGGAGAAAACAGAGGTGCTCAGTCTCCCCATTTAGTGCCTGGCCCACTACTCCTTACAGCAGGGGCACCATGTCACTTAGAAGTATCTCCGTGCCTGGATTCAAATTCCAGCACAAAGCAAAGAGAAGCAAACTATTCTGTAAGCAGTTTGCATTATATCAGGTACCGAAGAGTTGGCTGGGCAGAAGTCTTCAGGCCTTACCACAGAGAAAGCAGCATGCAAGCAAACACAGCCTAAGACACCATCGCACGTAGCCAAACTTCCTGCCTTTCTGTTGCTGGAGGGTTTGCCCCTCTATCTTCCTTATCTTTATAGCATATTATCATATAATAATCTCACTCAAGATCAAAAGAGAAGAAGTAATAGCCTTATATCTCTTGTCAACAGCAATGCTACTTGAAATTTAGTGTCAGTTGATGACTCCCCAATTGCAGCTGCTGAACAATGCGTCGATCCATACGATCTCTGCAGTGCTTTACAACACCACAGCATAACTGCTCAGTCTCTGACACACGTAATGAACCATCCTTGCAGCTCCCCACCACAGCACTTTTACACAAGTTCCCTGCTGTCATCCCTTTCCTCAGCAGCTCATATTGAGTTTTATCATCTCAAAGAATACACACATAACCACTCACAGGTACCTGTCACTCTTCTAACAGTCAGGAATTCCTAGATCTCATCTTATCTTTCAGCACAAGACCCAAGTGCCACTCAAGCTCCCCAGCCCAATTCCCATGGTAGCCATGCTTTACCATAACAGTAAACAGTTTTAACTCAAGTTTACTATAGGTTATCAAAGCCAATTTGAGCACCTCCCATGCTAGCATTCATAGGCTGATAACATGATGTCCAGCCTTGAAAGTCCAGTGGACTTAGGTGTACTCAATCTAGCAGTCTTGTAAAGAAAATTGTACCTCTCCAAAAACGAATCATGGTATCACAGAATATGCTGAGTTGGAAGGGACTCATCAGGATCACGGGAGTCCAACTCCAAGCCCTGCATAGGACCAGCCCCAAGAGTCACACTATGTGCCCAAGAACATTGTCCCAAAGCTTTGTGAGCTCTGTCAGGCTTGGTGCTGTGACCACTTCCCTGGGGAGTCTGTTCCAGTTCCCAACCACCCTCTATGTAAAAACCTTTTCCTGATATTCAACCTGAATATCAGGAACCTCCCTGGTTCAGCTTCATGCCATTTCCTTGAGTCCTGTCCCTGGTCATGAGAGTGAAGAGATCAGTGCCTGCCCCTCCACTTCCCCTTGTGAGGATGTTGAAGTCTGCAGTGACACTCCTCACTGTGACACTCTCCCTCAGTCTCCTCTTCTCCAGGCTGGACAGACCAAGTGACCTCAGCCACTCCTCACACACCTTTCCCTCAAGCCCCTTCACCATCCTCGAGGCCCTCCTTTGGACCCTCTCCAATGGCTCAATGTCTTTTTTATACTGTGGCACCCAAAACTGCTCCCAGCACTGGAGGTGAGGCTGCCCCAGTGCAGAGCAGAGCAGGACAATCCCTTCCCTTGCCCAGCTGGCGATGCTGTGCCTGATGCCCCCCAGGACAGGGTTGTTCCTCCTGGCTGCCAGGGCACCGCTGACTCATGTTCAACCTACAATCAACCAGGTCCCTTTTCACAGCCTCTCATTCCTCAGTCTGTCCGTACACCCAGGGTTGTCCCATCCCAGGTGCAGAATCTTGTCCTTGTTGAGCTTCATATGGTTGGTGATTGCCCAGCCCTCGAATTTGCTGGGGTCTCTGCAGGGCCTCTTTGCCCTCAAGGGAGTCGACAGCACTGCCCAGTTAAGTGTCCTCAGCAAACTTACTTAGTATCCCTTCCAGTTCTGTGTCCAAGTCATTTATGAAGGGGTTGAAGAGCACAGGGCAAGGACGGAGCCCTGCAGAATCCCACTAGTGACTGGACACCAGCCTGATGTCATCCCATTCCCTATAACCCTTTGTGCCCAACCCATGAGCCAGTTGCTCACCCATCACAAAACATGATTGTCCAGCTGTGTACTGGATACCTTGTCCAGAAGGATCTTAGGAGACAGTAGCCAAAGCTTTGCTGAAGTCCAAAAAGATTACATCTACTGCTTTTCTTAGATCAGCTAGGTGGTCACCCTGTTGTAGAAGGACTAGACAAGCAGGACTTTCCCCTCACGAAGCTGTGCTGGCTGTGACCAGTGCTGGTTGCATTATCCTACAGCTGTTTTTCAATAATCTTTTCCATGATTTTACCAGGCATTGGTAAAAGTGACACTGACAAATCTGTAGTTTCTGGGGTACTCTTTCTTGCCCTTCTTGAAAATTGTCAATGTTTTCCAGCTTCCAGTCAGATGGGATGTCTCAGGATTCCTGAAACTGCTCAAAAATCATCAAGAGAGGTTTTGTGATGTCATCAGCAGCTCCTTGAGGAATCTCTGATGAATCCCATCAAGCCCTATAGATCTGTAGGGATCTGCAGCAGCAGATCCTGCACAAGTTCAGGGTCAGCTGAGAGTTGATCAATCTCACCATCATGATCAAGTTCAGGGTCAGCTGAGAGCTGATCAATCTCACCATCACGATCCTCCAGCTCAGGGCACTGAGACCCTCTTGGTCCATCGTCCACGTTGAAAGCAGAGGCAAAGAATGCATTAAACACCTCTGCCTTGTCCATGTCCCTGTTTGTGAGGTGACCACTCTCATCCTGTAACAGGCTATTTCAATGCTACCTTTTGCCATTAACGTATTTGATAAAACTCTTTTTATTGTCCCCCACATTTCTGGCCACCTTCAACTCCCAGCTGAGCTTTGGCCACATGAATTTCTCCCTACAGTGGCAAGCAGCATCTCTGTGTTCTTCCCTTATCACCTGACCTTGCTTGTTCATACACCTTCCTTTTTCTCCTCACATCCAAGAGCACATCCCTATTCAGCCCAGCCAGCCTTCTGCCTCGCCTGCTTGACTTGCAACATTTAGGAATTGCCTGCTCTTATGCCCTTAGGAGCTGGTGTTTAAAGCGCTGATGGACCCCAGCACCTGCAAAAAATTTTTCCCAAGGGACTTTACTTACTAGTCCTCTGAGCAGTCTGATCTCTGCTCTCCTCAGTCCAGAGCTGCGGTTTTCCCGGCACTTTTACTCCTGTCAAATGACGGTGATGATTATGGGAAGTCCCTTCCTCAGACGTGATACCCTATCAGCCAAGATAGGCCTTTCAAATCACTATTCCAGATTGCTCCAGCAACTTCACCACAAGCCACTCTGCCCCACTCTGAGATTAACCTCCAGGTAAGACGCTCGTTCTTACCATCTGTCATCACTCTCCAACCCTTTTTCAAAGTCACAGTAGTGACCACTACACTTGCTGCTTTGCCCAAATTCTGAGCACTGTAACTACATTATAAGTTCTGTTGTTTAATCACCATCCCTCACCTCCCAGCCAGTTCAAATGGAAAACAAAGAAATGTTCCTCACTTCCTTTTCACAAAGCTCTGCACATGCAATCACCTCATTTCAGGCCAGCAGCAGCTACAATTCTACAGTAAATGACACACACCCCCAAGGTTATGTACTCGGTAACCTTTGTGAAGGCACTCTGGGATCCATCTCAAACACTGCAGGAATCCACTGGGATTCAAAGCCCTTTCTAAATCCAAGATCCCCGTCATTCAGTCAGTGCAATGGATATTGGCAAAATTCGTTTAACTTTAAAATAACATTTGTTTAGCAATGATAGAATAAGGGTCTGCTTAAATTACAGAACTCTATTCCATAATCCATAGGTATTAAATCTTTCATTTCTCAGAACTCACGTGAAACTCTGTAAATCTTGAAAGTATTTTTCATCTGCAAGTGTCTTCAGCTCTTGTCTCGGACACTCTGCATGTAGGAGTATGATAAATTGATAAGCCCTCCAAGAATAAATGAAAAAGCCTCATGGGAGCAAGTAAAGTCTGAATAAAATCATGCTTTGAATTCCTCGCTCACGGAAAACAGCACGAAAACTCTGACACCCAGAAGTGCCTGGATTTCACACAATTTCCCTTATACAAATGTCCATGAGCTTCAGACCTTTCTCAAAAACAAGCTGTCCACATGTCCAACCAATTTATGCTAAAAGGAATGCCTTGAAGCAATAAATGGGAACTCCTCCACTGCACAACTTGATCTCACCAGGAAACAGCATATGGAATATTCGGCACAAGCCACCTTTGCAGATTTACAGACCAACGAGGCTAAAAAGACATGTGTCAAACACTGAGCAGGAAAGCTAAAACTGCTTCAGTATCAAGCACTTAATTAGCGTGAGACCCAGAACCATAAAGAGAAGGTTTAGCAACAGAGGGGCAAGCTGAAATGGAATGTAACAAAATTTGCTTAAAAACTATCAAGACTCTAGCCAGCCACCAGAAAACAGGAGCGTAATTGATTTCAGGTAAACATTAGTGATTTCCTTCCTACAGGCTTTGTAGCATGCAGCACGTACATCACAAGGCTTTTACCATGGGCCTGGCTAATATGAATGTCCATTACAGCTGCTGTACTACGCTATCTGGAAGGCCACAGAAACAAACAAGCTCTGCCAGGTGACCAAAGAAGAAAAGCTGTCAGGAGCAAACACTCTTAAGCACTTCCCCAAGCCTCTCTCAATACCATTCCTCTGTATTTAGACAAAAGTTCAAAATCCAGAGCGATGCCTGCAGCCATTTTTCATTCAATTATATTTCATGGATAAGATGTTCAAAAGTGACCTCTAATTTCAGAAAACGAAATCCCTGAGAACACGCTCGGATACCCAGGGACTAACTGCAGAACTGCCAGGCACAACTGGCACTGACACCTCTTGCCTAGTGCTTCAAATATGCTATTTTGGCTTTGTGCTGAAATGAGGATTTAGAATTTTGATTCTAAGGGGACACAGCTTAACAATTTCCAGTAGTTAGGTTGAAGTACATGAAATAAATACTCTTGGAAGCTTAGCTTTAGGGAAAGAATCAAGTCTTGAGGGCAAAGAAGTGATGAGGAAAGCAAGGGTGCTGACTTTAAGCTGAGAGGCTTTAAAATACTGCAAATAACACATAACCACCTACACTAAAGTACCTTACATGAGTCAGTAAATACACGTATATACTCTAGGACTGCAGCCATGCTGTTAAGCTTACTTCTCTTCGGTATTTCACTCCTAAATGAAAGCCATTCTCCCTTCTTTCATCTAACAAAATGAGAGCACCTTTTTCTCCTGAAGAACTGCTATATCTCCAGCACAATGTATTTTTAGCACTTGGGTACGAGCTTTGTTTGCTTGTGACTACCAAGGAAACTGATTCAGTTCAGTGATCCAATGGAAAACAACAATTTTTTTTAAAATAAATTCCATTATTAGTGACATCATTATTACTACATTCCAAATATTCAGGTTCCTGAGCTCAACAGAATAAAATGCAGATTTTTTTAATGCCAAAATATTTTCCAGGTTGCACTAGGCTACGTGCTAGAGCCTACCCCAAAAAGCACCATCATTCAGGTTAATCCAAACACATTTACTCAGCTACCCTCATGATGAACCTGAGATGCCTGATCGCAGCCTAGTAAAGCACAGTATGAAAACTCAGCTGCAGAACTGCTGCAGCTGGAGGCTGAATCCTCACTTTGTGGGATGAGGGAGAGCAGTGCTGAGCCCTAAGCTCAGAGGCCATAGAGCTCATAATGATGCAACAAGTCCACTGGAGGGTCAAGAGACACCACTGACTGAAAGGGAAGCAGGTGTTTGCCAACAGGATTCCAACTAGGCGTTGATTTAAATTTCAACTTTTCAATTAGAAGATGTCTGCTTGAAACGCCCAGAATAGTCAAATGTAATTGTTGTCAGCCTCTGGAAACTCTGAGAAGGAAAAATAGCTAGTGAAAGACTTGAAGCCTTCAATACAGACCACAAACACTTAATAGAAATTTTTATCTTTTTTCGGGGGGGGGGGGGGGAGGGGGAAAAAAAACTTGCTTACCCTTCAAGACTACTGATCAGTCTGGTAAAGTAAGAATACAGAATACTACTGGTAAAGTAAGAATACAGAAACAAACATCGTGAGGACTAATCAGTAATTCTACTAAAGGCAAGAGAGATCCTGTGAAGGTGAAACCTGTAAGGGGACACCCTTGACATTCAAACATAGTTGCAAGGAGCCACTGGTATCTCCTGTAACAGGGAAACTGGAAAGGACCTAAGCTAAGTCAGTCATTCTTTTCAGTGAAGTCTGAATGACAAAAAGCCTTGGAAGTGCTGACCCCACACTAAATGTTATCTGGGCTTCTGATTGATAACCCTTAATCTTTCTGAACATGTATGTAGAAATAGAATGGATACACAGGAACCTGTATCTGAATTTGCCCAGTAACTTCACAAGAGGAAAAAAAAAAAACAATAACAAAAAAAACCCATAATCAAGAAAAAAACAAGTGTAATGCAAAGGAAGTGGTATATATTTCAAATAATACTTGAAAGTACTTTTAAAAGTTCACTACCTTTGCCATGCAATTTATTCAGTAAAGTCATTTGCAATAACCAGGCTTTAAAATAGACAGATCATAAAGGGGCAAGAGGTTTCCTTTTATTTTCCAAACTCATCTTCTTATATCTTGATCTGTGGAACAGATTCTGTGGAAAATATAATCCACTAAGTCGATAACTCCATTCCAAATAGTCATACATCAAATGACATTACAAACATGTGCTGTAATCAGCAACAGGTCAGTCAATTGTGTCTGTTTCACAACTTCAATTCCAAGATTAACTGCTTCATATTTTATTTGGTAAAAGCTGCTACACAAGGCACATGAAGAGATCAAGGGCTTAAAAAAAAAGACAGCAAAGAGAGTGAAAATAAAGACTATTATTTATATGAAACACTATTTTATAAAGCTGCTAGGGAACGAGAAAAGGATTACGCTAAATTCTAATGGAAGACATCCTGTTTGCTGCCACTTGTCTATCTTACAAGTAAAAACACACCTTTTTTTCTGGGAAGTACACATCACCTTTGAGGAAGTACACTGCAATTTTAATAACCTCAAGTAAACTTCAAACCAAGAAAAACATGTCTGATTTGTTTGGGGTTTTTTCTTCTGAAATCCCCCAGCTGCAGTTAGGTCCCCAAAACCAAGCCAAATTCCTCACCTCTAGCAGATTTTGCTCAATCCTTATTTGGATTAACTGCTAATTAGCCTGCTTGTTCTTACCTTCCCTAATCCTTTCACCTTTACTACTTCATTTCAGCAACAGTTTGCCTAGGGTTGTTTTAAGAGGCAGATTTGGCCATACCAGAGTGGATTCCCAGGCAGCACAGACACACCTAAGAAATGCATGCAGGTGAAGCAGTCACCTACGTGGAGCCACAGTGTATCACAGGGATAAGTTCTCAGAGTGAAGCTTCCAAAAGCACCTGGGAAACCACCCCGATCATTTTTAGACTGAAGTTTTACAAAAGACCTCAGGTGTGAAGGCGTGCACCCAGATAGATCAAATTAAAACCACAAAAACCTCTCTGACAACTGGCTAAGCTGCAGTATTGTCAAGTACAATCTACTTGCTTCTTTGGGCAAATAAGACACCTTGGCACATTCCCCAAACTGACATTTTGTCTCTCTCCCCCGCCCCTCTTCTTTTTTCTGCTTAAATGAAAGATTATCAGCCACTGGAATCCAAACACAAGACAGAGAGATACCACAGTGTGTGCTAGTTCCATCAGTATAGAAGCAGTTAAAAACCATAAATACATTCTGTATCCAAATTAGTGATTTTCTGAATTCAAATTCTTGTAATTCCTCAAAGAAAATCTTCAAATGCAGTGAGGAACAACTTTTATGCTCCCTTAATCTTTTCTGCTTAAGCTTCAAGCGCTAGACTTTTCCACTGCGTAAGAGGGTGCAGGAACACTGAGGCAAATTTAAAATCCTTATGCAAACTTCTATGGGCAATGTCAGCAGACGTCTCCATGCTCATTCTGTCCTTAGAATGATAAATTATGTTGTTTGATAAGATTTCAAAGATGACCACTGACTTTTTCCTCTTGTTTTATATTAACTAAAACCACGTGCCAGTTCAATGGGGGCATCCTGGATCTACTGTCTACCTGTGCTCAGAATGACTTGAGTTCAAAACTAGATCCTTACAACACACATTTCTACCAGTTCAACCAACATGCAAAATGCCTCTGGCACATGAAACACTGCATTAGAACACGTTTTCCAACTCATAACCTCCTGCACTCTACAACAAAGGAGCACTTACTGCCATTGTCGTCAGAGTCCTCACTGCTGCTAGGAAGCCGATGTCGTTTCATGATCTCCCCGGGAAACAGCAGGCAGCCTGGGAAGCAATGAGACAGCACTTAACCCCAGGTAATAACACACAGTCATCAACTTGTGCTTCTGATGGCATGCGAGCATTTACAGCACACAAAGGAAAACAAACAACTTCAGCAGCAGCTGAAATATGAACAGTGAACCTCTCAAGGCTGCTTAATTAGGCTGTTATCATATGAACAGGTGGACAACACTGGAGAGTGGCAATGACAATCCCACCAATGCTTTCACCCCACCACAAAACTGTGTTTTGTCCTGAGAGGTGTTAAAATCACTAAATATCTGCAGCCAATGTGCTTAACTTCCCCTCCCTATTCTGGCACTAGATTTGCAATACAACAATATTTTTACTGCTTGTGTAAATATTTACTTTGGCTAATATATTTTTGGAGCAATTTTATTCCTGTTTAAAGTGCCAGATTTATGAAATCAGAGATTAAAGTCATCCACTTACACATAAAAAATGAAGCATCAGCAGTAGCAAGCCCAGTTTCCCCAGATTAACTAAACATGCATCATCTATACCCTGGAAAGCACCACCCTCTAAGATGAGAGAGTTACTTCCTCCTGCAGCCACATTTCTAGTGCCATGCCTAACACTAACTGTTCTTTGAGAGTAAGATTATTCAGATGATTATTCAGAGGTTACTCCAAACCGCCAGATGTCTACCAAAACCAAGTTCATGGGCACATGAGCCTGTGATAAAAAGGCCAAAAATTCCAAATCTTTTTAACTGCTATTCTCAGGGCACTGCTATTTTCATGTGTATTCCTTGTGGAACGAAACAAAATTCAGAAAAAACAAGGAAGCTGTAAATAGCTAGTCAGTATTTGCATGTAAAAAGCTATTAAAAAGTGCAAGTTGAAGAGCAGAAAAAAACATGACAAGACAAGTCCAGAAAGGCATATCCACCATAAGTTAAACTGACAAGGACTCTAGATGCACATCAAAACCCCTGAGTCTTCGCTTACCACGTATCAATCGTGGTATCAACAAGGTCTGGGCACTCTGCTAGCAGCAAATCCCTCACACCTCTGCACACAGATTTGGAGATCAGATGCCAAAAATATTTTCTTGCTTCTAGTTAAGTGCAGAAAATCTACCCTTATTTCCATGAGAGTTCAGACTTCCTCAAAACCTCTCAACAAAACTCCTTCCATTGGCCCTTCAGTGTAAGAATTAACTGCTTCAACTTTGTTCACTGAGAACACGGCTCATTGTAGGAAATTCAATAATGCCTTCAACTTTTGTAAGACTGATTCCCAAAATGCCTAACCAAAGCCTGACACTACTTCCAAAAGAGCACAAAAATATCTGCTCTTCCAGAAGTGCTTCATGTCAAAAGAAATTAGCATTTTTGAGGGAATTCATTTTGTCCCTACTAGCAAGTCACAAGCAACTGAACCTGAGACTCTATTTTACACTTCCGGTGAATACAGTTCTAAGAGCCTGAGCATTGCAGGATTGCCTCCTTTTTCGTATTATATGGGCAAACAGAGTTGGGGGGAAGCCTCTCTCCCACAGACTGACTTTTCAGAGTGGTATTTAATACATCTGTCATTGAAACATGTAACAGTTTTGAACTGCAAACTTTATTCACTAAAGAGAAGCTGAATGGTTCACCTTACCAAGACCTTTTGGCATCGTTTCACAGAGTAAAAGTACACATACAATGTCTGATGCCAGAGAATAAAGAATCATAAATGGCAGCCTCTTACAGGGCTAGAAGAATTCTCTCCAAAAATTGCTCTGAGGCAGGCCAGAACTTTGTGTGTATGGGAGACGGAAATGCTGTCAGTGGATAAATACACAGACCAGCCAGGACCATCAAAACCCACTGAATACAGATCTGGTGTAAATGCAGGAGATCCAGAGCCAAGTTCCTATACAGTCACTTATGAAGACAGAGAGCCAACATTCAGATCCAAAACAGGCTAAGACAGAACTGAAAAATCAGTTAGTTCTTACAAGGCCAAAACTAGGGCGATGAATATCTATTCTGTAAGGTACTTTTTCTATTAGTTCACATATTAATAACAGCAATGTAAAAGAAGATATTCACTCAGCAAGAACCTCCCATAAACAAAGTAAAGAAAAACTGGAAGAAAATAAAGGAAAATTGTCCTATCTCACAAGTGTAATTCGTATATTCCTGGTGAAAATCCTCACTTCCTGGTTTGTTTCCCACATGGTCTGAAAGGCATGATACACTGTAAAGCAAAGTAACAGAGCGTATGTACACTGAGACACACCTGTGAACTTGCAACAAACAAGAAAATCTGGAATTCTGCTCCTTCACAGCTTTCTGGACAAGTGCATTTTGAATGGATCTTCTCCTAGCACACTTTCCGCAAATTCAAAAAAATAAGGAAAGAGAAGAAACCTTCTTCCTCCTATCATGTGTCTTTAAAAAACAAACTGAACACCGCCTTTTTGGTTGCTGTTTAAAGGAAAGAATGGTATTCACACCTCCCAGTTCAAGCACTCTCCAGAGTTTTTCAGGAAATAAGCCAGAACAGAAGCCACTTTTCCTGAGTACAGAGTATGAAATAAGGCAGCTAATTTTCTTGTCCACTCTAGTCAGGTGTCTGAAGTTGGCCACACTGAAAAGCCTGTGTTCTCAATAGTAACATTAAAAGAAATATCCCATTTGATGAAGCTCATGTGAAATTGTTTTATAGATGCATGGGGAGGGGGGGGAAGAGTTAAAACTCAGAGTTCTCATTTTGCCATCTTTGAACCTAACCTGAGTTTACAGGGAGCTAAATCACAGATCAAAAAGCAGCATTTGGCTTCTCAGAGTAAGACTCAAATCCAGTAAGAATAACCCCCTGGAACTTGTGTCATTAGGAGAACAGCTTTTTTCAACTTCTAAAATCATTTTAAACTGCTCCCACCAGATGTTCATATCCACAGCTCAGAACACATGTTCCAGAGGTAACACTGGAACAGCTAATAAGACTTATAACCAGGCAGATTGAAATGGTTTTCAGCGTATTGTGGTGCCTCTGCCTCAAAGGCTACCAGTTTCTGTCAGGCAGTGGGTGACTCAAAGTCACACAAGAAACTCATTAAAAAGTGCACATTAGAAATAAGCATGGATTATGGATAGTGATGGTTAGATGCAGATTGATGCTGCAAGTTTTCTCCCTGTTCCAGCAGACATACACTATGATCACCATGCCTCTAAGCAAAGAGAATTCACATGTAAGCATAAAAAGGGTAAAACATTTGATGCTGGCTTTAATACCAGAGTAAAAGCTATGCACCCCAGCCTGCAACTCTTGCAGGGCAGGAAGAGACACCCAGATGACTGAGCTCAATTCCCAAGTGTGTGCAATCACGTAATTGCTGTCCAGCCCAGAAGTTTCCACAAAACATTCACAGCAACCCACACATGGCACAGAGTGACCTCCCAACTCCCTTCGCAGGACCAACAGTGCTCTGAAGCAAGGAAGCAGTCAGCCAAACAGTGCCTGTGAACCCTGGATCTTCTATCAAACATTTTTATGGCTGTTTTTCTCAAATTATTTCACCAGCCCCAAAAGGGCATTTGCACAACACACTGTTCACCTGAAGAGAAAGCCCAGCACTTCAGAAGCTGCCACAGAGTCCAACAACCCTAAGCTGACGAAGGCTGCACCACCAAGCCACACTCTCTATCAGTTTTCAGTGACACCTGTGAATTCTTAATAACTCAGCAACTTTTGTATGCAAACTTTCAGTTTCGTTTCCTTGAAAGAAGATTGTTTCTTTGTGTTAAAACCATCCTTTCAGGAATCAGTCAGACCAATACACAGCATGCTGATCGTGTTTTCTCCTGAACACTCCAGCATAACATTTACCAGGGAGAAACCCAAGTGGACTCAGTCTAATGCCAGCCTTCAACCAAACACAGCTTTTGAGAAACAGCCACAGCTCTGCAGGCAGTGTTACTCCAATATCACAGGCAGCAAAGCATCCAAGAGCACTTCATGCAATCACACCACCGTGATTAACGGCATAGATGGGACAGAGACCACGTCTTTTTAGCCCCCATCGTCCTCAGATGAGCTGGCCACACCAGGGCAGCACTGGTGAGGCCAGCACAGCCTGCAACACACTCTCCTGCGCTGCTCCAGAGGCTGAAGGTGCTGCTCTGCTTTACAGAAACACATCACCAGTTGCTTTTCCATCATGCTTGCTCTGGAAGTTAAGCTCTGGGTTTTGCTCATTGATTAGGTACAAACTCTAAACATATAAATGCAATTCTGAACTTTGATGGTGCATTTGCTCAAAGTGTTTTTAAAGGCAAGATTACACCACCTGAAACTGGCTTCTGCATTTTGGAGAACGTGGGAAGCCTTTTTCAAAGTACTTGCAAATGCTATACAAATGAAATGACTAGACAATAATCCAATACAATCAATGTCAGGCCACAAAACAGCATTTGAATTTACATATCCTTGTGGAGCTGAGCAACAAACACCTAAGTCTATACAAATAACTGTATGCAGGTAGGCACACAGACTTTGCTGTCCACTTCTCAGTATTTGATGGCAGGTGCAGTGCAACGGGTTAGACTCAGCAACATGACACAGTACAGCAAATTCACTATTTTTAGCAGCGTGCATTACCATGCTACTCCATTCTTACCTCTCCAAGAGATAAACTAAGCAGCAAAAACCCAAAGACCCCACTGGACAGCAATGTCAAGACCTTTCCTTTTTTTCTCCCACACTGGAGTCCCAGGAGTTGCACTGGTAAGAGTGTAAAAAATGCAAAGAGCAGAAATCCAGACACTACCCCATAAAACTGGGACAACAGCGTGCACACACATACACCCATGTGCCACATACCACGTGCACAGTTAAGAACCCCACATTGTTCTTCACTCAGTTTGACCTCAAGTGGAGAGGCAATCAAAGAGAAAGATGTAAAGCGTGTCAGTCCTTGTTATGCAAATAGCTAAACAGAACCAGATTGTAAAAAATAATTATACATGGAAAAATCTACATCCTCAGGTCAAGGGTTTTCCACAGCACAATTCTTACTGAAGTATTTTCAAGGGCCGTATAAACCCCTGGGTAAAAGAGTGTATAATTCAAACTCTGACAGACAATTAACTGTAACCATGTTAACGGGTGTCACTATAACAAACTGCACTGAACAGCTGCAGAGACAGAATGGGAAGAAAGCAGAGTTATGACAGATGTACACCCTGAAGACAAACTGAAAAACTGGCTTTTCCTGAAAGTAACCCACTAACTGCAATGAAACGAAGACCTAATTATCTCTAGTACACAAGAAATTGCTTCAAAACACCTATTGTACAAATGGAAGTGAAGTGTGACACAGCTTAATAAAATGCATAGAAGATAGAGACATTTGGCTTCTACTACTGGACTCTTTTTAAATAGCTTGTTTGTAACACCACACCTTCTTCACTGACACCTGACATCACAAGAAGCTTTTCTGCTTCTATCCTAGACCTAAAACAGAAAAAAAGGAAGCACATCAGAAAAAAATTGTATTATTAAAATCTACCTAAAATTTTAAAATTCCATGAAAGTTTTCATAGCAACATTTTATAGTCACAGAGGTACAAGCAGAGCTCTTAAATGAAATATTACAGTATTATGGAGCACAGTCCGCGGTGCAATGAGCCAGAGACCTTAAATCTGGAGGAAAAAAAAATCCTCCAAATCTCACAAAACAAAGAAGTACTTGGCCAAACAAGGCCAAGAGTGTTCTCCACAAGGGATATTTCTACTGAATTCAGCACACCTATTCAAAATTTCACAAGGCAAGAGAGAAGCACAATTTGGCCGTTATCAACCCAACACTTCTCAGGAATCCAGATGCTCATTTATGCACCTGTGGAAGCCAACTCATAATGTTACCTTACTACTTGGGCAGGGGCAACAAATTATTCCCAGACTGTGGTGGTGAAACTGACCGCCCAAAATCTGGAGCAATGCACAAACTGGGCTCCATGACTTAATGCAACCATTGCAGTTCATGTCTTCCACCTAGGAAATGGTGCCAGCTTGGTCATCTCCAGCTGAAAACAGGAGCACGAAGCAGCAGTACTAACCACATGGAGAAAACATTTGAGGAAAGACTGAAAGTTTTTTTTTTTCTAGGTTCTGTGAATGGGGAATGAAACCAGAGAAGCTGGAAGGGAAATCTGCAGCTGTGAGAGGAAAGGGGAGTTTATTATTATTACTTTATTTTAAACATATGTATTAAACATAGCTCAAAAGCAGGGAGCAAGTGGTATATGAAGCCAGAGGGAAAATCTTGCCACTAAAACATACAATCCTTGCTGTTTCAACAATATCCCACTGAGTGTGAGAAACCTCTAGAAATAGAATCATAACAAGCATATTTTGGTGTTTTATGAAGGTTTTTGGTTTGCAAGTGTGGGCAGCTTCTGACTTAGCTAAAAGACAACATCTGCTTAAAAAGGAAGTTATTCCAAATAACAGCTAAATCTTCCTCTAAATAAATGGGGCTGGCATAAAAGCACCTTCAGCCTTTTACATTAAAACGTCAACTAAAATGTGTTGCTAAATCCTACTGGAATTTCTAGTACTCCCTCACAGCTACAGGCACCTACTCAGACCAGGTCACCACGGTCTGTGTTACTGGGGGGCTGACAGACCTCAGGACACCCCGGATCTCACCTGCGGGTGAACCTAATAAACTTTCTCAGAACAAGGCGGTCAGCTGAGGAGCCGGGGAGAGCCGGGAGGAGAAGTCGGCCGGCGGCAGGCGCTGCTCGCAGGTGCGCTGAGCCTCGGCCGCCCCGCCGCGCCCACGGCTGCGGGCTCGGGGCCACCTTCCCGCAGGGTGAGAGCCGAGGCTTCGGGAGTCGCTTCCAAAGCGGCACTCGCGCTCACCCCGACCGCCGAGCCCAGCCCGGCCGGGTGCCGCTCAGGGCAGCTCTCATCCGCCTCCTCCCGCAGCGATCCCATCTCCGCTCCGGCTCCGCACCGTGCCCGCCCAGGGCTCGCGGCAGCGGCGCCGGACCCGCCAGGGCACGGCCGGCGGCCGGCTGAGGTCACGGAGCAGCCTCCTGGCCCGGGCGCCGCCGGGCTACACCTCCCCCGCGGGGGTGGCACCTTCCCGGCCAGCTGCACGGCCGCCGGCTTCCATGAGAAACAGCCCGGCTCGCCCCCTCCTTCTCCTCCCTCCCGGCTCCCGCTCCTCCCCGCCGCCGGCCGCACCAATCCGCTCGGCCACGGCTGCAAATCAAACTTGGTGCCCCCGGCTCCGCCGCCTCTCCCTCAAAGCCCTGTCACTGCCGAAAACGGCCAAGGCACCTTCCCCGCCCGCCCCCGCGGCCGCACTGCCATGGAGGGGGTGGACGGGACGGCGGATCGAGCGGCAGCTCGGAGACGAGCTCATTTTCTGTGTCTTGTGTCTGTCTCTCCTCCCACTCCCAGACAGTTCTGGAAACTGTGTTATCACCTCTTGTCACAGGAAACCAACCAGCAGGCGGTGCAAACAAACAAACACCCTTTGCCTCCACCCTTCCCAAAATCATCCTATCGGGGACGAACGGGCGGGCGCGAACGGGAAGGGAAAAGCAAATAAAAAAAAATAAAAAAAACACCCCCACAAATAAAACCAAAACAACAAAACATTCCGCCCCCCTTCCCCCTCCCCCCCCCAGAAGAAAAAAAAAAAAAAAACCAAACGCCACCAAAATTCTCCTCGAAGCAGGCGGACTACGCGAGCCCAGGGCCGGGCAGGGTGGCTTTGTCTAACTGGAACAAGTGGAATGATGGCTGGAGCCGCACTCACCTCCCCGGGAAGAGCGGCCCGTTACACAGAAATGCCGCAGCCCCGCTCCGTCCCGCTCGCCAGGCACCGGGGCAAGAGCCAGATCACGGAGCTACCCCGACCGCCGCCCGCGCAAGTTGGGGCGGGCGCTCCCCGCTGTCCCCCTGTGATGTTACGTTCGCGCCCCAACACCGCCGGCCGCCTCTCCGCTCCCTCGCCCACAAACTCCGGCCCGGCCACGCGGATTCGCCCCTCGGCCTGCGCCGGGCACGGGCCGAGCGGCGGGAGGGGGCCGGGCCCCCCCGCGTCCTGCCCAAGTTCGCTCCGCGCCCCCCGCCCCGCTCCCGCTTCGCCTCCCGCAGCCGGGGCGGGGGTCGGGCGCGGCGGGGTCGCCGTGCACCTGCCGGCCGCAGCCCCGATGCCGCCCCGCGCCCCGGCGGGGCCGGGCAGCGCCGCACACATTTCCCCGCCTTTTCCCACTCTCAGACACGTGCACTTCGGGGCTCGGGCAAGTTGTTCTCCAGCGGGAGACACCGCGCTCCCGCCAGAGGCGACAGGGCCACCTCTGACAGCCCGGCGCTCCCCGCCTCCAGCGGAGCACCCACCGGCGCCCATCAAGCAGGCGGCTGACCGGCTGCGGCTCTCCCGCTCCGAAAGGCAACTTCTGTTTAATTTCACCGATGAGCAGGTTTTATGCTTTCCAAGCATTTTTTTTTTTCCCCACGAGCCAAATCCAAGTGCGACTGGGGGTTGTGGGGGGGAAACAAAGCTGCTCCTGCACACGAAACACCTCCTCTCCCACGCACACTGCTCCTCGCCCGCGGCGAGAGGCGACGGGTCTCGTGGGCATCTGGGTAACACTGTGACACACAGTGGCCATGACTCTCCCCCACCCCCTTCCTACACATCAGTAGCCGAGCAGGACTTGCGCTCTGCCATTGCCATCTGGCTACCAAGTTGCTCCAACGCTTCCTACTTTCCGCGGCGGGCGATACCCGGCGCTGCCCCCGCGGCGCAGCCTGCAGCGACGCCTGGGGCGCAGGGCCGGCGGCACGGCAATGCGCGGCACGGAATGGCACGGAACACCGGCAGCTCACTTGGCCGCTGCACCTGGGGAGCTGCGCGGTGCCCACTCGCCCGCAGCGGAACAAAAAGGGAGCCGCCGCCGCTGCCGACACCGGCCGGTCGCGCCGGGCGGCAGCGCAGCCTCCCCTGCCGCCTCCGCCCGCCCCAGCCCCGCACAAGTTGCTGGTGGGATAGCGGAGCCGCAACTCGGCCGCCTCCCCTCGCCCCCGTACCGAGCGGCGCGGCTCTTGGCGCCATGTTAATGACGTACTATCTTATTTCCACTAGGCAGCGACCTTCGGCACGAAACTGCTCTCCCGCCGCCTCCGGAGCGACAAAAAAACCCCATCAAATATGGCTGTGCTGGCGGCTCCGCGGCTGGCGCTGCGGCGGGCACGGTTACCTGCTGGCGGCGGCGCGGCGGCGGCGAGGGCGGGCGGCGCGGCCGGGCTCCCCCTGCGCGGAGGGCTCGGGGCCGCCGCATGAGTTCGACGCGGCGCCGGGCAGCGGGCACGGAGAGCGGCTCGCTGCGCCACACACACTCTCTCTCACACACACAGATTCCCTCTGACTGACGTTTGTACTTGTTATGGAGGAAGGACTCCGTGAATCAAACTCGTTTCTGGGTCACTGCTGCCACAGGGGGGAGCTGCTTTAATCCCCTGCCAAAACTGGAAGGCGAGGGAAGGGGGGAGAAATAATAATAATAATGCAGCGCCGGGGTGGGGAGGCGGCGGCGCGGCCCCGGGGGAGCCGCCGTTAACTCTTGGCGGGCCTGGCCGCACCGCGCGGGGCTCCCGCCGCCCCCCGCCGCCGGAGCCCGGGGGAGCGCGGCCGCCCGGCTCCCGCCGCCTCCCGCTTGTGTTCGAGCGGGCTGGAAAATGCAGATGGGAGGCAACGCTGTGCGGCTGGCAGCTGGGAAATGATACGTGTCTGCACCCGCATCCCGCCCGCGGCACTGCTGGCCTTACCCTGCAACCATTAACGCTTCTCTCCAAAAGATTTAAGCCGATTTCGCAAGCAGGAATTCTAGCGCTGCACTGGCTCCCTGTGCAGAACGCATGAGTCACTATTTGTCAGGCTGAGAAACTGAGGTACCAAGAGTTAAACGCTGTGGCCACATGCGTAGCGCATAATTGCCGGGGCAAGAATAAAACTGCACGCTCCCTATTCTCAGCCCCCAGCGTTATCCCTCTGGCTCGTTAACTTTGATACTTCTCAAAGACTAGAAAGAGCCAACACAATCTGCGGCTCAGTTCACATCTTTCTAGCAGGAGTGGAAATTATCTTAAATTGGCACCAAATGACATACTAAACTTCCCATTACCTAAAAAGCGTGTTTGAATGCAGATTTCCTTATTTTTCCACATAAATCGCTTTACCTCACGCCATACACCTGTGCTCCCTGAGTGAAAAACTCCCCCTTCTGAGCAGAATTCCTGAGCAGATATAGTCTGAGGTAATAAACACCACAGAGAAAATTCAACATAAGCTCAGACACAGAATTAAGGCGATCTGTGCAAAGTAATCCCCATAGTATGCAAATACAAATTAATGCAGCCTCCACAGCAATATTAGTCTGCCAAAGAATCACACCTTAGTTCAGCACAGGAATTGGGTCGTTACTCATCCGTGCAAACCGAGTAATTTATTCTGCCGTCTCACCCACCCACCTACCCAATAATGAAACAGTACTGACATTGAATCTGCACATCCTAAAAAGTTGTACTTTACTACAAAACATCCTTCCCCCCCCCCCCCCCCCCCCCCGAGATATTTTTTCACTGTGAAAATCAGACAGTTGTGGTTTTATTCATGGAACACCCTGAAGAACCTTCATATTTTAGAGCCTAAGACTTTGATTCCCTTGTTTTCTACTTCATGAAAATACAAAAATGCATGTATTCCCTACATTCTCCTGCACTTGCCTTGCCATCCAGACCTGTAAAGATACCTGTTGGCATAGCTTTCTGTACATCAGCCTAATTAGGAACATCCATGGTCATCCATGCAACACACCCCACCGTAGTACCTGATAATTATAATAAACTTACTGCCACACCCTCATCGCCTTACCGCTGAACTTCCAGGGGTGTTAATTTTCAATACTGGCTAGAGACTTAGTTGTTCTGTATTTTCTAAACAGCATATGCCTGCTGCTGGGCTATGGTATAAACCTCAGAACAGAGTAGGTCAGAGTTTTTCCCCTCAGTGGTTTGCAGGCCCCTCAGGAGCTCAGGGACTACTTCTCATGAGTTCATAAAAAGTAATCAAGATGAGAAAAGCTACTGTCAATTGGCATTTATTATAGAAGTATGCAGTTCTACTGGATTAATATGATGGCTTTTCTTCTAAATAATTTTAAATAATATTGTCCATTGTAAAAGACTGAAGAATTACAAGAAATGCTATTTGTTCCACTTTCCTGAATTCTTTCCAAGAAGTTCAGAACAAGCTTCTGAGAAGAGCTTAAATGTGAATGGGCTCTAATTTCTCAAGAGGAATGACAGAAACTTTCCTGTCTCAAGCTCCTTGGATTTGAGGCAGTATTTTTGTTTTTTGGTACTTAGTTTTCCTTTGCATATGCAGCCAAGTTTATATTACACCTTGTATTTTAGGAAGTGTTTCTCTTGGAAGCCATGTGAGGCCATACATTTAAGATAACATGAATGTTTTCATGGTAACATGAATGATGGGCTGTGTTTCAAAAAAATAGCGACTATCTGGATTACTGTAGAAAACTCCCCAAATGTGAGTCCTGTGTGCTCTACAAGCAGCTAGCCTAGTCTTTACAGGAAGGTAACACAACTGGAACAAAGATGCTATTTTGTCTCTGAGTACAGTGTATCCACAGAGACTCCTCTGGAATAATACACTTCTATGTTTAAAAAGGAAATATTAAAAAATCAAAGGACTAGTAGTTAGAAAAATAACTTTGGGAATGATTGGGAAACAAAAGGGAAAGGTTACTTCCTGTACTGCTTCAGCACTACAGGTATGAAGTTGAATACCAGTATAGCTGTGGTCAAACAAGAGAGAGTAGTCTTCTGCTATCTGCACTGGCTAAACGTCAGGGTGATGAGGAAAATTCTGCTGTAAGTGGAGTCAGTAGAAGTTTTGACATCAGCCCTTGTCTCTAATAAATATTTACCCTCTCAGCAAAGGAGGTACTTTGTTATAATAAATAATGTCTTAAGGCTTTGTGCCTCTCTCACTTATCTTTCTATCAGTGTTATCACTCATTCCAGGAACACTCAGAGGATATGTATCAGGCTTAAGAGTTAGGCTTTGTGCTAACACACAGAACTTCTGGTCCCTTCTCCAAGTTGTTTCATCAGATATAATCACTCATACATTACATTTTATTTCAATTTTTGTAATTGATTCATTTTTTAATGTCTCCCTCTTGGCTTGATTATTTTTTTAGCAGATGCACAAATTCAAGGATAGAATATGTGGCTTTTCAGCACTCTTTTCCACCCTTTTGTGGAAATCTGTTGCTGCAGCAGTGGCTATTAAAATCCATCCATCCATCCATCTGTCCATCCATCCATCCATCCTTCCATCCTTCCTTCCCTTCCTTCCTTCCCTTCCTCCCATTCCTTTTTTTCCTAATTTGGTAATACTCCTTTTACAGTTGGAATCTTCCACTAATTCTTGCAGTCCCCACACATGAAGGTGGAGCTAACAAAGTTGAGTTTCTCCTCACTGTTAAATTTGGCCCAAGAGTATCACTTAAAACTCTAAATTGTTCTTTTGCTCTTTGGGCTCCAGCTTTCAGGAACTTCCATTTTCTCATTTTTTTTATTTTGAAGATTACAAACTTGAGGAGAAGAGTAGCACAGATCCAAATCAGCACTGTCAGCAGTAGATTGTACTTAAAGAGTAGGTTTTTCCAAAGATCTTTCATATCTCCTGTGAGAGGTATTTTGTAGAGCAGAGCCATAAGACAGACACACATTTGGGCCAATTCCTGTTGAGGTCCATTTTGTCTCTGTCTGATCTACTCACAAGAGCAAGGGAAAAAAAAAGATTTTGACTCATGCATATGTAAATCTGTACCACTTACAAGCTGCATAAGTGCAATATTTTTAACTCCTGCAGAAATAAAACATACTCAACATGGCTCATCTATGGGCCATGGAGGAACATAGCTGTCAGTTTTATCCAACCCAAATACATCATTTATGGCAACATGGCACCTGGCTGCCTCACAGAATTATGCACAAAGCCCCCCACTAATTGGTGCTCTGGCTTTTTCAACCTTCTCATTATCTACAACTACCAAAATTTGTTTGTCTGGATTAGGCAGGTCAAAAAGGCTAAGGTCAGGTAGTGAATTATTTCCTTTGACTCTGAAGCTGAGGTTTACAGCTACCAGGATTGCTTGTGAGAGTGATTCGTTTATTCATAGGCCATACACCAAAGATGTGATTTCTCCCGTGCTCACAACCCTCATTCTTCTGGTTTATAGTTCCTTTGGCTTATTGAAATGTAGTTGTGAGAGATCACTAACTGGGTGTATGGGCCAGTACCCCAGTAAGGAGAAGCTGTGCCAGTGAAGGATGAGGATGGGAAGGGATGAAAATGAATCCTCAGAGCTGAACTTTATATTTAGCAGGCTTTCAGACGGGGCTTGCAGCAGACAGACCAGTGTACTCTTTTTAATGACAAAACTTGAGAAGTAGAGATTATAATACTAATTTTATCTGTGGGTCGGCAGGGGCATACAAAGGTTATATCACTCACACAAGTCACATGTTAAGTCAGCATTAAAACCAAGAATAGAAACCTAAAGTAACGCCTCTCAGTCCAAGGTTTCTAATGATTAAACCATGTCCTCTCCTTTGGCCTGCTCCACAGTGCATAACACAGTACAAAGTATACCTCCATGGCATTTTGCACATAGATACCTTAAAATGTTTTTGCAAGTCAGACACAATCATTGCATGGATATGCAACTGCTGACACTGTGCATTCATCTGAAAAGGAAGCAGGGACAGGTATGCCCAGTAGGTAAAATTAACTACATTCAAAAATCTAGAAGCATAGCTACTGAAATCAGTGTTTCCAAATTACTGTAATTGAAAAGTGGAAGCTGACAGGAAACCAGTAGAACAAGAAACTCAATGGAACAACTGGAAGCAGACGGTTACCTTGCAGGTCTGCAAGTTAAGCTGGATAAAGATGATGCATCACCTTTAAGGGAAATAACACAACTTTGTACATGATGAGAGAAGTAATTAGCGGCCGAGGTAATGCCCTAAGGATTATGAAAACCTCAGGCAAGTGAGAGTTTAGCAGCAACAGATCAAATCTCAGCTGAAGTATCTACACGTGCCTATCTGGCAGCTCATCAAGCAACATTACAACAGCTAATCTAAATGAACTTCAATATTAAATTGTGTTTGTGCAGGCAGAAATCACGTAGTGAAAGAAAGGTGCTGTGACAAGACTTGTGGAAGAGTTCAAAAGAATCTGATTACAGATTTGCTGATTGCAGAGTGCAACCTGATAACTGGTTGCTAGAAGTGGAGTAGTGGTACCAATTTTTCAGGGGAGTACAAAAAAAATCAATTTTTTTTTTTCCAGTAACAACTTAGTGCCAAAATGACTTTAAAAAATTTGCAACTCTGGATCTTTAGGAGTCAGAAAAAGATTGACTCAAAAAAGAAAGATCAGCTGTTCAAATTGCTCTGAGCAGTTTCTGATAACATGTCTACAAAGAGCAGAAATCTTGGAAGTAACCTCCCATGTGGTCCTTTTGGGTTCCGTTTGGTACTTGATGGAATCGCCACAGAGTTGTTTCTATTTGTGGGACAACTTCTTCCAAATGGAATAACTCACAGTTCATTGAATTTAAAGCTGTCTGCAGGCCATGAAACTGACGCCTGCCACAAGGGCCAAGAAATCCTACACCTCCACGGCAAAAAGCAAACCTAGGACAATTAGCCATAAGTTACAATGCATAGGAGATATTCTGATTGTCCTCAAGAGGTATAAATAAGCCCCTCTCCTCAGTTTCCATGCTTGAAATCCCTCTTAGGGGATGTGGCAGTCGTGATTTCAACAAAGAGGAAATTTTCTCCTTATATAGTCAGAGGTCCACTGATTTCAGATGCAGTTGTCCTGAAACCTACTTCAAATATTAGTAATTTAGCTCAGTAGTACACAAAGGTAAAGGGTATAAAGAAGCCATCTCTACTAAATATAAAGCAAATCCTAGTCAAATAGACAGCTGTTGTTTATTTTAGCTATTTTACTTTACCAATTATATGTTCCAGAAATTAAGTTATTCAGTGTTTGACGAGTAGGAAAAATTATTGAGAAAACTAAACTAAATATCTTTGTCTTGCGGCAATATTGATTGCTGGGCTTTTCTACAAGTTCCACTGTATAAATAAGCACAAAAACCGGTTTGGGATGTTTTGATCAGCATAGATGTTACAAAAGCTACCTCATGGACTTACATTTCACTACTGTTTATGTTCGGACGTTCAACAGTATCAAACAGGACTCAGAAGAAGAGGCTTGGAATATTCAGCACAAAAGATTGTTTACAGAGTAGGGGAAAGCTGAGCCCTTATCTAACCCCCTCCATCTCTCACTCCCCCAGAAAGGTGGGGAGCTATTGGGATAAAGAGAGCAGCTTATGCCATATATCCATGGGCCACACAACCTTGCAGAAACTGGCCCGAGCTGTGTCATTAACACATACCCAAACCAACACCGTTCTCACTGTTACACTTCCACTTTGCTAGGAGCTTGTCAGAAGTACAGACTGAGTAAAAAATCCCCCAACATAAGAAAAGCCTCAGTAACCTTATCAGGGAGAGAATTATTATCTCTTTTTCAAATTAAATATTGAGACATAATTGTAAAGAGATACAAATAAAAACTGCCCCTGGCAAAGCGAAGAGACTCGAATTCATGATTCAGCCCTAACACATTACAGCAGACTAATCCTTCAGTGCTGTTTGAAACATACACAATAGGAGAGGTCAGCTACCCCTAAAACTGCATTTGCACACTGAATGTGTCAAACCCCAAATTGCTTCAGACTCTACAAGAGCAGTGAGGGTTACAAGGAGGTGTCACAGGTTTTGAGCATGAGGATGTCCATAGGCAGAACCCCAAACAGCTGCACAGTAAATTTTCAGGGCTCAGGATGTAAACAGCCCTCGAGTCATTTCATAGCATTTATATCAGTAATTCTGAGGCTACTTTTTTTTTTTTTAATGGACAAAGGAGTTAAAATTTTTAATTGCTTATTTAGAAGTTACAGCATCTTTGCTCAAAGGCAGGACTGCCACAGTTATATTTAACTAACCACACAGGGAAGAATGAAGAAAAATTGGAAATCAGATCATTACTCTGGCTTCTGTGAACTTTGCTTTACTAAGCAAAAAAAAACAACAACAAAAAAAAATAGTCTCTGACCTTCCAGAACAACATTAAAAAAAAAAAGTCTGATCTGCTTATGTGGGCAGATTTTGGCACAGGGTAAACACCCATGTTTGCTCCTCAAATTGCACAAGTCAGAAAAGATTATCTCTGTCTTTCATCCAGGACATGCTTTTTGACCATTGCACATTTATGTCTCTGGCAGTCTGAGGCGGGTTACTTTCTTCACGTGGAAGAGTAAGAACTGGGGCAAAGTAAATGTGCCAACTGCCTGTAATCTGGTGTTCCTAAAGGAGCAACAAGCACATCCTATAGTGGGCACACAAATCCTTCCATGACTGCCAAAACCCAGTCCCAGCCTACTCAGCTTCTCAAGTGTTCAGCCAGCCATAGCAGCACCTCTGCCCTCAGCCAAAGCTGAAGGTGAGCCCACGGTGTCTCAGAGCTCTTCTGGGAAAGGGCCCGACTACTTAAGATAGAGTCTCAGGCCACAGCACACAGTTTACAGAAGTTCAGGAAAGCCTGAAAGAGCACCAGCCCCAGAGCAGCCAGTCCCATGCCAGAGTACAAAGTGTACTGGCACTCTGGTGTGGTGCTTTGGATCAATAACGTGTGTAGTAAAGCACATATTGACTGACAGGCTGGACAGGCCCACAGAGAGAACAAAGGGATTTTTCCTCTCCCAGCATGTTGACACTGGAGCCTAGAGCCTCGATTTGTCTCTACCTTTACATGTTTATCTTCTGCAAAAGCTCTTCCTGTGGGTTCTTTGGGGTGTCTCTGTTTTTAAAGAAATTAAGCATCCTTCATGACTTCTGTAATAAAATGTTGTAAGTATGGTGCACTCAGTAATACCCAACACAAGGTTCAGAGATCCTAGTTCACTTGTTGGCAGGAGTTTGAAGGCAGTGAAGGAAATCAGGGATAGCAAAAAGGTCCTCCACCTCAAACAAAGTAAAGAGAGCCCAAGATCACTGGTTGGGTGAGCCCTGGCAGTTCAGGTGAAGGGAATGAGTAAGTATTGAAAATACTGGCCCAATGAGGGAGCCTCATTTACCAGCTAAGGTGGTTGTCCTTCAGAATGCAATTAACCTCACCTGGTTAAATGTTTTAAATCCTTTTAAAGTTGCCAAAGATCCACTAATATCCCCAATTCTATGTTTTTTTCCATGAAAAAATATCAGTCCAGAAAATCAAGCTACAACCTACACACAAAATCCTTTGCTGCTCCAGACACACATGCTTGCTTTGTTTTCACATGTATCTCAAAGCCTGGAAGTCCCCACGCCCAGCTAAGGAAAGAAGACACCGATATTTGTCTTGCTTAATAACTCCTTCCACGTACTTACAGTTTGTAAGCAACGAGTGAAACCAAAAGCACAAGTTGAAAGTCTCTTTTCCTTGTGAATGGGTGTTTATGCCACAACTTTTGTGGAGCTAGGCTTTTCCCCAAGCCTATGTTTTATAATTACAGAGAATTCTGTATAGCCATTGCCATTCAGACTGTATGATATTTCTTAATAAACTGATGTATCACACACAACACATCGTGCCCTGACTGAAAACCACCATCTCAACCTGAACACCACCATCTCAACCTGAACATCCAGGGAGGAATTAGTTGAAAAAGGGTTTAAAAGCTGCATGCCATTTCCAACATAAGCACCAAATGAAGTCCTACTTAACAAGGTGTTTGCTTATCCTAACCTTGTTCACACTTCACAGCAAAAAAATAGACACTTTCAACCCTGTGAAAAATACCACTTTTGCTACACATACTACATACATAAGACACCAGCTAAAGTATCTTAACTTTTTTGTAGTTTAAACTCTATTAATAATTTCAGTGTGTTCATCTTAACAATTCCCTAGTGAGAAATCATTTTCTTTCACATACATGAAAATCTCTTGTATATTTAGGCCACAGCTTGCAAAAATAAACAAATAATCCATTTTCTAAGAGATTTGGCAGGTGGAACAAGTTAAAACAAGGGAGAGAGACAGTCAAGACTCCAGGCTCCTAATGGCTCATCCAGCAGAGTCCCATCTCATTGCCATCCTGATTGGACTCGATGATCTTAAAGGTCTTTTCCAACCCTACTGATTCTATGATTAAGTTCCTAAGTTCGTTACGCTGCTTGACAGTGCCAAAAAACCACATGAATTTCCTCAAGGAAAAAAAACCACCTTTGCAACCAACTGAAGTCGCAAATTGTTTTTTTCTTTGCACTAAGGTTACGTCACTTATCTCTTGGGTACAGATGACATTCATCACCATGTGCCTGGACTCCAGCTGAATTATCACTTTCTCTTAAATAGTCTGAGGGAAGAAAAACAACAGGAATGCTGTACAGGAAATTAGGAAGGCTTGGTCTTGAGCTTGATTTTGAAAATTCTTTCAGTTGAGCCTCCAAATTTTTTTCCTGCAGCTTTTCATGTACAAAAGATTTATCATTTGTGCAGGCAGACTCAGGAGCTGCATGTGTAGCTGCCCAGCTGCACACAATGTGGGCACAGCACCTGCCGCACTAAAGCTCTCTGCGGACAAGTAGACACGTTCCAGCTATTCAGTCCAAGCATTTTGTGTGGTTGCCATCCTTTAGGAGACTTTTTTCTGCCTTTATGGAAAATACTTCTTTTAGTGGACAAGGTCCTGCCCACCTGGATTCAGGTCCTATTCATGATCAGAAATTCACAGCCAAATTCACAGCAGGTAGTACCAAAAGCATTCTAAGATTTCTACAGCAAAATGTAATGACTTCATTTTAATAGGTAAACATGATGAGCTCCACAAATGACTGCTGAGGCATTAGACATCATTAGTCCCACAGAGAAAGCACTATCGTCCTGCAGTATCAAACTGTTTATCGCTAATTTACAGAGGCTGAATCCACAAATACATTCCTATGATTTTGCAGCTGCCTAATTAATTACATATATTAAGCAAATTAAACTGAAGGATGCAGCAAGTACTCCCAGGGCAACCAATGGCTGTGTCACCAGCAATTTGCTGCTTTTGCATTCAGAAGCACTCACAATTTTCTTTTAGTGGCAAAGAGGATCATGAAAGGATGAAAGCAGGGATCTCACTAGTACAGCAGAAATCAAAAGAGACTTCTATTGCATTGAAACTAGTGAAATAGCTCCTAGAGAAGTACTTTATAAACATGTGCAGGAATGAACACAGGTTCAGTCCTTGAACCATGTTGTGCCTGTTGTGTGCACATGCATATTTTGTGTCATACAGACAACAGAAGCAATGAGTGAAATATCACCACAGTCATTTATTTAAAATGCACACCCATTTTTGTTAATTTTAAAAAATACTGATTTTTCATGGTAAGGAAAATCATCTTCCAAAAATAATTTCTGATACTTGTGGAGCTCTATTTATATTTTTGAAAAAAATATTACTGGCATTCTTTTTACCTGTACCACAAGAGCACAGGACATTTGAGGAGCACAGGACATGTCTTCTATCTTCATATACAGGAAAAAAAACAAACATACCAACCCAAAATGTATCGAAATCAGAAGGGAACATACACGGGCAATTCCACAGCTATTTGGTGGTAAATGATAAACCACAGTGTGTCCCTTAGTGGGTGTGCAGAACGTGTGATCCAGAGTTTGGAATGTCCTCATTTCCTAATATTTTTTTTCCCTTTTTTTTAATCTATGGCAGAACTGCTGACTGCCTCATTTCATAGGGAGAAGCAAACTTACTCTTTGATGTTTTAAGTGCCAGACTTAGGAATGACTAATTCTTCTGTTCTAGTATTACAGTAGCAGTTCTGAAAGACAAAAAGACATAATTTTTTTTTAACCCCAATTTTGGGGCATAATTTTTAGAATCTTCTTGGAGTACTCTGTGAAATCTTAAATATGCCCCGTGATAGAAGATCAAAGCCCTTCTACGCTTCTTGATACCAGCATTTGTACTTTGAATTAAAGGTCAAATAAATCAAACAACTTAAATCCTACACAACTAAAAGAACTCTTTCACTCCATAACCTCCAGACCCTTATAGCTGTTTTATTTCAAGGTCCAAATCTATGCCATAATTACAGTAAACCCTTCTTGAACGAACAGAAAGTCCTCTGATAAACAGCAAAGGCAGTTAACTAAAGAATTCCATTGATACGAACCACAGCAATAACATTTTCAGGAGAAAACTCCTTGTAAGATATACCAAGCTCCAACCGTCTAAGAAAACAATCTGCAATTTGATTTCTTGCTTCAAAGCAGAAGCTGGCTATAAAGTTTTTCTGGAAAGTGCACGAGCTTCTGACGAGCCATCCCTTCCTGTGAGCAGATAATTAAAGCATAACAGTATTTCAACAATATATTCATAATCTACATAGTCAAAATAAATGTAGCACTTCTCAAAATACCTTTTCACCAGAAATCACAGGCTGGATCTGTCTGCCAGAACACAGCCTGTATGTTATGCTGCCTCAAAGGTTACTCTGCTTCAATCAATACAAAGTTTCCCCTTCAAAATTCTTCTATTAATTGAGGAGAACCTGTCTTGAGCCTTTTTCTTCCATTTTAATATTTATTTCCTCTTCTCCTGATCCTCATGGATATCCTTTATTTTGTTTCCATTCCTGGCGGCTGTTCCTCCCAGCAACTGCCCTGGCACCTGGACTCTTTTGGCCACTCGAAAACATCACAGTCTAGGCAGTCTAGCCTTGCTTGTATGGAACAGGCTCAAGTATTCTCTCTCTCTCTCTCTCTCTCTCTTTGGCATCTTTGGTACATGTCCAGAGCACTCACTAGCTCTCTATCAGTCACTTCTTCATGCAACTTACCATAGCCCAATTGCTGTTCCAAATCAACCAACACTAACTTTCCCCAAAATAGGCCATTTTCTACATCAGTGCCTCAGGACACTTCAACTTCCAGCTCATTTTTTTCTGGGAATACATGGTTACTGAAGCAAACTCATCCTTAACTCTGTGTGCAACATATCACTTGTAAATCTCCATTTTAGCAGTCCACAAGCATTTTGCAGATTTAGCTTTTAAAAGTCTCTTAAATTCTAAACATGTGCATACCAACCTGATCTCTAAAGAGTCTAAAAGACTAAGATTAAAGTCCTCTGAGTACACAATTATCCCTATTCTACACAGAGCTGCTTTCTGAAACAGAAGGCACACCAAGCATTAGCTCTGCCTCCCTTCTCAGTGCACTTGTTTTCACCATCCCAAATGCAGCTGGCAAAAGACCTGTAAATCCAGATTTCTTTTCATGGTATTACTCATCAAAGCCTTTAAGTTCCTCCATCTGCCAGCTGAGCCATTTCCTGTTTACCTGGCAGAATGGTTAGAGGTTTGGTTTGACCACTGCTTCTGCCATAAATCACATTAGACTTGTGGAACTCTTCATAGAAGTAATGCTGAAGCAACCTTGTTCTTTGCATCATAAGGCTGACATTTCTCTGAGTGCATTTTTTCAATTATTGTACTCTTGGTGAGAATTAAGGAGAATTCAGAAAGTAAATGGAGTTTGCTAATTTATCAGTAAATACTGATGTTTATACTTTAGGACTACCTCCATTGTAAAAGCCATCTGCAGAGCCAGACAGAAAGCAGCAGAAATCAGTTTTGTTTATTTTGGTTAGTAACAAACATTTGGCAAAAAAGCACAATGGCATGTTTTTTGGAAAGCATCCATGCCATGGTTTGAGCTGTAGCAGAGTCATGCTATCCATATTCTTGCTGTTTAGAAGAAAAAACCACCATGTATTAAAAAAAAAAAAGCCCAAATAAACAGGAAGGATTTTCTCTGGAAAAACTCTCTGGAGTTTTATGATGCCAGTGAATGAAATTCAGGTCTGCAAGTACAGTTCCATTAAAGTCATCAGCATTAAGAAATAGTCCTCCTGCACTTCAGAAATGTGTTCCTTCAATACAGATAAGAGTCCCTTGAGCTTCTTTTAGTGGTGAAAATAAGATCTACTGCTCTTTTAATTCACTAAAGAGTATCTGTGAAAGAACTGAATTCTATTTCACTCTGGTAACCATCAACAGAATTCCCTACTAAAATTCTGTCATATACATCTGAAAACACCAGGATTAAAAGATGCTTTAAAGACTAAGACACCAAACTACTGTACTGAGGACCTGCATTTTTCTGTAGAAAATGCTATTCTGTTGAAAACAGCACCAAAATGCAAATATTTAAGCCTATTTTTAGGACTCACACCACACTTTTAATATTTTTCTTTTAGATGGATGAGAATACAGCATAATTGAGGCTATACTTTTATTAGCAAGCTGTGCAGCACACTCAGAGCAAGTCTGAATAGCAAAACAGGTGTAGCTGTAAATTCAAACCTCATGCTTACAGGTGTTACTGGAGGGAAGGAGAAATGCTTTATACTGGCTCCACCTTGCACTGAATGACCAATAGCAGTTAAAGCTAATGGTCATCCAGCCTGTAAATAAACACAGGCTACATAAAGCCTATAGCCTGCCTTTTGTTTTAGTTTAATCTAAGAGGAACTCAGTTTGTACTCTCCAAGAGAATTTGACAACACAAACCAACAAAAGGCAGGGAAGGAGGATGAAGAGATTCCAGTCACAGGACATCCCCTCTCAGAACTAGCACATTAACTTGTATGCACCCTGTGATGATCAGCAGAAATACTTGAGGGAGAAACCATTTAAGAAAACCATGGAAGAAAACCATGGAAGAAAAGGATAGAGCATGTTTTCCATGAGGGTTCTATCCTTAAAAGCACTCCTTGATTTAATAACCTTGTAGCTTTTCAGGAACATTACAAAGCCTACTAACTGTGGATTAACCATTTAGGAAGAGCAAAAAAGCCACAATGTCCATTTAGTATTGAAGCACTTTAAGGAAACTTAAACAGGACAGTGGTAGAAAGAGTAAAGTTGGAATAAAAAGTTACATTTCTCAGACATTTTTTCTTTGAAAGAGAAGAAGTTGTCTGTAGCAGTATGGACACAGATATTTTCAAATACCTGAGGACTAGGTGAACTTCATATCTCTGTATGGGTCTAGATTGTCTCAAGGAGAATGAGAAACAGATTCTGCTCTTCATTTCATGAGTGCACCATCACTAAAGCACCAAGGAGATCTCCAAGTTGTAATTTCATTCATCATTACATCTAACTACATTACATCTCCCAGTAAGTCAACATTTATCTTTACCAAACTTAAAGGGTGTAACAAATCAGTGTAATTAAACAGGAATTCTGACATACTAAGCACCTGCCATCTCGTCTCTCTAAACTGAACCAGAGCCCATGGACCTAGGCATAGTAAAGATATTAATACTATAAATTTTGATACCTATTTTGATACCAATAGGCATTGCTACTTATTGATATCAATATCCATTGGCATCACTACCCATTGATGCCTATTAATTTCAAAATTTTGATATTGACAGGCATTAATATTTATACAGATCATCACCTTTTGGTATCAATATCACCCATACCTTTATTTTTTAATACCAATCTCAATATCTATCTTAATGCATTGATAAGTAAAGTTATCAGTACCTCCTAGTTTTGAAACCAAATTTCAATATTAGAATGCATCAAAACCTATTTCAATTTTGATGAATTTTGATACCAATAGGCATGCAAAGATTAAGGTGCCTACTTAAGGGAATCAATACCTTTAATATCAATGTCTGTCAAAACTAATCTCAATATTGGTAGGCACCCATAGCTATCAATTTCAGTGTTGATTTTTATATCATTAGGCATTGATACTTACTGATATCAATAGGTATCTAAAGATAGGAATTTATACCTATCAATTTCTGTAGTGATTTTGAAATCAATAGGCATTGATAGGCATGAAAATCTATCAGTTTCAAGAGCTACTGATTTCAATAGTCATCTCTACCTGTTGACTTTGATGCTGATTTTGCTATCAGTAGGCATCTATACCTATTGATATTGGTACCTTTCAAAAGCAAGAGTAGTTAATACTTATAATTTTTAGTACCTACTGATAGGTAAGTATTGATAGACTGATTTAGATAAGAATGGGTACCTATAATACCTATCAATATTGATACCTTTTGATAGAGATACTTACTGTTATGGCAGTCATCAGTAGACATAATACTAACTGATAAGTACCAATACCTATGAATTTTGATATCGATTTACTTTGATACCCCTCAACATCAATCAATTTAAATAACTGGCTATACTAAGAGGCATCAATTCCTATGGATATTACATATTGGCCAGAGAGCCATGTGAAGTTTTGGTATGTAGGTTACAGGTTGTATTATTTGATATGGAGCTTGTCCACTTCTGCTGTGCCTCCTGGGGCAAAACATTGAAGAAAGAGCAAATTAGGTGTGCAAAATCCTGCATTGCGAGGGTCAATGAGTGTGTGCAAAAATCAAAGTCACAGATGCAGGGGTCATATGTTAATAATGATCCTTGATATTTAGATAGAGGAGAAATATGCAACAGTCTTGCTATTTAATTATTTCCAGGAATTCTGAATACTTGCATATGGCTCAAATTAATTTTGTTTTCTTGGAAGTCAGTTCTCTTTAAAACGGGTTAAGTTTCTCTTCAGCATGTCTCCAGATAGCTCAACTTCAGTCCTTGGAGATGTACTTCCTTCTTTCAGGTTTTGGAGAGTTACTAGTTCTACCTAGATTTCTCTGCACAGTACTGGATCCTCAGCCATACCCCTTTTTTCCTTTCAGCTGCAAACATCCTCTTTCTGTCCCACACTCCTCCAAACCCAGCAGGGCAAGACAGACGCAATCCCACAGAGCTGTCTAAGAAGTTACAGTGCCACACAGAAAGACAGTTGGATTTACTGACATTGTTTCTAACTTTAAATATTTTGTCAACTCTGGATTTGTGGTTTAAATTTGCTTAGGTGACTACAGAACAAACGATAGCTATAAAAGCTACTGCGTGCTCATGTTATCCTAGAACAGATCAGTGCTGCAACAGGAGTGTCAGCATGTGTGTTGTCACTGGCACCTCCTGAACAGGCAAGTTTTCAAAGTTCACCTCTTGCCTGTTGGAGTAGGCCAGGATGCCCAGACTAATGCTCCTTGCTGGTGGTAAATGTCACCGTGGTATCGCATTACCGCATCTAGTTTAAAAAAGTCTGACATTTAAAAGATACGAGCTTAGAAACCTCCTCTCAACTACACCAGTGATGCAGTACTGAGTAGCAAGGAAAAACCACTGTCTAGCAATTCAGACCACCTTCCTTCAGCACTTTTGGTTTTTCTGAGGGCATTTCCCATGCATATAGTGACTTTGCCCAAATTCCCTTACCTTAAAAACATTGACATGATGTTTTTGCTGCTGTCTCAGCCTTGACAAGCAAAGCTGATGGCCAGTACCGAATCAGGGAGCTCAGGATGGATATATTACACTACAGCAACACTTGCCACACCAAACCTGAGAACGGAAACTGAGTGGCCCCCACCCTTCAGTACAGTCTGTCAATATAAATGGGATTCCAACAGCTGTGCAGCTGCTTCATCAAGAGAACAGTCAGGATGTGGGATGGAGCTTTTCAATTAAAACTGGCATCATTTTCACAAGTCATAACAGATCCCTTTGTGAGTATTTATCTACAGAAACAGGGTGATGCTCTTTGTAAGCAAAACAAGTTAGAGGAAGAAGATTAAATGGCTCCAAAGACTGAGGCCAGCACCTTGGGTTTTAAGTTATTTCTCATCATTTCTCAGTCTAAAATGAGCTGTTCAGCAGCTCTATGAGGCTGGTGCTGAAACACCTCATATTTCCTTCATATTTGGTTTAGGGGTGTCACATTGGATGATAGCCTGGCCTAAGGCCAAAGCACCTTCACAAAATTATTCCAAACTTTCTGAAGGGCAGTTATCCTTCAGGCCTTCACAGCCTAAACTAAGGGTGTCTCCAAGCACCCGTTGTCTTCTCACTTCTTACAAATCTTTCAGCACCACATTAATGTCATTTATGAATGCAGGGAGACACGAGGAAGAGAGAGGATCATTTGCAGCATTTGGGTGCCCATGGGCACCACAGGATGTGCTATAGACCCCCTGTGACACTGGACTCTTGTACTGGGTCTGCCTGGGATGGAGTTAACTTATGAGACTGTCTTTATCTTGTTCCATGATTTTTATTTTTTTTTTTTTTTTTGCTTTTGGTCTTCCTAATCTCTCCCTTATCCCACCGAGGGAGGAACCAACTGAGCTGCTGTGCGGGTGCTCAGCTGCTGGCTGAAGTCAACCCACAACAGTCATAAAGCTTTTATCATCAAGCCACAAGAAAGGAGAGGTGAAGGAAAGCTTGATAAGAGCTGTTAAAGCAGCAGCATATCGCAGCAAAGGGAAAATCAGTAACAGGGAATCATGCAGCAGCCAATTTGGGTGGGAAGGATAATATCCTCCCAGCAAAAAACCCTTCTCTTTACTCCTTTTATTAAGACATGAATTTCTGTCCCATTTGACACCACCCCCCTCCACACACACACTCACTGACTTTGTGTGGCCTGGGCCATAGAGAAAGGAGGCAGAAAATCTCCAATTTCCCAAGAATAACAGAGAAGTGATCTCAACACATCAGCAGCCTCTTATGAGCTTTTGCTGGAAATCGGCTCAACCCCTGCAGATAGGGAGCTCTGAAGAACACTGTGGGCTGCCCACTCTGGCATTCCTGCTGGTGCACAAGCCTGCCTGCATCTGCATCCCAAACTGGTAATGCTGTGGTACTACATGAACCCAACATCTTGTTTGGAGTAATGGCCTGACAACACACAAAGCCAACAGCCCTTTCTCTCTTTCTCACCCCAAGAGAATTATAACTTATCCTGTCTGTAAGCTCTTTGCTGAAACTAGGAACCAACACAGCTCCCAGCCTCCTAAAACAAGGGGGATGACTCTGTCCTGCACAGCATTTCTGCAGAAGGACTGTCACAATTACAGATGGTCACATCCTTGTGGCTCCCCTTCAGGGGCTGACAGAGGATGGGTGACGCAGCAACTCCTGAATTTTGAGAAATGCAGAGAAGGGTTACTTCCCCAGTAATCCACCAGCACGTCAGCCAATAACTGCTTTGTATGTCAGAAAAATGGTACTTGATCTTGTGTTTGTGGGTCAGGGACAAGCTCCACAAAGTTACTGCCCTGTGAGCAGGCTAATCCCTGGCAGCGAGAGTGAGAAAGGGGCTGCGTTGTAGGCTGTCAGCACAGGAACCTTGGAGAGCTGTGCTTTTGCAGCTTGCATGAAACACAGCTCCCTGACACTGGGGCTGAGCTAGGTACTCACTCAGAGTTAGGACTAGAGAAGAAATTTCTGAGATAGCTGCTCCATACAGGAATTTTTTCCACGGCTGATGGCTCTGAAGGAGGTGTTTTAAAAGTATCAGACCAGCAGCGCACAGCTTCTTCGTGGCTCTGAGCCTGAAGCTGTAAGCCTACCAGAAAGGCTTCCCCCTGTTCCTAGAGCAACATAAAGCAGCTCACTTTGTGGGGTCCAGGGGATCCAGGGCACTGGCACAAATGGTCACTGACTCCAGGACTAGATGGAAACATGAAAGGAGATATTTCTTGGTCTGTCCTTGCAGAAGCCTTCTATGTGGAACTGGGATCTGGAGCAAACTCCAGAACAGGCACTCTCCTTTGGATTCTTCTACATGGTGCCTCTGTCAGATGTTGTTCTTGAGCCATTCAAGGCCTCTACCTTCACTTTTTTAGCTGGTTGAATTCCTCATTGCTTGCCAGTCTCCTCTTTCAACAGCCATCATTATATTAATGATTTCCAGGTCAACAGCAGATGTATTTGATGGCACTAAAATCCCAGTTCTTGCACAGTTCAAAGATTGCCAGATCTTTGGAGCCCCAAAGCTGCAGCTTTCTGAATTTCATGAGGTAAACCAGGCAACTATAGACTTGGCAAAAGTTGGTGAACAAAACAGAGAAGGCATTCATTATACAAAGTGGAAACAAAGAGAAATAGGAATTCAGCAAGGGAAGACAAAAGAGAAAGATGGGCAGTTACAGAAGGAAAAGGATTTCAATTCCAAATAGGTACAGATGAATCAGGAAGGTTTCTTCAGGATGCTGTGAGAGCCATCAGCATTTGAGCTCTTCATCTTGACCCTTCTGTATTTAGTCTTCCAAGATAACCTCACGGTGGCAAATCCCAAACTGAAGGATAGAGCCTAACAAACACCAACACAGGAGCATATTTGGACCTGAACTTCCAGGTCAGATCCCTCCTAGAGGAATCTAGTTGTTTCTAGATCCCTTTAAGAACTCAATACATATGCAGTAAATTGGGACAATCAAGAGCTTCACTTTAAAACCATACTCTTATTTAAAACCCAGCTGCTAATATAGACACAGTTTTAGTCTTCCCATTACTGTTCTAAACCTTGGCCATGTGTGTTCTCTCTTCTGTTTCTATTTACAAACAGGTAATTATTTTCTTGTACTTATATCTGGACAACCCAGTATATGTCATTTAGAAATGTTTTTACTGAGCACTAAATGAACTACACCTGTTGCCTAGCCAGGAAACATCCCTCCTCCCCATCACCACAGGTGTCTAAATGCTTGTTTAACCTCATAGTCTAAGGATTAAATAGGCACAGAATCTGAAGTAAAAATCATGGTTTCTGTTGAAAATAGCTAAAGCCTAAAATTAAGGATTACACTCCCTTTGTACCAGTCATTGGATAAATATGCTATCCATTTCTTAGGGTTCCCATGCTTTCAGAATAAAAAAATGCCTGCAATTGTCTGGGAGAGGGGGGTGGAGCAAATTAGTTTTTCACTTTGTTCTTAGAAACAGGGTTGAAGAGAATGTATTAGGCAGTGTAAGTAAACTTCTAAAATCATTGCATGTGCTGTACATATTTTAGACACAAATTAAGATTATTTCACCTTTTGTGGGGGGGAAAAAAAGCATCTTGTAGTTTCATTATATAAAAACCAAAATCAATCACGATAAATCCTAAGGACTGTGAAGTCTAAGGTACGTCATCAGTTTTGTGGTGTTGAACTAGGAAGAGTCACATGCAATGTTTGACCTCCCTAGTCACAGCCTGTATGCATACATAAATGTTCCAAAGCTTTCCAAGGCCACAGGGTTCTGGAAAAAGAGCAAAGAAGGACCATCCCCATAGAATTTACCTGCCAACGTACAAATCTTCCCCAAACTACATTATTGGCTATAGCTCTTGTGCACAGCACACCTGAGAAAACCTTTAATTGCAAAGCACTACTGATCTTCCTGTGGATTTAGGAGCCTCTGGAAAATGAAAACAGCGAGTTGCAATTCAGCAGCTAATAAGAACACACACACACACAAAATTATTCTCTTAATAAAGCTGAAAAGCTCACATAAATTTCAGTGTCCTTGAGATACTGTAACTGCACCCGAGGTCAGTTCCAACTGATGTTGGTCCCACAGGGAGTTTTTTAACTGCTGTTCACTAAGCTGTAGTCATTCCTACTTTTCTCATCAATAAATCATGGTATTCATGCAATCAAATAGAAGTAGCTGTGGCCTGTTATCCCCATCTCATCATCATATGGGCGTCTAATTTAATTTACATAACCAGCACAGTACAGGCCAAAATATGCTAAGTGAGTCTTGCCTAATTATTTTGTCCAGAATTTAGATTCATGTTCACTCAAGTTCAGTAAGTTAATTTTTGACAAAATCTATTTCTAGCTACAATTAAGATTCAAGCCGGTATTTTCCAAGTTCTGTTGAAAGCCAAGGAGAGATTGATGGTAGTTCTAATACCTTTTCCCAACAGCTCACCTTAAATAATACACCTTCTTCATTGACCTAAGCAAGTCCCAGGAATGTGAAGAAAAATTAAAGAATCAATCAAATGAACCTTTTGGCCCTCCTGCACTCTCCCATTTGCTTACCCTCTCCTAATTTGGGATCTATACATTTCTTTGCAAATGCATTGCTTCCAGCACTGCTTGGGACTTTACTACTATTGTTGTAACTTGCCCAGTCATCTGCATCTTCTGTGTTCCTAATCTGTTTGTCTTTCTTGCTGAATAACTGTTAAAGGGAAAATTCAGATTTACACTTGATACTTAGGAAGACAGTATCTGGCAAAATGCAGACTTTTTGTCTTAAGATGCTGCATTTCTACTAAGCTCCTTCTGAAAAAATGCTCAGAACAGCACACAGGAAAAGGTATGGGACTGTAAGAGAAGCACACAGACACAAAGACAAGCCTGTATCATTTACAAACACCAGAATTGAGCCGTTTCTTCCAGTGATGAGACTACCACAAAGTCTGGTTTATTCTGCAGCCTCCTAAACTTTGGGTGTCAATGCCACATTTTTTACCCCAGCAATGGTCTTTGTCAAATAATCCTGAAATTAAAAATAAAAAATTAAAAAAAAAAAAGAAGAAGAGACAAGGGAACAAAAAACCCTACAAGGCACTTGTAGTTTTTGAAACACTGTAACTATTTAATATTAGAGTTATTTCAAATACTGTGAGCCATCTGGAGCATTATGGCTCTGTCTTGACTGCCAGAAATGGTTTTCTTTTGTTTACTCACTAGTAGAGACAGTTTCTAGTCTACAGAGAGTCTTAGTCTTATCACTAAACAAACCAGATAGTCGGTCATGAACAAATGAGTACAGTGAACCCTGACCTTAAATGCCTGACAGCAACAGCCTGCCTCCCTCGGGATTTCACAGTAGGTGGTTCATCTATCACAGGTAGGCAAAGCCCAAAAACACATTATTTCTGCTGATAGAAATGGGTTTTCCTCTCTTCTTTCTGCAAATTCAAGCCCCAGTGTAATGACTGTACTTGAGAACTTGTAATTTCTAATGAATTTTCTGGAGAAAATGTAGAAGGAAAAGGATATCTCAGTGCAGATGTACTTCAACATAAAAACTGGTGATGCAGCCAAGGCCTTTGTCTTAGCTCTCAAGAGACATCTAAAACTTTATATTAATATAATATGATGCAAACACCTTTTGTGTATGTGATATGGGTGTAACATCTCTGTTACTCACACTTAGAGGAAATGAAAGAGCTCTTAAGCCTCAGAGCTTGTAAACTTATCACTTTTGACATTATTAGGAAGCAAGCATAGAAGGAATTTCTCTTTCAAAAGGAAAACAAAAACCAAACACACCTCACCTCAAAACTATTCACCCCAGAAGTGAGGCAGAATCCTCGTGGTACCATTGGCCAGACACAAAATGGAGCAGCCTTGTTTTACAAAGTCAGTTGACATCTGTTTGCCTAAGACAAGCCTGTCCTGCCCTGACGTGCTCTTGTGCTCTCAGCAGCATCCTCAAGGCCTGATCTGATAACTCCCAGAGCTCAGAGGAAATCCATCTCACTCCAGAACTGTAATCATGCCATTCTGAAGTAGATGTATGTTCTTATCATTGTTTGCTTGTAAAGCAACAAAGTAATTTACTCTTGCCTAATCAATCTCAGCTGTTAAGAGTAAACACATTTGCTGTACACATGGTCTTTATTGTTAAGCTACTTTACTGCCTTTCTCTCCCTTCCACCTCCTTTAAGGATATAAGAATATTGCTTTATTTTCACACTCAGAAATCAGAACAATTCCTTTTTCCCTTTTCCTCCAGTAACACCCAAAACCAATAAATTTTTGCGCATTTATTTCCTTTTCTCTTTAATCCTCACAACTTTGTACATAGAAACAATAAATTACAAAATGGAAAAAAATTGTGATATTGTATTCAATTTTAAATTTGCATCTACAAGATAGAAAAGAAGGAGCCAATGGATTTCTGCCCAAACCCAGAAATATGTTAACAGCTAGAACCTAATCAGTGTTTTTCTCTGCCATTAGACTGGCAGAGTTTACCTTGCAGCTCTCAGCTACAGTTTCTCCCTTGCAGATGAACTTCTATATGCCCAATTCAAATACCACCTACAAAGAGAGGTAGCATCAGCATCCCATTTCTTTTCAAATATATTTTTGATGCCTTTATTTTATCTTCTTCTGCCCATGGCATTTAAGGCACTTATTTTTGCCAATTAAGTTATTCAAGTATTTGGGAAATTTGCCTTAAAGTATTTGGGAAAAGCATGCATCTATGAAAACCAAGCCAAACAACAACTTCTTTGTACCAAACTGTGAGCAGCTGAGCACTAGGGCAGGAATACCACTAAGAGGTGGATGTGCCCTCTGTGCTGTCAACCCCCCTAGTTTGGAGACTTGTCCCCCCACCCCCTACAAACTAGTTCTAGTTTATTGACTTTCAGGGCAGACTAAAAGGCCCATTTGTTCTCCCTAACTGGGGGAAGACTAAGGGGACCCTGGTGAGAAATCATAAAATTGGCTGCATTCTCACTTCCAAGAGCAGTGATTTGGATATTAATAATAGGAAAACTGAGAGAGAAGACTCTCCAGAGAAGCCTGTGTATGAAACTGATCCCAAAGTGTATCAGAAACAGAGGAGAGGAGAAGAGAGGAGAGGAGAGGAGAGGAGAGGAGAGGAGAGGAGAGGAGAGGAGAGGAAGGAGAGAGAGGAGAGGAGAGGAGAGGAGAGGAGGAGAGGAGAGGAGAGAGAGGAGAGGAGAGGAGAGGAGAGAAGGAGAGGAGGGAGAGGAGAGGAGAGGGAGAGGAGAGGAGAGAGGAGAGGAAGAGGAGAGGAGAGGAGAGAGAGGAGAGGAAGGAGAGGAGAGGAGAGGAAGGGAGGAGAGGAGAGGAGAGGAAGGGAAGGAAGGAAAGGAAGGAAAGGAAAGGAAGGAAAGGAAGGAAAGGAAAGGAAAGGAAAGGAAAGGAAAGGAAAGGAAAGGAAAGGAAAGGAAAGGAAAGGAATCCATTCTGGTGCATAGCACATACAAATTGCACTTGCCCAGCAGTCACTTGTACAGAACATCCCATTTGCTCAACTTTTTGGATTTGACCAGTCAGGAAGATAAAACAGACAGTCTATCACACCACTTGGAACCATGGGCAAATTAACACATAGGATCATGGCACCTTCATGAATTTAAAAAAAAAGCATAAAATAAGTTTTTTAAAGCAACCTCTGTGAAGAGAAAGTGCAGTGAAAGAAAGGAATATGATTAAAGGAATGTGAAATAAATTTCGAGTTTGAAAACAAAGATTTTTGGAAGCTGAATTGTATACATTAAATTTTTTTCCAGTCCTTGGGACTCATCATTTTAAATATGCTTGTTAGCTGGTATGTACTTGACAAAATCCTGCACATAATATGCTCTACAGAAAGAAGAGAATGAAAGGTAATTGCTGCAAACTTTCATCCCAGATGAAGGTATGATAAAGACCTTCCCTCAAGGTGGCACACCAATGAGAGCCTGGTATAAAAGGTGTGGTGCTACAACAGCAAGGATGCACGCTTGTTCTGCCTGAACAAAAGTCTACAACAATTTGCAAAGCTAGCTGTGCAGCCTTGTTTTCCAATTTGAATTAAAAATCGCAGTGGAAAGTCTTTTTTCAGTTAAATCTGAATATAAAAGTATCTGATTTAGCAATAATTCTAGTGGTTTTCTGTTTAGATATAAATGCAGATTCTCTCTCCTGGGTCATCACCAAACAGAAAGGAATTGTGTCACTGGAGAAGAACACGATGTACTGAATAATTTGAAATTCTCAGTTGACAGCACTAAACTACAAGTATAGGTGGTTTATAATGATTAAAGTAGATGAGCAAAATATATTTCCATTATGAACTAAACCTTTCCAAAGAGTCAAAACCATGGTGATAAAGAGGACTAATGTGGAATTAGTCAGAGCTACAACGGCAATACCAACATTTATCTTCAAGAGATGATGGCTGAACTTGTCAAATAACAGCCAGCAGAGAGTTCCTTACTGAGGGTAGATACGTTCCACCTCTACAAACTGCATATTTTATAATCTGCTTATACAGCAGCTCATCTGTACAGCTGTCCCTTCTTTTTAAATCCACCGGCTGTTTTAGCTGTGCAATAAAGTGCTGAATTCCGTCTTCGGGATCAAGAAGGGTGCAAAACACACAAGCCCTTGCTCTTCTGAAACTAAAGGTAAAGCAAACTGTTTGCTTTTCTTTTAACTAAATGCTCTTCCTTTGTACCCTACTTCAGCAACTTTGTGGCAGAAAAAGAGGCAAATTACTTGTAGTAGACACATGATGCAATGCACTGCATGATGTAACTGTATTATAGATATGATGCTGAAAACCTTTCCCTCAAGCTGGCAAACATCTCCATGCTAACAAACCCCACTGGCATCCAGCTGGGCAGAAAGGTCAAGCTAAGAACATCCTATTGTAGGATCTATTGTTCTCCTATGAACTGTGCCTTGTCTATCAAATTAGTCACTTAAAGAAATGAAACAGTTACTTGGTTAAATGGCTGTTTCCCCTGGCTATTAGACAAAATGTATTACATCTCCAGGCATACGGTCAAACGATTGAGAGTTTGACCTAAATTTACTTACTGTGCTAAACAGCCATAGGAAAAAAAAAAGAATTATGCCTCCCTGCCTACTGTCAGCCACAAAGAACATCTATCAGTCTGTAACTGCAGATGAAATGCAGTTTTGTAGTTTTCTGTGCCAGCTTTTTGAGCAATTGCAGGTCAGGTGACAAAAGACATTTCAGAGAGTTTAGGGCTTTTTCTTGTTGTTTGGTGTTTTTCTTCCTGGAAGCTTTATGCTAACTCTTTTTGCACTTTGGGGATCCTAAAATGGTATGATTTAGAGGTGCTTTGGCTAAGCTTTTATGGAATTTCCACTTGAGACAGATGCAAGATGAATCCTTATAAAAATACCGATCTCAAAACAGCAGAAGTACAAACAGATCATAGTCTCACACATTCGCTACACCAGACTAAAGACATGTGCACTTTTTAGAAATAAGCTTTCAATAGGGGGAGGGGGCATTCTGAAACTTCATAGACTCCCTTGATTTCCAGAGCACCTGCTCAAAGCTATTAATATGCAGCCATTTGAAAACTGGTGGAGTTCTTTTATCATTATGTCATTTAAAAGAAAGCTGGCAAAATATTACATTCAGTTAACAAGACTGAATATTTCCAATTGAAATTCAAATGTTTTGGGCATCCAACTGTCTTTAACTCTTTTATAAATAGATATTCATATTCTGGTAACAATAGTTTTTCAGTCCATAACACCCCTGAACGTGTGGCTCATGGCCATTTTGAGAAGCTGCAGGGGATGAGAAATAGGGCTCAGGGAGTGATCTACACCAACAAAGTAGGGCTTGTGTGCAAAGCAGAATGTGTAGGTGAGTGCCTGTGCAGTCTCCCTCAACTCAAAAGTAACCTGCAGTTTTACTGGGAAAAAGGAGAACTAGGGAATAAACACAAGTGTGTGGCAAACCTAGATGCCACAGCTGAGAGGAGCCCAAGGACTAATATGAGTAGGGACTGCCTCTACCAAAAGTAGCAGGACCTGGGGCTGGTCTATGAGATCAAAGGGTCTGGCTCAGTTTAGTGGAAGCATCTGTACCATGCCATGGGCAAAGCCTGTCAGGAGAAGAGGCCACTTCAGCACTAGAGGCTTCATCAGGTGACACTACCAGCAGAACAGGGAAAAAAGAACATGAAAAGCAACTTCCTGGCTGCTCATGAGCAAGCAGGCCCTAGTGACACACTTGGATAGCTGTGTGCATGTGTGTAAAACTTGTGAGCTTAAGGGACTGTCCTTGCAAATGCCATTTAGAATATTGTCTCTCCCAAATGTAGCTTTGCTGTTTGGTCTGTTACAACATTCAAACTGACGAGTTCCATTCAGTGGCATAGGTGGTTTAACTTGACAGAAATGTAACATAAAATAAGTTTTTTTCATATTTCTGCCTTCATCTCCGGCTTCCTTTTGGCACCTCTCACCAGGCTCAACAAAAAGAGTTTATTCTTGGTTATTCCTTTAACCACTTTCCACTCACAAAAGCTGCTATCACAGGATTTTTTTTTTTTTTTTTTTTAGGTTTTCTTCTTTGTTCTTATGTGAATGCACCTTTTTACAAAAACAAATGTCTTTTATCCCCAAGATGTAAAAGGAAAAGGTTGAGGAGAACCAAGTTTATTCCCAGTCCTAGGCACAGCCCAGCTTTATTTCACAAGATCAAGCAACAGGACATTCAACAACAGGCAGGGTGAGGGAAAGAAACACACATCCTGACACACTGAGAGCATGTTGACAAACTTCTTTAAACATAAAAAGGCTTCCTTCTTTTTGCAAGTCATTTAAAGCTTTTGGTCCAAGGTTTTTGAACAAATCCTGCACTGGCAGTCCCTCATGGATTAATTTTTGAAAAGTATAGCTCACCAAAAGAAAAGCACTGCTTACAGATAAACCTTTGCTTGTGTGAGTCAAACCAGCACCCCCAGCCAACCCCCATACACAGCCACACTTTAAAGTCTGGGGAAAATGAGCATTGGAGTCAACATTTTAAAGGCACTTTGAATATACATCTGGTGGCTCAAAAATGTTGCAGCCAACCCTTTTTTCCTTTCTCTAGAACATGATGCAGTGACCATTTCTCTAATGTTTCAGATTATTAAACCTGGATAATAATTCCTTGTTGCTGGCACAGTGCTCTCCACCTGCCCCAGGCCCCACATCCCTCCCTTCCCCCCCACCCCCGTAATTCAAATCTCTGCTCTTCATATACCAAATAAAGAACTGCAGTCAGAGACAAGGGAGTTGCAGCTGAGCTGACAGAGACAAACTTCAGGTTATACAAAAGATCTCCTTACAAGCTATGCCAAGCAGTATTACAAGCAAAGCCAGCAATCTGAACCAGCAGCCCTCTAATTCTCACTGCCTGCACTGTATTCCTACCTTCAGCAAAAAATCCTTCAGGGCAGCAAGAACAGCAGTAAACCTGTCATTAACAGCCCCAGTACTGTCACATCAGTGACTCTCCCATGTCAGCTACAGTCTTTAGCTCAGCTGTTTGCCTCTTTGGGGAGAACCGGCCCTACCTGTCAGGAAATAGAATGTGTACATTGGTTCCTTCATAAGCATATACAGAGCAGAAGTAAACAAAACAGCCCTGTTCTTTGGGGAATTGTGTTTATTCTTAAAAAAGAAGCCAAAAGATGCCTCTGTGAACAGTTCTAGATATGAACCAGCATGGTAGGATTTACATGTAAATAGATCATGTAGAGTAAGCCACTGTGAGTCGTTTCCTTTCCCTGCATCAGCACTGGGAAAGAGACTGTTTTTAGCACGTGCTTGCTATAGAAATGTGTTTCCAAAACACATCACTGAAGCTTTGAATTACAGCCAAACAATTGGCTGAACCTCTAGAAACCTACCAATCCTTACCTTGGGCACTGGCATCCAAAAGCACAAAAAGCATAAAAAAAGACCTAATTTTTCACGTCTCATCAGCCTTTGTGCCATGTCAACACCAACTGAAAGCAACCACCACAAATCAGCGAGCATACCTGTTCAACAACAGTCTTAGGTGCTACCCAACAGCATCTGAAGAGAGAGAAATTTTATAAAAGCAACTTTTTGGTACAGTCAAAGCATTTACACCCCAGCTGAGTTGTGGCAGTGGCAAACTTATGGCATTCTCATAAAGTAACACAACTTCAGAGAAACTTGAAGCATTAAGACAAGTTTTGAGGCGACCAAAATTGTTGGAGCTTCTTAATATCTCTGGCCACCTAAAATACAGAGGTATCACATGGGAGTGAGTAGAGAAGTAACAGCAGTGTCGAAATTTACTTGGTAGTGTGGTTAAGAGGCAGAAGAAATAAAAAGTATAAACATCTTCAATTTAAAATCTCCACAGTACTGAACTTGGCAGGAAATTATTTCACAGCATATGTCGGAAAGCTCAATTACCTAAGTACACTCAGAAATCCAAATTAATCTAATAAAATACTTAAACCACTAAATCCTCGTGTAGGTACTCTCATTCAGAATTATGCGGGATTTTATGTTGTTCATCCTGAATTCTTTTTAACAATTAACTACTTGGAAGAATATACTTCACATCAACTACAAGCCCCATTCTTACAATTATTTGCATAGTAAGCCCAAAAGGAGCAAAATTGTCACTGAGAAAACAACAGCACCATGTACCTGAATATAGGGCTGTGAAAAAAGAATAGATACAGGCAAATGTATGTGTGCCCCTCCCCCAGGCATGCTGGCTTTCCTAGCATTGCAAACCAAAGAAGACAGAGATAAACAAGGCTACACAAAGTTGAGTTTCCACAATCCAACAAAGATACCTTTCCGTATCCAGTGCTGACAAAACACAGATTTTTATTATGGAGTAAGCATCAGGATCTCTACAACAAAGCAGTACCACCAGCCACTGGACTTAAGTGTGCAATGATGTACATGTTCACTGGTGATAAATCCACAAAAAATCCGTAGACCATGTGCAAAAATAAAATACGAGTTATAATCCACAAATAAGGTATACACTTAGCAGGGCTTGTCAAACATTAAATGTTCTTAAAAGGGTCTCAGCTTTGTCTGTTCCTTAGTCAGAAATTATTTTTAATAACTCTTTTAGCAAAGCTTTAGTAGCAAGGAGTTGCAGAGAAGACAGAGGAAACCAGAGAAAGCTCCAGAATGATCTAAGACAGCTTTCCTGCTAACACCATTCCAAGAAATATAAAATTCTACAATTCTTCTGACAAATTCTCTTCATTAGAATTGCTCAGCTTTACTTCATTTTGGTTAAATTTCTGTAAAGGAGCCTTCTCCTTTTTACATCCCTTTTCTCTGCCAACACTGTTTGCAGCAACCTTGTCTCTGGTGGTAACACAAAACCAGAACTGCAAGTCTATATATAAATATGCCATAAGATCCCCATATCTGTTGGGAAATATGAGATTCAACTCAAACATATTTGAAAGAAAGTTTAGAAATCACACTTCATTTTTAAACAAGGATTTCAACTCTCATTTTCTTCCTATTTAGTATTGCAAAGTCCTCCAAACTCACAGCATAGTGCCTAGACATCGAACCACCTTATTCTTGAGCCACCTTACATCTGGATTATTTTTATTGCCAAGACAGCCTGAGCTTCTGGGATCCTGCTAAAAGGAGGCAAAAGAGTGCCTCTTCCACAACAATTTACTCTGGAATGAACTTGATGGCGTTAGCAGCAGGTGCTGTGAGAGAAGTAAAAAGCCTAGGAGGAGATCCCCTGCTGTTCTCTGTGTTCTTAAGGTCTCACTCAAGCATACGCCCGTGACAGCTTCAAGGTCTACAAGCTGAACAAAATTCCATGTCATTTGTTTTCTTTACATATATTCCAAGACTGAGAAAAAACAGTTGTCACAATGGGCAGCTTCAGATAAGTGAGTCTGACAAGTTTTCTTGCTTCCTCCCATGATTATACTCCAGACTATGAGTTTTGCTTAAAATGAAAACCTCTATTTTGAATTCCCTATGGAGAAATTCTCCATTTTTCATTCCTTTAAGAAAAAGTAATTCCAGTGAGGAATTTACTCAGCACTTCTTACTTGTGCAAAGTAGTTGATGCATGTCTGAAAACAGTTCTATGAGGATCTGCAAGAAAGTCTTGCCTGCTTTGGTAGGTGGAAGTAAAGAACCAAACCCTGAACTTAGAGACATTCTTTCTTTAAAGACATTCACCATGTCAAAGCTCTGCATCTGGAATTCCTCAGCAACTAAATGAAAATCAGCTTTTTTAATGCAAAGAGTACAGTAAAGATAATATAGGTCAAATACTCAGTTACCTACTGCCAGAAACAGTCAGCTGTTTAACTGATTAAAAGTTTTTGAAAGTTGACAAGACTGGGGGTTCTCCCAATTACATTAGAAACATGACTAGCAACGAAGACAAAATTATCTAAGGATGAAAGCAGATTATTTTCTTTTAATTGTGAGCCATGAGTCTGTAATCTTTTAGAGCAAGCCCTTTCTTTGGTGGGGAAAACACTCAGATGACTGTTTGTAATTGAACACCAAGTTTTGGCCTCTTTTGGTACAACTGGATCACCTAAAAATGCTTTCTTTTATTTGTCTGTCAACAGCTCCCCACTGCTTTTATTTTCAGTCTCTTGGTTTTCATTTTGCATAGCTTGATATGAAAAAAAGAAAAAAAATACAGCCTATGTCGATCCAAGATGCTCACATCTGTATCATGAGATTAATAGGATTATGCCAACATGGAAAATATGTAGAAAACATGGCAACATAAATACTTTCTGATACCAAGCAAAAAATATGAAAGCTGACACAGTAGGTTTTGTGATGCAAAAGTATTTTACAATGTCATTTGTGGACCATTCATTGTGATAAGCAATGGCAGGGACATCAACTTTGTTTCAAAGTATAAATCTTGGATAGAAAGAAACCTAAAAAGCCATCTGCATTCATCTGTAATGTGTAATTTCGCAGACTTGAATATTTGCTAAGTGTCTATCAAAAAAATTCAGAGTCAATTTTACAAAAAGAAACAAACTGATAGATCTGGAGGCCGAGGACTAGAGAGCACATAGACACAGAACAGACTCACAGCAGGAGCAGAATTAGCACAGGCTTCCACGTGCTTGACTGGGTCTGAAGAAAACCCTCATGTGTATAATTGTAGTCTTGGTTCTCATACACCTTTATTGATTTTGTGTCCTGTCAGGAAATCGTGCAAGACTGCCCCATTGTCTCTCCCCATGTGATGGAAACATGCTACATCTTATATAATGGTATTAATGTGCACCAAACACCACATGGCTTAGGTCTACATAAAGTACTGATCCAGTGCACACCATCTTTAAATTTCCCCTGATAGTATTTGAAATAGTGATGAAAAACGGTAAGACTGTTATTTCCCTCAACTCCTTTCAGTCAAGACAAGGCACTACAAATTATCACTGGAATTCTTACTGAGAAAAACTGTTTCTTGGAGGCACTCACCACTTAAGAGAAGCTGGGAAAATTTGGGTTAGAGATTAAAAGAATGGAGAGCTGACAGCCAGGAGATGGGATTGGCTGGAAGCAGCAGCTCATGCTACTCCCCAGCAATTGTAAAGAGGATTTCACAGGAGCGCTCCCTAGACGTCACATGCTATCAAGAAGCCAGAATGGATATAATCCTATGAATCATGTATGGATGAAACATCCTGGCGCCTGTTACCTTTCCAGCTAATGTGAATCACTGCATCCAGCTGTTGAAGTAAACCTAGTGCAGGTCCACAGGCACAGCATCCCTTTCGAAAAATGAAGGGGAAACAAGGGGAAACTGGATTTCAGATATGGTTCCTCACTACCATTTTTTTTCATAGTTAGTCTCGAAACAGAAACATTAGCATTGACTGACATAATCAACTTCTAGTCAGGTTTTCCTGCTGCAAGATGAATTAGGCTGTTTCTATATACTCTTCCCACACAAAATTGCATATATCCTTTTTGCTTGATGGAGAAATTGGAATTGGCTAACATTAGGCTCTTACATGACAATTAAGTTCAGCAGTGTTAAGAATGCCTTCATTCAGTTATTCATATTACTGAGATTGGGTTTTCTGTAGCATAATTGCTGCCATTTCAGATACACTATAACTAAAAAAAAAAAAAATTGTTTTTTATTCTCTCTTTCTTCTTAAAAATCCTACTGAAGCAAAATTTCAGTGAAAGATTAATGCAAGACTGGGGGAGATAAGTTTCCAAGAAACAGCAAAATTTAAGTGTTAATTATCAGCATGAATTGAGACAAAGTTCCTCCTTAGGATGTTTCTATCCTGAGGTTCCAGTGTCAAAGGGAAGAACTTGCCTTTCCTTCTTATCTTACATTCTATACTAATTAATTTACTTTAAACAAATCGAGAGGTGTTATTTCCCTGGCTTTCTCTCTCCCTAGTGTACATTTCCTTGCACTGATTTTAATTCAGAGCTACATGCTTTGGGAACTATTTAGAAAGGGTTGGAGTTAAAGAGGGTTGGGTTTTTTTTGTGATTTGGGACTGATTCAGTAGCACAGTTCAATTACAACTCTGAGTATTTACAAAAAAAGTGGAAAATGCTCAAGACAGGCAAGGAAGAAGCAGGCAAGGAGAAATGCCTGTGTCACACTTAGAAAAGCCATTTTCCTTCACCTTATGAAAAGAATGAAAGCACACAATTTTTCACATGACAAGCATATCCTGATGGATATTATAGCTTCCAGTGCGTGCAAAGCAATGTATTTTAAAGGTGATTTACAATTTTAAAAAAGACCAGACCCAAAACCTAGAACAAAGTAAACAAAAACAAACAAAAACCCCAACCAACCAACCAAAATCAATACCAAAAACAAACAAACAAAACAAAAACAAACAAAACCAAAACCAAAAAAACCACAAAAAAACCAAAAAACCCTCAAAAACCAAAAAACACAACCAAAAAAAAAAAAAACCCAAGCCCAAACCAGGCTTAATCATTCTGAACTTTCCTATCTTATAAAGGAATGAAGAAAACCAGAATTCTTTTGTAAGACTGCACTAAAAATGATTATCTCTGATCTTCACTACCTTATAACTTTTTATAACAAGGCTTCCCAAAGAAATGATCCTTATCTCTCTCTCTCTCTCACTCATCAGTAATTTCAGAATCAATAAACTAATTTCCTCAAAACCAGTGATTTTCATCAAGCATTATGATATTCGGTAGTTATGCTAAGGAGGGAGAGTCTCAACACCTCAGCAGAGAGAAAGGCTGTAACTTTTGTTCCAGCCTTACTAGACAGGCAAAAATGCCCACACAGCAACAGTGTTGAAATCATACTATTTCCAAAAGGCATCAGCTGGTTCTCACATCTTCCCAGACACCAAAAACTCCAGCTACTCAGGCAAACCTGTAAGAAACCAGGGTCTGTTTGTTCTGCTGCTGGTGGAGTGACATGATTGAGAACTGCTTTCATAGTTTTTATAAAGGCAGTTCGATTAACTTACATACCTGAGTAGATGATCCAATCATCTGATTTAGTTAATCTAAATTCCTTTTATTCCTCAGCATTTATCTGTGCTTTGAAGACACAGGCAGCATTCATCACATCTGCAAGACAACTCGACATGAACAAACTCCTCCTATGGAAAACATTCTCAAAGCCATCCATGCATCATAACATAAAAGTTTATGAAAAGAAAACCCCACATATAATTTAAGCACATGGCAATTATGATAGAGTGCATAAGGTGACAGAGATGCCCCCTTCAGGTTATCTTCTGCCAGATGTCTCAGATCTGAGGAGATCTGAGTGGGAACACGTATGCAAAACCCTTATAACTACATTCAGTAGTCACAGTCATTTTTCCCTTGGTCTCTTATTTTGTTACTAATGTTGGTAAAACTAAAAAAGAAGTGAAATATTTTTAAAATGGAAATAAAAATCTACAATAGCCGAAGTATCTTCTTGTCAACGAAACAGTTCTAGTTTTGGCAACCAGAGGAGCTGTGGTGAGCACTAATATGTGAATCGTTCACCCATCTTGTACCCTTTGTTATTAAAATTGTTGCTGTTAGTGCTTGTTTCTTATTTCATTGCTGTTTTCAGTAAATTGTTCTTATCTCAACCAATGATCTTTGCTTTTCCTGCCTCCCATTCTCCTCTCCATCCCACCTCAGGGGGAGAGAGACAGGGAGCAAGCGAGGGGCATGTGGTTAGGAGTTTTTCAGTGGGAGTACTAAATTGGAGAATATCATTCCTAAACCACAACAGCCTTATTTGGTGCCCGATGCAGGGCTCAAAGGGCTGAGATAGCAACAGGTCTGACCAGAGCAGGTTGGAAACAAATTTGATCTAAACATTTATTGTATTAGCTATGGAGCCACAGGTCACAAAGTTGCTTGGTCTGTTCATGTGGTTGTGGTACCCAACCCTGTATATATTCCCATAAGTGCTCCTCATGATGTTCTGTTTCAGAGCAGGGATTGTGTTCTTGCTGTACTGCAGCACAGGGTTTGGAGTGTTTCAGTGGGAACACTATATTGGGGAATACCATTCCTAAACCATGACACGAAGAAATTATTTATTGTTTTGTTTGATAACTAAGTTTAACAGTACAGCTGGAGAAAAATACCACATGTTGCTGCACAAGAGGCAGTGTGATTCTGTAAGCAGCAATATCCAGCACTGGGAGTTCTATCAGCGCGTAGACTGCAGAACCAGAGTTATTCTTTGGGTAAATAATTCATGCCACATACTGCTTTAGGGAATTGCATGCAGCTCATTTTCTCCATAACTGAGAGGACAGTTTAGCAAATGAATTAAAGCTTTCCATCCTGATGTGCAGTTGTGCAAGAGAACAACAATGAATTCACAGTTAGGGGAATAGGTTTTCTCTCACTCCTCCCTGCTCCATATACAAGCAAGACTAAGCCATTTGTTGAGCTTCATTTGGTTTTAAAACAGCTTTGATGATTCAAGTAACACTCAACTCAAATTAGCACCACAGTCTCTTATCCAGCTTTGTTGAACTAAAAATTGAACATAGTATTATTAGCAAACAGCAATACACAAAAATAATCAGTCTGCTAAACATCACTTCTTTCATCAAACACCAGAAAGGTTTTCCTGTGATTTACTACTTAATTACAGTTAAAGTCATGCTGTAGAAGAAGTCCACTCTTCATGGATTTTCCTCAGATTTGTTTATGTGCATTTTTGAGAAAGTTTATCCTAGAATTAGGCTATGGATTAAAGCCACCCTACCAGATATGACAAGGAGAAGCATTGCTCTGTAGTATACCTAAAACACACAACACTTGTAGGCAATGTTCAGAAGCACAATTTATCAAAATCTGTGAAAAGAACACAAACACTGATGACAGTTTAAGGTCATCTGGTCACTTTTTAACTTTCAAGCACTTCATTTGGCAGGCCTGTCTGTGCTAGCAGACTTACTGAATAATATCAAAGGTTTTGTGAAGACTTTGGGAAACAGTTACCTCAATAAGCAACCTGAATGCCATCTCTTATGGATTTCTCATGCCTTTCTTTCATTTTTTACAGTTAATGTACTTAAGTGTTTGTTCTCCAGTCATGGATGTGCACCTGTAACTTCACGTTCCCTTTGGGAGATCATTTGGGACAGGAGAATTAACAGTGTAGAGCTATGAGACATTCTCTCTTGAAATAACAATTCTAATTGTCACGCTCACTACAAAGGTATTAATTGACAAACCCCAGCATAAATTTTGGAATCCCAGAGGGAAGAACTGGAAAGACAGACAAGACTCTACACTGGCTATGAACATGTGGGCATTTAACTGCTCTCATAATTGTTTCAACTAATGGAAGACAGCATTTACCCAGTAAATTGATTAAATCTTTTCTTCTCTTTTTCTGCCTACTACTATTACATTTCCTTTGTGCCAGGCTAAGCAATTGCAGGTAGAAAGCACCTCAGAATTATCCTGACTATGCACAAGGAGGAAGAGAATGTAAAAAACTTTAACTGAATTGCAGGAGACACCTGCAATCTCTACTGATTCTAAAAAGTGCCTGGAAAACATATGGAGGGAAGAAGTCTAAGTCTACCTGCCACAAGCCCTGATGCCATTCTCTCTTAAATCCTATTAAAGTGAAGACATGCCCACAGCACCTTGATACTGTGATACATGTATATAATGACACACATTTCACAGAGGTTCTCTCTCACTATTTCTTCACTTTTTCCCACTCCCCTGCCCCCCAAAAAATCCAGCTCTCACAGATGTGCTGGATTTTACACTCCATTCTTCAAAGGACCAGTGGTCAACCTCAGAACACACATGGATCTGACCCACAACTTGTCCTATGTAACAGTTTTACGTGTTCCTGTTTCTTGGAATCCTTCATGGTCTTCAATTTTGCCATTTAAAGGCAGACAAACAACTAAACTAAACAACATATGTTACTCTGGAGTATCAACCTGAAATTCCCATTGCTGCTAATGGCTTGGGCATTAAGATCATAGTTGTGAATATTTAACACAGCAGACATTTTGATCACTCTGGGTTCCCAGGGATTCATTCTGTACCTTGTTCCTTTCTTTACAGCAATGAACCACAATGCAAGTGTTGCTTGTTTTGTTTAAACACACAAAATTACAGGAGCTGCTTGTTTTGAATTCTCTCTCACACAGAAAGGAGCCTTCAGCAGAGTGCAGACTAAACACCGGCCCAGATTATCATGATACCATGATTTCACAGCACTGTATCACAGAACAGAACGTCCTATTCCAAAATACAACTGAAATACTTTTTTTTCTCTACTGATACCAAGCTTTCCCGTGGTAGGAGGTGAACCACATGCCTTCTGAAGCTACATTGTTCTTAATCATTGTTTTCAGTCAAGGCATTTTCTGCAGTTCCAGAAATGGAAACAATTCTGCAAAGATTTATACAACATAGAGACATCTGATTTTCACTGTTCTGATTTCCTAGGGCTTCACATTTTGTTCTTTCATAATCTCTCTTTCTTCCCAGTGGCCTGCTTCCCTACATATTAGGATTTTGTCACGCTTCAGGAATGGTATTCTCTAATTTAGTACTCTCTGGCCAGAACCAGGACAGATTTTAATTTTAGATTCAAATGATTTAAGATTAGTGGACCTGATAAGAAACGTTTTAGGATGTTTTCCTCCTCTCCTCCCATTAAGAAAAACAAGAAACTCTTACTTTACACACATTTCCAATTCTGTGCACTTCATGCAAATGTTAGCTGAACTATGGTGCAGAACTGCAATCTGTTACAATGGTGTACAATTTAGTTATACAGTACTAAGATTTTCACTAAAAGCGTCCAATTACCATCTAGTTTCCTACTCATTGGGATTTTGAATTTTATTTTTAAAAGGAAAAAAGGATTTTGTGATATTCCTGCAGAAGTGCTTATACACAGATAGTAAGGTGAGACTTCTGAGAGGATAGTCCTACTTCAATCTCTCAGAGATGGTCCACAGGATTCTTACAGGAGTCTTTGTCTCCACTAGCCTAAAGCAAAAGGGAGCCCCTGAAATGAAGTGACTAAAGTTATGTGGTGTGACCATCATGATTTACATTTGTAGAAATAATTTTTTTCTGAGACCTATCTTAAAATATCAACATGGGTACAGTCAAGTACTTCAGCATATAATAAACTGGTTATGTCAACACAAGAATCAGGTCCAGAGTTGAAAACATACTGAATGGCCCTATTTTATGCTCAAAGCTTATAAATGTAAAGCCTAAGAAAATGATTTTTGAAATAAAAAGATTTTTAAAAGAAAAAGAAATTCAACTTTCTAAGGAGACCAGAACCTTCACAGTAACTTCACTGTTTTCTGGAACAACAAAACAACAGAAGGAAAAAAAACCCACTACAGCTTTTTTTGAAACTACAGTTAGGGCAACACAGCTTGGCACTGTTAGAACTAAACATAAATTAGGCAAAATACATATCCAGTGTGTTGAAGCAACAGCTGAAGTTTGATATTAGCCTGGTTGAATCTCTGCCAGCATCTTAACATTTGGATACATATTTGAAACTTACTTAGACATCAAATCAAACATGTGTACCGTGCAGATTTGCATGCATAACCTTCTTTTCAGCAATGAAATTTTGTCTGAATAGCCTTAGATTTTAGCAATTACTCTCTTTCAGCTTAAAAGAAGGAAAGCTCTAAAAGGCAAAACCACTTTGCTATTCAACTGTATTCAAAAGTGTTTACACCCTGTAAGAGAACCCAAAAGCAAATCTGTGCTGTCCCAAAGTGATTATTTCATATTATATTTACTGCCTATGACCTGCTGTTCCATATGAATGGCCACACTGAGCCAGACTCTCTGTGACAACAGCCAGTAGCAAATATCTGGATAAAGAGCACAAGAGGAGGGCGAGCACGAAGTGGTACTACAACATATCCCTCAGTTTTTCAGGCACTTTCTGCACCAGAGAGGACATTTTTGCCTTCAAAACGCCCTCGTGAGATTTCATTTGCCTCATCACTTCTGAGCCCAAGCCTACCTAAAAGCATTTGTACTTCCACACGGCAACAAGTGCCCCAGGATTATCAACCTGGTACATTTCCAGCCTGCCACTGCCTCAGCATCGCTTGAGGCTCCTCCAGTCCTTGGGTTATGAGAAAGTGTGGTTACTTGCTCCTTAGTCACCTTTTCCATGGCACCCAGGATTTTACAGCCTTCCGTCCCGTCCTCTTGACAGCCTTGCTTTCCTCAGCCCTAAGGAGGCCAGGTTAACCAGCTGGGGTTTGTGTGGGAGCCATTCCACCTCTCCAAGTATCCCTGCTGCCTGCTCCTGTTGCAGTGTGAAACGAGGAAGTGAATATCGGAAGTGCTCTGAGTTTTGGAGGGGAGGCACAGAGGTGTTTTAGATGGGTATGAGCCCATTAACTCAGGGGTTTTCTCAGTCAGGGTTAGAAACTTGGCAATATCAGCCTGGAACTGGCTAATTCTAAATTAACTAGCCCAAAGACAGGAAGCAATTCAGCAACTTGGAGCAGCATTTTGCAAGTGCTAATTAACTTAGCTTAAATTTTTTAAGAAGCAGTCTGAGCTAAGTAAAACAAACATGTTTCATGCACATTCTTCTGGCCATCTTTTCTCCTAGTTTCCACTCTCCTAGAAAGCTGTCATAAAAGGCTCCCTCCCTGGAGTCGTGCCCTGTTTTAGCTCCACTCATTTTTCCTCCTCCAGACTAAAACACACAGAGAAACAACTTCTGCAATTCCTCTTCTCTAGCTCTCATGCACCTGGCTTCTGCCCAATAATTTTATAGCAAGGAAAACCCCCACTTAACTCTTTTCTGAGCTTCCAATTTCCAGATTTTTTTCCCATTTCCCTCTGTCCTACAGTTGTTTTCAAATCTTGAAAATGAGGAATATCATAGGAGAAGGAAAATAAAATTGAAGGTGGGCAGGGGAGGTATTTATATAGTCAAAGACATCAGGCAATTTTTTTTATGACCCCCACAAATCAAAAAATAACTGAAAAAAATTCAAGGGCAATATCATATGGAGACATTCTGAAGGGCATAAATCACTCCCAAGCAGTGTGAAAAAATGGGAATTGTGTCTGAAACAAGGTAATGAGGTCAATACTGCCCCTTCCTAGAGTGAGAATTCAGGACTAGAAAAATTATCCGTATCTATCAGGAGTCAAGATTTTCCTAACCACGTAGTAGAGGCTGTAAAATTGCTTCTCAGATTGCACTCCTAACATAGAACTTGTATTAAAGGAAGAATAAATTTCACAGTCAAATTTTCCAGTCAACATTTTATGGCACAAAGAAGGAAGACTGAAGTGCAAAGGGCACAAATCTCCATCAGACATATTCTGAAGGTATGGGTTCTACCAGAACAGTAGCTGTAAATTGCTAGTAAAAAGTATGTAAATGGTTTATAACTTTGTGACATTAGAACCTGCTTATGAATAGGCTTCTGAAATGGTCATCTCATTTCATTAGCAAGGAAATTATCCAGTTGTCTCTCTTCTCCACAGTTCTTAAATTCACCCTGTAGTGCTCCACATGAAGACACACACACACAGAGTTGAAACAGAACCTCTGGGCATGTTTTTGAGCTCCTCCACAGCAACTAACTGGACAAAAGCAAACCCTAACTCTGTTCATACATTGGAATTCTCTATGAGAGGCCCTGAAGATCCATTACCGGTTGTCTCACGTGTTTCTTGCCCTTACACATGCGGCTAGTGAGAAGTGGGGATGTTCCATATTGCATTTGCTGTAAGCTATACACACTGGGCACTGAAAAGGATGACCAGAAATCTTGCAGGATTTAATTTACAGTCTTGCATGTTGTAAGCCCCTCAGGACAGGAAACTCTCCTGGTTTTATATATCTATAAAACAACATGCATACCTATGACACTGTATAAATAACAGGATTGGATTAAAAACATCTGTAGACACTCTGGCTGATCTATTGTCTTTCTGCCTGCTGTCTCTTCATAATTTTTGATGGCAGAAAAGCCATTTCACACAACAGGAATGCTGGTGGTGCTGATCCAGCTATATATGAATCTGTAGAAACATGTTAATAAGAGATTCAATGAATAGAGAAATTAAAAAATAATAATAATCTGTCCTTCAGACATGACCTCCTGACAGGTTTCCACTTCATTTTTGTTTACTTTTGGGCAAGCAAATATAGGAAACATGGATAACTCAAAAGAGTTTCGGAAATGGGGTAGTAGGCAGTAAGGACAACATTTCTTTGATGCAGAGCTAAGACTGTTGTGATACAGCTTTTCTCTGGCTGCCCAAAACTGTCGGCAACGATTCATCTATTGTAAATTGCTTCTGTGAAAGCAAAAATAATGTATGTCCACAACATGGTGATAGTCACAGAAGATATAAAGAGATTCACATGCTGTGCAAGTATTGAGTTCAGAAATAATGCTAAAAGGGAGGCAGACTGTTATTGATACCAAGCAGGGAAGGGAACAACTACATTTCCAAGAGAGAGGCAAAGAGGAATCCTAAATTTAGAACAAAATTCAGAACTGAAGCCAAGATACTGTCACCACCAGAGCTGCGTGAACATCTCACAGAAAACCCTTCAACAGTTTTAAACTCAGCTCACTTAGGTTTAGAAGAGGGGGGGGAAATCAAGTCCCTTCACGTGAATCATCTCTGCGTCCTTCAAATCACCACGTAAAAATTAAAAATGAAACACTTCCCTCCCTGCCCAGCTATATGCTTTTCTAAATTGATTACAAGCCTTTCCCTTTGACTCCCTAGTCCAACTTCTGGCAGCTGGTCACACGGTAGGTCTGCTGAATCGGATGAGTCTGCTCTGCTTTTGCAGTACACCTCAGGCTGCTCTCACAAAAGACAAACATTAATTAAATTTTCTCCATCTAATAAGAAACTTCACTTTTGCAGTAAGGAATTAAGAACAGTTTGAAAGATAGAAGAAAATGCTGTAAGTGTGAAACTGCATGACAGATGTTTTCTTCAAAAATGAGATGATCCAAAGATGTTCAGTCGGATCATTTCACATGCAAGTGCTTCCCTCCACCTTTCCATGTTATTCTCTCTATCCAGATCTATCCATATTTAATCTCATCCATTTTCCTCTGTCCTTGCAGCAAGTAAGTGATTTACTGATGACAGTTTACTTCTACAGTTTTATGCAGAAGTGTGGTGTCTCCTATTTGACTTTTACCACTAATTTTCCAACACTTTGAAGCCTAACAAGAAAAAAATGCTATGGAGCAGAACAATTCTCCCCTTACTCTTCTGGGAAAAGAGAGTTGCACACATAGGTACAGATGTATGAAGGCATACATATAGAATCCACATAGTTTCCAAATGTAGATTATGTGAAGCCTTTACACCGATAATAGTTTTTTGTCTTTCATGTCACAAGTCTGGATACCGGAGACTTTTGCTCTACAAAGACGACAGAATGTTCAGTTTGATCAGGACCTTCGCTTAATAAACATCTTCCATAAAAACTGAGATTGTCTAGAACTGAAATTAGAGTGTGAGCAAAGTGTACTCCTGCCTGCTACACAACCAGAGGGTGCCAGGCCAGCTTACTAGCAAGGGCTTAGCAGGTGTAAGGCACATCTGTTGCAGCTGGCAGCATTTTATATGCTGCTGCTGCATGACTGCAGGTATACTTAAACCCTTCTTCCTCAACCTCCTCCCTGTGCCCAGGAAGGGACTGACAAGAAAATAAGTCAGAAGCTTAGATAGTTTATTGCTTACTATAAGGGATTTTTATTAAAACACATGAACTGCAACAATAAAGCACCTTAGTGAGTAAGGACAGAATCAGGTTACTACTTGCACCAGCAAAAACAAGAGAGTCTCTGGCATGTTCCTGCTGCTGCGGAAGCAATCGGAAAAGGAAAGCACTAATGAAAGCAATTGAGTAGCTCTGAAAACATCAAATCCAAGAGGGTCCTAAAGTCTAACCCCTCAGCACAATACAACCTTTCCTGCTACACACAGAGCTCCAGCATTTACTAAAATCAGATTCTGCTTTTTAAATGTGGTCCACATTTGGGAGTACTATTTATTAGCAAGAACTACAGACCATTAACTCTGGGCCTACTAATCTCTACGGATCCATCCTAGACCTGCTGCTGGTTTACTCACATACCTTTTTGTTTCTTTTTCAAGCTCTAGAGAAAAGAAATCCACAATTTAGAATTAAAATCTCAAGAATGCCAGAAACAGCTCACAAGGACAGTTCATCTGTTTCATAACAAAACCCTATTTATAACACACTCAAGTATTTCTTTGGAAGTCAGGAATTTAAACAAACAGATTTTCAATTGTCCCCTTTTTAGGGCTTTGAGATTTATTTCAACAAGGAGAACAAGCTCATTCATTCAGACTGATAGGTAAGGGAGAAGGTTCGGATACTTTCTCTAGCATTTAGGGGCCTTTTCTCACTGTATGACATTAAAAGTCTTCACAACTTATTTTGAACACACTAGGAAGAACAGCAGCAGCAGTGAAGTTCTTGGCCAAAGTCAGAAACAGTTCCTACTAGACTTGGATGGTGGTAGGGAAAACAAAATGGAACACCCCCACCCCACATACACACACACCACCTCAACAAAGGCATTTTCTGCCAAAAGCTAAAGAAAAATAAAACTATTAGACAAAATCCAGTCTTTTTTTCCAGAAGACTACTTAGGACAGAAGAGAGAAAGCAAAAAGGGTACGGGACACTAACAGGAGTGCTGAGCATTCATTTTGACTTTCCATTACCCTGAAGAAGAGTGGTTTTTGTTCTTGCTAATACAAGCAACTGCTGAAGAAAAACATTAATTGACCATCAGCCTTTCCCCCTCCTGTAAGAGCAGTTAAAAGTTTTCTGGTAAGCTTCCTATTCTGAAGGGAATCAGCTCGAAAATCCTTTCTTAAATCAAGCTTTTCAGCTCGGACTTCTTACCAGTTGCCTACAGCTATTTTCCAAATAAGAGGAGGAGAAAGAAAAATCAGAATTTTGTGTACTCTTTCAAAACTCTCTTCCTTATCCTCAATCAGCTCTTCAAATGACTCAGACCAGTTAACCCCATGCAGTTATTCATCCATTCATCACAACATTCATCACTTAAAACAGTTGAAAAATCTGACTCCCTGTGCCTTTTGCTTTTGAAGTTCTTGATAAGGAATCGTTTTAATACACAAAGGACTTGAGGTATGGCATTCTAGCTAAATCACTTCCCTTTTGCCATGGTTCTTAAGCAAACCAGCTCTGTCCCACACTGTGTCAGTACTTTCTCTCATCTTGCTGTTCTTCATGTGACTTGAACGTGGTCAGTTGACCCTGAGCTGGACACCAGGTGTCCACCAAAACCACTTTGTCACTTCCCTCCTCAGCTGGGCAGGGGAGAGAAAATATAAGGAAGGGCTTATGAGTTGAGATAAGGGCAGGGAGAGATCACTGTCCGGGGAAAAACAGACTTGACTTGGGAAAATTAGCTTAGTTCACTACCAATCAAAATCAGAGTAGAATAATGAGAAATAAACCCAAATTTTCCTCCCCTTTTCAACTTCACTCCGAAATTCTCCATCTACTCCCCCCAGTAGCACAGGGCTGGAGAACAGGGAATGGGAGCTGCAGTCAGCTCATCACAGCTTGTTTGTGCTGCTCCTCCTCCTCAGCAGGAGGATCCCTTCCCCTCCTCACTCCAGTGTGAGTCCCTCCCACGGGCTGTAGTCCTTCAGGAACAGGCTGCTTCAGCATGGGTCCCCCATGGGGTCACAAGTCCTGCCAGCAAACCTGCTCCAGCTTGGACTCCTCTCTCCACCGGTGGGCAGGTCCTGCCAGGAACCTACTCCAGCATGAGCATCCTATGGGGTCACATCCTCCTTTCAGGCATCCACCTGTTCCAGCCTGGAGTCCTTCACAGGTTCCAGGGGGATCTCTGCTCCTCTCTTGACCTCCAAAGGGCACAGCTGCCTCACCATGGGCTGCAGGGGCCTCTCAGCTCTGGCACTTGGAGCATCTCCTGCCCCTCCTTCTGCACTGACCTTGGTGTTTGCAGAGTTGTTCCTCTCACACATTCCTCCTCCTCTGTCCAGCTGCAGCTGCTATTTCACAAGGGTTTTTTCTCTTCCTTAAATCTGTTATCCCAGAGTCACTACCACCATCGCCGATGGGCTCGACCTCAGCCAGCGATGGGTCCATCTTGGCTGGCATTGGCTGTCAGACGTGGGGGAAGCTTCTAGGAGCTTTTCACAGGTCTTTTTTAGGGCTTTTTCACACAAACCCAATACACTTGGTGTGTATCTTCTGCTTGCATTATTAATACAGAAAAACAAGGCAGAAATTTTATCTGGTGAAAGGTTTCTGCCTTTTTCTAGAACAACAAAAGGCTGTAGTATAAGCAGAGGAAAAAACTCAGAAATTATCCCAAGGATGAGTTTCATTTCTCTCAAAGTACATAATCACCCCCATTCTACATTGCCAAAGTTTAACCATACAAAATGCCAAAAATAAAGTATAGAAAACTTTAACACATACTCACTATTAGCAATAAATGATTAAAAACATCTGCATGGGAGGATACATGGCAGGAAACACAAGGAGTCATATAAACAATGCTCTGTGATTTATCCTAATACTGGGAATTGCAGGATGAAGGCTTTTAATCAGGTGGTCTTTAGCTACAGCCCTGCTGTTTGGGAAGCATAAATGTTTTTTATAAAGGCATAATACAGCATGTGCCTTCTTTTTGCAAAAAGATAAGTTTACACTCATCACAGCTATGTGCATGTAAAGTTACAAAGACTTTCATAGTTTCAGTCCTGCTTGCAATGGTAATTTCTTTTTTTACATTTCTGTGTTTAAATTTACGTACCAACTTCCAGAACACGGAGAAAGGCAGACACCAAAAGGATTTCCCAGTGAATCATTTCTGCAGAAGGAGCATAATAAGCTCTTTGAGATACAAATCTGTCTTTATTTTCATGTGCTATATAGCATGAAGCTACCAACAATAAATCCTAAGAGGAAAATAAGTAAACATAGCAGTAGATTCCATCTCAGTTTTCCTGTATACTTTTAGCAAAGAGGGAATCATTGGATACAGAGAGGCAACATTTGAGGGAGGCATAACTACTACAAAGCAATGATAGAACAAATAAGAAGAAAAGATTGATGCCACCCAGTTCCTTCACACTTCAGAGTGAAGGAGGCTGTAACTGCTCAGCTGCAATTTGGATGTGGAGAGGAGGCTGGTGGGCTGGTACCGAGTGACAGCCACTGGGATCTTTAATGACAAGCTGCCACATAAAACAGGACAATGCAAACTGATGAATCACACGGACTAACAAGGAGGTACTGAAGACGAGCAGCCCAAGTGTGAAAAATAATTGGCAAGATGAAAAGATATTCCCGTGTATTGTGCATATGGGAAGGAGATGTGAGTACAACTGTCTGGGTTTAAGGCTTCCTATTGGAAACACAACACCCTGGTAAGCAGGACTGGAAAATTGTCTGTGATGTGTCACATGTTGTTTAACTGCTAATTCAAGACCAAAGCTTGCACCTTCTAGATCCCAAAACAGTTTTAAGTAAAGAAGATGCTCCTACTTCAGTGAATTCTTTTCCATTGACATTTGGATCACAGGTTCTCAGGATTTCTAAGCATACTCATTTTTGTTGAATACAGTACCAGAAAAATCCAGAGGCATTTTGAAGAATTTCCTTTCCTTCATCCAACTATAATCTCTAAACAAGTCCCTATTCAGCAGTTTAAGCCCTCTAGATGTGTTCTGCACATTATCAGGCCAGATGCACAGTCAGTGATATTAATAGACAAGCCCAGCACAAGCCTTTCACTGACCAAGCTATTTTTTCCAAAAAAAAAAAAAAAAAAAGGCAAAAAAAAAAAAGCATTGCTATGTTTTATAATAATGTCCCAAAATCCTATCTATCCAAACCACTATCCCCCAATGTCAATCACAGTTTTACACCTCAGAACCACCATATTCTTCAGCTGCAATTAAGAAGGTTACTCACACTGTGTGCACTGCACAAGTAACAAATTATGAAGGGAATCCTCTGCAGTCTCTTCCACTAAAGAAGGTGTCTGTACCTTACATGACAAACCAGGATTACATGATGCACCATCACTAGATTTCTTTGCCCAAATGCTTAGAATCTCAGCTTGATTCACTGCCATACTCTAAATAATTTGTACAACAATAAAGCTGTCTTTTAAACAATATGGTACAGATTCAATAATAAACTCAATATAATATTTAAAATATTTAAAATAACAGAAAACTGATTAATCAACCAATGCCAAAGCTACTCGGACCACAATATTCAAGTAGGTCACGACCTGCTATTTTTGTTTTTTGAAGTAAAAGGACAAAGACTGGTACATTTGCATTGTTCCTTCACCAGACAGATAGGGGTTGCCTAGAACTGTGACATCCTACATTCATTTTGTCAGAAAGCACCACTTCTGGATGCTGATCTTTCTGGATATAGTCACTGGAAAGGGTGACAATGAGTAGTTTGGAAGATGTAAAAATGTCATGTTTCTTTCACACTCTATCAAGAGCTGAAATGGTGGACTAGGTCAGGAAGATCATCAATTGCTACTATGGCAGTGCTGTTCTTGACCAGAATGGGTCAGTAAAGGAGCTGTTTCCTTCCAGGTGGAACTCTGGGCAGAGACTCAGGCCCACTCCAGAACTCAATAGCAGAGCTCTCCCTTTGTTTTATGAACAAGTGGATTCTTAAAATGGGTTATTTACTGAAAGAGTTGTAAAGCTCCAAATGGTGAAACTGTCTCCGTTTATGTGCTGTGTTGAAGAAAGTCAGGCTTGGCACATGTTTCTCATTAGCTGTGCTAAAGCAGCTCAGTTCCCCTAGAAATTCCCAGATTCTCCTTTGCAATAGGGTAATCTAGAAGGCCCCTAATTTTAGCTCTTCAGTCTGAAAGGGCGGCACATACATAAGTAGTGCTGAGTGAATGCTGCCGAAATGTCTATGATTATGTGGAATGCTAAAGAAAGTGGGCTTTCTTGGCATATACAACATCATTAAATCTTCCAAATAATGTCTAAAAGCAAGGAAGCCTTATAGATATTTGTGTAATGCATTTCACGTATGGAGCATTCACATTGCCACCTTACACCTCTGTCAGTGCAGCCAGCTGACACTGTGTGATCCAGGATCCCAGTCACACAACCTGTTGCAAAATGGTCACAGCTAAAAGCTGGCCCCTCTGCAACCCAGTGTGCTGTCTATGCCCAAAGTTTAGGCCAACATTAGCGCATTTGCAGGTTAACCCTAGAACCTGGATACCTACATTTTTAAAATTTGTTATTACTTCTGAATAGGGAGAAGTAAAATGGGTCAAATGCATGACATAGTTTATCTAGCACTCCTTACAACAAAAGTGGTGTATGCTTTCATCTGACCTTCTCATTTTCAGGCAGATTAAATCACTTTTGAACTGTTTGCTAGTTTTTTGAGAACAGCTTTCAAGATGAGGTAATTGAAGGAAACCTATCAATATAGTATATATTTTCAAATTAATAATGTTCACATACTGTTCAAATAAACCCCCAATTTAGCACAATCTGTTTTCAGACAAGCCCTCCATTTTAACCTCCACATGGAAGGAAAACTAAGTGACTTCCTCATCTCACTTAATAGAGAACATATGTTCAAAGATAATACTGTGGGCTTGCTTTGAGAAGCTGTTCCTCCTCTGACAGAGATGCTGGGAGCTCACAGAGTAACACTGATACATAAGGAATGGACAAGTTGCCATAAATCTCAGACACTGCAGAGATCACTTCAGAAGAAAAGACTGCTGATCCAAGAAACACACACACACACAGACACAAACACAAACACAAACAAAGCAGCCTGGCAACAGGTGAAAAAAGGAGCTGATATAGCCCCTGGAAGGATCAGAACTAAAAGCCACCTCAATCCTAATTTTTTTAGACAGGTCTGAGGGGTAGTAGTTCAGACACAGAGAGGATGGAAAAAAGAAAGGGATCTCTACCACCACAAAGCACAAGAAGCAGCTCTGGAATAGAACTGTTTTAAATCTTTGCATTACAAACTGTCTGGAACAATTTGAGATGGAAATGCTCTGGTAATATCAAAATAATTTTCACTTATTTTATAAATATTTATGTAGCTCAGATTTACTTTTATAACTTACAGAAAGGATGTAATTGTCACTTGTTTCTCCAAGTCTCAATTTTTCAATCTACAAAAGAAGGTCAATTCACCTGCCAAGGCCATTGTACTTGATGCTGGAAAAGTCACTAATAAAACTCACATTCCTTGAATCGCAGTCAATTCACTGATTCATCACACTGTGCCCATAAACAAGCCAACACTTCATTTGCATCTGGAAACAAATCGAGGCCACTTCATTCCACTGTGCTCAATGCCATGCCCTCAGTCACTAAGGTGGGGGCCAAGTACGATCACTTAAAACAAGTAATAGAAGAAAAACAAAGATTCATCACCAGGCATAATTAACATTTCCTTGCAGATTTATCTGATCCTACAAAGCCACCAAACCTTTCAAATTCATCCCCACCAAGTCAATGACGAGAATCACTGACCAATTTTTTCAGTATGCTTTGGCACACCCCATGTTAGAGCCATTTGCCTAAAAACCAGAAAGTATAAGCTGTCTTAACGGGAAGAAGGGACAAAAATACATGGGTAGAAACTGGCCATGTGAGAAACCTGACAGCTACATTCTCAGTTCATTCTGTGCAACTCATCCTTCAGCTCACAAAAATACATTCAGGAGATACATTTTAGATCAGAGGACTGCTACCCTGGAGGACACAGCTCACGTAGCCTAGACCATCTCCTCAAAGTCACCACTTAAAACCAACCTTACCAGTTAAGGATCAGTCCTTGTACCTCCAGCTGACAGGCAGCACCAACTGCACAGATATCCCAAAGCCTGAACACCTGGAATAAGTAAGGGTAAAGAGATCATGACAGAGTCACAGGCTGAACAATGTAACATTCACTTATACATTCAGAAGGACAAAAACAAACCAAACAAACATACACACGCATCACAAACAAGAGATTTCACAAAGATTTTGCAAATAACCCTTTAATGGTGAAAAATGAAGCTGTCCTAACATCTTGGAATTCCTGGGAAGAAACATGCTCAATAGCTCAGTAATTTAGGCATTCATATAAATTCAAAACCTTTCCTGGCCCGGGATCTGAACTCCAAGCCACTGGTTGTCTGTTGCTGCTGTTGCTGTGTATGTCCTACATATTTATCAAGACACAAAGAACAGCAGTTTGATCATTAGGGACCCCTCAGCATTGATGCCTCAAGAAAGGGACCACTTTACACACATTAACTTGTGTTTCAAACACAGAACAGAGCCAGAGCCTGAATTTCCTACAGTATTTGTACACAATCCCTTGCTCAAGCGCAGATTTGGTGCTCACTGCAGATCATGTCAAAGGGGAAAGCTTAACCTTATTATGCCAACCCCTGGTACAGCAATAACAAAAGCTGTCGTCTGTATGAGCTGGGCCTACTCAGACCAATTCTTCAGCCACATAAATTTTGATGCTCCAAGTACCAGCATACAACAGACACGCAATCCTGAGCTTCCGCTGCATGAAACAGAGATTCGGAAATGAAGCAGGTGAAATACTTCATTCCACATTCCTAGGTAAACATTATATGAAAGTTTCTGAAAGGTGACAGCCTCAAATGTAGACATTGGATCATAGAAATGAAAGCTTCATGAAGAGCAGTTCACAAAAAAAAAAAAAAGCTCATCTGTATATTCCAAAAAACATTTGCACTTTTAAAGTCCTGCAATACTTTTGAGTCATGTCACACTTTTTTCATGGTGTTCTAATTTCAGTCAGGACAGGGTTAATTTCTGTAGTAGCCCGGAGAGGGCATGGCCAGGACGAAGAGGATATTCTGTGCCTCAAATCAGTGCTGGGAGCACGGAAAAAAGACTCTCTTTAGGAAGAAGGGGCTCCATCCAGTCGAGAGAACCGTGTCTGAGAGAGCCACCCAGTATTGTCTTATCAGGGGGTTGTCCCCATGTGAATAATTTCTTTTCTTACACCTTTTCTTATTAATATTGTTGCTGTTACTGTTCATTTCTTATCTCATTTATGTTTCCAGTAAATTTTTCTTATCTCAGCCCATGATCTCTGCCTTTTGTGCCTCCAGCTGGAGTGGGGCAGGGAGTAGTTCATGGTTTTTAGTGGGAGTACTCAACTGGAGAATACCATTCCTAAATTATGACACATGTGCATGTATATTACAAAGTCATTTGAAATGTAAGGTGTTTTTGTCTGCCTTATTGCTTGGAAATCCTTGCAGATCAGTGAACAATGAGTTGCCCGGTCTTAAAAATAAACCTTGGAATATCAGGGTGAAGAGGAGATTAACTGTAGCATCAGAACACATGCAGGATGAGTTATTGAAGAATGAACCCATAAGCCCCAGCTGGTTTGTCACAGATATTTCTTCAAAAATACAAAATTATCTACCATTAAACCACAGACCAGAGTTCAATAAACATGAAAACTTGATAAATGCAGAAGTTATAATAATTTTTTAATTTTTCATCAATGACACACAAAAAAAAAAAATACAAGTCAGTTTGAAATCAAATTGCCATAAAGCACACCCTAGGTTTTTATAACTCAAAAGACAACTGAAAAGATTTTTTTTTTTTTTTTAACCATTTGGGAGACAGTTTTGTTGTAGCAGAACTGTTTGCAGCCTGCCCCTGTAAAATGGATCAGTCTGGCACCAGTAAATTTTACTCAGCAAAGGACAAACAAAAATTAGGCATAAGAAAGAAACTTAGCCAGCTTCAGCTGCCCCTGTATGCACACTGAAAAACTACTTACTCTGTTGTTCTAGTTCTGAAGTAGTATTTTAAAGTTTGTAGAGAATTAGGTCCTGGGCACTCAGCCATAGATGTTTAATGTATGAGTCCTTGCCTGTATTCTACCCCCAACAAAGTGAGCAACAGAAAACACCAAGCACGCTTTAAGTGTGTCTGCAGAAGGCACCATCTCCATTATCAGGAGGACTGAAAAGGTATCTTGCAGTCCTTTTTATTCACAGAGAGATCCCAGGGCACTCTTACTGCCAGGGCTAAAGGCTCCCAGGATCCAGGAGCTTCCTATTCTAGAGCTTAGTCTCCTTAGCAGCTGGTCACACACCAAGTCCAGTAGGTTTCAGACCACTGCTCAAAACAGTGTTTTAGAAATGGTACCATGGAGCTTCAGAGACTGGAAGAGTATTTTAGAGAGAACCAAGAGTACTGATGTTTCACAAAGCTTTTTTTCCACTATCTTCTGTATGTTCGAACATAATCATAATTACTGAAGCTTAAGTAAGTCAATGAATGAGACGTTAAGAATGTTTATTACTATTTATAGCAGTACAAACTGTGACATTAAATAAAAAAAGTCTTTGAAGATCTGGAGTCCAATGCTTACAGATACTATCTTTTGTATCTGGTACTTTAGATGGAAATTAAGATAATCCAGAAAAGAGATGGAATAAACACACAGCTGGTAGTCAGATCTAGGAGTTTTTTAATAGTCCTAGTATAATATGAAGCAGCACATTTTCCAAATGCTGTTTGTATCTTAATATCATAAACTTTTAGCTGACCATTATGAAATACTCAAACACATTAAAGTTTGCAATACCCTTTTCAAAGCTGATTCATAAATATTATTAGGAATTATCCATGTAGTTAATTCCAACATTTGCCAAAAACGTTTTACAACACTTTCATTTTAAAAACTAACATCAGGAATCAATTATAAGCTTTAGCTCAAGTGACCTTATCTCTTCTTGTTGCACAGTACCAAAATGGGCCTAATTCTCTCCCCTATCTGCACAATGTCCCTTCTGCACTGTCTGTTCAAGATGAGCTGCTGGACCAGCCAGCTGCAGGCTCCTCTGATTTAGAGATCTAGGAAAAACTCACTTCCTTTTTGGAATGAGTCCCTCTTGCCTTTCTCATTTTAACAGTCCCGATGTAACCACAAGGTTATTCTCCACACTCACACCGAGATTTGGCCCTTTGACATTTTGAGTCACACTAAGTAGTCCATTTGTCTTTTAACAAGATTACTCCTTGATTATCTCTTTGGAAGGCAGTTGATCAATCAGTACTAATTAATTCATTTAGACAAAGGACCTAGCATCCAAATGCATGTATTCAAAATTCAATGTCACATTTACCTTCAAGTTCTTAAATATTTTTAGTAAGGGATCTACAGAAGTTAATATCTTATTAGGTGCCAATAGCTTCATTACAAAATATTAATCACCTTTATGGTTTCTTCTTACTAGTGCCTGAAGTGAAACCGATTTGAAATATGAATAGAGAATTAGAAAAGACTGACTTCCTACGGCTTTAGCTCTCACACTGGATTCTCCCATGGCCACAAAAGCACTGAGCTGACAGAAGCAATCAGGGCAGTTCATACCATTGCTGCCACCTACAGATTATCTGATAACAGATAAAGGCTGAGCTGACACTCACTCTCCTAATGAGAGCACTGATAGATAGCTGGGAAGGAGAGATGGATCGTATTTTCATGAAGCTCATAGAAATCAAGTATCTTAAAGATTGATCTCCGTCATCAGCTTTGGTTCAAGTCGAGTGAAAGAAATGAAACAATGCAATGAGAGAATGGCTTCAAAAGTTCTTAGGGGAGGGACAAGCACCAAGAAACTACAATCTTAGTCTCATTTCCTAAAGAAATCAGGCTTATATTGTTTAGTTTATTACCATATATACACCTTTCAAACAGGTTAGATCATTATAAAGTGGTACTTCAACATTTTTCAAATTGTACTTATGTTAGGAGAAACTGAGAACCTTGCCAAATGAGTATGACCTAGTAACTTGAGGAACCTTACCAGGCCATATTCAGAAAAAACAGCAAACTGTTGAATCCCTTACTCTGAGGGGTTTAATGCCCCTCAATAACACTACTCAAGACACTGTAGACTGACTGTCCTGCAAATACTTGCAGTTTCCCCCTCAGCTCACAGAAACCTCACAGATTACCACTTGGTTGTCATTCCAGAGGAGATTTTGTTCCAGACCATCCCATACCCTGAAGCATGAGAACAGTGAGTCTAAGAGGGCCTTTTCACAAAGTTTCTCTCCATTTTTTTGAAGTGTGTGACCAGACCTGTTTTAGCACATTTATGAGGACTGCTTGGGAAGTCTGACATTTACTAAGCTCCTGGTGCGCCGAGATTTCAATTAGTTTATTTCCCTTTCTTCAGCTGACAGCAGCTGATCTGACTAACCAGCTTCAGAATCTCTGCTAAACTGAGCCCTGTCCTGAAGGAGCTGCTTCATGTCTTTGACATTAAAGGAAGCTTCAGCAGACTAGGATTCCAATTTTGTCCTGCTACTGACTGTACTGTAGCCATTTGTTAGTGATACATTTAATGAGGTCAGCAGAACTCAGCATAATGTACTCCTAAATATATTTAGTATTGATTTCCTCCTCCTCACTAGCAAAGTAATGTTGGACAGACTGCCAAAATATTAATTTGTTTTTCAGGCATTTTTCTCTTCCTAAGGTTGATTCCAACAGTTAGATTGAGAAAATTTAATCTATCATCTCCAAAAATGTATTCTACATCCAGGTGTCCTACTGTTTCCACCTCCTGGTATCCTTTTCTTTGCACTGGAAAGCTGGGCTCTGAGCTCCTGACAGCTATTTTCTTCAGCATTAAACTCTCTGTTCAGCATTTGCCTTCCCTTTCAGGTGTTGCCAGTGAAGAATCTACTTCTCCTCAGTGGCAGGCCAAATCAGTCCTCATCCAACTGATGGTGAGGACATTTTAAGCTCAGAACTGCTTTCCTCAAATACTCACAGAAGTGTTTTTCCCAGGAAATCTCATCATTAATTTCATAGTTTTTTGGCTAAAACATGTCAGCTAGCATCTGTTCACAAGCCTGCATAAGACACAATTCCCTATTTTATACAGATGGCATTACATTCTTTCTATCTGCCCTTGTATAAGATAGCACATTTGCATCCAGCTTCAACAAAACATTGAAGTAGGTAAATTGGCCGATGTATTTCAGCATCTCCCAGACACAACAGCAGCTAGCTGGGAAGAAGCTTCCCTTCAAAACATCCTGATCCACAGGTATCCCTTACAAGCCAGCTTAAGGTTTGCTAAGTTTTCCATAACACTGCATTAAACAGTACCAAAAAAAAAAAATCCACCAACCCAGAACCCCAAACAACAAACCCATCCACAGGTACACCTTCTCTCCTTCATCCCACAGGAGAACTCCAAAATGGAAAAGGGTCGTTTGGAAACAGCAATACTAGCATGAAGAGTTTTCTTTAAATATAATCACAAACATTATTTATTTATGAGCACTGAAGAAAAAAATTCCAAGAATTCAGGAAACCCAGAGGATGCCAAACCAACAGTGATTTCAGTTTTGATGCTCTCCTCGCATGTAATGTTTCTGTACCATTTGGTGTGTTAACATCAAACATAAATTAGAAATACAGTCAGTGCAATCAAATCAGCTTTCTGAAACATTGCCTTTCACTTTCTCAAATATACATCACTAATTGCATGTTAATTTTTGTACTTTTAATATAAACTAGGAATTTTCTCTCCTTGTTTACTAATTCTAGTGTATTTAATTAGCTGCACTGATAGACGTTTGCCTCCATAGGATCCATTCTTAATGAGAATGGAAAAAGCTTCCAAAGCTCTGTGATAAGCTGTTCTGAAAGCACGCTCTGCTTTTCCCAAATGTCTCTTCCCAGCCTCTTTTAACTGCCCTCTCCTTCCATCTTGTAGCTTACTCCTAAATATTTCTAAACTGATCTAGCAAAAAAGCACAGTCTAATATTTCACAGGTGCACTCATGCTCCTGAGGGTAAATGTATCCCCTGTCATCACCATGGTCAACACATTCCTCACAATCATATTATCAGCTGCTTGTGTTGTTTCTGTCCTTATGGAGTGGTTGGGAAAGCACACAACTGCCATGTGAAAGACTTCCAGGTGCAAGGTTATAGCTTCGCATCTGTTTTTCTTCTCATGAGAGGTCTTTTTTCCCCTCCAATCTTTATAGGATTTCCATGTGGCCTTATTATGTTATCACTAGCACATGAAATATACACAGTCTTTAAAAGAAGAGAAAATACTATGCAGAGTGAAAGCAATGCTGGAGTACAAGATTAAAGTGACTTTAAATTATTCCAGGCTTATACTTCACAATGATTATGCTAGCCAGCATTCTCAGCTATCTTCATTGTCTTTTTTCTTCCAGTTACGTATCTCCAAACCTTCTTTTACCTAAAACCCAAGACCTATCTTTCTTACAAGACATTGGTGTAAAAGGCAATCCTCACTTGGACAACTCCATATGTGAATAGCCAAATGATTTCCAACAACACTTCCAATTCTCAGTTTAATTTTATGGAAAAAATGTCATCCCTTCAGGACCTTAGAGGCAGTTGGGTCCACATCTGGACTTTGCATCCTTATAAAAGACAGGAAGCAAAGGCTCTTCTACATCTGAATCGAACCCTGGAAGTTGAGGAGAGTCTGAACTCCCCCAAAGCACACTACCAGCAGCAGAGTCTAGATTAGATATTTTACATTACAAATCAATAAGGGGGAATGACACTGTGAGTACAGGAGCAATCCTCAGTCAAATCTGTTATTACATTAAGGGTAGCTGTCACAGAAGCTTACAACTGAAATCTTGAAGTTTTTTTAAAAGAGGAAAAAACCTGATTCTAAATTAAGAGAAACATATTTTATTTTCAAGACCTATGCAATTCACTTGTTGCAAATGAAAGGGATTTTTGTTTCATATGAACTTATTTTTAAAGGGTTTCTTCTTATCAATTTCATTAGCACCTCAACAGCTTTACCTGCAGGTTTGCATACCTAAACACATAAATGGAAATTACATGAGAAATCATTAGGCTTTGTCACTGAGCTTTCATAGACCATCACAGTCTGTCTCTTTCCTTGTCCCACCTACCACAGTTTGTTTAATGCAGTTATCTCCATTCTGCACTGTGAGGTAGACAAGTACAAGCACATTGGCCTTCTTTAATCTCTCCAAGTGTCTTCATTTTCCAGAATTCATTCACATATTGAAGTTGAAAGATGAAGATTCTGAAATTACCTCATAAGCAGACTAGAATTTCTACTACATATCAGAAGAAACAATCAATTTCTTTTTAGACATCAGTGTATACTTAAATTCTCTCCAGTGAATATAGTAAACATCCCTAAAATTTATTAGTAGGTCGCATGTCCTTGCATGTCACTCAACTAAACAGCACATGCAGTTTTAGTAGCTGTTAGCTTAGAAAACGCAATTCAGTTAGAATGAAATTATGCCAAAATTGGAGTCCAGAAGATTTATACTCTGCCAGATTGCATACAATACTCTCGTTACAACTAACATACAAGCCAAATTCCAATGAATATATTCTTATAAAATGGTTTGAAATTCGGTAACATTAACCCTGCTTTGGATTTCAGACTCTGTTAGTGCTCCCCAACAAGTAGCTTGCTGTTACAGTATCAACTGTGCTGCTTTTTGAGTAGACTATATGATGATATTTTCTCTACTATTTAGAGGAAAACTTGTAGGAAGCCGTAGGCACAGAGGAGAAATAGAAAAGAGATGCCCAGGGAGGGCTGTTTTCTCCCAGGGCTGGTACAATCAATACTCAGTATCACTGAAGAAGCTGTTTTTACATATGAAAAATAGTAGGATAGAATAGCCAGTAACCTCTAAAATCATTTAAATGCAACTATTTATGTTTTATACTTTGAATTTTAACGACAAAGGAATTTTGAAGATTCCTCAATATTAACATCACTTGAAAAGAAAACTAAAAGTGACTATGTTCTTAAAAGAAATATTTTTTATAATAAAACATCCTAATTTAGTTGAAGATTTAGACAAATGTGAAATAAGAGTACTGTAAAAAAACATACAAAAAAGTATGTTCCAGGTGTAAGAGGAATATTACAATAAAATATTTGAACATTTACATGCGAAATTGAAACTTCCTTCAGAAGGGACTTCTGAACAGCTTTACAAAGCATGTGGTGCTAGCACTAAAACCCACTTTCTATCTTCTATGGATTCAAGCCATTAGAGAGCAACTTCTTGTAATAAACCTACAAACTAAATCTTTTGGAAAATAATTTTGTTCATTTTGCCTACATTTCACCCTCAGTGTAACCATACTGAGATCTATCAAGAAGCCCAGGAACAGCTGGGTAAAAATACTAGCTTAGCTCTCCTTTCTAAAGAGGCCAATCATGTAACACGTTGCTTTCTTACCAAGAACAATTTTACTTTCACACATAAAATAATTTAACATCATCTGAAGAAAAAAAAAGACTTCACATGGCAGCATTTTGCATTAAACTGTCCTACACTGATTTTTAACTCGTTCAGGGAAGACTCTTACCTCTATAAACCATCCCTTGGAGATCCCATTGAGTAGATCAGGGATTCTGAAAAAACAACAGAAGACCAAGCCTATCCTCTAGAAAACATGAAACAAAGCCAGCCACTACACTAATTCGAGTGGAAGGGGACAGGTTCTCTGGAGGGTGGGATAGAGGCTCAGCAGATAGGGTGGGATAAGCAGCTATTCTCCCTGGTGGAAGGTTCGAGCTGTTACGAGTTTGCACCAGGAGTATGAGCTTTTGAGACCCTGCAAATTCAGCAAGTCAAAACATCCATTGTAAACTTTGGTCTACTCCTCGTGGAGAGAACGGTCTGGAGGTGCCTCAAGCTCCTTCTGGGTTGAAATAAGGGGTTTGAGGACATGATCCAGTGCTGTGTTTCTGTATCTATACTTACCCTATGATCTTTTTATGGAAACTCTTCTGCTATCGGGGTCTCCTATTCCATTATCTGTTGCCCCAGATAACAGAAGCTAGGAAGCCTAGTTAATTCTGTGAGGGCTCACATTTCATTTCTCATCCCAGTGAGCTTAATAAAACTGGTTGAATAAACTATATATACAAAGAGTGGTTTAGAAAAAGTACCATTTAAATTTATTTCAATCCAGTCTGACCATAATATTTTAAGGTTAACTGCTGTAAAGCTTTACTGCTATGGATGAAGTTAACTATTTGCTTAGCTATATTTGCCTTTAAAATTCATTTGCAACAGATGCCACTGTATTTGCTGACACAAACCACATACGTCATATACACCAGGGACAGAAGTGGGATAGAGACTGGAACATTCCCAAAGAATGGTCACTCTTAGATCCCTAGGGAGGTACTTTAGTAATGGGAAATTACTGAAGTAATTTTACTTTACAATGGGAAAACTCTTATTGCTGCTGATAATGAAGTAATTACACTGACTAACAAAAGAAAATACCTTCAGGACTGTAAGTTTGTTATCTGCAACCCTTTTTGTCATGGACGTTCTTAAAATCTTGGAAGAAATAAAAACAAGTTGTCATTGATGAGGTTCTTGCCCTATCAGGAGAAAAACAGAGTATGTTTGTAACTCCAAATATCAGATAATATTAGCAGAATTATTTCATACTACGCTTGTCATTGTCAGTAAATAGCATTCCTATCAATAATTTAAATTTATCATAAACTGGCATAAATTCATAATCTCATGGGTATGCAGCCCATTACAATTCAGTGAATAATAGATAATTTACACAAGCATCTAAAACTTTCTCAATGTAGGAAAGCTATACAAAACATACCAGAATCCCTGTGATGATGGAAAAAGCAAAATGAACCCTCCTCCATGTTGCACTGGAAAAAAATAACTGAAGATTTTGTGGGGTCCTACAAAACCCTATAATGGTTCAGACCTCCAGATGTACAATAACTGGCAGACAACAGCAGCAACCAATCTCTGATGTTTTGGCCCAGGAGTTAAAGCTAAGACCTTGAAGAAATGACAAAGCTTCTTCATCCATGACACAATGCAAAGGGCAAAATAACAGTGTATTTTCTGGCCATTTTTTTTCCACAGAGAGGAAAATTAATGCTTCAAGGGAAGCTATTTCCTGAGGAAATAAGCATTCTTCTTTCATCTTTAGACTGCATTTTATAGTTGTAAGAAAATAAAATCTTATAAGAGTTTATCTGGATTTCTTACCTGCTAAGTATTTGAATTATGAGGATTTATTTGTGATTTTAAACTCATTCCCATTATGTGGGATATTAAGAAACAAAATTTTTCATGGCCTTAAATTGGAAATTCATATACTCATATAGAGCCATATTTCTCTGTATTATGTGGATACAAAAATGCTGCTAGCAAGGATTTTCTTGCTATTTTCTAAGCCTGCGAGAGACTTTTCTCTCTCACAGAAGCGGTAGCAGAGTTATGTAAACAATCAAACCACCTGCAACCTTGAAAAGTCTTATTTATAATACAGTAGAAAAATATTTTGACAATGGATGTTTTAGGATTTTAGCCAATCACCCCAAGGGTTGGCTGATCCTTTATCCAATTAGACTATGAAGAAAAAAGTCTATAAAAGAGTTTGTAAAATAATTAAATAAATCGATCTTGCTGCACAATTCCTGCCTGCTGGATCTTCTCTCCTCCTCCTCCCTATGGCTGCCGGACACGGTGATATACCCTAGGGCCACGGTAATAGTATTACACTGAGTATTATTTAGAATCAGGTATTCATATGCAAACCCAAAGTGTTGAACTGCAATGAAAAACTGTGGAAGCTTGGATTTTTACTACCAAACCTGGAGTAAAAATGTGATACATAAACAGCAAAAGGATGGATGGATAGATGACAGATAGAAGGATATTTGGAAAGACAGAAAACAGTATTTTGCTTTTCTGTTGAAGATTGTTAATGGTTCAGCACTGTACAAAACAAAAGGAGTAGAAAAAATGTGCTACATTACAGGATGTTTTGGGGATTTTTTTAATGACTGTAACAGTGACAGTAAATGGGATGTACTAGCAATGGTAAGCTTGGCAGAAACTGTGCTTTAAGGAACAATTTGAATTAAGGTAGATTAGTAATTTCCTTATAAAAGGTGAGAGACCTTCAGAAATATGATACATATGGGCTTTAACAGCACTCCCTGATGCTGATTCATGTTTGAAATTGAACAACATAGATCAACATAACTATCATCAAGAGGTCAGCCTAAATAGAGCTTCAATAACATCACTAAGAAAACTGTAAGAAGTTTGGATTGCTGAATTCCTTTACAAGCGAAATGGATGGTTAAAAGGTAGATAAGGTAGCTGGTTAAAAAGAGTACTCGGTATTTGAAACATTCAAAGTTCCGTGCCCGTCCTGATCACACAGCAGCTCTCCGTCACCGGGTCACAAATTGTCTGACGTTACTTCTTTGGAACTTGTCAGTCCTCCACACTGACTCACCGTTTTCCTTCTCATAAGAGACTATGTATTTCTCAATGCAGCTATTTATTTTTAAATAATTATAAAGATGAATTCTCAGTAATTATAACGCCTTCATTTTACTTTCCTCAGAAATTCCTCAGACTAGCAAGCCCCGTATTTCTAACAAGGGGATGATTTCTAAATAAAATTAAGGGAAATCCTCTCCTTACATCCTACAAAGAACTGATTGACAGCGCAAGAAAATGTATTGAAATACTGTCCTTGGATAGACTGCTTTTGATCTGGCAGTTATGTTTACAATTACAGTAGGTAAGCAGTAAAGTTACTGCACTTTGTGCCAGAACCTGATGCCTAATTATCTCAGCCAAACATCCTGTCCCATAAAGCAGGTTTATGAATGATCCTGACCCCAAATAATACTTCAAATTTTGATTAATTTTGAAGGAGAAAAAAGAAGCTGCTTTCTTCATCATTTTTTCACAGTCCAGCAAGCAAATACCCACTTGTTGCAAAACAATCTTACAGTGAATAGCTTTCACAAAGCTAAATACTGTTGTATGCTATCTGTAAATCTAAGCTATAAATCTAAACCTATCCTGTGCTTAAGCACTTCAGCCAATAGAAAATATGGCCTTTGGTGTATCTGTGTGTTTCAGCATCCATATTTCTTTACTACAAATGTTTTACCATGTCTCCCACATTGATACGTTCAGTTGTACTGTTCTGGACTAATGCAAGAATTAGGTTAGTCACCAAGAAAGGAACCTCAGGGTAGAACATCCAATTCTGAAAGTTACGATTAATTAAAAAAAGACACTCACAACCAAAAGGAACAGAAAATTAGCTGCTCCACCTTTTAAGAACATCTATTTCTACTAAGATTTTACACATTTCTGAACAGATTGTTGGGAAGGATTCATTGTTGGTCTTTTGGAAGCAGAGAAATTCTTTTTCTCTAGCTTCTTTTTTTAATTATTATTATAAGATTTCCTACCTACCAATTACAGGAGCTCAATATATTTAGCTGAAATTGTGGGTAACTTCAATATAATCTTAAGTAGCTGACTGAGAGGAAAATCTCTCATAAAAAGTTAGAAAGGGTTTTGCACTAATCAGTGGGAACGGACATTTATCTTCTTAATCATAAGTCTTTTATGTGGGTTACAAAACAAGTAGCAGATTCCATCTCCTTGGCATAATTCAGGAAGTTCAGGTTCTGCTGTTAGAATCAAACAAAATTTAATTTAATGCTGAAAACTACCAACTTATCTAAAACACTGCTTGTTTCAGGCAGTCTATTAAAGATGTTGACAGCTATTATCTGACAGTGAAAGTAACAGGCTTACAATTAACTAAGCATTGCAGAGTTCAGACTGTAAAAGAAAAACTGAAGACATTTTAATGGAAAAAGCTTTTCCTGAACGTTTAAAAAATCCTGTCTAATTTACCAAACAGTCTGAAACCCACTAAAGAGATCCTCACTTTTTGATGCTTCACGCTAAACAGGATGATATACATGCTAATTCTATTGAAGTTTGTGCAAACATAAGGGAGGAAGATTACTGGTTTATGAGCAAATTAACTCCAGCAATTCAGTTCCAAGTATCTGACCCAAAAATGTTGACATGTAGATGCAAATAACCACAAACAGAGTAACACTCCAAGAGTGAGGGGAGAAAACAGGGGAAGCACTCACAAAACCCAACCATGATTCCCTCACAAACTGTCTGTCAGAGACAGCAAGATTTCCACACAAGAAGGGAGTTGTAAATCCAGAGCTCTTTTCTGGGCACTCTGAGATGTATGTAGAACGTGGAAGCCCTGCTCTAGAGATCAGAGCCATCAGCAGTGGACTCTGTACCTGGAATCAGTCATTGAGATGTTTTTTTTTGTGGGCATGGTAAGAAAACTGACTCCATTTTAAGCTGCTTTATATTTGGTGGTAACAGAGACAACACCAGAGTTGTAAAAGTGTGGTAAAATTAGCTGTGATGAGGAAGTATATGAAATTGTATCCATTAGAAACTGATATCTGGCATTTTTACTGGAATAATGCCATGACACCTGTAAATTTAAACTACTTATACTAGTGGCAAAATGATGTCCTTAATGTTTGGAATAAGCCATGTTTTAGTCTCACGACTTAAAGTCAGACACACAGGCAAGCAGACAGATTCTGACATTGTATCTGAGAGTATATCTCTAGTGTTTCTCAAAGTTAGGATGAACTTCAATGGTGAGATCTCTATGGGAATACACAATGCCAAAGCTCGAATCCCCCAAAGCCCTGAAGTACATGCTCAAAATCAAATATGAGTTTTGCACGGTGGAATAAATTTATAAATGCGCTTATGTTTAGGTGAGTGCCTCAGTGCATGGCTGAATATAGGCCTAGATATCTTAGTTTACTGAGGATGCTTTTTATTTCAGCATATCACTAATAAGAACTTTATCTGAACAGGTTTTTTATGCTTTTCTATATGTGGGTTGTGCTTAGATAAGTTGACAGATAGACACACAGGTAGATAGGTATTTTTCCCTGTCTTAACTCTGACAGATACATGAAACACTGTCCTGTCAAGCTCTATTCTAAACTAATTTCTTCTGACTACCATAAAATATTAATGATGTAGAAGATGTTTCAAGAGAAGAGCATTTGTGTTAAAGTTCTAGATAGAAAATATCAGAAAACTGTCACCTCTCAATTAAAAATAATGCAATATTAATCTGTAGGGAGAATGTCAAGATTTTGTGACTCAAGAAGTATGCATTAATGAAAGCAAAACTACCTAAGGGGAATTGCTGAGCAATCACACATAAAAATGACCTGTGTAAACAATTTGGTAATTATTGCAGAAAGCACCATTAAAATAGAAATCTTTAAAAATAATCTGTCTGAAGCATTTCACTGAATTTGCATATTTACTGTCTCTTAATTACCTTTGAATAACATGTTTAATTTGCACCTTAAAATGGTATATGTTTATCTACAAATATAATTTAATTATTATTTTTGCACTTCCCATATTAGCTACACAGAAAACCAGAAAATCACCATGGAAAATATATGTGATTACATTAATTTCATCGTACTTGCTGTTAACACCTGTAGGCTAGTTTCTCCATGGATACGGATTGGGATAGTTCACTAATCTCAATTGAAGCAGTCTTTTACCAACTGAGCAGCTAGCCATGTTCTTTTTGTTTTGTTTTGTTTCAATAACCGCATGGAGGTAATTCAAAAATGCAGACATGAGACTTCTTAGAGAAATTATTAACATTGCATTATAACACCGTTGTGTTTTTAAGCTGAACTGTAACACCAGGCATGAAAACTCAGATTCTGGAGTTAACTCACTTTGGACTATTTCTTTAACATAGAATCCCCTTTCACCTGAGGCATTGAGAAATCCCCTTCATATTCCCAAGTGTTCCCTACAACCTCTGCTGTCACAGCACATCTGAAGTAACAGCTAACGTCTGGATAGTACTGTGGCTTCATTTTCCTAACAAGATACAAATTCTTGGACAGCATAGAAAAGCTCAAAACTATTCTCAGTGGTGTGGCAGGAACTAATAACTCAAGGAATATGACATTTTTATTAAGCACCGTAGCCTAAGTTTCCTCAGGAACCAGCTTTAATAATTTGGCAGTACATTGCTCTGAAGGGATTAATATTATTTACTTATAAGCATGGCTCAAAGCAGGACTGCTAACACATCCTGTACTCTTTCATCAGCTCTGCATCCGATTTTGGCCACACATAATTCAGAAGAATCATCACGGAGTAATTTCCCAACTCTCTATATGCCTCCAAGCACAAGCAAGGAAAAACTCTACCATGCATAAAAAAATGGCCTTTAATATCACAGTACACCTTTTGAGATGCTTCCCTAAACTATTTCAGAAAAGCAGATGAGCAATTCTGTCTGTTTGTTCAGGAAAATACTGCAAATTCTACACTGCCATATATAAGAGGATCAAACTGGGGCCATCATCAGTATTAATCACTGCTCTGCATATAGATTTTACTTTGCATTCCCCATGGTTTTTTAAATATTTGATAATAGTCCTGACTGCTCACTGTTGGTAGTCAGAGGATGGCAGACTTTTAAGAAAACGGCATAGCTGTACCACTTCAAAATAGTGCATTAAGATAGAAATAATATATTCAAATGTGTTCTTAATGTGTCATTGATGAAGCTAATCTTATTTAAGTTATAATAATTTCAAAATGCCTTTAGAAATACCTAATTTTAAAGGTATATCAGCATCAAATTCTTACAGAATGTAGCATGCAGTTATCAAACATCTACAGTTACGACAACCGAGTAGAAGCAATACTTCTTCCTATTTTTAATTTGTTTAATTTTTATAGGATTCATGCCTACTGGGGTCCAACAACAGGTTTAAGAATTGCAGTTTTAGGCTTTTTAAGACTTAGGAAGGGTGACTGACCTCCCTTTCTCATAGTGGGAATTCAGGAAGGAACTTCACGTTTAAATGACATAAGAAAAACTAAAAATATGTCTTGTCCAGTGGCATGTGTTTGACACTTTGTGTAACATCATGAGCACAAAATCTGAACATGTTCATGCTATAGCAGCAACAAAATAAGCCCCAAATGTGTCTGTATTAGTGCAAGGATTCAGTCCCTTTTCCAATAAAACAACAAGCCTTCCTTCAAGCAAGATTTTCACTTGGACAAGATAATTATATGAAAGAAAGAAAGGGGGTGCAGACAGCAGTAAAGCTTGCATTAAGGATAAGTACAAGAACACATGCAGACATTAGGAGATATCAGAATGCTCCCTTATACAAAAGGGAGGAGAAGAAAGTTGCCTTTTAGTTAATAATTATCTTAAGCATTAGGAGAAGGAAGTAGCTGGTCTCAGCCAAGAACAAGGGAATCAGCTGTGGCTGATCAGCAAACAATTTCTCCATTTACGTCACCTCAATCTCCTTCAGAGAGTCACTCAGATGATTAACTACTTTGGGTCTGCTGCTGATCATAAAAGCATTTTCCTTGACACCTCATAAGCTCAATAAATATGGTTTAGAGATTACAGATTTCTGGAACTTTCCACATTAGAGGGCCGGAAATGAAAGAGATACTGTCATACCGTCAGGTCAAAAATACGGGCTGGTGGCAACTGCTGCCTCTCTGTATTTAGGCTGCAGACACACCCCTGCAAACTGACACTGGAGTAGGTACCTGCTGTAAAAAGAGGATGGGTGCTGCCTGAGCACACCAGTAACAGAGCTCAGAACACTTCATAACGCTGCAGATAAATCAATACATGGTTATCATAACACCAAAACACTGTGTTAATGCACAGCATGTGGAAAATGGGAAAACGGATGGGAAAATAGCATTACAGGCCTCCAGGTTTAGTACAGCCATTAATGTACCTGGCTCTATTTCAACAGTGAAACATTTTGAGAGGCACACGAGGGTGAAAATACTTGGTCTGGCTGGAGTCAGTATGAGAGTGTAATACCACCAAAAGGTTAAGATCCTGCTCTTCTTCCCTGCCTTTCATTCCCAGACACAGAACAGATCTTTAAGCCAGGTCATTTCAGTGATCCAGATTACAGTGCTTCCTAAATAATACTATATTGGCAGATCTGTGAAGGCAGGCAATTTAAACACAAGACACATGGAAACAAGCCACTGAGGGAAGGAGACAGAGTTTCCTAAGTTGGCTTTCTTGGGGAAACCAATGTCTGGCAAGCCTGCACATTTAACTCCCATGTATTTTCAGAGAGTGCAGAGTTTAATTACTTCACTGGTGGCATACCTTGGTGCTCATTAATTACCTATTTTTGCAAAATAACTTTACTAATGACTCTTCTTTTTCTTTTCTGAGCCAATGTAACATCATTCTGCTACCTGAAGTGGCTGTCCTGCTTCATTCATTCACTCCCTTCTTCCTTGTACCACTTACAGCACTCGTGTGAGCCCCGTGAGAGGTGCTTCAGCTCCCTCCAAATGACAGAGAACAAGCCACTTTTCTTGCTGGGTTTGTTTTCTCTGGTTTAGTGAGTGGAACTAGATTATAGTAGGATCAAACATACACAATCATTCACAAGGAAGCAAACAGGAATATGTGGCCAGAAGAAAGGGGAAATTGAGTTGACTCTTTCAGCACTGGCAAGGCACGAAACCAGTTCAACATCAGAACAAGAACAAAGTCTTCCTCTGACCGAAGATAATAACCAATGGCTCAGTTACTGCTGGCTGTAATATTTGCCCAAACAGCTAAATATACAGTTTTTCAGAGAAACGCTTGTCACGGTCTTTATTTTCTGGGTATAAAGGGTATAAGTGAAAAGACCTGCAGTTCTCAGTAAGATAAGCCCATCTTCTAGGCAATGAAAGCAATAATCTGCACCATGATAGGCAGTAGCAGTGGAGAATATCACTGGTGTCCTTTGTAACACTGACAGCAATCAATGAGGACACACAGCTAAGAAAGTGCTTTTGGGCTAAGATCACTACAGAGGATTTTCTCTGATGGAGGAGCTCCTCTCCCTGCCCCACTGCCCCCTCACTGAACTGCTTATCACCCAAACTGCCTTCTAGGACACACAAACCTCCACCTGCACCAGCTGTGTGGTGGCTCAGCGCTCTTCTTGTCCTTTCCTTGGGAAAAGCAGCGCTGCTCCTCGCAATGGGGAAGGGAGCGAACATTGCCATTAGAGAAAGACAACCACAGGGCTAACCTAGACCCAGCCCTGTGAGGAGGCCAGAGGAAAAGAGAACAGGAGAAAGGCAACAGAGGCACAGTTATGCTCAGAGCCAGACTGTGCAGGCTGTGACAGATCACAGCAAAACCGAGTGCCACAGATACAATCCTGGCACAGCAGGAACCAGCAGCTGTGTCAGGTACATTTAGAACTGAACTATTACCATTATCACCATATGCTGAAACCACCCACTGCTAATAGCGAGGATCCTTCAGATGCTGTTCTCAAGCATGAGAAAGGGTTCCTAATCAGCCGGGCTCTGTCTGAAGATTGTGGGAGGGAATGGCCACAGGGAAAACCTGATACCATTGCCATCTTAACATCTGCAGGTTTATTTCCATTATGGTGTGACTCCACTGGGCATAAAGAACCAACCTGTTTGAATGGTGCCCTGCAGATACTTTTCTAAATACAAGATGATTTTACATGAGCTGTATCCTGGGTGTTTCTTAAGTAGAAGGATCAAGCAAGTCTTAGTCTGGTTAAATTTTGTTACGGATCCAGACTGATGCCAATTAAGCCACAAGCATATATGTCTGACTCTGGTGGTACAGCAACACACTATGTGAGACTACAGCAAGAGACAGCAGCCCAGAATGCCAGTGTCAAGCGAGTATTTTTCAGACCTATTAAAATATTGAATTTCTTGTGGTCCTGTGTAATTCTAGAAAATCCAAATGTAGCCACAAAAGGATTTACTTTCTATGGACATAATCTGACTGGTTGTATTTGAAGCAAAGTGGCTGTTGAGCCCTTGGGAATGAGTACTGGAAAGCTCTAAGGGCTCCAGGCACTCAGCAGTGCAGGGTGTGCTGCCACCTCTTGGTCATTTCCTCCAACAAAATCTTAATCCCCATTTTTTAAAACCTCATTAGTACATAACATTGTTTCTTTTTCCATAAAATCCTTCTGTCTTGGAAATTCTCTCTCCCTTCTTATAACTTAGAGGTATCTGGATATTGGATTTAATATCCTTTGTTGTATTTGATTATTAGGCTATTTTCCTTTTTAACAACGCTAAGATGACTTTGGGCTTGATTAATTTGAAATAAAAACATTATTGCAGTTTTATTCACACTTGCAACAACGCTGATATTTGTGTCTGCAATCTTTAGATACTGCTATCCTGGAGAGTTATTAAATATGTCCTTCTTTAAAATAGGTGTCACAAATAATAACAACAACCAATAACCCCGCTCTGAACCATAAGTGGAAACCAATATCCTCAGAAACCGACAGCTTTCAGTATGATACAAAAGCCACCAACATCCATTCAGTCCAACAGATATTTAACACCAAGGATTGATTTTCTCCTGTGAAAAAGACCCACATCTTGCATTTTTCTGAGGTCAACAGGAATTCTGAATGAAAAGTCTCAGGCTGAAACTTCTCAGATCACATTTGCTACTTCTCTGTATGAATTACTGAATTTCACTTAACTTCCTATTCACATGTAAGATTCACACACAGCTCACATTCTAGGGAGAAAAAGGAAAAATGCCAGTTCTGAAAATTTATAAAGGTCCTACTCTCTGGCAATAGGAATTGAAGGACAATAGGTAACACCTTGCCCTGTCAGGCAACAGGAGAGTAAACTAGCATATTTACTTCTATCACTTTAAATCTGTATCAGTTTAAGTCATAAAGCACTCAAAGTGACCACTCACTTCTTTTTCTCTGGAGTTAAAACCTTCTTAGTAGGATCTGTTGCAATAGCTCAAGGGTTAATTAATGATTTTACACTAAAAGAGGGTAGATTCAGACTAGATATAAGGAATTAATTTTTCATGATGAGCGTGATTAAACAGTGGCACAGGCTTCCCAGAGAGCTGGAGGATGCCCCATCCCTGGAAATATTCAAGATCAGGTTGGATGGAGCTCTTAGCAACCTGATCTAGTGGAAGATGTCCCTGCTGTTGGACTAGATGACCTTTAAAGGTCCCTTACAAGCCAAATCATTCTACAATAACACTTTTGTAGAAAGATGAGGAAACTGGAGATTTTCAGACACGTTAAGAAGCAGACATGGGTTCCTTCAATAACAGCTCTTTCTCCTCCATTTCCCTAATGATCTTACATCCCTCCAGCCAGAAAGAGAATGTTCATGTGAGGATTCCCCAGGGTACAGAATATATTTTTAGTTTAATGACAAAAATTTTTGAAAAATTGGGGTTTTTTTTCTCAGAGGGTAAAAGGCCAGGGATTACTTTGACTGCTGCATTGGACTCTTATGGTTACATTTTCAAAGCTGCGCTTGTGTTGGCAACACAAATCCTGCTATTGTTACAGGATTAGTATGCATAACTTTCCAAATGCTGCTTTGAAAATGGAGCCAAGGAATATTATTTGTGTTTACTTTCTGGAATTAATGTAGGCTCTGATTATTGGCTAGTCGTTCAACAGCACTGTTGTATACCCATCTTTTGATGTCCTATCTCTAAACACTCATTCAGACTTGTCTGGATTCCTTTAGTAGTTGGACATTTATTTAAAAAAGAAGGAATGATAAGACATCAGTTTCAACCTACCTCTTCCTTTGCCACTGATAAATACGATTTGTCTTGACTCTGCTAACACTATTTCTTGGATCTTCTTATTTTTAATGTCTCTTAGTAATAAAGAAATAAAGGGGAAAAAATTAATAACATCATCTTTTTTTTTATTTAGTTCCACTATAAATGTCAAGCCTGTGTTGCAATGATGGAATCAATATGGCACTGACATTGCCAATTTCCCTCTTCCTTGAGTCTGATGAAACTTTTTCTGATGTTCTGAACTAAAACAGGTTTTGTATCTTATTACATTATACAATTGCCTCAAAGGTGGGAGCTAGTTTTCTCCTTCTGTTACTGTGCAGCATCTATTACAACCATAATGGTAATTTCAAACTGTAAATGCTTAAAATTTTCCTACACTTATATTATCAACTTTTAAATGAGAATGGCCTTTCAACCACTAAAATTATTAATAATGGTCTTGACATGGAAATAGAGGAAAATAAAAGAATTTGTCTTATAATAGAGAGAACATCTAGTTTCTGTAGGTGGATTACATTGACGCATGACATGCACTACCTCTCCAGCACTGCCACATCTCAAGCAGTTCCAGACATGCCTGGTGATGTATCACCAGGCTCCTGGCACAGTTTGAGGAAGCCTAGAAACTGGTACCACATAAGCAGGCTTTTTCAGGTTTCTAATTTTGGCCTAAAGTGCCCTTATTTTGCATGTGTCATACCACAGGCTTATATACTTATCCTGATTTGGTTTTTCTTCCTCAGGCTGTCATTCTTTTTTTCTGTTTATACAATAAAGTAGCAAGCTGGATGCTGGTGGTGTTCTGTGCATCAGCAGCGGGAGAGGGCCTCATTAGGAGAGTAATTGTTACCCATGGTGAATCCCTCCTCTGAATTGCCCTCTAGGTGGTAGAAATCTCTTTCTTCTAACCATTTTAGAGGGTTCTAGAAAGGCTAATCTAAAAGCAACTTAATTCACAACACAGGCACCTGCCTTGAAGTACCTTGAATGAAGCTGTATGAGAAGCACCCAAGTTATAAATTAACACCACCCTTGCATGGGTCAAACAGCAATAGCTGTTTTTTATAAAAGAAGGAAAATTTTGGTAATTATTTTCTCTGTTATTGTCATGGTCACATCTAATACAGAGCTGGCATACAGTCAATATAAAAAAAACTTCCCATGAACCCCATTTCAACTATTTCAGGACTAAAACTGTCACTGACCTTTGCTTTCATCTTCATCTTCGTAAAAATTTTCTAGGATTTAAATATAATCCAACTAGAAATAACAGAGATTATTTCTTCAGTAAGTAATGAAAATTTCTCTTGTGTTGGTGTGGTATAAATGCAGACAGAATTCAAAAGTCTTACAGCCACTTGTGTAATAAAGTTCTTTTTCAGTGTGATTTAACAGCAAATAGTTTTAAAGAACCCATTTACAAAATTTGAATTTCAAATGCTTATTTCACTGTCAAAAATCTTGTAATATGTTCAGACAGCTGAACTATAAATGCCCCTAATTTTTAAACTGCACTGGCCAAAGAACTGTATCATTCATTAGATAAGGATAGTGACTACCTCACTTTAAATGAATCCTACTAGATGACAGGCTGTGGAGGGAATATTTTCTAGTGTGACGTGAGCCAGAAATACAGTTACCTAAAGGAAATAGCATTGAGGGGTAGCAGATATTAAACAGGGAAAATGCCTGCATGATGATGACTGCAGAAGGAAGCCATTCAGAGCTTCCGCACAAGCAATATTTCTTACACAGTCTTGACTACAACCCAAGACTTCATACACAGATATATATATGTATAAAAGATGCACAGTCCGTCTTGGTATGTAATTGAAAACATAAATTAAAAATCCTGACATATATTAGTCTGACAGTTGTGGGCCACTTACTATGAGAGTCCACCATTATATGTTACAAGAAATAATATTATTTACAATATTATATTGTTTATTTTCTTATTTTACAATATTATTGTTTAAATACCTTTGTCTTGTGATGTATAGAAAACCAATGGTGTAAATCAGAATCCTATGTCTCATTTAACAAGAAACAGGCATTTCTAAAGGTTTTAACCCTCTGAGGACAAAGTAATAATTCAGTTCCAACTTTTGCACATGCCTGTTGCACAAAATATAAAAAAAAAATCAATAGGAATGCTCACATGAATAGATTTTAGGCCTATTCATAGGACTGGAAGAATTATGGCCTCGGCATGTACATGGATAGAAGTAGTTTTGCAACGAAGAAAAATGGTCTGTAATGACTAGACATGTACGGTACACAAAGGCCTAGCTGCACGTTAGCAATCATTTCTAAAAGCAACTTAATTCACAACAGCACGCTGGAAGGAGTGGTATGATATGTTCTTCCAGTGCATGGCTAAGGCAGGAATAAAAAGCTGGGTTCAAATTCAACCTGGAAACAAGAGGAAAACGCTTTCAGTTACATTTTGGTCTTGTCCAGAACAGTTCTGCTGGCATTCAGTATGCACCCACAAATTTTAAGGCATGAGGTACCTCCCATCAGTTGTTCAGATGCATTTCAGCCCAGAATGCTGCAATAAGGTCAAGAGAAGTTTAGAATTTATTACAGAGAAAAGATTGCTGCTGTGGGACATCTCTGGCATCAAGCCCTGAGAGCAGCCCCCCATAACTGTTGGTCCACACAACCTCCATTGTTCTCTCAGGTTTCACAGCTGCAAAGGTTGCTTCCCCTTCCAGAAGGGAAGAGCTCTCCTCCCTGCAGCTCCACGACAGGAAGGATTTTGCTCGTTCCTTCTCATTTTGGGGAGGGAGGGGTGCTGACCTTGCTTGTATCACCCTGCCCAGAACCAATTAACTTGGCCTGAATAGCCCAGTGGGTCTCAGGTGGCCAGGGCTTGATAAGGCATTTCCTCTCCCTGTGCTGGTCTGGATAAAAGTTACTCGAAGGACACACCTTCTAAATGATACAACCTTTATTTATTTATTAAAAAAACAACTTCTGCCTTATAGATAAGAGTCTGAAAACAGGCCAAGAACCTATGAATTGAATATTTTAAAGTCTTGTTTAAGTGACTGCGTTTCTCAGAGACACTCGTGTTGGTTCCTAAGAGGAACCTTCACCTAACCGTTCCTTTTCATGGAAGGTAAACATGTTTCCCAAATGCTTTAGTAACTTGGTCCCTTTCTACGCTGGAATTCCCCCGTGTCCCCTAGCAGGAATCACCCGCAATTCCCAGCTGATGACAGTCTGGAAGGCAGGATATTTGTGGCACAAGGAAACCACAGTTTGAACAAATCTCTGTAGTTTAAAAAGGCATCTATCCATGCTTAAGCTTGGAGCTGGAGGGCTGGTGTCCCGACACCCTGCTATGGCGTAGTGCCATCTCGTGGACTACAGCGGCTCCCGGCAGAAAGCAGAGGAGGCAGGGAGCATGGAAAGGAAGATGGAGACAGAACAGTTGTTTCAGAAAAGAAACCAAACCCCGTTTGATCTGCTCTGCTCCTGATGTAGCAGAGCACTCAAAGCAACCTACAGGCATCTGATTACATAATTACCATTGCATATGTTTGTCCTTGAACGCCTTCGTGGACTTTTCAAGCAACATGGATGTGAAATTGGGATGTGACCACTCCCAAAAGGTCAGATACAAAACATGCGAGGAGGGCCCAGAACCTGAAGTTTAATCATGACTAACTCTAAATAATAAAGGGAGTAAAAAAAATAAAAAAACCTCCCAAAATAAAAGAGATCTAAGAGGTTTATATAGTCCTTCCATGTAATTACTATTGCCTCTTACTATTTGTGCACAATTGTTCATATTTAATGCAGTTTAAAATAATTAATTTACCCACAAAACATCTATGTAAACCAGGTACGAGAGAAACCCAGATTTTTTTTTTCTTACTTCCCAAATTTGGTGGCCTGAGAAAGACAATATGTCATTGGTTTGTTTCTGATGAAGGAGTGTCCAAATGACCCTATTCCGCTCCAATGGGAAGTGAAACAATTTTGATTTATAATGTTTAAAATCAAAGACTTACATTGGAAATGTAGTCTGTCACGCTTCTGAATTCCCACTCTGGCTGTGCACTGACATCATTTTGTCGGTACGGTAAGCTTTTAATTACTATACTTCCGAAAATAAATGCATCATTCATCAGCAACTATTAAATAAGCACCCAGTCTGAATCTAACCTTTTATAATGAAGTAATAAAATATTATCTAGATTAAGAATTACCTTGTTTTCTTAGGCAGATCACAATCTTCTTCACTGCCTTGCCTAATTTTTTTTTTTTCTGACATGATTTGAAACTTTTTTGCTATAGGAAATGTATCTGCCTTGATGAGGATTTGGCAGCAAAGTCTGCAATACTATGGTCTGTCATATTAGATAACACCAGGGTTTAAAACTTTTCACATTCCTTTAGTTACAAATTGTAGCAGAGCTGTGCACAACTTCTCACACCTGAATTTTTAAATAGCCCTGGTTTTGCTTTCTGCCTGATGCTGAATGAGCACAAAAACTGGCACTTTATTATGTGGAACAAACTCCATTGTTTTTAGAGTAGAAAAAAAGTAACCTGGCTTACTTCCATCACGGATGCATGTGTTACAATAAAATTCACTTTCTTGAGAGGCGCCAACAGTCCCCATAAAATGCAGGAAATTCAGGCATTTAAACCAGCAAAAGCAAACTTAACAGACTGACACCTAGGCTACTGGGATAAGATGCCCAAAAAGAAAAAAAAAAAAAAAGAAAAAAAAAGAAAAAAAATATAAGAGGATCTAATATATGCCCCCCAGCGACATTTAGGGGCCTATCCTTATCCAGGATTCTCAGCTACTGGCTCCCCCCTCTAATGCAGCTGTGTCCCACCAGCCTCTCCTCATAAAAAATAAGACACAAAATTCACAGTGTTTCCCAATTTGCAATACTTAGTAACTTTGCTTTTGCAGGGGTAAGGGCTTGTTTGATTTCCTACTCTGGATAAATTGAAGCCTTGATTTTTGCTCTTCCATGGTTGATTTGAGTTACCTATTTTTCAGGATACACTATCAATGTTTTCTCCTGTCCCTTTGGCTACAAATATAGAGAACAAGAGATTCAAATCCTCAGCTTCAGGAAAAAGCTCTGACTACTATTATTTGGGCAGACACATAGAAAAACTTGACACTTATTGTTCCTTTTGGTCTTTTGCATTGATAGATCTAGACCCAGCTGCCATTAAAAAAAACCAAAACCACACAAAAAAACCAAACAAAAAATACCAAAAAAGCCCACCCATAAACCCACAGGCAGTGGGTATTTCCAAGATTAGTATTAGTTTTAGTATCAGTATTAGTAGTATTTCCAAGTGTAGTATTTCCAAGATTCCTTAATCTACAGGTATGGCATCATGTCAAGCTGGTTTGTGAACATTCTTTATAAATAAACTAAGTTATTTAATTTCTGACAAAACCACAAACTTGAGAAGGTTGTTTGCTCCTTTTTTTAAGAAAGGAAAGACTTGCTCGTCAGACTCAGTAAGATTTTTAAATGCTAATCCACTCTCGGAACATATAGCTGACACTGACAGAATGTTTTATGATGTGATCTCTTGCGCCTACTTCCAGCTAAGATTAATAAAATCCTCACCTCCCTTTTGGCCTCCAGATCTTATTCCAGCAGGAAATCACACCTTAAAGTAACTGATCCTGCCAAATACTTCATCAGTTTCCACTAAGAGGGAAAGTGGCAGGCATGTTCCATCATAGATCTTCCCAAACGTGTTGAAGTGAAAGAGGAAAAAAATTAGATGTGTTCATCTTGTTCATCAACACCTGTAAGTATCTTCTATTGTTATAATGAATATCCTTTATCTTTGGATAATACACACATCATAAGTTGGTCTATTCTGAAGTTTTAGGAGTTTCCTTTTCTATGCTTATTCCTGTATTACTGCAGCCAAAAAACTTCAATTATTTCATTAAGACCTATATTTTAAAATATCATCCTAATATATATTACAAAATACTTTACACAAATAAATTTCTGGGCATTATAGCTCTGTACAGTACAATGGGCAGTGCATTTCTCTGAAATGCACCTAGTCCCAGAAATATTAACATAATTATTATAGTGGGTTTTAAAAGCAATCTAGTGGAGGGAAAAAAAGCCCAGCTGGAGAAAGATTTTACAAGAGGTGAGTGAAAGTGGTTGAGACCTCTCTTCTCATCAGGCCAGACCCAGTGATAGGACTGTATTCAATGCCGTGTGGGACTGCCAATTTGAAGCATGGTATGACAATGCAGTCATGTGCTCAATCAAGTTTTTGCATTATCTGGAAAGAGATATCAAATCTGGATTTTGTAGGCTTTTTTCCTTTTTCAACCAGTAACTTTGTCCGGATATAACTCATTTATTGTTCTATTCTGTGAGTTATTGTTCTAGATTTCCAAGGGGAAAGGGGTGGTATTTTTCTCTGCAGGGTTGCTCTAAGAAAACACCTGCATTTAGAGCAAGAAATTTTACAGAGCTATGAGATATTGTCCAGGGTGCAAGTGGAAATATTAAGAGTTATATCCCATCCGTGACTGGAATAAAGGTATTTTAAATTTCTGTTTCACTTTTGCACATATGGAATATGTTAAATATAATTCTCAATGCCTGTAGACTTCCTCAGAGCCTGAGATAAATTTACTGTCAGAAGAAGGAGATGTGGAGTCAGACAGAAGTCATTACTTTCAGTCTTATTCCACATTTTAGCCTGAAATACAGTGACCATTTTTGTTACCACCACAGAGGACCTGACATAAAGAAAGCATCTCAAACTGTGATCCCATTACCTCTAACTTACTTCCATGCACACCTGAAAATCACAGCCGAGCCATAGTGCCCCAGATTTTTGCCAGGGCAACATATTTTAGTAACAATATTAGAAAACTTGTTCTAGTTTTATAGAACTTTACAAAGGATAGGAAAGGATGGGGGCACAGAATAATCACATCCTCCTAATGACAGTTGTCCTTAGCTAATTTTTCAGATTTGAGATAAGAACGCGTTATGGGAATTTGATAGATTATTTGGTTATTTCAAATAAGTATTGGCAGATAAGACACAATTTAGCTGTGCCATGAAGGTAATTCTGCCTGGGGGTCTTCACTGTTTCATAGATTGCCCCCACAGTGAAATGTCAGATGTTTTGACTGGCTTTTGATCCAAGCAGACATTTGGTATTGGTCTAGACCATCAACCTCTGAAACAAATGATGCTGTTTACATGCTTCAGGCTCCTTCAGACTAACTATAGGAAGTATGCAACATCCTTCAACATGGTCACGACTGATTTCTTAGGATTACTATGAGATGCAACGTGAAAAATAGATATTTCTATAGAAATAAAATTATTATTTGCTGTGACTGAATTTAAGCCTGATAGCTTTGGCTAATACACAGGACATGCTTTTATTTTGTCTTTTTCATTCAGACCACAACTCTTCCTGCTCTGACTCAGAAGCATATACAGTTTGGGCAATGTCACACTTATTCTGCCTACAGGTTCCAGAGTAATCTGCAGTACAATTTGCAAAATTGTATGGATAATTCTCCAGGAACAATGTAATTCAGTTTCTTTTTTTCTGAATGTCACTGACTGAGATTATTCCTCCTTGGTTACCACTGATTTTATGGAAATCTTAGATTCTTAGTTTAAAAAATTATTTTCTGTTGCATCGCCATGAAAATAGATTATCCTGTTATTCTTTAGTATATAATATATACTCATTATCTTCCTAATTTGCCTGCTTAAATCTGTAGTGAACTAACATTTGTTCTGGTTTTATACTTCAGTTTCTATACCAACAGTATTTTAAAGTCCAAGACTGCTCCTTGTAATATTCAATTACAACAGCCTTACACCCAGGAAATGAAGTACTTTATATTTAATAGGTTCAGAATTCCTGTTTCAGCTACTTCCATGAAACATAATTGCATGCATGTATCTGTGGCCACGACAGAATAAGACATCCTGTAAATTTTTGGTTACCACTTTAGTGTCTGAGTTCTCTATTAAATACCATTGGTTTTCTGTTGCTCTTTATAAAGGAGCCTTGCTTCACAGGGTAGAGAAAAACAGCAAAACCAAGCAGGACACTAAATTCATCTCAGGGCTCTGCTGACATCAGAAACCACTCAATCTTTGCTCAAGAGACTCTTCATACATTTATAACCCTGCAATTTGCAGTTTCTTTCCATTGGCTTTCTACATGGGTGACCTACCAAATGTATGCACAACAGCCAACACACATCCCTTTTATGCTGACAACAAGCTGCCTGATGTTCGTACCCAAACACCAATCAGGCTTGAAAATATCCTGGACAAAAATATTTACCATGGAGCAAAAATTGGAGGAGCTGCCCTCTAAAAACTATCCATAAAAACAAAACTATTAGAAAGTGAGCCTGACAAGATACAAGTAATTTAAGAGTTCAAAGATGAGAAGAACATTTGGGTTTTGCACAAACAGTGCTGGTTTTCTAATTAATTTCTCTCACTTTTATAAAAATAAAATAATTTTCTAATCTTATCCATAGAAGAATCCATTATTATTCATGTTGAATAAAATCTTGTTTTTAAATGGGTTTGACAGAACAGATTCTCTTAACACTTCTTCAGAAGTAAACTAGGGCTTACAGCAGGAATAAATCAAATGCCACTGGACCCTTTTTGTACTCTGTTAGGAATAAGGTTTTTCTAGATTTTTCATTATATTAAAACACGCTTTAGTTAAAATAATTCCACTGCCATATCATTGCAGTCAGCCCTTCTGCTTCAAAGCTAGTTTAGTTCCTTTGGTCTCTGCTTGTACCCTCTTTGAAAGACACAAAGTTGCCAAAAAAAAGACTACTAAAGGGTACCCAAAAGTCCTCCAGCTTTGTTGTTAAGAGATTAATTCAAGGGAAGATCAGGAGCCTACACCACCAGCTGCAGGACCACACAGGAGCAAACCTTCAAACTGAAATAATGAAGAACCAGTTTATGACTCATCTGTGTTATGCTGTCTCCTCAGTCTGTGCTTCATTCATAAACAGATGGACTGTAAATATTCATGAAACAAATTTTTCAAAACTTTTAACCTCATAACCAAACAATAACCGGACAAACCTCTGCGAAAATATAATTGAAACAGATCTCTGGATTTAAGTGTAAGGACTATGGAATATAACATCATAAACCCTGAACAGACTTTTAAAAAATTATTTTAGAATTTGAAAGACTCAGTTTTGCAATTACATTCGATAATCCTTACCAAATTGGCCTCTATTGTGCACAGGAGAAGATTTAAAAGATTAGTAGTGCTTGGTTTAGAAAAAGATGAAAGAAAGTCTGGCCTAAGAAATAGAAATGTCATATTTTACTTTCATTCATAAGGCAAGAACAAATGGACAATCATAATTATGTCAGCCTGTAAGGTTTGTGCTGGCCTGTAAACGCAATTCTGTGACCATTGTTTTGTCTGAAAAGCTTCTAATATTTTTGTTCTTTCCTTCTGCATTTTTCCACTCTGAAGTAAATATACATATAATAGTGAAGTCTTTCCATTCAGCAAGAACATATTAATGAGAAGTATGCCAAAAATAGAAATTCTAATCATTAATTTGTGTTCACTCTGGAAAAGGAGGCTGCCTGCAACCCCAGAAAACTGCTTCTCCTTGTTTGCAGTCATTGTGAAAGGGCAAAGTTGAGGCAGGCAATGGATCTCATGACTTCTGGAACTGCTGGAGACCTTTGAAAGAGAAACTAGAACAGCACAGATTTTTCCATATTGATGTCTCTGTAACAACCTATCAGCTGAGGTCAGGATTAAGGGTGTACTACAAAACCCACTAAACTGTAAGAAAAACCCATGGGCTTTGTAAGTATCGTGAACTCTCATGGGAAGGGTTTGGTATGCAGGTGCTTTATCAGTCTTGTTTTGTTTAGCTAAAAAACTATGGGTGATTTGAAAAGAATTTTCTAAATCTTTATATTCCACAGTTTTACTTGTAACCTCCCCACTGAAGGGGTTTATTGATCAGCCACATCACAGAACATGGTAAAATGCAGGCCCTGCATTAACAGAAGAATACTGCAGTATTAATATTCCTCAGACTGAAAGAATGGAAGTTGTCAGAGTCAAAAAGTGGGCTCTACTATGGCCTCAAGAAAAGCTGTAATACCTTTTGAGTTCTCTTCCCATCTTCAGTAAAGAGCTCAGGACAAATCAGAAATACATCATGTTTATTCCTTGTCTTCTAGGGGAAAATAGTTCCCTATATATTTAATGGAACAAATACAACCAAAACAATATAGTGGACACCTCTGGAAAGATTTGTAGCTGCTATAATGTAATATACTAAGAAGCAGAGTCTTTTTGGTTCTGGTAAATGAGATAGTCATAACACATGAACAATAAAATCCCAACAGTGGCAAATGCAAATAAAATAAAATAACCAACTGATCCTCTGGTTGTACTCAGAAGAAAGGATAGGACAAAGGCAGTGTTATAATGACAGCTTTTGAGGACTGATCAAGCACCCAGCATTAAAATAAATACCCAGCCCTAAGGAAACCTATGTTATGCTCCAAAGAGAAATATGCTGAGCGTCACAGCTTATAGAGAAAGGAAAAGGAGGAGCTCATTCAGTGGTTCTATGTTACTCAGTTATTTACCCTTACAGAGGAAAGTGAATCCCTAAGATATGAGCCAACTATGTAAAGTAGGAACCATGCAAAGACTGCTAGAGTGGGGTCCAGAGATGAGTTGAAAGCTTTCTGCATTCATTTTCTTCAGACACCTTATTTAACTCAAAGTCCCATGGAGCCCAAATATAGGACTGTTTTCAGGTCCGGGAAGTACTTAGGTCACCAAATAAGGTATAAATGTATGGTGGCCCTAGTTAAAAACAAACAAAAAATAAATCCAAACCTGAAAGCAGAAAATATTGAGCTGCATTATATCCACGAAACACTGACATTCTCTATTTCTAAAACAGTCACTGCAGCAAGAAAGAATTGTGATATTCTAACTTTTCTACTAAAACCAGACATCTTGTTGAAGAGAAGCTGCTAGAGTTTACAACTACAGCAACCTCAGTAGTGGAAATTTTAGACTGAAAATAATGAAGACCTGAAATGTGCAAAACCCTGGAAAGGATTACGAAGGCAACTGTTGTACCACAGCATGCCGTAGTTATTATACGGTAATTTTGACATGTACAAAGTATCTTAGATACAGTTCTGAAACTTTCTAGGGTAAAATTTATTTATGTAGATAGAAAAAATAAAACATCTAATTTTTTTTTCAAAGCTAGATTTAGGCTGGTGTTATAAAAGTCATTCTCTATTTATGCCTCCCCAGCCTATGCACTAACTGAAGCAGGGCACCCCTAGGCAAATTATAGGTTATTGTGTAATTGTACACTGTATCATAATGTATTCACTCTAGAAGGCAAAATTAAAGATACATTTACTTTCATGGGAAGAAAAAAGCCAGTAATGATGATGAACATTTTAGAAGCCTGTATTTGCTAAGAACAGAGAATTAAAAGGCTTTTAGCAAATGGACTTTTTCTAACTGGTAAAAGTATTCCATTGATATTCTCCACACTTACAACCCCAGCACTGGGAGCAATAATGGAAGTGATGTTAGAATTAGGGTTCAAGGCACTGAGGCTCAAATTGCTGTCATCATCAAGGGGAAATGCTACAACTAATCACAGATTCTCAAACGATCAGCTGGCCTGATTTAGTCTGATGACCCATCAAGATTGGATACTGAACATAAGCAAGATTTTCTGGAAATGGTTTGTGTATAAATTCTTAATGTGACTTCTGTTCAGATCTTGTCCTCTTTACATTCAGATTTTTAATTACTTTTTGTAGTACCTTATGCCATTTGACAAAAAACATACTTAATAAGCAGAAGGTGTTTTCATGGAGGTTTTCATGGAGGTTTGCTTTAGTACAAACCCAAGAGTGAGATCTAAGAGGACGACTCACAAGAGTTAGTACTCACAATGTCCTCAGCTGTCTCAGATTCAGAATGAAAATAAGCTAAAACTTTTCACTCAGCAGGTTTCTGTTCCTTGTTCTAGTAGGTAATTAATTTAAATACTAATAAATTATCATCAACTTTTATCTTTTTCCTGTTGCTGGAATAACAAATCAACTCCCAGTATTATTCAAAGGGTACCTTACAGGTATGTATCTACCTATCAGCAAAGTCCAGGAGTACTCCAATTCTACATTTCAGTTCATGTCTATTTCCAGTAATAATATTAACAACACGACTTAATAAACTAAATTGTACAAAATTGGAATTTACCCTTGAAAATATGCAATTCCCATATGCAGCCACTGGATGGACTTATGGAACCAGTGAAACCTTTTGACTGTAGACAAGATGCAGAATCAAGTGAGCAACTGGCAAGAAATTTCCCTTCTGGACAGGAGAAGCTTTCTGCAAAAAAGGGCTTGCACCTAAAAAAGCAAGGTACCAGCAGGGATTTTAGCTTCTCCTCTTCAGTCGAGTACTTGTTTTTCAATACATTCAGTTTAAGAACAATTAAGTTGTTGAAATGAACCAGAGTGATAAGAAAAACTAGTTTGTAGAACATACAGGTCAGTTCCAAATGTGATTATTTGGCGTTAAAGTTTTAGGGTAAATGCACTAAAAATTGTACTGAAGAGAACCTGGTGGGGGGGGGGGGGGAGGTTTGTTCAGTTTGCAAACAGAAGCAGATCATAGTTATTTAAAATACTGCGTAATTTTTAAAGCTTATGCTGCCTTAAGGTGCTCATGTTCTTTAAGAATAAAATAGAACAGTATTTGCTTAAGCTCCCTTACCATTTTCTGGAATAGGAACTTCCATAGCAAGTGTAAAGCAAGCCCTGCATTAAGAGTATGGTCATCCATGAATATAAAAACTTTATTTCCTTTTTTAGTGCAGGTGTTAAAATTACTCCTATTTTGTGTGTATTATATATTTTAGGATCTAAAAGGGGGTCATGTGGTTTTCTCATTTTGTCTGTCTGCCCTCACCCTATTCTGTCCCAAACAACTTAGAACGGCACCAAACCTAACTCTGCATGCCTTTCTTTTGTCTTTGTGTTGTGAAGGTCATATGCAGAGTCTGTGTAGTGAGTGAATGTCCTCTGGCTCTTTCTTTAATTGCATGGGATAGTCTTACTGGGTACCCATTATAGCCAGGATGAATGAGAGACAGTGAGAAAAAAGCACAGGCAAGGAAGGCTGGGTCAGGTTCAGCGCTGCTGTCTATTGCTTTCAGTCCTCTTCTGGAATAAAGCATGAAAGGCACTGCAGACATTTGTCAATCAACAACCCGTTCCCAGCCTAATTCACTTCCTCACTGTGTGTAACAGCAACTCTGTGGATAATAAAACACCTGCAGAAAAATCACTCTGGATCTCACTGATTTCACTGCCTTCTACCATATCCTTTAAATTCCTGTTATTTTTCAGAAAAGCAAACAAAACCACTTACAGGGCCCAAAGAAACTAACTGAGCAGCCACATTTAAAGTTTCGCCTGCACTTTAACACCATTCCAAGTCAAGGAGCTGATATTCATGAATTAATTGCCTACAATGATCACACAAATCATGGAGCAGGATGGAATGACACCTCTTACACTGACAATAATCATGGTGCCCATCACTGGACACAAAAAGCATGCAGTGTGTCCCTGGCATGCCAGGACTCCTGAATGCCATATGCTGTCCTGACCTCAGATGGGGGAATACCATCTGGCATAAAAGCCCCACAGTTGGCACTGCAGACTGCAGGCTCCAGGCTCCTCTCTCTCCCCCCCCACTTCTCACCCTACCCCTCTTGACAATTACAGAAACAGCAATCTTGCAGGAATGAAGTCAGGCTACAAGGATATTGAATGACTGAGTCAGAGACTAGGAATGGGGCTGGAAACTCCAGAGCTGCCTGATACATATCATTGCCTAAAAGCAAAATTGTGACAAATCAGGTTCCTCTGTACCACTCACTAGGCAATGAGGTCCCTTCTCTCTTCCCCCTACTACATACAGTGTCATGTCACAGGGGTGCGCTTTCCTGCTAAAATCCTCCCAGAAGACATCATACCTCAGCCAGAAATGCTTCCCCCTGCGAAGCCCCTGAGCATAACTTGCTATTCTTGGCTTGTTCTGACCTCCTTTAATTTCTTGACCTTGTTCTGGAACGAGGTGTTGGTCCACTTTTAATCACACCAGACCAAACAAACAGCAATCTTCCCATACCAGTGTTGATTTGGAAGCCTTTGCTAAGCTGTGGCACTGGGAATCTTCCACCATACAGAGATTAGGTCACAGACTTCCTTCCAGGGTAGGTGGCACCAGGAGCTGCCAGCTCCAAGCTAGGACAGTAAAATGGGTGAGGCAGCATTCTAATATGACACAGGGCGATGTAGCCAGAGCCTATGGAATTACTGGTACCACTAATCTAACCACCTACATAAGCAAATCAGGTGAATCATCTGCCTTACTGGTCTATCAAGCCTCTGGCACACACATGATACTGGGTATATAATGGGGGACTGGCTCACATGAATTAGATTTTTAAAGCACTTCTAAATTACATGTTACAATTCAAGTTGCTTAGAGACACAAGCTCAGTTTAGGAGTGGTCCTCCTTCAGACAGAAAATCTAAGTGATTTCTTATTCTGCATGAGCCACTAAATACCAAACTGTTTACTTCTATAAATAGAATATTTGTCTAAAATTCTAAACCCAAAGAATTGCAAAATAATCTCATTATTCTATTGATACGGCAATTTTTTCAGTCTACGCTGGTTAGGAAATATGAAGTAAGTATCTATAGCTATAATACTGCTTTTAAGTAGAGCTCTATCAGGCAATTAGCTGTTAGGCTCACAAATGACAAAGCTGGTGCAAAGCTCTGAACCTTTTTACTCACAGATTGCTTGGTAAATTGGTTTATTTGCATTGGATGCACCACTGAAATTGTTCAAATTAGTAACCAATCAGTTCCTGTTACTATACACCTGAAAGTGTAATAGCAAATCTGTCCTGTTACAGCCAAATGACAAATATCAGGAAAACTGTTGCCAAGGCTGCCTGGTTTTTCTGTGTTGAGGCCTGTGGATTCCCACCTGTTCTGTGCAAAGCCACTGCGTATATTAAGTCGCAGCACAGGCTAAGCACAGCTTGGAACACTGCAAGTGTGGACGACATATGACATTCAATATGAATTCCCCTCACTTAATTAACATCATGTACTTTCTCTAACACAAAACAAAACAAAAAATTAGTAGCATATTCTTAAATTTTAGAGATCTGGCTTTGATTTTTGGGCATTTGTGCATGCCATTCTGAGGAAGTAACAAGACAATAGTGCTCACAGTGCTCAACCCTGACATTTGGAATGTCTAAACCTCATGCTAAATTTTTTTTTGCACATCCAAAGTGGTTACATACACTCATGCTGATAAGTGTTTCTTATCTCCTGACATTTCAGATTAGCTTTTTAAAGGCATAATGACTATCAGGACATGTTTCCATGTGTTCTGTAACACATTTCTACTCAGTTCAGACTTTAATTTCTGATACCCCACACACACATAACCTTTTCTCATTGAAAGCAAATTCCCATGCAAATGTGAAGGAAAAAGAAGAAATCTGAAAGGAAAAATAGTAATTTGCAACTCCTGAAAAACAGAAGAAAAAAATGATTCTATTCCGGAGAACAGCTGCTTTTATTTATGCATAATCAAATTCCAAAGCCAGAAGTTGGTAAGAATGGATTTATCTCCCCACTATCTAATATGTATCCAGAGCTGACCAATTGAGCTCATCGGTACAACAAAGCAGGTCCTGACCCAGGGTAACCCTACCCTTATTTTGCTGCTCTTCAGTGACTCCTTGTCCTGTGTCCCTGCTATCCATGCCTGACTTTGATCCTCACTGCTTTACAATGAGGTATGTCTTCTTATTAATTGTTTCTTTATTTAAACTTATGAAAATCAGATGTGGAAGTGTGCTACACAGTGTATTTCCCCTTAAAATTGCAAGTCTTGCAGTGCTTGCTAATGTGCAGATTGCATGCCATAAATCCACCCTCATTAGCCAGCCAATCCAACACTAATAAGGGAATGGATTCCTTGAAAAGGAGTGGGCAGGACAATGCAGGGTATTAATTTCATGTACCAATATGCATTGGTATGTACCAATATGTATTCTAATTTCATGTACCAGGATGCATTTCCTCTTCCGCCATTCAGAGCCGCTGGATGAGCTCAGAGCTAATGATGACTCTGAAAATCAGTGGAATGGTGTTTATAGGTACATTTGAGACAAATATTGATGGAAATGGAGGCCACAATTACATAGAGAAAACGTACACTCAATTGTTTGGTAATTAAAAAGAGTGGTTTAGCATAAATAATAGAACTCAGTACCAATAGAATGGAGAATGTACTGTGACCTTTTTTTGTAAGATGCTGTTCTTGCATTAAGTGACTTCTAAATATAGCAGCATTCTGTAGCCAGACTACTTAGATAAACTAGAGTGGCAATGCTATTTCATCTAAAAATAGAGAAACACTTCTCCCTCGAAATACCTAGAGCCTGTACCTGTGGTCTTGCAGGCAGCTGAAGGCAGTCTGTTTGCACAGTCATGGAAAGCAGCCGTCCTGTCCTGTCCTCCATCTCTGTTTGTAAGGATCTGCTCGTGGTGATAAAGCTCCACTTTACACAATGGTATTAATCCTTGGTCAGAGGCAGGAAATTTGGCCTAATTTCTTCCTTGGCCAAATGCCGTCAAACACACACCTCTCTGTGCTCTGATCATCAGGCTAACACTTTGCTCTTGGATGAGGGCCGGAGTAAAGGGAATGGTCAGGCACTGGTAATACTTGAAGTTGTGCTACTTGAAGAGAAAAGGGAATTCCAGGCTCATTGGGTAAGATGGAAAGTATGAACACTAATCCTTTAATGTAAAAAGAAACAAAGAAGGAACTCATCCTCATGACATGATGCCCAACTGTAGGTATGGGAAACACAGCTCCAGAGATGAACAAGGGGGAAAAAAAGATTTCAGCTTTCTCATATGTGAGCCACTAATTACTGTCCATTAAAATCCAAACAAAAACCCCAATCCAAACCACAGATTTGTCTTCTAAAATTTTAAGAGTCTGGATTTTTTTCATGCATCCAGGTGGAACCTGCATGTTTATTATTAATTTTACTTTATCAAGTATTATATTATTAATTTCATTTACTTCACATTAATTTACTTTATCAAGTCTGCAGTCTCTACTGCAAGGCAGCAGTCATACAGAAGCCCCAATTTCCATCTCTGCAAAGTTATGTGAATAAAGATGAACAATGACGGGTATTTCTAAAATGTAGCTTAAATCATTGTCCACAGAAATTGGATTTGTTACCCTGGTGTGCAACAAGCCAAAAATTGCACACTTGAAAGGGACATTGATTATTTATTTCAGAGTTGCACAAGCCTGGGTGCTCAGTGATATTCCACAAATGAAGCACACCAACTACCAAAACTTTTTACATTTTACACATTTTAGCAAACAAAGGGGTTAGTGTTCATTGGCTACAAGTTACATAGTTCTCTTATTAATTAGCACTCTATCTTCCATGGGTTAATTATTCTCTCACTTCTAATCAGTCTGCATGCTCACTCTTTCTCTTCTTTTGGGTCAGTGGGTTTCTTGGGTTGGTGGTCCATGGGTTGGCCACAGATTTACCCCTGCCAGAATTACCTTTTATCCAGTTGAGGCTGATTTTAGCACAATTGCTGAGTTAGAGTTATTAGTTTCCTCCGTATCTTGGGGGTTCTGCCAAACATCCTTGTAGCCCCTAAATTCTGCATTCTTTGTGTCCTCTATCAGTGGTACATCCTTCTTTCCAAGCTTGGTATGAGATCATTGAAGCATCTCCAGCCCTAAACCTTAACAAGGCAATTCTACCAACAAGTAATTTGTCTTTGTAACACCTGGACATCACTTAGATCTTGCTAGCTGCTACCTGTTTCAGAGTTTTAATCTCCTTTTTTGCTATTTAGGCTTGACAGTATACAAAGATCAAACATATAAGAACACCCTTTCTTAAGAAAATTTTATATATTCCACATTTTGCAACAATCAACTATCAGACTTTTTGAAAAGGTACAGACATCGCCGTTCCTATTTTTTGGGTTCTCCTTTCCTGAATTGTACAAAAGAGTGATGAGGCTACAGAGCAATTTCTACCTTTTTCCCTTCCTTTGGGCTGAAATGGTTGCCTTTTGTTTTTAAGATGCTTCCAATTGTTAATACCAAGGAGAAGAGAATTGCTGTTATAAAGATTGTGAACAAGGAGACTGCTTGAAACCCTGTGTCATGGGCCTTCTGACATCTTTCCACAGACATCATGCACAGAACTTTTATCCTCAGCCTCAAAAGCAGTCAACACCTCAAGACTCTTTCAGATTGGACTGTCCTGTTAAACCAGTATCACTGCTGCTCTTTACCAAAGAGCCTTTTCATGAGCTGCCATTCAGTCATCCAAATTTTTAGTTCAAAGAGCTACCATGTCCTCCTATATCCACAGGAACTCTCATGCCAAGGCAGAACATCTCACTTAGATGAACTCCCAAGTGCAAATCAGTAGAGAGGATACAGGAGAAAAGAGCAAGTATTAGCCACAAACTTTGCTGATCCCCAGCAAGACAATCATAAACTGCCCATTCTAGTTGAAGTCTGCAGTCAGTTACAGAGCTTTGTTGCCTTTTGTTCTGGATCGTGAAGAGCAGTTGCAATATGTTATTTCTAATCCTCTTTCAGAACATGGAGTAAGAAGGTATTTAAACAGGGAGACAAGGCTGTATCAGCTGCTCTTTGAAGCAGGCTATAAAAGAGCAGTTTTATTGCAGCTGCCATAATGAGGTAACACTTGTATTCCTGCCTGTAAAATGTCTGGAATTCAGTCTGATTTGAACTTTGCAGAATGTTTGCATATGTGGGTCAGTTCACAAGGCAGGACACTGTAAGTTGTTTGCTGTATCTGAGACACGTTGTACAGATCAAAGAGAAAGAAATAGACTGTTCAAGGTGGCCAGGTGGCTGCTGGTGGCTGGGAAGTGCTGGCTGAGAGGGTATTAGTGACACTGCAGCATCTCAGAACACGAGGAATTGTTTTCTAAAATAATCTGTTTTAGCTGGGCAGGAGGAAGGAAAGGGAGCTGTTTGCTTTTCAATCTGCTGCTCATTCTGGTTGTCCACTTCTATAACTGTGATCTACTTCAGAGTAGAGAAAGAGTAAATATAATCAGCTATAGATGGGACTCCTGCAGTTCAGAAACCTGCTATTGCCTGCAGCACAGCTAAAGGCATAGAAAATTTAGCTGAGACGTGAGATTTTATGATTGTATTAGCAAATATCGAAGTGCCACTGAAGACACACACTCCATAAATGGGTTGGAATGGAACTATTCACAGCTGATTGCAGGAGCAGCAGAGGGGAGGAGCACAGGTACAAACTACAGCAAACGCAGCTCTACTGATGCATGAAGGGCTGTAGTCTTGCCAGACCAGCAGGTGATTATTCCCCTTCCCCATCCTATTTTGTACAGAGGGAGGAACAGATCACAGGTACCCACAACGACATATCTCCAGCTGGGCTTCTTTAAATTCAAACTATGTCTGATAGCACAAATAGAATTCCTGATTTTTTTATAGGCAATAATAATAATAATAATAATAATAAGTTTTAAACATTCTTGCACTGAACAATGCTTTTACAAAAAATATATATATTTTAAATGAAATCAAAAAAGAGTATGAAAGGGTGCCACAATGAAGCATTTCATCTACAAATGAAGTTGTGCTTTGTTTTCCAAGGTTAATTATCAAAAACTTCTAAGATCCTGCTAGAAGAAATAGAACTCTTTCGTTTTTAATACTAGATCAAATTTTCTTTCTTAATAATTCTTTTCCTTAAAAGAAGAGTGGTTTTTCCTCTTCTTTTCATACGTGCAGCCTTTAATTAGTTTGTTAGACAAAAGCAGTATTAGCTAGACTCTGTCACAATTACCCACATTTGGTAGCTAATTACTCCTTGAATAGTCTTAAGGCTACCAGCAATTTTAGTACAATTGGCAGCCTGGGGCCCCCAGGAGCTGTTCCAGCAGCCAAGAATAGCTGGAACAAGGGGGCGGGCCAGCCATGACCCTTTCTCCTCAGCCACAACCTAACATATCCACTATGCCAAAGGCAAGAGTAACACAGAAATGAAAATATTCCCAAGTGGCTAAATGTGCTCTCTTTATAGCCTTTTTAAACTAATGGAGTGGCATAAAGGGACTACGGGGAAATAGAAAATAGGACCTTTTAAATGCTAAAGCATTGTCAGGACTACTAATGATTTTTCAATTTTGCAATGTTCCATTAAAACAACAGTACAAAACACTTATATGGGATCAAATTCTGACACAAGACTTTCATTCTAGTGCAATTTTATTCACTGATGCCTCATATTGCAACAATTTACATCACTGCAATATGGGTGTCAAGACAGTAAAAAAACGCTGACTTGATTTAGTAGCATTTCACATGCATTTTACACAGGTAGAAATTACTTCACAAGGGACACAGAAATGTCTGTGATTTCAGTAAAATTACTCCTGCTGTACACTTGTGTGACATCAGTGGAAGACTAAAATTAACATAAAAATTTAAATGAGGACTTCAGTTTTAAATACACTGCTAATTCAGATTCTATTCCACAACTGCAAAAAGCATTGCTCTGCAAATTCAGCAGTAATGTGCTTGTAAAGAGGAAGGAATTCCTTTTTAAAAACTTCACAAATATTTGAGGGATCCCTTTCCACTACATTCTTTAAATTTAATCTTTAGCTTACCACTGTTGATGAGCAAATTGATATGAGTACATGGATGTGGCAGCATTGCAGAGGCTCACTGTAGGATGGACACAACAGCAATAGCTCAGCTCAGTTGTCAGCAGCAGCATCACAAGGCTGTCAGTTTGGAGACACATTGCCTTTGGCAGCAGTATTGACTTAAGGTACTTCCAACCATTTTTCCCTCCTTGCTGCCTGTCCTGTTCTCCCAAGAGCCATATGACTTTTATCAACACAACTGTGTGTTAAGGTCACCCTGTGAATCAGGTCTAGGGGATATAACAGGTATTAGAGAAAAATTCTGAAGGAAAAGCACTGTTATTCAGTTTAACCTGATTCAGTCTCATCATCCAGTTCCCAAACATAAACACATACAGCTGTGCTGGCACAGCTGAAAGGGTTTCAGGAACAAGTAGCTGGCAATTGAGGTGGGTCCTGGCAATGCCTGGAAACAGGAGGCTGCTGGCAAAAGTGTGCATGGAACAATACATTTACTGTTGTCCAGCCTGGCATTGCTTACTTGCATGTGCACTGGCCAGTTACAGGGCTGTGGTCCACAACTTCAAGTACTGCAGTAAGCTGAGGCACCAGAAATCCTTTAGCAGTGTTTGTCAGGGAATTTGCCTGCCTTTCTGGGAGCAGAGCAGGGATTGGAGAAATGACAGTGTTCTTAGCACCTGACTGGAAACCACCAGCAGGGAAACAAAAGTAACACATATCAAATTTGGGTTCCACCAAAGTGCAAACCTTGACCCTCCTGACTACCTGTAGCAAAAGGTGCTCCTCAGCTCAGCTGCTCAGTGGGAGTTATCCTAAGGTCTCATCCAAAGCCCTGTCCAAAATCCTTTCTGGCTTTAAGGTCCAGAAGGATTCCCAAGATAACTCTATGGTGTCCTGACTTGAGATTTCCTGCCAGCTGTGCTCCCTGAACATCAGAGTCCAGGACCTGAAGAACAGACAAGTGCAGCAGATTCTGAAGCGATAAAATTACTTCCTAAAAATGGTCTTGGTCATAGACTGGATAGTAGGACAGATGGATTGTAGGACAGACAGAACAGCTATTGTGGGGAAAAAAAAAAATCTAAATAAAGATAGTCCAACACTGGAGCAGGTTGTCCAAAGGTGTCTCTTGACTCTCCATTCTTCAGAACTCAGCAGGACAAGGCCCCAGTCAATCTGATCTCAAACGGTCCTGCTCTGGTCTGAGACTGACCAAGTGACCTCCAGGATTCCTTCAAATTAAATTATTAAATCCCTTCAAATTAAATTATTCTGCAATTCTGTCACCAAGGAGTGCCATGTGCATGACTGATGAGGCTTCAAGGATTTGAACTGGGTAATGCTCAGGAACAATCTGAAAGAGCAGCTAAAAAAAGCAAAGCCTCAGCCTATCCTTTTTATCACTTATCCATTTCCTCAAGCTCATAAGGTCACCAAAAAACCCCCTTACTTTTAATTCCCCACTAAACTATGACAGGTAAGCACTTGATAACACAGGTGGCTGGAGAAGCTCAGTGTTTAGAAGCAATACCTGGAAGGTGAAGAGTTCTGTCCAATTTTCAGTTTTAACAGTAACAAAGGTTTTGATCTTGGGTTTTGAGCCTCCTTCCTGATAGTGGAGATCACATGTCTTTTCCCACCTCTTATTTCAAGTGCTTTGGAAATGAAGGAAATATCCATAGCTCTGACACTTCTAGTAGTTGCATCAGAGCAGTGAGGGAAATAGGAGTTTGTTTGTAGCACAGGAAATGCTCTCACCCTTTCTAAGTATCTCTTAGTACAGAGCTCATGGCAAGCCTTGACATCGGGGAAGCAAGGCCTCAAGTGCAATTCAGGAAACACTGAGAAGGATAAGGATAGGTAAAAGTCCTTAACTTACCTTTCCAACATGAAAAAGAAGTAAAATAAATTCTTATTTACAAGAACAATATTATTCTTATTTTCTGTAAGGCTGGAAGACCTTAAGAGACCTACCCACGAAATCAGAAAGTGGTTTTGCCTTGCATTAGAGCCTTTCCAAGCACTTTTTGTTTGGGGGAATTCCTTTTCTATCATCTGTGGGCAAATCCTAAGTTAGGTGTGTCATTATCATCGCTGTGCAATGAGCTCTAAGCACACTGGGACTTAACAGTATAGCAATTATAATAATTGTATATAATTATAAATTGTGTAAAATGTTTCTGTGCATTTTGCCCCACTAGTGCAATGTGAGGGCTATGGGGTTTTTACAGATTTGTATCTAAAAAAGGCTAATTAGACCTATACAAAACCTCTACACACGGCATGTTAAGAGCACCAGGAATTAAAGCAAATAAATACTATGTGCACACAGCATCATATTTACACCAATGTCTTACAATGGTAAGAGAAATGGCTCTTAATAAATTCTTCTACAGTGCAGCGTACAGCCAGAGTATTTCTTTGAGAGAAGACCAGATAGCAATAGGGACGATGGGAGGAAGGGAAATAGGAAGGTAGAGGAACACAGGGCTACATCCATTCCTGAGAAATCAAGTCTCTGCATATCAAAAATCCCCTGGTATATTTCTCCCACAGGTGTGTAGTCACATCCCACTAACTATTCTCTTCCATATTGTCCATGACCAAAATGGAGGAGTAAATTGTCAATGTCTTTTCAAAATATCCTGTTTATTTTGAATTCTGATAAAGGCCCAGCACATGTGAGTTTTCCTTTTGGATATCTTCACATCTTTTGCTCTAATGCAATGTTGCACCAGGGCCTGTCACCAAGCTCAATTCACAAGTGGCCTCCAAAAGTTTGAATTCTAGTCTTCCCTGTATTTTTGCCTTTCCTACGCAAAGAGCAAGAAGATGCAGGAGTTCAGCATAGCATTCATGGGAAGGGCACAGAAGTGGCAGAGGAAAATTCTGACTCCTAGAGTGTGGTGTTACACAAATTTGCTGTTATTCCATAAGAAAATGCATCAGGAGAAATCACATGCATGGGTTTCTTTTTTCACATGACTCTGATTCCCACCTGGTTTACCCCAAATTAACAGGCCTTATCATTCAAGGAGATTGGATCCTCTTGGAGCATCTGGGTCAGCCATACTCAATAATCTTCGGTAGCTCCTGTACTTCAAGATTTGTGGTCAGTCCTGAGACTGTGAGCATCCACAACAGCCTATCTAAGAGAGTGCCTCTATAATATCTGCTGCACAGCAGCTGGATCCATTCCATCCCAAGTGCACTGGAATCACAAACAGCACAGCAGGTGTTTCTCTTGCAGGTAGAAGTCAAATATGTAAATCACTTTCTGGGTTAAGTATCCTCATATGTAGCAAATTGCTATGTATCATCAGACCTTAACAGTGTATTTCATCAACTTTCACTTGGAAGTGTTTTCTGCTGATGAGCTTTTTGCAAAATTCAACCCCAAAGGGTGTTTGAACTTCTTTTCTTGTACAGCTTTAGTACTTGCATATAATGTAATGTGATTGCAGTTAAAACAGCACCACTGGTGCAGATTACATCAGAATGGTCTGGAGTCCAAGCCTGTGTCTGGAGTGAGTGATGGGAGTGTTTTGTAGGAGTTGAATAGTGGTGCACTGCCAGGAGCCCAGGTTATTCCTCCACAGAAAACTGTTAAAAATACCAATTTCTCAGTACAATCTGGTCCCATTTGGAGAACAAACATAAGCTTTTAAGAAGTAATAGTGGTAGAAGAAGTAGTAATGGAAGAACGCTAAAGATGCTTCAGCTGTGCCAAGACTGATTTTGGAAAGTTCACCAAAATGCATGCAGGGAAATAAAATGGCTCTTCAACTTCTAAAAAAGTAACTTCTTCATTCTTCCAACAGTGCTAGCTTAGTAGAGTAACAGCTCTACAAGCTCAGACCTGTATAACAGGAGTTCTTGTTTAATTTGGGGTGTGCAATGTTTACATTAGATGAGTATGTTGCTTATTGATTATTGATTCTAATTTTTAGGGGTCTTGTACCTGGAAAACTTTTATTAGCATCACTCTCCCAATTAGGAGGACACTTTTATTCACACTGTTATACCACCACCATTGGTATAGATGTAGTCATACCACAACAAATGGGACTTACAGCCCCCAGTACATGCTGTACTTTCCAAGTGTTCTTGTATCCATATGACTGCATCTGCTCCAGGAGACCTTTTCCTACTTTAACTTATGCCTGGGATGGAGGTACAGGTATGTTCTTACCTTACGTTTGTCAGGGATAATACTCCTTTCCGTTTATTCCACACTGCCATCCCTTTTGCCAGGTCTGCTCTAAGTTCCCAGCTCCATTTGTTTTCATGCACTTTGCAGATTGGAGAAAAAAAGTCAGCGGGCAGCACAAGCTGCCATAATCCCTGCTATTCTTCAGTTAAATCTGTTCCATAGGCTAGTCTAGAAAACACCCAAAACTTGCTGTTCTAGCCCAGTAAAGACTGCAGTACAGGTGCAGGCAGAAACAGGTAGCCAGGGTGGCCTAAACAATGCTAAGCAGTGCTGTCATTGAATGTTGCATTGCATTCAGTCACAATCCCTGGCCAAAGACTGACAATGGTGCACTGACAAAAATAAGTTAATACATTCTAAGGAAATTTGAATGAAAATTAACAAAATCCCAACAAAAGTCTTACATGACCTCAGTCTATTTTATATGAAAATTGGTAAAACTTGCATATACTTACTGATGGATTTGGCCCTCCAGCTTAGATCTCAAAAGTCATTGGGTTCGCACTCTAATGTTCTGGTTTGCTATCTTCACTTTCCCACAACTATTGTCATGACAATTCAGCTTCAGAACGAAATGTCAAGGATTCATAATATGACACAGAAGCTACATATTTAAAAGATGAAATATGGTGGGAAACACAAAATCAAATTGTTTCCTTTCACAATATGGGCCCAAACCTAAGCAAATAATTTCAAGAATTATGTTTCTAACTATCATTATGACTAATTTTTTTCCCACCTCATTATTTACATTTACACATGAGTACACTCAAGATTTCTATAAAAATCATATTCTGGAACATTTCTGTACCTGGCTAAGATGTAAAATATAATGTGAATTTGTGACTCTCCCCTTCTTTCCCTCTGAGGAAAAAATCGTCAGTCTATTTCCAGCTAATCAGATATAGACAAGCTTTGACTTGAAACAGATTTTTCTAAGGTCTTTGCAGGGTTTATAGCATATTAGGGTGGTAGGCTATCATTCTGCGTGATAGTAAATAGCTTGAAGAAATAATTTTGTCCCAGGAGAGGTCCTATCAGATGCAATACTGTCTGTTTGTACCACTCTAAGTTTGTGCTGGATCAGGCATAATTTACCCAGCTCAACTGACAGAAAGCTGGCATAAACCCTGAATAAACAATGTAACATATGCTCTGGCTCATTGGGTAAAAATGCAGTCGTGTGCTCACACCAATACAGATCAAATTTCAGCTGCCAGGAAACCCCATATTCATAAATTTTATATGACTTACTGCAGAACCACATCCTTACATTGCTTCATTTTCTTCTACACATTAATTGAGTTGTAATTACTTTATGATGGGCACAAATAAAGAATACAGCATTATTTGAAATCTCCCTGACAAATACTTGTGTGCCATGAATCTACTGTAGCATAATGGTTCTTCAAGCAGGGAAAAACACGATCTCCAGAGAGTACCAATGCCTCTTCCATAACACTGGTGTACATGATTTTGTATCTTCATGGTCTCTACAGAAGTTAACACACACAAGGCAAAGCAGACTGTGACATCCCCCTGCAATAAAGATGTTGGACTGGCAGTGTATCTGCCCCACTGGAGACAAACTCGTGTACCTTTGTGCTGCTTTTCACCTCTTTGCAGGCACTAATGGCACTGGAATGGAGGAAACAGGTTACTCTGACTTCCAACAGTTCGTAGTCCTGCACAGGCTTTATGCTGTGTCTGAGCTCTGCTATGCACCTCTGCATACTTGAATCTCTTTTCAGCACAAATTACTGTAAGTACATGGTTGCTGTTACCTTTGGAGGAAAAGTTTAGGCTCTGAGATTACTTCTGCAAGACTGCATCAAACATAGATTTTAACAGCACAGTTCCCAAACACTTACCTCTGATAAAGACAACGTCTCTTTCTGACTCTCTCCAGGCTGTTTCTAATGCCCATCCAGTTTCCAATTTTAACAAACTGATCATTAAATTATAATACTGCATTCCTTCTTTGGAACATGGATTTCTCACTCAGTTTCAGCCTAGTCCTGGTCATGACTCAAAACCAAAAGGAAGACATAGGGGTACAGAGGTAACAGATGGATATACACGCACCAAGCCTGCTTTTGCAGTGTCTCCTGTTTTATTTAGCGATACACAGGCCTGCTAGGTGAGTGCAAAACACAGGTCAAGGGCTCCTATTTTAATTTCTTAGTATTATTTACTTCTTGAAAAGAGGTTTTAATAACCAATGATTTGCAAGGTATCTAGTGTAGCCCACTTGTGAATTAGAAGCTCTGAATCTAGCCTCAGATGTTCTCAGACTAATGTGTACAATCAAGAAAACATAACAAAACACAAAAATTACATTCTTCTTCTTTCCAATTGTCCTTCAAATCTTTAAATACTTAATGTATTTATTATATGCACAATAATTACACTCCTCTCATCACTCTAGGATCTAGATTACTCCCAAAAGGATATGGCTGTCTCTTCTCAAATAAGGCTTGTCTACATAAACTACCACAGGGAGTACTTCCCCCCAGAAAAAGTCGGGCCAATAACTTTTCCTCCCAAAAGTTTTAACACCAGAAGAAATATAACTCCACTTCTGAAGGTCTTGAGGAATTTGGTCACGCTTATGTCAAAAACACTGTTTTCCAGAGTCAATCACTGAAAGGACAAACTGGAACCTTATTCAGAACCAGTGGCATTGCTTGCAGTTGTGGATTAGCAGCTGTTAACATACTCGGGTAAACCTCATCTACGTTCTCCTGACATTATTTTAGAAGCAAGTCCCAGACAATGTGGGACCTGCAGAGAAATATCAGCTATTGTTCTCAGCCACTGCTGAAACAGAACATGGGTTTGGCAGGCAGGACAACACTTCCTTTTATGCTACCAACAGTTTACACTTGTCTGTAGCCTACTTCATTTCATTTGAGAAACTGAAAGTGAGGACTCTGACAAGGTTTGGATCTTGTAAACTTTTGCTAGGAGTTGGTTTGAGCTGACTCACACTTCTGGGAAGCATCCATGCTTTTGAAAAGAAATCGGGAAGACTAAAATTAGAACGACTGCATGCATTCAGATGAGGCCATTTTAGGGAGTAGTTTATTGCTGATATATGGGGTGGTCTGGTGCTAGAAAAATGGTTTGGAACCACCATGTCTGTATGTTATGAGGTTTTATAGAGGCCTGTGGTGCTTCTTCTTTAAAAAACTTTAGCTTAGGTAGCCATAAATTTCTGCTGTAAAGCACCACAATCATTGTAAGGTTTCCACCAGGTAAGGGTTGATTGCTTTTTTAGATGACATGTCAAATTAAACATAAATCTTGGCCTGTGCTTTTCTGTGAGCATGGGATGCTGTTATATCTGATCTTACAGGTTGGCTTGCTTTACTCTTCTTCAAAAATTCTGGCATAATGGCCATTGCTTTATCACTAAGTGAACAAAAAATGTCTGAATAAACAACTTCATTGACATTAAAAACATACAAAAGGAAATGTTTAAGAACAGGGCTATCAAACCTTCTGTCAGCTAAACAAAACCCTCGTCTTAACTACCTAGTAGAGTTTGGCAGACCAAACCTAAAGTGAAATCTGTGAAAATAAACTCTATAAATGCACTGTCATAACTTTTAAGTGCTCCACTATACAAGTCAGTGCTCAGGGACCTTGTAATTAGTCTTTATAGAATTTTTATCTGCACATAAAGTTTAGATGCTGGAAACTATTTGTTGCCCTTCTAGCAAGTGCTTTCTTTCCTCATTTTTCCTCATGCCATTAAGTTGTCAGTTTCTCGTCCTTTGTTCCTGTTGTACCTGCCGCAAGTTTGGAATTTGGTGTTCCTCTTCGGCATCTCCACAGCAATGTCACTGGGAATGAGATACAGTTTTTTGCTATCTGTACCAGTGGCTTTGCTCAGTCTCCTAACAGGCCCTTCCATTCTCTGAGCACCTGCAAAATTAGAGAAAGAGAATTTGTTGATCTGAGATTCCAAAGAAAAATATTGTCAGGCTTCTCTCTGATAAAGGCCCCAGTTTACAAACTGTAACACAAAGGCTGTGCTGTCTACGAAAAGAAAAGGTGTTCTGTTCTGGTAGAGGAATGTCTTCAGCCAATGGAAAGGTTTTGTAGACTCTGGTGACAATACCATGACCATGTATCAGTGAATGTGAGTGTTAGTAACAGAAATGACCCAGCAAAACTCACCTTATTCATCAATCAATCAAAATTCTGGCTGTGCAATAGGTCTGTAGGTAGTATTTATTAGAAAGCAGCAAAGGCTACTGATGAGTTGCTGATGTAAATGATCCTACCTGATAAGCAAAATCTGACTGTATTCCTCAACTTCCTCCCCTTTCCTTATCAAAAATAGAAAAATACAAAGGGCAAATACTGAAATGAACATGAATTTTGCCACAGAGGACCTCAACAATTTACTCCTTCCTATGGCTGCTTGCCAAAGAACTGGAGCTGTATGTGTGCGCACAGTTTTCACACACACCCCTCCAAAAAGGAGAAGAAAAAAAATTACTGACAAGGACAGACTGACTTTTGGTGACTTTGAACCCTGCCACACTTTGTCCAGTGAAGAGGTCTAATTATCATGACAACTCTACCTCAATCTGTTTCCCATTACGTGTGAATGATGCAGTTCTACATTACGACACCACACTGAAGAAAAGGCATCGAATGGTATGAATGGTGCCTATTTAAAATACACAGGTCACTGCTATGACACATGAACACTTGGTTGTGTATTTACCATTCTCCCTCCTCGATAAAGAGGTGGACTTTGGGATGGAATAGGCACCATAAACGTCTATGTCAACTGCTTAAACGGCTTTTGCCCTTTACAGAAGCCAATCTTTCCATGAAAAACCAACACTGTAACAGATATGGCTAAAAAAATTTATGTTGGCTTGAGACACTGGTTCCTTCGCTTTGATCCTACAAAACAGTATGTACGTGTAAACACAACAGCATTTTACAAGGATTATCCCAAGAGTTAAAATGAAAAACACCATTTATAAAGACTAAGAAATAACAGTTGCTTTTTTACCAATGAAAAATTGAGCTCCATACCAATAAGTCTGAGAAATATCCTAGCCCAAACCATCACAGTAGGCCAATATGAATTTTGTTATGTGACTGTTCATACTGTATTTTCAAATTTTTTAATGAAATTCCTGAATAATTCAGCAGTCCTTCATTATAAGACATGACATTAAACAATTTTAGATAGGTCTACATGTAGAACTTCAAATAAATATAAAATAAATATGTGTAAAGGAATTCGGGCAGGTACAATTTTGAAATAAGACATCAAACATTGCACTGACCTCATCAATGTTTCCAAGCTGTATCAGCTTAAAACAAAATTGTCAGTGCATCCCATACATTAAGATGTGTTTAAAAATACCCCAAATCAATGGAGCTGATTGATTGTTCTGAGACTCCAAATGTATTCAGAAATCCCTACATTACTTCACACACAGTCCACCTCCTAATCTATCCCGAATGTAGCCTGTCCTTGTGTGATAAGAGATGTTTCTTCAGCTTCAAAATCAATGGAAAATAGGCCTCAGCCATGAGAGTGGCTGGTGTCAGAGTTCAATTTCTGTTCATAAATCTGTGCTCTCCCTGTGCTTTTCCCTCAGTTCAGTCCTCTTTCCAGAGGCTGTAATAAGCAGTGTTTGAAAAGAAAAAGTGAACAGTGTAACTCTGAGTTGAGGCATTCACCTCCTAATGGATAAGTTATCCAGAAGATGAGGAAGCAGAACAAGAACTGTGTGTGAATATAGTGATGAGTTATTCACTTTCTAGGTGTTCTTCAAATTTTCTTAGGGAAAAAGAACCCTGTAAAATTAAACAATTACTCAAAAACAACCAAAGATATAACATCTGTAATTAGAAACCTCTTTCATACATTTTTTCAGGGCTTACTAAGCACTTCATGGGAAACTGTCATATATAAATATTATTACTATTTTGTTTGCTCCTCAGATCAAATCCATATGAGTGAACTAGCTGTGCATGGATTTCAGAATTTGAAAAACTCTGAGGGTTTTCTCCCCACAGAAAACCCACAGTGCCCAACTTTCCTTTCACTCCTTCAATCATATTGCTGCAATTACTCCCCTGACACCTGCAATTATATACATTAGCTATACCTGGGCTTCCCAATCATGGATCAGGATCTATGACAGCTGGCTGTCAATTAGATCCAAGTAAGATTTGTTCACACCTAAATAATCACTGAGAAGGGCAGGTAAAGAACAGCAGAAGCAGCACAGTAACGCTGAGAGACTTTTCGAGACCATTTATGAGTTGTGTAACTCTTACACTGTACAGGGACAGACTTTTTGTCTTGGCAAACCAGTCAGGCAAGGAAGAAACACTGGAAAGTCATAGTGGAGAAACTGTGTTTTCTGGCATTTCTCTGGCAGGTCAAGCTAACAGCACCATAATAAAATTTGACAGGTTTGGAAATAGTCTAATCCAGATTTATTTAGTAGTTGTCTGTTTTCTGGTGTTTAAATTCCTTCAAGTACAACTCTTCTAAATGTGGTCTTTTAAATTATTTTATTTCCTTAGGGCAGGTTGCTGAAACTCCTCTTGGTTTCCAGCTCTTATCTGGGGATCAAAAATAGCCACCATGGCTCACAGAACCTAAGCCAAGGTGCCCCAGCCAACCCCAGGTAGCAACATAATCTCTTAAGAAGGCATCCAGAACAGAAGAAACGAAGATTAAAATGAACGGTTGAAGTTGCCACATCAATTTCTTAAAGTATTCCTGCCAGGATTGAGCACACCACGGCATTCATGCAGTGGGAAACCACAGGTTTTCAAAGAAACATGTAGAATGATTTAGCCATTCTGGATGAATTTAGAGGCAAGGTCTTTTTAGGAAGATGGGTAAAAATACTTCACATCTCTTACCACTTGTTTTTGTTTTCTGAACCCATCTTTGAAATACAAAGGAAGTTAAGAGAACACATTAAGATGATGGGGAAAGGTCTGTATCAAACTTAGGAGGGAAGGAAATCCAGAGATACAGCTGCAACTCCATCTTTTTCTGATCTGCACCATAGCTGTGCCCAGACAATTTAAACATGTTATAATTCTGTAATAAAAACTGTTGTTAACCACAATCGAGCTGTGACTTGTTCACATAAAAGGACTTTCTTAATAGTGTTTACTTACACATGTATTAAATAGAGCCTGCTGGGTTAAGGAGAATAGTGGTAAGTATTTTAATTGCAGGTCTTTAACTAGCAAGAACTTTATCCTGTTTCCTCACAGAGGTAGTCATTACCGAACCGGCTCAGAGGGCACAAGATTAAGCACCTAAATCATTACACAGGGGGTTGAAAACTCGGGGCTTCATGTAAATGCCAAGTATCCTTAGTGTTCATTTCCCATTGGGTTTAGTCCCTTGCACTGTCTTCCCAGAAAAACATCTGAGTTTTCCAAGCGAGTTACATGGTAGTGAATTTCTCCTAAAGCTGGTATTAGGCAGGGATGCTTCAGCACCACGGAGTTACGTCGAGTAACAGCGTTTCTCAAGTACGAAGTACTCCCTGTACCAGCCGCAGAGAGTTGCTGAGCCAGGCTTACATTCCCTGGGCCCTGCTACACATCCATAGAGCAGCTCTTCTGTATTATCCCATGAGATGGTCAGGGCTGCTTGGGAACACGTTCACAAAGTGATAGGTGCAGAAGGGCTAAATTCTGCTTTCCGGTCTTTTGTCTTCTCTGCAGGTGCCCTACTGAGACGATCTACAGGCATCCTCTCTCCCCTTGGAAATAATAAAACCCTTAAGAAGTCTTTTCTCCTCGCGTAACTGAGCAAACTCACCCCCGAGCACGGGTAGTGTAAGGAGGTATACGAGAGCCATCTATGTGCTGCCAGTGATGTATTTCACAGCACGGGAGGTGACCCTACTGCATCAGCCTTCTGTTAGCAATCACCCCGTTTTCTGACAGCCAAAAATGGAAGGGTACGTTTACCCTCGGCAGCGAAGTGCATCCAACAGCCCCCTGAGCCGACTCCAAAGGCTTCGCCTCCTCCGCCTCACAGACCGGCCCTGTGCCACCCGAGCGGGCAGCGCCGCCGCCTCAGAGCCCTGCGCAGGCAGACGTGTCGCTCACTCGGCAGCTGCCGAGCGGGCGCTGCACGACGTGGCCGCACCGCGGTGGCCAAACACTGCCGGCCTTCGACCCTTTCCCCGGTGGCAGGGACGGGCGCCTCCCGCAATCCGCCCTCCCCTCCCGCCCCGCGGGTCCAACGCGGCGCCCTCAGACCCTCCCCCCGCTCCCGGCGGTTCCCGCCCTGTGCCGCGGGGCGGCGGCGCGAGCGGCCCCTCACGGCACAGCGCCGCGCGCCGCCCCCGGCCCCGCCGACGCCGCCACCTGGGCGCGCGGGTAGGCGGGAGGCATGGCGGGGGGGGGGAGGGGGGAGGAGGGCGGTGCGCGCGCACGCGCGCTGGGGGCCGCGGCGCCTCTCGCGCGAGAGGCGCGAGCGCGCCGTTGGGCTCGGCGCGGGGCGTGCCCGCGTCCCGATTCGCCGGCGGGGCGCGAGCCGGGCGGGGGCGGGGCCGGCGCGGGCCGGCAGCCAATGGGGAGCGGGAGGGGCGGGGGCGGGGGCGTGTCCGTCGCCGGGCGTGTCCCGGGCGGGCGCGCGCTGTCCGGGCAGCGATGGCGGACGATGGGCAGGGGCGGCTCCGGACTGAGGGCGGCCGGGCGGGCGGTGCGGTCGTGGCGGCCGGCGAGATGCTGCTGAGCGTGGGGCTGCTGGCGCTGGCGCTGCTGGCGGCCTACCGGCTGTACCTGCGCTGGGGAGCGCGGAACGGGCCGGGGGGCGCGGCCCGGCAGGGCGAGGCCGCCGCGCTGCCGCGCATGAAGCGCCGGGATTTCTCCCTGGAGCAGCTGCGCGAGTTCGACGGCGCTCGCAACCCTCGCATCCTCCTGGCTGTCAACGGCAAAGTCTTCGACGTGACCAAAGGCAGCAAGTTCTACGGGCCCGGTGAGACGGCGGGGGGGATGGGGGAGTCCTGGCCTGCGACCCGCCGGCGGTGTTACACTGGTGATGCTCAGCGGGTCTGGGTTGTCCTCAGGCAGCCGTCATTTTCCCAGATGCCTTGATTTGGATGTGCCATGGTTAATTCTATTTTTTTTTTTTTTTTCCTTCTGTCTCTTCTAGTAGGTTTCTCAAGTGCAGCTGAGCAGTGCTTTCTTCGTTGTAGCGCTTACGGCTCAGGAGAGGAAACCAAACAGCTGGTTATTTATTTAGGTGTAAATGCCATATTGAGTATGACTTTTAGTCGGGATAGAGACAGGCAAGGAGAGCTCTGGGACTAGTATGTTGCTGCTGTTGGGAAGAGTGGAAATCAAGCCAATCTCGTAAACAGACAGACAGACCACTCCTCTTCGGAGAGGAAATGTGTATTTCAAAGGTTCAGAAAAGTAAGCTTCAAAGAAATGTTCTGGTTTTGTATTCAGCTTGTACACTGTGAAACTGCAGCATATTTTCTCATGATAAACAGCATTCTTAATAATGAGGTGGGTAAACTTACTGTGTTCACAACTGATGCCAAAGGAAATGAGGGTTATGACTGCTGATAATTTTCTTCTTTAAACAATGGTGGTTTGAAAAACTTGACCTAATCAAACTATGCAGGAGTTTTCATAGTAGGCATGGCAGTCTTCCTTGTGAGAGGGGTGGAGGGGAGAGAGGATGCCTCCCACTCCCCCAGGAAATAGTTCAAATTAAGTAATCATTTATTATTATTTAATAATTGGGGTTACAAAAAGAAAAATACAGAGCTGTCATGTTACAAGTCTTTGGTTCTTGGCGGGGAAGGGACAAGCAGTTCTGTGGTTGAACTGGGCTAGAATTTTGTAACTACTTCACCCTCAAAGTTTGTGATGCCAACTGCAGAAATTGAAACTGCTGTAATTGAATCAAAATGCTTTTTTCGCTGGCTACTGTAGAAGTTCACAATGGAATCTGAAGTACCTTGCCATGCTTTATATTGTTTATTAACCAGTAAAGCTGAGAAAATGTAGCCTGGTGAGCTGCAGCTTTCATGACATTTAATCAGGCTAGTTCTTTTGTCTCTCTTATTTAGGGGTTTTTAAAGTGAGACCTGTGAGCTGACATAAAATGCAGGTAATACATATGCTGCATGCAACTTAAAACACCAGTAAGCTGACAGAGTGCTCCGTGAAATAATACTGAACCCTGATCTAAACCTTCACTTTCTCCCTTTTGTGTATCAAACTTCAGTCAAATGTTAGGTTTTCCTCTCTAGATACCATCAGTGGTTCACACTGTCAACCTCTGGAAGCCTATTATTATGAGGAAGCTAAAACTTAATATTCTAGGACATCAATCTGCTTTTTGATAACTGGTAGCAGCTGGTTTCCTCAAAAGCAGTGCTTCTAGCTTTTCGTGAAGAGGGACAAAGGCTTTTTATTTTTTTTGTCCCTGTAGTGAAAGATTGCCTTTTTCTAACAGAAGTGACATCATTTTCGTCTATCAGATCTGTAACTTGGGGTGTTGCATGTAAAGCTCAACCAGTGCATCATCAGCTGTGTGTTCTCTGCCAAATGTGCTGATTTTTGAATTGTCCTGACATGGTTTCCCTCTTTGGAGACATATTAGGGATTTTTTTCTTGCAACTGTTTTGTGGCTGAAAAGAAAAATACTAATAAATAGTTTGCAGGCCTTAAAGACCTGAGAAGAGTTCAGGTGGAAAAGTCTCCTACAGCTGGTTGAGATCTTTTCAGAAAGGCTCCAGCCAGAGTAGCCAGATGCACACAGCAGTTCTCATGGCAATTTCATGTCTCATAGCTGGAGTGTGGCAAGGGAAGTGCAAAGCATACCAACAAGCATGGCCAAATTTTAACAGAAGAAAGAGCTGAGAACATTGGCTTTGCTGATATTTCAGTTTCTGACTGTGGGCAGTTAGTAGTTTGTTGAGGTACTGATGTGAAGAAAGAGTGCTTCAGCTTTGGAGGCAGTGGAAAGCAGTGGCTGAGGGCTCACTGTCGGTCTTCAGCAAGTCTGGAGTGCTGGGTTAATGTTGAATAACCTGTCTCAAGTGGCTTCTCATGTCTTGATAGTAAGGTCTGTATTTTCTCCTTCAGTGTAGTTTGGATGCCAAGATGTTCCTTATTTTTCTACTTATAGCAGAAGGTTTAAAATGCACAAAAGAGTCATCTAGTCCAGATTTTTGTCCAACAGTGGAGATTTCATCAAAGTTTCCACCAAACTTCTGATTTTATTCAAAGTTGTCCTGGTTTTAAGTTCTGTCCAGTGAATCCTGTTACACTTTGGTCCATTTCATTGAAGAGCCCTTTACGTCCATACAGTTAAGGTATTTTTAAGTAATGGTAGACTGTTGAAGCCATCCTTTCAAACAGCCATGAACTGAAAACTTCATTTTCTCTAACATTTAATCCAAATGTTTCCCAATTTGTTTTTGTTTTTGTTTTTCTCATGTTGTCTTCTTTAAGCCTTCCACAGTTTATGTTAGTCTTCGGTATGTCTTTATGTATTTCAGCTAAGAGCAAGGAAGGGTTACGCTGTACGTATAACAGTCTGTGCTTCCAAAAACCACTTTGCTTACATTGAGCTCTTAATTTGAAACTTTACTTGCCAAGTTCTTTTCCAAAATGCTGTTCTGTCCTGCAAATACACCATTTGTTTCACGACTTCACTTAGGTGTATTAAATGCCACTTCTGCTTGTGCCCAGATGAGTAAGTGACCTAGAATGCTTTGACTGATTATTAAATCTAATTAATTGCCTTTCCCTTTATCATCCACAAGCTCCAAAAGAAATAAAGTAAACAATTAGTGGTTCACTGTTAAAAATATCACATAACCAGACTGTCAGAGAACCTCTATTAGGATGATTTCCCATCTGTAATTACATCTCATGACTTAGGGTCTAGTCATTAATACCTTTTGTGTGTGCTGTGTTGGTTTTATATCTTATAGTGAGAGACAGATTTTTACTTTTCATTTATTGTTGCATTGAACTTTGTGCTTGTTTGCATCAAGATTTCAGGTTGTAAACTTGTCAGTAGAAGAGCGTTGTAAGAGTTAAAGTACTTTATGTCAGCAAATCTTAGTATTTAGCATTTAAATTTGCATGCCAAGGTAATGCTTTAAACAGGTTTTGATTAACTTAGCAAATACTTTGTGCATTTATGAAAAAAATGCATCTTTGAGCATGACAAAGCAAGATTATGTGCAACCCTGAGTATGCAACTGTTTGCGTCACTTCTTGGTTCTTAATGTTTCATGATCTTAAAAGAATCAATTTCCTGACTTTCCTTCACTGCAGTATGTTGTCACTGTCAACTCATTTCTCATCCCACTCATCTTTCACGATGTCATGAAGATTCCTGATTTTCCAAGTTTGCCAAGAAGAATAGATTAGATAGTAGTAGTTCCTTCCACAAAAAATATGCCATCATAGTTCATTTTCTGTGAAGGGAAAACTGCCTTTATTTCATTGTAGTAAACAGCATCATTTTTTCTGGTAATTTGTATAAAAATAATCTGATGGTGTTAGACTTCCTTCGGAACTGAGTGCTGTAAATTTCACTGTGTCTCTGTTGACCACATGGCAATGGTGCTTTTCCATCCTTTCCAAGGGTATGGTTAGAGTGAAGTGTTGCAGGAGGGACACTACATATGTTGTATGTGGAGAATACTGTTACGGGTGGCCTTATCTTAAGAACACAACAGGCTGAGGGGTTACAGATAAGTACAGAGGATAAGACTGGGGGAAAGAAATGCCTTCTGTAAAGTGCATGAGGTCCTAGTGGTTCTGATGTTTGTCAGCTCTTTGGTTGTCTATGTAGTAGAGGTGTCTCTCACCTTGGGATTCAGCTTTTCAGGGAAATAGCATTTCTGGATAAAGAAGTGGAGTTCCAGCCAGAAGCAGTAAAACTAAAAGGTGTATGCAGGCATATTGGTGAGAGATTGTTTCCCTCCTTCTGCTCAAAGGGAGTAGTGCCTTTGCTGCCAGGATGGAGGTTGTTCTGAGCCTCCAGGCCGTGTTCATGGAGAGCAGTAAAGTGGTTTTGTGCAGGAAGATCAGCACTCTGTCTCCTCTGCTTCTGCTCTGTGTGTCTGTCAGTTCTCTCTTTCTTGTTTTTTAAATTTCTTTTTCCCTTTTTCACAAGCTCAGTATATTCCTTAAAATTTGAACAACTGTGTGTTTGATAAGAGGTCTGTGTAAATTCCTGGTTCCTATTGAAACCAATGATGTTCCAGTCACAGAATTGATTAGGCTGGAAAAAAGCTCTGAGATCATTGAGTCACCTGACATTTGTGGGGCCTGATCAAGCAGGTACACTCAAAGCAGGATATATTAAATGTGATAGGGACATCCTTGTTAGTGATATGTAGATGTTAAATCCAGTACACAGCAGCATTGCTCTCACTGAACCAAAAAACCTGGCCAGCTTGTCTTATTAGGGAATAAACTAGTGGTCAGAGCATTTCTCACTAAACCAAGATGTGGAATCTTGGTCCTTCTCAAGAATGCAACTATCTTCCAGAAAGCTCCTGACTGCTGAACTACATGCTCTCTTAGCAATGCTTGTTGTCTGCCCCTTCAGTTGAAATTGGGTCATTGATTCTTGCACTTTTTGTTTTCAGAGTTAAAAAGCAAGTAAGCAAAAGAGAGAGTGAGACTCTCTGGCCTTGTGCCTGAGGAGTAAGGTTTAGACCCCTGTTTCTAGGCAGTTCCCATCTTAGCACATAGACTTCACATCTGTAGAGTTCCCATTTTAGCATGTGGATTGGTCTCCTACTTTCCATGCAAGTTGTAACTTAAATTTGACCCACATCTTTCCTTTCATGTAAATCTGGAGCAGTAAAGTTAAAATTATGTCACCTTGAATTCCCAGTGATAAATGTTGTTAGAAGCCTTCTGCTTTCAAGCTACATCTCCAAATGGCTTAGTCTAACTTTCAGCTTTTTCATTCTCTCGTGAAAAATGCAACAAACTGAATAAGCACATGTCAGGATTCAGATAGAAAATTTGAAACAGCCAGTGAAGTTTTCACTTCAATTTGGAGTGGAAGAAGCAGGCAAAGTCATAGAATAATGCAGTTGTTAAAAATTCTGTAGCCTGTCTCCCTTTGCTCTAGTTCACATTAAAGGGGAGATTAGTCCTTATTCTTGTCTGCAGATTAACAAATGTTGTCCATGAGTATCTGAGCTTCAGCCAAAACTGGGGTTTATTTACAGTAGCTGTATGGATCCCACAGATGCATATTTGTTGATTGCTTTGAAGTGCTTTTTGACTACTTGAAGAAACCAAAGCTGCTGGTTTAAAAATGAATCTTGTTGTTAACCTGTGTGGCTTCTTTAGAGAAATCACATGGACCTTGTGAAAACGAGTACTTAGCTTACCTATCACTTCATTAGCTATAAAGTCCACATGTGGCTATCTGTGGTGTAGTCCCCGTGCTGCCCCTTGGAGTGATCCAAAGTTCAGTGTACAACGTTCACCTTTGTTGCTGGTGTTGGAGTAATAGTCTGGGATGTTCCACAAAGCTGCTACTGAACTGAAATGGTCAGAGAGCCTCTTTGGCAACCAGGGATATACTCTGAAGTTGGATACCAGCATAGGTTTTGCTGGGGGAGCTATTGGCCAAACTGGCTGGAAATTGAAATGTGTGCTGTTCCAAGATGCAGCTTAGCCTGTTTTGGAGGAAGTGATTAGAAGTAGTGCTTCCAAATACAAACTTCATGGTTCAAAATTTTTAATATGGTGCTTTAGGTTGAATAGATTATTCCTTGTCTGCAAAGAGAAATTAAATCTTAATTAGCGAACCAAAACAGCACTATGAGATGCAGAAATCTTAAGTGCATTTTTGTTGTCTGAAGAGACTTTGACTTCACCAATTCTCAAGCTACCCAGTTTATTGTGAATAAAGACAAGTGTCAGGCTGGAACAGGATGTCAAATTCATCAAGGCTGCTAGATTCTTAACTGGATTCTGAAGGGAAGTGAAGCTCTGCAGGTGGTGGGTAGCAACGTTTTGCATGTGTTGTAGCTTCGAGAAGGGTGTACTTTATACAAGGTGGAGTTGTAAGATCGATGAGGACTTTATACAGGGGAAATATGGTGCATGAACATGGAGGTACAGATGTGGAGATAGGCAGGCAAATACATGGGCTTGATAACTGGTCTCAGGGCTAAAATAAACAAAGGCTCTGAAACAGAGTGCTTTAATATGTGAAAGCCATGATGGGAGGAAAAGCATTCTTAAAGGAACAGTTTTCCTTTATGGAAGACTCGTACCTCCATATAACCAAGTAAAGTGTAGCAGGAGTGTTTTAATTGGTTTTGACACTTCCCTGACTCCTGTTGTTGAGGTATGCCAAATAGGGGTGGGAGGAGAATTTTTAAAGGCATATTTGACTGTGAAATAGCTAATGTGGGGATATAGGAAAAAAACCCACTGAAATTTTGTGATACGGTTTCAGAAACTTGCTTTGGTTTACATACCTGTGCTACAAGCTGCTCTTCCTGCCCTCTCTTCAGCATGTCTGTCATGTCATGCTGCAATCAATTATTTACAGCAGGAGCCAGGCTAAATAGGTGGGCAGACAAAAGGAAAGGAAAGAAGGACTGTGGGTAGGGCTTGCATCAGACCGTGAAAGAACTCTGTGGGAGTGTGTCTAGGATTGCACTGATGTCTCTACCTCAGAGTCATGTTCCTGAAGGATATTTTTCCCTGGGGTTTTATGTGCTGGCACCTTCCTGGACACTTCTCCAAGTGCAATGAAATCTGATATGCAAAATACCTTTTTAAGACTGTTGCACCAGTATTTGATATAAAAGTGAGTAATAGACTAGGGTTTAGAGCAGAACCCCAGAACTGTATGTTTTGTATTCATATAAAATACTGTACTTAAACTCTGTGTAGAAGCACCTGAATGGAAGCTTTAAATCTTGAAGTAGATTGCTCATACTGGGATCTCTGAACTTCTGCTTAGCAGCTCAGGTGAAGCCAAGCTTACACCATTTATTAATAGTCACAATTCAGTATTTACCTTTTGGTAGAGGATTAAAGAATAGGACACATTTCTAAGTTACATTTGCAGAGCTGGAATTTAAAATGCTGTCTACTGAGTCCAAAGGTTGGATTTTACAAGTTAGCATTCCATTGAGTGCTTGGACCTGGCTTGATGATTCCTCTTTGACTTCTGAATACTTCTGCAGTAAACATTCTGGAATGTTAACATTCAAATTCAATTTTAGAAAAGAAAAGAGATATTGGTGTAATAGCATCTGAGATTACAAGATACTTGCAGAAAATTTGCATCCATTAATCCTAATGCAAGCTGATGAATTCTAAAATCTTTCATACTTTCAATTAAGTGTATTACTGAGATTTAAGAACGTTCAGTGCTTGATACAGATAAATATAATATCATTCTCTTTTTAATACAAATAATTGGAATCAAGCTGGTGGACCAAGAGGTGGCATCTCAGCAGGTGCTGTGAAACTCCATTAACCACTAAATGCAGGGTAGAAGGGAAGGGGAGCAGGGTGCTACTCTCTGATTAGCCAGACTTTGGAAAATACCTTGTGCAAATAGTAGGATTTATGGACGTATTTGCTTGAAACACTTCAGAGAAAGGAAAAACCAGGAACAGCATACTGTTGGTGGGGCCACTAATTAACAATTTATAATTGCTTTAAGGATTTACTAATTGTGGTGTTCGTAAGACCTGTTTATAGGTCCCCTGTTCTTCAATCAGAACATCAAAAACAAGATCACTTGAATGATTGCTGTTTTGCTTGCAGCAGGACTTTTTGTTTGAAGAAACTCTGTGTTGTGTTGCAGATGATGGTCTTCGCTGCCTCTTAGCCTGTTCTGTGGAAGTGACTGAGCACGCAGAGTGCGTTGGTGTAGAATTGATTTCAGTCTCTAAATCTTGCTTTTCAAATAAATACCTAATTCAGGATGCAAATAGGAAAGATACCCCTCTAGACTTTGTTCCTCTGAAGTACTGTACCTGTAGTCCCTGATCCCTGAGGTAGTTCTTGTGAACACTGTTCCTGGAGCTAAATACCCGAAAGGATGAGCACAGAGATGCTGTTCATCATTATGGTCAGAGTGGTACAGTGCAAACTTCCAGCTGATAGTTCATTCTCTAATACCTACTTCTTGTGAAACTGTGCTTTGAAATCGGTTGGTTTATTTCCAGAGAGACAAGGGAATTGTCTTTGGCACACAGGACAACCTTCTGTTCTCAGGTTTGGCTGTAAGTAGTTAACAGTGCCAAGCACTCCGGGGTGGAGAGACGACATCAGTTCTGGTGAGGACGTAGTTTCTTCTAATCCGTATGGTACTGGGGTTCCCTGCTTCAGGAGTTCTTCCTGCTGTGTTCAGCCTCTGTCTCAGCCCTGGAGTCAGTGCCTGGCAAGAGCAGATAGGTGTGGTGGCTGGAGCAAGCGGCCTGGGAGGAACCAGCCTTTTGGAATGACTCCTCATGGCTCGTCCTGGTGCAGAAGAGGTCTGAGGTGCTCCAGCAGGCAATGGAGGGGGTGAAGGACAGTGTGTTGCCACTTGATTGTGTTCATTCTTGCCCATGGGTGCTGCCTTTTCTTCAGGCTGACGGCCACTGTTGAGAGGTAAGCCAGAGAAGGGTTCTGGCCTGGTCATCACCAAGTAGGGAGCACGGTGTAGCAAGCCTTGGGTACTCTGTGGTGCTAGGCTGCTGCAGTTACTGCAGAAAATTTTAAAGTGGTTTTTTTTTTCTTGTATTGGTTTGGGTTTTTTTAATTGATCTGAATTTAAGGTCTTTGGTTTTCGGTCAAGAAAATCTAAAATAACAATATGCTTAAAGTTCTTTCAGTTAATTAAAATTTGGGAAAGCCAAATTATCCTGCAAATTGTTGGTTTGCAAATCATCTATTTGTCTTGGTAGTAATGTTTATTTCACAGTCATTGCTCAAAATTTTATTGGGATATTTGTGCTGCTTTGCACTTCTCAAAAAGTACAGAGGAAGCAGGTGCATTATTTTCCTAATGTGACAATTTTGTGCTGTTTTCAAGAGCATTACAGGCTAAGGGTGTGGGGAATCTGCTGCCCAAAATAAGTGAGATGATATCCTCAGAAGTAAGAAATGTCACAAAAGATGTAGAAAGCTCTTGCAATTCTGTCAGTGAAGTGAAATCACTAATTAGCCCTCCTACGTTCTATTTATTTATAATAATGGATTTCTAATTAAGCTGTCTGTGCAGTTTGCTTCTGTTTATAGCTGACTTGTAAATATTCAATGTGTTGCTTAATAGAAGTATATTTCTTTTGAATTCCAGCCTCTGGTCCCTTTGGAATTTGCATCAACTGGCTTGCATCAACTGACAGGGATTTTTCCAGATATCCCTTCAAAGCTATTTTCCTGGTTCTGCTTCTCTCAGCAGACTTTATCTCCTAGTGATATTAAAGATTGAATTGCAGTGCTGTTGAATGTCAAACAGCCATGGCATTGAAACTGCTGCTGTTCCCATCACTGCAGAAATTTAATATATGGCTTTGGCAGACGGCGTAAGGAACTGAGATTTGGTCACCATAAACAAAGACGTGAAGGTATCAATTTTGTCTTTTTGTTTCCAGAGGGTCCATATGGAATATTTGCTGGCAGAGATGCCTCCAGGGGACTAGCAACTTTCTGTCTAGATAAAGATGCACTCAGAGATGAATATGATGACCTATCGGACTTAAATGCTGTACAGATGGAAAGTGTAAGAGAATGGGAAATGCAATTTAAAGGTAAATTCTCAAATTATCAGCTTAAGGAAATGCTTTTAATAAAAATGACTGATTTGGGCTTGGGGAAGCTTTTAAAGAGGTGTTGACAGTAATATTATCACAGACTATGCTGAGTCAGAAGGGTCCCCCAAGGATCATTGATTTCAACTCTTAGCCCTGCACAGGACCATCCCTAAGAATCCCACCCTGTGCCTGAGAGCATTGTCCAAACACTTCTTGAACTCCGTCAGGCTTGTGCTGTGACCCTGGGGAGCCTGTGCCAGTGCCCAACTACCCTCTGGGTGAAGAATCTTTCTCTTAACACCCAACGTAAACCCCCCCTGACAAAACTTGAGGGTTATGTCACTGGTCACCACAGAGAAGTGTCTGCCCCTCCTTGTCCCCTCGAGAGGAAGTTGTAGAGTGCAGCGATGTCCCCCCTAATGTGTGTGCAATGTAACTTTGTTAAGAAAAGACCAGGGATTTCAAGCCTTTCTTCCACAGAGGGGTTTTCACTATATTTTACTACAGCTTTTTTAACCTTTTAATTTTATACAAGAAAACTGTTCTCTTCGCTCTTCAGCACAGAATTTCACTCTCAAATCTCATCAGCCTAGCTGGTGGAACTCCTCCCCGAGGTTGTTGGCTGTGGATGCCATGAAATCATCAGTAGGACTAAAAGTTGTTTAAAGATAAAAGGTTGAATGAGTTTGTCTTGAAATAATTTCTGACAAGTATGGAAGTATGCTTCTGGAGGGAGGGGGAATCATTTTTCACACTAATTGAAATCAAAACGGGCTGAAGAATTGAAGAGCAGCAGTTTTTAGCCCTTGGGTGATAAATCTTGCCTGATCAGCTAGAGGAGAATGGAAACAAAGTACTCACAGTTACAGAAAGTAATGGTAGAAAGATTGCTTTAGGAGGCCAAGCTTGCTGCTAAATTACCATCAATTTCAATGATCGAGATTTAGAACTGTAGTGTGTAGGAGAAAAAGTGAATTTGCAGTAGTATGGGCTAGCAAGCAAATGCAGCTGTATTTAATTGTAATGGAATCATAAATCTCTTTCAGAAAAATATGACTACGTAGGTAGACTCCTAAAACCAGGGGAAGAACCATCAGAATACACAGATGAGGAAGATACCAAGGATCACACTAAACAGGAATGAACTTTGTAAACAACCAAAGTCAGGGGCCTTCGGAACTGCAACCTCTTACTCCCCATCACAGAATGTCCTGCATCTTTGGGTACAGTTCATCTGCTGCGGAAAAACATTCAACAGGTTTTGTACAAGGAAAATAATATACTCACAAATGAAGATTTGAATACTAGACATTCTTTGTGCTGCCAAATTTTTTGTTGCAGTTTATTTGTAATGTCTGGTTAGGCTTCGTTAGTGAAGAGGGGCCAGGGATTTAAAGGCAAACATGCTATTCCTTTTTATCAGTAAGCTGAAGCCTTCAACTAGTGTATCTTACAAGCTCTCTAAAAGACGTGAGTCTTCAAGCTCAGAGGAAGGTTTGAATCTTGTTTTGTGTGTGTCTTCTCCTTTAGCATTAAAGAAAGATGTACTCATCCTCATCAGCATCAGTAGGTTAGGCTACTGAAGCCGGTGTTAAAAATGTGAATTTCCAATTTTGTTTTGTATGTGGGCGTTAGTAGCCCGGCAGAATACTTCAGTTCTCTAAGAGAAGTCCGTGTAGATTAGGATGGGGATAAAATTCATCCTTTTCTCAAAAGGATTGGGTAAAAAAGTTTCTTCTGCAACAACTATTATCTGAAGCCTGCCTCTCCCCCTTTTTCCCATCCTCTAAATCAAATCAAATATTAATTGTGCCTTATTTCGCTTACATAGACTTGAATTGTTTTAAGGGACAGCCCCCAAATTGCGGTTTCATAGTCACTACAAGCAGCAGTGAGACTGAATTGGAATGTTCTGTTGACTGGAAAACTTTGATGTCATTCTGTGTATAGAATGTAAAAGAGGAGTACTCAGTGTTACTGCCATATGTTAATACTACATATACTTAAATTAGCATTGTGATGGCCAAATGCATACTCCCATGCTTCTTTTTAATGAATTACAAACACACAAAAAAGTCTCCCTTCCTCCTCTTCCAGAAGCTGCCTAACTTTTGGGAGCATAGCCTTCACACCCCCGTAGAGTGAAGGGGCGTTGCGCGCGTGTGTCTGTGTGTGTGTCTGTCTGAATGCAAGACTTGGGAGGGATTGTTTCTGCAGATATTGTAAATACGAGTACCATTTTAATAAAGCATGTACAATACCACATGTGCTGTCAGACTGTGTGTAGAAGCTGTTAAGCAGAGCTGGAATATGATGCAATAAAAAGGGGAAGAAGGCTTGGCTAGATGAAGCAGCTGCAACTATTAATACTGCTCCTTGTACTGGTGGAGTTATTCTCCCTTTCAAGTCCCAGCTGTTGAGGAATCTTGAAGACTTACTCAGGTAAGCTGTATTTAAGAGACTAAACCTATGCCAGTGAATTTATGGTGGGGGAAAAAAGGGGGAACTGAGTGTATAGAGTATAAGGAAAACATCTCATGGTATTAACAGGACAAGAACAGCAGTGTCGTGGCTTATGTTTGTACCTCTGGTTGCAGATTTCACCTGTGATAAGTCTACAGTAACAATTTTTATATATATACATTCTTTTGAACTGTAAACTCTGAAATTCCAGGGATGACTACTTTTTTTATTCCTATTTGACTGAAAGAAATTCATATTGATGTAAATGAAATGAATAAACAAAAACTCCTCTGTGGAATTGTGTGTAACTGACATGTCCTAGAAGGCAGGTTGAATTCTCTTTCTTGCATATCCATCCTTGGAATAGAATCCATTTTGGCATGGAAGAAGTAACAGAAGTGGGGCTGTTTCTCCATAGAAGTTATGTTTACAGGCTCCTGTACAGGCTGGATGCTCCTGGGAGGTGTGAATTCAGTAAGCGCTGGCTTCTGCTTGAGTCACGTCCTTATAAGCTGAGCAATGGTGCAGTGTCCAGGCCAGGATTGAGTGTCTGCTACTCATCTAACTGCTGAAATGCTGGGCATGCTGCTGTAACTAACCACAGAAATATGTGGTTTAGATGGAACAGAGGGAACTAAGGACAAATAAAAGCTTCCTTGCATAAGACAGGGGCTGGGAGTAATTAAACACCAGTTCTATATCTGGATGCTTCACTAGGGAATCTTTTTCTTTTAAGTAAGTCCCGCTATAAAAGGTTTTACACTACATTTACAGTATGCCTTTCACTTTTAGCTGTTGCACAGCTGTTGCAACTCATCATGGCACCCAGCTTGTCTAGCTGTGGAACAAGAAAAGGCAGGCAGCTTGCCCAACTCACCCTTAGGACAATCGGATAGGTTGTTTTTCCCCAGGCTTCCACGTGAAAATACATGTATGTGTACAGCTTCTACTATACAGAGTCATAGCTGGAGGTTCTTGACACTTGCTGGGAGTTTCTCTGCTCTTCAGTCAGTGCAGCTATTGGTATTGCTACATCTGGCACAGCTGTAGCATTTGCTGTTCCTCATGCTTGTATCTGCTTGATGGACTAACTTCCTACTGGAGAAAGAAAGGTGACTTTCGAAGGAAGAGCAGTTTGCATCTGCTGTGACTTACAGTCCAAGTGCAGAATTTTCCTCTCCCTTCCTATTGGAAAGGCAGCAAAGTTTAATCACAGTGAAGTTACACATAGTTCTGTTACTGGGTTTTTAAAATTGCTTTAGAAGGACAATGCTTAAATTTTAACTTTTAGGATTAGCTGAACAAGATGGGTAAAGGGTGAGTTTTTCTTTGAAGCACCTTAATGGTAACTATGAAGAATACAAAACTTGTCCCATGGCAGCAGAATGTTGCATAGACTGAATTTTGATGTCTAGTGGATTTAAATTAACCTCATCCATCCTACATACAAAGTCACTGGTGATCTAAAGCTGGCAACCTAAAAAAAGTGCTTTAAAGCACACTGCAGCTTTCATATTTATAAAAAGTTGACACAGAGCATAATTTAGCATAACATCAGATCCATCCAAACTCCAGTGCAATTTTAATAATTTGATGGAGGCGTTCAACCTTGGAATACTTGTGTCAATCACTTGGTCAAAATCCACTGTTAAATAAAATGAGAGGTTGATACTGTGTTAAATTTTGTTTAGGCAACATGAGGGTCTTGATGGAAGAATTTCTCATCTTTAGAAACAAGATACATTTCCAGTTTAATATATGACTTGTTTTCCTAGGCTAGACTTGGTGTTAAATTAGTTTTAGTCATCATTGCTTTTGACACCTCTGCCTCATTTTGTACACCGCTCCCCAAAAACACTTCATTTTGGCAGGAGATATATTTTCAAACCTCCTAGGTTAAAAAAAAAAAAAAAAAAAAGCACCATGTTGTTACATGGTCTGAACATTTTGAATTTTCAGTGAGGACTACAGAATTATGTCACATGGTTGTACTTGTTTGTATCTTTTTATTGAGCTAGCTCTACTTTTCTTTGAGGTTTAAATTTCTATCATTCAGAGTTGGGCATAGCACATAAAATCAGTTTGGCACTCTGTTGTTGGTGTTGTTTCACTTTAAATATCTCAGGTCTAAGCTATTTTCTAACTTTTTTTTTTATTCCTGCAAACTTAGTTTGATTTTACTGTCTTCACTGTAAAAGGCAGGGAGCCATTAAACCTTTCTTAGGCTTTGTTTGAGTCTGTTTGACAATACAGTAAGAGTTTCTGTGGTTTTATTTCCTCTAGGAAGAGGTGCTATTCCTCTGTATGGAATAGTACAAAAGATTTGGCTATTTACTCCCTTCCTCCTTAACATGAGTACTAATGTAACTCTGGCCTTGCAGACTGACTTACAGGTGGAAAGCAAATCCTTCTCCTGGCTTCTAATCTATGGTTAAAGGTAAATGTTTCGTAACAGGTGCTCACAGATTTGGTTTAATCTTGCTTTGACAGAACCTGTGTGCCAGGGTTGGCTGAAGTGCAGGTGAAGGGTTGTTTACCTGAAACCCCAAAAGCACAGAGGGTGCAGACAGCAGAGAAGAAAGCTCTTGAGCTGACAGATCCAGCCTGGTGTAGCTGTGGGATTGGTCAGGAAGAGATCCTCAGCTACTCTTTAAGTGTCCTCTCTGCCTGGAGTGTCGTTTGTCACCTCAGCAGTGCCTGAAGCAAAGGCTGCAAACTGTTTTCCATCCATTCGAATGCTTTATCTCCCACAGAAATCCAAATCCCTGTTAAAACACAGACAGGCTACTGCTGCTCAGTGTAGGAAAACATCATCTGGTCTCCAACAGGAACAAGAGCCAGCTTGAGTCTTCCCTTTTAAAAAGGTGTTAGAATCCAGGATTTTGAGCATGACAAAAATCAGGTTTGAGGCAGGGTAGTGTCTTGAAGTATTTGTATGGTTATTTGCCAACAGAAGAAATGAAGAGAAACCTAGAAATTCTTCAGTAAGCACATGGGAGAATTTTTACACAAGGTCCAAAGCTTGCAAAGTGGTCAGTCATAGACCACTGTTAGAACACAACTCATCTTAAGACATAGTTAAGGTTGGAATAAATGGATGTTAAGAGGTGTGGGAAGGGATGTTGGATACACATCAAAGTTACAGCCCTGCAACAAGGACTATCAGTTACTGAGGTGCTGAACCACTTGAAGCCAGAGAGTGAAACAAGCAGCCAAGGCAAGGATCGTTTTTCCCACCTATCTGCAAGGGAAGAGAAGGCAGATTCAAGCCCATGGGAAGTGAAAGGGGCATTCCTGAGAGGCAGCCAGAGCTGTGGATGGGCTTGGGTGGTGTTTTTGTCCAGCTCACTACAGAGGCCAGCAGGTAAAGTATTCACTCTCCTTGCCTTCCCCCACATTTATCACTCACTTCTCGTATTTTTGACAGATACCCAATCATATGCCAAAAATAAATCCATCTTGAACTTGCAGAAAGCTGGCTCCCATTCCAAGAAGCACTTCCACCTTTAACAGGCTGGGTTTCCCTCAGTGCAGCAGAAATTCCCATGCAAATCTACATCCTTACACTCTTTCAAGCTGTTTTTCTTCACACTTTTTTGGGGAAAAAAAGTTGATATACAACACTATTAGGGTTTTTTGTTGTTTTTATAAAATTTTCCAAGATATCACAAAATTACACACACTAAAAGCTTAATCTGCACATTTTCCAATGAAAAATTGAAATAAATTTATTACTTGTATATACAATTTCAATCCAAATTTACATTCGCATCATTTTCATGGGTAGCAAAAGGCATGGATCAAACACAGGATTGAGATGTGTCACTTCAGCATATTTATAGGATATTTACTTAAAATCTTGGTATGTGTTCATTTAAATTTATTTAGAACAGGCCACTGACGAAAGGCTGGATTTTGTGCTGAAATGGTATAAACTGTGGGGAAGGTCACTGCTACCATCCGCTCCTTTCAATGCAAACATCCATCATTTGTTTCAGTGAGATTCACAGGACAATGAGAAATTAACAGATTCATTATAACCTCTGAGAGCTGATAGTTTAAAGCTCCATCCATGGCTGTGCAGTCAGTTTAAGGCATCTGTGCTAGATATCACTTTTTAACTTTAAAAGTTGACTGAAGTAATTCTGCAGTTAACTAATGAAAAGCTGGAATTCCTCTCACCTACACCTGGAAGAGAAGTTATTCACCTGGTTCTTCTTGAGTCTTTAAAAGCAAAGTAATGAAGTTAATAAGACATGACAGGTTATAAACATCCCCCCCTTTCAGCTACAAAAATGGATTTGTATTTGAATAACTTACATTCAGTGAAATTGTCTTTAGACCTGTTTGAAATCATTTAGGCTTAGCGAGCACGATTTAAGCAGAACTTCATTCAGATATTGCAAAATAAAGCAAATAAAAATTAAAATTTACAAGGAATACTTTGTTTCCCTCCAAACTAATTATTACTTGAAATATGGAGAAAAAAAAATTCAAAATTACGCCTCTCCTGCTAGAGTTCATAATCGTAAGAGAATTCAAATGAAGACACCTCTCAAGCCCAGAGTACGAATAGTTGGCTATTTTAACAATCTGCACAAACTGTAGATACTGAATGTTAATTTAAGACACTATGAAATCAAAAGCTTGATTTTCCCCTGTAGTTTTCTGTTGCTTTAGTTATTAAAGAACCAGTACTGGAGGAAATACCTGCAAAACTATCCCAGTTAAGTCCACTCAAACTCCATACTTAATAAAATACTAACTATGGAGACCCTGAAAAAAATAGAAGCTGTATCTTTAAATAGAATCCAGAAATGCAGTTTCATATACAGCTGCATGTTCTCGAGTGTGCTTTTGCAGAAAAACAGACTTTTTGATAGTTAGCTTTGAAAGCAAACCAATTACATAGATCCTTCTTTTCCATTTAATAGTCTACATATAATGTAATCTTTTTTGCTTTGGTAGAATACAAATAATGGGGAAATATGGGTAAGGAAAGCACAGTAAATAACATGAATATATATCATACCTTTTTAAGAAATCTGAGCTGAAATGTAAGGCATCCCTTGAAGTATTTTTTGCATATGCAAGGAATGCAGTTCTTTGTAAACAAAAGCTTGAGGAAAGCAATACTGAAGCCAAAGATTCTTCCCTAGGATCCTTCCAATGATCCCATAACCAAGAGCAACTCTCCTAGGGCAAGTGTTTTGGAACTAAATCCCGTGAAAAAGAATCCCATTCTTTGTCTTTCCATACATTTTTAATCACGTAGTAGAGATTGCCTCGCCTTGAAGATCTCCAGATTAGAAGAGTGATGCCAAAGTTGATTCTCAAGGGCACAAGCTCATCCAAAGTCTATTTTTCTGGTACATCACTTTCTATAGATTTTGTGGCAGCAGTGCTGCGGCCCACGGAGGCGTGCACGGTATTCCCACAGGAAACGCTTCCCAGCGGCCGGGACTGACAGGCAGCGGGGGGTTTGGTGGTGGAAAGTGTTTTAGAAGAGTTAGACTGATGTCTGCGATGACCTGAATCCTCACCTGATCTCCTCCTGCCAGATTCTTCACCAATAGGAGGCTGAAAATAAACAGGGGCAACCTGTTACGTGTTTTGCCATAAAGCCAGGTATTTTTTGCCTTTCCACAACTCGTAGGACTGAAAGGATTAGGCCCTTAGGATTTATCAAGCTGCTTTTTCATGAAATCAAGTGCTGCTCTCAGATTACCTTGAAGCAAAAATACTAGTACACCAAATATTATTTAAAACAGGCATTGAAACTTACATCCACCCTGAAGTCCTCCAGTCTCTTAAATTTACTCAGGTACTCTTGCAGTTTGGGGTCGACAGCTGGAGTCTTGTGCTGAGAGTATTTTAGGTAAGCCCAAAATTTTTCCAGTCCATACAGCTGACCTAGTAACAGAAAAAGATAAACAGAAAAAGATAATTTTACCACTTTACAAAGGTCAAATTTAATTAAAAACTTAATTATTCACTGGTAACGATATTTTTAAGGGAACTGAAGATAAAAAGAATATGAATAAAAGCTGTTCTCGGTCAGGTAACAAGTCAGTGCCAAGGAATTGGGATTATCTTCAACTAATGTTACCACAGTGTGAGCAGTGACAAGCCTGTGATAATTACCAGCTTCATAGTCCCTCTTTGTTTCTTGTTGGAAATCCTCAAATATTTCCTTCCTGAATTTCTTTTCCAGGCCATAGCTGTAAAATCTGAACAAGCATTCCAAGCCGTACCTGGAACAGAACAGAGAGGTACAAAAATCTACCTTGTCTCTTTGGCTCAGAAAAATAGAGGTGGGGGAAATGGGTGGAAGGAAGGGAATTATATCCAAGAGCTAAAGGGCAGTGACAATATCCTTCGTGGTCATTTTTCTGGTATTTTTGTAAGGCAAGAACCAGTCTGAACAAGTAAAATGAGGTAAAGAATGTCTTCCCCTATGGAAGGAAGAATCTTAGGAGTGTTAGTACAGAACTGACTCGTCATGGTCAACAAGTTACAGGATTTTGTGGAACTCACAACTGATTGATTACAGGTCAGGAAATGTGGCCCATTTAGCTATTCATCTGCAAAGCACAAATATATACAGATTTTTGCTATTAAAACAACTTAGACACACTGCTATTTTAAAGATTTACAAAAAGGCAAAGGTAGTACTAAAAATGTTCACTGCAGATGTATGTAAACTTCACAGTCATTAAAAGGAGTGGTAAAGCCTCAAGAAAAAATACCTGTAGTGCTCTTTTGCATCCTCTAGAGCAAGCTGTTTGAATTCTTCATACATTTTCTTGTTGAAGTGATCTCTCAGAAAAAAGGACCAGAAACGAAAAAGTGTGTTCATTTCTTGGGACTGGCCAATTCCCAACCGTTTCCTCTCTGGAAGAAAAAAAGAAAGGGAAGAACAAAACCACTAATTTAGTTTTTCACCAGAGTATTTTAAAGTGCCTTGCCTTTAGTAAAAAAACACACCAGATCTTCTGGGAACTTCAGTCCAAATTTGAGTGTAATTTTTTCGTCAGGGAACGTAAAGTTAAATGGAAAGCAGGGTTCCTAAACAGAAGCACCAAATAAATTTTGTTTGCCTTCTGTCATAGGTTAGCAAGCACAGTCCCGAAGGGATGTCCTTGCTAAGGGGTGCTTACAGCTTCCTCTGGGACCTGATAGAACCTATCAGCTGGCCAGTTTGAATATGGACAATTCTTTAAGCCACTTAAAGTTGTGACCACCTCTTTGATACACACTTAAGAATAGACGAACTCCCCCCCAAGCTCTCTCTCGTTTCCGGCGCTAGGACAGGTGGCTACGGGGCCCCGTGTGGGGGCCACCGGGCCCGGCCAGGCCCTGCTTGGGCCAGGCCACGGCCATGCTGGAGCTGATGGACCTGTTCCAGCCGTGGAACCCCCCCCCCGAGCTGAAAACCTGAGGGAAGAGAGAGAGGAGATGCTTAAAGCTGAAATTCTGTTGTGAAGCTATGATATATCAGAGTATCCCGTTGTAATTTAATGAAGATATGGGGGGTGGAGTGTTCAACTCGTAAGCAAAAGCACCTGCGTTGAGATAGGCAGATGCTGACGCAGCTGTAATTTCATGAGAAGTTTGGACAGGGAGAGATGAACCAGATGAGGACTTTTGCTCCAAATGGGAAAGGAGAAAACCTCAGTTCCTAGAGATGCTCCCAGAGATAGTCCTAACGATGAAGATGAGGAAGACCCTTTGCTCCCAGGGAAGGAGAAGGGCCTCTGTTCTTAGAGATGAAATGCTCCCAGAGATGGTTGAAGAGAACTTTTGTTTCTGAACGGCTCAACCTTAAAATTGTACCCCAAAAAACTTCAAGAGTGGACCCTCGAAAGCAGTTGCAGGAAAAGCTGCAAGTCGGGGGAAGGGACCCACATCGCGAGCAGAGACACCTCTTCCTAAATGGACTGAACAATATTTGGAAGTGGGCGGCTGTCTCGCTGTGATAATGTTTTCATAGCACGAGCAAGAAGAGACTTCTCTTTCTAAATGGACTGAACAAGGTTATTATGGAAGTGATAAACAGACTGAACATCTTAAGGGTTGTCTTTTTACGTTGTCAGTGGGAGAAGGGAAGAAGGTGGGGGGAGGAGGAGAGTTCTGAAGGTGGTTTAATTTTTTTTTCTTCTTTTAGGTCTGTTAATAAACTTCTTTATATTCTTGCAAGTTTGGTGCCTGCTTTGTGTTTCTCCTCACTCTTATCTCACAGCAGATAAACAGTAATGAGTATTTTGGACCAAACCACTACACCTTACCAAGAAAAATTAAGGATGAGGAACAATGTGAAGAAAACTGGTATCAGACAACACCTGGGAACTTCTACCTAAAATTTGAGGAAGTGCATGGAGCAGCTTACCCGTTAAACACCTTCGCCGGTATTTGTGGTACACCTGCTGAGTAAAGCCATTCTCCTTTAACAGTTCATGAGATGGATGCTGGAATTTGGGAAGAGAATTTGGAGTACAGCCGTAACCTGCCAGTGGAGCTCCTTCTGAAGGTGAGGCATTGGAACTGCTGGAGAAAAAAACCAACATATTCCTGACCTATAAACAGAGCTTTTCTGCACAATCAGTTTTCACCCACCCTGACCTATGCAAGAGCTGCGGTACGGTCACCTGGTGACTGCTGCAGTGTATCTGGGTTTGGCTGCACCTCAAGAAAATCAGATTTTGTGCTAATATGTCAAAACCAGGCAGGTTTGGACAATGATAATTAAACATTACTGATTTTATGGTCATGCCTGATTTTTAATGACCGCTGAAGTGAACATCAGTGCCTCAAGTAACATTAATGCTGCTGTATCATGGATCAAACAACGCTGTGAACACTAGTCTGCCTAGCTTGTTTCCAGACAGTATTCCATATTTTTGTCTTTCTTGAGCATTCTTTTCTTGCTTCCATTGTATTTATAAATTGCCTTTCATAGCCTGTTTCTCCACTAGCAGTGAGAACTACCTGCCAATAAATTTTGAGTAACAACAACAATGTTTACCTCACAGAGGAAGTTCTTGGCCTGTGGTCTCTGGAATCCATCACCCAACCAACATGGCATTCCAAGGGAGGATTTGTACTGTGGCGCGTTTTTCTTTTTCTTGGAGTCTAAGAAAGTAAATGAAGGATTTATTTCCCTAATTTGACTTCACTCATTCTCTCCCACTTAAAACAGAGATCTAGAAGTTTTATACTCTGTTATCTAACAAGTTATAAAGTCACAAGACCACAGTTTCATAACCTGAAGATTAGTCTTATGTAACTAACCAAAAATCTTAAACACTACACTTTTTTTAGCAAAGACTTTCAAGGAAGAAGACTCAGAAAACATTTAATAGAAATAAGAAAGTGAATATGGTAAATATTTTGGAAAATAACAATAGGAGTACAAGCATTTAATTTTTTGCCTTTCAATTCTTGTTAAACTGTATGCAGAAACATGAGTTTTGTAGGCTTTTGCTGGTTTTGGGGTTTTTTTTTAAATATGTTTTTTCATTTACCTTTACATCAAAGGATCGTGCTTCTTTAACAACAGGGTAGAACCTGGGTGTTTTGTTGGGATCCTGGAGCCTTGGGGTGCGAGGTGTTCGTGGGATAAAGCCAGGGTGGAAACGGGGCGAATCTGGGACTGCTGTTGGCAGCGACCGAGCCATTCCTGCTGTTGGAGGTACTTCAGTACTTAGGAAATTACAGGCCAGCTCCTCTGCTAAATATGGAGGCAGGAAGGAGAAAGGTGGTTTTACTGAGCTACTTTAGAGATGCTATTAGCATGTAACCCAGTAAATGTTAATAGTACTACTCAAAGAAATACCTCGAAAGATAAGATTGGGATGTTGTGACTGCTCAGTAATGCTATGATACAAGTAGTAAATTCTTCTTATCTCATTTCCTTCCATCCCTGTGTCCCATAAAAACACTGGTTTCTAAAAAATGTTTCACAGCTTCAGTTTAACTTTACACATTGTAAATTCCAAGTCACACAAAGAGCACCTGGTGTTGATGGAGAGTGACAACAAAGCAGAACAAGCGCCAGCTTCTTGTCATTCAACTGAAACCATGCTACCCATGAACAGTTGGCAATTTGAAAAATTAGCAAAGAAAAAGCCCCCTCAGACTGCTGACTGAACCAAAATTAAAATACTGCACAGGCAGAAACAGTCAAAACACCTACAGAGTTGTTCTTTATTACAGATTCTAAAAAACAAATACTTTCATACTTACCTTTCTGTAACCCTCGAGGTCCTGGAGGAACTTCCTGCGTTGGATCAGCAGTTTCTGGTGCAGGACTAACGAATTTGTCCTTATTAATGAGGTTTAGCTTCTTAAAGTTCTCAATCTCTTGCTGAATTAGAGAAAGCAAATTGTAAATGCAAAGCAGGGTAATAGATACCACCCTGAGAAACAGATGCATTTCATGAAGAGAAAATAAGCCAGAACTGACACACAAGAACCCCCACACCTGTCTCAGGTGGGACTTGTGTATGCTCTGTGTGAAAAATCTCGTCAAATCATTGTCAAGTCCATAACAGCAACAAAAAAGAAAATATTCTCTCTTGCAGTTTGCTATTTCTCACTGCCCTCTTCATGTTTGCTGGTTTTCTTTGTCCATTTATTTCATATTCTAAATTCTACCTTTATTTCTTGCTCTTACTCTCAACATCCATTTCCACCTTTGTCCACTTGCTTTTGGATGGACGTGCTCCATTTGTCCATGAAGCCACTACCCCCTCTTTGTGCACAGATAAAGCCCCTTTCCCTCACCACTCAGTGTGTAGGTAACTTCATTCTAATTATTCTTCTAACAAACTACAAGGCAAACAGCACCTTAATACAAAACTACTTTAAAATGACTGTATTACTTCCCTCTCATCATCTCATCTCTGACACATACCCCCTTCCTCTCTGGGTAGGGATTTGCAGTTGTTATGAAACAAACTATTCATAGAACAAGAAAACACTGGAAAACTTGAACCATCTCCAAAATGTTAAAAAAAAAAAAATTCATTCAATGTTTTTGGTCAAGTCTGTGGTATGAAAACCTTGGGTCTGCTTTCCACTGTAAAGGTAGCTCAGCAGACCTGCAAATTACTGTCACTTTTCTGTAGCATTTTACAACTACATAGCAGAAGGCTGAAATTAATTTGGGAACTGTTTGGACAGGCATGGTTTTCAGGTCAAAAATTAAAGAGAATTACCTTCACCATGGCATCATTTTCACTCTGATCCATCCACAAATCCTGTTCGTAGTAGTACAAGCCATCATTTATGACTTTAGCAAGTTCTGATGTGATTTTTGCACGGCACACACGGTTGCCAGCACGGTCTCCACAAGGATGTTTTTTCACATATGGGGGTGTCTGTGTTACAATCAAAATCTTGTTTACATCCTGATCATCAATTTCATAATCAGAATCGCTATCTGACCAATCAGTAAATTTATTCTTCCGACACTGATTTTGTTCCATCTCTTCATCAAACAAAAATTCAAGTTCTTCCTGTTCTTGTTCCTCGGGAAGTGGGGGTGGCTGGTGTTGATCTGGTGTTTGATCAGATACAGGAACAGTCTCCTGAGTTGGAAAAGGTTTTACATTTGAGTTGGATAATGATTTCCCAAACTGTATTGCATTCTCAAGCATCACATATGTTAAGATGTTTAAAACCCTGGTTTACAGTGTAACCTCAAAGTTGGTTTTGCATGTGTTTATTTGAACATAACTTCAAGAGTTTTGATTTTACCTTTAGCTTGACAGTGGATGCACGATGCCTCTTCTTCACTTCTATCCAAGGTTCGGAGTCCAAGTCAGGCAAACTTGTAGACAGTCCCTTAGACATTGTCTGAAAATTACTTGTTTCAGCGTTTTCCTTTGGACTCAGTGGGCTTCCCACTCTTGGAGAACTTGGTGCAGACTCTAGCAGTAGAAAACAGTAGTTCAGTTCCTGTTGTAGATTGTTTTGGTTTTATTTTGCTTGTTTGTCAATTGTTTCACTGGTCTTTCTTTTAACCACAGCTACCATTTTTCTACCTCTACGGATAACTATAACACCGATCAAAGAATTTCTTTTCATTTTTAAGAGACAGCTTTCCACAGTTCACCCAACATTTCAGAATAAAATCAGTTCTAAGAACTTGTTACCATGGAAAGTTTCTTCATAGGCTGTGAGACATTACATTTGTTGAGGAGAAAAAAAAGCACAGCATCATTAGGATCCTATTTTCTCCACATCATTTTCTAGCTCTGTGGATGGGTGCCTAACTCCATCTTCATTCTTCCCATTTAATTTCAGCCAACATTTTCATAAAGGATTTCCTTGCCAAGGGTTGTCAGCAAACAAATCCATCTCCCTATTAATAATGTGAATGAGTTTCACATCCAAAACAAGGAGGCACCAAATAAAGAGTGAACTTTCAGCTGCCACAAAAATGAAGCAGAGTTTAGGACTAGTTTAAGATTAGTGTTACTAATTCTACAGGACTGTAGTCCACCATTCTGTATTCTGGAGAATGGTCACAGCCATAACACACAAGAGACATTTTTATCTACTTAACATCAGCCATGTGACTTGGCAAGTGCAAGGCTGGCATGCAGAGCAGCTGAATAAACTGTTACCAAAAGTACAACTTCTATTATGAAATCAGTATCAGGAGGCAAATTTCCTAAGCTAGACCGACAGCACTAAACTTATGTTTCTGTAAAATAAATCTTTTACCAGTATGTGAGCCAAAAGTTTGGCCTGGTATGAATTCTGGACAATTGATGAGCTGAGAGAAGTCAGTTGGAGGCAGGTTGCATGGAGGAGGACCTGGAATTGGCCACTTTTCTGGATCAACCCTTTTTCGTAGTTTCTGATCCACAGTTTCAACTTCTGTACTGTCCTTTAGGGCCTGTGTGACAAGCACATTATAACATTAAAAACTACCAACAAAAAGAAAAAAGCCCACCAACTTGGCCACTTATAGCCTCTTTATAGAATCCTTGTCATTACAAACAGAAAATTTTATTAACTTCATAGTGCTGACTTTAAATGGCAGCACAGACTTAACCAAGCAACTTTTCAAATATATGCTTCTGAATGATTTTACCTCCAAAATGAGAGCAGCATTCGTTGTCAGAGCTTGCATCCGACGGAAACTGGCAATCAGTGACACAGGCAGAAATCCTTGTTGGTCCATCTTTCTCCTCAGAAAGAAGTCTCTCTCCAAATTTTCTGTGCTGAAATAATACTCACTGCAGAACAAAACATACAAACCTGAGCTTACTCTACACTTCAAGCAACCTAGATTCCTTGTTAATGTCTTCCATTAAAAGACAGAGTGTATTTTGACATCAACAGAATCATTCTTCAACAGCTGTATCACTACAGAAGACCCACAGAACAGCAAGCATGCTCGACAGCTTAAGATAGACTTATGACTCAGTACAGCGGGGTAAAAATCAAAGCCTTGTTACATTTGCACAACCAAAAACTATGCTCCAGTTTTCCTTCACCTACCCCCTCCCTCCTTACTTACATGGACAGAAGGGAACAACATTGTCTTGGCCTCCATACAGATGAAGGACAAACACTGCTTACAGTCAGGGCATAAGTTATGTCCCACACAGCAATATCAGTTCATCCTGAACTGCATCTTTTATTGTCCCAGTCTCCAGCGCATTGGAAGGTTTGAGTATCCTATCTGAGTGTGGAGGCACAGATATATACTCTGAATCATCAAGCATGCTTGTGAGAAGATGAGAAAACAAAACCAGTAATGTTGTATTTGGCATGAAACTGTACCAAAAGGCACAACAGTTCATGGAGAAAAAAAGTCTTACAGAATAGATGGTGTTTAGTGGACAAAGAAGGACAAGGACATTTCAGGAATCTGGTAATACCACAGAGATGAGGGACAAACAGCAGAAAGACAAATCTTCAACAATGAAACTGCTCTAGGAAATAACCCAGGTGTCAAGATGTTTTATACTTAGTGAAGACAAAAAGCAAGGAATTCATATCATGATCTGTCACACAGAGCAAGGGAATGAGAAAACGTCCTATGAAAAAGAATGAAAAACCCCCTCAGTTTAATCATGATGACTGAAATCTAGGCCTTTCATAGAGCTTACACATCATATCACGATTTTGCACATTACATCCAAGGAATACTAACCCCTCATGGCGTTCAGAAAAACGCAAGTAGGGAAAGACTTAATGGAAAGCAGTTAAAATTCTGTTACAGAAATAGAGGGGTGCAAAAAGAAAATGAGAGGGTATTAAAATGCTGAAGAAAAAAGCTGCACATGCAAATGTAAATAACGATCATTCTAATTTCAACAAAGTAAAAAACACTAAGTCTCTCCACTGAAGCTGGAATCAAGGCCAAAGTCTCCAAGAGCAGAGCACTCTGATGCCATCAATGACCCAAGCAGCACCTGGATACCATTTCTTTCTCCAATTTTGTGTAGCTGAAGAAATTTGAAGCAAAAGCTGGCTCTATGAAACACATGGAATCACACACAGAATATTCTGAGCTGGAAGGGACCCACAAGGATCCTCGAGTCCAACTCCGAAGTGAATGGCCCAGGCAGGGATCGAACCTGTGACCCTGGCGTTCCCAGCACCGTGCTCTCACCAACACTGGGCTCTAGGACAGAATGAATTTAAAGTCTCAATGCTGGACAAGATGGGACAAATGGGAACGCTGCTACTAAGTCAAAGCAAACAGAGAAGAGAACAAGGCTTTTGGAGAGTTAAGCTCTTACTCAGAGCCAAGTATGATCAGTGAAGCAACTGGGCACAAAGAGAAAGTTTCTTTCAAGAATATCCTGTCTGCTGTTCTGAGCTGCAACGTTCCTTTTCCCCTCCCAGTCTAGAAGATAAGCAAACACAAATGCCATAACCAATGTTTTACTGGTGTTACCTTTACAATCATACAGTAAAGGTAAAATCCTGTAACGATTCACCTAGATAAAAATTCCATAAGCAGAAATGGACAATGACTGAACTTGACTCAAACTGCCTCCCTTGATGTCCATCACTCTAGAAAAAGGAATGTGAAAGACCATTAATGATAAATGAAGACAATGCACAGGTTTGCTCCAAGCAGAGGGACGAACCTAAACACACACACCCTCTCCAGCTTTCCTCTTCTGCCTTTTCCTCAGAGTCCCTTTGCTTACTCCCGAATTGATATTTGAACTTTTATTTATTTATTTTCTAAAGCAAGAGGACTTTTAAGTAGGGTTCTGCTGCACGTTGCAGAATGAGGAGCTGCTAAGCACTGAAACTTTTCAGGCTGACAACTTCAGCCTGTAATTAACAACACAGAAGATATTTTGGTATGCAATACAAATATTACTCTCTTGTAGGTCGAGCTGGTTCTTGGGACAAGCATAAACTGCTTGATAGCAGTGTGTTTCTTCCTGTAATTACACATCAACTCAGTTGGACAGCGTCTAAGATTTTTCTCTATTAAGCAGGTGAACTTTTAAAATTTATTCATCCACTAGGATTTGATCTCACTTCTTTAATATATCCTGATTTATTTTGGCCTCCAATAGGAGCTCTGAGACATAACAATTTGGTGTACCTTTATTCCACATATAATTCCTTCTTTGGCATACTCACTTTAATATTTTATAGCTAAGTTATCAAAGGCAGACAAAGCCACCCCCATTTAGAGGTGAATAATAGGTAACTGATGAATAAAGTCTGTTTCCCGTAAGTTTTAATGTGATAAAAGAAGGGAATAGATAAAAACCCACCTTTTTCTTTTTTTTTTTTTTTTCTGTCTAGGGAGAATAAAACTAGTGGAGTTATGTTCTAACCCTGCTCAGGAATCTCCCTCTCATGGAAAGCAAACTCCATAACCAAACTGCCTTAGGAGTTCACACCAGGCAAGCAGCCAGTGGCTGTGGTTATCCAGCCATGCCAAGTCTTCTACCAACATCTGCCAACCTCTCGGTGCCAAAACGAAATACAAATATACCCAGAAGTCAGATGTGACCAATGCTGTAAGTGGCATTTTTCTCAGCAGAGGGGGACATCGTCATGTCCTACCTTAGGAGGTCTGGATTCTACACTGTATGCCCAGAAATCTGGCCAACAGTGGAGTGGCTGTGCTCCTCCCCCACTTGTCTGAGGACAGTGCAGGCCGATTATCCTGACATGGGGGTACATGTCCACTGTCAGGTCTCATAGGGGCCTGGCAGCAAGAGTAAAAAAAGACTGCAATAGAAGTTTTGAAGTTGATAGCCACATGTCAGATACTTTCTGCCCTTTAAAGAGGCTTTTCTCTTCCTTTTTGCGTCAACTGTAACAAAAGAAGCGAGAATAAAATAAGCAAGTTGCTGTACGGAACACGAGGGCAATCAAAAACCACCACAGAGGCATTGCAGAGAAATGCAAGTACTGAGGATGAAATATCTGCCAGTGGTGGAAACTGTCTCTTTAAAATGAACTAGTGCTTTCCAGGCCCTTTTTGACTTGTCTCCTGGTGATAATCAAGCCTTCCAGATGGTTTCTCATTGCCTAATGGTGTACACGAGAAAGTAAACATTTCAGATTATTGAAAAATCAAGTATCATTGCAAAACTACTCTCTCTCAGTTACATGTTTCAGGTGAACCACACTGAAAACATCAAACTAACAAGACTTCTCAAAGTGAAATTGAGAGCAAATAGGGGAAACGTCACCCAAGAAGAGCTTTATAGGCAAACAGACCAACAGTACTCAAAAGCACAAGCTCAGAGACATCCATATCTCAATTACGTGACAACATAAAGAGGGTTGTGTACCATCAATAAAGCAGTCATACGAGTTAGAGCCAGACTACAGCACAAGATGCAGAAACAGCTTCCTTAAAACTCCTCCACATTACTCAAGTTTTTCCACCCCACCAGTGAATAAATTCGAGCTGACACTAGTAATGGTCAGAGTTAACTCCAACAGTTAAGCTGAAACGCCTTAATCTCCAACTTGATACGGATAATAAGGATCCAACACTGTTTGAAGTGAGTTATTTTTTCTTAACTAGATCTCTGAAAATATTTATACATTAAGCAATCTACTTACATTTGGTGCCTTATATATTCCTTGAGAAGTGCTTCATCCACAGAATACATCTGCACTCCTGTTCCATCACCATAGTAATAAATCACACCAGGGTTAAGCTCAGGCTGAAAAACTTGGTCAATTCCTTCACCATACACTTCTTGATAACCAACTGAATAGTCAAAGTTCACTGCAACATAGACGAGAAGATAAAATAACAACATTAGAAAATGAAAACAACAACATTATAAACATAGCTTTAAAATTTTTTGCGAAGTATCCATTTCTTTGCATACTGCTGGGGTTTCCTCTGCCTCGTCCTCTTCCTCTGCTTCTCCCCCTTCCTCTGCCTCTGGAGAATCCTCGGACGCTGCCACCCTCACTCCTCACGCTGCACACCTCGTCATGGTCGTCTCTCTTTTCTCTATCGCGACGCCAGTCTTGAAGAGAAAAAACCACAAAATACCTGCAATCACAATGAAACCTCCTGGTGCCTGTAAGTCCCTCATGACCCCAGAGTTCTCAGCTTGCTCCCAGGCAATCCACAGCCTCAGCCATGCTGGCTGAAGCAGGGGGTCAGAGCTCAAGCTGCAGGAGAGGAACAGGAAAGGTTTGCCAGCCCTGCCAGAGGGTGAGTCAGGCAGGAGGGGTCAGCAGTAAGGTGGCAATCGATTGACTGGCAGTCAGTCTGAAGCAACTGGACACTCTGGTGCCAGCTCAAAGATCACGGTACCTACGATCAGCTCAGGGCAGGAAGGAATGATCACGACAGTTCAGTCTCCTCCTGTGGACAACTCCCACCTCCACTAGAGCAAGATGGCAATCAAAGAATTGCAGAATGGCTTGGGTTGGAAGGAATCTTAAAGACCATCTGGTTCCAACCCCCCCCCCACCATGGGCAGGGACACCTTCCACTAGACAAGGTTGCTTGGAGCTCCATCCAACCTGGCCTTGAACACTTCCAGGGATGGGGCATCCACAGCTTTTTGGCATAAGCTGTGCCAGGGCCTCACCACCCTCACAGTAAATTTTTTTTTGCCGTTATCTAATCTAAACCTACTTGGTTTCATTTTAAAACCATTCCCCCTTGTCCTGTCATTCCATGCCCTTGTAAATAGTGTCTCTCCATCATGCAGGCTCCCTTCAGGTACTGGGAGGCCACAATTAGGTTACCCCAAAGCCTCTTCTTTTTCAGGCTAAACAAACCCAGTTCTCCCAGCCTTTCCTCACAGGTGAGATGCTCCATCCCTCTGATCATCTTGGTGGCCCTCTCTGGAGTCACTCCAACAGGTCCATGTCCTTCCTATGCTGGGACCCCAGAGCTGGATGCAGCACTGCAGGTGGGGTCTCACAAGATCAGAGCAGAGGGGCAGAATCCCCTCCCTCCCCTGCTGCCCATGATGCTCAGAATGCAGTCCAGGACATGTTTGGCTTTCTGGGCTGTGAGTGCCCATGGCCAGGGCATGTCCAGCCTCTCCTCCACCAGCACCCCCGAGTCCTTCTGGGCAGGGCTGCTCTCCATCTGCTCATCCTCTAGTCTGGACTGATACCAGGGATCACCCTTATTCAGGTGCAGCACCAGCACTTGGTCTTGTTAAACCTCATCAGATTCCCAGGGGCCACACCTCAAGCTTGTCCAGGTCCGTCTGGGCGGCATCTGGCCCTTCAGGCATGTCAACTGCAGCACTCAGCTTGGAGTCATCTGCAGATGTGCTGAAGGTGCACTCCATCCCTTTGCCCAGTTCCTGATGATGGGATTCCCACAGCAGTGGCTCTCTCGAGTCTCCCTTTTGTTCCCAGCAGCAGCTGCCAACCACTCCCCTGGCTCTGCCCATTGAATAGCAACTGTCCAAACCAGACCCCAGGGACCTTGGCTCCATCCTTAAGGACAGGTGTAATTCCCACTTCACTCGTGAGAGGAACTGTGTCAGAGAGGCTTTCATTTTCTTTCTCTTTCCCTAAGACTCGCAGAGACTTCCATGTTCAGTCAGTCACCTTTGCTGAAAGTTTCTCCAAGGTGTAACTGGATAGTCTTTCAGATGCCAGGGGGACCACTCTGCCACAGGAATGCCTGGGGATACAGCCCCTACTTGATCCAATTGAGAGCTGCTAAATTTAACAAAGGACTAACTAAAGATATGTATTAAAAATCTTGGTTTAGCAACCATTTTTAGTGAACCCTACAACCCCACATGTACGCTCATACACTCAAGTCTTGTCAAACAAGACCCTGAATTTACAGAGAATATAATCTGTATGTGTGTATCTCACTGGGGATTTGGACCTTAGAGATCCCAAATGCATAAGTATTGCTTGAACTGTTTTTCCAGACCGGTTTAAATTTTGCATCCTAATTTTGCCTATGGCTCAGACTCATCCAGAAGTCCTACATAAAACATCCTCATGAGCAAGTCTGCACTTAGCACAAAATGAAGTTTTTAATTTAAACACAACATTCCTGAAAGGAGCAAGGATGTTTTATGTTCTCTCACACTGAAACTGGTCCTGAATCACTCAAACCTTGAGGCAGAATTCATGCTGCAAGTTTTCAGCCATTTGACCATCCTAAGGAAAAACTTAAAGGAAGTGGTAACTGGTAAAAATCCTCCCCTTGCCCATCCTTCAAAAATCCAGATCAAGCTCTTACATCCAGTTCCTAAAATGACTTCATGAATTCCATGTCAGTAGCATCCAGTACTTTTTATAATGAGCAAACATTCGAACTGTTCGTGTATAGTGCAATTTTAAAACTTAAACCAAAGACTTACACTCAGCCTAAGATTTCTGCCACCCAACCAGCTCTGTTCACAACACCTGAGGACCAGAAGCAGCACCAGTTGTGGCGTTAGTACAGCTTTTTGTATTGCCATGCTGAGAAATAGGTCAGGGAGCTGAGGGAATCGGTCCAGCTCACAGGAAAAACAACATCAGTAGAACTGCCAAAGCAGAGTTCAAAGTGTAGCTCCACAAGCAACTGCTCTGGTAGCAACAAGCTGTGGGAATAGCAGCAGAGTAGGACAGAGCAGACACCTTCTGAGGCTATTTCTGAACTTTCTGCATTATAAAATTGTGGGACGAGATTGCGTAGGGAGACACGAAGAGGAAAACAGATGCTGCTGGTTACTGGCAAATATAAACAGCCAGTTTTACCTCCTGCAGGTAGAGCTAAGTTTCGACATAAACTGCCAGCTCATGTGATATTACACTTTATTTGCCACCAACAGCAAGACCCAGAGACTGAGAACTACTTACTTCTTGCCTCATTCCTTCTGTTGTTGTGAGGTACTAACTTGTTTGTTTCCAGCACAAATCTGGAGCTCGTTCGAGACCCTGGTCTGTCTTGACTGTCTGACCTCACATCGTCCAAGTGAAGTGGCACCCATTTCTGCTTGTTACCTTGAAAAGTTAATATATTACTCTTAGTTATACTAACACTTGAGGTTTCAGCTCCTGAAAAGACTCTATAGAATTCTTCTTGTAAAACTAGCAACAGTTAATTTCAAGTTTTAAAAAGCGGGAGAAGCTTAATGTTGAAATTTTAAGATATTACAAATGACTAAATAATAAATGCAGTAAACAAGAATTTCTCAAACTCAAAGGTAACCTTACCTAAGCTTCAAATATAAGAAATAAAGGTGAATTTTAGATGCTCCATGGCCAAAAATTTATAGCTATGTCAGTGTTAAATATAGACAGTAAATTCATTGCTATGTAATTCCACAACTTGTATATGAAACATTGAGGTAAAAAAAACCCATATAAAATTAACCATCACAATAAAGATTTCAATCACAGATCATACAAATTTTCCTGAGAATTTAGTTGTGATACTGTATTTTCACCTCAAGATATTCAAAGTTCATTCACATGCATCAAAAATTACTAGCAAAGCTTCATTTTGTTTCATTTGTAGTATTTTGTTTTATTTTTATGGCCTAAAGTATCCACTAACAATTCATTTAACTATAGTATTGATTGGTATTGTGGGGTCCATTCTTTTGTGGCTAAGAAATATAAGCAAGTACACAAAATGTGCTATCTGCACGGGGCGTGGGGGGGGGGGGGGGGAAGAAAAACACGTTTTACCTGTGGAATGCTTTGCTTTAGATTTCCACTTAGACTGAAAAAATTAAAAGCAATATAGGTTTTGGTTTTTTATATATATATATATATATATATATATATATATATATATATATATATTAATAAATCTAAACAGCAAAGGTCTTTAGGATCTGGAAAAACACCAGCAGGGCAGCAAGACAAAAAAGCAGCTGATGGCAGCAAGATCTTGAAACTCTTTCTGCTGTTTCTCCAGCCTATTCCAATCTCCTGACCAAATGCGAATCAGGTTTGCTTCCCATTCTTTGTAAGAGATTGGATCGAAAGGAAGCAAATAACCTGGCTTAGTTTTCAAATGATCACTTCAATGTGTAAGCTAACAGCAGAACATGAAAACTGATGTGCTAGTGTATATGCAGTAACACACACACATATATATATATTAAGTTAAATTAACACAGTGCTACCTATCGAGGGAAATAAATATATCAGAGACAGTACTGGCTTGTACAGCCATGACAAAATCTTCCAGAAATTGTCAGAGCTCCAAGGACCATCAACAGGGCACGAGCTGCTTTTCCCCCAGAATTCCTACCAGACTAAGCAGAACGCTCCGAACCCTGAGAGAGGCAGCCTGGCTGAGGCTTCCACACAGAGACAGCAACATATTCTGCATTCACCCAGCAAATGCAAATCATGAGAAGCTTTCTTGAGTCACTCAGCTGGAATCGATGCAGCTGTATCAACAGTGACTTACTGCATCATACACAGTGCCTTAGCTCACCTTTTTTCCTTTGGTTATTCGTTTGAGCTTCATCTTCACTCGTGTTCTCTGCCGGACCATCTGGCTTTGCCTCCGGATTGTCCTTGATTCCATTACTGCTTTTCTGATCAGATTTCTCCTCCTTTTCTCTTCTATTTGTTGGCTTCTTACTGTGACTTACAGTCTTACACTGTAAGAGACACAGGTAATTATTTCTGGCAGTACAGCTGCTGCTAGCAGGAGGTGCACATTTCCTTTACCTATTAAAATTCCTTTTTTATTACCTGTTCTCAGCCTCTTCAGCAGGGTGAACTTTAAGAACTGTCTTGTTTTATAAAGCATCTTTTTAAATAGCTTTATTTTCTGCTAACTTGGCAAGAATATAAAATGAATTTTTAGATTAAGAAAAGAAAGTTTTTGGTTTTTAACAGAAGATGTAAAATGACAGCGTGCACAAAAATCATTAATCAATCCCTCAGATATGAAAATTTATTTTATAGGAAAGAAAGAAATATTCTCACTAGTATCTACTGTTCAGACTGATTATCTTTAAAAAGCTGGTCTTACAGAATACTGGGAGGGAGGGCATTCTGCCCCTCTGCCCCACTCTGGTGAGATCCCACCTACAGTGCTGCCTCCAGCTCTGGGGTCCCCAACATAAAAATATGGACCTGGTGGAGAGAGTCCAGGGGAGGCCAAGGATGATGAGAGCGCTGAAGCACCTCTCCAATGAACACAAGCTGGGAGCTGGGATTGTTCAGCCTGGAGAAAAGAAGGCTTCAGGGAGACCTTATGATGGTCTTTCAGCACTTAAAGGGGGATTATGAAATGGGGACAGACTTTTTAGCATGGCCTGTAGCAACAGGACAAGGGGGAATGGTTTTAAACTAAGAGAGTTTCAGGCAAGTTATAGGAAGAAATTTGTCATGATGAGAGTGGTGAAACAGTGGGACAGGTTGCCCAGAGAGGTGTTCAGATGTCCCATCCTAGGAAACATTCAAGGTCATGTAGGACAAAGCTCTGAGCCTCTTGATCAAGTGGAAGATGTCCCTTCCACATGGGTTGGGGAGGCTGGACTAGAAGACCTTTAAAGGTCCCTTCCAACCCAAATCATTCTATGGCCAGATAATATTTACCTGCAAAACACGAAGTCTTGCAGACATTTCTGCTAAAGAGAAAGAATTTTCCTATATTGTGGAGACAGCTTTGAACCTGCTGGAGTACATACAGCAGATACTGCAGTACTGTGCTGTAATTAATTTGAACACAAAGCCTTCCCTTAGACAAATAAGCTAAGTTTAAGTACAAATGGAATGTCATTTTGTTTTACAGACACTACATGAATTTGGACACTTTCAGTTATAAAATGCATGTTGTTGAACCCAAATGTTCTGGTTTCCCTCACCAAGAACACAGTAAAAGCACCACAGGGATCCTGCTGCAGAGCTAGAGCAGAGTGAAATGGCACCTCACCATTTCAAATAATCTTGTGCTCTCTTCTTGTTTTAAATAGCATCAGAGAGGTCTAAAATACATTATGCACTTATCACTTGAGATAAAGAGAAAGGAAGATAATTTGACAGAATAGATGTTAACTTAAAACCCAGGAGGGGGAAAATATATCAGAAGAATAAGATAACTAAGAATAACTAAATTGTGTTCAGACAACAGGCACAAAGCGCTCTGAGCCACAAGAGAGGGCAGCGCATTCACAGCTCCAAAGGCCTCCTCATCTGTGCACAAATAGATGGAAACAGCAGAAAAGGTAAATGAAACTTTTTAAGCAGTGGAGTTAAAAAATAAGGCACATTTTTATGTACATGTCCGTGGCAGACCACTAACAAATTCCAGTACCAGTGCAAACAGTTCAGCACACACCAGTAACCTGAATTACTGACAAAACTTCCACTGAAACCCTCCAACACCCAAAGCACATTCTGGGGGGGAACAGTGTTAAACAGATAAGCCAATATGGTTTAAAAAAAAAAAAAATACTGAGGATAACAAAGGATACTCACTTCATTGTTTGCTATTTCACTTGGTGTCGGCCAGCTTGCGATATCACCCAAATCATCGGCCTGCAAAGGTGACAAACAGTTTGTATTCCTTCCTTGATTTAGCCCTTTCTGACACAGGGAAGATGTCAGTCATGGCTCAGATAGCAAGACTACCCCCTAGAGCACAGCTGTTAGAAGAAGCAATTCTTAAAAAGCCAAGATATACAACAGAAAACAAGCACACAACTTTTGAAAGAGGTCTTATGACTTTTGAGCTCGCATAAAACAATTGTCAGATTAAATGCTGTCTTACACATATGTGACTTAAAGGTATTTATTGCTAAAGGCTTTTAATTTTTGGAATACCTTGACAGGTACTAACCAACCTAAAAAGGGGTGGCTGTAAAAATTTTAGAAACTTTATGTTTCAATAAAAGGACTCAGTGTCTCCTGTTGTCATAATGGTAATTTTATGCACATAAAGGATACACATCACATAAGAGGCAAAAAGGATTTCCAAAACCGATCTTGAGCACAATCACTTGTGCTCAAGTTGTGCTCTTTGCAGCCTCTTCACAGTTTTATGTCATCCCACTGATTTTTTTAAACCAAAATGCCTTTCTTTATCCCTCATGGATACACCAATTTAGCAACCCTCCTAATTTCAAATGTCCCTTCCTTATTTGTCTCTGTGTTCAAAATTATCTATTATCAAGACATAACATAACACTTCCATCCAGCTGGAACGTCAAAATACCTTCTACCTTTTTATTAGAGCAGTAGCAGCTATTTATCATATTGAATATTTACAGGCACAAATACAAACCTTGCTGCTTTTTCTTGTCCTGGGTTTTCCCGCTTTTATCCCTTTAGTGGAATTTTGTAGTTCTGAAAAGGAAGAAAAACATTTTCAGGTGAAGAATTAGGCTGCACTTTAAATGAGTAAGGCAGGTGTGTCTTAACAACTCTGCCATGCTCTATCATACTACACCCAAGTGTTTTTGAGGGCTTGATATCAAAGTCAATGAACTTTTTTTTAAGTGAATGAAGTCACTAATAGTATATGACACTGAAAAACTCACATTCATCATAAGTGCAAATACTCTCGCAAACCAGGTGTACAAGATACTGCCTAACACTGTATTTAAGCATTTTTTCAGCTAAGAAGGTCAAGACTATGTGAAAATGCTGGTATTTTAACCTAACAAGTGGCAAAGAAAACCCCTGATACACATTTAGTAAGTTCTCCTATTAAAAGCTACATTTATAAGGCAGAATTTATGAAATCGGTAATTACGGTAACAAGGAAAAAAACCATAGAAACAATTATATATTCCAAATTTCCTAGTAATTTCCTTTTACAAGTAATTACTCAAATGCCAGATAGAGTTTAGCCATGTAGCTCAAAATCAAGCCAAAACAAACAAGAACAAACAAAGATAAAAAAAATAAGGAAAATACAAAAAGAGAAAATGACTGTAAAACTATATTAAGACTGATAAATTTTAATGCCTAAATTCCTCAGTGGATATGTTTATGCTAAACATGAAGCTGACATCCATACATTTTCAGAACCAGCCTAAGTTAAGGCCTAAACTTTATACTAATGACCCCACCTGCTCTCCTGATCAAGACTTCATTATGCTTCTACCAGGAATTATTGTAATACTTGGAAATAACTCTTTTATAAGCACTGTTAGTGCGCCTAACAATCTAGGCTCAATAACCTACAATGAAAACCAAAAGTCTATTTAAATTTTCTATGTCTTAACAAATAAGCAATTACCTTTTGCTACAAGAATCTGATTTTCTTATTCTGTGCAATTTTCCCCTACCCTTCTCAATTGCCTTCTACTTTTTGCATTGGCAATTCAGGGGAACAAAACCCACCAGCATCTGGCAATTTTTCTTGGAGATTAGCACTGAGAATTAAGGGGACACCATCTCTTAACTTCTTTTGTTAAGCCCTGGTTCTCCCAGTGCATGTTTTCCCATTCAGATGGGAGTCACAACCATTCCTTGAACTTCTTATTCAGTATTTTATTGCAAGACAAGCTTGAAACACTGAACGTGTCTGAAATCACAAGTGGATTATTTTATATGGGGATAACATCACCTCCTCAGCCCTTATCTCTCTCACATCCAGTGACTAATCTCCCTTATCACCGCTCCACACTGGGAACCCCACCCTGGTGCCCCAGTGACTCTGGAAAGCCTCTCTGTCCGCTTCCTGGAATACACAGCAAATGTTAGAAGCACAAACTAATGCTTACTCCACATTCCACTCTAAATTCTAATATAATTTATAGTCATACAAATTATGAATTCCATGTATATGCTATATACAACTTGGACATCTCACCAGACACGAATCCAGTGAATCCTGATCACCATTTACCAGAACGCTTTTGCCTCTCCTTACAGATCTCCTTTTTAAAACAAAGACAAAACACACACCTCAATTAACTTCAGACTGAGAGCTTTAAGAAACGCACAGTGACCGTGTAACCCTAATTTTCACTTGCCACTCAGTAGTAAACTAATTGCCCTTTTACAAAACAAGACAAACGACTGCAGGGGTGGAGCAGCAAACAAATTTGTAATTTTCTCCAAGAGACCTGCCAATTACCCGTGCAGGTAAGCTGAGTGGCCACAGCGTGGCTATAAACACATGTCTCTGTCCAATTACCTGACTGAAGCCCTTTTTCCACCTCACAGCACTTTTACTTAAATTGCTGCTGAAGGACTGTTCGGCCAGAACTTCTACTCCGTGTGTCAGCAGGGCGTAGCGAGGCACTCAGAAGTGTAAAATTCAGTGCTGCTGCACTACCTTAGTCATGGGATATTATTCCAGGAGGCAGGGAAGCTATCTGAATCGAGCAGAATGAGACCCAACTCGTTTTAAGGAATCTCTCTTATCTGAATGGAGTAATGCAAGACTTGGAAGATGCATTTGCAAGCTAAACAAAAAGAAAATATTAGGCAACACACCGCCTGGTGGATGATGCCCTTTCAGAACTCAAAGAGCTCATCTCACCCTGTACTTCCCTACCTGACAACACCTCCACAAAGTTCCTTGTCCTCCCAAAAGAGGCATGTTCAAAACCAAATTTAACAGGTCTTTCCTGGCCGGCTTTCTGGGGCTTATCACGTGGGAGCTGGACTTCAGCGTGAAGCATGAAAGGGAAGATAAAGGGGAAGGAAAAACTACAGGGAGGGTGGGAGAGTAAATGAACATAACATCAGATCACTGAAAGGTTTTACCCAGGTCACACCTGTTCTGCTGTCACAAACAAGCCTAGAGCCAGTGTTCAGTGTGTTCAGATAAAAGCCCTCTGCTTAACATCACTCAGGGGTTTGGTTTAATATCCCAAAACACAACCCTGAAATGGCATCTTTAGTACATTGTCTCAGCAGAACTCAACAAGCCTTTCCAAAAAAACTTTTTCACTTGTTAATTCCAACCCAACTGCATTAAAATGGTTTATTCTGTGATAGGCTACAAGGGAACCTGTTCAGTAGTGGCATGCTGTGTTGATAAAAGAATTCATTGATCTTCAATGATTTTACTCGCTAGGTTTTAGAGTTTTGAGGGCATGGGAGAAATAAATAAAGTCAAGGATGAGGCAGTTTAATTGCCAATGATCATCTTTCAATCACTGAACTCCATCCAGCAGAGATGCCCTTCACACGAAAACAGAAATCAGCCTCCAAAGCCATTTTTATTACGGTTCTTCCAAGTTTCCTAACAGACCACATCCTAACAGGAGGTATTTTCTGCAGAAAGACAAGGCCGTACAAGCATGCCATGTGCAGCGTGTCAAGATAAACAGAATGACAGGGCTGAGAAATGAAAGGTGAATTTTGGAACCACCAAAACTGCAGCAATCCTCTGGGACAACAGTAACAGAGAAGGAAAAGCAGACTGGATGGCTGAGGAGCAACGTTTGTATGCAAGATGTGTCACCGAAGTACCCCTGATCACAATCACAATAGGATCACAAGACAGTAGGATCAGAAGTAACAGGACCTCAAAAAGGATGGTTTGAAGCTCTGCAAATGAATAGTCTTTTTTTGCTAGAAAGGGAGGCATGATATTGGCAATTTCTTCTGAAAGCAAAGTCTATTAATATAGGTGGAAGACATTCTAGTTTCGATACAAACACTGTTTATGCTGTAAGGCTTTCTAGACAATATTCAGGTTTTATTTTTACTTGGACTTACTTGCACGTGTGTTCCCTTTTGTGAAGGAAGGGCATCACATAAATACCAGAAGTGCTTCAGGGAGCAGATAAAATCACCCAGCAAGACAGCTCTACAAAACTTAATTGGAGCCTGTTCATTGAACTTGTACAATATTTTCCTTTCAATGCTCAGTTTGAAACTTGACAGTATATTCCATTTTAAACAAGGTAAGCTGTGCTTAATCTATTGTTTTAAAAGATGAAGTATTGCAAATGTAACAAAATAATCTCCTGGAGAATATAATTAATTTAAATCCAGAGCATGGATTTAGAGCTGAGATTCTGCAAAACAATAAAAAAAAAATCCTAACTGTGATCCTAACATCCTGCCCTACAAAGTTCTAGCATTTTATAGCAAAAACTACATTAGATTGACCTTCTCCACACTATTTGAACAATTAACCAAGGCAGCAAGTTACACCACCTGCACCTTTCCACCTACTTATGATCAAAACCAGTCAATTTTTCAATACACCAGCAATAGGGGATGGGGGGATGTGGGGAGAGGGGAGAGGAATCCAAACACATGATTGATTCACCATTATGCTATTTATTTTCCTTATATTTCATTTCTCAGCTCGTTTTTGCCTTATCTTCTACATAGAAAACTGAAACCTGTGACTCAATTGCTACCAAAATTTTCACAGTTTAATGGAGCACATGCCACAGCACAGAGAGGTGGGTTTCAGTCTCAGAACAGGTCTCCAGTTCAGGAATAAAAACCCCAGACAAAAACCCACCATGCAAAATTACACATGCTGTTATGTACAACTAAAATACAGGCAGCAGCTTTGCAAGGAAAATGTTTTTAATCCCTTTAGGGCTGGGGAAATTGTCAATGCTCTAACTTCTGATACTGCTTTGAATAATTTTTAGAAGCTGCTATTAAAGCATTCCATGAATTCATAAGAACTAATGAGAACACCTGCCTTAAATACACCCAAAAAATCAGATAATCAGATCATTTATGAATTTACTAATCTAAGGTTTGCTATTCCTAGCAACACAGTACATCTTCACCAAATTGTACCTTTACAACCTGTTTTGCTCTCAGACTAAAGCAAACTGATTTATACAGTAGCACTAGAGCAAAATGGTTCTGCTACCAAAATATCAAACAGATAAAATGCATTCTTTGATGTTCAGAAATAAACACAATGGAGAAAGACAAACTGAGCACAAAATAAAAGAATTAAGTGTGCACTTATTTTAATTAAGTACATCATTCAAGCACACACGAGTAGGCAAACCTACTTCAACCACTTCAGCAGCACAAGTATTTTGCTTCATTGAATATTTTTGTGAATTTCATGAACAGTTTTTGAATAACCATTTGATAAATCATTAAAGACCCCCATCAGCTCATACAAATCACATGAAGACTTGAGAACTTGTCATTCAGATTCCCTTTCTGCAACCTCACAAAAAGGGCAGTGCTGAAGGTTTCCTCAAATGAAGTGGTGGGAGAACTTTTGAAATAAAATTATTTCAACCATTCGATCCTGGGTGAATTATTTATGTGGAGGATGGGTAACTCACAGTTTCAACCTAAAGAAGTGAGGACTTACTGCAATACATTGGAGGCACATCACAGAAGCACCTTTCATCACTTGGCAGCCTCTGTTAAAGCTCACTCCCTCTGACCACGATCACCAGGATTAGAATTACGGAATCAATAAGGTTGGAACAGACCTCCAAGACCATCGAGTCCAACCTTTGGCCAAACACCACCCTGTCAACTAAACCATGGCAGAGTGATTTCTTGAACCCCTCCAGGGACTGACACTCCACACCTCCCTGGGCAGTGTGTTTCAAAGCTTAACCACTCTCTCAGGGAAACAATTCTTCCTGAATTAGACTGAAGCCTATTAATTTCACCAGCAATTTTATACTGATACGAGTCGTTCCCCACAAGTTAAAAGCAGATGAGGATGTAAAAGTAGCTGTGTAATGCTGGAGTTATTCTGCTTAAAAGCAAAGTTAAATGAAAGGCTTGGCCAGAAACACTGAACTGTGGTAACAAACACACCATGAACAGTTCAGATATGTTTGCACTGGGTGTTTGGTTTACTGTAATGACTAAAACCTACAAAGGTATCTGAGACAAAAATACAGTAAGTTGTAGTAACAACTCTTTGACTGAATTCTTCTGGCAAAATTTTACATTTTCCTGGTAGTACTTGGTGACCTTAACAGCTTCAGTAACAAGAGCCAGGTTTGCCTCTGTCACAAACCTATCCCATGATAAATTGAAAGTCCAAAGATGAGAGGCTGGAGCCAATTTTCTCAAGTCTGTAACTATCACTGAACATACCATAGGTGCATGTCTCAGGAAACTTTTAACAAATTAAGCCAGGATCAACAAGTCTAACAGGATCCAGTCACTGCTTTGATGTGAGATCCTTTTACATTTTATTATCCTCTTTACGGATAGTTCTACATTCCATCCCGGTAGTATTTCTGCTCATCCACTTATTATTTCACATGACTAATTTCCATACTACAACATTCATAAGGGCCTAGTGTGACAGATTTTGCTTTGCCAACATGCAATTAGTTTCTTCAAAATGCATCCCTTGTTGCGGGTGGAGGCACATGGCAATTCCTTCCTCCAAACAGCCAGGAAGGATCAGCTACTTTGTCTTTTACAAGGGAAAGAACGGTGGCTTCCTCACGGTGCTTTTGGTGGTGGCAAAACCAAAACACACGCCCTGGTGTGTGTTCCTCACCAGTGCCACTGCCAGCAACACTGACTCCCTTATTTGCTCAGTTACACACCTGGCCACTGAAAATTATGTTCTAGTACAGCTCCTCAGTTTAATTATTAATTCCATAAATGGTAAGCACAACTTCTTGCAGAAGAAAAACAATAAAAAGCTCTCCAAAATCATGAAATGAAGCAGACAACATGCACAGTGTACGAATGCACTGCCTTCTGCCTCCTCCTTCTTTCGACAACTATTTGTGAGCTTTATCTTTGCTGGAAAAGCAAACCTTACAGAGGAGAAGCACAAGGTGCTAACGTGACAAAAGCAGTTTTCCCACTGCTTCTGATGCAGCACTGTTGTTATTATGCCACAGCAAGGCAAACGAGTGACAAGTCCCCTTTCATGCATGAAGCAGACCGCAAGCTACTGCCCAGCCAGCCGGACTGTGGAAGCTCGGCATAAATATGTACTTAGGAGCGCGTCAGTACACCTAAACAAAACAGTCTAGATAATAAAGATGGGTATATACGTTGCCAAAAGTTCTGCTGTTCAGCCAAGTAGAGATTTTGTGGTCTAGAATGTGGTCTCTGTTTGTATGACCTGGATACTTGAAACTGTAAATTATATATTTCTCTTTGTCAAGGAAGTACATGTTTAATTCAAGGATAAAAGTGACCGTGAGATCATAAAAAAGGTTTGTCAGGTGCCCTCGGGAGCAAGTGCTGAGATTGAAATTCTCGGGAAGCACTGGTTGAAGTATTTATTTTGAGGTCAGCAGTTTACTTGCAGCCAAGAACAATACTCCAAGAAGCTGCAAACTTCTAGGAACACTTTGCTAGCCTAAGCATAAAGCCTGGCAATTTCAAGTCAGGTCTTTGACGACCAGCTTTGTAAAGCCATATGCCTGTTCAGTCAGTATGGTGCCATAAAGCAGCTTTATCTTACATGTAGTGATTTAAGGCCAGGAAATTATCCCGTGGCTACTCCTCGCTCCCATCTCTTCCGATGTAAACACACCGAATCCCAGCAGGGAGCAAACTGTCTGCTCTCGTAAGTGCTTAAAGCCTCCGCAACCCCATTCTAGAGACCGAACCTAGGTAACGGATCGTTCCGAGGGCCTTGCTACATAATTAGCCCAAAAAGCGCTGCGGCAAAGCGGCATTTCTGAAGGAGGCTAAACGAGACGAGTGGGTGAGCAGCCCTCTCTGCGAGCGCCAGGGGCCGGCCGGAGGTCACCGCCGGGCCGGGGTGGCCACTCGCAAGCCCCGGGACCTGCAGCCAGCCCGGCGCTCCTGTCCCCGGCCGTGTCCCCCGCCCCGAGCGCTCCCTCCTGTGCCCATGTATGTCAAACCCAGCGCGCCCGGCCCGGCTCCCGCCGCGCTGCGCACGGGCCCGGCTCCGCGGCCGCCGACAAACACGCGCTTTTCGTTCCTAAAAAAACCCAACAAAACACAAAAAAAAACCAAAACCAAAACCAAAACCACCGCGATGCCATCGAGGCACCGTGCACACGCTCCCGGCCCCGCACCTGGTTCCTGCGGTCCGAGCCGCCTGTCCGGCCCCGCGGGCGGGGAAGGGCTGTCCCGCCGGGCTCTGCGCCGCGTCCACGCGTTCTCCTTGGGCGCCGGGGCTTCCCTGCTCCGGCCGCCCTCCTCCGCCACCTCCTCCCCGCGGGGCGAGCCGGGCTCGGGCTGCCGGGGCTCCTGGGCCGCCCCCCAGCCCCGCCGCTCCGACACCTGCGCCGTGGACATGCCCGGCCGTGCGCCCGCCGGAGGGGCCGCAGCCGGGGCGGCCGAGGCGAGGAGCCCGCGGCGGGGGAAGGGGAACCCGCCTCCTCTCCTCGCCGCCCCGCCCCGGAGCCGCTGTCAGCGCCCCCCGGCCGGGCCGAGCGCCGCCGGCTCCCTGCTGCCCTGCGGCCGCTCGCTGCCGCGGGGGGCGGCACACGGAGCGAGGCACAGGGACAGCGACCGCGACCCGCCGGGGCCGCCGCCGCCTGCGGAGGGACGGGCGGCGCTCCGGGCACGCTGCCTCGGCCGGCCCGGCCCCGCCCGCGCGGGGGAGGGACCCGGGGCTCTCCCGTGCGCCGTGACCTCACGCGGCCGGGAGGCTTTCCAGGGCCTTTCGGACATTTCGGCTCTGCAGGCCTGGCCCGCACCTGCACGGTGAGATGAGGAGCTCGATATGGTGAGCTGGGGGATGAGCGCGTTTCGTTGGTGCGAAGGGGACTCCCCGGGGCACAGCCTCGAGAACGCGTTCAACAGGCGCATGAGAACATACTTGAGGTCCCAGCAGCGAGGGAATCCCGTATCATTTAAGCATTCCAACAGACAGGTACCTCTGCCATTACACCATCTCTCCTCTGCCTTTCTACTTTCTGCCAAAAATCCCCCAGAAAATCATCCCACAGTAGCACGTGCACTCATACCACGCTCACTGGTTATACCCACACTTCTGCCGCTGCATTATCCCACAAGCACTACGGTCACAGGATGAGGAAAGCCACCACAGTACGACATTAATCACCCCTTTCCCTCTTTGCCAGCTCCCAGTGCTCCCAGAGTTCTCCTTGATTACGCCTTTAGACACCTGCTCCTCTCCCATTTATTTCATTCATCTCTCAGCCATGTTTTACTCCCTTTCTTACAAGAGGTCTTCCAAAAAAGAATGCCAACACTTCTTGAATGAACTAAGCAAATTCCCAAATAGGCTTCTATAAAGCTAGTCAAATATGTTTGAAGTCATGTGACAAGTAACAAAATTTCCTGGGTTTTGCAGCAGTAAAAGATGTTCTGTTTGGGGTAATGTAATTCTCTGCTTTAATGAGATTGTGTGGAGTTTCACCCCTTCATCAGAAAAAAAATCCACCCAAAATCAACCAAGAACTAAACAAATGCCCACCACAGCTGACACTTCAGGCACTGAAACATTCTTAGGATTATTCTGGAGCTGTGTATCCAGCAGCAGACCTGATCACCTGGTGGAAGTCCAGGCCTACCTCAAAGCAAACCTCAGGTGCCTGCTGCTTTGTTCAAGATATTTGGAAATTAATGACCTGTTGTGGTAAAGGCTTGAAATTAAAACATCTAAAACAATTGTTATGTGACAACGAGCAAACCACATAGATACGTTAATGCACATTCCTGTAATTGCAGATTTCAGCTCCAAACATTAGAGGAATTTTCACAGAGAAAAACATCAGTACCGCTTCTAAGCACTTTTTGTATAGAAAGTGACACATTTTCTTTCTTCCAAAATTTATATCAAGAGTAAAACAGGTGGAATGATTAGAATTACAGCAAATCTTCAAACACTTAGAAGCATTTTTCTTTGGTACCAAGAACTCAATTTGTTTCAGATTCTGTATGTTTACTAATCAAGGATGTGCTGATTGCATACATTCCTGAAAACAGGAGTATCAGTCACACTGTTTAAAATTATTTCCATGTCTTTTATTTGGTTTCCCAAACTCAGAAGTTAAGCAGAGGTTAGAGTGACATGAAAGTAAAAAGGCCCTACCTAAGTCACCGGTAATAAGGGGATTAACCTCTTGTTTCCTCTTTTTCCCATACAAGTGTTAGAAGACAAGGAAGCAGAGGAGTAGGCCAGCTGGGACCGCAAGAATACTACAGCACAGGAACCTAAACAGAGCAGGAAAAAAGCAGGGAACTAATTAAGGGCTAATTATGTGGGGGGCAAAAAAGCACTGAAGTTGATCAGTTACGTGGCACTTTAAAAGTTTTCGATACTTGTTTTGCTCTGTAGGATGGAGCTTCCTGCTGACTTTATTGGATGGACTGGGACTGAAGAGGATATAAAAAGTTGCTAAGACTCATCCTTCGCATTTCGTCCACTTGTATCCTCCTTATTACTTTCTAGCAGTGCAAGTCAGACTTCTTTGGCAAAATTCTCCTTCGGGAACACAGTTCTTAAAATGCTCATGTTTGGAAAAGGGGCTGATACACACCAAGTGATACCAAGAGAATAACAGTTCTTATTTTCATTTTAATGCTCATGTTTTATCTTGTGTGGAAGCATCCAAGCGTACCAGGGAACACTGCAAATTCCAGGATTGCATGGAATAGCAGCATTTTACTCATATAGGGTAAAAATTCAGGAGGAATTACATGGCTACAGACCACCCCAAAGCTCCTTTCCATACCGTGTAACTTATCATTACAGCCAAGCTGGCAGAGAACCTGACAGTCTGAGATAAAGAAACTTCCCTGCCCAACCAACAGCAATTCAGATCAACATTTAAAAAAACCCCAAAACAACACAAGACAGAAACAATTAAGATAAATAAAAAAATACCTGCTTCAAAATGTTAGCAGCTATCAAGCAAAAATAATATTCCGAGGATCCAAGGATTTTCACTTTTCTACTGTTTAGAGAGTATCTCTGTTACAGGCATTTGACATTCCAGTAAGAAGAAAAAGCAGCAAGACTCCATTCCTTCATATGTTGTTTTTCTGCAGACTTTCTAGAGTAATAGAACACAAGTGATCTCTCCTTGCTAAAAAAGAAATCCTGAGTGGTTCCTTTTGAGTTGTTTGGGAGTTGTTTGGCCTTGGGGAAAAAATTACAAAAAGCTCCACCTGACATTTATTAGATGTGTCCTGCACTGGAAAGTGTAAAACTGGAATCACAATGGTATCTTAATTAGCTGATACAAGCTTATTTTCTTGACTGGGTACTGCATGTAGGAAAACATCAAAGCAGCACCAGTGTTTGTTGTGTGAAGCTTTTATCACGTCCTGTAGATTACCCGCTCTCCTTGTGGTACAGCACTAGTAGGAACAGAAAGGATTACAGAATGACAGTGGGATGCATTTTGAAATCCTGTTAACAAGAGAGAAAAAAACCCTCACCCCTAAATGTTTTTAGGACTTTTATTGAAAAAATTTGAAACCAAAAAATTACCAAGGCCAGTCTTACAATAAATTTAAGACATACAGAATGGCTTACCTGCTACATGGAAGAAACCTTATTACAACATTTCTCTCATGCAACTCCTGGATTAAAACCACATTCTCATTTAACATCAAAATGGATTATTTATACTTTCTTAGGAGTTCACCTTAAAATATGATTTAAAAAGTCAATTTTCCAAGGGTTAAAAACACGTACACAGCACGATTCCCCCCTTCACAGACCAGCTCCCTTTGTCTGATAACTGGCAGAAATAGACCACTGAGCATGTTTTTCCTTTTTTTATTATTCTAACCTGAGAAATTTCTTAAATAATGCTTACTGGGCTTTCATATTTGGCAACGCGACTTTAGTTACAGAGCAAAGTGTGATTCCTTTTTCTTGTCAGAAACCAGTCTTTCACTGCTTGTTCCAAAAGACACTGTCACAACCAGGAGGAGCATTTGTCCCAAAAGACACTCTCACAAGCAGGAGTGGCATTAGCCTAAACCTCCTTCTGTGCCCTTTTGGTAAGTTAAACCTTGTTAGTAATTCCATCAGGACACTAACCTCAGGATGCAGAGTTCCCATCAGTTGTGTAATTCTCAGTATTGTGCACTTTGAAAATATTTACTTTGGCATGTTATACTTTGTAGCATAGTTGATTTTTTTTGTGCTTACTCCCGGCCTTTACAAAATCTGTCTTTTCTCTCTTGCATTTATTCAAGCCCTTCCCTTTGCCACCAGTTATCTCCCTTTCTCATAGCTGCAACAGAACCAGGGCATAAAGCACACAATTACATTAAAATGTCAGAGCTACAAAAGCTGCTGCACAGCAGACAGTGCTCTTATAAAGCACTCTTAGTTGATGAATATGCTTGTAAACCCTGTGAATCTTTTAGTACACTATTCAAGACTTCAATTTTAATCTGTAAACTTACTAATATTTGATTTCAAACCCTCCAAATATTTGGTGTTCTACTCTACTCAAATGTGCTAGTCACTTCACACTGGCTCCCCATATATAAAACCAACACTGTCCAAAGAAATTATGAAAAACCACTTGAAAGAAGCAATTTAACTTCCGACTGATCAGAGCTTCTTCTGCATTTTCAGTAAATTTGTATGTTACATAATTTGGGTTATTCAGAATTGTTGCTCTTCAGCTTTATCTGAACACACCTGATTTTCAAATGAACCATAATTTCTTCACAGTTACTAGTCCTGTCTACCTGACTAAAATTCACTGAGCTTTGTTTGCTCCATACTCTGACTACTAAAAACCTTTACAGTAACCATGGAGATCAAAAGTGCTTGACTGGAAAGGTGCAGAAGTCACACATTCTGAGAAATGGCTGGATTTTTCTGTTCATTTTAGTGTAATCCTGGTCGTGACTGTACTGAATACTGAAGTGTTTCAGTTTTCTACTTCTCTGCAAACTGGTTTTAAAAGAATGTTATAGGAGATTACCACAAAAAAAAGATGTGGAGAGATATCCACACAGTTGGTAAATGACAACCTTTTATTCTACTGCAATTTGTTGGCATTTTTGATCCCAAAAGAGGAAATAACAGACTTTGGACTTTCTTAAATGTGCTCAAAATCAAAATTTCTTTATTTTCCATCTAATTAAAAAAGACAAGTATTGAAAAATAAGGAGCAAACCTAACTGTTTCAGTAACCTTTAGTCTCACGTATCTTTTAAATTATACAGTGCAAGTGTATTTTGCATATCAGCGCTGAGTGCACTTTAGAAAGGACATCTGTTGAAGTATTTGCAACAGGTCTTTATAGCACCATATAATTGCTGTCGATTTAACTGCTTAGAATCAGCCAGTGCCTAGAAAGTAAAATGATGCCATTTCTATTTCATCTATCATTCCAAAAAAGAAAAGAAATCTGGAAGCTTATGTTATCCAACTGAATTATGTAAACAATTAAATACCAGACACTTGATTTTCACTTATTCCAGTTTTGTGAACCTGGTTGAAGATTTGCTACATGATCCTTCTGTAATGGCACAGTTCAATTCAGTGGCAGGAAAACTTCATGGATGTATTGAATGAAAACGTCTCTCCCTCACTTTTCCTTGAATTGGCAAAGTTTCTTTTTGCACGATTTGCACGATTTGGTGCTGAGCCTTCTGCCAAGGCTCATTTTCAATTCATAATTGACAAGAAAAGAAGTGACAAACACAAGAGGCTGAGTGCTGGCAAAGCCACAGTATAACACAATAGGAACAGCAAGGCCATGAGGAAGCCAGAGGTAACCGAGGTATCTGGAACAAACCAAAACTACACTAAACACAAGAGAGCAGCTTAGCCCCACAGCACATTTTACATTCTTTAGATACTTGACTGGTCTGTTTTCTACTGACACACAATTCAGAATTCATTCAGAATTGAAGGAATACACAATCTGATTAGACATGAAGTACACGAACCATTCATGCACCGACAAATGCTGCTGTTGGTTTTTCACAGGTAATGCTGAAGCAGCTGTGTCAGAACGGCACTGGGTTGAAATGAAAGCAATGCTGGTACTTTACCACTTCTGGTAATTGTTACCTACAACAGTCAGTGACCATCTGCTCAACACTACAAGAGGCTTGTTTTCCAAACATGAGTTCCAGTAAGCTGAATTACAAATGAGATCAGTCTGAATGCATTAGAAAGATCACATGGTGTATTTCTGGAGAAAGCGGTCGAACGCGTCGTAAATCGCTTGTCTGAAACAAGTAAAAGAGAAGAGAATTTGTACAATTTGGGAAAGGGCAGATATAAGTGGCATCCTTCCATACATTTACAAATATATTTACAAAGCTATCATCACAATTTATTTCCTTTATTTCTGGGATCTCTCACTTCAAACCAGTAATATATTGATGTTCCAGGAATGAGTGGGACTGTTTTCCAGCTTTAATGCAAGTGCAAATATAGATGGACTTGGAGTTTTCTACTCAAACACATCAGAGACATGCATAACTTAAAATTTTTGAGCAACTATCATAAAAATAGGGCTGAAGTTTTAAATAGCAGTAAGCTAGTGGTTAGCATACATTGACCCAATAGAGTGCTATTCTTTTTTGTGGTTGCTTAGACTTCCTAAATGGTGTGTACAGTCTTCCTAAATCCTTATATTTTAAAATTAGAAGCACAAATATTTAAAACTTTTGGAAAACTACAGAACTGCACTCATATAACTGATTTATGTAACTGTCTTTAGAAAATCAACACCTAATATTACTAAGGCACGAATTCATGCACATACTACTTATTTACAGTCAAGCTTTCATTTTAATTAAATCTAAAATTTAATTTTAAACTTTTCTGTCCACCTTACCTGAAGAGTCCTTGTTTGAAGAGGTAGGCACTGACATGACCTCCATCCAGATACCTGATTTCACACCCCGGCCAAATCTCTTGGAGGCTGCGCACCCCAGTGCGAGGAATGTACGCGTCCTCCTTAGCTTGTACAACTATGATTAAACTTGGGTCAACTGGAACTAAAGGAAAACAAAGCAAAACTGAATTTATCTGTGGTAAGAAGTAGAAACACAACAGCTGAGATTTCTGTTGTAAAAATGCTATTTTCACAAAAAATTAAATTATTCTAAGCTTTAATAAAAGTACATTTTCTAAAATCTCCAGCAGAATTTATCTGGTTTTTGATGTTACAGTAGTGAGGCCATCAGTGGAAAAACAAACTAACCCTTACCCTTCCCACCCCTAAAGCAGGAATTCCTCAAAGACTTGTGAAGTTGACAGAACTGTCTTTCCTCTTACCAACAAAACTCTATAGCATTCATGTCAGTTCTTTAAGATTCCTTTTTATCGGCAAAAAGAACTATGAAATTCAACAGTGTAGAAGTTTCATATATTTTTTTTTCCCTCATGGAGGAAAAAAGACAACTTTTCATACAAGAGGTCAGAAAGTACAGCCTGCGTTCACTTTCTTTTCTGTTTCCTACATGGTTTACTTGCAACATAGAAATCCCAACATATTGTTACACATATTTATTACTCACAACCAGAATTGCACCAATCAGATTACTAACAGGAATAACACCAATATGATGTTGAGCAAAATTACACCAAAATTATGTTGAACACAGAATATTTCTCTCTTCAAAAAGAAAATAAGTGATATGTTAAAGAGTGACCAGCCAAGATGTTTGGCAGTGGGGTGTCAGCAATAATTTAAACCCTTCCTTCTTTCATACTAAATCATGTATTGAGAATATGCAATGCTAAGATAAATCCTAGTCTTCCATTCAATTTTCCATGAAATTTGAGCATTAGGGAGATCTTCTGAAGCTTCTCTCTGGCCATACTGGCAGGGAATGCAAAGTCTCCCAGGGAATGACAAGACCTGGGAAACTACTGACACGGTGAAATTCATCACTTTGACAAGTGCATCAGGATCACAGATCCTCTTAAGTTCCAAGGTCAGTGCTTAGCTAAGTGATACCTGGATAAGTCTAGATAAACAAGAATATCTGCACTTAGAATAAAACTTACAGGGCTTTTTCTGTCTACTGAAATAACTTTGAAAGCTTTAAGGAAAGCACTTCACTGGTATTCGTCACAAAACATCTCTGGCTAGCAGTGAAAGAATCTACACTAGTGTAGGTTCCTTTTATTGTGTGTTTCCTTTTTGCTTAATTTTAACATTTATTTAAATTTAAACATTTGTACCAATGGAGTACTGAATGCCAGAATTAATAAATGAGGTGGCACAGGGGCCCAGTATCAGGAAAGTTTTGACATTAAAAGACAGCTCCATCTGAAGTCAAAGCACGTTGTAGGAGATGCCTTTAGCAGGTACATGCACAGCCGGACCACGGACTGCCACAAAAGGAATTCCAAGCCCCCACTGCAGCAGAACCTTTTAAGGCGGCTCTAGGAAGCAATGACTTGTTTGCAGTGCTGGAAAGGATTTGTCCTGAATGCCAAGGAATGCTGGACTACAGCTCCCCCTATACGCTATGCCTGCCCTGGGAAACTCTCTTCACCAGCCAGCACCAGCCCAGAAGGACCCCCAAAATGTTTTTACTGGCAGTATCATTCAAGCTTGTTGCTCAGCTATGCAGGCTACTTTCTATCTGAAGTCAATATGAGATTTTTGCTTGAAAAACCTTATTAGCAGATTAATTAATTACACTTAAGTATTATTCACATCACACAGGTGTTTTCTTCCTTTAGATAATACAAATATGCACTAACTCATATCTGAAAAGAGCTACAGCAAGGCAGAGGAGAAAAATGAGCAAAGATACTGAGAGGCAAATTTTTAATTCACGTTGTCATTAGTTGGCCATCAAGAAGGAACAGAAAAAACAATTAGGAAATGGAGTAGTAAATAGATGCTACAGAATAATGGTCACAATATTTCCGTATTTCAGCAAAGGTGCCACCAGGTTTGCACTTGGAGAATGAAGAAAATACCTTTCCCTCCACTGTATTTTGTTCAGCTTTCCAAAGTGCACATTGAAACAATGAGATACATACCTGGGAAGTTAGCTACATGGGTACATTCATCCATTACTCCCTTCATGAACATTAAGGATTCTCTCTGTAAAGTGTCACTCCTTCTCCTTGTATTTATCCTGTGTCCTTGTGGACTGGTTAAGTTTTTATTGCTACTGCTACTGGTCGAAAAGGTTTGATTTATGCACTGCATTTTAGGAGCATCTTGTATTAAGAGTCTTTCTGAAGAGGCACTTAGAGCACTTCTGTTTGTGGTAAAGCTGTGAACGGCTTCCTTAGATACAGTGTCATTCAAGGACTCAAAGCTGAATATTCTGGAAGTCATGTCCATATCCGCCAGACTGTCCACACTGTCAGGGAAGTTTTTAACAAAGTCTTGTCCCATCTTGAAAGAATCTGTCTAAACAAAGACAACAGGCCATTTATTAAGGGTTTCTCCCTTAGATCAGTTGGTTCATCTTATTTTTAAGATGAACTCATTATTAAAAAAAAAGAAAAAGACACACACAGCACTGCTCACTTCTATTTTCAGCTTGCAGGTCACTCAGTTAAATCCTGATCATCATAACCTCTTGAAAATTTCATTCTACATATCTGTCAGCTTAAAAAAATGCAGGAAGTTCTTATATATACAGTAGTTTGTGACATAAACAACTGTTTTTCTTTCTAAATTAAACTCTGAATTTATAATTACAGTAATTTAAGCTTAAATGACCTCATTATAATAATAGAAAAATAACATATCTGACCAGGTCGAATGTCAGGTTTAGAACTGAAAAATCAACTGTCTCTAAATGCTAGGGAGACACAAGCTGAACAACCTGAAAAGTTTATTTTCATTTTGTCTTCTCCATCAGTGTTGCTGGAGTGTATTTAACTTTAAAATGGCAAATACCCAGGAAACAACTATCTGCACCCCAGCTTCTCTTCTCCTGCTGTAAGGTATTAGAAAAAGAACTATCACAAGGCAAAGAATCTTAGGGGGGAAAAAAAGTTATTTATCAGAATTTTGACTGAATACATTTTATGTTGCAGATTACACTAAGTGTGATCAAAGGGAAAACTTGTAGCAAGGGCTACGCTTAACACTCATTATACAACCAAAATATTAGGTTTGTTTCTCAGGTTTTTCCTTCAAAGACCAAATTTATCAAAGCATAAAGAAACAACATGCCAGTATGTTCTAGCTAACAATTGTCTACTTTAAGTGAAAGTAAAAAGAAGTTACAATATTTGCTAGATTGGCACATGCAAATATTAGCAGATAGGGAAAACAGACCATACTTACTCCACAATATTCAAGCATTTGAATGATTTCTTCTTCGTACACAGCTTGTGTAAAATACTGTTTCTCCAGCTCTCTCCAGTTCACTGCCTTGCTTAGCACACCCTGAGAAGATAAATAAAAGCATTCAGTACACAAGCAAAACCCAGAGGTCATTCTAAAATAATGATACATGCAGGAAATTGACCTGTTCCTCTCCTGATTTTTTCAGTAGAATTCTGTTCCCAGACAGCCCTCAGAATTATTGCAATCGAAGCATAAGCACATTATAACACAGGCCATGGAATCCCACCTCCCTTGTGGCCAGCCCAAATCTTTTATCTTACATTTCTGATTACGATCTAATATACTAACAAAAAATGCATTTTGTAATTTGTTAATTACCGTAGTGAAGACTGCAGAGGCTGTTGACCAGGAAAGACATGGAATCAAAGGCAATGGTTTAGGCCAGTTTGTCACTGCCAGTGAAGCCATCTAGAATCAAAGGCACTTATTACACATTTTAATATTGAATTCCCAATATGGTAAAAAAGAACTCTCTCATCTTCAATTTCTTTGTTTATATGGTATTTATGAAACACATGATGTCAGAGAGTTAAGGATTGTGGCAGGTGGATATGCTTTCACCTATTTGGAAGTTACTATCCATTCTCCAGTGATTTTTTTAAAAACAAACGTTGCTCTGGAAAGGACTCATTTCAAGGCTGAATTGGATTTGGTTGTAAGAGTTCCCAATGGAATATTTACTAACTATTCCATTAATTATAATTATAATTAATTATAATTATATTTGTAATTATATTAATTATCATTATAATTACAAAAACTAATACAAGCTATTAGTTGTTTAAAACTATAAAAAACTTCTATGAAGCTTTTCACCAAGCTCTTGCAAGTTTATTTCAAGGCAAAACAAAGGCAATCTATGAGAAGGATTATTTAAATTCTGTACTTTTAAACTTTGTGTACTGGAAACAAAATCTGAAGGAGAAGTAATTCAACATGTTAAGTGCACTCTTTTTCTGTCCTTTAAGTTTGAATCATTACTTTTGCATCAGTTCTCAGAACATATTTTTGTGACTATTCTGTTTATACCAGAAAAAAACAGGGCAAGAAAGTTCAATGTACAGAAGTTCCCTATATGGTATGTTCTTTACAAGTTTTATTCTATTAATACAAAACACCTCATGTCTGTTCTAGATGTTCTAATAACTGGATTTATGCAATTGAACTATAATTCTATTCTAACTATTTTTTATTAATAAAAAGTTACAAGAACACCACACGTCTGTTCTGATTCTCTCCAGTAGTAGAACTCTCTCCCCTTTAGTAGAACTGAATCAATGTGTACAACCTTCCATTGTAAAACACATTCTATAGAGGATCAACATCAAATATTATTTATTTCACAGCAGTTGCTGACTCAGCAGGGTGATGTTGATGGAAATCAAAGGTACTTTGTAGATTTATGACATTTAGAGTTATAAAACTGTGCTCTAGGGGAGTATTTTCCTTTCAGTAAACACTACCATTGCCAACATTATTTACTGAGCTCCTAACAACAAAGAAATAAAGGTATTGCACCTGTGTCTCACAGACCCATGCTAATCTGCAGAGACACGAGCAATAACATTTTGACTGTGTATTAGTCTTTCAAGCACCTTAGTGATACACTGCTGGTTTAGTTTGAATATGCACAGACTCACACAGAAAATGTTAGCCACCTCACCGCAGAAACCTCTGATCAGTACCAATGATCAGGGGAAAAAAAGAGATGAGTTGAGAACAGAACTGACACCAAAAGTCACCTCAATTACAACCTGCCTAGAAAGAGGGGGTATTTCACACAGTGCATTAAAACACAAAGGTTTAAGCAAGAAGAAAGGAGGAAAAGAGGGAGAATCAGCAATCGATCAGTGCAGACTTTCTTTCAGCAAACATTGCTGCCACCCCTCCTTGTGGAAAAAAAAACAATTATGTGAGAAGTTTATATTCTTATTAAGCCTGCTGGGAGATGGCTGACAAAGGGCTCTATGGTTTGTCAGTACATATTAAGGATTCTACTAATTCAGCACCACGGAACATGAGAATTGCCAACAATTTGTTTCTCATGACTCTAAGTGCTTATTTTAAAGTACTTCTGAGATCAACACTGTAAAACAAATTATTCCCGTATGCTACATGATCAAATGAGAAGTTAAAACAAAAGTTACTGAACAGGAGATATAAAAGCTTACATGTCCTCCCATGGATATTCCAGTCATCCCTAGTGGTCCATAGCCTTCTCTCTCTAGCCAGTGCAAAAGAGCTGCCGATTCTAGAATTAGAGCTCCTCCCATCACAAACAGGTCCGAGACATTTTTTAAACATGACCGTCTTTTCTCCCCAGAAAAGGAAAATAGAGGGTTTATTTTCTAAGATTAGACTCTGACAGTTCTTATCAATATATACATACTTTTATACACAGCTTAATCACAATCCCAGAGAATTTTGGAGCTGAAATCCTGTTGATTCAACAGGAGGAAAAAGCAAGCCCAGATTTTCTGGCACTTGTAATTTTTCACCCAAATGAGGACTAGGAATAGACACCTGGTTTTAATGTAATATCACTGACAACTTGGTCTTTTGGAAACAGTTATTACCAACACTAGCATCTCATTAGTAGTAATATTCTGTCCTGTGAAGTTGTCACAGACATTTTAGAAATAGAATCAAAGTGCTAAAGTCCTAGGCATACACTATCTTGTTTGCAGAAACAACTTTTTTTTTTTCTTATTTACCTGTTTTACATCATTGAAAAATTGCACACAACATTTGAAGAGCAATCAGTATGTCAGCTTTGGAAGCACTCATCAGTGTCACTGTAAGACTGAAACTGTAAAGTGGGAAGTTTGTCACGGTGCTGAGAAATTCAGGCAGTGTACTGCAAAGCATTAAAACAGAAGACACACAAAAAAGTAGAAATCTATCTGGCTGAGCCATCAGAAGGACTCTAAAAATAATAGACCTCTAACTTGGGGAGGGGCACTGAGTATTTTCAGTACCACAGCCAGGTTACAAAGGGCTCCTGGCCTCCCCTGCCAGCATGCCACCATCACATTTGCGACACTCTGAAGCACAAGGACAAAGCTCACTGTGAAGTCACACAGAAATGAACATAGCTGCTGCAGAGCAGCATTTACAGCCTAATGCAACTCTTTCCTACAGCTTTATGAGATTCCTCTGCAGCTGCTGTATTTACTGAACACTGTCACCAGCATATTAACTACAACCGCTGGTGCTGTGTAACCCTGTATTGGAGAGCGACAATTACCTGATGGGGTATTAGACTGAGCACCCCCCCTTGAAACAATCCTTCTCTACATGATACGTGACCTACTAAAGCTGACACACTGGACAACTGAGAACAGAGTTATTTAATCCATTCTTCTGCATCAGATCACCCATAACTGGAAATAAACCTACCAATGGATGTATTCCAGCGCACGCTTTCCCCTGTCACTTTCCTATAATCTCACATAAATCACCTTCCCTGTGTCTTCCAGTCTTTTTAAATGTCCAAGTTAGGATTAAAAAGGATTAAGACACCAACTCATATTTGGACTTTCAGAAATATTGGGAGACTAAAAGCACAGCTTTGCCTCAGACACATATCCAGTTGAATTCTGATAATACTTCTGTGGTTTGGAAAATGTAAAAAGTAAAAAACCAAGACTTCCTAATTAGGCTTCTAAATTCACATTTAAGAAATGATTGAAGGAATAAATCCTATAAAACACTGAATATTGCATAGCCTCCACTGACTAAAAACTGACCAACGCTAGATTTATTTGTACGTCTGTAAATCCTTAAAAGGTCTTGGAAAAGCAAAATCCTAGCAATTATAATGGAAATACACTATCAGACCAAAGAATATTCACAGCTGACTGAAATATGACAGCAGCACTTGTACATGTGCAGCTGTGAGTCAGGAAAATAAAATGGCCCTGACTTGTACTCACACAAGACGTTTGCATGTCACTTCACACTGCAAGTCCATCTTGTGCAAACTTTCCTGATCCCTGAGATTGCCTAACACAACTCCAAAGCAGTTTAGTAAAGAGCAGACAATTTCACATTAGCACGTTACAAATGGTTTGTAGAATGTTTTTTTCTTAATAAGCTATCCACGTTTTGATAACTTTTGGCTCAAAAGAGAAAAAAAGAAAAGCAGTATTTTAAAAAGACAGTATCCATAAATGCAACAGAAATACTTACAACTGATCCTTAGGTTTCCTACAGCCATGTAAAAGACCCCAGTTAAAGAAAGTAAAAAAGGCTTTATCAAAACTGGTCATTGAAACAAAAAAAAAAAAAGATAAAATAAATAATATACATAAATAGCAAATTAATTGAAATTTGGAACTTAAATTCCCAATGTTTTACTGTCACTAAATCAAATCCAATCTGCCTTGATGATGTAGTTTGCAACATTTTATCGTTGTCAGATATATGGGTAGGAAAAAGTGTAACCCAAGATCCTATTTAATGAAACAGAATAATAGTGTTATACAAGATGACAGAACAGAACTTAACTGTTTAAAAAAAAAAAAACAAACCACATCTTAAGTGGTAATAGTAAGTTTCTCAAAATTTACCTGAGGTACCACAGAACTGTGTTTCATGTAATGGTCATAACTTTCTTTGCTTCTACCCCCTGGGAATGGATCCAAAAAGTAGGTATTTTATGAGTGTGGTAACTCTTCTGCCTTCCAGAGAGGACATTAGGAATAACTACCGTGTTTTCCACAAAAGGATATAGTAAGGATTTTCTAGCAACAGGGAAGCCATACAGGCTTCTTTAATCATTGGCCGTGCCATTAATGTGCGTCTCCTCCAGAAGTGCTAAAGACAAGACGCACAAACAATACAGGTAAGACAAAATTTGACAATTTAATTTCTCAATAACAACCAATTTTACATTTTATACACTCACATGATCTCCAGTGCCTGCTAAATGAATGCACACAGGTCTGTGCTTGCTATTCCATCTTCTGGGTATGATGAACTGAAATCTGTGAGAAATGAACGCCTATTTTAGCAGAGTAAGCATTTCTACTTACAAGCTGCATCAAGAGAAATTAATAAAAAAAAACAAAAACAAACCAACATAATAAAGTATTTGTAACCCAAGCAGGCAAACTGCCAGCAATTCAGCAACATCATTTTTCATGAACACGTTCAGCAAACAAAGGAATCTGAAAGTAGGACAGAAGAAAGGCCAAACAAGAAAAGGAGCTAAGATGAAAGACCATGTTCCTAAAAAAGACTACTACCTCATCATCACAATTTAAACTTTGCAGAGTGGAGAAATGCAACTTCAGATAAAGAGCAGCCTAAACAAGCATGTCCAGCTGTCCTAGGCATCATTGCTATTTTTCTCCTGAAGGCACAACAGCTGAAATTGAAGATTAAGATGAGCAATAAATTAAAAAAAAAATCAAAAACCCAACATACAAACCATGAAATTATTCTATATACCCAACATCAATCAATTAATGTCTTCTGGTGCTACTTATTCATAGTCTGAACTACTGAAAAAAAAATCCCTTCTGAGACGCCACTATTCCCCACAAGATGGAGCACTGTTACCTACAACAGTGTTGTTACACTTCATTCGTACCATCTTAAGGGAAATTTGTACAGCTTTTCAAAACTGTCACAATACTGGCCAAAGCAACAATATCGTAACTTGGCTACAAAGCACAAGAGAACACAGATAAGGAAACAACGACCATATTGTATTTTCCAATATGGTATTAATTAGTTTGATAATGTTAACAGTCAGAGGCAAGGTGGAATAGAACTGATTCCTTGACTACCAACCTTTTGTCTCACATTCCTTAATGTTACATGCTTAAGCACACATATAAAAACACCAACCAGTATTACTGACAAAATTTACAACGTCAGTATCAATCTGAGCTGACAAACTTTTATGTTTATGTTATTAAACATTTAATGAAGTCTAGGAAGAAAAATTCATCATGACAGTTCAGCTCAAAACTAAAAGCAAACAGAAATTATGCTCCCTTTGCAAACCCACTCCTCATCTGCAAAGCATTGTTAGTGTGAAACCAGCACTGTCAGGGAGCCTCCAGCCTTCTGTGAGAACGCTTTTTTTTCATTTTTTTACCAAGAAAGAAATGCACCAGATTCTCTTGCTACAATTAAATGAGCTTGCTACTTCGTCACACATATAACATTTTTTGTATTCAATGTAAATGGAAAGCTGGAATGTCTCCTTCAAATACAATATAATATACTTTGATATAAACAGCTTCTCCTGCTACATACAAAACAATAACTACTGTTCTTCTTTTCCAGCATCCCCCTCATTTGGAAAAAAACAAACCCAGGGTATTCTACAGCTTTGTGCAATATTATTTCGGTGGACACACACACAAAAAAAAAAAAAAAAGTCATACTTGCTAGTGGATTTTTTAAATACATAGATTGAACTATCACATGAATAAGATTTGTTTTCACATTTAAAAACAAATCTATTTTAACACATTAGTCCAAAATACCCCCAGTTTGAAATAATTTACAGATAGTTTGCTTTACAATCAATTAGTTGCACAATAAAATTACTTATAGACCATTATTACTCTGCAGCACTAATTCCAGCAAGAAATACCTCTTGGTTTCTCTTACCTTGCTACAAGAGATTCGACTGGCAGGATACCTGGGACACAATGAGCCAAGGGGGAAATGAAGTGCCCCTCGAGGATTTTACAGTCAGATTGCCCCTCAACCTGCAGAGAGAATGGGACAATAGCAATAAATGTTATGTCAGTCTTTAACTTGCTCTGAAAGCAAATCTCTTAAAGTAGAATTTGTTGTAGGATAAAAACTTGCTTAAAAAAACCCAGAGCAGAGGCCTACTCCTCAAATATAGAGACACACGTTATCAACACAGTCAAAACATTTGTTTCCAGCTTTGCTTTTATTAAATAAACTTTTACAGGAATCAAAGAAAGGTGTAATGCTGTCCCATTTTAAATACATTTGATAACACATAGTAAGTTTTGAACACTTTCTGAGTTTTAATATTTGACATCTCACTCCCCAACTATTGTACTACTGGGAAAAAAAGAAACAACAGTATCTGTACAGCCACTTCTTTAGTCTCTGTTTCCTTCCATTCTCTGCTAGAAGCTATAAAAGTAGCCTGGTGTTAAGTACCTTTATATAGCATTAGGAAAATAAATGTAGTTAAATCATGTCATCTCTTGCTTTTAAGTACCTTGTCAATGAACACTGGGTAATCTTTCGAAACCAGCGTCTGGCACTTTTCCCTGTTTCCAATAATCTTTCTGAATTCAAATATTCTGTTGAAAGGAAACAAGTAGAGAAGATTCAACTTTTAATCTAAAAAAAAGAAGAGACATATTTATATAAAATTTCAGGAGCTAAAGTAAGCCACAAACAAATAAAAGTCATGAAGCCAGCTTTCCATTCACAGATTAATCAGGCCAGCATAGGGTAGGTAGCTACCATAGGATGCTTTTAAGTTAAAAAAAATGGGCTCAGATATCTTGCTGGGGAACAGAAGGCTAAGGGGCAAATCTGATTGCTTTCTTCTGCTACTTAAATGGGCTGCAGAGTCACACAAAGAAAATGAAACAAAACTCTTCTCAGAGGACAAGATTACTGAAGGACATGAATACTGCAGAGGCAATGGCTGTGTGTTGCAGTGTAAGAAATCCCTACTGGAGCAAAGTGAAAGATTGCTTTCACAGTTAAGCACATGGAAAAATAGCCCAGGGAAACTATAATTGATCTTCATCCTCAAGGGCCTTTCAAATGAATGAATGGCCAAGTGACTTGAAGAAATAAGTCAGCTTTGTTTTGAACAGGGATTTTGACTTGATGCCCTCAAATTTGCCCTCTCAACCTTAAATACTCTATGCTAAGAATAACTTGCTCATTCTTATGGTCATAAATACACACGTTACCTGACCAGCTAGAACAGTTTTGATTGACAAGGAATGACTTGTTCACCTCCCGAACACCACAGAAAAGCCACAGAATGGAAAGGAAATCCAGTTTATCACCACATAAAGAATAGCTCTACTTTATAACCTTTGCTTTTCTTATACAGAACAGCAAGTGCATTAAGTATTTCTGAGAAAGTAAGGGTTAAGAGGTGAGAGTGGAGGGTATGCTAAATGAAGAGATGTTTTGTTTGACAATAAATCTTCTAAAAATACTGCATTTATGTCTTGTTTCTATAGTTAGGTGGATAGCGAAGGCTAAATCTTGCCTCTGCTGAGGAATTTCAACCCTTGCTAATGAGTTGAGGACAAAGAGCTAGGATATTAACATTCATCACATCAAGGGTGTGCACATAAAATTTCAGATTACACCTAGGCAGAGCAGTCAGTCATTCAATCTCAGTTAATGCTTGAAGTATAAAAAATTTAATAATAACTTAATAACGGAGCTTCACAGTGATGAGTTAACAAACAGAAATAAAAGCCCTCCTCCCACAAGCCAGTGTGAGGGGTCAGGAGGAGCTGGTATTCTTCCTTCTTCATCGAGGTGAAGCCAGGCTGCTAGGGAACAGCTCATCTTCCCAGTCAGGGGCAACACATAGGAAAACTTTCTTCTCCTTTTCAGACCAGCAAGCTTGCCTCCTGCTTCCCCCACCACTTGTGATCTGGTGGGAGAGGTTTTTCCCCTGAATGAAGGAGGAGCTGTAGCTGCTATCACCATTAGCACCAGCAACACTCCCTTATTGCCATTTGGTGTGGGTGTGATCACCCTCCAGAGCCCAGTTTACCCTTGCACTGGTGAACAGCAGCATCAGTCAGAGGCTCCCCCGTACAGAGACACCACTTGTACTGGAGGGAGGTGGAGATGGGGCAGGGAAACTTCACCGTGTCTCACCAAGAGCCCAAAAGTTTTTAAGAGAGAAGGTTTTGAAAACATTAAAATATCCCATTTTGGATACACAGATGGAACAGAATACAGAAATGCTGCAACCAAAACAAACCCCACTATTTTTGGTTATTCCAACCAAAGCCAGCATTCTCATTTTGCAGGACAGTCGGCTACTTAAGAGAAAAATCAACTGAAGACAGACACACGAAGCAATCCAAGTGCCATTTCCAGATCAGATCTTTCACTTGGACTTAAAAAACAAGCTCCCATAAAACTCCACTGCTATCCAGTGCACAAAATTTTATTTCAGTAGTTTTCAAAGTTTTCTTTATTGACTTTCATATACATAAGAGTGAGCTTAAAAAATGCAGATTTATTATTTCCTATTTAAATACTGCACAATGCAGAATATATATATATTGTCACTTCATTTTTAAATTTAAGAAATAAAAGTGCTCAACTTCCAGGTGTTAATCTCAATAGTAACTAACAAAAATAATCAAATGCTTAAAAATTAAGAGGTACTTCCAATTTTTTCTTATTTTCAAGACATCTAGAAGGAAAGAGTTTACTACTTTGGGCTGTGAGAGAAACTTCTGATTAAATCTTACACTTTTAAAACTAATTAGCAAGTTACAGAGAGATAGCAAGAGCCACTTTAATGTTAAACAGAAACAATTCTTCTGCAGAAATTCATCAAGTGTTGTTTTTAGAAAACACTTCCAGAGATGCTGTTTGAAGTATGTCATCATATAAACATAAGTGAAAAATACAGTTCGACACACAGACATTCTCTCAAGAAGAGCCTCTTTAAACAGGAAAAAAATTGCAAATGCTTTTAAGGCTCCTCTTAAATCCAGTTACTTCCTTGGTATAGAAACACATGATTTCCTGAACAAAACCAACTTAAACACTTCTGGTATTTTAAGTACAGGATAGCAATTACTGTTGCTACTTCAAGGTTTGGGGGTTTTTTTCTTTTAATGTAAGATATTGTTAATGCCATTACTTTTTAACAAGTCACCTTTTCAGATCCTCTGGCTTTCCCCATCCTCTGATGAAAAGTTTAGTGAGGAGAAGCTTTCGGTACAAGACATCTAATTTACTTACACCCATTAGCAGCACACTGTCATCTGTGAAAAAGAAGAGGTAAAAACAAGGCAATTAAAGGGGTTGTCAACATGAGTGGCAAACTCATTGACTGTAACACAAAGTAGTTTCTTATTCTGGTTTCTGAATTAAGGAAAAGCCACCTAATGTATTCCAAGAAAGTTAACCTTGATATTCAGGTCAACTCTTTTTGTTTTGAAGAAAATATAAAGGCAGTTTATACAACCTGTAGGAATTTAAAAAGCTAATTATAACCAGATATTCATTACACCACTGATGACAAGCTGACGGAAGAGGCACATCAGGTCACAGAACTGCATCTCTAACCAGTCCTAACTGTACTTTACCCGAAGTGATAAAACAAAGAGTGGCACTGATCTCTGTCCTCTCAATAGAGGTACGATGGCAAAACTTTTCAGTCAGTGTGGGCAGTCATAAACACATCTCAGAATGGAAGCTTGAAACAATGTTTGGGTTTGAACAAGTAGAAGACTTCATCTCTTCATCTTCTTAATGGAAAGAAGGAGAGAGAGAAAGGAGAGAGAGAGAAAGAAGGAGAGAGACAGAAAGAAGGGGAGAGACAGAAAGAAAAAAAAGGAGAGAGAGAAAAAAGGAGAACGAGAGGAAAGAAAAAGGAGAGCGAGAGGAAAGAAAAAGGAGGGCGAGAGGAAAGAAAAAGGAGAGAGAGAGGAAAGAAAAAGGAGAGAGAGAGGAAAGAAAAGGAGAGAGAAAATGTAGTTCCAGGCACTGGTTTTGCCTTCATTGGTGTTTTAAACACATATCCTAATCCTTATTTTATCCATTCCGTTCAGATTTTGCCATTTCTTACGGTTTTCAAAGCAATGCTCCTCCGACTCCTTTCTGAGAAGAAATCACACTCTCAAAACCCTTGCCAGGATCATTTCTCTTTCAACAAATACACCAGCTCAAGTAGAGTTGAATCTAACAAGACTTTAGGCAAGCTGAGTATTATTTTCAAAGCAATACTTACTGAAGTGAACAGGGAGCCACTGCTGAGCTCTTCCAATGAGGAAGGAAAAATAAAAAAACCAAACACTACTAAGAAGGAGAATTTAAGTCTGGTTTCTTGGTCAGCAGCATACAGGTTACTCAATTAAAAATAAAGGTCCAGGATCCGTGTACACCTAAGAAAACAACAGATTTAATAATCAAAGGCTTGGTTAGTAAGTTCATTTCAGGCATTTTCTCATATTTCCCTCCATACTAAATGTACTCAATCTCATCACACTCCAAAATAGTGTGATTTAATCTATGGGGTTTTTAAAATTTTATTTTCATCCAAAAGCATTTATTCTGCCATACTCCAATATGGCCATTTTTAAAAATAAACTTGTTTGACTGTAACAAGTTAAAATTGTGGTCAGATAAACAAAAACATTCCTCTGCACTTCTAGAAAGCCAATATTTAAGAATTGATATACAGAAAAAAGGAGAACTCTTTAACACCTAGAATAAATTACTATCAAAACAGAAATTATAGACAATTTAAGGTACTCAAATACTAGAACAAGCATCCTAGAAAGCCACAATGGCCCCAGGATTGTTCAATCATTACAGGGTAAAAATAAATACATGAAATGAGCAGAAAGTCATAGTGGGCACCTTTTGTTTTAAAAACATGAAGATGTAGATTTTGCTTGGAGTCCAAAGTCTGGCCTGACAAGCTCTCTGCTGCACCAAGAATGTGCCAAAACATCTTTCTAGGCAAATACATTATATTTAAATGTAATATTGATTGAGGCAAAAGTATTGTCTCATTGTCTCTTCTGCTTCATTGATGGAGTGGAGACTCTGAAGTAACTCGGGATATTTCAATTAATCAGAACCAAGATAAAAGCATTACTGGAAAGAGTACAGGAAACACTAAAACAAGCAAAAAAGATATTCCTAGTATGTGAAGTATGCTGCATAGAACTTCTCAGAAATATCACTGAGATAAAAAATTTGGGAGGATGGTCCCTATTGTATCTCTGTAACAAAAGGGCAGGACATGCTTCAGTCACTGCCCATCCATGCCTACATGGAAAGACAATTACAAACACTTTTACTGCCAGGAAAGGCAAATCCAACTCCTGGAGACTGAAGTTTTATAACGTCACATTAACGGGAGTATTTCAGCAGTGAGGATTCGAAACGAAAATGAAAGAATCAGCAAAGGCCATTTCAGAATGAGACTTGATTTCTGCCACTTGACAGTACACGTGCCACATCCCAATCCCTCTGTGAGACAGGTCAGCTGGAAGCAGTGACCTGATAAAAATGCTGTGGAGTTGTGTGGCCCAAGAGCCAGGATCTGTGTTATGAATCTTGAATGAATATATTGTTAACACGGAAAGCTTTACATAATCTTGATCTGTGAATGGAAACTGCATTCTGATACAAAAGCACACTAAGAAGAAACATAGAAACAGACACGAAAATTCATCCAAAAATCCAACACATAAAAGATCAGCTATTGCTTTTTATCCAGTGCAAATAGCTTCAGTTACAAGAAAAACACCCCTGGAAATTACACGAGGACTTCACTCAAAGCCCACAGTGTAGTTTCTATTCTATACATGGATGTGAAAAAGCTCCCACCCAGCAGCCAACCTGAAAAAACCACGGAGGCTCTGTTTTAGAAGGCGGAGTTGCCAACTTCCCTACCCTCCCTCTCTGTTTAAAAAAAATCTCTCTTACAATTAACGCCAGGTCCTTTTCTCATAGAAGAAATGACTGCTTAAAAATCAAAGAAATCACGAAAAATTCAAGTCAAGGCAGACACAAGCCCCACAATAACTCCACACAACGGGACGGACACGGAGGAGCCTGAGGATAAAACCCGGGGCCTAAAGCAGGGTGCGATCAGCTCCCTGCAAGCCTGAGCCGAGCACTCAAAGGGGGCAGGCGGGACCCTCGATCCCAAGTCTCTGCAATTCCCCCGTCCAAGCCCGCCCGCGCGGGACCGGAGCTGCCGCAGCGCCCGCGGGAAGGTGCGGCGTAAGGCAGGACACGGATACGGCGGCCCCTCCGCCCCCTCAGCTACCCCCGCGCCCCGAGCCCGCCCCCGGGGCCGGGCAATGCCGTGAGGGGGGAGCGGCGGCAGCTCCTGCCCTCAGTGGGAGCCGCTCTGGCACCGCTCCCTGGGCGGGCGGCACGGCGACCCCCAGCGCGGCCCGGCCCGCGAAGGTCACTTGCTGCTCACCCGAAGCGCTGCCGGTGCTGAGGCACCGCATGGGAGGGCGGGAGCGGGAAGCGGAGGAAGAAGAGGAGGAGGAGGAGGAGGAGGGAGGGCGGGCGAAGGGCGGGACGGGACGGACAGGACGGGATGGGACGGGCGGGACGGGACGGGACGCGCCCCACGCGCGTGGGCCTGGCGAGCGCGCGTGCGCGCGCGGGCACTCAGGCGTGGGGCGCGCGCGGGAGGCAGCCGGCCCCACCCCTCCGCGTCTCGCGCCCGGCCCGGCCCCAGCCGGCAGCGCCCCCAGCGGCGGACAGGCGGTAGCGCGCCCCCTCGGGCGCCCCCTGGCGGCGGGCGGCGCGGGCCGTGGCGGCCGCGGGCGGGGCCCGGCGCTGCGGGGCCATGGCGGCCGCGGGCTCCGCTGCGGAGGCGCGTCCCGAGGGGCAGGAGCCTCTGCTGGGGTCCGCAGAGGCGGCGGCGGATGAGGACGAGGAGGGGGAGAGCAGGTAGGGGCTGGTTCCGCTCTGAGGCGGCGCCAGGTGTTGGGGCGGCACCGCCGCGGGTGCCCCGCGGAGCCGCCCGTGGGTGCCGGGTCCTTCCCCGCCCCGCACGGGGAGCCCGAGCCGGGGGCGCTGCCCGAGCCGGGGTCCGGCCCGAGCCGCCGTCCCAGCGCTCCGCAGCCCCGAGCCCGTGTCTCGGACCGCCCCGGGCCCGGCTGCGGGAGCGGGCCGGGGGCTGCTGCCCCGTGTAGGAAATCACGAACCCGCTCGCTTGGGAAGTTCCTAAAAGACACCAGACAGGATTAATGTGGGGCAGAGGTCTGGGTGTTCAATAGCAGCCTTCATGTGTGGGCAGCAGGTGGTCACTTGGGTTTTTTTCCCCCTTCTGACAGCAAAACAAGTGTCTTGAACTTAGAATCGCAGATGTGCCGAAATCTATGACTTACATAAACAGTGTTTATAAACTATGTTCCGGCATCTATGTATCTATAACCTGAGTCCACATAATTTGAATAGAGATTACTTTGTAATTTAAATTGTAACTTCTAGTTTAACTTCTTTTTCAGCCTTCGCAATCTACAACAATATCTTTTACACACAACTTTTACATTGTATATTGTTATTTGCTCATCATAAGAACAGACTGGCTGTAGCTTTTAGTCAAATCAAGAGTTGTTCAGGTTTGTGGCTCTTTTAAGGGTACAGCTCTGAGGAAATGTCTGAGGTTTTATGGTTTAAAACACACTTTTTAAAACGTTCATATGATGTGTGGTAATCCAAAGTGTCTACGCAAAGAGTTTGCAGAATTGAAGACCTCCCCTAGATCAAGATCTCTGTATGTAACATTTGGTGTGTGATAGCATTTCTGTTATTTTGTTTGATTTGTCAATCTAGTATTTTTCCAGAGAAAAATAAATCCTTTATAGTCTTTGCTGAGCAAAAAATCCACTCCTGCTTAACAAGTTACACAACTGTATTGAGAGGCTGGTGAAAAATGTTTTCAGTGTCATGTGGGAGCAACTAGAAGAGGACCTGATAATGATTTCTTTCTTGTTTTTTGGTTTGAAAACAGAGATGTTGTTGAAACACAGGAGCATTATAAGAGCAGATGGCGATCCATCTGGATCATGTACCTGACAATGTTTCTCAGTAGTGTAGGTAAGTAAACACATGTGGAATTCTATGTCATTTGTTTAATGAATATACTTTGTTTTGAAAATTACAGGGTTTTCTAGGTTTCAACTACAGGGCTTCTTTAATGCTACTGTTCTAACCTCAAAAAAGGTACATTGTTTAATTCTTTAATAGAAAATATATGACTAGCAAATCAAACAGAAAGTTACATCTAATGAGATAAGTAATAAAACTGGTTTTACACAAAATGACATCTTGCATAAGTCTGTGGTTTATGACTCCTTAATGGTTTGCTAGTGGCAAAAGGTAGTGGCAAGGTAAGGTTATTGCTCAGAACCGAACAAAACAAAGGATGCACTTTTATCATCCAAAGTGAAACTTCTAGGGAATGAGAACAGAAATAATGTGGAGTTCTTAAGAGGTAAGATCTTTAGGGGAATGTATGCTATTTCAAAATATGTATCAAAACTTGTTTTCTTCTACTGGACTTTGCATCTCCATTGCAGAACAGATTGAAATTTTATTCCTGAATAACTCCCCCCAGAAACAAAGATTCTGTTGATTTTTGATCTGTGATGACTTTCTGTGGGCTAAGAAATTATCTTGAAGTTGATAGAATACTTCAGTAACTCTTTTTTTTTTTTATGAATTAAAATGTCTTTGACTAATGAATATAGATATGTCAGTATATCAAGAAATTCTTTTACTTTGAGGACCTTGTTGGCTTTCCATTGTGAGGACAACACAGGAGTTTTTTTGTTTAATGTGTATGCACCTATAAAATGATCTTTTAAAAATAGTTCTTCCTGATAGGAGGAATTACCACTCTTTAAAGAAAGCAGGAAAGGCAGAGGTTTAGACTATAATACACTTAGAGGCAGAAGAAGGAACATGTACTAACTGTTTCAGGAAAGAAAATTACTGATAAAAATGGCAAATAAAATAACTTCTGTTTTTACTGTGTTACAGGTTTCTCAATTGTAATTATGTCTGTGTGGCCGTATCTCCAAAAGGTTTGTAAATATGTTTGGTTTTTAATTAGTAAGAACAGAAAACTCCTGCTCAAAAAGTAGGTCATACAAAAACTGGCTTTTTGTTTAGGAAAACAAAAAGTGAAGGGAAGTGTGTGGCTTTAAGAGACTTTTATTCTGCCGTCCACTTAGCTTTTATTATTTCTTGCAAAATCTGTCAGGTTTTTTTCCTGAATTGGCAAAGGTGCATCATAATCCAGAAATGTTTGGTTTTCCAATATCATGATTTCTTGGACAACAAACCAATAGAAATCTTGTTATTAAAACATCATGCACAAGACTTGTCTGCATTTTGGCAAAAAAAAAAAAAAAAGAAAAAGAAAAAGGGAACTGGAGGTACAAGTTGCTCTGTAAATGTCACATTGTTGCACGTAGATCTTGATATTCCTAACAGGGGATTGCCATTGTTCCTGTATAGCGATTTTAGTTTCTTTGGGGGTTTTTCACCTCTTAGTTGTGATCTTAAAAGCAGCATAAAAGTCTCTAAAACTTGAATTTAATCTGTGGTAGGATTTTAGTGCCCCTGGAACTGTAGGAGGCAGTTTTAAATGCAAATTTGGAAGGACATACCCTGGACAGGGACCTAGAGGTGTCATTGAAAGTAAGGCTGGTGCAGAATTCTTGCAGAAGAAAAGAAAATGCATTACCAGCCTTGTAAATCAGGACAGATTCAGGCATGTGCAGAGACAATGGAAGTGACTCCTTGCTGCTGGCATGGAAAGTGCCTGCCATATTGCTGAAGTTCTGTCTCTAGCCCAGAACATCAGCAGTGCTGCATAAAAACTGCTAGAGTTTACTGCAAGTGAGCCATTCCCAGGCTGGGAAGTGAAGCAGATTTTATTGATTTGGTGCATTGCTGGAGAGAGTGAGCCAAGGTTTATTACCCCAGACAAAGCATTACAGTACAGAGTCCTTGGTATCCCAGGTACTAATTCTAAAAGGGTGTTACTGGTAATAAAAACCACTCCAGTGCTTTACCCACAGAACTGATTCATGTGTTCTTGCAGATTGATCCGACAGCGGATGCGAGTTTCTTGGGCTGGATTATAGCTTCATACAGCATTGGCCAAATGGTTGCCTCTCCCCTGTTTGGCTTGTGGTCCAACTACAGGCCCAGGAGAGAACCTCTGGTCATTTCCACTGCTATTTCAGTAGCTGCAAATTGTCTCTATGCCTACGTCCACGTGCCCCATTCCCATAACAAGTACTATATGCTGACTGCACGTGCTCTCGTGGGGTTTGGAGCAGGTAACCACAGCAGAATTTACATTTCTGAAAATTACTACATTCTGTGTCTTCTGTAAGATGGTTAACGTTGTATTTTAGTACCAGATTTACCATTATGTGAACGATAGTATTTAACAAAGCAAAGAGTTGGCCCATAGCAATTTGTCACAAAATTGTGTAATTGTGCTGTTGTGCAAAAATACTAGAGGGAGTGCTGGGTTTTATTTTCTTGCAAAATAAGAAGCAAACCCTTAAAATAAATGTCACTCAACAACAGTTTAACGATATGACTTGATATTTACGTGAACACTTGCTTGGGTTTGGGTTTTTTTTGAAGGAAATGTGGCTGTAGTTCGATCGTATATTGCGGGTGCCACTTCTCTGACGGAAAGAACGAGTGCCATGGCCAATACCAGTGCCTGCCAAGCAGTTGGCTTCATATTAGGGCCAGGTAAAGCATGTCTTCTTTCCTCACTTCTCTTACTAGGTTGAAATTGGGCAACGGAAGTAGGAATCCTCAGCAGCTGTATGTAGGGGATCTTAAGGCATAGTTTGTCAATGATATCACAATTGAATAAATGGGATCCATTCATCTGTACTTCTGTAAGCCAATAAAAATGAAACATTCTTGTCCAAGTGCTCTGCACCAATTTAAAGTTTCATTTAAACCCCCCTACTGCATCTTTTCTCTCTAGTTTGCGCTTAGCATGAGAGATAATCCAGTCCCAGGACCAAGGTTTTCCATGTAGAAGCAAGAGGAAAAAAGTAAATCATCTGTCTGCCAAGAAAATTAACCAGTGGTACACTCAGAATTTAGTTCTTTATGTGTCATAATGTTATTTATACAGTGTGTTTGTATGTAACCAAGCAGTCTTCTGGCTAGCTGAGATCCCACTAGTATCCATTTGGTTTATTTAGAGTAGGATTCTTAAAATGTAAAAGGTTTGACAGGTATAATACTTAAATTTTACTTGGTAATTAGAATAACTGTGCTTATCCAGTTTAATATGTTCTACATATGTTCTAATATTTTCTTAATGATTCTCAAAATTTTCACAGTACATTGATGTTTTTAAGTTTTTCAGACATGTTTTACACTTATTGGAGAAGAAGGAGTAACATGGAAATTCCTTTGTCTTCAGCTGAACATGTACACAGCACCAGTTTTATTTGGAGCTCTCTTAGGAGTTATTAATATTATTCTCATCTTCGCCATATTCAGGTAATCAAGTTAAAAAAAATTAAATATCCTACTTCGTTCATGTGGGTGACTTGTAGCAAATAATATGCTGCTCAGCAGGAGGAGCAATAAACCTGAAACCTGGAGTGCTAAAACTATAAATTGTTATTTATTTTTTCAGTGTTCCTACCTTCTTTAATACCTGTATTTTTGTTATGCTCATAAATGAATCTTGGTGATGTTGTGGTTAGAATGTAAACTGATTTAAAAAGTTAAAGATCTTAGACTATTAGCCTTGATATAGTTTTAGTGTTGGTGGTTGCTGCCCATGTTTTTTCTGTAAGGAGGAATAAGGTTGGCTTGTCTGTAGGGATCTCACTGTCTGTGTCTTTCCTTTAAGAATCTCAGGGGGGATTTTTATTCATTCTCCCATTGGTGCAGATGCATCTGGATATGTGATACTATCCCACTAGAATATTTCCTTCCTTGAATAGGATGGTATTCACTGCAGTCAGATGTGAGCTTGGTAGATGATGTTTAAAGGAGCTGTGAATAATTACCATATAGATACCATTTACAATTATTTTAACAGAAACTTGACTCAATAGTAGATCAAATAAATATTTGGAATAATGAAAAAAGTTTTAAATTTCTAGGGAGCACCGAGTGGATGACATGGGACGCCAGTACAAAAGTATAAATTCTGATGGAGAAGGTACCAGTGTGTCCTTGAAAACTTACTCTGTGATTCTAATTTTGAAGTACTCTCTTATTACATAGAAGCATTTAGAAGTATTCTAAAGTCTGAGGCACTGGGAAGTTGATGTGGAAAACAGGCTACATCTCTCCCTAGCTGATCCAGAAATTGCTTCATTTGTCATGTTGTGTCCATAGTGCTGTCTGGTAGCAAAGAAGAAAAAAAAAAGAAATTGTATGGATCCTTCCATATTTTCATCCTGAGAATTCTGCTGTGTAATTTTGACCTTTCAAGAGAATGTTTTGGTTTCCATTGTTAAGATATTTAAAGAAGTTTGCTCATTTTGCTGTCACTCAGGACTCATTGGGAAAACAGACAGTGTAACCAGTTTGGAAATAATTTTCTCTAATTGTCAGTGGAATTGAAATGTCAACAATTCCATTTTGATTTAAAAACTTTATACTTTGATTCTCAAAGTAGAACTGCCTAGCTGCCCACCAACTTGCTCAAGTGTGCAGTTCTGGTAATTCTTTTATGTTGCTGCAGGAAGTGATGTTCTGGATCAGAACACAGAAGGAAGCATTGACCACGTTGCTGTGGTAGCACTCAACGTTCTCTTCTTTGTCATCTTGTTTGTGTTTGCTGTCTTTGAAACGTAAGTTTTTCTATTTTCTCTCAAAATACTCAGACATGTAGAGTAATTAGACTGGAGGTGCATATAGAAGCTTTTCTCTTCCATTCATCTTCCTAACTTCCTAAGTGGAAGTCCAAAACCATATGCAATCAAGTTGATGTGTAATACAGAGTAATGAATTAAAGGTCAGTGATAACTAAAAATCTGTGGAGTTTGTGGTATAGGAAACATTAATGTAAAAGCTTTTGAATGGAGGCAAACCCATATCCTCAACCTTTTGAATGTTCAAAAAAAAAGTAGCTTAATTTGGGCTACCTAAAATCTTCAGAGAAAACATGTTTTCAGTTGAGTATCTTGTTCTATATTTTTTATTTTAGTTTTGTATGATTTCTTAGTATGATTCTGATTAGCTCCAAAAGCTTCAGTATGTCTCTTATTTTGGTAATGATTAGAACAATTGTTTGATAGAGTTAATGCAATTGTATTCTTAAATACTCTATTTTATATGACGGGGGTTTTTTAGCCTAAAGATGTATGTTATCCACTCCCAAATTTCTGTGTGTAAGAAAGTAAGTAAAACATGACAGTATTATCTCAGGCTGAAATGTACTTCATGCTTTTAACTTATAAAATACTTTGAGGATGTAAGATTTATTCTGCAAGTTTTTTGAGCTCTAATGTAGCTAAAATTTGTTTTACAATATGGCTCTGTAAAATTGCATTATTTTTAGAAAACTGAGGTTTGAGAGACTGATTGGTTGCTAAAACTGAAATAGTATTAAAAGTTTATTATTTTTGTTCTCACAGGGTCTGGTTTTTTTTCTGTCTCTATTACCCTGGCTTGGCTTTAACTCCACCTGAACTATCAGAAATCGATTAATGATGCTTCAGAGTATGGCTGGCGTAGTGCACTGATGTTTGGGATAATACATGTATGGAAATGAATGTGTAGAAGCAGCTTTTTATGATTACTGTATTTTTGTTCTGTCATTTTAGTATAGCTACTCCACTGACGATGGACATGTATTCCTGGACCAGGAAAGAAGCTGTTTTTTATAATGGAATAATCCTCAGTGTGATTGGCATTGAATCAGTTATTGTTTTCATGGTGGTTAAAATACTATCAAAAAAGTAAGTTCTTGGAATTTTGTTACTTATGTTGGCTATGTGTGAAAAGTTTTATGGCAAGGCCAAATCTGTGTTACTCAAATCTTTTACTTGGTAATGAATCTGGGTTTACTATGACAATGAAATACCTCCAATTTTGGCACAGCCTTGATGTTGTGGTTGTTTTTTTATTCTGTTAACATAACCCCCTTATTTGACTGTCTTTTACTCTTGAATCACAAGAAAAGCAGGTTTTAAGTTACTGTGCTTTTGTAACATTTTTGTCGGTGTTTTGGTCTGATATAATTTCCACAAACTAATGGGCTATGTCATTAGCAGCTACATAAATTTTACATTATTAAATGATACATTTAATTGCAATTTCAATGTTTGATAGGACTGGTGAGCGTGCCATACTCCATGCAGGCTTACTGATTGTCTTGATTGGATTCTTTATCTTACTGCCTTGGGGGAAGAAACTACCAAATATCCAGTGGCAAGGTATAGTTCAAGTCTTACTAGACCACCTACCTTTGTAGTGTTCTTTTGAAAGCCTTTTATTGCACTTTTGTTCTTAATGATATGAATAACTTATTTTTACAGAAATAAAGAACAACTCCATTCCCAGAACAGCCCCCACTGAAATGTTAATGCCTTTCTGGAGTTTGCAAGAGATGCAGCTGCCATCCAACCACACAGGAGAACCTGTGGGCTGCCCTGTCACACAGTCCTGGTGCCTGAATACTCCCGTGATCTACCTGGCCCAGTACCTCAGCTCTGATGTGCTCATAGGGTTGGGCTATCCAGTTTGTAATGTCATGTCCTACACTTTATACTCAAAAGTGCTGGGACCAAAGCCTCAGGTATGTACAATTCCTAAATGGTTTACTTCATTTGCTCTGCAAGACTTGCACTCTCTTTATTAACATGAGGGATCTAGTAAAAAATTCCTTTTGTCATCAGCAAAATAATAGTGTGTTTTAAACAGGGCAGAACTTTGCAGGAGTTCCAATCTTTTTTAAAATCCAAGGCAAGTCTCTAGGGCAATTAGAAAGCAAGGCTTGTGCTATTTATGCAAATCTTACAATGTGGAAATGTCATGACTGTTCTGGCAGAGTCCTTTTTGTAACTACCAATTATGTATTTGGAATACCAATATCAAATAATGTTCCTCTTACCAAGCTTGTTATATAAAGACTACAAATGCTACTAGACCTTCAGTATTGGCATTTCTTAGTAGTGAAACACTATAGCAAACTTACATTATTGCTTAACAAAAGATTTTATTCCACTTTTCCCCATTTTTTTCATGTTACGTTTTGGTGAGACTAAATGCTTTGAGCCAGAATGCATTTGGTTAGAAACCAGTAGAGTACCTATGAGTGGACCCTTGGAATTAATGCTTAGAGAGGCTGAGCAGTACTCTTGGAAACAAAGTAATCAGTGTCTTAATGAATTAAGAAAGATAAGTGGTTGTTTAAATACTTCTGAATTTTCTAGTTAGGCTAATGAGTTGGAATTAATGGCCAGCCAAATAATTCCTGTATCACTTACATAAGCTCTTGATCTGCTGTAGGGTGTCTACATGGGATGGCTGACTGCCTCTGGAAGTGGAGCACGGATCCTTGGGCCTGTTTTTGTCAGCCAAATCTACACTCACCTGGGGCCACGCTGGGCATTCAGCTTGATCTGTGGAGTAGTTGTAGCCTCTCTCTTACTCTTGGAGATAGTATACAAGAGACTAATTGCATTTTCTGTCAGATATGGGAGGATGCAGGAAGAGAACTGTTAAATACGTATTTAAAAAAAAAAAAACAACAAACAGAAAAACCAACCAGAAGTAATACTTAGTTTATTACTGCTTTTTAATGAGGAGTACCTAACCACTGACCTTGCTGGCTGTGTGCCAATGACTGTACACCTTTACTTACACATTGACAGAACACTTAACTTGGTCATACCCTAATACCTGGTCACCCCTGCTGCAACTGAGCTTTTGTGTTCTGTGTTTCTAGCAGCAGAGGAAGGAATTTGACAGGTTAGAGCGATACAATGGCACATTTGAAGTGTGTACAGTTTAAATGGTGCATGTGTGCACTGAATGCAGCTGTGAAGGTCACAGGTTACGTGCATCCTTTCCAGAAAGAAGAAAAATATTATCTTGATTCTGTGAATCAGGATTGGTAACTGTTTTGTAACTACAAGATTAGTTGAGCTGCATGCACTTTGTACGGAGACACCACTACTTGAGCAAACCTTCTGATGTTGGGTTTGTTGGCTTGTAAGCACTGATACATACAGACCATCTGGTTCTGGAACCTGTTATGTCTCCTCCAGGATTTCAAATGACAGGTGACAGAAGCATAGAGGAACGTAGGTACCCTCCACACAGGTAGTTGGTGTGGGATTTGGGCCTTTAAATTGATCAAGAGCCACTGAAAATCAGTCTCAGCAGCTGTTACTTGAACTACAGTGAACCATATGTGCAATTTTTCCTCTCCTGTTTTGCTGAATGCCTTTTTGCAGCAAGAGAGATAACCTGCACAGAGTTGAAATATGCACAGCTTTTCTTAACTACAAGAGAAAAGTCCAAGACCGATAGTTTACACTTTTGTGCTCGGTGAGAATGAATGCACTGTGCTGAGCAGAGGTGGTAATTAAGTGAAAGGAAAAAACTGGCTCCTTGGCATTCACTGTTAGCTGCAGACTTCTATTTTTTCTGGTATTAGGGTACGAGAAACAGGAATTTACACTTAGTCATTCAGACTTTGTTTTAAGAAGTGAGATTGTAATTTTCCTTCATAATGGGGCCTAAGCTCATCCATACGGGTTTCTTTAACTGTTTTAATGCTGCTGGGAAAAAAACCTCTGGAATAACTCCAGTTTGAGAGTTGTGGCTGCTATTTAATGTCCCTACTATTCGATGCTTATTGAATTTAATAAATGTAATTGTGGATTCCTACGTACTCACTTGTTCAAACACTAAGAGACTACTGAATTAAAAGATGATTTTTTCAATACTGACTGAAGAGGATACAGAAGTTTTATTCCCTCATGGACTTTCCTGCTACAGAATCACAAAATGTTGTGAAAAAGGACTTCGCTTTTATAAGCTAATTCATAGTAAGTGCTACTTGTATATTGTTCTTGATGTTCCTAGTGCTAGTTTCTTTATTTGTAAGCTAGTTCCTTGATTTGGACATGACAAAGTAATCCAAGTTCTGTCTTTTAAACAGTAGCTGAATAAGGAGAACTGGCTTGAATCAGTTAAGCTGAGCTGTGCTTGCACACAGCCAGCACCAGGCTCCTCTGAAACTCTTCACCCTCCCCTTTCCAACACCGTTTTGGATCCCACTCCATTTAAGATCTTTTCCTGCCTAACAAGGAAGTCAGAGTATTTAAGTACAGACACAAGCATCAGCAGGAGTGTTAGCACACTTGAAGCAAAATGCATAGGAGAAAAGCTACTGTTAATGCTACTGCAGTTGCTGTAAGTATTACTCAAGGTGTAAAACAAGGTAAAACTACCTAAAGTTATTAATTCCTACCCTTTAACCATTACTTGACCATGAAACAAATAAATAGATCCAGACAATTACCACTGCATTTATTTTTTTTTGTATAACATGCTTGTGCAGGGACGTTTTAAGCTGCTGCTACAAAAAATAAAAACAGAGTTATAAAACATATACATATTTACATATATTACTTGTAAGACATAAAAATATAAGTTATTTACAAATACAAATACTTGAACAGATGCATTTTCCTTGATTGTTGGCACTGAGTAAGCAGTGGAGTAAGAAAAAAAATACAACAGATTCAGATTATTTCCAAAGACTTAATGCAGTCAAGAACTAAATTGCTTGAAGTTTTGCTTGAGCAAGTTTATCCATCACTTTAATGAAAAGAATGTTTTGTATGATAATTCACACACAGTTTGCTACACATAAACAGAGCAGCCCTCCCCTTCCTAACCTATTACCAGATTTTGGAAGAATTTCTGCATAAGCGGAGTAAGATCAGTCACTTTACTGGGGAGTCAGTGAGTGAGTTTATTAAGATTTTGTGCTGTGACACCCAGTTTTCTTTAATCAGTGAGGACCAGCTGGACTGGTAAACATTACAAGAATAGAAGACAGACAGTGCAGCTTCTCTTTGATGTATTCTGGCAATTTATCATCTTCTCCATATCTAGAGAGGCAAAGCAGCATAGAAAAATTGAGATGCTTAAATAACTTGTTGTATTTCATGACAATATAGTTATTTCAAAACATTGCTTTTCTCACCCTCCCTGTTTTTAATATTATGCAGGAATAGTGGCTGTACTCTGGAGACCAAGTAGATGCATGCCCAACTTATTTTATTCATTTTTTATCCAGAATTTGGTCACAGCTATGGGTGCTTCTCTTTATTTATTAAGCTTACATAAGCTACTCAACTGTGAAGTGATGGCAAAGCTAAGGTTTAATATTTACAAACCAAAATCAATAGTGGCTATGAAGTTACCTGATGTACAACAGCCTTGTACTGAGTTACCTGGACTGTTTTTATGGCAGGAACAGACTCACCTGGTTGTCTGGCCATCTGGAGAAGTGTAAGTGATGGAAGAGACACCTGCTTGGGCTACCAGCTGGGATCCATCATTGAACTGAACCCATACTGCTCCACTGGTCAGCTGACGAGACAAGTTATGTTATGGTTTGAGCATAAGAAATACAAAATTCCACACCTCGAACTTTGCTAAAAATGGAAGCTGAAAGCTTTTAAAATTGCTGAAGAGACTTAGGTATTTTGGTCAGTCTTTTAAAGATAAAGATTGCATGGATATTACTTTGGAGGAGGTAGTCTCATGCAGACTTCCTCAGGTTTCAGATTCTCAGCTTTAGTTATCCTTGTCAATGTCAGATAAATAAAGAATTATCTTTAGCTTAACCACTCCTAAAGAATAGTTATACAGGGCCAGACACTAAAAGGAGGCCCATTTGTGAGAATTCACAGCTACACACAATTTAAAGAATATATATATATAGATAACTTCTTCTGTTAGGACAGGAAGCTTACTTTATCTGGATTGCCAAGAACAGTTTTTAAACCTAAAGCTTATCCAACAGAAGAGCAGAGGGAAAATGGTTTTGCAAGGAAACAGCTTTTCCTATTGTAGAGGAAGATGCATTTCTCTTGTACAGATCTGGTACAAAGCTATTAAAACCTTTGTCATGACACCTTTGCATCTACAATAATGAACAGAGAAGTTTAACATTTTCTATTTTTTACTAGAGTCAAACTTAAATGACAAAAGACACTGAAATAGGCAATGATAGCCACAGGAAAATCGTGGTAACTGAGATACTGAACTATTATTTTCTTCTACTTATGTAGTTTGCCATGGTATTTATCTAAGCCATTTGTTTAAAAACACCTTTCCACATACAAACTTTAGATTTAAACCGTGGTGCACAACTGAATGATTCCTCACAAACCAAGTTTAACAATAATGTAAAGTTAATGACTTAAAAATACATATCTCAGATCTAATAGGAAAAGAGAATAGGCATATGCCTCCTTTATTAATTTCTCACCTGAGAAGCCCAACCAACATTTTTCACAAAAACAGATTTGACAAGTTGGGCTGAATTTGGACTGCATTCTGTTTGATGAACAGAGGAGCACGTCTTTTCAACAGGGTTAGTCAGAAATGTAGGTTTTTCATAGGACACCACCTAAAACCCAGAGATGCACAGAATTAACAGCCTTGGCATTAATCCTCCTGATAAGGTACCAGCTGTAGTGGTCAATTGCCACCTGCTCATGAATACAGACAGATTAGCCTCTATGCTTCATTTAACAGCATTACAGTATAAAAACCCCACAGGAACACAACTTTCTGTTGTCAGGTTCATTTCAGTCAGGTGAAAATGGTCAGATTCTGTACACGAGCTACACAACCAAACAGACATGCAGATCCAACAAACGTAGATTGATGTACATTCAACAAAGTTCACAATACAGTGTGCCAAGACCCCAATATAATTCAGTCAGCTGAGGAAGTTTTATCAGGAACCAAAGCCTGGTGGGCCTTTTAAACAAACCAGATGGAATTGCTCACAAAGTCTTATTGGCTACACGTATATTTTCATTTGCCCTTGTTTTTGTATACACACTAACACTCGATTATTTCAGAACACCCTCAAGTGCCAATAACCCTTGTGATACCAATTGTTATACACCACTGAGGCCACATCAGAGCTCTCAAATTGAAGACTGTGCTTGTGTCTAACACAAGTAAGCAATTTTCAAACTCTGTTCCCAGGAGATATTTGTGGTAAAGTTTTGAAGTATGCTGATTTTTCAGATGATCTTAAATTCAGATATCAAAAGTTAGGTGAAATCAAAGTTAACATTTCTAGTCAATATGCTCACAAACAGCTAATAAAAGCCTATGTCCATACAAATATAATTCTATTAGTTCAAGTAAAATATGGTGTGTCCTTGTGTACTTACAGGAGCACAGTTTGGAGTCTGAACTGGAGTAGAACTGGCAGCTTTATTTCTATCCAGTGCCACAACTTCTTTTGAATAGTTTGTCTTGTCCAACAGTGGAGGTCCTACAGCCTGTGGTGATTCAGTATTACCAGGTTTTCTAGAAAAATAATGAGAAAAACTGAGAAAAAGTCTGTCCAAAAGGGACTAAAGAAACAAGTGAAGAGACTTAGGTCTTCCTTCATTTTACCATGGACCATCCAAAGCACCTGATGGCAGAAGTCTTCTGCAGAACTGTTTTCCATTTCAAATACATAAGTATTCAATAAACACATAAATATTCAAATACATCAGTATTTTGAACTGAAAGATATTACCTTCCAACAATTATTGGAAAAAATGGAACACTTCCACTCCTTTTTTCTTCTTCCAAAACAGCAGATTCCAGTGCAAGGCATATACGATGTCCCTGAAATGAGAAGGGGTTTATTACAGTTTGAAATTGAGAACTGTATAAATATTTCATACATGTTTAATGTGGCAAGTGAGCCCACACAAGGCAATTGCAATGGTACTGAATTTTTCAAGTTGTATTAAGCAGCTTCATCTGTTGTGTTTAATCCTTTCACCAGACAGGCAAACCTGCTTTACAAAATAGTGAGAATTTCCTCTCAGTCTTGGTTGTGAGGCATTTTAACTGTTACCTGTATGTTGATATTGCTCTTCCAAGAAACACCATCCTCCCTCCTTAGCAGTGTCATGAAAAACAAGCAAAGCAACATTGGAAGCCCACTTGTGAAAGGGAAGCTGAGTTTTCAGGAAGTTGCTTTGCACTGGAAAAGGTCTATGTAAAACACCTTACCTCATTTGCATGATCCATATAGGCCTGGATTTCCTTCTCCAACCCTGCTTCGCTTTCTCCTTTCAAAGTGAAGGATTTCCCTGACTTTTCAATCACACGAGTTATACCAGCTGTCTTATGTATTTTTGCACCTGCAAGGAAATGTGAACCCTTTCAGTGTGAGCTGTTATGATACCAGTTAACCATGGAAAGCTTGGGGTAGGGACATGTCTCTCACAAAGTAGGTTAACTATCAAAGGTAAATGTAAAGAAGAGCTCATGAATAAAAACAAAGTATAATTTAAATAACACTTTTGCAACATGTACTTCCTGAAGAAGGTATCTGTAAGGAATTAAATAATCAACTAATCTACAAGTGCTAGAATAAAGGCAGAGTGGCCAAAAAACTGTTCATAGTGCACAATTTTCTTCAGACTGGAGTGCTGGTTGTTTAGTTAGGCAGTATTTTAGTGCAGCTCTAAAATCATGATTTACCTACTTGCATAACTGCAAAAATGAATACATACCATCATAAAAACAAATTTCAACATCTGCAGGGGGTGAATTTTCCATCAACATGCACTTGGCATATCTTGTATAGAATGTCACTTTAGGGGTTTTTGTTCTCACCAACTGCACAAACTTAGCTGCATACTGGTATTTTTTCCAGTACTTTTCTAAAAAAGAAAATTAAAAAAAGCTTTTTTAGAAGTTAGCAGATTAAACACTGTGCATCAGCTTGAAGAGAAGTAATTATGTATTTGATAGCTGAAGGTTGTGAGTAATATTTAAGTACCTGACAGAAGTATGTTTAAAGAAACTGACCTATTTCCACCAACAGCTCCCAGTATGAATGAAGAAAAGATTACAAGAGCTTTAATTTTGGTACACTACATTGTAAAGGGGAGAGTCCTTATAAGCTCCCATACAAAAGGAATTAAAACCTGTGGGTTACACTTTCCTGTGAAGTTTCAAAACAGTTTCCTGTTAAACTGTAGTTTGGATCTAATTCTGAGAGGAGTTTTACTTCAGAGTTATCTGAAAAGTAATAGCTAAATGGATAAAGTCACAAGATTCACTTAAAATATCACATTAATCATAATAATTTTAAAATAGATTCCAGGTTACCTGGCAAGTTGTCAAAACTATACGTGCAGATGCCTTCAGGAGGAGCAGGAGGTCTGTCATCAAGAAGGAAACCTCTTCCTTCATTTGGATGATAAACTGCAATCTACAAAAAGGGAATAAAAATTGTGTGAAGTTGCAACTTACTACAGCACTCTGCACTTTTAACAGGTATGGAAATAAGACACATTTTAATTAATTACTGTGATTTACCATGAAAGCTCTATTCCTCTAAGTAATGATTTAACAGCAGCACTTTTTCAGCAATACTTCACCTATTCCAAAAGTCAAATCCAATTTTTCTGTGAAATAATCACTTGCTCCCTATATTATATGGTTTTATTATGGAGGGGGAAAGTTTACAGCTGTGCATATATAAACATTTGATTTCAAAAGAAATAATCACTTAAAAAGCAAAAAACAGCTCTAAATGAACTCTAAGCCCTTTATACAACAGTGAAGAAATCAAAAACATACTCACCACATTTCCATCACAAGATATTCTGAGGACTTCTTTCACAAGTTCCTGTGAACGATGTTCTTTCAGAAACTCCATACACACTTCCCCAGTATCTAGGATGCTCACCTAAAATATATTAAATATACAAGTTAAACAAAAAGACCTTTACTTTCCGCAAGTGTAAGATTTTACACTTTCCACAAATGCTTTAATAAATGCTTTTCTTTTTCCTTAAAAGCACTTCAAACTTATAAATGCTTCTTACAGTAACTTTTGTTATTAGTGCTATTACAACAGAGCACTTTGAGATGACTGAAGGGTATCAGCCTGGTCACTGAGGGTGTGGCTTCTCAAGTGACAAATCAAACACAGACAGGTCTGCTCCATTATGTTTTAAGTATTCTCTACACAAAAACTAAGATGCATCTTATTAATATGATTTTAAATTACTCTAGATTAAGTTTCCCAAAAACACGTTTCTAGTTTACCAAGTGATTTTTAAGAGACAGTCACACTATATTAAGCGCTTCACTTGTTCCCATTTTAAGAACTGATACTTACCACTGCATTTTTGGTTTTTTGCCTGATGGGTTTCAGCCTGTGAGCAGTGAGAGGTGACACAACATTTCGCAGTGTAGGTTTCTGGTGTGCTGAATGTTCTTGGCCCCAAGTTTGGTTTTGTTCTGGAGTTGACCAAAGGCCACAGGTAGAAGATGGTTGAATTTTCTCGTTTTTGCAGAGAACTCCAGGGATGCATTTATTTGGGTTTCTCTGGTTTAAAGAATGTGGACAGCCACCAGATGCATCGTGATTCCTTATATCTTTTAAGGTGTTCCATGCATTTCTTGGTGCATCCTGCTGCACATCCAGATGGTACCGAAAACCTCCACGTGCATTACTCTTGCCAGTCAGGTCTGCAGGTGGTCTCAGAGGAACTGAAAGCATCACAAAGGGACATTGTAAATTCAAGGAGTCATAGCCAGAAAGAAAAAATTCTAGTACAGCTTTAAAAGCTTTTCAAGGGATTGTCTTAGAAAGCTTATTTAAGGGAAGAATGGGATTTCTCTAATCCTCAGTCCAAATCATCAGGCCTTTTAGTCACTGCTAGCAAAATTCCAGTGCTACTTAAAATAAGCTGTTCCTATATTTCAGTTATGATGGTCTTCAGTTTTTATACATCAAATAATTTAGAAAAATAATTTATAAACAAAATACTAAGATTTCAAATAGATTCTTACAAAATAGTTACTTTAATCTGTTGAAAGACTGCTTATTTGCCATTCAGATAACCACTAGTAATGAGTTTCATGTAAGTTCCAGTTTGTCTAACTAGTGTTTTACCATCAACCACAGGTTTTGGTACTCAAAATGTTAAATGCATACTCCAAATCCCTTGTTTTATTTTAAAAATCCTTGTATTTACTATTTTTATATTTAACCTTCCTATAACTCCTTCCCTCGTTTTGATATTTAAGCCCTTGATCAACTTTCACCTCACCCACATCACTACTGTGCTCCTTCTGCCATGTGGCCGAACAGTTGAGAAGGGACCAAAAATCAAATAGGATTATTCAGACCATATGTTCTCTGATTCCAATTCCCTGTAGACAGGAAGGGAAGGAGTCCAGTAATATCAAACCAAAAAAGGCCAGAATAGATTTGTGGTTTATTTTTATGATTAAATTACATTATTTGTTAATGATGTAACATGATGCACAACAAAGAACACCTCCTTCCCTTCTGTGTCTTTTGTCCTTCCCTCCACCCCTCCTTCTGCAGCCTGATTATCTTTCTCATTCACTGAGGTCCCATCTTCTCTTATTTAGCTGTATTTGCACAACTAAATTAACAGGGCTTTCAAGTCACCTGCTAATATTTTATCATACATTTACACTTACACATTTACACAACTGAGTAATTATGTCAGGGTCTAAAATTCTGGTTTCCTCTTTGTTTTTTGGTTTTGGGTTTTTTTTCTAAAATACTAGTAGAAAGTAACAAGCTTGTTTTAGGAAACTTAGTATTCACATTTGATGTACAAAGAAATATAAAAATAGAAAATCCCACTGAAACTATTACAAGTCACTAACTTGAGTGCAAAAGTAAACAACTGATGAGTAACACACCATTTTTCTGCATGCTTCCAAGCCACTGCTGCATCGTCTCAGCCTGGGACTTCTGCTCTAACAAACCAACCTGGGGCTTCACTGGGCACAGATAATTTGAGCTACAAAATAAAAGTTACACACATAACCAAGATTGCATCAAAGACACTTGCACAACAAAAGTTATAATGCTACAGCTGCAGAAACCACAACACTTCAAATATTTAGGAAATGCAGGTGGCATTTTGTAGCTCTTGGCAGCACAGAACACGTTTCTTTTTCATGGGGTAAAGCATAAGAAAATAAAATAGTTTCCAAATGGAATGAAAAGTTATGATAACGCTGCCAGCATCTGCTGTTCTTACATCTGGCTCTTATCCTCCAGCCTTGGAGAAGACACAGTGATGACATGACACCCATGACCCCACTGTATCTCACTCAGCACAACAAACACGCAGCTGAAAGATGCCAATCCTACCACCCAAAATAATTTGAATTTCTATAAAATACAGTCAATCCCAGAAATTATAAAGATTTTTTACCAGCTTTTTAGATGATGACATATATGTAGGCGCAGGTGAACTCAAGATATAATCCACATGTTGAAGGATAAAGAATACACACAAAACCAGTTACTGCAGAGTCACTGACCTGCTGTAAATTCACACTAAGCTCCTGTGAGGTTTTCTATCTCCATAGTCTATACCTGTCTGCACTTTCTTTTTGTGATGATTACTACCATTGGCAAGGGCTCACTTATCACCAAGACCACCCCAAACCCACAGAATATAAAGCATCTAATTTAGGTCTTATGACCTTGCATTTAAGATTGCTGTGCAAGCTAACTACAGAGGCAAGAGGCTTTCCCATAATCAACTATGTAAAAAAGTGGTAACCATTAAGTTAATCCCCACACTCACATTAATATTCTCTCATGTTTACATTCAGCACGGCTTTATGGAGTCATGGGGAACAAAGTAAGCATTACATTAACATTTGCATAAATTTTTGACTCATCAAACATTTCTCAAAGGAGAAAGAATGTACATGCCCACTGAACTTTGCTTATGTCAAACACTTGAGAACAGTCAAGAAAAATTTCCTAATCCATTTACTTTTCCTACAGGGAAAAGTGCTTGTTTTGTCTTTTCCTTGAACTGATTTGCAAAGACAAAATATAGGAAATGATGCCACTTGTTAACGTGGAGAGAAAGGCAGGAACTAAGATATGGAAGTCCTTATATCAAAACAGAAAATGGTACTTTTGATATTCTGTTGATGTAAAGTCTATAGAAAGAACCCAGGATTTTCACACAGAAGCTACAACTAAGTACAGAACTAACTTCTAGATAATTACCTATGATTGACACTTCCCTTTCTGGTACACCACTTTTACAATCTACTACCTAATCTTTTCTGATTTTTTGTTTTATCTTCTCTAAGCATAAGAAAAAAAATCACCTAAAGAGATCAGCAAGTGAAGATGTTTGTAAATTGCAGTTTGAATGCCTTCTCCCCTCATCTGTCTCTTCTACAAAGAACAATTGCAAGGCTCTCTACTACAATTACCATGGGGAAAGAAATGCTCAACTTGCTGCACGTGGAAAGAAGACAATAATGGACAATACCAGCTCTAAATTTCATCTGAATAAAAACTGATTCTTACTGTGGTTGATCTTTTACAGGTGGAGATATCTGCTCTTCAAAAGAACCAGAAGTACTAGAAGTCTTCTCCTTAAATATTTCTCCTATATCAGTATAGCTGTTGGCAGGTGAAAAGTATTCTGTGTTTTCCCTTGTTCCTACTTTAGGCTTGGAAAGCACTTCCAAAGAGTGACATCGATCAGTGATGTTGGATATGCCTTGAGTCTGGCTGTGGGATGTGCCAGACCTGTCGGAGGAGTGGGCTCTTCGGAGGTAGCGGGAATGTGGCCTCTCTTCACTAGGCTGCATGGTTCTTCCCCTGCCACTTACACCAATTTCCTTTCCCTGAATTCCCCACTGCTGGAAAGAATCACTTCTGTCCCCCGATGAATTATTACTGGAATTCTTGTTTGTAGGAAAAAAAGTAATTTTATTTGGGAGTGGCTGTCCAACTAACAGCTTCTTCTTTTCCTTCAAGCAACCACTGGTACTGATGCTGGAAGAGCCTGTGAAGGTTGTAGAGATGGTGGCATTTCCACTGTCCATGGAATCTTCGGAGGTTCCCAAGTCTCTGCTCCGTGCAGAGCTACCCCTGGACATGAAAGGATGATCCAACACTGAGGAAAGGCTCAGGCGATCTGCCGGGTTTTTGCGCAGTAACCTGTGTATGAGGTCCTGCGCCTCTCTTGACAGAAAGGCTGGCATTTCATAATCTGCCAACACCACTTTATTCAGCGTGTTCCTGACCGTGTCCGTGTCAAAAGGTGGCTTTCCAATGAGAAGAGTGTAAAACATACAGCCCAGAGACCACACGTCGGATTCCAGTCCGTGCGGGCTCCTCGTGGCTATCTCCGGAGAGATGTAATTCGGAGTTCCACACATGGTGTAATGCTTCTCATGAGGCATCTTCAGCTGAGTCGCCAATCCAAAATCAGCAATCTTGACATTCATGTTATTGGTGAGCAAGATATTGGAGAGGGTGAGGTCCCGGTGCAGTATTCCATGGGAATGGAGGTACAGCATACCCGTGATAATCTGATGCAAGAAGTGCCGCGCTATCAAAACAAAAACAGGTGTTGCAGTCTTATATTTGAAGTCATAGCTCTGAAAATAACTCAGCTTTAAGTCTGCTATTGATCTTGCTTCTGTTTTCTTTTGTTTTTAATAAAAAGAATGTTACAAGGGTGTTCAGGTGTCAGACTAGTGAAGCTGGAATTAACTTTCTCCTTTCTACTTTAAGCAAAATGGCACAACTGTGTTCTAAGTTCATGAAAACTAATCTAATGCAGGAAACAGGACTGGAAATATTTTCAGTTGGCCTAAACTTTTTAAAATTATGTTTTTAAGCATTAAAGCTAAGCTGCTCATCACTTTTGGAAACAGATACAAGCTAAATTGACGATGCCTGTATAGCAGTACCCCTTTAATCCAGTCCTGTGACCTGGGTGCAAAAAATCCCTATCTATAGCAGCTTCATAGAATTAGGTTTGAAATTGATAGAGAAGCAGGTAAGATGGAAGAACTGAGCAAGAAGTGAGCAGTGAGGTGCATCTGGAAGCAATAAAGGCCGAAGTTGCTGGTTTTCCTGTTCTTCTTTCCTCTTCCCAGTCTTGACCCACATTTCAGCACAATTCTAAGTACAAAGGTAAGCTCTACCTTCTATCTACCTCTGCCTTCTAAGATCACTATTTTTTTATACTCCACATAGCACAAACAGAAACAAATATATATATAGAAATGCAAGTGAACACATGTACAATAATAATTAATCTCTAGATTATCACTTCCCACACAATTTTGAGGTATAGAAACTCTAATGGCAGTTTTAAATACTCTTCCTCTAGAATTAAGTATTTATTGAGTGAACCAAAACATTAATGCAGAAGGCTCCACAGAACAAACAAACCTCACCTTCATCTTCTGAAAAGGGTTTCTTTCTGTTCTTTATGTATCTGCTCATTTCACCATTGTGACACATCTCAAGTATCAAATATACGTAGTTGCTATCTTCAAAATAGTTATAAAGCTGGAACATAAAATAAGGAAAATTGAAATTCCACTTTGTAGACTATGCAGCAAGTCACAGATACAGCCCTCTCTACAAACCCCACGATTCTTACCTCGAGTATAGATGGATGCTTTAGCTGACAATGTATTTTCACCTCATTCTGAACCCTCTGTACCATTCCAACTTTGTGCATGGCTTTTTTGTCTATCTGTAAGTGGATCACAGCACAATTTAGATGTTCAGTGCATATTTGCCTGAAAATTTCTAAGTATAAGAAAGTTTTCACATTGTTTAACTTGTGATCTGTAACGAACAAGTGTAACAGATAATTGGAGGAACACCACAACTGAAAGTAGTCAAGCGTTAACATTATCAATACTAACACTAATAATTTTTTTTCTGAAATACTTAAACAGAGAAACCTAATTCTGATTTTGCTAGGCAGATGGGCTAAATACAGTCAATACTAAAAAGCATTTCTGTTAATTAGCAAGTCTACTTGGTCGTGGTGCATCTTTCAGGATCAAATCCTAATCTTAATGTCCGTTATATACAAACACTCAGCTCAAACATCAATGCCCAACTGCATAACCCCAACCTGTTGCAACTTTTCATTTGGTCTCTAGGGAGACGGGTACTTCCTTGGCCGCCTGCCTTACCATTTTGATGGCCACTTCCAGGCCGGTTTTCAGGGATACTGCTCTGTAGACCCCTGCGAAGGAGCCCTTCCCCAGGAGGTTCCCCACCTTGAAATCCTGCAACACGAACAAACCAGCCTTGTTAGCCTGGGGCTTTGTCAGTCAGGCTTCGGAGCGCCTCTCCCGATGCGGACCCTCCCACCAGGGCTGGGGAGCCCACACACCCCCGAGATCCGGGCAAACCGCGAAGCGGCCCGGGGGTACCTGGGGGGAGCTCTCCGGGGCACGGCAGCGGGGCCCGGCGGGGCCGCACAGCCAGCCCCGCTGCATCCTCCTGCCGGCACCGCGTTCCACGGCTCGCACTGGCGCTGCCGCTGCCCGGCCCGGCGCGGCCCGGCCCGGCCGCCTTCCCGCCGCGGCTCCCGCCGCGGCTCCCGGGACGCGGGATACACCCGCCCCCAGCTGCCATGGCAGCGGCCGCGGAGCCGCCGCTCCCCCACAAACACGTGAGGACGAGGCGAAGGCGCGGGAGGAATCGCGCTCCCACGAACACCCGCCGGGAGCGGGACGAGCCCGCGCCCCGCGGCCCCGACGGACGGCGGGAGGGGCTGCGCGCCGCACCTCTATCCTCTCGCCGATGCAGGTCGCCATGGCGCCGGCCGCTCTCCCTCGGGTCCCGCTACCGGTTCTGCCGGAAGGCCTGGGCCGCGGTTGCCCATTAGGGCGCCCCGGGCCGCCCGCCCCGGCGCAGCCCCGCTCGCTCCCGGGCCCGGGGGCGGCCGCTCCGCGCCCCCCCCGCCGACATTTTGAAAAGTCGCGCCGTTACCGCCCGGCCCCGCCCCGCCCCGCCCCGGGACGAGGCTGCGTCTGACGCAAGCGCGTCACGCAGCGGCGCGAGCGGCCCTCGCGGCCGGGCCGGGAGGAGGAGCTGCCGCGCATGCGCGGGGCGGCGCGTGCCCGTCCATCCTCCCCCCCCCCCCCCCCCCCGGACAGCCGTTACGGCGCGTGCGCGGTGAGGGGGGCGCGCAGTGAGGGGCGCGCGCGCGCGATGTCGCCTCAGCCCGCGGTGTCACAGGATGGTGGAGTCATGGAATGTTCAGGGGTGACCGTAAAGGTCATCCAGTCCCAACCCCCGCTGCCAGGGGCAGGGAGATGCCCCCTAGACCAAGTTGCTCAAGGCCTTACCCAACCTGGCTTTGAATACTGCTGGATATGGGGTATCCACAACCTCCCCGGGCAGCCTGTTCCAGTGTCTCACCACCCTCACAAGTAGAACATTTCTTCCTAATATCTAACCGAAATTTCCCCCCTTTCAATTTGTATCCAGTACTTCTTGTCCCATCACTACAGTTCCTGATGAAGAGCCCTCTCCCACTTCTCTTTAGGATCCCTTCAGATACTGGAAAGTTACTCCGAGGTCTCCACTCAACCTTCTCCAGGCTGAACAGTTCCAGCTTTCTCAGCCTGTCCTCACAGGGCAGGTGCTCCAGTCCTCATCAGCCTTGTGGCCCTCCTCTGGACTTGTCCAACAGTTCTGTGCCCTCATGTCGGGACACCAGAACTATAAGCCAGGCAGGGTCTCACCAGGGCAGAGAAGAGGGAAAGAATCACCTCTTTTCACCTGCTGGCAATACTCCTTTGGTTGCAGCCCAGGATTTCCTTGGCTTTCTGGGCTGCAAGTGCTCACTGCCAGCACATGTTGAGTTTGTCATCAACCATCACTCCCAAGTCTTTCTCTGCAGGGCTGCTCTCAGTCGTTTCTCTGCCCAACCTGTTGGTGTTCCTGGGATTGCCGCAACCCAGGTGCAGGACCTGGCAGTTGGCTTTGTTGACTTCATGAGTTTTGAATTTGGCCACTCTCAAGCCTGGCAAGGTCCCTCTGGATGAAATCGCTTCCCTCCAGCATGTTGACTGCACCGTGCAGTTGGAGCTGTCAGCAAATTTGCTGAAGGTGCACTTGATCCCACAGTCCGTGTCACCGACAAAGATGTTGAACAGTATTGGCCCCAATATTGACCCAAGGGACATTGCTTTCAGCTGCAAGTCATGGTTTTGTGAACAAATTCCTCTTGGGTCCTGAACCTTTTTCAAAGGCGTTGCGACTCCCACTTCTGTTAGTGTGTTCCAGACTAACAGAAGGGATTCCAGACAGGAATTGTGCTGGTTTCGTGGTGGTCGTTGCTGTAATTATTGTTTGAATATAGCACAGCTTTTCTTTGAGTTGTCTTCTATGACAAGGAGGTACAATGAGTGTCAAGTACAAGCAAAACTGAGAGGCAAAGGCAGAGCAGCTGCTTTAATCCTTTTGTGGATTTAATTCCCAAGTACCTTGTTTAATTTTCTGAAAATGCTATTTCCAACTATTTTTCTGCTGAAATAATTTCTGAACTGTGAGTTTAAAGAAAAACACAAGTCAAGATAATCAGGAATGAACCTCATTCCATCACCTGTCCTTAGCATGCTCTTCTTGACACATATCTTTGTTTAACCTGAGGTACTAGCATGTTATTGAGGAGGCCTCTGAGTGATGTGACTTTAAAGGTATTGAGTGACTCTTTTGTATTGTGTTTTATCTAAAATACAGGGTAAAATGAAATCCTGGAGCTGTGTATGGAGATTCTCATGTGTCCTTTGGCTCCTTCATTTCACTTTTGTTTACTTTGTCACAGTAGCAATTAGACCTGGTCAACAGCACTTCATGGCTGATGTGAAACAAAGCATTGTAACAAATTTATTTTTATGGGCTAGAGGCCTTCACTGGATGCCAGGTGTCATTGATGAATTTCCCTTCTGCAGTTAAGGTGAATTTGAAATGTGTGGGAACATCTTCAAGTTCCATTACCTCAGGAGTTTGTTTGCAATCTCACGTGCTTTTATATTCCTAGCTGCTCTATTAAAAATTAAATTCATTTTTGGGCAAGCATGCCTTCAAACAATATTTAGACTCAATCCATATAGTGAGCTGGTGGCAGTCCCTTGCACAGAACAAATTTTCCCCAGTTTTTGAGAATAATTTTTTTTCCATTTCTTATTTTTCAACAGGTTGTTCAGTTGTGTTTTTATCTTTTTCTTGATGTTCAGATGCAGCACTGTTTATACAAGCTCAAGCACTGTTTCTGCTTTTTTTGTGTGACAGGACTGTTCATGTAGCTACACAGTGAAGCAGATCGAGGAATTGGTTTGGACTGGGAAAAAGATTTTTATTTTTATTGGTTTCTATTTTTTTAGCCTGCCCTCTGAATTATCCCACCTCATAAATGTCTTGCTGGCTCCTTCTGTACCAGGGGAGTGCTCCCAAAGTTATTTTTGCTAGGGCAGGCATCCAGGATGCGAGGAGGAGGTGGAGTGATTTAGCACTTCACCTTCTCCGGTGTTTGCCAGCTTGTGGCTATAAACTCAAGCAGTTCCCCCACGACCCGCCAACTTTCATTGTTGAAATAAAATACAGAGGTGGCTTGTAATCAAGCTGCACTTTCTTCTTCAGAGAAGGAGGCTCTTGGGAAGGTTTGTGCAGTCATGGGTGTGAAATAGATTGTGGATAAATGTATGTGTCAATTGCTGAGAATCCTTAAAGGTGAACCAGAAGCTGTGTGAGTGATTAAATAGACCTGGTTTGTGGAGATGTGGAACATTAACAGTCATCACTGGCTTGAGTAACTGGGCTGGAAGATTAGCAAAAAGGAGACTTTCCGTTTAATTTCAAGGCTAGATTATTAACCTGAAGGGCGATGAGAAGAGTTGTGTGAGTGAATTCATGAGCTAAAAGTATGACTGATACATACTGATGTTGGGGGCAAACTAGATAACCAACAGCATACAAAATATGGTGCAAGACCATACAGGAGACAAAATTTGTAGATTTCTACAAAATAGGTAGAAGTGATTGGTTTTTTTAATTAGCCATCACAGTTGAAAAGCTGTACGCTCTTTAGGGCACAGGCATGGAATTCTCTGAATTTCTGTTGCATAGTGTGTAGCATATTTGGGGTTGCACAGTAGTTGGGAGGTTAAAAATAGGAAGTCTTTGGAAAATGATCATGTTTCTTGCATAAGATTGGGAGGTCAATGTCGATGCCAATGTCTAGTTTGGCTTCTTTTACTCTCATGTCTCCCCTTTAAAAGGGCCTTTCAGCAAGTGAGAAGCTGCACCTCCACTGATTGTCAAGCTGCGACATGCAGTGAAGTGATGCTTTCTGTCTGAAAAGAAGCTCGAATCACTATTCTGTTGTTGGGTTGCGTTTATGACTGCAGGGGTCAGCATCTGCTGCGAGCAGAGCTCATGAGACAAACCAACGATGTAACAAATCTCTTGGTAACTTTATCACAGAGAATCTACTCTTCTTCTCAATGCTTAAGCATTGAAAGAAATCCTGTCGTGAATTCTTCTTTAAATAATTTTATGAGAGTAATAGGACTCCCTTAAAACAGGGCATGCAGGCCTTCCTTCAACTTCATTGCATGACCAAAATGTGAAGATTTAGATCACACTTCATCAAGTGGAGAAGTCTGATTAGCAACAAAAGTAAAAAGGAACTGAGTAAGAAGGACAATAAAAAGCAATCAGTACAGGGAATAAAGTTACATTTTACAAATACGTCACTGCTGGTTGCTCTGCTGGTGTGTCCTGGGTAGATGATGAGTTGTGAGCATATAACGATCCATCAGCCCTGGCTTCTGTTTGACCACTAGGACTTAAAAAAAATTACCCCAGTTTTACACTTTTCTCCTTCAATGACACTCAAGTATCATGAAAACTTCAGTCTGCCTGACATTTTACTTTTGTGATGGACATTGATCGCTGGTGTTATTTCCAAGTTGAAATTGGCTCATGGTTTTATTCAGAAAATTTACCTTCCCACTAAACCATAATCACAGTGGATCATTTTTTGGCAAAGAAACAAAAAATAAGGCCTAGTTGGTGATTTTCTGAAAAATTAGGTTGTGGTGTGTTGAAGGTTTGTTTCTTGCTCGAGGAGGAGAAGGAAGAGTTGGATAAGGCAACCAATGGCTTCACAGATGTATTCCTCCCCTCTGCCCCTTCCTGTCACCATCCTTGCAATAGTTTTGCCAAGACTTGATTTCTTTAGCTAAGCGTGCTGTTATTACAGCTCCTTCATGTGTACCTTTGTAATTTGAGCATCATGAAAATTATTAAATGAGAACAATGCTTCCTATTCACTTATTTCTATTAACTGTGTTTATGCTGCTCAGGTAGTTGAGCAGCAGGGCAGTGGTCAAACAGATGCTTTGGAACAGTCTAGTTTACCAGTGTATGTGGTGCTAGTGTCCGTTTCTCTAACAGCATCCTACAGACAACATTTCTGACCTCCTAAAGCCTTTATCTTACCTCTATAGACAAGCCAAGCTATCTTACTCTCCTGGCATGTGCTGTGTTTCCTGTTACCCAGGTCAATCTGTAGATTTTCCTTGCACTTCCTGTGTAACAAATCCACCTTTTTCTCAGCATGAGTTGCTGGTATTATATTAACACTTAGTGAGTGATGCTATTCTTTTCGTAGAAATACTCCTCCTGGTACTTTGGAAGATCACATTTTACTTTTTCAGTCCTGTTATACTGGCAGTTTATAATGGTCTTCATGACAATTGCATTCAAATCCTTCCTTTGTTACAATTTTTCAAATTTAGAAACATCTTCTTATAGCATAATTATTTTTTATTAATCTACACATGCATGACCCTTGAATGTGTATTACTGGATTTTATTTCACATCTGTTACTGAAATTCTGAGTGTCATCTGATTCATCACCTAGGATACCCAGCACTCTGGTTTTATGATGCCTTCTAATTCTATGTTACCAGTAAAGCTTATTCTTGCAGCCCTCATGTTTTTATAACAGAGCCATTGATGGTCTTCTAAATTTTCAGTATTTTACACCTTTGATAAAATACAAATCTAAGCCTTCTCCATTTTTCAGTTCCAAAATCTTCATATCAAACAATGGTATTTTTGCTGAACTGAGACATAAAGGGTAGTTCTGTGATTATTTCCTATAAACAGGAGTTTTTAATGGTCATTTTGCTGGTTGCTAGTCCAGATTCCAAGTCGTGCCACCTGTCTCTGTGTCAGTGTGTCTGTGAGAAGGTCTATCATAGAGCTTCTTTTAACCTGCTGAACTCTTTTCTCACACTGGCACTATTCTCTGTATTATTTCTTCTTTTAATCACACAAGAACACTTCAGCCATTTTTAAGTCTGATTCTCTCTCTTCTGGACTTTTTACCCCACCCCAGTGGAGTATCTGAATCCCAGTTTGGAATCCCCTAGTTGATTTGACCCTGCCTTATCACTGATAGTAGTTCTGGTTTATCTGGTCTGTCACATCACCAACATGTTGTACAATCTTAACAACAAAATTAATTGACTTAGGCTTTTTGCAGTAATTATTAAGATATTTGTCATGTGGGACCCAAAGTTTTGCCAGACATATGTTACTAAAATGTGCTCAAACCAAGAGAGAAATAAAGAAATCTTTGAGTTACTCTACTGCAGCTGCCATGAGCAGAGTCACACTACATTGTTGTCTACACTGAAGAGAAGGAAGAGCATTGGTAGTGTGTGTGTTTGTGGGCCCACAGCTCTGCAATTCCATCTCCAGGGATCTCATTTCCATGTTAAACATGTCCAGTGCCAGTGACCCTGTGGTGCCTGGAGCTAAATTGTCTCAGTGGTTAATCACCCCACTTCAAATGTATGTGTTTCTCCTAGAGTGACTTCACCTATCTTTGGCTTCAAACCATTTAGCTTTGTGTTTCTCTTCTGCCAAAAATACAAATTTCCTATTACTGGGTTTACTTATTTAGTGACAAATGTTCATGGAACAATTTTTTGGGTGTACCATAGAGATGGTCAGGCTGATGCCTTGTATTGAGTGCAGATTTGCTGGCTGGTAACAGTATTCCAGTAAGTGTTATTCTCTTCCCCAAGAAGGCACAAATGGTTTGGAGAAGGACTCAGTCATAGCCTCCCTCATCCCTGAAGAACTGGGAAGATGTCTGTGCTTGTGAAGAAAGCTCATTTAGACATGGCAAAATTTGAGTTTTTCATTACTTCAGATTTTTTTTTTTTAAGTTTTGCATAACTGCTCTCGCTTATGACTGCCTTAATATGCGAGGATGCTAGAAATAACACATTCAGCTCGAGCTCAGGTGAAGGGGAGGAAAGGAAATAAACCACATAGTGCATCATCATTCATTCTCTTAAGACAATTAAGGTATGGCACAGGAAGGTGTTGAAAGGATCCCTGTCTGATTCTGCTTTGATATGTTAACTTTCTATTCTAAATATCCTAATAAATGCTGCCTTACCTTCCCCAGCATCTGCTCAAGAGATGGCTGTGACCTGCCAGGGATGAGCTCACCGGCAGCGTGCCTGGGCAGGGCGCGTTTCAGTGGCGCTGCAGCTGGGAAAGCACAGCAGGACAAGCACCCAGCAGTCCTGCGAGCCTGCAAGGGTGTGTCAGCAGCATGAGAGAGTCAGTGCAATTCTGTTGCCAGCTGCTGCTGTCAAGAACAATTTATTTTTAAAAATTGAACTTTGTAGTTACACAGTCACAAAACTTCAGTGGGGTATTTTCATGCCTAACACCACTGAAATGCATGTTTCGTTTTCCTTTTTGTCATGACTGACCTGTGAAGGAAGATCCCTTGCAGATTATTTTCTCCCATATTCTTCATTCTGGATGGGAATGCTAGAAAAGTTGGTCAGCGATGGACTGATTTACCCAAACCAAAACTGAATCAAACCCAGATTATGTTTGTGGTGGGTTTTGTTGTGGATTTTTTGTTAATTTATTCAAGAGAAAGTACGTGATCATGGAGACTTGGCTGCTTCTGTCTCTTTTTTCACTAAATTGAATTCTGTGTTTCTACAAAGAATATAAAATTTTATCAGGTGAGAATTTTCTTTGATTTGGTGCCCACCCACACAAATGCTTTTGGAGTTCACCTTTCAGCTTTGCTTTCAGAGATGAGAAACCTTGCTCTTGTCATTTAGAATCACCTGTCTGATAAAAACTTTAGTGGTGAAAAGCAAAATTTCTGTCAGTAACAATTCATTACCAGGCACTTGTTTCAGTCTGGTATTTCAGCAGTTTGATTATGAATTTTGGAATGTGTTTGCTGGATGTTCGCTGTTTACAGTGGTCTGGAGTCTTCATACCCTGCTTCTTAGGTAAAATGTAGTAATGTCATAATTGCAGTAAGTACATCTTACGGATGAGCACAAAAAGGTGTTTCCACTCACATACTTTATCTTAAAAGCCACTGTGCCAAAATCTTTGAGAACAAAACCTCTGAGTCTTGTTTATACTGAAGCTTGGAGTAAAACTCATTAAAAGTTTTTGTTTTGACTGTGCTCCATTAGGAGCATATTCCTTATGGTTATTATCCACACCTTCACTGTCTGTAAATTTATTTTGTGTTCTAAGTCGCAAACTATTCAAATAATGTAGTGTTCTTCTATGACTCAGAAGATAACCTGGGAAAAAACCCAAACCAAACAAAAAAATACTTAGTTTTTGGCTTATGCAAGGCACATTCCACCTTGGACTTAATCTGAGCTGAATTCAGCCCGGAAAAATGAGAAGACTGCAGCATCAATTTATTTCAAATGCATTTCATTCATGTTAAAGGTCCAGGCTGCTATTTCTTTCTCTTTCCATCTTGAGCATCACAATATCCAAAGGTGACGCTGGTCTCGTTTATCCTCAGGTGGAATTTTACCTGTTTGTCTTCTGCTCTGTAAACCTTTTCACCTGTTTCTTTGCCTTTCTCGTGGCAGCTGAGTGCCGTGGTCACTGGAAATGCAACCCTGCAGATAGGCATTGGATGAAGTGCACGCTCAGCGTGGTTTGGTGTGTCAGGATTCACTGGTCTGTTGTTTTTATCCTTGCCTAATGCCAGCATTGGTTCCACCTTCCTCCTCACAGTTTATTTAGGTGTTCACTGGAGATTTCCTTGGTCGCCCTTGATGAATATTCAGTTGCCAGCAGTGGGTGTAGCTGCCAGTGTTGACAGCCAATCTTACTTGCAAAGGCGGACTGCTCCCTTAGGCACAATTCCTTTGTTAATGGAGTTTCCAAGCCATATTGAACTATGCAAGAGTCATGAGAGTAATTATTGTCTTATATTTTAATCCTTTTTCTAATTAGTGTTTGTTCTTATATGTGTTTTCAGAACTCAGGGATTAGCACTTAGCTGTACACCGAGCTTACTGTGAGCGCATGAAGTTTGCCTCTGTTCCACAGAATGCAAAAAGACCTCTGAAAAAAACCCAACTGGATTTTGAATGGCAGTTTAATGCCTCCATGCAGGAAGACATAGTAAGCAATGGGTTTGATATTAACTAAATGAGGCATTCGTACCTCAACAGTCTTTTAGAGTTAAAAAGCCCACATCTTACTGAGTACAGATATTCTTTTAAGACATCCTGGGTAAAAAGATAGAGTTAATCTGCCTTGGTAGAACTGTTTATTCATTCTTCTGTTAGAAGAGAATGAATAGATTTACTCTGTCTGTATGCTTCACACAACCAGCAAAGGAGGAATCACATGTACCTGTCACATGCAGCACAGTATGAGGTGTATTTATTTGTACTGTGAATATACAGGATCATTCACGCAGCCATCAGGTATTGCCTTGTGTCACATGAAGTGTAGAAACCTTGTGTGAATGAACAAGCTGAAGTGACCATTGCTGTATCCCGGGATCCCAAACAACCTGTGACATTCATGTAGCTGCAGGGCTATTAACAACCTCAGTTTCCTCTAAAATAAGAGGAGCTTAGGAAAAGAGAATAAGATTTCTGTCAGTTTCAGCAATAGAACCAATCACTAACTAAATAAATGTGGTTATTTTCTGTCATCTTGGCAGAAAATGAATTTAAAGTGCCTGCTTACACCATGCAACTCTTCTGAAGCAATCATAGGACAGCATTTTCCAAAGACAGAAACTGTAGTGGACTATTTTCAGCTCTAAACGTAAGCAGCTGTAGTTCCATTGAAATTAGAGAAGTTGTATAGCTTTGTACAAAGGTGCAATTTGATTCCTAGGTTGGGATTTAAATTTTTCAAAAAGGGGGATGTTATATTGCTTCTGTGGCATTTGCACCTCAATAGTGAACAGCCCTGCTCATAGTGAATGGGAGGAAAAATCAGAATAATGGGGTGGTTTTTTCACCAGTAAAATTCACTTTTTTTTCTTTCCCCTTCATGTTCCAGTCTCAGAAATACTTTGACCTAATTGCTTCACATCTGTGCCACTTCTCTTACAACCATGGGTGCCAAGTTTTACTGGAGCCTGAGGCTGGGCCTGTGTTTGGGGATTAAGCAGCCTGTGTTGAGCTTTGTGCTGCTGTGGCTGCACCAGGACTTGATCAAGGCAGTTTCAAACTGGCAGGGGTATATTTGCAGGGGTATAGTGTGCCTGAAGTTTGGAGGTATGTGAAGCAGTGTGTTCAAAGCTTAGCTTTGAAACTCCTTTCTTAAGCAAAAGCCTATGCTCAGCTTTAATTATTGAGCTCTTAGTTCTGCTCCCTGATATTCTGTCCTACCAGGGAGACCAGACTGGTTTTCCTTGAGCACTTTCCATGGCATGTTTATTGCTTAAGTCTGACTAACAGTAGCATAGCTACAGTGCAGTACAGTCTCTGTTTTTACTTTCAGTATCCCAGGTTTTGGTTTGGTTTTTTTATACTTTCTGCAGATTCTTCATGTGGCTCGGGAGGCTGACATTTCTCTCTTCAGCATGCTCAGAGGAAATGTTAATTCATAGATGGCAGAATCTTTGTGTCGAGAGAGGCTGGGCATTGAACAGATATCTTGAGAGCTGTATCACTTTTGATGCTTTGCCTCACACAGGAAAGGGCTGTGGCTCTCCTCTGTCTGTATGATGGCAACTTCTCCAGAGGGAGCATCTGTTTCAGACAGAAAAGAATAACTGAAAACTTCTTCATCCTGGAACTGACTGTGCCACTGCTGTGCTCATCAAGAAAGAAAGATGAAGCAAAAATTGTTTCCTCACCTTCCCTACTTCTTTGGTAGTGAAATTCCATTTATTTCAGAGAAGGAATTTTTTATTTAAATCTGTATCTTTAAGAAACAAGTCAAACTTGTTAGCCATGTGATTTAGTTTACTCATCTGTAAAACTGACAACATGTTTCATCCTTAGCTGAGGAGTGTGGCTGGAGGGAAGTCATTTGTAATATAAGTGAAGAAAAAAATAGTTTGTTGAAAGAATGATTGTTTCTGAGAAGCTGGCTATTAAATATAATCTGTTTTGAGTAAAATCCTTGGTGTGGCATAAGGCTTTGTTGCAATGACTAACACATTTTTATGGACATTCCAACTTTGAACCCTCCTGTGAAGTTACTGGCCCTGCAGCAGTGGCCTTGAGTCTATGTTACAGGAATATTGTGTTGCTTGTATTAATGCTGTCAAAGACCGGTGAGTATTTTATTTTTACTGATTGTGTTGGACTACAATGCCAGCATTTGGTAGTCCAGTGGTACTTTACCATTTATGAGAGCATAAGCTTTTTTCCCCTCAGATCTTTTGTCCATCTTAGTGAAATTACAGAATTTGTAACTTGGTGTGGTATAGTCGAGCCTGTCTCTGTAGATACCAAGGGTGAGCTCAGTCAGTGATTTACCACTAGAGCCGGGCTGACATCATGCCTGTGTTATGGAAACAATGAGGTCTTTGGAATGATGTGCTAATTTGGCTGATGCCTCTGTTGTAGGTGTCTGTATTTGTTGCTGTATAGAACACAGCACCAGATTGTGCCCTGGTCCTGAGCAGGACATGAACCACTGTGCAAGTTTTTCCAGATGCCTTTTCTGTGATTCTTTTGATTGTACAGCACTTGTGAGCACTAAGTGATAGTTTCTAATAGAGGAAACTTTTGCAAGTCAAAATAAATTCCGTGAAAAAGTCTGGTCTCAGTATTTGAACTGTATTAAGAAGACCTGGCTTGGTCTAGAATTATCATTAAATTCATCACACAATCTGCACCAACTCACATCAGTAAAAAGAATTCCTCACCCCAAAGTGAAAATAACATCATCACAGCACAGCTAAGGAGTTTCAAATCAGTGCAGATACTCAGGGGTCAGCACTTGCATCATGTGCGCTTGTGAGTGACGTTCTGCCTTGCAAAGTGAGACAAACTGAAAACCAGGGGACAGATTTCTCTGTGTAGCAACACTGCTATTTGGATACCTAGAGCTAAAAACCAATTTAAATACAAAGCTATTCAGTGTTTCCCTAGGCTATTCTGTTGGAAATCTTGACTGACTCCCTTTGAAGTAATTTTTGAAAATTTTTAGCTGTAACTAGCACTCAGTTACCAAGCAAGCAGCTGGATTTGCAAAGAAGCTGAATCCCTTGGGTAATCATATCTGCTTAGTTCATTCAGGTGGATTTCAAGATGGTAGCAATGGATGCAGTGTGAGATTTGAAGGCTTCCTCAACAAAATACAATTTGATTGTCCTAAGTCTAACTAAAATAATATTACTATAATATACTACAATAATAATATTTTTCTCTTGTTTTTTCAGTTCATACTTCACCGTCAGGATATGTGTCTGCTCTTCTGGCTTTGAAAATTGGTTTACTGGTGTCATCCATGAAAACAAAATGTCACCTGAGCATAAAGGTGTAATTTTTGCATATGTCCCGTTGTTTACAAAGGATTTTGATCAACAGTTTAGTGTATTAAGACAAATGACAATTCTTACTGCCCTTTTTGGGGCAAACAGGTTGTAGTGGTGCTTTTACTGACATTGTATTAAAGGAAAGCAAGATAAAATACTTCTCTAGTGGCTTGTTGCACCCCCAAGATAATACTGAAAAATAAGTTTCTGTTGTCTGAGCTCAGTTAGTTTGTCTTGAAAAAGCCCTATCATGAGAATTTAGCAAATTGGACTATGGTTGTTTATTTTCTTGCAAGCAAAGACAAATGCAAATACTCTCTTGTCTAATTAAAAGTTGTAGGATAATTATCTTTAAAATTTCCATAGTCTTGGCAACTTAGTGAATTTAGATATGTTTTATAGTTCTACCTGTCAAATTAGATTTATAAATGTGTATTTCATACTTTCTGTAATATGGAAGAAAATGAAACTTTCCTGTGGTAGACAGCTTGCTTCTGTTTGACACACTGAATACTTCCTCCACTGTCATTCTAAGGCCCAGAGATCCCAGTCTGGTAAACTTTATTTGGTGTTTGTGAACTAGATGTTACAGGGAAATGCTTTTGAAAAACCAACAGAGAGATAAGCTGGGTTGTTGATTCTTTGTAAATTAGCACTCAAAGCCAGCAAAGGTAATGCCACTGATTAACAACCTGTGAGCAGATTGTTAATCTTCACTTAATAAAAGCTTGCAAGAGCTGGTGTGGTTATTATTTCATCAGTGACTTTGCAAAGCACACGTTTAGAAATGTCATCATAAATAGAGTTGGTGATCTTTGCACTTCAGACCTCATTTTCCATCTCCACTCCCTATGCTAAAATCGCCATGTAAGAGTATTTTGTCCTGCCTTCATATTGTAGACAAGGCAGTGCAGGTAGATGATGGAGTAGCTGGGGAATATTTATTGCAACAGGAGCATTTGAAAGATGTGAAAACAATAAGTAAAATGGGAAAGATTTTTCCTGACAGAGTTCAAGAAGTGTTTGGACAACACTCTCGGGTACATGGTGGGAATGCTGGGGTGTCCTGTGCAGGGCCACGAGTTGGACTTTGAGGATCCTTGTGGGTCCCTTTCAACTCAGGGTATTCTGTGATTCTTCCCACGTTCACACTATTTTGCTAGAAGAGTCCTCTTTTGCAGTCTGACTGTGGAATACTTTCCCTGGAGGTGAACATCCCTGCACAGCTGGTAAGCACTGGAGTGTGAAGGGGCTGATTTAGTGGTCTGAGATGCTCAGACAGCAGAGTAGGCTAAGGACAGTATTTTCTCCTGTACTGGCTGTTAAAGTAAGACGATTTCTAGTGTACATTTTTACATATGCACAATATATGTGCATGTATACATACATGTACGTAAATATTTATGTAAATACATGTAGTTTTTTAATTGGAAGGACCTTTTCCTACCCCTAAGTCCCAAACCTGGCCTGTGAAATTAATATAGCTGAAACATTTCATTACTTACTGAGATCTAAGAATGCAAAGCCTGGAAGAAATGCAGACTGTGGGGAGCTTTTAAAGTGTACTGAGGAAGAAGGTTACAAAAATGTCGAATCAGGTTGTGTTTTGGTGCGTTTGTCTAGGTTATGCAGAATTCTACAGTCATTGCATCCTGGTGGAGGATGGAGCGATTCCCATTACACTGCTAGCACATAAAAAAATTCCTGGAGTAATCCCACAGCTTGCTGCTTTCCAGCTGCACCTCCTCATCTGCTCAGAGAACCAACAGTGCCCAAAGCCCTCAATTCCCCCCAGCAGTTCAAAACTACCTTGAACTTGTATGTTGCAGTAAGTCATTCATGAAAGATGAATTACTGGAAACTTGGGAATTTGTGCTCATCCAAAGGCAGAGATGCGATGGCAGCTGTGGAAATAACTGGAGCTCCCCAGAGGCAAAGCAGTGCTATGTTTGGGCTGCAGCAGCCTGGACAGAGAAGGGCGAGAGAAGCCACAGCAGGACAGGTGAGGCACTAAAACCGCCTCTATCTTACCTGTGGCCTTTTGGACAAACTGGCATTGTATCAACCCCTGACATCAGACAAAGCTGTTTTTAAGAATATTGATGCAAAAACGAGGTCGTGGGTGGTCATTTATGGTTCAAGTAGCGGTTTATATATTTATTATAATTATACACAACCTTGACAATCTATATTGCCATTCAAAAATAAATTGAAGTCTTGTCAATTTGCACACGATCTGTCACTACTGAGAATCCCATTTACATACATCGTAAACATTTTCCATACTTAAACACCGCTTTGAATTCTGACATTCCCATCTCTTCCCCCCTCAACCCGTGGAGATATGGTTATCGACTATGGAAAGAAACTTTTTCAACCACTGGAACATTCAGGGACTACCTTTTTTGATTAATTTAATTAAACTGTTACAACACTTGGTAGAGGTGGCGGGTGCATATAGCTCTTAACTGCATTTTTGTTTAAAATTATTCTTCATGGATTTCATTGCAATGACTCCTTGTTTTCATTGCTTGACGTATTTCCTTCTGACCAGGAAAGAATGAAACCAGGGTTTAATAGCTGTATCAAGTAAGTCACATCAAGCACATTCCTGGTTTAGTATTCTGCAGTGCCAACAGTCACATTTAGTTGTTTTCACTGTTATTTACGTATGTAGTAAATGGTTGAAGTCTTCAAATTTCAACTGTGGAGAATTACAAATTCAGCTAGGAGTCAGCCACCACACACTTTCTGTAGCTACTAAGAGCTTGTGTTTATACTCCAAGTGCTATCTTGGGAGTTTAAATTAAAATTTATGAGGCATTAACGCCTTCTGTTAAGCAACATGTTTTTTACCACCTCTTTTGACAGAGAGTTTCAGTGAGTTTTCGTCTCCTGGTGCCTGAAAGACGGGAAAGCTTAAGACTAGCAAAAGTGTAAGAGGCAACAGAATATTCCTCCATCCAATTAATAAACTCACAGCAATTAGTGGCAATTAATGTAAGCATCCTTAGAGCAGGCAAACCTTATACCAGCCCACAACTCAAGTTTGGGCATCTGAGCTTCACTTGAGAAGGGCTCACAGAAGTCAGTGTATTGAAGTATTACAGTGTGATTACACAGCAATGGAAGTCCCACTTTGAGGAATGAGGTTCATGATGGCACTGATCTGTGGGAATTGAATTCAGCCTCTTTTCCTACAGCAGTTGGGCAGGTGCTTTGAACCAGCAAGTGCAGCATGTTTGCAACATGGCCTCACGTCCTGGATGCTAACATTGGCTAACTGACAGGCATGGATAACCAGAGCTCTGAGAACTGTAGATTCCAAGTTTTGTTAAAGGTATTAATTTTTCACACTGGTGTCAAAAAATAATTGGGAAGAGAAGTCTCCGGCCAGCTCCTTGCTTGTTTCCTGAAATTACGCTTATATAATCCTTACAGGAAAACCCCCACTTAAATACCGAGTATTTGATAACCAAATCTGTAGCAAGCTGTAGGAGAGACTGGAGTTCAGCACACTGAGATGTTGGGAAATATTAAAGAATTTCAAATGTTGAAGATACAAAGAAATCTTATCAAATACAGACTGGATGCTTTACGTTAACAGCTCTCACTTGTATGTGGAAGAACCAAAACTTCCATCCCACACACCACAAGGTGTCCAGAATGCTGGAGCTGCACCCCAGACACTGCAGGTCCCCTCCTGTGCTGCCATGCCATGAAGGGCACCTTCCCCTTCACTCTGCCCCGGGGCCTTGGGAGGCAGACCAGGAATACAGCCTGGGGAATACAGGTCGGGTGCTTCCCACCTGCCTCTGAGCATTCAGGAGCCAGCTGCTCACTCCACGCTTTGCAAGCATGCCCCAAAGGCAGCATTTAAGCAGTGAAAGATCGACGCTGCCAGAAGCAAGCAAGGGAGAGGAGTCTTCATTCAAATTCAGACATGCAAAATCAAAAACTTCATTCAAAATCATGGGGTATTTTGTCATGAAGCAGCAGGTTAAAGAAAGAAGGCATAAAACCCTAACTTAAATGTTACAAATCTGTTTATGTTACATCTAAATGAAGTTCAAAGAAACTCCTTGGAGTCTAAAGTACCGTAATAAAAGAAGTGGAAAGGAACTCATGAAACTAAACTGAGTTCAGTAAAGAAAATTAAAACAAATTAATTTTGAAGTCCTTTCTTGAGCAAGCCCATTAATGCTCTGGACAGGAGAGAATGAGTCCTCTTTAAAGGAAAGAAGGAAGCACTCACTGGTAAAATGAAATAATGTACTTATGCTGGTTTGTAACTAAATCTTTACATGGGACTTTAGAACCTGATTTACAAACCTTTTTTTTTTAAACAAAACTACTGCCTTTACAAAGATAGTGTTGCTTCCTTTTTTTTTTGTGGGACATAGGGGACATTTTCAAACATGAGAAATGTATCTTGCCCTCAGCAGAAAGTTTCAAGCAAGACATTATCAACAAATACCTGCTTTTATAATATACAAGATGCAGAGTAACAGACCACTGCTGGTTCCCTAACAAAGCTTTATGTTGCAGAGACACTCATTCTGGTGATGTCAGGGTAGGCAAAGGGAACTTGCTTCTGAGTCTGACACACAAAACCTCAAGTTGTGCATAGTGTGTACTTAAAATCTGTACTGGTAAAATCTCCTCTTTTTAACAGAAAACAGATTACATAGGAACAAGTCATGTTTTAACGTGAACTTCGCTGTGGAAAGATCAACTCTGCCCTCCCAAATGGGACTCCTGACACGGACCTCAGAGCCAGCTTCTGTGGGCAGCATTCCTCTTCAGCAGGGATCTAGAGACAGACCAGATGCACAGCAAAAAAATCCCTAATCTAGTAAGAAAACTTGACTACAATTGTTTGTCTGAACCATATCTGCTGTTAAGCGTGCAGAATTTTTCTAGCCTTTATCCTAAGAATTGCCTCAAATAGCTGTAATGTAGTATTAAGCATCTGATGGCCACAAGCAGAAGACACTCTGTTCATGCACATGACCTTTTAGCTACTAGAGATTTCTGCTGTTTTGTGCTCTTCTGCCACAGGTACCAAGGAGTCTACCTAGACAAATTGTTGTGCAGCTGTATTTTAGGAAGCCAGTACTTGACAATGCTACTGATTACACTGCTGTGGTAAAAGCCATTAGGATATAAATGGTCTTAAAGCCTATGAGACCAAAGCCAACTCAGTCCTGAATGACTGAAAGGACAACTGATGCTGCAGTACAGTCACCCCCTCAGTGCCAGAGGTGTGACTACCGTGGCAGAACTCAAGACTGAGGTTGCAGAGGAGCTGCAGAGCAACTCTCCTCAAGGTCACTCAGTTTTTGTTCCAGGGCTTTAAACATGTAAACTTACAGTGTCAGACCACCTACACTGACTGCATGGAATAGGAACAGGAAGGAGAGCAAAGTACACACACCTCAGTGACTGGATGTCAGTCATGAAGATGCAATTCCAGCACTCGAACTAGTCTGGCAGGTTTATGCACAGCTGTAAATGATGCTTCCTTTTTCTGTGAAAATATGTGAGAAGTGAATTCACCTCTACCAGGGGTCATGAATTACTTTTTGTAGCATGAACAGTGGTAGAAGATGAAGGGCATGGCTGAAGATAAAATGGCTGCCAAAGCCAGAAACAAAGTTGTGATTCTTCACTTGTTTACAACAGCAACACCTCATATGGGAGAGCTGCTGCAGGAGTGCCTGATTAATATCTGAATTTGGTTCTGGGACAGAGTTCAAGTCACTGACGCTTTACACTGCAACTAATCTCAGCTTCTTATGCTGACTGGGTAAAGAAACCACTTTTCATAGTTAAGAGTAGCCCATTCCCACTCTGGTAACAGAAGAGGTGTTTGAAATCAATGGTGACTGGCTTTAGCAAGTGCTGCAGTACCTCAATGACTGACAGAGGCATTTGGAATGTATTTGGAACATACACTGGACTTTGACAACGTTTAAGACTTACCAAAGGCAACAGTGATTCTGCTGTGTAATACATTGTAGACACTTTCATTAGAGAGTAAATGACCAAAGCTAAGTGGTAAGCTATGCAAGCTCATCAAGTAGATTCCATCTTTGGGGCAATAATATCCAGTTTTTAAACTCTTTTGTTTTGATCCTTGACCAAAAGATTTATGGGCCAAGCATCAAGGCTTAAATAAGCTCTCAGCATTTCTTTCAAGTTTGCCCCAAAGAACATTTAAACAACCTCAAAATCAGTGTGGTGATACCCAGTTTGCACAGCACTGTTTCTGTTGTTTCTCCTCCCCGGGATGAGATATGATCAAGATGTAAATTGAATTCAAAACAAAAGAAGTGGAAATAGTTCCATGTGCAATAAGACATTTTCAAGGGAAAGCTATGCAGCAGGCCTTGCATGTTGTCCCCTTTCATCCTATTCTCCCCAGCATCACTGTGTCCTAAGTGCAGTAGGGTATGTACAGCAATGTGCACAGACCAGGAATTCCAGCACACGGCAGAGCCACGCTGCTGGAGCGGTTTGTCATGAAGACTGGTAGTGGTATGGGTACCTAAAAAACGCTTAAGCTCAAACTATTCAGTTCCTATGAAAAAGACCGTACAATTCTCATGGTACATCAACAAGATGGACTGGTATGCCAACTAACCTCTATTTTAATATTTAAATTATAACAATACAATAACTAGAAAAGGTCAGTGCTTCAAGTGACAGGTTTTGCCACTTCAATTCCAATATTTTTTCCAAAATAAAGATGCGATTAGATCTACACTTGAGCATCAGTAGTGCAATACAGTATCCTTTCCTGAATAAAGGAGCTGAGGTTTATCCACAATAAAAGCTTTAAATAAGGTAGATTGTTGCCATTTATATATCAATTCTGTATGTTTGATATAAAATATATTGGGAAAGCTTCAACTGACTTATACAATCTACATTTGGCTAAAGCTCCACATAAGCAGCATCAGTGGAAATGAACATCAGTGGAAATGAACATTATATTAAGGTGTACTTAATATAAAACACTTTCAAAACTACTCAGCAACAAATGACAGAAGGTTGGCTAAGAATAACTGAACATCTGAGGTGTGTACCAGACAAAAAGAATGGACCCTGTGGTTACTTGCACTATTTTAATGAAGTAAAAGAAATGCAAGATTTAGTCCACTTCCATCTCTCCGGGGGGTTTGGTCTGCTGAGGGTTGTCCTTTGCTGGTTCAGGTTTTGTTTCCGTAGCGCTCTGTCCATTCACTGGTCCATTGTGCTCCCCGTTGGCTTTGGACTGCCCATCACTAGGAGGTTCTATCTTCGGTTTGGGCTTGGATAGAATAGGATTACAGAAGCTATCCAATTCCTAGTTGTGACACAAGTGAGACAGCAAGGTCATTTGGTGGCTCGGCAACTGCACTCAACTAGAACATCTCTAATTTGTTTCTGGGCCATAATGGCCTGGAATTTCATTGTCAAGGACTAGACTTCTCTATTCTATCAAGGTTAGAAACTTCAAAAAAAGCCTTTCACTACCTGAGGAGCTTCTGATTTGTTACCAACTTGTATGACAATCCATTCTGTAGAAGCCTGGTGCCATAACTCAGGGTATTTTAAAAGGGCTTGTGCAGAGGGAGTACTGTACATCAAGAGCCCACACTGAAGAGTGCTAAAACTGCTGCTCCCTCTGTATAGATTTTTAAATAGCTTTAAAATCTCTGCAGATGTAATATTCTAGTTCAGATCTAGGCCAAAATCTGGTTCAGAAAAAACTGATTAGAATGCAACAAGTACAATGATTTTTTTTTTTACCTTAGATTTTGCTAGTATTTCTGCCACTTTGACAACTGGATCCTGAGTTAGACTTAGTTTGTTTTGGGCATTCATTTTGCTGTTCAACCAATTCATAGCCTCGTTAATGTATTTTTCAACTTTCTCCATCTCAGCAGGATCTAGGTGGTCGTATTTTTCATCCTAAGGAGAGAGACAGATACTTGTATCACCAATTAAAATATGCTGCTCCGCCAATTAAGTTAATCTTAGAAGTTACAGAAACACTGCTAACAGCTGTAAATTGAGAGATCCATTTCAAGTGGTACCAGCCACCATAAAAACACATAAATCTTTGATTTATGTTCTCATGAAGAAGCTCTTTTTTGCTAGCAATGCAAAACAGGTTTAAAGTTCTCAGGAGCAGAAGTACAACAGCCCTTCTAAAGCAGTGTTAAGATGTAACTTTATAGGACTTTTTTAAACACAAAAAACTCTACAGCCAAACTCAAAACACCTATAATCATTGAACAGCTAAATAATTTGGCTTTACCTTATTTTTGTATGCTTCTACTGCTTTCATAAGGAGCTGAATCTTCTTTCCCAGTTCATTTAGAACTTTTGGTCTCTCTTCGTGTTCCATGCATCTTTCCTGGATAGGCTGTCCAAATTTCTGGAGTAATAAGCACAAAGGTCTTTACAAAACATGTACTTCCTTTAGTCTGGTCTAAGAATACAATGCAGCATGGGAAGGAAGGCTGCCTGAAACTCCTTTTCTCACCCACCCAAAGAGCTAAGTCTTTGAATATTGCTTTAGTACAACAACCAAAAAACCAGACGTTTAAACACAGGAATAGTGACTGTCCTTAATAGGCTGGTATTTTGCAGTTTTCTGCAAAAAGAGCATTTGGAACAGAAACAGTCAGGCTTTAATGGATGCTTTAATTTTCAAGTAGTTCATCTGAAAACTTCTGATTTTATCCACTGTTTGCTTTTTCCTTTTCTTGAATACTGGTATCCAGGCAGTTGCCTGGATCTACACTGCTGTTTCCATCAGTTATCCCTCCCCCAGAGGAAATCTGACTGGAGAGTAAACAGCTGGAGCCCAAGGACTAGAGACATACTTCAACGTGAAGGTAGTAATTCATCACAACTCATATCTCCCCCATCAGATCATTAAAATCTGAAGCATTTAGGGGGTGTTTGTCATTAATAATCAAATTATACAATGGAAGCTACTGTTAAAGCACTCCAGAGCCTTTATTGTTGGATATTAGAGCCAAAAATTGGTCTTCCAATACATCTATAGAAGACCACTGAGAACAGGAAAACCAGAATATATATTCTGGAGTGCAATTCTCATTACCCAGGAGCAGTCAAGCTACTCAAAAGCCTCTTTCAGACTGTAAGTCTGACAGAAAATTCCCATAGCAATTAAATCTATTATCATGAGTGACAGTCTGCTTCATTTCAACCATTTTCAAATTAAGAGCACAACTCATATTAAAAGAAAGTGCACCTCTAGTTCTAAGTATTATGTTCATTTCGTAACTGAACGTGCACAACCTGAACACCCCCCGCCCCAAACATACAAGAATGATTTTTCTAGAAAACAACTTAAAACCTTACTTTTAATTCCTGAAGCTTATCCATGTATACTTGTTTTGGCTGGTCCTCTCCATCTTCATAAAGCCAGTTTTCTGTGTCCTCCAACATCAAGGTCAGCTTGTTTGAATCCTACCAAGCAAGTTATGGACAGTCCAGTTCAAAAGGGAATACATCAAATGGGACTTCTCTCCCTGGCACAAACCCACCCTACTCAAAAAAGGACTGCTTCATCAGCTTAAAATATTCAAAGTGACAGCAAAGGAAAACAGTAATTAACAGACTTCAAAGCCAAGATTTAAAGAGTGACGAGAGGCAGGACAGCCCTGCTCCTGTGATTTGCAGGTGAAGTTTACCAGAGTTATAAAATCAGTCCTGAGGCTATTTAAGACAGCCCATGCACCTCTTAAAGAGTCTTCCATATTCTCAGTTCGTTTTCTTTTTATTCCTACCCACTCATGCCATTCAGAAGCTCGTGGTGATCTGTCCTACTTTCCTATGCTGACCATAGGGTTTTTACTTTCTGCCTGCATCCCCGATCCTTCCTTGCCACTGAGGAAATTCTCAGGCAATAAAGAGCTCTGCAAGTCAAATGTCAGGTGTAAGCATTAACTTGAGCTTCACTGCTGTGAAGTCAAACCATCTCTTACTCCAAACTAGTCCAAGAGACCGCTGCAGCCTCCACAGAACACACACTCAAAAGTTGTAAATACAAAGGAACTTTTCTGAAACATATAGGCAAGTCTAACCTCTTCAGTGATAAACTTCTCAAAGACTCCACACAGTTTGTCTCTGAATTCATACACATATTCTTCAACAGCATTCTTAGCATCATTTCGTTCTTTCTCAAGCTTGTCTTGCATCATCATCTTCCCCTAGGGTCGAGAAAGGCATACTTAAAACTGAAAGCATTTTAACTGTCAGGCTTAGTGACTACTCTTGAAACTGTACCAGAGAACTTGGCAGAGGCCTGATAATTCACAATTACTGATAAAAATGTTCACCTCTGTGTAAGTCATCACTACAAGCACAAGCAGAATGGGCTAAGTTAAATCTAGTGAAATTGAGTCATTTCACCAAAAACCCCAACCAAAACAAAACCTCTTACAATTAAGGGCAAACCCCTGAAGAATTCTAAATTATGTAAGTCAATGGTTGCAAATATTTTTAGTTACTTATTTACAGTGACATTGAATGGTCATTTGTTCATGCTGCTCACCTCATTTTCTATATAGGAATTGATCAGATCTTGTCCCAGCTGCCTATAGAGGCTTGCCTGTATAGGGAGGTCAATACTCTTAACTTTTGTTTTAGCCTTTGGCTGGGGTGGTTGATCTTGCTTTTCTCCAGAAGCAGCCTATGAAGAGAGAGACACTACTAAGAAACTGCCAGGAATACAAATATTACTACCTTTATGCTAAAAAAGAGAGGCAAATGAAACTAGTTAAGACAGCTACAAATTAATCTTATGTGAATTAGCACCTAATTATTCCTCTGTATTCAAAATCACTGCCACCTTCGTTTTGAATGAAACAGGTGAAATTTAACTTCTTTAAAGAGCTGTTAAGAAAACTTGTTCAAAAGCTCAAAGCACTGCATATTATTCTACACAATGTTTCCTAATCTCCCTAAATTACATCACCATTACAAAACCAGGTTAAACAACAGACACCTACTTCAAAGTCTTAATCATGCTAAGTTGAAAATGGAAGTGCTATGGCAGGATTCCTCACTTGAACCATTTCAATACAGCTCTCCTCTAAATACAGTCCCATGTTTTGCAAATTGTAAAATCAGTAAGTGTGAGAATACTGGGCGAAAAATGTCGAATCAATACCGAATACAAACCTTTGTTTCAGTTCCAGCATTTTCTGTTTCCTCATCTGCTTGGTTCTGTTGTTCAGCTTGACTTTTCTGCACACCTTCTTCTTGATCAACCTGCATTTTATCCTGCCGAGAGTTACATAACTGAATGCAAAGGTTTGCTGTAAGATTTAGGACTGATTATCAATTACAGTAGATCACAGACAACATACGAACTTCAGCATCAATCTTAAAATTTTTGCTTCACCGTGTTTAAACAGGCATTTTGATGTAGTGTTTGTATTTATATCTTTCAAGTTAAATGAAAATTCGACTCTGCTGCTCAATGTTGCTCTCCGTCCCCATTACATAATTACACTGAGCCTTGTGAATACTCACTTTAACTGGAAACAAATACATATAAAATGAAATCAAAGAACATTCTAGCAACACACCACCAACACAGGCAACAACAATGGGTTCTCTATGGAACAGCCAGAACTTTGACCTCCTATCATTTTTGACCTAAACTTTAAAGTTTGCAACCCAAAGCAGAAGTAATTTAATCATTGCAATTATCACTTGTATCAATAAAAATTAGCTGTAGTAGTAGTAACCTCTTGGGAGTGCAACTATCTTCCCTCCTTGCCACCCAAAATAAAGACAGCCTCACTTAAATTTATCAGTAAGTTTATCACCTATGCCTTATTCCAAATTTAACAATCTGAAAGTCTGTTGAATTACTAGTGCAGATCACTTGGTTTAAGGATTACAACTCCATGTCATCACCGAAAAACACTTTAAATGACACAGTAATGGGTAAGTCTGAAGTTTTCAGGATGATCCTAATACTCAGAGATCCAGAGCCTTAATAACTAACGAGTGGCAGCCAAAGCGTGAAAGGTCCGAGACTGCCTCCATTACAAGGAATTAATATTTCTGGATTCACAAACTACATATGCAGGTAAAGTAATTTACTACTAGTTCTGCAAAATGAAAAAAGTTATCTGAGGATTTCAAACTCTAACACAGGTGCCTATGTTGCCGTTTAAAGCGGAAAAAAAGAAGGCTACTTTTACCAAATTTGAAGTTTTGCCACTTCAGAATAGAAAAAGTAAAATGTAAATCCTCATTTTACTGTTCTTACTGTTCACACAGAAAAGCCAACAACTGGGAGGAACTGCTTTGCCTACAGAAAATAGCTAGAGAGGGGAAAATAGGACACATTTACACCACAAACCTCCTCCTCAGAGTCGATGGTATCATCCTCAATACTGAAAGGTAATTGCTGACAAGCACCATTGTAAAACAGAAGATGTGTTAGATGAATGAAGTGCTGCAAATGGAAAGTCTGAGCAGGGAAGCAGCTACTCACACTGAACTCAGCACACTCCTAGTAAGCTCCACATGCCTCTTACACTAAATGCCAGCTCTAGCACTTCCAACCTTTGCTCACTTGATTACAAAGCCACAGATGGAGCACTTGCCCACAAGGAACTGCATCATGCTCAGCATTTCAAATATGCTCACATTCCTGGAAAGCAGCGTAGTATTTAAGAAGTTGGCTATATCAATTATGTAATGCTAGTTGTGTAACCATTTGCTCTAATTCCTGTAGGATATCCAACTAAAGTGGGAGAAGCTAAGGCCAAATCTTAGGAGAAAGGCTGCTGGGGCCAGCGCTGCTACTGCTGTTTCCAGCTCCAAAGGGTTCCCTGGCATCCAGTTCTCAACTATGCACTGCCAAGGGGTACAGCTGCACCTCACAGGGAGCTACTCTCGGGAGACAGTGAAGTTTTCCATATATAAATAAATAACATGTGTTTTTTACTCACTGAAAACAGTTTGTGAGGAAAAGCAAACCTCTAGAATTAATCTGTCAAGAGATCTCATTAAATATGCTGCCATTGACTAGCAACACTAGATAATGCTAAGAGTAGTAGAGAGATGATAAAGAACAATGAAAAAATTAACTAATTTTTTTAGAATCTGTTTTTCCATTCATTTTTCTTAGTGCCACACTTCACCAGTACTTTAGTAATCAACATGAAGAAATGTGTTACACAAGTGAAGAAGCAATTTAAGGGTGGAGAAGCAGTAACTGTCAGAAGCGAAACACAGTGACTTAACCTGCAATTATCGGCTCTGTTGTCAGAATGACAGTGGAGATATTTACAAGCTTTACATACCAGCTCTTCATCTCTGCCTTGGCTCTTACTTGATGACTCAGTGTCCATGGGTGTGTCATTGTGATCCCCCTCTAAGCTCTGCTTCTCTATGATGGACGCGTTGGCCACGCTGAACAGGCCGTGGATATTGACGCGCACTTTCACCTTCACCTTGGAGTTGTCACCATCGTGCTGGGGACCTACGTTCTGAATAGTGAAACGCCCTTGGAAACAACAGAGGTGACTTTAATTGTTGTCCCAAAAAGCAGAGAAAGAGGAAAAAAAAGCCAAACACATTCCACATTCCTTTAAGGGTGTTAATTTAAACAGTGACTTCATGTAACTGAAACTATTTGGAAACTTTCTACTTAGCTGACAATCCTACGATGTAAGCTGCAGGTAGATAAACTAAAAGCTGGTTCCCCAATTATTATCAGTTCACTGATAATTAGTAAGATGTTTTTGCTTTATCTGTATTTCATAAAGAAACAAGACAGTACTTTACTAGGTGTTCTACTTCTCTGTTGCCTTCTGTAACCATCACACTAGAGAAACTACTCTGATTAATCTCAAATGGTTTCTTTTGTACACGTAACTCAAACTTCACACTGAAAACTAAAATGTTAACAGAGAGAAAAGATTCTGTTTGAATTTGGTAACATGGCTGCACTACAGCTTTTGGAGAATGAACAGTGCTTAGCACGGTTTCTGAAAGCAGTGGGGTTGATACTTATTTTGCAACTTGCTGAAAATTTAAGTGTAGATGATGTGCACATGTAAAGGAGAATGTTTCTTCCTCAAGACCACAGACTTCTTGCATAGACAGCCCAACAGACAGCACCAAGTTTGTATCTGATTCATAAATCAGTGAATAAAATTATGAATTAAAGACCCCAAGGAGTCTACTAATAACTGCAAGTAAGGTAGCATTAGCTACCAAGAAACTTATTTGTACCATCTAATTCCTTAGACTCTACTACAGATGCTTAAATTGAGGAAACACCTATCTTTTATATTCTCAGATTAACAGAAAAAGACATGACAGATAGCACTAGACAAGTTATCTGTCCAGACAGGCAACAGCTCCTTTGATCCAATTGCTTTGAAAAATCGAAGCTAGCAGGCACATAAGATCCCTATCAATTTTATAGAGACTGAAAGAACCAGACAATAGAGCACTAAACTCTTTGTGCCTCTTTCTTTTGAAGCATTCAGAAACTGTAAAGATAGACAGAAGGAAGAATGCAGAATTTTTTTTACAAACTGTCAGAGATGTCAATATGGTTTGATCACTACATTTAAACCAACAAGCCTGTGCTGAGCCTTTCTAAAGGGCCTAAGCTTTTCTGTAAGCTAGAAAATATGGAAGTAACATATCTTACAAGAAAGGAGAACCCCCTTTTCCTGTATCAGTGGGAGTTAGGGATGGGGTTTTTATTCGTGTCCTTACCTATTCTGGAATCAGGATAAGGCACTTCTTGTGGATGGGTATAGTAAGCTTCCAAATCAAAAGGCTCCTTCTTGTGGAAAGTAATTACTTTTGAGAATGGAGCAGCATGGTTCTTACTGAAGACTTCACACTCACTAAAGCAATAAAACATTAAGTACCATTAAACCTCTAAGTTCACAGATAATCAAAGTCAAGGTATGTTAAAGATCAGCAGCCCTGCTAACCAAGCAACAATCATGTAGTTTAAGTCAGTTTTTAACAAGAGTTGGAGGTTGAAGGTCTCTCGGTGTCAAAGCATTTTATGTCACACTTACTAAGAACTAGGCAACTTCACTCCAACATTTTAATTACTTGTATCTCCAGTTGTTAAGCAGTAACTGGAACCCAAAAGGTAAAATGCAAAAGAAGAAAATTGAAATTTCAAGTGTTCAAGTGCATGACAGCTTCAAAGCCTGAGGCCTGTTTTTTTCCACAGCTCAACACTTTTCTTTATATCCAAACACACTGTTTTATAGGCACTGTACAACTTACCCTGTTCCTTCTTCATAAGATGATTTCCATCTCAATGTTATAGAGTAAGGAACAACATCTGTGATGGAAAACTCACGCACTTTAAAAGCTGGAGAAAGAATTGCACACTAGGAAAAAAAAAAGACCGAAGTTTTATTATGTTCATATGTTCAGCATAGTCAAATAAATAGCAAGTACAAGAATTAAGACTTATGATATAGGTCATATGGAGGTTCTGCTTATCACAGAATTCTTTTTTTTAACAGAAACTTCCTGCAGTTAATTAAACTGAACCATTTAAGTAACAGATGTTACTTCCTCAGTGATTTTCAGTAAAGATACCCAGCAAAGGTTCCCAGTGACTACACAGAAGTGGAACAGCAGAATTTGGGTCCTCAAATTTAACAGGTCTCTAACAAGCCCATCCTTCTAACATGACACAGCAGCAAATTAATGAATGCAACAGACTGGTTTCTGACATGGTCACTGTCATGAATTAGCTAAAGAGCAAGTAACCCTCCATATCTTGTTTCAGCTGTAGTACCTTCTGCTTGTGGTTAGCTGTATTTCATTAGTACATGATGTTAAAGAAGCGATACTAAAGTTTTATTTCAGAAACTATACCTGCAAGGCACAGCCTCTTGCAACAGCTTCATCAGCATTTAGCGTGGTGCTTATCTCTTTACAGAAAAAGTTAGAGATCTGTTCCTTCACTGCTGGAATTCTAGTAGCCCCACCTACTATTTCTATACTGTAGATATCTTCACGCTGAAGTTCTAGAAAAGAGAGTGCATGCCCTTAAGTTATCATCAAGATATCAAAAAGCTATCTTTGGACAAAAAAAAAAAAGGAAAAAAGAGAAAAGTTCTCTTATTATCTAGACACTGTGACAATAAATATATTTCATGGCTGACACGATCTTTGTAACTTTTTGTCCCTCCTGTAGGCTACAAAGTTTTCTAGTTGCATAAACGTGGGAAATGCAGAAGCCAAGCATCAATGAAAACAGCTGTTCTTTAAAGTGTGTTGTCCATGTGCATCCCCTTTCTGCTGTGCATGAACTCCAGAAGGGTGAAATTCGGTCTTCTGCACTACTGGACAATACCTGAACTCTCCCAAACAAAACCAACAAAACGAAACCCAAGTAGATCTCATTTTATGTCTGGCTTAATTTTGCTTGCCAAAAGAGAAAACCTTTTAGGTCAGTATATCTAATAAATAGCAGATTGTACTTGAAGGTTAACTTTTTAATTCTGAAATCAGGGTATGTGTATGAAGTCATCTCAAACAACTGTCAGTCCATGAACAGCTCTGCTCAGCAGTTACTCAGGTTTTTATTTCCCGTACCCGCTATCTAGCCAAGCCAGGTGATCAGCAGAGTTCTTCCCTCTCTTTTAGGTGAAGCTGCTGGAACTGGGGGTAAAACCCTTCCTAGTAAAGTCTAATTCTCTCCTTTACACTACATTAGGCAAAAAAAAAAAAAAAAGTTACTTTGTTATTTGCACATGCTTTAGGTAATTCATTTTAAGAATATACTGCCGAATTACCAGGTCAGTGAGGACATGTAAGTATCACATGGAACAGGCTGGCCAGAAGGTTGCAGTAAAGTGTAATATCTTTTACCATCATCATTTTGCTTTGGTTGTTTTGTGCTTTTTTAATAAATTCAGAGTCCCAACCTTTTCCATGACACAGGGTGAACGAGGGTCAATAATCAAGGTTGCAGAGTAGCATGTGCACTAAATGAGGTGGGAATGGTATCATGCATTCATGGCAAGCATATGAATGGAACTTACATTTAACTTTTCAGTATTTAGCTTTGCAATTCTAATAAATACAAAAATACATTGAAAAGTTAATCATTAAAGAGATCAAGAATGACTGGATTACTAGCAGTACCTCAAGTTACTTCTACTTACTGGCTTGATCCATGGCTGCTCTTAGAGGAGGCTCCACTCTGGCCAGAAGGGCAGCACACAGCTGCTCGAACTGAGCTCTGCAGGGCAGGGAGAGTGTTTGGTGTTACCGAGCTGCTCAGAGACCACAAACCCCTGCCCCTCAGTGGCAACAGCAGCCAGTACCTGTTCATCTTACTGGAGACATCCAGGTCATTCATGAAGCACTCGATGTTGAGTGGAAGGTCAGACGCATTCGCACTCATCAGCTTCTTGAGCTTCTCACATTCCTGATACAATCGCAGCAGTGCTCGGGGATTCTCTTTTACATTCAGTTTGTATTTTGTCCTAAATTCTTCAGAGAAGTAATCTACCAAAGCCTCATCAAAATTCCTACCACCTACGAAAGGGTCAAAGGTCGTGGCCAAGACCTGGCAGGAGTCAAAGAACGAGATCAGAAGTTATCAGACATTGCTTGTTCTGTGTCATTTACTCAGTGCAGCAAGAGGTGCCACAGGTGACATTTGGCTACCAGAGACAGGTCCACAAAAGCATTCAGCCATTAGTAGGTCACAGGCAGAAGTCTCCAAACCAGGAAGCACAAAGACTGCTCAGTTTTACTTCACATCCTACTGGATTTAGACTTTGAACTGTCATGGATGGCACAAAAGAACCCCAACATCTCGGAGCGACTAAGACAGCTCAAGAATTTCCCACGAGCGAGTCAGCTGCACATCTACAACACTTAGGAGGCTCCCTGAATATGCAAATATTTCAGGGATATAACATGACACAAAAACTCTGCAGCATGCTTAATTATCAAGCACTTTCCAAAACACACTTTAGGATGCTTCACTTCTGCATTTTACAAAAACTGACTTGCTGAGATAGCTAAAATTTAACAGAGAGGTTTTGTATTCTACTTGTATTTGTCTTTAAAAAATACTTTCTACAGACCTTTTTTTTTAGAAAAACTAATCTTTCCACAGAGCACTACTTTGAGTTTTAAATACTTCAGGCTTTTAATGTATGACTTGAAAGATTACCTTCAGTTTTCCCTTGTTAAAAGCACAGATGGAAACCTGATATGCAGAATGCCCCATATCTACAAAGACCACATTTCTTGGCTTCTCTTCCAAGGCTGGCAGATCTTGCTTGTATATTCCATAGGCTAATGCAACTGGAAAACACCAACCCATGGAAGGTGAGGGGAAGCCACACACAGCTGCAGACCACACATTGAAAGCACTACCAAGAGACAGACACTACCCACGTTCACCCTTTCTAAACACCTTCATAACTCTATTCAAATGCCACAAACACGTTGAGAACACATTTTTCATTGACAAGAGGAAAAGAGATGTCAAGTGAAGGTTTAGCACTAATAAAGACTCACCCTGTATTTCAGTTGTGCTTGTACCCAAATTAACACTACGCAATTTGTGAAACTGCACAGATTGAGACTCTCCCTTGAATTGCCTTACTTTCAGCATTTTTTACCTTAGCTTTGCAAAATTCAAGCATGCCCAAGAAATAAAGAAATGTTTTGGAAGACTAATTTACTCCGATCTAAGATTTCACTGCCAGCACTCACTTGGAAAGCTGCCTGAGACTTTCTAAAAGCAAAGAGAATCAAGAAAAATAAAAATTACTGATTTAAGCACCTCCAACTTTAGTTCCCATGAAGTGTTACGTACTTCTATGCTCTACCCTAGAATTCACCAAAACCACAGAAGAGGAAAGTAAATTACTTTATAGAAACAGTTGTGCCATTGCTACAGCTGACAGGACTGCCACAACTTTAAGCACAGATCCCAGGTTTATTTCCAAAGCTATTCCCAAGTGTGACTGTGTTCAGGTTAGCAAACCCCAGCTCTCACTGTGCCTCCTGAATGCTGCACACCACCCCACTGCTGTGTTTCCAGTTCCCAAGCTGGATTGGGCAGTACTAGCCTGGACAGCTCTCTCCCAAGCTCCTAATTGTGTAACAGCAGTGTGTCATCACCCTCACATTCAACAGCCTGAATGGCCTTAAAGGACAAAAAAATTTCCAGCCCTTTACCTGCTGTAGTCTCATTCATCAGCTTCAGACAATTTAATCCTGCAATCTGTGCAGCTGCCATTACAGACCTTCTTTCAGCATCAGTGAAGAAACTAGGGACCTGTTTCCAAAAATAATGACATAGGATATTACGGGATATGGATTTTTTAATTTAAAGAAATTAGACTTGCCCATCAAGCTACCCTATAAATGTCATTACCACAAGAAACTGTTATAAGCTACCCTCAAATTAATAAGGCAGCCTGAATAAAATAAATAGCTAGGTAATTTATTTTAGTGCATATTTTAATTAAAAGTTCAGAATATGACAAAAATGAAGTGGCATCCAGGGTTGTCTTAAATAAAGCAGATTTTAACACACACCAAAAAAAATATCCTGAAAATGCTTTTTCAGATTCTTCTGATGAGTCATCTTAAAATCTTCACCAGTTTCTGGAAACATTTGTGCAGGACAAAGTCAACCCAACAAATATTCACACATAGCCTCAAAGTAAGTCAATGGCAGAAACAATGCAGCAATGCTGGAATTAAACTTGAAGCTGTATCCATTTTTCAGATATCACTTTCACCAGTTCCAGCTTACAGTGTGCTACAAGGTTCAGTGCCACCAAAAATAGCCACAGCACAATCAGAGCCCATTTAGGATCTGGATGCAATCACTTGGCACCTCTTCAGCAGATGGAGAGCTCCATTCACTTTGTGTTTTGTTGGCTACCACTGTGGGGCATTGCCAGGGATCCCTGTGTGTGGGAGGTATTCTCCCAGTATCTTTGTATGCCATAAGGAAGAAAAGAAAAACATCAAAGCAGATTTCTAACAGCTGAAGTACACAGCTTTCCAGTTCCCATGTCTCCCTCTGACAGAGAAGGGGTAACTGCAATCCTTCATGCTCAAACTTCTCACCAGGGCCAGTAAACAAAGACCATGTGAAAAGCAGACACAAGACTTTGTATCAGGAACAAAACATCTTCAAGCTCCACCCTTACCCCGTGGGTAAGGACACCAGCTAAAAAAACATGAGCAAACCAACCAAATAAAAAGTCAACTAGTTTGGGCTTGTCAAATTATCAGCATGACCCTCAGAGCCCTAAGTTCAGGCGATTCAACTGCACTACAACAGTGCTCAGCCATGTAACAAAGAAATTTAACACGAATGTAGGAAGGCTCTTTGGAAGCAAGGAGGATATGTTTGCCCCTAGGACAGCTCCCATTTGGAACAAACTGCAGTAATCAGAAATACTGCATGTAGCCCTTGGAGACAGACAGACTGGACCAGCTTAAGTATTATGTTCTTTCTGAAAACCCACTCTTGGTTTAACGACTTCTTCATCTCCGCACACGTGCTTCGAGAAGGATTCTCATTTGGAAAACCTGTAACAAAGGCCCATTTTTGGGGATATGATTTCTATCCACTACTTGTACCACTTACCATTGCACCATGGTATAATAAATGGTCCTAGCTTGCATAAAGCTGTCTATGGATTGCAATAATTATATCACAACTTACTGAAATCACACAGTCAGCCACTGGTTTCTTCAAAGCACTTTCCGAAGTCTCCTTCAGTTTGGCCAGCAACATTCCTGTGATCTGTTCCACTGCAAACAGTCTCTCCTCATCCAGGTACCTCACCTGAAACACAGCATTGGGATTCTGTGATCAATCATCTCAACTTTGCTCTCAAGATGTGCCATTTGGACTTTATTTGACATGTTGAGCATTGAGACCCATTTAACACCAGGCTCTAGACACAAGCAACTCCCTATCAATTGATTTGTGCTTACTGCAACAAATCTTGAACAGTTCAGATTGGGTTTTTTTTGTGGGAAGATTAACACCTCAGTTATCCCAAGGGACTATTCACAATGATACGGTATTTCTGTATTTTTTAAATTTAAAAAACAACAACAAAAAAGCACATTACACATAGGATCACTTTGTCCTATAACACAAGCTAAAAATACAAGTTTTGGAGCAAACCCAAGGAACATCTGCTTCTTGCAACAGTCACTCAGGAGCAGGGAAGGAGGGAGGGAAGGTGTAAACGAGGCAATTCCAACAGTCCTGCCCTGCTCAGGGAACACAGTTGAGTCCTCAGCCTTCATGGGAGGTTGTGGGTCCCAAATTTCTAACAAGCTACCATTTCTCCAGCAATCCCAAGCACTCCTGCCATTTCGTTTGGAAGCAAATTAAAAGTAATTTCTTCAAATTTCATATTCAGAGCGTTATATTGTTTTCCTGACACTTAGTCTCTGAATGTCTGATGGGAACTAATAATCTCACACTGTAATTATACAGATTTGAAGGTAAATCTAGTAAGGTGAAGTGAAAAGTTACTAATGTGACTATGGAAACTAGTATGATTGATGAGAAACCTCAATGGACTTCTTGGAGAAAGTACAGGACTTATGTAGAGACACAGGGATGTCACAGGAATGTATTTAATTTTCTTAAGGAAAATGTAAGTGACCACACAGGAAGTGACAAAGCCCCAAAGTGCTCATCCCTACCACTGGAGAGATTCCACCCAAAGCTCTCACTCACCTTTACTCCAACAGAGCCATTTGGCATCTTCTGAAGTTCATAGGGAAGTTTGGCCCTCTCAGCTTGTATGTAAGGATCTTCAAATGCTCTTCCATGGAGTTTTTTGAAACCATGTACCGCATTTTTTACATTTGTGATGATCTGTGGCAAAGATATTTTCATTACCCATGAAACTCTGATAAAGAGGACTGTGCAGAAAGGCATTTCTTATGTTGGGCTTAACGCACACACTGACCACTGTCAAGCCCCACACATTCGCTGGGAAGCAAAGTGTGAGGAAAGAGAAAGAATCATCTAGTTTTTAATCTATGGCCTCTATTAAAAAAATTCAAATGTACTTCTCTCTGTAACATCTATCAACTTGCTGCCATCGATTTTCACTGTACTTTTTATTTTAAAGGAGCTTTCTTTTACAGCATGCAATATCTAAGATCCTGTATTGTTGCAGTGGCTGCCTGCAGGAACTAATGAAGCTATTACCTACATTAACCTTAAATGAACCTTCAACAAATTAAGACATTTCCCTTCCTTTTGAAGTTCTCCTCTAGTTCAGATCCCATCTGGATGTAAAGCCTCCCCACACCTATTCTCTCATCAGTGTTTTAACCTAGTTATTTTCAGGACAAGCTTCTAACTAAAGAAAGGATGAAAACAAATCCCAACAAACACAGTATGTAAGCTATCAGAAGAAACTACTCCAGGACAATATTCTCCAAGATGAACTTGTTTACTAGCCTAAAAAGTTTTTGATCCATTTACCTGGCTCTTTGCTGCATTCCCAATAGCTCGGGTCTTGGATCCTAAAGATATACATGCTCTAAAAAAAAAAAAAAAATTCAGCTGTAAAAAAAAACATTGTAAAATAGTTCCATGGTACTTTAGAACACTCACAAGAATTCAAGCAGCCGAACATGGATGTGTTAAGTAACAGCACTACTGGATGACACACCAGAATCTGAAGCAGAATTCTAGTTATTTTGTTCTTTGTAAACTAGTTTAGAAACAGCAAGCAATTTCAACTGTTGTCATTCTAATTGCAAAAAAAGCTTGTATGTTCTACAGATCTTATCATGAAGGAAAGGCACTGATAGTTACTTCTGGGTCACAGGTAAAAACATAAGATTTAATTCAAACCCCTGAACTTTAGCAGTCAGGTTCTCTCGACTCAACAACTCTTGAGTCAGACAGGGACACATTTTCACTCTAAGAGCTCTTAGCAACAATCCTAAGACAACAATTAAAGAGCCCACAAACCATCTAAGCCCACCGGAGCTGAACAAGCTGTTAAGTGCATCCACTACTGAGGACTAGCAGGCACATGCCGCAAACAGGCAGAAGGGGAGAGATCTGGGGACAGCTCCCACGCACCCAGGGCTTGGGAAGCTCTACTGAAATCCACAGCTCCTTGCAGCTTCTTGGATCAGCAAAGGCTGCCTCAGGTTCCAGCCACCATCTGGTCCCTCATCACTGCCTTGGGAAATGTTCTTTTTTTTTTTTTCCTGGAAGTTACTAACACCACACCTTTGTATCACAGACCTGAAATACAACGCCTGCCTAAAAGGCAAGCGATCTGGCTACAACCATTCAGGAGTAAGCAACAGAGGAACGCAGATTTCACACAGCTCAAATGCAATCGTTGATGAATATATAAAGGTCACTCTAGCAGATTGCTTCCTGCTTTCTCTCCATCACTGAGGGCACAGCAATTTGATAGTATTTTCTAGCAACCTCTTCTCTCTGACATCCAAAACCTTCTCCGGATTTAACTGCTGCATACACACGAAGCATTACCCTACATTTTCAAACACGTAGTTCAGCCTCCACAAACAACTTTTACAATTTTTGATGTCACAACACTACAGTTGCCAATTACTCTTCGTGATAATTAAGGAAAGTCGGATAAATGAGCAATTTCCAAAGTAAGTAAACGCTTACACACCAATGCTATTGCATCACATCTTCTCAGTGCAGGAATCTGCCTCTGCCGACAGAGAGCATTACTTGTACATTACCACATGCACAGCACGAAGCACCAACTCAGAGCCACCACAGCTCCTGCCAGGGTTTACTTCAATTACTCACTTCCAGCATAGAGGGATGGATGGTTTCTTCCTCCCTCCGCTGAGAAGCAGAGATGTCAAAAAAATACATGTGCCCTCCTTGGCTTCAAACCATTCAGTAGTTTCCAAGATTCCTTATTACATCATCTTAATTACAGCGAGTGATCACATTAATTACACCTGGTCTGAAGTAACTTATGAGCTATCAACAACTGTCTTGTTTTTCCACAAAACCACAGTGGTGAGGCAAAGCACCTGAAAGGGCCATTTGCCATGAGTTTAACGTGCCAGAAGCGCTGGAAATGTGCTCAACAGATCTGCTGAAGTTCCCAGTTCAGGAGAAGTCAAGTGTCAGTAAACTTTCAAAGAGATACAGGGCCAAAAGCCAGGAAACATCCAAGTTCTACTGAAATGCATGGCTTATTGACAGAACATTTTTCCTTTTTTTGTAAAGTATTTGTGCTAAAGCTTCCGGTATGATACATGGTTTTACAAACACTGACAATCCCAAGCACTGGATTATAGGATGTAGTTAACTAAAAGCTAATTCAAGTCCTTGCACGATGTGAGCACCTCTATAGGAACATTTAAATAAGAGGCTCATTTACTGTGTTGCTATGTACAGTAAGAGAAGTTTTGATTTAAGAATTGGATCTGTCTGCACCACTCAAATCCCACTTGAAGTAAAGATTTAGCTACTATGATAAACTTACATAACAGTAATGAACCTGTTACATTTCCCTTTACCTTTGTTTGGTTTGTCTCAAGACAATAATATTAGAAAAGACATTCCTCAAATTCTCCTGTATTACTACATTTTGAGACAGAAAAGGCCAAGGAAAATACTACTTTAAGTGTGACAGCTACTGTCTTTAAGTACATGTGCACTCCAGATGCTGTAATTGCTAACTTAACCTATTTCATAATCATTTTGCAAGTATCTTGAAAGTACAGTTAATCAGACAGTACTGTGAAAAACATTAAATGCAGGTAAGCCTACCTGCAAAGAACACACTCCAAAAATAGCTAAGAATTGGAAATGCTCTTCGTCACAAGGAGGAAGGAAACTGCAGCTGCCTGAGGATTCTCTGGGCAACAATTTCATGGGATACTTTGCATTTGAAAGGCCACAGAATTTCAGTTCTTCACTGCATATCTAGTACAAGAGGATAATTACGCCCCGAGAGTTAATATGAGAAATATATTTTTCTAAATAGTAAAAAACTTTAAAGAGTATTCCCACTAAAACAGACGCCATGCATTTTGGCCATCAACTTCTTTGCGCTTTTAAAATACAACTTTTTAGAAAGCAAACCTACACCTACATTTTTCCAGGATCAGGGCAGCAGTGCCGGAGTTACTACAGAGTCTCTCACAGCAGAAACAGCTTTCTCTGTTGGCTACAAGTCGCTTTGTAAAAAGGAAAGCACCATCCAGCCCCCGATTTTTATGAGTTTTACACGAATTCCTGAATCCTCCTTCAAAATTATGCACAGATGGAGCTGTAAAAATCTTAGACGTATCCCATAGAAACAGAGAAGCAAAATCTCCACCTACTCTTGCGTCTCCCATCATCACGGACGTTGCCCACTGCCCCCCCTCCCCCCCCCGCGCCTTCCTCGCCAGACCTCGGTATTCCAGGGCCAGCAGATGCGGTGCAAGTAAGAACAGGTTTAAGGAGAGGGAACTAACTCATCGCGCCGCTTCCCTGCTGAATCAACCTCCTCCTCCTCCTCCTCGCCAGTCTCGCTACCACTCATGTAATTGTTAATGGAAACGCTCCCAGCCCTGGCAGCCGTTCCAGAGTTGGGGAAACACATGCACTCCACGGAGATCTCTGGCTACCCCAAACCAAAGCGCTGCAAAGACAGGAATACGCCGTGCCCGTGGAGCCGCGCGGCTCCTCCAGCAGCACGGCGCGGGATTTCAAGGACACGCACCGCCAGGAGCCGGGACGCACACAGAAATACGAGTGTTTCCCCAGCACACGCACTCCCGGGAAGGAGCACTTCTCCCGGCTCCCGGCTCGGCCGGCACAGCCGCGGGCGCCGGGGCGGGAGGGGGATCCCGCGGGGGAAGGCGCGGGGCAGCCCCCGGCGGGCGGGGCCCGGCGCGCCGGTACTCACGGGGTGCAGCGGTCGCTGTACTCGTTGGCGATGGTCTCGATGCCGCCGCTGCGCGCCACGCCGATGTAGCAGTTGAGGAAGCCGAGGTCGATGCCGACCACAGACATGGCTGCGCCCGGTGCTCCGCGCGCGCCGCGGGAACTGGGACTGGGACTGGAACTGGGACCGGCCGCGGCTCCGCGCCCGCCGCTCCCCCACTGCGGAGCGCCAGCACCAACCGGCAGCGGGCCCGCCGTGCGCAGGCGCCGCCGGCGGGAGCCCGCCCGGCCCCGGCGCCGCCTCGGCTCTTTCCGGCAGGGCTCGGGCGGCGCTGCCCTTCCAGAAGGATCTGGAACGGGAGGGATGCGGGCAAGCGGGGAGGGAGCAGCCCCGCCCAGAGCGCCGCCCCGCGCCCGCGTCAGCGCTGCGGAGGGACCGCCCCGCACGACTTAAAGGGTCCGGGGAGCGCGGCTGTCGCTCCTGTCACTGCCACATGGGCCGAGTTAATGGGATTATAGCGATCCGGAGCAATTAGTGCGGAGCGGCGATCGGGGCCATTAGCACAGCCGTGCTTGGAGTGAGCCGCCACGGACCTGCCAAGAGGAGGGGGCAGACCCCGGCTCCTGGAGCAGATGGAACCGGAGAACCCTAAAGGGCCGAGGCACAGGATGAGCCCTGTGGTGAAAGCCCAGTTAGGCCCAGGCATCTGTGTCCGGCACTGAGGTGGGGATGGCTCCTGGTGCCTGCTGGTGCCAGGGTCAGGCAGAGTTGGGACCGTCGAGTCCTTCATTCCGCCCACTGCCAACACCTATGGAAGAGTCGTCCCCGGTTGGGGTTGGGACCGGTGTATTTCCAGAAACAACCTCGTTTGTCTTCCTTTCCTGGGGAAGAAAATCGTCTTGAATCCCAAGTATCTCTACGTACCCCGCGTTTCATGGGTATCGAGTATTTGTGGATTGAAACGCCACAAAACAAACGTACAGGCTGGAAAAGTTCCCTAAGTATTTATTTGCTTCTAAAAATGACACTTTGTTTCACACAGCAATGTGACGTCTTTGTGACACAGCATGTGACACTGCACTGCAGTTTTGTTCCACTGGAGAGATTAAAAATACGCACAAAATGACTAAACTAGTTTAACATCCCTGTCAAGAGAGTTTGATTATCTCTCCCATTTGTAAGGGTTTCAATGGTCTACTAAACAACCAGAATTTTCCTAGTGAAAACATGTCCTTTTCCTGTAAAACCTCCAGAAGCAAGAGAAACCACTGGTACACAGAATTATTTGTAACACAGCTACTGTTGTGCTATCTGCATTTATCTCACTTTACCTGCTAGGGCTAGGATCAGAAAGGCAAACCAGGCCCAGTCCCATCGACAGTAGCCAGGGAGGCAGATCCCCAGCCTCCAGTTTCTGCTCTGCTCTTTCCACCCCTGTTAGAAAAACAGTGGTTCAAGGTATGGCAGCACCACCTGAGGCTGACTCCTGACTGAATGGAAACCTCGGGGGCAAAGAGATTAAATGCAAATGCTCCTGTGTAGTTGTGCAACCCAAGCCAGCTGGTTTGAAGCTGCACTCAGGAGCAGATGTGTGCAGGCATTCCTGACAGCAACCAGAGTGCCAATGGACTTTTTATTTGCGTTGTCAAGACTTGGAGATGAGAGCACAAACAGGGTAAGCCAAACTCTTGGAGGCATTTCATAGAAGTCTTGTCTGTGTGCTTCAATGTCACGCTGATGCCCCGTCTGCCAGGATGAACAAAACTCAGAGAAAGCCACAGACTTGCCTGAGCATATCCCCCCTCTCATCATCGACTGCCACTGTAGCAACCTTGGGACTGAGTCTTTTCCAATTCCTGGCCTGTGGATCACATCTGATTTTTCAGAAGCAAAAAAAAAAAAAAATCTGTACAAAGTCTGAGCTAAGGGTTTCTTGTCAAACTTAAAGGCTGAAGTGAAATCTTAGGAATGCTGCTACTTATGTAATTTCTTTGAAACCAGACATTTAAATAAAGGCCTCCTAAATGCTTCTTTTGGATCCTGAGTTATCAATACTCCACAAAGCTTGGTCCTTCCCTCTTGAAAATTATTACCTCAGAAATAAAAGCAAGAATCTTCTTATTTATGTACATGCTCAGATTTAGCCTCAGTACTGAGAAAAATCCTCAGCCATTTTTAATTTGCTCAAGAATTACTGCACTAAGTGTTCCAGATCTCTAAGTGCTTGGGTCTCTATATTTTTGGGCTGTGTTTGGCTTAAAATGCTGCCAGCCAGGTAAGAGCCTTTTCAATGTTGTTTTAGTATGAACAAAATGGAAACATTGAGAATTTCAAACAAGAGGCAAGTAAGTATTTTCTTGGATTCATTGGTCTTTCTGTAGTAAAGGACACCATTTTTTCCTAATGGATCACTCCAAAGGAGTGATCTTTTGACTAGTAAATATTTATCTGGTGTCACGCTCTGTTAGCTGGTACCAATGGCTAAATTTAGAAAGGCTGTGATCCTTCTTCTGATGCTTCTTTTAAGCTCTACTGGGCAAGTAGAAGGCTTAGGAATTAAATGAGGTCACTCCAGTGCTAAGGGTGCTCTGAATTCTTTCAATGCTATTAAAAATTGCACAGCTCATTTTTTGTTTCCTTCTTTGGTATGACTGAAATAGTTTTGTACCAAGTAGATTGCAGTTCACTAGTGATCAATAGAGTCCTCTAAAACATACTAAGGCTGTATTAGGAACCAGTACTGGTTTTTTGTCTTCACTAGCAAAAACATGTACACTTTTTTCTGGGAAACATGCACACTTTTTTTTGGGAGAGACAAATCCAAATCCCTCTCATTATGTCAAATTCTAGTGGAGAGAAGATACTTTTTTTTTAAACTAATATTGAAGATTTAACCTAGCCACATCTGAAATCAAATCCACTTGCAATGTCAAGGTAAGGTTCTAGGTTCTCCGTAATGGCAGAAAGACAGTCTTGTCTATTTTAAGCCATTGTGATTCAAACATATGAAATGTATGTTCACGTGATCAATATAAATAAGTGTAGTAACATAGCTGAAGAGCATTTAGCATATTTTGTTTTGGATCAATGTGAATATATGCAAATGAAAGGCTATTTAATAATGGTTTTTGCTGCTTAGCTGACAGAAACCAGTTTTGCTGAAAGCAGCAACTGTAGTATGCTTGTTTTTTCAGAAAGTTATCCCATCTGGAAAATACAGTCTTAACTGGAGAAATAACAGGTGCTATATTTAATTCAAGGCCTCCACTTGGATCAGAATAAGCCACATGATAAGAAATTGTTAAAATCGTGCTAATCAGCTTAATTTGTACCTTCAGAACAACATGAAACAAGGATCACTCACAAAATACCTTTATACATCCACAAAATAGATAAATCCTCTCATTCTCATTTTTTGTGCTAGTAAACCCATTCTCTTACTCAAAATTATTACAATTTATGTTTTTAATCATCTTGATACTCTTCTCCATCCTAGTGGTAAGCTGATGACCAGAAACAGAGGCAATTCTTTGGTAAAGCCTCAAGAGGCACAGCACTCTGAAGTAAAACCAGCATGAACTGCAGGGCTGCTGCTCATGGAGCAGATAAAGCACGAAACAGTGAAATCACATTTAGTCTGGAAGGAAGACATCAGTAGTGCTAATGGGGCAAGCTTCAAGGTTTCTGGTGTTTAGGGCAGATGACCAGAGGTATGCAGGGCATTATGTAAGAATTTAAGTATCCCTGGGATTTTTTGAAATGACCTAAGCAAGTTCTCTGCCAACATTTATTCAGATTTTCTTTTGACTTCCTGGAATACCGAGAGGAGATCCTTGAAACAAAGCATAGAAACACTTTGGAACTAACAACTCTTTCCTATTATCGGATGGCAGAACTTCCTCAGGGATGCAGGGAACGAGGTCCTGGTTTCTCAAGAGCATTTTTGTGGTGCTTTTTTATTTGCTTGAAGATAATCTTCACAGCAAGAATTTGTATTATTATATGTACTTCAAATGCTACTGAACTCCTTAGTTAAATTGTTCTACCCACAAACCTGTCCTACTCCAAATATCTGGCTCTGAGTAGGAAAAGGAAAACCAATCCTAGTTTTCTACTGAAAGCCTTCACCAAGCTGTGAATTGAACATACTTTTACAAAACAAAAGTGGAATCCTCTACAAGTTCTGTAAAACGCACATCAAATCCAGTAGATAAAAAATGTAATTTTGATAAATTCTGTTCTGTTAATCCTACTGTAGAATGACTTGGCTCTTCAGTAATAGTCTGTTGAGCACAAATAACTGTAAATGGAAAAGCTGTAGCTAACACCCTCATTAGTTCATAATAAATGTGATGATAAAGATTTAAAATGTGTTCATTTCTGTTTGTAAAAGCTACCTTAATGGTGTCATAACATCCAAAACAGAAGGCCTGGTGTGCAACAATTCCCTGTACTGAACCACTCAATCCCTGTAGAGGCCAGGAAGTCCATCTGTCTTTGCAATTTTAATAATGCAGTCCCCAGTTCCTGGAACTGTTGCTCAGCAGCACCTAATAGAAAAGAAATGTATGCACATTGTCATGCATTGCAGACACCCTGCTTTTCAGTACAAACTGCTTGCATACTGAAGCATTTAAACAGAGGAGATCATTGCTTCGTCTCTTTATTAACAAAGCATAGAGACGTGAAGACTGTATTCAAACATTCAGTGACTTCCATTTGCTGAAACACTTTCCAGGTCAAATAACTACCATTCCAGTGCTGCTGTCATTCAGCAGAACCCTTATGTATGAATTCTCTTGCCCTTTCTCTGGGAAGAATTTTTCCTATAAAATACCATGCTTTCACTTCTTCCCCACACATTCTTACTCAGATGTATGAGAAGCGTTACTTGTTTCAGCTTTTCCATAGCGTGGAGCAAAAGTTAAAAAATCTGTGTGATGAAGTTAAAAAAGTTAAAATTATATGTGTAGATTTTTCATCAGTTTCCATCTCTTGGGATTCTTTACAGGTGAAAACATGGCAGGCAATAAACCAACCTTTGAAGGAAGAGCTACAAACTGCACACCTGCTTATACCACAGGCATCACAAAATTATTAATTCAGCTCAAGTACAAGGCATAGGGAGCAACAGGTGAAGCAAAGCAGCCAATTCCTGGGATAACCTTGCACAGACAAGAACCAGAGTTAAGTTGTCCATTACAGGAAAATCAGGAAAGCCAAGAGCCATAGATTCCCCTCTGTACTGCCAAGCCTTCCAGACACACTTTCCAGGAAATTAATTTCACCTATTTGAATGAATGAAATGTATCAAGAGACATAAACTACCCAAAAATCATCTTCAGTTGAGAAAATCTTCAGCTGATACTCCTGATACAGAACAAGGATGGTCATTAACTCTTTAAATGACACCCCGTAATGCCATTAAGTTAGCAAAAAACCAAACTCCTCTGGTTTCTGTACCCCAAGTTGGCAAAATGCAGTTAAAACTTCTCCCTACAGAGTCTAAACAAATGCAGAACTGAGAGCTATGCTACAGCACTGTTTCCAGAGAATTTTCTTTCCCTCTACTCCATCCTCTTCTTTGAAGATTGTATATTTCTTATTCCTTTTATGGTTGTAATTGTAAATTTTTAAGTAACAGAAACTATTCTAATACTACTGTGCATTGGTCTGCCTTTAGAATGAAGTAAATATAAATACCTGAGGCACATCAGGTAAACCTGGCACTGCCACTTCAGAGATTTCACTGCCTTCCCAGAATTAGCACCATGCTCTGAGCTGATCTCAGTGGATCTTGTGGCAGTCTCAGAGCAATTCCTATACTTGAGCTATTTTAAAATTTTTTTAAATTTTTTAATTTAATTTTTTAAATTTAAATAGTTTTTTAAATTTTCACTTGTAAAAGCTGATCACTGTAGAAGAACCATTTGACATAAATTTGTAGTGGTGATATCTGACTTAGTTGTGTTGGCCTTAACTGCATCAGGGCTACATCTCGTGTAGTAAATGCAGACCATGTGGATGTACCCAAAATCACTTCTTATTTGCCACTTTGGTAACAACTCTGCAGCTGTAGTATCCCATTTCCTGCCCTGAACAGAACATGGAAGAAAGCATCCAAAGACCCTGAGCTTCAACAATGGATATGCCACTTTGCTAAATATTGTACTTCTAAGGAAATTAATCTTGAGTGTTATTCATGGAATGTTTCTAAAATTTGAGTCACAAGCTCATACACATGTGAGGCATCTGGAAGCACTTCCAGGAGGGAGATTTTAAGAACTATAAACAGTGTTATTTAAACAATACCTGTTTTACTTTTTTCCACTGTAAGAAAAGAAAGAAAATAACCTTAAACTCTTTACATAAAAAATGACTGTAATTGAAAAAGGACTGCTTAAGAATTTGCATGTGATACCAGGAGATTAATCTAACTTTAGTGACTGACAGAATTCCTCCTGGTCAGCACTACCAGAAAAGCCTGTGGCAAGAAAACTTTCTGGCACTGTAGTAAAGAACTGTCAGCAAGAGAAATCACAGAACACTGGATTATGTTTACATTATCAAAACCTAATCAAAGAAATCCTAAAAGAGATAACCTAAGACAGAGACAAATGAAGCAGATTTTCCATCTATTTTCACACTAAACAAATCAGATATGAAGAATTTATTTTCCATTCTGCTGATATGAATGAATTTCAAGTAATTTGCCAAATGCCAGTATCAACATTTCCTATTCCAAGACCAAGATTTCTTGTAATTAATTCCATGGGAGTAGACCTGTATGCCTTTCAAGAATCCATCTGAATGGAAGGACATTTACAGGCACTGCACTAAGTCACATTTATCATTTAAGATCAAAACCCAGATTTTATTCCTGCAACAATAAGCTACACAGCAAACCTGCCTCTTTCTCTTGCTATAAAATAAGCTTATTACAAAACCTTATCAATATACCACCCCTAATTACCAAGCATGCTGAGGGAAAGAACTGCACAGCTCTTGACCAGATCTAGTTTGTTTATCAAAACTAATATGCAGATTATTTTTACCTGTTTTCCTTTGTCCTCTTTGGACACAAAAATGTATTTGCATTTGTCCTTAAAAGAAACCTTTAGAGCTTGTGTTGAGAAGTACTGTGTAACACTTGCCAGACCACCAATGCCAAAAACTCTGCAGAGAAAGAAATGGAACTTTAAAAATAACTAGAGATTTTAAAATTTCCAAAGCTTATACTAAACCAAGAATATTGTACAATATCTCTTCTATTTGGTATGAGCTGCAACAAAGGCCTAAAATCTTTCTTTTCAGGACCTTTCTTTTTCAAGCACTTGTTTTTGGAAATCCAGATTGATCTTGAAATTTACCAACAGCGTATGAATTTGGTGTTAGCTCTAGAAAAATCTCAAACTACGAGTGAAACATCAGTAACATGAGAAATAGCTCAGATTTTTAACTTCCTTACTTCATCCATTTCTAGGACCAGGGATACCTATGGAAACTGCAAGAGAGCAGAGTAGTTCCAGGACTGTGCAGACATGGCTCTCCTGAAGCAGCCTCCCTAAGCATTTTGGCTGCCAGAGAGGGTGCTCCCACTCCATATTAGAGCAATGCCAGATGGCTTATACAGGTATTACAAACTTGGTGGCACTTTAAAAATTACAGTATTCTTCTAAATGAAAGAAAGGGTTCTCCTGGACACCAAGATAAACAGCTACAAGCGCTGCAGCAAAGACTGCTTGCTTTCCTCCACGTTCCTTCTTCCATCTACCAGGAAATCCAATAGCCAAACCTCACATATTTTAGACTTTTAAGAGGTGTAACAGGGTAACTCTCGCATCATCACTTGATTTATACAGGGGGAACACAGCTAACACATTACTGATGTGGTTTGTACGCCTCAGACTGAACTACTATTGCTCATCTGCTAGGAACCATAAATCCTGGAGAAAGCTGATTAGCTAAGTCTTCAATCATATGCTTGCACTTCAGGCCTCAGACTTCTGCTGCTTGGAACTAAAGCAACTGCTGAGTGATCAAGACAAGCTGTGAATCACTCTGTGAGCACTGCAAGCCTTTGATTGACTGTTTTAGAGGCACCCCAAACAGTGTCATCTACTAGTGAAAACAAGATCTAAAGATTTGGTCATGAGAAGCCATGAAATTGAATTTGCTTTCCCAAATACTTAAACCTTTTGATCCCATTGTTTAAAATGCAAGTCTAGTATGCATTTTAGGAAAAGCACTCATGACAAGCAAGTAGAATAAAATAATAAAACAAAAGAGAAAATGCATTAAGTAAAAAAAGAATACAAAGTTAATGCTCTACTATTCTTTAACAAATATAGATTTTTATTATGAAATTACGAATATAAAATATGCCAAGTCCATGCATAAGTCTTAAAACCACCCTGCCCTCCCCCATCCTTCTTTGTGTCTTCAAAATTGCATTTTAACAAATAAAAGTATTATTTATAGTTAAAACTCATGGAGTCAAGTAAACATCAGCCACACTATAGTCCTCGAGTGTGCAGGAGAGCAAAAATGATAAGCCATTAGTTTTGTGAGGCTAAGTGCCAGGAATTGTCGAAAAGGTTTCTCTCTGCTTTATTAACACAATGCTACTGAAAACATTCAGTATTTTTCAGGCCCTCAGAGGTGCAATATTTTAACTAATTGGAAAACTTTTTTCTTCCTCCATCCAATTTCCATGTTCAGAGAGTACTCTGAGGATCAGCTTACCATTTTATGTTGCATATTGTACACTGAACAGCAGTGAATGCACAAATTATGTGGTGTTTTCATATAATAAAGTTATGACCAGGATAAGAAACAGTGATAGCATATAAAAATAAGAACTTTGGTTCTCTGAAATATTTTTAAGTATTCAACTGATGAGCTCATTAGAATCACCACTGAAGTTTTAAATTTCATTTTAAACTTTTAAACACTGAGCCATACCACAAGGTATTTGATTTTTTTAAAGCTTTTCAAAGATACCCCATGGTGGCACCCAAAGGGAGTTCATTTCCCTTTATATGGGATGCTCTAAAGAATTAACACCCCCATGCAGGATGCCTGAGTGTGCAGGAAGCTCATCTATGTAGCTAAGCCGAAGGACAGTTTAAAGGCCAGTTCCACAGCAGCTTCTGTCACGGAGTCATGGAAACAGACATAACACTCCTGAGGTTTGGGGTGGAGAATGAGTCTCCTGGGGAGAAAAAAAGAAAGAACAAAAAGAAGGTAACCATCACAGGTGTTATTTTTTTCTCCTCAAATGGTAGATTCTAGTTGTACTGTGAGGTTTCAGTAGGGAGTTAAAACAAGCTGCTGTGTAAGACACTTGGCAAATTTCGATGTCTGTCCTGTGTTACTTTACCTCTTTCAATACGTTGGATTTTTAAATCAAGCTATTCTCTACTCAGTTTTTTTCAGGCTGTGTAGAGAAAAAAATCTCCCGGTTTTCAGCATCTTCTGTGGTACTGGTCTGTCTGGTCTACAAGGTGAAATCAAGGTCCTTGGGAGCAAGCCCCAGGATTCATGTATTTACTGATTTTTAAACTTAATAACATCTGGGTAGTTACATTCCCACATATTAATCCAATGAGCTCTTCTAGGGAAAGAGCTAAAATAGAAAAGCTGTTAATACCTGTGCATAACCTTGTGTAGCATTATAATTATTTTTCAAAAGATACCAACAGTAGCGTAAACATTTTTTAATATTTTAATTAAATATTTTAATTTTTCCCACACAAACTGCAACTATGTACATTCAGGGTGGGAAACAATTTTTTTTCTTTTTTCTCTTTAAACATCTTCCTTCCCAAAGGAAAAGCCTCTCCAGTAATTATAACTGTTCACCTCACTTGTTTGTATCACTGACTCAGCAATTGTTAAAGGTGGAAATTCACACCAATGCAACTTCCCAGTCCCCTTAAATTAAAGCTACCTCAGTCACTCAGCTCAAGTATTCCTGTGATGTGCTACAGTTAAATTTATCTTTAAAGAACACAGTGGCACAGTCAAAATGAAAAACTGGAGGTGAAATTTTTCTATAAACTTACCCCACAACCCAGTAGTTCATTGTTGGTGGTGGTTTCTTCTGGTCAGTCCAGTTTTCAGGAGAGCACTCAAATAGAAGTCCATGTTCTCTTACCAGATCTGGGTCCTCAGCTGCCTTACTCAATTCTGAAATCCCACTGCCTGCCTTTTTCTTTTTCTGTAAAATGACTGGTGAAATGTTAGTAGAGAATGAAACATTCTGACATAAACACGAGCAAAGATAACCATGTGATTTCTTCAGGACTCTCTGATGGATGATACTGCTGTCAAAAAGCCAGGCTTAGAACAACTAACTTGCTCTCATGATTCTTTTCTCCACAGTTTTTTTACTTTGGCATCAAAAGGCTTTTCCATTGTTACACAAGCTGGAATTAGACACATGCTCCCTTTTTTGACTTTTTTTCCCTTCTAGTTAAACACTGTTTTTCTAAAAAGACATCTGAGATACTACAGGTCTTTAAAAAAGTGTGTTTCAACAGCTAAAGCTCTCACCTTTCCTCCTCTGTGTGCCTCCCTAATTAAGAACTGTGATAGTAAGAGTCTATTGAATAAACTTGGCCAGGCAGGAATTTCTTTTTGTAAATGAACAGCTGAAGCACTTTGCTCAGAGCATTTTCTGACTCTTAACCAGTACAAGGACATAAGAGCACAGAAAATAAAGACATTTTTGTGTTTTCTCGAGCTTTTAGAGCTCTGTTTTGTACAGAGCTTTTGAATAAACCTTGCAAAAGTTCCAGCTCATCTGTGGATCTGCCAGGGAAACTCCTGCTACAATCAGTTGGTTCGAAGATGAAAGAAAAGGTTTTCTTAGGAAACAACTCAAGGAACTTCTGTCTGCCATATGCAGAAGCAGAAACCACATCGTTCAATCTGCCTACAATATTGAAGGTGTGGGGGCTGAAGATCTGGAAAAGATGGTCAAAACATTGTATTTTGGGGTTTAAAACTACAGAGCTTACTTTTGCTCAATTTAAGATTTATTCGAGATTCCTGTACATGTTTAGAAGTTTAACTGTGAATTTTCAGTTGTCAGAAAGTGAGGCTAAATTAATTATTCATCAGTTTACAGTAACTTTGCATTACTGGTGCAGTTCTCTGAATCCTAAACCATAACAGTATTTACCAGATGACAAAGAATATGCAATATAATAGTACATTTCTGTATTTGATTTTTTTGTCATGCACTATGAACAAGGCAATTTTCTGGTTATTCTTTTACATTCTCCTTGTGCCATAATACAGCCTGCCAATTTCAGCATTAATTGCTGGAGCCAATATGCAAAAGACTACCCCAAATTTCACTGAAAGAGACGTGTTCATCAGTTATTTCTGATTCTCAGAGCAGAATGAACTCAGTTTTATGGCTTCAGCTATAAAGTGTCTATTTAATGGCTGTAGCCAAAGGCAATTGACGGTAAGAAATACTCATTTATTCTCTCTGCTTGCTTTTGGGTTTCTGCATCTCCCAAAAGAAATGCCCAAAATACATGGCTCATTGCCAAAGCCCTACTCAGTCAAACCCCAGTGTCATGTGACCAATCCACCAAATCAACACATATTTTTAACACTTAAAAATTCCTAGATTTACGAGGCACATGGGTCTAGCCAGAAATGTCTTCTTCAGTAACATCAAAGAAACATTGAGAAAAATTATATATATTGTTATTTGCAAACTTGCCTTCATTCAACTTGTACTGTTATTTCCCCTTTTCTCACTTAACTCACTTGAATTGTCACTTTAGGATCTAAAAAATACAGCTGACAGACGGTATTCCACTTTGGTTTAGAGTCTGCAGACATGCAAATACAGCTGCTCATGAACCACTGAAATAATGAAGTGAAAACAACCTTGAAATACTGAGTTGAGAATGTGATTGGACAAAGAGAAATCCAAGTTTCCCTACCTCTTTCTTCATGGACTGCTGGAAAATGGAACGAATTGAAAGGCAGCACTGGTAGAAATTCTCAATTAACTGGGGGTGGATGGAGCCACCGAGATGTGCTACTTCTTTGTGAGTTGGAGTAATAAAGATTCCTTGCATCGTCTCCAAAGACAGATAGTGGAAGAGGGTATTCTCAGGACCAGATGTCAACCTTAAAAATATTGGGGAATTCATTTAATTAAAAAATATAAAATAATTTACAACTTCTGTTTCTTAAGACAGAATTGTTTTTCTAGCTACAGTAGAGTACAAAATGGATGCAGGCATTCAAAAGGTTCCTACCTCTACACCAAGGAAATCCTGCTAATTTTGACTGTCAATTTAAAAAACCAACAAATTAAAAACTGTGGTACACTTGTGTTCTCAAAAGATGTCTCCAAAAAAGAAAAAGGAAAGAGAAATAAAAGCTTTGTTCATTGTACACCTACCTAAAGGCAATACGGAGGCACAAGGTTTGGATATGTGTGGTCCAGAAACTTCTGTTTGAAATTCCAAGGTCACACAGATGTGGGATGTGTGCACAATACTGACAAATTATTCAGAAACATTTGTCTTTCATCGTATTATTTCAAATTTTAATGTTTAATTAAGCTCTCAGTTTAACAGATTCACTTCTGATAATCCTTGCATAACAAAGCTTTGGTTGGAATAAAATAATGTGGGGACTTCTGTGATCTGTGTATATTAAAAAAAAAAATCCAAGCATGGCCTAAAAAATGAAATATTTAATAAAAAATAATTTCTTACTTGATAGAATTAAGAAATTCTGTATCTTTCTCGGAAGGGTTCTTTTTAAGGTTTCCTGAATGCAATGGGTTTGGCAGGGTGTGTTTTCTCCTAGTGGCCTGAAAAACAAGCAGATAGATGAACTAACAGAGAACACACAGCTAAAGAAAGAACAAAATCAAACCAACAGAAAGAAGATGACAATGTAGCATTTTTAATAAGGCCCAAACAGTTACATCAGTTTATATAAATGTATTTTACAGCCTATTTTAGACTAAACTTGGTTAGAAGCAGTTGTACAACTGTACAGCAATTAGTTTTCATCGGTTATTTTGGAGATATTCTCCAATTATAGCTACTTTTTTTTTTTAACACAGCTGTGCCCACTTCAGTCATGTGAAATCCCCAAATATTTACAAGCAATGATAAAATAAAAAAGTGTGATGGTTTTGAGGCTGACTCAGAGCTTCCCAAGGCAACAGAAGTATTTTCTACTGAGTTCAAGGACTGTATTCTTTTATAGTGTGCTTTTTATAAAAGTTACCTTGAGTTTGAACAAACTGCCCTCTCCCCTAAGCCCCCCAGAACTTTATCAATTCTCTCTGCCTCTGTTCTCTGACCTGCTCCACCACAGGCTGTGGATTGGTGCTTTCCTCTTCCACGGGCCCTTCGCTGCCCTGCTCGGCCCCTCCGCTGCTCCTCGTGGGGCTCTGCTTCCGTGTGCTGAGGGAGGAGTCCCCGAAGAGGCTCCTTCTGCTCCCCGGAGTGCTCGCTGCTTTGCAGGAATTCTGCAGCTTGCTTAGGATGGGTGAGGTGCTCAAGCTGTCTAGCCTGTCCCGTGCTGCAGGAAGGAACCAGTCAGCACAGGCTAAAGGTGGAATGGAGGGAGAATCCAGCCTCTCCTCTATGCTGGCGTCTATTCCTTCCAGCTGCAGTATGGTTGCCTTGACCTGATCTACGTAGATACAGTCTGGCCCTGGATGCCCAATAGCTTTGGATGCACAGCCCCCTGCCTCCAGCAGGACACACAGCACGAAGTGTCTCTGTAAATACAGACAAGATTGCTTACAAACTCATCAGCTGTTTGCTTTAAAGAAAGTCCACATTTAAAAGAACAGAACCAGACATTTCTGACATGAGTTGTCTGAAAATGTGAGATCATGAAGGTAGAAACATTTTCAACTGAAGTGAAAAGGCATAAAAATAATGAGAATTTATATTAAACTTTGCAAGCTTTGCAGATGTATAAATAATGCTACTCTCTGGGAAGTTCTATCCCACAAGACAGCTACAATTTGAGTATTTTGCAAAATTACCCAGTGCAAGACATGGAAAGTGTTGATCTTGGTGAACAGCAGACAACTCACAACAGCAAAAGAGAGCCTCAGAGAACAGGCATGCTGCAGCTGTTAACTTACCAAACCAACTATCAGTAAGAAATATCTTGCTTCAGGTTCCCTGTATCCTGTCAAACTTGACTCTTCACATGGCTGGAGGTGATGCTGTGGGAACACTTCCCGCCAAATCACCAACTGCCCAATCCTCTGCTCCGCTGCCAGGGGTAACAGACAGTAATGCCGGCAGTAGAAACCCACATCAACAAGGTCTTCCTTTGGCAAGTGATTACCAATCAAGTAACCCTTTAATTAAACACAGAAGAGGGAGCGTGTTCAGTGAGAAATACACCACCACCATGTGGCACTTCAGAGTACTTTTCATACAGAGATATCCCTGCTCCACGTGCATTGAGATCCTAAAGTTTCTGGCCACAGACTTTCCTTTTGGTGTACAGTTGTACAACAGACAACACCGAGATTTTGCACTACATCTAAATAATCAAAACACTAAACAAAAAAACCATCAGCATATATGCAAGTTACCAAAGGCAAGCTGGGCCTTCCCAGCCTGCAAAACTGCTACAGTGTTAAGGTGCTTGAATTCTCATTTAATTCCCTCTCCAAAAATAGTGTGCTTTTACTGGAATTAATAAAATTTCCAAAGAAGATCCACAGAATAACAGTGGTGCCAGCACTAAGGGCTTCACAGCTGAAGTGCTGTCATGGTAGATACTGTGCAGTTCCACTTCTCTCATAACACTCCCAGCACAAAGAACAATTGCCTGATAAAATCCTTAAAATGCAAGTTTTCTTACAGCAAAGGCTGTTACCTTCCTCTTTATACTGTTGATTGCACTGTCTATATTTACCAAAGATAAATAAAGTTATGAATGAGGCCAAAGTGAAAAAAAGCTGTCAATACAATTTCTCAAGTCTTGGATTTAAAGACAGATTAAAAATAGAGAACCTGCTGTAAAAAAATGGGAATGAACAAAAGAGTTCCTATTAGAATATCCTACAGTGTCAGTTAAACTGACTCTTATTGCTTTCTTATTACTGTCTTTCCAATCCTTGGATTGTACACCAAGAAATTCCAGTTTTAAAGAAGTATTTTTGTTCTTACTGTTCATACAGTACATATTTCCCAACACTGATTTTTTTCTGTTATGGTGTTTGAGTTTTAGGGCTGTTACTAGAAATACATGCTTAAACCAGTCATATGTTCATTTCAGATTTGTGAGATTCTGAAAGACTAAATTAGATTTCTAGATGCATTTTCCTAATCTTTAGGCCTTAATCATTAATACTACCTTGTAAAAGAGACAAGAGCCCAGAATCACATACAATCTTCTCATGTCATAATAATCTTCAGACTGTTGGAGGGAAAAAAAAGCACTGTATAATTTTTAATTCAGCATTTTTATTTTATTTACCAATTGCAAGTGAACTAATTCTGCTCAATTGTAATCAATGTATTATTTAACACTTTCATATTTCACCACCTCTTATTACCAGTGCAGCAGTTAATACCGAGCAGTTAAGGGAAATACCAAGTTTTTAGCCTTCATCATTGAATTTCGTGTCATTACAATTTTCTCTAAAAATTTCAGCTCAAAATAACTAGTTTCCTATTTAATTATTCTGTGTTCATAAACTATTTTTGTTAGGATATGTTCATTCTCACAGTTAATAGCAAACTAGCTTTTAGCATAACTACTGACACCAGGGGCCCTCCTAGAGTAAAACTTAAAGCATTTTTTTCTAGTCTTTGACATTTTACCCAAAAGATACCCATTCATTCATTCATCTTTTAATGCTCAGTGCTCTCCCATTAGTAGCACTATTTTTATATGGATATACTGTATTTTAAGTAGGTGGAATCAATTTCTGTACAATTAACTGTAACTTATAAACACTGAGTTCTGTAAATAATCATCCAGGTTGTTTAGTGCAGGGATTCTTTGGAATAGAAGTTTAAAGTAACTGTTGTGGAATGTGAGCTCAGGAGAGCTCTTTCATTACAAAGTAAAGCTGAATGGTCAGTCTGGTTACACCTTGCACAGCCACCAGTTACTTAAGCAAATTACTATTACCTCCTTTAACAGTAGTAAAAATAAGTAGAATTTGTAATTGCTTTCTGTAAACTGGAAAATTAAATTCTGATTCATAGATGTTTCCAAGTTTACTCACAATTGCTTGAGAAAGAGACAGTTATTTACAGAAAGATGAAATGTAACAACAATCACGTCTGTTGAAATTAGCGTTTTTGTAGACATCATCCCATGGACTTCAATTATATTAAATAATGGACTTTCAGTGACTAATCCTATAGGATTATAATATGTTAAAATATTAAGCATGGAGAGAAATTCAGGATAAACTGCTTTGACTCCCACTTGATTAAAAGAAGTTGATGGATTTTGAAAATAGTGTTTGTTTAAACCACTGAATATGACAACAAGGAGATACCTGCAATACAAACAAAAATAAAATGTTTACCAGCTCTGCAAAGTCAGCTGCTTCCAGATCACTCAATGCTGTGTCAATTTCCATCTGAAACATTCAAAACCCACTTTTTAATAGAGATTTCCAACACAATAATTTCCAATAATAGCACAGCTTGCTCTGTCTTGCTCGTCTCAGACTGGGTTTCACAAGTACAAAGCGAGTGGATAAACATCTGCACCTCTTTTTTATTAGTAACATCCAATATCAAGAACACCTGGAGATACCAGACTGAAGAAAAATCCTTCCTAATTGCTGTCAATTCCCCTGTTCTTTGGAACTGTACAATTTCTCTGCTTGTGTGCCTGCTGACCCCAGTGTTTGGTACAAAGGAGATATCACTCTTACTTTCAGTGTGCTTTAAAACACGAGGTCTAGAAACAAACATGGCTCACTACTGCATCCAACTGAGTTATCAGAAAGATCTTTTATCCAATGGGTTTAAGTTTTTTGTCCCTATGGAAGTTGCCAAAACTCTCTCACACGTTATTTTTGTTCTCCTGAAACTGCTTTAAGCTTCCTTATTTCTCTAACTGCAAGAGCTGTTGGTTAAATCAAGTTTTACTAAGAGTATTTTCCTTAGTCCTAGGCACTGAAACTCATGACATAAATGTGCTGCTTAATGAAAAGAACCTAAATCCCGTAATTACAAACTTCTTGGGCTGTGCTAACAGGCTGCCTCTAATTGAAATACAGCCAGTTTTCAAACAGAGAAATGTCAGCAAGCCTGTTGGCACTCAACAACTAACCAGCCTCTCAGCTTTTCCTCGGTCAAAATTTAAATGGCTTTCTGCCTGAAGAACTGACATTTTTAGTTTTATAGTCCTTACAGAATATAAAGATCTTCACCAAAACGCTAACTGAAAATGTCTTCTGCAACAGCAACAGTTCTCTGGCAAATGTGAATGATCTCAAAGAACTCTGGAAAGTGATGTCTGTGTTGTAAGTATCAGCAATGCTGTTTTCAAAATCCCTTTAACACTTACTATTTTATAAGAAAAAAGCAGTCTGCAAGCTAAACTGGAGACCAAAGTGCAACAGAGTCTCTACAGAAACTTGAGAGACAAAAAAAAGCATGGAAAAAACCCCAACAACAAATAGTAAAAAAACTACAGGGCAAGGTGGAAAGAACTAAATAATTGTCAGTCTGTGACTAAAGATAAAGGAGAAGACAAGTCTCCTTTAGAGGAGAAGAGGGAGAAGGCCACACTAGCAAAGAGAAATCTGTTTATAACTTGTAACATCCCTGACAACTCTTACTGAATCATGGCAAACCTGAAATCATTCTGCAAACCCTGTCAATAGTAAATTGAGAGACTTTAACCCTTCATCCCTTTCCCCCCAAACACTCCCATGAAAATTATACACTGAGGTCTTACTAAACATAAAAATCAGAAATGCAGGAAAGTCCTAGTTAATGCTATCTTCAAATAAAGACCTATAAATTACAGAATTATGCCACTGCAGAAGAAAGGTAATTTTGAACATCCAAACTTGGGCCTTTCCCAGAGCCATTCTGAGAAGCAATTCTAATTTTCCATCAGGCAGCCTCGAAGTTCAGTGAGTACAAGGTTCTTTCCTTTTGTTGTTGTTGCTGATGAAATAAGTTTGGATAATGGAGTTTATGGTCAGCTCAGATTAGAATAATATTCTAATAATTACAATTAGCCTTAACTATGTTATCTACAAACTTACAAATATTTTGGGTCTCTCCATGAAAGAAAACTCTGAATTTAAAATTTCCCAGCTGTTTTATTTGCAATAAATCACAGTAGATACTCATTAAAAAAACAAACTCTACCATGACAAAAATAACATATATTAAACTGGAGTCACAGATATTAAAGTAATGTAAGTGAGGTTTACAACTGGCAGCTATAATGTTATTTACTATGACCTACCAGTTGTCTTACTCCTGCTTAAAGCACAACTTGGTTTCTAACATGGAGGTAACCTGGCCCAGTGAAATGGTGCAGAAAAGCTGTGCCTGTCTGGTGTCAACGAATGACATGTGGGTATTTATTATGATTTTGCAACAGCCATTTAGATCTCTCCTAAATTATGAGCAATACATGGGCTTCTAGAATAATACTTCCTGCCTGCCAAAATACTTCAATGGTCAAAATCAAACATACAGCTACATACCAGGGGCTGCTTTGCATATACTCTTCCTAGATAACTCTGAAAGTCACCAAACTACAAAACTACAAACTACCTTCACAATGGCAATCCTATGGGAATGATAGTGTAGCTCCAAACTTGAATTTTATAGGAAAATGGATGGTCTGGGATGGGCAAAGCACTTGGGTAAATCACACAGTAGCAGCAGAAGACAGCTGCATGGACTTTTTGGCCTCTCCTGCACAGGTTTTCCGGGAGAGATGTGAGAAGGATGTCCTTGCTACCTTGATGTCCTGAGGCAGTGTCAGCCAGCGCAGGCCTGGGAGGCTGTCTAGGAACAGGGCACTGCAGGAATCCTGGTGCTGAGCACTGGGGCTGGCACTGGACTGGAGCCTGGCAGGATGAAGGGCACGCTGGAAGAACAGGTTGAAAAAATGATCCAGGCGAGAAACATTTTCCACCTGGCAAAAAGCACTGGACAAACATGAACTCCAAGTTAGAATAACACCGAGAAATTTGCAGCTTGTTTCTATAACCCTCAGTGCTACACAAGTCTCTTTGCAGCACGATGCTACACTTGGATGTATTTTTAACAGGAAAAAAAACACTAGACTGATACCCAGGCAGTACCTACAAATAAAGAGCAAACTAAACCAGTATGGTTTAGTTCATAGTAGATGTCTTAGAGCAATTTAAGACGAGTGAAACATCAGTCTCATCCTTTCGGAAACTGAGATTTATTCTTTATCTTTCTCTATGGCATACACATATTAACCCTGAATTAAATGCAAGAATATGACTAAATCCACCTGGGCAATTTTATTTAAGTAAAAGTCAGACTGAAAATCTCCTGGGTGATTTCCAAATGAAGAGAAAGACACTCACTCTGCCAAATGGAGTTGAGGAGTCCAGAGTGTTTACTCTGTAAAAAATGTAACACTGATACACACATATGTTTTACAGACACAGAGGATAACACTTGCAGAGTGCTGCTGACATCCACAGTGACTTAGATGATGGGAATGATTTAACCTAATCAAGGACAAAACTTTCTGAAGTAACAAAGACTGCTTAAACAGTGTCTTACTACTGTTAAGACTGAAACCAAAAAGCAAAAAGAACGGAATTCTGTTTTTTATACAACTGTAAAGGAAGATGCAAAGAAAATCCCTGGAAACATTAAAATTAATTCTACTATTTGTCTTTTTCAGTGAGCACCAATGAAATATGAGTGACTGAAAAGAAAATATTTTTGAAAGAACTCACCTGTCCAAAGAACTGTACATGAATGTCAAGGTCCTGACAACATCTTCAATCATGTTCCTCAGCTGAGAAAGTGGCACACTAACAAAAATTATAACATACAGCTATGGTTACAACATCTTTACCATGAATAAGCAGTCCTCCTAGAACGTGTAAAATATGTAATATTAGTGATGTTATTCAGCAGTCTCTGCAAAGTATTTGAGTTTACCAAATCCTAGAATATCACTCTTTTCTAACTTACATATATATCTGGGATTTTATTCTCTTCAGAGGAAATGAAAAAGAAACTGCAACAATGGATATATAAAAGATGTGAATAAAGTCAATCAAAATAGTGGAATCACAGGTATAAAAACTAGTTACAGTAAAAAGAGTATGCTTTAAGCCCTCCCTTTCTTGCCTTTTTTGTTAGAAAAGTACGATTTGAGGACACAAAATTTAAAGGAAAACAAAACCTTTCATTTGAAACTCACTTTTCTTCAGGAAGGCCAATTACGAGCAACTTGTCAGATTCTTTCCAGTAAACAACTTGAACCAGTTTGTCACATAAGAAAAGGGAGGAACTAGAAAAATGAAACCAGAAGTATTTCTGTTAACACGATGAAGTTATAAAGGAGTTGAAAACCATTTCACTGAACTAAAAATCCTAGTCACTGCTACCCACTACAAAGAAATTCCCCCAAATCAATGTACATCCAGGCTGAGCAGTCCAACTTCAGGCATGCTGTTGTAGTTGAAGTGTTAACTGCCTTAACAGGTTGAGTTGCTCTGTTTTGTCTAGAACTTGATGCATGACCCATGTTTGCTGTACATCTATGTATAAAGTAATAAAACAGTAATTACATTTCAAATGCTTTTACCTGATAATCTCGGTACCAGTAACACTTTCCAGTATGTCAGACAGTGTGAGAAATATCCCTCTCACACTTTTCAGTTTTTGGGATGCTTCAGATATGGGGTACTGATAAAGAATTTCTTGCTGTGAAGAAAGTTAGCTGTTAGTTAAGCAAACCAAAACCAAAACCCCTCCAAAAAATCCCCACAGAAACCAAGATACTGATCTTTTTTTTGTGGTAACAGTTGGGGTTTTTTTAAACATGAAATCTTTTATCATATCCTTTCATATGATATTGAAACAAGCAGTGTGCTGCATGGGCATACTGGGAAGTTCTAAAATGCACATGAATGTTTCTGACAGTTTTAAATTCTCTATTTTATAGAAAAGCATCACTTATTTAGAATCATCATTACATGGAGAAATGTAAAATGACAAACAGTGCGATCACTGCATTTAGAGCTTTAAGTACACAGTTAATATATCTGCTGCCAAGAGGGAGGAAGAAATCCTTTACTGTGAAGGTGCTGAGGCATTGGCACAGGTTGCTCAGAGAAGTTGTGGATGCCTCATCCCTGGAAGTGTCCATGGCCAGGTTGGATGGGAAGTGGAAGGTGTCCCTGCCCATGGCTGTAGGGTAGGAACTGGATGATCTTTAAGGTCCCTTCCAACCAAACCATTCTGTCATTCTCTGATTCAAGTATTTGTACAGTTCTTTCAATATTCAAATTCTGACTTAAATCATCATCAGACATACAGCTCTTCAAAACTGACATAAGAATATGAAAACTCCAGTCTCTCTGTATAACCCTACCTAGCTGCTTTACATGTATAGCATAAAACATAACTGATGAATATGCTCAAATTTTAAAATACACCATTAAGATTTCTCACAAAACATCCGACCAGCATACTCTTATACAAGCTATCTTGAAACTAAAGCTCCATAGAGATAAATATTTGTGAAGTTGTTTTTCTTTTTCTAACAATGTTTTTAAAATAATTTTTATGCAAGTACTTTCAAAAATTTTGTATTATTTCAGCAACCATAAAAATACAGTAATAAGCAAACATGATTCCACCTCATTTATCGCTTTCTGCCAAATAATGATGGGCCAAAAATAACGCATGTAATATTAAGCATATCCACCACCAAGATTATAGTTAATTATCCCTCTACACAAACAAACGAAACCCAGGCATGATTAACTTCCCTGTGTATGTCACTAAGCACATTAAGCCAGTGCCAACGCCCGTTGGAAAATTTTCCTTCATCAAGACTAAAAGAATGCAAAGTTTCATTACAGAAGGACCTGACAAACTCTTCATTCATACCCAATTTAACTAACTCCATAAATACTCATTAGTGACAAGGATCTTTTTTTCTGGAGTCAATCCCTCAACTGAAGAAACCCTGCTCTTTCTAATTACAGCACTGCAAAGGGCTAGAAAGAGCCTTTTCCCCCCTCCTCACTATGAACTGGGGCCTTTACACAAAATTTGTTTGTGAATTATCTGAACACATTCGCAGGGAAAGAAAAGCCAACTGTAACGAAAGGGCAGAGCTGTTATCATGTATGGATATAGTGATTTAGCAAGGGCCAGGACATGCCACCAGATCAGCTGTCTCCAAAGCAAGCCCAAAGGTCACAGGCCAGTGACAATGGAATTAATAAATGACAAGTAGCTCATTTCTTAAAGTGTAAATCCTCCCTCAACCCAACCCCCCAAACCTGGACAGACTCTTCTAGTAACAGTAGGAAGAACATGAACGTTATTCCTTTTAAGACATGCTATCACCAAAACCAGGTCAAACACAAAGATGTAGTGTTGTACACTGCTACAAATAAGGTATAATTGTAATACCCACCTTAAACTAAAATATAAACCCAGGCAGGATTGACCTTACTCACTGAGAAACTGTTGCCATAGGGACACCCCTCACAGGCATACACACATCCCAAATGATTGCCAATACTACTTCCCTGTATAGCTGAGCAGACAGAGCTTACAAGTCTTAAAGCTCATTAATTCTATTTTAGGTGCCAAAAGCGCACAAGTGGGAGAATTATTTACAAGTTCTAGTTGCCATAGTTTACACAGATGTGATCTGCATACTGTGCCTCCTCTGGATATGGGTAAAGCAGCTTATTAAAGGATCATTTATTTTTATTGTGCAGGATGGCTTTGGTGTACCATAACTTCACTACTCATTTAAAGTACTGTTTAAATAAAATCTGGGACAGTACATCTACAGGATAGAAGTTGCTTGAAGTTCAGAAAATGAAATTAAAGACAAATGCCTTAAAGAAGGCAGCATTCTTTTGTAAGGAAATGTTATAAAGAGCTTGATTATATCAGCAAAGAATCTCTCAACATATTTGGGGCTGCATAACAGCCAAGACTCCTCAGGAAACAATTATTCCATGTTGTGAAGGGACAACAAGGGCATTACAATCCCTCTTTTACCTCTGCTCAATGCTCAGGATTAATCCCGTTTCTTGGGAGAGTGTAAAGAAACAACGGGGCAAGAAAACAGCAGTCAATTTACTGTGAAGTGCAGGAATTGCAATCAGGCATTTACATGTGTCAGAGAGGAGCCAGAGGCCCTGAAATTTTTTTTTTTAATATTTCATAAAGTTTACGTGGTCAAGAAAACACTTGTCTTCAAGTCTACAGCAACTGTCCATAAGTGTTCTATCCATACAACACACCAGTCTTGGCTACTACATATTACGGTATCATGGAATTTTCTAGGGTTCTCCCCAGCCCTGTCTCAAGAAAATAAAATTGAAGTCCACTTTGTGTAGCTGAAACACTTTTTCTCTATTACACATCACCAACAGAACGTAGACTTGTACCAGTTGAAAAACAGTATAAATAAAGGAAAGGTATTGCAATCTAAGGAAAGCAAAATGTTTTCCTTCTGCTCCCCACTCCATCACTGTCCTGTCATCCCAGTCCCTGGGGACTGGAAAAACCTATGCTTTGTTTGACGTCTCCTCACCAGCAATAATATAAGATCACTGGGACACAATGCTAAATTTGAGAATTCACACAAGGGGAGAAGAGTCCTTTTCTAAATGTCTGTTCCTAAGAAGTCCACTTTGTTCACTTGTCATTTCCAGACTGGGCAAGAGGCCAACCTCAGCTCTGCGTCCCTGTGTGAAGAGGAGTATTTGTAGCTATGGCTACATCCTGAACAACATCTACACAAACTTACAGTGGCTTACATGTACACTGGCAAAATTTTCCTGAAGAACACAAAAAGGAAAGAGATGTGAAAGGAAGCTTCACAGGACAAAGGAGAAGTACTTCAGAGCTCTAAAATGCTGCCCAAGCAAGAATCAGCAGCTGCCTGCTAACAGCAGACATGCCAGAGCCCTCTAAGAAAAGACACATTAGCATTTCAAAACAGGAGGAGCCAGACAGATTATGGATGTGGACTGCCAATAGCTCCTGCTGGATGGAATTTTTTGACTAGGCAGATCTCGTAATTCAAATTGGAGAGGCGTGTTGAAAACATCCCGGTGAGCATCCGAGAGACAGCTCGGCACTGGGGCACGAACCTCGGCTGTGCAATCACCACCCTGGCCTGCTCCTCACCTGCTGCTGCTCAGCAGCGCTCAACTGAGCTCAAGTACAATTAAAAGTCTGTCAACAGTGTTCTGTTTCTTCCCCCCTGGAATTCCAGGCCTTATTTCTGCCAAAATGGGTATTTTACGAATGATTCACAACTCCAAACCATTAGCAGGATTTTTTATTTATCCTTTCACATCAAATGTCGTAGCAGCTGCTGTGGCCAGTTGTTACCTTTCAGCTCAGCGTTATTTAGTCAGCCACGTACCTCATCCTTGGACGTCTCAGAGTCCAGTTTCAGCGTGAGGAACATGACAATGTGAGGCACATCCTGCACAGCCTGCTGGAGGTCCAAGCTGTCCTCTCCCCACAGGAGCCGAACCAGATTGTTCATACTTGACTGCGCCTGTTTGCTCCTTTGCTGAGAAGTTCCTTCGGGCTCAAATACTGAGGTTTCAAATGTCAGTTTAACCTATTAAGGTAATTAATTACTGTGAAAACGAGGCTGTACTTACAATTGCATTCCAGTATCAGATGAAACAGATGCAGCTTGAGCCCTTTAAGAGGTCAGGTTTTCTCAGCCTCAGCTTTACTGATGAAGATGTAAGCATATAAAATTCCTGCTGTTTCAAGAAAACCAATTATACATTCAGCATTACATAACCATCTATTACAAAGGACAAAGCCAGCTATTACATGCTCTATGAACCATGCGAGTAAGCATGTGGTTTGCTGTGTTTTCATACTTAATTCTTATGGTTTTGAGAATGGAAAAATACACTTACTGCTCTGGCTTTGTTTGAACACAAACCCCATTACTGTGCCTTTGAAACACACACAGTATTTGACTTCTTTCAAAATGTCAGCAGTTTCCTAAGTACATATCCTGAAGGCTCTTTCTTGAGCATTTCTTTGCCATTTTGAGTGCACTGACACATCTGCACAGGGAAATCCATTTAAATTTACATTGGGCTGCAGAAGTCTGTTAAATTGCCACAGTAGCAACTCTTTCAATCTTCCACCTTCATAAGGGTTTTGTTGCTGTATTTAACAATTTACACGACTACCAAGTAGCATTAAAATTGTTTACATCCCTTACTGTGCTATGTCCTCAGAAGAAAAAAGATCAAAACATAAACAGAACATCCTCTCTTAAATAAAACTACGAAAGTTTAGATGATAAAGCTTATTTTGTCAAAAAATTGTATCATGTTTACTGTCCCTTATTTCCCAAATAAATTAAACCCCAGGAATTTTAGAATAAATGTGCTTTTCCCGACACACAAGCAGCACATAATCCAAACTTGATGCAGAAATATGTTTCAAAATCTGCTTTACAGAACTACTTTTTTAAGCCCTGACTTACAAAAATGATGTTTGTTAGTTGTCTCAGCAGTGACATAAGTGATTTTTTCGTTTTCTGTGAATGAACACATTATCCAAAGTATGAAAGGAGGAGATGTGAGAAACACCTACCTCTTGACTGAGCATAAAGTTGTAATTTCCAAGGAGAAAAAATTCATTTATCTTCTTGGATGAAGATATATTTGGTGTAAGTAGGCATGCTCTTAGTTCCCCCTTCCACATGCTTTTACTCAAGACTGTTTGTCTGCCTTGAAATACCTGTAACACGCCTAATTGACTGGGAAGTTCTGAACATAACACATCACACCAAATCCTGCTTCTTTGCTAAAATCAGTGACAGTTTAGCCTGAGGACTGATGCAAAAAAATCCATTTATATTTTGCCAGTTGTGATAAATTTTGAGAAGGCCAAGCAGAGGTAATTCATACATTTAAAGCCAGATATTTTTTGTTAATTGTCTATGTGTGTACACATACTTCAAGAGAGGGGTGCCAGCAAGAAATAATGATGCTTTAAAACACCCACTGACTGTCAAACTAGCTTGGAGAGAAGTGCCATTGTCAGCTCTTACAGCTACATTTGTGTCACTGGCTGCCACCTTCCCCTTCCACTTTACTCCCTCTCCTAACACTTTCCATTGATTTTCTCCTCTCCTATTTGGGCTGCTATCAGCCTTTTTTCTCTTTTCTCTTCCTGGTACAGCACTGTTCTCCTGTCCTGTACTACCCCTTTCTCTTCTGACAGTAACTCATCCCTCGCCCTCTCCTCATCAGTTCAGTTTTGATTCCTAACACTGCACATGAACAGGGCTCGAGGAGCAGGAACACTAAGAAGCAGCTGCTTTCCAAGACCCAGTAACTTGATAGCTGACAGTTTCATAAGAGTATGTTTTCTTCTCCAGCGTTCTGAGACTCGGTTCTGTTTCTTTGTCACGCCATCTGCATATATTTCCGAACATTTTCCTCATACCCTGTTTAACTTTTTACAGATTTCCTCAAGGCTCAATAGTTATTTCTCTTAATTTCTACTGCATCTTGTCTGTGGACATTTACTCATGACACTTAGGCTACAGTCTCTACACTAATGACACACAGATATCATTCTTGCTGCAGTCTATCTTTTAGTCTCTCCACTTCTTAAAAAAACAAACTCTGTCCTGTCTTAGAGACACAACCATACGATCCTCCAGGGAAGAGCTCAGAACAAACTGGACTGACCAGCACTTTAATTCTATTTCAACCTGGAGTCGTCCATGCTGCCTCCCACACAACTGTAATAGAAAAGGACCAAGAGACTGCATTTCTACATATCCTAAAAAACTGGGTTAGTTTGTTTGTTTGTTTTTTGTGGAGAAGAGATGAATCTCCATCCTGAGCTGATCTGATTAAATATGCACCGGATCTGATTAAATATGACTACTGAAGTCCCCTTTTATAAGTACTGACTGCGAAACCTTCCACAGCTCTGATTTCATTTCTCCTGAAGAAAAACAGTTCAATGCACAACAGAAAACACCAAAGAAAATGACAAGAAGAATGGGAAAAGCATTAGTATTCCATTCTACGTATCATGCACGCATTCTCAATACTTAGAACAGTTCTCCAAAAGAATTGAATCAAATGGCAAGAAGGTGTCAGGAACAGCAAACCCTGAGGGACATGGATTATAATTTTCTGCTTAGGAAACGTAACAGAAGTGGAACATGACAGAGCTCTCCACAGCCATGGAAGGATAAGACATGGACAGTTAACTTTTTCTCATAACACAGGAACATGGGGGTATGACATGCACTTGATTAGATGGCAATTTGAAAACCAATGATAATTAACATAATACAAATCAATTACATAAATCACTGCTCCAGGATGCTGTGGAGGTCAAAAGAATTTTAAGAAACAAAGGAGAACATAGAAACCCTTAACTGATTTTACAGGTCCTTTACTATTAACTGCTGGAAGCTGGAAAGCAATGATTGGACGGTCACTCTGTATTTTATTTGTTTCTCGATACTCTTACACATTTCTCAGTGTCAAAAGAGAAAATGTAGCTGTTAGACTACATGCCCCAGAAAGGCATGATTTCATCTGCAAGAAAGCTGGATGGCTTGGAATATGGATTTTATTGCAGACAGAGCTGGGGGCATTGTCTGCCTTTTAAAGACTGCCTGTTGCTTCCTGTTTTCAGTATCTGTTTGCCATGTGCTTATGGTCTGCACAACTGTAACTCAAAATTTCAGGCTGAAATTTCTGATTCTAAATGTCTGCCTCAGGCTGAATATTTTTAGAAAGTTTTGTGTAAAATGGTTCTGCAACTTCTGAGCATCAGAGCAAAAAAGAGTATATTCTTTTAGCGTATCTTGCCCTTCCTAGTCTGTCTTGTGGTTCTAGGAAACAGCAACTATTTTGATTACAGAAATGTAACGAATAGGACTAATGTAGCATTGGATTTGTATTGCTCAGCAAATGCACTAAACTAGCCCTTACAAGCCTAGATCTAGTTGCCTAAACTGAGGTAAGAAAAACAAAATTCTGGAAATACAGTAATGAGATGTTATGTCACATGGTGCAACTGAGAAAATCTAGGTAGTTAAGTTTTTGAAATTAATTTCAGCAATTTTTAACATGAACCCAGAAGAGTAGGGACTTCACTCATGGAAATAACTCATATGTAAGTAAAAAGGCTTTTTACATGGCATCTTTTTTGATATTTTGCAAGGTAAGGTGAATGAGAACACAGTAACAATTTTGCTTGTACTACAAAATGTCAGACACAACAACCCTCTATTCCCTCAGCAGCATGATTGCAGTGTACTGCATTGCAAAAAACCCCAGAACTCTGTATTTAAATCTCCACTGGTCTATTCCAGCCATCACTCGTCTAGCTTGACTCAAACTGCACAGTAGAAAAGGAATAATTGCACTTTTATGAAAGGATTTGGAAAGCCACCATGACAAACTGTTACACATTTCAAGTAATCGCTGCCCGCTTGACAGATTTACTGACAGTGCAAGCATTAACACAGCATCACAAGGAACTGCTCTCTAAAGGGCTGCACTGCCTTTTAGCAACAAGCAATACCTCTAATCTAGCAAGGATACAATTACACAAACTAGATCATCTCTGCTTTTTTAATCATTCTGTGTTTAATAACAGTTACAGCAACTCCGTATTTGGTCAAAGATGGACAAGAGAAGGTTTTTCTCCCATGGAGCTCTGCCAGTACCTGACCACAACTCCAGTAGCTCAGGCAAACTTCAGACTGTCAAATATCTTGGAAAGCTTCCTGAACTGACATCCCAGTACTCAATCTCACTGCAGCTGCAGATATATTTCCACAGGAACTTGCACTATGTAAGTTGCAAACAGAGCTTTTGTGTTAAAGAAAACAGTAAATTTCCACTTTTTAAAATCTCTGGACTGTAAAAGGGTTCAGTTATTATCATCACCTTATATATTCTACCTGAAGAAAAACTACCAAGAGACACTTTAATTTTTAACCTGCTCCTGCTCATACCTCTAAGTGTCAACTTTTACCTTGTCTTCCTGTCCATGAGGAAGTGGATTTAAGCAGCATAATTCAAAATATTAAATTTTATGCTACTAACATCCTAGGTAAGTAGCACTCTCCTGGTTTAGTTCTGAAATAGCTATCTAATTCTTCATTACTTATTTAATTCCTCATTACAGCTACAAAATTACTATTCAGCTAGAACAAAAGGTATTTGCAGTAGGTTTTGGGGAAAGAAGTATTATTCATCAGGTCAGGTTTTCTGGAATTGTTTCTTTTGGTTATCAGTTTTTATTACTGACTTCTATCAATTTCATCACTGTTGAGTTTTGAAAGATCTTAAAAGTCTTCAATCTAACATCTCTTAGAACCCCAGTAATTAATTATTCTATTTAAATATTAAAGCAGTACCCATTTCACCATTTAAATGCTCTTAAATATTTTTAATAACACTACTTGTTAATTCAGGCTTCTTTTTACTCTCTTGTGGTTTGTGAGTCTTGTTGATAATGATGAAGACATAATTATTCTATTTAAGTATTTTCAGAGCAATTATTACCATTTTAAATGCAGTAATTGGCAGAACAAAATCCATTACTGTTTTGCTGACATGTTTATTTTTAAGCTAGATATCAGCACCTACCTATTTTCATGTAACTTACCAGAATTAAACTCTGAAATTTCTACTCTGACTGAAGTCAAGCAATGCATTCAAAAGGTAACAGAGGAAGTTTTAAGAAAAAGGCCACCTAAATTTTGTTTCCTCAGGAAAAAAAGGCTAGAAGCAGTACTCACTTTTACAGAGGATTTTTGGAATAAATGTTCAACTACTGTACCTGCATAGGACCTGGAATGCAAGACAAAACCCTCTCGATGTTTTCAGAATTCACATCGACATCATTTATGGCAACAAGAACATCTCCTGGAGGTGGAACAGACAAGGAATGAGAAAGGCAGTTGCTATTGCACCACAATACAGAGAGAAAAAGAGTCTTAGTTTTAAAAATTAGTATGCCTCTCAAGCTGTCATAAATGTCTATTTGTTACATTTAAACAGACATTTGCTACATGCAACATTTACCACATTTAGTCTGTTACCTCAGTGCTCTTAAGGCCTTATGGCCACACTCATATCATTTGACAAAAATCATAGAAATACAGAATGGTTTGGGTTGGAAGGAACCCTGAAGATCATCTAGTTCCACCCCCTGCCATGGGCAGAGACACCTTCCACTAGACCAAGTTGCTCCAAATCCCATCCAACCTGGCCTTGAGCACTTCCAAGGACAGGGCATCCACAGCTTCTCTGGGCAATCCTTTCCAGTGTCCCACCATCCTCACAGTCAAAAATTTCTTTCTCATATCCACTCTAAATCTACTGTCAGTTTAAAGACTTTCCCCCTTACCATGTCAATATATGTCCTTGTAAAAAGTGTCTCCCCATCTTTCCTGTAAGCTCCCTTCAGGCACTCAAAGGCCACAGTTAGGTCACCACAAAGCTTCTCTTCTCAAGGCTGAAAAGCCCCAATTCTCTCAGCCTTTCCTCATGAGAGACGTGCTCCATCCCTCTGATCATCTTGGTGGCTCTGCTGTACAATAACTCTCTAAGCCTCTCCCCTCCATCCAGGCTTCTATCACTCTTGTTACTTGACCAGAAAACACAACAGATTTCACAACTCAGTCCTTTCTTTTCCATTCCTTGCCCCTGCTGTGGCTCCTCCTCTCCATATTTTTATCTGCCAGTTTTTCCTGCCCAATGGCATCTTGTGCTCTGTACATCTGACACCCTTACAATCACTGGAAATGGGGAAAAAATACCCCTTACGGTCCCAAAGAAAATGTCATTAACTACAAGTGGAAAAGGTTTGAAAAATTAAAGGCACCACTTACAAAAGAAAACAGAACCAAATTAGAGCTTACAAATTTGAAATCCACATTCCAGTTTAAACTAGAAAAATCAGACTGGGATTTCTATATGAAGTGAAGGAAAATATTCTCAAGAAGTATCCCAGTGCTAACTAATTGGTAACCTATGCCTCATCCCCCTCAAAAAGATGCATGTTTAAGCATGGAGTGTGCAAGAGGGATATGAGACCCGTGGAAAAGAAAACCAACTTGTGAAGCTATAAAACATAAAATAGCATCAAGAGATAAAACTACACAGACCTGTCAAAAGGAATAGAGATTGGAAAGTAAAAATAAAAGGTTTTTTGACCATTTTTGTTCTTTCCTTGAAATGTAGGTGAGTGATCCCATCCAGAGTACTCCTTACAGTCCTATTCACCTGTGCTCAAGAAATCAAATGAGATCATATACACAGAAGTGATACTGTAGCAACCGTGGGAAATGAAGAACCTCTTGGTTAAAGACAAGATAAGCAAAACCTAGGTGAGAAATCAGAGCGGAAATCAGAAGGTTCTGCAGACCCTAACCAGAGAATTTCTAAAAAACTTTCCAATAAGGGTACCTAGAGCAAAATACCTAAGATGAGGCAATATAAATTTATGACAAGAACTGTAAGAAGCGACTGCCAGTGGCGCCAGGACTTGATTCATTGGTTCCTTTTCAGAGGCAAATATTCAACTTCAGAGTAACAAAACAGGCCTTATTTTCTACTTGATTTTTCTTTGATGTCATTTTCAACTGTCTCTGCTTTCTGTCAGGTGAAAAGCTTGATTAGTTTCTAGCTTGTATCTTCTGTCTGTAGGAAGGGAAATAAAGAAATTAGCTTCTTACTGAACACTGAAAGGGACTCGATTCCAAGGTCCTTCTTATGCATCAACTAAAAACACCAAGAGCTCCTCTGAAAGAGCAAATTGAAAACCAAGCTTCAATTTCTCGAGCTGCACAAAGACTCCCCTAAAAAGTACCTCTACATCCTCTCCAAGATTATTAACATGGCCTTCATCACTCAGGCAGTGGAAAGGGATTAGAAAAAGGATATGGAGTTGCAGCAAATGTGCATGTTTAGCATAGTTGTATTTTAAGCCTCAACTTGGCAACAAAGATGTGATCAACTGCAGAAATAAAGCACTGACCCACTGTGAGGTTCAGTAGGTATTTCAATTTTCCAGGAGAAGACTTGCTCAGCTCAAACTGACACAGTGATAATGACATGCAGACTATGGAAAAGCACAGCCTGAGTCTCTAAGGTCTCTCCATTCCCTGAGAATCTATCAAAGGTCACGGAACGTTCAAGTTTAGAAGAAACTGACAGTTACCATTATTCCTATGTTCTACCTTGTTGTTAAATACCTTCAACTGCAACTGGAATTCTTCCCAGGCACAAAGTAGATTCCTCAAAATCAGTGCAACACACCATCAAGGCCAACAAGAGAAAGAACATTCTTCTTAATTAACCATCAGAAAGGAAATACTGAGTACCCCCAAAACGCAAGCAATATTCCTCTTTAATACATCAGGCAATAACCAACTGCTCACTCTTCTTTTACACTGAAGGAAAATTAATTCCTACTCCTCCTGAATGCAAAACCAAGAAAAGGTTACATTTTATTCTACACATAAAAATATTTAATTTTTTTCTCTTTCAAGAAATGGCTCTCTCCCTAACCTCTGTGTTTCTTGCGCAGTTAAGTTTTAGCCTGTCAAATCTTCAACACAACAGTAATTCAAAAACAGAAAAGCTGAAAGTTAGACAGCATTTAAGAGGAACTCAGTAAGCCCATGCCAGAGCCCCAGGACATGAAAATTAGTAATGAAAAGCAGAGCACTCAGGCTACTCTAATATAACAAGAATTATAAACAGGATTACTATGTTCTTTGTTAAGAACACTGTATTAAAGATCATTGTCCACAACTACAAGAGAAAGCATAAATTGCTCTTGTACTCATCTTAAACTCATCTATTTAAACAAAAGTTGTTTGTGTTCTGTTTGTTTGACTGGATCCTTAGGAATTCTGTTGTAAAGCCAGTCAGAGGAGCTGCACACACTTTGTGCAGACATCCACACCTTAGCACTTGAGGGAATGTTTTGGAACCACATCTCCCAGGGTGGAATAGACAAAGGCACTTTAAAAGGAGAAGAGCCATCAGTATTTACATGCTACATACTCCAAGTGTTTTATTTATTCAATGCCTAATCTACACATGTAAAACTTTCATTGCAGCAGTAAATATTTATTCCATCCAATTGGTAAAAATGTAATCATGGACCATACATGGAACAGCATTCCAGAGCACACAGGCCAAGCAGTCCTGTAAGGCTGCCTGCCTTCTGCCAGAAAATGCTGCATCACTATCAAAGAGAGCAACTTGATCCACAACAGAGAAAATCTCTACTGATTAGGATGGATTTTTCGGAATTGGGAGTAGAGGCAGTGAGGGTGGGTGCTTGCATTTTTTCCTTCTTTTCTTTTTGCCACACACAACAGCAGTCAAAGAATAGAGTAAGAGAATAAATGACATCACTGGGCAAAGAATAAGATACGTAGAATTACAAACCCTGAGTATTTTTAAAGCAGGACATGACCACAAGATTTACTCAGTGTAATAATTAACTGCTGTGAAAGAGTTTGTACATGCAAGTCTTACTTTGTAAGAGCTTGACATCTACATTTATTTGAGAATTGTTTCTTGCACTTTAGCAGAGTAAAAGACTTAGAGAAAGACAGACTGATTTACGTCTACACACATGAATTATGTCAAAAAATCAATGCAGTTGTATGAAATTTAATCTAATTTCACTTACCTAATGCTTAAACAATTCAGGTTAAATGAAATCAAAGTGTAAATAGCCTTTGCAATTGTTTAAGTTGGTCTAACTCGATTGTCTGCAGAATAAGTCAAACCATCCCAGACTAAAACATCACTGAATTACAGATATAGGGAGAAACATCAGAACAAAGTATCACTCAGTTCCACTTTTAGAAACGCAGCGAGCCACTACAATAGAGGAAATGAATTTTCTTCAGGCAGCTCCAGGATATAATTCCTTAAGCCAACAAATTTTTCTTTAGAAAAAATACATGTCCTTCTGAAAGAAAGTAGTTTGGATTATGTATTAGGAAGAAATTCTCCACTCTGATGGTGGCGAGGCCCTGGCACAGGCTGCCCAGAGACGCTGTGGCTGCCCATCCCTGGAAGTGTTCAAGGCCAGGTTGGATGGATCTAGTGTGGGGTTAGGACTAGATGATCTTAAACATTTCTTCCAATCCAAACTGTACTATGAGTCTAGGATTCTCTTTAAGGAATGAAGTAAGCTTTACTCTGATCCCATTAAAATGAATGATCAAGCTTTTGAATTCTATTACTTACTGTGGAAAGATTCTCAGTTTACAAAGAAACTGCAAGACATCTATACATGTTCTCTGCACAATGTTAAGCAGGACTGAATTGTACTTAAGTGATGAAACAAAAAGAGGCGAGGCAGGAATTTTTTCCTATTTTATTTGTTCTGTCAATCTTCTCATCAGAAGAGACTTCTCCCATCCAGTCAGCAGCAGCTAAGACCTGTGTGTGTTGATCTCAAACACCCAGTCTGCACACAGCTGATGGAATTATTCCTGCCTCTTTAAGGACAAAGTTTAGGAAAGTCTTTGGCATTGCTGCCATCCCTAGAATGTTTATTTCAGAATTGCCTATCTCTTCGCCACTTGAGGCACAAGACTATGACTGCTGTTAACCATCCCTTCCCTAGAGATAAACCTGCATGCACCATTTCTAAAAGCAGATCTCCATTGCATTAAGCCCAGGGACACTGACTGGCAAGTGAACACCACTTCCATACTGTGAAGGGAAGTGAACATTTTTTTTCTGAAATCATGAGAATCAAGTTGTTCACATGGGAGAGGATGGAGACAAAACACACTTTTGTCATGGAGTCCTGATATTTAGTTTCCTCCATTCTTGGTAATGACTTGGTGGGAGCACTTACAAAAGTTCCCATACGTCTTTCCAAAAAAGGCAAACTATGGAACACATTCCTACTGAAGAAAAGATCAATTACTTGTTTTATACGTTACCAGGCTGCTTTCATCCAAACCAATGCTGCTGTGCTTCAAGAGGAGATTAAGAGAACAAAAGCAACATCCCCAACATCCCAGTGAGCACAAAGCAAAGCTTACACAAGCTCTGTTCCCATCTTGTGAGCCCAACATCTCTACTTGGGAGAGTCTTTCCAACAAATACACCATCTACAGTAATTCCACATAAAAATCTCAAACTCTCACAGGATTTTGGTCCTTTCAAGGGCTTTTATTTCTGATAGGACTCTAAGGATATGGACCTTTCAAGGGAAGCTTGCACCAGCAGCCTGTAGCTTGTGCATACATGTTCAAAACTGGATTATTATAACCCATCTTTACCTTCCTCCACAATTAATTCTTGTCAGGCAGGAGATTTCACAATTTTTTGACAATTGTACATACTGATAAAGTGAGAAGACTCATGCTGAGCTATTTGGTGATGAGAGCTATAAGATACTTTCAAAGAAGGTAACAACAGTACTCTCTGCCAGTGAGAAAAGCTTTGCTCTATTTACAGTGTCATTGGAATTAATTTTTTATTTTTACTATGGTAAAGATGATGCTCACCAGCATTTACAAGAACTCTTCCCTGCCATGAATCCAACAGGTTTCAATTTGAAGGGGGGTGGGAATCAAATTATAATGGCATTACCTATCACAACCCTTATTTGTCTGGATTTAAACGTGAGTATTTTGAGAAGCTTCTCCTCTTTGAAGATATGCTCAAAGTTTTCCACTGCAGACCAAGCTTTGTATAATGTTGCAAATTAACTTAAGCAAGGAAAGTATTTTGCTGAAAATACAAAAGACACTTAAAAAGCATGAGATAGAAGCAACTGTATTTCATCTTAACCAAAATGAAAGTGGCAATGAGTTTAAAAATCAATGAGGGCTTTTCTGTTTTGAAAATTTAAGATGGATGCTGACCTGCTAAATATAAAAAGAAAAGATAGATGAACTGATAAGCAACACATGGATAGAGTGCCATCTTTCTAGAGTTACAAAGCAGCGGGGTTTTTTAGCTTGCAAAACTGCTGTATTTACTTTCATATGGTCAGCGCCTGCATTCCACTTGGTTAATAAAGTACAGCAACAAGACTTACGACTTCCATATGCAATCTTAAAAACAAAAAATTAAAGTGTATTGCACAAATAATAAACAGATGTTTTAAGTGTTCAAAGCTATAAGGGATACACACTTCAAAACAAATAAGAAAAGCCACCTGAGGAAAGCGATTATTAAGGATGGGAAAAGAAGTTATTTCTACTAAAAATGTTGAAGCATAAACCACTTTGTGAGTCAAAATGAGTGCTGCAAACTGCTTACCAGGAAGACAACCAGATGTCATTTTAAAGCATGTCTTTTTAAAGGAAAATATAGTTTGGATTTGCCTCACAAAGGACTACTACCAAGCTGATCTGGACCACTGAAGGCCACTGAAATATTATAAAGCCAAACAAAAACAGGTTAATGCTTATGCACATACAGGTCAATGAAGATGAACAAAGTTATAACCAGACCAGCCAGCAGGCATTGTGCTGTGCCAATCAGGTATTCCTCATTTGTGATGGCTTAAGAAGCTGCTCACTTTTGCGCTAATTCTTCAGTTTTAGACTGACCACAAAAATGTCCTTTACTGGCTGTTTCCACAATTCTCAACAGGACTCCAAAAACCTACTTTTATCAAGAAGGACTGAAAGGCAAAGTTCTACTGTTATTACTCTTGAACTTTGTTTCCAACTTCAGCTCCTCGGAAGATCTGAGGAGCTGTCTATTTGCTTCTAAATCAGGCTTTGGGTGTACAACATAGCTATGCCATTCTCTGATGTGCTGTACAGAACCAGTAAACCAGACAGATTTTTGACAAGAACAGGAATTTTTTCCTGTATATTCTTTATGCAGACAACACTGAAATCTGAACATCTAATTTATGCAAAGCATCCCTATTTCTAGACACCACATAAAAATTCCACAGTACTCAGCTTCACTATAGATATATAATTTGAAAGTATTTTTACATGAAAATTATATATTTTCCACTGTTGGCACTGAATGCAGCTCATTTTCCCATTTAAGAGTTGAATAACCCCAGTATGCTTAAAACTATTTCAGTTTCAATGTGCAAAAAAACAAGGCAAGGGTTGATGATAGCCTAGGACGTATTAAAGGGCAAGACTCTTCTTAGATTAAGCTAAATGCTCTTCTCTTTGAAACAAACGAAAAACCCCCACAGTTTTTGTCCTCACTAGCTCTGGGAAGCATTAAGTGCAGCAGATGAAATTCTATCTCTGGTTAGGTCAGCTTGATCTCCTGGATCTGGTACTTGCCTACGCCGTTCTGACTTCACACCTGCTCTCACAAAACTCTTATATACAAATCTGTGTCCCAAAATTAACTTACAGGCTACAAACACCCACTTGTACACTAATGAGATTAAATAGCATTAAGCAGATCAAGTTGAAACTTGCTCTCTCCTCCCTCTCAGCCGACATCCCCCACTTCTTGACTAATCAGTTCTTGCTGGTAAAATTTGAAAGTTATCCAATTTTCCCTCTGGAGTATTCTTTAGCATCTCTACCAAAAACACGTGCTGGAACAACCAGCCAGTCAAAGCACGATGTGCCTTGTTACATACACAACACTGGAATTTCAAAAGCACTCATGCTGACTTTGTGGGATTTGTGCTACTATAGCATTAAGATTTTTAATGATCTCCTAACCAACATCACATCTTTGCTCTCCCATTCTGTGAGCAACCAGCTTCAAGGATAATTATGTAATCTTTCACCCTTTACAGATGTGGCCTAGTTGTCTCACATTTACTGTCTCTCAGGCTGATGTCTGTGAGTGCCAAGTTTTTGGTGGCCTCAATGTTGGGAGTGGGAGTATTTCTGCTCCCTCATTGCCCCTCACGGCAGTTCATTCCCCTCCATTATTCACATTTGGGTGCTTGTCAGACCTTCTGTGTCCCAAGTTTAACTTACTACACCAGCAAAATACTAGACTGCCAATTTCTCTTCTGGGTTAGTTTCCTGCCAGGCTGTTTCATCAGCTCATGGAAGTGTCCAAGCAGCCAAACCAACACAAAGGCTGTACGGGCTCACTGCCTCCCCAAACTGCAGCCCTGCGATGGATTTGGAGCCTCCCAAAATCTAAACTACTGAGGAAGCTGCTGTTAGGCTTGCTGAACAGAAAAATAACCAAACAAGGCTGTGCAGAAAGTTTATAACATATGAACGTATCTTACTCGGTATTTTTTTTCCTCATTTTTATGGCACTAAATCAATTTAAAGCGTATATACAGTAAAGCTTTTTATCTCAGGGGGATGCTGTGGAAAAGAACAAAATCTAAATAGGGTATCTGGCAGACTATACGTTTTCTCCAGTCCCACCTATCTACTGAGCAAATCCTCAGTTAAAATCCTAAATTAAAGGTGGTGGGGGGGTATTTCTTGCTCCAAGCTGCTCAATCTCTGAACACTAAGGAATGGTCATCTCCTTACTGTATTAACACCTTCTAGATTATGCCACATATTCTTAAAACCAATAATGCAGTAAAACTGACTAGGTAACAAAACATCAGATGCAATGACACTGATTTAAAATAATCCCTCGAGAACTGAGTAATTGCTTATGTCTTGGGAATATTCAAGTCAGCTGCCTCTAACAGCAAAAAACCCACAAATCTTCATGCTAAAGGAAGAGTTTAGAAGTTAACTATTCCTTCAGTTACTTACCAATCAGGATTTGACCTGTTTTCATTGCAGAACTACCTGGCACCAAGCCATGTACCACAAGCTTCTCTTCACTGACTCCTCTGGTGGCTTTATCCCTCCTGCCTTGTTTTTCCACTCTTCTGCTGCTCCATGAAGACTGATGGACAATCCCTACTAAGGCCTCCAGCAGCCTCTGCTGCTCTTCTTCCCCAGCACTGTAGAGTTTTCTGGGATTTACATAAACAGACACATCTTTGTACTTTTGCTGAACAGTGACACCCATTTTCTGAGCAGACTGGTGTTTCAATATGGAAGTAGGACCAGTGGGGTGCACATTGCAGCTTCCACTGCCTTTCTTACCAGAACGCTTTGGTAAAAGACTCTTCTTTTTTAGCATTTTGGTCCATTTCTTCAGTTCATACTTTCTTTCCTTTCGTGATCCCTCTTGAATAATTTCAGCTTCATTTTCACGAAACCTGACATGATTCACTGCTGGCATTTCTGGACAGCTGTTCTGAAGCAGAATTTCTTCTTCGCTTTCACTTAGTTCTAAATAAAATAATTCCCCATTTTTCTGCACACTATCCAACCATTCAGGCTCAAGGTCACTGGAAAAGAAAGAAGAATGATCAGTGAGCTCTGATAAGGAAGATCACTGTGCAAGTGACATCTGATTATTTTAAGTAGGGAGGGGACAGAGTGCAAAGGTTAAATAAAAAAAAAAGGAAAAATATAGTTGCCTCCTGAACATTGAAAGCTCAGCTGCTCTAAGTCTGCCATGATGGTTAGAACTTGTTTTAGATAAATGATGGATATGGCAAGGAAAAACATCCCTCTCGTATATTAAAATAGCTTCTTCAAATGCCTTAGAGGAAAACATCCATTGCAAAAAGCAGTAGTCTCTTTTCAGAAAACAAACAACATTTCTTTCACATGAAACTTTTAATTAGTAATTACATTCATGTGTACAATGGGACTTTCCCTTAAGAGAAAAAATTACATCCTATTTGTTCTCTCCCATTATTTTTTCCCTTATGCATTTGTAATATAGTCACGGCACGATTTTTGAGGTGGTCCTGTGCAGAGCCTGGAGATGGACTTGTTTATCCTTGTGGGCCCCTTCTAACTCAGGATATTCTGCAATGCTATGGGAAGACAGATTGTACTACCAGCCCTTTGGAAAGAGAAGATTAACATCTAAAAAATCACTTAAATTTAACATTAAAAAAACCCCCAAATAATCTAAGATGAAATCTAGGTAACAGTTTTTAAACGCCAAGTTCCACATAGCACATGCCAGCTTCCAGGCAGAAATACACACTAAAAATGTAAAGAGGCACCACTGCTACAGAAACAGATCTGGCAGCTGGAGTGGATCACCCAAAGGCAAGAGCAAGACACTGCTGCAAAGCAAAGGCAAAGCAGCTCCAGGATGTGTTAACAGAAGCATCATCAGCACAGTGCAAAAAATTCTTTGTCCTAATTTGGCAACGCTGATGTGTCAGCTACGTCCAGTTTTGGGTAATGAGTTTTAAGAAAGATGTAATAACTGGAACATAGCCAGAGCAAAGAGACAAATACTAAGTAGCCTATAAACACATTTTAAAGGGAAGGAGACTGAAGGAATCATACTCTTTTGGCTGAGAAAAAAAAAAACAACCAAAAAGTGCCTGCTGAGAGGCAACAGACCAAATGAACCTCAAGGTGAAGTTTAGAATGTTACTCCAGATGGATGAGGACCAATAATGGCCAAAGTAAGAGGGTACTCAGAGGTTTAATTATCTGGGATGTTCTGTATGGAAGATTTTCAGGAACAGACAAGACCAATTAATTCTTCCTGACTAGATGACAAAGGTCTTGCTGTTTCATAAAAATCATAAAAGGAAAAACGAGAACGGAGATTTAAATCATAATTACTATAATTGTTTAAAGTTAACACGCATTCATACATTTTACACTAGAAGTAATTTTACTGAATAAAGAGTGATGATTTTGTTTAAAGCTAGCACTAAATAATTCAAATAGAGCATTACATTGAAAACACAGATAAATGATAAAGCTTCAAAATGTAGCTGAACAGAGAACATTATAAAAAGACACTGCACCAGAGCACCTTCAAGGCTCAATGAGAGGATCTGGCTGGACTAACAATACAGAGAACACTGGCATTACTCTCTTTCTGGAGGCCCAGCTACTGAGAGAAGTCTATGGATGTTGCAGACAGGAAAAAGCATCACCTACCTCCTCTCCATTTATTAGCTTTTTTGCCCAAACAGATAGTTTAAAAGAAGAACCACCACTTGTGATGATCTGGCTATACCTGATGGTCCGGGATAAACCCAAGTGTGCAATTTCTGCCGAGTCTTACAGGGAATCTTGAGTTCTTACTCAAGAAAGTATCAGAATGCTAACAAAACCTAAAGGCTGTCAAGGCCACACATTATCTGATCCAACATCTCTCAGAAGGTGGTAGGCAAGAAATAACATGACAAGAGTTTTTCCTTGGTTTATTTTTTAAGGTGTACTACATTCTGGCATACGTGAGCAAAATCAGGCAAAACCAAAACATCAAACAACCCCACCCCCACAACCCCCCCAAGCCAACCAACACCAGTACTCTCCCCCCGCCCCTAAAAAAACCCAAACAAAAAAGGAAACACAAGAAATTTACAAAGAAATAACATTTGAATTAGCAGAAACTCCTGTGATGTATGATAGCATTTTTATTCCCTCTTTAAAAGAGACTGTGATTTTTGGAAAAGCTGCTTCTTCTCTGGGGTAGATGTCAAAATTTCAGCCTGGATGTCAGTTTATACACTCATGTTCTCCAGCTTTGTTGTCTGTTTTTATTAGAACAATATGGACCAAGGGGAAAAAAAATGGTGTGGGCATGTGTTTACTCTGGTTACCCAAAGAGAACAATGCCAGAGAGAAGTCAAGAAGGAACTATAGTGTAAAGAAACTGTCACTTTCCCAATAAAGATCCATACAGATATCTGAAAAAGCAAAGCCTGAAACAAGAAGTCTGCACCTAGGATGAGAGGCTTTTTTCCCCCTAATGCTGTAGTGTCACAATAGATTTAAACCAAGAAAGGAAAGAAAAAAAGAAAAGAAGAAAGAAAAATCTCATTTTTATCTCTTTTCCCCTGTGTTGAAACAAGTGCTTACACAATAACCTCAACTTGCCTCTAGGACTGGAAGTTTCAGTCAAGGGAGCTAAAAAACTTGAAGGCCTGCACTTCCCTAAGAGTAGTTTCACTGATCCCACACAGGTATTTCCACTTCGGAACAAATGTCTGAAAAACTGGGCTGATTGAAATTTTCCATTTATGGAAGAAAGATATATTAGAAAGAAAGGATCCAAGTTCTGCTGGATAAATGCAGATAAATTATTAAAAGTATTACACACATTATTACGAGTATTAGACATGTGTTCTGTGCTGGAAACTGTGGAAGACAGCTTTATTCCCTGAATGTATATAAAGAATGCCACTAAAGAGGCATTTTAGATGAAAGACTTGGGAAAGGAAAAATCCCAAACACACAAAACACAAAACCACATGGCTTCAGGCTGAAATGCTACAGTTGTCTTCTGACTTACAAATATAGGAATAAAGTAAGATAGATGTACATACAACAGCTTTGTCCCTGAGCCAGAGTTACAGGGCTACTACAAACTAAAGTACACTTGAACACACTTCTAAATTCTCCCATTTGAATATTTTTTGTCCTCCACTGCACAGCATGATGAAAAGAACACGCCGAATGAAATGTCATTGATTAGACCCTGAAACACACATTTTAAGTGTCAAGCAGAGCTGTTTTAATGCACGGAACCAAGTAAATTTTTAAAGTTTAGTAAGTTTTAATTTCACCCAAATTAAAACAACATGTACATATGTTAAAACCCTGGAGATTGCATTTGTAACTTTAAAATGACGTATTAGTATTACAGAATTATCTTCTGACGCAGTATTTCCCAAAAGACAGGACACTAAAAGACTACACCTTTCTTGCTAAAGCATGTGCCAAGTCCCTCCTTCCCCTCTGCTTCCCAGCTCGTGTCCCGCTGGGATACAGGACTCAGTGCAAGGACTGCCCGCAACTGAACCCACGCCGCGTCACCGTCAGGGCTCTGCAGAGAGACTCTGTCAGAAAGCTCACACCGTTCACTGCTCCTACAGCCAGCCCCGCAGCGCGGCATCCACCGCAAGACACCGCGGCCCCGCCCTTACTCGGAGCTCGCAGACAGCGAGGAGCCGGAGGAGCCGCAGGAGCCGCTCTCGCTGCCGGTGCCCGCGGGCTCAGCGCCTTCTCCGCTGCCCGGCTCCATCCCGTCAGCAGCGCCGCTCCCGCCGGGCCCCGCGGACGCCATGACAGCCGCGCGCCCGGCGGCGCACGTGACGCGCGCCGAGCCCTCCATTGGCCGGGGCCCCGCGCGCCATGGAGACGGCGGGAAGCGCGAGGGCCCGGCCGTGAGCGGCTGCGCCGCGGTCCCGCCGCGCTGGGGGCAGAGCGCGCTCTGCAATGGGCATTTCCCTGTGCCCAGCCTCGCCCGTCCCTCGAACGGCCTTCTGTGGCCTAACAGGGACGCATCATGCAGAACCAGACTTTACTGAGTTGTCTGACTGCAAGGTCCCAGTACCAGTCCCATAAAAGACACCGTTAGTGGAACTCGAGTGTCCTGCGGTGAGGCTCAGAGCAATGTAAGCAAACACTGATCCGGAAGGGGAAAGACGAGGTAAAAAGTGATTCTCGGGTCAACTGGTAAGCAATGGGATGCCTCTGTGCTTTATTTTATGTGCTATTATGTAAATTTAATGAGCTGTGAGAAATAAAAGTAGCTTCTCTGTAGGTTTGTCAGAAGAGCGGTGTGGTTCAGGAGAAGCAAGGATGTGACAGACCCGAAGAAGTACCTTAAAATAGCCTATGCAGTCTACACGTGTAAAATCACGCTCAGTCGAGAGAGACAAAAAAAACCCCAAACCCCTACTCGGTTTTCAGGATTTAAATTATTCGTATCCGTGAAAAACAAGACCTATGGCAGCCCTGCAGACAACTTGCTGTGTAGCTGTGTCAGTAAACCCATCAGGACACACATGGTGAGTGGGGAAAGGGATGGAGAGTAATTGTTGGAACATGTTTAATGTGCTGGATTTAATCTCTGCTCAGTGGGATATTTGCATAGCTTCAGCAGTGAGGTTTTATAGTGCTGGAACGCTATGTAGGGGTGACAGAATCCTGGTATGAAATTCCTGTACTTGAAACTGCTTTAGGGAAGCGTTTATTAGTAAGTGTGATTTAAAGTGAATTAACAGACAGAAATGTTTTGGACTCACATCCATGTGATTAAGGCTTCAACTGGAGTAAAAATACCTATGTTAAAAACTGTGGCCATTCTGAAGTCCCTGTACAAGACCTCCTGATTTTACAGATGAATTACTGTTGCACAGAATACAAACCTATCCAGAGGGGGAGATAGAACCATTTCCTATCTAAAGAGAAAAAGTTTGTTCTACTGTGGTTTCATTTAGAAGTAGGTGAGATACACTGTCCTGCCCTTCCTAATTATGCTTACATTTGCAAGCACTTTTAATACACCGAGCACCACAGTGAAGTGTTTCTGTAGAGAAGTGATAGTCAATGCCAGATGGTGCTGTGTTAGTTAAATTTCACTGAGTTCAAGAGTTGGTTAATTGGTTCCAGTTGTTTGCTCACTAAGTGAGAAATACAGACTCTCTCTCAAGGAGGCAGTGGTCTTACACCACTTGCTATTTTATAGGAGTAACATATCATGAATGGAAGGATGATGGAAGGTTGTGGTCCTCAGAGAGGAGTAGCTGGGAGCCACCTAAATGCTTTGCTGAAAAGAATGTGGAATTTTTGCTGCTGTGAGAACAATTAAAGATTGCAGCATGTATCTCACACAGCAGGATCTTATTTTAGTGAAGACACAGATTTTCCCACACAATCCCTCTTGAGAGGAAAGCCTCTCATTTCTTGGGCATAAATGTTAGGAAGAGACTTGAAATAATTTGTCTTCTGGCAGACACTTTACACTTAGTCCAAGTAGCTGGGGCTGATGCTCCTCACTAAGGAATCCATGAGCTTTCTATGCTAAATTGCTGGTTTTAACATGCAGATGGGAAAACTCTGCCAGGGGGCATCACTGGTATCAATAGCACTGCTCACCCTCACTGGACAACTGGTTAATGAGCACTTAGGAGTGGATAATTAAAGCCTGAAGGTTGTTCTGATTAGCTGTTCCTGCAAAGAACTAAATCCACGTGTGGAAATTTATTTCCTGAACAGGAGTTTCTTGTTACCTTTTTTTGGCTTAACCTGTTTCAAAAGCTGCTGTGCTTTAAAAATAACAGTCTGCCTCGATCCATTCAGAAGTCGACTGAAGTTAAAAGAAGACAGGGTATAGGACATACTGGTTCCATACTTCAAATTACAGCTCTTCATTAGTAATAAAGAGGCAAGAAGGCCCTAAGTGACTTGTTATTGTTTCATTTTTTCCTTTCTGCTTGTTTTCAGATCAGTTAATATTTCCAGGAAGGCTCTACCAACAACTGGACAGACATAAATGATACACTGCAAATAAAACATGATACGTTACAGATAAAACTAAGCGGAAAATTGTTTCATCTTTGTTTATCAGTTCTGTTTCTTGTTAACACCTGTTTTACTGAAAGAAAAACGTAACAAAAAATATGAGTGACATTATATTTCATCTATTGATTCCTATTTTTTAAAATTCCTCCAGTGCACAGCATGAGCAAAATATGTCAGAAATAATTCCCTCTTTTTTAAGGAATAATGACAACAACACAACTTGCCCCTGCCCTGTAAAGTCTTTCTTAAAGGACAAAATACATATTTCACAAGGATTCCTTAATAGTTAAGATTTTTTGATTACAAGGTTTCTATAAAACCGTTTAAGACTGTGGTTACAGAACCTTCTGTTCACAACTTCTCTGACAGGACTGCGTAGAGACTATCCACAGCAAAGCAGCGTGACTTGAAGAGTGACACTGGGCTGTCAGTTTAATTGGGATATTTACATATAGACATCCACGGAGGATGAAGGCTACCTCTGGGACCAAAGGAACAGAAATTTTGTGAGCAAACTCTCCAGTCCTCAATAAATAAAATAGACTGTTCTTTCTGACTTCTTACGCTTTCTTTATCAACTCTGATCACAGAAGGTATTTTAGAAGAACACAAAACCAACAGGAAGACAGCCGTGAAGAATCTGGGAAGAGCAGTACAATCCATCTCATCCTTTTGAACAACACTCTGTAAGAGTTAAGAGTTCTCTCTAGAATGAAAAGCAGCTGTAATTTTCAATTTATTTTCTACTGCTTTTACTTCACCTTAAATCTTTTAAATACTATTTTTTTAGGATCACCTGCTATACATAGCAGGCATGTCAGGCATGAAAGAAAACTATTATTTGCAGTCAGGCAACATGCAAATGTTTCAAGCATGAGTAGCCTTATTCCACTTAGAATATATTAATATAAGCAAGACCATGGGGCAGCATGTTTTAATCCGGCTCTGAAATTTTCTGTTAAGTCACTGAAAGTCCATGGGCAGGGTTTCAGAGGGTCTGTCTGCATGTGAGCACATTTACTGTGCATAAAGCAGCCTCAGAGTGCCATGCCGGAGCAGGCTGATCCCAGCGTGCCCTCCTTGCTGTGCTCTGTGTTTTCCTCCCCAGTGCTCACAGGAATGGATTTCACACGGCTGTTCCGTCTGACGCCTTGAGCTGGAGTTAATCACTTGTTAGTTTCCATAGCAAGAGCTGCTTGGAGCTGGCACTGGAAGTGCCCGTGTGCTTTTTCTGTGCAGCTGGAAATAAACCAGCGTGGCTGAGAAACAGGAAGCGGACACTTAACAGAACTGGAGATGAGCTTCTCTTGGATTCTGCTGAATGGGATGCGTTTTTCTTTGTAAAGTTTCTGCGGCTCTCAGCTAGCATATGGAAAAAGCCATTAAGGGTGACGTTCAAAGTCCTGCACGGGCCTATTGGGCAAGATTTTATTGTCGAGATGTCTTTGTGGGGGGATACTGTGGAAAATCGCACGTTAGGGATGATGAATGCAGGAGGAAAAGCAGCTGCTTCTCGTACAATGTGCCTCCTGTACATCCACTGAAGAATTTTTTCCCATCCCTCTTGGATCTGTGCGAGTTAGAATACATTTTTCCCTCCCCTTAAAGAAGGGTTCAAAACACTTATGGCATGGATGCAACAGCATCAATTCGTACCAAAGTGTATCAGCACGTTTCTCTGCACATGTAGGAGTCCCAGGCGTAGCGCCGTAGCTTCCCTCACCTGCACGTCCTCCCCTTCTCCAGGAAGGAGGGGAGGAAACCCGCCGGCAGCCGCCCCTTCCCTTCCCCTGCCATGCACACCGGGGCAGCCCCGGCTCCCGCCGGCCCCTGCCCGGGCGGCAGGACGCGGCCCCTCGCCCTTCCTGCCGCCACGGCGAAAGGGGAGCTCCGCTGTCCCTCCGCCCCGCGGGTCCTGCCCCGCGTCTCCCAGGGCGCCCGGAGCCTCCCGATGTCGGGAAGCGATCTCAGGCAGCCGCCCCCCGCCGCAGCAGCCGCTCGCCGTCCCCGCCACTGACCTGTGCAGCAGGACGCTCTGCACCGAGTCCAGGTCCTCCAGGTTCCTGGTGACGGGCCGCGGGATGCTGTACCTGCCCGCCCCGAACATCGCGGGCGGCCGGGCGGCCGCGACCCCCGCATCGCCCGGCCCGCGGCAGCGGGACTGCGGGCGGCCGCGGGCAGGTGGGAGCCCCTCGGCCCCTCAGCCCCTCAGCCCGCCCGGCCCCGCCGCGTTGCCCGCCCGCTCGCCCGCCCGCCCGCTGCTGGGGCCCAGCGGCGCCGCGCCGCGGGGCGCGGGGGAAGCGCGCCCTGCGCAGCCGGGAGAGCGCGGCTGGGCTTGCGGGGATTGCGCTCTTACACGGTGGTGTTTCTCTCAGGGACTTGCGAACCGTGAAAACCCAAGTTTCGGATAAATGCAGCAAAGTCTTTCCTATCTGCAGCCGCAGATTTTATTTATTTTTTTCTTTCCCCCAGAGCTCCCGCTATGTGAGACAATAGTTTTCCCCCATGCATTTTCCTGCTGGCCAAGATAATGCATTGCCCAGTTGATCCTCTTTCCTTAAGTAATAATATGAATAATTGCCAATCCCACAAAATCCAATCCGGTTTGGTTCCCTCTTTCACAAAACAATAGTTACAGGGCGCTCCAGATGATCACAGGACTCCTTACTGGGTTCCTATCTGCAAAATTCTGATGCAGTATATTGAATGAAGAGCGATATGGATGTATAAAAGGGACGTGACCCATATCTTCACCGTTTTTATTTCTTACTCATGAACTGCCATAATTTATTTTCTCTGCTCCCTTTTATGAGATCGGTTTTCTCTAATGATGAGAATTTTTCAAGACGTGGTCCTCTCCTTCAGGTTCTCTCCGAAGGGTGACATAAGAGCAACAGCTAATAAAGTCTTGAAATCTGTTATTAAAAGCACCAGCTTTAGTTTCCCTCAGACATTGTGCCTGAGGTAATTATAGCAGCACAGCAATGCAGTAGTCTCCCAGAAAGACCATAACAGGAGGACCACTGGCATGATACACAATGGATAGCAAACTGGAAACCACTGAATATTTTAGCACCCAACTCCGTGGGATGGTGGCCACTACATGGAGCAAAAGTTTCAGCTTTTTTGAAGATTTTGGCTTGAGTAGATGGTGGCAACAGCTCAGTTTGGAGAGGGTGAGTGCAGAATTACCGTGAGTCTGTGGCTAGGATTCTCACCAAGTAGTGTAACTCGAATATTTAGGTGTCTTAACATTTTTCCTTTTCTTAAAATTTTGTTTTCTTTTTTTCTTTGATACCATCATGAAATTTTAAGAGAAGGACAATCCCCTCTGAATCCTACTCCTGTAAAAGATGAGGAACCACCGTCATCCATTGAGGTGAGCAACAGCAGCATGAGTAACAATTATGACCATAAAACCTTTGTCATGATTTTTGACACCAGGGTGCCAGGGAAGCTGAAGGTACACCAGAATTTTGTGTCTAAGTAGCAGTGACTGGAGGAGTTTGATATGTACAGTATCAAAATCAGCATAATGCTTCCACAGTGGGCACTGAGCAAAGAGCTTTTTGCAATACCCACATCTTGATTTCAGGAAGCTGATGGAAAATTCATGGTGGTTATGTCACCATTGCCTTAGAAAAACACTCAGGCACCATCTGTATTTCTAGGTGACTGCACCAGCGAGCAATGTGTGATCTGAAGCTTACAATATTTCATGTAGAAAGGTTCCTGGAGGTACACATCCGATGACAAGGTGAGAATTTTTTCTCCTGTTCACAGCTATAGCTTCTTTTCTTCCCAGTGTGTCTGCTATGGTAAACGAGCCCTGAAAATGTGGGGGAGAGACAAGACAGGTCATTTTAAGCAATTTGTTCACTCTTGTCTACAAGCTGAATTAAAATTTAAAAGAGGCAGAGATTGCTGAGGATGCTTAAGGTAGCACTGATCAATCAAAAAATATGGGTACTTCCTCTTTGATGTAATCAGCTTTTGGCAGCTGATCATATGACAGCAGCATGATTAGGAAGCAGAGCACTGTATTTTCCTCAAGCAAATCAGAGGCAAGAGTCCCTACATATGCATACTGAGGCTGTACATTTTAGGCTAGAATGTCATGTAGATCTGGAACTTGGGCAGCTTATCTGGCCTGCTAGGTTCCCATTGGTCCAGTACAGTGTGGTTTTCAGAATAACATTATGCAACAGCAGCAGAGCAAAAGGCTGCAGAGACTTTACCGTATTTTTTTTCATCCTTTGTACCATTTTTATGCCCTGAGGGAGCAGAGATGTTTAATTTGTACACAACAGGGGTGTGTTTTCCCAATTCACTTAGGACAACACAAACCCCACATCTGGGCCTGGAATTTGATGGTAGAAAACAGCAAAACCCCCAAACATTACCATCGAAATCACCCTGTGTGTCCAGAAGGCCTTTCCAAGATCCTTGTGAGCTTTTCTTTTTCCCTGGGTTCCTTCTCACTGGGGGACCATTTTTTGTGTGCTTCTTAAACTACTGACCTAATACTGAATTTAATGGTAATATCATCTGCTAGTAGTATTTTACTTTTACATGGGTTTAAAATTGATTGTGAAGTTCTTCATTAGAATTGCTTCCAACTCAGCAAAACTGGAACATGTAAATATAAGTATAGAGACCCTCGAACTGTGCCAAAATGAGAGAAGGTGACTTAGATTTTGTGTAGCTTATGAAATGGCAGCTCCTGAAGCACCACACTGCTGATAAGCAGGCTGAATTACTAATTTTAAAATCAAATAGAATGTTTTCCTAATTATGAGTTACAACTTCTACCATATTTAGTGTGCCTAGACTCGGTACTTATGGGTGATGCAACTGGAAAATGAAAGAGGAGCAGAAAGTCAAAAGTGATACAGTGTATACTTTCAGAGACCTGTATTTTTTCCTGAATATGTTTACATTACCTTAGTTGCACATAAGTTTCTAAAGTTAAGAGCCAGGGGTCTGAGCTAGCATTAATCCTGTAACAACTTCTGCAGATACCCCAGCCTTTGACATTTACAGGAATTACTTTATTGAGTTTTATAGATTGAAGTTTCACTAAAATACAAAGTGCAATTTCATTGTATTTTCTGCAAGGTTTTAGGCCACGAAAAAGGGAAGGTCACTATTCCATTTGAAGTTTGTCAGCTCATGTATTTGTACATGAATGAGAACATGGTACTACAGAACATTGTCCTGAATCCAATGAAATACGTACAGTTGGAGAAAGATTATAAAATTCTGCAATGCCGAGAAAACGAAACCACTAGGGATTGGGGAAGGAGGAAATCCAACCAGTTGAAACACACAGAAATGACAACAACAGAGAATTTTAAGAGACACCCTGCCTACGAAATAACTATAGCATGCCTGGGTTCCCCTTCTGTTTGTGGCACTTTTGCTGCCAGCTGAACTGCCTTATGAAAACCCGTCTGCTTTGTTACAGAACAATTCTGGTCTTGCTGATGTAAAAGAAAAAAAAAGCAAAATACTCTGATGCTGTGTTTATGACATACTCCTCTTTCTGAAATTATACTGTGTTTTTTTCTCCAGCAGATGTTAGGCTCTAATAGATTATGCAGCTATTTCCTATGCTGACATGGTCAGAAATTTTTGAGTCATAATCCCCTTTCGGGAAAGACTAAAAGGGGTAGTAAAACTACTTTTGCTGTATTTGAATACTTTTGATCTCCTTGACTTGTCTGGTGGGTTTTAGCGTGCCCAGGGATCAAAGATTAACCAGCATTTATGGACTGCACAAGGTGGAAATCAGCTTATTATTTCATATGTATGACGTGTCATTTATGTCACGAGTCATGAGGTATCGGCACATGGGGAGAGTTGGAATGTTTTGGGAGAGGCTTCATTTGTTCAACTGAAGGAAAAACATCCTTATTGTTTTTTCTGTTTGATCATACCTGTGACTAAGGGACACTGTACCTTACTGTTTTCAGTTCCCAAAGCAAGGGCCGTGGGAAATGGTTGTTAGGGTACAAGGTTACTTTCCTGTTCTGCCATTCAGTGTTGACATTCCTCAGATCGGTAGTGGCTTATTTCTGGTATGACTTGATCTTCTGCTGATTAACAGTGGATAGTGATGGCACTTCTGTGGAGTGGGTATTGTTGTTCTTGGACAACAGAGTAGGTTGTCCCTCACCAGAAGATGAATCCTCAGGCTGCTGCTGCCTGTCTGTTGTCATGTTTAAAAGACTGAGGAGTGGGATGGGTGGGTATTTTTCCAAGGAGCTGTTCCCAGGCTCTGTCTCTTGTCTACAAACAGCTGTCAAGATTCTAAGGGGCAGAGGAAAGTGAAAACTCTAGTTTTCACTTCTGACACAATCAAATATGGATATCCACCTCTGGATTTGTTTTTATTGTAATTGAGGCTAATTGCATATGAAAAAACCCAAGCATGCAGAGATTTTGGTGTTACTGCATCACTTAAAGAATAGCTCCTTCTTTTGTGTCTGTATGGAGGCAGCTGGGTTCCCCAAGCTGTCCTGGTACCTTCCTTGTGTTACACCAGCACTGCACTGCAGGGAGCAGAAGGAACAGCTCTGCTACACTGAGTTTAGTGATCTCCTCTTCTCAGAGTGCAGGGGCACTAAGCATTCTGTGCATTCCAGGGTCTGCCTTCAGTCCAGCCTTCCAGCAGCAAGAGAGAAAGCCCCGTTTATTGTCAAACAAATCTCCTACGGCTCTGGGGTCTCTTCAAAAGCAGCCACAAAGGCAATGCTTTTGTCGAACTGGTGAAGTCAGCAGTACAGGAACCCTGGAAATACGAATTTATAGTCTGTGAGGAAGCCATTAATCCAAGGAGTAAGTGATAAGCTGAAGAGCAGCATAGGATGATGTCACTCATTTCAGATCAATCTTTCAGTTCTCCAAAGACTCTTTGTTTTGCAGAACAGTGGGGATAGGTTGGCAACACGTGGCTACTTCATGGCCTTTAAAAGGACTTGCTGGATTCTTATTACTTCCTCTAAGACAGTTTTTGTACCAATGAGAAACCTAAACCTAACTGAAAAAGCCACCCTAAAAATTATTGCATGTCTGATATATTGCAAAGACTGATAAAACAGAAGTAGATTTTGTTAATCTGAAGCTGATAAAGTTCTTGTAAACTTGTCTATAAATACAGTTTGTGGTCATGTGGTCTTGTGAGAAATAGATCAGAACCATAAAAAGGCGCAACTTGTGTTTTATACAAACATCTGGGCAAAGTATAAGTGGCAAACATGCTAAATAATAAAAAAAAAAATCTTTGAATTTTGACCCTAGATTTATTTTCTAGGATTGATTTCAAGGCTCTCTCTCCCTCTTAGCCCCAGCTTCTGGACTTGTCTGAGTTTCTGGAGGCACAGACTTTGGTGCATTGCTTTGGAACTGCCTGTCTGTAATTAAAAAATTTACAAATACACGTACTTTATATGTGCCACCTCACAAAACAGCACTTTTGGATTAATATGAATTTTCTATTTTTGTGTGAGAATCTGAGAGATGCATATGTAGAATTTTTATGAATTAAACAATTTATAAAGCTGGTTTAATCGTGAGAGAAGTAGGATTATTTTGAAGGCTAAAGACTTCTAAAATTTTCCTATCAGGTGTGCTGGGAATCCTTTGCTTCTTAAATATATAAATGCATAACACCAAAAGCAATCACAACTGACCTACAGCATGAGAAAATAGATACTCTTTTCACTCATTTAGCTTTCATCAGAGGTTATTCTTTAAAAATGTAAATATTTTACTAAGTTACAAGATTTTAAAAAAGCAAAATAGCACCACCTGGTGCTGATCAAAGTTTTTACGATCAGTTCCAATCTCTTAATTTGAGGTTATTGCTGTACATATAAACCACTGGCTTTCACAATATCAATCTGAGGTCAGATAAAGAAATAACCTTATCACTATTTCTATTTTTAATGCCTTGGCTTCTTTTCTTATAGACCTTTCCACACCCCCCACCCCAAAATCTTTATCCATTATTTACTAGTTTTTAGGGACTTCTAAAAAAAGTTCTTCTTTTAGCTTAAACGTTCTGGATATGTGTAAAGAGTCATTGATTAAAATATGATTTCTAGGCTTTTCTTCAGCTGGTTTAGATTTGAGGATGATGAGAAACTACAGCTAAAAGTGAACTTCACCACTCTTTTTCTTTGCTTGTAATTATTTCTGGACGTCTTCGTGGTGCTCGGAAATAAAAGCATAATTGAGGTTATGCTAACCCTAACCCTATATCCTGAAAGGACTTCAGCTGCCTAAGACCTGTCAAAATCAATGGGAAGTTAAGTGCCTGAGGATGAATCTCTAAGAATTAAATTTCTAAGCATTAAATATTTATATCTGCAAAAAAAAAGTTCCCCATTCATTCCTCCTCAGCGACTGATGGTAACATTATGATCACTTTGTCCCACAAACACCACTTTGTGTGTCACTGTTTTGCTGATGTTACTTTTAAAACATTATTTGCACATCATTTCTTGTGAAGTAAAAAAATTATGAAGCCAACACATTCCTGGAATAAACATCAGTGTGTTCATAAAATAAACTAACCAATAACTAGGTACACTCTCACAAATGAGTAGGGGATAGCTTGGGAGTTTGTCACAACATTGTCTTGGAACTTTTATTCTGTTCTATTTTGAAGTGTCTGAAGTATGAAAACCAACTAAAAATGGAACTTTCTTCAGATAAATGAAGAAGAACTAAGTACTTACACACAGAAATTGCTGACTGGGAGTAAGAGATATGAGAGACATATCTTCCTGAGTGCACACAGCAGGAGGGTGATCTCAACTACCATGCCAGAAACTTGCAGAACAAGGGTGATACTGTATGAGGGAGTTGCTTGGACATAAAAGAACGATCAAAGCTGTTTAGCTTGGGCACAGTGCTGTAATGATACATTGCTGCTGCTGTGCTGCATGTCAAATCAAAGCAGCCACTGCTCCAAAAATAATTGTTGTTTCTTAGATAGTTGCTAGGTAGATGACAAAATCCTGATGTTAGTGTAGCTTTTATAATTTCTGCCGTTTTGGGAGAGAACTTTGTAAATACATTGTGTCATGTCTTGGCTTGATTGTTGTCTTCCAGCATCGGGACTGTTTCTCACTGTGTACACACATAAAATTCAGGGCCATCATGGAGTGGTTTAGGATGGGGTGCGCTCCCTGTCTCTGACATAACTCACTTCTAATCAAACTGCAGTGCAACTTTAATTTCTTCTGCTCTCTGCAGTTCCAGCTATTTCTTTGCCTTCCATCTTATCGAGGATCTGTGTTTTGTGGTGTGGCTGTATTTACAATGGGTTTGTTTTCAGTATCCACGGAGGGACTTAGGAGCACAACTAACCAAGCTTGCTAACGAAATTTCCCTATACATTTTAATTTCCAGGCAAGAAACACTAGAGGGCATTGCAAGTTCTGTGCTCATCCGTGTGGTAACTCCGCAGTGCTCTACTGTAACAGCAGTCTTCTCACTTAACTAATAAATAACTCAGATTAACTAATAAAAGCTCCCTAACGTGATGGAAAAAGCTGTGGAGACCATTTGCAGACTGCAGAAAAACTTGTGGGACTTAAATGACAAATACAGTGTTTGCTTTGGTCAGCAAGCACACGCAGCACCCACCATCAAAACCAATCTAATGTGAAGCTGCACATGGATTTCTCTGAAAATGGAAGCAAAACTGTGTTAAGTACATCCATTTCTGCAAATAGAATTGTGTAACTTGTGACTGGCAGCTGGCAGAGTTACATATTCCAAGCCATCTCTGGTCTGAAAAGTAGAATATTTTTTTCCCCCGTATGCATTGTACAAATTCTGTTTGAAATTTAACAGAAATACTGATAATTTCACTACGGTCAGTTTTAACTGAGTTCAAAGCTGCGCATGTGTTTTTATAAAGAGAAGAAAAGTACAGACAGAATGTACAAAGGGGAGATTTTAGGTATAGTTTGGAAGTCAGTGATGGGAGTAGAATTTGCAAGACTGTTCTTTGATTCTGCTGCCAAAAATTCAAGCTTCTGTGCCCTATAAAATGTCACTGATTGTTCTTCCCGGAAATAGGAGTGCAGGAAGAATTCCAAGGACGCAAAGAGTTCTTGAGACAGAACTGCTCATATGGGATGCACAGAGGAATGTCTTCCTGTGAGGAGAAAAGTTTCTTAGTCTCCCTTATCTCTTTATCTGTTTTAGATGCCTGTTTGTGTCTGCATGTGTCAGACTTCAAAGAGGTTTGTGTTTGGTTTTTTGGTGGTTTTTGGATTTTTCTTTGTTTCTTTTTTTGTTTTGTTTTGTTTTGTCTTTTGGTTTTGTGGGTTTTTCTAGGGATTTTTTTTGGTTGGTTTGCTTTGTTTTGTTTTGGGTTTTTTGTTTGTTTTTGTTTTGTTTTGGTTTTTTTTTTTGGGTTTTTTTTTTTGTTTGTTTATTTTGCTTTGCTTTGTTTTGTTTTGCTTTTTTGGGAAAGTGCAAATGGTGCCCCAGTGTTGGAGGCGAGGGAATGATCCAAAGTGGTGCAATGAAAGGCAGCCTCTTCCTGCTTCCCTGATTCCCATCTGCTTGGCAAACCTGCACAGAGCTGTGCACTGTCACAGGCTTTATTATTTAACTAAAAATGATAAAGCCTGGATGTTTTTCCTTAGTTGTTTTGCATATTGGTAACTTACCCAGCCCATGTAGCTCTTTAACAGCATCTGTCACAACTGAACTGTTCGTAGGAATGTTGTAGATTTCATATGAAGAAAAGGACATTACTAATTTTCCTAACCAAGTTTTCTTGTTTGGAAAAATCACAGGAGATGGAGAACTAGAATACTACAGACACTGATGTCATTATCAGGGATATCAGAAAATCAGAAAGCCAACTCCTCTGAAACTTGCCTCCCATGACTTTAAACCAGTCTCAGCAGAGGCATATTGCCATTAGAGAATGAGGACACATAGGGAGGAATCCTAGGAAGTTCTGCAGTAGGACAACAAGCAGACAACACTTCTCTTTTGAGTAAAGCTTTTATGCAAAATCCAGAGTAGAATGTAGCATTTGATTTGCAGATAAAGTAATGGTGACTAAAGTCATGCTTTCACAAATAGAAAATACATTACTTGAGGATCTGAATTTTGCACTATGACTACAATACAGATGATCCTTTCAAAAAAGTATGTTTTTCAGGGATAAAGAAAGGGAAATGAAGTTTTTTTCATCACTGGATTAGTGTTTCAAGTTCACTTTCAAAAAGTCTGGTAATTCAAGATAAACAAGAACTGAAATGTGATCACCTCTGAGAACACTGGTGGCAAGGTTATAGTATATTGTATATTTATTTGCTAACAACAGGAATAAGGAACAACTTTCAGCAAGGGAAAACATCAAATGGACTCTCTCTACCTGTCGTAAGCCCTGGGGCTTACAAAAATAACAGACATCTTATTGCATTCTTCACAAGTTGTCAATAAAAAATCTGTGAGGCTTGAGGTCACACAGAAATGTTTGGAAATTACAGAAAATCTGCAGTGGAAGCTTCCCATTGAGGACCAGAAGTCCCGTAGTGTTTTCCAGTGGAGCAGCATCAGATTTGTGTTTGACAGTTCAGGCTTTTGTGAATTGCTTTCTTTCTTGTTATGAAAAACTGCTGGAGTGGCCACTGGCTCTAGTTTTCACCAGAACAATTGCACTGTAAGATTTGACAGTGTTTCTGTTCAGTGTCAAATGCCATGGATTCTGCTGTTTGGTAGCAGCTGTTATGACAGGGAATTTAGGTGCTGGCAGATCAGCTAAAGCCCATCCTTGATGAGATGAAAGTTACTAAATGAGAGGTCTTCAGGAACTCAAGTACAGCGTCTGCACCTTCTGCACCAGAAATACCTTGTGTTTTGGCATTGTATTCATCTTTAAAGCTTGTTTTCTTTATCCCTCAAATATTTTTTCTGTTTGTAATCAGCTGTAGTTAAGAACTTGCACAGTTCATCTGTGCCTACTTGTCATCCATTCCAGGTAGTGGGAAATCATAGAATAACTTTTTTCTATCTATGGCTAGTCAGAAAATTATTTCAGCTTCTTTGGTGGTGAACTTGCCACAGCAATCCATACATTAATCTGCAACTTTCAGGTTCCAAACAACATAAACTTTAATATCTACTATCTACTCTCCCTGGCACACTCTGTCTCAGAGTTTCCAGCACATTCCTGGCACAGATCAGGTAAAACATGGAACAAGTATCTGTAGGCAGGTTGAAGAGTCAGATGCACAACCAGAACTTGGCCAAAATGAATTAAAGGACTTTTTATTGACTGTTGCTGCTGTCTAACCTGATTACAACACCTTTGACTTCAACAGGAAAACATGCACATCGAGCAGAACATTAAAGTCACAGTGTACTTTATGCAGGTGCAATTACATTTTTAAATTATTAAGAAAAACCCTCATTTCCTTCTCAGGAGAGTTTTAAGTGTTGGAATCTGTAAATCATTTGTGCACCTTTAATGTGCCTAGAACAACTGTGTTACTGCCTGTTAATATTCAGTAGTTTAATGAGAAAGAAGACTGGGAATCATCAGGAAGATTATTAAGAAGAGAAACCAGATCAGCGTACTGCCTAACAGGAAAGCAATGTGAGAACTCCAGGCTGTGTTGAAGGAGACTGCCATGATATATACAGGGAAAAAGGAAATATTCTCTTAATTTGGAGCACAGACTAACTCAAAACTCTTTGTAATATCTGGTACCTGCTGCACAAACCACTACAACTTATGTTTAGTTGGAGCTCTCTTAAGCACAAGTGGTTTATATGAAGAAAAAATTCAACTGCAGTACAGCAGAGCACATCTCTTCAATTTAAACCAGCATGCTAAAATAATACCGATGCATTCCAGAAACATCTATAAAGGCAGAGCTAATGCAACTCTGCTTTTATTAATGCCCAGTTATGTCAGGATGCATAGCAGACCCTCATTATTATAATAAATCAGGGACAAGGTATGCCATAAAATCATATTGTAGCTTAGCATTATGTTTTCTGATTGGTAACCGATGAGGTCAGGCTATGGATTTACTGGAGATCACTGGAAGGGCAAGGTGCAGTCATACTGTTTAGATTATGCACTAGTTTCCATCTCATAGTGAACTCTAAAATACCCCTCTTTTTTTTTCTGGAATGTTATTTGAAATATTTAGAATATTTCTGCATGTATTACATGTAGACATTGTTTTAAAAACGCTTATAAAAATAATATAATATGCAAACACTTCAAAGCTCATGGATCTCAGTAGCTCTGGCACCTTTTTGACAAGTACCCCATAGTGGTGCTGTGCATGCTGTTGGATATTTACTGGTTAAAGTATCTAGTTTTCTTTATGTCACTGAAAATGGATATTCAGAACAGAGAGGAATAGTTAAAGAGCTCTGAAAACAGCAGCTGATCATGTAACTAAAAACACATTCTAAACTTGGAGAATTGGATTCTCAGCTTTAAGGCCTTTCAAATAAAACTTTGTCATTTATATTGCACCAGTTCCATAATAAATAAAATTTTGGAAAGTATGCAGATTTTTAAAGAGTAGTTCAGCAACTGACTAGAAGATAGAGCTTTCAAGAAGAATCTCTCCGATTTCATCCTAAATATTGAAGAATGGCTTGAGAGAGCAAGTCCAGGACGTTCTTTTGCACCCCTGAAGCAGAACATAAAGTTACTAACAAGTTACTTTTCTGAATTCTTTTGAGGTTGGATGTGGCCTGATTGCTCTTGTCATTCTGCAGGGCAGCAGAGGCAGCTCTTTCAGCTCTGTAAAGCGAGAACACGACGAATTGCCCTCTAGCCAGTTAAGGAATTCTGTAAAGGTTAAGGAGTTACATTTCTGGAGAGAATCCCAGTTTGATCTCCTCCACAAAAGAGGCCAACAGTAACAGCAGGGTACTGGAAAATGCAGACAATACAATTTTACAGAAGACTAAAGAAAAAAATTCATATTGTGCAATTTTAAAATATATTAGAGATTTAAAACCAGTACCTATTTCATCAACTGCAAGAAATTATTTTTAAGTTAACAAGTCATTATACCTAACAACTTATACTATAGAAAACCTTTAAATAATATTTCTGTATTTGAAAACTTTTTTGTTTCCTCAGATATAAAAATAAACATTCCAGCTCATACTTTGTGCTCAATAATAAAGTATTTTCTCAAGTACAGGATTTAAAGAAGCAAATTCTGCTTTATCTGCAGATACCATTGAAAACAGCCCCAGCTAGGTGCTTCCCCAGAAACCATGGGAACTTTTCTTGAGTACTGAGCCAAGGAGAGAGGCCAGGAAACAGCTGGCTGCAAATTACTTTGTATGTTGTTATTTGACCAGAATTGCCTGGAATTACTTTACACTTCATGTGTCAGTAACAAGTTCCTGATAACTGTCTCTGTACCATAGGTCATTATCTCTTTTTTCTAATCTGATACAATCAATGCACATGAGCTTTCAAAATCCTAGACATTTTCTACTGACAGCTGTGCTCGTGTTTGCTGAGTCATGGAAGACTTCCTTTGGGCAAAGGTAGTTAACAACCTTGTAGGTATAATGGAAAGCAAGAAGCATTTTGAAAGATTTCCTTCCCTACTTTGCCATCTATTTGATTGCTGGCCAGCATTCTAACTTATAGAAAGGCAGCGTAAGAACTCCTGAGAAGTTAAATGGGACAATATTGTTACCTTCCTGTCCTTATGTAGTGAAGAATAATAACCTCATTTGTATTTTGAGGTATGTTTTATAATTGATGCGTCATTCCTTTAATCGTGAATGCAGTTAAAAATCTGTGCCCCATCTCTGGTTTAAATGTGTCTTTCTTCAGCTACAGCCATTGCCCACATTGTTCCTGTTAAACAGAATTTATCTTTTCTGAAGATGACAGTTCTTCGGTTGTTAGGTTTTGGATTTTTGTTTTAAATAAATAGGCTGACCGACGTACATTCTCTCAGTCTAAGGGGATGCAAGGAGAGGAGAATGTGCCTTAATGTCTGTGGCATACCTTCTCCAGCTCATCCCCCAGGCTTCCAGTCTGACACTCTTCATGGATTCCACACATTTTATCAACTGCAATTTTATATTTACTTCCAGATCATTGATCAAAATATTAAATACCAATAAACTTAGTCCTAATACCAGGAAAATCCTATCAGATTCAGTTTTATTGATGTAAGATTTCTAATGGATATCAACTTTGAGATATATAAACAAATTTTTTCAAGCTAGTTAATGTGCTATTTTAAAGAATATTTTTTTTAGCTATAATTAAAAAATCTACACATATTGCCATTCAGTTTATAATGTGGTCCAAAGCCAAATATTAATCAAGGACAGCTTCCTTATTTTACTCTTCTTTACAATGTGACATTTTTATTAAATGAGTCTGATATATTTTTTCAGTTATGTTTAAAATTTCTTATTAGGAACAGCTTAACCCCTCTTGACTAGCTGCAATGGGAAGAAACTTTTCAAAACAGGGTTTCCTATAGATTGGCCTCTATAGAATCAATCTGAAAGCAGGACATCCTGGTTTTCAAAATAACTGAAAATCCCTCTTCTGAGGATTTAATGTTTTCATCAGATTGCAGAGACAAGATGAATGATTTTCCCACAGTGGGTGATATGGTCACCCCCAACAGGAGGCTGCAAAAGTCAATTTAGATGATTTATTACAGGCCAGATTTGATTTTGTGATGTTTCATATCTTGTACTGACTGTACTTTGAGTTGTTTCATCATGTCCATAGTCACTGAATTTCATTCTTTAAGGGACAAATACAGCTCTTAATTTTTACAAGTTCACACATCTATTTTCATGATGCTGTACTAAACATAACGGGTACATTTAAAAATATGCACAGCATTTGATTACTTAAGCATTTTTATCTCCTAGTGTTCCTATCAGATGTGGAGAGCTGTCAGCATGAAATGGGATCCTGTAAATTCTCAACCTTATCTAAGGAAAAAAAAATAATCAGAACACCAGAACATTTTATGGATTTTTATTGTTTGGAGATGCCTGTAATTGCTTTGTATTGCAAAAATACATGCCATGTTCCAACTGTGCTCTCCAGAGAGCTGGATCAAGAATTTCCCTTGCTAGCTTTTAGTTAGATTTCTCTGCCTGCTGGGGCTTTTATTTTGAATTACCCATCCAGTCATTAACTTTTGCAGATTTTTTATATTAAACGCAACAGTTACAAATGCTTTAATTTTATATTTTATTATTTGCTAAAGCCCTCCAGCTGGCCAGATTCCTCCTGTGTCAACATTCTGACACTTTTGTTTAGACGATATATCAGCATGTACAAGGCAATGGCCAATGAAATCTCCATTATCTCTGTTTGACAGGGAATGCTTTGAAAGGCTGTGTATTTTTAATGAATAGGAAAAATCAAAGACAGGAGAACATCTTGGGCCTTTGCACATAACAAAGGGGGCATATTTATTGACTCATTAATACTGAATGTCAGATGGCTGTGTTGAGAGTCGGCAGTCTCAAGTGTTCCATCACCTACAGGGAGTATTAAATATAGAATAAACAGTTCAGTATAAACCTAGGGGCCATTTTTCTAGCAGAATAGAGGGTGGGTCTATTAAGTTAAATTATTAACAGTGAAACTGAAGTCACAAAGCCTCAGATGAAATTCCAGGCAATAACTCATAATTTTATAGCTTTCTATCCTTGATTATTCCTTCCTCCCCAAACCTTGAACATATTTCTTTCTACAACAAAAATAAGCCACCTTTCTTTTTTTTTTGCCCCCTCTCTTTTGACTCTTCTTTCAGGGTTGGTACTGGTTTTATTTTTTCCCTTACTTCCCTTGCAGAGGTTTTAACAGCTAATTTCCCTCCATTCTATTCCCTTCTTGTCCTGTACTACTGGCACATCTTTGTTCCTTGTTGTTTTAACACTCAGTATTTGCTCCTCTAATTTCTCATCTTATCTTTCCTTAGAGCTCAGTTTTTATGAAAGAATGGTCATGGAAGCAGCTCCAAGAAGTATGGTTATTGTGTATGTAAAGGAAAAAACCAGTTACAGTGGTATGATTTGGGAAATGTAATGGCCATGCATTCATTTTCCCAAATGTACGTAATTTCTTTTGGCTCCACTAGGATATCAGATCTAATTCTTCATGTGTATAGAAAGGCCAATCATGCCTGAATTTAAATTATATAAATAAGCCTAATTTCCTGGTAAACAAACGAGAAAAACATTAGCTCACAAATTTTTAGGCTCTCAGACTGTTTGGGTTGGATGTTTCCTTGGACATTCCTAAACTGACCACAGAGTGCTATTAGATTTGTATATATAGAGGAGCAAGACCTTAAATAACTTAAAGATTCAAGCTGTTCCTAACTGGAACTGATCGTACTTCCTGATTCTTGAATGTTTAAAATTGGACTGGGACAAGATAGTCTGAAGAGGAAATGTGACCAGGAGATTTCCATGGTGAATCCTATGTACAGGTGTTTGCAGGTGTGGAGGATAAGGGATCGAGACCTGTATTGTGCATTGCATAGAAACTACTCACAATCTGGTTTGCTGTCAACAGGCCAGAACTAAAATCCTCATTATGAAGAGCCAATGAATGAAAATATTTGGCGATGAGACTTCTTACATTGGTAAATATTTTTTTGCTCCAGCAATTTCAGCCCACAAAATTTTCCTGGATCCTATGAGAGTTTACTAGGACAAAAATGGGTATAATGCGTCAGGGCAAGAGCAATTAACAGTCCATTTGATACCCTATAGCAAAAGCTCCAGGAAAGTCTATCCTGCAGCTGACCCTGTGATGTCAGCAGCCACTGCATGTTCTCAGGGGGACTCAGCTCTAGCACTTATTTGATCACAGGCCAGGCCTGCTGATTGCTGAATGTCAAAGAAAACAAGAAAAACTGAGCAGATAACACAAAATTGCGTAGAGGAGGAATTGTTGCTGAGAGAGTTCAAACAGAACATTTTGGACTCGAGTCAAGAAAAAGCTGAGATTATTTGGAAAAGAGTGTAAGGCGAAAGGATATGCCAGTGAAAAGGTCAAAAAGGAAGTTTAAGGCAAAGCAACTTAGATATTTGAGAACTTTGAATTAACAGACTAAAACTTCATATTGTTGCAAAGAACCAGCAGCTTTCTCAGTTAGGCCCTATCAGGCTATTGTGTTTACACATGGCATGACTAATGAATCCTGAAGTCCTTGCTCAGATAGAGCAAGGCTGGAGTAAAACATGTCCCAGATCGTACAAGGTAGTTCTTACATGGAAAGAGTAACACAGGTGTAACCAGTTAGCAGTAAGAGTAACCAGTTACCAAATGTAGTATTTGCTACATCCTGTAGCATAATGTGCTGTTTACATTTAGGTAAATAACATTTACGTGAATGACATCTTACAGCAGTTACGCAGTTAATTTAAAAGAAGCCACAGGTCAGGATGACTGGCTGAGAAAGGAAAAAATTTGGGATCTAATTATGCTTTCATTAGTCCTTTTAAAGCTTGTTCCTTCTGACACAAAATTCTTCCTGTGTTTCATGAACACGCCTGCAGACTTTGTGACCAAAAGGACAGTTCAGCTACAATTTAGCTTGGCCTGATTTGACATTGTGGGAATCATTCACTGTGCTCTGGAAGACTCAGCTGACCCTTGTGCTGCCTATTTCAGAGAAATGATACAGGCACCAGCAAACATTAAAAACAGAAAAATGATACAGGCAACCAAACATTAATTTGTTTACTTTGACCTGGTTACATTTCAGTAAGCAGGGATTGAAGTAAAAAGGATGGGAATAGAAGATTTTCTCTAGAACCTCTCTCTTAACTTGTCACTGCGTGTTCAAGACACAATCACATAAGCTTCAACTCAAATTCCAATAATTATTGCAGATTAGGGAATTCTGTTGTATTTAGTAGTGGTCTTGTGCCTGGGGAGCTTACAAATAAAGCAAATGGAGCATGCAAATAAAAATGGGAGACATTTCTATATTTGACCCTGAAAAATCTGTCTCCCAGGATCATGACTATACTGGAGCAGGGCAGACTTGTACCTCTGTAAAGGTACTGCTGCAGAGGCTGTGAAATTTTCTGTAAGATACTGAAATGTGCCCTGACTCAGAAGGACTGAGAGAGAGCAGTTCTCTGACTTGGTGACAAGAACTCTTAGGTTATGAGAAAATCAGTTCCTGTTCCAATGAGTCTTTAAAACATATTTGGGACAGCTGACTGTTTCAATAGGAGACAAGGGAAATCTAGAACACCTTAAAAATAACAGCTCTGATCCCTTATGTTTTAGGGGCCACCACAGCCTGCTTGATTTTTTTTGCCTAAAATGCTTCCAGGTGAGCCATTGAGGCAAAAATAAGCACTAGACAAATTCAGCAAGTAAAACATTTTTTTGGATAAATAGTCTATTTCACAGGAAGTGTCAGCAAGTTGTAAATATTGATTAATGAAGAGGGAGCCATACATTACTAATTTCAATGTGACCTCCAAATTTCTCTACAATTATTGCTGCACTGAAAAGCCCATCAAGTCTCAGCCGAAAAATTATTATATGTGTTATAAATGTATAAATATATGTATTAACACAGGATTTTAACTGTTTTTGAAAAATAAAGTAAAACTTGAGAATGCTTAGCATACAAGAGCCCAAATGCAGGGCAGAAAAAAAAAATTACCTAATATTAGATGTTCCCCTTTTCAAAATTACACAATTCTTGACTAGATAGGTTTGTATACACAGGATATAATCATTAGGGTCACAGCTTTACTCTTTCAAAATTCTCCTTGCAAATGGTTCTATACCTCCCTTCACAGTCCAGAAACATCAGATTGATAATATCTGGAGAATAAAATGCTAAAGTAGGACTTAAACCATCCTCATTGTATCACTTAACGATGATTTAAATAGACCATCCAGAGAGAAAACATCAACAGCAATTCTGTGATAAACAGAGCTTTAAATTGATTTAATAAAATAAAATGTCTCTATTGTTATAAAAACATTGCCGAGAGCTGTGAACAGAGTCTACTGCCTTGTTTTTAACATTCAGCTGAGTTCTACGTGTATTTTAATATTTGTTTGTTCTGAAAACATAGAGATCTGCCTCAGGCAGATCAGTAACAGGCAAGCTGGCATAGTCAATTGTATAAGGGGTTCTGAACAAGCAACTGAAAAGCAACTATTTAAAAATCAGCAATCCTGTTTCAGACTGAGAACCAAATAAGAGACTCAGAAGCATTCTCTTTACTAGGTTTTATTACTATTTGAATTGCAACTACAGAGGAAAAATACGGGCTTCTTTCTTTGAATGGCATTGTCGAAGATATTCCTTTCAAAAATAACAGTAAAGGAGAAGTGAGTCTCTTTACATGCAGACCAATTTGTGTCATCCTTGCACACACAGAAAGGTCAGTAACCATGCTACTTTTGTTTGAAATGTGTTAAATATAAGAACAGCAACCTTCACTTCTCTTTTTTGAAGGAAAAGCATTGTAAAGTTACAGAGATAATTATTTAAAAAACCACATTCAACAAGTTTCCATTAGAATTTGCCTTCTTAGCATATATATTTGTGTCATATATCAATAATTCATCTTAAAACTCACCCTCAGCTGTGTGTCTGGAGTGATTCTGAAGGTGACAAAGGGCACCTGTTGTTTTTAAACCCATATGCAGCTCTTCCAGCGTAAGAGCACAGCTGGCTCACCTCACTCTGCCTCCCACTCTACTGATTTCAGGGCTCCAAATCTTTTGTCTTTCCCATTTCCCTCATCTTAACCTAGTCCATTTGCTCTTTTAACAAGCATGCTAATTGCTTCTGTCAATAGGGTGGGTCAAATGCTTTCCTTTTTTACACCAGTGACTTTCCTGAGGCTGTTTGTAATTGAGAGGGGGAGATGGTGTTTTCTCATTAAGTAAGGAAAAAATCTTGGAGCACAAATATTTCTGGGGATTAAATGCATATATGTATGACTGTCTATTTTGTGTGTCTGCTGTCATGCAGCATCTTAATTTTTTTGGACTGGTCTCCTGTAAGAAGTTTTAATTGATCCTGTATCTGGTTTTATTGCAACAGAAATTGAATTAGCTACACTTGTAGTAATAATTAAAAGTGCCTCTATTATATACATAGGAATAAGTAAAAGGAAGTGCTAAATTAAAAAATTCCAAAGATTTTGACAGGTGAAAAAATAATATCGTAGTTTTAGTTGGCCATTATATAGGACTATGTACATTTTTCCATTCACAAAGGCTGCTCTCCTTGAATTTCAGCCTTTGAGGAAATGTGGGTTTTTTTAGTTTTTGTTTGTGATTCCTACAGTCAAACTATGAAAGTAATGGGGAACATTCACTATTTTTTATCTGGAGGTGATTTTGATGCACAGTTTTCATTTGGAATATGGAAATTAATATTTCAGTTAAGATTCCTGTGGTGATGTCATCAGTGACTTGGGTATATCAAGTGAAATACACTTCATCCCAGATTTTACATTATTGAATGCTCTGAGGAAACATCCCCAGTCACCTGACAGGAATGAATTCACTTCAGCAAGGGAGTCTGCCTTTGTCTTTGTGACTTCAAAAATTTAGGGAATGTCTATCCTTAGAAGAATTGCAGAGGCATAGAAGTAAAAAGGTACAGAAGAATTAAATTTCCTCCATTTGTTTATTTGGGAAGGGTGTATCAGGTTATGCTTTTGCTATCCAGTATCTTCAAAGCTGTGTCAGTGGAACTGAGAAAAAGAATATCTGCTGTTAAAACTGCATTGTGATAGTCTGTACTGCCTTGGGTGACTAACTTGCCCTTGCACATATTCCTCATGTATGAGAGTTTTTGTATCCTTATATCAAATGGTAAGAGAGTCTTTTCTGAAAATAGAAAAGCAGCTCTGTGTGCCCAAACCAGCAACCACATGTTTAAAGAACAATAAGTACTGCACCTGATTCTGATTGGATGTTCATTATGATTTTCTTAATAATTGGTTATAATTATTTGTTTCTTTAATTAAATGTTTGCTGAGCATTTTACTGTATGAGGCTAAGCCTTGTGAAGTCATTGGACAAAATGGCACAAAACTGGAAAGCCAGTGGCTCTGTAAAGAATTATCAGGTTTGGCAGGAGAGAAAAGGCTTGGATGGGAAAAAGTAATGTTATGTAAGTCCTGTCATTGCTTGGATGTCATTGCTTAGATTCATCAAGAGCATTTTCTGTTTGACAGAGTAAACTGATACAGGAAATTCTATGAGCTAAAAATAGATTACCCTGCTGATACAAAACTGTCAGTGAGAGCCATTGCAGTACTTGGCTAATACTGGAAATGGGAAGAGATTAACATTGTTTTCTCCTGGCATCTTCTTTAGTTTTTCTAAACTTGCAGTCAGGCATTGCGTGGTAGTTTTGTGAAGTCTTTTGTGTCGCTTGTTGGCTGAAATACAGCTTGGACCTTTTAGGATGGGCAACAGGTTCTTGAAGAATGAATGGGTTGTCTGTAATTACTAACAGAGCAGTCAGAGGAAAGGATGTGATTGTTTGCTTTCCTTCTGTTGTCACTCTCTGCCCATACTCATTCTTTGTCTAATAATATCTTGGCTACAACATGAGCTGGAGTTTAAATCCCATTTTAGTGTTCCTCTTCAATAACAGGACTGGTTACTTCCACATCTCTCTGTGTCAAACAAGGTGGTCCTACGCTGGATATTTGGGTGACAACATCCTGCTTCCCAGCTGTGATAATAAATAAGGGGCATAAGATCTGGCACTTGTAAACTGTTTTATTTTGGAAGCTTCTGTCCAACATCTGGATAAAATTATTCAAAACCATTTTCCTCCAAATGAAATATTTTTGTCTAAACAGTGATATATGCCATGAGTGCAGATAAGTGAATATTATTCAGATACACTGATTAACAGCAGCAACATGAAAATGAAACTATTTCCCTCCATCTGTTTGTTTGATGTGTGTGCATGTGCTTAACTCATAAGTTATTAAATTATGGCTATAGCTTGTACCTCATACTGTATGTATTTTAATCAGATTGTGATCCTTTTTTGGTACTTTAATAAAACAGACAAGAGTATAAAAATGAGTATGAGTCAGATACCTGAGGTGTAGGTATCTAGAGTTATTTTAGGTGCTTTGGCATATCCCAGCTGGTTTCCAGCTGCTGATAAGGAAGGACAGCTGTTCCAGCCCAGCTCTTCCATTTGTCTGAGGCAGGCAAACTCCTGGATGCCCTAAGGTATCCAACATGACAGTGGTTGCCACTCTTCAGGCACATGGAATCTTCCAGTGGCTCTTGCTGGCACTGCTGGCTAATAAGCATCTGTAAAAAAGGGCTGGAGGTGAAGATTTTTCTGTTAGCAGAGCTTCCTACTATGATGGAAAGTTTAATCCCAAATACAGAGTAGGGCTTTGGCAGCATGTCTGATCAATAACCTGAAGCACTTCTACATATTTTCATACGTGCTATAAAGCTGACTTGGCCCAATTGAAATAAACTGAAAACTTTTTAAGGATCAAATCTCAGAAACACTTCAAATTAAAGTTCCATTTATAAATAGTCTTTTAATATCTGTTACATGGTTTCCAGATGGACTCCTGTTCTTTTATAGCTAATGATCGAGTATGTTGTACTTCTTTCTTATTACATTGAATTCGCAGCAAGTGATTCCATTGAAAGAACCATAAATAGGATGTAATCTAAGTAAATAAAATATGCCTGGTTTATACCTTTTATAGATTATTTGAAGTCTGAATTCTTTCTGTGGTATCAGAGTTTTGTTTGGGTTTAATAGGGCTTCACCACTGTGTCTTAAAGTGGCTCTGGGCCGTGTTCTGACTATGTCCTGGGCTGCATCCAAAGCACTGTGGGCAGCAGGGAAGGGAGGGGATTCTGCCCCTCTGCTCTGCTCTGCTGAGACCCCACCTGCAGTGCTGCATCCAGCTCTGGGGTCCCAGCACAAGACAAGCTGTTGGATTGAGTCCAGAGGTGGGTCAAGATGATCAGAGGCATGTAGCACATCTCCTGTGAGGAGAGGCTGAGAGAATTGGGACTCTTCAACCTGGAAAAGAGAAGGCTTTGGTGTGACCTAATTGCAGCCTTCCAGTACCTGAAGGGAGCCTGCAAAGAAGATGGAGAGTGAGTTTTTTACAAGAGCCTGCAGTGACAGGACAAGGGGGGAGGATTTTAAATTGAAAGAGGGTAGGTTTAGATTAGATATTAGGAGGAAATTCTTTGCTGTGAAGGTGTTGAGGCTCTGGAACAAGTTGCCCAGAGAAGTTGTGGATGCCCCATTCCTGGGGGTGTTCAAGGCCAGGCTGGATGTGGCTCTGAGCAACCTGATCTAGTGGAAGGTGTCCCTGCCCATGGCAGGGGGTTGGAATTAGGTGATTTTTAAGGTCCCTTCCAACCTAAACCATTCTACGATTCTATGAAAATGGGTCGAGAGTCCTAGTTCCCAAATGCTGTCTCTTCCCAGGAGATTTATGAAAAAGTAATTTTGATCAGTTTGATTGACACTCTTTTAACATGTCCTGAATATTTCCATTTTCTTTGGATAAGTTTAAAGGTAGGATGTATATGTCTGTATCTCTGGTCAAAGTCTGACTCTCAGATCCACAGTATGATGGAAATAATGTGTGTTACAAATTCACAGATTGGTCTTGAAGTTAAGAGACTTTTAGTGATAAAATCTTGATTAAGTTGGTAAATGCACCTGCCACCTTGCCCATTTATTAATGATTTCCTTCTCAAAATCCTGTAGATTTTTCATTACTGTCAGTGTATGGAAATGGACTGATTCCTATTGTAGTTACTTTGTCTTTTTAATTAAGTGATTGAGTTACAGTTTACTTTGGTTTTAATTAGATTTTGTTTTTTTTCTCAGAAAAGTATTTTTCGGGGGTAATATGCAACTGCTTTTTTCTTTTCACTTTTGTTGAGATAGCAATTAACCCTAAGTCATCAACAAAGTCTAGGTATTCAAAATCTATATCATATCTCTGTATTTCTAATATTAAAGTTAGTGGTAATGCCAAACATGACAACATCATTATTTAGCATCAATCTATATGATTAACCATTCCTTCAAGCCTGTGTTGATCTGTGCAAGCTCCACTGTAATGATGGCAATAATTTTTGTTGGAACATAATAACAGTTCAAGATGTTCTGTACTGGTTTGTGATAGAAGTTCTCCATGTGCTGGGGAAATCTATGAAGTTTGTGCTGAGTGGTAAAAACAGTATTTGATGCTCTCTTTGATGTTTATACTGAGGGTGAAAATCTGTCCAACACATGAGATGCAGCTTGTTCTTGCAGCTTGTTCTTGCTTTGCTTCAGCTCTAAAAGGAAAAAAGAAAAACCCAGTAAGAAAGGTGCTTAAAATGACTATGTCCATTGTTTATCTCACCTCAGTCACTGTTACACTAAGTCAAACTCATGTAAAATACTTCTTCTGGTATCTCAATTTCAAGTGCTGTTATACCAAAGGTTTTCCTTGGTCCCATATAATTCCCCTATGTTCTTCACTTTCGCAAACTTCAACTGTTTCTAGGTCTTCTGGTTCTCACTTTGTGATGTGACATGTTTAATGTTTAGCTCTTGGAATGTTATCTCACTGGTGAAGTGTCCTGTGATGCTTGCTGAGTTAATCCTTGAAAAGTAACACTTTTTGTTTTTTTTTTCTCTTTGTTAAAGTTTTTTCTGTTTATTACTGACAACATTTCCAGATTGTGTAAACTGGCTTGCTGTAACTTTATTCAACTGATAAAGTGATTTACTTCTTTCAGCAACCACTTCAACCTCATTGGCAGTATTATCCACATACTTCTTGCCTTTTACCTCCATTTTCTATTGCCCTCTCCTTTGTGTGGGAGCCAGCTGCAACTCTATCATGCCTATGATATTGCCATGTCAAATAGATTGTGACATATTCATGATGCCTTCTTGTGATGGACTCGGGTGATATAATAGCTGAAATCTGCTCTTCTGTTTAGTTTGAAATTGCTGCTCTAATGGTTTATATTTCAACTCTTTGATAGTGCCTTTTGGTGGAATGGCTTTTCCCTAGTTGTGAAACATAAAAGCAAGTGCAATTTTGCCAGGCATTCCAGGCTCCCATTTTGAGACTGGCTAAGTTTGTTTGTAGCACTCAGCTTCATTTTCCGTGTCCCCACCCTTTATTCCAAAATAGGTTATAAAATACACAGGGTTTCTTCAATTAAAATATAATTTATTTACTTTCTTGATTGAAGTTATTGCACTGAGAGGATAGCCACACTCTTTTGTTGTGCTCCCACAAAAGGCTGTGACAGATAATCTTGTGTAGAATACTGGCAGTATTTTTGTGGTCATGTTGTTTGCGTAATGGAAATCGAGCTGCCTGCAGTCTGAGAGTTTGATCTACAAGCCAAGGCACAGAAAAGCCATTTCATTAAACTTTAGACAAATTGTTTGTGTAGTACAAAATACAGAAAGGCTTGGAGAAATAGGAGGCAATCTGGTGCTCACCATTGTCGTAGCAAGTGTTCCATAGGGTAAGGATGCCTGGACTTTTTTCTGCATTGAAACCTGGCAAATGGTTATAGCCCACCAGTTTGAGCTAAAGTGCTTTCATTTGGAATTTGTTTTAGAAATAGGGTAAGACTTCAGGAATGTGGAAAGGTGTTCACCTGCAACATCGTTTTCCACATTTTCTTAAGAGACAGTGTTACTTGGCTGACAACTACAGTCTAGCTTGCAAGGGAGATTAAAAACTCTTTTTACCTCTTTTGACTTGTCAGTCATTCTACAATACATTCTCAAGTAAAACATTACTAGGCAGAATCATTATATACATGACACTTTCAGTGTATAACATTAAAGATTAAAAATGTGCAGCCTTATATATCCTCATCATAAAAATGAGTATCCTGTCTTGACGGATCTTCTGAAAGATAAAAGTGAGCATTTTAAAAGGGTTCATTAAAGTTCCAATATTCACTGTCAGATATGTTTTTTATGCTAAGAAATGACAGTTCATGCCTTTCATTATTCATGTAGATCTACCTTAGTTCCTCAAGGTTTCCTTCTGAAGATAAAATTGGTTTAGCAATACAATATAAAATAAATATTAAAACATTAAAGAAATATTAAAGTACTTGAGGACTCATAAAGAAGAGGTGAGATTCATGGGAGGTAACCCTCCCTGTCTTCACAATGAAATTATTGACAGAATATTATACACGAGTCACCCCAAGTTAAAACTCTCAGAAAAATAGGCAAAGAAATAATCAGCTGATCTATTTGCAGTTTCCTAGCAGGTAATTAAGTGACTAGAAAGAACAAACATGGAATTTTCAAGATAAATCCTATTGAAACAATCTAATTTTCATTTCTGGCAGGATTCCTTGTGTAGATTAGAAACAGCATGTCACATGCACCTTAAAAAAGCTTTTGAGGTTGTCTCAGATGACATTCAGCTAAACAAATGAGTACAAGTTGATGTAGATCAAGTTACTCCCATGTGAATCTAGATTTTGCTGCAAAGTATCTATGCATCAAAGATTCCAAACAAAACAAAAATACACCAAGTGGAGTTCTTCAGAGTCTCTTCTCTGTTGATTATTGTTCATAGTTTCATTAATAACTTGAATGATGAAATAAAATATTTTATTGAAGTTCCTGTGGAGAAAATAGTATTTGATTTAATAATTTCATACTAGAATTAACAGATAATATTAGAATTTTAAAGTATCTTGATCAATTGCACAAAAGTTTTGAAGTATTTAAAAGTACAATTCACTCATGGTGTGTAAAACCTGCCTTGAGGTAGGAATAATCAGAGGCTGCGTTTTTATGACATCAAATATTGAGTTATTGGTATCCTGTAGCTAAGACAGATAAACACAGAGCAGGTCTCAGAGAGAACCTGTTGGACATTTTAAAGAACAGGTTAGAAAAATATGTATGGGAGATGGTTTATGTCTGTTTAATGCTGCCTCCTGGCAACAGGGTGGATCAGAGAGCCTCCCAAGTTCCCAGACTGCTGTGGAGTCTGTCATCAAATGAACCCAGTATGCTGGCAGTAGTCAAAGCTGTGAGGATCAGATCAGATCTGATCTAATGTCACTCAGCTGTCTTGAGTGAGTGGCTGGTTTACATGACTATAACTGAGCTACAAGTTAAGCCCCATTTGTGGGGCTTTCAGAAAAGTTGTCCCAGTGTCCGTCTAATTTGCCCTGAACACAAGGTGTATAATGCCCACTGGAGTTATCTAGCCTTGAGATAAAATGAACACTTTTGAAAATCTCACTCTATTTTATTTATCAGATTAATTTCATTTATGGATCCACATCACTGAATGTATCAATACCCTGTGGTTTTTGCATCCATGACTGGATGTTGGTACCAGCAGGGATGACCTGCATTATTCTGCAGGATGCTGGTTGCTATTCTTTGTTCTGAAGGGTGTTGACAGATGGATTAATTTCCCTCTATTGTTTTCTTTCTTTGATGGCATACCCAGCTAATTCTTTTTCTTCTCACTTCAAAGCTGCACGCTTTCTGACAGGCTAAAGATTTGCTGATGGCAATACCCTTGAAATGTTGCTGGTCTTGGTAGGAACAGAAAATAATGATAGAATTTAATTTCTCAGGTTGCCTTAGAGCCAGCACTCTTGTACAAAGGTTCTGTTTCTCTGTTGGCAGCTCACAAAACCACAGCAAAGCAGAGGAGGAAAGTTTGGGACAGGACTCCAGTGCACCCAGAATTTAAAGGTGTCTTTGTGATCCATTTTCCCTGTTGTGAAGCTCTCCCCTCAAATATAAAAAGAGCTCTGAACTAGAAAATGCACCTTTTCTCTGCTGAGCAAGTTTACCTGCTCTGAGGGGGTGACACTCCCGTCTCAGCCCAGCAAACAGCAGCCAGTACAGTGGGAACAGGGAGCTTTTCTGCCAGCTGCTCAGCCTTTCAAAGTAACACAGCATACACTAACCATGGACAAAACAGATCCATGCGCTCCAGCACCTTTCAAGGATCCGTGTACCAATCTGTAACCCCTGCTGAACATTTGCCATTTAAGTGAACCTAGAGCACCACATCCACTGTCCCAGATTCCTTTGAACCTGTCATAGCTCTGAAGTCATGCAGCCAACAGACTGGGAACACTGTCATAGGAGTTACTTTCTCAAGCTGTGAATTAAAATTTCTATGGATCTCTGGCGTGTTTCCTAAATTGTTTGGCTTTGCACAAGCCTGACTTCTGTCATGTATGTAGAGAAAATTCAGCTAAATTGCTGGACTTTGCTTTTTTAGGTGGAAAAGTCTTTCTGTATTACCCATAACATTTCAGTATTGCAGTCCGCTCCTGAAGCTGGAGATGTGATTCACATTGCTGTGAACCTGGAAATATCCATAACGTACGCATATGTATTCAAGTGAAAAACTGCATATTTTTGACAACTTCAGCCTTCCTACTAAGAATTTATAAGATAAACACCTCTATATTTGGAGTCTAACCTCCCTTTCTCCCTTCTTGAAGAGGTCAGACCTCAGAACACGTGTGCAGTGAAATTTCTAATATTTACAGGAGTACTTACAGATGTTTGCATTAAAATATAAGCCGTGATAATTCAATTCATACCAACAGATGACGGCAGAAGTCACATCCTATGATGGGGAAGGGGGAATATTGCACAGAAGTGCTGAAGAATCCTGGATTCCCTCTCCTACTAGACAGTCAGTACCTCTGGATGAGCACCACCCCCTTTGCACAGGTTCCTTGGCACTCAGTGGCACATTAAGGGGTACAAAAAACATTCTCGCATTCCCTTTCTTCTGTGTCCCACTTGCTTCTGTGGAGAACATGTGGGTGTCTGCTGATATTTTGGTGTACTGACAGCCCATGAAAGTTCTTACTGACGTGCTGAAATCTTTAGTTCAATGGCACTTAGCCTGTCAGTTCAAAAGGAAAAGAAAAAGTTTGATAGGAAGCAGAAAAGTTGGAAGAAAAAATGAGTCAGCAATATTTTGAATTCCAAAAGTCCAGTTGAATTACCTGCACTAAATGAAACAATTTTAAGATTTTCCTTAACTGAAATAGGCTAGAGATTTTTTAATTTGAAAAGGTGAAAGAATTTTAAAATCAAAGCTCTATTGTGTGACTTAGATATTGAGATAATGTGTGGCTTTTGAAGTAATTTTATTAAAACACTATCAGATCTATTCACTTTTTACACAAGTCTTCCTATTTGGGGCACATGGGAAGATTTAGGAATAAAATCAGCAAATTCTAGTCCATAGTGGGAAGAACAGTCATAATACATGAGTTTAAAAGCCCAATCTGTTCTGGTATTATTTTTACAATTTTAGTGGAAAGGATCACAGGTAAGTACCTGTACACCAGGACCCTGTGTCCCAGGAAGCCGTGGGGTCATGACTGTGCCACATGATGTGGAATTGCAGGCTATACCTGTTAGCACTGACAGCAGGCTAAAGCTTCCACCGCCCTCTTCCAAAGAGCTGGTGATCAAATCAATCCCAGGACTGCACGGTATGTTCTCCTCTGAGAAAAAAACCAGGATTTTTTCTTCTTGCAATAATATTTTTACGCTTTTTACCTGTGAGAAACTTGAAGAAAAAGAAAAGTAAAAAAAAAAAAATTCTGACTCAAGCTGCAGTGGAAGTTGGAAGTAAATGTGAGTTTATGTCCCATGGTACTTTGCAAGCAGAAGTTCTGCTTTCCATTTTCAGATGGTTGTGTTGTAGAGTCTAGCTGTGAACTTTGGCTTTGCTTTGGCCTAGACGTGTGGCATCTAGCTTTTTCAGCACAGAATATATAAAGCATTCGGCTCTATAAATCTCCAGTCTCAGAGGAGCCATCTTTCCATATCTGACATTAATGAGGCACACCTGCACAGTGTTTGACTATGGCACAGATCTCTGTATCATTCCATGTATCATAGCTGTCTGATTCCAGCAATGCACCATAACTAAGACAATAAAAAAGGGAACAGTTTGCTCATTAGGAATGCAAAAAGTTTCAGTGTTTTGGCTTTCATTCTTTGTAACATCTGTTGAACAGCACTAGGTTTGATCAATGTCTGAATATCTACATACACATTTGTGAAAGCAATAATGCAGTTTAAATTTCTTCTTCAGTATTGTGGGAGGAGAGGGGAAGGTGCATAATTTCACATGTGGTCTGAAACCTGGTAAAAAGAGATGCTGTGTCAACTTTCAGCATTTTGTTTAAATTAAAAGCTATATATTATCCCTGTTTAATTAACCAAGTAAAACACTAAGTTGTTTGACTGAATATGTGTCCATGTGAGAAAGAAATTCAGAAGGGTCAAAGACAAATTTAAAAAACACAGGATGAAGAAAGGAACGCAGGACTTACAGAGCCAGCTGATATCTATAACATCACCTGCTTTCTGTTAGGGTGAATCTTCTATCCTAATGCCTGGCTTTAGACTTCTATTTGGGCATAAATGTTTTTCTACAGAGCAGAGTGATTCTGCTCTGGACCTTGCAGAACTGGAGACCAGATAAACATTTCCAAATTTGGGAGACTGAAAACTGGATCAAAGATCCTCGACAGTGAAGGCGAAACTGGGTTAGAGCTCCTCAACAGTGCAAGCAAAGTTCAGTTTTGTGGAGATGTGATTCTGGCAGAGGTGGTGAAAAGCTGTTGGGTAGGATCAAGGAAAACCGGAGCAGATAAGGAGGGTGCAAATGAGAAGAGTGCTGAAGAAAACAGGGAAGTGGAGAAGGGGAGATGAAAGGGTTGGAAGTCAGAGAGAGAGACAGACAGACAGAAAAGGGTAACTAGTAAATAATCGGAATGGGTAAAAAACCAGAGGTATTTCAAGGGGTTGAGAAAGTTGTGTAATTCCTTTTTGCCCTCTCCTGCCTTTGTGAAATTATGTAGCCTTCCCTCGCCCTTGTGTCCATGCTCTTGTTTTAGGGGGTTCCAAAATCTGGTTTAATCAGCAGAACTCCCTTTTCTCCACTATGCTTCATTCCTCCTATTCTGCAGTTTCATGTGCCTGTGAGAATGAGGGAAGGCCAGAGATCCACTGTTGCTTCTGCTAATTGTAGGAGGGGGGCAGAAGGGGAGATCAGCTCTTGCTACTACTCCTCACTGTAGTAATTGCTGTCCCATAGGAAATAGCTGCCTCATGTTATGGTACCCATAGCATCAACTCTGTTCTCCTGGGGCTCTGATGCACATAAAGTGAGGAACAGGGCTGCAGACCTCACCTTCTTCAGCAGCGTTACCCAGGATAACTGCAAAAATACGGCCACAAAGGACCTTTTTTCTGGAAAAAGAATTCTTTGCCATTGGTTTCGATTCAGTCAGAAGAAGGAAAAACTTCTAAAAAAAGAGAAGCACAAATACCTGTTTGCCTTGAGACACTGTTATTGTGCGGAATGCAGCTCTTACAGGAATGACTCCATCAAGGAGTTCATTAAAACAACTGGTTTACTGAAGCGTGTTGGTGAACCAGGGACTTTGTTGTTCTGTATGGATGATGATGGCTGAATTCAGTGGAGTAACATCCTGTGCACTTGCAAGTTGATGAGATCACAAATTAGAAACCCATTTGTCCCTTAATACAGAGCAATGTAAAGATAACCTGGCTTCTTTGGAATTACTATGGAATTTACATAGGTGGGAAGAATTTAGCTGTTAGAGGCTAATGCTAATAACATTTGGGTTACTTTTGCTACTTGCTCTTTCACCTGCAAATTATATAATTGCTTATCTTTAGCTGTTTATGTTTGAGTAGTTTGCATACATTTATAAGAATTAAGATATGAAAAATTTGGAGACTTTTTTGCTCTATACTGAGACTCCTTCAAGATATACCTCTCAATGTAGCTGCAGTACATATCCTAAATGTAATACTGGGAAGGCTAAAAGAATTTTTGATTTTATTGTTGCAGAAACACATTTTAATAGGTATTTCCTTGTTTTGTATATAACAGTGCAAAGTATCTTTTGACCTTACTATTAGCTGTGATTTTTCTGTTTGTTTTTCATCAAAATATCTATTCCTTAAAAAATTCACCAAAAAAAGGAAAGAACAGGAAACCTAAAACTGCTATTTATTGAGAAGCAAGGATGACTATTTATTTTACATAATAATCCTCTAAGTATTTCTACAGGGAAATAGAAAATAAATTACATTTCTGTAGGAAAAGAGATAACATGCTGAAGTGGAAATGTAAATGTCAATGTAGCCTGCTGCTTTTTGCTTATCAGTGTGTTCTACTTAGAGAAAGAAGTAAAGAAATCCCAGGCTGTGTGAACCATCAGGGAATTGCTGTAGCACTGGATTGCTTTTGAAGAATAATTTAAGCTGACACTGGAAAGCAGCAAGCTCTCCTTTTATTTCTGTATAGTTATCCTTGCCTTCCCTCCTCTTTTCAACATGATTTAAATGGTTGCTGTCAATTGCAACAAATTCCTTTATGTGCTTCTGCTCCAGTTGTATTTTTTTCCAAAGTCAAACAGTGTCTGTTCCCCTTCTAGTAAGTGTTTTAACTGTTGTGAAATTAGGGGTAGGAACTCTTTAAGATTCTCATCTACCAGACAAGTCCCTTCCTGGAAGTTTCTGACTCCTTCTGCACTTTGGACCACTTGACTTGCACAAAATGTATAGGAAATACAAAGAACTGACTTAATACAGTAAGAATATCCTCTTGACTTTTAAAAATTAATATTTTGCCTCTTATCCTGGCTATGTGGAAGGCAGTCATCTTCAGGAGGTAATGAATTGAACAACAAGTCAAATGCTTTGAAACTCAGTACTTTTGTTTACTCCTGTATATTTCTTATATCACAATATTTCATATCACTTTAAAGAAAAAATTGAAGGAATACTTCTGAAAGGTTCTTGTTTCTTTTGTGTTACACAAAATTGTTTGTCAACAGAGACAGTCACAATTTTCTTCTGGTGAACTAGAAGCCGGTGCAATGTTTGTCATGAAACAAATATCCCAAAGAGCACATGAATCCAGTAATAAACCAGTTTCTAATCAGGCAGCAGAGCATGTGGCACAGGCCATAACTCTACTCCAGTAACCATTTGCAACTTCTGCAACACTCAGGAGACTGCTGCTATGTTACAGCCTCTCTTTCCTGGTAATGTGAGCCACAGAATGCAAATGAGAAAATTAAAAGTTAGACAGAATTACATTGCAGCACACCTATAAAAACTGTGCTTTGGTCAGGGGTCTGTGAGAGGAATTTGTCTCCAGCCCTTGTGACCTGCCAGATCTTGATGAGGGATTATTTTCAGTATTCAGCTCGAAAAGCAGAGAAAGTAGGTTTGGAAACTGGACATTGCCAATGAACATAACTGAAGCCACATCCAAGGGACAGAAGTATCTACTGTATATGATTACATCTCTCTGTCAGCAAAATTCTGAGGATTATTCAGCAAAACAAAGCCTAGCTGCTAGACACATTCATGGACATGCTTTTAAATTCAATTTGCCCATTGGACCTAGAACTCCAGTTTATCCAGTCTGGTCATTGCGCTTTAGGTAACATAGTGAAAATTGGTATAGCGTTCATATATTTATCACACATTCACATTGTAATTAATGGAATGAACATTAATTTGTACTGTTGCTCTTCATATCTGTTGACCTTCAGGGGAACAAAAGTGGGTCTGCCTACACAGCACTGAAGATGGTGTCTGGAATTTCAAACATGACAACCCTGGTGAGAATAGCTGGATTTCTCTTTGATTTCAAATCTCCTGTTTTAAATAACAATTTTCCACAGTAATCTATGTTCAGCATTCTCTCAGCATGGTAAAAGTACAAGTAATTAAATATTTGTAGAGGATTTTGTTTAAGAACCAACAGAAGATCAGCAGCAGGACTTTAATCTCCTTTCAAGCTTTCATAAATCTGACCTTCAGAAATTCCTTTCCCTTTTTTCTCATATCGTGCAACAGATTTTATTTTGCATTCATTTTCCTCCTGAGACTTAATGAGCATTATATCACTGGGATTGAAATGGGGCTTATAATCAAGATAAATTAATTTAAAATATGTTTAAAAAAACATTTTTCTTCAGAAATACATAACGTATAAAAGAGGCATATAGAATAGCAAGTTAAATACATTGGGGTAATTAACAAAGTAAAATTAAATTACATTATGTTCAGATTCATATGTCAGTAAAAGGTTTTGCCAATTCATTTCCTCACTTAAATTTAACTTTGTCATCTCAGCCCATTTATTAAATTCTGTTTTTTCTGGCATCTGTTAGCTAAGAACATAGACCTCAACAATAGCATATTCAGGAAAACCTTTGCTCTCATGTCACTGACTGCAAAAATACTTATGCTATATTTGGATTTTTTTCAAGGTGGGTTCTTTAACTAAAAGAAACTCTCGTGGATGCCATTTTTCAAAAGGATTGAATTTGATTGAAGAAAATGGTCTGTTAAAATAACCCCATCCTTTAAGTCACATAGAAGATCATAAAAGGATTTGACTTTTGCTTTATTACTCGGGAAGGAGATTTGGTAATATATTTCTATTGTTCAATTTATTTTGTAAACATTCCATTCATCTGTTTTTGACACAAATGACATGATAAGTTGTACCCTGCCGGTATCCTCATACTCCCTTTTACTTTGAGTGTTTTTTCAACTCCCAAAGTGCCTTTAAAAATGTTATCTCCATGACCTTAGTACCAACCAAATTTCTTATTTTGATGGTGAGCTACCCAGCCCTGTCATGCCTATACCATCACATGGCTTCCCGTATGGTGATACCCAGCAAAAAAAGAGTTTCATTTGTTTCTTGTTTTCCACAGACTAGATAAGTGTGTAATAAAATTTGTATTAAATGAAAAAATATTGTAAGAAGATACCGCAGTACTCTGCAGGAAGGTGACAGTCCTCTGTCACCCTTTGAAATCTCTTGCAGTTAAAGGAGACTTTTTACTTTTTTGTTGTGTATGAAAGCTGTTAAAAAGATATAAAATTTAGAAACCTCTTATAAATAATAAGCTATGTAAAAGTGTTTAGTGACAGGACAAGGGGGAATGGCTTCAATCTGAAAGAGAATAGGTTTAGATTGGTTATCAAGAAGAAATGCTTTACTGTGAGGGTGGTGAGGCACTGGAACAGGGTGCCCAGGGAAGCTGTGGGTGCCCCATCCCTGGGAGTGCTCCAGGCCAGGTTAAACGGAACTTTGAGCAGCCTGGTCTAGTGAAAGGTGTCCCTGCTCATGGCAAAGGGGTTGGAATGAGATGATCTTTAAGGTCCCTTCCAACCCAAACCATTCTATGATTCTGTGACTCTATAATATATACTATAATAATTTATATATTTACATATATGTATTATTATATATAAATGCTTCTGTGATTGTACAGATACGGATTACACAGGGTCTGTGCTGTTTGCTGCTTCTCTGTGGGTATATCAGTAGCTCAGTCAATTCTTCTGACCCCATTCAGAAAACAGACGAAGGATTCTTCAGAGTAGGAGAGGGCAGATGGCCCAAACAGAGGGATTTAAGAAAAGTGTAAACAGATTTCTGGGGTAAAAAAGCACCCTGTTCTGGTCCTTCAGTTCTCACTCATTAATATGTTTGTGTTGAAGAAAATAGGGATAGTTGGTAAGACTAAGAAATACTTGAATGAATACAGATACTGTGATTTTAGAGAAATTATAGGAATATGCAGTTGTATATTGGATTAGAGATTTTATTTAGTCATTATTGAGGCTGAAATTTATTGAGGAAGGTAAATTTGATTTATGAGTTGGATTACAGGAACACAGCCTGTGTGTTCCTCCTAAATTCTCAGTCTGACATCAACTGAGTATCGATGAGTTTACACTGAGTTACTTAAACTGAGGGTATGTCCCTCTCCTTTGAGCTGCTACCTGTGTTCCTATACTTGCTAAAATGCTCCTTTGTCCTTGTACCCCCTTCTTTTGCTCCCTGCCCAACAAAGCTCTATTTGCAGTGCCTACATATCTTGGCTTGCACCAAGGAAAAAACTTCAGTATTTTGCTCCTCTGGGCACTTTAAATGGTCTGATAGTATTTTTACCTATGCAGTACTGCAAGGATTATTTATTCATATTTTTCCCCTCAAATGTTGCCTAGAGGGCTGTTGCTTTACACAGTTTATAAACAGAAGTAAAGCCAAAACCTCAGCAAGCAAATGGTTTCCGCTTATTTGTATGTGAAAGCTTAATGTGTTCTGGTATGGAAATCTTAATTTGATACTTCAGCAGACAGAAAATTTGGTATTAAGTAGACCCAAAATAACAGCCTGATGAATATGAAGTGCCTTGGGAATGTTATTTTCAGTAACTTTTGGGGAATGGTTGTTTTAAGAAGTTGATGGAAGTTGCAGTTATCCAGAACTAGAATTCAGCCCTGAAATCTAACAATTGGTCCAAAAATTTAGAAATTATAGTGGTGTTCTTGAGAAAAAACTAATGCTTCTTCCAGTGTGATCTGTATGTGTAAACTTCTGAAACATGTCTGTCTTGCTTACCTTTACTGTGATCAAACTTCATGATACTTTAGCCATTTTTAGAAGTTGCTCTTACTGGCTGTAGAAACTTTTGCACAGAAAATAAGTAAAAAAAGGGAGAAGTCTTTTAGTACAGCTTAGACTAAGAATAGCCTACATTTTCATGATGATACTGAAACACTGTATTTCTATTTGGCACACTTGCCTATTTACTCTTCCTGTCTTGGCTCAATAGTTGTTCCTTTTTACTCTGCATAGCTTTTCTTGCTTTCACAGCAGCGGGGATGTGAAATGCACTTTATTTTACTGTTTAGTAAATATTTAGGTTGTTTTAGATCTCAGACAGATAAGGGTTTCAGAATTGATGCTCCACCTGTTGGTGAAAATATAAACTTCAAAATGCACTTAGAAATCGACATAAAAGAATTAGACTTTGTTTTAGAAGGGAACTCAGATTATTTTGGACCCTACAATGGAAGGGCAGAAAATTTTTTAAGGCTGTTGGCTCAAGTTTCACTTAGGTAGGGAGGGGTCAATCCCCCCTCTCCCCACAATGTGCATATCTGGGCATCCTTTTTCCTCTTCGGTGCATTCAAAAGAGTTGATTTCTCTAAAGGTGTTCTTCCATGAATCTGAAAGTCTGGAAAACTATTGGGATGAATTTCCTGTTCTGCACAGCCACAACAGGATGTTCAGCTCTATAAATTTGAATGGAACACCTCTATTGCCCAGAAATGCATCAGGTTTGAAAATTCAGTGAACCAGTCAAAACTGCACTGGAAGATCCCACAAGATGAAGTAGTTTTAAAGCAACTTCTGTAAATCATAGTTGACCAGAGCATTTTTCCAGTAGTTCAGTAATTGTGAACAGAAACTGTGAACTGAAAAGGAACCCTACTGTCCTTGAAATGTAAAAAACAAGGGCTTGTATTTTCTTCCCAAGCTCTTGCCTGCAGTAGGTAAAGACTGGTGAGGTTGTTCTGCCAGCTAAGTCCACCTTTTTCACTAGAAGCAGAGCTGCTGCAAGGAAAGGAGAAGGAGACTTTACTGCTGAGTTTTCTGACACTGCCATGTGCTAATGAATATCCATCTGCTTAACCCCCAAACACAGGAGTTATTTGGGTTTGATTTACATGTATGTGTTGGATTTATTGGTAGATTAAGCGCTACCTGCTAGAGCCAATATGATTCTAAATTCTTCTATGTCCTAGAGAATATCCTACTCAGTCGCTTTCACGTGTTTGTTCTAGATTGACATTTTAAGAATGCTCACCCTTGGGAAAAAGGGAGGTATGTGGGCAGAAAAAAAGGTGCGAACTGCAAAATCACATCCTTCTTTACTCAGGAAATGATCCTTTATTGCCAGCTAGAGTAGACTTAAAGTTCCACTTATCCAAGTAGCTCCCCTAAATGAATGAATCTCATTGATGTCCCCTGTTTTTTACCAATAAGAAAATTAACCCAGAGGCCACTTCAGATGACTGTGCTTTTCAAGTTATGATAAGTAAAGTCTTCCATTTGCTCTGCTCACAAACAGCAACGATTTAAGTGGAACCACTGAAATATAAGATCTTTTGAGTAAGCATTAGCAATTACAGGAAAAATACTTTCTGCTAATAGTTTTCTGTCATGACACAAGACTTTCCCAAGGGTGGACCCATTTCCTTTCATTCTTCTACGTTTCTCTGTATATGAGCCACACATGTGGTACTGTGATACTTCTAGGTGACCTCAAGGGTGTTCATGTCACAGATAAAGGTGTTTTACGGCTCTTTGTGTTACCATAACCTACCAGGACAACCTCTTGCTATTTTCTCTGGTGATTCCTCAGATTTTAAGAGAGGTTTCCCTTCCCTGGAAAGTAGAATTTTTAGAGTAAAGCTGAACTGAAGGGCAAAGGATGATTCCTTTAAATTTTCAATATTCCTTTGCACAGTTTTCCTGATTAGATGCAGAGTGCTAAACTTGGCTTTGTGGTACCATCAGAAAAGTTTTTTCTTGAGGCATCATAAGTAACAGTTATGAACACAATACCTAATGCTACATCAACCTAACAATCCAAAATCAATATTTTGAAATTAGCAAGCACTGAGATACTGTTACTTTGTCTGCACCTCGCCCCATCCAGTTTCCAGATCACAGCATCTGTTCTAGCAGTAAAGGTGTTGGTATTAGTAGTGTGAGCAGATCCAAGTTCAGCAGCAGAAAGCAATTTGTACTAAGCAAGAAATAATTCTTATTTATTTATTTTATGAAACCACTTTTCAGAGAGGAACCACACATTCCTTCTTGTCCATTTGTGTTAGTAATACATGCTTTTGTTTCAGCTGACATCAGCAAATGGGGACGGGTTAATTGGCAAAGCTGTGCTAATCAATCACCATTAAGGTGATGATTTTCAGCTGAGGGACAGGAAATTTTGGATAATTATGTTGCTGATAATCAGCAACAACAAAGAATGTAAAAACCACCATGAGGCTTTCAGGACACAAAATGGAATTGAAGTGTCTCTGTCACATATAATGGTTTGGAATATGTGCTAAGCAGAGATTTTTTACCTGATCCTTTTTTTTCTTTCCTTTGTTTTTTTTTTAATTTCTGAAAGCTGTGTTAATTCTTACAGCCAGAGGGAGTTAAATGGACCCTTTTGTGGGTGTGGCCTAACATTGTTTTCTGTGGCTTAAAACAAAGCAGTGAAAGACATTCCCTTTTGCTAATTTTCCAGTGTGTTTCTGGAAACTCAGACCGTGAAGTTTGCCTCAAGAAATTGGTTCAATGTGGCTAAGACCCTTGTTTACTTGTTCTCAATTAAGTAAGCCTTAATAAGCTGTTCCATTTGCGCACAGATTGCCCAGAGAGGGTATTTTTGCTCTCTTTGGGTAACTCTGGCAGTAGTATATTAAATTATTGTTTTATAGTTCAAGGGTAAAACTGTATTGGAATTGAAAGATCTGATATTTAGACATGATGTATTCTTAATTCCAGTTCTTCTTTGCTTTACAACTAGTTTCTTAGTCTCATTGGAGAATGGATGTTAGTTTTGTTACTTTTGGACACATTAGAAAAGATTAAATGGAGTGTTTATTGGACCCTTAGTATGAAACGTTTGAGATCCCGTGGAAAGCGATCTGAAGTATTCTCAGTGAGTGTTTCTGCTGCGCTGTTCCTGGGAGCGGACATTGAATGAGTAGCCTTTGATGTTGGTGATATCTGTTTATCCTTGAATTAGTTCTGCAAGCTTACATTTCCTTCTTGTACCTCCAGTGTGCCAGTGGTGACCTAGCAGCACGTGTCTGCAGCTATGCTTGTATCCTTTATCAGAGTATTTTACTCTTCTGCCCACAGTGGCACCACTTACAATGCAGATGTTGGTCCAGCCATGGCTGGCAGTCATGCCGTGACTGGCAGCTTGCTGGAGCCAGGCATTAAAATATCCATCTGCTTTTGATTGCTTGCAGGATGTTCTTCCTCTGAACTGGGGAATAGTCTCTCATTTTCAGCCTTGAATTTTTCATTTGCTGCTGTAGGGGAAGCTGCCATTCCTGAGTGAAAACCGGAGTCAGCCTGTAAGGAACCACGAAACAGAGGAGGGGTGGACAAATTGAAGGACTGAATCCTTTCCTTCTCCTTGCAACACAGGGCAAAAATCCCCTGGAAATTGATTCATCCCAGGCTGTAGGGCAGCTGAGACGACACTGATAGGGGCCCAAAATTGGTGACAGTGACTGAAGGTCTGTGCATGACACAGCCTCATACCTGGCCCCTAGCAGGTACCACTCCAGGAGCATGGGCTCCTGGAAGGAAGTAGTCCTTTATCTTGGCTACGGCAGAATTAATTTGGGAAGTATCTCTTCACTTTCCTTCTTTCTTTATTTCTCCTCGCTTCTGTGTCATGCCAATGTGGTGTTAATGTTATCAAACCAAGTTAGCCACTGAGAACTGTATCTAAGCTGTAGTTTGCATTTCAGTTTGTTGTGATGTCTGGAATCGGTGGAGAAAAAGCATGGGCTTTATTTTCTGGACTTCATTTTACATGGCTGACATTTGGCAGTCTGGATCTGCATACTTAGTTGTCTAGCTCTTAAAATTATCTTTGTTAAGAGAGCATTTAGGAATGTTGGCTTGATGGCTGTAAGATTTCCGGGTAGAATAGTCACAACCCAGCCTTTCTTTTTTTAAAATTTTTGTTCTGTTTTGTTCCTAAAATGAAGTAACAGGGATGATACAGGACCACGAGAGGGCACTCTGGCTCTTCCGAGTGCTCCTTATTAAACTTTTACTGCTAAGGGCTGCAGTAGAAAATAAAATCTTCTGAAGAAAAATGCTGATTTATTTCTTACAGAGGAAGTTACAAACAGGCATATATTTTCTGGCTTATCAATAGTCTTATCACAATCTTGGTATTAATTATGCACAACAGTGATACCACTGGTTTTGGAATGCTTTCGTAAAACGTGTAAAATAGGAAGATGCACCATGGATCCTTCCTGGCAGTCACCTTTTGGATTTGAAAACAAATGAATTTTCCAGTTTATGTATTTTCATTGACACTGTCAGTGTGATAATTCTCCCAAGTAAAATACACAGAAACAACAGTTTGGGTTTGGTGGTGTTGGGGTTTTTTTTGTTTAAAGGCATCTACCAGTAAGCACACATGATTGATTACTTCACTCAAAGCAGCCTGACTCGAGAGAGAATGGTGTTTAGTATTTGAATTTGTGTGCATTTGGCCATTATGATTTTTATAGAAGTAGTGTATTAGTTGAGACGTCTGAAATGAACACGCAGAATGTTCATCCTGGGGGTTTTCTAGCTCTGTGTCAATAGGAGTGATTTTTGACTGAGCTAGTGAACTGCTGAACACTGATCCCAGTTTCTCCTAGTGGAAAGGTTACTGTGATAATGAACCTTTTGTAGCCTTTCTCACTCAGCCAGATTCTTTCATCTCTTTTTAGACTTGGTATGGACCCTTCTGAAGAGACACTGCTAGCAGTGCTTTCCTTCTGTGAGTTGCACCTTACCAAACTCCCCAAAACCAAAACTTCTTTTTCACTGCTTTACAGTTCCAGTACGGCTTGGTCATTTCAGTGAAGGTAGCGGAATGTTTGGAATTAACCAAACAATAAAGAAAAATCCCCATTTCTTGTGCCTTTGACCTCTGTCACTTAAGAAGCAGTTACAATAAGAACCACCACAATCTCAACCCCAAAAGTCACAGGGCTGGAGGGCATTACACGTTTTGTTTGGCTGTTCCTGGCTTTCAGCAGAGCATCGCCTACATGACAAACAAAGATGGGCTGGGTAAGAACCCCCGGTTGTTGCACGCAGACTTAGCTGCTCTTAGCGAGGCTCTGACAGGCAGAAGGCTCTCAGGCAGTTCCTGACTCAGCCCCAGATCCCATCTTTTGCAGATTATAGGCTCTCTTCCTGGCCAGGCACCAAGAAATCCTTCCCTACAAGCCTGATTCCTATTACTAGCACAGGGGGGCAGAGCCCAGAGCACTGCATTAACCCATCCTTGGCCAGAGGGTGGTTTTAATATTCTATCATCTTGTTTTATTCTCTTTCAAAACTTCTGATTAGGAGTGTGTGCCTCTCTGTCTTCACACGTATCAAATGGACACAGCCAAATTACAGAAAGTTTTCTTTAAATTGGCTTGAAAACACAGAGGATCACAATTTTCGACAGTGGCAGAAAGTTAGAATAGCAGTTGTTGAAGAACTGGTTAAAATACATTGTCAGTGCCTCAAGTTCACAAAACAGAGTAGGAACTGTGGGGTTGAGGGGAAGGTTTGTTTTCATGGCCTGTGGAGGGCTGGCAGTTTGAAGTTATTCTCTCTGCATAAATATGGCAACATTTGTAAGCTACTCCAGATCACTTGCTGGAATGTAAAGTCAGCAAAATTCTGCACTTCAGAAAATGATTGTACAGCAGCACTCCTGCAGAGGAAGTATTTTGTGTCTCAATAACACAATGTGTTCAGCTGTTTAGCTGCTTTAATGGTGCTCCTTAAGGCATGAATTGTGGTGCTTTCCCTCACTTTCTGTTTCTTCCTCATAGAAGAGTGTGTGTCCTGGGCTGCTTCTCTTTATTGTCATGGCTGAGCCATACACGCTGTGGGGAAGGTTGTTATTTCACAGGATGATTCACTCTATTTACCATTTGGGAGAAATCATGCCTACATCTCAAATTTCCTCTCCTCCCCAATGTTCACTGGCAGCCAGGAGTCATGGTCAAGGCTTGGATTCAAAACTCAGCTGCAAATTAAAGATCAGAGCCAACCTAGTAGCTGGTATCCAAACTGGTGTCCAAAGCACCGAGCAAGACACCGGGATCCAGACCAGCCGCGGTGCTGAGCACAGAGCTGCCCACCACTGGCATGGGGAAAAGATAAAGACAGGGTGAATGCTATATTTGGATTGCCATATGGTTCAAGGAGCTTTCCCCATCCACTTCACTCAGGACTGCTGCCTTTGGGGGTGAAACTTGGTACATTTCTGGATTGTGGCACCTGGCCAGGGTGTATGGAGACTCCTGCAGTTCCTTTGTCTGCCTGTGAGGATTCAAACTTCTCACCCACATGCCTCAGTTCTTTTCCATGTTTCAGGCCTGTTCCTGTCTATTATTCAACAACTGTTTCGTGCAAAATACAGAGGACCATCTGGCAACAAATGCACTCTCTTCTTTAGCTCTGCTAATTGTGCCAGATGCCTTCCATGGATTCTCCAAACCACAGTAGTTTTAGTTCTCAAAATGTTGATGATACATAAAGATAGCAGAAAGTAATATAATGTGGTAAATTGCTTTTTGGAGTGATTTCATGGAATATAAAATACTTAGAGATATAAAATGTAACAAAAACATGTGTCAGACAAATGAGAATGCAGGAAATCTGAGGTAATTTCCCTTTGGGATACTGAAAATGTTATGGGCTACGCGGCTGCTGCGCTCCCCAGGAGACTTCAGTGGCATTTGTGGAGCCACTTCTTGGTGCTCTCTTCATTCACACTGCATTGCCTTGTTTGAAGTTGGACACCTTTGTTTTTTTTTTTCTCTGACACTAAGTGAAATCACCCTGTAAATTTTTTTTATTTGAGGAGTAATGTCCTGTACAGTATTTGAAAGGCTGGCTGTGAGGGAAGTTCCAATTGATATGTTTTTGACTCAGACTTGAGAACTCAGATATTCTGGTAACTAGGTTACTTTGGCATCAGTCTTCTGAAGCTGTGACAGTTTTTGTGGCTTCTCTGCTGAGTTTCACACTCAACAACTTATATCCTGCATATACATGCCAAACATCTGCTCCTCTTACTTTCCTTTGTGTTATTTTGAAAATATCCCAGTTCTTGACATTACAATGGGTGGCCGAGAAGCTGGCGAGATCAATTAGTGTTCTAACTCTTGGATTAGGACTCTTGACAAAAAATAGTCCTGGCCACTGTTAGTTCAGGTTCACAGATATTGAAAGTGTAGTATTCTGCAGAATTTTAAGGATAATCAACCTTGGGGTTATAGCTAAGCTACTGAAATAAGCAGCAAATGCTGGCTGCTGCTTTGAGGCTACCGAAGACTGAGTTGCTTTTCCCTACTTCAATTCCTGACTGACATGGAAGACACAAAATAACCTGAGACAAAGATCACAAAGCAGATGAACTAAATCTATGCATTTAGAGGATTACCCAAAATCAAAATATTTAAATGAGACTTTCAGAGGTACCTTTTCCATGCATCCTGAAGCTCCATCCTTTCTTTCATCATGTGAGGAAAGGAGTGTTGTAGTCAGAACACAATTATGCTGACAATCCTGGGAGATAAATATGGCTGAGGACCTCTGGAAAAGGGGTTGAAGCCATGTATTATTCTTAGGAAGAGAAGTATTGTCGAAGACCATCAGTGAAACGTGTAGATACCTTTGTAAGACTTCCAAATTTCAGCAAAATTGTTATACCCTGAATAATGGTAGATTCAGGCTTTGCCAAAATGCAGCTGGGCAAATCTGTTACTTCCCATATGGAAAGCAACTGTTCAAGCAAGTTACATAATTATACATTATAACATTGCTTCTGTCCAAAACCTAGGGCTGCTGCAGACATAAGCCAAGATTTTTCTTCTTTTTTGTTATAACTGGATTCTTCTTTTTCTTTTTTTCCTTTTTTTTTTGGTGTGACTGTGTGTTATTCAATTAAAGCCATAAGGGAGTAAACAATTCCATTATTTTCTCTTTCCACCCTCACCATTCCCATATCTGAGGATTTACCATTAACTATTCTGGAATATGAGTTGGCAGTTTTGGCCTTGCTGCTGTATGTTGGTTTCCTGGATTGAGGCTAATGAAACAATAAGCATTTTCCTGCTGTAGTAAGCCTGATTTCCCCACCCTGCACTTCCAAATGTGGATTCTGAAGCTGATATCATAACTAAAAGAAGTCAATGTAAATGAAAGAAAGCAATTTGGAAAACAAACAGATCTTCCCCTTATTTTACGTAAAAAGCTCTAACCATGTTCAGAACTTAGTGCTTGTCTTTTGAACCCTCTACAAATATTTGCCCTACACAGCAGAGGTCCACATTAAAAACTAATATCCCCAAAAATGGGGAAAAAGATGCCTGTACTTGGAAGACTATTAGCTTATTAACTTGGAACTCTACTAGGTGTGGTAACCTGAGAAGGTAGGGCTGCAAGACCTATTCACTCTCTTGCCAAGGTATCTGTGCTGCTTTTTAGATGGTGATGGCTGAGAGACCAAAGGACATCTGGATTTTATGTTGACAGATGACTTGCACTTTACCACAGCAGTTTTACACCAACTTTGACCTGGTGTAATTATGATCTGGGTTAATCCTAATTCAGAGAAAAACTATACATGTTTAACCTGGATCACAGGTAGATATGGGATTAATCTGAGTAATTGCGCAGCAGCCCAAAGACTTGTGGTGGCCTGAGGGACGGAGAGGTGCAGGAGGGACAAGGTGGCCTTCTATGTCAGATCCAATTTATTATAATGGTTTAAAATGCTTTCAGACTTACTGCGTTTCTGTGTGATATATTCTCATAAGAAATAAAAGACATTGGGTACAGAGCTGAGAGGCAACAAAGTGAGCAAAATGGTTTCAGACACTGTAGGGGTGCTGTGCTGATTTCAGGTACTGATTTTCCAAGGAAACTTGGAAACTGATTGTTTATCACTGATAACAACACTGCCTATTCAAGATATGGCCGCTAATGCATTTGGAACATGCTAACTACAACAATAACAAAAAGAGGTATTTATTTCCTAAAAAAAGGTGAAGTAAATAGAATTGCAGTTTATATGTGAATGAGTGAGGTTGCGCTCCCGTGACTGAGAAGGAGGTAAATGTTGGGCTGTGGCATTTGTGAGCTACTTGGGGAATTGTAGCAAGGAAATGTGAGGAGTCAGACACAGCAATTGTTTTCAGCTGGAGGTAGATGTGGTTGTTTTCTCCTGACAGAGACATCACTGGACACATTTGAGCTGAACAGCTGTGGACAGCTGGAATTCTAAAGCCAATGCTTAGAGATTTGGTGCCTGTGCTTGTTCTAGGACCCAAGTCAGGACGTTACCAAAGTGCACAGCCTGTTTGTGGTGTAACGTGGTGGTTCCATCTGTGGAGCAGGGAGTATTTTCCTCTGCTGCTTTTCTGTTTGGCTTTTCCTGAGCTTTGACCAGCATGGTCTGTGAGAACGCCACAGTTCCTGGCTGCAGGTACTCAGTCATGTCAGATTCTCACTCCAGATTAGGATGAGATAGGGAATTCCATCCCCTTCCTTCTCCTCACCTCCTATCTGGCTTCCCAGGACAGGACAGAGGTACACCGAGCTCTGGGTGTCTCTCTGAGTGGCTGGGGGAGGCACGGGGAATTAGGGACGCAGGGAATGCTGCAGGACACGGCTGCACTGCATCTGGAACATGGACAAGCACACCAGCCCTGCGCTTCTCCAGCGTGCCCTGGTGCTACTGAGTGCACAGCTGTAGCAAACACCACTGAGGCACCACATAGCATTGTTTGCTCTTCTTCACCCAGAAAACCCCAAATGGGCAAGTGTCCTGGTTTCATCAGAAATGAGCATCCTCTGATAGAAGGCAGGTTACAGCCAGCCCTTCCCCAGCAGGTTCAGAAAGAATTTTCCTCGGAAGAAAGTGAAAAGAACCCCTATCTATTTAAAAAGCAGGGTGCTCACAGGCACGGAAAAAAAAAGAATAATAATAAATAATAAAACCTCTCACTATGGAGAGAAGCTGGGTAGGTTTCAGAGTCCTTTGTGGGAGGGGCTCTCTCTTCTCCTGAGCTGGGGTTTGGTGTGGGCCCCTCCGGGCCCGTGTGTAGGGTCTCCCGATGATGTTCTGGTGTTGAACGGTCCAGAAAAAGAAGCCAAAGTCCCAGGGTGGGGAAAAAAAACCACTTTCTTGCCTCAGCTCGCAGACTAGCTGAAAAGCAAAGGAGTTTTACTCTCCATCTCTCTCCTGAGAAAGGAGCCGAGAGCTGGGAAAAGCGGGAAGGTGCTTTCCTCGGCTCCGTAGCAGCCAGGAACGCAGGGAGGTGTGGGTCTGTGTCCTTGAACACAAAACCGCTCGGTTTTTTTCCTCTTTTCTCTCAGACCCCGCTTAAAGACACAGAAAGACACAGGATTCTTGTCTGGGCATGGAGCAGGCAATAGGGGATACAGCATCATAAAGTCACCCCAAGACAGTAAGCCCGAGGAGGAAATAGTGAAGGGTTTATTTACCTTCAGAAACAGAGAAATGAGTGTGTTTAGGATTTTTGTGAAAACTCCTGTCTTCTCAAATAAGCTTTTGGTTTCAGTAATATTGCTGAGTTTTTGTGAGGCACAGTTTCCCTCAATTTAAACCACTGTTTTTCATAGGAAATTTAATTAAAAAACATGTATGTCTTACTAAATGGAAGCCTGTACTACAAAAACAGTGGAGGTTTTCTGAAGCCAGTACTTGTCTGGTTCTGGCATTAGCAAAGGAATTGCTTTTAAAAGAGCTCTCATCTTAAGAGAGCAAAACGGAGCCAGGATCTAAAACCTTAAAATTTGTTTTAGAACCCCATGATTATTTTCTAAGTTGAGCCTTAGTAGGAAAATGATGTCTCAGACTTATAACAATCTCCGAAAATTATTTATCTTTAGGACTATTTCAGGTTTTATTCTCACATTTTGTTTGTTATACTGCTACCAACTGATACCTGATGTTGTTTACGAATATTAATCTAGTGGACACTTCCTGGGATGCTTTATGACTTTATGCTGGACATCAGCTTATGCATATTATGTGGCCTTTGAACTTTTATTATGAAAGAAGGTTAAAATAACCTCTATATATTTGCATTTATATTTTCTCCTCAAACAACAAAACCATTTTTTAGTTTTAGGAGTAAAATATATGTTATTTTAAGGAAAATTCCATGTTATTTGAAATAAAATATATAAAAGTAGCTGATTTCCCAGCTGCGTAACTGTTCTGAGGGTCAGTTATAAAAAATAATTTTTGCAGTAGCCAAGTCCATGGTCAGTTTCTTTTCAAGCCTCTTAGTTATTCTCTGAGCATTAATCACTTTAAAGAAAAATAAAACCTCTTTTTAATTGTTGGAACTTAATTTTTCCAGTTTTATTCACTGAAGCAAGTGGAAGGCTCCCATGGTTCTCACCCGTGCTCATACTTATTTTTCTTTAAAGCACATTTTGACACTTTAAAAGGGCTACTGTTTAATAAATTAGGATTTTTATTAAATGACTTCACAAAATGTTAAGTTTTCATAATTTTTAAACCTGCTGTTGAAAAAGAGAGGTGCTAGTGGAAAACTAAGCTGGCTTAGCACAGACCATCAGCTGGTCATGCTAGTCTGGGTGGGACACCAACCAAACAAACTGTCTCGCTGCCATCAGAGCCCAGTGGCTCTTACTCCTGAAGAAACCTCCCTCAGTTCCTGTGAAAGGTGCCCATTCCTGAAACTCTGCTTAGTGAAACCTCATTAGATGCTCTGAGACTTCTAATTCCCAGACTTCTCTGTTACTGTTGTCACAGTGGAGCTTAAAAACTCACTGGACCAGTGAGTTTAACATGGGCACTCTTCCCGTTGTTCTGCAAACGGCTGGATCTCTCAACAAGTACTTTAAAAATGTCCTGAACAATATTTCCTTCTTCTCTTCTCCCCAGACTTTGCTGAAAAATTCTGTTTGATAGAGGCCACAATATTGCCCAGTGCTGCATCTTCCTGACAGCCTTACCTCTGTTAGTTCCTGGTATACACTTCAGGCTTTTTCAAGTTTGAAATTAGATATGTTTATAGTTCTAAATAATTCTGTTGCTTACCTGAATCTGCTATGATAATTCATTTTCCTGTTGAAAACCCCAAGGCATAGTGGGATATGACTGGATGTCAGTGCAGAGCAGAAATGACAGTGCAGTACCTTATGGAAATGAAATATTCTATGGAATGTATCCATGCAACAGTGAAACCAGAACAAGGAAAGAGGCTTGAGAGCCAGGAAACCGGGAGCCCTCAAGAAGAGACCTTACAGAAAGAGGAGTTTGGGCACTCAAAATTGTGTACGGTAATCTACCATTTCCATGGCTATCTGTATCATAAACAGTTGTGCTTAAGTAACTGTTTCTCAGTTCCCCTGATATTATGCATCCTCTCCAACTATTGCTTCATGTAGGTTTTGTTATTAGCAGGACAGAAATTGTATAACTATTGTACAACTGTAACATCATCGGAAATCTGTGTTGCTCAACATAAATTCATTCTGAGCGTCCCAGACTACAGTGTGTGATGAGAGATTTGATCTGTCTGGGGAATCCAAACCATGGGAAAAAAAATAGGGACGCTAAAACTCCTAAAAACATGAACAGCTTTTCAAAATCATAGTTTGGGTCTGATTTTTTTCACTTAACTGTTTTCTTTGTGATTTAAGTTATTTTTTTGACATTCTACTCCATGTGTGCATCTGCGTGCAGAAACACAGAAAGTATCTTTAACTCCTTTCTTTCTCCCCTTCCCTAATTGTGCTCTTGCAGCTGTAGAGCTTAAACTGGTTATTATACAATTTATTCCTCCTTTAACACTTAAAAAAAAAGAATTTAATAGAGTTCCAGAGTAATTTCATTTGCTAACTAGCAACAATAATTTTGTATGTTAAAGGCTTTCTGAATTTCTAAGTCTTTTTTATTACCAAGCTTTTCAAGGTCTGAAAAGTTAGTTTAAAAATCCTAAAAAATTTTGATGTAAACTCTCAGTTCCAGAAGCAAGGGCTATGTGCAAAACAATAACTTTTGATCACAAATTTCACAGGAATATTTGTACAGTATTTAGTAACTAAAGCCTGAGCACTCCAATGCTTTTGTCCCTCAAAAAATACAGAGAATTTGAGCTTTGGGGCTTTTTAGCTACTGATTAACTTGAAGTCTGGTAAGGATATAGAAGAAGGGAGAGAATTTGAGGCACCATGCAAAGAGTACCAAGACATTATAAAGTTAAACCTACCTAATTTTTTGGATGCCAGATTCTAGTTCTAAGAGGAAAATCATTATAGGTTTTACAGGTAGGGGCGTAAAGGTTTTTAGGACTTTGTGTGCTTGTTTCCAAAAGGGAGATAAAATGTTAAATTAAAACTCTGAAATACTTTACAAAACATACAATCACAAAACATCTATGTTCTCTTGGGGTTTTTTCTCCTCTCTCCCATTTTATCACACAGTTTCCTTTCTTGGTAAAAGTTTCCTCTGTATCCCTGGTCTTTTCTATGGCAGTTTATCTTCATTCCATGAGATCAGCTGCCAAAAATTGTTTGGAATGCCTAGATAAATGGTCTTCCTGCCCTTGATTGATTAATTCATCACTACAACAGAGAATAGCCAATGTGCATGTCATTTAATTATTTACTTCTAATATTGATGAAATATAAGTTAAAAGTTAGAGACAATGTCAAGGAGGAGAATATTTGTGAAGCAAAGCCAGGAAATTTAGAAGAAAGACACTAGCATTCCTCTTTTTAGATTTTATCCTAAAATACTCAACTGGATAAAAATTGTTTGTGATATAGCACCAGACTTTATAAATATGCTGTTACTGAACTCTTGGGTAGCATTACTTAGTTTGATTAATAACTAAAAACACCATGTTAGATTAGTAGTTAAATTGCTATTACGTATCATAGATTCACACAATCAAAATACTTTGCAGATCATAATTAATTCCCAAAAGGACCTTGTGAAAGAGATAGCAGTATTCCGTTCCTCAAGAAAATGACCGGTTTTACAGAGTAGGAAAAGTTCCTCTAAGGGATTTTTTAGAGCAGAACATTCTGGAATGCATCAAAGACTGTGGATGTTGAACTCCAGGTACACAAGTTCTCACAGACCTTCTCTGGTGTGGTGGCAGCATTGACTGAGTTTTGAAATGAAGAACCGATTTTGAATTAATCCACGCCGAGTGTATGCTTTGCCTGGTGCCTGCTTATCATATGAACATCTGCCATATGGTTGTGGGATAACTGTGGGGTAAATGCTGTGTGAGTATATGATTCTTCTCCTCCAAGTGTTTTGCAAGAAATGATACAAAATCTATATATTGCTGGGTTAGTGACAAAAGGTCCTACTCAGAAGTGCAGGAAGTATAAGAAATAGAAAAGATAGATGGCAGATGGGTGAAATTCTCATATACAGGGATGGTAAGAAAGACTACTGATTTGCCTGCAACTGGTGATATGGCACTTTTGCACTTTCATCAGTCAAACAGATGCGTGACAGAGCTGTTTCTTTAATCAGTTTAAGGTTTATTTTATGCAGAGCAACCTGTGACAGACCTTTGGAATGACTCCAAGTATGTCTGTGAGCTTAGTTTGTGTTTCTGATGCAATCATAGCAAAAGTATCTGAAAATTAGATAATCAGGACACCAAGGGCAGGTCATCTGACCTGTGCAGACATGGGCACACTGACCCCCTGTTCTGCAGCCCAGGGCTATGAATATGGGGGTTGCAGGGCTTCAAAATCTGAGGTCACTATTTTCCAGGCATCTGATAAATTGTAGGGAATTGCAGTACACAATGAGTTACTATGGTTTAGTGAATACATGCTGTAAGAAATCTGGGCATTTCTCCATTTCAGATCTATTTGGCTTAGAGCCTCTGGATGGAGCATAACCTCCCTCTTCCCCTTCCTTCAAAATCAACCCAGGTCAATGCTTTCTTTGTGGAGGTTAAATTGCACGGTTTAGTTACCTCCCCTGAACTGAAGGCGGTTCTAGACACAAACAAAAGGAAAAGCTATAAAACATGATAAAGAGAAAATATGAAACACATTATTTGTCTTAAAAACATTTTTAATATGTAAACAATGCAGAGGCTGTTGTGAATAGTAGCTGCAAGTCTGACAGTTAACCTCTGAGGTCCCAGACTCTTCCCAGGATTCCCGCTAAAACATGGATGGGTTAGAAAGGACTTCTTTGAGTTCTTAACATATTGCTTCAAATTTCTGTATTCAGTGGGATGCTCTGGTGCTCAGAGCATGTGCCACACCTGGTGGTTTGGTTGTGCTGAAGTAGGGGAGTTGGTGATTTTTACAGACTCCACAAGGCCTCTTTTCAGTCTTACTGAACTGCTGTGTATTTGAAGGGTTTTAAAATTTGTCACTTTCAGTATGCAATGTTTTCCTAAAATGGCCAAGGACACCTTAGACAGCCTTTCCTTCTGCTGTGAATTCCCAGGAGTTTGCTCTTTATGAGAAATGGTTGTGATTCATGACCTCTTCCAAGCAGCACATGTGCTGGGAGGGAAGAGAGAGTAGGAAGTGGACTAACCCTGCTCTATAGGCTATGGTTTGCAGCTGCCTGTTTCCAGAGACTGGTGGAAGTCTTAACTCTTCAGCTGCATATAAGATAGGTTTTCCATCCTTCTTCACATGTCTTTGTCTTGCCAGTTCCAGTTTTAACTATCTCCAGAGATGGTGACTCAACCTCTTCCTTGGGAAGCCCGTTCCAGTGCTTGATAACCCACTGGCATGGACAAGAATTTAGGTGTCAAAAAAGAGAGATCAAATGTGGAAACAGATAAAACCCCTCCATCTTCCAAGACATTTAATCAATACTACTTCTTAGTGGGCACCATTCAAATATTTTTTTCTGTGCTATCCACCTTTTCAAACATCTGCATGACTGTCTGGGAACTTACTTTTTAGGAGAGTGACCATTACAGTGGTCTTAGGGACAACTGAACAGTCAGTGGAATCAAACAGAACTCATCATATCCTCATAAAAGTCTTACCCTCATCAAACCCTCACCATCCCCAGAGGAACCTAAGGGAAGACTACAACCATTCTGCTAAGCTTCTGTCATCTGGGCTTCCACCCCAGTGAAGGAATTAATTACCCACTGGGAACATCCATCTCGTTTCTACAGAAGGAAATCGCTGGAACACAGCCCAGAAATTGGGCCAGTGTATCTATTTAGACATAAACATTTACACAGAGATGAAAAGGCAAAACTCATTCCTCCTGTCAGATTACTGAAGCCTATGGAAATACAAAGGGATTCAACTGATCTAAGGGTTGCACTGGGGAGAGGAAAAGCTACCAAAATTGAAGATGAAAGTAAAAAGCCTCTCTGGACTTCCTTTTTAGATGTTTCCTTTGCTCTTTCAAGACTCCTTAAATCACTCTCTTTTGCGGCTAGGTCAATCAGAAATAAGTGTGCTTACCATTTTTGTCCCAACCAAAGTATTTGAAGGAGTTCACTTAGCCATATTGTCTGGTGAATGGGTTATTTTGGTGACAGAAATATCCTGTTTCCTAGGTAAGAAATGTAAGAAGTTGCTAAGAAATCATCAGCAACTAAATAGGCTCCAATTGTACTATTCTGCTGCTGGTAAATTTGTTCATAGGATCTGTAGGAGTAGATGGATCTCATTTTTCAGTCAGTGGGGCAGAAGTGGGAACAGCTCTTTGCAGGAAAAAAAAACAGTTACAGGAGAGAAAATCCCATGTTAGATTGTTCACACAATATCTCTGTCTTCTGTGTTTGGAAAATAGGGCTGGTCTGGTTCTCTCCCTTGTCAAAAGCCTAAGAACTGGCTGGGGTTTAGTGCTGCCAAATCTGAAGGTTAGAGAACATCTGCTAAAGGCAAAAATAGTGGGCAAAGCCTGGAGCTCGTTACTGTTTTGAACACGAGATGAAAGCAAATGGCATTGTCGTAATTAGATTGGGAGGCTATATCATACTTTATTTAATGGCAGTCAACTATGAATGCTATTTTTGTAAATTCTGAAACCCCCAAGGGACTAGATCACAGACTGGCATGGATCAGAGAAAGCAGAGTTATATATTTTTTGTTCATGGCTTATAGTTTGGAATTTCTGTTTAAAGTGCAAATTTGGCTTCTCCTAAGTGCAGAAAATTTTGGATGATATGTGTGAAGAATGCTGGAAATTCGGTAGTCTTTTTCATGCTTAGATACAAGAATAAACTTGGAAGAATTCTTAAAGAAAATGGAATGTAATACCTTAGAAGTAGCAGGTTAAACATATGTTCCTTGGTTCCTACCGTGGTCTGACTGTAGTGTACATAACCTTTTAAAATCAGAGGTAATATTGCTGGATCATAAATCCTGTTCTTGAGTACTATGTGTGTAACTCCAACTGACGTCAACGAAAGACAGAATCTGAATCACTCTAGCAGACATGTAAGAAGGAAAAATGAATAATGAAATGAAAATAACTTCTCCTTGAGTTGGCTGTAGATCTCTCTGCGAACCATGTGTCTCTTGAAATGATTTGTATGAGCTATTATGGTGTTTTGTGGATTACAAAACCACTAAAGAAGAAGACCAAAATAGTTAGAGGTGGTGATTTGGAGTTCATCTGCCCAACTTGACATGTGGATTTGTTTCTCAGCTGTAGAAGAATCCATAGAAATCTATACATTGGAAGAAATCACTGCAGAAGTTCCTGTTGGACAGCTATCAGTTGAGCCAGTCTAAATCAGGGATTCCTTCCAACTCTTGAGGGCTGGTTAACAAGACAGTCTCCTCAACTCAGTCCTTCTCAAGTTTGATCTCCCAAGGTATCAGGTTATACTGATGCCTGAAGTGGCCACCTAAAAACAGAGACTAGATAAGAATAAGAGAATAAAAGGAGGTATTTATTTGAAGGGCCTTCAAAGGTACTTCCTGGACAGTCAAAAGGCTATGCCCAAAATGGACCCCAGGTCACAGGTTCTTCACCCTTTTATAAATTTGGTCCATTTGCATACCAGGGTTAATTCTCCAATTATAACCTCAGTTAATGATGTAATTTCTCCAAGTTTATCCCCCCGTCTTAAGATTTTAGTTTACACATTTTGGGCCTAGGACAATCTATGTGTCCTTGGAGAGTAAACTTCAGAGCTACACACTAGGCAGTACAGGATTTGAAAAATATAAATAGATATAATAAATATAAATAAAATATAAGGAGTCATTCCTGTGAGCCAGGTTCTGCCTGTGCTCCAGTGAAATTGCAGTCCAAGCTCCATTGCTTTCTGCTGGCACAACAGAGGTCTGTTTTCAACTACAGGTACTTTTATACCCAAGCCACTGTATATGCAGCTCACACTTAAGCCTGAGAAAAACTGGATCAAATGCTTTATGCACCTATATGCTGGTGTCAAGCATTGAAAAGTTTTGTACATTTGGATAATTAACAGTCCACTACAAGCAGTGATTAATAGACTTCTGAATCTTTGCCGTTTGGATTTTCATTCACGTTCTGAATCATTCAGCTGGTTTCCTGCAAAAATTAGAAGTTTAGGAGTGCATAGTTGCACAACTTGTCTTGGGCAAACACTCTAGTCTTAAAGTTTTGTGCCTCATCTGTCTAAATACACAAAATCTTTTCAGAATAATTTACTGGGACACGGGTGTGCCAAATGGAAAACAAACCCATAACTTTCATGGATCTTATCACCTCTCAATTAATTTCTTCAAGTAATCCAGCTCTTGAAGTCAAGTCTTACATAACTGGTGCCCACTCTCTGCTTACCAGCAGATCAGTCCAATAAATCTGAAGTATTTGTGCTCAACAGGAATTGCAAGTGTGCAACTCAATAGTGCAAGCCAGTGCTGTGCAAGCTTGTTGTGCTCAATGCTCTTGTCAGAAACCCTGTAAATCATTATAATTAAACTATAAAACCATTGTGACAGCTTTGATCCTGTTGCCTAGACAAAACCCAAAGCAAAACATGAGCTGAGGGACATCTCAGCTTCTGGGAAAGGAGGTGATCTACCACAGTTTTTTCCTGAACAAAACAGACATTTAGCTATAGATTTGGAAAGATTTGAAGCATAAGGGGTATCGGCTGCTTTGCATTTTGGACCCTTGAGACAATTTCATGCTTCTCTGCCTGCAAGATTCTGGATGCACATCTGAGAACTGTGTCTGGAAGTTCTGAAGCTCTTTATAACCCTGAGAACCTAGAGAATAAAGGAAGGAAGCAACATATATTTCTTGAATGAAGTGGCTAAACAGCACTTGTGAGTCATGATATGAAAGGAAATAATTTGAATTAGGTGAGATGTGCATGGCAGCGTAACGGAAGGAGAGTCTCCTCATTTTCATCAGCTAATAATCAAAACATTTTGACACAACTTCCAAAGGAAGCCAAAAATATGGAAACAATTATTTAGAGACGAATATAGCAAGATGATGTATATGCTTGTATTTTGCATCTTAAGGTAAACTGTACTTTTTTGTTTCCAGATGGATATCCCAGGCAAATATATTCACCCAGAAAAAGAAAACAAGACCTCTGAGTGATGTGGTTTGACAAAACAATCTTATATGCAGAAATATAGAATTTTTTCTAGTTACATACTTAAGTTACCATGTTAATTCCAGTGCTTAGCAATTGTATTGTGCAGTTGAAGAGCAGAAGAAATGTTATTGTTGCTTACATAAAGAAGCTTTCTTAAAAGTCAAAAAGTCCATTACTTCTTTGATGTAATATTTGGCAGCCATTTTGACCTTGTTCTTTCTGCTACAGGGTTTCAATGTCAATGGCAACATTATGCAAATAACAGATTTTCAATATGAATTAGTTTTTTATTCAAAGCAGTGTCACCTGCCAAGTCTGAGGTTTAAAAAATCCCAGACATAATTTTTTATCTGGGTGAAAAGAAAGCATCTTTAACTATATTATGATCTAGTAACTTAGAAGATTTCAGAATCCTATTTTGTCATACTTGGCAAAGATCTCTCCAGACTCAGACCAAACAAAGAGAACTGCCCTGAAAAAACTTTTTCCAAAATTATGAATTAGAATCAGATTTTTATAAATACATATAGTCATATGAATGATGTATTATTGCTATTTTCTTATTAATAATTTTTCATCATTTTTGCTTGTTCATCATTCACTTGTTTGCAAAACATTTGTTAAATGAATATGGACTTTGAATGGAGGAGGACAGACGGATTATGTGTTACTGCTGATTCAAAACGACACACTGCAGACAAAATACCGTCAGTGCAAAGATACATTTCATATTCCTCCAAGGAACTGAACACAGCCCTCAAAGTTAAAGTTCAGTTGCTTTTATTGCCAGTCCATATAATACACATGGTGATTGCTGAGTCCACACTTTTGCTCTTCCTAAATTGTGGACCATATTAGAAATACTTCTGTACATGTTAGATATCTGCAATAAAAGGCAAACATCAAAGTACAGCAACAGCCTTGTATTAATATTGTAAACTGTGGGAATGAAGAAGAGGTTGTAATGAAGAGCAAGGAATCTCTTCTTCTTGCAGAATATCAGATCTAATTTCCTTATTAAGTTATCTGAACTGGCAAATGGGACACCAAAGTCCTTTATCCACAGAGCAGAAATGACATGGCAGTCCAAATACTAGTATGGAAGTAGAAATCAGAAAGAGTCTAACAGGAGATCATATAAACATGTAAGAATGCAATCAGAAATTGTAAGGCATGAGAAAATATAGAAAGAAGGTACAAAATGGGTAATAAGAAGGTGTCTTGGGGTGACTTTATGATGTGTATCCCATATCACTGCTCTATGCCAGAAATTAATTTTATGCCATTCTATCCCTTTAAACTGAGCCTGAGAGGGGGGAGAGAAAAAAAACCCAGCACAACTTTCAAAGCAGTTTACAGTTTGTTTTCAAGGACACAGATGCGCAGACTGCTCTGCGTTCTGCTGCGGCAAGAGAGAGGAGCGGGAGGAAGCACTGCTTGTTTTTTTCAGCCAGTTTCTCAGCTCCTTTTGTCTGGAGGGAGACTGAGAGTTGAACTTTTGTTTTCCTGGGACTTTGGTTTTTTTCCCTTTTTCTCTGCTGGACTGTTTCAACATCAGAACACATCGGGACCTTTTCCACCGAGGTGGAGGCTCTGGAGGAGGTCCCACCCCGTCCCAGCTCTGAGGAGGAGGAGAGAGGCTACCTATGGAAGGACTCTGAAATTTTCCCAGGTTTTCTCTCTACAGAGAGAGGTTTTATTATTTAGCATTATTCTCCTCTTCCTGTGTGTTTGCTAAATAGTTTTTATCTCTTACACTTTCCTTTGAGGAAAATTTATTTTTTCCCAAACCTGGTGGGGGAGGGCTGGTTGTACCCTGATTTCTGTCAGAGGATATTTTCCTCCAAATTTGTCCAAACTGACACAGAAGGCATTCTGCAAACACATTAAGAGGAGGACCCAGGGCAGAGCTGGCCCACTGCTCAAAGTGGAAGAAAAGCTAAAAATAGATGCCACCAAGATGGTTGAAGAATTAATGAATTTTTGTTTCAGTCTCCACTAAGAGGATAAGAAAGTTAGCATGGTATCAACAGCAAAGGGAGAAGTATTCAGGTTAGAGAAGGAAAGAAGAAAGAAAAAAAAAGGAAAAGATGGCTGTCAATCAAATTAGATTGATTTTCAAATCATCTGTAAGTGCCAGACTTCCTCCATGAACACTCATGTAGCTCGATGAGAAATGTCAGCATCAAGAGTGGTTGGCTCTGAGAGCTTGCAGAAGGATGGGTGGGATCTAGAAGACTTCTGAAAGACCATGACAGTTCATAAACTCATGAGTTGCTGCTGACTTCTCTGCTTTATTCCCAGCTGGAAAGGGCATTCCGACATCTCTCAGGGCTCTTTTTAGAAAGCTTTCCCCCTCTTTTGCAAATAAAGTGGGTTTTGGTTTCCAGCCAGCCAGCCCTTCTCACTGCCTCTGGAATAACCCAGTTGTACTTGCCCAGTTGAGCTTGATGGGAGTCAACTGCACCTCATTATCTCTGCTCAGAAAAATTCACCAAATTCTGGGCCATTGTTTGTCTTGGCAGAAGGTGTTTTTTATAAGAGCAGGGGCATGACAGCACCAATCCTGAGGACACCAACCCTCATGTACAGTCAGTCATGATTCACAAGGTGCCAGAGAAAATAATTATAAGTTACTTCAAATGACTATCAGAGAGCATGCAGATTTGCTTCCCAAGAACTCTTCCATTTGGTGGTTTCCCTGCAATAAAGAATACATTTATCTGTAAATATAATACGTAGGATAAAAAAAACATAATAAGGATTTATTTTTTTTGTTTGCACAAAGTAGAATCCCACTTACTTAGTGTTTTCCTCCTGATACTTCAGGAATGCTCTGTGCATATATTCATTAACAGAGAGGGGCATTTTTTGCAGTTTGTCACTTCTTCAGTGTATCTTGATAACTTAGAGTTACAGTAGATTTATAGCATATGTTTCTAAATATCCTTTACTTCTGACTTTTTGTTTCCTTGAACCTGCTGTACACCTGCTTGTGGTGAAGTTGAGCTGTATTTCTTCTCCTTTCCTGGGGTGCATTAGGAAGAGCGCCACAAGCAGGCAGAGGGAGGTGATCCTGCCCTTCTACTCAGTCCTGGTGAGGCCACATCTGGAGTGCTGTGTCCAGTCCTGGGCTCCTCAGGACAAGGAAGACATCCTGGAGTGGGTCCAGTGGAGTGTAAAGAAGTTGGTTATGGGACTGGAGCACCTCTCTTAGGAGGAAAGGCCAAGGGAGCTGGGGCTGTTCAGCCTCAAGAAGAGATGACTGGAAGGGGACTTCACCAATATCTGTCAGTAACTGAAGCAAGAGAGCAAAGGATGGACCAGGCTCTGCTCGGTCGTGCAGGCAACAGGACAAGAGGCAAGGGGCAGAAACTGATGCACAGGATGTTCCACCTGAACATGAGGAAGAGCTTCTTTGCTATGCAAGTGACTCAGTGCTGGAACAGATTGTCCAGAGAGGGTGTGGGGTCTCCATCTCCGGAGATATTCCAGAACTGTCTGGACACAAAACCTGTGTCCTGTGCTCCAGGATGACCCTGTTTGAGCAGGGAGTTTGGATCAGATGACCTGCTGCAGTCCCTTCCAACCTGACCCATTCTGTGATTCTGTGAAAAACTGATGACATTTTTGATACAGCACATATTTAATATGTTTTATCAGAGCAAAAATTACCATTATGGTTAACAAGTATCTTCAGCTACACTAAATAACTTGAAGTGTGTGCATAAACTGTAAAACTCACCATTGCATATCTACAAAATTAATAATTCAGAAAAGGATGACTTGTAATCAGTAGCGATATCACATAGGGAAAAATATGCTGTGCTTTGGGGCACAAGGCAGGCACTGGCTGGTGGCTGGCTCTTCTAGGGATGGCTTGGATGCGGCTTGATTTAATTTCTGGTAAGAGGTTTTAGGGATAAAACTGCATTTGGGATAAATCTAAGACCTGCTCTCACTCATGAAAGCTGTTTCTACGGCATGTCCATGCCAGAGAATGGCTTGGAAAAGAAGATATCCCTAATGAGCTCTACAGAGTAGTGCAAAATGGTGGAAGAAGCTTTGTCCTATAGAGACCAGAATTTAGAAAGAGTGAAATAGATCCTTTCATTTTATCATGATCCTTCAGTATGATGAATGTTCTGCTTTTTACTTTGTGCATCTCTTTAAAGCGTTCTTTGGACCCTGTTGTATGAGGGCACGTTTCAATCCCGTCTAACAGCAATACAATTCATAAATGAAAAATTGTACAGGTAATCCTTATTGCACTGATGGTCAAACCACACACGGTTTTCCTGTTTCTTTTGTCCTTTTCCTCCCTGATATTTTAAAAAATTATTTTTCTAACTATATATTTGGAGTCACCTGCTTGTGGAAGTTTTTCTTCCCTGCTAGTTCTGGATGATGACTGTCCATTAAACTATCCTTCTCTTACCTTCCACATGGAGATGGTTGGCTGTTGAGCAAGTACTATTGCTGAAATGGGGAAGAGGTGGTGGAATTAGCGTAGCCTTAATATTATAAGGAGAAAAAAAGGAGACAGTGAGGAAAGTGCCATTACAACAGTATTTCGTGTCTATTTTTATTGACTTTTTTTAACACACTCTTAAAAAGGCTGAGATTTATATAATTGATTTTAGTATTTTTTACTGTGATCCTAAATAGTTCTAATTAAAATATAGGAATTGCTGTTAGCATGTCATTAATAAAATTTCTACATCCTGTGTACAAAAAAACGTCCAAACTAATTTAGAATAAATAAAATAGAAATATTTAGAATTCCTATTTATCACCTATTTATTTTGGTGATGTGCTTTGACAACATTACCACATTTTGCTTATCATTCCTAGAATAAATTATCTGTTTTACTTTTTGATTATGTTTACTCTCTAGCTCAGAATAAATTAGCTTTGAGGTGTCACTATCTGATTTAGCCTCCGTAAAGCAGGTTTAACATGTCTTTTTCTCACATGCCTTGTTTGCAGATGTGTGCAGAATAAAAGCTTCAGTTCATGTATCCTTTCTTAAGGTATTTAGTCTTCTATAGTAGCGTGTTCTGTCTGTGGTAAGTAGCTCTGGAGCAGGACTTCTAGATACCTGAGAGTTTGCTCTAATGGAGCATTCCAATACTTAAAAAATGGATTTAATAGCTTGCTTTTTGGTACCAACTCTATTATGCCTCTGAGCATTTTGAATAGATGCATCCTGTGAATCTTTATTGCTGTAAGCCTTGTGCAAACCAGGATGCTTTTAATATCTTCCTTAATGATGTAGATGAAGGGACTGAGTGCATCCTGAGCAACTGGGTCTAGTGGAAGTCTAGTGCCCTCAGCAGGGGGGTTTGAAAAGAGGTGCTCTTTAAGGTCCTTTTCAACCCAAACCATTCCATAATTCTATGATTATTTGAGTCAGATATTTGTGAGATACTATTTCTCATAATTCAGTGAAGTGAGCCTGTGTGTGGGGAGGGATAGGTGGAAAAAGTCATTGAAGTTAAATAAAGCACACGTTTAACCAGGACGTGTTTAGTCACCACTAAAGTTACTTCAGGTTTTATTGGCCACCATGTACCTAAACTGCACTCCAGCAACTGAACCTGGGTTCTTTGATGGCCTCTCCTGTTGTGATGGTTAAAGGTCTTGTTTAAAAGGATCCATTTTTCCTTGTTGCTTGATTTAAAGGTTGACTTTAGCTCCAGAATTAATCCCATGTGTTTTGAAACTGGAGCCTGAAAGCTGGTTGAAAGCCCATGTAAATTTGGTACCAGGTTGCTCACCTTTGACAAGGAGAGGCCACAGAGTGCAGTAAACAGTGCTGAAATGTGGCTGCGTGTGACAGGACTCAGTGTACTGTAATTCTAAGTTATGAGACTCAGTGACAAGCAATGTGGCCTACACTGAGTGTGCCTAATCTAACTTTGTTCCCCAAAATGGCTCTTTAAACTTACAACTTCACTGTTCATAAATAACATACACATTCTTAATCTAAGCAGAGGCACATGCATGATATATGGCATATGTTATGTTACACATTGCTCTTTTACTGCTGCTGTTAATGTTGCCCAATAAGTATTTATAAGGCAGTCTAATAATGGGAAACATTTTTCATTCATCTAAACACTTGCTTTTTAAACAATTGGTGTTCCAGTCCTTAATGTTTTAGCCTCTCCTTTTCTGGTGGTTAGTAGGCTCTAGCCACCTAAAGGGAATTGTGTCTGTTTACTTTAGGATAAGCTTATGCTACACTGGTAGGTGTTTTTCTTGTCATTAGAACATGAGTACTTAGGTTTTTATCTGATGTAATAGAAGTATTGGTATTAGTTGTAGTAGCTTTTAATTATGAGCGCTTGTATTACTGATATATAAGAAGTAATTTAGGTAACTGTTCAATGCAAATTAAGAAAAAAATTAAAGTAAGAAGAAGATGAAGAATAACAACAATGCTTCCCTTTGTTGAGGTTTGTGACATCATTTTTCAGGAAAGAGTGAAAGAGTGTTACAGCAGCCTGAGTTCTTTCATTTAACTGAGCAATTCAATGCCAGTGACAAGATTCAGAGAGTAACATGAAGATCCCAGGAGATTACTGGAGGACAGGTGATGGCTTATGTTGTAAAATTTCTCTGTAAAACAATTTAATTAGATTTTTAGAGACAAGCTCAAAACCTTGTTCTTCTTGATTTCTCTTCTTCCTAGGAATTGTATAATGTTTTTGATTTGTATTCATCCAGTGGAAAAAGTAATCATTCAGAAAACAGCACAATAGAGGGGATTAAATGTTCACTGAGTGACAGAATCTGTAATTTCCTCACCTGTATGAAATCTGACCAGGCAAAAATTTATCTTGCTCCGGTTTCTAGAAAGAGCAATATCAAAACACTCATTTTTTGTCTTTAAGATGTGGATACAACGAACTGGAAATACCTCTGGTGAGACAGGGACTAGAGAAGCAGCATTTCTGGGACCAGGACTATTAGTACTCACATATACTTGTAACAATTGTGATAGACAAAAAAGATATGATAAATATGGTACCAAAGAACACTGCTGTAAAAGTAAACTTGCAACCCATCTGTCACAGATTCACATTCTAAGTGCCAACAAATACTCTTTCCTTCAGTTAATGAATCTTAAATTTCTTTGGTTTGGGTTTTTTTGGTTTAGTTTTTCTTTTGCATCATTTTATAGTTGAGTCCATGTCTTCTCAACCAGAGGTAATCTGGGGACACCTGTGTTTTGAAGACCATATTTGAGGAAAAAGTCCAGATACACAACAAAGCAGACAGACATTTTCCAAAATGGGAACAAAAGAAACTGGTTCCCTCTGTGTAGTTCTTCAAGGGTGAAATTTATCCTGACCTGAGGTCTTAAGTGGGATTTAAATGCTGTCTGAGCCTTGAACTAATATGCTGGAGAGGCAAAGGGCAGGTTTTGGGGTTTTTTTACCTCTTGCCTTCACAGGAAGAAAGCAAAAGAAGTAGTGTGTTATAATTATTGCAAATGCCCAGAGGATACCATGTCTTTGAAAAGGCCAAAATGAAGATGCCCTCTGCTGATATCTTTTATAACTATTGTAAAGCATCTCTATTAGTAAATGTAATAGTTTAGGCAGAGAAAACTTCCAAGAAAAATTGGAATAAAATACATAGCTAGTTGGGATTGGGATGACTGAGATACTTGCTAGGAAATGTGTGCCTGTATTAGGCTATGAAATCAGGATAGAGCTTGGCTGAACTTATTCCAGAAGTAAGAAGAGTGGACTGCTCCACTGAGCTATGATCTGAACAAATCAGCCACAGAGGTCTCTGTGTGTATTAAAACCCCAAAAGTACAGTGAAGTGAACAAATGATTCCTCTAAATATCATTATCTCAAATAACTTTTTCTTCAAGGTGAAAGCAGAAGAACAAAGTGACTGTCGTAAAATAATGAACAGAACTTAAGTTCAAAGAGACATAGAAAAACAGACACTATCGTGGACCAAAGCAGGAGTATTAATAACATGCCAGAATGAAATCTGTTCTTAGCCCTCATCTAAAAAAAAGACAGAAAGAGGTTCCAGTTCTGACCAGCACTGAAAATAAGATGAGAAATGTGAAATCTGTGGAAAGAAGTAATAAACCCAAATGCTGGCTTTAAATTTAGTATTGGGATGAAGAACTCAAAACAATGAAGTGCAGTGTGCTTTGTAGCTGCTTATTTGCACTAAATTGTGTAGGTAAAAGTCTCTGATTTCACCACACTTAATTTTCAAAGACCCCAGAGCCCCCTGTTTAATTTAGCAGACTTACAGGTTTTGAATAATATCTCATATAAAATATCTCCATGGAGCTTGGCAGGAGATGCAGAAAAATGTTCAAAAACAGACATTATTCTTCTGAAATCAATAGTTATACTCACCAACAAATTACATTGCTCAAGATAATCTGTTTCTCAACATGGAGGAAATAAGAATCACAAGTATATATTTTTTTGATCGATATTTAATCTAACAAGTTGGCACCCCAAGCATCTTCATAAATAGATGCTGATAAAGAAGTCAGGGGCTGATCCTAAGACTACTGAGAGGAACAGAAGGACTCTTGTTTTGTTTGACTGTGTTTGGATCAGATTCTAAACCTCTTTCAGAAGTGAGATTTTTATTGTCACATTAAAATTCAGAAAAAATCCCCTGGTTTTATGTAACCACCATTTCAGTAGATGTCTGTGTCTTTGATACATGTATACATGGAACTGTTATTAATCTGTTGATATGTATTTCAGAAGTTGTGAGTGATGGATCAGATGCTTTGCTGTTAAGAAAACAGAAGTCTGCTGTGTCTGATATTTTTATTGAGTCAGGTTGGTAGTAATGTGGAAATATTTAGCACGTAAGACAAAATTTGGGTGAGCATTGTCCTGACTCATAATTTAGGTTCCAGTTATATTCAGTTTATGTGCTGGTAGGAGTCCTAAGTGTCTGTTCTTCAGGGTTCTGGAAGAGCTTTTCCATCAGCAGCACGCTGAGTTTTAAGATGGAGTTGGAGCAGCACTCCAAAGGCAGTTCTGTGATTGGGCTGCTGTGGCAGAAGGGGCATCTCCTGGCCCACTCAAGTCCCATAGCTCCCAAGCAGAGGAGAATGGAACTCCAAAGGGACAGAACTTGTCTCTCTTGGAAGGCTAAGATGGGATGCAGGGCCAGAGAACAAGAGCAGAGAGAGAAGGAGCACAGGCAGTCAGCTGAGCCAGGTCTGAGGAACGGTGTCAGAGAAGTGACACAAACTTAGGGAATGGACCAAAGTCTCTCTAGGCTCTGGCAGGGAGTTTTTGACAGAGGAGTGCAACCCAAGAGGCCCAGCTTGCAGAGATCTTGGGAGCTGGAGCCCAGTCCTGGCCAAGAGGCAGGAGTGGTGCACAGTCCAGGGTGGCCGTGCTTGAGGCTGCCTCAGTCCAAAGGCTTGAGGCCTTTGGATGTCCCCCTGGCACAGTGCAGACACAGATGGAATCCAAGGTCCTTGGAAGATGGAGGCAGGAGAATACTGCCCACCATCTTCTTTCCAGCTGCCCCCCATACTCTTGCAAATCCTGTGGGTACACTCAGGCTCTCCACCCCAGGGGGTCTGGAGCTCTGTCCATCGCTGTGCACACCCATCACTCGCTGTGTCCCCTCTCGGAGGGAATATCAAGAAAACAACACAGCAATGTGTAGAAAACGTGAACTTTACTCACTTGACTACTCTCAAAATCTATAAATAGGAGGTGACTAGAAGAATGTGGGGTGAGAGCCTTATGTCTAAAAGACGTCAACTTTCTGGAAGGGGAACACTAAGGGGAATTTGAACTTCTTGCAGGAAATGGTGGTGGGGAATCCTATAACTAAGAATGGGGGTTTCTCTAACGCCTAAGATGGGGGATGTCTCTGTGCCCAGGCTGGGCACTGGTCACACATCCCCCGCGTTGGAGCTGGAGCTGGAGAGTCAGCGCTGAGGGGAGGCTTGGAGTGTCCTCCTCTTCCAGATGCCCCCTTTTTCTGCTCTGTTGGCTCTGCACCTCTGCAGAGAGCAGTGGCACAGGCACAGCTGCAGCATGGTTGTGCCTCAGCAGCTCCTTGGGGCAGCAGCACGGCCCTGCACAGGCTGGGGGGCTCTGGCGCTTCTCCTGCAAGGCAAAGCACAGGTTTCCTGATGGAAGGGGCAGAGGGACAGAGCAGGCAGCAGTTCCAAGGTTCCCATGTCCCCCTCAGGACTGCATTCAGCATCAGCAGGAAGTAAAAATGCAGGAGGCAGAAGCTCTGGCTGGTCTAGGTGCTCTCAGCAACTGTTAGCATAAGGTTACAGAGAAGTGTTTTAATTTGCTGTAACTCTTTCCCTTGTACCTCCTTTTCACCATAATCTTCTTGTATGGAATTTCATGAATGAAATCACAAAGGAATGGACTTCACTGTCGTATCTGATATGCTGTATTTGAGCCCAATTTATTTTAAGCCACCTGGAAAAAGTTTTGTGGATGACTGCATAACCGCAGTAATTGGAAAGTTAGGAGATCCTAGTAAAAATAGAGGGCCAATATCATCCACGCAGTATTCATTTTCATTAATCATAATTGTTTGAAGAATGAATTTTTTTTCTGTTTTTTAAAAGATTCAGGGGAAGATTCTTATTCTTCAAGTGCACTTACCCAACATACGCATTAATTAAATTTGCTTTTTTCTTCCCAACCTGAGTCAATGAACTTAATTGGCCACTATTTTTATTCTTCAGGCTGCTTAACATAGTTACACGAGAGATGTGTTTTGGTCTTTATCTTATTTTCAGGGGTTTTTTTTCTATGTTGAGTTGAAACCTTTAGAGAATAAGGGAGTTGTGAAAAAAATAGATTTTTTGTATAAAAGTAAATATTCTTTGTTTTTAAATATAAAGAAACCCAATATTGCAAGCCTTCTAGTTACCAATTTGCTCCAATATCCATCTGTCCATGCATGAAAGAGTATTTGCACAGGCACTTCAAGCACTGTATAACAGACATCAGAGATTTCTACTCCTGGATTAATATTTCTGGCTTTGGGAGGCATGATGCAACTATCTCCTTATTGTCTATTAATCACAGAAAGAGCTGGCAAACCTTCCTAAAGTGATAATGGAAAGCTGTCAGGTATGATTGTGTTTCAAATTAGGTGATGCCTAACAATGAGGTAATCTCTCAAGCACTGGAATTTCAAACAGTCCCAGAGCTTGTGGGAAAAGTTCCTCTTAATGAGGCAAAATTCCCAGCACTTGTCTGTGTGCAGGAAGTCCATCTAGCACGTGTGCCAGCATCCAAAGGTTCCAAATACAGCTGTACGTTATAGCATCTGGTTTCAAGAACAAGTAACAATTGTGTTTTAAATATTGTCCCAGATAATGATTATGTCATGTGCATTTATACTGCTGTGACTAAAAGCACGTGGAGCAGCTACCAGTGCTGAATTGTTTGCCAAATATCCACATACCTATCCATGTGACATGGCTAGCTATGCATTTGTTAAATGCCAAGGCAGGCACTATCGTGATAACTTTCCATTTGTGAAGCTCCTGTGGGCTTTGGAGGCCATATAAACTACTTGATGTCAGAATTTGTTGCTGCCCTTGTGGAAATTTCTCTCAAGATTTTAAAATTTGATGTGGTTTCAGCTGTAAATAGGGACATTTCCTTTCTGAATTATGGGCAAATGAAATGCTCTAAAAATGTCTTCAGCAAACTGATAAATGGGCAAAACAATATTACAGACTTATCTTTATGTATGCTCAGGAAATAGGCTATCAAGCTGAATTCCCACTGCCACTGTCCTTTGTAGATTCATATTATAAAGATAAAGGGTGTAGAAATCACCCTTAAACTCACTCAGGGAATGTAAATTTAATTTGTTACATCTACTGTCCTACAGGTTTACTTGTTATGCTCCATCTTCTTTAACCAAAACAACTAGTTAAGTTTAAATATAATCAGTCATGATCCCTGGACTTCTTTATAAGAGCCCAAATAGTAATCGACTAAGAGGCAATGTCATTTGAATTTTAGGAAATCCTTAACTCCTTGATCCTTCTTTTTTTTTTTTTGTCAGAACAAGGAAACATAAATTCAGTTTTTTCTTTTTTTTTAATGCCAAAGGGATAAAAGGCTGTACATGCTTATTGAAAAAATAGAAATTCTAGCTTCTTTTCATTAATTTCAGGCCAAGCACAATGCAACAGCTGTTGCAGGTAATTTTTTCCTTTAGGAAATGGAGTGGGTGAGTAGAATTTAGACAGAAATCCTGTTCAGTGCTGAAGGAAGGCACACTGTAATTTTGTAGAGTGCAGGTAGTTTCACTTGTTTTTGTGGGCATGAAGCAATGAAGTATTTTTGCAAAGAATGAGCAAATTCTCCTAAAATAAAAGAACACCTTGGATAACAAAGGTTTTACTGGGCAATTTTTATCATAGCTGTGCACTGAGCCCTTCACTTGGCTTATATCAAGGCAGTCTTATGCTGTGCTAACTTGTGCAAGTTGTTAAATACTCCGTGGAGATAAGGAGTCATTGGGATTTTCTGGATTGAAGGAAACTTTGGCCACTTTTACTTCCCTTTGATTGTACACTACTCCACCCTAAAACACTGATGAGCCTCTTGTGCCTGGTTATGGTGACTGTAAGACCTTTTATGTCAAGCAGTTACAAAATTGTCATAATGTAACCCCAAATTGGGGCTATTACACCGAGATAATCTGTGATAATTGACATAACACCTGTTTGCTCTCAGTAGAGTCAACAGTTGCATAAGGTTCCAATTACTTCAGAATTTGGCCCTGAGTTTCTGGGAAAGTGGTGACTATGTATAAGCTGCTGTACATTTGTTCATGGCCTCTGTACCTGAAATATATTAAAATGTGTTTTTCTTGAAAATCACATTGGAAAGTGTTGGTGACTCCTTTTTGACTGTTGTGTGCTGGAGAGACCTGTGAGGGAGATACTGTGGAGGAGGCCAGCAGAGAGAACTACAGTGAGGTTTGCTCAGAGAATGGATGATGCATCAGCTTTGGCTCTGCACTTCTTGGAGGCTCAGGACTAAAAGTTGCTTGGGGGAGCTCGTTACTGTCTTAAAGTTGCCAGTTCTGTGGGTTTCCTGTGGAATCAGACTAGTTTTTAGCAGCAGCTGTGGCTAATTTTCAGGAGCCAGAGGCAGCCATTTGGGGGGCTTTTTAAAATGCTGACAGAGAGCTTTGGCTCTCTGGTTGGTGCAGTGATTTCCACTGTAAATTCTGATAATGTCTCTGAGAGCTGATAGTGGATGTCAGCCAGGACTGTGCATCAGCAAACCAGTGCGTTACTCTTCTGTCATGGGCACTGGAATCTCTTCAAGGACAGCGTTTCCAAGTGCCAGTGACAAGCACAGATGGTTGTCTGAAGTGCTGAGGGATTTTATAAAGTCCTCTAGGCATTTAGTACAGCCCCACTGAAACAAAGTGGGATTTTAATGCTTACCTTCCAAGTATTACTAGCCAGAGGCAGGTACTTTAGAACTCCAGGCTGTAGAGGTATGAAAGCATTTACCACTCCAGGTAAGAGGCTTCATCACTAATAGAAGACAATTAACCCTAGAAAATATTATGTTCTTTTAACAGTCTCATGGAAGACTATTAGTCATCTGAGATTGACCACAAGAACTATTATGATACGACAGTGTGCATATGGTAGATGACTGATCCAAATCTGACAAGGTAAAGGGGAACACTAGACTTGTTCTTTGTTGAAATGGCAGACACAGTGGATTCCTCCTACACCAGAGTGAAAATAATATGGCAGGACAGGATAGAGGAAGCGTGTCTGGAAATTGTTCTCTTCTTTGTGGCTGGCAGTAGTAATTCCAAGTGTAGGCTCAGTGAGGAGACAAGGTGGAATAGCATTCAGGATTTCCTAAGTGAGACTGTGGAGTAGCAGCAACAACAGTAACCACAGCTATAAATACCTGTTTCCAAGCTTGCCCTGTACAGGTAATTAGATTCTGGGGAACACAGAAACATTTCTGTATGCTTTCTTCTCAAGACTTGAAAAAGAACACTTTGCTTTCAGTGGCATTCCTATTCCCACTGTGTTGGATTTCCCCAATTACTCATCCAATCTTCCTCTTCCTAGGGGTGCTCATAGAAAATCTGTTTAAAAAACAGTACAAGCAAGTACTTGCAGGGAAAGAATCCTCTGAGTCCATTGGTACTTGCATGGTCTACATGGTACAAGCTGCATCTGTGATCACAGGACTGACAGAAAACTGCAAACCAAGAAATGCTGGAATATTTTATAAGGACTGAGACACTTGGCTGCATGTACCAGGGATGAAATTTTTGAGGTCCCTAGATTAAAGTTAGTGCTCTTGCTGCATGATTTAATGAAGTAAAAATAAGTCTGTCTAAAGCTTGATAGAAATAATAACGATGTGGTGCAGAATAACTTCCCAAAGTACAATGGAAATAAATATAAATTGAATTAGGAAGGAAAGGAAAAGAAAATGTTTCCCCAGCAGAGATAAAATGCACAATTCTAGGGGGTATTTTCACATACTTCTGGCTGTTAAATTTCATTTTCTTTGGCAGCTTTATCTGGTCCCTTCTGTAAAGCCTGCTAGAAGAAATTCCTGTGCAGTGTGTGTTTGAATTCTAGTGAGGCATCTTGAGATGGTTTGGCTGCCATGTGACAATATTTCAGACTGGTCTTTGATGAATTCCAAAGTGTTATATAAATATCTGGATCCCAAATAAAGGTGTCAAGACACTTTGGAGAGCCCGCAAAAATAAATCAGTGAGCATTTTCAGACATTCTCATCCATGATGTCTCTGACTTCATACCTAGCTGAAGGAAAGGTCCTCCTTTTCTCTCTGTTTCCAGTTTAAGTTTGTTTGTATATCCTAAAAAAAATAAAGGAAAATACTTTGCTCTTTCTGAGGCAAACCAGTCTCTCCTTGATTCCGTAGCTGTGACCTGAGAGATAACTGTGCAAATACATCTTCTCTTTGTTTTACAGTCTTTCATAGTTCCTGTAGTCTCACTGTGAGAAAATAAAAGAAGTAAAGGCAAGATTTTACTCTCAGCAGAGAAGCTTCTCTCTTTCTCTCCCTGAGTTTCTCTGGATGGGAGATTTTTAATGAGAGCACTGGGTATGAAGGAGAGTTTTCTAGAAAGGATTGTGTAACATATTGAATTTGATCTTTAGTCCAAAATGTCAGGTGGAGCCTTACTGACAAGAAGCTCTCCAGCTGAGGACCTGCTGTCAATTCCCTCTTGGCTAGGCTGGTTACAGACCACAGTAAGTGTGTGCCTGGGGAGTGAGGTTTGTCATCCAGAGATCTGAGGCAATTCCATCGTCTGGCTCACTACTTTTTATTTGTCCTTTTTGTCCCCTCCTTGAAGTTATCTTTATGTGAAAAGGAATATTATCTTTCTGATACAGCTGTAGTGATACTAAGATGGGGTGGTATCAACAATTAGATGGTTTTCATGGAACAGGAAGCTGATATGTGTAAAAGGGCTATAAAAATAGGAACTGGCAGCTGGCAGTTTGGTATGCTTTTCATGCACTGAATAACTCACCTGTACCTCCACCAACCTTGTCACTGCACCTTCATGGCATACTTAGGGGTAGCTTGCTGCAGGTCCTGCTTAAATCCTGCCCTGTTTGCAGAGAGGATTTGCTCATGGTTGAGGCAGATGCCTTCCATATATAAATATAAGCATCCTCTCTATAGATGGAGTCAGTTTTGCAGGCCAATTTGCTGTTCCCTAATCCTTCAATTGTACTGGTTGAGCTACTGCATTTTTCATTCTGCTCTCCAAATGATTTACCCAAGAGAGGTGTGGATGGGCCCAGTACACTGAGGAGTGGGGGACAGGGCAGATGGAAAGATGTAATTCAGTGGGAGGCTGCCCAGTTTCTTTCACATACTACCAAATCACCAAAAGTTTCTTTCCTTTTGCCAAGCACTTCCCTCTCAGCCATGCTTTCTTTCCTACACGTGTATTTTGTTTCAGTCTGTTGACATTGTTAGCAAAGAGTCATTCAGTCTCTGTAGGTTGGTCTGGATCCACATTAAATATATAAAAGGTATGTTTAGTTAAAGTTAAGCAGCACTGTACCTAGTGAAGATGAATAGAGTGAATCATCCTCTGAAAGGTTTGAAGACACAGTATGAGAATCCTCTGACATGATTATTTTAACATGTGTGTAAAAAGAAGGAAAAAGAACACCACACAAGCCTGATGCGAGAAATTTCTGTTAAGTTGATAACATGTTTATATTTAAATCTCTTGCAGAAGTGGCTGAATTTTCTTATGGTTTTAACATGCTCAAAAGAACGTAACTGTTAATTAGACAGTATAGTGGTGTGAGGGGGAGGGAGTTTTTTCAAAAAAAATGGGATCATTCCATTTTATAGCATTCTTCAATAAACGTTATTCCTGAGTCTGCAGCCTGGTTTCCTCATTAGGAAAAAAAAGCCCTCGAAGGTAGTATCTTCATACCTGTTTCCATCTGTTTATACACATATATACCCCTTATGTTTATATACATTTGTCTTGATCCAGTTATTGATAATCATAGTAATTTATTGTTCATTAAAGTGATTTGTTAATCACAGGTCCTTATAAGTTTCTACAAGGTAAACAAAGGAGGAGGAATGAGATGATTTTACAGGAGTGGAAAATAATTCAGAGCTCAAGAGATCTATCATTATTGTCACCACAGGTATGATTTGCACAGGGATTTATTATTGTAAAAACACATTCAAAGAGGTGACAGTTGTCTGGCTTCAAAAATGTTGGTCACCTATTCATTGGAATTAGGTAATTTCCAAGTTCTCCTAATTGTTTGTTTAGGAATTATTGTTTCAGTTTTTTAGGACATTATTTTGAGCTTCAGTTCCTTGCTGTAAGTATTTTGAATACAGATTCCTGTTGAGACTATGGCACCATTATCTTCAGCCTGTAAGGGCAAAACTTTCATAAATTCATTTTTGTGGATGCTGCAGAGTCCCTTCTATGTGTGCTGTGCAATTTTGGAATAGTTTTGGTACTTGTATGTCAATACACAGGTACTGAATGCTAGTGGTCATTGCTTCAGTCTCCTTGAAAGAGTGCTGAGCAGCTGTAAAATGCCAATTATGCTTCTTAAGCATCCCACCACGCTCTGGGGAGAAGCCTGCCAATGAATTTTCATTAATGAAGTATGAGTCATTAGAATGATTGTGCTAAAGGTCATAGTTGTAAGGGAATTTTTAAGTTTCTACCATAGAGGGCATTTGCTGATGCTTCTTTCTTAGTGAGGTCTAAATTCTCTTACGATTCTCTTTAGATTCTCCTGTGAGAATTTAGAAAACAGATTTTTAGGACACTTACTGCAAAATTCCGTGACCTTTTTTTGAGTGAACAAGGACATCCCCTTTCTTGTAATTGCTGCCTTAGTCTTAGCTGCAGACTTAGCAGTGTAGAAACATACCCTATACTTTTCTGCATAACCAGAAAGCTACAGGTATGTAAGTTGTTGAACTGTTTTTAAGCAGGAAATGCTTTTCCTGGAATCCAAGCTTGCCAGCTTTTCACAGATTAATGACCATCATATAATCAAGACTGCTGTGTTTTTTTCTCTTGCTTTTCTTGCTTTTTCTTGGTGTCTTATATTCCATTTGCAACTGCAAAACTGGGGAAGGTTGCTCGGGTTCCTTATCAACTGACTCTTTTATTTTGCATTGCTGTTAGCAGTAAAAAGCTGCCATTTTTTATTGCTTCAAGTGCTCAGACAGGGGATCTCCAATAGCTGCAGTGCTTTAAACCAGGGCCATCTCCAGCTGTCTGCTGCATTTCTCTGCTGCAATGTCCCCACCTGCACGGAGCAGGAGCAGTCAGCTGCTCCTCCTCGCAGCCAGGGGAGACCTAATGGGAAAGTAATGTGCCACCACCTCCCTTGGCTGTTTGAAGCTCTTATTTTGGCTGTGATCTACTGTAGGTGAGGAATGGTCCTTTTCTGCTCTTCCTGCCTTGGGTGGGGTAATGTCTGGCAGAGGGCTGGGCCAGGCAGCTGGAGCTCCTCATGTCAAGAACAAGAAGGTTCTTATGACAGTTTCATTTGGGATGCTCTATTTTTGCTTTGGACCAAATTTTGTAGGAAAATCGGCTGGTGATTTGGCTATTTCTGTGCCTCACAACAGGGAGCAGGCAGTTTCTGAATGACTTTGGTAATGTGGAATTGCTGAAATACACAGAATTGGAAGGCTAAAGAAGCTGTGTGATTATATTTTGATAAAACTGAATAAAAATACGTCAGAGGCTTATATTGCATATATGCTCTACTTTTCTACTTCAACAGACAAAGATTCATAAAGCTGTAAATTTAATTTTAAGAGTGTGAAGAAAGTTATGTTTTTAAAATATTGTGAGGATCATAAATCCTTTCTGAGCTTGTTATTAAATTAGGCTGGTGTTCACATATTATTTTTAATGACTTATCTCTTTTCATCATTTAGATCTACTCAGTCACCGCTTTGGTAATAAATTCTTCAGCCTCAGGAAGACTGCATGATTTTAATTCATACACTTCCATTTGGTAATTAGTTATCCCTTACTGATGTGTACCATCAGCTTTCAAAATTACTTCATTAAAAATGAAAAATACATAATGAATCAATAATGTAATGACCTATTTGTTTTCCAGCATTTTTTATGTTCCCGAACCAAATTTTTTAAACTATTGCATTTTAACATTTGTACCTCTAATGGCTACACTTCTTTAATGCAATCATAAACTAAAAGTGAAAATGCCTTAGTGTATTCACAAATCTTTCCTCTTAAGGAAACAGCAGAACATGTAATCATTTAGAAGAGAGAATAAGTTGTGTTGAGCTTGAAACCCTACACCTCCTAAGTTGGGAAAACTTTCACTCAGTGTGCAGATTTTGCCACTCAGGCCCATCTTTAGACATCATAAAACTTTACTGTCACTCACTTTTATGACACAATTATGAATGTAAAAGCGGGGATTTAATGTTAGGTAGGGAAAATGGTTTCCCAGACTCTGTTATCAATGACAAAACACTCAGAGAAGGCAGTAAAAGCAGAGAGCTGGTAGGTGAAGTTGAGGTGTGATGACATTTGGGAATATGGATCTGGCCTAACAAAGGGAAAGGGAGATAGCAAGAAATGGTGCCTCTTCCTTTGTGCTGACAGAGGGAGCTGGAGTCACTGGCGTGATTTCCTTGGAAAAACTTAAATCTATTCTGCAGTATCTTTTGTTTTTAAAGATAGACTCTCCACTGTATGGTAGGTGATGGGCTCTCAGTTTCAATCCCACCACAAGCGGTATCAGGGGTCTTCTGAGCAGCAGCTGTGCTGAAAGCAGCCTGAGGAACAGGAACACAGAGGAGACAAAGAAAATAGGAAGAAGTTGTTGAATATATACTGAGTGTAGTATTTTATACAAAGTGTTTATTATATTTATATCAGGATGTGTTTTATTACCTCATAAAATTCAGTCATATGGATAATTTGAGCAATTAAACTGACTCAGCCCAGTGTCTTTGTTAACATTGTAATAGCACAAAACTTACTTCCACAGGTGTTTCAAAAGACCCACAGAAGCTGCATGAGTGAAAAATTAACATATTATTCTAATAATATGATGCTGCTCTGTCTGACCCAAGAGCTTTTAACTTTAATAATTTTCAGGTTATTGAATCACCAGAAAGGGGGTTTTTGTTCATACTTTCACACTGTGCTTTTTCTTTTAATATGAAGTAGTGATATAATGAATAAATTATATCCAGGTGAAAACCTGTGATTTGGCAGTTCATCCCAGGATGGTGATGGCACGTGGCAAAGTAAATATTTCCCAACAATGTGCTACCTGTATGAAGGACAGGGGTCTAGGGGGTGGGCTGAAGTGACATTTGATACAAGGAGGAACGAAAAAGCCCTGCTGGACAAGCAAATAAATTGTTGCTAGCATAGGAGCTGGAGACCAACTCATACCTTCTGGGTGGGGACTGATGAGGGGTCCCTGGTGGATCTGTGGTTTAGTTTATCTTTAGGAAAAGGAGGACTTTAAATGAAGCGTTTGCACGAGGCCACCTCGCTGTGTTATCAGGAGGTAATTCAAGCTGACAGTCACTCCCTTGCCTCAGTGGGCGTCCTCGTTCAAGATAAACATGAGGAAGGGGTTTTGTTGCCAGGCTTTTGCTGGTTCCCAGCGCAGCTCCCAGTCCCCAGAGGAGAGTTTTCAACAGGCACGGTGGGAGTTCTTGAAGCCACATATCCAGCTGGGCGCTGTGCTTGATTCAGATACATCTGTAACACTTATTGTAGCTGATGAAGAATTATTCCCTCTGCCAAGATCATTTCAGCCAGCGTGATGAGGGCTGATGAAGGAGGTGTGAGCTGGGAAATCTTACTTGAGTTGGAAATCTTGCAAGGTTCTAATGACCATGAGGTTGGGGTGCCTCACTACTTTCACACCTGGAGCCAGATATTTGGTTTTGCATTTGCCAGTGAGTGAGCTGCAGCCAAGATTTTCCTAATAATTTCTTTTTACTTTTGCAAAGACCACCCATAACTTCTGCGAAGGGAGAAAAAGATTTTTACTGGTGACAGTTTTGTCAGCATTATATTTTCCATATATTTCAAAGGCCAACCAGCTTGTCTCTTTCTTGGTATTTTGTGGCGCACTAGAGACTTCCTGGGTGCTACTACATTCTTTTTGAGAAGTTCATAATCTATTCTGCTATTTTGCCCAAAAAAGACTGGTGGATATGTGCCTATTTTGAGAACTTTTGTCTGTGAGCATAAGAAGATTTTCAGTTGTGCAGAGGAGACAGCTTCATGTGCAGGTGCTTAAAAATGTCATAAATGCAAAGTATAGGGATTGGAACTCTGGCAAATGTCAACCTCCAGTGATGTACCTAGGATACTATAAAGCAACATGTAAGTTTTAGTGACAGGACAAGAGGGAATGGCTTCCAACTGAAAGAGGGTAGGTTTAGATTAAATACAGGAAGAAATTTTTTACTGTGAGGGTTGTGAGGCACTGGCACAGGTTGCCCAGGGAAGCCATGGATGCCCCATCCCTGGAAGTGTTCAAGGTGGGTTGGATGGAGCTTTGAGCAGCCTGGGCTAGTGGAAGGTGTCCCTGCCCATGGCAGGGGGCTCATAACTAGATGATCTTTATAGTTCCTTCCAACCCAGGCCATTCTATGATTCTCCAAAATCTCCTGTTCCTACTGATTGTAAGGTGATGCAGGCTTTTATTTATTGGTCTGAAAGGCTGAGCAACAATGGGTGTTCTATGACTATTTTTAACTTTTTAGAGACATGGAGACACGTAGAGTTAGCACTTGAGCATTACCACATAGTCACTCTTTCCCCTATAGTTGTTTGGTCCTGATTAGAGAATGAGTTTATGAATCTTAAAAGTAGTTAAAAAAAAATATACTGAGCCCATGTCGGTGAAAATAGTCCTACTGGAATGGCAGTTTAATGTCAAGCAATTGCATTGTTGATGTTTTATATGGTTAGCCTGGAATCAAACAAATTTAATCTCTGAACACACATCAGTATTTAACCTGACTGGGCATTCTCTTTGAGACAGCAGATTATGACTTAAGTGAAGTTTTATTACCTGTGGTAAGTTTCATTCAAAGAAAATACTTTTTCTCTCACAAATGGTCATAATTTCCTTTCAGAGGAAGGATGCTCATATATTCTGTGATTAGTTACTAACTCATCTGGTAGGCTTTAATCTTAAAACACTCTGAAATTGCAGTATTTTTTTTCAGTATTTGCAGTAAGAGGAAATAGTTGTCTTGTTGTTTTTCAAGGAGTAAAATCAATCATGCTTCAAATGATCATTAATAAGAAATCTAACTTTTACATTTTTTTTTTTTTTGTGTTCAACAGGTTCACTAATAGATGTCTGGGCTAATTCAGATTATCTTTGGGGAATAAAATGGATGTCACAGCAGTGAGGGGTTACAGGGATTGTTGTGGTCCACAGTCAGAGTAGAGGTACCTTGGATATTTGATTAAATTAGCAGGAATGCTTGATCTAATATAGGGGCTCACATGCCAAGGGCAGGGAAGACTATTGTTGGATATTACCATGAAGGTCACAGTAAAAATTAGATTTGTGTTTTGCAAATCCTCTTGTAACGGTATGATTCTTAACGTACTTACGGGAAATGGAGACGCCGAGCAGGCAGATCATGAACCTGCTTTGTGCTTTCTAAATTAGCAGTGACATTTTAATAAATAGTTGCAATTCAATAGCAGAGACACTAAAAGCGAGCAGATTTGTCTTTCTTTCTTGTCAAAGAAAGACACTGCACTAACATAAATGGTGATTGGAACTCATCTGAAGTACCTTATGTCCTGTGCAGCCAGAGAACTGCCTTTGATTTGCCTTGAGCCACTGCTCTTAACCAGTTTACTGTAAAGGTACCAGTGCTAGGTATAGCTGCTATTTAGCAAACAAAATATTCTGTTGGATCGGTTCTCCTATTCCTTATTTTGTTAGATGCAGATAGAGTTAATTTTCATATACTTTCTGTCAAAAATGATCGCTCTTAATTTACTACTCAGGAAGTGAAAAGGCAAAACCCAGACCCACACAAACCTCTGTAACTGCCTGAACAATGAAGTGTAGAGCTGTTACTCAACATGTTGAATAACAAACCCCAGTTCAAGCTTTATTGACCAATTCTATCAGGAGCTGCTTAGATAATATATTTTAAAGTGAAAAAGTGTAATAAGGTTTTATAGTTTGGAGCCAAATTTGTGTTATAAAGGGCTGTTGCTTGTTCCTTAAGGCTGTCTTGGATATACATTGAGATGGACACTGCTGACTATGGTGTCAATTTATTGTTGAGGTCATAGGAGGCAATAAATCTGTCTATCAAATTTTCTGGAATAGAACTGTATGGGGAAGAAGTGAAAGGTTCTCTTGGTAGTTGTACATATCTCCTCTCTCTCTGAGTCACTGTAAATGCTCTTGCCACATCACACTGACCTTTTTGCTTCTGGTCAGCTTTTGCTACAGAAGATGTGAAAATATTTTTTATTAGCGGTGCTGATATGCACGAGGAAAGAAGCACCCACAGACTGGCACTGTAAGTAAATAAACAAGTTACAATATTTACTTTTCACAAATGCTTGATTTGTGAGAGGATGTAAAACCCTCATAATGGGGAAACATTTGTCAGTTTACAGGCTTTGGACTAACCCTGCCAACCATTAGACCTACACAGACCTGCTTGTCTTAACCTCATGTAAATCTAATCTTTTTTTTCTTTCTCTTCCTCTTCTACGTCTCTTTCCATGTTGTCTGGACTGTGATGATTGCATGACATGAAGATGCAATTAATGCTGCTTCCAGAGGTTGTGACTCTTGCTGAGCCCTCATGGCTGCTCTTCAAAGTGCTATCGAAGCTCTCTTGGCTGGATGGCCCAAACAGTCTGATCCTCTGAGATTAGCAAACATCAGTCATTATTTGCCATCAGGGCATGTCCCCATATGTGGGGCTTCCTCTATGAGTTTGGGACTCCACACTAAAAATTCATGGAGCTTCTTTTAGGGTCCCTGCCCCTGTTACCTCATTTCTGTGTCTTTCTGTAGTATGTGTTCCCTCGATTTTGCCAATAGAACTTCAGTCCTCTAAAGGTGAAATCAGTTTTTATGCCAAGCTAAAAAATATTCTGCTGTCTAAAGGAGTAATCTCACCATCTCTGAGGCCGTTATCTGACCTCTTCCTTTTAAGTCAGGATCAGAAAACACAGTCTCAAACTAAAGCTCTTCAATCCCTATTTTGGGTGTTTAAGTCTGACTTTCAAAAATGCTGAGTGTGCTACAGTGCCTGTTTAAACTCGGACGCAGCAGTGCCTGGCTGTGGTGTGTAACGAGCCACCTAGAAAGAAAAAAACCACAGACACAGCTTTGAGTTACTTAAAACTCTTTGCTTGGCTGAGCAACAGTATTGCTGGATATGCCAAGACCTGTTAATTTATATCTACTCTTCTCATCTGTAAAAGCAATAGGAATAACAGAAAAAGTTAGATTCATATGATCACTAGGCATCAATTTTTCACCCTGACTGGATGTTAACCCTGGCACCAGCCAGCTCACCCAGTGCAAGAGCAATCCAAGTGCCAGGTTACCCTCAGTATCTGAGGAGATGTCAACACCCACCATATCCATGTGCAAACTGTCCATTGTTGGGAGGGTTTATCTGTAATATGTAATCCCAACCAGTGGATATGTTTGCATTAGTAATGATCTTTCATCTTGGACTTTCCCCTCCTGCCCTCTCTTAGCTGTCCAACCTTCAGGAGATCTGTAATCTCTCAGAGAATGAAACGGTTCTTGCTAGAAGACAGGTAGAGGTAGAAAAGAAAAATGACGTAAAGCTGACAGAAATCTAGCTGTAAGAAAATCCTGCTGTGTGTTTTCATTGTTTGGGATTTTTAAACCTCATGTTGGTACAGTTTACACTTCAGCATGATTCATGATTATACTCTTACATCTCAAGAGTACAGAAATGTTAGCAAAATAAGGGCTTGTGTTCTATTTGGCCTCTATATTCGAGGATCTTGAAAAAAACCCAAACCTCTTTTTTTACAAAGAGAACATTCTTCAGAAGCAAACCTTTAAGCCTATCCTCCTTCTCAGGGGCTTTCACTGGAAACATTGAGTCTAAATATCATTGCTGGTGTGACCATCCCTGTGCAGGTCCTTAACTGGCACCAGGAGAGCCAGGGCTGTGGTGGTGAAGTGTGGCTCCATTGTGGCAGCCACACGAGGCTTGAAAGCCTGCAGGATAGGAAGAACAGCATGGAATATTTTAGACTAGAGATGAGCATACAATTTTTAAATAAGCTTGCATTTTGGTTCTTGTTTTCTTTCTTGCTATGAAACTCTTAATGGCTTAATTCACTGAAACTCTAATTGCTTTAGTAATATTTTCCATGCTGACTTTTCATTATGCATCAGAGAAGGATACCCTCAGTGGTTATTTTTGGGACTGAAAGGGTTAAAAAACCTCTCATGAACTCTTAGTTCTCAATTTTTAACTGTAAATAACTCTCTCTTCCCTGTCCCTGTAAAATAATGTGGTTTTACATTTTAAAATTATAACCTCATGACAATTTTGAGTATTTAAATGCTAGTAAGTGTCATAGTTGAGAGATGGCAGAGATTTAATTTGTTTCATTGCTGAGCAGCCATTATAGTGCTGTTTTTAATTATACTGTCACATATATTGGTCATCTTATTGTTTAATTTCAGGTCCCTGTTCTAAAATGTGAGGTCAAGAGATCTTTGGAGCCAAATGCCTTGCCACGAGATTTCATTTAAAACACAAGTGAAAAAAAGTCGGTGTAAATTAAATGGATGTTTACAATGGAGCATCTAAAGGAACTTCATGGGAAAGCATTACCTAGCTTAGGAAAGGTGTAAGATAGGAGTAGAACACACCTGGAAAACATGGGCTAAACTCTTTTCCTAGCAGGCTGGTGATGTAGTCATTGTGTCTTGCTAAATTCTACACTGTAGTTTTATATTGGGAAGGAAGGTGTCTTGACTTCTACTCCATCTCCCCAGGTACAGAAGCTACCAGCGAAAACATTGATAATATCCTAAATCCATGAGGAGAACAAAAGAAATGGAAACCAGCAATGTTAATGGTTTCTTTTTTTTTCCAAAAACTGAGTCATAGCAAGTATTTCTGAAAAACTTCCTTGCTCATACTAAGTGTAATTCAGTGCAAAAAGTTCTGCAGGACAAGGCAATTTTCTTGAGCAGTTGTTTGTAAAAATGAGTAAAAACTACTTAAATTCTGTTTTAGGAGAGTAGTGTAAAATCATTATTTATTTAATATAGCAAATCCAATGCAGAGGAAATGGAAAGACCAAGACACTGGTTTTTTTTCTTGCTTGCTTTCCTCTCCAGTACCTTCTTTCTTGGCCCTTGTGAAAAATACTCAGTGTAGGCACACTGTGCATAAATTTGCCTTTCTTACATCAAAGAGTCTGGGTCTGCTGCTCAGGCCATCTATAAGATTATACCGACCAGAACACAGCAGGCTCATGCCAGACACTTGACCCTGAGAGGCAGTCCCAGGCCAGGCTGGATTTAATTCCAGCCCACAGTACTTAAACAGCGCCGTTCGCAGCCAGCACGCGGCCGAACAAATGCGCATTGTTGTCACAATTGGAACCACATGCTGAGTAATGGAACAGAGGTGCAACTTTCCTGAGAACGTGCGGACAGTTGGAAAGGGGAATGTATTTTTTCATTTATGTCTGCGCGTCTCAGGGCTCCCCGACTTTGTTTTCTTAGTGAAACTCAGACAGATCAGACGCGTAGGATTAATGGAGCTGGGCACTGACAGACCAGCTCTGTTCCAGCTGCAGTGGCTGTGGAAGAATTGGATCTGGACCCTCTTAACCAGTCCTCCAAAAGCAAGATTTCAGTTACCATGACCGGTCGCCAAGGACCATTTTATTTTAACCCATGTCAGATCTGAGCTTACCTATGGGGCTAAACCACAGCCTGCTGAGCCAAGTGTATCCCAATGCAAACTCATTTCACTGGCTGTCACTGTTTGGAAAATTCAGCCACATACAGTATGGAACAATCTCCACCAAACTAAACTTTTCAGGCTTCGATGCATGGGAAATACTGCATGCTGCTTCCTCCCAGCTTGCAGCCAGTGCATCTCTTCTTGTTTATTAGAAAATGAAATGAAATGAAGAGAGGATAAAAGTGTTTGGACAATGTTCTCAAGTACATGGGGCTGTCCTGTGCAGGGCCAGGAGATGATCCTTGTGGGTTCCTTCCAATTCAGGATATTCTGTGATGGTCTGATTTTATAATAGAAATATAGAATTTTCAAGAAATATAGAATTTTCAAGGAATACAGAATTTTCAAGATGAAACGATGGATTTAATGCTTTGACTGACCTTCACTCTGCAAACCAAAGGGGCTTGTGAGTGGTGTAAACTTATACGTACTTGGGCTACTTCCACTTGGTGACTTTAAGTCCATAACCATCTCCTTCTTGGCGTTAGTAACCAAATCAGGGTTCTTCTGAATTGAGAGAACTTCTTTCCATCCAGAAAAACACTTCTAAACTTCTTTTACTTTGTGGGTAATGCAAGCACAATAATGGTGATCACAGCTGTGATGGGGAATAGACCGTGAGGAGGTTCTCCTTAAATCTGTTGATGCACACTCTGAGTAGCAAACAAGTCAAGCAGAAAAGAAAGCAAATGACAAGCAGCATTTGTAGTGTTCTTGATATTAATCACATGTGTTTGAGCTGCCCATGGTGTGGCCAAACAGCAGGCAGGGTGAGCATCCTTGGGATGTATTTTCTCCTCACAGAGGGAACCACACAAACTGTTGAAACAGTGTTCTGTGTGCTTGTGGCTTCATGGAATATTTTTGTTGTTTCATGAAGGTGAATAGACATAGGTTACAGTGATGGGGTATCACCACTGGCTGTTGACTGAAAGCAAACAACCCACCCTTGTACCACACAGTACAGAGTTCAAAGACTCCTGGCAACCCACAGGTGAACAAGGCTTTCTGCCCCTCCTTGACCTCCCATGGCTGTGCCACCCCCTTTTCCTGCATCTCTCAGGGCTCTGGCAACGCCTGCTCCTTCTCATCTGTCAAATCCAGGGGGAGGGTAAAGGGAGCTTTGCAGGGGGTGCGCTCTGAATTCTGACAAGGGAATCTGATGCGTCAGTCTGTTGAAAAATCTTGGCATTTGGTTCATGTTTTGTGAACCATCAATGTCCTGTCTGGGTCGGACACAGCTGCTTTTTGAAATAGCGATCACAAAGCATGGGCAGCAGCACTTCTCTCTTGCATAAGCTCCATTCTAAACTCAGAGGAGAGCTTTTTCATCTTGAAAGTTCAGAATAACTGTCACTTTTTTTCGTATTGTTAAGAGGCCACAAAGCAAAGAGCACAGCTGTGCTGCGAGGACAAATCTGCCTCCTGCAAGAGGAATATGAAATGATGAAATTTTCTCTGCACTTGGGAAAGCATACATGCATTGAGTGATTAGTAAAAATGGAATCAGTTTCTTGGTCTCAAATCTCTTATGTGAGTCATACTTGGGTTTTTTATTCTAATTTTGATTTTATAGGTCTTTGTGTGCCTGATCAGCCATTCATTTGCCATTATGTTTGGTACTATTAAATGAAAAATTCCTATAGGAAAAAAGGGAGAAAAGCTGATAGAAACATGCTAAATAAACCACCAGTACAGGTTTGCAGCCTACATATTTCTTCACCCTTGAGCCCACACCCATGGGTAGGAAGTGAGGCCAAGCTAACTGGAGGGGAGGCCAAGCTACCGTACTTCTAACCTGCCAAGACGAGGAATGGAAGGAACAAAGGTTTCAGGCTGGTTGCAGTTTTAAAACTGTGGTTTTTTGCCTTTGTTTTTGTCTTTGCTTCTGGTTCCAGAAGCAGCTGAGAGAAAGATGAGCTTTCCTCAAAATGCTTATTTGCTTTTTCCGGACTTTGCTCGTTAGCTGCTGGGCTGAATTCCTGGGAGTCTGCTATCGGGTAGGAAGAATAATGTGTGGAGGCAGCAATTATTTGTCAAGGACTGGCAATGTACTTGGCATGCTACAAGGCATGGCTAGGAAAGCTTTACCTATTCTAGAGCGCTGCAATTTAGATTATGGACCAAAATATGAAGACAAATCACACAGGGAGCAAATGTGGATATTTTTAAAGTCCCTTAACTTGGTGTTTGCAAGGAAGAGTTAAGGTTTGGATGAAGAGAGGACGGGTCTTTATGTACTGAGGCTATGTGTTTGTTCGCTAGACAGGCCTGGTTGCAACAGTTTAAAATTAAGAGAGGGCTGTTATGAAGCATTTAGGCACTTAGGAGAAAATGAGACTTGTGGAAAATTTATGCCATGGGTAAACAACTTGGGAATTAGAAAGCAAGGGTTAACTGTCAGACAATATGAATTGAGTTTCTGAGAAGAGGTACAATGAGTGAGAAGATTTTGAGAGGAGTTAGGAGAAAGCCAATCAGGTTTTTTAATCTGGTGAGAATTAAATTTTCCAAAATCAACCCCCTTCTTTTCCTTTTCCTCCTATCTCCTCCCCTTCCATCCCCTTTCATGAGCTAAATGACTCTGGTGGAACTATGCTGTAGGTACGACATATTGTGATTAAATGCTCTGCAATGCACCCTGAGATACATTGGACCAAAAAGTATAAATGGAATGCCAGTTGCATAAAATAAATCTGAATTCTTGCTGCACCATGGTGAGGCAGCTCAGTTACAGTTCGACCACCCATGAATGCTCAGCACACAGCAGGGGCACTTTTGGACTTGCATCTCACCTATTATCTTAGTAGTAGGGTATGAATCTCTTTGAATGTGAAAGACTGGTTTTGTTTAGGTGAAGAACATAAGAAAAGGCTCTTTCCTTTTTTTTTTTTCCCTTGAGCAGATGAAAGGTGGACAGAAGCAACTGTAAATTTTAGGAAGGAAAGAAGAGGAAAAAGGCTAATGCTTGCTGAGCAGAAATTTTATTTTCCCAGCCACGCTTCTCAAATGTTAATACTCCCCCATACAAAAGTGTCACTACTTGGTCTATATAAATTCACTGTCAGAACAAAGGACACTTTCTGGAAGGGAAACAAGACTGTATTATACTATTCAGCAACTAACAGAACAAAGAGAATAGCTACTTCCTGCCAACATTCATACTCTGAAGATGTATGCCTGAGGTGATAGGTGAGCATTCAGTTCTTGCTGCAGCTGGCTCTTGGTGGTGACTTATCCATCTTGTGGATAAACAGTACAAAAGACTCAGAGACACAAAAGTGGGGGACTGGCAGGTTAGCTCCAGGAGAGTGATAATGACAATGACTGCAGGGGTCACCTGGAAGCAACTGAGTAGAGCAAGTGTGGCTGTTGTGAGAGCGTGCTAGGGTTGCTGGGAAATGGGCATATATTTCAAGGACCTTTTTCAGACTCCACTAAACCAGCTAAGCTAGGAACCATGTGCTGGTTCATGCTGACTCCATTTTCCAGTCTGCATTAGTTCCACATTCATTGATTGCTATTACTCTGACTTTCTGTTTGGCTTTTCCTTTTCTTTTAATGGAAATGTCATGGATTCTTTACCTACCCCTTCTGGCTTCTTTACCTTCCCGGCTGGGGAACTGTTCTTGCAGTCAGGACAGGGGTTTTGATTTCCCCAACCCCCTGATATAACAAGTTCCTTGCTATCCTCTCATCTCTGGTCACAGCATCCGATTTCCTGCCCTGCACTAACTCTGCTAACTGAACGTGTGGCATAGTGACTTTACATCCTTGCTGCACTCTGAGCTGTATTGCTATAAGGTACTACTGTGGATATTTTGTATGGAGACCTTCAGGGATGGGACTGTATGTGGGAATGATTTTACTGTTTCCTCACTTGCCCATCTGCTGCTGATGCTGAGGTTTCTCTTACGCTCTTCCTGAGAGATTAGTGCTGAACATGTCATCATCCCCACATTTAGATGAACTGTTTCCTGAGGATTTGAAACGCCTTGGCCAAAAGTAATTTAATGGGAACAATAATTGCCTCATTTCCCACCACATAAGATCCCAATCCTCTTCTTGGCACAGGTATGGCATGTAGCAAATGTTTCTATAGAAGACTTAAACCATTCTGCTCTTTGAAGCCCTGTCATTGCTGGCTGTCTATTGCTGGAATAATTTAAAAATTTCTTAGTAAAATATGTTTGTAATTTGATACACTGCTTAGTCTACACTATTGAAAATGGATAAAGTTTTGTCCTTCCATCTAGAAGAATAAAACAGATACCTGACAGTCTTTAGCTGCTTTGTGGATGCTGCACAAACTGTCAGAAGGATCTGCCTGTGCTGTGTGAATTACAGGCTGTGTGACTTGGAAAGTTGCTTCTGTTCTGCTGGTTATGTCCTTTGATCTCAGCCAGCTGACTGGTTGTCAGTCCCATTTACCTCCTGTGCTCTGTTTCTTGTGATGCCAGTTTGGCTTCTTTATTATCTTCTTTTTTAGCTGCCTCCCATTTTCTCATTTCTGGCTTTTAATTCCATCTGTAGTAACACAGAAAGGCTAATTCTATTTCTTTGGGCTATTTCAGCTTGGGACCAACTCCTGGCACCATCAAGGACATGGAGAGTTCTTACTTATCCTGCAGCACATGTTATGACTCTCTCCCCTTTTTAACCACATTGTTTCAATATTTATTGCTGTTTTATGTCCCATGAGACCCTTGAAATACAGAGTTGTTGCCTTGCCTGATGCCCAAGAGCTCTCCTGGCTTCCAGGGCTCACCCCAAAGACACATTTTCCCTGTAAGCTCCTTTTGCCAGAGGCCTCAAACAGAACCTGTCACTTGCAGAGACACAGAACCTTGTGCTTGTAAGGCAACATGCAGGGCTTGGTGGTCACCTTGCATATATCTAAGGCACAAATTTTCAGGGTGGCCATTCCCATGGAAAGGAGTGCCTTAGGGCTCAACCCTCCTTGGAAGAACTCCTAACAAAAATTAAGCTACAAGTCAAGTAAGTATTTATTTACAAATCCTAAACAGATGGCACACATGCATACTTGTATGAACAGGAGGGAATGGAGAAAACCCCAACATATTCTCCAAGCAGCATTTAATTCAGATTTGATGGTTTCCTTTACTCCATATGACTCAGCTGACAGGTTGGCAAATGCCTGGCAGCATTTATAACTGAGGCCTCTGTTTTCACTAAGTCTTTAAGTCTTCAGGTTACACTCACTGAGTGGAGCCTGAAGCAGGCGGGTTTCTTTTCCGTGTTCGGTCCCTATACACCTTTTGAATCATTTCAGTGGAAAGATTTTCTCCTGACCTGCTAATTTATCATTCATTAACTCAAGCAAGAGGGGGTTTGCCTTTCTTCCTAACAAGCCATTGCTTGCTGCCTTATGCTTTGGAGGTGCCAATTCCTCTTGTTCATCACTTGGACACTTCTTAATTGCCCAGCCAGGTAAAAAACTTTTCCATACTGATGTTATTAACTCTTTAGGGTGTGACTCTGCTCCCTGATGCATCCTAGAGCTTGGAGTATCCAAATCACAGACAGAAGCTTTTTCACTTAATTCGATGACCATATTTTATAGACTATTACAGTTGTAATTGGTTCAAGCAACTTGTTACTAGCTCTTTTTGAGATCAAGCCCAAAAGTAATCAATAACTTGGTAGTATTAATAGATGTGAGGTGCCTTTTCTCCTTACTTCCTCTAAATTTAGGCTTTTGAGAAACACCCTAACAAATTCCTATCCTTTTTTTTTTCTCTTAACATACTAATAACCCTGTTTCTTTCTGCTAATGTTCTTTCCTTTCTTGCCCTCACTTCTTTATTCTCTTTCTTCTTCCCTATTTCCTGTCTTACTTCTTTTTCCTAATCTATTCCCTGCTGCCAGACTCTGATTCATGATCCCTGCGAAATGTAGCTGCATTGGCCGAGGAGATGTGGGGGAGGCCATCTCTTTAGCCACGGTGCTTAACTCCAGCAGGGATTGTGAATCAGAGCTCTCTGCTGCTGTAGTTCAGTCTCACATAGTAATGTAAACTGGAGCTGATGGCAACTCCATTAATGTGACAGCCTGAACTGCCTCAGCTGAGGAGTAGATGTACCACCTGTTCTGCTGCTTCTGTGGTGGGGATTGCAGCTGCTGGCAGAGTCAAGGAGTAGGTAACTGTGCATCATCCTCCCTCTCCTCCATGAGCTGCTAGAGCATGAGAGTCTGGGTCCTTGGACTCTCCTTTCTTTCTTCCAAAAATTGATTCTATGGCCTGTTCAAAATTATTGTTCCTTGCACAATTTCATGGCCCAAGACCACTAAGTAAAAAAGTCCATTCTCACCTCAAACTACCTGAGCATGGGAAAAATAAATCCATTGGCTAAAGTCTGCTGCCTTGTACCTCCAGGGATGGAAAAGAAAACCAACCAAACTCTCCATCTACTCCTAATTAAGGGCCATTGTTACATTCCTTTCTTCCCTTCATATTCCCTGTTATCATCACCCCCCCAGTTGTCAGGGATATCCACTCTGTGTCCATGGAGCCATGACAGCCATGGTTTGTGTGTCACAGGCCAGCTGCTCACAGGAAGAACCCGTGTTGTCTCTTCACACGAAGTTCCTAATTCCCTTGAAAAAGGAGCAGAAAGAACACCTGGCTCCTATGTGTTCAAAGAGTGTGGGCTTGAGTTCTGCTCTTGCCTTCTGTGAGGCACTGGCACAGGTTGTCCAGAGGCTTTGGTCTCCCTAGCCCTGGTGGTGTTTGACATCAGACTGGGTGGGGCTTTGAGCAACAAAGTGGAAGATGTCCCTGCCTGTAGCCTGGAAGGTGTGGAAATAGATGGTCTTTAAGGTCCCTTCCGACCATAATCATTCTAGAGTTCTATGATGAAAGGTCCCATTATTTGATTTTCTTATTAATGGAATCTGTCATTTTCCTTTTGAATCTTTGTGAGTGTAGTAGAGAGGTGGGAGAAAAAATTAAGAAGAAAATTCGAATATTTTAATTTTGTTTCTTAGCATGTGTTCAGGTGCATTTTCCTAGGTACAATTTGTACAGTTTGACGGCTGTGGTTTGAATTATTTTATGAATTAAACCAAAAGTAAATGGTATCTGAGTTTGTTTTGTACTTTGTTATGCGTGGAGGTAGACAGAGGAAGACTATTCAGGCTATGGTTGATGTTCAGCCTGCTTAATTGTTGTTTTGTTTTTTAAAATTTTCCCCTTATTCTTCCCTATAATTATTTCTGATACTTATCCAGAAAAATGAGATGGTTCAGCTCCCCTTTTATGTAGTCAAACACATCTGAGTATTTTATTTTCTCAAGAAGAACAAGAAAAAAGAGAAATACCAAGAATTAAGTTCAGATGACAGATGTTTATGTGGCTAAACTCTCAGTTTGGTTTAAATAACATAGCGAGGAGTAGGAAGGAATGTAACCTTTTAAGCTTTTCTTTGTTTACAGATACGAGGAGAGAGAACAGTAAATAAGTCCGAGTTACAGTGTGCCTTTAAAAAATCACATGATATATCACCACCATATGGAAGCCTGCATGCCCTTTCCCATAGGGATATGCCACTGAGAAGGGATTTATAGGCTGCTAGCTCATAATGCAGTAATATTTACCATGGGTTACCAACTTTGCTGGTAACTGTTCCTAGAATTCCCTCTGGAACAGCACCCATGGCTAGCCGAGCGTGGCACTGGTTGTGCTGCTTGATTTTCATTCAGCATCTCAGTCCTGACACAGTTTGCTGAGCAAAGGTCTCCAGGTAGCACAGGGATAATTCAAATCCTTCAAGGAATCACAGTGCTCCTGTGAAATGTTTACTCCGGATTTACTTCAATGGCTTTTTCTGGGAAACATGAACTCTAAACAAATCTGTATTGTCAGCACTGGGAGGAAGCAAGGTGTGGTGGGACTGCATGCAGGCCTTGGCTGTTAGATATTGAATATAATCTAATTAAAGGTGTTTGGAAGGTACTTTTGTAGGGAAAAGAAGCTTTCTAGGTCTGCTGTAGCTTTTGATTTGAGATTTAAATGTCAGTACTCACCAGCAGTGAGGTAAAATATTTAGTGTCATTGCATTTTGGGTACACCTAATTTCAACAAATTGATCACTGCTTATCTGCCAAGAAAGTTTTTAGGAATCAGTTGAGGAGCCAAGAGCAGATCTATTGTGTTCATGGTGCAAAGCCCCCATGATTTAGTTATTTTCATTTTTTTTTTTTACATGGTTAAGCCAGGTCTTCAATTACAGGAATTCGTGCTTTTGCTATCAAGCTTTCAAATTGCAATTCTATTTTTCAGCTAACAAAATGATCTCTGATAAAGAACATGTGATGATTTAAAGGTGAACCAAGGATGAGAATCTGAACTGCAACAGCTGAGACTTGAAACAAAAGCGTCGCTATATCAGTGCAAATAAGTTGTTGGTACAATGTCCGTGTAGTAAGTCAGCTCTGTAAAATAAAAGATAATAAATTCTGTCCCAATTTTCACTGTGATGTGGGCTCTATACGAGCTAGAAATGTGGGATATTTTCTTTCACTAGATGTTACCTTACGGGACCCAAATTTTTAGGATGTGCCTTCTAGGTTTTGTTGCTTTTAGGTGTACTCACCTGACTCTTTTAGGCCTCATTCTGCATCCTACTTAGTTTTCTGCCTGTGAATAGACTGATTTCTACAAAATATGTGTTACTTGAAGCATGTGTGTAAGTATTCACTGTAAGGTTTGAGTTTTATGAAGGGGATTGATAAAGGAACAAAACCAAGGTATGTTACACTGCAGATTCTTCTGGGTTTAGCCACTTCCTAAGGTCATTAGCCCTAATGCTATAAACAAAACCTTGTTGGTGTGTGAACTTCTGTGGCGCTAATGATTTTATGTGCCATGTACGCTGCTACATGAAAAAATTGATATAATCCTGGTTATTTATCAATCAGGTGTAAGTGAGTGTAAAATATACCTAGAAGCCAGGTTTGCAGGAGGAGGTAATAGCTGGGGTGATAGAACTAGAAAAAGCAGCCAAGTGTGAGAGGTCAGAGACTTTTCATCTATACTTGAAAGCTTTTCAGATTCACAGTTTATCAAATGGTCTTTTACAATACTCACCCCTCTCTAGAGAACGTGATTCTTAGCCTTTCTAATGAGAACTAATTTCAATTTTAAACCAATCAGGCTAAATTACATTGGACTTCTTTCATGGTGACGATGATTTCTGTCACGGTGAAAATGCTGCTGGAGCCAAGTTATGATTTTGTGGGTGTGGGAGCAATACCCTGAAGCAGAGGTTTGTGCCTGACTCCATTGGGCTACCTTTTTGATAGGATATAGGATCTACCTTTTGGATTGCAATTTAACACTTACTTATTTTCCATATTAAGAGTTGCTACTCTTACTCTTTTCCATAGCACACATGCTCTACAGGCAAATATAGTTAACTAGCATTCTTGACTTTTAACTCTTTTTACATTTTAAGCCTGGTCATGATCTACTGGCTAAGTGGTGGTAGTACTTGTGAGTGCTGGAAAAATCCCTTGCACTTAACTACTGGGAGTGGGACAGGGAAAAGGGGGACAGTTCCTTCTGAGCTACTTCAGAAGGAAAATGGAGATAAAGATTACCTCATTCATACATAGGAGAAAAGCAGGGAAGGAGGACCTCAGTGCATAGCAGAAAGAGCTTTAAATGGTCATTTGAGGCAGATGTGTATACAGTAGAAATTGGAAAAAAATCACGTGTAATATTTATTTTATATAGAGTAAGGCAAATTACTCAGCAACAAAATACTCTAGATGACTGCTATCTTGTATATACATATACTTCAAGCCTATAACTCCTGATGAAGCTCTTTTGGCTTTATGAATAAAACTCCACAAAGTGCTCGGTGGCAGCGGGACAGAAAAGTGCAATGGCAGTGCCCTGCATTGCTTTATATGGTGGGAAATAAAGCTCTGGCTGGAGAGGGGATTTTCAGAGCATCATGCCAATGGATTTCAGTGATCCAGAGCCCTGATTTAGCCATCAAAAAGAATTCCTGATAGCATTTCTGATATTGCTGACACCTATACTTACCAACAAAGGCCCAAGACACTGTCATATAATTTTCCCTAATGAAGAAAACCTGTGAAAAATTAGATAGAGATATGTGATCGATAGCTGGGTTTTATTGATCGTTGTGGCATATGAGCATTCATGGAGCCAGATTCATGGCAGCTTTCTTATTGGCAGGGTTAAGGATTAATGTAAATGAGCCTGTAAAGCTGGTTTGGGGCCGAGATTAAACAATTCAGTCGATTTTAATGTAGAGTTCAGTAACTAAAGAGTCTGAAGTCAATCACTTCGACACACCTTTAAAATATTAATACATTTTCTTTGTGTTGCTGAGAGATGTGGAAATTTTCTGGGAGTAAGACAAGAATCCTCTGGAAAAAGAGGGCATCCATTCAAATTTTATTTAAGAGGGAAAAAAAAATTTGATTTTCTTTGAAATAACCCTTCACCCCAATTCTGTAACTTTGGTATTTCTTTTTCTTCTGTATTAAACAGACCTGATCTTCACTGTACATGGCCCCTAAACAATTTTACAATTAGAACTTCTTTCCTAGGCTCATTTTATGAAGGTGTTAATTGATCCTCTAAAATACAAAATAACTGTGTGCTCTATGAAGCCATTTTTGCCCTGCTGATTGGTTTCTTTGAGGAGGTTTCTGTGACCCCACAAACAGCTCAATTAGACATCAGAGCAGCCTTGACTGCTGTGCAGTCTTCAGATCATTGTGAAGACAAGCTGGATATCTTGCTTTGGACTTAGTCTGAGTTTTTACCTTTATAGTTTCGTTCATTCTTTAGGCCTCTGTTGGTGATGCCCGTGAAAAGAACCAACCAAACTGTGCTACTTTTTTTTCTCTTTTATAATGGAAACATCTGGTAGAGGCCAGGGCTCTAATTTAATTTTAGTAACAGAAGGGGGTCTGGGACAGAAGATACTCTGGTCTTTTGCAAATGAAACCCTCATGCTCTTGCAGTTTGAGAGAGTTTGAAGCAGGTTCACTTCATGTCCCAGAACTTTTTGTAAAGTTTCAGGTTATAAATTGGACAGGAACTTCTGGGTGATTCTGACCTACTCATTCTATGGTGGAAACTTAGAAGCCTTGAAGGCTCTGGAGAGAATGAAGAGGACCCTCAGCCCCCATTATTTTCTGATCTCCAGCTACCATGGGGATTTGTAGCATTGTTCTGTTCTTCTAGGCTCCAGTACGACAAAATCTGGAAATCACTTATGTCTGTTTGGAAGGAGCCTATTTGCTTTTATTATCAGTTTGTATAAATGGTTTAATTTAACTGTGTTTTCCCAATGCTTTTGGGAAATTTCATTCTTACAGTCTATGTGGCTGGTTAGCCTCAAACTCAGTCTAGACAGCCAGGAGTGCATGTTTTGTCATTCTTCCTGCCAGTTCATGGTATTTGGAAAGCATTCCTCACAAAATGACATGAAAAACACTTTCTTTCAGATTTTCAATTTGCCTTGGACTTGACCCTAGTGTTCTTTTTTTTATACAGTGTTAGTAACCTCTGTTTTGCTAAGGCAGGAAATAACTCACATGAACACAGAGGTGTGTGTTTTCCCTAGAATTTCTAATTCAATTTACATGGTGGAGTTTAGCTTGGATTTAGATGCTAAACTTGTGTGGACTTACAAAGGCTTTTTAAAAAATTTTAACTTCACAGCTGTACTTATCACCAGAGACTGCCAGTCAAGTCTGTCTGTCTTGATTTCTCTGAAGTGAGCCTTGTTTGAGTTTGTCAGTGGATTCAGTGAAACTGAGTTGGAAATCCTGGATTTGCCTGTTTGGAAGGCTGCACTTCCATGAGATGGTCAATCTCTTTCTAGGGCAGTCCTCTTTGTGTAGGCTTTCTTGTTTCTTTTCATTTCTAAAAGCCATGATACAATGCATCAGTGTACTAAAATTCTACTTTTTGTACTAAAATTCCAACTACCTTTAAGGGCTAAGTATTATCTTGAGAAAACTTTTTCTGGATCAAGTATATTTCACTACCCACAGACAGCATAAACAATGACCTGAATAATGTGAAGTGGCTGCTGGACTAATATAAATAGGATAATACACTCATGTGCTATGTGGGTTATTAGATATACAGAACTACTATCAACATGTGTACTTACAAAAATCACTTACTTTCTTTACCTTTTGAGATTCTGTGAAACTTTCCACAGATGTTTCCTGGACGTAGCTTCACAGGTCCTGTTGGTGGCAAAGGCTTCTCCCTGCTGTGTAATAAATGTAGCCAGTGGCTCACTATGCTTGGCCTTGCACCAGGGAAGTCCTCTTTTCTCAGCTTTTTTTAAGCAGAACATGATACTGATGCTCTGTGTGATCCAGTGCACAGTGGAAGTCTTGCTATTTCACTTCCAGAAGGCCTCAAGCTATAGAGTGCAGACTTCAGTGAGCAGTTAATTCCAGCACAGGAGAATGTCAGACAGACGCCCTTTGAAACCTATTTCAGAGCATGTATTTTGCTTGTGCATGATCTTACAGCCTTTGCATATGGATTGCCGGATTTTCTTGTGGAGGTTCAACATCTTTGTTTTGAGAAATACTGCCTGTGCTTGTGGTACTATTACCTGGCATCTCACCTGCTGGATGGATCCTGTTTAAATTCAGGAACTAGCTCTGTGAACAAGTTATTGTCTGGTTAGCTGCAACATGAGCTGTTTCACACTGTGAACTAAGTTTTTGAAGCAGTCTTTAGAGTCATGATTAGATGCAGAAATGGAGTGGGCAGTAAAATGTCTCAGAACGACAACCATAATTTTTATGGGGGAATAAACTACAGACAGTTTCCAGACAAGGCAGTTGCTTTTAGTGAGTAGGACACATGCAAACAATATTATTATCTATCCTTCCATGTGCCATATAGACAGTGTTAGTGATGCCATCAACAGGTAATACGAGTGATTATTAGTGGATTATGCAAATGTATGGTTTTATTGTTTTAATTTTGTAGCTGATAAGATTATAGGACTTCGAAGGGTGATAAGATTCAAATGGGTCTTTGTACCACTGGAAATGTGAGTGCTTCTTTTACTTGTGGAAAATACAGTGCCCTGTCCAGTAAAAGCCTAACTGAATGAACTAGTTAAGCACACTCAGTACCTCCAAGATTCTGAATGTGCTGACTAAACAGAATTTATGGATGCAGGCAGTGCCTTTGGTAATTTGCCAAAAGTGTGAAGTTAGTAATTCCCACTAGGACTTCTAGAATTCTCAGGGAGGCTTCAGTTATATTGCAGCTAGGCTTTTTTTCTCTAAATGAGAGGCTGGTCACCACCTTAGTGTGTTGTGAAACTGACCTGAAATCCTGGGTTTGGCTTTATTGTATTCTTAATTGTCATTGGACAGCCTTTTTACCTTGGAAAAATTACTTTGGTTCAACAGAAGCCTGATTATAGTCCTAAAGCTTTGAATGTTGCCTATATTAGTTGAGTTTTGGTAGAGGAGGTCACTCCTGATTCTACTGATGGCTGATATTTCTCTGTTTTCAGCAGAGCTTTCAAATATAAAATAGCATCAGGTGATGATGAATTTCCTGAGTGGTTGTACAGCTCTCAGTGTTTTTATTTGTCACACACATTTTCACTGAAACCTGGTAGGAACCAGGAATTAAAGGTCAGAATGCTGTGAAGAAGTCTTTTCCAGCTCAGGTTGCCTTCACTGTCTTTGGCTGTGTCAATGAGAGGTCCTAGCACCCACAAAATCTCTCTTCTCTCCTGCATCAAGCTTTGAGAGAGCTTTTCCTGACTTACAGGTCTCCTACTTCCCCTTGTATTCTCTGTAATGTGTTTGGGAATGTTTCACTTCCCAAATATTTTTTTCCATGATGTTTTGCTGTTACATGGGAGAATGAGTGTCATTTTGTATGTCTCTCAGCCCAGATAAACCCAATAATCTTGAAAAATATTGTGTACCAAGACAATGACAAGATGAGCAGAGAGAAACAGTGTTAACCTGCAAAATACCTCTCACGTTCATTCTCTCAAAATTTGAAACCCTCCTTTAAATGATTCATTTGTCAATGATAAGACATTTTGTAAGTTTTTCTGTTTTTCCTTTTCCATAGGACATCTCTGTTTCTTTGGAGCTTTGCTGAAGCTGATCCAGGTAATGAAAATTTGCTTTTACTTTGATGTTCATGTTCTTTTCACGTTCATCTATTTTGTTCTCAGAAATGAGTGGGTTTGCGGGTAAGGAATTCCAAGCACAAGCATTCTGACTCTTTCCAGTCACCTGTAAAGTATGGTTTGGAAAAATCCTCTATGTTATGGTGTTTCTCAAATGAACTGTTGGACAATGTGGACAATAGTGCCAGGTATATTGGATTTCTTGATAACCATTAACATTTTTCAGGAACAAAAAGCTGCGGTATAAATTCAAACCTGTGGGTAAGTACGTACATTGGATAAAGGTACTTTTTATTTCAGAACATACATGGCTTTTATTATGTGAAAAGGGTAAAAAAGGAAGTTTTCCTTTCACCTTGGTTCACATGGAAATGAAATTGGTAGTTATGAGCTTTACTGTAGTGCACAGGCCCCTATGTTCTGTGACAGAGTGTATATGCCCGTGATGTGGAAGTGGTCTCATTTACATATATTGAAAAATTTTGTACTTCTGCCTCACAGACAAACCCTCTGAATTCTAGGTGCCTAAAGGCAGGCTTTCTTATCCAGGTAGGAATGAAATTTTCATTGTAATACACTATCTAAGCTCCAAGGAGCTCTCCTGTTAGAACTGATGGCTCACTCATCTGTTATCTACTAGAACTAAAATCAGTGTCCTTTTTTGTTTGTTTTTCCCCCTGATTCCCCTGTCCCCAGCCAAGTGCCTGAGCACAATGTAAGCCACTTAATTGATGGCAAGTTCCAATTAGAAGTCTGAAGCAGACTTCAGAGTCTGAGGCATGTGAGACCAGAACCAGATTGTGAACAGAATTCAGGTACATGGTTCATGTGCTCTGGAGCTGAGCTCAGCTTTGAGCTTCAACCCTGAGCTGATGTGACAGCATTTAAGGGGGCAATAGCTGCAGTTCTTAGCAAGGCAGTTGCCCCCACCCCCAGCTTTTAAATTTGTGATGTTTGACTCTGATTTCAGCATCCAGTTATGAGAAGGCTGTATTGGCTGTTAGTTTCATTGTACAGGTGAGAAAGCTTAAGCTCTGCGGAAGTGACATTCTGCTTTTTCACAGACTCCTTGTACAAGCCAGGAGTAAACTCCTATATCCTAACTCAAAGATATGAGAACAATCAGAAAAATGATCCAGTTTTATTTCAAAGCTATTATTTTCACCTTCCAGAAGTGATTTTCATTTCTCACTGCTGAGCAGCCATCTTAAAGTACATCAAAAAGTGTGATGAGGGGAAATATAAACTGTCTTGGTTAGGTGGCCATGGATTTCAAGCTTTTGCTTGGAAATTCCCTCAAAGACTATCACAGTGATGAAATGCCATCAAGCCACAGCAATTCTGAACCTGTTGCCTACCCCATCAGGAATACACTCAGGAAACAGGTATGTTCCCATCCTTGCTGTTGAAACTAATGGTTAGCTATTGCCAATTCCTTTTCCTCCTGTTCATGCCAGGAGAATTCAAAATTTCTCTGTCAGATAGAAGTTGAAATGAATCTGTCATTTAAAATCCTTTCCCTGCCAAAGTCCAATCTGAAAAAAACCCTTTGAGCAGACACTAATTAGATGACAAATTTAGAAGCCTAACAGAATGCACAATCTAGTAAAGACAAATTAACTCAGTCTTTGATGCTGCTCAGAGTAACTTTCAAATGGACAGACACCTGTGAGGTGTGACACCCTGCCTGCATTACATGCTTTTATTGGTCTAGGTGAGAAAGGAAATGTGTCATTGTACCCTAAGAAGGTACCTTTCACAGTATTCTCATTTTACAGTAAAAATGTGCAAAACGCCATATACTTTTCCCTCAGGTTGTGAATGGAAACATGTTTTATTATTGTACTTTGTAATGGTTATGTTCGTGGAGAATGAGCTAGTTCCCATGGATGGCTGTAGCAGTGAATGATGTTTGAAGAGGGAAGTTTCTATTTTATTATTCTACTTCTAAAAGGTATCACAATGCATTCAACGTAGTAAAAATCCTTTTGTGATCAGGTTTTACTGTAGATTAGCTGCACAGGCCTCTTCACTCATTAAAGACTCATGACTCCAGTGAGTCATGTCTTTGTTATCCTCACTTTTTTCACAGTTGGTTTCTATCTTTTTTTGTCTCTTCAGTGTACCTTCTTAATTTTTTAATCCTGTCCCTTATATTTTTCCTTTAAGTTTTATGTTTGATCTGCATATTTTAAGATTATTTCATTTTGATTTATCCAAAGGGTAGAATGGAAAAACTGTTGTTTTTGTGGGACAGATTAAGTATGCAAACGGTTAACAAATCACTTAAATTATGCTCACAGTACTATCTAGGGGCAGAGAGCAGAATGTACAGTCTCAATAATGAGCAAATTGTCCAAAGAAATCCTCTGACATGTTGTTTTTAAAGAGAAAATAATTATGGAAAGAATGACTTTCTGTGCTGATCTCATTCCGCCAAGGTTCAGCCTAGGGTTAAAAACTGTCTCATTTGTTTGGTGGTGTGTTTGGTAATAACAGTTCTTTCTGATGCTCAGTTTCTATGGAGAGATGTTTGCTTTCCTCTTGTTTGATAACTCACGTCTTATTTAGGTCAGATTATTTGCCTGAAACAAGTTGGGAACTTTTGTCATGGCCAGGGATACCTGTGGTGAGCTTCACCAGTAAGTGGCGAGATCCCCTCTATTAACCAGTACACCTACACTGGAGTCTGCAAGCAGCTTCTCACCGTGACACAGAGGAATTTCTACTCTCTAATATTAACCATTAAAGCAAAAAAAAAGAAAAAGAAAATCAGGCATGAAGGGACATTTCATCCAAACGAGCTTGTTTTCCTGGTCTTTTGAATGGATTCATGACTTAAGCTGTTTAGCAGATTGACTTGCTTAAGAAATACAAGTGGTTTCTAGCTGACACATAGGATTTTATGAAGTGATTGATCACAGCTGCCAATTGCCAAGGTCAGTGGGATGTTCTGTCTTGGCAGTCCCCACAGTCTGTGCATGTGAAAAAGAGGGGGTGAGGGAAGTGACAGCGGAGGGAGCAAATGGTTTGCAATTCAGTTAAAGTGATTTTAAAAGTATCCTAAATGCAAACACGTCTGCTTTGTAAAGACAAACTTTATGTGTTGGTAAGGCTTTTACTGTATCTTGGGGGTCTTTCTGTGTGTGTTTATTCTGTTAAGTTTTCAAAGTAAAAATCAGAAGCCTGGTCAAAGACTGGGAGAAGAAATGTGCAAGAACTGTTGTGTGCATTTGTTTTTCACCATTATTCCTAAGTGAAAAACAGTCATTTAACTTTTGTGATTTGTCAGCTTCTATAGGGAAGCTGGTGGGAGGCAAGAAACCAGGGATTTAATCTTGCTCTTGTTGAACTCAAAGGGAGTTTACCATTAATTTCTGTTGGAGAACAATCTTGCCCTAAGTCAGCAGATGAAATAAATAATGCTTAAGTCTTCAGCTTGCTGTTAATTCATGATTATTTGTCTTGTCATTCAGTGGGTGGGAGATTGGCAGATCAGATGTTTTATTGCTGTGGACTTGAAGCAAAAAACTTAAGCGACTACTCTGTGATCACATTTACCCCCATAAAACAGAGAAAACCATTTATTCTGATCCTCAGACTCCAAAAAAGAGACTGCAGAAGGTACAGGTGTTTGGGAATGTTGCAGGATAGAATGGCAGTTACTAGTTTGGAAGGGTTATTTAGTGGCCCAGCCATATTTAATCATTGGAAGGGCAGAAAAATAAGGAGGGTATAGATATAGATAATTGAAGTATGTCTGACCTTTGTTAGATAGTGTGAAACTGTGCCCCTTAGGTGAAATGTGGAGATGTGTTAATATGACCAGTCTGATAAGTCCAGTCTGGGATTTCAGCAATGACCCACTCACAGGGACACTTTGAGTTATTCAATAAACTGTGCTGCATCCATTTACTTTACAGCAATTTATGAAATGAGGTTGCAAACCTCTTTCTGAATTTGTTCCAAGGTTAAACGGATGGAATATTTTTTGTCCTTTGCCTGGAATCCTTTGATACAACCAGAGCAAGGTCTTCTGTGAGAACATTGGTGTGTTTTCTCCTCAGTTATGTGTAAGGCAGTTAGATAAATACATTGTGCCTTGCACTGATGCTTAAAATGTTCTTTAAAATGATGTTTAAAATGGGGAAGGTCAAAGGTCACAGAGGCTTTGTCTCCTGGGATGAGTGAGGGATAGAACAAATATTCATTATGGTTTGCTGATGATTTTATATTAGTATTTGTAACTCTCTCTCTCTCTATGTCTACCTAGGCCCCTTTCACTGATGACATGCTCAGTGAGCACAAGAAAGTTGACATGATTTTCAGTGGTTTGAGCCACATTTGTTATGCTCATGGCCTCATCCAGTATTATTGGAATCAAGAATCCATCATCAGGCTTTGCTGTAAGAATGGAAAAATCAAATGAAGTAGTGAAAAAAACAATAAAGAAGTAATTTTTTGCATTTACACTATTTTCTTGCACTGGGAGATGCTTGTCTTGTGGTTCCAAGACTCCTCATACTCCTCATTATATGTTTGGTCTCAGTACCTCCTGCAGGAACCAGGATCAAAAACTATAGGAAACTCCCTATACGCTTAGAAAAACCCCAGTATTTAACAGTTATTAAAGCCCTTTGAGTTCCCAGCATTAAAATACTCACAGCAGAATAAGTTTTATTAGAAACAGAGCTATGCATAATTCTGGCCTTCAACTGAGAGTCTTGGTGAACTGTACATAGGGCTAGGAACTGGCTAACATGAAAAAATCCCAAACATTTGAGATACCACAATTTTACATTAGGCAAGAACACGGCTGTCTGTTTATACAAAAAAAGTAGGATAAAGGAAAAGGAGTGTCCCAGGCTCTTATGCCTGTTCTCTGAGCATAACTGGGGATGGAAGGAAGGCAGTTGTGCACCATTGCTAAAATAACAGCAAAGGCATGAAGTCAAGGAATTTTTATTTGTTCTGAGATGATTCAGTAACTACAACTTTTTTTTTCTCTGAGCACTGAGCTGTTGAGTGGTTGTGGCACTAAGAACCAGCGCATGCAGCTTGTGAACCCCAGAATTTTCTGTATGCCTTCCTAGCTGTCTCTGATCATAGCTGTATGGAACTACTCTTTGACTAGAACTGCTTTTTATTTTTTGAAAAGCAGACAACCCTCCCTATGTGAACCATACAGTCATTCAACAGAATTTACTCTGAAGGGAGGGCAGTAGAACTCCTGAAGGAAAAGGAAAGTTTTAAGTGGTCAGGATGGAAGGACGTGATATATGTAGGCCTGGTTCTACAGGGACTCCACACTAGCCTGCCAAAATTAAGCAGGAAATGGAAACAGAGAAGAGAAATTCTTGGCTTCTGAGTCAGACTTGAGGGTTAAGTCACAGCCAAGCCATGGATGCCCTCTAAATCTTTCTAGATAGGATCATGGAAATTGGATGTGATGGAGCAGAGCTCTTGGTCAGTGGCAAGTCTTTTTCTGGAGTCATGTGAGGTTTTATCTGAAAGGCTTGTCCAAAATACTGATGTTTCTTCTGTCCCAAGCTGAACTGTAGAAATGTTGCTTAGTTGGTTATTACTGTATCCCGCAGCCGTAGGGAGGAGAGGAGAGAAGATCCAGCGGGCAGGAATTGTGCAGCAAGATTGATTTATTTAATTATTTTACAACTCTTTTATAGACTTTTTTCTTCATAGTCTAATTGGACAAAGGATCAGCCAAACTCTGAGTTGATTGGCTAAAATCCTAAACATCCATTGTCAAAATATTCTTCTACTGTACCATAAACAAGGTTCTGCAAGGTCCCAGGTGTTCATAGTTTACAGAACTTTGCAACTATCTTCCTGAGAGAGAAAAGTCTCTCAGAGCCTTAGAAAGAAGCAGGAAAATTCCTTGCTATCAGCATTTTTGTATCCACAATTGGTGTCATTGAAACCCAGAGGGAAAGCTTCTTTACAGCTTACAGGATAATATTCTGAGATAATTGTCCTTTTGATGGCTTGATCTGAAACTTGCTGCTCTTTAACACAAGACACAGGGTGCCTGGAGATCTGTCAAAGGCAAGGGTCTGCATTAGCTGGAAAACAGTGTGAATCCACTACCTGCATCTACAGGGTTAAAAAGCAAAGTAGGAAAAAAGAAAGCAGAGACTCGCATTAGGTGTCTGTTAGTGATTTGAGAGCCACAATATTTAAGAAAAAAAAAGTGAGCTGATTTTCATGTAACCAGCTGTCCTGACAGACTGACCAATGCAGTGTGACGTGAGAATGCCGCCTCCCAATACTTCTACTTAGGGAAATAATTTTTAATTCCCAGTTGACAATCAGCATTCCCAGGAAACCTGTCAGTTGAAGAATGAGAAACTATTGCACAGAAGACCCATTTTTCTTTTTTTTTTTAAATTTCCCTGAGAGAAATGTGAAATGTTAAGGGGTCTTTGTGTCAGATCTGCAGGGCGGTGTGGTACTACTGAAGATGTCAATCCTCTGAGCTGGAGACTTCTGATCTTGCCTGTCTTTAGAGGACTTGCTGGAGGTTTCTTTGAGTTACCTCTGAAGAGGTTTGACCTGACAGCCATGATTCTCATATTCAGAGACAGAATACAGAGGCATGTGAACACTGTGTTGCTGTGTTTCACTTCTAGTGCTGACCTAGAATATTCTGTTTTACTGACTAGCTTAAGTGTGTATTTCTGTTTATTTTTGAGTAGCATATCCTTTCTTGGTGACATATTACAGTTTGTGGGTGGAGGAAGGAGATGAAATAGCAGAGTTCCTGAGGTGTATGGTACCAGTATCATACACAGTCATTTGATGTATTGCTCTCTTTCAGCAGGTCTGGATAAATTGCAAGATCTGTGTAAAACTCATAGCAGTGTGCTGTCATATGCCTAGGTCAGATTCTGTTACAGAAAAACACATTGTAATTTGACAAGGGAAAAGAGAGTAGCCAAATAATATGGAACATAATTTCAGTGTTTGAAACCAAGTGTATAATACTAAGGCTTAAAATATTCAGTGATTTTTCTGACTTCCTTTAGAGATTGTTTGATGTCTCATTAATCTTCTGAAAGAACTTGAAATGACCGATTTGTGTTCTGAAATTAGAAAAACTCTTAAATTAGTGACCTTTGCACTCATTAAATATTTCCTTAGCATCAGTTTGGTACATTTTCAGTCTTGGAGAATTTGATCTATCAAGGACATTATAGTACCCTACCAAACAAAAGCCTTCCCAAGTATCTGTACTTTGTGCAAAATAATTCTACCACTAAATGCATGTATTTGCCTACTTCATTCTCCAGACCGAGCAGAAAAGGCTGCTCTTAACTTGTGTTGCTAGCATAATGTTACATGTGGTTTTATGACCATAGAGTAAAATCCTGGTAAAAAGAAGGGATATTTGCAGATTAAGAGGAGAAAACATGGAACTATTTGCTTTGATTTATGTTTACAAGTTTGAATTAGAACTATAACTTTAGTATTTCTGAAGACAAGGCCTTGGAAAAAAGCTTACTGCCTAATGAAAATGATCTTTTTCAGTTTAGAGTAACTTGATCTAGTTCTTTATAGTTCATTCACTTACTGTTTAGTGTGCAGAGTAGAAGAAAGTATGAGTTTTTATTACCAGATAGGTCAGAATGATCTCTCTGTCTGGTATCCTCTCTGAACTCACAGAATCATTTATTTTGGAAAACACCTTTAAGATTGCTGAGTCCAACAGTTAACCCAGCACAAGTCTGTCACTAAACCATGTCCCTAAGTGCCATATCTACATGTCTTTTAAATACCTTCAGGGCTGGTGACTCCACCACCTCCCTGGGCCGTATTCTAATGTTTAACAACCCTTTCAGTAAAGAAATTTTTCCCAATTCCCAATTTAAACCTCTCCTGGTGCAGCTTGAGACCATTTCCTCTTGCTTGTTACTTTGGAGAAGAGACTAACCCCCAGCTGTCTACAACTTCATTTCAGGGTACTGTAGAGAGTGATGAGGTCCTGCCTGAGCCTCCTCTTCTCCAGGCTGAACACCCCCAGCTCCTGCAGCTGCTCCTCACAGGATTTGTGTTCCAGACCCCTCACCAGCCTTGTCATCCTTTTTTGGACATGCTCCAGCATCTCAACATCCTTCCTAAACTGAAGGGTCTAGAACTGGACTCAGCACTCAAGGTGTGGCCTCAAAAACATTGTTACAGAATAAACATATGCCCTTCCTAATGAAGAATTTTGTGTCATCTGGAGTCTGCTGCATCTCAAATCAATCAGTAATTGGCTGTATTTTCCAGGTGGTGTGTCTTTTGGTGTGCTGCATGATAAGAGAACAACTCTAAATGGACCTGGCTTGTTCATAGAATGGTCCAATAATGCTACAGACTATGATACTATGAGCTGAAACAGTAACGTGCTTGCTTTATTTAACATCTGCTGTATTTCATGTGTGAGTCATTCAACTGATGCCAGCTCTTTCAACTTGTCTCCCTCTTGAAGATGCTTTAGAAGATAAGGAAAGATGAAGTTCTTATGAACATGCCCATACAGAAACAGGGGCAACAAACCTCACATGTTCCTACTGTTTCTTTCCGTGGGTAAAGTGGTAATATTGTCTATTCCCAGAGTTTCTGACTGGAATAGTGAGGAGTTGGTAGTGCAGGGTGTGAAGTGCCACATCTATGTGAAGGTGTGAAGGGAAAGGTGGTATCTCATGTTAAATCAACTGATATAATTGCAGAAAATCTCAGAGCAAAAAAGCTTGTCAGCCTTCTTTACTACCTGTAGTTTGGTCTAATCAGACATTATCTCTTCACACAAATCTTGCTTTTATGTTTTTCCTCTGACTTGTGGCAATGCCACCACTGTGGCTGCACAGTGCAATGACAAATGCATAAACTTGGTCTGATTCATTACATGCAAAGCTACTTCTAGAGCTCTCATGCATTTTTTATTTCTCACACAAGCACCCCCTGCGCTTGTTGAAATTTGATGGTAAAAATGAGTTAATCAGGAACTCAGCTGAGATCAGAACATGAATGAGTCATATTAATATACTTGTCTTGTGCAAGGAAAAGATAATTGCAGTGCTCTTTTTTTTTTTCTAAATAAAAGAAAATGTAGCTAAATACAAGTACCTGTCATGTACAGCCTTGTAGCCATTTGAGAGAGCTGCTGCTTTTGCAGCCCAGGTTTTGACTGTGAAGTTCTCATCAGCCCCCACACCTTGTAGATGTTTTTCTAAATCTCAGAACAGAGCATCTTCCCTTAATTTATACTTGCTGTTGAGTATTTAAATATTTAAACAATCAGCTTTGTGCAAGTGTAAGGTTTCATTTTCATTTCTCTGGATTTGAGCTGTACATAGCTAGGATTGTGATTTAAATTAATCTAGTGCATTTCAGGCATTCCAGAAAGAGGAGAAATATAGATTTCAAACTAAAAATATCAGTCTTAAGCTCAGTTTTCAATTAAAAAAAATTCTTCCTGATATTCAATGCACACAGTTTATTCACAACAGTGGTAGTGTCTGATGGCTGGGTTTGCATTTTGAATGTAAAAGCTCTGATTCTCACTTACAATTATGGCAGATCTAAAAGCATCCAAGAAACATGAAGGAGATGACAACCCCAAGCAAAAGAACTCCATCATCCTATAATGTGTCTCATACAGTCTCCCAATATTAATGTTTGGATGCTGTGTTACTTACTAATGACATTGTCTGAATACATTTTTCCATAGAACATCCTTCTGAGTTGCTCAGGAGCAAGCAGGATAGGTATCCTTCTTGGATACACTCTCTGTTCCATTTGATTTCCTTGCACTGACCTGCAGCTGGATAGCTTGTAGTCTGTCTGTTGAATTTAGAAAGCAGTCCCCAATAAGCATGTGAAGGCTGATTAATTAAGTTATTACATGCTTTTCTTTAGGTAGGTAGCAAGTTGTGTGCCTTTATGAAATCTCTGTGAGGAAAAGAATTTCTCCTAAGGTTCACTTCCAAGGTAGCCATACAGAAACCACTTCTGATAGCAAATTTGGAATGAAGTTATAAAGTTCTTTATCTTCTACAACTGCCAAAGGAAACATGAACTGTAAACATGCTTCCCCTGACCTACTGTCTTGCAGGCAATCTTTAATGTACTAAAGTTGCTTCAGAATAAAGCAATTATGCTTGGTGACACACATACAGAGTGTAAGCATCCTGGATCTGGATCAGACTTTCCCTATCTTGTAGCCCTCTTCCCCTACTCTCCCTCCAGCCCTGAACCACATACCCAAAGGGCTGCTCTGTGCTTTGCAAGTGACTTTGAAAAATAAAAGACAACAATTATCAATCAATAATATTTTATCTCCAGTACAGGTCAGTGGGGAATTGAGCTCTGATTATCATATTCCATATTATTTCTGTTTGTGAGACAATTTTGCCTTTAGCAGCAGATTTTGTACTATATTCCACTAACAGACATTCAAATAATTACTGTTGCAATCGAAATTTACCCTTCTATCTCCTCAGAAAATATACTGAATATGTTTGGATAATTAAATATCTTATCAATATAATATTTCGATCTTCTTTTGATACAGCATTCTGTAATAAAAGGGACTGTACTGTACAGCAGAAACCAAAGCAACAAGAATTAGTCCTATTAAGACTTGAGGAATCTTGAGATACAAAGAATGTCAAGCCAAAAAGATTGTACAGATGTTGATGAAATCTTATATGGCATGAGGGGCTGAGAAACTTGTGATTTCATTTGATCTACACTGGTGTTGGCAAGAGCCCTTGCAAAAATTACACGTCCATTTAAAAATTATTTTGTCCTTACTGGAATTCAGCTCTTGGTGGTTTTCCTAGATGGATTGTGGTTGGTGTGTGAAACTTCCAATAGCATGGTCTAATCAATACCATCAGGGTCAACATACTTTCCTTATGCCTCTTGTGTTCCAACTGAGGTTTAAGATTATTAATGGGTACAGTTTTCTGGAAACCACTCGATATTTATTTTCTGAACTTCCCTGTGATACGGCCACTTCTGAGCTGCATTAACATTTTCATTTCATTAATCACTGTGACCTAAGATGGGAAGGTCCTTATGTGATTTCCTAATTTTTTTCCCTTTTTTTCCCCTTCTCAAGTGCTTGATCTTGGAAAGTAGACACTTATAAACCGCCTGCATGTTAATGAAAATCAGCCTACTTTCTCAAGGGAGTGTAACAAATTCAAACTAAAGCTTGATTCTTCATCTTTTCCACTATTGAGGACTTTCATTTGTGTAACTTCTAACAGTGTGTCACACAGATACTTTGTGTACACAGTCCTGCCTTGTTTTAATGCATGATATCTGGAAAATAGATGTCGTACACTCCTAACTCCAAACATAAAAAAAATTTTCAGATGGCCCAGTGGTTTTAAGAAGGCAAAGAACAGTGGTTTTATTATGGAAAAGACCTACTTGGAAAGCACAATCCTCAGTGTATGGGTGGGGGAGAGTAACTGTAAATTTGATAGATGGGAAGTGATCTTGGAATGTTCTTTGGAAGCAAAATTTTCTAGGTGTTTGTCTGTCTTAGGGATGGTAGTCCCCATTAGCCACAGGAGCCCTTTCTTGCCATTTCTTGTTGGAGTTCATGTCCAGCGTACAAGAGTTAGGAGTTCCCAGTTTTGGTGATGAAGTGTAATTTAAGAGAGAAAACTGAAGTTCCAGTGCAAGCCACATATGGAAGCAGAGAGCAAAACACTTTTGAAGCACAAATGTTTTTGGGGACAATGAGGAATAACCTCACACTTGCTGTAGATGTTTCTTTAGGGTTCTTATTCTGTAGGATTTCTTGTAAATATGGATGAATTCTTATTATTTATCATAAAAACATTCCCCAAAACTCACTGAAACAGCTTTCAGCCTTGGTTGCAAAATGAAGTTAATTGAGAACTTGTGAACCTGGCCCTTTTCTGTGTTATAATACCATATTTAATTATATGATAGCATATTATTTTTATTATCAACTGCTGCTTCAATTAATTAGCTTATGAAGTACTCTTTGCATGGCATTCTTTCTATAAATTCAATAATCTTTCTCCAGACTGTTTTTACATCTTCTCAAATTTATTTACAGGCACCTCCCTCAGTCACCCTGCAACTTTTGAGTTTTAATTCGATCAAAGCTAAAATCAACCATACATGGCCTTGTGCCAACTTATGTATTGTCAGTTTTAATTTTTCTGACAGCTGCTTTGCTGTTGAGCAGATGTTTTCATTGAAGAATTCAGTAGTGCCTAAACCCTTTGATAGACAGTCACGTGAGTCCTAATTTGGTTTCATTTGTTTCAGTATACATTCACTTGTCTCTCTAGACTGTATGTTGTCAGTGATGATATTAACAGCAATCAATTTGGACTTCTGCAGTTTATTAAAAGGATCTGAAAAACACCAAGTTGTATCTTGGGATAAGTAATTCTAAAGAGCTTGGTACAATATAAAGCTTATCAGTAACTGTTTCCCAAAACAAAGAATTTTACATGTTATCCATGCTTCCAGGGCGTCTTGTGGTGTGTTAAGTGTTTTTACTGCATTAAGAAATAAAGGAAAGAAAATTTATCTTCCTCACACTTGGAAATTGTATGAGAGTGTCTATAGAGAGTGCAGGGAAAGATTTTTGCTTTGTTAACTCTTTTAGTTCATGGGAGAAGATCTGAGCCAGTACAGTATAACTTTGAAAAAAATGTTTTCTCAAAGGACAGGTTATCCCCAATTTCTTTACTCAGATCCCCCTTCATATAATTCCTATGCCTTAACATTACAACAAGGACGTGCTCCGAACGCTTCTGTTGGACTCCTAACAGAAAAGCCTACTTAGAAAAGGCTTTAACCTGATTTTCTAAGCATATTTCTGAGCTGGGCTCAGAACCAGAAAGTGTTGGGACTTCTCTGACTACAGGAAAAGAAGTGTATGAAACATGTTTGCAAGTTAAACTGAGGAAGAAAGCATTTAAGAAAACTTAGTAGTAAAAAAAAACCAAACAAAACAAAAACCTGAAAAAATTTGGAGGAAAAACTTTTACTGGGTCTTCATAATTTTCAGACATTAAAGGAATTATGTAAATGCAGGTTTTCATGATTCAGAGAACGTTTTTGGTACACAGGAAAGATCCAGTGAGGGGGAAATGCAGAAGAGGACTTATGACTTCCATTGAGACAAACCACCAGTATCACTCACAAGTATTTTGCTTCCTTGATGGCAAGTCTGAAATAAACTTTCATGGTGGTTTTTCCTTATGTGGAAAAATTTCCTAGTATACTTAATGAGGCTGACTTCAAAAGAAGTAGCTGTGGCCACACCATGTAAATATTTGCTGTTTGGTAGTTTCTCTTAAAAGAGTAATCTTTATGTCATGACTTCCAGTCCTTTATTGTTTTCCACAGCTTTCTGTACCCTGATTCATTTTGTTTAACTGCACAAATGCCATTTACAACAGGCCATGATGGCTGATGCAGTTTTGGTTTTGATTGGGGCAGGAATGTTCTTACTCAGTTCCCACTGCTCTTATTCAGCCCTGGAAGTGAAAAAAGCCACCAAGGCAAGTCACCACAGAGACCTGGTTGTGTTTACACTTTGTCCTAGGAATAACATCATGCTTGTGCTCCAGCTCGAGCTCCTCTAGCATCCAAACAGCTGGGAATTTGAGACTGGGAATGCAGAGAGAAGCTTAGAGCACATCTCATATTCTAGTCTGCTTAAGGGGCTGTGCTCCTACACAGGATGCTGATGAGGCCAGAGTTCTTGAGTGTTTTCTGGACTAAGGAAATACATATGTGTATATGTATACATGTAGGTGTGTGTTTATGTCAATTTGAATACAAACATGGAGTTAAATATCTTCACATTAGCAGAGCAGCTTTGCCTGCCTTGTTCATCGTGTTCCCATATAACTTTGTGTGCAACAAGGATAGGAGGAGACTATAGTATTACAGCCCTGGGAAGCATCCTGAGAGCTTGCCAAGCAGAAGAGCAGTTGTTTAATATTACCTCTGTTTAGAAGCAATTATATCCAGGAAAATGCAATTCAGATCAGACCCTTCTAGAGCTCCTCGAGTTCTCTGTTAACTGTTTCGAAGCCAGGCGATGCATCTGTCATCATTTGCTGTTGTACATCACTGTGCTGGTGCTGGGCAAAATACCAAAATTGGGGAGGGGGGGGAGGGGAGGAGTGTCAAGGAAAAGGCCCGTAAAATGTGATATTCTTTGAGGTGCTCAAACTTTCAGTCCTTTTGGTTTCAAGCTTTAGTGATGAGGTTGTTCTGTGGAACCAGCAGGCTGCATTGAGGAGGAGGGGTTGAGTGATAAGAAGGAGGCAGGGCTCAGCTGCAGTCACCTGGGAGATGACAACACAGGTGAGATCCATTGATCCACCCTGGTGGAGCAGAAGGACTAATCAGCTGATGATAAAAGGAAATAGAGAGTTGTTTGGGGGAGAGGATTTGATTTGATTTGATTTGATTTGATTTGATTTGATTTGATTTGATTTTATTTTAACTTCAAGGATTCTTTTGTATTTCTTATATGGGTTGTGTAGGAGTGCTAGGAACTGCCTGCCTGTCCAGCTTGCAGTATTTTTCTTCAAGTTATCCATGGCTTTGGAAGTTTTCTACTGTGCAGGAGTCAAGCCTTTTCACCAAGGAAAATTGTTGTTCTAAGTTGACACTTGCATAAGAAGGTACATCTTGTGGTATTCCATCTTTTCTGTTTGTATCTGTGGAAGGGTGTTTCTTGCATGTGTTTTTGACAATTCAGTCATAGTCATGTGGTTGTAAAATATGAGGATAATTGAAAGATTTAGAGGTTTAAATTACTATGTTTTAAAACCAGAGATAATTAAATATTTGACAAGCTTATATAAGAATATTTTCCCAGTTAATTATAAAAGCAATTATAGATTTTTTTTCCTATTTTCTACTAATTTCTAAGGAGTTATTTTAAATATTGTTAAACTATTACCACTGTTGTCAAGTAACACCAGCTCCAGTAGCACTGGTCCACTTTTGAACATTGCTGCCTTCTGAAGGAAGAAAAATGCTCAAAAATGCTGCACTAGTGGGGAGATGAAACAGCTATTTGCTGTGTGGAGGTACAAGGAAGATGGGAGTCTCTGGTCTTTTAATTCCTAGGTCTGTTATCATCATTACATAGGAAAAGGTCAGCTCAAAATCGAAATGAAGTAGCTTGAAGTCAGAGATCCTGATTTTGTAACATGTAACTGAGCAGGCAGTGTGCCTCATCCATGTGAAGTCCCAGGGAATTAAAAGCTCCAAAGTATTTTCTAGAAATCACTTACTTCCTTTGGAACACACACACCAAAAAAAAAAAAAAAAAAAAAAAAAAAGGGGGGGGGGGGCAGAATCTCAGCACTCCATTGCATCTTGTGGATAGATGACACGGTGATATGTGAGACCAGCCCTGCTTTTGCTATTATAAATTCCCAGCAGTGGCAGGGAACTGGAATGTGCTCTCCACAAGGCAGGCAGGCTGCCCACACTTGAGACTAGGAAGGGCTGGGCCCAGTGTGGAGTTTTTGCTATAGAACTTCTGCAGCTCTCTTTGGCCTAAAAATATTTTCTTTATGCAGCAAAAATAATTGTAAATAAAATCTGAGCTGAGCTACAGTAAAAAAACCTGTGCCTTTCAAGATGATCCATTGCTTTAAATTTAAGATGATGGGAAGACTTGAGGTGGGAAGATTTTGATTGATGATTCAAGGTGTGTATGAGTAGGGGTAAGTAATAAAGAATCAGCCAGGAATAAAGAAGGAAAATATGAAAAGGAAATGAAAGGTGAGATTTGGCAAATATTTTGGGAACGATGGAAGAAACAGACCTTGGGGATGAAGAGGATGGAAGGAAAGGAAAAATGGATTGCAAAGAAAGGAAAAACAAGCCAAACCAAAAAACCCTGAAAGGTTCATAAGCTTCTCTGGAACAAGTAACAAAACTGAGATCCTAACTGCATAGAAACAGTCTTAATATATATGGCATCGGGTGTGGAACTGGGATGCTGGAAGTGGAACTGGCTGTATTAACAAACCCCCTGTATAAATACTTTAATCTTCACTGAGAAATTTATATTTTTCTTGTTTATTCTGTTCTTGCTATTATTTAAATTTTGTCTATCTTACGTCAGTCAAATATTGTTTTGGTTTATGTGTTGCTCATCAGATATTTCCACTGCTTTTGTCATTTGCAGTTGTTACTGAAGATGGCTAGGTGTAGTCTAGTGATGTTGGTGGAGAGCCTGGTAAAACACAGCTTGACTCTAGAATAGGTATTCTAGATACTAATAGATTAAAAAATAGATTTTTTTTTTTTCCTGAAATAGAAAAGCTTAAAGGAAATGGTGAATAATGGAATAAATCTTGATCTATTAACAAGACTGTTTAACTGTCAAAGCCCCCATTAGACACACATAGCACTAACAAGATTGGTAAGTTAAGAACTGTGTAAACTGAGATGCTGCTTTCCTTCAGTGGGAAAGAAAGATATGCACTGAAGCCAGCCTGACATTGGCAATGCACAATGCATCATGTAATAATTATACTCAAAGCCCCACTACAAAAATCCAGTTTGGTTAATCTGTCATGTGGAGTGACCGACTATACTTCAGCAGCCCTTGCCTTAAAAAGGAAGCATGTGGGAAGATGCTTTGCTGTTATTTCAGGCTAATGTTTCAGGGAGGGATGTGAAATGGTGCCAGGCTAGATTTTGGTAAATCATCTTTATAAAATAAAATGTGGGTTAGATTTTTTTTTTTTTTTTAATGTCTTCAGCAAGCTGTCCTTCAAGGGCTCCAGGTTCTCTGGGTGGTACTCTTCCATAGAACACTGTTAGGAGCCAAAGTCCTTGCCTGCCTCATGGGCCTTTGGGTTTGGGAAGCCCAAACTGTTTAGTGTCAAGCCTGGGGGCCACCTGTGATCCAGCAGCACCTCCCAGAGAGCAGAGTGTTCCTTCCAGTACGGTGTCCTTTCATCTTTGATAGCTCTCTTCTGTATAAATTCCTTTCCTTCCAATGCATGGACTCTGAAACTCACTTTAACAAAGAAGAATATTTGTAGGAGTAGAGCGAACTTGGGTTTGGTTTGAACTTTCAGAACTTTTGAAAGATCTTTAGACTCTTTAATCCCCTTCACTTACTAGAGGGTGTATATCTTAAAATCTGCTGTGAAGTCTCAGGGGCATATGCTATAGATTTATGTCCCAGTCTTCCACTCATCACTTTGAAAATTAAATCCTAAATTGCGCTTTTGTTTTCATCTCAAGGTGTTGGTCACATTTACTGAGAATAAGACTACAGTCTAAGAGGAATCCATTATTAACCATTATGGCCAGTGAGTGGTATGGAATTTTGTAATATTTTTTGCTATGTAGGGTGATTACTGTTGTTATAGTGATAGATCTAATCTGTGGTTTAATACAGAATTAATTCAAGACCACAATACCACGAGTATTTTCTGTTTCATGTACCATTGGAGCAGATGGGTGGGGCCCTCTTGGGAAGAGGGTGAGGAAAGAGGAAGTCCTGCCCTTAATTTCAAAATCTGAGCCTTGCTGTGCTGACAACTGATTCTCACCTGCACTTCCTTAGTTTAATGGAATTGTATTGCACAAGGGCAGATGCTTTTAACATAAGAAAAGGAGAACCATTTCCCAGGGGCAGGACCAAGACTTGTGAAGTTCTCCAGCTGATCCATCTCTTAGACTAGGTCCTAGCCCTAAGACAAACAAGGCAGTGTGTTAGGAACAAGAAGGATTGTTTTAATCAAAGAGAGGGAATTTAACATACCAGGTGCTTTCGTTGTGTAGCAAATTGTTGGAAGATGTTCAGATACTTTGATGATGAAAGCAAGAAATGCCAGATAAAGAAGAGCTAGGTGATTTAGAGCCTGTTATGGGGTCAGTTTGTGACCAGTATTTTCTTGAATATAAAAATATTGATAAATAAAGAAATATTTTAGTGCAGTTTTGTGGGATGGAGTTAAAAAATGAATAGTCAGCATGTTGGCAGAAAAAAATGGAAAAACTGAGCTATATGTTGATAGAAGGTACAGTCAAATGCTCAGAACTACTCACTTTTTTTTTTTTTTACCCTTTGATTTATTCAACTTTGAAGTGTAAGTGTTTAGGAACCACACTTTATCTGATGAGATTTATACCTCAAATAACTTCATTTCAAGGCAAACACGTAGCTGCATGGCAGAGGTCAGGAATCTCTCACCTAAATAACTGACTGGTCTTGCAAGTGAGATCTCTTCTCTGCTGCACACATCTGTGCTTCCCCTGGTCCACAGTGCTGTTTGGCTAACTGAGTTCAAAAGGAGATTATCAGGGAGGAGTGAAGAAGCTCAAGTAGATGAAAAATGGCATGTTAAAATAGGGCTAAAAGAGTAGAGAAATGTCAAAAAGGTATGAGAGTTCTAGGAAACTTTAGGAGACTCTAAGGAGAAGTTGAGGATCAAAGTCTCTGAGGAATATAAAGTGGGAAGAGGATGGAGTTACAGGAGGGTCCAGGAAATGGTATCTTCTTTAAAAGGTTTTAGTCCAGAAAGTTATTGTATATACATTGTAGTGTACATTGCTGTTTTTCTCCACCCTGGATGGACACTGACTCGGAGTTGACTGAAGGTGAAAAGATGACTGGGAATATGGAATGAGAGAAGAGGATTTAAGGTGTGTTTGTAACTTCCCTTCACCCGTTCTTTTGCTGATCATTGCAGTATGAAATCGTGGTACTGACTGGGAAATGTCCAGAGCTTTGCACAAATAAAACAATCTGGCTTGTTTTTTGCATGTAGGATGCCTGTTTCCTCAATTTTTTTTTTGTTTGTTTTTTGATCTCACTGAATGAAGCTAAAAGATAATAATTATGCAGAGAGAGAAAAGAAGTAAGAACATCAGGAAAGTGAGCAGAATAGGACATGTTTACTTGTCTGAAAACTTTTCTGTTCATTAAGGTAAAATGAATGGCTTGATCTTACTTCCCTTAAGCCAAGTTCTATTTCCACTGGAACTAGTAAGAGGTTTTTCTGAGTAGCATGTGAGGGTGAAGCACACTGTCTGCAAAAGCATGATTCGTCATTTACTGCAATTTGAGGATCAGAGACCTCTGCTATGTACCAGAGTGAAAGTAAATGGATTAACACTTGCTGGGCTTAAAGCCTAAATCCTTTAACCTTAATATGAGAAAATACATGTAGTTTTTTCCTTATAAATTCAGCTGTGGTTTTCTATGTGCTCATTGCATGGGTGCATCATCATGTTAGTCATGTTATAATGATAATTCAAATGATGGTGCTGCTTCTGGGAGCAAACATCCCTGTAGAAGAAAGATGCAAGCTTTTATAATTGTGATGCAGGAGAGCCCTTTCTGAATTCATTAGGGAAGGTTGTAATTAACTTAACCAGTCATCAAGGTTAACTTGACAAAACTCTCTAGAAAAAACAATCTGAGGAATACAACAGAAGGTAGTGACTTCAGAGATTCTATCCCAGAGACAAAAATTCTATCATCAGGTGAATGTCTGTGAGCTCCCCTCCAGCATCCCTATGGGAAAAATATATTCCCATGCTTTAAACTATTAACTTCTCTCCTATTTTTTAAAGACCTTGGGCGGCTGAGTTTATAAGGGAAGAAGGAACAGTTAGGAAAACAAGCGGAGCTTATTTTTCCGATGTAACAAAAAATTAGAACTGTTGTCTTCAGTTTTACCAAAGGCTCTCATGTGTCTGTTTATGTGAGATTCTCCAAACTTTTGTGGTTTCAGTGGAACAAAAAAGGACTCGAGATTTTCAGATTTCTTTCAGCCAAAGAGTACGATAGACATCCACAGGGGCAGGGGAACAAGCCATGAAAAATAAGCTTCTGTGAAGCTTGGAAGCCTGACATAATTTTTCCCTGTCAGAACCTTTGGGCTTAATTCTGCTTTGCCTTGCACCCAGTCGAATCCCATTGATTTTTTTAGTTTGGATGCTTCCGGTGTGAGCCACATGACAGTGTGGCCGTTTGTCTGAAAATATTCAGGACTGAAGAAACTGGAGATACTATGGTTGTGAATGTGTGTGTTACTGATACTCTAGGAAGTGCTACATTTCATCAAGTCTGCTTAGGGAATAAGAAAAGGAACCTCATTATTTTTAGGAAAATGCCAAATGTTGTCATAATATGTCACATGCTTCTGTCACTGAAGTGTTTTTTAACAACAGTGCTAATGTGTGGTATTATGCTGATGTTGTACAAATAACTAGATGTCAACCTCCATATCCTCAGCAGACTTTCATAGTTGTGTGTCTGCTTAGCTATTAGAGCTATTAAAAAAAAATTATATACATAGGATTTTAAAAAGGAAGAGGAAATAGGAACTTGCCGCAGAAGCACAGGTTACAGCGTTCTCCTGGTTTGAATCAGCAGGGTGGAATCCAGAAAACCAGAACAAAGAAGGAAATCCTTCTTATGGGGAATGGAAGGACATAAGCATGCCTATTCAAAAGTTACTGCTCTGTGTGTGTATGTATGCACATTACCAATTATTACCAATATTGGTTATGTAAGCTATTGTCCCCTACTCTCATGGTGAGAGAAAACTGCCATCATCATTGCAATTTCAAATTTTATGTAATTAGATTATTTGAAAGATTTCAAAATGGCCATGGCAGATGCATCAATTTTTCTTACAGAAGAAAATTGGCCATAACCTCAGAAATGGAACATATGACATTTAAGGCTGTATGTATTGTAATACCGGCACATAGAATACATTTAAGTACTTGGATAGAGAATTATTGGACGATTCATTCTCACAAAAGAGATTGCCTCCTGCCTTTTATTATTTTTGCTGCAGCCACGATGCTCTTACCCAACTGGCTTTTCTACTCTTGAGGATTGAGTACTTGCATAGAAAAGTAGTGCTGTTTATTTAGCTAGTTTGGGTGAAAACCTTAATTTGTAATGACCTTTTGGGAAGGTGGTAGCTTGCTGCACTGAGAGTTTTTGCTGAGGAACTTGGTATAACGACTACAAATGGCAAGGAAGTGTTATTGCTATGACATCACCCAAATGAAAGACTCACGTTTGATCTGAAGACCTAGATCTGTGCAAATATGCAAATATTACAAAGATGTAATGCTTCTCTTGAAATTACTGGAAACTGTCTCTTTGTTCCTTTGTGCAGCTGGTCCTAATAGAAAGGTAACAAGAAAAGAGGAATTAAAGAGGAGGCAAAAGGAAAAAATGGGAAGTGAATTGGTGAAGAGGCTCAAATCAGCACTTTACCTGAAGCCCTGGCAGCTCTTTGCTATCACAGAACTGTGATAACTCGGCTGTGTGTTGGATACTTCACAGTTCATCATCTTAACTTTTGTCAGATAATGTTGGCTGTGCTGATCTAGTTCTCTTGCCCTCCTTCATGCAACCTTCCAGCATGGTGTCTTTTGTCTTAAACCTTTTCTGTAAGATCCTCAGAGCAATGATTAATCTTTTCTGCTTTTAACTTTTCACCCAGAATCTGAGGTAATGCAGCCTTTTTTCTATTTCTGCCCAAAATTCTGAACATCACAACCATTGAATTAAAATGAATTGGGCCTTTTTTTCAGCACTAGAGATAAAAGTTAATGATTTCAGATGAAAGTTAACGTTTTTTACAAACTCCAAGATTTGTTGTCTATAGCTGAAGAGCCAAACCCCATTTTAAGGCCTAATTGTAATTTAAGTAGTCCAGTCCTGCTGACATACTTGTGTGGATAGCAATCTTGTTAATGGTTGCTTTCATGAAGCATTTGCATCAAGGAAAATTCCTTGTGTGGGAATTTTGTATTGTAAATAAATTATATAGTCTTTTCCAGAAGAACTTGGTTAATCCTATCTTAGGTTATAGGAGAAATACTATTCACTCGGGGAAAACAAAATGATCTCAGAAGTGGAATCAAGGTAAACTTAAACCAGGATCATATTACTAGTTGGTTTTGGCTTGAGAGTTGTAAATTAAGGAAAACAAAGGAGAGACAGCCTTGGAACTTTACTAGATAATTGACAAATCTCAGTAAGTGACATTTTTGTTTAATTGAATCCATATAATTTGAGAAATTTGCTTTGCACATATCTCCCTTGAGGTCATCTCTTTACACTGCATTCCCCTTTGACTGTAATGTAAAAAACTACATAGATTTAAGCTAAACAGATAACACTCAGGCTAGATGGGCTACTTGAGTGTTTTGGGGATTACAGTGAGGTGCATCGGAGGTGCTTGGGTAGCGTTTTACTTGTCATAAAGCCAAAGCTTCCCTGTTATTGCCAAGAAAGATTTGCAATTTTATATTTGTTTTCTTTGTTTCATTTTTTAAAGCTTTCCAGAATGCACATTTTAATCCCTTTGGTAGAGTTTCAGAGAACTGCTATAACATTTTAACTTCATCTTTCCTTGATTTGCCAGGCTTCACTTAAAAAATAATGTGGTGAGCTCATTGGCATTGCTGATTTTACATCAGCCCGTTCTATTTTTTCCTGACACTGAACTCTGATGGTTTTCTTCCTTTCCCTTTTCTTTCTTTCTTTTATTTTTTTTTTTTTTGGAGGGAGAAATATTTTTTTAATATATATTTTGGTTTGGTTATGGTTTTTTTGTTTTTTTTTTTTTTTTACTCAAGTTATTCTAGGCTGGTTAGTTTTTAGGTCAGTTAGTTTTTAATTGTGGTTTTCTTGTTTCTGCTGTGAGGTTTGTTAAGCAATGTTTTATGAAAAACAGTAGTGTGATCAAGAATCTTGTTCCCTGTACAGATGTCTGCAATGCTATTTCTCCATGCCTAATGCATAGGAAAATACCCTACAATTTAAATGTTGTTTAGGTCTGGATATATTCAGTACCCGGCATATTCAGAACAGATCTTACCACGTTCCTTCTGGGTCTTCCTTGAATCTGGTCACCTACATTTTTTTAGACCTCTCTGGCAGGATGGAAGATGCTGGGGGAAAGTGTATAGCGAACATGGCGCCACTTTTCAAATTAGAGTTCTCTGTCAGTTCTCAATCACTGGGAATTTTCGTGGACATTGACCCAAGTGAGACAGCTCATTTTCTCTTGGAAACATTATCATGTTTCTGTTTGGTGTTGGGAGAGGGAAAGGGTCTGGAGCTGGGTGTGGGTATCCTGAAGCAAACCCCCTCTATATTTTTGGAAAATGGAGAAATATTGTCACATCAGATTTTGTTAGAAATATTACTTCTGCCACGGAAACCTAAAATTTCCACTGTGAAAAATGTTTTCTCTAGCGAAGGTGACAATGATAGTTTAAACTGAACTTGAGGGACTTTGCTCTCTTGGAAGAGTTCCACCCTTGGATCATTTTATGATTTGCTTGTCACTCAGAACGAACTCATCTCAGACATACCAGGCCTATGGAAAATGGGCTGCTGCCAGTATGATTGGTTTATATAGTTTCTTATATTGTTGAGGTGATGTTGCACTTAAGACCTTCACAACCAAGAAGAGCAAAGCTGGGTTGACTGTATAATAGTGGAAGGCAGTGGTGGGAAGTCCCTTATAATAGCTACAGTAGGATATTTGAAAGAAATACCTTCTTCCACATACAGGCTAAAATGGATCATGTAGTGAAAGTTTTTTATAGCAGTTCTGCTGTTACTTCCCATTTTCTTGATCTCCTCTATGTTTCTGAGCCCAGTCTGACAGAGCTGGGCAATTTGGAGCAATAATGATTGCTAGTTAGAACACACTCACCATCAGGCATAGATGATCTTGACATTTCACACCTTCTCTGTTACTTCTCTTGCAAATACTCTCTTCTTTTTTGTTCTGTACACCAGAAATTGTCATCTAATCCTGTATGCCGCCTATTTTCCTGATTTATCTTTCATATTTGTCCTTTAAACTTTAGCGCATATATCAGATTACAGGTATTGAACGTTTAGTTTGTTAAAAAAATAAAATTTCCTAAAGTTAAAAATTTTCCATTAGAAAGTTGGCTTATTTTCCCCCTGGACTCCTAGTTGGAAAACAAATATTTTTTTCTTGGACTAAGATTTGAATTGGAGGGAACTGTTGAGTTTGAACCAATAAAAAATTGTTGGTTTGCCTGATTTGATACATAAATTCAGTGCTTTTGTGGGACTGTAGTTTGGAACCTGCGTCCACCATTTTTGTCTTCAAGTTTAGGGACCACAGAGAAGAATACAGGCATGGGGTCGTTCAACTGCAATTTACCTGTCTGGGGTAAAACAGAGTTCCCCCCAGGTGAGAATTCAAACCGTGCCGTTTTTACAGGGACACTGAGGATTTTACAACATGTTATCTGTGTTTCTGTTCCCAGTTGGTGAATTCTTCCTTTTCTCTGCTGGAATTCACCAGTAGCTTTTGACCATTAATCGGTTTCTGGATTTTAGTCAGGAGGCAGTTAACTTCCCAAGTATTTCCTCCCCACTTTTATAGTCTTTGAAAGAACCTTCTACTCCTCTTTCATCACCCTGCAGACAAATGGCTTTGTGGTGTACTTGAATAATACTGGACCTTCCAGAAAGGGGAGCTCTATTTGCCAGGAGGTCTGGCATGTGGGGCATGGCTGTAGGTCCATTTTTTTGGTTCAGTGCTTTCAGCCACAAAACTGGCAGTCAGTTTCTGCAGCATCAAGCCTGAAGCCACAGTTGCCCTTACGGAGGGGAGCGCTGTTAAGGTGTACAATCCGTGCATTCAGCTCAAAAGAGGAAGAGTCTACAGCAGGAAAAAGATTGAAACTGCTGGGAAAAGCAGGCAGCAGCTGTTGCAGCCTGTGCTATTAGTGGTTCTTCTGAAAAGATACCATACCAGAAAGTGGGCAAAATATGAAAAAGTATATATGAAAAGATTATTTGGCTTGGCTCCCCCACTGTCTTTTTCCCTACCCAGATGCTTTGACAGGAGTTTGTGTGTTGCTTGTGTTACAATTGCACTGACTACTAGGAGACAGCGTTGGTTATTTTTTTAATTTTGTGTTTCCAAAACCATGTGCTGAATTTTCACACTGGGGTGTAAACATTTGTTTTTAAATTCTATTTTCCACATATTTATGTGGATATTTTTCTTTGGTTTTAGTCCTTACCTCACTGAAGTTCGAATTTGAAAGCTTCTCTTGACCATGTTGCCATGAGCACGGAAGCCAGGTAATCAGAACTTTTCAAGTACTACAGTGTCAGTAACAACTTGTAAGCAGTAGATGGCACAGGAGAGGCACGAATGAACCAAGAACAGCCACTTCTTACAACTTTCTGCCTGTATCTTTAAGTAGTTTAAGAATACAAAAAACCAAATTAGGAAGGTTTGTATCTAGCCTGTAGAGTGGCTGTTATGCTTGTTAACTTGATCTTTTATCCTAGATTAACTGAAGTCTTTGAATTGTAAGTATAATACCTTTTCACGGTGGGATATTTAGAAAATGAGTTTTCTCTTTACATTGTACCGTCTGCTAAGTGAAAACCAGACACTGTATATGCATGGAATAAAAGTTACAGGGATCATATGCTTATGCACTTTTCATCCTTCATGACTTTCCCAATGAGTACATGCTGAATTCTTGTAGCTGTTGTGTCAGGAAACAAATCTCAGGAGTGTAAACTTTACACTACTTTCTGCTTTGCAGCTCCCAAGGTTATGATCAAAAGCGTTTCTCAGTTCCTGTGCTGTGTAACATATGTCCCAGGAAGTGAATAGGTATTGCTATGGACACAAGTGCTTGTTTTGTTTTGTTCCTTTGATTGAAGAGTGAAAAGTTACAGTGTAAACAAGGCTCCAGGTACTGGGCTAATGATCACAAAAATACCCCCATCTGTTTCTTACAGCAGATTTCTTTATTTTTTTGCCTTTTCATTTGTGCAGGGGAAAAGCTTCAGGAAGGTCCTGGAAGGGGGAAGCCACAAGGGAAGCATGGTCTGTCAGTTTGTGTAGGGTCAGGAACAGGGAACTCATCTCACTTCTGCTACTGACTTGGTGTGTGACCTCAGGCAAACCACGTTTCCTCTGTGGGCCTTGCCCCTCCTTGCCTTTCATTGGGTGTCGTTCAAAATTGTGTAAAATGATGCTGTTCTGATTTGAAACTCTTTTTATCCACTCACTGTGTTGCACAGGTGTAGAGAAGGACCGGAGCCTCTTTGCTTTCTCTGATTTATATCTTGCAGGGATGATTTCTTGCTGCTGTTGGTACAGCCCCAGTAGATTAAAAAGAGTCAATTTTTTGTCTCCCAATGCACAAGTTAAAAAAACCTGAGAATGCAGCATGTTTTCTCATCTCCACAGTGCTTTTGAGGTTAAACAGGTGTAAGTTCTTCCATGTTATAAGCGGAAGAAGGGACTTTAAATTTCTCAGATGTTTACAGCAAAAAGAGTATTTTATGAGTGTGAGGGAATACAGAAAAAAAACACAGCATTTCAAATTTCTTGTGTGTGAGAAGAAACTTAAAAAAACCTCAAACCCAAACCAACAAAACCAAAACACCTTCTCCCTACTAGATGCTAGCAGAGGAGTCATGGGAGAGATGGAAAGATATTGCCAGATTTTACAGAGGCTTAAAATGAACTCTGTTTTCTTCTGTCAGTGGAATACCCAGACTAATCTGTAAATAGCGTCTGTTTATCATTAATTGCTGTGGCTCTGTGATTCCTACCTCCCACTAGGACTTCCATGAAAAATAAGATGCTCTTGGCCAAACAAAATTCTGTGGCAGAGGAGGCGGAAAGTAAACAATTAGCAACAGTGTAGGGCACCACCAATATTAAAAAAAAATGTAAACAGTAATGGAGAAGAATGTCCTGAGTTATTGTGTCAGCAAATCAGTTGTTGCAGCAGAAACTGATTAAAGGCTACATAGCAATTCCAATACTGTAGATTTTTTTTCCAAATGCTCTTTTAAATAGCAATGCAGGTGAAATGGGGGTGAAATTCCTCTTAGTGGCAGATGGAAAGTGCTGTTCTGTCTGGGAGAATCTGTCTGATCGCAGAAGCAGTCACCTCTACCCCATGCTGGCTGAGACAGGCTAGTTTGCTTGCTTCCTTACATGTTGTCCTGCTTCCATATGGCTCATGCTTTTGGACTCTGAGCCTTGGCCATATTGCCATATTTGGTTGAAAAACAGTTGATATGGAACATGGTAGATGTTTTGATTATGTCAGAATAGTAGTAACAATTGATATGCTGTGACACTGGTTTCTACACAATTGTGTTTATAGCATCAAGTGGCCAAGCATATTTTGATAAAAGGCTTTTCAGAATGAACTTTGTACACTTGGCTGACACCTTTTATTCTAGGTTTTTTTTTGGTTTTTTTTTTTGTTTTTTTTTTTTTTTTTTGGAACATTGGGTAGAAAAAAGAAGCTGGATGAGAATAACCCTCAGACTTTTATTTTAGTCATGATGGAATACTAAGAAAAATACACAGAACTGAATTTCTGAATGAGATTGACTGATGATATAAGTCCTTTGGTTTTCCTTATATGTTATTTAACCAAGACTGAGGGAAGATAATTGGCCAAGTTCAATCACTTAGAACAGCCCCAAGTGTACCAAAGTTAGACACAGCATGTTAAACGCTTCTAGTCAAAGTGCTATGACTGCAGCCTCTTCTTGGATGTCTATAGCTTGTAATAAAGGGATTTTTCTCTTGTGTCTAGTAGCTTTAATGCTGATATGGTAGTGTTATCCTGAAATAAATCTGTTAAAAAAAAGAGTGTCCTGAGAGCCAGCCCTGCTTTCATACACCTAGAAATTGTTCCTTGATACATCTATTCTCATTTGTGTAATGCCCTCACATAACCATTAATAGCCCAGGGTCAGTATCTGGATTCTGGAAAATTCAGATTGACTCAACCTACCAGCTCTAAAGGGGAATAGTGTGCAAGTGAGACCTGTGTTTCTACTGTTTCTATTTTGTCCCTGCAACCAATTGGCAAACTTCAAAGCAAGTTGAAATTTCTAGGGGATTTCATCTGACTTGTAGGTGGTGACACAAATTAAGATGGTGCCCATTACCTGTGCCAGCGGTGGAAACAGACCACAGTTCTCTTGGCTCTCCTAATTCAGTGACGGTGGTTCTCAGCTTGGGACTGATCACGCAGGGTCAGACCAGGACTTCATCCATCTGCTGTGCTGTTCCCGACTGGCTTTTCCGTGCAATTAAGGAATGACAAAATTATTTCTGTCCCCACCCACCCGGCTTCAACCAACTTCTGCTTAGCAACTATTTAATGATGTAGAGACCCTGTCTGGTTCTCTGTATTTCATAACTACCAACAGACCAATTCTCTGTGAATTTGTCTCCCCTTTGAGTCTATTTATGCATTTGGCTTTCCCCACCATCCTGTGGCAGTGAGTTCCATGGTTTTTGTTGTCTGAAAAGTGTTTTCTTCTTTTTGCTTTGAACCAGATATGCGATAATTGCATAAATGCCCCCCAGTTCTCATTTAATGAGATGGAATTGAGTATTTGTATCCTATGAATTTCTCTACACTATTTTTACAGACTTGTGACATGATCCAGTAAAGACCTGTGTGTATTCCATATTGAGTCCTTACCTTTTATAGCCTCTCCTCTGACAGGCAAAGACGTTTCATATCTCTGATTCACAAGGCCACATTTTTCTGTGCTTTTTGGACTAGATGAAGTAACCAAAGGGACTCCAGGTTCTGCTTGGTGGTTAGGAATGGCTTAATTCGAGCCCATTATTAAAGGTATGTGCATTAATTTACACTTCTCTACCGTGGAACTCAGGTTTGTGAGGTTTTTCCTGTCAGTCTTCCCAGTTAGCTTTGGTTCTAGAAAACACTTTCTTTTATTAATATGCTTGTCTGTAGTGTGGAAACCTCACTGTTGTTCCCCTCATTGTTACCATATTGAGCAATTAAAATCCCAACTGCTCCCACAAGGAAGTCCTATAGTTTATTTGTTATGAAATCTGAGCACGTACACCTATTGTTTATCCTTAGTGTTTTATCGAGAATCACTCTGGGAGAGTACATTCTCTCTTGGTCCATTGCCTTTGGTGTAAGGTTTGCTAGAAAAACCAACCAAACAAACAAACTAAAAAACCTTTCTGGAAATTAAAAATTATGTTTACTGTGTGATCCTTGTGTGCACATTCACGTGTTCTTGAAAAAACTCTAGATTTTATTTTGAATATTTCAGAATATATCCCTTTCCTTCATCATTTGTTCTTTATTACAGTTTCCAGAAATATAGTATGGAAGTTAGACTTAGGAGCCTGTAAGTCATAATGTTTGTTGGATCTGTTACTGAAGATCAATGTCCTTGACTTCTTGACTGAGCTTGTATGGTACAGGTTTGGAACAGGAAACTCCCACTCCACTGGATCAATATAATTCATCTTTGAAGTGGTGGAAAGTTTGGTATGGTTTCAAAGGTCGTGTTTTCTCAATCTTGCTGTCTTGGGTTTAGCAGCAGACCTCATCCCGACTTTCATCAAAAGCAGCAGTAGTAGAACTGTCAAGCTATTTCACCAAAGGCACTGATGTTAGTACTTGAAAAGTGTTGTGGTACAGAGGGACCGATGTATTCTTTTGTCAGAGCCCAAAAATTAAGGTGGTTTTTGGACTAATTTTAAATGAAAATGATATTTTTGCTGGAATGATTTTTGAATAAGGGCAGGTGAGCTAGAAAGTTACAATATAACATCTGCTCACGTACTCTTGGGAATGGAAAATACCAGGGATGATAATTGAAGTGGAACACATAAAAATAAATGATTTTTTTTTTTTTTAAGTTGAAGAAGCAATTTGCTTTTGCTTGTCCTCCATTTGGCTGTAGATGAGAGGCATTGCTAAAAACGCTTCATTATCTGTGAGCTAGTAAAGTTTTTCTTTCATCAAATAACACTCACTTGATGGCGGAAAAAATATTTCCCTACTTTGAAGAAGATGGCAACACACTGTCATAGGGCTTCAGAAAGTGACAGTGCTGACATAATGGGTTTTTCTTTGTGTAGCTTTCTTTAGCATGAGCAGCTTTTGAAACAAATAGCTCTGGGTTTGTATATATGGACAAATTCAGCCCTTTGGATGCCAAATCAGAGGCAGCAAATTAAAGGTATTATCCAGAGGCGCTACAAATATGTGAAGTACGTTGGTTTAGAGTGGTTTTGGAGGCTAGAGGAGTAAAATGATTCTGGCAAGGGTGAGTGTCATGAGGCATGGGGGAACAAGAAGTTCCGTGGTGTATTTTGCAGTGTGGCTGTTTATTACATTGGCTATAGCCAAGAAGCTACAGGCAGATGCTAGTCAGGCCTTTTTCTTGGCCATCCTCACTCTTTCTCTCTGCTCTTGTATTCACACATAACGAGAAAGTTTTATTCCAGATTTGTAATGAGTTCATTAAGTTCCTGTTCTGGAGCCTTATACCTGTCAGCACATAAGAAGTTGCTCAATTAAAAATATTTCCTAAGGGGTGTTGAAGTGAAGAGGGATCTAAATGTATCGGGCTTAACTTTCAAAACCTGTCTAAGAAAGAGGAAAGAGCTATTGTTTTTTTTTCAAAAACCCTACTCAACCAACAACAACACAAATAAATAAACAAAAACCAAAACCCAAAAAACCACAAACAAATTTAAAAAAACTCCCTTAAGCTGTTATTATGATGACAAAAGTGCTTTTGGCATTTGCTCAATAAGCAGTACAAAAGATTGATTTCCACTTTGTCTTCCACTCATGTTTTCTACTTGAAAATGTAGAGGCACTGGAGATGCAGCCCTGAACCATCTAATGTATTGTGGACTGCGTCTTCATTTTGAATCACCAGATTATTAGGGAGAAATCAAGCTGTTACAATAACTAAATATCTCAGAAGAAAACTTCTGAGGTTTCTGTCTCTTCTTTTCCTCAGTGCTGGAGTTTCTTAATTTGGTAACTCAAAAAGCAGTGTATGCTTAGAACCTGTCAAGCCCAAACTTATCTTCAAGTAACAGAATACTGTGACATCTGTACTATGAGAACACTTCATTCTGGTCACATGAAAATGTATAGAAATGAAAGAATTATCCTAATTTTTCTGCTGTTCTTGCTATTTAAGAAAACTATTTATTTTCTTGTTTCTTGTAGGTCTAAAGGTTTCATCTGGAACTTGAAGGCACACTTCATAATGTCTGTGGCCAAACTGAGGAGAGATGGAAGCCTAAAATCTGTCTGCAGCCAGGTCTTGACTTTCAAGATTGGGCAAACAAAAGTTAGTTGTTGTAGGGGGGTAGTTTGAATAAACAGAAGGAAAACAAAACAGTCCAGTAAGAACAAAAATGTCACTAACCTTTGAATCAAAAATGAGCAGGCCCTGTGTGTTACCTCTCAAAAAATTGCTCTCCTGACTTATCCTGCCCTGCTTCGCTTTTTAGTCTAGCCAGCTTCCTACGGAGGAACAACCTTCTCTCCTTCCTCTTGGCTGAATCCCTGTTGAAGGCTTTCAGCTGGAAATCCTGGGGTGGTTGAAATTAATATACTCAACATGGCTAGTCAGAGTACCTAATGACTTTCTGCCTGAAACCAGCATGGCCTTAGTTTTAGATCTCATCTCTTTGGGCAGGAGAGGGCTGCTCAGATCTCCAGAGGGGGCTTGCCTAGCCAAGATGAACACTTCTGCAGCTGACAGGGAAGATAAGCACATGTGTACGTCAGGATGTTGTATGTACATATGGATGCGATATGTATGTTAGCTGCCAGTGCAGAAAGTGAAATGTAGAGAGCAGCATTCTCAGTCTTGGTCTTTCATGAAACAGATTTTCGGGGAAAGGGTACAAAATAACTCCATTTTCTGATGTAGTTTGATGAGTTAGCAGGAGCCAACTTGCTTAATTGTTGTGAGCTGGGAAGCATCCCTATCCTGTGTTACTCAGCATGAAAAAATTCTAAATATTCTCACAAAGTTTAATTATCTATTTCAGCTTTTAATTTAAAGAGAAGGGAGGCTTCTACCTACTTTATGCCTGCAGTTGTTTGTATCTAGTAATAAGCTTTGATCTTTTCATCTAGGTTATATTTGTTTTCACTGCTAGCTGAAGGGAAATTGTTTTAACAATTGTGTTCAGAACGCCTGTATAAAAAGTGTGGGGAGAATAACTCATGCCTAGAGGACTTATGCCAATTTTAAGTGACAATTCTAACAATTTTGATTTTGTGTGTTGAGGTGGGTAAGTTGGTGGTGTAAATTTTTTTCCACATAAGGCTTGAGCTCAAAGGAAGGAGAAACACGTGAACTCCATGCAGCTTCTCTGCTCTCTAAGAGTGGATATAAGCTTTTCCCCTCCCTTCTCTTGGAGAATCAGTGCTTCTCTACTGCTCCATTCTTTGTGATTGTGGTGGTAGAGTCTTTCCTCCTGCATTTAATTTAGCTGATGGCACAATGTGTCCTGATAAATGGTGAAGACTGCTATTGACTGTTGGTTTTGATTTCCTGAGAGGATGAGCCTAAGGTTTAGGTACTTAGTTCTTTCTGGTTTTTTTCACCCAGCCAATTAACATGGAAGTTGTGTGGGAACTGGAACATCCATACTGTGGAAATTTTAATGTTTCCAACTAATTTTTCTTTGCAAAACTGAGCTCAGGATGTCTGCCAAGAAGACTGCCCCCTTGGGAGCTTGCTTGTGGGTGGGCTGGCTAGTCTTTTGGATCTGGCTTTCATTGAAAGACTTTTGACAGTATCAGTTCCTGTACAAGTTCGTTTCTACAAATCAGCATTTTTCTATTGGAATAAAAAAAAAATTCTCTCTAGAATTTCTGACTATTGTTAATGAAAAAGAAACATTGAAGGGCAACTGAGGAATTTTATGACCTCACCTGACAATGCCTTCTAAATGTGGAGTAAAATGGCCTGTATCTGAATGGTGCAACTGGCAGGCTGTGAACCTAGTGCTGCCTGCAGGCTGGTTTCTTTTCTATCAGCTGCCAAGGTAGATAACTGGAGAAAGTGCCTTCCTTGCCCTCATTTGGTGTAGGAGAATGTTGCAGTAGGTAAAATATAAAAGAGGAGGAGTGAAAAGAGGAGACTGAGTTCCCTTTTGCTCACCCAGATCACCAGCTGCTGTGTAGAGCACTGGTCTTGGCAAGGTTTCTTGTGTGAAATGGAGAGATGGTCCCTGATGCCATTGCCATTTTCTGCTCCCTACAGTTCTGTGGCATGCATGCATGCAAAAAGCCACTGCTGCTGGGGAGGGGATAGCTCTGTCTCTTGGAGGAGTCCTCTGGCCCCAGGGTGGAGGTGAGTCCTTTGGTGTCCAGTTAGGCAGTTTAACAGTGGACACTTGGCAGTTCAGTCCTGCCTCGTGCTGTTCCCCAGGGCTGTGAAATTCCCTTTTCCACTGTCAGCCCATGGAGATGCCTTGGAAGTGGCTCCACCACCAAAAAGACTGGGTTATCCTGTAGTTTCCCAATTGCAGTAGCAGTGCTGCAGGGATCTCACTTTTTTTCTCCTGCTGGAAGGTAAAAGCTACTAAGACAGCAAAAACTTTTATTTCTAAGGTTAGAAGAAATGAATGTGGTAAGAATTGACAATTTTTAAAACCAGTAGGTTAAAAGAAATTTTGGATCCATCACAGATAGGAATACAAAGTGAAAGAATAGAAATAGTTTGATTACCAGTAAATCTCTCAGAAAAAAACATGTTTTTATTTTGAGTTTTTCTTATTTTTCAAATTTGGTCCATTTGTGTTTAAGAACATCCAGCAATGGAAGAACAGTAACTGGACATAAACTCTCCCCTTCTTTGTTAAATAAATGCAAATTGCATGTTTCTTTGACTTCCATAGCCTTATAATAAATTACTAGCTTGTGAAGGAGCATATCCAATGTATCCCTCATCAATGAAATCTCCACAAGTGCCCCAAAGCATAATATATTTTCATGCTGTTGCGCTTGGACCAAGTCAAGCTGTGCTGGTAAAGCTGTCTTTGGCTGCGTGCAAGGCTCATAATCCATAGGCTGTGGCTCTGCCAAGTCTAATGGGACTTGGGCACAGCATGAAAACATGCTGTTCCAGCATATGCCTGGCTGCAAGAAGGGAACCCAGCTCCACAGGTCCTGCCCAGTAAACATTTGGAGCAGATTGCAGCATCCTTTTATCACTGCCTTAGTGAGAATCATCAGGAGCTCTCAAGAACTCATTAATTATACTTTTCTGAGCATAATGTTTTGGCATTTTGAGTACAGCTAATTACAAGCAGATCTTAATCTTGGAGTTTTTTTCCTTGTAATTAATTATTTCTTCATTATCTTTAAACTATTGGACTAAGCAGTTTACATCCTGCTCTTGCTTCTTTAGCAGATGTCTTGAGAAAACAGATGTTTCTGTTTTCAAGAGAGGAAGGTTCATCCTTTTCTAGATGGAAGAAAACTCTGCAGTTTAATTGTTAGCATGGAAAATGTAAGGGAACAAGCACATTGGGTTTTTTGTGCTAAGCTAAATATCTAATACTGTGACTGGAATAAATGTGTATAAATACATATATAAAATCCATATTCCAGTAATATATATTTACCTTATATATGCATCTATAAAATATATATGATATATTAAAATATATACCTTGAGGTTTTTCACCTGCTCTGAGTTCTTAAATATTTTGATTAGTGTTTTAAAAAAATACATAGATGTTTGTTAAATCTAGTCTCACTGAAACTGATGGCGGGCTTGACTGTTTAACATCTCTGAATTAAGTAATTTGTTTGGAATCTTCAAGTGTTGTTTAGACAGTGTTAGACTATGTGTATGGTGGATACTGAAGGTGAAAGAGTTAACATTCAAAGAAGATTTTCTTAAAAAATGTTGCCTACAAATAATTCCTGATCTTATTATTTAAAACTGCTTTTACTGACAAATTGACTTCTGTGGCCAAAAGATAACTTAGGTTAGTCTTTAATAGATATTTGGAGACAATCTTTGCTTATTAGGATTTATTAGCCTTCAGCCAGACTCCAGTGCCTGATTAATCTAAGGTAATTAAACTCTTTTAAACCTGTCTGACTAATCAAGAGGAGCAGTCCTACCTAAAGCTGCACTTCTGCACAAGTGGATGCAACGGGCAGTTAGTATACCTGTGGATTTCTGGACTGAATCCAATAAACTGAAATTCACTTTTGCAGATTTTGTGGTTTTGGATAGCAAAGGCATCAGCTCTGCTGTGGTAAGTTCTGTTTCCATATGCCCTGTTTTGTGAGGCTATGACAATACCATAGATTGGTCCAGTCACTGACCTGACACACAATGAGAACATTTTCATTAAAACCTTCTTATCACAATAAGGAGTAAAGATTTTTCCAGTTATGAAAACCAAGCAAGAGTTGGCTGCAGTGTTTTGAGCCACAGTGAATCAGAATGATGGGTATTTTCTTGTATTCCTTAATGAAAAAACCCTTAGGCTGCTGCCTTTTGTCAAATGCAGGATGAAATGTACCCAAACACTGACAGTATTGCCTTCTGGTGTATATGTCATACAGACATATTACAAGCTTGGATGTTAGCTGTGATTCAGGTGCTCAGTGGTACACATGGTGACTCCTCCTTTGACCCCAAACTCAACATGAATAATGTGTTTAAATGCCTTAATAGCTTTTGAGTTTACCTCCTGAATTTTAGAGGAGTTTTGATTCTGCTTTCTACAGCTCGCAATTTCAGTGGGGTATCTGGAGACAAATTGACTTCTTCAATTTTGTCCTCAAATTGTCAAGAGACAAAGGACTTCTTGGCCTCATGTAGAATCTACAGGAAGTTCCTTTGTACATATCACAGGGGTTGTCACTAGCAATGGCCTCCACTCTAGAAAAAATTGTTTGGCTTTTCTATGTCTGGTAATCAGCAGAAAATGCACTGCTGGTTCTGTGAGTGATCCTCCTGGCAGGCAGAACCTGTTCTAGCAGGGGTTAGCACTGCTCAAGTCTCATTTTCTCTCTTCCCTTCTTTTCTTCAGGCCTTTCAGTATGATTAAAGACTTCTTAGTTGTGCATGCTTCTCATACCATACTCATCCGTGCAAATGTGTCAGAGGAGAATTTAGTCAGTGGTGGTGGACGCTCTGTCAGTCAGTGGAATTGGGCACTCTGGTTTCATGCATTGTTTTGGTTTTTCCTGTTCCACTATGAAATGTTTTCCAGGCTTTTGATTTAAAAAACTACTTGGGTAGAGATGCAGGGGGCTGGTATTTAGAAAATCTCATATTAGAATGTGTTTATAGAGTATTGTTAAGAAATTAATAATTTTGAGAAATTGCTTTGGCACTTTCTGAGAGCCAGGGCTTGACATAAGGTTTGCAGCCACCTGGAGAGCAGTTCCTCATCCTCCGGCTCTTTTTAAAATGGGAAGGTGAGTGTATGCAGTCCTGTTGGATGAGGCTGTTGATATCATGTGTGGCCCCAGGTACTTTTTTGGGATGGGACTGATCTGATGAGGCCTGCAGCTCTCAAAGTGCTCCAGGCAATATCTGTCTAAAAGGTTAGAGAGGAGAATTGCTGCCAGCACAGAGGGAGAGTGCTCTTCAGAAGGGATGTGTGCACACAGATGTTTTGCTCTCACTGAAAGTTCACTTGATTTAGTATTAAAATGTGGTGTTAATAAACTGAGCAGAGTTGTAACTGATGTGTTGGCCAACTGGTGGCTTAATATGATCCTAATTAGCAAGGTCCATCATCAGATGAATGTGGCTAGGTTTACTCTGATGTATTAGTTCTGTCATCTAAGAACAGAGAGATCTTTTCCTGACACTGTAGATATGCCAAACTTCTCTGAGCTTGCCTCAAATTGAAATGCTTTGTGAGGGTCTGTGCTGGTTGGTGCTGTCCTTAAATACAGTGGAAAAAGACATGGCATACTCTTATGAGGATCTTGTGCTTGTTTTTACTATGACCCCTCTCTAAAGCAATTTGGGAAGATTCCTGTGTCTTTCCAGGCTTTCAGCTGGAAACATTGCCAGCTCATTTTGTTTGTTGCTGTTATCATTCTCTAAAAATGAATGAAGAGGAATGAAAGAGTTGTGAAGAACATACTGACATCATGAAATTGTGGCTTGCATTTACAAGTCACTTAAGTAAATCTTATAAAGTTTAAAGGAGCACATTTTAAAAGTGTTCCTTTTTCTTAAAGGCTGACTGACTAATTAAAAAAAAAAAATCTTGTTTTTTGCTCCACATTGTGGCTGAAGGTGTTTGACTGCATAAAATAAGCACTGAAGCCACTTGTCCTCTCGCAGTATCAAGTCATATTGCTGATGTGTTTTCCTTATGTGCTACAGGAATGCTTCTGTTTTGAATTGCAAACTAAATTGAGAGGTTTTTTCATAGCTTTAAATCAATTAAACATTCTCACTAGGTTTTTATGGACTAGGTTGTGTTCCTTTATTGGCTCTTAAGCCTGATATTTCATTGCTGACTCCTTGGAGTCCAAGGGAACATACAATTTTTTTCCTTAGGCAATCGTTTCAGAAGGCAGGAGACTAGACTATGAGGAAAGCAAACCCTGTATTTACTCAGCATTGCAGATTGTCATTCCTTAGGGTTTGAAAGAGTGTGACTGATACTGTATTCATTACAGATTTAACTTTTGTCCTCTCCTTCCATTTTTATTGACATCTACAATGTAATATCTGTTAACATTTTGGATATGTTTTGCAGAACTCAGACTTAAAAGTTGAAAAAAACCTTCACATTTTTCATGCCTTTTTATTTGGGGAAAAAGCATGAGAAATTGACAGGGTGCTCCAGCTCAAGTTCAGGAAATGGAGCAGGAGCTCTGAATCCTGGAGTTTATATTCTCATTCAGGACAAAACTTCTACAGCTGTGGTCAGTTTTTCTAGTTAAACACCACATTCACTTAAACACTACATCCATACTCATGTATTCTGCTCTGCTTTGCAGATTAACTCCATTACTGTGGTTCATGTCCCCTGCATTAATGACTGAAAGAAATGGAGAGCTATTGGAATACCTTCATGTATGAGCCTTCGTGTGGTAGCTTTGGAAACCACCCAGAACAGAAGCGGAGTGTTGTTTTCACCTGAACCCTGGATACTGTGATACATGAAACCAAAATAATGAATATTCACAGACAATCAGCCTTCACTCGGTATTTATATTTTGTGTCTGAGGACTTGTACATGATTAAATGCAATCCAGATGATGTGAAGCCAGTCCATGGACTAATCCATTGTTTCCTTTGATAAACTCCAGGAATTTATAGATACTTGTTGCCTGCTTTTTCTTTGTGTTAATCTTCCCAGATGATATTTGTGCCTTCAGCACAGATACTTCAAAGGACTGAATGTTCCCATGAAACAAAGGGGGATCCTTCCAAATCCAGGCACCACATACGTGAGTAGAGCATTGTTATTGATCATCCAGTGCCTGTTGTGTGGGGAAACAGAGGAATCAGAGTTGCTGCTTTTTCTCTCACATCCTTCATGAGTAATAATCTCAATGACAGATAATTAGAAATTCCAGAGTAATATAAATGCCAAAGAGATGCTGGAAACAGTGAGTGACTACAGTGACTCAAAGCTGGAAGTGTCTTGTATTTTAAAATGTTGTTTTCCTGGAAAAAAAACTACCAAAGAATCAGTTCTGAAGAATATGGGTTATGGTTAAAGTTTATGGCTTTTAATATTTTTTAGATTTTAAATATATTACCTCAGGAGAAAAAACCCCAACCTTAATCTCAAGATTCTGGGTCTCTCCTGAGATGGAAATGTAGGAACATTATTCTTATACTGGAATCGAGATCAAGTCCACAATTCTTCTCCCAGAGAGAAGCTGCACTTTCATTTGTTTCCGAGGAAATCAACAATTCCTCAAACTATATTTCATTGAATTAGAAAACCCATTCTTTGAGTGCCTGTTGCAATTTGATATTGCAGCACAAACCTGTCAAAGGTAACCCTTGTTTCAGTTGCTTTCAAAAATGCTTCTTGCTTTCCATCCGGAGATCTAGGGAAATTAGTTTAAACAAACAGAACCTCATTTTTTTTTTATTCAGTTATGTAAGTCATAGTTTTATTTCTGCTGAAGAAAACCTTTAATGAAGTAGGGGACAACACTATTAATTATCACCTTAGAAAACAGTAAGTTTTCATCTTCTTTGCTCCAAGAGACATTTTGAAAGGCTGTGCTCCCCATCCACATGTTATATATGAAATAGGATTACTCTGACTGGGAGTAATTCTTGTCATGGTATTAATACTGCTTGTTGCAGCCAGCACTAGATGGTGCAGAGGTTATACCTTGGAGCTGACTATAGAGGCTTTTTTTCTTTGTTTATGTTTTGGTTTGGGGTGTGTTGGTTTGGTTTGGGTTTTTTTTTTTTTTGTTCTTGGCTTTGTTCACAATAACTCTTGAGACTGACAGAATTGCTGAAGGAGGTGAGTAGAACAAAGGAGCCCACAGTACTCAGCTTGAGCCAGTTTATTCAAGTCTGTATCCATTGCATTCAGACACATAACAGTATCTGGTATGTAAGGATTAAATAAATTAATAAATCAAAGTTACACTTTAGAAAAACATTTAAAAAATATGGGAGCTGATCTCTCACGTTTTGTTATTTTTTGTATATATTATCTCATTAACAGTAAACAGCTTGATTCCCTTCTGTGAAAATTCTGGTGGAATTCCAGTTGAACTGTTTTGATTGTATTGGCTTCCTAAATAATTAACAGCAGTTTTCATGAAGGATCAGGCCTTATAATAGCATGAAACAATTGTCTAAAGGTGTTGGTAAACATGTGACTCAATATGTAGTCATAGGCTGAGGAGAAAGGAATTTCAGTAAAGCTGCATTTCTGATTAAGAGTTTTTATTTGTTTATAAGATGTAGCAGTATTTACCCAGAATGTCACGAAATGTAGCCCAAAAGGTACATGTGGTGTGTTTGCACTGCTGTGTGTGGGGCTCTGGGTGGGAAATTATAGTTTTGGCTGGCTGCTATTGCTCAGACCTCATGGCCTAATACAAATGAATGCTCCTCTTTCTGGTACTTACAATGTAAATATATAGCTTAAAAAAATATTCAGGCAACCCCAGAACTAACTAAAAAAAGGCAAGACAAAAATTTAATAAATATAACTTTACCTGGAATTGGTTTGGTTAGCAAAGCATAAGAATCTCTAAGTCTGTTGTGGCAGATGCTCAGGGAAAAGAAATTCACTGGCAGCTTTTTTTTTTGCTAACCTAAACCAGGACTATACAAGTAAGGTAAATCTTATCTCCACTAATGCTTGATTTCCACTTAGCCCTATTTAAAGATTTTTGAGGATTTATGAAGATTTAGGAAAAATAACCCCAAACTCCACAACAAATACCATCTCAAAACCCCAAAGCCTAACCCAGACATTTTATTATTGCCCTGGTAGATGTAATACAGCATAGCAGCACCACTAACTCCTGAGACGGCCTTGGCTGATCCGTGACCTCAGCCTAAACAGCTTGGGAGAGAGCTGATGCTGCTGCATCTGTCCTCACAAGGTTCTGCTCAATCCATTCTCTTTTATTGAAACAAAATGACCAGAGGGTTCAGCTGCAGACAATTAACATAGAATTAATGTAGGAGCCTATTATAATATGCTTAACCTTTACTAGATCTCTTAATTTAGTTTAACTCAATCCTAATCTTCATTTAGATCAAGATAATTCCTATTTGAGAGGTAATGAGGAAGAACATCTTAGGTAAGGTAAGGTACAGTAACTCTTAATGGCTTCACTGATGTAATCAAGGGGCTTTCATCACCAGTAAGTGTACACTAGAGTGTGTTTTTCTTGTTGTGACTAGTCTGTAAATAAGTACTTCCTCAAGACTTCTCCTGCTTCTTTTTGAGTTGTATAATATATGCACAGTACTTCAAGATCTTAGGAGAAGTGTACTTTCAGGGTCTGATTCTGGCCTGGACCTCATGAAGACATTTAAAGGCATCTGAATATGTCCGCTTGTGCTGCTAGCTATATGGACTTTAACAAAGTTATGGTCACTTTTCAGAGAATCATAGAACCTCAAGGGGTTGGAAGGGACTTTAGAGATCATCTAGTCCCAACCCCCCATGCTGTGGGCACAGACATCTCCTACAAGACCAGATTGCTCAAGGCCTTGTCCAGCCTGGGTTTGATCACTTCCAGGGTTGGGCTGCCCACATCCTCCCCGGGCAGCCTGTCCCAGTGTCTCACCACCCTCACAGTAAAACATTTCTTCCTAATATCTAATCTAAATTCCCCTCTGTCACTTTTGTCCAGCTTGTCCCATCACTACAGATGCTGATGAAGAGCCCTCTCCCACTTCCCTTTAGGCTCCCTTCAGATACTGGAAAGTTACTCCAAGGTCTCCACTCAACCTGGCAGAGAGGTGAGACTGACTGGTCTGTAGTTCCTTGGGTCTTCTGCTTTCCCCTTTCTGAAAGTAGGGGTTATATTTCCCCTTTTCCAACTGTCAGGAGCTTCACCTAACAGCCACAATTTTTCAGAAGTGATGGATAGTGGCTTAGCAACTTTGCCAGTTCCTTCAGGACCTGTGGATGAATCTCACCTGGTCCCATGGACTTGTGCATGTTCAGGTTCCTTAGATGATCTCCAATCTGATCTTTTCCTGTGGAGGATACTTTCCTATAGTGGGCTCAGGATCTTCATTCTCCCTATCTGTGCGTTTGCCTTTCCTGACTTGGGTGGCATGGCTGGCTCCTCATCCTTCCCCAGGCAATTCCATACTCTCCAGCTGGTCACTGACGTAGAGGGCTACACCCTCTCCAGGTCTCCGTAGCCTGTCTTTCCTGAAAAGCCTAAATCCTTCCATTCCAGTGCTCCAGCCACAGGAGCCATCCCACCATATCTCTGTGATGCCAATGATATCAAACCCCTGCAGGTGTGTGCATGTCTTTAGTTGCCCACTTGTTCCCCAAGCTATGTGCATTTGTGTATAAGCATCTGAGCACGGATACAATAATATATCCAGTCCTTGAGGCAGTCATTCACTGAGCTGTGTGTATGCATATCTACAGGAATACTCCAAAATAACTCTGCAGAGCCCCGGATCCCATAGCACGAAGCTTGTTCACTTGGCCCAAGTTTTATTGCTGGGTGTACTCTGCATAAGATATCAAGCCAATAGCAGGAAGAGTGATCTCTCTTAAGATACGCTAAAAGGTTTTTTGACAGTTGATGGTTGCAAGTCTGGTCATCAAGCCCAAACTTTCAGACGGAACAGAAGAAATTTGAGCAGATAGTCTCTAGAGATGGAAGAGGTTACAGTTGGTTCTGCCCCCTTTGAATTTCATATGGTTACACGTCTAATATAGCTAATGATCTAAAAGTCAGTGACTTTGCTGCCTTCCTGCTGCAGAGGGCTGAGGCATACATGGGGAGCACCCTTTTGGAGGTTCCGTAGATTTGGGGTGCTACTGTAGCTTTGGCTTGCGTAGCAGCCATGTGGGCAGTCTAGAGAAGATGAGGCTGACAAGGATTTTTCAAGTGGTGCTACATTCCCCCTTCTGTGCACTTCTATATGTTTCCCACGATAATAGAGCCGTCTCCCCTCACTGTCCAGAAATACTGACACATAGCAAAGAGATTCACTGTGTTTTCTCAGTTGCCCTCAGCTGTAAACATCCTTAGAAACCATGTTGTGTCTTTGGATGAAAAATTATTCTAAATAGACTGCTTAGGAGATAGAAAAAGACTTTTTAAACTGACTGTGTTTTAGTTCCTACCAGTTAATTTTTCTGAGTCAGACTGTGTTTACCCTCATATGCACATGATGCAATATACCACAGACTTGTCTTCTATTCCACCCCACTGAACATAAACCAGACTTTTTGGAGATCAAAGTCATAAAAACTGGGAAAGGCAGTTATTTAAGTCATTGAAGCAATTCAAGGTAGGTTCATTCCCAAGAGTAGATTAACTATGGGGTTTGAATATTTTTTCTTTTTAGATGATATTTTGGAATGAACAAATCCTTGCATTCCAGTTTTAATAGGGGATTTTGATAGGGAATTTAATAGACATCTGCAGTAGAACAAACTTCTGGCAGAATATTGAATATTATCTGCTTGGGATATTTGCTGTGCCTGAATTTCTCATCTAACTTCACCTGCAACCCTCTGTCCCTAGGAGTTAAGAACAAAAGGCACTGGGCCAGGTTAGCTCTCATAATTCCAGAAATTTCTTCTTTTCTCTTGTCTATTTTCATTTTTCCTCTCCAAGGGGATCTCACAATTTGCATTTTTTTTCTTGCCTTCTGGGCTCTGGGAGGCACTTCTGTGTAATTTTGCATCTTTGCAAGTAGACAATGAAGACATCGGTGAGCACTGCAAACATTCAACCCTTTCATTCCTTTCAGTAATGTATTCCATTTTAGGAATACCTTTTACAATTGAAAATGCTAAATGAATGAAGGTATAAGATCAGTCTGAGGCTACAAAGAGCAGTAGTCTTCTGCCCCAAAATACCAGTTCAAATCAGAAGAGAGCAAGGTGTCCTTATAAGAAATAAGGTCAGGAAAAGTGAGCACACTGTGTTTAGAAGGAAAGAAGGGCAACCTCAAAGATGTCCCAGCCTGAACCTTTTGAGATCATCTTCAACCAATGTTTTATACCTGCTTTTCTAAGGCTTTCACTGTGCTGCTTTTTTAATGCAAGTGCAAGCAGGCAGTGTTCAAATTGCACGAGGACTAGTATGGTGTCACAGTACGTGAAGTGTACACGTGGTAGCTGTAACTCCTCAGCTGGGAACGTAAACCTGATGGCCACATCACAGCAGTTAATAATCTAGAACTACCCCTAAGTGGTGGTGCCCATGAATAACTTAGTCTTTGAAACAGAAAATGGATTTTATATCTATCTATTATATATATTATATTGAAACAGAAAATGAATTATAAAAAAGTGCTGATCAAAGAAATGTAGAACATCAAATTAATTAATTGTATCCAAAAATACATTTCACATGTGGATTGGTAGCATGATTGTTCTTTTCATCTGTAGGCCATTTGCTTAATTACAAACTCATGAAGCCTGTCTATTGTACAGCAACCTGTGTCAGATAAACTAAATTAGTTTCAATGTGTTTTATAATGAAGAGGGACTTCTGGCACTGGTTTCAGTCCATGTTGTGACAGTACTGACAGAATAGGTGGTGCTGGTAACCATCACTTCCTGGTGTGCCTTGAGAAGGCAGCTGTGGTGTAAAAGGGTAAACGGGAGGATTCTGACACCAAGCATACAAACCAAAAGGCATGCAAGAACACTGAGTCACTTTAGACTGAAAATAAAATTTTCACGACTTTCTTTCTCTTGGGTATACATTTGGCTGTATCTACTGTCCTGCAGTCACTGCGGGACCTGGAGTTATGCTGGTCTCAGCTTCCCAAGGGGAAAACAGAAGGTTGCATGTACCAGTCTCCTCTTTTCTGGTTCCTACTTGTCCATATCCTGATTTCTGTGGAATGGGAAGGACTTTTAGAGTACTTAAGTCAGGTCTCAGCCCTTATCTAAAGCTCATCAAGCAATTGTAACTTTTCAGTGCACTGGTTTACACACCCAAACATATGCTCATGAGACTACCTGTAATTTGAAACTCAGCCAGACATTTTTTGAGGTTCTGAAATCCAGGCAGAATATGTTTGCAGAAGGAATATTTCCACAACTGAATGTTAGAGAAACAGATAGATGGATCTTAAAGAAAAGAAGTGGAATATTGAAAAAGGTTTGTATTGGAAGAGAGAGCTGCCTAGTATTTTCTGATTCAATACTTGTATGCTGTGCCTCGTACAAGAACAAACGCTCTTGAACCTTTACTTGTAAAAGAAACAAAAACTTCTCACACAAAGATTTCTTCTGCTGTCTTTTGACAAATATTAGTCAGTAGAGAAGATTGAATCAGACAGGTTAGTGTGTGGTTTGGATAAAAAAGTTCTTGAGATCCTTCAGGACTAACACTTACCTTGAAAGGAAGCTGCCTGTTTTCTGCTTTGTCGTATTGTGTTTGTAAGTTAGTTGATTCTTTTTTGATTGTTTTTTGTGACTTCCTCTTCAGTGAAGACATTGTGTTAGAAACAAGACAAAAATGTTTATAACTGTACTAAAAGTACTTCTTTACACACTTCTTTTCCAGTACACCAATTTAAAATAGTTTTTTCAAGCTTACACTTTTCAATCCTTCCCTAATGTATTGGAGTAACTCTCAGCAGCTGAAGCAGAATTTTGAGTCAAACAAGGTACATTGATATCCATCCTGTGCAGTGCAGGATCCTTGGACTCAAAGATGACACCATGAAGTATCTTGTGATGCAGAAAGTGTTTTGGCAGATAAGAAGGATGGGCTGAAACACATGTTAAATAATGTTCAGTATCAAGTGATAACATGTCTGTAGTGTGCTTTGGGATGTCTGTAGACACATTAAAATCAACTTAAAAATTACCAAATCTCAAACCCCTTGCTTCTAATACATATTTTAAATACTGCTAATGTAGTTCATTAGTATTTTGAGAAAAATCAAGCAGACTTTTCAACACTCAGCAACAGAGTTTGGAAATATTCAAATATTTCTATGTTTAGAGGCCTCTGTGGCCACAAAGAAAAATATGCTAATTTCAACCAGATCTTTGTGTTCTCAGCTGAAGTAGTAGCTAGCATATTATAGGCATATACAAAGCTGTTCTCCTCCCCAGAGATATTATAGCTGTGAATGACTCTTGGAAAACAATATTAACTTGCTGCCACAACCGGATGAACTATAAAAATGAGTACAGATAATACTGTGTTATGTTTTCTTGCTTCTGCAGCAGCCAGCTTGCATTTTTGCCCCTAATTTCTTACAATGAAAATAGCTTTCAGGGCTTTGCTTCTAGAGGTTGTAGTGGAATTGCTTTTATGATCTCTTCCATTTTCTTGCTGCTATACATCTGGCAGTCAGGCATGAGTTGCTAAGGACTCTGTGGACTACACTCAAGCCTTTGGCAGTTACCACTACCTTTATGGTAGTTGTAATTAACCTTACTGTTCCTCATAAAGTGTTTTCACAATTTTTTTTTTCCTCTGGAAAACAAGCTGACATTTTTAAAATGGGTGTTTGTTTTCTTTGTGAAATGTTGTTGTTTCAGTTACTCTAATGGCCAAGCCTTGGTTGTAATTGTTCTGTGGGGATGTACAAGATTCATACTTCAACCACCACACGAGTGTGAGCGGTTGTTCTGATTGAGCCACTCCTGAGAGATACGGATCTAAAATGAAGGTATGGCTTCTATTTAATTGCAACTAAATTTCAGTTGAGTTTTCCTTTGATCCTAGTAAAACTTCCTGTTCAGTTCCATTCAGGCTGAAAGAGGGGCTTCCAGGGAGCTCTGGGATGAACTACTCAGAGACTTCTACACCTTCCTGAAGGAGCTGGCTTGCTGCTCTCCTTTAGGGACCTGCCTTGGACATAATGTTTGTCATGCCTTTGCAGTGATGTTCATATAGCAAATGTTTGCTGTTTACATTAAAGAACCTTTCCAGAAACAATTTTCCCCTGCCTCCTGTTCTGGTACTGAGTTTACAAGCTCCTGATGCAATATCCTGTGTCAGCAGCCAAAGTCTCAAAGCGAAGTCCTATCCCAGAGTTTTATTTCAGGTGAGCAATTCAGTGTGATCTCTGTGGGCAATGCAACTGGAGAACATTTTTCTGTTCATTCTTTTATTCACTTGTCACGTGTTATGACCAGATTTCCTCAGGATGAACTGTACACCGAAAACAAGATTTAATTAACGTTGGTTAATACTTTCCTACAAAAGCTCTTGTTTGTGATTGGACTTTCTCTTTACTTCTGTCAGTAATGAATGAACTTGGAAGGATAGACTCTAAAGCTAAGTGACAGAGTGGTCACCCTCAGTGGTCACCAGGAGCTTGATGTCTGGCAGATTGAGAACACTCAGTTGCATCTCTGCCATTAAAGCTGCCCTGGCTGTGGCCTTTGTGTGAGCAGCTGGGAAGCCTCAAACCTCAGTTACAGCCACAGTCCAGTGCTTCAGAACTCCCTTGTGATGAAAAGAGCTGGGATTAGTGTGGGGGACCCAGAGCTGAGCAACCAGGCTGGGGCCTCTCATGGTGGGGGCAAAAAGTGGGGGCCCAAGGAGCCCTTAGTCCCTCCCCAGCCCTTGCCATGAGCTGGGGGGTAGCTCACTTTATTGCTACCATTTTAAGAACGTGGTTTTTTTTTTTGGTTTTTTTTTTTGTTTTTTTTGTTTGTTTTTTTTTTTGCTCTTGGACACAGCAAGAAAACACAAAATTAACACACATTAGTGAAACCCTTTTACTCCTGGAATGAAATGAGATTTTATCATTTGCGTCTTTGCCTTGTGAAGGGAAGTGTAGGAAATTCAGCAGACCTGATCACATTATGGTTTAGTCCAAATGAGACAGAGACTTGCTGTAGCCAGGCTGTCTCACTGTCTGTTCTGTGACACAGGGCATTTCTCTCACTCTTTTTGCTCTCTGAAGGAGGCAGCCTGTAATCTGTGATGTTTTTTTAAATTCACTGTGAAGTCATTTTACTAAAGAGAATAGGTGGTGATGAGGACAAAGGAAGACAATTAGTGTTAAGTATGTTTCTTAATTTTTTTTTTTTTTATCGTTAACATGCAAGCTTTCAATGACTTTTCAGATTTTGGATCAGCTTATGGAAAAATCCCTCGGTTCAGCATAGGTTTACGTGGGATTTCGAAATCATTCATTCAAACCCTTGAACTTTGAGAATGGACACCAAAGTTTGGCAGAAAGGTGTTTTCTTAAATGTTTGGTTTGGTTCTTTTTTCTAAGGTGTCATGTTAGAACTTTTATAGCTTAGGTTCATCTTTTCTCCAAGCAGTGCTGAATAGATGGCAGTGGCTGTAAAGCTGTATTCCAGAGAACAGAGTCTCCAGGGGCCCACTCCTAGCATCCCTCTGTCTCTCATCAGCTCTGAGTTTTCTCCAGTAAGTGTGCCACAGCCTCTGTCCCAAAAGCATAGTAAAGGCTACTTGTTCAGTGACAGTGAGGTTAGTGGAGCTTGGGATGATTCTTGAGACATTCTTGGCAAGGAAACCCTTGTTTAAGGGGAATTAACTTTTTTCTCTTTGTAGGTGCTGTTAGGAATGGAATGTATATACCTCATACAGTGTTTTACTTGCATTGTACAAAATGGTGCCATTCCATTCAAGAAGGTAATGGAAAACCTGCCTGGATTTTGGCTTTCTCATTTCTTGTTGCTGTGCTAGGAAGGGATGTTCTGACAATTCCTTTTATTATTAGTATTAGTATTCCAATTATCTTTATTATTCCTTTTATTTTAGGATCAGAGATCCAAAAAACGAATCAAACTAACAACCTTTCCCCCAAACCCCCAAAATTGAAAATCTTACGTAAAAATGAGAAACTCTGGCATTTGTGTGACAAGTCCATGTGAATCATTTGGAAAGACTTTTTACTCCAGAAAGTTGCTATAATTAACTTTGCCTTGGACACTGGTTGAATTCCACAAAAGTGGAATAGTTTTTGTAATTGACTGTGAAATCATCGCTGAGTGTTTCTCCTCAGGCTTCAGATTTACCAAGCCCAGAAAATGCTCCGAAATTTGGTTGGAGCACCTTCAGTGTCTTGTGAAGCCAGTACATGCTATGCTAGATTTTATTTCTTGCTTGTGGCACATCCAATGTTACATTGCATGATCTTTTGTCTGCTTTTGCACAAAATTGTGAACTCACCCTCTAGATGGACCCATGAACTCTTTGTCATGGTTTCTGCTCTTAACAATTTCTCCATGTGAAATCCAGTCAAGGCTATAGGCTCTCCCAAGTTCTGTCAGAGGTGAAGGCAGTGACTTTAGGCTTTCCATGGAGGCAAATCCTTCATGACCATGACAACATAAAAGCTGGTAAATACAAAGGCAGCGAATTCGTCTTGTTAACTGTTTGTGAAAGAGGGAGAATATGATTCCATAAAACATTTATATCTGCTAGAAAGCTGCTTTACTGTCTTAAAGCTATGGCCTTCTAAACATATTTTTCTTGCTATTGCGTTACTTTTAGAGGTTATGAAGACTTTTGTGTAGGGAAGTTGAGTTCTGCCCTTCAGAGCAGAAGCTGAAACAGAGAACATTACTGACAGATTTGTTGTCCACAAGACCAATGGCTGCAACTTCTACTTGAGATACAAATATATTGGTCCTGCTTGACAGAAGGAATGGGTAGATGAGTAACTTTGCCTCTGAAAAGGCTACACTATGTAGTGGGAAGTTTGCCTAGAAGTGAGACCAAGTGCTCCCTATTTCTTTTGTCAGGGCGACACACAGAGCTATTCTTGCTAGCGTATCTCTTGCAAATTCTTCTCTCGAAAGTCTGATTACGCCATAAGAAATACAAATGGAATAAAAAAGTAGATCTCATTTTGACAAAAAGGGAATTATTTTTCCATTTTGTGGGAAAAACTGAGCCATGGAAATGCACATGGATTTTTTGTTTCAAATGAACAGTAAAAATAATAAGATAATTATTTTTTCTGACCTAACTTCTGTGTGTGTGTTTTTTCCCTCTATTTCTTGAATATTTTAGATTGTCAGGATTCCAAATATAAGCATTATCTGAATAGGAATTTTGATCTATTTTCCAGTTTACTTATTCTTTCCATTCATCAACAGGCTTGAGCATTATATGAGAATACTGAGCTCTAGCACACTATATGGAGAGAAAAAATTAATCACACTGTATTTCAAATTCAAATAAACAGTTGAGGTTTTTTTTTAATCTTTAAAAAATGCTCTTGGCATAGAATTCAGATTTCTCTCATTCATAAGCTCCTATGGCTCTGAAAGATTTGATGCTTTAGATAAGAACAAAGGTTCAACCCAGTATTATTTTACCTCTCTAGATTTCCGAGAACATGCGGCTTTTGGAAGTGGCACTGATAGTGGTTTGTAAGTGAATGCTTTGGTCTGCTGAAAATGTGTGTGATTTCCATTCCGAAGGGCAGCAGAAAACAAAAGAGCACTGAAACCTTAATCAGTGACATTTTCCCCTGTGACAACAGCTGTATTCCTTCAACTCCTCTCCTTCCGTAGGAATCTCACTAGGATGCCAGGATGCCCTGCCGGTTTACCAGAAACCGCAGACACATTGTCTGTTGCATTAAGAGGCAAAGAGTGTGTCACTTAAGCTGCTAATTGGCATTTGGAAATATCCAGTTATTTTCAAAGTTGTAATGAAATTAATTCAGCAGCAGGTTCTCTGCTAAGTGGATGAGAGAGCCTGCATGTCTGTCACTGTGTTTATAAAGAAAGGCTTGTTTGTGTAGCCATAATTTTTTTTGATTGCTTACATCTTGCTGTGACATTTACCTTATTTTTATGTGTGGGAACTCAGTGATCTTTCATTAATTTACTGTTAGTTTTAAGTGTTCAAGAGCAGAGTAGGGCCTTGGGAGAAGACTTTAAAAAAACCAAAACCAACCCACAAAACACCCGACAAATTAAAATTGTATTTTATTTGCACTTCAGAAGTTTAAACCTGGTCTCAGGCTTACTGTTGTAGCTTGAATGCCACTTTGTGCTGGTGGCTCTGTTAACCATACTGGATGTGGCAAACTGGCTTGTCAGAATTCTCTCTCCAGAAAGGTGTGACCAGCCATAACCTTTCATATGTGCTGTATAACAAAATCTAATTTGCAAATAGCCTGACTTTGTATGGTGAGTGTAAATTAGCTGGCTACAATCTTCATGGGTGAGAGTGGCTTACAAGGCAGGAAAGTACTGGAGACCAGGGATGTATATTGTCTCAAGGGCTCTTGAAGTCTTCTTGTAAACCTCCTTTTCCACCAAACCAGTCAAGATGATTTTCAGGTATGGTGTCTGAAGGGTATTGGGTTGGGCTTTACTGGACTTGAACCTGTTATTTAGGCATGAACAGAATTTGGGATGTACAGTTCATGGAAACTTTGAGACATTCCTACAGAGGGGTAATTCTTAATTAGGGGCCAGCCCTGTGAGCCACCCAGCTGGGAAATGCTGCTGAATCATGTAAGTGGCACTCAGATCTGGTTGAAAGTATTAATATTCTCTGTTCTAGTATATTTAGTGATTCTGCACACTACAGTAACTCAGCCAAGCCTCTTCCTTACTTGAACATGTACCAGTTATTGCCTTCAAATTTTGGCTGAGCTTCCTTGTTGTCATACAAAATGCACCGTTGTGTTTATTTTGTTTACATTTTTTATCTGGAAAAACTCTGGCACACAGAGAACTACAATTCATGTCATCACACTGACATCTAAACCCTCATGCAGCAGCACCACAGTATTCTTGAGAAACAGTTTTGCTTCTGAAGTCACAGTGCAAGGGAGAGGCAGAGATATGTATAAAAGAAGGAAAAAAAGTATGTGGAGACAAATCCAGGATGAAACTAAAACCACATGGTATTAGAGAGTGAGAATTACAACAGCAGGTCTTTGACAAGAGAGTACTGATCTGGACATGCAGGTAATTGAAGACAGACAAAAGGATGGTTTTAAGCACAATTTTATTAGGTTAATAGAGCAGCAATATTTCCGATAAGTCCAACATGGTGTTACAGGATTCTTACCACATAACTCACAGCTCAGGATTGCTGTTCTTTTGTTTATCCACAGGATTTAGCTTGTAGCCAGAGCAAAGGCTGGAACATAAAGAATATGGCCTAAAATAGCACAAAACCTGATTTTGTTGTTTGACCAAAGTTGTACTTAAGCCATGCTTTAAACTGCAGACACAGTGGAAAGTACAGGTAGTGGAAAAGCAGAGTAACAGGCGAGGAAATCTCAGGTATTTTTACTTCACCTCTATATGGATGTGCTTGAAGCAAAATCTGATACTAGCTAAAAGTCAGAAGATCATATGACTTAATAATAAAGTAATTTATGCTTAAGTAGTGGTAGACTAATTAGGCAAAATATTTGTGAACAGTTGATTAAGAATGTGACTCAGGGATTCCAGTGCTTTATTAACAATATAAAATGGCTAAATGGGAGAGAAATCAGGGTCTTTTATAAACAGTGTTCTCTGAAGTCTCATTTTTGCCATCTCAAAGGTACTTGCTGCTGTATTTGTTTTAGTTGTTGTTCATTAGGGAAGTAGATAATAAACCAAATGTTTGCATTATAAATCCTATAAATTCATGTGCAGTCTTAAAAAATGTTGTACACTGGCTCTTTAGAGCCAGAACTCATTGTTTTGGAGAGTTTATTAAAATATGAATGATAGATCTCGAGGTTCAGTCTTTAGGGGTCCTTCCACAATTATATGATAAAAGTTAGGAAAGACTGAAACTCAAGGTTTCCAAACCCTTAACTGCTGTTTCTTCTGTAGTCTCAACGTCTCCCAGGAAAATATTCTATCTCTTTCTTCTGCGAGATTTTATGGCTTTTGTTTTGTTTATTTTTTAATCCTAGGGAACGCTGGCTGATGTCAGAATAAAAAAAAAATAGATAATTAGAATAGATAAATTTAGATTAGTGGCATGAATAATTAGTAAACTATCAAGTACCATATTTCTAAGTCCCTACATCTGTGAATCCCCCTGCCAGTGTTTAACTGATGAGGCCAGAAAGTTTGTAATTTTTTTTTTTTTTTAATTTTATTTTTTTTTTAGACTGTTCCGATAGAAGAAGTTCTTGATCCCTAAAGCAGGAGCTGGGTTAGTTGCTAAGAAGTTGTGTTGTTTTCAGTGAAGGAAAATGATAAAAACCCAGGCAAACAGATCCACGCCCCACATTCTTAGAGCAGGGTAGTCAGAGCCTATATCTACTCTGGAGAATCTGCAAGTGGTTTTAAAGTTTAGATGCATTTAGATTTCTTGGGCAAGTCCCTTCTTGCTGACGCACCACCACCCTGATATCTGAGGGTGAAAACCATGGACAAGAATTCTAAATAGAACTTTAGTGCTTAGGAAAAGGTGCCCTCCCCAAAGTGCTGGGGTTCAGGACCCCCCTGCTCTACCCTGGGAAAGGCTTAGCTGGGGTGGCACATTGACTAGACCGTCATGTTCACGACAATGGTGAAGAAGACTCACCCTGAGAGCAGCGGCTTTTTTCCCCATGGACCGAGTGTAAAACATGTTTTGATGCCTGACACCATTCTCAGGAAAACATTTGTTCTGTTTGTGCTGCTTTACTTTTATCTATTTATGGCCATGATTAGGCTTTTGGATGCCACATACATTGCTGTAGCATGGGCTACACCTGTGCTGGGCTTTATGCTAAGCAGTTATGTAGTGCCAGACTTGCCCTGTGGCCTTTCCTAAGATGGAATTGCTTGAGACATCACTGCCCAAGGCAAGGGGAAGAGCTTGGACCTGTATGGGAGCTGGATGGCAGTGAGATGGCTTGGTCTTCCCAAATACTTATCGTTCTGAGCTGCCTTAGGGTGAGTGGAATAGGACAGATCTGAGAAAAGAGGGTGCACCACTTGAAGTACAATTAAATTATTGGTGGATAAAATGTGTTGAACTTTGTGTCTCACTTTGAAACATATATGGGCACATTAAATGCAGAGATCTGTGTCTAGCAAACACCAAGCCTTTCCCTGCTAATCGGTAATTTGAAAACTTCTCTTTCCCAGAAAAAAATTGAATGTGCTGTCAAAGAGTATCTTTTTAAAAGGCATTTCTGGCCTTTCTGCCTCTGACCTGCCTATTATTTACCCTTTCCTGGGGTGAGCAAGGAACATTTAGTGAACATTCTGGTTTCCTTCCAAACTATAAATGAACTACTGCAGATGAACCTGGTTAAATGTCAGCAATCTGCTGTACTAATTGCAAGAGGCTTCAAGCATTCAATTGCTAATCACTACAGGCTCTAAAATTTTAAATCATTACTCATAATCTCTAAATAATAAAATCTTTTGAATTCCAAAAATTCAGAAAGTAGTTTCTGGTGTGAATGGCAGATTATTCATTAAAACAAGATGAGAAGCATGTTATCATGGTTGACTTTCAATTATAGCTTAATTGTTGGGAATTATTTCAGTTATACACATATGAAAGATTAACTTTTACAGAGGGCTTGAGAATTCCTTGTTAATTTTGTGCATTGAGTGCAAAAAGAAACTTTCCCAGAAACTTTGAAGCCAACTTTACACATGGCAGCTCTGTGAAAAACTGTTGCCACTCAGTTCAACCATTTGCAGCCTTGATTTGAAGTGATGGTTTGGGCCACGTTCATCCCCACTGGAAAAGTTACTGAGGCCATTTAATGAGGATTATGGCCCTGAGTTCTTGTGCAGGTTTGCTAAGGAACGGTACCATATGCAGCAGTGCACTACCAATATGGTTTAAAAGGCATCTGACCCAGAGCAGGGGAAATAGAAATCCTTATATTTGCAAACTGATTGTGGACGTTGATGTGTATGAGTCTCTAGATTAGAAAAGAATTCACTGTGTTCCCTGTTGCATCTAAGTTCTCTTAAACTTTCTAAATCCTTTCTTATCCTTTTGATCTGAAATAGCATAAATCTAATCTGAATGAAAGCTATTTGTCTATAGAATAATAATAAAAATATCAAATTTTTTTTTCTGCAGAGAGGGTGGAGGCTTTAAGTGTAAAAGCTTTTGGGGTTTTGTATGGTCCAGATTTTGAATTTGCAATAATTTCCCATACTTCCTCTCCCAACCCGCCCCCCCCCCCCTTTTTTTTTTTCCCCCCTACTTTTTCTTTTCTTGTAGAACCTATTTTTATGCTGCTTGGGCTTCTTTCAATGCACTTTTGAAGCATATGTGCGTGTGTGCAATTAAGAAGATGATAAACTGGAAAAGAGAGAAGAGGGTTATATATCCATTTTAGTTAATTAGTGGTCTGAGGTGCTCTAAACTAGGAATATCATCCTCAACTCAAAAATGTATCCAGAGTCATTAATAAATGAAATCTTTGGAAGTGCTGTTATCCCCAGCTGGTCCTAGGTGTGACATTCAGTGCAGCATAGCTTTAAATACACTGTACACTGCTGCACTGAATGTATTTAAAGTACTTGTCAGTTAGTTTTTGACTCTTTGGCTGTAGTCCACCCAATGTGATATCCAATTGCCTGTGAATGGATCCAGTGTTTGTACCTGCAGAAATCTGCTTCCTTGGCTTTTACAACTATTCCCGATTTTTTTTATTTTGCATGCAACAGGGCTTCCTGACATCTGCTTCAAATAAATTTTTTTCTTATAATATTCATATATGCCCCCTTGTCCTGTCATGTGTATTAAACAGAAAATAATTCTTGAATAGACATCCATATCGTGTAGGATTTTGTGTACTTTTTATAAGCACCATCTGGATTTGATCCTGCTGTAGAGAGGCAGGATGCTTTGTTTCTTGACAAAGTTTTCTATCAGAAACACGGTCAGGAAGGAATCCATGGGCCTTTCTTCCTCTCAAACCTGAGATAGCACTGCATCTGTCTGCAGCTTTACTTCACTGGCTTTTTAAAAGTCAGAAATCCACAACCACAAAGGGCTTGAATAGTCTAACTAGCTCAGGAAGGGGTTTCAGTAATGGTGCCACAGACTTTCATTTATAGAGTCTGCAGAGCTGTAGCAGGCAGTTTGCCAGGGCAGCAAATTAACATTATTTAACATTTCTGAAACTTTTAATTAAGCTTGTTTTAGGCTTGCAGGCAAACTGGAGCTTATATTCCCATCCCCCACTGAAGAATGTTCTTGGCTTCTCGATGAGCTTTCCTAAGTGGTCCCAGTTCTTCTAATAATGTCATCCTAACGAGCTGTGCAAAACACGGTGTGTTTTGTTCTGGGGGCTTCATGTGCAGCAATTTTGCTTTCAGTCCACGTGGGTCTGCACCCCATGATTTTTATTTTGAGTTTCAGGTTCATGGGGAAACAAAAAATAGAAAAAGCACTGTTTCATAGGGGTTTATATGGGTTCCATAAACTGGCCCATGTTCTCTCTAAAGATGTGTGAATCTTAGTTAACCTTTTATGAAAAGTTTTGTATTTGTAAAGAAATTCAAAAGGGGCACATTGTGTAGTTTATGACTTCATTGTGAACATTTTTTACAGCTGTAATCCTTCCTTCTGAATGTTATATTATGGCTGCTGCTCTTGCTGTATGGCTAAGGTAACAAAATGGTTCCTCTTATAAAGCCCTATTTGCAGATGGCTTGTGAAACATTCAGCTTTGCAGATGAATTGTTCTGTATCTTGGATTGTGGCCACATATACATTTTTTTGGAAGGCTTGAGCAAAATTGGTTCAATCACTTGTATGAGAGTGGGGAGGAAAACCCAAGTCCAGCCTTTAGAGCAACTTAGGTTGGAAAACTACTTTTACAAGGAAGTATTTTATACTCTAAAAGAAGTGCCTGAATATGTTTTAGAGGGGGTTATTTCTGGTTAAATTATAAGCCAAATCCTAGCAAACCTGGAAAATGCACCTGTGGAGTGAGAGTGAGCAGAAAAGCTCCAATTCTTTCTGGATATTTTCCTAATCTTTAATAAAGGTATGACTTGGTGAAGGAGGTGCTCCTCATGTTACATCCTTCAGCAAAGTCATCTGTCACTTAAGAAAGGTGCAGGGAGCAATAAACACAGGGTAGCTTTTTCTTGGTCAAAACATGAATGATTGTCAAAGCCAAAGCTTTTCAAATGTTTCTGAGTCAAAGCAGAGTCCAACTGGAAATGTTTCAATCGAAGGAAGAATTGCATATGGAGGAAAACAGACGAGACCCCTCTCCCTCCTGCCTCATTCTGGACATGGATTTATATGGTACAAAAGCTCCAATTCCAATCCTTTTTCTAAAGAATATGTCATTGTTATAACAGTAGAGAAGCTCCAACAGAAGCAACCAGTTTGGTTTCAGCATAGTGAATTCCTTGAAGATGATCAGCTTGCTTGTGGCTTGCATCAGAAGCATTTCCAGGGAGTAGCCTCAGTAACAGCCTCCAGTAAGACTGGAAAGGTCTGCTCATTCCAGAATAAGGGAATACACATTTTTTGAATCTGGTTTGCTGAGTGGTACAGAAGTACTGTTTAGGCCGTGCTACTGATCTTTCTTCACTTTATATCTAGAAAGTTTTGGTGATGGGGAGCTGATTTTGTTTTTTCCAGACTATGCTTCAATTTGTGTTTTATTGTGGTTCTTCGGGTGATATAATTCAAGAACTATGAATGTAACAGTCAGTTTGTTGAATAGCTTAGCAACAGTCCTCTTTTCAAAAATAATGAAAGCCTTTGTTGTCATATGAAGTACATTGGATTCTTCTGCCCAGTCAAACTCAGCTAGATGAAATACTGAAACTTTTAAAGTTAATTAGTAACTTATGGTCTGATAATAGGACTTTATGTTAGCAAAAATGCAGCTGGAAAAGAAGTATTTTCTTAAGGTCAGTGTTTTGATAATTTTTTATATGATTTTTAGAAGTGTCTCTATTGTTGTTAAAAACAGAAGAAAGGAATTAAGGTTTTGCTGTCCTGATTCATGTAAAAGTTGGTGAGTTAAGGAGCTGGTGGAGCTTGCAGTGTTTTCTGCTTGCTTTTCCAGGAAATATTGCAAGGATGCCTCATATGAAGCGATGAGGAAGCAGCCTCCTGGGCTTGTGCTGTAAAATTCTCAGCCATTAATATTCTCAGCATCCTGGTAACTAGCAATAGAAGAAAGGTTTTGGTATTAATTCAGTTTCACTGGAGCAGTTCTTGTTTATGTTGTGGTGATGGTAGAATGTATTAGATGCATCTCTGTTTAAAGGATGGGATAAATGACTTCAGCTTGCCCTGCAAATATAAACCATCCTAATTTGAGAGCAGCCCTGTGAAACAGGAACGCACACCTCATTTTAGGTCAAAGCATTTGTAAGGAATGTGTCCAAGACACCTGCAGAAAATTAAAGCATTTACTCCCCTTGTACACAAAAATTTCAAGAGGTAATTACCTTCAGTGTGAAATGTAATACAGCTCCCATTAGATGGAACACATGGAGCGAAAATTGAATAGATGCCTTGTCGGGAGTGCTTTTGAGAATTAATAGGGCTGTTGAAAGCAGGAATAGGGGCGTTTTCTTTGCCTTTGTGTACAGCTATCCCCATCCTTATCTTCTGGAGTTTATGATGAGGCTGTTGTCATTCGGCTCAGCAGACAGACACGGACTTCCTCCATCGCACTGTCTCCTGCCAGCTGCTTTGTTTCTGTGGAGCTGGCTGCTGCCTTTGGAGGCTCCCACTTCTCCTCTCAGCCCGCCCGGCTCCCTTGCGCTCCGTTCTCGGTCTCCGTGCCAAGGGCTGGCGCAGAAGTCTCCGCTCTTCTGTGACTGCAAGGATGAGAGCGAGAAAGTGGGGCTGCTGGGTTCAGCATCTCACTTTGTTAAGCCGTCCTTTTATCCTTTAGGGAACTTCCTCTGAGGAGACGGAGCTGAAAGTTAAGATTTCATGCTTTGTTCTGGCAGCTGAACCACAAATATCCAGTTTCCTCTCTTATTGTTTGACGTTTTGTTTATGTCTCTGTTACAGAAATAGAGCAAACGGTCTTTTGTGTGCAGGTTTTCTGCTCCCTCTAACTACTGAATGACAATCAGGTTCGGTTCGAAGCTTGCACTGCTATTTCCTCTGCTCCTGCTAGTTTTGGAGATCCCTGCCAAGTGGAAATTGTGTGCCTGCCCAGCTGTAGTGACTGCTTACCACAGGTTTTGTAGCTATTCAGTTCTGTCTGATGGTTGTCAGGTAAACAAGGTGCAAGATGTGCTGGCAGCCTTTGGCACTCACAGAGCCCTCACTTGTACTTGAAGAGGCAGATGGTGCCTTGGCTAATGGCACACTGTGACAGGGGTGTCCTGTGGTGCAACCTTCTGGGCCACCTTGGCTCTGCTCCGGAGCTATTCACTGTAGTTGCTTAGACTCCTGCCTGGTTGGAATGTTAAAACCTATTTAAACGTGAATGGAAACCTCTAGCCTGCAGTAGTGACCACAAGCTTGCCTGTGTGCTTCAAGCTGCAGTGAAGTTGTGGAAGGGTTTCTCTTCGAATTCACAGATGTTTTCAGAAGCTCTGTTGTGGAGTTAATTGTCAGTTTGCAGCCCTGGCAGGTGGGATTTGAATTGTCCCTAAGCCTCCCAGGAGGGAGACTACAATTTCAGATGTCACAGAAATACCTCAGGTTCTGTCCCTCAGGCCATGGAATGAGCTCCTATGGTTTAACATGTAGTGGCATATTGTTGGTTGTGTTTGGGGTGGGTGAAATTCAGGATCCATCTGAGCCTTTGGCTACCTAAGAAGGAAAGTAACAGCCCTGTGATGCTTCTTTGCTTTTTTCCTTCTCTCCTCTCTTTTCTCCTTGCAAAATATATAATCACTGGTCTCGAGGGATGGGGAGGAGGTGGGAGTCCTTGTGTACGGTGCTTTATGCTTTTTTGGGCCAGACTTATGGCAAGCTGTGATCTGTCCTTTTGCCAGCATTAAACATTGGAATAGTGAAAATGCCTGCTTCTGTCAGTTCTGACATAAGTCAATAAAATACCTGCAGTGCTTTGCACTGTCTCAAAGTGCATTTCTTGTTCCACTGCTAGCACTGACTCTGGGTAATTTGCATTGTAGAGTTGCACTTAAAAATGTCTAGATAAAACTCGATCGTTTGCATGCAAAAACTTGGTTTTGCCAAACCAGACTTACAAGCTAAGCAAGGAACTGGAAATCTAGGTGCTAGCTTTTTTTTTAGTGTGTTGTTCTCACTGGTAACCCCCAATTTATGCCTAACATGTATATAGAGAACAATTTGGCATGTGTGACAGCTCTGGTACAAATCAATTCCCAGTTAGAGCAAATAGTTTTTTAATGTGTGAGTTCAGTAAATGATACCAACCCACAGTTCCATTTCAGTCTGCAGTTCTTCCCTCAAAACTTCTAAGCTACTTTGATTAATATCTTGACTTTTCTTTCCATGTGAAGTTAGAGACTCAGACATTTAATACACTTGTAACTCAGCATTTCCTCCTAAACAGTGGTTTAAAGATCAAAAGAGCTGTGAGCCTGTGTTGTCTGTATTTTTCCGGAATGGGAACTTTCCCTTACACTACTTTAATTGTTGGCTTTTCTTGTCCTTTTCTTGCCCTCACTGTATTTCAGTGTAACTGCTTGTATTTAATTTAGATGGTAAAGTTGCTCGTATAGTTGCCTATGTTTTTGAAAAGCATTTTGGGTGGAGTAAAGGTGATATATATATCAAATAGAATCAAGCTGGATTCTGAAATTTTAGTAGAGATTTGAACTTGAATGTTCCCTGGACTATTCCATTCTAGGAGGTTTTGAGAAGGATAAAGTCATGCAGTTGTGAGCTTCTGGATCACTTTTCTATGTTACTGTTTTCTTCCTGTTAATCACTTTTTGTCTGAAAGTGTCCAAATAGCAATTTCGCTGCTCTTCTGGTCTGTATTCTGGTCCTAAAGGAGATTATTCCTGGTGGATCCTCCTGTACTTTATTCTGTGGCATAAAATAAATTCTGCTTAACGTTTTGGCATGGCAGTTACTTGCAATTATGAGGCTACTCCTCAGGTTTTTAAAACACCTGAACAGATATTTGCTGAAAAATTAGTTTAAAATAAAGAAAATGGTGTTTGGACTGCATGGCATGCTCTCACTGTTGTAGCCATTCAGAAATGTATTCCTGCAGTTGAAAGGCCATCATCTGGGAAGATTCAGAGCTCCCTATACTATGGCTGGGATCTTCCCTCCCTGCAGGGCCTCCAGAATTTTTCCTTCACCTGAAATTACTTCTGCTTCATAAACTTGTTAAAAAGATACTGATGTAGTATCCAGTAGAATGAGACACTAACCTGGCTTTTAGAAAGACAGTCATACAAATAATAATAAACTATAAAACATAACCTTGACATGAAATAAATGCTGGCTAGGACAACTTTTCCTCTCTGGATCATAGACAGGTGCTATCCTAATGGAAACTCCAAAAGTAAAGGGAGACTGAAGAATCATTTCAGAATCTGATGTAAGCACCAAATGGCTGCAGTTCAGTGTTCCTTCAAGAGCTGGAAAGTTAAAAGTAATCCCAAAAGCTGAATTAGTGGGCAAACAAAATGCTGGTCAAAGGTGCATAATAAAACTAATGTTGTTACAGAGTTATACAATTCTCCATGTGATCTTGCAAGAATTTTGTGGATATGATTTGTTTTAGTGCCTACATGTGCGTGTCCTTTAGCTTTTCAATATGGTACCTTTCCAACAGAGGAGTGAAAGCAGTTTTGATAAATGGAGTTTACAGGGATGTGGTGTGTAAACCATCTGAGTGTAAGGTTTCTTAATTACTTTTACAGGATCTATGAAAGCCAAAGCACTTTGCCCAAGAACTGACTTGAATGTCATGACTGAGCACTTTCCGAGTCTGTCCTAGTAATTTTTCCTAGCACAGAGAAAATGTCATTCCAAACAACATGAAAATTTCAGTCAATTTTAGAATATATGGAAAGAGCTGAATATGGAGCTTTCTAAGTTGTTTTTTATTTATGGCATGCCAGCCTTTTGGTACTGGAAATGTTGCTATTATTTTTGTGGCTGTTTTGAACCGCTTTTAGAATAACACACAAGGTTTCTGTGTCTAGATATGTATAGATGGTTGTGGTGTTTCTACTCATACATGTGCCCTCCCCAGAAAACAGACATGCTCCCTAGAAAACCCATTAACTTTTCATATTCTTTTCCATCTTTTATTACTGTTTGTTTAGAATGGTCCCATTGTTTTTACCTGAGTGTTGTGCTGGTTGCTCTCATGATACATATTTTTTTTTTTTTTTGTAATAAAGGCATAGAGAGACACCTTCCGGACATCTGTTTTAAATTAAAGTTGCTTTAATTTCCCCATATGCCATCTTCTCTCCATCATCTGTGCTAATCCTCAGTCAACATGTGCAGGATTTCATACACTGTCTCACAGGCACATCTTTAGCCTGTATTTTCAACTAGTTCATAAACATGTTTGCTTTAACATATTCTTAGATTGCACTTACTGGGTTTTAAATCCAGAATCAAAGGCACAGTGTCCTTCAAGTGTCATTTCAGTGTGTTCAGCATCTTTTAATGAAATACAAGTTAAACAAGCTCAGCTGGCAGTTCACAGGATATGTTTGGACATTCTTTCTACTTAGACTAACAGGACTGACTCTTAGATGCAGCTATAATTGTGCAAATCCACATAAACTTGAAGCTGTCCTTCAGATGGTTTCAGAAGAAGAGTGGTTGCATCTCAGTATATCAGTGGCATTTTCTGGTCTTGATGTTCCTTAAAATTTGCTCCCCTTCCACAGCCGTGCTGCTGGATGACAGGTTAAAGGTTGGACAGTCTTCTGCAGTAAGCTGTGCAATAAACTTTGTCATTGTTAAATCTGTTCTGATTGGTTGTCTAATTCTATTTAAAAGAGAGGCTTTTATTTCAAATCAGCAAAAAGATCTGAGTTGTGATTTTGTGTTCTTCTGTAGGAAAGCAGTGGTTTTAAATTAAATGGCTTGGATTTTTTACCTTATTGGAGGAACGGGTACTAAAGTTTCGGACAAAGACAATAATGCCTAGGTATTAAATACAGCCATTGGAACAAAATGCTCTATCTAGCCAGGAGAGGACAAATTTGGCCACACACAGACCACAGGATGTAGGTGCAACTCCTTTAGGTGAGTTCCAGAAGTGATCAAAATGTTGGCATCTGTTTGGCCTGAATGAGAACATCGTGTTCGTGGGCTGAATTGAGACATAGGTGAATGTTCTGTGGGAATTCAGAAAGAAGGGCTTTGGTCAGCCAGTATTGTGTTTTATCAGAGACTGCTAAACTGGTCTTGAAAAGCAGTTAACTACTAAAATTCAAAGATAAACATTTTGCTTGCATCCCTTCTCATAAATGTGAATAACTGAAACGTTCCAAGTATTTGAAAGGTGACAGTGTGAGCTGAAGCATACCCTGGAGTTTCCCCGGGAGCAGAGGCTTGCTAGCCCAGCAGGCTTAGCTCCTGGAAGTTCATAGAAATGCAAATTACATGCCAAATTACAAAATGAAAACAAAAAGAAGTGCTAAGCTACTGAAGTGGCTCAGCATGCTAATGACAGGCTTCATTGGAGTTTCCTAATATGGACAATTGCTGCAACCCTGGGCAGAATAGATATAATGACTCTTCATTCACAAGAGAGTAAGCACTGTATATTAGGGAATTATTTTCTGCTGTTTTGTTCAGAATCTGTGTTGGACAGACTTGATAGAATGAAACCTTCTCACAGAGTATGGTTTTGAATGATATATGCAAACAAATGTCTTTTTTTACTGCTGGTATTTGTAACTTGACATCCGCAATGATTTTTTATGTGCAAATAATTTTGGAAAGAGGTCGGCTTCAGAAAGCAAGGAAGGGTAAAAAGATTCACGACCCAACAACAGTAAATGTGAAACTCTTTATGCATCATCCATAAAATAGTGTCTCATATCAGGAGGCTGGTTTGATTTGCTCTATGGGTTACTCCAACTTTGCCTTCTTTGGAATAGTCAGTTAAAACAAAGTGTTAAATTTAGCACCTTATAACATCAAAAGAAAGTTCCAGTAGCCATGAACCATTTTCTTCAGCCCCGAAAAGTTTGATTTCCTGCTAAGTATCTTCATTATTACAAATCCATATTGAATTTATTATGGAAATTATTATTTAAACTCTATCTCAAACATTGTGTAGGTCATGCATGTGGGCGTGTGCATATGCATGTTATAATTTAATACTGACCTTTTTGATTCCTCTGTAAATGAACACAGGAGTATTCCAAGCACAGGAGGTTGTCAAACATATTCCAGGTGCAGCCTCCTCTAACAGAGGAGCACCAGCACAAGCGTGTTTATGCCTCTGAAACAAAAGTGTGATCTGTTTCAGATGTGCAAGAGAAAATGAAGTGTTAAACTACTTGCAAGCAATTGTCATTTTTTTCCCCCTCTGTTGAAAAACGAAGGTGCTTTGGGCTTTGTACCATACTCTAGAGAAGCATACAAATCTATTTTGCAGAAATCTGGAGTCAAAACTTGTATAACTCCTCATAGAAAGATAATGAACAGTAGGAGGAATGCAGCATTCGAAGGCTAAATGGAAAATTTTTCTCCTGGAAGAACACTTGCTCTATGTGCACGTTCTAAATCATCACAGTAAGCAGATCTCCCTTATCCACCTTGCCTCTCTCCTTTTTTTCCTTACATTTGAAAACCTAAATAGGTTGGCTATAACTAGAATAAACACATCTCTAAAAAAGATAATAGAAAATGGCATTACAAAAACCTTTATTCTTTTTTTCCCCACCACTGTGAAAATGACTTATTTTTTTCTAGGCCTTCAGTACTGTAAGTAAGAGAGTGCATAGGGCATCTGGTATGTGTCTCCAGGTAATGTTCTCACCTTGCTACTTGTCTTTGATAGACTCACACCCAGTGAGAGTTTTTTTTAAAAAAGTTTCCATTTAGGCCAATCTCAGTTTGTCTTGATACCTCTCCATGCACTAACAGTCTGGCTTTTCAGAATGCTTGCTTTCTCCTCCTGGATTTCAGGAGCATCTTTGAGTGTTTTCCAAATAATGGACACCAAAAATTTGAAGTCACTTGGATTGGTTTTAAAAGACTCTTGTTAAAGACTCTTTCTGAAGTCTGTCTCCTTCTGTAGGAAGAGTTAAGTCTTGTGGAAGTGATTTGTCTTTCTTTGTCTTGCTGAGATCTGGGATGAACGATACTAAAGGCATGAAGTCGCCTGCATTATGATATTAGTTACTAGCTTGAGTAAACGGTCTTTGGAGCAGAAAGTGGTGTCACGGTTGGTATTGAAAGCACCAAGGGCCTAGGAAGGCAGTTTGATGCTATCAAATGTATGGTTCCACAAGAACTGCCAGAGGCAATTGTTGCAGCAAGCATCAAATATAAAACCTGTACTGTGCAATAGAAGAAGTTGTGCCCCTTCTAAGTCAGTATTAGAGTAGGGCAGCAGACGGAACGTGAATCATCACAGGGAAGTGAAATCAAGATAGACACCTTTACCGTCTTTTCTTCCACTTTGTTATAAAGGATCAATTTTTTCATTCTTACCTGTTTGTCTAAGCTGTGTTGTAGTAAATGCCAGCTGGAAATGTGTGACCAAAACACCAGATGTGGTTTAACTTGTAGCAGACCTTGCTGGGAAAGCTTCTACCTGTGTTTCTGCAAACGTTATCTTCTTTAAAAAAAAAAAAATTAAAATATAATTAAAAAAATAATTATCTTGTGCTCATGAGGTATTTGTACAATGATACCGTACTTGGGACAAGGAAGAAAGGATAAATGAAGAGAGAGCCCTTTGCTTCTGGGTTTGCGCTAGGTTTCCTTCTCTTATTTGTTTAAGAGCTCACCTATTCAGCATAGTTTTTGCAGTAAAAAAAGAGAACTCCTTGAAACTCAGAAAATACCCAAAGTCTCATATTTATAAATTACTTTCTTATCAAGCGTGGTGGGCATTGCCGAATTGGTATTTGAGTCACATGATTATTGCTAAATAATCCACTGGACTTGGAAACAAGGGGATTTACCTTGCTGTACTTTGGGAGAAGCAAAGCAAATTGTAACCACAAAATCTTTTAGGCCACCGAAATCTATTTTGTAAAAGTAATTGATTATTATTTACCTGAACCACGTGACTTTATTATGATAGTATTTGAAAAAGTTTATTAGTATATGGAGATAATTTTGCAGACTTTGGATACTGTGACTGAATACATGAAGAAGATTAGGAGCTTGTCTGTTTTAATCAGATTTGTTAAATTCCAGGTGTTTATGAAGAGCTGAATATGTCAGTCAGTCCATATAATGTCTTTATAAAATTGTGAGATTCACAGGCAGGAAAATGACGTAATCTTCCCAGTCTCCAAGGCCCCTCTGAAGTCTGTTGTTTTCTGTAGGGAGAGTTAACTCTTGTGGAAATAATTTGCGATCATAAAGACATTAAAAAAAACCCCGTAGTTTGCACTGCTGAATTCTCACAGTTTTTGTCCAGATGATATAGCTGTGCAATGGATTGGGCTAAAATAAAGGTGATGAGGGACTTTGTACCTAGGGCCTTTGCGTGCTTGACTGCTATTCATCCCTCTTTATGGCTCCTGCCTTGACAAGTGAAATGTAGCTGCCTTTGCTTTCCAGAGAGCATCCCAAGTGTTCCAGATGAGATGAAGCCAACTCATGAAAAAACATGTGGGCAGAGACAGCCAGGTTTTATGATGATCCCCACCCCACATAATCCCCTGTGGCTGACAGGCCAGTTGAAGATGTAGATCAGCACAGACTTTGGATGACAATTTTTCTCTTCTGTGCAGTTGGGTTACATTTTCTCTCAGCAACCTTAGGTAATACAGTATGATGAATTATGCTGGTAGTTTATTATCTTTATTGTTTCTCATTTTGCTAAGTCTGATCGCATTTTAAGCTCTCCTTTATGCATACCATGGTCTTCTGCTCTGTTCAGGGAAGTTATTCCAGGAACTCTTGTAGTACTTGAGTCTCCGAACCAGGCATGTTGTGTGCCTTTTGAAGAACATGAGCTTCTTTGTGTGCCAAGGAGGGCAGAGAAAGCCACCCTGAGGATGTCACAGCAGGGCTAAAACCTTCTTGGAGACTAGCAAGTACTGTTATTTCTTTGGGAATGATTCCTACCTGTCCCAGACAAGATGGTGCGGGATCCTTATCTAAAGCAACACTGAGATGAAAAATTTTGTTGCTATTCAGAATGGACCTTTCAGATCATTGCCATTTTATCTTTATTTCTCTCAGATTTCTGAGGTTCCAGAAAAGAAAGTGCACTTCACTGGAAATTAACTTAGTGCTATATTTAGCCTTCACATTCTTTCCTCTGCGTTAGAGCTATGTGTAAACAGCTGAAGGTAGAATATTCTATATTAAAGGATACATATTGTGGGTTTAACAAGGAGAATACTCTCCATTTCATGTCAGAGCTCAGTAATAATTGAGTTTGTTCACATGATCCACCTCTGGACATAAATCAGTAAGAGGAAACCACTGTGGGGGTCTAAAACAACTGGAAAATGTGAGTGAAGGATAAACAAGAGGGGTAGTGATGCACACGTGTGCTTGTTCTTCCCTTCAAGCATTGTAAGCTGATCCCTTCAGGACTGATTTTCAAAGTTATAGGTTACAATTTGGTACCCAGTAGCCCCTTACTAATTCCACCACTCACCTCTGAAATGCTCTTGTTAGAGCAGCTGAAGGTAACTTCCCAGCCCTTTAGAGCCTGTGTTTTTCAGAATTTCAGCTTATGCCCGGATTCTCTTTTCTAAAAAAGCTTTCAGTGAGGAGGAGCTTGGCAAAGGGTAAAATGCTCTTCATTGCAGTAAAAAAGGGAAGGTAAAAAGGCAAAGTCAGCTGAAGGTGGATGCATAATACCTGAATTGGCACTGATACTCTGAAATTAAATCACATCCCAAGAAGCCTGCTGGGCTGCAGCTAAAATTCTTCAGTGATGAAGAGTTTTGAAGGCACTTCAATTTGAAAATGGAAATTTTCATTTAAGGCTAATGTTCTGAGGCAAAGGTTTTTTGCAGATTTTATATTAAATGTTGTCTTAACAATAATTTGAATTGCATCCTAAGGCTCCATCAGTTACATGAATGAACACAGTAATTCTGTTACAACCTGTAATTTTGCAGTGCTTTTGTCAATCCATTGCAAAACAGCACGATGCTAAACAAAAAAAAACCAAACAAACAAAAAAAAAATCACACCTCTTCTAGGAAGAAAATTTCCATACAAAAGACATGACTTTTTAAAAGTGCTTCTAATAGCAACGATCAAGACACTCTTGGGACTGGAAGACATAGATGAGGTTTTTTGATAAAGGAAGAGAATCAGAACTTTACAGACACATGTACGTGCAAGAGAGAGAGAAGGAAGGAGAGGACTTCTGACTTAGTTTCTTTTGGTTTTTGTCATTTTATGTACAATATGAGATATTTTTTCTATAAAGGTCTTGCTACTGCACGCTTGATGTATGTCCATGAAAATGCAGCCTTTTCTAACATGTTAAATCATTGATTTCTGCATCACAACTTTCATGTTTTCATAACCTTGTGATCAGTCTCTGCCCCTGCATTATGCCATGTTACCCTTCTTCCTTGTTTATTTTCTCTCTTATTTTACTCAACTCTAAAAGGAGGAGCACACTCCCTGCAGCTGTGACTCTGCCAGCACTGGACAATGAAAAATTCCTCTTCTACCTCCCTAGTCCTTGGAGAAGAGAGACTGTAATGTTGTCTGAAAGGTACAACAGAGTGTAATCTCCTTGTTCTTTATTTAGTAATCTAACAATTAAAATTCTGAGTAGCTGACATCTTAAGTCCTCTCAAATGCTATGAAAATACATCTTTGTGCTCCCTGGAAAAAAATTAAGTTTAATTACTTGCCCCACTTAAAAGATTTTGAACTTGGCCTGTAAATCACTGTGGGCCAGACTGTGAAATGTTTTGTTGGTTTTTTTTATATAATAATTGTAATATCTGCAGTTTAGCAGCTAAAACCCCAAACGTGTTGGTAGAAAGGCTTGATAAGTAGAAATGTTTGATGATGTCTGGGCAACGGGATGCATCCAATGAGGTGGTGTTTGTGGTATTATTTACTTCCTTCACTGCATCTTCAACACTCTGGAGCATAAGCAGTTTGCAGGACTTAACACTTCAAACTTTTATAGTGTGTGGCATTCCTCTGGCTGACTACTGAGTAGCAGTTTGCCTTGGGCAAAACATGTTGTGTTCACGATGAAAAAAAGTGAGAATTCATCAGTGCTTTTTTATCTCAAAAATCGTTCCAGATGAACACACAACAGGCTTAGCATACTTTTAAAGCAAATCATGCCCAACTGATTGTACAAGTTGTTAGTGACAGATAACAGCTCTCTGATGATGACGATGATCAGTTGGTTGGGAACTTTGCAATATAATGAGTGTATAAAAAGGGTATCACTTCCCATTGTGTAAATTCTGAAGACTTGGAGGGGGAAAAAATACCCCTAAACCAGAAGTAAAAATAAGTCAAAATAGGCAGAGGGATATCTTAAATAATTTAAAGCTGGCAAAATTCTACACCAGTCCCTCAGTGTAAATAACTGTTAGCCTGTGTTACATGGTCATTTATACCATGTAATGCTCCTCCAAGCCACCACTGCCAGGTCAGGTGAACTCCACTCTTGTGACCAGCTGATGGAAGTTTCACATCTTGATGGATTGGTTGCTTACTAAAATATTTCATATTATGTTAAATTAAAGATTACTGGTAGGCAAAACACATAAATGCTCTGAAGAGCCAAACTTGTGTAGTTGTAGGCTGCCTGCAGCCTGCTATCCCTCAGCCTCAGCTGGGTTCTCCCAGTGCTGAATGCAGAGGGCAGTGCGTGAGGGCTGGAGTCAGGGATTCTTCTGCAAGTGGCATATTTCTACAAAGCTTTCTCACTTATACTGAATTAAATGTGATGTTTTGGTTTAGCCTTTCCCACAACAATGAGTAATGAATAGTAAAAGCTGCTGAACTCCTTTCCCCCTACTCCCTGCCCGAGGAATGAGGAAGAAAAATGCTTTTAGATTTTTTCAGCATTAGGTGCTGTAGGTATCCATAAGTTTTTTTGTTGCTTGTTTATGTTAATTTTTTATTATCTGTTTTCATTATTTGATTTTGTTGTTGTGAAAGATCCTAAACTCACAGCACGAAATAGTTCATGCAAAGGATATGCAGATTGCTAAAAGGAAAGCATGAAATACAGACGTATTTTAGAAATGTACCCACTCTTCCTTATTCTGGTAAGATTGGAGCTGAAGGAGTCCCTTAGAACTCAGTTACCTGATAAGCTTCAGGTGTGCACACTTTGATCACCAGATCTAACTCTTTGAACCTGTGGCCACTCAGGTATTTTGAGCTTCTGTGGGGGCTGTTACAGGACTCTGGCCAGGCTCCTGGGACTTAGTGTGTCCATCTTCGCTCCAAGGTAGAGTTGGATAATTTATATTTTCTCATCAAATTGAGATATGCATACCTGTGCTAACAGATGAGCTTAAGCTATGAAAAGACCAGCAGCATTGTGGCAAAGAATACACTGTAATGCTTTTTTAAAAATGCAGAACTTGTTGTGACTTCTTTATTGTTTTTAATGTTTGCTATTTTCTTCAAATGCTCTGCATGAGTGGAAGAAATTGGAAAATGTGAACAGGCTGGAAAGGAAGGGATACAAAGTATTGAAAGGACATTTAAAACTAGGGAAAAATATTGCTTAATGTTTATAGAAAATGTGTGGGAAGTTGAGTATTTTTGTATATAATATGTTGATGTATTTTACAACAGTACATATAAACTATGGGAATGTCACTGAAATTATGCAGACATAGGCCAGATGAGTAGTGTGCCTATGCTTTTGTGCTTTTTTTCCTATCATGTATAGAAAAATGCAGGCTTGTATCTTTTGCTAATTTTTGTTGGAGCTTTGGAAAGAGAAAATGTAGGATTGAGTCCATTTAAGTAAAAAAGTCAGAATTACAGGAGAGAAAATGGCTACATAGATGCTGTAAGTATGTGTCGACACTGCATGTAGTAACTACTTTTATTACATAAAATAAATTTAACATAGCAGTCCCTCTTCACGTGCACCTCTGAGGCCTTCTAGGATGCTGATAACTGATGGAAGACTGCCTGAGGAGTATTTTGGACAAATTCTATAAAGGTTTTGGAATTAGGGTTGTGGCTTGAGGGATTTGTGAGAGGGAGGGGAAGCAAAAGACTATTCAGTCAGAGAAAAGCAACTATTTAATAATATGTAAAAACAAAAGGTTGGCTTAGTCAGTGTATCCTGGACTTTAGAGAGAATGGCAAACATCTGTGTGTATGAATTTGCCTCCCCCCTGTACTCTCTCCTCCCAATAGTGGGCTGATAAATCATTTTGAAGTTGAGTGCCAGGTACATGACATAAGTTTTGGGAAGAATTAAACACCGCGCTTTATAGCAAGGAAGACTGAAAACCTTTCATGAACGTCTGACAAGTGCCATCTTTAGTAGTGATGTCTAACCTAATAACACTTTATGTCTTCCCTGTTTCACATGAAAAAATAAATCCAGGCTTTGCTGTGGTACAGCAAGTGATTGCTGCTCGTGTTAAGTTCTGACAAACACCCGCTGCAGACACGAGACAGAGCAGTTCAAGTTTTGGCTTCCTAAGTTGAAATTGCCTTAGTGCTGGATGGCTGCTTTGCAAATGAACAGCATGTTTTCTTCTTTTATACTTTGTCTCTTTTTTTTTTCTTTCTTTTTTAATTTCTTACTGTGGTCTCCTGCTCTAATATTAATACATTTTTGAAATGGAAACTCAATGAATTAGATCATTTTTCCTCAGTCTTTATCCCTTGGGATATTTAACCTATGTTGCCTGTTTTAATTAAATTACCACATTTTCCATATGATTAAATGCCTGAATAATGAAAACTTATGGGATTCAGATTTAATATATGTATGGATATGAGCAAAAAGGAGAAACATATGATTTTACTCAAGGTGAAATCTTTTAGTAGCAAGTGTTCCTCTCCATCTCTTTTCAGATCAAATGAAAGTTGTGGGGCAGTGCAATAGAAAACATGCTATGAGACAGTGGTGTTCAATAGGTGGGAGCAAATATTCTCTGAAGGAAGTAGGCTGATGGGAGAAAAACAAAAACTGGTGTCGTGTATTCCAAGGGCGTACCAGGCAAACATTTTCACAGTTATGGAATAGTATGCTTTGGGTTTTGGGGCAGGGGCCTTTTACCGTGTAGCAAGGTATGTCTTGGAGGAATTTTGAAGGGCTTCCATATTTTTTCAGTTAGAATTGCCTGGGGTTTAAATCAGGCCAGGATTTGGCTTAGCATGGATAGGTACTGGGTATCTAATCTAAAAACCATGCCAGTCATTTTTAAGCCCTGAGCAGTAAAATGCAGGCAAGAAGTCAGGAACTTCAAGTGAGGAAAAATGCATTTAGATGTCAGGTTTATATATGTATATATAAAATTTCAGTTGCAGGGGAAGATAGCACTGCAGTTTGTTTGCTTGGTAAGCATACTCTTATTTGACTATATTAGGACTGATAGGCAGAAAAGTGTTGTGTTGCTAAGATGGAAGTGGTGCAGACACCCATCCTTGCGTGAGGTGAACTCAGCAGCTTTTCAGAAATAGTTGGGTATCATGCAGGACCAGCTTCCCATCCTGGCCTTCAAGCTCCTGAATGTCTGGCTTTATTACATTTTAAAGGCTGATAAGAAACTGTAACATGCTGATGAGGAAACCAAACTTCAATAGAACTGCAGGATCTCAAACCATCCTCTTACCTTGCCTATGTCTGCCCTAATTGCATCCAGGTCATTTCCTCCTCTGTCTCCAGAAGGCTACTGGATATTTTTCTTTAAAAATATTTTCCCTGAATGAATTTGGTACCAGTTATGTTCAACCCATTTCTAACACTGTAGTATCAGGTTTTTGGACTGGCCTGCTTTTTATCTTTCATACTGACCTACTAAATGAGAATTCTTTCTAGTTTTCAGTCATTAACAAGTTCTTGTTTTGAAATCAGCTATAACTGATGACAAATACAAATTCAATATCTCTAGCCGTGAGACATTTAATTTCCAAATTTTGTTAAAAGCAAGATTATTTAGCAGTACGTGGAAGTGACATCTCCATTTTAACCATTTCTTTAAGTACATTTATACTTCTGCAGTCCTCCCTGTTTTTCAGCTTTGAACTTGTCCTGTGAGGTGCTCTCATTAATTGGAGGATTGATTAAATTTCTACAGAAAGATCTGTCTTATACTGTCTGTTTCTAGTAGACCCATGTTATATGTGATGAAATTTTTCAACTTCTTGTCTATTTTGAATGTGCTCCGTTATAGCTTTTGTTTCCCCCTCTATTTAAATGGAGCCAGACTTGTGTGTTTATAGGTTTATTCCTTCTCTGTCCTTTTTAGCTATAATCACTCCACTGGTTCTTTATGGGTGTGATTTCACTGATCCTGGGTAATTTTACTGGCATGCTGCATTTCATGTAAGATTTCAACTTCTCCAGTCTTTGAAGGAGTTAAGAGTAGCAGGAAGTTTAGAGGATTGGGTAAAAAGGAAAGATGCTGCATTGTTTTTTGAGTCTGAGAGGAATTGTTCCTTCAAAACTGTGGCATTTCAAATCTTCCCTGGCAAGAAATGGAGAAAAAAAATTAGTGATGGTCAGGCATGTACTGACTGAAACTGTTTAAATAATTTTCTCAAAAGCTCACCCCATATTTTTGTTCTTATTTCATTGTAATGGCTCTTTGAGATGCGTAAGGTCTGTTGTAGTTATTTTTCAGCAGAGGTTGAATGTCTTCTTTTTGAGTGTCAGTGATGACAAACAGTGGGTAGTGTACCTTTTGTTCTGGAAACAGGTAGCTAATTTTCTCCTTCTAGGTTAATATTCAATGTTTCATCCACATTCTGTGAATGTTGTATAGTGTTCTATTTGTTCTAAATTGACTTTCTCTCCCGTGAGGGGGGAGAATTGCTGCTGTTGTAATATTTTATTAGGATTAATCTCTATGCAGGACATCACTTTTTGACATGGTGGGGTGGGCTAGGAGAGGCCATTTTTCGTTCTCTGCTCTCCACTTGCTGTTAACAGGTTTGTTGGATTAGTCACTCTTCTTTTCTTGTTCTTGCTCTCTTTCCATACAACTCACATTTTCCTTCCCACAATCTGTCATCCTACTTTCCTACCAAACAGAAAAGATCCATTTGTTATAAATTTAAAAATAAATGTTAAACAACCAGCAGTAAAGAAAATTAACAGACAGCCAAATAGTTTTCACTGATGATCTTTCCTGATCTTTGTCCCACTGCATAAATAAGGGAATAACTAAATTGCCACCACATTCAGAGATGAGCAAAATGCATATGGGAATGTTTATTAGCTTTCCACTTCAGAGATTTATTTCCCTACTTGTTTAAATATTTTGAGAAATGCACTGCAGCATTTAAACATGAAAAGTATACATTTTATATAGCTTTCCAGTTTCTGCTCTTCTATAGATGAAATCAAAAGTATGCTGGCCTCAAAGCATCAGCATTTCCAGCCTGACCTCTGGATGCCTACTGAGCAGTAGTGAAAGAATTTTGAGGAGAAAAAAGCATGTTTCATACTTGGATTTAATCAAGAGAGGTTGCTGTCCTCCAGGTTTCTGCATCTCCACAAACCAATACAGTACTGATCTCAAGGCCAAATTTTAGATATTCCTTTAATAGGTAATCACAGAGTCAAAAGTTATAGTTGATTATTTTGAGTAGAGGACAGCATGAAAAGCTGATCATGGAAGATAACTTGGGTCTAAGTCATTCCTGAGTGACTCAGTTTGATTTGTATGTAAGAATTTGCTGAAGCAGGTGAGTGATTAATGTAATTGAAAGAGACTGCTTAAAGTCTTCTCAACTGATTCAGGAAATTAGGGACACAAACTTTAAGAGAAGAGCACAATATTAGCATTAGTGACTAAAAATTTCAATGAAGGTATGGGAAATAGTAATTCAAGACCCTACAAGAAGTTGTCGAAGGGATTAATGAGCTTAGAAAAGTGAAATCTCGGGTCCTGGGTCGATTTACTAATGGTATGGTATAAAACTATTGGCTGGTGTATTAAAGACCCAGAAAATTCTTCAAATTCTGTGACCTTCTGCAAGGGAAGGAATTACCAGAAACTAGCCCATTTCATATACGGAGAAGGAAAATGGAATCAGTTGTAAACTACTGTTTAGCCATGTAAGTACAGCATCATCAAGAGGATCAATAGAATAAGTATGAAGAGCCCATGGAACAGAGATTGGCTGGAGTACAATTAAAAATGAATACATGGAAATATTGCTTCACTCTCTGTTAAGGAACTTGCTGTAGCTTAATGAGAAGGCAACCGGCAAAGAATTTAGTAGAAGGTTGCTGTCATGGTGGAGATGGAGGCAAAATGCTGAGCTCAGAGAGGTGAGAGCTGGGCATCTTTCACCCAGGATGATGAGGAAATATCAGGGAAATGAAGTGTCAGGTCCAGATTGACAGAATTTTTCATAAATCTTACAAATTCATGTAACTCAACAGTTACAGCTTCAGTGTCTGCCCTATAGAAAATCAAAACGAATACTCAGCTATTACTCTGCTCTCAACAGTAAGCTCTGCTATACTTTTCCACCTCCCTTCAAATGTTGATTTTGAGCAGAAATGAAGCCCTTCTGCTTCTTCTGGATAGCTTTTAATCTGTTTTTCATGAGGAACACAAGATCTAGAATACTGCATATAAAATAGGTTATTTGGAATGACAGATAATAAACCAGAAAATGTTGGGCTTTGGGAAAGGAAGTACAAGATTAGAGGGAAATTGGTTGTTAGAGCTTTTCCTGCAGTCAGCTTTGGACAATTAAAAAAAAAAAAAAGCTTGGAGGGACTTAAAACATGAAGGAAGAACAAAACAGGGGAAATGGAAAGTCAGGTTTTCTTTGACTAGAGCTTGACTTGTTTGCTGTGGCAAGCAATGGCTGAAAGCAATAATGAGTTCTTGGTATTGAAGCTTAAAATATTTTTTCCTATAAGAAAAGAAATTATTTTGTCCATAAAAAATTCAAACAAGAAATGAAAAGATTATAATCATCACAGAGAGATTTTTCTGTACAAACCCTTAGGTTTAGGCTAGGCTTTGTGTGCTTAGTTTGAGTCGCGTGAGATTGTCTAGACTGAACTCTGCGACCCAAGTCATAGGACAAGTTGAGGTCTTCAATGCTTGGGGATTATTTAATGTATCTGTAGTCTGATGTTATTGGCATGTCTGCCCTTTCTTGTGATTCATTTCTGTCTTTTGCTGTGTTTGTTTACGTCGCTGACTCCTTTGGGTTTGAATTTTTTTGTTGTTGTTCACCAGGATATTTTTCAGTGTATTGGGTGGAGAAGGTTGCTGGGGATTACCTCCCAAGATATGAATGGACTGCCAAAAAATGTAGGTACTTCAGGGACATAGTCATGGTTAGAATGTCCCTTTTCCCAAACAGACAGTTCAGTCCTGACCTTGCAGTGTAAACAGCCAGAAGAACTGTAATCTGTTATTTTGGAAAAAGCTCTGTGCTACAAACATTTATCCTCAATAATAAACTCTCCCAGAGATGAAATAGTAGCATAAACACATAAGGTATATTGACATCAGGCTTCTGAAATTCCCACCAACAAAATACTTTAATACAAGTAAATGTCTAATATTCTTAACATAATAGTTTTCTTCTGTCTAGTACTTGTGACTCAAGACTGCCAGCATAGCTGCTTACAAATAATTCTAGTAGAAATCTCAGTGGTTTGTTTGTTTTTTTTTTTTTGGTTGGGGTTTTTTTTTTTGTTTTTTTGTTTTGTTTTGTTTTTTTTCTGCAATGGGGGACGCTTGCTATATTTTATCTATGAAGCTGTACTGATGCAAGGTGAGAATAACTCTGCTGATCTCAGTGGGGTGTTTGATAGAAGAAAGATGGCTAAATGGTTGTTCACAGATAGAAAATGTTAGAAATACCTGTTAGGTCTGAATATTTCAAACAACATACGTTGCCTTCTCTGGTTCAAAAGCCTGGGAATTGCTACAGAACTAGAATAATGGTTTCAAAGAAAGCTTTTGAGGCAGAGAAAATAAACCAATCAAAGGAGAACAACCTTTATACAAACAGTCTAAACAGATCAAAATCAACCTGAAAAACATCTCCTGAGCTGCCTGCTAAATTCCCTGTACTTCACCAGTGGGATCTCTAGAACTGCAATAATGGGAAGAGGAACATCGGCATGAGTTACTTTGCCTCGGGCAGACCTACTTAATTTAACCCTGTCTTCCTCTGCTCCCAGTTTCAGACATTCTGCCCCATGGGTGCCCTGACATCTTGCATTCTATACCCACATGACAAAACATAACTGCAGATTTTTAAAATATGAAAAATGTGGGTGGTGGAGAAAAACAGAATGGTATTTCAGAACACAGGTATTCTTCCGGATGTTTAAAGTGTGTTGCTCATAAACATTTGTTCCAAAAGGAGTAATTTATCTTCATCAGCTTTTCCATAGGAAAAGATGGAGAGCAGGACTAAAAATTGCTGTGTCTGGGTATTTGCTTGAGGTATTTTGAGCAAAGAGAATAATAGTAAAACTTCCTGTAGCCCTGTTTGGAGTGTGACTCTTTTTTATTTTGATCTAGGCTTTTTTCATCTGTCTCCATTGACTTTGGTCTGAGTTGTATCTTTGCATGCCTTCAGTCTTTGCTGTGAACTGACCTCATCTGGCAGTTATTTAATTTTGCTTGTTTTTTACTTCCTTTAGTGTGTGTGTGTTTCATATTCCTTTGTTTGTGAGAGTGGTGATAGTACTTATGTTGCCTTTCCTAGGTAGCTTTGTAAAGCAAATCCAGGCACGGTAAATTGAAGAAGCTCTCTTTTGTAAAGTGAATTTCAGTTGGTGGTCTTTGCCATCTGCTTTTTCTTAAAAAGACTCTTTCCCCCCAGTGCTCAGAATCAACAATTGCACTAAACCAAATTACTCTGCAAAAATGTGCAGAATTTTGCTTGTGTAACCGTTAAATGAGTAGCCTCTTTTGCATTTGCTTGACTTCAGAAGCATATAGAATCACAGAATCATAGAATATGCTCAGTGGGAAGGGACCCATCATCATCACTGAGGCCAATTCCTGGTCCTGCAGAGGACATCCCAAGCATCACACCATGTCCCTGAGAGCGTTGTCCAAATGTTCCTTGAACTCTGTCAGGCTTGGTGCTGTGACCACTTCCCTGGGGAGCCTGTGCCAGTGCCCAACCACCCTGTGTATATATGTGTCAGCATTTAGAGATTCAGGGACAAAATATTTAAACACTAGATGTGATGGCTCAGAATCTTGGGGTGGAAAAAGTTAGAGTAGTGCTGTGGCGGCCAGAGCAAATAAAACCACTTAGAATTATGATTCTCAAGTATGTTTGCAATTTTGTGCTTAGGAGTAAATTTTTTAGGTGTTGTCAATTAGCTCAATTGAGCAGGCTGGATATATCAATTCAGTAAAGAGTAAGAGTTGGAGATAAATGCAGTGTTTAGCTGTTAACTCCCAGCAGAAGTCTTCTGAAATAGTTTCTTGGTATGTTAGAGCTGCGGATAGTTCACTCACTTGTATTTGGTCACACTGGTGTATTTTTACCATACATTTGCAGTATGTTTTAGCTGAAAGGGCAGAATTTCGAATGTAGGAAATTGATGGTTCAGAGACCTTTCTGTCACTGGTGTCTCTGAGAAGAAAGCATCTCAGTCAAGTGTTAAAATGTGGTTTAATACACATCTTGCTCTGCAAGTCACTGTCTTCTAATGTGACTGATGGTTTTGTGTATTTCCTGGATTTATATTGCTCTCCAAGCAAGGGAAGGGGGGTGTTGTCTCACCAGGGGGAAACCAGGCTTATGGTTTAACTTCCACTTTTGCTCTATACTTTGTTGGTGTAAATTTATTAAAGGAGCAGCACATATTGAAATCTTGGGTAGTTTTGGAATCTAATTCCCTCTTAAAACTCTTACCCTCTGTGTCTTTGGTGCCCTTGCTTTTTCATCTGTAATGGAGACATCACAAGGATGCTTACAGTATAACTGACTCCAGTTTGAATGAAGCCCTGAGACACTGAAATGGCAGTGGTGCTGCTTGCCTCTGAGAAATGCTGCCAGAAAGCCCAGCTTTCACTAGGCTGCATGTGGAAAACAGCCAAGGAAGAAAATGTTGCTAAGTGAATATAATGCTATATATATATATATATATATATATATATATATATATATATACACACACACACACACTAGATTTTGGCATGAAATTGGACAAGGAGAAAGAAGCTGAAGCCAAGGGGCAATATCAAAGGAGGAAAGACATTATACTGTGACTAAGAGAGACAGTGGTTCAAACCCCCAGGACCCGCTGCCCACCTCCCCCCTACCACAGCTTAGCAGAGAGGGGATTTCAAGTAGCCAGAAAGATGAAAAGCAAAATACCAGCTTTGTGCAACAGGAAGATAGACCTGGGCAATTATTTTCTGGCTGCACAGCTCTTTAAGCTACAAAGCAACGCTGGGATTGGGCTGCTCTTTGACGCGAGGCTGAAAGCTGTTCAGCTGCTGATAGTCTGGGGGTAGGGCTGAGGGGTACAATATCCCAGCAGAGGTGGATTATGTCAGTCCCTGCCGAGTTAGCAGCTAAACCTTCTCTAGAGGGCTTGGGCACAGCTTTCTGAATTCTGCAACAAGACAGGTCTCCTTTTCTTTCTCAGTCAAGACCCTTAAAATAGGCATAGCGAAGTTTTATGTTCAGTCAGGGGCAAGGAACTAGCATGCCAAAACCACTCTGAGCAAAGGATGATAGAAAAGAATTGTTGCTATTTCTTACCTCTCTAAGCCTTAGGAAAGACAGGATGTTGTTAAACATCAGAGGGAACCAGAACAGACAAAGCTCCCTAACGATAGCTATTAATATGCTGCACTGAAGTACCCTGTTCTATGTGAATTGCTTTGCCATTGACATGGGATCTGGGAATAACGCTGGGATATCATCCTGAAAAGCACCATTGGAAAGCTCCATGACAGCAAAAGTTGTCTGTAGGAAAGAAGATGGGGGGGGGGAATTGTCAAAGAAATACAAAAGATCAGTCAGTGAGAAAATATATAGCTCCTATGCAGTGTTCTCCTCTTAATTCATGATTTTTTGGTGCTGGAGAGTGGATCTGTGGTAGTTCAAGGCTGCTTTTCAGTAATATTAATGGGGGTTATATAATTTAAAATGCATTCCTGAATTCTGTAGATTTAATGGTTTCTAGGAACTGGGGCTGTAAGCCTGTTCCCGTGCTCACATGGAGAATGCCAAATTTAAATTTCAGTAGTTAAATGTGTGGTATCTGAGTGAGAGAATTCCTGAAAATATGCACAGTTGTTGCATCTGTGGACAGTCACTGATTTTTAAATTTTTTTTTTATGGTCTTCTTACAGCAGCTTTCATTAGCTATAGGCAGAACAATTTACTGTCAATGGAGGTGGACTTAATTATGCATATACTTGTTTTATGTAGGTCTGGGCTCTTTTCTATTGGAAACTTGAGAGAATACTGTTATTGAAAGATAACTTTAGGCTTCATTGACAGAATTTCTGTGGTGCTGTCCCACATCACCTATCAGACAGAGGCACAATAACATTTTTGGTGAATGCTGCATGCATGTGTCCTTTCCTTTAACTGAGCTATATCTGGCTCCAGATATAGTGCCCTTTGCTTGTGCACTGAAACCTTTCCCCTGGAAGAATCCCAGGGCTACTTTATCTATGATTTTTTGGGGTGCCAGACTTCTTCCTCTTGTAGGAGATTATGGCACTTGAAATGGGGACCTGTCTGTCTCCTACTTATAAAACAAAGGAGTAGGGAATGGGTCTCTGCTTGGAGATGGCTTTGCCATGATTCCCATCCCATGTCTTTAGCTTTCCATCTTCTCTTTTCTGAGTGAGGCATCTGAGATTAAGAAGTCATTTCTGGTTTTTTCCACATTAGCTTTGCATCAAGATACCATCCTTGTTTTTTATTTAAATTCTCAAGGTGTCAAAGCACGAGTATTCTTCTCGATGTTTTACTTTGAAAGTCTATATAAACATGTCTACAGAATTGCATCTTAACTTGCTGACATTAATGAAGTTTTAGGATACATTTTTAGGGGGGGAAAAAAGCCCCTTTCCTCTTATGATTTGTCAAAATTTGCTTTTGTTTTGCCCAAAGTTGCTTAATTTTAATGATCTCTGCTTTTAAAGGAAAATATGCAGCCACAGTTTGCTTTTGTTGTTGGAAGATGGAACCACAGAACACGGACCTCTGTAAATAGGACAAAATTCTTCCAGAACCACAGAGAACCTCCAATCAGATCAGACAAACTTTTCCTTTCACCCTTCCATCAGTTTGGCTTGTCACTTATGCCTCATCCCTGTTATTGTGTGCATCTCATGTCTGAACTAAAGAAAAAATCCCATTTGGTTCCAGAGTTCTGTGACCCTAATTACAGACTGGTTCTCTTGACTGACAACTGGCAGAGTCAATTGATTACATTCGTACCTACCACAGTTCCATCAAGTCTGAGGCAATAACCAAGAATAAAAATAGGATAATTGTTACCATTGGGAATGAGAGGGGAAAAGCAAAAGAGCATTTGGCTGACTTTTCATGATTACCATGGTATTTTCCAAGTGAAACTTCTTTGAAAACGATGTATAGAAGAAATATAGCAGGATGAACATAGGATATTGGCATGAACCTGTTCTAGGTGTTTCACAGAAGAGAACTAGATTGCCTGCCAATTCACCTGGTTTTCTGGTACATCATTTTCTCTGCTATTTGGCCCTGCACCATTGCTCCTCCATCCCACACTTTGCACATTCCTGCCCTGCAGCTGGAAGGAAGGCTGTACTACTTCCTTCTCCCATAAAAGCATTCCCCCCAGAACTTTAGAAAATGATGGCTTTTTCTCTCATCTCAAATTTGAACAATGTGAAATCCAGACTGTTTAATCTTAATTTTTACCTATATGCAAGAGCAATGTATAATGCACATGGAGAAAAACAGATATATGATATCTGGCACTCTCTGAGTTGCTTTTTCATGTATTTTCCATAATGGCACTGTAACAAATAACCTAAGAGACTTTAAAAGGTTCTTTTTTTTTTTTTTCCTTACAAGGAGTTTGTAGGTGTAGTTGTGGAAAGTACTGGGGCAGCATTTTTAATAATGTTCTCATCCAGCCCCAGAAAAGATGTCAGAGGTAGGTGCTGTCACACAAGCTCCCATGTATGCTCCTAATAACAATAGTAGGTCTGAAGGGATTACCTGGTGGCTCCTGGATCCCTCCACCACGCAATCCAGTTCCCTGCTGGAAGGTTACTGGAAGGCTGTCTGCCTGTGTATTCCTGTAGCTGTGCAGCATCTAGGTTCCTGATCCTGATGACTCTCACCTCTTCCCTTTTACTTGTGGTTTAAATACTTTCCAGGCATCTTGGCTGAAGCACTAAATGTGATGAAAAGAAAAATGTGAGCCTTCATATATAAGCCACCTCTGCTTCTCTCAAGCTTGGTAAGGGGCTGCCTTCCAGCAGGCTGAGGGGACATAACTATTAAGTCCTTCTGTGTGTGGAACAGAATTTTAAACATGACATGGGATCTTTGGAGGAAAAGGAGAGTCTCCTCCTGCGGTAGGAGCTTGTGTATGGAGGGGGGTGCGAGAGCCATCAAGCCACTGTGGCTGAGACACCCCTGAGCCATGCTACACATCATGGACAGGGCTGGCACCCTTCATTCATCTGTCACTGCAGAAAATGTCCTAAGGGTGAGGAACTTAAATGCCACCTCCCATGCTCATAAGCTATGGAGAAAAAAGCAAAAGGGGCTGGAAATCTTCCTGTCTCAGCAGCACCTGTGTGTGGGCTGTGTGGTGTTTCTGCACACCCTACAACTCAACACTGCCTGAGCCCTGCAGGTGCGGGGTTGGGAAGGACAGAGAGGGGGGGATGCTAGACATTCCCAAAGTGGCTTTTGGATCCACCAGGAACAGCACATCAAATGTCTGGGCTGTTGGGTCTATCAGATATAGCCTCTGAGTAGTGCCTGGATGATGAACTGGAACAATGAGATAACAGAGAATGAAATGGACCGTGGAAAATATAACTAGAAAGTACTGGCTTGGTCACCTAATTCATCAGCCTTTCAAAGCAGGATTGTTCTCAAATGTATTTTCTGGTGCGTTGTCCAGTTTTGTTTTAAAGAAGCCCATTAAAAAGTTTAAACTCAATATTGTACTTTAGCTTGGAGTGAATGTATGCTGCATGATCTCTGTGACACTGCTGCATAATTTAGAATTCTTGCCGTGCTATTAATAAATCTAGACAAAGACCAGATGCAAGCAAGCTGTAGCTGAACTCAAGAATCTGCAAAAGCTGGGCTAACCTCTTTAACAGCAGAACATATGGCTGTTACATTAACAGCCACCTTTTTTTTTGCTAAAGTGAAGCATTTTATTGAAAGCATGAGGGGAAAAAAAGCTAAGAACAGAAATAAAGCATGACCTTTGATATGAAGTCATCTTCTTTGACAGTTTCACCATTTAGTATAGATTGATGGGTCTATACATCCAACCTCCTGTTACAATTTTATAGCCTACACTTCTGTTTTACTTGGTGTCTCCTTTTCCATTCTTTTCTATGTTTAAGTAATAGAAAAATTTTAGGGAAAGCGTATATAAACCTTACATGGTTATATATTTGAAGTGTAACAAGCACAAGGTCTTTACAAATGGCAACCATCTGATTAAACCAAAAATGTTGTGTCACAGGGTAATTATTTGTACTTTTTGAAAAAAGCTGTTTGAGAAACTTCTAGTGATGGTCTGTAAACTTCCTTGTTTCACATTGGAAAAGTGATCCAACTGTTTCTTGGTGGAAACTGGTAATGCATTATAACCTATAGCAAGGCAAGCTGTGGAAATTTCTTTATGGCAGTACAGAAGGACACAATTAATGAGTATTTCATTTGCATGAATGAACAAACATAATGCAAGCACATGTGAAATGTACATCTTTTCTGAGAGGCTCCTGAGAACAGCCAATTACCAGTCCTCTCTGATGCTTCTTGACTAATTGTCCTTCTCCTCCACAAGAGTGCTTGTGACAAATCTCTGGAGGGAAGACACAGAAGAATATTTTTCTAATTTTTTTTCAGAATATTCTGATATAACTCTTTGTTTTCAGTACACATATAGGTTTGTATTCCATAGGTAGCCCCATTTCTGTTGGGCTCAGCTCATGAACTTCAGGTCATCCTTTTTTTTTAATACAAAAGGAAGAGATTGGCATAGATTTACAACAAACAACAAAACCATAATTGTGGGTGTTGGCTTCCTTTGGAGAAAAACTTGGGACAGTATAAGTTTTCCAGTCAATCAGCATAGTTATTTTGTGTTTGATGCAAAATTGCATCAAATTGACATGTCTTATTAATTTTGACTAAATTATATTTACTTAGATTTCTTTCAAAAGTTGTTGCTTGAAAGCTTATTGAAATCCTTGTTAGCAATATTGTGGAATGTTTATATTGCTCTTACTCAGAGTTTGAAAAATGCAACAACCTATTTTCTGGTTAGTTTAATAAATAGTAATTCCTGGGTTATAATTTGTGCTAAAACATAGTCCTAGGCAGTGCTTTTATCATCTGACGCCAAAATCTGTGTTTTTTTGATGTGAAAAGAATACACTAATAATGGAATTGAGACCTTAACATAACATCAAAATACTTTCATTGCAACTAAATTCTTGAAGTAAAATAGTTAAGGTATTTTCATTTCAAAAATCAAATTTCCTTTCATCCAAAGGAAAATGGAATAAAATTTTCTTTCATCTTGTTTTCCATTCTATATTATTTTAATATTTTTATTTTTGCATGCATAGCACATACTATTAATAAGTCATGATTGATCTCAAGTGTATATAAAATTGAAGGTAATGAGGGGAATTTACTTTGCTAGCTGGGATTGTGTGTGTAGATAGTATGGGAGAAATTTTGTTTTTAAAGGGAAATTTTGTCATTTTTACATTGAACATGAGAGAAACCAAGCTACTAAGTAAATTGGTTTGTTCAAGAAGGGTTAGGCTCTCTAGAAAGGAGAGTTCCAGTGTAAGTATGCCTTTTTCCTCTTCCTGTTCATTCCCTGTCAGTCAGGGGACTGTCATGAGGAAAGCAACTTTGTTTCTGCTGTCCAGTGAATCTCATCTTTTTCATTATGCTACTTGATTGCTAAAATCCAGGTGCTCTTTATTTATGTCCATTCATAGATTTTTATGTCATTCTGGTTTTGTTTCTTAAGGTCCCACTCAGACAAAGTCTTATGCACCTGCTGCAGCTACGTCTGAGTGCCTTTCAAACTAAGTTCCTAAATGAAAGCATCTGTGCAGCAAGGAACTTCTCTCAGCTTCCCGCAAAACGTGCTTGATAAGTCATTTGTCATGTGGCCTGTTCTAAAGAGTTTGTGTTGGAATAATCAAATTGCTTTTTAGAACCTCAGAGCCGTTTCTTCAATTAATCTTGTCAATGGTATTTGAAAGAAACTTAATATATTTATTTGGTTTTTCTTTTCATTGCTTAATGAGTTGACATATTGCCTTAAGCAGAATGAACACAGTAAAAAACTACAGTGACATTATTTCAGAAGTAGTAGGAGAAAGCTTATCAAGCTCAGTTACTGTACTGATTATGAAAATCCAGGGTTGGATCACCCTTTGGTATCCAGTGTACGAGAAGAGATAACAGCTCAGTTACAGCTATATCACATGAATTAAAAGGCTCTCTTTGCTCAGCAACGTGGTTTTACTCTAGTCTACCACAACCCACTCAACAAATAACTTCACACAGAGGAAGCCAAGTCAAGAGAAGGGCAGTGTCAGCATCTGTATGTTATCACCTGGCTTGCTAATTGTAGGTAAGCACTGTGTGGTACCTTTGCCCAGTGTGTCACCTGAGAGGTAATTTACAGGCTCACATATCTGACGCCTTGGAAAATGATTTTTCCCATCTCAACTGGATTAAAGGAGAGGGAAGGGGGTAGCATACAGCACCAAAACACCTGGGAGTCCAACATCTGATCAAAGCTCTGCTGTGAGCACCTAAAGTTAATTTCTCTTGGCTGCAAGTGCAGAAAGTTAAGCACGTTTAATGGTATTTTTCAAGCCTTTTCCATTCCCTCCTGCTGTCATCTTTAAATCTGGTAATCCATTCATAACTGTTGAGGCAACATTATTCATTGGAGCAGTTTTTTTGGAGAAGGCTTTTTTTGGGGGTATTTCCTTCTTGTTGACATTTCCGAGCACTGAGTGTGGTGTTCATGGTGCTGGAGCCTGTGGACAGCTCATGCCTGGGTTGGGGACCACACCAGCAGCACCTGGCTCTTGGAAGTTCCTGGCTTCCTGGGTGTTTTGTAATTCATGGGAGTCCAAAAAAATGAGCATATCTGAGCTCTGTGGAAAGGAAAATACCATGTTCTGTGCTGTAGTGGCTTGTGCAAAGTATGAATGAGGGAAATGATTTACCACCTGAATGCTTGGGCCAGGAGCTGAACTTTGATGATTCTCATGATCCTTTCAACTCAGAATAGCCTGTGATGCTGTAATTTTATGGCATTGAAGCAACACAGGAGTAATGTAACTGGATAGATGCTTTCTAAGACTTAAACACAAGACTGCTAGTGCATGTCAATTACCAAAGTGTAAGTACAGGGATTTAAAATGAATTGGCTGGAACTTGCCAAGTTTCAATAATAATCACACAGTTTAGTATTAAGTTAATTGGAAATTGGAATATAAAATCTGATAGTTGGTGGCTTCCAAACTGGAACTCTTCCGTAATTTAGCTAGACTTAAATTTGCTGTCCTGTTTTCTGTTTTAGTGTATGAACACTTTCTAAGAACCTTTTTTTGAGGCCATAGTGTCTACTCTTTTTCATGCTGAAGTCCTCTAAACATCTTTGAGTCTCTTCACTTGCTTTATTCCCACTTAGGTCTAAACTCCCAATTTTCTGGTTTACACCTAAAGTAGGGGAAGAGCAGTTACTGTGTGGGAGTGGGTGCAGCAGAGAGATTTACGATTGTTGCCGGTATTTACCTACCCCTTAGGAAATCCTGTCAATTACTGGAACTCATCTATTGTAAGGAGAATTCCCCTCTGTCTCTCAATATTCTACTCACAAACATCCTCTTCTGTTGAACCCTGCATTTTGTAACAGGGGATTTAATCTCCCGTTCTTCAGCACCTTGTCCATCACTTTGCTGCTCTTCCAGGTCTGCAAACCATGCCTCATGCTCCAAGGACACAACTCTTGGTACCTGGCCAAGTGTTTAGATTAAGCTGGACTGCTGAAGTGATGACATGAGATTTCCAGAGTAGCCAGGATATTTATCCAGGGAGTCTGTGGTCTGTCCCAAAGCAGTTCTCCTTGGTTTGGAGTGGCTACCTGACATCTCACAATGGATCACAATGCTTCGAGTAGGAGTTTGGGAAAGGGATCTTGGACCTCTTGAGAAGTGAGGGAGCAACTGAGCAACAGGCCTGCAGCAGCAACAGCATCTTTGGCAGAATACTTGAATAGAGTGGGTGGCTGGTAGGAGTGGCACAGAGGTTTTATGTCTGTCTTTCATCTAGATATTACACTTTTATGGATTGCTGGTTAGCACATTTTGAAAGCAGAACAGCTCTTATTTTTATGACCTGGTAGGACATAAGGACAGCAGGCGTATATTAATGTTGAATTATAGATTCTGTTTTCTTTTTTTTTATTAGAAAAATACATTTTTATTAAATTTCCTGTAAAATTCCCTAATTAAAAAAAAAGGATTTTATGAGATCCTACAAGTGCCTCAGATAACTTGCTCAGCCAGATTTTTTCTGAATGTGCCTCATGCTAAAGTATTCTTACTTGAGCATACTCAAGTATTCTAATTTGCACAGTTTATGCACATCATTGCCTTAGAACATAGATTAATAAATGTAAGGATCTTTCTCATCTTGGCTGTCGGCGTGGCAGATGAGATTTTTGTGTTTTCATCTGCTTTCCTCAGTGTACTCAACCTTCACTATGATTGCTGTTCAATACATGTTTTAATTTGCTGTAAACAATAATTAAAAATACCCAATTCCCCTGTTTTATTTTTGCTATATGAATAGTAATGCCAAGAGAAGGTAATTTCTTCTGTCTGCTTCCTCGGCCTCTTTGTCATGGTTTATCATGTTTTTAACCAGGCACAGTATCAGTAATGAGCTTTTAGGGCAGCAGAGTAAGGACATTTGGAATGGAATGGGTGACCTGTAATCTTATGGAGTGGAGAAGGATGATTCTAGGTGAGACAGCAGACATTTCTCACTGAAGGTGCAAGGCTAGCTGCTTTCAGCACTATATTGGCTATTCCACAGAGAAATTTATTCATGCATGGAAGTTGTGCTGGTTTTGGACAGAGGTGAGGATTTCAGGACTCTGGTTTTATAGTATCTCAAAATCTGTAAAAATCTTTTCATTCACTAGTCTGTCATGCAGTAATTCACTAATTTCTGCATGGCAACCCTCCCAAAGTTAAAAAGACCATCTTGTCTTTCATAAATGAGAGCTTTCCTGACAGTGATAATTTTTTTTTTTTAAGTGGGGAAAAATAGACAATTCTAATATAAAATGTTTTAGAGATTGAACTTCTGAGGTTGTAGTGAACGACTGGAGGCCATTGTTTGTCTAAGGATACTTTCCAGACACTTTTAGAATGAAATGTGATACTGGAAGTTTGAAAGTAGTTTTATTTGTGCTCCTGCTTGCTGCCCTTGCTGTGGGTCTCCAATGAATTTTGTTAGTGAAGGTAAACATTCTGTCAGTCTTGGATCCTGAGCAGCACTGATGAGCTGGTGTAGGAGTTGGGCTTCCTGAACAATCTGGATCCATAGGCAGTTGCCTGTGCTTAAAGACAGCGCTGCTGTCCAGAACCTTGCCTGATTTTCATACCTGGTTGTGTAAGCCATGTATGCTTTAAAGCAGTTGCAAATGGAGTCAATTAACTTTGCTGAGATTTGGTCAGAGTGCTGAGAGGTCGCCTCTGTGACCTGCTACGAGGCGTTCTTCATCTGAGCTGCTGGCAAAGAGTCTGTGCTTACTCACACCATGAGGATTTCATTGATTTCAGTCCTCGTCTGTGTGGAACAACCTTGAGATGGAAATCAAAATTTGAACTATCGCGGAAGGTGATCACAAGTATGTTGAACTTTCCAGGACATTGCAGCCATCTGTTTTCTTGCTAACATAATTCAAAGTGCTGGTTATGCTGTGTGAAGTAGAACAAAGATAATTTGTAATGAATGTTCAACCAATTCACTGTATTTTGTGGCTTTTGTACAAAAGCCAAAGTCTCTTGCATACCTTCATATTTTGCAAATATCTGTGAAATTCCTTCAGCAAACAAGTTCTCAATTGTGTCTGTGGACTCTTCTGCAAGTAGGGAATTTTTGCATTCATTCTGTGCTTCTGTTAACCCCATTTTAAGCTGTATTTTGTTATATTTTTTTTAAATATAGCATGTCATGACATTGACAGACTGGTAAGGGCCAATCCTCTGTTTGACACCATATCAGCTCAGGGCAGAGCTAACCGAGAAAGTGGTTAAAATGCCAATGATTTTTCTACCTGAAGACTGCCAGCATTGTAGTAGCCCTGGAATTGAGCTACAGCAGTAGGGAGCATTGGAAAATTGTTCTTTGTTCACTGCAGTTTTTATTTCTTGACTGGATAAGCTGCGCTGCTAAGTGGAGCAGTGTCATTGCAATTACACATGCAATTTGATAGTCAAAGCTACAGGTAATTAAATGTTGTTTTAGTGAATTTAGAATAGCAGCACAGTAATAAGTCTCTTTGTGGAGAATAAATATGAAGAAATGGCCATTCTAATGAAAGTCTGTTTTGCACTCAACTATTTTCAATGTATGCTTTGCCCAGTGTTCACTCACATTATCTGTTTGATTCTTTTATGGTATAGATTTCATCATGGGAGTTACAGCCTCACTGTAAATTCATTTGAATGGCCTTTGGATGGCCACCAGAAGTTGTTGTGGATCTTAGTGCTCGTGTTGGAGTGAAGGTGTAGTGGTACAACCTTTGGGAGATCCTTTATTAATGAGAAACATAGAATTATGAAATCTGCATTCACTTAAGCCAGCAACTGTTCTTGTCCTTAAGCATGTGACTGCCTTGAGGCTTTGTCTGAGAATGTGAGCCTAGTTCTGCTTAAAATAATAGGAAGAGTAGTAGGTAGAAGAATGGGACAGACTATATTTGGAATCTGTGGTTGCTTATACATAAATCTGTAATATGTTCATATATATCAGACCCCATTAGGACATATTCACAGAACCACAGGATGGTTTGGGTTGGAAGGGACCTTAAAGACCATCAAGTTCCAACCCCCTGCCATGGACAGGGACCCCTTCCACTATCCCAGGTTGAATTCTTACTGAGGTTTTCTTTAAAATATATTTTGTACTTGGTGCAAACAGCTGAGAACTGGGGACTAACTGAGGACAAGCAGGTAAATGGAAGGCTGGGAAGTCAGAACATGATTTTCAGTTTCTCATTTGAACTTGCACCATATTAGTTACAAGTCCTAGTTCTGGAACAGTTTTCCCCAGGAGAGTGAAGGTATGTAATAGACCAGAGAGCAGCCTTTGCTTGTAAAGGTGCTGTGATGAAAGATGTGGAGCATTTCAAGGGGAAAGAGAAACCCACCATAGGGTGGGGGAAATGTTACAGGGTTTTTTTTTCCAATCTATTGAAAACATCAGGGTTTTTTTCTTTTCTTTTGTAAAAGTTCTGTCAGCAGTTGGAATTTTTATACATTGTGCTAATCCTACCTTTATATAAAAGTCATAAATCTTATAAATTAATGCATCAGGCAGTTACCAGAACTCTTCAGTCTGTTTCTTTTTATGGAGTGATCTGACACGTTTTGCAAACAGCAGACCTAGGTGCTCTGCATGAGTTCCAAGCTGGATTTGTAGTGATCAGCTCATAGGAATGGACTCTGGCCCTACTTCCAGTCGGGTGAGAAAATGTGGTTTAAGTTAAATGCAGTAATACTGGAAAAAAGATATGAATTACTGACCTTTTGACATTGGGTTTTAAAGTTTAGTATAATGGTACAGGGGCCTATGAATGTTTTTATTGGTACTTCCATTAGTTCCCTAATAATCTTGACATTTCCAGCTACATTACATTTTCTGGGGTGTAGAAGTCTCTTTTTTCCATCTCCCTGTTCTTCAAGCATGCAGATACATTTCAGGGCTAATTAGCAGAATTAGTTTTGTTGCTTACATTGCTTATGAAATTTGAGGGATATGATTCTGGACTTTCAGCTGCCCTCTGAAAGTACATGTGCAACTGTTTACAAACATGAGCCACAACTGCTTTGTTTACTCTGTGAAGAAAATAGTGCAACTGCCAATAATTGAAATCTGTTATAGAGGGAAAACAATTTTGCATTTAATACCAAAAAGGCAATTTTTGATACTGTAGGGCAATAAAAATAGTCTACTCAGGGTCTGTCCCAAAAGAAGCAGCATTTATGGGCAGTACAGAGTAACCAATATACATTACAGAACTGATTTTTATAAAGGTGTTTTCATTAGGGTATCTTATCTTTGATATTTTTTTGAAATAGGCTTTCGTTTTACATATTTCTGATAACTCCTGCTGACATCCAGCAAGTTCCAAAGTCCTGGAATTCTCTTGAGGTTTTCTGGTACAAGGACCAAAAAATAATTGTTAAATGCTTCCAGTGCTCCAGCCCTGAAGCAACATTCTGCAACCAGATGATACATATAAACTCTCTTCCCATAAGAGAGCAGTCTAGTGCTGAAGGAAAAAAATATAGCTATGTTTTTAATATCAGATGTTCTTAACCCAAGCATCTGGTTTGAAATGTTCCTAATTCTGAAAATGTCATGTTAAAGAAAGTGCAAAGTACTTTAAAATAATTAGGAACGAATAAGGCAATTTGGAGGAATGGCAAACCACTGGGTTTTTTTTGAACACAAGTAATGCCCAGGTAAGAGCTCTGGAAGAGCAGTAGTGTTAAAGGAGTCATTCCTGCTGGTACCAGGGGTACCTGCAGCATCAGTCATGGGGTTTCTAACCTAAGAAGCCAAAATCTTGAACCATTTCACAGATGTCTATTTTCTTGCCTCTAGGTAGCCAGCTTGGGCCTGGGTTGCTGAGAGGAAGAGAATGGAAATCGCGTAACACCAACAAATGTTTCTGAGTGGTGCCCTAAGAGTTACTTCTGTATTTGTCAGTGTCTGCTACAATTTTAGGAAGCATGCCTTCACTGGAATAAATCAACAAATAACAACATGGTGTAGGTGTGATGTCTCCCTTAATTAACTGCTTCACACACCTCATGGTTTGATCTGTGACAGCAAGTAAAGGGACATAAGTTTGCACTGATAACAACTAAATTTGCAATTTTGCTGAGAATTTGAAGTTTGGCCATGTCACTAGCACAGTGCTTTACAGCAAAAAGCCTTTCTGACCTCCTCCTAAATGGCAATAGAGCTATGAAAATAAGCACCAGTGGATCTAAGCTTTTCAGTGCAGGACACTGAGTGGGTGTAATTTGATGTGTCTGGCAGTAGTGAAACATATTGTCACTCAGCTATTAAAGGAAAAATTTGTATTTTTAGTGGAAAATGTGCAAATTTTTGCATTTAAAAAAAAAATTAAACATGCAATAGCCCAGAGTAAAACTGAATTTTCTTTTAATACTTTTAAAAGAAAATTATTTTACTCTTACTGTAGTATCCTTTCTGTTGTTTGCTGTGATGGGCTGCTTCAGCTTCTGCCACTTCAACTGGCACATGTTTCTGCCAGCAAAAAAGAAGGAAGAAGGCAGTTTCATTCACTGGAAGTTTCCTAGTTTGTACTAGGAGAGAGTTTAGTTCTACTTGACCACAGAGCTTATTTCTCAAACAATATTTTCTTTTTTCTAGACGATTCTCTGTAGTGGCTCTTTGAGAAAAGCCAGGTGAGTAATGCCAGGAATGGCTCTCAGTCCCCATACATGCACATTTTTCTCCTTCCAAGGGGTAAATACTGATCAGTTGGATACTTCCTTGTGGTTCTTGAACCCTAAATTTAAGTGAATTGTGGTATTCCAAACAGGTGATTTATTTTAGGATCAATCTTCTTGCAGAGCATTCTTGTTTATGAACTCAGTGGGGAAAAACTATTTTAATTAATTACTTCCCTTTTAAAGATAGAGTGCAGGATGAGCCACTTCCTTTGGCAGCCTCCTGAGAGATTGCTGATTGCAGATAAATATTCTCTCTCTTTCTTGATAGTGTTTTACCTTTACCTCTTTTGAGGTTTTTTTCCTTCCCTCTTTTCCTCTGAACTTCCCTTGGGCTTAGCCATGTTGTTGGTGTGACTATGCTGTGTCTGCTTATATAGTAATTTTCTCACAATGAATTTTTTAAATTCTTGATAAAGTTAAGGATGGAGGTCAAAGACAAAAAGATCTTACTAGTGTTGCAGAAGCCAATTCTTCGGCAAAGATGAAAAAATCCATCTGGGAGTCACCATTTTGTCCTGGCACAAAAGTTACTGTGGAATTTTGTAGTTATCTTTTCTCTGTGTACTTTTTCTGGTCTCTTGATACAAATACACAAATCCTTGGTGGGCTGCTAATGCACCTAGGTAGCGCCAGGCACATGCTGTCTCCTGGCCCAACATCCAGATGGGAGCTTGGGGCAGTTGCTGGATGCATTCCAGGGGGCACACTGGGGTGAGAAAGGGGGAAAGAGGAGTTCCTGCAGCAGGTAGGCACAGAGCGCACCAATCTATGCACCTGCTCTTTGCGTGGAGTTTCTTCAGTCATCTTGATGTGTTTCTGCCCAGCTGGACGCCTCTGTCTCTTCCTTTCCAGTATGTTGGTATTGTTTTTATTCACCTGCCTGTGCTGCTCCCACACAGAGAGTGTGGTCTCTGAGGAGGAGCCCAGCTGTGGGGTGTGTGCACGGGATGGGATCTCGTGGCGCAGGGGTTCCCAACTGCAGTCTCCAGAAGGCTGCTTGTAAGTTGCTGCCTCTCTCTGTCTGTTTGCAGCTGCTAAATTGCATTAAAGACTTCTAAAACCAGACTGAATGTTTCTCCATGTAGCTTCCAAGCCAGGAATTGCTGTAATTGCCACTTGTCATGTGGAATGTAAGTATGTGTGTGAAAATGCACAAGTGTCTGTGACTGACTGGGAACTGTGGTGAAGCAGGGTCTCCAGGAGAAGATCCACTTTCCTTATCTCCTGCTGAATTAAGAGCTTTAGGGAACACTACCCAGGAACGGGAGGAGTCTTCCTTTTAATTTCTCTTTATGTGTCATGGAAGTGAGATTGGCTAATGTCGACTGGCAGGTCAGGAAGATGCTTGAATAAAGAGATAGTCCAGGTTTTAAAAATAATTTGGATCCCATACAGTAGCATTGGAGTTCTGTGACTTTTCATTGGCACAATTTTTTACCAAGCTTGATAATTGTTTTAACTTAATGGTTTAAGTCCTGTAGGGAAAAGGGAAGGTAACTCTTCTTTGATTAATAGTTCCAGCTTGTCTGTAGACTCAGTGGAAGGAATTTTGAGGGTTTTCTCTGAAGCCATAAGTGCAGCATATTTAGAACTGGAAGCTCAAAATATCAATTTAACATGACTTTTTTGATCTCATTATTCCTCCCAAATATCCATTCAGTCTCTTTTGGATCACACAGTGAAAAAATAAAAATGATGTTAACTCCAAACAATAACAAGAACAGCACATCGTATCTCATGCTCTGTCAAGTATCTGGGGTAGCAGTTCTTCTAGATTTGTGCTGTTCCATTGAATGACTTCTGTACTCTTTTATCTGGAGATTTTACTGGGAAAACTTTAGCTCACTGTTTTTATGGCTTTTTTGATTCTTTTCTGGCTTCCAAGAGAACAGTCTGCCCAGTGCTGGCAGGAGAGGGCTGCAGGCTGGGGGTGGAGAAGGAATCTGTGTCTTTTATTAGAGCTAGGTTGGAATCTTCTCCTTAATTCCTATAAAGTTTGTTTTTTTCCTTAAAAAACACCAAAACCAAACCAAAAAGCAAAACACTCCCAAACAAAACCACAAACAAAGGAACCTAATTATGGTTGCATAAACATGATTTTTAGGAACTAAAAAAAAATCAATCCAAACCTCTCCCCCAGCTGTGCCCAACAGTGAAGCCCACTGCAAAACTCTGAGTATTTTTTTGACCAAGAAATTCAAAGATTGTGAAAAGGCTCAGTAAATTCCACATTGGTTTCTTTTTTTTTTTTTTTTAACTGTGTCACAGGTTGGGTTTGTAACCGGGCAGAAACACCAATTTAGTGTAGTGGTTTGGTCCAAAATACTCATTACTGTTTATCCTCTGTGAGATAAGAATTAGGAGAAATGCAAAGCAGGCACCAAACTTGAAAGAATATAAAGAAGTTTATTAACAGACCCAAAAGAGGGAAAAAAAAAAAAATTATACCACCTTCAGAACTCTCCTCCTCCCCCCACCTTCCTCCCTTCTCCCACTGACAATGTAAAAAGACAACCCTTAAGATGTTCAGTCTGTTTACCACTTCCATAATAACCTTGTTCAGTCCATTTAGAAAGAGAAGTCTCTTCTTGCTCGCGCTCTGAAAACATTATCACAACGAGACAGCCACCCACTTCCAAATATTGTTCAGTCCATTTAGGAAGAGGAGTCTCTCTGCCTGCATGTGAGTCCCTTCCCCCGACTTGCAGCTTTTCCCACAACTGCTTTCGAGGGTCCACTCTTGAAGTTTTCTGGGGTACAATTTTAAGGTTGAGCCGTTCAGAAACAAAAACAGAGGCCCTTCTCCTTCCCTGGGAGCAAAGGGTCTTCATCATCTTCATTGTTAGGACTATCTCTGGGAGCATCTCTAGGAACTGAGGTTTTCTCCTTTCCCATTTGGAGCAAAAGTCCTCATCTGGTCCTTCTCTCCCTGTCCAAACTTCTCATGAAATTACAGCTGCGTCAGCATCTGCCTATCTCAGCGCAGGTGCTTTTGCTTGCAAGCTGAACACTCCACCCCCCATATCTTCATGAAATTACAACGGGATACTCTGATATATCATAGCTTCACAACAGAATTTCAGCTTTAAGCATCTCCTCTCTCTCTTCCCTCAAGTTTTCAGCTCTTCACAGCAATAAAAGGGTTAATCTCACCTCGGCCTTGCAGCTTTGCAGCTGGAATGTTGAATTTTTCTTATCGCAGTGGAGAGGGGGGAGAGCCAAGCCGCTCCGGCTGCCCACGGCAAGGCAGTGGGGGGGGTTCCACGGCTGGAACAGGTCCATCGGCTCCAGGATGGCCGTGGCCCGGCCCGGCCTGGCCCAAGCAGGGCCTGGCCGGGCCCGCTGGCCCCCACACGGGGCCTGCAGCCACCTGTGCCAGCACTGGAAACGAGAGAGAGCTTGGGGGGAGTTTGTCTATTCTTAAGTGTGGATCACAGAGGCGGTCACAACTTTAAGTGGCTTAGAGAATTGTCCATATTCAAACTGGCCAGCTGATAGGTTCTATCAGGTCCCAGAGGAAGCTGTAAGCACCCCTTAGCAAGGACATCCCTTCCGGGACTATGCTTGCTAACCTATGACAAACTGTAGAGGTGTTTCAGTGGAAAGAATTTCAGATAACTTCAGTATTTCTCCCTGCAGTAAGGTCCAGAAGTGATGTGAGCAAAAATCACTGGGAGGACCTTGTGAAGTTTCGTGTAGAGGCTCCCCTGGGGAGGGCTGAGGTGGTGTGATGGGTTGCTACCAAGAACATAAATACAGCCTCTGCATGGGAAGAGAGGCTGAACACCAAGAGAGAACAACTGTCCCATCAGGTTTGTGCAGGTGGCTTCTGGCCTGTGACTACAAAACTGGAGCTGCATGAGACAGGAGGGAAATGGAAGCAAAGGGGAGGGGAGCCAAAGTGATGCTCGAGCCAGACAGTCATGGGAATTGAGATGAAGCTGTCAGGAGCAGGGATGAGTGAAACCTTCAAGTCGGGGAGCCTGCTCTAATTCAAGAGGAATGGTTCTCTCTTGCCAGTTCATGGATTTAAGTGCAGTAGCTAGAGGGGCAGGTGAAGTTGATCTCAGGCCAGATTAATGCCTAATGTAATCTCGTTGGCATCACTGTGCTGTCTTCCCTCCTTTTCAAGCTTCAGTGGAATTCCTTCAAAGATGTATTTTGCCCTTCCAGCTTTTGTTTTACAAAATTCCACTGAATCATCACGTTTTACCAGATGCTCCTCGGAGCCTCTGCCCTGGATTACATCACTGGTGTCAGGACAGTGAGTCGGGTTACTGGGAGAGTAGGTTTCCTTATAAAGAAATTGTCATACTTGTAAAATGTTTTGCTTAATGAAGTTATGGCTGTAGCTGTAAATTTGCAAGTATTTACAGTGCCAAATAACTGAATAGATCAACAGCAAACCTCCATTTATGTGTGTGTGGGAGGCTTGGCAAACTGTTTCCCTTACCCACTCACTTAAATGTTTGAGTGTCAAGTTCTCTTTCCAGCTTTGTCACCAACACACTTGGTGACGTTAGATGTTTCACGTAGCACCCATGTCCCCCTTTCCAAGTCCATAAAGTGGGAATGATAGTATTCCCTGTGTGCTGCTAGGCAGCATGCAGTGTTACTAGACTGTGCTACACAGCCAGCCCTTATTGAGTTGACATCAGAGATGACATCAGAGAGATCTGATTCTAGTAATAATGATTAAATCTAACAAAACTACACTGGGATAGATGGCCTTGGGTAAAGGAAAAGAACAGATTAAGAGGTACCAGGAGAGGTACATATCACTGGAATCTAGCTGCATGTCAAGCAAGGAATGGATATGTATTTCTGTGGGAAACCACAAATCCTTTGTCAACAGAACTGACAAGTCATCCTTGAATTTTTAATCCACAGAATGGCCTTATTAATTTTAAATTTGCCTTGTATTACAGCATGTGAGTTCAGACGCAGACCTGAACGTTCTTACCACATGGAAAACATTTCAGTGAAGAGATGGAAAGCATTATTCCATAAATGCATTTATTAGCAGCACAAACTGGAACAATTGAGCACGTCAGGTCTCAGTTTGATTGCACTGTGTCCCATGAGTTTGTTGGTGACGGTTTAAGTGTAGCTAAAAAAAGTACAGCAGTTTCAGTAAAGAAAACTGTACTATAAGGAATACCTTTTTTTTTTTGATCACATACTACTATGTCTTGAATAATGGATTTTTTGCTAGTTGACTTTTTAAAATTTAATTTCCTATTATTAAGGTGTTAAAATATTACTGTATTGTGCCAGTGGTCATAGAGTTTGTAGCCAGAATCTTGTTCAGTTTCATGTTTAATCATACTGATGCTAATAAACTTAACTTCAGAAATCCAGTTTGTGAACACCACTGTGATACCTGAAATGGAAACAGATTTCCAGATTTTTCATGGGAATCTTTCTAGGAATAACCTTTCTCCTTGTTTACACAGTGGAGCTCAGCTGTTATGAGAGTGAAATTATTTTAGAGCTCTTAAATAAAATTTAATATCTTTTCCATTAACAATACACTGAGAAGTGGGATATTTGCTACCAGGCAGTAGGAGGGTTGTGTCAAGATGGACCCTGTGAGGGGAAATTAAGCACAGATCCACCTGCTTCTTTTGCAGTGTGATTGACATTTTCTGTAATTGAAGAGGACAACCCAAACTGACCTAAGTCTGCATGTTTCTAATAATAAACTGGAGTCAATAAACAAAAGCCACATGTACAGAAACTGCACCTGTTGAAGAGATCACTTTTCATTTTGAGCAGCATCAGATGCCTGCTTAGCAGCTTCAGACTTTTTGCGTATTGACTGCCCTGAAATGTTATGTTACACATTGAAGAAAATGTGATGAGGGTGCTAATTAAAGGATGGTAATTGAAGGCCTCCAGATGATGCAAGGTTGGTGTTAGGGTTTTTAGTATGGTGCTTGAAGAATGGTGGAAGCACTCATCAGCTGTTTGTGTTGGTACCTTTTTATTCATTCCCAAACTCTCCTGGCCCAGCTGCCTGTGGCTCCTGCTGGTGTCCCTGTTAGCTTTCCCAGATGTATTTTATTTGGTAGCTCCATGTGCCATGTGTTGAAAGAAAAGCTTCTTGTTAAAAGACTGAGCAGGGGCAATGAGTGAAGGTCAGCAGAGTGCCTGGACGAAGGCAATTCTGAACAGATACCTGTCTGAAGGTTCTGCTTGAACACAGCATAAGCTTTGCAGCTTTTTATTTACTGCTTCTTGAGTGTTGCTCGCTCTGAGATTGTTGTGAGATTTTTCAGTACCTCAGAGGAAGTCAGTTCGCAGACCATTCATGTAGTCTGTTTTGCATAATTTCTATTTAGAGAATGTTTAACGAGTGATAAATAATTTCCAAATGTATCTATCATGCATTAATGCTTCTGTTGCATCAAAAGAAAACATTTTGGTTGAGCTTATTTCCGAGTATTGGCATAACAAAGCCTAGAAGCCAGATGACAGGCATCACCCCAAGATTGACTCATTTTTGGTGCAAGCAGATGTAGACATGCACGCATGGGCATAGCATCCCCCTCCACTTTGCTAGTGATGATCTGGGGTGGGCTCTGTCCACACTATGTCAGTACATACTGACACTGCATCACTCTGAACATGACAGATTGCATACTGAGCACTAATCCAAACAAAAGATGAGCACAAAAAGGAAGAGCCGATTATTTATGAAACAAAGCAAACTGAGGAAAACCTCTCAAGGGCAGCACAAACATGGGAACAGTTTCCAGTTATGTGAATGGCTTAAGACAGGTTGTGAAGCAAAGTAAAATCAATCTGTGCCATGGACAGGGAGGAGTATGTTGGTGATTCTTCAGAAAAAACTCCAAACTGACAACAACCAGGCTTCAGAGAAAAAGGAATACAAATTTCAGCTTTGATATACAAGATAAAGTTTCCTTCTGTGCATCAGAAAGCAGAGTATGGTCAGATACACAGAGCCTGCTCCAGCAAAGGAGACATGGGAGACATCACACTGAAGCTAGGATGCACTGCGTGTACACTAGAACCAGTCTACAGTTTGTCTGACAGTCCTGACTGTACAAAAACCTCAAAACATATTTTCTCTTTCTCTTATAACCCTCTTTTATCTTCTTCCCAGACTTGGTGGAAGTTGGGTCTTTAAAGCAGACACCAAGCTTGGTCTGAAAAGCCAATGGTGCAGGTGTGCCCTGCCATTGAGTACTCTGATACTGAGCACTGTTTTTCTGTACTTGCACATGCTTTACAAGCCAGCCTGAGCAGAGGGGCTGCTCTGCCTGTGCAGGCTGGCACACAGACACTTCACACAGCACATTGTAATTCCATGACTCATTAAGCCTCCCATGATCCATTAAGTGATCAGTGTCCTAAAGCTTCTAGACTTGGTGCCCAAACTGTGAGAACCTTCTAGGAGGCGACTTGAGATACTTGAGAGCTTCTTTCCCTGGTTTGAATAGACGTTCTCTCGATGTACACACCTTAAAAATCAGTGATATTGTTAGTCTTCTCTAAGAAAAATAAAATAGGAAGGATTCCTAAAAATGATGCTTCTAGTCAAAGGTAGATCTGGGTCTAACTTGGCTCTGACTTTGTAGTGAAACCTGGGTTGCAAACTGGTGGGAAAGACTGAACTAGCAAGTGTGTTCACAGAGGACTGACTGGATGAACTGAAATTTGAGTATGAAAATTGACTAATAATTTTTTTTTTCTGTGAGTCCAATTTAAACACTGTGACTTGGTGTGTCACTCTGCCATCAAGAGCTGGAAGGAGCACATTCATTGTTAAAATCCCAGACTAGTGGAGATGTTACTAGATTGCCTGTTTAATGCTTGTTTTCATTTACTGAATTAGTTCTTTCTTTAGAAGAAACCATTTGTCAGCAAATCTCCTACTGTATGTTATTCTGTTTAATGAACTGAAAGATTTTATTTTTTTTTTTCATTTTTCCTTTGTTTCACTACATGAGATTAGAATCAATGACTCAGTTTTATCTTCAGGAGGTCAGTCTTCTCTTAGTTTAATCTTTCGACCTCATTCCTTTTGTATGTGAATATCATCGGTACATAACTATGTGCTTTCTATGCAACCTTGGCCCTCACAAAAGCTAAATACCAGATTATCTCTATCTACTTTATTTGTCCATGCCTCTCATGCTTATCCATGATTCTAGGAAGAGCTACTTGTAATAAAATAAATTTCTGAGTCCTTGTTAATATAGGGAATATTTTTTTCTTTTAAAGTTTTTTTTTCACTTGGTCAAAGCTGAGAGTGGCTGAAGCTCTGGCTCCCTCAAATTGCCTGCAAATCAGTGCTTAAGTGTTTATACATCTAAAAAATGTGCTCTTTTGGCATCTGAAGTCAGACATGTGAAGTTGCTCAGCCCTACCTAATGATGCAGTATTACCCTAAAGGTACTTTTATCTCAGAAGCTGTTACTATTTTTGCTGCTACAGTCAAAAATACGGAAGGAGCTTTACATAAAAGCAGACAATGTCAGCACACCACGAGAAAATCATTGATGAGACAGACTATTCTATCCTATAATTTTGATTCTTTTTATAATGTAGAAAAACTTAATGGCTTCAGCGTAGTTTATAGCAAAAGATTATTTCTGAGAGCCTGGATAAACATTGCTAGGACCTATATTTCAACTTTCAAGTGTTTAACAAAGAATTATGGGATTGTCCTATAACCATGAGCTAAACTATGGGAATTTACATTTTCCTTTTTGCAGGATAGTTCCTCTTAAAATTATACTCTGAACAATGGCTTATTTTCTTCTGCCAGTACTTGATTCCAAATACTGTGGCTTGGCAGCAGGCAGGTCTCAGATTTCAACCACATGTATTTAAAAAAAATCAAAAGATCCTTATTTGGCACTCCGCTCACATATCTTAAAAAGCTGTGTTTGTGTGTCAGATTTAAAAATAATTGAAACCAGGGGTGCAAAACCTGAACTCTTCTTCCAGGATGTTTTGACTTCAATTGCTTCCAAGAGCATTGAAGGGAATGGAATGGAAACTGTGTGCAGCGTGAGGCACTGACAATGCGTGGAGAGACTTGATGGAGTGGACATATGTGATGCCACAGTGGCCTGTCCAAAAATATTCATATTTGTGTTTCATTATGTATTTAAAACAAAGATATCCACACAAATGCATGCTTTCCTGGCAAAACACTATGCAGATTCCATTTGGTAAGGAGGAGAATTGCTCTGCATAAGGAAGTGGTGTGGATTTTTTGTTGACTGAAGAGTGCTTGCTGTATCTGTTTGTGCAATAATTTAAGGCTGGGAGTGCATTTCATGTGGAGCTGAAATTGGTGAGGGAATTAGAATGGTCACCTACATTAGAACAGAATGACAGAGGTCAATATCCTTATTTTTCAAAAATGTCTCTTTGGAACTTTAATACCTATGAATTACATTTTTTTGGCCATTAAGGTAGAATACTCCTGCTTGTGCTAGAAGACACAATATACAAGAGGATGCCTCTTTATGTTTTACACTGTTTTTAGAAATATTTGGAAAAAAATGACGCAAACTCATAGCTGGCCTCTAGCAACCCATTATGGAGAAACTTGTCCTTGTTCCCTCAGAATTTTTTATTTTTCCCACAAAGAATTATGTGGAAAGTTGAGTCCCAGTCTTCTGCAAGTAAAAAATCCACCAAGGGAATGACTCAGAACAGACATGAGTGGAGGAAACTCCAGCTTGCTTCTGCTCACTAGTTATAGGTGAGGCAAGATATCAACTAAGAAAGCTATCCTAAAAATGATAAAGCCCAAATTCATAGCCTATTATGAAGTATCCTATAGTATAATATCATGAAAAATACAAATTAAAGCTGACACCCAGAATTTTTCTTCCATCTTTCCATAGCAAAGATTGTTGTGTGGCTGATGATGACCCACATAAACCTTACTTTGCCCTGGCTCTCTTGTGCTTCCAAAGGATGGAGCGATGCAGAGAACAGCAAAGGGTCCCAAGTGAAAGAGAAGAGTTACAGGGCCGGGTCAGATACTCTCCATGACAAATGTGTAATGCTGTCAATGTCAACACCACAGAATAAATGAGAAAAACAATTGGGAAAGCTGAAAGAGGTAAAGAAGCAACACAGTCATCTACTGCAAATAAAGGGATTCTTTGTTCACACACATTTCGGGAAAAAACAACAACAAACACCAAAAACACAAACCAAAGCTGGAAAAAACCCAGCAAATTCCTACACACTCACTCACCCATCTTCTGTAGCAGAAGTAAAGAAAAGAAAAGAACTATTTACCAGATGGCACATTGCAGTTTGATTTTATGCCAGGCTTGGGCCTTCCATGAATTCTTTTCAGTGTTCTTTTATGTTTGCTAAGGGCTCTGCTTGCACAGAAAACGAATGTGAACTATTATAATTCCAGTCACTCATTATTGGAAAGAAATCTCAATAACCAAGAATGAGGAACACAAAAACTTTGAAATACAAAGTCAGTTCTCGTTATCAGTGTTTTGGGTTTTTGTGTGGGGTTTTTTTTTTTGTTAAATCTGAGCTTTCTTGCCAGTCTAATATGTAGATATATATATAGCTATAAACAGAGTACATTTCTATGAACAGTGATGAGTATTTTGTCAAATACTTACAGATTCTTTTCAATGAGTTTTACTACAGGTTCAATTTGAGTTTGGGCCAAAGAGGACTTTGAATTTGGAATTAAATCAAATTTGAATTAATTCAAATAAGTTGAATTAATTATTCTTCTCCTCTTCTTGACTTCATCTCCTAACTTATGGTTTCCAGTGTGTTGTTTCTATTGCTTTTGTGGGCATCCTTCGGCAAACATCTTAATTCAGAAAGGAATCATGGTGAGGAGATTGTGACCTTTGAGGCACCTTGGTTTAGTACTTCAGCAGGAGCTGTATTTCTGAGACAGGGAACATTTCACAGGGCATGAGGAGTTGGATTAAAACAAAAACCAAAATCCATCTTCTCCTCCAGACAGACAAAGGGACAAATATTTCTCTTTTATCCTCCCCTTCTCCCCCTGCCCCACCCTAAGAATGTGCATAAATAGTATTAAAACTAAAACACCAAGGAAAAAAAAAATAGAAGAGTTTCAAGCTGGCCTGGCCTGAGGCAGAACTACTTGATATTCTTGCATATACATCTGCTCAGTTTTACTGTGCCTGACAGCACGTAAAAGGCAGAGGCATTCAATGTAAACATCGATGTAAACATGAAATCTCTTTTATTTCACAAGGGATGACTCTTCTCTATTAATCTCTTTTCCTTATTGAAATATTTCCCCCATTGTTGGCTGGTGTCTTCTATTTTTATTTTGTTGCAGAGCTGAAATGGAGGAAGTCAGTGGAATATGGGTATGATCTCTAGGGGAAGTGTGAGTTTTGATATAATGTTTTGGTCATCTTTAGCTAGAAATAGTGATACTCTCCTGACATGTATTACCAACAGCTAGATGTGGCCGTGAATTGCAAGCTAGCCAAGAAGTCAGTTCAAGTTTGCTTTACAAAACCTCTGACTGCAGTTTATTCTCCTCAAAGTGTGTGCGAGATCTGCCCACGTTTTTGGATACTGAATGTGTAGGTAGGTTTCAGTAACTTCCACAAGCAATTAACTCTTCATCTTTCTTGCAGAGAAAGTATGTCAAGTGTGTGGGGTAGATATGCACTTTGCATATTCTGGTGCCCTTCTGGGAGCTGAAGAATAAAGGTTGTTTGTTTGGTTTTTTTCTTTCTAAATGTGGAGCAATTAGCACCATGGAGAAGGAGACAGCTCTGCAGCATTTGTAACCCAGCAAGTCATTGGGAAGCTCTTGCATGTTTATTTCAGCTTCTCCCTTTAGGAAGGAGGCTCCTACAGCACAAAGCACTTGGCTGGTGTTGGTTCCTTGTAGCCTGTTGTAACTTGGACTGGAACCTAATCACAGGAGAATGATTTTTAAACTTTTTTTTAAAGTTGAAATCTGGTGAAAATAGATTCTGGAATTGCAAGCAGATTCTTGATGTAGCATCTGACTTGTTGCACTATGTGAGGCATCATTCCTTGTTCCTGTCCTTTCTTGGGAAGAATATTAACTGTGAGAGAACAAAGATGAGTAATGAACTCCCAAGGGCAGTTGAAGTCAACTGTGGCCTCACAACAAACACAGCCTATAAGTCCTCTGGGTCCTTGTTCAGCCTGTTTTAGGGGCAGTTTTATGAATCCTACCTGGAGTTCAGCTGTAATATAAATGCACATGGGCAAGCTAGGCAAGAACTGCTTAATTTAAGTAATTTGTTTTGACACCCATCTTCTAAATTTCTTCTGACTCCCTGCTGCTGCCACAAGACTCTTTATCCTATCAGTGTGCAATTCCACTTCCTAATTTGTCAAATGACTACTCCAGCAGTGAAAAGGAACCCACAAAGGCTCTGTACAATGAAAATTATTTATTGCTATCAGTTGAAAATTAGCCCACCCATGGATATGTTGGGGGTGATAAAATTTAATTCTTTGCTCATTGTTGAAATGTCTGGTAGCACTAAACAGGGAGATGTCAAAAATCATTAGGAAAACAATATCTTATGAAAGGCACTGTAGTTCCAAAGTCGCTGTCTGCTCCCCACCCTGCATGGTGAATTCCATAGTTTACTAGCTGCCTGTTGGTGTTCCTGTTTCACTGATCTTTGCAATTGGCCATGGATTTGTGTGCAAAATTCAGTGACATGATTAGCTCAGTGCATTTTTACTCTACCTTTGCTTTGCAGCACCCAGTTTCCTCAGCTGTGGAAGCAAAACTGTGGAACTCTTTTGTGATCTGGATGAAAGAACTGCTCCCATGTAAAAATACTCCTGGAACTGTTTTATTTTCCTTGTACTTTGATACAGTTCCAGCAATCTCACTGACACTTGTTCTGCTACTACAGCTACAGGGGCAAAAAACCCCACAATGTCTGGAGGAGGAAGAGAGGATTTTGTAATGAGAAAGAGCTGGGTGTATGGCTGGGCTGGGAACACTTGAATGGGATACTAGTCCTCATCTGACCTGGAGACAGAGCTGTGCTCTGGCACTGATTAGTTATCACCTTGGACATGGCAGTGCAGAGCTGCTCTAGCAGGATGCTCAGGGCCTTTATCAGGTGACTGCAGACTGCTTTGCTCTGTCCTACTTGCCGTCTTTAAATGCAAAACACCCAAGAGTCACTAAGGCAGAAAAGGCAAACCTGTGGTACCTCCACCACGTTTGGAAACTGCTGCTCTAAGTGAACGCTTTCTTCCACTTTCCTGTTTTTCTTCATCTGCTTAATCTGCATCTGTAGAAAGCTGGACAAGACTTTTACAATCCAATCCAGGATCATTACATCTCAGTGAACAAATTCACATCTATGGTTGATATATCTATTACCTCTCAGTATTTTATTTCATAGCAGAAGAGGCTGTTAGTTGGAAGGATGCATTGCCAGATTTATGTATTAAAGACACATGCAAAAGTGTTTACTTGAGAAAATTATTGTTGCTTTCCCCCTCACTTTTTTTTGGTTCGTTTGTTTTTGTTTTAAGGGCTTTGACTTCTAACATTTTACCTAGAATTATCCTCTTCTAAAGCTGGTATTCCAGGGAATGAGGTATGATGAGCCAGACTCTTGGGTGGAGTTTAACGCTGTGGCATGTGTTTGGACTGACTGAATATAAGTAATTGGAAATGCAGGATATTTGGACACTCTTCATTTCTAGGGTTTAGTAAAGCTTCTTAGCACACTGTGCTTTAAATAGAAAAGAAGTTGAAAGAGCTCCTCTCAGACTGGAGTTTCTCCAGCTCCTGTCTACTCTAAGGGTCTGGGCCAGGATACTGGATTCCTGAAATCTTGTGTTGGAAGTGTAGCCATATTTTGACTCTGTGTTCTGATGTGCTATCAGTGCTGACACCACCCAGCCCTTGTGGTGCACAGTGCAGTGTTGCTGCATGAGTGAGCTACAGGCCACGAATGCACATTGGCTGTAGCCACCTGTATTTGCACTTAACATTCATTGTGCTGTTGCAGCACAGCTCTCCTCCTGATGTACGTCCTGGCCTTCCCCAAATGAGAGCAGTTCATGTCAGTGCTGAAAAGAAGCTATTTATCACCTGAAAATACACACGTTTTGAACATTTTAATGCACGTGTAAGTGCTAAATATTGTTTTCTTATGAAATGGACAATATGTGCATTGGTCAGACATAACTTAGTCCACTTCTATTTATGAGGTCTCATAAAATACTGTTAGTTGTTTGAAATATTGTCAAATTATTTGGGAAAGTTTATGGATCCTTATGGTAAAAGACATATCTGAAAGTCAGAATTGAGAACTCAGGGTGAAGGTAATCTCTAGTTTGATTTTTAAATCAACAAACAGTCCTCCCCTGTATTGCTGTCCTTTTTGTAAGGCATATATTTTTTTTCTTCAAAGCAATACCTGCAATTATTTGTCTGGATGCCTGTTAAGGGTCATAATATGAGTCAGTCATTAGGGATTGATTGATTTTTTTGTAGTTTAGAGACCAAAAAATGGTGACTAATTGGGATCATTTCTGGTTACTGAATTTACTGACAGTGGCAACCACTCAACGCTCTTTGCTTTACAATGTCTGATGGGGTTGGACGGAATATCCAACCACTGTCCTGGCTCCTGCAGGTTGCCATGTAGAAGTGGGGTATGTGAAGGTTCTTGTGCCTTTTCCCAGAGATATATCTACCAGCTGGACTTGGAATCTCTCAGTTCTAGATGGTTAGAACAACAAGCTTCAGAAATTGAAAACTTTGGGTCTACATGGTAGGGCAAAATAAAGGTAAAAAAGGCTGAGAACAGATATCCTCTCTGCCCGCTTGTCCTTGCAGGAGCACTGTTCACTCCTTGCTCTCTGTCCACCAGTTTTTCATGGCTATCTGAATTATAATAAACTCTAATCAATCCCCTCTAAGATGTTAAAGAAAAAGCTTGAATTTCTCTCTTCCCCAGGGCCTGGATGTTTTTCCCTGCTCCTTGCAGAAGTGCCCCAGTCACCACCCATCTGCTGTAGGCTGCTGTCTCTTTCTTCTGAAGATGCTCCCCTGCCTCTGAAGGAGTTCCAGCCTGTCACAGGTAATCTTTTCCCCTGATGCATCTGTTTAGCAAGCAGGAAAAGTAATGCCAAATAATAATGAACTGGTGTGAGACCTCCCTGAAGAAACTCTCACCCCAGCAGAAAAATGTTTTATAATTTATGCCCAAAGCATTTATTTCTGTGTGCAGTGGAGAGTCGTGTGTGATCTATTCCTCTCCACACTTTCTCTGTCCCTCCTAGCACTGTTTCTGGTGAGTGGGGCCTCTCTTACAGTTGCTGAATGCAATGCAAAAATACAAATCTGACAATTCCAGATCATCCTTTTGTGGCCGCTGTTTTGTGTCTCAGTCTTTCACCCTCTCAGCCCACTCAGTTTGAACCTGCTGAGGGAAACTCAGTGATAGCACCTGAACACAGAAAAGCTTCAGCTGCTGAGGTAATCTGCTATAAAGCAAAATGTGTAAAAATACTTTAGTTTTGCAAATATGTGGGAAACAAAGAAACTCTGTGAAACTGAAGTCCTCATTTTGATCTATCTTAGCGGGGGGAAAAAAGTAAAAAAGTGGAAAAATTAATGCTAAAGGAAATGGAAGGAAAGCAAGTTGGTTTACTGGGTGCAGGGCAGTGGTTTCAGAGAGTTCAGTTCTCAGAGGACCAGATCCAGGTACATCAGCACAGAGCTCTGCTCAAACTAAATAATCCCCACTGACAAACTGTGTAAAAATATGTCTGTTTTTTCTAGGGGAGCTACAGCTTAGTGTCTTAGTTCATTAGCTTATTTATTGGTAGCAAAGTCATCCCTGCATGGTCCTGAGTTGTGTTCTGAGTAACAACATGAGCATAAGGATGATGTATTTCATAGCATACAAAACAAATTTTAATTTGTGACTTTTGGGTTTGATTTTTTAAATTTATTGGACTTGTTAATTCACTGAGTTTATAACTACCTTGAACCAGTTGGATTGGAAGAACCAACTTGCTTATATTTTTTGTGAAATGACTGCCAACAATAACATATTTGTTTATTCATCTTGTTTATTTATTTTTTTTTAAATGAGTGGATGATTTTGACATGTCTTAGAGAAGTCAAATAAGAAAGAGTTTTTGTTCATGTGATATATAGTGCTTACGAAAGCTGAGAGCTTTAGCACATTGTAGATTATGAATTTTAATTTATAATGCATGATATATACATTATAAAGTGGATATGTAATGAGCAGAAGCAATATTACAGCTTTATTCACACTTCATCAGTCTGTTTCCTCTACCTCTGTCTCTGTTTGAAAGATCACCTCAAAATAAGTAAGAGAAGCCTTTTGGCCATGTTCACTGAAGCACTGCTTAAGGAGCATCCCTTCCTACTGGGAATGAGACTAATTTTATCCAGGTATCTGCCTGGATGTCAGACTATTCTTTACTTGGATGGCACTTGAGCTGAGGATTTTACAGACTGTGTGAAAGCAACGGCCCCGTCCTTAGGAGCAAAGATCTTACTGGAGACAGAAGTCAGTGCATGAGAGGAGAAGCGTGTGCGCATGTGTGGGGCAGGGAAGAGCAGGGAGAGGAAGGGTCAGGGTTACAATAATAATGATGTTCAGGTTCGTTTGGGTGCACTTCTTGAGTTCATTACTGCTCTATTTAAATATAACACCGCCCCATTTTTTCCTGACCAGCCTGTCCTTTAGCCCAGTGACTTATGTAATAAATGTGAAGCAAGGGAAGAGGAGATGTGATTAGTGAGGATTAGCATCTGTGAAGCTGGAGGAAGAAACAGCTTCTTTCTGGCAACCTGAGATTTGAGACAGAGCTGGGAGGCAATGCAGGACTGCAATAGGTTGCCTTTATTGACTGAGAGGAGGAGTGATACCAAGGGGCATTTGAAGCCATGACAAACAGACAATGGTGATATTGGGGATGCAGGGCATTATTTTAAATGTGAGCTGTAATATATACATAAATATATATGTACACATGCACACACATATATATATGTATGTATGTTTGTGTTTTGGGTTTTTTTTTCTGTGCAAAATTAAAAAAAGATGAGCAGGCCTGAGCTTCAGAATGGTTTAAGTTTAGTCCCTTTGAAACACCTTTTCAGCCATCTACAATGCATTAGGTTTAACACTGAAAAAAGTCAAGAAACTGAGCCCATTATTTATATTACAGTAATTCAAGCTCATGTTTGTAAAAACCTGGGTAGGGGGCATAAAGGAGAAGGCTGGAGGAAAGCTCAAATGAGAGCTCAGCCAAGCTGCATTCTAGGACTGCATCTCCTCGTTGTGATAGATAACCTGACTGCTGCATATATGGAATTTAAAGTTGCTTGGAACTTCCTTTTCTAATAAATTGATTTCAGATTGAAATTTTGTCAGCTCCTAGTAGCTCCTTCTAGTGCCACACATTCATTGCATACAACATTGAAGGGCTTTTCTCTTAGCCTTTGGGTGTTATGTTTAAGAATGAGGGGAAGAACAAAGGGAAAAAATGTGACTACTGCTTAAAAAAACCACCACCACCCACCACTCCAAACTCAGCAAGCAACAGCTTATTGGTCTTGCCAGCAATTAGGATACTTTGTAGTTGGCTTCTGAAATGCCTGAAACTTCTATTGCTCTGTTTTAAAAAAAATTGAACTAGGCACGTAATTATTTTAAGCAATTATACCTTTTGTATTCCATCTCACCCCCTCGTTGTACAAACCATAAATCTTCAAGTTCTGCAAATGTGTTGAGTTCTCCCCTGCCAACAATATGAGGGAAACAACCTCTTGTACAAAGGTATTGACCAAATGCCTTAAGGCATTTTGCAAAATATTCCACTCTTTGCTGAAATTGTTGATCCTTGTTGGACTTCTACCACAGATAATTATTTTATCTTTTCTCCTTTTTCTTTTAAAATTTCTTCTCCACTGCGAGGTTTTTGTTGTTTTTGCAATCCTCAAAGAAGGTTCCCCCAACATTCAGGCAATCATAATTCTTTTCCTTAAGTCAGCAGCAACACAGCATGCCTTCTTCAGAATCCAGAGTAACATTATGCTGTATGAGAAAAGAAAGAGCACTAAGAGTTCAAAAAATGGTTAAACCATAATGAAGATCGTTCTGGATCTGGTGATTACCTGGATTCTCCAGCCAGCTTCCTGGTGATAGGGTTATCTGATTTTATTTTAAAGTGTTGTCTCAGTTTCCAAATAGACTGCAAGGAGAGTCTGTGCTCACTAGAATGTGCTGCTAACAATGCTTGTGCTTTATTTCTTGTAGCTCACATGCCTTATTTATTTAATACCATTCAAGTGTTGTTCTGAGAACAGTTTTTGCAGTTTCCTTGTGAGGTTTTCCAGTTCCCTCATTGGCATGGTTTCTATTCCTGTTCCATTCTCCCTGCAAGAAAATATGATGTGATCTCTTCTGGAGCAAGGAGATGTGACGATTCTGGTGCCCAAAGTGTCTGACTGAAGGAGCCTGATTACTTGCCTGTACACTGATTTTTCCCAGAACTTAAGTGTTTTATAGCACCTCAGCCCAGGTCCTCGTCATACCTGTTGCAAATAATAACTAAGTGCTCCAGCAAATCAGACCTCACCATATGAACACTTTAAAATAATCCTATCTGGGAAAACCTGAATTTAAATGGTAGCATGATGTTATATATAAATAACATCACAAATCATTTTTGTTTGTCAACTATAGCTTGACAAAATTCCAATTATGTTTATTTTCTCTCTTTCTTTCTCTGTTTCTCTACCATTTAGAGTGTCATGTAGTAGCAATCACTTAATGATCACCCATGCCCTGAGTGACCCTTGCAAGAGATAAACCACACAGGAGGCATAAAAGCTTTTATATCTAAATATTTCAGCCTTCCAATCACTTCTGTCCTAAGACTTTCTTGCAGAAATTTCTTGAGAGGTGCCCAGATGGTATATTAAGGCTGTTTAGTTTTGCAGATTTAACTGGAAGCTGCCCTTACCCTGTGACATTTTGGCCGTTTCCAAGAGCACATCTTCAGTCCTTGTATCTGATTTAGGTTTGTGACTGCAGTTGCAGGCTCTGAGCAGCGCTCGCCCTCGCAAGGCGTTGCACGACATCCCGTAGGATGTGTGTGTATTCGGGCTGTTTGAATTAAGGCACGACACTTGTTCGTACCTCTGGGCAGCACACAGGGCAAACAGCTCACAATTCTGTGGGATGAACAGCTCTCTTCCCTCCTGGCCAGAAAGAAAGCATCCTGGGGACGGACCGTCCCCTTGCTGGTGGGTGGCTGGCCACGCATCGGCTTCGTCCCACGCTTCAGAGGATGGGCGGTTTAATGAAGGCCGGGCTGGAGGGATCATTCATTCCGTGCCCTGAGGTTCACCACAAGCCTCTCAGAAACCGCAGCCCTCGCTGCTCCAGCAGATGTGCTGGAGCCCTGTGCTGTGACTGGAGGTTTTTCAGCGCTCTGTTCCCCCACCCTTCACTTATTGTAAAGCACGCACCCGTCCTGCTGCCAAAACTTTTAATAAAAAATAGATTGGTGTCTGCAGTTTCCAGAGTCTTTCTCAACCTTCCAGCCAAAGTCAGAGTAACAAACCCAGAGAACACCTAAGCATGTGCTCTGCAGATGACTGATTTCTGCTCTCGGATGTCTTAGAGCCAGTGGCTCCCACCATTATTTTTCCATGGTGTGCTGCAGGGGACTCCTGAAAGCCTCTTTCCTCCTAGTTGCACAAAACATTTGGGATCATTTTTTGCCTTTGAAGTGAGTAATTTCTCTGTAGAATTAGTTTGTTCTTTCTGCAGAAGGTACCTTGTCATTAAGTTTTGGATGAACTACTCTTTTTATTTCTGGATTTCAAAATTTGTGTTAGATATTAGAAAGTACCATAAAAGAAAGACTTTCAGGAGGCTATCCTTGTGAAAAAATCTGCTCAAATATTTAAAAAATCCCCCAAACCTTTTTTATTGTTCCCTCTTCCACACAAGACAAGATCACTATCACATTCAGCCATTATACTTAATATAGGTTATGTAAGGGAAAAAACCCCACCCCAAATCCTAAACCCACTGAGGTAACATATATTGAAGCTTAATGTTTAATTAGTTTAGCAAATGTAAACTTTTCTGTGAATACCATAAAGATGGGGAATGAAGATAATCTAACTTTAAAATGCTATCCAGCTGTTTGTTCTTGCTCCTCATCTGGGGCTTGCAGCCTTCTCACTTGGGATGCTGGAATTTTGTGTGTAAACGTTCCTCATTTGTTCAGTGCAGAATAAAATGTGTTAATTTATACGGTTAATCACCTGTCATTTAAGATGCTCTGTCTCACTTTTCAGTGAAACTCAGAGGGTGCATTCCCATCCCAGGGAGGAGGCTGACAGTGTGTGCAGCTGAGGGTGCTAATGTGGAGCTGGAGGTAAAGAGTTTATAAAGCTAGGGCCTTAATTACACATTTGTTGACCATGTCCTTGATCTGACTGAGCTAAAGCCTGAACCAAATTGAAGCAAAGCTGATGTAAGGGCAAAAGAAGCATTTGTGCTTTTATAGCTCTAGTTTAAAGGAGTGTATTTTCTTTGTAAGAATGAGGTGCTTGCAATCTCCAGGAGCCTTATTTTCAGGTAATGTTTAATGCATATTTTTGTTGACCCTCCTAAGAAAATACATTCAGGTGGGAAAGGAATGAAGAGATTCTCCAGTCTTTCTTTCTGCAGGACCCACCTATACGTACGGGCTGCTGACATGCAGGGAGCACGTTTGTGGGAATCCTTCTTAATAGATTAGTAGGAGGTCATTGTCATTGAGGGCAATTCTGGGAGAATGAATGATCTTGACTTCAGGAAGTTCTGAGCTTCTCCAGATATTCCTTGCTCTAGCTCCACTATATTTCTGAATTCCTTTAATATTTGTTGTACAAGTACAATGTACAAAATTTTCAATATCTTAGTGTGAAAAACTGGGATGCAAATTCTTCAGTTAAAGTAACTCAGATATTAACAACTCTAACTATTAGATATCTTATTATATGCCTTCCCTCAAGCATTCAAGTTTGAAAGTGCAGTGCTAAATTTTCATTTATGTAATTAATCCTTCTTTTTGGAACTTGCCAACTGGAACAGCATAATGCTAACATTTTTAGCAAAAATGTTTATTCTTAAATTGAGATTATTTTGATTTCTCTGCAAGGAGGAGCAAGAATAGAACAGGTATTGGGATACTGGACTACTGCTCACCAGTTTATTTGTAAGTGTTCTGGGATTAATCTAGATATAGTAAAGGTAGATATTTTTCCCATTTGTCTAGATGTGTTTGCGTCCATAATTTAGGTGAGGCAACTTTTTAATTTGATGGTTTTATTTAACTTTTCAAGTTGCTGTTTGATATAAGAGTTTACAGTCCTCTTTGGTACAATCCTATTTTCACTTTTATTTGTGTAAATTAGGAATAACTGGGTAAATTACTTCACAGCCTTGATGGTTGTACAGTTGTGTAACACAGTGCAGGGTTGGGTTGACACTCCTGACTCTGCCATGAGTAAATGGCTCCATGTGGGTAAAATGGACACAGATTAGGATTGAGAAATGTGCAAAGTGAAGCTTGGAGAGACAACAACAAACCAAGATAATTGTATGGTAAAGCCAGAGGAACTCCCAAGCCTGTTTCAGTGACATAACCCTAACATTAAACTCATTGTCATCGAACTAAGGTTAATAGAGTTGTGCTAAGAGACAGCAGCTGTTTGAACGCCATAATAAGCTCTCAATAATGGCAGTAAAATAGCCTTAGATCTGCCTGTTCAAACAGTTCAGAAATGGGCTGCCACAAAACACACAGCCAAGTCAGCTTCTTCTGTACCTTTTATTATTTAGGTTTCCCATTATTTTATTACAGCGTGAAGCCCTCCCTCTTTCAGACATAGCACCAAAGGCACTGCACCCCATCAACATTTACTGTCAGCAATATTCACTGATCTGTTACCGTCTAAACTGTTCCAAAATTCTCAGACTGGTACATGCTGAGGTTCTGCTACTGGGTCATCTGGAAAAAATAAAGTAAATGAAATATACTTTCATATCATCCCTGTATGTCTTCCCCAGATGTTCTCCAGAGCGTTACTTCTGCAAAAGATCCATGTAGGAGCACTTTCTGTGTATCAGTTCTGCAGTCACTGACAGATGTGAACAGGATACTTTCAAACAATCTTTTTACAAACAATGCAAATTTTTTTCCCATGTGTAGATCACTACTGCTTTTCAGAAAGGGTGCATGAGGCAAAGTGTTTTTGCACAGAGATGCTTATCCTCAGTTTTAAGAGTTCTTTCTGTAAATTGCTGCTTCATCTATAGCAATGCTCACCACTGAATATTTTTTTTCCCCCAAAATATATCGGTAAGCTCTCAGAACTATGCATTTTCAAATCTAGCTCATCCCGTGCAAAAGCTTTTTAATATTATGGAATATTGAATGCTCATTGAAGGAGGGAAAAAAAATCTCCTTTGTATCGATATGAGGTAACAGAGACAAAGAGTTTTCCTTTAAACCACTAAAATTGGCTTTTTCATCTTCCATCTTCTTGTGTTTAAGAACCATGGAGTGGGATGTTGTCCCGGGGTGACGTTCCGAAGCCGCTTTATTCCCGAGCCGCCGCTCGCTGCCCAAGGGCGCTGGGCCTTTGAGGCGGGCCCGGGGCCGGGCGAGCGCGGGGCAGTTCAGCGGCCGGGCCCAGCGGCCCGGGGGCTCTGGGGCTGGCGAGGGAGCGCGCCGGGAGCGCTGGGCTGCTCCTTGGGTTTCTTTGTGCTCCCGATAGCTGGGAAAAGCTCCTGGTGCGTTCTTCTTTTCTTTTTGCCTTTCCCCCCCCTTGCCCCACTGCCTCCCTTACCTCCTTGCCGGTCCGGGGAGCCTGCGGGGGTGGCCCCGGCTGGTCCGAGCCCGGGTGTCTGTTCCCTCTCCGGGAACTTTTTGTATTTTGAGGTTTGGGGTTTTTTTTCCTGTTCTACCCTGTTTTGTTTGGTGTTAATAAACAGTTTGTTTTTTCCACATTCACTTGCTGTGACCCACTTGTCTCATTGGTGGAGGAAGAGGGGAGGCCCTTTTCCCTTCGGAGGGGACACTCATTCCGGAGTGTTTCCTCCTGAAGTGTTGTCTCCAAAACCGAGACATAAATTTGGTGCCCAACTTAAGGGGCATGTGTAAGTGGAAAAAAAACACCCCAAAACGTTTTGGTTTGAAGCATTTTGTATTGAGATACAGCAGTAAGACCGTGTTGTTTGATTTAGTAATTTTTCTGTGGAACCTAACCATAAGTACATGTCCACAGCTATGGGCAGTCAGGTCCCTGGCTTACACTTTTTATAAGTCAGGAATAAGAATCAGGACTGCCATTTTGATATGCCTGGTGTTAGTGATCTCTTGAAGTTTGGCTGAAGTAATGGAAACCATTGAGAATGTGTATGTCATATTGTTTTTCCATTCTGGCCTTGGTAGTTTCCTTTTGGAATGTATTAGCAATTACACCCAGTTTGTTAGGGGTAAAGCAGGAGATGATAATTCCCAGCCCTTCATCTCCCTCTTCCTCTTCAGATCTGGCACATCAGCTTTTGAAAGTGTCCAGTTTCCCCTGGATGTCAAAGATACCACGTTCTTACTCTGTTCATCTATGTAGTCTCTAGCTTGTCTAAAATAAGGGCTGAGATTTCCAGACACCTGCCCCAGTTGTGGAAAATCCTAAGTGGTGTGTGGGGTATGGGAGGACCATGAAGCCAGACCCTGAAGCAGTTTTCTAACCCAGTAGCCTGGAACTTTCCTCCTGAATGAGTTCAGAATCCAGCTGAGGTGGGGAAATATCTGAAGGAAAACTGCACCCGATGGCCTGATGAAACTGTATTAAGTTGGATGGTCCGAATCTGGGACACTGCAAGCGATGGTACAATTCTGGATGGCATTGAAGCAAGGCATTTGGGATCCCTGTCACGTGATTTAAGTATTGACCAAGGGATGACAAGGGGGGCCTGAAGCTCTCAGTCTCTGGACACAGCTCTTAAGAAGTGCGAAGGAAAGATACCTGTTCCGAGAAGATCTCCAGCTGCAGCTACACCCCTGGAAAACCATGGAACAAGGGATTCAATGCCTGAGAGAGAAAACTGACAGTGATGGAGATCATATTCTCAGGTGACCAAGCAATTAGGAGACCTGACATGGTAAAGATGTACACTGGTGATGTTGCTGAAACTTGCCCGACACGCGCCACCAGAACACGCCCCTGCTTTAGCAATGATGACACGGAATGACGGGGATGAGACAGTGAGTTCTATGGTGAGGAGGCTCCGGGCCTATGCAGACGCTGTGCACGGCCCAACACAAGCAAGAATTGCAGCTGTGGAAAAGAGTCTGTCAGAGACCATACAGAAGATGGAACACAGGATGGACAAGACTCATCAGAAAGTCAGGAAGAAGCTGAAAGACGGCCTTCTCCAAATCGCATCAGTGCAGACCAGAGGCCCTGTTACCAGATGTCCCACGGCTAGGGAGAGAGGGTGCACCCCAAGAGCTGAACTATGGTTCTTCCTGTGTGACGGTGGGGAAGACATGAGGAGGTGGGATGGAAAACCAACTTCTGCCCTGGCAGCACGGGTGCGTGAACTGAAGGATGGTAAGGCTGAGAGAGGGAGTTCCACCAGAAGGGAAGTAGCTTGAGTTTCGAATGATAACCAGGACTAGAGGGGCCCTGCCTCTAGCCAGGTAGAGGCCAGGGAAAATCCCGTCTTTTGGACAGTGTGGGTCCGATGGCCTGGCACATCAGAACCACAGAAATATGAAGCCTTGGTTGACACGGGCGCGCAGTGCACCTGGATTCCATCGAGACATGTCAGGGTAGAACCGGTTTCCATTTCTGGAGCGACAGGGGGATCGCAGCAGTTGACCCTGCTTGAAGCCGACGTGAGCCTGACTGGACAAGAGTGGAAGAAACATCTCATTGTGACTGGCCCAGGGGCTCCGTGTATTCTGGGTATAGACTTCCTCCGTAGCGGGTATTTCAAAGACCCGAAGGGACTCAGGTGGGCCTTTGGAATCTGCTGTGGAGACAGAGGGCATTCGGCAACAGAACACCCTGCCTGGGCTGACCGAGAATCCTTCTGCAGTTGGGCTTCTGAAGGGAGAAGAGCAGTGAGTGCCAATTGCCACCTCGACAGTGCATCACCAGCAGTATCGGACAAATCGAGATGCTGTGATTCCCAACCACACAATGATCCGCGAGCTGGAGAGCCGAGGGGTGGTCAGCAAGACCCACTCACCCTCCAACAGCCTCATCTGGTCTGTACACAAGTGAGAAGGGGGAATGGAGATTGACTGTGGACTATCGTGCCCTGAATGAAGTGACTCCACCATTGAGCGCTGCTGTGCCGGACATGTTGGAGCTCCAGTACGAGCTGGAGTCCAAAGCAGCGAAGTGGTATGTCACCACTGATATCGCAAATGCGTTTTTCTCCATTCCTCTGGCAGCAGAGTGCAGGCCTCAGTTTGCCTTCACCTGGAGGGGCGTGCAGTACACCTGGAACCGACTGCCCCAGGGGTGGAAGCACAGTCCCACCATCTGTCATGGACTGATCCAGACTGCACTGGAAGAGGGTGAGGCCCCAGAACATCTCTGGTACGTTGATGGCATCATTGTGTGGGGAAACACCGCAGCAGAGGCGTTTGAGAAAGGAGAGAAAATCATCCACATTCTCCTGGAAGCCAGCTTTGCCATCAAAAAGAACAAAGTCAAGGGACCTGCCCGAGAGATCCAATTCCTAGATGTATATACATGTATAAACGTGTATGTTTAAAGTTGAAATGTATTATTTTTGGGCATTGAGCAGATGGTATGGAATAAGGGGTGGAACCGGCGAGGAGGGAAGGGAGGCAGTGAGGCAAGGGGAAGGAAAGGGAAAAAAGAACAAAAAAACCAAAACAACAGAACCTTTTCCCAGCTAGCTGGAACACAAAGGAAACCAAAAAGCAGCACAGTGCTCCCAGCACACTCCTGGGCACCAAATTTATGTCTCGGTTTTTGAGACAAAACTTCAGGAGGAAACACTCCGGAATGAGTGTTCCTCCCCTTTTCCTCCACCAATGAGACAAATGGGTCACAAGAACTGAAAGTGGGAAAAAGAAACCAAACTGTTTATTAACACACCAACAAAACAGGGTAGAACAGGATAAAAAAAACCCCCTCAAAATACAAAAAGTTCCCGGAGAGGGAACAGACTCCGGGCTGGAACAGAGGGAACAGCTCGGACCAGCCGGGGCCACCCCCGCAGGCTCCCCGGACCGGCGAAGGAGGGAAGGGAGGCAGTGGGGCAAGGGGGAGGGAAAGGCAAAAAGAACAAGAAGAACACACCAGGAGCTTTTCCCAGCTATCGGGAGCACAAAGAAACCCAAGGAGCAGCCCAGCGCTCCCGCCGCGCTCCCTCGCCAGCCCCAGAGCCCCCGGGCCGCTGGGCCCGGCCGCTGAACTGCCCCGCGCTCGGCCCGGCCCCGGGCCCGCCTCAAAGGCCCAGCGCCCTTGGGCAGCGAGCGGCGGCTCGGGAATAAAGCGGCTTCGGAACGTCACCCCGGGACAGATGTGTGTGAGGATTTTGCTCATGGAGTGAGCACAGCGACTTTTATAGCTCAGATCTATAAGGATTGCCGAAGGACCTCTGTTTGTGCGGGTGAAACGTGGATGGTCTCTGACCTCGAGAGGGACCCTTGACAAAGCTGCAGTGTACAGGCACTCATTTTCACTGGCTGTGCCACTGAGGGTAATTCCTTTTGCTCATAATCAGGAAAAGAGTCATCTGCTAAGACAAAAAGATAGGAGTTCTTATCTGGGTTCTAAAGCATGTGAGAAGCAGCTTCAGCCTCAAGTGCCTCTGTCTCGACTGTCTTTCTTTTGCAATTCTTTACATCAAAACCAAATCTTTCTTATGTATTGTATGGTTCCTCTAAAACCTTACAGACAATTTTAATACAAGTTAAAAGGTGATTCAGCCTCTTGTTTAAATAAATAAAGCTCAGGATTTGGACTTCTTTAGGGCTTTTTCCAAAGGGATTCTAGCGTTTGAAGTGGAGACAATCACTGTTCATTTTATGCGAATATTTCACAAGTCTCTCGGACTCTATTCCAGCACAATTAACAGTGGTTAGAACCACTGGCTTTGATTTCAGTGCAGTGAAGAAAGAGTATTAAATTCGTACAGGTGGAAGTGGAATTTTCTCTTGGTGAAATACGTGGTTTTATGCCAAATTAAAAACAGTGGAGGAGCTTGTATGTCACTTTTCTCATTACTTGTCCCTGAAACAGAATACTACAAGAAAAGTAAATGGAGTGGGAACTCATGAGAGATTGAATTTTCTCTGATTCAACTCAAGGATTGATGCCACAGACTTCTGAGTGGAAGAATAATTAATTCATTCTCCTTAAGACAATAAATCAAGAGAATAAATTAGACTTTTGTATCAGGTCTGAGTGAATAGATTGCATCCAACACAAGTTTTTCCTGTAGGATTTTTATTTTATTTTTTTTATTTTCTCAGGAGATTGTATCAAGGCAGAAGAATTAAATTCAAGATATTTGTAGCAAAGAGATCTCTGCTGAACTGATTGTTCCAAATAAACATATCCCTTACCCCATATTTCCATGACCAGAAGTTTTTCTAATTTTGGACTCTAGTATATTGTACTGTATGTGTATTCAGAATACTTTGCAACAGTTAAATTTACTTAAATTTCATTTCAGACATTTACTTAATTTTAAGAATTTACCTAATTTCAGCCATCTTTTAAAAAGTATTTTCACACTTTTTTTTTTTTTGTCTGTTACCTTTTCTGTGAGGAGGATCATCATTTGGGTTTTCTCTTGGTACCTCACTAATGCACTCTGAGAGCCATGTTCTGTTTTATTAATGTAGTAGTGATCCGGGGTTCATGGATGGCTACTGCAGGAAACTTGATGGCCAGTAGTGAAAACAGCAAAAATAATGATGAGAGGAGCCACAGACGTTCTGATGTCTGAGAACTGTGAACTGCCAAAATCAAAAAGGTCAGTGCTCTTCTGGTTCAGAATGCCATTCAGTTGGAGCTGGAACATACTTTGGGCTAAGAGCCTGAGCACAAGAGGCTGTAGCACCTATTTTGTTGAGCAGTTCCCTATTTCCCTACTCCATACTCCACTGCATTCCAGCATGTGATTTGCTGAGCTGTAGAATGTCCCTGAGTGGTGTGATTGCCTGGAATGCTTGAAAATTTGGCTTCACATTCCTCAGTTTCTTTTCAGCATTTTCTCTGTTCCCCTCGTTGCCTCACACCAGCCCCTGTTTTACTTCTAGATGGAGAACAAGGTTACAAAATACAACTTCTCTTCCTGTGTACTTAGAGGGGTTCTCACCTGTAATAATAAATGAAATAGGTTTCATTCCTTTTGATTCCTCCTGGTATGATGCAAAGAAAGGAAAGGTAGCTGGAACTATGGCTTTTTGGGGTGGCTGTTATACCAGAGTCCTGGATCTGTATTAGGGATATTCGTGTTGTCCAGACTGTCTCAGCAGAAAGAGGGAGGAGTGGAATATTAATGTCAGGAGCTCATCCCTGTCCGTGATTTATTAAAAGAAGCCTAGCTTCATGTCTTAGGCCCTGAATTAAATACCTGCAGTTTGGCTGCATGAGTTTGTATCTATGGATCCCACTTCTGTGCAATGTCTGAAGGCCAGGGAACTGCCTTTGTTACCTCTCCTACTGGCACTGCTACAGGAGAAGGAAAGAAATCCAACTAATTTTTAATCATCTAATGTGTCCCTTTTGGATACAGAATTCACTGAGAGCCATAAATACAGTGCATGGCTTTAATAAAGCACAAACGTGAATTTTAAACCACACCTGGCGTTGATGTTGCTTGGACTGAATGTGTGCACAGCCCAATGTTTCTCCTCATCGTCCCTATTATGAATTTCTGCCATTTTTCCTCTTCATTCCTGTCTGAACAAAAGCAGACTTTGTGCCACTGAGTTGAGAACATCCTTCTCAGACATCAGGAAACTGCCCCATCTCTTTGTTCACCATCTCGAGTGCTTTTCTCACTCAGAGAGGATGGTAACACCACAGGGATTCGTGTACTGACTGTGAGCAGCAAGCTTTGGCCCTGGTGAAGCTGAAGGACCATAAGGCAAGGCAGGAATTTGTTAAGAAGTTCTCACTAATCCCTGGATTTGAAGGAATGATGGAATAAACTGCAAACCTTTTGCTTCAGGCACTGGAGCAGATGATTTTTCTAACAAATAATATTGTTTTGAGTGTTACTGAGCTCATTCATGTTGTGAGGGATTTTTTCTTTAAAAAACCATTGATTTCTTTGTACCTTAATAGCACAGCTTTTGAACAGCTGGGTGCTTTTGTGTTCCTTCTCCCGTTTATGATGTCAGTGTGCCTTTTACTGCATATCCAAGAACAGCTTTTAATTTTTCTCATTTTTAGCTTCACTTTCTAGTTTTTACAGTTAAGTGCATTTTTTATGTTGTAGGTCACCTGTCACATTTCCCTCGGGCAGTATCTGTACACTGCAAGTAATTCAGCCTCTCTCTTTCTGTTTCATCTCATGCTAATGGCTGGGAGATGTTATCTAGGTTAGCCAGGCTAAGGAACATCCTGTTCTTGCCTGATTTTCTTTAGCTGAGAATCTTCTGGCTATCTCACTGCTCCTTGGAGTATTATGTTGCTCTGGGTTCTGCAGATAGTTATCTGAGGTGTGAACTGGCCAGATGAATTGCTGCCCTTTGTAAATGGCTCTGTTTAAATTTCTGTGCTATCTTGGACACCGCTTAAGGTGTTGGGTCCTTCTTGCTTCAGGTGCTGTAAATGGGAAGATGAGAAATTCCTTCCCATCACTGATGAAAGTCCTGGCCAATCTCCAGGGGAGATCTGTAATGTGATGAATTTCCTTTGCTGCAGTATCTGTGCCAGCTTTTCTCCCTTGTGTTTGATCGTTTATAACATACACAGATACATGTTTTACTTAGGGAAAATTTGGGAGCATGGTGTGTTCATACCTACTCGGTAACATATTTTCAGTATATATAACACGTGAATGGAAAAAGGGAAGTGCAGCACAATGAGTATGTTTTGGGTATCTCCTGCAGATGTTGAATCTGTCCATAAGAAGAGATTTCTAAGAAAGTTTTATTAATGAACGTTGCATCATTGCTTTTTTTATGCTTGCAGCTGCTCAGAGGGAAGGAAAGTCCCATGTCTCTCTTACACTTGTTGAAACACAGCATGATTTGTTGGTGTATATAAATTTAAGCTAGCTATTTCTCATTTGACTTCATTTTGCTTTGTGCCAAGGTCCTCTGGAGTAACGTGAAACAAAAGTAAAATGCCTATTCTGATGTAATGATTGAATAAAATGTAAAAGGATAGCAACAGTCAAATTAGATCCCCTTGCTGCTCATTGCCAGGAAGAGCTGGTTCATTAAACCAAAGCAGGATGGAAGTGATGAGCAATGTGCTTGCTTAAAGGATTCCTCTCTTGAGAGGGTGATGGTGTCACCTAGATCCTTGAGATCATCATCTGCTGCTTGCTGACTGCCTCTGAGGAACAAGCCTCAATGTCATCTTACCTGTCTGTGACCCATCGGCCTCGGGAAACAGCTGCTTTCTCTCATGCTGCACTGGTTTGGAAAGGAAGGAAGAGGCAGGAAATTTGTGACTTTCACCTGTGTGAGTGCTTTGGTGGGAACAAGATTGTGTCTTTTTATGTAAGAAAGTGTGTCTCTCTCTTGAAAAGCCTGGTGCTTGTTATCTTTGCTAAGCAATTGCAAAGAACCAATGAAATAGAGAGACAGTGTTGTGGTGGATATTAACTTTTAATGAGCTTACAGAATAGAGCCTCTCATAATTGGAATTCCTTAGCTCTACATAGATAATGAAAATAAGAATGTAGTGAAGTTGCTATATACGCTAGCAGATGATTTCCAAACACTTAAACCCAAAGGATTTAAAATTTATTATGCTAAGAAATTGCTTGGGACATGCAACTCTTGGACAGGAACTACATTTCATGCTAAGTAGACATCATCTGGTTATGTTGAAATGTAAAGACTCAATTGGGGTCTTGCTGAAAGCAGTGGTAGAAGTACTGTTGGCTTTGCTAAACGCAGACCTGGGGCAGTGGGAACTATCCTGGTGCTGGGAGACAACAAGGTCTGCATGGAGGCGGGGGTGGGGGAAATCACGGGTAAGGGTTGGCCACAGTATTTTAAGAACTATGAAGGACTTAGAATGGCTTAGGAAATTCTGTTATGGGTAGAGGTGATGATGGGATGGGTTAGCACTTAGGAAATGATGATTAAATGAAGGGCACGTAGGGAGTTGAAGACATTGTGTTTAAGGTAATGAACAAGACTAGGACACACAAAAGAATCCTGTGTAGGATGGGTGCTTGGAGTGGGAGTTACATTCTGGAGGAAAAATAAAGAGTGGCATTGCCTTGGCAAAGAACTTAAGAAGAGATGGGACCAAGAAGCGTGAAAGGAAGCTGGAGTTTGCATAAACGGATGGAAAATGTAGAGCCAGGGCAGAGAAAAGAACTAAATAGCCCAACTTCCTTCTTTTTTTTCCTTACATATGTATCTATTTTTATTGCTCATTCAGTAAAGACAATTGGCATGCTGGAATAGCAATTTCCAGGAGGCAGAGTCTCTGTGAGCAACACTAAATCCAAAACCTTTCTAATATGCTGGGACTGAATTCTGTGTTGTACGAATTGACCCCTTTCTGAAGAATGGTATTCTCAATCCTTATCCCAAAGTACAGATTGACTTGCTTTTAGTTAAGTGGGGAATAGGATAAATGATTGTTTTACCAGAACTCCAGTTTAATATCTTGTAGATATGCTGAACAGCTTGAATGAAATGTCTTTTCACCTTCCACTGTTGGAAATGCATTAGAGCAGGTATTAAAAATGTACGTGAATGTATTGCTTTATTCCCAAACAACTGCTTTTCTATGTAGGCTAGCTGCTTTGGAATGAGGAGAAGGTGTTGTCCATTGCTCAATCAGAAATGCTGAGTAGCTTAAATCAAAGAAGATGATCATAAAAGTCCACTCATGTTTCTCAGGGAGAGCTTGATTGTTGAGTTAAATCCATGCTTCTCCACCTTCGGCGTGCTTGGAAAAGAAAAAAGATAGTAATATTAATCAGCAGGCAGAAGGAAAAACCCACTTTGACAGATTGAGCTCTGAGACAGACTGGAGACAGGAAGCTTTTTTAGATTTCCTTGAGAGTCTTTCCTGCAAATCTCCTATTTGAAGTACAGTCCCATCCATGCATATGCCATCAAGACCAAGATTTTTGTTGGGTAACCTTTCTCTTTAGTCCACACAGACTGGGAAGGCAGCCCTAGCCTTGTCCTTTACAAGGCATCAAGTATGGGGAGAAAAAAACCCTACTTATATTTATCTTAATCTTGACCTTTGCTCGAGTGTGAAAAGGAAAGAGGAAGGAGTCTGGCTTATTATTTTATTGTAAACTTTTCTCAGATTCTGTTTATTTTTCCTTGAATATCTTGGACACAGGCTAGTGTTTTGGCTCTGCATTTACACTCTGGTTCCATGATGTGTGTTACACACTACATGACCTTTTTCTTAGAGGAATGAAAGATAAATGTAGCCTGACATGTAAGAGGAATCCCATAGCATGAGGAGCCTCATCAGCATGATCATCATCTGCTTGTGTGTTTAATGAGGAAACTTGTTCAGTTGCACATAGTCAATCTGAAAACAATAAAGGCAGAACTGTTACAAACTAAACTATATAAAAAAATAAAATCCTCCTCATTTCATTTGCTGAAAAAGAAGGAGAAGGGATAGACATATGGCCACCCACTTGGTTTGCAAATTGTAAGAAGTGAAAATAACTTGTGACAGAATTGCCTGGAGGTTTTGTTTAGCCTGTCACACATGGCCTCAATAGCCCTGTGAAACAGTTTCTTTTACCCCCTCCAACCTACTCAACCCCTTCTGCTGTGGAATCTGCAAGGCATTTTTCAAATTAAGTGTGCACTGTTTTCCTTTTAAGTTTCAGGAGCAAGTGGCTGAGAGAGACATGCTGAGAGATTGGAAACAATCTGCATCAGCAACAAAGGGAGATGCCTGCTGCTTTGCAAGCAACACAGAAAATATGCCAGCCATCCAGCACTGGTTCCTGGGCTGGCTGATGTTTATTTGTCCTGTGCACTAGATTTTCTCAGAATGCTGTGGGGAGGAGGGTGGATTTAAGAGCCCTTGGAAAACTGCTGGAGTATAGGTCATGTTTTATTAGCACGTTGTCTGGGATTTGGAGCTGGTGTTCGCCTTCTGAGCCTAGGTCATGAGCTTTTGGGAAGTGCCGTGCCTGAATTCCCTGTGCACAGGGAGGTGAATGGTGTTGGGTGCTGGAGGTCTAAGAGCTCAACACACCATTAGCGAAACCGCCATTCCGTCATGCTGTAAGAAATTAAATAGGGCCGTTTGTAGGTTCTGATAAAGAACTGATAGCATCAGAAGTAATCCTGGCAGCCATTTTAATTGGTGGTAGAGGAGCAGCTTTTGCATCTCAAATAAGCAGGGATCACTCAACAAGTCAAGGAGTCAGCTGCTAAAACTATCTGACGGTGAATACAAGGATTCATAGAAGGTAGGGTTGTCATAACGGGATCATTCACAAAAGATAGGGCAGGAGTTCTGTGGAAGGGTATGAGCTTTGCTCTTCTTGTGGAGACATATAAAGTCTTTGAAAGAATACAGTGAATAGTTCATCACACGTCTGTAATCTAGATAAGACAGGAAGGCAGAGGGGAAAGTCCAGTAGTTTCTTCTGTTTTGCTGCTGCATACATACATTTAAACTTTTTTCACGAGTGGGTTGGTATAAATGTACTTAGGCTCGGGAGACTTTGACTACAGCCTGTGTGTTATGAAGGAGCCACTCACTGCTCTGTGCACAGGTTCAATAATCTTCTGCCTGCACCCATATCTCTCTCTGAAGGGTTTACCTATACTAAATCGTTCCAGACGTCTGTGGGGGCCGGAGGAGGTGTCGGTGAGGGAGGAGCCAGGCCTGTGCAGCAGCCCCCTGCCAATGTGTGTTTTCTGGCTGCCCCACAGCACAGTGGGAAGCAGCACTATGGTTGGTGCTGGCTGCTGCAGTGCTGCGTTGTGATCAGCCCACAGGCTGGGGAATGAGGGGGCTTGTTCCTCCCAGCCCCCTCCTTGGTCTGTTGCTCACAACGTCCCCCAGGTCAAGGATTTTGGTTTTGGTGAGCTGTAGCGTTGCAGTTCTGTTGCACATTAATGGCTTGAGAGTGAGCTATAAACTCTTTCTTCCAGCCTGGAAGAGATTAAGCACGTAAATGATGTAACCCAGTTTGAAAAAAAGGCAATATTCCAGAAGATATCCTAGCCTTGCTTTTCTTTTCTAGCCTTGCATTTCTTAACATCGATTAACAACCAAGGAGTGAGAGAAGGGATGACATTTCTAAATGGTTGTCCAAAAAAGCAGTGTGATGATCTAGGTCTTTGCACCAATATTTAACTGTTATACTAAGGAATAGCTGAGGTTTATATGTCATAAATGAGACAGAACTGTTGACTTTTACCACTGGAATCAGAACGTTTTGTGTCAATCACATTATATTTTTAAGGTTTCATCGGCCATTAGTATGCTTGGATTTTTAATTGCTTTTTTATTAATAGTAAGAAGAGGTAAAATTTTACATCAGGATTGATACTAGAAAGAGAAAGGAAGAAAAGGAAGCCCAGGGTTGTAGTAATTTGAAGTTTTCATCTTTAAACTTGGTACCTATATGAGGAAACAGGGTGGCTATAATTAACTATAGGTTTCAAAATAATGGAAAGTAAATATAACTAATATAAATATCTGAAATCTTCAAACATCTTCTGTCTTGTTACATGGCTTAGTCTGTCTGTTCAAAACCTTTCTTGACAGAATGTGTCAACTGGAAGGCATTTGCAGTCAATATGCTGATAGTAGGTACAAAATGCTTTTGCCTTACCTGGGGCCCTGAAACTTGTTTCTTTGCATCTGACACAGAATTTCTTCTGGAAATAAGTGGCTCAGTTTTTCTGGTTTTACAGGGAAGTTTACACAACACTTGTTTGTATATGCCAGAAAGCCAAGTCTGGGCGAAGAAGATTCAAATATCCCCAGTGCAGAGAGCTACATTATTTAACACTGTCCTCAAATTATTTTAGCTTATGTAAATAAAGCACACAACTCCTGAAGAGGAGAAATACCTGGAAGTGGAAACTGAGAAGCAGGATGCAGTGAAAGAAATTTTTCTTCTCCTGTTCTACTTCTCCTAGGTAAATACCTCAAATGATTCATATGATTGAGCTCCAGCTCTACTCATTCTCTGTCTTTTTGCTGTTAATAACACACAGTTCAAAATCCACCCACAGACCGAGCAGACCTCTTTTTTTCTTTTTTTCTGGCGTGGGGAACACATTTAGGAGGCTCTGAGGACTCAGTTGCCCCTGGAGTCTTGGCTGGCATGGGGTGTGTGCACAGACAGTGAGGTGGGATCACAGCTATGCAGCCCCCCGCTCATTCTATGTGTAGCAGCAGAAGTTGGCAAGGCAGCATATTGACTTTTAGGGATTAGTTTCTGTGCCAGCTGTCTTGCAGCAATATAAAGCACAGTTGTAGGAGAAAGTGGCACTGGTTAGAGGGAAGCAGGATTCCCTGGGCCGAGGGTCAGATAAACTTGGCTCCCTCATTGTACTTACGTTTGCAGTTCTTGTGCTACTGATGTTTATTCTGGACATCTAGTCTTTCAGAGTGCTATTTTATTGTAAACTAGTGCCAATTTTGATTACAAAGACTTTAAAACTTTCTAATTCAAAAATCAGAAAATTACAATCCTACACATGCTCGCACCTAAAGCAAAAATATTTCTTTTCGTTGTTACACTTCAGACCTTTCAATAAAAAGTGTAGACATTTTAATGCCTTGCTCATTTTCTCTTTTTCCTTCTGGGAAAAATACTTTGTAACTTCTCCAAATTAAGGAATAAACCCCAAAATTATTGAATTAAAAAAAGAAAAAAAATGAAAATGGAGAATTGGGGAATGGGGATAGGGGGAGGAGAGAGGGAGAGTTATTATTTCTTCCTGTTGTGCTTAGTAACAGAACAGGGAGGATGAATGTTTTGGAAATTTTTAATCTTAATGAGAAATACACAACTTTCATGAAACCTGGTTTTGAAGGCAGACCATTTTCAAGCTGAATTTCCCCCAGCTCTGGCTATAACAGCTTTTGACTTTACCTGTCAAAGAATAGGAGGCTTTGGAGTCTGTAACTCCAATCCAACAGGACTTCCAAGTATGTGACTTCAAATTTTTTCAAGTAGTCTTTTTAAAATCAGCTTAATTGATGTCCTCCAGGACTGTGGGTGTAGTTAAAGTTAAGTACGTGATTAAGTGCTTTGTTGGAACCACGCCAGAACACTTAACACCTTCCAGAACAAACTTAGCCTGAATATGTTTAATATGCACTCATGGGGAGTTGTCTCTTTTTCCTAAGAAAAGAGAAATTTTCCTGTTCAAACCCACTGCTCTTCCTTGCTTTCATTCTTTAGATGTTCTCTTTCTAAGACCCCTTCTCCTTGAACTCCCCTTCCAAACATAAAAATTACAAAACACATGTGTTCTTTATTTTTTGATTGTGCACAGGTGAATGTTTTCCTCTCTCCAGCTGTGGCTAAACCAAATGTCCACTCAGCAGTGTTTTTTTATTTCCTAATTGAGATCCAAAAATGGCTTTTCCATAGTATTCTTTGTTAAGAGTGAATGTCTGCAAATAAATAAATAAATACTGAAAACCCAGAGGTGCCTGTCTTTTGTATTTTGATTGTTTTTTCACAGTAGACTGTAGCATACATGTTGTTTTCCTGGGACACTGACAGTGTGCTAAGGTGTTTAGAATGTGATAATGCTGGTGTGCATTTACAAGGACTAATAACAGGGATCCAGGAATAGATAAACATGACAAAGGATTTCCATTGCCTCAGTCCACTATTCAAAAAGTGGAAGAACTAAACAACACAGTATTAAAAAAAAAAAAAAATTCTGGACAACTGGACTTCAGCACTGCTTGTTATTTGCTTGTCTGCAAATAATTTTTGGATAGGAAAAACTCAAGCAGTTTTGGCACTCTCATCAGATGTGAGTCTGGGATCAATTATTCAGTAATCAAGGTGGATTTAAAAAAAAAAGATGTATTTTATAGGAATTCTGTGAGAAGAAAGACTAATACATTGCCATATTGTTTTCATGGTGAGAGCTTTTGTTTGGATGACGCCATTACAGAGGCTTTGCTCATCCTATGCCAATCAGGTAGAGTCTCTGCTTTCACCAAAAGTTGCCTGTGTTCCTTGCCATGGTCCTTTGCCTCATCATCTGAGAAGGTGAAATTGCAAATCATTATTTTATACTTACACAACTGTGGGATAAAATTAGCTGGCACATAGAATGAAGACAATAAATCTAAAGCTTTTATATTTAAAAGCATTTTGCTTTTATTAACCTTTGTTAGCTAGAACAACTGCTGTGTTTCAGAGGTAGCAGGGAATTTCACCTCCTCCAACTCTTCTTTTACAATGGCTGAGCTATATATATTTTTTTGGTAGTATTTAAACAAAAAGCATGCTCAGCTCTGGCTGCAAGCATTTAGCAGAGAGCAGAATTTAAAGACAAACTGTGATACCTTTATTTGCATTGTAGAAAATTTTACTGTGTGACTAGTGCTAGTACAGTCTACCAGAACAAGTCTTTTCCTCCAACTGCAAATCTGACACTCTTGCTAGATTTGGGCCTGGGTTGGGAGAAAAAAGAAGTCCCTATGCAGTTTGCTGCTTCAAGGAACATCTCTGTCTTTCCCTAGACTTTCAGGAGCAGCTGTACTCATCATCTCCTCAGGTTTGCTATCACCTGCCTGTTTCTCCTTGCTGCATTCACTTTCATCACTCACTTTTGAGTAATCCTGGTGATGGGTGTTTTTTTTAGTCTTGGGCAAAAAGTTTCCTTACTATTATGTTGCAGTGGTAAGAAATTAGTAGAGGAGCTTGAAGGAGGATGATGCTGGAAGAAGAATCAGGAACTCAGTGTTGATACAATTTTTACTTGTGCCTTTGCATTATCTTCTCTCAAATTATAAATGTGTTCTGTGTAGCAATTATTTCCCTTTGCAAATTGTATTTCCTGGTGAAGCTATGTAGAAGCTGGGCAGATCCCAAGTGGTAGAGTGGGAAAGAGGTCCTCCTAAGGACACTGGTGACAAGTTTTGATTTTTGCAATAGACACAGGCATGTTAATTTTGTGGAATAATTCTGCATCAGCCTTATCGTGGAGATTCTTCTCTATTAGAAAACATAAACCCCTTTGCATTTTTATTTGACCCTTCTGTATCTTTTGAGAAACAAAATGCCTGTTTTTCTGTGGCAGTGACCTGTTGATAAATTACCCATTTTGTTAAAACCTCTGCTCAGTATGGGATTCTCCAAATAATATGCCTTTTTCTTAAGATTGGGATCACTCTGATACAAACAGGGAAGATTTTCTGATCTGTAGTTTTCATTTCAAGGATTTTCTCAGTGCTTGCAAAAGTAGCCAGCTTTTTCCTGAATTGCTTTGCTGTCCTTTTCCAGTAAGTTCTTCCTGTTGATAAGAGCAAATTCAGTGCAGCAGTTGTTCCTTCAGTATTGAATTTTTTCAATTTCTTTTTGACTGATACACATACTCTTTCTTTTACAGGATTGCCAAGTCTACATCTACTGACTGTGAATATTCTTAGAGAGGTAAGAGCATTTTTCATGTACTATCATGTTAGCTTCTATATTTCTTTCCAAAATAAAGAGGAAAAATGGCCTCTATTGTTTTATAAGTGATCGTTCATTAATCTTTCTCTGAGATATTCTCTTCTCTGAATAATTATTTTGAGATAATGGGTAGTGGCACACTTGTAAACTCCATGTGTGTTAAGCTGGCCCTCAGTAACTCTGTAGCCACGGGTAGAACTCTTCATTGTTCTTGCATCTTTGTCTCCAAATTCTGAGCACTTTTGCAGTTGATGAAGCTGAATACAGTGTTGTTTTGGGTTTGTTTTTTTTTTTTTTTTGTAATTCTGACTTTGAAATCCGTAGTTCTTTTTTGCCTCGTTATATTTCAGCAGACAATTTTTGATTTTTAATTATGTCTGTAATGGCTGAGGACCATCCCTCTTTTAAAAACCAGCTCATTATGCTTGGCAAGATCCGTGTGCCTTGTCAAGAGCTAGCTCTGTGTCATTTAATAGTGTCTACTAGAATGTTTTGACCCCAGTTGTGATGCCTGGTCTGTCACCAGAGTCAGATTATCTGTGCTCATCTCTGCAGGCTTACACTGGCAGCACACTTCTGTGTTATTGCCTTCTTACAGGACTCTCAGAAGTCTGTCTTTTGCCTCTCACTTTTCTTGCATGGAGTGCATTTCCACTCGGATCCCTGTGCTGCCATTTCATAGTCAGCTTCCTCTGCCTGAATGAACTTAAACCTCCCCCACATTTCAAGTGCTTCAATAAATGCTCCTGTCAGGTACCTTCTGACAGGGTCTTGTGATGCTCCTTTCAGAGGAGGCCACTGACAAGAGGCTGCTGGAGAGAAAAAAGATAAAAATTCTTTCACTACTGATATGGGGCTTAAGGATAAGTTTTCATCTCATCCCTCCACTCCATATAAAAAAAAACAGCATGAAAAGTGATTCCATATTTTCAGTTTTCAACAGGACCACATTAAAAAAAAGTTGCTTGCTCATTTATTTTAATGGCACCAGCCAGTACAGGGAGGTTCTCACATGTCAGCATCCTAACAGGGTTTTTCAGGTATTTTATATTAACTTAATTGAACTAACACATCTTAAAAAGGAATCTGTTTTGCCGCCAAGACAGGAACAGCAACTAATTCACTGCATAGCTGGAAAATAGCAGAGCATCAAATGCATTGGGAGCCAGTGAGTGTTACTTTTGCAGATGTTCTTACACACACAGCTAAACTGTATGGGCACATAGGCACTTTCAGAAAATTAAATTGCCACAAGGTGGTGAAGACAAGGCTGGCATTATGCACAGGTATTGAACTGTGATCTATAAAGCCTCTTAGACTTCTCAGCTGGAATAATTTATCATCAGCTGCTGTGCAGGGAAACTTGCTTTGCTAAACAAAAATAAATCTTTTTTGTCTGTACTAAAGTATAAAAATTGATATTCCAGGATTCATTAATTTTAACTTGGGATTAAAGTTGGGTCATACTGATAGTACTCATTGTGTGTTTTGTTTGCTTCAACTAATGCATGCTAATGTTGGAGATCAGAAAAAATGTGGGAGTGCTATGCCCAGGTTGGTAGCATAAAGACCTTGCAGGAACAGAAGTGCTGGGACTGTTCTGACAGCCTAGTGGCAATTCCTTGGCATGGGTTATTCCCTGATTAATAAGATGGGTCAGCAACTCTGGCAGGTACCCTTTGAAAGCCAGACACAGCTGAATTTTGCACCCAGACTGGCCCACCCCTGGAGGGCTTTCCTGTTCCTCATATTTTTATCCTCCCATGATGTTTGATGTTGGTAATTCCCATGTTTGTGTTGGCATGCTGTGAGCTCCTGTCTCTGGCTCCTGGTGTGTGGTGAGGGGAGGAAGCCAGAGGAGGAGGTGATCAGTCTTTTCTGGACTCTTACATGGTTGCCTGTAGTTAAAGGTGGCTAGTGCCAGGCAGCTTCTTTTTGATTTTATTAAAAAATACATGTATGTTTAAGAACAGCAAGATAGGTGACCAAAATACGCTATTCTGTGGAATTAAAAAAGATATGGTTTTGTCCCATTACCTCAACCATTACCTAAGAAGCAATAGATATTGACATCTGATGCTTGATTGTTCTGTGAAAGCAGATTTCTCAATCTGTTGCTATAAATGTCTAAAAATGCCATGTCATAAAAGCACTCCTTCTGTATTCCTTCTGCTGTATTTATTTTCCTGACTGCCAACGACTAATCTGGGCAAAGGGAAGAACTGTAGAATAATTTCCTAAAAAGCTGAAGGAACTCGTCAGAGAGGGAAGCAGAAAGTGGCCCCAGCTCGTGCCAGCTGGCCAGAGCTCAGCCCCAGCGAGACAGCCCACACTGCCAGAACCCAGGAACGTGCTGGCAGCCAGCACCTTGCCCAGCCCTCCCACTGCCAGGTGGGGGAAGGCAGGCAAAGTGCTCCTTTCCTTGCTGGGATTTGCCATGTGATATATTGGACTGTTTTAGATATATTACATTAGTGCTCCTGGCTTTAAACTGGGAAAGGCTGTGATTAAAATATCCTGGACTCTGCGGTCACATAGTTGGTGTTGGCAATTTCTGTGGTCACATATTTGGTAGCCAATGTCTTTTATGAATTCCAGATTTTTCTCCTTTGGGTTAATTGTGCCCCTGGAGCTAGTGCTGGAAGGCTGTCCCTTGGTTGTACTTGCTGCATTCTACTTGAAGATCACAGCTCCTTCTTTACTTCTACCATAGACACGCCGGTGGGAAAACACCAGAACATCCCTGTAGCTACCTCTAGTACCTCTCTCTGTGCAAGAGAGCACATACTTGCCCCAGAAGATGTTTCTTTGTGCTGTACACTCAGTGCACTGATTTGCTCTAAAGCTCGGGCTGAAGGGACTCCTGGTGAGCACTGTTGGTTTGCTTAGGAGATGGAATTACTCATCTTTTCTGAAGGAGAAGAGCTATATTCTGGAATATGCTGGTGCCAACAAGCTCAAGGAAATGAAATCTTTTTAAATAACTCCACTTTTGGTCACAGTGTATATTCTGCTGGCAACAGTACCCTATTCTTATAATACATGTAGATGTTGATAAAGTCTGGAATTTAGCAATACACAAATTTTTGTTTCATTAATCACCAGTATAAAGTAAATGCTGTATATTTTAAGTGGATTTAAAGTGTCCTTGAGAAAAATTCTTATATCTAAGTGCAGACAGGAGTACTGACTTTATTTCTTCTGGTACTCTTACACTAGTGGGAAAAATCAAAGGATACCCCTTGAAAGTGTTAAACAGTCAAGTTGTGCAAAAGATGCTTTTCATTTACCAGTGCCTATTTACTGTTGGAAACCTGAGTATATAGCCACGAAGGGCAGATGTTTTCTCCTTATGGCATTAGTAAAAAAAACCCTAACAAACCAATATGCTTGTTGAGTATTTCTGGGACAAATTTCCCAGAATTTTCCTACTGCTTTTTCATTTCTCTACATGAAACACCCACAACCCTTCCTCCTTGATGAGGTGGCAAAACATCCAGATACCCTGGCTGATTGTTATGGGATAGATTTCTATCCCTCTTTTCCTACATTTCCCTGAAATGCATCTTTCTGCCTACTAATTACTAAAAGGATATGCAATCTGAGAGTATCCAGCATTTCTGTTTCGTTATATTAGACCGAGGCTGCAGTGAAAAAGTAGATGATGATGTTTCTTGACTGTTCTCTTCTTTCACTCAGAGGTACTTGGGGAAAAAAGGAAGTCCCCTTTGCCCGAGTGTTGGTTTGAGCACATGTACATGTATCTGAGTGTGCAATAAACCTATTGGAGAAGTAAGGAAAACCCCACAAGCTGCAAGACTAGCAATGATCTTGCAAAATTTGCAATGTTATGTGACTGTGCTGGTACATCTGCCATCAGATCACTGAAAGACAGAGCCCCTGGAGCACCAGCCCTATTATGGTGGTGGTATAGTCCTGTAACTGGATCCGGGTCTCCCACTTAATTTGTAACCTGAAACTCCCCCTCAGTCTTTATCTTTGAGATTATCTCCCCTTCAAATGATGTGGTTGTGGTGAATAAAGCTGATGTGTGAATTTCCTATTCTTTGAACTCCAGTTTGAAAATGAAAAAAGAACTTCTTGAAAGAAAGGAGTATATTCTACAGAGCTGTAGTGAAATTAGAGGATTATTGTTTTCAATTCCACTACATCTGTTGGCAGATGGGTCCAATCCATGAAGGAATTAATTTCTGTTTTGTCAGGTTGTCAGGAACTCTCATCTGGGTTTAATCTTGATGCAGGACATTGTATTACAAGAGATAGACAAGGATGAATCGTGATGGACGGATAGAGAAGCGAGGTAAAAAGAAAACCAGTGAGAGTATATTTTTATAAGCAAGCAGGACAGAGAGCTGTAATGAGTAAGTGAGAAGAGCACAATAAGAGGTTTGGAAAATGCATTTTGTGGGTAGGAAGGCTTCTATTTTAAAATAGTTTCTATATTACATTATGTATCTGGCAGACCTTCTGATTTTTCTGGCTTTAATGAGAACACAAGCCAATGCCCGGAGTCTCTGTAAACTACAAATCGATCTTTTGCAGGGTCTCCCTCCTCTGTTCTTGATCATTCTTCTCCTTGAAATTCCAACATGTTGTTTTTTACATTATTACTGTTCTGACTCTTGGTTTGATGATAGCAAGGGTTTCTTGCTTGTGTGTAGCTCTCAGATGCTAGCTGGTGCTTTTATAATGCTTTTTATTTTTCTAATACTTTCCACTATTTTCTAATACACCGTGTCGAGGAGGTAAAATAATTCAGTGATGTTATTTATGGATGAGAAATCGAAGGAAATGGGTTAGAAAAACAGTACAGCTGGGAATAGAGGCCACTGGTATATGCACCACTGCCTGGCACTTAGGTAACTGTAGTGTATTTCTGATGCTCAAAAGTTATTCTCATAATCTGCTCCTAAATGTAGTATTTCTTTTCCAGTTTTTAATTCTCACTCATTTGGTTGAAAAGAAAGCAGGATGGGCCTATGACTAATTTACCAAATTTTAGGCATCTTTTTATTAGAGACAACCTTGTTCACTAGAAGGTTTTCTGGCATTCTTTCAGTCCTTTTGAAACCACTTTAAGATTCTCTCACAATGTAAAGGCTCTTTTAATTATGCTGTTCATTTTGCCATGCAGTTTATACTACGTTACCATTCCCCTCGTCTGTCTCTTGGGGCAGTACAGTAACTGTTGTAAGAGCAATATCTGTTGAACCGTATTTTAAGTAATCTCTATGGGCTTTAAGTAACTTTCCAAAAAAGAAGTTAAACAAGTGAAAAAAAAAAAAAAGGTATTGTCAGAGGAATAATCTTTAATAAAAGCAGTATGGTCTGCTAGTCAGGAAATAAAGTGTATTTTTTAATATATTACATAAATAAGAAGGCATCTCTGGTGAACTTTAGTTACAAAGAAAATATTCCTACCTTAGCAATATATTGAAAAGTGAAATATTCTCAGTTTCAGTTGGCCTAGTCCTTTTAAATTAACATATTTGCTACCGATTTATCAGGTCTTAGAAGTTTGATGTGGTGCTCATTTATGTAGAACAGTTTTTATTCTAATTAGTTATCTGTCAGACCACTGGTAGACCCTCAGTAAGTCTGTTGTGGATGTGCTAAAAATGCATATTGAGCAGATACAGTTTCCAAGGGGGGAAAATCCATTTTACTCATGTTCTTTCTGTACACCTAGTGTTTATCTTCACAGTGACAGAGCTTCTCCATGCACTGCTGAGGGAGAAATTATCAGTACTTAGTTTTTTTAAAAGACTTCTTGTATTTAGATTTCACATATTTTAAGTTTGGAAGGGTTTTGTTTTGTTTTGTTTTGTTTTATGACTTTGAAGAAACTGTAAAACCTTTCTCTTCCTCCTTCTCTCTTCCCCCACCTCCTATTTCCTCAGGAAAAAAAACTGATTTGATGACAAAATTCTTTTATGAGCCCAAAATAGCCCGTCCTTCTCAGCAGCCCTCCCTTTCCCCCTCATCTCAGTTCTCCCTCATCCCCACTATACTTTTAAATATAGGCTTGAGTACCTGCCAGCTGCACACCCAGCCCTCAAAGTGCAGTCTGTGGTGGGATCATCTTTCTGCCTTCACTTGCAACCAGTGAGGAAAAAGATTCTGGAACAGTGGAGGATATTTCATACTTGGAGTTTTATTATTTAATTTAATCTTCTTGCTTACTTGGCAAGGCAGCTCATCCACCAAGAACTGCACAAATCAGATGTTTTGTGACTCTCTGTGGTTAGAAGGAATCAATATTGTGCCCCAGGAGGCTCAAGCTGAGGATGCTTTACTCCATAATCTTCCCTAGGTCTCCAAATAAAACAACAACAAGAATTTCAGACTTGCTTACAGTAGTTCTGCTAGATCAGTAAAGCAGTTTGGGTGTAGACAGCTGTTTTCCTTTCAGGATGTGGGGGAGTTGAATCATTGAGTGTGAGGGCAAAATAATTCCATGATAGAGGCTGTTTTGGAAAATTTATCTTAATGAAAGGAAACAGTTCCAAACAGAATGGAGAAGTGAGTGGTTATGGCTCTAGGTGAACTATCAAAGATGATAATTTGACAAATTTTCTTCTTTGCTCCATTTGTACGATCACAGTGAAGAGAGATGTGCGCTTCGTTCCGATTGATTTATTCCAGCTGTGTGCTACTATGGACAGGTGAACATGATCTCAACAGTGAAATGCTTCCACCTGAGAAAATTCCATCAGGAGTAAATCAGTTTATGTGCTCACTCTGTGGTCAGCAGTGCTGACTGGGATAGAGAAATGATTTTTTCCCCAGTTTCTTCCTGCTTCTTTGTAGAGCGGAGTCATGCTTGAGCATGGAGATTTAGAAAGTCCATGAATAATTTTTAATTTTACTTTCAGAAGCATGGAAGGAATGGGAGGAGATTCTTTATGTCCTGCAGCAAGAATTAAGGTCAGATGGTCTAATGATCCCCAAGATTTAACCTCCTTGGATATTTAAAAAGATGGCAATTTCTTTAAACTGCCCTAATGATAAGGCCAAGTACTACACTGATAACATCATAGAAATTGATAGAAAAGGCTCGTTAAACCATCCTGTCTATCTCCTTGCCAGCACAGGATATTCCCTACAGGATGTTTTCTAATGCTTGGTTACATTGTGTAAGAGAATCATGAGTTTCATGGCTTTGGCCTTTTGACAGCACACACTGTATGGAACTTACTGATTGTTTTAGAGGTCTGAGTTTCAGACCCTGTTTCACTGCCTGAAATTGGAACAGAAACATATTAGCAAAAATTACTTAGAAATATGTGAGATTTTAATTAAAATTGCTAAATACACAAGGGCAAAGCTGAGCCGTTGCAGATGAAGTTTGCAGCTGAGAATTCTTTAACTGCAGCCTATCGCTGAGTTTTTCTAATAAACCATATGATATTTAAAGTAAAATAATCTCTGTGGTTCTCTCTTTCTCTCTCCCCTCCTCCTCTTTCCGCTTTGGTATTTTCCTGTCTTTCATTTCTGCCCATCTGGAGCCAGAGTTGAATTATGGCATATGATTTGTGTAGATTTGTATCTCTCCCCCTGTGTCCCAACCTTCTTATTGACTACCTCAGCTCCTGGTGCTTACTCACACTCTTGCTTCTTCTCCACCCTGATCTCCCTTCCATGGTTTTGCCTGTTTCCTTTTACTCTGTGGGCTCTCATTCAACTTAATTCTCTTCCTTGGTTTTAGAAAAGGAACGTATTGGTTTTCAGTTATGTGTTTTTCACTTCATAATTTTGATCTTGGTATTTTTTCTTTTTTTTGTTTTTTTTTTCTCTAAACACTAAAGTGCTAAAATACTGTCGTCCTGCTCCAACAGAGAAAGAATTAGAATGGCTTATCTTGCTGTGAAATGGAAAGACTCTGTTCCAAGTTGCCATCCGGAAGTTTCTGGCAGTGAGAAGAGATGTTAACAGCTGCTGTGAAAGGGCTACTGAACTTGGTATTAGTACAGAGGTTATTTATGCTTCAGCAATGACTAATTTGTTAAATTAATTAAAAATGTATTTCCTTCCCTCAAGAAAGAGCAGAGTACATCCACATGGAATTTTGCTCCGTGAATGAAACAAAAGAAAGCAGAGCTGAAACAGAAAATCTATAGCAGAATACAAATATGCTGAAATATTGCCTTGGGCTGTAAAAATGACTCCTGAAATGGACACTTATTTTTCAAGCACAGTGTTTAATACTTCGTTTTGGTTACTGATCCTATCGAAGCAAAAGATTATTGTAGCCTTAAGCCGCTGTGTAACTCAGCTCAGTGCTCTACTGTTGGAATTCTCTTAAAAAATATGTATTTTGATATTCTACAGTGAATACACCCATAAGGAATGAATTTTTTTCAAGTATAAATGATAGGTCTTTCAACATACAAAGCAGGACCAGACTTCAGCAGCTTTAGGGAGCTTCACTAAAACATCTGAATTTTAGTGAAGCTAAATTGAAGCTTCTTGCTTGTACAGCGTAGCTCCCAAGACATTTCTTAACTATATCCTTTAAAAATATGGGGAACTTTGTTCATCTCCAAAGTCAGAAATGTTAATTCACCCTAACCTTAAACGAAAGTGTGAAAATCTGGTATGAAAAAGGAATAAAAATCTGTCGTTTTTCTGAAGATTAAATGATATATTTTAATAATATGTTTTGGTTTTTCTTCTAGGCTCTTATAAGAAAACTGCAGGTCTCACTGTTTAATTCAGGTGAGAAGCCCTGAAACTGTAGGAACACCAAGCAGTGCTAATTGAATCTATAATTTTGGGGTGTATTGCCCATGAAGAAGGAATTAAAACAATGCCTTACATTTTGCTTTTGTTGTGAGATTTCTTGACAATCTCACTCTCAAGCGTCACTAACTGATACCCGTAAAAAACCTTTGAAAATAGGCTGCAGTTAGAGCCATTACCCCTATTAGTTTGCTGCTCATAGCAAAGAGACAGTTGTGCTGCTGGGTTACTGCTTTTTGAAAGATGGAAAAAGCTCCATGGTTTGGCACGAGGACCCTTGAGCAAAAGGCAGCATGCAGAGTTTTATTACCTCACAGATTAATGAAATTGAATATGACGACTGCCATGCTGTGGTGACAGCGTAGCCTCTACTCATGAAATGGCACTTCTTTCAAGTAACAGCTCCAGCTCCGACCTTGCACTTTGGGTTTTCTAGAGATCTAAGCCAAAGTGGCTTTTAATGGGGGGAAGAGATTGCTTTGATTAAACAGAAGCCAGATATGGAATTAAAGAGAGTTCAGAGATGGCTATTATATTTTGGCAAAGATATTTCCTTCAATTTTTAGCTTTTTGTTTAGGAGACAGCTACACTTTTTAACACTTATTCTCTTATCTACAGTCTAGCATTTGAATCGTGTGTAGGATTTATAGAAAGAAATACAGCATGCCTTTCCTTTTAGAAACATAAGAAAGTTAGGACTGCCATGATGGCAGGCTAATTCCATCTAGTTCGGTATCTCATTCTTGACAACTACCAGCCTCAGCTATTCAAAGTGCCAGAATTCAGCTTTATTCAGCTATCTCCTTGCTTAGGTCTCTTCCTGTCTGATTTTTATAACTATATTTCTACTTCCCCCACTGAGGACTAGATTGTACCTTGTGCCACGGCTCCAAAACAGGATACAGCAGGTCAAATTGTGTCAAAGAAGTGTTTCTGAGCTTGAAGAGGCATTCCTCCCAGGACACCCATGGCTTTTCCTGTTTCTCTTTCACATGAAACGGATTAACTTCAGTTCTGTCTTTAGTAAGGCAGGCTGGAGTGTTTCAAGAATAGGCTGGATTTGCTGCTAGCCTCTCTGAAAATGATCCCTGTCATGACCTTGGTTTTCCTTAATATTTTTAGGACTTACAGCTGTGTGACCAGGTCAGGGATGTGGGGCAATTTTTTTTCCTTCCAGCTTTCAGTTTCTAATGATTTCTAACAACCCCCAAATTTCTTGCACCAGGTATTAAACCTGCAAGAAGCCCTGTAGATCATGTGAGAAGTGGTGCTTCCTTGCACTGAGAAGAAACTTGAGACAAAGTTTCACACAGAGTGTCATCCGTGGATATGGCACCAATGATCTGACATACAGAACAGGGGGACAAAGCTAGGGCAGGTGGGGAAGGCCTCAGATGTACAGCTGAAATTGTCATAGAATGGTTTGGGTTGGAAGGGGCCCTAAAGGCCATTTTGTTCCAACCCCCCTGCTCTGGGCAGTGATGCCACTCAACAGATCAGGTTGCTCAGGGCCCCATCTTATCTGGCCTTGAACACTTCCAGGGATGGGGCAGCCACAGCTTCTCTGAACAACCTGTGCCAGTGTCTCATCACCCTCATATTGAAGAATTTCTTCCTAATATTTAATGTAAACCTGCCTTCTGTCAGTTTAAAGCCATTACCTGTCATTTACCACGGATTTATCAAACACTGGCTGCAGTAACCCTTCCTGTATTCCTCAGTAAACCTAGAAGAACAGATGGCAGCATTTTGGCAATTAGAAAAAGTCTTCCAATCAGCAAGTTTTGTATTTGAAATCTGTCATGTCTGTTGCAGCGCACAAGAAGCCAAATTGCTCTGTGGCATTTATTTCACTTAATGTCTTGTGCCCGTTACAAATGGGCAGATTTGACATTTATGTAAAAGCTGTGCTAGCAGATCCAGGCTGCATGATTTACTTCTGTACTTTCCTAGCACTTGATAAGAACAGGTTTAATAGTGGAGGTAATGGTGTTCCCTGGTAGCAGGCTGGGAGAGAGCAGGAACTATAGGAGAAAGGCTCACGAAGGCTGGCTGCACTTGAGGCGGCTCTCTTGAAAGCTCTTTCTTGCATAGGCGAAGTTACAGCGTTTCAGGGAGTGGGTATGCAGAGCCAGCCCTACAGTGTCAGCTACAGCTCGTAGGCATACCGGGAGCCGCTTTCTGTTCAAGTTACAAAGCATTCTATAATTTTCTTTGCTGAGTATCTTAACACATAACAACCAATAGGCACCATACACAATACCTTTACATTTGCCTATAGCCTATCATAGCTACTACCATCACCATGTTATAGTCATTATTATCCAATCACGAGAGTAAGTAAGTTACAATTTAAGCTTTCAGTGGAAAATTCTCAGACCTCTCCTCTTCTTCCTACATCAACATTTCTTGTTTGCCTGCCATATCTCTCTTTTTGGTAAAGACATGTTTTCTATTTACTTATGCTCTTCTTGAGACTTACTTACTTGGTGAAAAACATGTCTTTGTTTGTAGTCACATACCTTTGTACTGCTCCTAAAAATCTCCTTCCAAATCATCTCCAACCTTTGCCTTCTCAGTTATTCAGTGGTCAGTGTTTCAGCAAAACATCTTTTACTCTATATCAAAACTTGCTTTCATTTCTATCTCATCCCCAGTTTCTACATTCAGAGATCTTTCTGCCAAGCCTACATAGCTGTGAAACTTTCTTACCAAACTTTCATCCTCCCCAACTAGGAACCTCCCCAGCACACCCAGTGAACGCCATTAAATACCTTGCAGTGTGTATTTGGAGTGGAAAGAACGAACACGCACCACACGTATCCTGCACTCCACAAAAAGAAACTGGTTTGGATTTAAGTTTTGGTTTTGCGTTCTTAATCTGGAATGCACGTTGACTTTTTCTGCTGCTTTGCATAGCTGAGCCGCATAGCTGAATTTCAAAAGGAAAAGCAAATACTGGATTTGTGGTCCTTTATACATAGAGGCAGAATTGGCAGCTTCAACAAGGAATGAATGAGCAAGGAGACAACTATCCACTTGTGCCTTTAAGGCAGCTCCTTCAGATAAGGACTGAGATTTATTGGCAGTTGAGGCTTTACTGCAGAACCTCCTCTGAAAATACTCTTACTGTCTTTTGGCTTTTTCACCATTCTTGCACTTTCCACAAATGTGTTTTTCCATTATTTTTTTTAAAGACTGTTTTCTAGCATGCCTCAAGGAGGAGAAAATAGAGGTATTTGCAGAGAAAAGCAACAAAGACAAGGTCAAAATGAGGTGGGTTTGATGTCTTCAAAACTTAGTTCTGTCACTTGTGTACAGACGATGCAGAAGAAAGCCTGGGGACCCGCAGGAAGTGACAGTGCCGTTGCACATAACATTTTTCTACCCCATTTAGCAGCAATTTCCTAGATGAATGGTGCTCTCAGGATCTGTGCTGAATGCAACATGGGAGCTAGAAGGAACTTTGTAAACAAAGGAAATGGAAAGTTTGGTTAAGATATTGTTGGCTAAGAGAAAAAGGCTTATTGCCAGTCTGAGTTTGTTTTGGGTTCTTAGCTTGGAATTAAAACTTAGGTTTTCTACGACTGGAAATATAATAAGAAAACACTGAAATTTTCCTCTACATAGTAGTATTGGAATTTAAAGGTCTGTGATATTTTTCTGGTTTTTGAGGGTTTTTTGAGTGATAGGTTCTGTTGTTAAAAACACTGGCTTTTTAGAATATACAATTCAAAGACTATGAAGGCTGGCCTTGGTTTCTTTATGTTTTTCTGCCAGTGCACAAATGATCCAGTTGTCTCTAAAGCATCTGGGTCTCAGTAAATGTGCACTCAGTGGTGAGAGGGTGGAGTAGCCAAAACTTTAACCTGAAACTTTAGGTGGGGGGAAGGGGAAAAAGAGATGGGGAATCGCCCTTAAATCATGACAAATGTGTTCATGTCTGAAAGGTAATAGACAACAGATATGCAGCAGCAAGAATCTTCAGAAGAAAACCAAAGAAAGTACTACTGGGGAAAAACGGGAATTTTACTGGAAGCTCCAAGTTCTGGAATAAATAAGATTAGGACATTATACATTAGCATGCTATGAACAAATCTCCTTAAGTCCTACTTTACCATAGATTTGATCTAAAAATAATGCTTCAAAGAGTGCACTTCAGATTATGAAGTGAGGTAAATGTTTTCATTTAAAGTTTTCCTGCCAGTTGGCTTTTGGCTGAAGTTTTGAAGGTTTTAATATGTCTACCACTGGAATGCTTTAACTAAGCTCATTTTAGATAGTCTTGGTATCTGTAGAAAGGAAATGAATTTGTTAAATGAGAAAATTGAGCTTGTAAATGGGATGCTTATATGGTCTAGAAATTAATGTGAATTCTACTAAGAATTTTACTGATGCTTAAAGCTTTACATGGGCATGTTTTGCTTGGATACTTTGACAGGTCTATGGAATTAAGAGGGTAATGGAGATGTCAGTTTTTGCCTTTTTAATTTTTTCTTATAATTGAAATACTAGGGGTGTGTTCTTACAAAACCTTTGAAGTTTATTTCCATGATTTTGTATTTCCAACTTTTAGCTACAATCCAGTAATCCTGACTTTGCTGTGAGGGTGGTGAGGCCCTGGCACAGGTTGCCCAGAGAAGCTGTGGATGCCCCATCCCTGGCAGTGTTCAAGGCTAGATTAGATGGGGCTCTGAGCAACCTGGTCTAGCAGAATGTATCCCTGCTCATTACAGGAGGGTTGGAATGTAATGATCTGGAAGGTCCCTTCCAACGCAAACCATTCTATGGTTCTGTGATTATTGCACCTTGCTAGGGAAAGAGTAGGGATGAAAAGAGGGATTATGCTGAGGAAAAGGAATGTGACTTGCAGTCTGCTTTGTGTTTCACCAGTGCAAGACCAAGCACTAATGTAAATCTCCATGTTACATTTATCAGACTTGGATCCCAGTGTAGTTTGAGCAATGAATTATTTTGAGAGAAGTCTTCTTAATCTGGTGGCTTTTGTTAGGAGAATTTTTATTCTTTTGAACAAGGGTGTCATTGAAGCCTTCATTGAATTTTTATGTAATAAATTTTGTTGCCATGGAATTGCTTTTCCTAGGCTTCAGCAAATATTTATTTCTGGTGCTTGATATTTAATTACTGTTTCCCCACTTTGGTTTCCTAAGGGTAAATTGCGCTTGAATCCCTTGTGGGAAACTCCAACTGACGTTCTTTGTACTATCACATCAACTCTCAACTACTGAAATAACTCTTGAAAATGGAATTTAGCAATTAAAACGGGTTACTTTTGTAAGAGGATAAATGTTGGCTGTATGATTAGAGGAAAAGAAAATAAGTTTCTATTTTCAGTGCAATATATTCTGCTAAGGACCAAGATTTGACACGGTTCATGTGGTCTGCAACTGTCATGAAGCTTCAGAACAGCCAAAGTACGTGAAAGTTAAGTATGTATGTACATATTTTATTTTCACTTTGCTAGGAAAGAAATGTTCTTTGCACCTTGAAACTGCCTTACTGCTCCAGTGGGGATTTAGTCAATCTCTAAACTATGCTAAATCATTTCCCAAAGAAGCCGTGCGGAACAGTAAGTGGGTAGAAATCAAACCTTTTCTTGTGCTTCCTGTGTCCTGACTAGACACTTTTCTGAGACAGAGGTAGAACTTTAATTTGCAACACCCCATCGTGCATTCAGTTAAATTGGTACAACCATTTTCTGGCTGTTTGGTTGTTTTGTTTTCCTTTCTTTTCCTCTGCTAACTCCCTCTCATCCTCTGTTAAAAGCTCAGATAAACTGACAGCAGATCTGACAACTCTTTTTCTGTTTGTGGGATCTACCATCAGAAGCTGGGAAGCCTCACAGCCTCGCTAGCTCTCCACAGACATGGGGGAGTCCAGCCATGTCTGCATTAAAGTGCTGTGAGAAATGAACCCATGACACGGCTGCACGCCAAATTAGTAGTACAGATGCAGGCTGGAATCCTTCCTTCCAACTTAAAAAAAAAGTAACAAAAGAGATCTGATAATATCTGTCTTTCTTTTTTTTTCTTTGTAAACATGATACATTTTTATGTGGGTAGAGGAGTGGATGAGAGCTAAGGAATTTCTGTCAGTATTAGATCTGTAATTCTATTTAGCTGTACATCTGTTCTTCTTTAACTAAAGATCTTCCTACACTTGCAATTAATATTCCAGTTTTTACAGAATTCCATATAGAAATCTATTTGCTAAAGTTCACTTGACTAAGGAATGATCATGGCTGCGTAGAGATTTATTAGTAGTCAGAGAGTATTTTGAGATTTATGGCATTCATTCATTATTGATATCTTTTGAAAGGTACAAGAGTAAGTGATCTCTATTGAGTATTAACTATGTTCACAAAGTATGATTTTTATATAGAATTTAAATCTCTGTTTTCCTTTTGAAGGCATGTTGAATATCTGCTGTAGAAAACTAATATTAAATGAGAAACCTTTGGAGCTTTTACCGTATTTCTCCATTTTCAGAATTCTTATTTATTGGAATTAAACCAAATTAACCAAGGTTAGTCAGCTTGAGATGGGAGCTTGAAGAAAATCCAGATCTACTTGCCACATTACATGCTCTTTTCAAAGAACCTGGTATTCTTGCTGAATTGCCCTGTAACTCAGATTTAGTCTTCATGTCATCACTTCTATCTGAGGGAGTGTGAGAACACAAGTGGCAGCCAAGGAGAGGTGGCACAGGCTGGCGCTTGTTCACTTTAGCACTGATGTCATGAATGCTGGCAGAAAGTGATGATTTTTTTTCCACTAAGAGGTGTGACTTTTTCTCTAGGGGCTGCGTATCATTTCAGGTGTATTGTAAATTAAGATGTTTAGGTCCTTAGAAATGTTATAGGCAGAATATTTGGGGCTTAGCTCTGCTATCTGTATGAAGCATCTGTGGTTTTGCCTAAGAATATAATTATCACAATTACCTATTTGATCACTACCATTGATATCCAAAGGCAAAATTTTCTCTATATCCCTCTAGAGCAGGAAGTTCTTTTTTCCCCTGATGTTCTTTGTTCAGATATTCTCTTTCCTCTCTTCTCCTCATTTCTATCTCAAGTAATCTCTGCTGTATCATGGCTAAGGGAAGAAAACGATGTTGGCTGGGGACTCACAGACTCTGGTGTTTTGATGTCAAGACTGTCTTGGGTCAGTCTGTTGCCCACCGCCTTTCATGGGGACAGGTTTATATCCAGACAGGATTCAAACTGGCTTGTGGGCCTTCAAGCCTTTGCTGTTTTTGTTTGTTGCTGAATGGTGTTCTGTTCATGCTGTGTTTCCTTTGCTGTTAACATGTAAAGTCCCCTTTTGCTCTAAATGGAAAATATTCAAAACTCTTGATTAAGAACAAACAGGTGTTTATTGGAATATGTGAAACTGTTTTTCACTGGTTTGGTTGCATCACTTGAAAGAATGATTATGGATTCAGAAATGTGCTATGTTTTTCAGGTAAAGAATTTCCTTCAGAGCTAGGCAGCTTGCAACCTAAGGTATCAGTACTGCTGTGAGTTTGCCCTAAGTGGTGTTAATCCATTTGTGCTGAGTGTAAGGATCAGACACTGCTAGAAAACAATACAAGTGAGACCTAAAAATGAACAAAAGGTGACTAAAAAGGCCATGGAGAGAACAACTGCATCAAGGAGATCATATTGCTCTTTGTATGTGTCCCGAGAAGTAACTATCAAGGGTGGTTAACTTTCATCTCTGGCTGGTTTCTTGCAGTCATATTTCTTTTTCTTAGTCAAGGCAACAGATGCTTCTCCTGGGAAATAGTATAATGGGTAAAGAATGGGTTGGGAAGTAGCTTTGGAAAAGTGAGTTGCGTGTTTGAGAGAGCTCAGAAGAATAAAATTTCAGATGGTTAAGTGCTTATTCTGCTTCATTTTTCCAAATGTGAATCATTGAGCATCTAGATCTTGATCTGACAATCCTTTTGGTGCAACTTCAGTGGCATTTTTTGGGTGTGAAAAGAATATATGGATGACTGTTACTAAGCTATAGAAAACAGATGACTAAAACTGTATGATTTGGTACTTCATGCATCTTGAATGGCATTGTCTTTCGTGTTTCACTTGTGGTATTAAGAACTGTACCATCTTTTTTCATTTCAATTCACATGACATTCATTTAAATTCTCCTACAGGCTTCTCTCCCTGATCACCTGTCTGATTTCACCTTAAGCACTTTCCAAGTATAGTCTGATCTGAATTGACTGGCAGAGGAATTGAGTTGTGGGGAAAGGGATACTTTGTCATGATATTTCTGTCACTGAAATAGTTTGTTAGATACAAGGAGGACCTTCTTTAGCAACTGACTGTCACTTTCTAGCTTGATTTTCAAACCAGAAACATACTGGGCAGAACGGTGTGTCTCATTGCAGTGCGTAAACTGATGACTAAGTTGTGTTGAGGAGTATTTACACCATCTATGAAAAGCTCTGACACTGACAATTCTTGCTGTCTGCTTGTTCATAGAATAATGAAAAGTTTGATAGTTTGCTCCAAATAGTGCGTATCGGCAGAACGATGTGAGATGCAGATTTCACATGGCATGTGCTATAAACTGCCTTGTTCTCTCATTTTAGAGTGCAGTTAAGAGGCTTTATGATATTTTTAGAGCATATATTTGATGCTCTAAACTGCTGTTAAGACTGTGATGCCTTTGTAATGTGCTGATGTATGTTACTGGTAGCTTTTTTTTTTTTTCACGGAAGTGTGTAGGTTATTGGCATTTGTTTTTACTGCTGACACTTTTTTTCAGCATTAATATGTTGCTACGCAATTTCACTAGAAAAATGTTATGGTAAGCTGACTGAAATGTCATCCTGTCTGTATTTCCCTACAGGTTTTATGGGCTTAAATAAGCACCTGAATAAGCTTTTGAAACGTGTCAGATAATGTAATTTCACAACATTACTATGAGCTTGTTTCAGTTGGCATGTCATTCAACAAGCTGTTTGTACGGCTGTTTGCCTTTCTGGAGCATTTAAAAATTTGTTCTGAACTAGGACATAACCCTATTTGTAAGAGGAATAATCACTGAGTTATTTTTACCAACTAACTTTGGACCAGAGATGTGTTGATTCCAGAGTATTTTCTTGATATTGGTCTATGTTTTAGTCATTTACTGTATGAAAAAAATTAATGGTGGAAATACTTCATATTTACCCAGTTGGGCAGACAAATGCCCTACTCTTCAGATTTCTTATTAATAGTTCTTTAGAAAGCCTTTTTTTTGTTGTTGGCTAGGATTCATTTTTCCCCTTTCCTACTGGCCATTCCTAGGGAAACTTGTTTCCAACCTCAAGAATACTGGTTGCATTGAAATGACATATGCCTAGTGGTTTTAAATCTGAAATATATCAGAGGCCAAAAGTTATTCATATTGTATTTTCATTCCCTGATGTCACTTGTATATTTTTTACTTTTTTTTTTAATCCATAAAATAGAAACTGCTTAAGAAAGCTGCTAGCTACAGTAGTTGAAAAGAGGGGAAAATACTACTGTGATGTTCCTCAGATTGCTACCAACTAATTCCATTTGAACATGGATATAAGACCTTGCAAACAGATGGAAGTGAGAAAAGGGGTTGTTTGGCAATTGATTTTTTTTAAACTTCATTGGATGCAATTTAACTTAAGGGGGGAAAGTACTAGATGAATACTTAAATCATTATCTGTAGCTCAGGCATGTCCAGAGTTATCTTTAATAAGCATGGGATGATAATTTAGAATAGTTTTGCCAAAATAACAATCTGCTTGCCAGTGTGTCTCAATTTTTAGGAAGAGTTAAGATTGATGATTGGAGATACATAATTCCAGAATTTTTTCCTTTGTAATCGTGCCTATTTTATCATAATTGATTTGTTTTAGTTTGAATGCTACAGCTGACCCGCCTTATGTTGTGGGGACAGGAAAACCCAGATTTTGTGTGTGATTGTCTCCGCTCCATAGTGGGTAGGTGAAGGAAAGGGTGGGTCCTAGACTTCTCATCTTAAATCAAAAGATTTCTGCTATTTTGATGCTAAGAACCTGTGGTGGCCACTCTCTGCTCTGTAAGTGTAAATGCTGTTTGTAAAGTTGGGACATGCTTCCACTCCATGTTTTTTCGTCTGCTATTTATTAAACCAGTTTTTGATGGAAACCTTCTTGGGGTTGTGTCTGCTGAAGCAACTTATTCTGTGCGAGTGACAACTTCAGCATGACTCGGAGGGAGCTGAGCAAGGTCAAATTTCTGTTTTCCTCATTGGTTATTTGCATCACAGTATATTTCCAAATACCTTAAATCTTGATTCTCTGTGTTATCCAGTACAACAGCTGTTTCAACCTTTCTGTCAGAAGGCCCCTATCAAGTCAGTACTTCTATGCTTTTTTGGCTGTACTGCATGAGATGCTGAAAAGAAATGTGCCTGTGATAAGCTAAAGTTTTTCCTACTTAACATGGAGATTGTTATAGGAAGAAGAAGGGAGGCCATAAAGATTTGTTTTATTATTTGGAAGGTCTTACGCTTGCTGCATTGTTTAATAGAAAAAGGAAATTGTCTCTCCTCTGCTTATATTTGTTCCAAGCATTTACAAAGTACCTTTTTAATCTTTTGTTAAAGTTTATTGTAGAGATGTTTAAATGCTAGAAGATTCTCGACACTTAGGAAAAACATGGTGTGTTGAGACATACATATTTCAGTTTTTACTGGAAATGAGTTAAATTAAACCTGTTTAGTCTAATTAGATTAAAGTTATAAAGTAAAAATATATGTAGAAACATTTTCCTAAAACGTATTGGATGAGTACAGAAGGTTGGGGCTGTGCAGCCTGACTAGAATAAAATTGACAGTGCTGCCAAAGATACCAGTGAGAGTGTTAAAGCTGGAATTGAGCACTGAGGTCTGGCCATGGCACATTTCTTTCTTTAACCTCCCTGGCTCTTCATCCTGTCTGAGCACTCTTAGTCTTTCCTGCTAGCTTGGACTGAACTGTGCTCTTGCCTCTCTCTCTTTTGTAGGAAGCTCAGGCTTTCAGGCCCTACTCCTCTATTCTTTTTCTGCCTTGAGGGCTTCATTATTTCCCTCATGGTGCTCTTTGCTGTCTTTGTTCCTGGCTGGCTTTGTTGGTTTTTCTATTTTTTTTTATTTCCCGCATCCTTCAGTTTCACACATTTCTGGAGGGATCTCTCCCCCAAGCCAATTAAAATAAACTATTTCCTACTCATCTTTTATATTAATGAACTTGAAGTGCTTCCCAGCTCCCATGACTTTATTCTGCTTGTACATCAAGACAAAATTCAGGCATTTCCCATCCTTTCCCCACTTCATTTCAGTTTCCATTGTGGGAGCCCATTGCAAATGAGTGGTTTGGCCACTTCAAGAATCACCATCGAAGGTATTAATGAAACCAGGTTTTAACATAAATTTTTGAAAGCAAGACCTAACAGAGTTTGGTAAGGGTCACTCTGTTACTTAGTACATAAATGAATCATAGAGAGGAAAATTTGATTAGAACCAATTTAGAATGGTTTGCATGGAGACCAGGGATGCAAAGGGTATGAGAGAGCCCTCTGCTGAGTCATGAGGTTATGAGAGGACCCCTTGGCTTTCTAAATTCCTAATGGACTCCAGGTGTGGCTGGGTCCAGTCGTAGTCCCAGATCTGCTCAGTGGCAATCAGGGCCTGCCCTTGGAATGCAGAGACCCCCACCCATCCCGAGATTCCTTCTTGTCAGCAAATACCTCTCAGATTAGAGGGGCTAAAGTATAATAAGGAGAGGTTCAATCCTCTAGGCCTTGCCATACCTAGAAGCACCAGAGAAGTGAACAGGGTTATTGTCCTTGCACAACAAGACAGAATGCTTCACTTATGTATAGACCCGATACAACTGAACAACTAAAAATGGAACATTTTTCCACTACCTACAAGGGGATAAATTCTGGGGCTAAGGGTTGGTGCCAAATACTTTCCTGCACTTGATGCATCAGCAGGGATCTGGCTGGTGCCTTTACAAAAACAGAGCACGTGTTTGTGCACATTCAGCATCCCCTCCGAGACAGTTTGCTCAAACTGCCGCTTAGGTTGTGTTTGGCACCTGAGGTTTTTCACAGGAAAATACAACACATTCTTGGTGATGTTCTGGGGAGGGACTCTGGAGGTCTGCATAAATGAGGTTTTGATCCTAGGAAATGCAGTAGTTAAAATGGTGAACAGAGGTTTACCGTAATGGGGAGCCTTCACCTCACAGGGCAACTAATACAAGGTGTGCAGTACCCATAAAAGTCTGGTCCAGTAGGGGTGCCTTAAGAATCTGCCATTAGATGTGTATGGTATAGAACAGATATTTCACATGCTATCCTTTATAATTTAGTAGAGATCAGGGAGTTTATGGATGGCAAAATAAAATATAATAAGCTCTTCCAGTTAACCAAATTATTATCTAGTATATGCCCCTCTTTCTCTAGGCCATGAAAACTTAGTTTATAGGCTGCAGGTTTGTCATATTACCATTTCCTCTCCTCTTGAGATATCTGAAAAGAGCTAAAAACAATAATTACGCATTTGTGACTTTATTTTTTGTGGACACGGAGTTAGCATAGCAACAAAATATTCAGATGTCCATGCGTGAGGCTGTGTCAGGGGAGGTTTAGGGTGGATATTGGAAGAAGGTTCTTCACTCAGAGGGTGGTTGGGCACTGGCACAGGCTCCCCAGGGAAGTGGTCACAGCATCATCCTGACAGAGTTCAAGAAGTGTTTGGACAACACTCTCAGGTACATGGTGGGAATGCTGGGGTGTCCTGTGCAGGGCCAGGAGTTGGACTCAATGGTCCTTCTGGGTCCCTTCCAACTCATCATGTTCTGTGATTCTGTGCAATCTCTAGTGATTTAGTGCAGTGTTACTTACCCCTGAGCTGAGAGCATTGTCAGTATCTCAAAATTTTGAGGCATGTCAGCTCCATCTACACTGTTCTAATACTTTCATAAAATTCATGATTTCAAGCATGTATTGCTCCTTTTAAGTGGCAATTAGCAGTTGATAAGCAGAAGAATCCTCCTGGTCTTTTGGAAAGTTTGGCTGTATTGTTTAGGATTAGAGCTTGGGTTTATTGGGAGTTTTTCTGAGAAAGTCACTTTAATATCAAAACCTGCCAGTTTGTCAAAACTTGAAATTTTGATGGAAGTGTACCAGTTTCAACAAAACTTACAACTGGAAAAGTTCTTTTGGCTTCAGGTACAGTTCCTAGTCGAATCCCGAATCTGACGCTACAGCCCAGTTTGGGGGTTTGGGATAGATGCAAATTTGAGTTCCTAAGCATTTACTGAGGAATGTAGAAGTGGAAGTGCAGCTGGACAAGAAACTGCTGTAACTGCCCAGGCTGAGGGCCTGAGAGTTGTGGATCTGAGCTCTCTGCCCGTGTTCTCAGGACCCAAATCCTGCGTGCTCTGGTTAGAGTACGTGCTCTGCTTTTGTGTAACCACTGAAAGAGCTTGGTTGGGAGATCAGAAAACTCTTTTGAGTCTCTGAAGGTGGTTCAGATAACAGCCTCCTGTTCACACTATTTAAAGGATGCAAAAACTGAAGGGCAATGTGCATTCAAAATACATCTCCTTTTCCCATGTAATGGATCACTTCTAATTCACATTATCCTGTAGATTGTGCTTTTCTGTGTGAGGGACTGAGCTTATTATTATCATTATATTTGTCTTTCAGTTCAAATCTGTAGTTTAAGTGTTGGAACAACTTAAAGATTGATACATAATTTTGATAGTTTTTATTTTGAAGGGGAATATCTCTCAGTAATAAAGCTAGAATTATAGCCTAAGGTTTAAATAAGATATATTTGGGAGAATATGGCCGTAATGTACCTGAACAGAGCTGACTAATTGCAGAACAGTCTTGTAAACATCACACCAGGTTAATAAAAGGTTGTGCCAGTTTTAAGGTAGTAAAAGTACCACTAAATAAAACTTTTAAGTAGAGTTTTTCAGCAGTCTAATGTGACACTTGGCAGAAAACATCAGAGGACTGTGCCACTTCTCAGGCTGAGAGATGAACAAGGCCACAGGAATGAGTATTTCCAGCATTTTGTGTCTCCCTTTGTTCCCATGGCATTGTGAGATTTAGCAGTGTGGTATCTAGCAGATATTTACCATTTTTTTTCCTTGCCTGTTGACGTTCTGTTTGTTAATAAACTGTTATTTTTTTCACTTGTATCTACTCGTATCTCCTTCCTTATTGGTGGAAAGGGATTGGTTGGAATCAGTGGGGAGGGTGCTCATTTCAGAGTGCCCACCTCTTTGAACTGTCTCAAACAGAGACAACTTGGTCAAGCAAGGCTGTAGCTCAAAAGCTGCTCTGTGATCAATAACCACAAGTAATTTGGGTAACACTGGAATTTAGGCTTTTCCCCATGTGTGTTCATGGTTGCAACACTGGATTCCAGACAGACAGTTGTTTGATAGCCAATAAGATTGCGCCTCTGGGTTTGGATGTTTGATGGGAGTTATAAGAAAACTCTTAAACCATAATGTTGTAGAACAGATCCTTTTGTGTGCAGATGTTCCAGGGCCAAATTCTTCCTTGGTTAAAAGTCGCAAAACCCGTGAATTCTGACTGAAGGCCTTCCTAAAGGCCAAAACAGTGTGGTAAAAGGGTATTGAAAGAAAAAAAAAAAATACTGAGAGCCTGAGGAGCAAAGTGATATGGGAACACGGCAGGATTTGGCAGGATAGCAGTCGTGTTTAGTCTCTGAGGCAGAGGAAAATTCAGGACTGGGGTGGGTAACCGTGGCAGGAATTTGAGAAGATTGGTGCCCTGTAGGCACTGGGAGGGGCTCTAAGGTCTCCCTGGAGCCTTCTCTTCTCCACAATGAACAATGCCAGCTCTCCCAGCCCATCCCTGTAGCAGAAGTGCTCCAGCCCTTGGATCACTGCCTCTGGACTCGCTCCAGCAGGTCCATGTTCTTCTTATGCTGGGGAACTCCAGATGTGGCTGCAGAATTACTTTTGGGTTCAGGAAAGTGTTTATTCATCACAGTTACTCCCACAAGCAGCTCAGGTGGGAGCAGAGCTCCCTAAACCCCACCCATCCTGTGCCCATCCCACCTTCAGCCCATCATCCCATGGTGCCTCTTTCTGCTGCTTCCTGTGAGCCATTGGCTCTTGCCCTGCCTGCAGCTGCTGGACTGGCCTGTGGACACTGCACAGAGATCTGCTGCCAGCTCTCTGGAGCTTGAAGGAAAACCCAAACAAGTCTCTGAATCAAAGTAAAGGTGTCTTGCAAACTTAACCTAATCCTCTGCAAAGCTTTATTAACGCCAAATTAAATTCAAGTCTGTCTCCTCATTTTCCTCTTAAGCTTTCTTCCTTATTTGTTTAGAGAGCAAGTGAGTCTTTCAGGACTTGTGATACCTTGGTTCCCCTTTAGAATGGAGCAAATCTTAAGAGTTTTCCAGCCAATTTTCTTTAAATACCATGAGTTTTCGTTCACTTTTCATTTAAAACACTTCCACAATTTAATATTTAATGTTGGGTAGCAAAACCCAGTAGCACTTCCAGTTGGAAAGAAGTATGTTGCGTGTAACAGCGTGGGAATTCTGCTTGCAAAGTGATGGCTTTCCACGGAGGTGGATCAACAGGAGCTCAGTGGCATGGTGGTGCTGAAGCACTTTTCTTGTGGCCTGAGTATCTGATGGCAACAGCCTGAGCTTTTAATGGCAGAAAGAAGGAATTCCCTACTAATTTTCCTCTGAAAACTGTCCCTTGTGCAATCTTTTCCAGCCTCACGTAGTCTGAACTGTATCTGCTCCAAAACTTGGTTAATTTTTTTATACTTTTTAAACTTTTTGAGTTCCACTTGCAGAGAACAGGAGGGTGCTGGCTACTTTTTTCAGGAAACAGACACTACTCTATGAGTGAGAAGGTTCCCCATTCTCCCCAGAGCAAGCTTCACCTGTCAGCCCTGCTCCTCCTCAAGGATAAGCCAACAGGCTTCTGGTGCCAGGGTGGATCCACAGATTTTATCCCATTTTCAGCAAAGAGGATGGAAGGAGGGGAGCTATTGGCCAAGAGCTGCATGGTGCCGGCACCACCTGGCATGCAGGAACGGAAAAGCCAGAAGTTTTTCCCTTGTTGCATGCTATTTCTAATTTTAATTCAGTGAATTGCTTCCTAATCCTGGGAGGTGCCAGGGAGATGCCCAAGGGGACACAAGGACAAAGTTTTTAGCTGGGCCTACTGCGAATAGACAAGGGGTGGTGGTTTTAAACTGGAGCAGGGATGATTTTACATTAGGTGTAAGGAAGAAATTTTTTATGAGGGTGGCAAAAATGCTGTGGTCTCTGCCACAGGTTGCCCAGAGATGCTGTGGATGCCCCATCTCTGGAAACATTTCAGGTTGGATGGGGCTTGGAACAACAGGACTGGTTGAAGATGTCCTTGCTTCCTGAAGGGGAGTTGGAACTAAATGAGATTTGAAGTCCCTCCCAACCCAAACCACTGTATGATTTTATGATCACCTCATCCAACCTGCCTGCTCCAGCATGATGCCCATGAGCATGTTATTCAGCAGTCGGTCCAGATGGCATTTGAACATCTCCAGGGAAGAAGTCTCCACAGGCTCCTGGGCAGCCTGTGCCAGTGCCCAATCACCCCCATAGTAAAGGTGTCCTTTCTCCTGTTCACATGGAGCTTCATCCCGATGGCACAAGATGAACAGAGTCAGCCCAAAACACCAAAGCTCAGTCATTTAATAGAGAAAAAAAAAAGCTTTTTCCTTTAAAATTCCTTCTGCAGAGCACCTGGGTGGAAGTGGAACAGACCCTGATTTTCCAAGAAACCCACTCCTGCTGCCTCGTGATGGGTGCATTTCTTGGAATGTGATTTTTTTAAAATCCTTTTTTTTTGAGTGCACGCAGCAGTACTCGCTTCCATTAGCAACAAAATCTGTGATCATGCTTATTCAGCCCCTGGGAGAGCTCCCAAGGCTGTTCAGGGAACCGAGGCACTTGAGCAAGTGCAGTGGCTGAGACTCACCCTGGAGGAAATGCACCCCAGAGAAGGGGAAATGGTAGTTTGGGTGTGAAATAAAAGATGTCTCAATGTGCCTGTCAGGTAAACCAGTGTTCCCAGCGAGCCAGGAGTCAGGGCTACCAGCATGACAGAGGCTGGTGCCTTGCCCTCAAGCCTCTCTGCCATTGCTCCTCCAAGCTGAGCTGGCACTTGTGTAAAATCTTCCAAAAATAAGGAAACTCTGCTTCTCAGTCCGAGAGTTGGCCTCAGGCCATCCGTGCAATGTATTTTTACTGGTAGAGTTTAGTGTTGCGTTCCTGGAATCAGCTGCACTATCCCAGTTACTCTCCAGGCTGGTACGTGCAACCCCAGTGGCAGCAATAGTAGACGGAACAGTGCCTGGGCTGGTCTGGGAGGGGAATAATCCTGCCGCATCCATGATTTTCCCTCCTGGGGACCTGCAGCAAGCAGAGCTGTGCCCGACCACCAAGGCTGCCTGAGCCAGGAATGCTTGCAAATTTCCTAGGTCACCTCCATGGCCCTTTTGCGTAGTCGTTTTCCTTCTGGATTCTTCCTGGCTGAGAAGAGAGCAGAAGCAGGGCTGGCATCTCCAGGCCAGTGCTTCATCTGACACTGAGCGCTGGGGCAGGGTGAGTCCCTGAGGGCAAACACCTGCTGGAGTGTCTCACTGAACGGGGCCTCTATTTGGAGGTCAGCCACAGCAGGCTGCAAGATGACTGGAGAAAGGAATGTGGGATCTCCCAGTTGAAACAAACAGAAAACTTTTATTTTGAGGGGTGAGGGGGATCTGGTCCTGCTCTGGGTGTCAGGCCGACTGTAGGGCTTTCTTGCCCGCCGCTCTTGCCGCCAGACGTGTCTCATACGAAGGGGCCTGGGCTGGGAGCGGTTGGTCACAGACCGGGGAAGAGCCACGGTGCTCTGTATGGAGCTGCTTGTCTCCTGGCTGACGGAGCACCCTGGGACAGCCTCGCCGCCGCTTGACCGGTGGTGCCAGGGCTGCTGGTCTCAGCGCTCGGGGCTGGCACATCGCCGATCCTGCGGCGCTTTGCCGGCGGGCCCTCGGGTGTCCGTCGCACTGAGGCTCCCTGTGGGTAGCGTCGCTTCGTGCCCTTCTGCCGGCGGGGGAAGCTGCTGCTGCCACTGACCAGCACCGCGCTCTGAGGCAGCCCTGACACCACCTGAGTGGCAGTGCCAGGGCTGCTGATCTCAGCGCTCGGGGCTGGCACATCGCCGATCCCGCGGCGCTTTGCCGGCGGGCCCTCGGGTGCCTGCGGCTCTGTGGCTCCCTGTGGGCAGCCTGGCTTCGCGCCCTGCTGCTGGCGGGGCAAGCTGCCGCTGCTGCCGCTGCTGCTGTTGACCGGCCCCGTGCCCTGGGCCAGCCCTGACAAGGCCTGGCTGGCGGCACTGGGCTGCTGGTGTCAGCACGCAGCAATGGCACACGGTTCAGCCTTCTTGGTTTTCTGTCCGGCTGCCCGAGTTTTGTGCCCGCTGGCTCCACGAACGGCGTGGGGCCCGGCTGGCGGCACTGGGGCTGCTGGTGTCAGCACGCAGCAATGGCACACGGTTCAGCCTTCTTGGTTTTGCTGTCTGGCTGCCCGAGTTTTGTGCCCGCTGGCTCCACGAACGGCGTGGGGCCTGGCTCGGCCTGGGCTGTGCGGAGAGGCTGCTGCTGCTGCTGCTCTCCGCATCCGCCTCTGCCCGGCAACAGAGCGAGCACATGGGAGTGACAGAAAGCGGCGTGAGCACCTCTGCGGGGCTGGGGAAGTGTCCCTGCAGGATTGCCTCTGCCAGCCACGGGGAGCTGTGGGGAGGGAGACTTGGCTCTCACCTTGCGCCTTCCCAGGAGGACACTCCTTAGCAGCGTCCCGCTGCGCCATGGTGAGCACAGAAGGAGAGTTCTTGGCAGGTCTGTGTCGCAGCTCTGCCGGCCTTTCTCCTCTGAAAAGTATACGAGTTCTTCTTGGGCAAGGAGAGATGCTTATGAGCTACCTACCTCAGAGACACCAAAACTCCTTCAGTAGCCTTGGGTAGTAGCTCCTTCTCTGCGATCGTCTCCTCGACTCTGCGGGTTGTGTTGATGGCAGCCACCTTTTATACTTTAGGCCTGGGCGATGGTGTCACAGCAGTGCCTGTGAGCTCACCATCACTGATCTGTGCGTGGCCCACTGCCCTGGAGGGTGTCCTTGGGGGTGCTGACAGGGACCTTGGTGATGTCAGGCACGGCTCTGGTGGGAAGCACAGGAATGGAATCAAATTTTTGATAATATTTAACAATTTAATACGTGTCAGAAACTCCTGACAATCACTGCATTTGCCTATGGAGTATTTTTGGTTTCCACTGTTTTCTTATTTCCATGTTGGCTTTTTTTTTTCTTTTACCATTACAATAAAGATTTGTTGTGTTTTAGTTTGTAATCCTGTGTGAAAATGAAGACTAAACAATCCCCTTTCAGTTACTTTTCAAAGACACATGTGGATGAAAGTAGGTGAAATCTATTTAACAATATGACTGTATACACATGAGCACCTGAAAAAAAAATTTTTTTTTCTTTTGTATTAGCTCACATAATTAGATATTAGGGCACTCTTGGAAAAAACAGCTGTGGGAATAAAGGAATGGCACTCAGTGCAGCTAATGTAAGGCAATGGTTGTAGTGCAAAGATGCCAGAGAATATAATAATATCTGTGGTGATCTAAATCTAGTGTTATCAGAGTCTGGAGAAAATGATGGCTGAGAAATCATTAGGGCAAGAACAAAGTTTAGTGCTGCAGAGAAAATAGGTGATGCCAAGCTAAAGACATCGTTATTTACAGACGATTCAGATCTGCATAGTAGGTCAGAAGATTGCCCTCTAAAAATGAAAGCCATCATCGTATTAAACTCACATGGAAGTGGGAAACAGGAAACAAGAGCCCCAGCATGTGGACTGGCCTTTCTCCTCATGTCTCTAAGTATGTATAAATATCTATTTGCCAGTGGGCAGCTGGGCTGTCTCTGTGTGGTGAGGATGATGGGGTGGGAGTTTGTGGAAGGTGGTTGGGACAAACAGGAGGAGAGCTAAAGGGCAGGCAGCCACAGCCAAAGAATACGGTGATACGTGTCTGCGATTTAAGGAATGAAACTGTCGCGGTTTTGTCATGAAGAGTAGATTTTCTTTGTGTAAAATCATCTTTTGATTGTAGATTGTGGAATTTTAAAAAAGTGTATGTGGCTGAAATGCAGCTCTCAATGTCACAGTTCTGGAAAAGTTCCGAAAGTGGACTGGTTTTAGGTCCATGGTTTTCACGTGCCTTTATCTGCAATAAGGGGTTTATCCAAACCCGGGTTCAGCTAGTGTCCAGCTTGTTCCACATGTTGTCCTGCACATTTGTTTCACGGGCACATAGGTCATAATAAAGTTTTCTGTTGCTTTGTGCCTTTTGCCTGTTGTGGTTGGCCAAGGACATGGTGTACATTTTGGTTAAAACACTTTAAAATCAGGTGAAATTCTCATTATTTCAGAGGTTTTTCAGTAATACTTCCACATAATAATTACTCTAAGGATTTTTAAAGTATCTGTGTACTGTATGTGACTTTGCTATCTCTTTACATATTTCATGACTATTGCAGTCGTGCTTTGACTCAGATGAAACTTTTGTCAGACTTCAGTGTCTGTTCTTCTCTGATTTGGGCCCAAATTGTGGAGAAATGGAAGTCAGATCAAGTCTGACCACTTTGTGTGGACTGTTTTGAGTGGTTGCAAACTTGTTTGAAGCCATTGTTTCGGGGAACTAATCCCCCTTTTTTTTTTTTTCCTGTGTGTGTGAAAGTTATAGAAAGCAAAGCAACTGTCTAACACATCAAAATTTAGAGCAAGTCCTTTAAATGGGTGAGAAATTACACATCTCACAGCTTTCAAGAAGTGAAGCTTTCTTTGGAAAAAGAAAACCAATGGTAAGCTGTGCTCTTTTTTTAAATTTTTCTTTCTTTCTATTTAATGTCTTTTTCCATGTTTGTACATAAGGTGTAGTTTAATATATTTTGTAGTCAAAACAATAGACATTTTCCCCATTACCCTGCAGGTTTCTCCAAACTTATGTCATCTTTGGTTGTTTTCTTTCCTTTTAATATTCTCTATTTATGGTTCACCTGAAAAACCAGCCACTGGGGAGTTTGGAACATGGTTTTTGTTACCTGGATGTTGTCAGTGATGGTGCACGGAAGCATAAAGAATCTTGAATTTTGTAAATTAATGTAATTGTGCAGGAATCTTGATAATGAATTCTTGTTTTGACTAGTAAATGATAGGTTATGAAATCCATCATCATAGTATCTAAAGCTTGCTCCAAAATGGGGTAAGTTTTCATCTAAGAAACATTTCGAAGTGCTCTGTGCGTGTTTTAAGTATCTCTTAACAACAGCAAGTGTATTTTTACTGGTAGAGTTTAGTGTTGCGTTCCTGGAATCAGCTGCACTATCCCAGTTACTCTCCAGGCTGGTACGTGCAACCCCAGTGGCAGCAATAGTAGACGGAACAGTGCCTGGGCTGGTCTGGGAGGGGAATAATCCTGCCGCATCCATGATTTTCCCTCCTGGGGACCTGCAGCAAGCAGAGCTGTGCCCGACCACCAAGGCTGCCTGAGCCAGGAATGCTTGCAAATTTCCTAGGTCACCTCCATGGCCCTTTTGCGTAGTCCTTTTCCTTCTGGATTCTTCCTGGCTGAGAAGAGAGCAGAAGCAGGGCTGGCATCTCCAGGCCAGTGTTTCATCTGACACTGAGCGCTGGGGCAGGGTGAGTCCCTGAGGGCAAACACCTGCTGGAGTGTCTCACTGAAGCGGGGCCTCTATTTGGAGGTCAGCCACAGCAGGCTGCAAGATGACTGGAGAAAGGAATGTGGGATCTCCCAGTTGAAACAAACAGAAAACTTTTATTTTGAGGGGTGAGGGGGATCTGGTCCTGCTCTGGGTGTCAGGCCGACTGTAGGGCTTTCTTGCCCGCCGCTCTTGCCGCCAGACGTGTCTCATACGAAGGGGCCTGGGCTGGGAGCGGTTGGTCACAGACCGGGGAAGAGCCACGGCGCTCTGTATGGAGCTGCTTGTCTCCTGGCTGACGGAGCACCCTGGGACAGCCTCGCCGCTTGACCGGTGGTGCCAGGGCTGCTGGTCTCAGCGCTCGGGGCTGGCACATCGCCGATCCTGCGGCGCTTTGCTGGCGGGCCCTCGGGTGTCCGTCGCACTGAGGCTCCCTGTGGGTAGCGTCGCTTCGTGCCCTTCTGCCAGCGGGGGAAGCTGCTGCTGCCACTGACCAGCACCGTGCTCTGAGGCAGCCCTGACACCACCTGAGTGGCAGTGCCAGGGCTGCTGATCTCAGCGCTCGGGGCTGGCACATCGCCGATCCTGCGGCGCTTTGCCGGCGGGCCCTCGGGTGCCTGCGGCTCTGTGGCTCCCTGTGGGCAGCCTGGCTTCGCGCCCTGCTGCTGGCGGGGCAAGCTGCCGCTGCTGCCGCTGCTGCTGTTGACCGGCCCCGTGCCCTGGGCCAGCCCTGACAAGGCCTGGCTGGCGGCACTGGGGCTGCTGGTGTCAGCACGCAGCAATGGCACACGGTTCAGCCTTCTTGGTTTTCCTGTCCGGCTGCCCGAGTTTTGTGCCCGCTGGCTCCACGAACGGCGTGGGGCCCGGCTGGCGGCACTGGGGCTGCTGGTCTCAGCACGCAGCAATGGCACACGGTTCAGCCTTCTTGGTTTTGCTGTCTGGCTGCCCGAGTTTTGTGCCCGCTGGCTCCACGAACGGCGTGGGGCCTGGCTCGGCCTGGGCTGTGCGGAGAGGCTGCTGCTGCTGCTGCTCTCCGCATCCGCCTCTGCCCGGCAACAGAGCGAGCACATGGGAGTGACAGAAAGCGGCGTGAGCACCTCTGCGGGGCTGGGGAAGTGTCCCTGCAGGATTGCCTCTGCCAGCCACGGGGAGCTGTGGGGAGGGAGACTTGGCTCTCACCTTGCGCCTTCCCAGGAGGACACTCCTTAGCAGCGTCCCGCTGCGCCATGGTGAGCACAGAAGGAGAGTTCTTGGCAGGTCTGTGTCGCAGCTCTGCCGGCCTTTCTCCTCTGAAAAGTATACGAGTTCTTCTTGGGCAAGGAGAGATGCTTATGAGCTACCTACCTCAGAGACACCAAAACTCCTTCAGTAGCCTTGGGTAGTAGCTCCTTCTCTGCGATCGTCTCCTCGACTCTGCGGGTTGTGTTGATGGCAGCCACCTTTTATACTTTAGGCCTGGGCGATGGTGTCACAGCAGTGCCTGTGAGCTCACCATCACTGATCTGTGCGTGGCCCACTGCCCTGGAGGGTGTCCTTGGGGGTGCTGACAGGGACCTTGGTGATGTCAGGCACGGCTCTGGTGGGAAGCACAGGAATGGAATCAAATTTTTGATAATATTTAACAATTTAATACGTGTCAGAAACTCCTGACAATCACTGCATTTGCCTATGGAGTATTTTTGGTTTCCACTGTTTTCTTATTTCCATGTTGGCTTTTTTTTTTTCTTTTACCATTACAATAAAGATTTGTTGTGTTTTAGTTTGTAATCCTGTGTGAAAATGAAGACTAAACAATCCCCTTTCAGTTACTTTTCAAAGACACACGTGGATGAAAGTAGGTGAAATCTATTTAACAATATGACTGTATACACATGAGCACCTGAAAAAAAAATTTTTTTTTTCTTTTGTATTAGCTCACATAATTAGATATTAGAACCACTCTTGGAAAAACAGCTGTGGGAATAAAGGAATGGCACTCAGTGCAGCTAATGTAAGGCAATGGTTGTAGTGCAAAGATGCCAGAGAATATAATAATATCTGTGGTGATCTAAATCTAGTGTTATCAGAGTCTGGAGAAAATGATGGCTGAGAAATCATTAGGGCAAGAACAAAGTTTAGTGCTGCAGAGAAAATAGGTGATGCCAAGCTAAAGACATCGTTATTTACAGACGATTCAGATCTGCATAGTAGGTCAGAAGATTGCCCTCTAAAAATGAAAGCCATCATCGTATTAAACTTCACATGGAAGTGGGAAGACAGGAAACAAGAGCCCCAGCATGTGGACTGGCCTTTCTCCTCATGTTGTCTCTAAGTATGTATAAATATCTATTTGCCAGTGGGCAGCTGGGCTGTCTCTGTGTGGTGAGGATGATGGGGTGGGAGTTTGTGGAAGGTGGTTGGGACAAACAGGAGGAGAGCTAAAGGGCAGGCAGCCACAGCCAAAGAATACGGTGATACGTGTCTGCGATTTAAGGAATGAAACTGTCGCGGTTTTGTCATGAAGAGTAGATTTTCTTTGTGTAAAATCATCTTTTGATTGTAGATTGTGGAATTTTAAAAAGTGTATGTGGCTGAAATGCAGCTCTCAATGTCACAGTTCTGGAAAAGTTCCGAAAGTGGACTGGTTTTAGGTCCATGGTTTTCACGTGCCTTTATCTGCAATAAGGGGTTTATCCAAACCCCGGGTTCAGCTAGTGTCCAGCTTGTTCCACATGTTGTCCTGCACATTTGTTTCACGGGCACATAGGTCATAATAAAGTTTTCTGTTGCTTTGTGCCTTTTGCCTGTTGTGGTTGGCCAAGGACATGGTGTACATTTTGGTTAAAACACTTTAAAATCAGGTGAAATTCTCATTATTTCAGAGGTTTTTCAGTAATACTTCCACATAATAATTACTCTAAGGATTTTTAAAGTATCTGTGTACTGTATGTGACTTTGCTATCTCTTTACATATTTCATGACTATTGCAGTCGTGCTTTGACTCAGATGAAACTTTTGTCAGACTTCAGTGTCTGTTCTTCTCTGATTTGGGCCCAAATTGTGGAGAAATGGAAGTCAGATCAAGTCTGACCACTTTGTGTGGACTGTTTTGAGTGGTTGCAAACTTGTTTGAAGCCATTGTTTTGGGGAACTAATCCCCCTTTTTTTTTTTTCCTGTGTGTGTGAAAGTTATAGAAAGCAAAGCAACTGTCTAACACATCAAAATTTAGAGCAAGTCCTATAAATGGGTGAGAAATTACACATCTCACAGCTTTCAAGAAGTGAAGCTTTCTTTGGAAAAAGAAAACCAAATTTTTCTTTCTTTCTTTCTATTTATTGTCTTTTTCCATGTTTGTACATAATGTGTAGTTTAATATATTTTGTAGTCAAAACAATAGACATTTTCCCCATTACCCTGCAGGTTTCTCCAAATTTGCATCCTCTTTGGTTGTTTTCTTTCCTTTTAATATTCTCTATTTATGGTTCACCTGAAAAACCAGCCACTGGGGAGTTTGGAACATGGTTTTTATTATCTGTGTCATACTTGAAATCCCTAATTGTGCTTGGTCGTTGCATATTAAGTGCTTTAATTAATTAATTCTGAGTTAAATATTTTTAAATTGAATGTTAAAATTAACCCATCAGCCCAGGTATAAAAATTAAGTTCCATTATCAGCATTTTCAATTGTTCAAAGTAGTTTATTAAGAGAGTTGCACCCTTCCCAGTTAGAAATCCCCAGTTTTAAAAAATCCCCAACTTACGTCCCCTTCTCAAACTTCAAACCACCTGTACACCATAAGAGTTATCTTTCCTGTGTTCATTGTTTACTTTTACAAGTGTTCTAAGATGTATTAGATGTATTTTAATTTTTTTTTTCAGGTGTTTTTACTTTGCACTTTAGTCCAAGGGCTAACTTCAAAACCCCATTTGTAACAGCCAGCAGGTATTTTTATCCCCATAGCCGTTACCCTGTAGGCAAGCTCCATGGCAACCTGAATTTTAATGAAGGCATTTTAGCACCCTTATCTCAACTGATACCACCCCTCTGACAACGATGAGCCATTGGTGGACGGAGATGATCTGTCAAAGGGAAAGCACCAATCACTTTAAACCGAAGGGGCGGGCTGTGGGCGGGCTGGGGCGGAGCAAAAGCACTATAAAACAATGAGACCGGTCTCGAAAAACAGAGATAGAGAGAGTGCTCTGCAGGCTAGTTGTTGTGGATGTCAGTGCTGGGCATTAAAAAGCCTTACCCCTATTAAGGAGCCTTTAATAATTTTTTTTACTTTTGGACCAGCCAAAAGCCAGCTCAGCACTGCAAGTCCTTTTTCTCTACCTGAGGTCCAGTGCTGTCTCAGCCAGAAGATCTCAAATCCCTGCACTCCTGGGGCATACCATCTATGGAGCCATTGGATCCCAAATTTTTATATTTTTCTAATTTCTCTAATTTTTCAATTTTTCTGTTTTCAATAAATTATTTTAATTTTTTACTTAACTAAGAGTTGTCTTATTTCTCACATCTGGATGTTGTCAGTGATGGTGCACGGAAGCATAAAGAATCTTGAATTTTGTAAATTAATGTAATTGTGCAGGAGTCTTGATAATGAATTCTTGTTTTGACTAGTAAATGATAGGTTATGAAATCCATCATCATAGTATCTAAAGCTTGCTCCAAAATGGGGTAAGTTTTCATCTAAGAAACATTTCGAAGTGCTCTGTGCGTGTTTTAAGTATCTCTTAACAGCAGCAAGTGTATTTTTACTGGTAGAGTTTAGTGTTGCGTTCCTGGAATCAGGTGGACTATCCCAGTTACTCTCCAGGCTGGTACGTGCAACCCCAGTGGCAGCAATAGTAGACGGAACAGTGCCTGGGCTGGTCTGGGAGGGGAATAATCCTGCCGCATCCATGATTTTCCCTCCTGGGGACCTGCAGCAAGCAGAGCTGTGCCCGACCACCAAGGCTGCCTGAGCCAGGAATGCTTGCAAATTTCCTAGGTCACCTCCATGGCCCTTTTGCGTAGTCCTTTTCCTTCTGGACTCTTCCTGGCTGAGAAGAGAGCAGAAGCAGGGCTGGCATCTCCAGGCCAGTGCTTCATCTGACACTGAGCGCTGGGGCAGGGTGAGTCCCTGAGGGCAAACACCTGCTGGAGTGTCTCACTGAAGCGGGGCCTCTATTTGGAGGTCAGCCACAGCAGGCTGCAAGATGACTGGAGAAAGGAATGTGGGATCTCCCAGTTGAAACAAACAGAAAACTTTTATTTTGAGGGGTGAGGGGGATCTGGTCCTGCTCTGGGTGTCAGGCCGACTGTAGGGCTTTCTTGCCCGCCGCTCTTGCCGCCAGACGTGTCTCATACGAAGGGGCCTGGGCTGGGAGCGGTTGGTCACAGACCGGGGAAGAGCCACGGTGCTCTGTATGGAGCTGCTTGTCTCCTGGCTGACGGAGCACCCTGGGACAGCCTCGCCGCCGCTTGACCGGTGGTGCCAGGGCTGCTGGTCTCAGCGCTCGGGGGGCACATCGCCGATCCTGCGGCGCTTTGCCGGCGGGCCCTCGGGCTCTCGGGTCCCTGCGGCTCTGTGGCTCCCTGTGGGTAGCGTCGCTTCGTGCCCTTCTGCCGGCGGGGAAGCTGCTGCTGCCACTGACCAGCACCGCGCTCTGAGGCAGCCCTGACACCACCTGAGTGGCAGTGCCAGGGCTGCTGGTCTCAGCGCTTGGGGCTGGCACATCGCCGATCCTGCGGCGCTTTGCCGGCGGGCCCTCGGGTGTCTGCGGCTCTGTGGCTCCCTGTGGGTAGCGTCGCTTCGTGCCCTTCTGCCGGCGGGGGAAGCTGCTGCTGCCACTGACCAGCACCGCGCTCTGAGGCAGCCCTGACACCACCTGAGGGGCAGTGCCAGGGCTGCTGGTCTCAGCGCTTGGGCTGGCACATCGCCGATCCTGCGGCGCTTTGCCGGCGGGCCCTCGGGTGTCTGCGGCTCTGTGGCTCCCTGTGGGTAGCGTCGCTTCGTGCCCTTCTGCCGGCGGGGGAAGCTGCTGCTGCCACTGACCAGCACCGCGCTCTGAGGCAGCCCTGACACCACCTGAGTGGCAGTGCCAGGGCTGCTGATCTCAGCGCTCGGGCTGGCACATCGCCGATCCTGCGGCGCTTTGCCGGCGGGCCCTCGGGTGCCTGCGGCTCTGTGGCTCCCTGTGGGCAGCCTGGCTTCGCGCCCTGCTGCTGGCGGGCAAGCTGCCGCTGCTGCCGCTGCTGCTGTTGACCGGCCCCGTGCCCTGGGCCAGCCCTGACAAGGCCTGGCTGGCGGCACTGGGGCTGCTGGTGTCAGCACGCAGCAATGGCACACGGTTCAGCCTTCTTGGTTTTCCTGTCCGGCTGCCCGAGTTTTGTGCCCGCTGGCTCCACGAACGGCGTGGGGCCCGGCTGGCGGCGCTGGGGCTGCTGGTGTCAGCACGCAGCAATGGCACACGGTTCAGCCTTCTTGGTTTTGCTGTCTGGCTGCCCGAGTTTTGTGCCCGCTGGCTCCACGAACGGCGTCGGGCGTGGCTCGGCCTGGGCTGTGCGGAGAGGCTGCTGCTGCTGCTGCTCTCCGCATCCGCCTCTGCCCGGCAACAGAGCGAGCACATGGGAGTGACAGAAAGCGGCGTGAGCACCTCTGCGGGGCTGGGGAAGTGTCCCTGCAGGATTGCCTCTGCCAGCCACGGGGAGCTGTGGGGGGGAGACTTGGCTCTCACCTTGCGCCTTCCCAGGAGGACACTCCTTAGCAGCGTCCCGCTGCGCCATGGTGAGCACAGAAGGAGAGTTCTTGGCAGGTCTGTGTCGCAGCTCTGCCGGCCTTTCTCCTCTGAAAAGTATACGAGTTCTTCTTGGGCAAGGAGAGATGCTTATGAGCTACCTACCTCAGAGACACCAAAACTCCTTCAGTAGCCTTGGGTAGTAGCTCCTTCTCTGCGATCGTCTCCTCGACTCTGCGGGTTGTGTTGATGGCAGCCACCTTTTATACTTTAGGCCTGGGCGATGGTGTCACAGCAGTGCCTGTGAGCTCACCATCACTGATCTGTGCGTGGCCCACTGCCCTGGAGGGTGTCCTTGGGGGTGCTGACAGGGACCTTGGTGATGTCAGGCACGGCTCTGGTGGGAAGCACAGGAATGGAATCAAATTTTTGATAATATTTAACAATTTAATACGTGTCAGAAACTCCTGACAATCACTGCATTTGCCTATGGAGTATTTTTGGTTTCCACTGTTTTTATTTCCATGTTGGCTTTTTTTTTTTCTTTTACCATTACAATAAAGATTTGTTGTGTTTTAGTTTGTAATCCTGTGTGAAAATGAAGACTAAACAATCCCCTTTCAGTTACTTTTCAAAGACACACGTGGATGAAAGTAGGTGAAATCTATTTAACAATATGACTGTATACACATGAGCACCTGAAAAAAAAATTTTTTTTTCTTTTGTATTAGCTCACATCATTAGATATTAGAGCACTCTTGGAAAAAACAGCTGTGGGAATAAAGGAATGGCACTCAGTGCAGCTAATGTAAGGCAATGGTTGTAGTGCAAAGATGCCAGAGAATATAATAATATCTGTGGTGATCTAAATCTAGTGTTATCAGAGTCTGGAGAAAATGATGGCTGAGAAATCATTAGGGCAAGAACAAAGTTTAGTGCTGCAGAGAAAATAGGTGATGCCAAGCTAAAGACATCGTTATTTACAGACGATTCAGATCTGCATAGTAGGTCAGAAGATTGCCCTCTAAAAATGAAAGCCATCATCGTATTAAACTTCACATGGAAGTGGGAAGACAGGAAACAAGAGCCCCAGCATGTGGACTGGCCTTTCTCCTCATGTTGTCTCTAAGTATGTATAAATATCTATTTGCCAGTGGGCAGCTGGGCTGTCTCTGTGTGGTGAGGATGATGGGGTGGGAGTTTGTGGAAGGTGGTTGGGACAAACAGGAGAGCTAAAGGGCAGGCAGCCACAGCCAAAGAATACGGTGATACGTGTCTGCGATTTAAGGAATGAAACTGTCGCGGTTTTTGTCATGAAGAGTAGATTTTCTTTGTGTAAAATCATCTTTTGATTGTAGATTGTGGAATTTTAAAAAAGTGTATGTGGCTGAAATGCAGCTCTCAATGTCACAGTTCTGGAAAAGTTCCGAAAGTGGACTGGTTTTAGGTCCATGGTTTTCACGTGCCTTTATCTGCAATAAGGGGTTTATCCAAACCCCGGGTTCAGCTAGTGTCCAGCTTGTTCCACATGTTGTCCTGCACATTTGTTTCACGGGCGCATAGGTCATAATAAAGTTTTCTGTTGCTTTGTGCCTTTTGCCTGTTGTGGTTGGCCAAGGACATGGTGTACATTTTGGTTAAAACACTTTAAAATCAGGTGAAATTCTCATTATTTCAGAGGTTTTTCAGTAATACTTCCACATAATAATTACTCTAAGGATTTTTAAAGTATCTGTGTACTGTATGTGACTTTGCTATCTCTTTACATATTTCATGACTATTGCAGTCGTGCTTTGACTCAGATGAAACTTTTGTCAGACTTCAGTGTCTGTTCTTCTCTGATTTGGGCCCAAATTGTGGAAAATGGAAGTCAGATCAAGTCTGACCACTTTGTGTGGACTGTTTTGAGTGGTTGCAAACTTGTTTGAAGCCATTGTTTTGGGGAACTAATCCCCCTTTTTTTTTTTTTCCTGTGTGTGTGAAAGTTATAGAAAGCAAAGCAACTGTCTAACACATCAAAATTTAGAGCAAGTCCTTAAATGGGTGAGAAATTACACATCTCACAGCTTTCAAGAAGTGAAGCTTTCTTTGGAAAAAGAAAACCAATGGTAAGCTGTGCTCTTTTTTTAAATTTTTCTTTCTTTCTATTTAATGTCTTTTTCCATGTTTGTACATAAGGTGTAGTTTAATATATTTTGTAGTCAAAACAATAGACATTTTCCCCATTACCCTGCAGGTTTCTCCAAACTTATGTCATCTTTGGTTGTTTTCTTTCCTTTTAATATTCTCTATTTATGGTTCACCTGAAAAACCAGCCACTGGGGAGTTTGGAACATGGTTTTTGTTACCTGGATGTTGTCAGTGATGGTGCACGGAAGCATAAAGAATCTTGAATTTTGTAAATTAATGTAATTGTGCAGGAATCTTGATAATGAATTCTTGTTTTGACTAGTAAATGATAGGTTATGAAATCCATCATCATAGTATCTAAAGCTTGCTCCAAAATGGGGTAAGTTTTCATCTAAGAAACATTTCGAAGTGCTCTGTGCGTGTTTTAAGTATCTCTTAACAACAGCAAGTGTATTTTTACTGGTAGAGTTTAGTGTTGCGTTCCTGGAATCAGGTGACTATCCCAGTTACTCTCCAGGCTGGTACGTGCAACCCCAGTGGCAGCAATAGTAGACGGAACAGTGCCTGGGCTGGTCTGGGAGGGGAATAATCCTGCCGCATCCATGATTTTCCCTCCTGGGGACCTGCAGCAAGCAGAGCTGTGCCCGACCACCAAGGCTGCCTGAGCCAGGAATGCTTGCAAATTTCCTAGGTCACCTCCATGGCCCTTTTGCATAGTCGTTTTCCTTCTGGATTCTTCCTGGCTGAGAAGAGAGCAGAAGCAGGGCTGGCATCTCCAGGCCAGTGCTTCATCTGACACTGAGCGCTGGGGCAGGGTGAGTCCCTGAGGGCAAACACCTGCTGGAGTGTCTCACTGAACCGGGGCCTCTATTTGGAGGTCAGCCACAGCAGGCTGCAAGATGACTGGAGAAAGGAATGTGGGATCTCCCAGTTGAAACAAACAGAAAACTTTTATTTTGAGGGGTGAGGGGGATCTGGTCCTGCTCTGGGTGTCAGGCCGACTGTAGGGCTTTCTTGCCCGCCGCTCTTGCCGCCAGACGTGTCTCATACGAAGGGGCCTGGGCTGGGAGCGGTTGGTCACAGACCGGGGAAGAGCCACGGTGCTCTGTATGGAGCTGCTTGTCTCCTGGCTGACGGAGCACCCTGGGACAGCCTCGCCCGCTTGACCGGTGGTGCCAGGGCTGCTGGTCTCAGCGCTCGGGGCTGGCACATCGCCGATCCTGCGGCGCTTTGCGGCGGGCCCTCGGGTGTCCGTCGCACTGAGGCTCCCTGTGGGTAGCGTCGCTTCGTGCCCTTCTGCCGGCGGGGGAAGCTGCTGCTGCCACTGACCAGCACCGCGCTCTGAGGCAGCCCTGACACCACCTGAGTGGCAGTGCCAGGGCTGCTGATCTCAGCGCTCGGGGCTGGCACATCGCCGATCCTGCGGCGCTTTGCCGGCGGGCCCTCGGGTGCCTGCGGCTCTGTGGCTCCCTGTGGGCAGCCTGGCTTCGCGCCCTGCTGCTGGCGGGGCAAGCTGCCGCTGCTGCCGCTGCTGCTGTTGACCGGCCCCGTGCCCTGGGCCAGCCCTGACAAGGCCTGGCTGGCGGCACTGGGGCTGCTGGTGTCAGCACGCAGCAATGGCACACGGTTCAGCCTTCTTGGTTTTCCTGTCCGGCTGCCCGAGTTTTGTGCCCGCTGGCTCCACGAACGGCGTGGGGCCCGGCTGGCGGCACTGGGGCTGCTGGTCTCAGCACGCAGCAATGGCACACGGTTCAGCCTTCTTGGTTTTGCTGTCTGGCTGCCCGAGTTTTGTGCCCGCTGGCTCCACGAACGGCGTGGGGCCTGGCTCGGCCTGGGCTGTGCGGAGAGGCTGCTGCTGCTGCTGCTCTCCGCATCCGCCTCTGCCCGGCAACAGAGCGAGCACATGGGAGTGACAGAAAGCGGCGTGAGCACCTCTGCGGGGCTGGGGAAGTGTCCCTGCAGGATTGCCTCTGCCAGCCACGGGGAGCTGTGGGGAGGGAGACTTGGCTCTCACCTTGCGCCTTCCCAGGAGGACACTCCTTAGCAGCGTCCCGCTGCGCCATGGTGAGCACAGAAGGAGAGTTCTTGGCAGGTCTGTGTCGCAGCTCTGCCGGCCTTTCTCCTCTGAAAAGTATACGAGTTCTTCTTGGGCAAGAGAGATTGCTTATGAGCTACCTACCTCAGAGACACCAAAACTCCTTCAGTAGCCTTGGGTAGTAGCTCCTTCTCTGCGATCGTCTCCTCGACTCTGCGGGTTGTGTTGATGGCAGCCACCTTTTATACTTTAGGCCTGGGCGATGGTGTCACAGCAGTGCCTGTGAGCTCACCATCACTGATCTGTGCGTGGCCCACTGCCCTGGAGGGTGTCCTTGGGGGTGCTGACAGGGACCTTGGTGATGTCAGGCACGGCTCTGGTGGGAAGCACAGGAATGGAATCAAATTTTTGATAATATTTAACAATTTAATACGTGTCAGAAACTCCTGACAATCACTGCATTTGCCTATGGAGTATTTTTGGTTTCCACTGTTTTCTTATTTCCATGTTGGCTTTTTTTTTTTCTTTTACCATTACAATAAAGATTTGTTGTGTTTTAGTTTGTAATCCTGTGTGAAAATGAAGACTAAACAATCCCCTTTCAGTTACTTTTCAAAGACACATGTGGATGAAAGTAGGTGAAATCTATTTAACAATATGACTGTATACACATGAGCACCTGAAAAAAAAATTTTTTTTTTCTTTTGTATTAGCTCACATAATTAGATATTAGAGCACTCTTGGAAAAAACAGCTGTGGGAATAAAGGAATGGCACTCAGTGCAGCTAATGTAAGGCAATGGTTGTAGTGCAAAGATGCCAGAGAATATAATAATATCTGTGGTGATCTAAATCTAGTGTTATCAGAGTCTGGAGAAAATGATGGCTGAGAAATCATTAGGGCAAGAACAAAGTTTAGTGCTGCAGAGAAAATAGGTGATGCCAAGCTAAAGACATCGTTATTTACAGACGATTCAGATCTGCATAGTAGGTCAGAAGATTGCCCTCTAAAAATGAAAGCCATCATCGTATTAAACTTCACATGGAAGTGGGAAGACAGGAAACAAGAGCCCCAGCATGTGGACTGGCCTTTCTCCTCATGTTGTCTCTAAGTATGTATAAATATCTATTTGCCAGTGGGCAGCTGGGCTGTCTCTGTGTGGTGAGGATGATGGGGTGGGAGTTTGTGGAAGGTGGTTGGGACAAACAGGAGGAGAGCTAAAGGGCAGGCAGCCACAGCCAAAGAATACGGTGATACGTGTCTGCGATTTAAGGAATGAAACTGTCGCGGTTTTGTCATGAAGAGTAGATTTTCTTTGTGTAAAATCATCTTTTGATTGTAGATTGTGGAATTTTAAAAAAGTGTATGTGGCTGAAATGCAGCTCTCAATGTCACAGTTCTGGAAAAGTTCCGAAAGTGGACTGGTTTTAGGTCCATGGTTTTCACGTGCCTTTATCTGCAATAAGGGGTTTATCCAAACCCCGGGTTCAGCTAGTGTCCAGCTTGTTCCACATGTTGTCCTGCACATTTGTTTCACGGGCTAGGTCATAATAAAGTTTTCTGTTGCTTTGTGCCTTTTGCCTGTTGTGGTTGGCCAAGGACATGGTGTACATTTTGGTTAAAACACTTTAAAATCAGGTGAAATTCTCATTATTTCAGAGGTTTTTCAGTAATACTTCCACATAATAATTACTCTAAGGATTTTTAAAGTATCTGTGTACTGTATGTGACTTTGCTATCTCTTTACATATTTCATGACTATTGCAGTCGTGCTTTGACTCAGATGAAACTTTTGTCAGACTTCAGTGTCTGTTCTTCTCTGATTTGGGCCCAAATTGTGGAGAAATGGAAGTCAGATCAAGTCTGACCACTTTGTGTGGACTGTTTTGAGTGGTTGCAAACTTGTTTGAAGCCATTGTTTTGGGGAACTAATCCCCCTTTTTTTTTTTTTCCTGTGTGTGTGAAAGTTATAGAAAGCAAAGCAACTGTCTAACACATCAAAATTTAGAGCAAGTCCTATAAATGGGTGAGAAATTACACATCTCACAGCTTTCAAGAAGTGAAGCTTTCTTTGGAAAAAGAAAACCAATGGTAAGCTGTGCTCTTTTTTTAAATTTTTCTTTCTTTCTATTTAATGTCTTTTTCCATGTTTGTACATAAGGTGTAGTTTAATATATTTTGTAGTCAAAACAATAGACATTTTCCCCATTACCCTGCAGGTTTCTCCAAACTTATGTCATCTTTGGTTGTTTTCTTTCCTTTTAATATTCTCTATTTATGGTTCACCTGAAAAACCAGCCACTGGGGAGTTTGGAACATGGTTTTTGTTACCTGGATGTTGTCAGTGATGGTGCACGGAAGCATAAAGAATCTTGAATTTTGTAAATTAATGTAATTGTGCAGGAATCTTGATAATGAATTCTTGTTTTGACTAGTAAATGATAGGTTATGAAATCCATCATCATAGTATCTAAAGCTTGCTCCAAAATGGGGTAAGTTTTCATCTAAGAAACATTTCGAAGTGCTCTGTGCGTGTTTTAAGTATCTCTTAACAACAGCAAGTGTATTTTTACTGGTAGAGTTTAGTGTTGCGTTCCTGGAATCAGGTGGACTATCCCAGTTACTCTCCAGGCTGGTACGTGCAACCCCAGTGGCAGCAATAGTAGACGGAACAGTGCCTGGGCTGGTCTGGGAGGGGAATAATCCTGCCGCATCCATGATTTTCCCTCCTGGGGACCTGCAGCAAGCAGAGCTGTGCCCGACCACCAAGGCTGCCTGAGCCAGGAATGCTTGCAAATTTCCTAGGTCACCTCCATGGCCCTTTTGCGTAGTCGTTTTCCTTCTGGATTCTTCCTGGCTGAGAAGAGAGCAGAAGCAGGGCTGGCATCTCCAGGCCAGTGCTTCATCTGACACTGAGCGCTGGGGCAGGGTGAGTCCCTGAGGGCAAACACCTGCTGGAGTGTCTCACTGAAGCGGGGCCTCTATTTGGAGGTCAGCCACAGCAGGCTGCAAGATGACTGGAGAAAGGAATGTGGGATCTCCCAGTTGAAACAAACAGAAAACTTTTATTTTGAGGGGTGAGGGGGATCTGGTCCTGCTCTGGGTGTCAGGCCGACTGTAGGGCTTTCTTGCCCGCCGCTCTTGCCGCCAGACGTGTCTCATACGAAGGGGCCTGGGCTGGGAGCGGTTGGTCACAGACCGGGGAAGAGCCACGGTGCTCTGTATGGAGCTGCTTGTCTCCTGGCTGACGGAGCACCCTGGGACAGCCTCGCCGCCGCTTGACCGGTGGTGCCAGGGCTGCTGGTCTCAGCGCTCGGGGCTGGCACATCGCCGATCCTGCGGCGCTTTGCCGGCGGGCCCTCGGGTGTCCGTCGCACTGAGGCTCCCTGTGGGTAGCGTCGCTTCGTGCCCTTCTGCCAGCGGGGGAAGCTGCTGCTGCCACTGACCAGCACCGTGCTCTGAGGCAGCCCTGACACCACCTGAGTGGCAGTGCCAGGGCTGCTGATCTCAGCGCTCGGGGCTGGCACATCGCCGATCCTGCGGCGCTTTGCCGGCGGGCCCTCGGGTGCCTGCGGCTCTGTGGCTCCCTGTGGGCAGCCTGGCTTCGCGCCCTGCTGCTGGCGGGGCAAGCTGCCGCTGCTGCCGCTGCTGCTGTTGACCGGCCCCGTGCCCTGGGCCAGCCCTGACAAGGCCTGGCTGGCGGCACTGGGGCTGCTGGTGTCAGCACGCAGCAATGGCACACGGTTCAGCCTTCTTGGTTTTCCTGTCCGGCTGCCCGAGTTTTGTGCCCGCTGGCTCCACGAACGGCGTGGGGCCCGGCTGGCGGCACTGGGGCTGCTGGTCTCAGCACGCAGCAATGGCACACGGTTCAGCCTTATTGGTTTTGCTGTCTGGCTGCCCGAGTTTTGTGCCCGCTGGCTCCACGAACGGCGTGGGCCTGGCTCGGCCTGGGCTGTGCGGAGAGGCTGCTGCTGCTGCTCTCCGCATCCGCCTCTGCCCGGCAACAGAGCGAGCACATGGGAGTGACAGAAAGCGGCGTGAGCACCTCTGCGGGGCTGGGGAAGTGTCCCTGCAGGATTGCCTCTGCCAGCCACGGGGAGCTGTGGGGAGGGAGACTTGGCTCTCACCTTGCGCCTTCCCAGGAGGACACTCCTTAGCAGCGTCCCGCTGCGCCATGGTGAGCACAGAAGGAGAGTTCTTGGCAGGTCTGTGTCGCAGCTCTGCCGGCCTTTCTCCTCTGAAAAGTATACGAGTTCTTCTTGGGCAAGGAGAGATGCTTATGAGCTACCTACCTCAGAGACACCAAAACTCCTTCAGTAGCCTTGGGTAGTAGCTCCTTCTCTGCGATCGTCTCCTCGACTCTGCGGGTTGTGTTGATGGCAGCCACCTTTTATACTTTAGGCCTGGGCGATGGTGTCACAGCAGTGCCTGTGAGCTCACCATCACTGATCTGTGCGTGGCCCACTGCCCTGGAGGGTGTCCTTGGGGGTGCTGACAGGGACCTTGGTGATGTCAGGCACGGCTCTGGTGGGAAGCACAGGAATGGAATCAAATTTTTGATAATATTTAACAATTTAATACGTGTCAGAAACTCCTGACAATCACTGCATTTGCCTATGGAGTATTTTTGGTTTCCACTGTTTTCTTATTTCCATGTTGGCTTTTTTTTTTTCTTTTACCATTACAATAAAGATTTGTTGTGTTTTAGTTTGTAATCCTGTGTGAAAATGAAGACTAAACAATCCCCTTTCAGTTACTTTTCAAAGACACATGTGGATGAAAGTAGGTGAAATCTATTTAACAATATGACTGTATACACATGAGCACCTGAAAAAAAAATTTTTTTTTCTTTTGTATTAGCTCACATATTAGATATTAGAGCACTCTTGGAAAAAACAGCTGTGGGAATAAAGGAATGGCACTCAGTGCAGCTAATGTAAGGCAATGGTTGTAGTGCAAAGATGCCAGAGAATATAATAATATCTGTGGTGATCTAAATCTAGTGTTATCAGAGTCTGGAGAAAATGATGGCTGAGAAATCATTAGGGCAAGAACAAAGTTTAGTGCTGCAGAGAAAATAGGTGATGCCAAGCTAAAGACATCGTTATTTACAGACGATTCAGATCTGCATAGTAGGTCAGAAGATTGCCCTCTAAAAATGAAAGCCATCATCGTATTAAACTTCACATGGAAGTGGGAAGACAGGAAACAAGAGCCCAGCATGTGGACTGGCCTTTCTCCTCATGTTGTCTCTAAGTATGTATAAATATCTATTTGCCAGTGGGCAGCTGGGCTGTCTCTGTGTGGTGAGGATGATGGGGTGGGAGTTTGTGGAAGGTGGTTGGGACAAACAGGAGGAGAGCTAAAGGGCAGGCAGCCACAGCCAAAGAATACGGTGATACGTGTCTGCGATTTAAGGAATGAAACTGTCGCGGTTTTGTCATGAAGAGTAGATTTTCTTTGTGTAAAATCATCTTTTGATTGTAGATTGTGGAATTTTAAAAAAGTGTATGTGGCTGAAATGCAGCTCTCAATGTCACAGTTCTGGAAAAGTTCCGAAAGTGGACTGGTTTTAGGTCCATGGTTTTCACGTGCCTTTATCTGCAATAAGGGGTTTATCCAAACCCCGGGTTCAGCTAGTGTCCAGCTTGTTCCACATGTTGTCCTGCACATTTGTTTCACGGGCATAGGTCATAATAAAGTTTTCTGTTGCTTTGTGCCTTTTGCCTGTTGTGGTTGGCCAAGGACATGGTGTACATTTTGGTTAAAACACTTTAAAATCAGTGAAATTCTCATTATTTCAGAGGTTTTTCAGTAATACTTTCCACATAATAATTACTCTAAGGATTTTTAAAGTATCTGGGTACTGTATGTGACTTTGCTATCTCTTTACATATTCATGACTATTGCAGTCGTGCTTTGACTCAGATGAAACTTTTGTCAGACTTCAGTGTCTGTTCTTCCTTATTTGGGCCCAAATTGTGGAGAAATGGAAGTCAGAATCAGTCTGACCACTTTGTGTGGACTGTTTGAGTGGTTGCAAACTTTGTTTGAAGCCATTGTTTCGGGGAACTAATCCCCCTTTTTTTTTTTTCCTGTGTGTGTGAAAGTTATAGAAAGCAAAGCAACTGTCTAACACATCAAAATTTTAGAGCAAGTCCTTTAAATGGGTGAGAATTACACATCTCACAGCTTTCAAGAAGTGAAGCTTTCTTTGGAAAAAGAAAACCAATGGTAAGCTGTGCTCTTTTTTTAAATTTTTCTTTCTTTCTATTTAATGTCTTTTTCCATGTTTGTACATAGGTGTAGTTTAATATATTTTGTAGTCAAAACAATAGACATTTTCCCCATTACCCCTGCAGGTTTCTCCAAACTTATGTCATCTTTGGTGTTTTCTTTCCTTTTAATATTCTCTATTTATGGTTCACCTGAAAACCAGCCACTGGGTGAGTTTGGAAACATGGTTTTTTGTTACCTGGAGTTGTCAGTGATGGTGCACGGAAGCATAAAGAATCTTGAATTTTGTAAACTAATGTAATTGTTCAGGAATCTTGATAATGAATTCTTGTTTTGACTAGTAAATGATAGGTTATGAAATCCATCATCATAGTATCTAAAGCTTGCTCCAAAATGGGGTAATTTTTCATCTAAGAAGCACTTTGAAGTGCTCTCTGCGTGTTTTTTTTTAAGTATCTCTTAACAACAGCAAGTTACAGCTGGGATGATGTTTCACTGCTTTTTTAATAGATCCTCTCAGCAAAGCCTGAGTGCTGTAGTTCAGCGGATTCCTGTTTTGCTTGGAACCATTAGAGTGTCCTTTCTTCACTGCAAAAGAGAAACCATCACTTTGCAGTGGAAAGTCTGGGAAGCGACATTCCTGTAGTTGCTGACCCAGCCATTGCCATAGTTTCTCTTTCTCCTGCTGGGTTTGCAGCTTGAGAAAGATGAAACGGCTTAGGCAACTGGGTCTGGAGAAACCAAAAGTGGTGTGGAAGAATTTTTAAAACTTTTTAGTTGGAAAATGGAAGTTCACTTCTTTAGTAGTGGTCACCAAATGTCCTTTTATATGTAATGTTTCATACTGCTTTCTGTTGCCTTCAAATCATTCTGTGTTAGTATTTGTGCCCTGAGACAATTGCTTGAGATGAATTGTAGCAAAGATTCCTGCAATTTTTAAAAGGAATTACTAAAAATATTGCTCAGCTACTAAATTCTGTAATACATTGGTGTTAGCTTTTACCTATGTCTCTCATACCATATAAAACCCAATTTATTTTCACCCAAAGCAGACATACTTCACATTTAAATTTCTCTTTGTTTTCAGGTGATTTGTAACAGAAGAATGTGCAGAACAGCACTAACATACGTGTATTGCTCAATCATGTTTGGAAGGTGGTGTGCATGAAAGGAACTAGCCAGACTTCAGGCATTTGGTGCAGAATATTGCAGAATCTCTTCACCTTTTTGTGGGGTTAAAAAAACCTGTTGAAAGAAGAGGAAACTTCCTTCTGTTCTTTAAATATTTACCCAAAATCCAGTAGAGAATGAAGTAATAAGGGACTGAGTATATATGAGGTAAAATCTGATGTGGCCTTTCACCACTGCAAGGCACTTCATTAAGCTGGTTGCATGAAGGACCATTTGATAATCTGCTCTCATCTCACACCAGGAGAGGGGAGGAGATTACTGGAATGTGCTAAATAAAAATTAAAGCTGGCCAACATTCAGAATTTATTTCCGAGTTTCTGTGTTTCTGCTTGGACTAAACAATGTTATTTTTTTTTTTTTGCCCCCATGATCTCCCATGAAGGTGGAGAAATTACTAACTTCTAATAAGATTTGGAAGCGACTGTAGTAGCAGAGATCATATAAACAGCTAGAGACACAGAAAGCTAGTAAATAAAATCAGCTGAATAGAAAGAGGGCATTTACTTAAAACATCTAGCCTCCTCTCAGGGCTCTTTCTGAATGCTGACTTAGAATTGGTAATAATTTTTTTGTCATAATTGCAGCATTAAGGAAAAGGAGTTTTGGGTTTTTTCTTTTATTTTTTTTCATGTGGGCCACTAAATGATGCTAGAAAATAAAATTCTTGAATTATTATCAGCTGAAGCAAAGTTTTTAATCAGTTAAATAACCTGAAAAATCTCCATTTTATTTGCAGAAGTCCCTCTAACATCCAAACTGTGTAGTAATCTCCTCAGATTCTTATGTAGGTTTCACAAAAATTCCATTGGCAACGTTCTCCCCAGACAGCCTTTGACAAGATCAAATGAAGTTGACAGACAGCAGATGTAAAACAAACTGAATTAGGTATTTCTGCACACAGCAAGAATTTTAAACTCTGCCGTTTATGGTTAGAAGATGCTATGGATGCCAGAAGTTTACATGGCTTCAATAATGCAACTGTGAAAGAAAATCTCAGAGCTATTAAAATCTGACTTCAGAACTGATTCCACCTAGTTTGTGTGGTGTAGAAGAAGGTGTAAGAATTTCTTGCTTGAGCACTCAGCGGAGAATTCTTTGTTACAGGAGATTTTCCTATTTTTAGGCTGTGCTTTAAGGGGTATAGATTTGAAATCTGTGTTATTTACTGTTTTGTATTGTCAGCAGACTTGGTAGTAATTGATACCAAGACGGCATGCTCTCTTTTGCTCCATGGATCAGTTGTTCATGTTAAGACTAGTTGTTTGGCCTCTCCATGGGGAGTCTCTGGAAAGTTACTGCCAAGCTTTGGAGGTGGTGGTAAACCAGGAGCTTCCAGAAGCTCTGCCATGAGATTTGGTGCACATGACCTGCACAGGGTAGTTAAGGGCCTGTCTCCTTAATTCTTCATGGGTCCAGTGTTCAGTAAGTGATATTTATATAAAAAGAAGGAAAAAAAAATATACATACACGCATATATATATATATATAGAGAGAGAGAGAGAGAGGGAGAGAGAGAGGAACACGTATGTATACCCCCAGATGAAATCTTTGATTTCCCTGATTGAAGGAATTGACAAGTGCTGAGTATTAAAAAACAAGATTAGAAGAACACTGGGTCAGTGTGTTTTCCATGAATGACATTCCTTAAATAGGTATATTCTCTCTCTAGTTCACACTTTTCTTGTTGCTGTTAAAGGACACACAGGTTTGCTTTAGCACCTGACACTGCTTTTCATGCACTGCTTGCAGTCCCAGCTAGCTGAAAAAACCAGCCCGTTGTCCAAGAATTTTGCTTACTTCTCATTTCCTTCTTCAAATTTAATTAGATCCAAAGAGTCTGAAGCTTTGAAATGAAAACAGCAACTTGTTTTGAGAAGAACATTTGCCCCCTCTCTGCCTTGTCCTGCGTCCAGGTTTCCCCTTGGCCAGGGCTGGCTGCCCAGCGCAGACAGTGAAACCATCTGTGGCTGTTCTCGGCCAATGCTCAGGCAGCTCCCTTTGGCTGGCGCTGTGCTGCTGTCCTGCTGGCCGTGGCACAGAGGGTTCTCTTCATGCCACCTGCACATGTGCTGCAGGTATTGCCTTGCCTGGGGCTCAGGCTTGGAGGGCTGGCTTGCAACGTGACTTTAGTTTCCTTTCCCAACCAACCGCATTTGCCTCGAGCGGTGAGGTTTGGGACTTAGTTCTTGCTGAGCTCAAGGGAGGTGGAGTGGAAAGATGCTTTTACAGCACTTTTGTGCCTCTCCATATTTTAGGTTGGCTGGGGATTTGCCTAGATCTGGGTTTAGACTAGATCCTATTTTTTCTGTTGTTTATGTCAAGCCATATGTTTTCCCACGGGGTTATCAGAGAGGCAGGAGACCACGGTGCTCCTGAGTATTTGCAGCCTCCTGGGATGCCACTGTATCCTGGAACTGAGTGTGCACTGAGGGTGGGAAGCAGAAGGGGCATGACACGGTGAGAGGTGGTTGGTGGAACGGATGCCACGTCCCTCCCCAAAGCGTCCCTGCTCGAGGGTGCCACACACTCACACAAATGCAGGATAGCTCTTCTAGCGCAGCCAGAGATGAAGAGGCGGGAGGCATCCTTTGTGTGGTGTTCCGAGGGGTTTATTCCAAGGAGGGATCCAGAGACAAAGGACCGAGAACACAGAGGAGTCCAGGATTTTATACAAGGGCGGAACAAGGGGCGGGCAGAGCATCGGAACCAATCAACTGAGGGCCAAGGGGTGGAACTAACATGGGGTGACTAAACAACAACCAGTGGGGAAGGTGAGGGGTGGAACAAGGGAACCATCAACCAATGGGGTACTGAACAAGGGAGAACTTTCCAGAACACGAACTTATAGGGAGTATAAAGCGTGCTAGGCCAATGGGCCAACCAAAGGAGCATAATCTACATAATAGAACAAGGGACTTTGGGAACTCACCCTGACCACGAAGGTGTCTTTCGACATCGGTGCCAGCCCACTAGAGAACCTCAACTGTCTTAGGGCCTTGTGGTTCCTTGGTCACTCCTGTGGTGGCCTCAACCACCGCAACAGGGGTACACATAGCACTTGTCTTTGCTGCTTGTGTAAGTTTTCATGGCTGCTGGTGTTCCTTGATAAACCCTTTATTCTAACTTTTGACTATCACATGTCGAGAATGAAACTTGCATAGTTGACTTCTGCCTCCTCTCCTGCCACTGTTTTCTTCTTTTCTCATGTCATGGGACGCAGGTGAACTAGAAATGTCATGATCAGATGTGTTGTGTGGCTGCTCTGTGCTCTGAGGACTCTCCTGGATGTACAGCTTAGCATCTCCTTCTTTAAAGGGCTGCCCAGCTTCTTCCTGTCCCATCTCATGGGTCCATCTTGAGGAATCATAATTTGGGATGAAAAAAATAGTCATGATATGTTGAAAGATAAGCAGATATCTGGAATTGTGATGGGCATTCATTTTGCTGGAGATATTTTTCGGGACTTTAAGACAAATGCACAACATTTTTTTTTCACATGGAGGAAAGTTGATACTCGTAGCTGTTTGAATTATCATGCAATAGAATATCCTGATTTGGAAGGGACCCGTGAGAATAATTGAGTCCAACTCCAGGAGGAAGTTGATCAGATCTGGAAGGACTGGTTGCTTCGTGCTGCTCATTAGGGAGTACGGATTGATACCTGTCTGGTTTCCTTGGCAAGGAGATAGCAATATCTTCTGTGACACCTCCTTATGTGCCCAAGCAAAGTAGCTAAATCTGTACAAGGAGGCACATAGACATCTTTTAAAAATTCTTCTGTTTTTCCATGACCATATGGAAACTGTCAGCCACAGCAAAATCCCAGAGTCCATAATTTCTTACAGTGTTGAAACTTCTTCTCTTTATTCCATGCATTTTACTCTGTACCAAGTAGACCTGAGGACAGGAAGGCCCACAACCATCTTAGAATCATTTTAGCACCATTTTTGTTGTTCTAAGAGAACAGCCAGTTTTTCAGTTGGCATTGTTAACACAAAGGTTTTTTCCTATTTTTTTTTATTTTTTTCCTGAAAGATAAGAGTAAGGTATCAGCTAAGTGTGAATGTCTTTAGAAATTGAGTGCTGCAGAAGTAACTTACATGGCCTTTCATACTATAAATATTGCTTTTGGCTGATGAAGATATTTCCAAAGCAGCCTCAGAGCGTAAGTGCAGAATTGCTGTCTCTGGAAGCCACACTGATCCTGAGAACAAAACTGCTCCTGAATACCAGCTTTGGGAATCAGAAACCTCTTGACAAATCATTCCTCTAGTCTCTTGAGTGACTTTTGCTGCCTGCTACCAGCAGAAAGCTTTTAAACATCCCCTGATTGAACCTCTGAGGCATTATAGAGCGACATATGCATCAGATTTGGGTTTCGAAACTACTGATATTCACATTTAACCAAAACGGGCTTAATTCAATCTTGAAAAATGAATACAGTGCAAGATTTTTTTCTTGTGAGGTAATGTCTTTTCCAAGGTTACAGTTTGTGTGCGGACCATTGAATGCTAATGCATCCTGCCACAACAGCGGAATGAATGTCTGTGTGTTAGAGAAACGTGGTCTGTGCCAGGTGCACTATGGTATCCGTCCTCTAAACTTTCCTGATCCCCACCCCGAGTTACGCTTCTCCCTGTCCAGATGTGGGATATGACTGACTGGAAGAGAAGAGGTGGTGCTTGGTGAGCAGTATGGATCCTGCTCTCTGGTGGCTGCAGCCAAAGTAAACAAACGGGAGTAATTGCCACCGCAGGCATTTTACAGTAGATCTGCCCTTTTATTGATGTTGTTATTAAACTGCTATAAATGCTGTAGGCTGCTGGTGGAGATGAAATTCCCCCTTCCCCCAACTTCTCGGTTGCTGTCTGTCACTAAGTGCTATTAAGTTTATCATCTAGCAAAATCAGACAGTGCAGGAAGCAGTCTGAATGTTAATGTTAACCTATAATAGGTTTTAAATAGCTATAAAGAAAAATTAGGCTGCAGTGGGACAGGAAGGCTAGTTTACCTTAACATAAAATAAAGGAGGACATGTTGACCTGATTTACTTAAATGTAGCTATTATATGCTCTTTAGGGAGGAAAGTGGTGTACCAAAGCTTATACAGACAGGAAAAATGTTCTTTACCTCACGCTGTACAAATGACATAAAGGCTCTTGCTTTAATTAACGAGTAAACCCATAGGTGCTGCATGTATATATTAATGCAGATGTCATCCTGGCTACTTTCTACATTAACTTCTCCTAGAATAACCATAGAGATGTGGAAAAGACTATTTTGAAATGTGCTACATCTTCTTTGGCTTTGAGCGTGGTGCTTTTTTGCAACAAGTTCAATATGAGTTATATTCACAATGGAAATGTAAGGATAATAAAAATGGATCATTTGTCATTCAGGATTTCCCAGCTGTCTGGGATAGCCTAAAATTCTTACCAAAATGTGTGGAAAAGTCATGCATGAGCCCAGCTCCCTTCCTGCAGCTCTGTCCATCTTTGCTTCCAAGCTCCTCTCAGCCAGCAGCTCCCAACATACTCTTCATGCCAGCATTTGAAATGCATCCCCATCAGAAAGCGGGTGGGTCTCTTCACATGCAGGGAGAGAGAACCAAACTCTGTGTGGAAGTCAGGAATGGGTTGCAGCTGGATGAGGAGAGCCCAGTGCTGTAGGAAAAGGTAGTCCAGTTTTCTGTAGGTGCTCAGAAATTTTGGAAATGGCCATGGTTAGTGGCATGTCTGCTCAGAATCATTATAAAGTGAAGCTGCAATTTGTAAAAGGTATTGTTGGAGACTGGGGGCTTCAAGTGTCTCACTTCGCTCCTTGGGGAGGTCTGAATTGGGATTGTCGTGGGACCAGCAGGATTCAGGGTGTGCTTTTGATCTCTTAAAACCGGGGGCACTCGAGGCTGGATCTGGGTGTTTGCTTTGGTTGTGGTCTGCATAAGAAACATACATTTTTAAAGGCAGAATTTTACTTGCTCTTTCTCTGTTGTAATATATTTTATTAAAATCATTTAAAAATTGAGCATTAAGTCGTACTAACTGGTCCTAATTCATTCTTTAGGCAGCTCTAAGAGCCCAGTGAATTGATTCATATATACTTTTAAATAATCAAAAGTTGTTCCATGATGCATCGGGTATATTGCTTGGGTCAGCCTCCTTAAAGGAAAATCAGAGTATTACCTGCAGTCTCAAATGAAGCTTCTGAACCAATTTTAAATATTCAGGATCGTGTTCTTCTTGAAGGATACAGATTTTCATTCCCTATTCAGCTCATCAGCATCCTTCTGTTGCCAGCAGCATCCGGCATTGCACACACCAGCACCAACCTTCCCTTTTGTTAGTAACAAGATGCAAAATTCAGTGTTTGTGTACCTGGGTGAAAATCAGGATCTGTGGTGTAAGGAGGCTGAACTCCTTATAATCCAAGGGGGTTGGATTGTCCCTTCTGGCCTGTGGAATAGGTGCAATGCACTCAGATTTTGTGTTCAGTCACAATGCTCCACGAAGGGATATGGGAACTTGCTGAAGCCCTTCATCCCAAGGGCTGCACAGAATCACAGAATATCCAGGGTTAGAAGGGACCCACAAGGATCATCAAGTCCAACTCCTGGCCCTGTGCAGGACACCCCAAGAATCCCACCCTGGGCCTGAGAGCGTTGTCCAAATGCATCTGGAGCTCTGTCAGGCTTGTGCTGTGACCACTTCCCTGGGGAGCCTGTTCAGTGCCCAGCCACCCTTTGGGGGAAGAACCTTTTTTTAATATCCACCCTAAACATCCCCTGACACAGCTTCAGGCCATTCCCTCAGCATGATTTTATTTCTGTACTTAGGCTCAGTACATTCTTGAGAGATCCAGATTAATGATTAGACTCTAATTTATACTCTTAATATGAAATAAGGATTATGCAAAAATCGAACATGACAGTTTCCAGTTTTGTCTGACTTCTGAACTTCAAGACATTAAAAGAAGATTTATGTGGTTCTCTCTAGGCTTGCTGAATCTTCCCAGTGCTGTTTCTAGTGCTTTTCCCTCTGAGTTTTATATGAATGTTAATGCAGATACACATGAAGAGAAAAACCTGCTGTGAGGCTGCACTGCGAAAGACTTATATTTACAGTTGGATTGCAGTTTAAAATGTTTATTTGCTCTCTAACCTTTAGACAGACAGTGAGACCAGCCTTGCAGTAGGGTTGCTTTGTGAATGATGTTGGCATACCATCACCTTTTGCTTTATAAGCTTCAAAATGTTCGGATTTTTTCCAATACCGGAAAAATGAAAGTAAAAAAAAAAACTAAAATGAAGTGGAACTAAAGAGAGTGGTAGTTATTCAAAATGAGCCCTCTTGGTATTAAGAAACCTAAACAATTTTTTTAAAAATTCAACTTAAAATGTTGGGAAATAATTATTTCAAGTTGCAGGTGATACATTGTTAGTTACTCATTAAGTGGTTCTCAGACCAATGCCCATTTTTGTGATGGAGTACTAGTTGGGATACAGTTATAGTTGGGATAATCCCTCCCAGCTCCTCAGAGGTGCTGCTCCAAGTATCAAGAAAGCCTGGGAAATGGCCGGAGGAAATAAAGGGAGTCTGTGTGACAGAAGGAAAGTGGATGGGCAGAATGTGATTTGACCTGAATTCCCACATATATGGTCTGCAGTAAATGTAGTTTTGAAAAAATACAGCCGTGCATAACTCTGACACTAGGTGAAATTCTGTTTTATTTTCCTTTGCAGTGGAGTCAGGGAAAAGCCAAATTCCTTTGTTTACATATCAGTATTACAGTAACAGGAACTTTTGCATATTTCATATATCCAGTAGGAAAAAAAAGCAGTAATAAAATGAACAATGATAAAATATTCAAGCAAGAAACATCATAATTTCTCAGTTAATTTCCTTGCCAGGTCTTTCAGAAATGTATGAAATGTTTATGTTCTAACTGAAATAAACAAATTAGAGTGTATAAATCAATTAGTTATAGGTTTGCTTCATTCCAAGAGCCCATTTCCAGGCTGAAATAAATTTAAATAACAGATCAGTGTATACTTTTGGTCACTAACTAACAATTTTACATGCCAGCTGTTTGCTTGTGATAATTAAAAATGGTAATTGCTTTCTGAACACCATCTCTGTGTGCAAGTGAGAATTTGTGGTTTTTTTTTACTCTGCGGCTTATCAGTTTGCGTTACTGTATTTGATTTAATTTTCTGAAACTTACACTTGAGCAAGCACACCAGCAACTCATGAAACACTGGTAGAACCAAAATGAATCAAGCTGAAGTATCTTGAAGTTAATTGTGTAGTTTCTTGTAGAAGCTGGGGAGGATGAAAGCAAAGTCATATGGTTTTTTTCCATTTTTAAATATTTAAGTATTTTCCGTTTTTGTGAGATGTAAATAGGCATTGATGTGATGGAAACCTTTATTACTTAGTTTAATAAGATTAGTTGATAAGACGAAAACTTTTTGTTCAGTGTAAATGCAATTCTAACTTTTTTGTGAACTGTAGGGAAAATGCTTGATTGGAATTATTAATTTTACTGCAGCAGTAAAATTGAAATTAGATTGTTCTTTAGGACACTTGAATTTTTTCATTATTTCAGTAGATAACTTGAATTTTTAAAAAAGAATATATCAAACTGAGATTCTGAAGAACCAAAAAGAAAATGCAGAAGTCTTCAGCTTACAGCTGTTGCACAGGCCAGACATTTAACTGGCAAAAGTCTATTTTCAAAAGTTAGCAAATTTTTAAAATGCTATCTCCACTGTGATGGATTTAGGGTAAGAATATGATAGGCTGCCTGAATCCAGTGTACCTCCAGCTGTAGACATTCTTCAGTTTGCAGGGAGGTCCATGGGAAACTGAGCATGTTGTAGCACTTTCCAGAAAAATGCTGTTTGAGGAGATGAAATTAGAGTGATGAAGTTTATGATTTCAGTCTTTCTCTAAGGGCAAGCATTAAAAAGGAAAAAGAATTTGGGTGTGCTGCTGAAGCTGTTTCTGCCTTGCTCAGCCCAAAGCCCTTCTTCTGTGGTCTGTGGCAGAAAAGATGTCTCTGCTTTCCACAGCACAGGCTTCCCTTTTCTGTTCCCAAATTTTGGAGTCCTGAACATGGGGTGGAGTGTGAGATCAACTCGTGGCATAAATTAGGCTGGGAGGGGAAGTTGTCTGGTCCAAGCCAGTCACAGCAGAGCTTTCTTCGTTGTAAATGCAGTTTAGAAGTCAGTTGAGGTTGCTGGGGCCTTTCCCAAGCAATTCTTGAATCACTCCAAGGGTGAAGATTCCATGGCAAAGCAACTTGTTCCGTTGTGTGACCACCCTTTCTGTTAGAGCTGGTTTTTTTTCCGTGATCCCTAATAGTGATTTTCCACTTGCCTCTTGTACTGATTGTGCTCTTGTCCCTTGTCCTCTGAGAGGAGTTTGTCCCTGTTGCATCATATGTGGTGCACTCCTTTGGCTGCCACGTGACTGTGCTTGTACTGCATTCCCTTTTGCCTGGCCTGCCTTGGAAAGGATGGTGAAGGTTCAGTGAGTCGATGTCTGCACAGTGTTTCAAACATCTGCAGTGCTTCATTAATGCAGATTATTTAGCTGCTGGTGCCGGTCATCTTGCTGTGGAAATTTGATAGTACTCTTGAAACAGTTATTCCTCAGAAATAAATTCCTGGACTAAAGTGAGGTGGGAAGGAATGTAATGCACCTTCTTGTGTAAAATGGAAAGCATGCAGCAGCAGCCACGTGAATTGCATCAACATCAAATAGCTCCACTGCCAGCATTGTGTATATTGCTGCTCTGTAAATTATTTTACACTTCCATCCCAAATCCATGGTACCACTCAAGCTGCAGCAGAATTTTTTCCAGTTATCCAGAACCTTGTTACTTAATATGCCCAAGTTGTAAAACAAGGCTGTAAAATGCAAGTTTAATAAAGAATTACATAAATAAGGAGTAGTGAAAGGTGCCTGAAACTTGATATTCTGGCTAGACACTAGAAAAGAAAAAGATGCTGGAATGCAGTTTGGTAATGAGTTTGTGAACCAAGATTAGCAAGATCATTTAGCTGACACTCTGAGAAAGCAAACCCATTTAGCCATTAGAGTGTTATGGCTGCTGAAAGAAAAACATGGATGTCGGTGACTGGAAAAACAACCTTTTTTGGGGCTAAGGATCTGAATGTTGGAGCTGTTGAACATGCACGATCTATGTGAAAAGGCAGAATGTTAGTTTCGCATTGCCTCTGCATTGTTTACAAGTTAATTAAGCTGCAATGCCCTTCTCCTGTAACATTAGCAGATACAAGGCACGGAAAGCCTTTTGCCAGATCATAACAACTGAAGCCAGTAGTTACAATTACTGTATGCAGGCATTTTCCTGTGTCAGAACAATATTTAGTGTGTATCAAAAGTTCAGTATTGAATTCAGTTTCTTTGTCTTATATTTGTGTACAAATATCCAGAATCGTGAAAGGAGCTGAGACTTGCTCAAAAGCCTTGAGCTGGCTTTACTGCTACAGGGTATTGAAAAATCAGAATTTTCAGTGTGTGAATAACTCTGATGTTTCAATACTGGTTTTCTTCAGGAACTGGAAAGAGAAGTCAAGAGTAAGTTTGACCTGCTAACTTACTGAAATAATATATTTGTTTTTGTTTTGCTTCCACACTGCCCAGCAGGAGTAAGACAGACATTCCACCAGTTCTAAAAGGTGGAACTGCCAATCTCTGACACAGGAAAAAAAATTAAGAAAAACAAAAAAAAAAAACCAATGAAAACATTTATTTCACAGGAGAAATCTTAACATTCCTAGCCTCATCAGCTCAGAATCTGGAAGGCTCTTTGAGCATGGTTACATCCAGGGCTTCTGCCTTTCTGCCTCTGAACTGTGTGGAGAGGTTAACACAGGTGTTCAGCACTCCTGTTAGGGTGCACCTGGCCTTTGGGATCTCTGGCTGTTTCTGACCTGAAGCTGCCTCCCTCAATGCAGCCGGTATGGCAAAGCCATCCTAGGCTGAGGACCCCAAGAGTCCAGGGCCCTTTGATTCCCAGGTCCTCTGAGTGGTGGTGCTGACTTAGAGCTGTGAAACAGAAAGAAGCTTAGGAATTCCTGTTTCTGGCTTACTAAGGAAACTAGCAGGCAACCAGGTGAGCTATTCTTATTCCCCCACTTATTGTTTGTTTGTTTCTCTTTTCTCTTTATCTCTTTCTCTCTCTTTCTCTCTCTCTCTCTTTCTCTCCTTTTCTCTCCTTCTCTCTTTCTCTCTTTCTTCTTTTTTTTTTTTTAGAACAAAATGATTATGGCTGGTAAGGTAAAACTAGAGAAAAAACCAATTCAGTTGTGCTTTTTTTTTTTTCTCTTAGAAACGTTCTGAAGACCTTTTTAGCAGCAAAGTAAAGGCGGCATGTATGGTTTCTTCTATGTCAGCATGAAAGGAAGGATGTTGGCCGTGATTTCTATGTTAATCTGCAGTTAAGAGACTGTTTTTCTTATTAGCAGTTGGAGCCTGTGATCTGGCCATGCCTCCTACTGAAGAATAAAAGGTGTGTTATGATTCAACTCCATTTCCCTTTCGTAGGTGTTACTTGATAAATGATACTGTATGTATACCTTTCTGTATTAGTTCATTACATTCTTTGATTTATGAACAAGAGCAATCAAAATGCCCATTCCCTAATTTTTCACAGCTATAGGCAGCACATACAGTATGTCTTTCTGATAGGGCTGTGTTAAACATCTTGATTTTACTTCTTGAGGATTTTATTCTAAAATTAACGTCTGGGTTCGAAAGCGTGTGATCGGCAGCCAAAAAATCTGTTTTGCAGTCTGGACAAAATAATTCAAACCTGAAATGTCACACTTGAAATAATGTACTTGTGTCTTCTCACTATCTGGAGAGTCAAATCCTGGCTTTAGTCAGAAGGAAAATTAATTTGCTTTTTTCACAAATTTGCCACATAATTTGATATGATTACTCAGTTTTTCTCAGTAGAAGTCTTGCAGTGCGACTGTTCACCTTCAGGGCTAAAATCAGGGCAGATTGGTATCTATTGGCAGATTTTTAAGGTATGTCAGGTATTTCTGGCTCCAGAACAGATAGATTTTTTTCTGTCAAATGTCAAAGAAACTTCAATACAGTGCTGAAGTCACTGGATCTGTGCCAGCCTGGCAGCAGCTGAAGACCTGGCATAGATTTTACTTAGGAATGCAAGAAGAATACAAGAAGACAGGATTTGTGTTGCTAAATATAGGCTGCCCTCAGAGTTCTAGGCCCAAATTTCTGTTTAGACCATGCACCAAAGGTAACAGAATGCCTTTTTATTTTTTTTACCAAAATTACACATTGAAATCAACAAAGTTTGTAATCTTCAAGAAACACAGGAGCAAAGATGTTTTATTTTCTATTCTCTTAAGATAAATATCTTGAAGGAGGAGCACGGCTTCTAGGCAGCAACCTCTATCTGCAGACGTATATTAAATAAGCTGGCATGTAGAAAGAACTATGCCTTTGAGACATGCTGCAGACGTTCACAAGTGTGTAAAACATTTTCAGCTTGTGCATAGATAGACATGATTTGTAAATGCTGAGTTACTGAAATAACAGAATTTTCATTATGGCCAGTTTTATCACATCCCTTTACATAAAATTGCAAAAACAAGTGCTAATGTTGAAACTGGCTATTAACCAAAATGTGTGCTGTCAAATTAAATGTTCCCATCTGAGATGATGAATGGAGGCTACATGGCTATAAGCTGTAGCTCATGAAAAATAACTCTTTGACATCTGGCTCTGACATCTGGTTTTATAATTGATGTTCTAAAGCAAATGGAATATGTATTTTAAGGGTTTGTTTTTAATTAGTGTTCAGCAGCCTGTATTTCTCCATTGTGTAGCTATCACACACCTACAAAAGGCTGAAAAAAAATCCCTTCAATTCATATCAATGCTTGAAGATACAAGTCTGTATAAATGCTAGTACTTTACCATTTAACTCTGAGCAGCACCAAACAGCATCCAGGGAGAAACAGGAGTGGGTGGTTTTAGCAATTGTTCAGTGCCCACCCAAAGAATACTTAAGGGAATGTTCTTTTCCTGCCCAGGTTTAAAGAAAAATGGGCCTAATGCTTACTGATCATTATTGTTACCATTTAATTTCCCTGTGCTTAAATTAAAAGCAATAAGGAAACTTGTGTCAGAATGTTGTCCAGGTCACTTAGCAGTAAGACACTCCTACTTTTGGTTTTTTCTGCCTTTCTGCTGCCAGGATCTTTAAAATTGTGAGCCACTTTAAAGATTCAAAATGGTCTTGCATTTTGGCAGTGCTTGCATGCAGGAATACCCTTTTCTCCTGTTAGTTATCGCTGCATCTGAAGCTATTTGGAAGAATAAAAATAGATCTAATTTACACGTGATGTGTGTCACTTCCACATGTGTTTTCTGTACAGGACACACCTAATTTACCTGTCTCTTTGTCATTTGATTGCAAATGAAGGCTTAGAAGAAGTTGAAGTTGTGTTACTGTTTTCAGTCCTATGAGGTGCTGGTGTTTGTAACAGACATTTTATTGTTGGATCAGTATGGGATCAATGAAAAGTCTACATTTCTTATCATTACTGACATCCTTTAAATAACCATTTTTCTCCTTTTAACCCGTGTTTTGCAGATTTTCAGCGACTGTGTTTTTATACAGCTCAGGCTCAGCCTGGGCTATAAATTTTACTAGTTTTGGGCATATTACATGGAAACTGGGAAGACCACATCCTCCCCCCTTACTAGGATCTTCTTGCCAGCAAAACGCCCTGGGTAGCTACATCTCAGCAGTGAAATAAGTCCTGTTGCTACCTTTGTTTACATCTTTATGTGACTAGTGTAGCTACTCCAGCGTCTCCACGAGGGAGTCTCCTGGCAAGGATTTGTTGGCTGACTCATTCTGTAACGTTGATACACCTCAACCCCTCCTGTTTCCAGCCTTAAGAATGGCCACAAGTTCAGTGTGTGTTAGAACTGCCGTGGTGACTCACACTGACAGACTGAGAATTAGAGATTAGAAAGCTGCTGTCTCTTCCTCTTTAAATTCCTCGTCTTTGAATGTTTATTTGGTCATGTATTGAAAAGCTTAGTTTTTTAAAAATAAACTGTGTTCCCAGTTATACTGAGATTTACCTCATAAAAGTCCACATGGTTGCTAGTTGTGGATTTATGGGGAGTAGCTTGATACTGAGGAACACCAGTAAGTCAAGTTAAAAAGGAAATGGACAGGACAGAGATGAGGATTTGTTTTCAGTGTGGTTGTTCAGTGGTTTTTTTTTCTGATGGGTCCTTCCCCAGCTCCACAGACCAACACAACAAATCTGTAAAGTTCTCAGGATTTTCACCAAACGTTGTGTTTCTCCTAAGAATAATTTATATCCTTTGAGTTTTCCAGTGATTATGCTTTACACTTGTTGACTTTTATATTTTTGGCTTCTTCAGTGCACCTAAAAGCAGGGCTGGAAAAAAGGGGATGGTTTCAGAGAGTTTAACTAGGAAAGTGCTCTGTTGTGCTGCCAGCAGCTCTGAATAGTAGATATTGTTTCCCAGCTGTATGAAATATATACATTTTATTTTACAGTACACAAAGAGAAATTTTTCATAGCTTTGCAGACAGACCAATTAAATGCAGCTCAGACTTGCTGGGTCAAGGACTGAGGTTACACGTTACTGTCAAAGTCTTACTGGGATTGACAAAAGCACTTCCTGAAGTTTTCTTTCTACTATGCAAAGAAAACCCTTCCGTGAACCAATTTCAGTTGATTTTCTTTGCGTTTATCACGGTGACCACTTTGGATGGACTTTTAAATATCCTTCTAAAACACAAGCTGACACCTTGTCTCAAGGCAGAACTGGGTTATTGCAAGGTGAAGAAGTCCTTTAGTAGGTAATTCTATAATAACTTGCCTACAGGCAACTAGTTATGAATCCTCATTTCTTAGAGATGACTGGAGAATGCAGAATAGAAAGTTCCTCTTTTTTTTGTGTGTGTGTGTGTGTGTGTGTATGTTTTGTTTAAAAATTCTGTGAAAAGATGTCCTTATTCTGCATAGATTATTTCTGAAAGATCAGCTTTGCTAGGGTTATTGCAGAACATGCACCTTTTAAAATGCTTCTGTTTCCACTATATCACAGACCATCCTAGGTAACAGGATCTTTCCAGTAAATTTTAGTGAGAAACTTCTTAAAGAGGAAGCAACTTTTAAAAGAGGCCGTCACCAAATGAACAGTGCAGCTTCCTTTAATGGAGTGTTGCCTTCAGTTGCAGGAGTACAGTATAATGACCACTGCATGGTTGTCTTTACTGCTGTGAAGAGAGAGGCTAAAGAAAAAGATCTCTTTTCCCTGATAAAGTGATTACAAATTTCGAATTCTGAAATACTAACTTAAGTAAGTACAATAGGTGATGAATATGCTGTAGGAAGAACTGCATTCCAGGCACATGGTAAGATCTTTCTAATTGCCATCCCCTCATCTCCAGTTTTTTGTCCTAATTTCTATTCTCTGGTTAATGTAAAACTTCTTTTCCTAGTCCGATTTTCAATCCAAAGTGTAGCTGACTGTAGATTTCAGTGAGTCTCATTTGCTTACAGCTCGGGTAATATACAGCCGATGCAAAAGGAAATATAAATTATTCCGGTAATAATCTGACCTTCCTACCTCCTTGTTTAATCCGGTAGACCATATGTGCAGCTCTCTTTTAAGTCCATCCAAGAATATTTCAAAGGAAGAGTAAAGGAGGTCATAAAGTATCTCAAGACCTTGACTTCAAAATTATTTTCAACTAAACTGGTTCAGAATATAATGATAATCGTGATAGGTTTCGTCTGCCTACAGTGGGCTCTAGAATAGAGAAAAAAAAATCTGAAGTTTTTTATTGTATTTTAAAACCAAAAAACCCTGATTTAGCTTGTGAACCTAGTTGAGTGTGTTTGGATAAGTATTATTCTGCTTTTCAAATTGTTTTAGGTTGACAGCTACAATCTATTATTTATTGCTTTCATTAAATATTGAAAGTTTATTTTACTGTTGTAGTGAATAATTTGTTTAACATTCAATCTTATTTCCTCTTAGGGTAATATGCAGGAAAAGCCACTCTAGTTCTCCGCAACTACAGTGCAATGATCTTACATCTCTTAAATCCCAATTTTTCACTTAGATTGCAAAAGGGTAGTTTTATCCTTCCTAAATTATGGTTGTTTTTTTCTTTTATCTTGCTTATTTTACCCAAAGGGATGAACTGGTATCATCATACATGCACAAGTCCTTAGGGAGGTGTTTTATATACATATCCTGAATTTATAAGTATAAACTATTTCTGTTCTGTATTTAAACTCCAGTGATATGTGATTTTATATATCAAATGCACTTAAAAATCATGTACAGAATGTTTAATGCTATCTGATAGAATTAAGGGAATGTGCAGGATAAGCATCAGAGAATGATAGCAAGAGATTGGCACAGTGGGAGAACAGACTTACGGGAAGTTTGCAAGAAACCTGAAAGAGATGGATAAGTAACATAAATGGCTTTTCCATGCATAGCAGATAAAGAACTGATTTCATGTTCATGTTCAAAGTGTGCATTTCATGTTGGTCTAGATGTGTTTATTTATATCTTTGGTAAGCAGGCTCAAATAATTGATTGTACTGAAATAATTTTGATTGAGCTGTTGAGTCAGAAAAATCTGAACTGTTTTTAAGTGACTGAATGACTCTTCTAAGTGGGTGCATTACAGGTATAGGTGGCTCAAGAAAGAGTACTGCTTAGGATTTTTTCCAATGAGTTCAGCTGTCATTTGGGTACAGAGCAACTTATCAGCCCTTAAGTGAATTAAAATTCTGATATTTTTCTTTTTGATTAAAGAAAAAAAAAATATATTTTTGTTATGTGGAAGTTTTGCACAGTTCACAAATTTCAACCATGACATGGATTCGCTGGGGTTTGAGAATAGTTTTAATTGAAGTGTAACATTTTGCAGTGGGGTCCAGATCCTTCTCTGTGTTTGTAGAGCACCTAACAGAGCAGAGCTCTAATTTCTCATTAAGAACATTGGGCATTACCACAGAGATAAAGAATAATAAACCTCCCTCTATAGATACAACGGACACATCAGATACAAGGTGGATACATTGATTTTATTCCTATTTTTTCTCTATGTATTATAATCTTTTATAATATCTGCTTCCTATTGAAATATCATGATTTGATTTTTCCTGCCACTGTGCACAGCACACAGAGGGAAGAAATCTTTCAGGAACTGACTATGTCTTCCTTCAAGGCTAATTGAAGCCTCGAGAATAACAGGAGTTAATGAAGCTTAGAGGCACAGCACGGTAACACAATTGATTTAACATCTAAAGCTATGTCTGTATTACTCTCTCTCTGTAAATATTATGATCACATCCCAGCAGACTTTGCCCATGAAGGGGAATGAAGGAAATGCTCAGGCTCAGTGTGTTTCAGCTCAATTCTCTGCCTTTTGTCATGTTTTACTTGTGCTGGTGCTAGAGGTATAGTGCCAACTGCCTTGGGTTGAACCAGCTACAGCCACATTCCCATCCTCCCTTCCAGGACACAGGCAGCGGTAGGAATTTCAGCGTGGGGCTACGTATTTAGCCACCAGCAGCATAAAATCCACCCTTTTTGCTCAACATTCCTTTCTCCTTCTGGCCCAACGGCAGCTGTGTCGCCCGATGGGCCCCGTGTTTTCCTCCAACATTTGAAATGCAGTTTGTTTTTATTTTTAACCCTCCCTGCAACACAGAGTTGGAAACTGATGCGGCTCAAGCTCCTCCTAAAGAGCTGTTGAACATTTCCCTTTTGGACTCAACCGGAAAGTTGCAGTTTTTCCCCTTTTAACTAAAAAAGCTCTGTAGGGAACAATCCTACATCTGCAGGGGCAGGCTATATGGCTCAACGCAGATCTTTTCCTTCTTTAACTTCCATTGTTCTCATTCTGGTTTGCTAAGGCATTTTAATCTCAACTTTTTTCTAAATGAGGGATTCCTGAAAATGAGAACTTCAAAGAGTAAACATGGGTAAGATTTTGAAAAACCTTATCTGTTGTTGACCTCTAGATTTGATACAATGAAGAAATTATTTCTTTTTTTAATCTAGAACTTTGGTCCAAAAAACAGTGCCAAAGGGTTTATTTGGAGCATGCCCTGATGTTTAATAAGAGTAGACAGAGCTTGAGAGGGGAAATACACATCTAGAAATGAAAGATTGGCTCTTGGTTTGTTTATATTGCAAAACAAATTATCAGCCTCTTGTCTTTGATTTGTCTCTTTTTCAACATGTTGATAAAGTGGTAGCTAAATATTTCAGGTAGAGTCTGAGAGAGCAAGAGCTTCACACACTGAACAAGAGCAGGTGAATGTGGATTAATTGTTGAAGAAACAGAATTTTTAGAAGATAGGGACTAATCTGGGAGGGTATAATCTTTGCCCATCCAACTGCATGGTGTAGCATTATGTGACTGAGAGTAGAGATGCAATTTTTGGATAAACCTGTGCTGTACTAGGACATAGGAAAAGGCAGTTGTGAATAATTGTAAAATTGTGAATAATTATAAAAATAATAAGCCACCTGAATAATAATTAGTCCAACAAAAAGGGTATGTTTTGTTCAAAAATACTGTGATTTCCAGAAACTATTTGGTATAGCAGGTTTTTGATTTTATTTCCTCCATTTCTTTCTTTCATTTTTCCACTCTACCAGTGAAGAAAGGAAAAACAAGCTAAAGAGAACGAGATCTAAAAAAAAAAAAAAAGAATTAAAAAGTATCTAAAATAACTTGTCTCTCTTCAAAATATTTGTTTCTGAAATAAGGTGAAATATCTGAAAGTGCTTGAACAACCTGGATGGGATGATGCTATCTGGGTAATGTAATTACCTTGGCTGTTGCTGATGCAGTCTTCATTCAGATAAAGTCAATATAGTTATTTCAGTTATTTCTAGAGATCTGACTGGCTAGATTAGGTTTGAATTAAATAATGGCACAAGGGCAACTATTGCTGTGATAACTTTAGAGTTACTTTTAAAAGTACCATGCTTCAGGAGATGTGGAAAAATAAGGAAAAAAGGAACTTGTAGTAAAGGCACTATGGAGTCCTTACAAGAGTAGGACTCAGCAGGAAAGGAGGAACTGATTTGGAAGAATTAGAAGCAGAGAATGGAAAGGGAGCATCAAGAAAGATTAGATGTTAATTGGAGCTCAGCCAAAGGTAGTTTGATTCTCTGAATTGACAAAAATGTGCCTGTATCTGTATTAGGATGACACAAAGAGAGAAGCTTTGTGTAATTAAATTTGTTTTAATTAAAATGAATAAAAATCAAAATACAATGTAAGCTTTAAACTTTAAAGTCGCAAAGTTAGGAAAAATTGTGAGGCTTTTTGCTTGTGGGGGTGTTATGTAGGTTTATTTTTTTCTCTCTTTGTGTGTGTGGTTTCGGTGTGTTCTTGCCCTGGAGATTTCCTGCCACGGCATAAAGAGGAGAGCGTGCTCAGAGGAGTATTTGATGCTACAGCTGCTTGAGTCTATATGATACTGGAACTGTCCAATTATGCTTTCAAACAGTTCTGGAAATGCAGGGCAAACATTTCATAATCCCTTTGCCCACAGAGCAGGGCTGTGGCTGATGGAAAAAGAAACTGGAGCTAAGGCTCAGTATTTGCCTGGTCTCTCCTGTATTTGTTTGCCACAGGGAGGCACCCTTCTCTTCAGGTTGTGCCTTCTCTGCTGCTCTCCAAAATATTTATCAGCGTGGTCCTTCGGTGTTCTAAAATCCATCGAGTTTGTGCCTTCATCAGTTTGGTGTCACAGGGATATAAATTTTGCAATGAGAGACTGAGTTAAAATTCTGATATCCTTAGGGAAATGCACTTTTCGTTTAGTGTCCCTGAAATCAGCAATCCCTCTCCCTCCAAAAATACCCCCAAAACTCCAACACTGCCCCCAAGAAAACCTGCCTGCCCTCACGAAGGGAAAATATGTGGGTATGCTGGATGAAAATTATCCCAGTTGTTTACTTGGGCTAAAATGTAAAAGCTATATGCAACTAAAAAATTACTCCAGTAGATAAAATGGGTTTGTTTCAGTAGTTTGGTGCTTACAGTCCAGATTGCGAATATATTCAGACAGTCTTTAAAATCTCTTTATCTTTTTTTGAAGTGCAAACTAAAATTAACTATAGGGAACTTAATTTGTAGTTTGGAATACTGATAGTTGCAGGAGGCTTGCTTAAATTTCCTTGGTTTTTTTTTTTTTCTTTTTAATTCTTTTTTCTTCAAAGGTATTGTGAGAAAATATTCTAATGTCTGTCTCCTAATCCATGTACCCTAATGCATTAGAAATGATGCAGTTCAATTTACAGCTGTTGTAATACTTATGTCTTGCAAGGAGGTTGTTTTAGCTCAATTTAGTCAGCTGTTGTTCAGTCTTTTGCGTTGCTTTAGTGAAAAAAAATAGGCTAAGATTCTTTATTATGTTAGCTTTTTAATTTTGCATTTTAAGTTCTATTATTTTTCCTCTCCCAAGGAAAAAAAAATAAACATAATTTTGGTTGCAAAGTTCTGTGAGGAGACTGAAGTAGTGCATTCTGACGTGAAACTGTAGGGTTCTTAATTTCTGTTACATTTAAAAATGAAAGTGATATTTTTCAAGTAGTATCACTACTATGCTTTCAAAACCCAGTATGCAAAACTATCACAGAAGTCTCTGCAGTGCTGGAGTATGGAAGTAGGAGCATGGATGGGAAAGATCCTTGGCAGTTTTGGTGTTATTTTATCACAAGCTAAATTGAGGGCAACCTCATGATCTGTAAGTGGTGAGAAAAATCCTTGTTTGGTACTACTATCATTATGATACAGTGACAGTTGAAGAAAATATTAATTCTGTGAGGGTGGGAAATAAAGTATTTGGAAAATAAGCTGTAAAGTGTCAACACAGAAAAGAGATTGATGTTGACTTTTTAAGATCAGCCCTGTGTGATCCACTGCTTATTTTTTTTCATTGACATCTTAATTGAAAAAATAGATGGTTTCAAATTCATTAAATACTTATGGTGTGTATAGAAGGAGTCATAATCATACCCAGCTGAAAGTTCCCAGCAGAAGGGTCTCCTCTTCCCTCATTTTCCTAGAATATAGTGGAATTTCCACCAGCAAAACTGTTTCACTTAAATGGATGCTTCTGGAGCCCTGAAAGTTTAGCTCATTTTTATACCATGTTATTAATTAAGTTTTAGTGCATCCTTGTAATGTCTACCTTGCGGGACTGGGTTCTTGAAAAATGCTAACAAATTCAATCATATGTGGCTCAGTCATATGGAGCAAAGACGAATATTTTCAAATTAAAAAATGCAAAAGTGTTTGGAACCATTGCAGTCTCCTCTCAGGCAACTGTGGCTGTGGTTTTCAAAGACAGGGATTCACTGTCAGTGGGAGCTGTAGGCAGTCAGCTTTTCAGAACCCTCTGAGTGGATATTCAGGAGATGTTAGGATTCACAATTGGGACCAGATTTCAGAACAACTCAGCTCTTGTTTAGGTGTCTATATATTTTGCTGGGTTTCCAAGAGCTCAGCGTGTTGATGGTGGTGAGAGCTTCCAGCTGCAGATCATTTCTGGAAATCTGACCTTTACTTCAGCGTTCAAATGTGTTCTGTTTGCTTCAAAATTCTGGCTTCATATGTCTATATATACATGATATTAGAGATAATATTTTTAAAAAATGACCCTCACTTTTCCTGAGAAGTTATTACAGATTATTTTTAGAAATAAAAATAGAATTTGGGCCTTCTAGTGCCATATTCTAACTGTGATAACACACTTCCTGCAAAGAGCCAAAAGCATTCAGCATAAGGTCCTACACTTGGCAGAGTTGCAAGGCCATGACTGAACCTCCAGAGGTTTTTCCAACTCTAGTGGAGACATCTCATCTGAGAGGAGCGAGCTTTCTGTTCTCACTGCGACACTGAATGAGAAAGAGAGGATCAAAAATCAGATTGCAATGGAATACACCCCTTGGAGACTACCCAGAAGCAGTTCATAAAGATGTGATCTACAAACCAGAGCACTGTGGGGTTCCATAGTGAGGCAGATGCTGGCAATTACAGAACGGGTGAAGTTTGACATCAGGTCGCAGCCCCATGAAGCACTCTGAATATCTGTAGTTTAACTGAATACCCCAGACTGTTCCATTTCCCAGAAATGAAACCAGTAGAATAACTTGTGTTTGATTGGATACCCCCCCCATTTTTATTTCCATTAATTTTCATCAATTTTCATAATATTTTCATTTTTTTTCCCTTCATGCCTAATGTTCTCTATCCCCCTTGCTGCATTTAATTTCTTTAATTGTATCGTTTCCTTCCTGCTTTAAAACAAAATACAAAGCTAATTTTCTTTTCAGGAGTAACAAACAGATTTAGTTAGAGAGAAGGTCTTAGAATTCAGTGCTCATTATTGTTCAGCCAGCAGAGACTTATTTTCAAGAGAATTTACACTGTTGTAGCCTGAATTTACAAAGCAGCAGTTCCCAGGCAAGCCCCACACTAAGTTCAGCATCGCCATGATTTAGAGTAGATTACTGTTTTACCTTTAGGAATGTGCTGTGACATCTAAGGATGGAAGAAAATGTCAAGTATAAAATAAAACAATCTTATTACGTGGTCGTAAGGAATGTCTGCAGCAGATCAAGATACTGAAGGCTGGAGAAAGGGGAGGAGGAACAAACAGAGTTCTGTGCTAAATTCTGCTGACAAGGACAATGAGATATAAACGAGAGAAATAATGTGTAACAATGTTTAATCCCACAGTCTACTTCAGGCTTCTCTCTAGTTTCCTTCCTAGGCTCCAGCTAGGAGAATTCCCCTGAGACCTAGTTCTCAAGACTGTATTCCCCAAAAGTGCTTTTGGATTCTTGATTAAGAGACATTCTGTAGTTTCTGAAATTATGCAATAATCGCTTTTCCTTTGCTGTTGAACTTGGATGAGATGGGAGGGAGTAAAGGGGTGATCCAAATGTTTCAGTGTATTTCCCTACTGATGTGTTTGCACTTCTGCGTTTGTGGGTTGGTCTTTGTACACCAGCCTCTTGAAAAAGTCAATTGTTTTGGTTAATTCTCTGTAACAATGGGGATTTTTCACTACTAAAGCATCCAGGAACAAATAGGAGCTATGTAGGGCTTAGCAAAAAAACCCAACAACTCCTACAACTTCCTTGTTCAGTGATCTTTCAGGTCAACACTCACAGATGCCATAAGTGACCATCTGGGACTTGGCCATAGCTGCTCATGTATAACATCTGTATCATGTATAGAGATGTTAGTTGTCTCAGCTATGGTCCATTTTAAATACCACTGCCTCTATCTGCACATCTGCCTTTGAGAAAATGCTTCTGGGTTCTCTACTACTGTATTTACTTCCCTTACTCTAGATTAAGTATCATTTATTGTTTCCAGCTCTTATTTTAAAATTTTTCGGACTGACGCTGTCTTTGATTTCCTTCCAGAATACTTGATTTCATTCCCAGGTCACACGTGCAAATGAGTCACACCAAGTTCATATACCTATTTCTATCATTTATTGTTGGATGATGTTCTAGAAGCCTCTCTTTGATTGCATCCCAAAAATGTGAAAGCATATTTTACTGGTTGTAGTTGCAGGTCCTCTAATTTTTCTTTTTTTTTTTTTCACAAGTGTGGCATCTATTATCTATTTCAGTGTGTGATATGAATGCAGAGATCTGATTGGCGCAAAAGTTAAAGGCTGGAATGTTCTGGAAGGTTGCTTAGTGTTCAGAGTTACAATTCCAGTTTGTTTCATATTTTACAGATGAAGTTGAGACAGTAATACCGAACTGTTTTAACACTCACTCACGAGACTTGTATCTCAGCTAGAACAGTTACAAGTTGTAATATTAAACGAAAAGAATGCAGCTTACTGTGATGTGGGGAATACTTTAAAAAAAATAAAGAATCTGTGCCTGTTATAATATTTTCCTTCTTGTAATATTTAACTGGAAAAATTAGTCTGTTCTGTAACTTCAATAAAAAAGTTGCCTTGGAATAATCGCCCCCCCCCCCCCACTGTTTCCATTGTGTTTTGGGTGCAGTAAGTGACAGGTTTTGCATCTAGTAAAATATTTGTAAATTTTCAAGCACTGGTGGCTGAAGTGTTTTGATTTGGTTATGGTACAACATATCTGCTTTATCTTATCATCAGAGTAAGTTCTTATCAAGTAGCTGTTACAGTCTCTTATATTATTGTCCAAACAGGGTGTGGCCCTCAACCAGAAAGGGGTGCAAGACAACCTTGCTGTGTGGGTTATCTTTTTTACTTTATTTTATAAAAAATGTTATCAAACTATCCTTTTCCTAACTCTCCCTAATATTTGCTTAGTTTTACGAACTGTGGGCATGTGCAAAAATTAATTCTGCTGCTGTTCTTCAGCAGTGTGGATGGTGTTCTCCACAATGGACAAAAGCATTTTTGCAGGAACTATGACAAAGTTTTCAGGTTTCACCCTGTACAAGTAAGTGTATGGTTGGACAGTAGGCTGGCAATAATTTAGCAAAAGTCATTTGCAGAAACTAACGTGAAAATTTGATTTTTCAGCTAGCAGAGAATGTTATCTGGATTATGTTGTGGAAGAAACTGCTTTTATACATTTCTTGTGAAATACAATGGGATCCCCTTTACCTTTTGATTGAGCAATAAGAGAATACAGCAATAACAGCAAAAACAGTGGCTCATCGCTTTTGCATGTTCATGTCCATGAGAAAAGAGGTGTTTCATATAATTGCTTGGAATATATTTTGGTTTTACCCAGATGTACTCCAGGCACTCTCACCTTTATTTGCGACAGAAAGGCTGTACCAGGAAACGTGGGATTCAACAACCACAGACACCAACCTCACAGCTGTCCCTGTTGTCACCTTGCTTGTCACTGTAGCCCGTTTTGTCTTTGGTAGATTGAGAGAGGTGGGAAAAGCAGTAACATAGGAGCAGCATGGAGCACTGTTTGAGCCCTTTGCCTTAGAAGGTGACCTGGGTGAGAGCACTGGTGGAAGAACAGGCATTGTGGTGGCCAGGGCTCCGCGGAGTGTTATCTGGCTGCAGCTTTTGTCAGCACAAATGCTAGCTTTGGATCTTCCCAAGGGATGTGAATAGCCTTGTACAGGGCTTGGCAAATGAACCATAGAGAGCAGGGAAGGAATCAAATCAAGTGAAATAATCTCGGTGACTGCTGCGAACTCCTGTTAGGGATATAAATAAGAAACAGTTTGTATGAGCTGTCATGTGGAGGTGGAAATGTCTTATCTCTACATGCTAGCAATGGCTGGGGCATTTAATGTTTAAGATGAAACAATTCCTGATGACTTACGTGGTCAGAAAACTGAGCTCATTTTATTTCTTCCTCTTACTTCTGTTTTTCTTTGTATTTTGGTATTTGATTTTTTTTTTTTTTTTAATGGGGAAATGTTTAGTGATTCACATCTGACTTCACATAGAGATGTTTTAAACAGCCTCCAAGATTTGTAATGTTATGACTTAATTCAGACAGAAGTGAAGCTCTTGGTGAAAAGGCCTGGGGTATGTTCATTGCCGTAATGATGTGAGGAGCACAGGAGGAATATACTCAGGGCTTTCAAATAATTATCTGTATTTTTTTCCAGCTTTCCTACTGTTCCTCATCTCCTCCCTCTACCTCCCCCAGTGATGCCACTGCAGTTGCAGTGGGTTCTTTGTTTATAATAAAAATAGTGCAAAGAAACCCTTGATCTTTGCATTCCAAGAGTGTCAGTCCAACTTCCTGAGGTTATTTCTCAATCATTGCAAATATTTTTCTAGGAGGTTTTTGAGCAGTTCAGTCCACTCAAGAATCTGAAGAGAGTGTGATAGTGCCAGTCCACTCAAGAATCTGAAGAGAGTGTGATAGTGCCACATGCCTAAATCTAGGAAATCTTAAATTTGTTAAAAATGGGAAAAATAGGAAGTTTTCTGAGTAAGGATATGGGTGATTATGTATGTGTGTACACATATTAGGTATATTTGAACTTGTAAGATTCATTCATGGCTTCAAAGAGTTTTTATTGTTCATGTGCTATAACACGTTAAATAAGAAATAACATGAGATAGCATTGGCAAATAGAAAACATTTTTTCATGCCTTGGTTTTATAAAGCTTTGTATTATCGTTTTTGGCACAGGGTAATCCCCTGCAGTTAGAGGTTTTTAAATGTGAGAACACATTTTTTATAATTTCTCCAGTGTCCTAAACATAGAAATTTTGCCTTCTGCCATCACCTGTCAAAAGTTAGTACTCTGCAGGTCTCAGATGAGCTTCAATGGAGAAAAGTGAGGCTGAACTTCAATGGATACAGGAGGAAATCCGATCCCACTGCTATGTGTATAGCCCACTTCCAGTTTTGCTCCTCCAGTGCTTCAGTATTTAAACACATTGAGTCCATTACTGCACCAAGGATTTCCAGGACCAAGTGGTCCACTTGGAAATGCAAAGGGCTAGTGCATGTCTGTGAGGAGACAGAGTATACCTTTTATTAGGAGGTTGTTAGAAATGTAAGGACTTCTTTTTTTGCCTCCACCAATTTTATGACTAGGTGAAAGAAACCAGGGAAAATAATTTCGTAATGGTTTTTTTTCTTGTGAAAGAGAAAAAAGATACATGGTTTGAAGTAAAATCAGATAGTTGTTTTAAGATGATTGTTTTGGTTTGGAGAGTTTCTTACATAAATTGTATCCTTGGCCACATTTTTGAAGGAAGTATTGGATATAAATTAATATTTCATTTTAGAAATGTGGAAATGGAAGAATTTGGGCTTTTAATTCATAGTTTTTCAGCTCTGAGGCCATTAATCTTGGTTCAGCTCACATTTGTGAAGTTACCCTCAACTCCAAAGAGTGTTGTGGCTGGGTCTGTGCTTACTTGCCCAACCTGAGTGAATCTGTGGCCTGCGTGTCACCCCTAATGTCAGGCAATAGTCACTTGTCGCAGCTGGGCTGCTGGTGGTGGCAGGGCTGGAGTGGAAATGGACAGGTCCTGAGTGGGTGATCACGGCCTCTCTGTCCTGGGAGTGAGAGCTGACAGAGAACACAACAGGCTGTCCTTTCTGTGACATAGGGTGAAGTACTTCTTATAGCTCCTGTGAATGTTTGGCTGTGTTGTTCCTTGGAGAATTGCTTCTACGGCTCTTGGTTTTGTTCTCAACCTTTTCCTGCTCTTTTCTGCTGCAGGGATGACCTTCTGCTTCTCTGTCTGGGTGCCTTACTGCACTGATGCTTAGAATGCCCTTTTCCTGAATCCAAATCCTGCTTCAGGCTGGCACTTTTCTTTCTAAGATATTTAGAACTAGGTATTTCTAACTAAACACCTATGTTCTTGAAGTTTTTATTATTTTTCAGTGCAGGGTGGCCTTTTGCCGTTCATTCTGCACTCTTTAAATTTAGGAACAAATCCTCTCTTTTAGCACGTAAGATTTATTTCTTTGAATTTCCACTGAAATAAAATTTTCCTTGTTTCATGTAGCAGATTCTGCTTTTCCAGGGAGGAAGCTAGCACCATTTCTCTTATAGACAGCTCTCTTATGAGGTAAGCTTGTTCATTCCTGTCAGACTGTTCTGAATTTTACATGAAGACACGTCAGCTGGGGATAGGTAAATGTTAATTATAGAAGAATGAATAAAAAGCCGGGATAGGTTTCAACTGCCTCTTTCATTTGTGTGAAATGAGTGAGGATCACTTCACATTAAAGAGGAGAGATGTTCTTTTAAAAATGTGAATTGCAGCCTTCATCTCACATGGATCACTTCCCACTGAGAGGAACTGGCAGCAGCCACTTTGTAATGAAGACAAGTGTTGGCCAAGGCCAATTATTCATTGTGTAATTTTGAAAGAAAAAAGAATGTTTTTACATTAGTGGTTTCATTGTGCAGTGACATTGGAAGGAGTTCCAAACTCTGTAGTGTCTGCAGAGGGATGTTGTTGTATGATTGTTTTAATTTCTTGTTCTAATGTCACTGCAAGCAAATAGGTACAGAAAGCTTACTGAAATCTGTAAGATTATCTGTGATCCTCGCCCAAAAGATCTTATGGACTCCTTTTTGATTCATGAGGTTTCAGCAACAGGTCTTTATTCTAGAAATCTTCTCCTATTGGGCTGTGTTACTTGCTAATAACCTTGTGTTAGAGACTTGAATTCCCTGGAATTAACTGATAATTAACTGATAAACTGCTAAACCAGAGAAAGCCCACTGGCATTATTTTGCATACCACCATTGGCTGTCTCCTGATATTGACTGATTTAATTTCAAGTTTTTAAAAGAAATAATTTGAAATCTCCTTTATTTTACTTTTGGGCTTTCTTTTGGCCTTAGAATGGTTAGCCCAGCCCTCCTGAGATAACAAATACTTCTGTAGTGCCTGCAATACTGTAAGAATGACGGCTACAGAATGCAGAAAGTTGGTGGCTGTGGTAATAATCTCGTTTATCTTTTGCAGTGGGCTCATTAGTACAGGATGTTGAAGGAAGTAGAGAGACTCAGTAATTTGATTAATAATATAAGGACCAAACAACCCAAACAGTTGAGTTGCATATCATTTTTACAGCAGTACTTGAAGGGTGTTGTAAGTTTATAAAGCTTGGGGAAGGAAGAGGATGAAGGTTATTCTAGTTTTCAAATAACATTATTGACAGGGGAGAAAAAATATTCCATGCCTTATAAAAATAACACAGATTTAGGCAAAAATGTTCTGAGATGAACAAAATCCATTTGGGCTGAAAAAACTTGGGCCACTGTATATATTTGAATCTTCTGCTTTGGAATATGCATCAGTTCTGAAAAGCGATTTTGTGCCAAGGTAAGTGGAATATAGGAAATTGCACAAAATACTCAGCTATGACGTTAGAATACTGCGTGGGACTTCACAGCCAGCCTCTTCCTTGTCTAATGAGGGAGATCATGGATAGTTCAAGTTGTGTAATCATGCTGACTTGGCAGAAACAAGCACTGTGAGAAGCCTTTGTAATTCTCATTGCATTCTTATGCATAGAGAAAATTCTACTGGAAGCACTCATATAGGTAGCTAAATGACACCAGCCTGATTTTCCTCATTAAAATAGTAGAAGTTAATAAGAAAGGGTGATAATTTGGATGGAATTTTAGAGTCCATGTTAAAAATGTGGAATCCAGGCCCTTCCTCATGAACCAACAGCTAGATGTGCTAATGTCTCTTTCCAGCTCTCTGGATAGAGCTGTGGTTTCCAAATTGTTAAAAATACTCCTTGTGATGGGAGAACTCCTGATACATAGCCATTCAGATTCTAGGATCCTTCTTCATGTTCTCCTTTGGTTTTGATACCTGTGACTTTCTTATCAAACTAGCATGAGGGCTGCAACATTCACTGATAAAGCTCATTAAAAAGAAGCTTCACAAATTAGCAACAAATGTGGATTTCAAGTTTGTAGTCAAGGGAATCAGAATGAGAAATGCAATTTTGAATATAATCTTTCTTCAGAGAAAAAACAGAAGCAAAGCATACAAATTCAGCATTCAAAAAGAGCTTGAGTTCTGTATATTTAATGTTCACTAAGATTTGATTGTAAATTGCCAGTAAACCAAGTAACTTTTGTAAAACCTATTTGATGAATAAATTTAAATAATGAAGACATTAGAGAAGATGGTGACCCTTTAGATTACAGCTTCAAATGATAGAAAGGATCAGCCGTATGTTCTGAAAGAACCGCTCTGGTTTGTTACTCTCTTGGTGATTATGGAAACTTAAGAATCGAAAAACAAACGTTGTTTTTCAATGGACAGATGAGCATTGTTCAACCCTAAAAATGTTGTTCTCAAGCTTTCAGTCTTTGTTCATTTGTTTTTACATTCGATGAGATTGCAGAATTATTTACAATGGTTACCACCAATTTTTAAAGTTGGAATTTGCTTTCAAAACGTGATAGTTAACTTATTTGTTAACTAAGCCAAGTACTGATCTAAAATACTTGGTTTTTACTCAGTGTATTTCTGTTGCTTGAGTCTGACTTGTTTATGAGTCTGCAATAAAAAATAATCACTGTATATATTCAGTTTTCTGCTTATACTGTTGATATTTACAAGAAATAAAGAAAAACCTGTAATGTGCTCCATGTTTCTACAACCCCAACCATTTGTTACTGGCATCTAGGAAGATTAAGTTCCAACAATTACAGTGCTTTTAAATTTCTAGAAGCAGTGTGCACATCAGATGCTTTCTGCTTCTACAATGATGCAAAGTAGCCATATGCCTAGTTAACCGTCTAATTAGGCTTTGCATCACTGAAGCAATAGAAAAGGCCCAGAGTGTTTATTGTTCAAATCTCCAACATTAATTCACCAGATTCACTTGTCAGCCTAGGAATTATAGAGGATCCAAAATGAGAGGCCTGCTGTTCAATACTTTGAAGCAGTCTCATTAACAATCTCTGATTTACCTCAATATTTTTTTTTTAATTTTATAAAACATCACAGAAAAGAAGCTTCCAGGGTTCTGTCTTGAATGATGGAAGCAATGTTTACAACATGCCTTCAAAATCTGAGTTTTTCAGATTTCACTGCCATTTTGTTGGCAGTAATAAGACAAATGCGAGTAATGAGCTGGTTATTTTGCTTGTTGTTTAGAAACCTTTCCTGTGTGGAAATCCCACAGACAATTCTTCCATTATATTGGCTGGTTCTGTTAGTAGCCTACCACTGCTGGTATTCTTCAATCCTAAAGGAACAGCCTGAGTTTTCACTAGATTGTCTAATATATTTTCTGATAAACTGTAAAATATAGCTCCTTTTTTTTTTTGCGTTACCTGACAAAGAACTTTTGCCTGTTTAGGAGGCAGAAGGGAGGCAAAAAGCACTACAAGTGGAAAGTAATCAGATCAATTGGAAGGTGGTATTTTCTCCTTTAAACATGTCCCTAGTAGGTAAATAAATGAATATAGGAAAATAAATTATTTTTCTCTTGTTAGCTACTTTCATACTTTTTCCCAGTCCTTGAATCTGTGCATCAAATTCCAACCCCATGCAAAATCACCTCTGATTCAAAATGAATTTTGCATTTTTTGGTTTTTTTAGATGTATAAATTATAAAATACTAGCTAGGTACAGGTGGTCCCATAAAGCTTGTTTGCTTAACTGTGTCCCTTTGTGTTCAATCTTAAATAGTAACTAGTAAAACGAAAGCATTTGTGTTTGGGATATTTATGAAAAGAATTGAATAATGAAACAGGGAAAGGTCAGGGACACTGTGAGGAAAAGTGTGTCCAATATTATTGGTTACAGATCTTTCCAAGAGGATCATCCAAATTTTTCCTTAAACATAGATTTGAAACAACAGTATATTAGGGGTAACTGTGTTGGAAGGAATGATTTTCATGAGCAAATGTGGATTTCTTGTAAGGTCTTTTCTGTCTCTAACTTCTACAGTCTGTGCTGCCAAAGAGACAGATTTAAAATCAGTTTTTTAAAAGAGATTTTCACATTCGGACTGTCTTTTTTTCAGGTATTGCAAAACCCATAGTACATTAGATAGCATGGAATTTCTCCTTGCATCCTTCACATCTTGAATCTGTTTAGTCAAGGGCTTTGGACAATGAGTGAAGTGACCAGCATTTGTTTTGGCAGCTAAAACTACTTGCTACATCTGTCATTCATCTCTTGGAAACCCCTGAAATACAAAAATGAAGATAATGCTTAAAAGAAGTGATGTATGAAAAAGCTATTGTCTGTGCAGCATTTGCAGTAGCAACCTAGGCACATTTTTCTTGGCTTTCTGTCTGGTTCTGAGGTTGATGACGGAATCAAAGCCACTGCTCTATTTCAGGCTAGAAAGCCCCTAGTAAAGAAAGCATGAGTGTCCGCCCGTGACTGAATATATGCCTCCATCTTAGGTTGGAAATTTATTCCTGAAGCATCTCAAATTGATGCTTCCCTGAAGCATCTAAAATTAATGCTTTCTTGGTCTTCAAGTTAATAATTATTACAGTAACTGGTAGGATAAATGCAGGATGGCCCAGATAATAAAATATTTATGTTATTAGGGATGTCTTCTGGATTATTTTGGCAGGGGACCAGAGCATTAAAAATGTTAGTTTCTATGTTTGCAGCCAGCATGTAAGATCATGTGGATGATGAAGGATAAAATTAAAAGAATTTTAAAGGTGTTAGTCTTACAGAAATAGGAAAGGGTAGAAAAGATTTGTTTGTTTATGGTCAAGACTTGAAACCTATTGAAATGAGTGTCAGAACATCATGGGATCAGACAGTCTTCAGCTGAGCTGATGTTGATGCATATTTAAATTAATATCTGCTCCTGTATGTGACTTGTTCTTTTTATAAGTCTCTCTCACTTGAATAACTTCCCTTTTTGAGTGTAAATCTGTTGTTTGTTGAACACTGGAGCTCTAAATGGCAGAATGAGTTATCAGCCTCAAATGGAGGCAGGTCTTTGCCATCCCCTGGCCACAGAGCAGTCCCTTTGTGTTGCTCTGCAGTGTCACAGCTGCTGCAGCCTGAAGGGAGGATGAGTAAATTTCTTCTGCTTTCAGAGCACATCAAAGTACAATGGCTGAATGGAAGATTAACTATGAAAACATGGAACATCTTTGTTGGGACACATTGCGTTAGAGTCTGTGCCCGTGGTGTGGAGTGCTCTGCTTCTTGATGATTTAAGCAGATGGGTAGCTTGGTTACAAGAAGAATATTTGTATTTGTACAGTTGTCTTACATTCTAATTTTTCCCTTACATTTTGGAAGCACATTGAGGGTGATACTCGACAATTCTGCCTTCAATTTCTGCTTGGACAGGTATTTCTGATATGGAGCACCTGAGCGCAGCTTTGGCTGGGTCCTATTTCTCCTGTTATAAATTTGATTTCTCCCTCCTATAAAAATATGCTTGTATATCCCTTTGGGGTCCAGCATTTTCTTTAAAAACAAGTTAAGATTAGCAAATTAATTCAGTCTGACATAGCTCTGTCAGTTTTGTGTTGTTTGGCTGCTCTGTGCCTGCATGTCTATGGTGTGCCTTTGGTTGTTGCTAATGGCAATGTGCAGGTTAAGCTGCTGTACTGGACTTAAAAAACAGCTTCCCCAAGTGTTCAGGACTGTTGGAAGGAGATTATTATCTACTTCCCACTGCACATTTTCCTGAAGCTTCCTTTTTTTTTTTTTTTTTAATCTTCTGTTGCTGCCACACACGCTAATGGATTTCTGTACAGGAAGCACAGAATCTTTCAAAAGGCTGGATTCAGCAAATTTGCAAGGCCTGTAGTCCATTAAGCTGAGGGAGCAGTTGAATCAAAGAGGCTGCACAGCCCCTAGTTTCAGTTTTGAAAGCAGTGGCCCCCAGAAATGAAATGTTATAAAAGACGACAGACCTAACCTTTTATTTTTCTACCTTGGACTGAGTTCTATTTAGCAGCAACACGAAATTTCTATCAGGTTCCCTCCATACGGTCCTTTCAAGGCTCCAATAAAGGAATGAATGCCAGAGCAGAGCCTTTACCCATTCAGATTTCAGCTCTGTTAGCTTTCAATACAGAAATGTATTTAAAAGCGGGTAGGGTTTGTTAACTCTAATATACCACTGTCACTCATCCTGCTCCAAAAGAATCAAACTATATATGTGTTGGGATTTGCAATTCAAATGAAACCATTTTGCTTCTTGAAAATGGGCTACTGTGGAGGAAAAAAAGGCTGTATAAAGGATCACATTAACCTACAGCAATAATATTATAACAGCACTGTTCGTGATACTATAGTTAGGATTGTGCCAACTGGTTAATTTATGAGCCTTCTCCTTCCCTTTCTGAAATGCCCAGCTGCCTTTCCCCCAGCTTTACAAATTTCTGATTAAATGTCTCAAATAGAAGTGCTCTGCTTGTCAGAAAACAAAATTCCATGGACTCAGCTATCATCAGGTTTATTTCAAAATGATTGTGAGGTTCAATGCCCTTTATTTATTTATTTTTAAAGAGAAATATAACACCATTTTCCCCCCCCCCATACGTTGTACAGGCATGATCATACTGCCATACATTTTAGCTGCCTAATTTCCTGAGGAACTTTGCTATTTAGCTTACTGCCTTGTTGTAGGGACTGGAAAGGAGCAGTAAGGGCATATTTCAAAAGTTAGTAAACACAGACTTTGAGAAAACAGGAGGTTTTATCTATCTTACAGAAATCATCACCAGTGACTGAAGAGTTTGTTGATAAAGTGTCTGGGCTGCATTTTGTGGGAAAGTAGTTGTAGGAAAGATTCTCTGCTGTTTTCAGTCAATGATAATTAAATAAGAGGAAAAGGTATTGCCTTTTAGGCTAATAGTCAGTAGAACTGTATATAGCTGAGAATTAAAAATCTTGCTCATAAAATAGCAGCATGGTGGGCTCAGTAAGAATGAAACCAGAGGTATTAATCTTAACATTAATGGTTAATGCTGTCACTGACATTAATGTTAAGGTTCTTAATACCAACACTGCTAGGAGTATGACACTTGGAGTCCAGGGTGTATGAAGAGAGGAGAACAGACCTTATAGCAGTGTACCCAAATTTTCAAGCTAGACTTTCACACGAAGGGAAGGGAATTGGTTTCAGTGTCCTTGTAGCAAGTGTGCTGCAGGGTACAAAACTGTGTGAGATCAAAGGAAAGGGAAGTGTTTCCAGTGCTGACCTGGTACCACGGTAGATATTATTAAGAGACAGAAAATTCCAGAAAAGCAATATGCTCCTGAATTCATCTGCATAAAATATGAAGTATATTGGAAATAGTATCTGGAAGCCTATTTCCAGCCTATCTGGAAATAGAGGCCTAAAGAAAAAGTCAGTTTAAAAAAATGGATACATTGAACAAAGCAGGAAAGTCTTGAAATAAGGTGCATCCTTTTCAGTTCTTTTCATTTCTGAATGTGTGACTGAGGGCTGGAGAAGGTGATTACCTGACTCTATGTTCTATTTTTTAGTCTGTGAAAGTTTTTATTTATAAAAATCCAGGAAGAATTAGAATCTTCATGTTAAGCTAGAGTGATTATTCTGTCACTCACAAAAAGGACCCAGAACCTTATCTATTTTTGCTGAAATGCTTATAAAGGGCTGCTTCTTTATCAAAGCTCATACGGGCTTTTGTGGGAGTTTTGTGTGTATGTGTGTACATGTGTGTGATACAGGCTAACACAGGGAAACACGAGATCAGGCCAGCACTTGTGGGCACTTTTCTAGCAGATCACTCTTCCAGTTCCATCCTTAAGAGTGCATTTGCCAAAATATTTCAGAATGTATGTCATGAACTGCTCCCCAAACAGTTTTTAATGTATTTTATCTGTGTTGTGTATGTGCATATGAACGTATCTCCAAACAAACTTAAAGAAATACTCCCATGCGTAATTAAATATTTATACTCAGCATATGTTTAAGAAATTGGGTAGATAAAAGTACACCTATTGTGTAAATTTATTAATAGGTGTCTATATATGTGTACGGATATTTATGGAAATATTCGGGTACATGTGTGTTTCTGTATCTATATTTTGCCAACAATGCAGTCTGTAAAATGTAAGGAGAAGAATGTTCAAGTCCAGGGCTAAGGATCTCTGACTAACTCCTGTTACTACTCCTGTCTTCCAGTTCATAACTGAAGTCGCTGAGCACTGATTTAACTTCTATGGACAACAGAAAATGCTGTTTATGGGGCCCTGTTAATGTTGTCTTCAAGATTTTTAATCTCAGTTTTTCACAGAAGGATTGAAAAAGAAAAGAAAAGGGGATTTAGCAGTCCCGGTATTATGGAAAAACATTAGATCGTTGTCTAACAGGGATATTTTGAATGCACATTTTACCATGAGCACATCAGTTCAGGATCTGGGAACACTGAGTTCCTGGAACTGTGGATGCTGTCTGTCCTCACAGCAATGCAGGCTCCGAGCTGCTCGTGTGGGAAGAGCCAAAGGGCTCCAGTGGTGGACAGAGCTACACTCCCCCTCCTTATCCATCCACCCTTCGTGAACAATAAGCTGGGCCAACATTAACACATGATGTCGTCCCAGTTTCTCTGGCTACTTCTACAGGATTTGTTTTCTGCTCCTGAGGCCAACTAGCCCAGCCTAGCTTGCGTCAGTAGGGCAAAGGCACCCTCACCAAAGAGAGGGACTGCAGCCAAAGTACCCCTGGGCGAGTGTTCCTTGTTCAGCCTCACACCTGTCCTGCAGCATTGTCCTGCAGAGTGCTGAGCCCCAAGTGGTGTCACTGCTGAGATTTGGGCAGCCTGGATGATGTGTCAGGCCTTGGGCCCGCTCCCCGGCGCTGTTTGCTCACACAGACAGGCTCTGTCTCTAGAGACCTGGCTGTTGAATCGGTGGTTTCTTGAGCATGTGCTCAAAAGGGATGCAGTGTAAATGCTGGGTGAATCTCATCTTTAGAAATATCCTGCTATTTGCTTAATTCATATTCCTCTCTTTCTCTACCACAGCCTGATCTCCTCATTAAATATTAAGCCTGATTCTCTAGAAGCCCATATCTTTGTCCATATGTACATTTATGTGTTATTGTCCAAAAACTTCAGAATCTGCTGGTGAATTCAGTTATGTTTGGCAAGAGTTCATGGTTTAGAAGTTTTAAATTGCTGGATGCATGGTGAAAAAAACAGCATCTGGTGAGGATGTGGACTCCCAATGAATTCTTCCACCAAGAGAAGGCAGGAAATCCTGGCTTCTCATGATGGAAGCAATCATAAGATAAGTATATTCTGGCTCATCAGCACAGCTACAATGATGAGCAACTGCTGCTTGCCCATCTGATAAAATACTGGGAGGACTGACTGAAAGAGCAGGGAAGCTGTAGGGAAAAGGAGACAGGAGAAAAAGACAGAAGATGCATATTTAGAGGAAAGCTTGCTTCCAGAGCCTGGCTGCTAAAAATGTACATGTTGGTTTTATTTTCTGGACAGTGCAAAAGGCTTTTTTCTTAGGTAACAGAGATCTGCTGTGGAGGTAAGAATTGTAACCTTTGAGCATCTAGCTGCAAACTGCAATCTGGAATCCAAATGTTGAGTGTCTTGGTGTCCATGGGGAGGTATGCAGTGAAGGTGTCTCAGTAGGGGGATGTGTTAAATGAGGAGATGCTGCAAGATAGTAAAAGGTGCAGAAGACAAAAATACAGAAGATTGTTTCCAGTTCTAATCACCCTCTTAGATTTAGGCACCTTGCTCAGGAGGAAGGTGACTTGTGTGGGCGCATATCCACTGCGTATTTATAAAAATACCTTTTCTTGCAAAGAACTGAACAGATTTCATTGTTTTCTTTTGAAGGAAAAGGGATGGAAGGTATGAGCTAGTGCTCATATGTTTTATGCAATGATGGGAAATACAGGCATAGTCTTGGAACTAGAACCAAGACTGTCCTTTTCTTAGTAAGTGACAGAACTACTAGACTTTAGAAACGTGGTCTCTTGCTTGCTTTTTTTCTCTATCAGTGAGACTTACATTTTACAGGAGAACACAGCAGTGATTCAACTGAAAGGCTGAAGAATGCCCTTTCTGCAGTCTGGTAGTTAGATCATTCTCATGGGCGGTGGCAGATGTAAAGGAAAACGACTTGGGTCTCCCACACGGTAAGTGCCTGAGTTGCATTCTTGCATAAAAGCACAGCTTAACAACCTAAAGCAAAGCAGTTGTTACAGCTATGTTTTTGCAAGGAGCTTTATCCTCTTGACTAGATACATGGCTTTATATATTTACAAATTAAGTATATCTGTTAGATCAAGCCTTTGAGGAGTGACAGTTTCATTTCTATTTTCTAAATCCTGATTGATTTTGTGTAAGCTAGGCTTTCACCTGCTTGACTTTGTAAAGACCATGGCTGTTGTCAGATGTCGATGGTCTGTAGCTGTGCAAAAGATAGCAGAGAAGGGGAGAAGAGCCTCAATTTATGTTGGTGCAATTAAAGTGATGGAGAGCAACAGCCAAAGGTTCCCCTTTTTGCTGTGTCTTCTGTGCCTCTGAGCACATTACCAGAGGATTAGCTCAGTCAGGAAGATGGGTTCTCACAGCTCTGCTTCCTGAGCTGAGATGCTCATGAGGTTTTACTCTAGTTACCAAGGTATTTGCAAAACAAAAGAAATTGCACCTGAAAATGTTAATGTGCAATCTGATTGCCAAACATGTGTGCATTTTGAAAGATATTAATTTGGCTTGCTCTGCCTACCATTCCCAGGCTGTGGCTCTGCTTTCCTCCATATAGTATTTAAACTGTACTTCCCACAGCAGATTACTCCCAGCACACTCCATGGAAGGGTACATAGGGATGAGATGTGGATGATCTAATGGAGATCCATCATTGTTGAATAATTAATTTAAATTATTAGGGATTATACTCCCTAAGTATTGAGCAACTGGTCCTTCCTGGAGCTATGTTGTTACATGGTTTTTCATCAGATTTCAATTTTCAAATCTTTAAGTATTTCTTAGTGGAGTTACGGATCCTGTGGAGCAAGTTCAAACCTCTGGGCAACGTCTGTCTTGTGACTGAGTATTTTATAATCAGGGGGACAGCAAACCTTAGGTTCAGTCATAGAAGTGAAGAAGCAGGAGAAGTCAACCAGGTCCTAATAGATCTGAGTGGTCCTGCCCTACTTTGCTGCGATTGCTTTTGGTGTTCCTTATACAGCCTCACCCCACCAGGTTTATTATGTTGCACAGATAAAAATTGTTTGCTTTTCTGAGTAAAGAACTATTATAAGAAGCACTATTGAAAGTCTGTCCAAAACCCCTTTCTTATAGAAAATGGCTTGGTTGAGACATTAATTCAGTGCCTGTTTTCTGCAACACATCTGAGGCTTTTCTCTTCTTTAGAATATGAATATTAAATAGAGGTTACCAGCATTTGGCAAATGTCACTGTAATTTTTAATAGTTTTATGAAACAGGTTTATAGGACTAGAAATTCGTAACTGGAAAAATAACAGGCTCTGTACCTAGTAGCTATTTTGTCTGATATAATGTGCATGTAAGTAAACACCACATTTCTCTAGATATGTTGACTTTGGACCTGAATAATGTATGCAGCACTTTTAGATTCCAGCACGATGCCTAGAGGGGTTACCAGGGACCAAGGGTTGTGTGGTTGCCTTGAGGCTGGTTTACATCCAAGTGTTCTTTTAAACCTGATGATAAATCCTTTATTCTGCTGTAAGTCAGAAATAATTAAGTTGAAGACAGAAAGTTTCAGGCAAATAAGCTGGGAATTTGGGCAGTCTTAACCCAGAAGCCTGGACATTGATGATGTGGGGCCTGAGTTCTCCCGTGGCTCTCAGGAACAGCTCCAGGTTAGTGTTTTAAGTGGTACATGGATGGCACAATCATACTCCTCCTTGTGCATTTCTTTATTTCACCTTCATTTCTATCCTGGTGACTTTGGCTTCTTTCCTCCCAGCACAAATACTTGGGTTCATGAGTGTAACTTGTTTGAACTTACATGATTGTGTAGTGAGAACATAACTAATACATGTTCTTCCATGAGGATACGGGAAATAATAAAAAAAGGAAAAAAAAGACTGTTTGATATCTTGAAATGAGAAAATAGTGTAAATTAATGCCTCTGCATAATTCTATGAGTTTTTGGTCTAAAATAATGTATGAATTATTATAAATAAAACAAAAAGTCAGACTTATGCGAATGATGCTTAACAGCTGTTGAGAAAAACCTGACAAACAAAGGCTTTGGCTGCACTTACACATGGCCAACTACGTGGTAGAGTTGCCTTATTGAACCAAACAGGACTTCTCAGATCTAGAAAGCTGTTTATATTCATATATTATGTTGTAATATCCATATTTTGTTATTAATTTGTCAATACTTTTTCTTTTGTTTCTCGTTTTTTTAAGAAAAAAGAGGTCAAACTGTTGCAGTAGTTATGGTTAACTTAAAGCAAAAATGCTCATCAACATACTTTCTCATTTGAAAGAAAATGAGGAGTCGTGTGGAAGGGTTTTGCTCAAGTATGCATTCAAATTCAGGACAGAAAATGAACTTGTAAACAGGAAATTCTCTTTTGCAGACTGCAGTGCCAAACACATCTTGATACATACAGAAACAATCATAAAATGCTTTTTGTTTACAGAACTATTATTGCTCTAATAGAAAGATTAAATTTTGGAAGAGCTGACTGCCAGTTACTGGGGAGGACATCAGGCAAGTGACCTCGTGAGCATTTTGGTGTGTTGGGAGCCTTTAGTTTGGTGGGTGCATATTTGAAATATACTTTTTCACAGCAGTCATCAGTTTTGCTCTATATGCAGCAGAGGGAACTACTGTCACTACAAAAAAATGGACAGACAGTAAATGTATGTAGTATTGTGATAAAAACAACAGAAAGTAGGAAGCAGGATTCAACGCTAATGTAGGTACATGAGGTGATTGAAGTAAAAACTATACTTGGAGTGAAGTTAATGCTTTTTTAATTATACTTAAGATTTGAATTAATGGCTGAAATGGAATCTGGTTCAGGTAATTCACAGTATATTTAAAAAACAAAAGGTCTTGGAAGGAGTTTTCACCTTTTACTTTCTTTAACTGGCATAATGTATTCAGCTGGGAGGTTTTCTTCTGTCATTGTTTATTCTTTCTTGACCTAAAACTTATGCCAAAGCAAGATTTTCATGCCAGATAGTGTTAATATTTACCCTGCCGAACAGCTCTTTCTTTCAAATAAGGTAATTTCCATGTGTGCTGCCCAGCAGGGTGTTTCAGATGAAGAATTGATATGATGTTGGGTATTTAATTTGGAGGTTCATATAACAGGTTTGCTATCCATGCAGTTTTGTTATTATCTGGAAGAAAAGTTTTGACATCTGTAATTGTCCACCCACCACTGAAACAGTCAGACATGCTTTATAATTGTATGGAAAAACCTTATGGGCTCAGCTGCAAAACTGACTGTCCAAAGCAAATAATGGAGCCTTGGCTGCAGTACGTGTTCCCCTCCTCAAATAAGACACGATCAGAGAGAGAAAAGAATAAGACTCCTGTAGGAAAAAGTGCTATGGCATTCAGTAGAAAATGATAACCTTACTACATGAATTATGTACAAGGAAAGATATTCTGCTTCTCCAATTCTATATGACAATTAAAAAGTTATTTAGAACAGGTGCTCTCTTTCTAATTCTATGGATTTTTACAGCAATTATTTTAGAGTTCTAGTAAATTATCTATTCCTAAGGATTACTTCGTAACAAATTTTAAAGGACTTATGCTTTATTCTCTCTAATGAAATTCTAAAAGGTTTTTCCATATGAATCTAAAGGCTGTGGTTGGAATGCCTGCTTTTCTTGAAAATCAAAGGAAAACCGTGATTTCAGGGGGAGGCAGTGATTCTGGTGGTCTCTGTGTATGAATTTCAAGTTCTTCAGTCAGTACAGCTGCTGTTCTCTGGGGACCTCAGGGGCAAACTACGTGAGGAAGGCTTGAGTTGTTCCATTGAACCGTGGGGCAATGCTGCGTTTGGTTTTGTCAGTGTAGCTGCTATGAGGAGATTCAGTAGGTTTTGGACCCCTACCTTTAACTTGTAGCTTTGTGGATTCCTGTAACATGTAATGGGATAGACAGGAAGTTTTAGGGCAGTCATATGATATTATAATATATTAATATGGTCATAATATGGTATTATAAATTACATTATAAATGTTTTGGTAATGTTCTTAGTAGTGTGGGGTCTGAACATATATATGTTTATTGCTAAATCCAATACTTGCTGGTAAAAGGTGCAGGAGAACAGAAAGCTTGTTTTCTCTTAGAAAGTAATATATTTTTATCTGCTTTTTTGGGGTCAAAATGTACTTTTAGTTAGAATTTCCTGGCAACCTCCACTGCTGCTTGCCTGTATCCCTCAGCTGAGCATTGTTGCCATGCATGACAACAATTTCTCATTCTTCCTTTTACCTAAGTTTGTGAACTAATATCTTGTGAAGATGATTTTCCTTTCTGGCTTTGCAGATCTGGCATTTTTTGGTTGTAAGAATCTAGTTTTACTCACTGTAGCACACAGTAGCTGTACTCTGTGGAAAATTTGCTTTGGTTATTCCAACATGTGTCGTTGTATATGGTAATTGGAGCTCGTAGACATTCATACAGGGGAATATGTGTAAGTCTGTGTCTGGAGCTGAGGGTACATTAGTCTGTGTAAAACCTCAGCTGAATAAAGACAAAGTTTCCAACTTTGTAAACTAAATAAGCACTTCTCTGAGTCCCAGTTTCCCACAGTTTTTATTGTGTATACATAGCAGTATGTCTCAGGCAGCTTGTCATGTGGAGGGAGGTTTCATGTGATGGGTTAGTTTATCACATGGTACACATTTATGTGTTCCTTTTTCCTTTTTTTTAGGCTGAGATTAAGCCACTGTTGCAAATTGAGCTTTTAGAAGAGAGCAGCAGTGACAGTATTCGTATAAATTAACTCCATTAAAAAAGGCAACCTTTTGTGGTGGTTCACTGGTTGTTGCCAAAGTCCTACAGCTGGCTCTCTGCATCCTGCTAGGAAAGCCTTAGCAGTAGCTAAGCATCATTTCTGACAGACCAGTGAGGTTTGGGACTCCTTGGAAACTCACAGGGTTTGGTTTGATGGAGGGATTTTCCACACCAGACTCCCTGGAGTATCTGTGCTTTCAAAGATAAGGGTTTCGCTTCACAGCCTGCCAGGCAGGGACGTGTGCTGCGCTTCTCTCTTCAGAGGAAGGAGCACAACTTGTTCCCTGGTTTTAGTGAAACCTGCCAGAACCCAGGAAGCATCTTTGCTGGATTCAGTGGCCTCTTGTGTCTCTGTAATGCTTTTCAATACAGGAGTCAGTGTGGCTTTCAGTTAGAGGAAACATTTTCCTCACAGCCTCTCAAATCCACAGCTGACCTGCCTCAGGCTGCCACCATAAGTTGTTGCCTCCAAACCTGTAAGCATTTACATGAAAACTTAACTTTGTTGGATTTTGTGAAGAAACCCAAAGCCAAAATACATGGAGCACACAAAGCCAGTTTGCCTGCAGCAAAAGAAATTCTGTTCTCCTCCATTCCCTCTTGTCGAGGCAGGGCATGGGAAAGGAGGCTTGTGATTCTGAAAGACTTCTGACAGAAGTTTGTTTGGTGAAAAGTCATCGCAAAGAGCTTTTATTACGATCAGAGGTAAGGGTTTATGTCAGAGTAAGTCCATATGGGATAAATCCCTCTACCCTAAAATAACTGCTTGGAAATAAGGTATAATTCTCTCTATCGGATCCTAGGCACTGAGAGCAGGGAACTTTGTTCTGGCTGAGAGGTACCCAAACAAAGGCTTCAGTTGCACCTAAAGATACTGGTGCGTTTTGGTATTTTACCTCCTAACCTTTGTATTACACTGATGGTGTTAATGGAGAGCCTGGCTGATAATGTCTAAAATGGGGTCCTATGGAGCACCCCACTTCCCGGAGGACAGAGCAGCTCCTTTTTCCCAGTGGTCTCTATCCCCTGGTGTCCACTACAAAGGAGCCTTGGATGAAGGGTTAGGGAGTGAGGTATCCTGTTCCCTACCTTTCTCACAGCGTTGGGACAGCAAAACCTCTGGCCTGTGCTGTGCACCATGAAGAACAGCAGAGCTGCTGCTTGCAGACAGCCACTGCTGTCAGTCACACCTGGAATCTCAACTATTTGGAATTTCATCCCAGCTTTATGCTTTCTGCAAGAAGTTGAGGAATTCACATAAGAAATGTAGTGTAATGCAAAAGTAATACTTAAGCCTGACACATAAACCTGCATAATGTTCCTGTGAGCGATAGCACGGAGGAAGATCTGGGAATCAGGGTGGATTGGAGGCTGAGCCATAGTCAGTATTGTCATGTTGTGGCAGAGGAGGAACCTTGTCCTCAGAAGTATTTGAAAAAATAACATGTGGGCAGTCATTGCCATGGTCATCAGCAGTAATGTTGCATCCATGTTTTAATGACCTAATTTGGGGGGGAAAAAAAAGGAAAAGAGATACATGGGAGAATAAGAGAGAGAGAACTGCAAGGATAGCAAAGCTTACAAGAGGTTTGGAAAGCGTGGTCTACATGGAACAACTAAAGGAAAACTTCAGTGAAGTATTTTAAGGAATAGCCTGCAGGCTGTGGGCCAGGCAAAACTTTCCTGAGCCATTAAGTCATGGACAAGACCCAGGCTGTGGTGCCCATTTTCCCAATTTTTTTCTGGTGTGTGCCCTGTGAAGCGTTGGGGAACCTGCAAGGTAGTCATTTGGTGACCTGTGTATGGACGTGTTGGAGGAGATTCCTGCCATGGATCCAATAAGGTGGAGGAAGTACCAGCATGGTTTACCCTCAGGTGACTGTGTGGAGCCTTGGAAGTTGTTTTGGGACAGAGGACACTTCTGGATTAGACAAACATCTGAAATGTATTGCAGAGTGATATTTAGTCCTCCTTTGGAGCAAGGGAAAGGTGTCATGTAATTGTCCTGAGATCCCCAACTGATGATATTTTCCTATACTCTGTTTCATGTTTTAGGAAATACAGTGTGAAGTGGGGGAAAAAATGAGTGGAGCACACAGAGACTGAAAGTGGGAAGGATATAAAGGGTGTGGTCAGACTCTACAAACTGTGAAATATTGTTAATAAGTTCTTTTTGAGACTCCCTCTTATCAGCAAATTCTGCACTGGTGTGGCCCCAGCTTGAATCCTGTGTGTGGTTTTGGGCACCACAATATAAAGAAGACGTTAAACTGCTACAGACTATCTAAAGGAGAGCTATGAGGATGGTGGAGGGTCTGGAGGAGAGGTCTTATGAGGAGCAGCTGAGGTTTTTGGTTTGTTGAGCCTGGAGGAGACTGCAGGGAGACCTCATTGTGGTCTTCAACATCCTCATGAGGGGAAGTGGAGGGGCAGGCACTGATCTCTTCACTCTCCTGAGCAGTGACAGGACTCAAGGAAATGGCATGAAGCTGAACCAGGGAGGGTTAGGCTGGATATCAGGAAAAGGTTCTTCACTCAGAGGGTGGTTGGGCACTGGCACAGGCTCCCCAGGGAAGTGGTCACAGCACAAGCCTGACAGAGCTCAAGAAGTGTTTGGACAATGCTCTTGGGCACATGGTGTGACTCTTGGGGATGTCCTATGTAGGACTAAGAGTTGGACTTGATGATCCTTGTGGATCCCTTCCACCTCTGGGTTTTCTATGATTCTGTGATTCGTCCAAATGCACGGCTTGTCAGATGCAAGCTAAATACCAATACAACTGTGCTGCCACCCACAGAAAATGTCACACGTCTTGGCTGGGAGATGCATAGCTGAATGGAGTGTGAGTGAAGCCTTCTGGAAATGCAGGAATAGTTATTTTCCTTACCCGGGCCTTTTTCTTTAGTGTATAGTTCTTTCCCTTTCTTATTCTATTTTTTCCTTCCAGTGCTATTTCTAAATACTGATGAGACAACACAGGGTCCAACAAGGATTCACTTAAAGCATTTTAAAACTCTCTAAATTAAAATATTTTGGTAGAAGTCATAGGTCAGTTTGCTCTTATTCTAGTGAGAGGTCTTGCTAGTACCTCTGTGCAACTGTGCAGTTTGGAGATCTCTGTGTAGGTTCTTTTCTAATTAAATAGTGAGCTGCTGCCTGCTTTCTGGCCTTCGAGCCTTTTACTACCTGAATCTGGAGAACAGGCTGTAAAACATTAAATATGGGAAAGCTGGGAAATGTAACACGCTATAAATGTATGAAGGTAGGAGCTCAAATATGTGTGGACATAAAGATTTTATTTCTTTACATAAGGTTTAAATGAAGAGTCTGTAGTATAAATCTCTGCTTTCAAAGTGAACTATCACTTTTCAACAAGAAAGAAGGCAAGAATGACTGTTAAAGAAATGAAATATTACACATCTAGGAAGAACCAAGGCAAGCCTTATCAGACCATCTATATATGCAAGTAAATCAAGACCCCCAACCTGCCCCCCAAATATATCATAGGACTTTATTTTTTTTAATCTGCAGCCTGGAATTGTATAGTTTTGTTTTTTTTTTTTTTTTTATTTGGTGAATAAAATATGCAAAGGTCACCATTATGCAATGAAACTGTCAGGAGACAGCTGGGAGGTCTTAATTTAATGCCCATTATGCCCCATATTTGATATCTGTATCAGACTCCTAACGGGTGGTAGGTGGGGGTGGAGGATGATGGTAGCTTGGAGGAAACAAGCTGTAGCAGCTCCCTGGAAATCGCTGTGGGGACAGGGAGGAGGAGATGCTTTTATAGGCAGAATAACTGAAAAGTATTCCTTAAAACCAAACACATTTATAAGCAGAGCTTCTGAATGCACCGAGAAATCTGTTTGAACACTTACAAATGAAAACTGAGAAATCCTAAATGTTTTAGATCTTCAGGCTAAATCTTGTTTGATTTTTCTCAAGCTTTTTGTCCAGCTGGGTCAATCACATTAGTGACTTTTTAAACAGAACTTTCCATTATGAGCTATGTGATTTCTGAAAGTAATTTTTCTCAGCTGGTTATTGAAGCGGTGGGATCAGCAGCAATCACCAATATGACTGTCCTGAATATTTGTTGTGTAGGTGGACATCTTAAAGGAAATCTGGTTCTTTCTAAACCTTGGACAATGGAGCACTCATCAGCTGATTATATGAGGCCTTTAGACTTCCATGCTCCACTGCTGTGCATGGATATATTTCAGCAAGTGAACTTGGCTTTTCTGTTTTCACTTGTGTGGCAATATTTTTGTCTTGTGTACTCAAACAATAGTATCTCAAGACCATTGAAAAGCCACCCCAGTTGAAATAGTATTAAAATCCATGTTATGGGAAGGGGATATAGTCAATTAGCCAATTATGTGTTTTGTTAAACTAATTTTTGATCTGCTTGCATCCTGCGTAGTGAAGCATCAGAAAGCTCTGTTTGGTCCAGGGTATGTAGAACAAAGCCCATCATTGTGTTACTGAAATGATGAACCCCAGGCAAGGAAGAAACAAGCATTAAGCTGAAGTAAGTTATTATTCAGAGGAAACACGATGCTATCATACTTCATATGAAAACCTCTCATGACTGGGGGACGGCAGCCTTTTCCCTCTCCCAGCAAGTCTGAAGTTAGTTTTGGCTTGAGGTGGAGGCAGAGGGTCGAGTATCTCCCAAAGACTTTTGCTAACTTCATATAGCTCAGTCAGCAGTCTGAAATGGATGATTGCACTGAGGTGGGTTTCTGGACAGCACTGATGTTCTGGGTTGTTGGCATGGGGTGGATCTTGAAGAAGGAGCCTGCATCTCATAAAGATCCTATTGATAAAATGTGAATAAATGACCTCTACATCTAGATGTTATTGGTATTCTGGGGCATATTAACTGCATCTAAATTATTGCATAGGAAAGACCTATGAAATTTATTTGACTTCAATGACCTCCTTAGAGAATGGGCTGTGTAATTTGCTGAATAGCTTTTTTTTTTTTTTTCCAATATACCTTTATGAGTTTCCCTGTTAGGAACACTCTGATATAAGTTTACTTGATTTTGGCCCTTGCCATGGGCTTGTAAATTACTTTCAGCCACATATGGGACTGTGTGATACCTCCCAGAAGTCTAGAGCATAAAAGAAATGAAGATACAGTCTGGGCTGTGGTATTAGGCTATGGCTATTACATTTATTGCTCTTATATGTTATCAGCCTGCTTCTCAGGTTCTGTCCCTTCTCCCACATCTACCTTTTACCTGTAGAGCTGACTCTGAAATACCGGAGTCTCTCAAATCCTTGTTAATTCAGACCTATACTCTCAATTCTGGGACAGAGAGCTCTGATGTGACTGAGTTAGCCCAGGTCCTTGGAGGAGCCAGCAGTGTCATTGTGGTGTTCCGTGGGACCTCTCCACTGCAGCTCAGACAGACCCACTCTTAATAATACAGTGGCAGAACTTGCCCTTGTATTTCCTAAATCACTGTCATTGCCAGGAGCTTTTCACAATCGAGTCTTCCTGGAGAGCTTATCACAAGCAACTGAAAGAAAAGCTTGACCATGATGCCTGTTCCTGTGTGTGCCACTGAAGCTCATTTAATGGAATGTCTTAGGTAAATAATGGAGTCTGTGGATGTTAATTATGTTTTAATAATATAATTGATTTTCTTCTGCGTTAACTTTGCCTTCACAGAAAAAACTCCTCCTCTCTCTCTCTCTCTCTATCTCTCTCTCTCTTTCTTTAAAGGACCATTCTCCTATGGGTGATTTATAGGTATAGCAATTATGCAAAGTGAATAAATGTTCCATTACTGTGGTATGATCACACATATGCCACCACCATTAATTAAAATTTATTCTTTGCTTTCAAAACCCATGCAGTGCAATAGGAGCTGTGAATTGAAATAATCTTTTAACATTCTGCTAAAACTGAAATAAAGAGTATAACCGGGACAGTACTGACACGGTGATGCTGCTGTAGGAGTCCTGTTCTCAGAGACAGGTCACTAGATGGCAGCGATACACAGCAAAGCTGCCTTCCGTTCTTTGCTCTTTAGTTTGCTCCTCGGAAAACTTGCAACAGTTTGAAAGGACAAAAAAACCCCCAAAAAACAAAAAAATCCGTCCCTTCATGCACTTAAAATGATGCATTTAAAATTCAAACGATTGTGTTTTTTTTTTTTTTTTTGCCTTAATAGCTTTGACTAGAGAGTGAGGACACGTTCCTCCTGGAGAACACATCGTAGAGCAGTCACAAGTTACCTTTGTGAAAGGTTTGTGTTTGGAAATGTTTGGAAATAATGCAAAAAAACCTTTCTTTTTTTTCCAGCGTGCACCCTAATTAGCTCAAATGTTTGCTGCTGAAGCAGCCATGGGTCTTGTGATGGGAAGGATGCAATTGCATGTCAGAGTGCGGGACCTGAAGTGCTCTGGGTAAATTTGGATTTTTAGGGTAACTGTCAGACAAATGCTGTGGTAAAGCCTCAGAAATGTGCTCGAAGCATCTCTCTCTGAGTATGCTGACTTTTGCCTCTTTCTTCATTTTCTCTGCAGTGTATTTGAGCTTTCACTTGTTTTTGGACATGCCCTTCTATAGATTGTTTACCTTGTGATAGACAAAGTGCAAAGGTTTTCTTCCTCCTCCTGCATTCCTCTGAAGCTGTTGGCTTCCAGCACATTTCCCTTGCAAATGGAGCAACTCTGTACAGCCTTAATATAAAATAAGTTGCTTTCTCCCAGAAAGCAGTAGGAAGAAAGCAGAAATGGTAAGTTTCCAAGAGAAATCAAAATGGGCATGTCTTATAAATAAAGTAATTCATGGTTGAAAGCGCAGACTAAGCTGGCTGCAGAAGTTTAAGAAATTACCTCCACAGCTCTGCTTCATCCTTCTGCTGGAGGCAACCATCCCTAGAGCAGAGATAAACCCATGTCCAGGGTTCAGCTACCTCACTGCACCATATTAATGTGAATGGCACCTTGGAAGGATCCAGTTCCAGTCCTACTAATGGTAACAGGGAGGCAGTTTCCATTTGAGGGATTCAGTTCTGGACCTGACCCACAGTGAGGCACTAACCAACCTTCTCATTTTACTGTCCTTTTACCCAAGGTTTGTCATTTATGTCTGTAAGGTACATGGAGGTCTCTTTTTGTTTTCCTATAATCTGTATATGTGAGAAGTAGACAAAGAGTTCCATTTGTTGAAAGACACATTGTAGTTGAGCAGTGACTCAGATTTCCTAGAGATTCTCGTTTCCAGATTTTCATGAAGCTCCTCTTACAGGTTTTGGTTTTTTTCCTTCTTTATTTCTTTTTCCTTTGGGGTTTGATTGTCTTTGCCTTGTTTGTTTTCTTTTTTTTTTCATTTAGACTTTCCAGGAAACTCTGAGGAAGATTTTAAACTGCAGAGTCATTAAACTAACATTTTGTCTTCTTTTCATAACAGAAACTCTTCACTCTTAGCATTTTTCCGGAATAAAATTGTGGTCTCATGGTTATATTAAATCGAGTTTATGTGCCCAGGGTTAAATTTCCCCATTACTTTGTGACCAGGTAAGGATCCAGCTTAGATTGAACTGTCTGTGATTCAACATTGGTAAAACAGCAGCAATGCTTTTTTGCTTGGAGAGACATTTGAAAGAATGTGCAGAGCTGGGGTGTGATTCATCCCTACTGGGAATGGAAGCTGATGCAGCACCTTGAAGGGCACAGGGCTGGGTGCAGCTTAGCGTGCCTTGAGTTGAAGAGTAGATAGTTTGTGCATTTGGTATTTAGATTTGGTTTGATGCCTAAATCTCTTACTATGGTATTCCGTGGGCTTAAAATATGCAGACTGTGAAATCACTTTATACATCCTTTAGTAACAAAACAACTTCTAGATGTGGAGAAGCACTGGTGGAAACAGCTGTGTCCACAGCAGCAGGCTGAGGGAAGCCAGGGGATGCTTTCTGGTGCTCTCATGGCTGCCATTCAGAGAGGGTGCATGCTGAGGGACATTCTGTGTCCTTTATGAGCTTTGCACCTGAGGTTCCCTTGAAACCAGGACATGGAAGACAGGTCTGGTGCACAGATGAACCTGCCCTGATGTAGCTGGCATGCAATTAGGATGCAGAACTAGGAACAAAGTATTGCTGAGGGTTTCGTAGTATAGGTGTAACGTAAGTGTCCATAAGATGTGGCTCTTGCATTACTGTAGTCTTTATATTGCATGATAAAATCCTGTGACCATGACTGAGGAAAGAGTTTAAATGCCTGTGGTGCTTTGCTGGAGAGGAATTAGGCCAGCTCAAGCTGATTGTAGGAATTCTCATCCTTCTTATGTCATAATCATTCTTCTCACCATGTTGAAGTTTTACAGCCTTGTCTTTCTTTAAAGTCTGTCACTAGCCTTGCAATCTGAAGCAGCAGCAGTAGGCAGTAGTGCCTTTCATCATCTACGGCCAGGCAGGAGACTGGGATCACTCCTGCTGAGTGGGTAATGGCCCTCCATCCCTCTCATGGCAAGGTTAGGCTCTAATTAAAGCCAATCTTTGAGGAATTTACAGCTATTACAGAGCACTCCCATCTGCAAGGTGAGCTTCTGAGAGAGGATAATGCTTGTGCTCATGTTTCTGCACAGGTTTCCTGTCCTCATCCAGGTGCAACTCAAGCTGTTGGTGATTATCTCTAAATCCTACCATGTCTGGGACCCATTATCTAAGACACGGCCTCTCACCCCATACTAAGAAGTGGGGTGTACAACTGGCTGTTTGTTCCTCAGGTGAAGATTTCCATGGGAGGTTGTGGAGATTTCCTATTAGAAAGCTTCTCATTTCAGGAATTTGCCCCTTACCCTTCCTCCATTCTCTCCCCTTGACAGCCTGCCAACACACAGGTCTTACAAATTTCCAGCAGACTGTATGGATTAGCTGTTTTTCCTCTCTTTTGGTACATGTCTTTTTCTTGCTGATATTTGTGTGGCAGACGCTTTCTTGAGGTGGTTATCTGCTAATGTCATGGGTTTTTGGTACTTTGTGAAGGGATTCTCTACCTCTGTTTCTCCACCTGCTAATTTTAAAAGGAATAATTTTGGTTGCTGTAGGCATAGAAACTATACGACTCCGTGAATGAAAATAAGCAATAAAGTAAACATACTTTAGGGTTTAAAAAATTATCAATAATTGGTTTATGAATGGCTTTGAATAGTTACATAGATCATCAGTTAGGTTGTTTATAGCTATCCTACCTTCTAATTTTTAGATTTTAAGCTATTTGCAACACATGTACCATTCATGTCTACAATGTGTATTGTTCCTTTCTCACAATCTCTTTCCAAAGTATCCGTAAAAGAGCATTAATAAGAAGTGTCACTGAACAGGGATTCGTACTATATATTTGAGGGGGAGGAAAAAATTAATTTTCCTGTACAGAAAATCATCACTTGTTCTTAGTTTACGAAAATGAAAGATGTTTGGAATCTGATGGAAAGGCTCATGAAACTTCTCCTTTTCTCTTGCCCTCACTTTTTTTTTCCCCTATTGGCAGGATCTTCTTGTGACAGAGCACTGTTTCAGTGTCCTCATAAGGATTTTACAGAAAAAATTATTTCTTCTCTTGTCATCTTGAGGTTGATGGCTGCCTTCCCATTTCCTCTTCTGGAAGCTGTCTGTTCCAATACCACAACAGTAAAGATTTGGATTCATTAATACAGCACCGGTTCTGGTTCCAGCAGGTTTTAATTGCAGTGAAATGGAAAGATGTTTCATGTGATTTGTCCTGGTCTATCCCAACTGCCGAGTAATGGCTGCTATCATATTTGTTCAGTCAGTCCTACTGGGCCATTTTGGAGCGTGGACAAATCATGAAAAATGGGTGTGGGCACCCATCCATTTTTTTCTATAGCTGAATCCAGAACAGCTTAATTGTGTATATATTACTGTAAAGGGAAGAATCTTTCTGTCATCGTCCATAAAAATGGATGAGGCATCCAATCACATAAACTGTTATGCCTCTAGAAACTGTGAAGAGCAGTGAAGATGTGAAGAGCAGTGAAGATGTGAAGAGCTCTCTTTACTTGCAGAGAATTCCCTTGCAAGAGGAAAGTTGAACACTACCTTTGTAGTTCTACCAGCTCAGTGTCATGTGGTAGCTTCCTTTTGCATGCAGTTGGTAGGAGGAAGGTGAGAGGATGATGCATGGAGCTAAAAAGGATTGGAGAGCTATGCAAGGACGTAGCTGATGGGTCCATAAATGGGTAGACCACCAGCCAAGCTTTTCTGGGATACTGGAGGGGATAAATGACAGTACTGGATCTCTGAAACTCAAGTGATATGTGTGTTGGGCATCTCCCTTCAACCAGGACAGATTTCTAGGTTTTCCATATCTGCATATTCCTTGTATGCAAGTTCAGGAGGAAAACTTGAAGCTATCTCACTTAGTGGAAGTTGATTGGATTGCTGTGAAAGGGTGGATAAAGTGCCATTCAAACCTTCACTCAGAACAGCTTCTGTTTGCTCCTGGTTTATCCCGAAACAGCTGGCCTTGCCTCAGTTAGGCAGGACTTAATGAAAAAAGGAATTAACCATGATTCTTCAGCAACATCATCTCCCACATCGTTATGCTTGTAAAAAGGAAGTAAAACAGCAGTGTTAGCCACAGCTTTGTGAGAGCTGTGAGCCCTGAAGTCTCTCACTGTCAGTAGGGGAGACAGCTGCCTCTTGTGAGGCTGCACTGACTCCCCTCTATCTGGATTTTTACTTGAGCAGTTTGCACATGAGAACGGGTCCTTTGTGCTGTTTTAAGCTGCCTTACAACAGTGCTGGGCAAATAGTAATGGAGATAGCCTTTGTCTGAAAAATGAGTTACAGTCAAAAGGCATATCCCCACCTTCAAAGTGACAAAAAAAAAAAAAAAATCCTTACAGCTTTCCAGAGCTCTTCCTGAATCTCAAATATACTTGAAGGTTTTTGTCAGATCTCTCAGGACTGGAACTATGACTGAGGCTATTGCTGTATGAACATTAATGGATTTGATTATTCAAGAATGCCCTCAACTCTACATGTTTCAAGAGCACATGACTTGTGGCTTCGTTCCCAGGGTCACAGTGAAAATTCCATTTGCATTCTTTTCTCTACACAGCATATGGAGTGGCAATGAACATTTCAGTATTTGTCATGCCCAAGGGGATAACCAAAACCATCAGAATTTTCTTATGGTTGTTATCTCTAGAATAATTTCTATTTCATGAAATTAAGCTCACCAAGGATGAATATAAGATAGATTTCTTCCATCACTAATATGCAGTTAAGTACATAGATAAATGACAACCAGAGAGGGCCAAAAATGTAATCACCAAATGATTGCAGAAAAATTGCTCAAGAATGGCCTCAAGCCTTTGAATAACTATGAAGAAGGCATCTTATGCTTTTGATTAATTCCTGAATATTCTTACCTGATCTCTCCCTTTTCTGTATCGTCATCACCACAACCCAAATGGAGACTCCTGCAGATGTGCTCTCCATTTCAAATCCAGGATGGCTTCAACTTCAGGGAGTGCAAGTGGGAGAAGAATTTGGCTGTCCACAGGTATAGTTCAAAATTTAAGAAACAAATGCTGTGGTAAAACCATGATTACTCAAGGAACAAGAAAGACCCTGTGATAACTGGAAGGTTGGAAGCATTAACGAAGGTGGCCAGGAGACTTCAGAGGTGACTGACAGTCTCCATAAGTTCCCCTCAGTCAGCTGGGTTCCCCAGGGACTGCTGTATCAGTGGGAGGGAGCAGCTGTGCTCCTGCACTTCTGTCATATGGCACAGAGTCTTTATGCAGTGCTCAGGCCTCGGCACATAAAACTGGTTTTCAGTGTTCACACTTCTCACTTAGGCAATCAACAGCTGTAGGAAGAACTAGTAAATTATGTCAGGTGGGGGTTTCTTATAATCTGGGCTGTTAGTAACTGAGAATTTACAAACTCTGCCGTATGCAGCTGCAACAAGCCATCCTCTAACTGGGAAACTGCAAATAACTCAAACCCAGCAATAAACATCTACAAGTTTCTATAACAACAACAACAAGAAGACTGCTCAAACACCACTGCAAGAAAATACTTATTAAGGCTCAAACTAGAGAGTTAAAGAGGCTTGAGTAACCTTTTTTTTGAGACTGAACTTGCCAGAGCTGATTCAGTTCTCCTTGAAATTGCCAGAGGACTCCCATTCTCACGGTATGAAAGTATTGCCTTAAAACTGTGTGTTTAAAATGTAGCAGCCTGTAATACTCAAAGCCCATGGCTCCAGAACTCTGATTTACAAACCTTTTCAGAAACTTCATTTACTGGGCCAGAGGTTTCTTACACTCTTTGGGAGAGGAAGCAGTGATCCCATCTCACTTTATGCTTCTTATTTACAGCCTAAATTAATTCAGGGAGTGCAGCGATTGACAGCATTCAGAGAACAGCAAACAGTGGCATGAGGCTGAGCCTGTGGGGAGAGCTTCTGATTCTACTTTACTTCTAAAAACACATTGTGTGAGCCCAGCCATAAATGTCTGAGGTTGAGCTTGGAGATTACTGCCTCTCCATATTTCTTCTGCTGGGGTTAGATACAATATTTGGGATGTGGATAATTACAAGGATATCCTGAAAGAGTGGGACACTGGTTGAAGTCGGTGATCCATAAAAGGTTTACAGGAGGGCTTCTTGTAGTGTTAAGTGGTTTTCAGAGACAAGGAATTTCAGCTGCCTCTTGCATGGAGATGGCCATTAAATATATTCACTTGTTTTTTAATCTCAAAGTGTGTATTTCTTTGCAATACTTGTTTTAGCAAAATCATGATAGAATAATGAATCAGACTAATGAGGCCTCAAAGCTTTATCCCTTTTTCAGGAAGTAGAGAAAGTTTCATGTGGATGCTGAGATATTGTTTAATCACGGTGTATCTTGCTAATTAGAAGAGGGTAAAGAGAATAATTTCCATTTTAAAGCTGAAGGACTGAGGCACAAAGAAGGCCGGACTTATTTAAATTCACCCTAAAAGAGCTGGTATCCCAAATGCCAAGTTGGCAGAGGGTGACATCTCTAAATACTTAATAAATAATCATGTGGATTATGCTGTGGATGCAATGTGTTCTGTCTGACAGATGAGTGAGCTGAGAAATACAGTCTTTAGAATGCTTTTCTCAAAGCAACTCTCAGGAAATGAATCCTCTTTCTCCAGGGAGTGTTTTGTCCTCAGTCACTTAAATGTCCTTTAAATGGTGGATTTATGAAACTGTTTATTGAGAAAGCCAGTGGTGTAAGAGCACAATTCCAGAAGGCAGTGAGCTGGTACACACAGCTCAGCCACCTGTGCTAGTGTGCAGTGTGAGGGCAGTGAGAGTTGCTAGAAAAATACAATGTGCCAATTTAAAGTTTGGTGAGAAAATATATCATTCTGCCTTAGATCCTTAATGGATATGGTTTTCATATCTGTGTTCTGAACTTTCAGAGATAGACAAGAGTCAAAAGAAAATAGAAGAGATTTCAAATCTCAGTGAATATCAGGGGCTTAAAGCTAAAGAGTAAATGCATCTATACGTATTTTCAGGGAAAAAAAGTCTATCTATACATACATATATATAGCTAGTGAACAGCAGAAAATGGGAGTTTTTTGTATGAGATTATATTAGCATCTGCAAGTATATGGCTTGCATGTTGAGAACCTCAAATTATTAGTAAAGGTGTAATTTAATTGCATGTTGTAAAACCTTTTCTATTAATAATTGGGCTTTTAATATTGTTTGTGCTCAAGGGAAGCCATAATCACTTTATGGGCATGGATGTTAGGCAGACATTGAAGTGATGCATTAAAGTTACATGGAGTAGAATTTTCACAAAGCTGTGGAGTTTTCTTGGTAACTTAAAGCTTTTAAACCAGAAGTGGAGCGCTTTCTAAAGAATATAACTCAGGTGGAATCTATAACCTTGAGCAAGAACTCGGGGTCATGTTCAGTGGTCTGTCTTTTGGAGAAGGTCATGTTGGGAAGAAAAACTGGTTCCTTTCAGCTGTATGAATGAAAAAAAGCTCTTGACTTTTTGTCCTGTAACTTAAAGTCTAAATATGTCTGCAAGAAAAGATATGTGTGGATGTGTCTATGTGTGTTAGGAAAAGGAGAAGATCTGGGGGGGAAAAAAAAAAGGTTTCTATGATGGGCAGTAAAAGACAGATCTCTTCTGTATTTTTCCCAAAATTCCAGGCTGGTACAATCTAGGAGGAATCTGCAGGAAAAGTTATGGACACTTTCAGGAAGTCAGTGAAGTTAGGTACAAAATCTCTTCCAGTGGAAGTACTGTGCCTGGAGCAAGTATGATGAACAGAGTGAGAGGGCTCACTTATATGCTTGGAATCTTTTTGCAGGAGCTTGATTCAATACTTCTATGGAAGCAAAAAACCCCAAAAGACTCCCCCATTAGTAGCCAAATAAAACTAGTGGCTTGAAAAGTAGCTTTTCTTTGGTAGATAAAAGGCATAGGAGCAAATGGGAACCATGGGATAATGGCCCAAACTGTGAAATAACAGGCAGATGACTCGCCCTTAGTGTTCAGGAGAAAATAGGTTAATCAAAAAGGGGAGCAACCACAGCATTCCACCTGTGATAGAGAATGTAAAGCAGTGGTGACAATGGTATGCAGAGCTCCAGGGCTTGCATAAAAACTTCTTTCTGTAAGAAAAATAAAAAAAAGGGGAAGATTACAGTGTGCATTTTACTCCTACAGTGCATTTCGAAGGATGTTTCATGAGCAGCTCATCCAGGAAGTAGAGTCAAGTAGAATCTGGCCCAAACAATGTCTGTTTTGATTGTAATGTTATTAAATAGTCCTTTGCTGCAATTCTGCATGTATGCAGTTCCATGGGTCCCAGAAATAACAAGGAAATATAGTGATATTGTAGGGATACCCTGGTTAAATTAGCATATGAGACAGGAATACAAGGCATATTCCAACGACTCTATCCCAAGTTATGTGGGATAACCTGCCCATTGCCTTTGAGAGAGGGCTGTGGAAGACTCTTGCCATCAAAAGATCTGGTGTGTCAGGTGTGTGTAGAAAATGATTATATAAGGTCTCTGGCTAAAGCCATCATAACACAATATTTCATATTCTGGCCTGCAGAACTGTGGTGGGGTGTGTGTGTGCGGGAAACAGATGGGCATTTAAACACACAGATCATCTTAGGCAAGATGAGATTTACCTGCCCTAAATTAGACGGCTCAGTCTAAGTTAGTCAGCCTAAGCTCCCCTCATGGTCAGTGAGGTGTAATGTCTCAGGGGCAAGTCATTTTAGCCTGAGAACAGGCTCTGCAGCAACACAAGTGAGTTTATTTCTGCAGGTGCCACACTGTCTGTGGCTTCAGTATTTTGTCCCCCTTTTTTAAAAAGGTATCCTTTTAAATTTCACAAGTAGAAAATACAAGAATCCCTTTCCTTTTAGTATATTTAAAAGCTTGAAAGCAGAAGGAAGCATTCCTCTGTAGGTCCTGCCCATTTTTTCTCAGTGTCCTATTCTAAGCCTTCTAGAGAATCAAAATGTAATTTTATTCATAGATCTCCCATGGAAGAATTCTCAGACTTTTCTAAAAAATATAAATTCATTTTTTTAAAGCAGCTCCGAGTGCAGTGAGAAAGGAGAATGGAGTGCCTTGCAACTTCATCCCTCATGTGGTACTCCTGAACCAGAGTACTCTGTAGGAGAAGATGAAATTCAGATTTTTTTCTGGTAGGTTTACCAGATGAAAAGATATGTAACTTGTAGTAACACTGTGTAACAAACAAGATCTTGTTTAGTTGGAGTAGATAAACATAGGGCAGATACTTCACCATATTCTTACTGTTGCTGCTTGGCACGCTTTCCATTTACTAACTCTAGATCATGCTCCCAGTCTGGAATAAAAAAGTCCTAGGTACTGGCAATTGCAACTGAAAAAATTAATTTAAAGAAAATCAGGCAACTCAATCTCAAGATGAATGAGGGGAATAATTTAGAGAATAACTGTGCAACATGAAGTTGTTTCTGTTAACTCTGGCAAAATCAGATTCATTTCCAGCTAGCCAGGGTATTCCTCACTTAGGCCTTGTTATCCAGATCAAATAGCAGAAATGGAAAATTCCACTGGTACAAACTTCAAAGAGCTTCATGAAGCGTAGTTTCAAAGGGAATTTTTTTTTTTTTTTACCCCACTCGCTGAGCAAAGAGGAGTGATAAGCACAGATGGCATTGGCTACAGGTTAATAAGAGCTATACAGTTTTATAGGCAATTAACACCAAGTAGGTGAGGACACTACACATCCTTCTGAGTTTAAACACAGCACTGTGCAGGGTGACACTAATTTTCTCCCATCCAGAACATGTCAGTCATGTGTCTCTGGGTCTTTTCTGACACAACAACCCTTCTTTCCTTTCAGATGTTTCACTTGAGCACATGACTGCTTTCTTTAGTTTTTTTTTTTAATTATGGCACTTCCATGATTTCTCTAGTTGTGAGCTGGTGCTGTTAAGGGAGACTTCTATAGCATATTCTGTTAAACAACACCATAAGAAGCCTTGTGAAAAACCTATTTAGGTGGTGAATTTTCAGAAGGTATTACTATAGAAAAAAGTGTGGTATTGGAACAGTCACAAAGAGAAGGGTTTTCAAAGATTTGGTTCCTTGAAAGACAAATCCAATGCATCTTAACTGCCCATCTTCACTCTTTTCTGGGTTTCCTAAATTAGTTTAATGCCATTTCTTTTTTATTCTGTTGCATTGCTGCTTTAATATACCTCTCAGATTGAAAAAAAACCCCCGTGTTTAATACCTAATCAGGTAGTTACTTAGTTTTGCAATACATTTATCTGACTCAGTTTAAGGACCGTATGTTTGGTAAGAAGAGGTTCTCAGACTATGTTAACACACTGCCCTTAAGTGGCATGTTAAAAGCCTTGGTGTCTGTTCTGGTACCTGACAGGAGAATATTCAGATGTGGTTTTCATGGGATGTTCTGGTGTGGGATGGGCTTTCCTAAACGATTTTGCTTAACTTAGGTTGTGTGGGGACCTTGTATCAACATTTAATGTCAGCTGGGTTAGAAGAAAGTACTGAGGTAATGATGAAATCACAGAGTTTTCAATAAACTCTGTGAAGTCGGAGGGGCATCAAAACAAAGCTGCTACCCTGGATTTATGGAGGGCGGATTTTGGACCATTCAGGACACTGATTTGGAAAGTCTCTTGGGGTGCAGCCCTTAAAAGCAAAGGGGCTCAGGAAGGCTGGACATACTTTAAGAAAGAAATCTTGAAGGTTCAGGAGCAGGCTGTCCCAATGTGCCAAAAGATGAGATGATGGTCAAGAAGACTGGCCTGACTGAACAGGGATTTTCACAGGAACCCAGGGAAGAAAAGAGCATATCACCTTTGGAAAAAGGGGAAGGTAACTTGGGAAGTGCTTAAGGATGTCTTCAGGTCATGCAGAAAGAAAATTAGAGAGGTGAAAGCTTAGTTCGAACTTAACCTGGCTGCTTCTGTAAAGGATAATAATATTATTTTTAAAAAATAAATACATTAATAGCAAAAGGAGGGGCAAGGAAAACCTCCATTCTTTATTGGAGGAAAAGTCTGAGCTACTTAATGCCTTCTTTGCCTCAGTTTTCAGCAATAAGACTGGTTATCCTTAGGAAACTGTCCTCCTGAGCTGGTAGACAGGGACAGGGAGCAGAATAGACCCTCTGAACTCCAGGAGGACACAGTTAGAGACCTGCTGAGCCGCTTTCCTTTCAAACTGAATTAATTTATCATGCCTTAATCCTAATCTTTATTGAAGCAACCTTTGCCATAAGAAAGCAACAGTGTAAGGAAAACAGTCAGCAGCGCAAGAATGGAAACTAATCTGTGCCTACAGGATTTTGGTAGTTGTAGCTCCAAAGTGGAGTTACTGATGGGTAAACCACCATCTAAGCATTTTCCTCTGAGTTGAAAGATGAGAAAATAATAAGAGAACACATTGTTATCAAATATGTTAGAATCAAAGTGGTAAGGTTTTAGCCCTGAGAATGCTGTTACTCCCCTGGAGTACTTTTATTTTTTATGACTGCAACCTGGAGCATCCTGGTGCGAGTCAAAAGTTTTATGTTTCCCATTGTACCACGGGGATGGGGAATGCCTTGTTTTATCTTTCCACTCTTTGACTTTTTCTTGCATTCCTTTTGGGTGGCACAAGCAGTCCAGAACAGACCCTATTTTTTTTTTTTTTTTTTTTTTTGGTGCTTTTTCAAATTTTCATCACTAAGAAATGTTACTGATACACAAAAAAGACCAGCTTTCTGGGGAAAACAAATCTTATCACTTTCTGCTGTCTGTGTTCCCCATCTCCACCTTTCCTCGTGTCTTTCTTCCCTCAGTTCTTTCTACAGACCCTGTAAAATGACTGCAGTGACGCTCCTGAGTGTTAGTGATGAAATGAAGGTTTCATAGCACTGCAGCCAGAAGATCTCTTGGCTGAACTGCAGGCCAGGTGAAGCTATGACAGGGAAGTTTGCGATGCACTTTTCCACACTGTCCTGCCAGGATGGTGCAACTTTTTCCATGCACATTTTCCCATACGGGCTCTGGATTTTTGTTCACTGAACCCCCCTGTAGAAAGTGGTTTAGATGAGACATTTTCATTTTGTTCACAAAAGCAAAGAATATTTTTAATGCATTTCTTCCAGTAGTTTTCTGGAACCATCTGTTTAGCAAAAAAAAAAACAAAAAAGAAAAAAAGAGCAGAATATATATTTTCTTATTATTTAATATTATATTTTGTATAAAACACCAGAGGATTTATTAAACTGAATAATTTCATTGCCTTTTTATAATGAGAAAAGTTTATTAGAGAAGCTAGGGTCATAAAGCCTTTTCCTATAAACATCTTAATTGATCCATTTGAGCTTCAGTCTGCTCTTTCCAACCCTTCAAACACGATCACCTCATGCACTCCCAAGGATGAGTGAGGATACAGCATGGCCCTCGTGGACCCATTGTAGCTAAACAACCCAAACACACGACCTTCAAAATCAATCTGTGCTGAAGAACTGGAGTATTTTTCTTCTTCTGTTGGTTCATGTGTTCCTTGGAATTCAACTGAATTCCAGATTTTTATCTTGACAATTGGTGAAAACCTGGCTGTGGAATGGTCATCATGAATTTTGAACACAATGATTTTGCTGAAATGGTTAAGAAATTTTGGAATTTTCAAAGGAAAAGCTCTGGAGTAAAGTATTGTTTAGGTCTGTTGCCCAGGGAATCCACACATTTGTTATGTACACAAAATTCTGACACTTAACTGTGCTCCCCATAGGCTTGAAAGATGCACTTACACAATGTTTTTCTCTGTTTTATTACTGATACAGCTGTATCCATCACAAAAGCGTTGGAGTACGCGTGCCCTTTTGCTGCATGATTAAAAGAGAATCATATTGTTTCATGTCTCAAAACGTCCTTTGGCAACTATATCTTCTTCTTAATTTATTGAAATTGGCAAGCTGACTGTGTGGGAAGAGGTTCAAGAGTTGCATCAGTTCGATCTGGATTAGTTCCTGACTGGATGTGAGATATTTCTGTTGTAGGCAGCTCACACTCAACTTGAAATGCTACCTGCCCATGTTTGGAGCTGTCTGCCATCTGAAACTCTCAGAAGAATAGCTGCAACTGGATCTCAATGTATGGCATAGAATTGCTATAGAAATGCAGTGTTGAAGAAATCACGTATACTTTTTAGGAAAGCGACTTGTTAATGTAATCTCCAAAAGCTCTGGTCAGGCCTTAAAGGTTAAAAAAGAAATAAATAAAGAAACCAAAATAAGAGGGAGAGAAGTAAAAGCAGAGAAGTGATGAAGAAAATTTAAATTGGCTTTAATGATTAGTTACAATGCTTTTCAACTCATTATCAAGAAAGATAAAGTGTAAATGGTGAGGAAGTATGGAAGATAATTGCAACAAATTTAAAAGTTTACATGAATTGGTTTTGTGAAGGTCCAGGAGAGTTTCTAATGGTACATTATGTATGTAAACCTTAATTACACAGTAATAAGGTTGAAATCAAGTTATTTTTTCCGAACAATTTTTTAACATAAGGAAACAAAGAAGTCCTGAACAGAAATAAAATCTCCATAGACATTTATTTCCCTTTTTGACTGTAATACTGATGATAGTGTCTACTCTTTGAAATTATAACAGTAAATCATTTGAATAGACTTGGTTTATGGAATGGTTTGTAAATGTTCTGAAGCAAATGTTAGTTTATTATTCTGACTTCTGCAAATACAAAATTAAGTAGCCTTATGGGGGTTTTTGGGGGTTTGGTTTTTGTTTGTTTTTTTTCTTAAACCTGTACTCTAAATAGCACAGTGTCATATCTGTTTGCTCACTGGATAAGGCAGCACCTGAAAAAATTCAGTGGGAAGTAAATCTTCCTAGGATGAGAGTGTGTGACACACCAAAGGCAAAGCGGGAGGAAAATCTTTAGAACATATAAAAACTTTTCCTGTCTTCTTCTCCAGCAGAAGTAGCATTTGGTTTTGGCTACGTACCTGGATACCAGACTTAGAAATATCTGGGCTCTTTCCTGCCTGAGGAAGAGAGAAAGACACAAGCCAGATTTATTGGCTGATCTACAGGCTTTACATTTAATTTCTTTCCGGTCAAATTTCTTGAAGACATTGCTTTACAGACAGGGTGGTCAGAGCAGCAGTTCCACTGCTGATTCACAGCAATTTAGATATTTACAGACATATATGCAAAAGTATTTGTTCAGGTGCTGCATTCAGAGGAACACGTGGTCCCTCACAAAAATTGATGTGCACAAAAATACTTTGCAGAAATATTCCCAGAAAAGCAAGCCAAAATGAATGCGTTCTTAGTAATACAGGAGGGAATTCCCAAAGTGATTAGCATTGCTTGGATTATGCTCCTGGATGTTTGTGAGATCTTTCACTGCAGGTAGTGATAAAAAAAGAGTCAGAGTTAGCTTGGCCCTTTAGAAAAAATTTGAATTCTTGCTTGTTTTCTTCAGAATGAGTTGGCAGTGTGTGAGCGGTAGACATTCTTCCGATGTTGGATGGAAATACCATCGTATGGCTTTCTTGGAATTTCATTGTGAACTTGGACTCTGAGGCAGCCTCTGGGTAACTGGGGAGATGGTAAGTGGAAGCACAGATACACACTAGTTCTTGGCCCTGGTATATTTTTATTGCATAAGAAGGTGGTTCATTCCAGAAGAGTTGTACTGAAACACCTTCAGAGATGTGGCCATAACTGGCTCATTTTTTTGGAGGAAGTTGAGGAAGGATAGAAATCAGTCTCATTGTACTCAGAGAAATTTAGGAAACATGTGCCATTAAGTGAAGCTGCCCAAGATGATGGGGAAAGCCATTTACCCCCCCCTCCCCCCAAAAAATTCCTAACAATATTTGACTTTCAAATGAAAATAAAAATACACACATGACTGTAACGCTGATTTATGACAATTTCTGCAGGGCTGACACAGATTAATGGAAGTTTTGCAACATGACTTACTCATCAGTGATGGTGGCATCCAATTATATGGCTAACATATATGTCTGAAATTTATATGATGACTGGTTATGTATGTCTATACAGCTGCAGACATGCACTCTCTCTATAAATATGTATAAATGTGCATGGGGTTTTGTGTATCATACCTGTCATTTAAATACACAAAGATACATGAACTTTACAGAACTTTCCCATTTTGGGAGGTGTTTCCAAGGATTCTCATACCCACTGGGATGCACTGGCTTCCAGCACCACAGCCAGTGTGACTTGTAATTATAGGAGTAAATCCACGTATAAAACCAGAGGTATTTGGCATGTGCTTGCATCCCTGTCTTAACTCATCCCTCTTAGCATGATAAAATAACAGTGGAGCAGAGATGGCACAAGTTTTTATATACATCAAAACAGAGTGCAAACCCTTCCCCAGCTGTGGTTATGTGCAGGAATCACAGACCCACAATGCTCTGCATTCTCTTGCTGTTGTTACCTGGATTGGTTTAAGCTGGGATGTTTACGATCATGTGCACTGTAGTCACTGTTTAAATGTCTTGTTTTTTTCTTTGATTATATCTAAAGTCATTGTAAGACTTTCAGAAGTCCTTTTCCATAGCACTGAAGAGGAAGAAAGAGGGAATACCAACTTTCATAATTTCTCTTAGAGGACAGCATTTTTTGAGAGCTGGTGGGAAACTGCTGTGGCTCTGAGCTGCTGTTTACACTGTAACTCATGAATTATTAAGTAATGAAGTATTTTGCCCACATAAGCAATTAAAGATCCTGTCACCTATTGAGCTGGTAATTCCAGATCCACATTTGTGTCTTTGTGACTGTTTATGAAGCCACACAAATTTTTGTGTCTGTTCAGATGCCAGGCTTCTTCATTTTCAGTTGGTACACATACACAGGATGCAGAAATGGCTAGAAAGAGCCTGAAGCCTCACAGGGGATTTCTCGGTAAGTCTGAGGTGTCATCTACTGGCTGTGGTCAGGATGGGGTTTGATGGGGGAAATTGAGTGTTGTTCTTTCCACAGCAGTTGGGAAGATACTGTTTAATGCCTCAAAGCAGGAGCTTCCTAAGTGAGCTTGTGTCTGGATATGATTTAAACAATTTCTTGTGTGAAGAGTAAAATTTATTATCTGAAAAAGCTGTAAAATGGCTGCATGTTCTGCACACCCTGGTATTTCAGATCTGTCAAAAGAGGACAGATCTAGTCTGCAATGATGTGGAAACCGGAATACTAAAATAGCTGACTGTTGAAATAAAATAGCAATAACGGGATGAGATGACAAGCAAAAATCTTTTAAAGTTCCAGAAATAGATTTGCCTCTGAACAAAATCATTTTCTTTGCAAGTAGGATCAAAAGTTTACACGATTGGGGAACAGATCTGTCCTTCTTCTGATTCCTAATCACTTGTTCTCTGTGCACCTGAGAAGTGCCATAGAATGGCTTGGAACTCTGCATCCCAGGAAGATCAGTTGTTTGGTTTTACTATAGTGTATGAATAAATTTGCTTTCAGCTGGGAATTCATTCCTAACAAACAAGCTGTTTTACAGCCAAGCGAGATCTATAATCGCAAGTGCTAAACCACGAGCGCCAGTTCTTTCAGTGCTCGAAACACTCGAAAATTTGGAAGCTACAACAAATTGGTTGTGAAATGAAATCACTCCACCAACATTAGGGGGATTTTGCAAGTAATCCTTGGTTTAGTCACCAGGTTATTTTAACTGTGGCCCTCTGCTTCTGATGCAGATATTTCCAGTACTGAAAGGAAACTGTGAGTGGAAGCTTTCAGATACAGCACGATTAAGTCAAGGATATAAAGATATGGATCTCTGAGGAGCGAGGACACGAACCCAAGCAGGACTGATTTGCTTTCCAGCTTTTTAAGAGCTCATGTTAAAACACACAGCTCTGTCAATAGAGCTCAAGAGGTAGCTTTTACATTGCTGCTACACAGTGTCTGTAATAGGGTTCAGTTATCATGCTAATGGTAAGTGAGGGATCTGCAAAAATTTTCCAGATTTCTGGGAGAAAAAATAAAATGAATGCAGTCTGCTTCCCATAACTGTCTGCAGTGAGCAATAAAATGGCTGTAACAGGGATCATTGCTTCGCATATGGAAAAAAATATAGGTTTTTCTATATACTTGTAATGCATTTGCTTAAAATTTATTGCACATGTATTTAAAATATATATCCCCTGTATAAAATACTGTCTGTTTAAAATGGGACAACTTTGCCAATCTTCATAATATTTCAAGTATGTGGTATAACAAAATGCATTCAAAGTATCATTAAAAACTGATACTTTTGGAACATTTAAATGTGGTTATTTGTTGTCTTGAGTATCTTTAAAGAAGCATGTGCACAGAGCATTTTTCAGATATATAACTCAGAAGAATGAAATGGAGATTCCCCCTCCTCTTCTGGACAACCTGTGACAAGATTTAGTCCAGAAAAATAGTGTACAGCAGGCTGAAGGTATGTTTGTGTTTTATCTCCCTGTGCTTTGTGTAGTAGCAGTATAATATTTTCTACTGTCCTGATTCAGTATAAAATCCTGACTTTTCCATACTCTGATGATGCAAAGTATCCATGGGCTTGGCTAAACGCAGATAAACCAGCTTTACAGCTGTTTTGTGCTGCCAAAGGAGTGCAAAGCAGCTGGAACTTATGGGTGAATCTGGTCTTATATCTTTTCAGTGTGTTCATTAACCCATGTGTTTGGTTGGTGGGGTTTTTTGTTTAAACATACAGCAGGTTGCTGTGGGAAAGGCTGGTTTGCCTCCTGAAATGAGAAGCCAACATGGTTCAGAACTGAGAGCTCCTGGATGTGCAGTACTTGGGTCAAGCTCTGCCTTCACAGGTTGAATATAACTAACTGGGAGCACTGCACTTGCTTTGACAGACACATTTTATCCCTGGAAGTTGCTTGAAAATGAACCTGGAGCACTAATTCCCTGATGGCAGCTTTAGGAACATAGCGAGTATAACTGAAGGTACAGAAAGTCCTATGATGGCCAAATGGTGCAGAGGTAAGTTGTGCCTAAAACTGAACGGAAAATAGATTTCCCAGCCCACAGGGAAAAAAAAGTAAAAATAAAATGGGGATGTAGAACTTTTTCGACTTTGGATAATAATAGCAATCAAGAAAAAAAAATTATGAACAAGACCATTCTATCCTTTGGTTAAGCTTGTAGATTACTTCTGCTTTGGGTAACACAGGTTCAAGACCTCTTATCTCTGAGTCAAACCAGGACTCAAATCTGCATTCCTGAGACGAACCTCTCACCTTCAAGATACAGGAGAGGTGAGTAGGAGTAAAAAATCTTGGGGTTGCAACACAATTTGTGTTTTGGACATGGAGCACTTTAAGTTTAAATTGATACATTCCTACAAAGGGTTTGGTTTTGAAAAGTCTGTGCTATTTGAAGAGAAACACTTTTCTTAAATAATAATAATAATAACAATAATAATAATTTTAAAATCTGAACAGCTGGGAAGGTACCTGATAATTTCACACACTTTTTTCTCTGCTGGCTATTTAATTATGCCACGTGAAACATTTTTTCAGAAAGGACTAAGCTTATTTCTCAACAAGCAGCAGAATAACTTGGAATGTAGAAACATCTTGTGGATATTAGGGCATAGGAAAGTTAATGACCTTCTTTAAAGTCTCACCAAGGGGTCTTGGCAGCTGGAAATTGAATAGGCACCTTTTGAATCTTCTTCCTGCATTTCATCCATGAACTGTTTTCTAGGTCCTTGATAGTTCTGTGGGTATTTTGAGCTGTGATATTTTCCCGTGAACTGAGCATTTTGTCTTCTCCTTTCCTCCTGGATGTGACACCTGACACTAGGTGTGTGACTGTGATCATCAATCAAGTCCCTTATTTTGCAGGCAGAGAAGATAGGAGGGGTGGAGCATTTTATTACTTGGTATATATTGGGCACAGACATTCTCGTGATTTCTGGATCCTCATGAGCCTCCCCTGCTTGCCAAGGTAACTCATTCTTGCAGCCCTGTAGCCCCTTGTTCACCCCAGAAGTTCTTATTTCCTACTTCCCTTTTGTGCTGAAGTACTTTTTCCTTTGGGGAAGGTGATGGACAGTTAGTTTTCCCTTTTGAGACGTCTGACTTCTGTAGATACCTTCTGGTCAAGTAGATATGGTTCTCATCTGTTTTCCTCAACAAAATCACCCAGAACCTGCCTGAAAATTACTGAGCCCAAGTGATAGAATATTTCTGGGGAGAGGGGAGGTTGTACTGAATGGATATGGGGAGCTGTTAGAGTTGCCTCAGGTTATTTTCCTTTCAGGATACTGAATAATGCCTGTGGCTTCACAGCTGTTGAATTCTGGTGGGATTCACACTATAGAGCTCAAGTGGCAAGGGACAAACATGGCTTTGTTCTTAGCTTCCTACAAATGCAATTATTTCTAGGGGTTTACCAATCGATTGTGAACATACTTTGACATATATTCTTTGTTGATTTTTACATTTGGACTCAATTCAATGGTTTGAGAGTTAAAAAGCTAGCCAGGGAGATAATAATCTGCTGTAACTAAATACATAAAAATCCAATAATAAAATTATTGAGAAAAAACCTTGAAGACATTTACAAAGTAATATAGAAAAATGTAAATCATTCAAAGAAACACCAAAACACGGTGTAATTCATAATTATGTTAGTCAAATAACCATTGTTTTCAACAGAAAAAAAGCACCTAATTTTATCCTACAGACTAAGCAAGAATTATAAAACACTGTCTTCAGAGATCTCCATCATGTTCAGAAGCACTGAGAGCAGTACCCTTCATGAAGAAGGTTTCCATCTCTAACTTTCTTACAAGGAGCAAGTGTAGGTACAGCTTTTTCTCAGGGAATAAAATCTAGGTATGGAATTGTTTTGAGGGAAGGGGTTAGACACAGGCATTTGAACTTGGTTGACTGAAATTGCTTGTTCTTATGGAAAGCTTGTAAAAGACAACAAAAGACCTAAACGATGTATGACATTATTGTATCAAATAGTTTTAAATGGTTTTTGAAAATGGATTTTTAGTCAGAGCCTTAGTAATACCTTCTCTTGTTTTCTTGCTGTTATGAACTGTGGTTTTTTAAATTCATATTTTCATTCCAATGCTGTATGGGTCACACAGATGCTCATTAATATCAAATGCTATCAAATTAAGATGCAACTTTGAGGTTTGCTTGCTATTGTTTAAGCTTACCACTAGCTAACTACAGGTTCAGTTAATTGGAAGTTAAAGTTGGAGTAATTTCTAACTGGCCAACGGTACATGTTCCTTGAAAACCTTGCTTGAGTAACATAAAGAGCAAAGTATTTGAACAGAATTATAAACAATCCAATCAATTCAAATCCTTTTCAAGGACATAGGAGTCTAATACTTTTTGGCAAAGTTCCAATGAAATGATTAACTTTCTAAGAGGAAAAAAATATGTGCACCTTGACTGTATGATTATGATTAAACATAGAATTCCAGAATTATTAAGAGAGTAATCTGACAGGTATTTCTATCCATCAAAATCTTGGACTGCTATGAATCAGCAGAAATCCTTTTCTCGCAAGAATTATTAGAAGAATTCTAAATCAGCTGTTGGCCAAAATGAGCCTCTAAAGTTTTAGAAGTTCATGAAATGAAAAGTACATCTTTCTTAGGCAATTCCCAGTTGTTCTGGAGGACAGTTCAATCTGTCCTCTCGTTAACATCAGGTTTTGCTCCTCAAGGGAATATTCTGCAATATGTTTTCTTTGACATGTAATAGGACTGCAGTCCACCATAACCTCTTGCAAGATGGTAGCATGAATTATATGGAATTGTTTTGCAGCAAGATTTTGGTTATTTCAGGAACAGTTAACTGTTAGGCCTAGAGACTAAAACTCGCAAAATTCCTGAAGGTTGGCTGGACTAGTGAGTGCAGAGTGCTTTCATGCCATCTGAGTTTTCAGAAAGCAAAAGCAGAAACCTGAATGGAATGCTGAAATGATTATTTGAGCTCATACAGATGAAGAGCTGCTATAAGACCCATCTCAGTTTTAACTCTATTTTGTAAAACTATATATAGATTAGGCACAGTCATGTCCATTAGTAATTTCTGTCTTCCTCTCATGTAAGCATAAAACTAGTTTAAAAGAGTTTCCTGGGAAGAGCATGATGCATCCAAAACACACAAGACCTCATCCAGCTTCCTGTCTGTAGGTAATGCTGCAGTCATTTTGGATTAGCGATAAACGGTCATGAAATTGGAAACAGGTTCTCCCAGCTTTACACAAGAATCTGCAAAAACATGAATACTTGTACCCAGAAAGTATGATTCCAATCCAAACATCATAAAATAATATACAGTGCATGCTTAACTGCATGCAGGGCCATAAGAATGTATTAAATGACATTGCCAGATGCCAAAGACAAAGATGGTTTCAGCATTCAGATGTATTGGAACCTGGAGGAGATGATGGCTTTGCTCGCACTGTTGTCAGGGCTGTATTTCTGTAAAATTCTTTTCTTACCCTATCAGTGTTTGTCCTCAGTTTCTGGTATCATTCCCCTCGTTCCTTTGTACACATGCTGTGACATCCTATTGGATGTCTGAAAAAGCTTGGTTACAACCTGAGCCCTGTTCAGATGTGCTGGCAGGGTGACCTCACCATTCCTTAAAGCCCTTTAGGGTGCAAGGCCCCTCCTGGAAGTGCACAGAGATAAAGATACTGGGGAAGTCCTCACCAAATTTGGTGTAAAACATATGGGTTTTATCCCAGGTTGTGAAAGTGAATTGCCACGCGTGCACTTTCACCTGAACAGGTTTCATTTTTGCAGTCAAGGTATTTATCCAAGCTCAGAGATCTAAGAGAGGAGAAGGGGGATACAGCCATCTTCAGCCATCTTCAACTACAGCCACTGTAGTTTCTTCAGAGTACTGCTGGGATCACAAAAACCGTGATTAGAAATGCTGATCTGAACACCAGCCCTGTGCAATGTGAGAGAAAAATGCAGATACAGTGAGTAATTCATACTATTCAGTATTCTAAGGACTTGGAGACTGAAACTTCCAAGTTTAGAATTCAAATTTAGAATCCAAACTAAAGACATATATCATGATTAAATCATGCAAGTTGGGAGGCAATAATCTGAGGAAACACTTACTCTGGGTATCTCATTAAGAAAATAAAATTGGAGTGGAATGGGGCATTTGCCAGCACATAATTCTAAATTTGGAGCTCAGATGAAGCCATCCAATATGACAAATCAATGTCTTTTTGCTCATGCTTCCTGAAATGTTTAGGCTGCAGAAGATGAAAAGCAAACTAAACTTTTTCAACCATAAGATAAAGTAATAATAAAAGAAGGCTGCAAGGAAGACCTGTAAAAATGACAAAACTAGTCAGGCTGCCATTTTCCAAAATGCTTTCTCGGATGTGTGAAACGAATTAGGGATTTCCCTAAGCTTTCAAAGTAACCTTGAATTATAGTGTTGGTGCTAGATGATAGCATCTTTCCCAGTAGGAACTGAATCAGAACAATGATGTTCAGTGACCACAAAAGATCCCCATACTTAGTCTTACAGATATGGGTTAAAATCTTAAGACTTTGAATTTTTTTTTTTTTAATCACTATTGCTGATGTTGTTGCCTCTGTATGAGAATTGCAGACTTGCAATCACAACTGCTCCATATCCTGCAATTTGTCACACCGATGGAGCTTTTCACATTTAATGTCAGTTTTGTGCTATGGGGGTGGTGACCAGTTTGAGACCGTCCACTTGAAGTCTCTCACTCTCTTAAATGATCCACAATGACCATTCATCATATTTCGTGTAGTACCACAGAATCACAGAATGGTTTGGGTTGGAAGTGACCTCAAAGACCATTTTGTTCCAACCCTCCCACCATGGGCAGGGCACATTCGCCTAGACCAGGTTAGTTACAGCCCCATCCAGCCTGGCCTTGAACACTTCCAGGGATGGGGAATCCATCATAATATGCTTTTCCTACAAGACTAGGGCAAATATTTCAGCTGCATCAGCAGCTGGAGCTGAAACTGAAAGGTCTTACAGTACTTTTCAGGGACGTGGATAAGCAGCACTTGGATCCCTGCTCAAGCCTCATGCCCCTCAGAATTGCAGACACCGGCCAAGCACTCTTACTGGAAGTGTGTTACTCCTGCAGCCTGGTCATTCATCAGCCATTTGCTTTTCCCTCAGAATCTGCAGCAAGAGCTCTTTGAGTTTTCAGAAAAACTTGGAAATTTCTTGCCAAAAGCTTTCAATATGAATGGAAATTTCAATTGCCTGGGAATAGACTCATATTTTGTCTTGAACCCTCCTCCTTTATAAATGTAATTTGTCTCAAAAAGTTACAGTTACCACAAAAATCTCAAAAAGTTTGTGTTGCAAAACATGCCCCTGGTGGTTTTCTTACAAAGCATGAGAAATGATAACAAACCAAACCCGTACCACCATGCACTTGAACACTGTGAGATGGATTTTCTGTACTGTTTGAACAATCCAGTTTCTTCTAAAATATCTAATTTCACAGATAGAGGTGGCATGGGAGGAATATGGAAGACTTACAGATTTACTGGTAAAACTCCATCTCTCAAATATACCTGTAATGGTACTTGGGAGAACCATTCTACCACTGTTATGTTTTCTTTCACATGCAGCAGCAGTGGCAGAAGTACATAATGTTATTTCACAGTTACATTTCAGATTTACTTTAATAATCTCAAAATATTCATGACCTGCTGGACAATCTCCCCACCCCGATAATGCCTTCAGTTGTCTGCCTGATCTTAGATATTTATCCTTCAAATGTTTTTTTCTCCAACAAGCATGCTAAAGTTTCGTGGAGTCAACAAAAAAGTCATTTTATCCCACATTTCTGTTTTAGGTATCTTTGTGTTTCTGCCCTTTTTACTGTTTTAGATGAGTTCTTTTTAGCTACCTAGTCCCTTACCTGAAAGCAAATCAGTTCAGTTTTACAAGAATAACAGAGACCTTTCTCTAGGATTTCATTACTCAGATTTTCAGATTCCATTCTCAGAGAAATTAGTTTGAATGAGATAACTGTTAATATAATTGCCATATCATCGTAGTTTTTGGTTCCAATGGCATCTGTCATCTGTACATTGAATTACAGCACTATTGCTGAGGGATTAATTTTATCTGAGGTTTTTGGGGTTTTTTAAAACCAGAAAACTAAAATAGAAATCCAACACAATCAAAACCAAGAAAAATCCTAGCCTCCAGTTGCAGGTAAGCTCTGAGGGGACTAGTTTGCATTAGCAAAGTTAAATAAATAAACAGAGGAACTGCTGGCTTGATTCAATGAGCCATACTTAGGCTCTCACAAAGCCACTGTTGAAGGGCTGTTTTTGCAGAACTGCCACACTCTGCAGGTCATAAGGACAAACTAGGTCCATAAGGGAAAATATTTTAGATTTAAAAAACAGGAAAAAAAAAAAAGTGCTGATTTGGGCATGCATAATCTCTATGGCACTGCAAACTCAAAATGCAGTAGCTCAGGCAGCATGTTTTTTGTCAAACTGCTGGCCTGCTTTTCTTTCGGGGATCTGGAAACATAGGGAACTGTGTAAAAGGAATTCCTCATATCCAAAGCTTTCTGTCCTCGCAGCTCTGCCCATGTGGCTTGTTCTGCACTGGTGTCACCTGGAGTCAATGAATGGACTAACAAATCTGAAGGGTGAAACTGGGCTGAGCTGGGAGTTGCCCTGCAGTACCAGGTGCTGTATGTCTGCAGAAGTTTCCCAAATTTCTTATCTATTGTAAATTCCAAGTCCTTAATTAGTGACACCCAACCATCAGGAGATGGGCTCAGTCTAGGTCTTGGTGTGAGCCGTTAACAGGGATTTGTGAGAGATCAAGAGAGCAAGGTCAGTGAATCTCCTGTGAGACTTTTGTGGGCTTCTGTCACTATTTCTACATCTTCAGCCATAGTGGCATTTTCCTTGAAAATCAGGGATATGACAGGAGGTGAGGATGACCCAAACTGGGTCAGGGATACCATATCAGATGTTCTGGTTTTGAGGTCTCTGCAGCATTCCTTCCTCACAGGAGCTGTGACTAAAAGAGGATAACAAAGTACTTCAGTTGCCCAGTTTAAAAAAGAGAGAAAGATATTTCTTCATTGTGCAGTTTTTTTCCCCCCTTCCCAAGGGACTGGTGTAATTAAAATCGATTTCTTTTGCTTTCCATCTGTAATTGCTGGAGAAGCTCTGGTGGTGGAATTTTAACCCTTCCATCTTTTTACAGCCTTAACACTGACTTTAATGTTTCCCATGAGAAATAAGGGAATTTGCTTAATCTCTTTGTATGGGGCTAGCCACGGGTTATTGAAAATGACCTGTAGTTATTGTGCCAATGAATAAAATGTCACAAGTAATTTTGGCAAAACTAAAGAGCAAACTAATTGAAGGACTTGTCAGTGAAAGTCAGAAAAATTTCATCTGTTTTTAATATCTACCAAGGCTCAAATTTAGCTTTTATTTCACATATAAAGATGTTAACTTTGAAGCATACACACTCCTTTCTAGAATGATACAATTTTTCAGAAAATGGCATTAAACAATCTGATCAATAATCAAAGTGATTCAGATTAAAACTTAAAGGCAAATTGCTTTGCTGGTAATTTCTTTGAAATGAATTTTGAACTTTTGAAAGGAACAGGCTTTTCTTAAAAAGATTATTTTTAGGGGATATCTAGGACAAAAAGATTAGCAAAACCATTGTGCAACTGGTGATGTAGGATTTATGAATCCCCAGGCCACGTGCCATGGAGCTGCAGCAGTTCCTCATCCTTAAAGACGGCTGCTCAGAAATTAAGAATGTGTAAATGCAGAACAACCCCTGATTAAATACTACTGTAAGGAGCCAAGAGATCTACACATTTACAATGTTATTGTTGCTGGTTTTGTTTATGGTACCTTTTAATGGACTTGAGGAAAACCAAGATGCAGCAGCTCTACACAGAAATGAACTTCTTGTAATGAGAAAAATTTGCAGAGGCTGCATCTGTTTGCTGGTAAATGACATCATTCTACTACCTACACACTCCCCAGCACCTTTTGCTTTATAAAATAACTTTCAACAAGGGCCTGGCTAATGCAGAATTGCAGATTTTCATTTGATGTGAGGTTTTCTGACAGTTTGTATCGTTTATTCTTTTAATGTGTGTCATGAAAATCAAGCTGTTGCCCCCACCAAGATTTCCTGAAGAACAAAGTGAGAGAACAAATTCTTTCCAGCCTTACACCAAGGCGATGTGACTAACTTTTCAAGGCCTGTATGATGTAAGTGGGAGCAGTTTGGCTTTTGTTGTATAGCATGTGTATATAAATATATGTGTGTCTATAATAGAGATGAATGTAAAAATGTCAGCAAGGGAATATTTTAGGCTAAGTGTCAGGAATTGTTTCTCTGCAGTGAAATCTTTTATGATAGAGAATCGTTTCTCCATTGGGAGAAATGGTGGGAGCTTCTTTACTCGATTAAAAACTGGACAAACCTCTCAGAACACAGCATGGAGCAGTTTTGTGTTGGCAGAGATAGGAGCTAAACACCTACAAGTTCTCTTCCACCCCCAGTTTCCATGAAAGATAGATGGGTAGCTTGATAACCCTTGAGGCAGTTTCAGCAGCATAGTGCTAATGTAGCTCTTATACGTGCCAGACCAAGTTTTCAAAAGATGTTTGGACAAACTGTGTCGGAAGTGGTTCATAAATTACACTGCATTATATCAGCAAAACTTTCTTCAGGGAGGTGACTTCAGCAGCAAGAAGTCAGTACATCCACTGGGATTATTGTTTTTACTCTTGGGGAGCTAAATCCATATGAAAGACTTTCTTGTGTACCAGTGGAAGAGAGGTGACCAGGAACATGTTAAACATCACCCAGACTGAGCCTGCCTGTCACCTTCCCCGCATTTTCTCTAAAAACGGCCTGGCTCAGAGAATCCCTTTGGTGAATGTTAGAATAGTCAGTGTGCCTTGGCCCCAGCAACATCACCTCCACAGGAGAGAAGATTTATTTGCTTGGAGGGGAAATGGGGAAATAGTGGAATTAACAGAGAATGAATTGGAAAGGAGTTTACACCCGATCACAGAGGTAAGGAAGCTTAGAAATTAAATAAGAGCATACAGATGGAAACATTTCCTCTTGCTGGTAGGGACACTTTTGTAGAGAATTTAAGCCACATAATACTTGCTTTCTTGTTAGGTTTGCCTTTCACAAATCCTCTAGAAGTAGTTCACAAGTTGTGATGAGAACCCGTGGGTGGTGTTCACAAATGGCCATGAAAGGAAACAGGGGTGGGCCATTGTTCTGTATAGTGATTTCTCTTTATGAGAACATGTCTAGGTTGTCTATCTTCTCACTTCAGGTTTTTGAAAGTGACAGCTCTAAGTTATTTTTAAGCAGTATGTCTTACAGAGAAATTCTGGGCAGCTGATAGCTGTTTTCAGTGACAGACATTGTCCCAGCTGAGAAGCTCCAGCAATAGGCAAGGAGAGAGTGGAAGGTCTTCATCCCTCTCAGTAAAGACTTCTCATTGCTACAGAACAATAATTAGTGGTTTATGCTGTGTGATTTTCTTTTTTTTTTAATATTCTTTCTAAGATTTTAGATAGATTCTTTCAAAGATTTATAGGGCACACTTGAATTTGAGGATTCCTTTTGGAATCTGAGCACACTGCAGAGCTGCTGTTAAACTCTGTCCTTGTCACTAATTCTGAGTCCATGGGCCTGGTTTGGGTTTTATGTACATAGATATGTACAAACATAACATATGTATATGTTATGTTTGTAAGCAGGGAGGGAAATAAATGTAGTCATTGCCAGGTGTTCTGTGGAATGTTTAAAGTGGATCCTGAGAGCTGTGTGTTACACCTGTACAATAATGAACCATCAGAACCTCAACAGGACCTGCTTGAGCACAGGTGTTTCTCATGGTGATTTCTGTTATCTCTTTCAGGTGGAGAATGTATTGGCTGGTGATGTTATTCTCTTACTCTTTCTCTCCTGTTCTACAGCTGTTCTGGAAATCAGGATATCTGCCCCTGCTGAAGGTGGTAAAGTACCAGGTAAAGAGGAAATATGTTTTGTTGTTTAAGCTACGTTTGGCACTGGCAACTGAGAAACTGAAAATTAGGTTATTTAGTGAAATAGTATGGTGGGATTGTACTGGGGTGGAGCTAGATATAGCCAGAAAGTCTTAGGTAAGACTGTGGGGTGTAGGAGAAAAAATGTTTTCTGTAACATAATTTACTGGATTAATCTTAGAGTAAGATTTGTTAATTTGTTTGTTTGCTTGTTTTAAGTGATAGATACAGTTAATGGTAATTAATTTAAAGTAAAACCAAGAGGGGTAAAAAAAGTTGCATGGGGCCCACGTGAAAAAGAGATGTGACTACTTACAACCTCTATTAGAAATGTTCACAACGCCTCTAATTAATCAGATTCAATGCTTAGAGCCATAATTCAGTTGTAGCAATGTTTCCAAGAAGACCATTGCTACTTAGTACTGTCACTCAGGTGCTTTCAGAGGAGCTGACAGACATCAGCTCACTTGACTTCGTTTAACTCGCGGGAGTACTTTTTAGGTAAAAAGAGAAGGAAATTTGAAAGATGAAGCAAAGGTCTTAAAGAATAAATATTTTTACATAAATACTCAATAGTTATCATCCATAAGATCTGACAGGACATAAACTCTGCTGAAAAATCTTGTTAGGTAACCTGCCAAAAGCTGAATATATCCTAACATGTCGTTTGTTTTATAGTCATTTCAATCCCATGAACAAAAACAGGGGAAGGGGCAAAAAGCTTAGCTCAAACTATATTTAGCTGCCAGTGTGTGGCAAGGATCTTTTCCCAGTGCACTGGGGTAAAGAAATGGACAGGGAGAAGGGAAGCTAGGTATAACTCCAAAAATTCCTTTTATTTATTTTTTTTTAATGGCACAAGCCATGGGCTGTGGGAGTAGCAGGAATCACTCTGCCTGCAGAAAGGTCTGGAAAGGACAAGCGCGTGTGAGGAAGGAGGCATCCTTGGAGGGATTGGCCCAGCCAGTCACAGTTCTTCATGGGGTTATACCAGGAAAGTAATAAATGTGCACATTAAAAGGACTGCTCTATATAACGCCTTCTTCGAGCCTCTTTCTTGGAGCAGAAACACTTTGTATTAAAGGAATTGTCTAAGGCAGCAAAATGAAGTACTTTGAGCCTGTTTTATGAGCCATCTCCCTCTCCCTCTGGCTCTCTCTCTCCATACATATCTGTGTGTAACCTATTTTAAGTGCACAGTATTTGATCTCTAACACCATTTGAACGTGTTACACTTGGCATGTCAGGATTCCTAGCGTGCCAGATTAAAGCCTGTGTCCTTTGGAAAAACGGAATGCCAGTCAATCTGGTTTGCAGCAGGGGTTATGTATCATTTGTAAGTTTTTAATCATATTTCAGAGCTATGAAGTGGTGCCCTTTGGTGCTCAGCCTGTTTTCACCAGCTGACTCTGAGCTGATAATTTGGGGATCATTGCTCCCTCCTTCCCAAAAGGTGTTGGGAATTACGAGAATATGAACAGAGTTTGATGGGCTGCAAATGACTGCAGATTTCAGATGGGCTGCAAGGCTTGAGTAGGAGCACCATAAGCAGGCAGCAGTGCTGGTGGGCCTGATTTCGCTCACAGAAGGGCCTCCAGTGAAAATTGTGAAGCTTTCATGCATTGTGGTAAGAGGTACCAATTAATCAGAGAGAGAGATTGAGAATAATCTAAACTAGAGGTTTGAAAATAGTCTAAAATAAAATAAATTGAAAACAAATGGAGAGTCTTTAGGCTATTGGGCAGGGAAAGAAAGCTTGCAAATAGGTTTTATTGCTGAGTTAAAATGACTGATTGTAGCATTTGCTGATTCTAGCTTTTTTTTTTTTTTTACCTGAATATGTTTTGCCTTTTTTGGAAAGGATGTGCAGAGCAAAGAATTAGTCAATTTTCATAATCTGGTATTTTAACAACAGCTGTCTGAACAGTTGGGGACTGTTTTCCCCTGCATGAGGAGGGAAATGATACTGCTGTGAGGAGGAAAGAAATCCTGCACTGAAGTGTTCTCAGCTGGAGAGCCAACCCAATACCAACAGCTGAGGGTATCATTACAGGGCAGTGATGCCACCATGGCGCTGACATCTCTGTTAAATTATTAAAAAAACATAAATATCAAAAAGATAGAGAGGTTGTTTTTTTTTTTTAAACAGCTGCTTAAAAGTGGAAGTGCATAGTTTAGAGTACAGGGGTCCCTTGAATATTTTCATTGATATCTTCTGACAGCTCTTTTCATTGCTGCTGATCTACTATTCCTTCCTCTTTATTGCTGTTGAAAAGATTATTCTGAGGAAATAAAGACATACTTTGGGATTTCTGCTGGCAAAAATAAATACACAGTGTCCTCATGAAGTAATAAGTGAATAGGATCCTACTGTAAATATTTTGCAAGAGGGAGATGGGGTAGGGACTGAGGCAGAAGGAGCAAAACACGTTTCCTGAGGTCAGGCTAATTTAGTACAATAAAAAGCTACCAAATACCTAATGATAGATTTCATTCATACCATAGTGTATTTATAAAGATACTCCTGATACTTACAAGGTTAAAATAAGAAACAATCTTTTTTTTCCTCATTTTTTCCTGCCTTACAAGGTTGTATTTTTAAGTCAGCATTCAACTGTCTTAATCTAATTCTTACCTGCATCACTTTACAGTCATGCTTATCAACACAAAGAAAGCTTTTAGTGTTTTACAGAGTGGTTGTTTTGTAAAACAAACTATTTTCCCAAAATAAAAGTTCAGCTTCTTGCATTGTAGCTGTCTAAATTTCTGAGAGAATCAGGGACTTTGATTTACAATGGAAATATTTCATGAAAAGTAGTTTTAGGGTACTCCCAAAGTGCCCACAAAAACTCTTGAATTCAGACCCCTTTCTGAACAAGAAAAATGTGAGTAAATATAAATTCTGGGCCTTGAAAAAAATGAGAGTTATGCTTAGGAAGATAGAGGAGCTGCTGGGGTTGGCAAGGAAAGCCAAAGGGAAGGTGCTGCTTTGGAAGGTTTTCTTTAAAGCTACTTTTGGAGATTTTATTGCAGCAGAGGGGGGAAAAAAGAAGCCAGGACAAGACAGGCTGAGACTCTCAGGAAGGTACTGTTTAACTGAACAGTATTTTCAACATGTCTGTGAGGATAATATTAATATTAAGCTGTTGTTGTTGTTGTTATTATTTTGGAAATATTTTCTGTCTCATTGAGTGTCCTGAGAAATTATGTTGTCACTTCAATATAATAGCAGGTTTTTCCCCTGAAGTTTCTTCATGGGCTAAAATGTGCTAGCTTTGACTTAGGCCTGACAGTAAAAAGGAGATAATTCTAATGAGAGGAAAAAAAAAAAAAGAAAAAGGTAAAACTTCTATGAGATTTACCGCAAAATGACACTTGGTTTGCTCAGCTATTTCTCATGTGAAGTGTCAGTATGGGGCTGGCTTTTTAATACTGTTTGGCAACTAGCCAAGTTTTCCCAAGGATGGCATCCAGATTTTGGAGATCAAGAGATCTCAGATCACAGGAGATAGATGGTGTTCTCACCTCTGCAGAGGCTGATGGGAGGGGAAGTGACAAGGTTACTCAGTGGGTAACAAATTGAACTGGAGGTGCTGGATAAGAGACGGTAAAATTTAGTCAGACTAAATTATCATGATTGTACCTCTGAACCTAAGATCTTTTAAGCTATGAAACTAAAAATATCCCCAAAAAATCCTTCCTAGCCTGACTCTGTTCAGTTTCTTTCTGCTTTGGATTTACTGGGCTTTCTTTTTGTTCTTTTTCCCCTAAGGAAATACAGCACTACTGAATTACTCTCAGTAAATCCTAAATCTGCTGTGGGAGCTGGGAGAGCCAGCAGAGCCCTGGATGAGGTGCACTGATAATGGCTCCAGCAGAACAAGAAAGGACATGAATGACACCATTTAGCCCAGAACAAATCAGCATCAAGGTTTTAAGCCTGGTTGTTGCAGACCTCTTTGGGATTCTAACTCTTTTTTTCTTTTGTACAATGAATCTGTGTCAGTGTTTGATGTTTTTGGTTAGTAGGTTTCAATTCTCCTTCTGCATCAGCAAAGGCATTTATGCCAGAAATTTCAAGAAGCCTTATTCCACTACCTGGAGTGGAGGGAAAAACCTATAAAAGAGTAAAGTAGATTAAGAATTCCGTGCATCCACCTACGTTTTTCTCATTCCCCAAGGCTCTCTCTTTTCCTTCTCTTGGTGCTGGAAATAATTTTTCTTTTTACTGTGTTCTTGGGCAGCTCTCACCTAATACATTTCATCTTGCTAATAAATTAGTTTTCTGGTAGTTCTAATTTTAAGAGTGTTTGTGACACTACGTGGGCCTTAAAATTGGTAATAAATGACCACAGTTCATAAAACTTAATCTTAGAAAATGAGAAATTGATTCTCATCTTATTTAAGTGCTCAGATACCATGGTGTGTAAAATAGATAATAATTGTGTGTGATTCTTAGTCCTGTGCTCTTAACTACCCAGGGACACATTCTGTAATTTTGTAATGAGTAAAACTGGAAAGCTTCAGTTTGAATCCACTTTCAATTCAATCAGGTAAGACTTTTGCAAGAACTCTACAGAGTTGAGGGATTTCAGTGGTAGCTGAAAATAGCATAGGGATGGTGGTTTTGAAACCTCTCCAGTGAGTGAAGCATAAATAGAAAATATTGCACCTTCTCACTGCGAAGAACTATATCAAAATTTTCACTTTTATTTGTAAAATTTTTCACTTTTATTCTGGAAAGCTTTGTAAGAACAGTCAAGTATTTTCACTTCTCTCTGAAACTGGGCAAGTTTATGCCCCTAATTACCATGGAGTGCTTTTGCTTTGGCAGGAGAAAATGCAGATAAGTTAAATCAGTCTTCACATCCCTGTGGAAGCTTTTGATTCATTTCCTTTCTGGGGGGAGAGGAGCAGCTAAGAGCAGTTTAACCAGGTCAGATCACTTAGCCAGGATCCTGTCTTTGGGACCAGAAGTAGCTGTTTATAGGAAAAATGTAAGAGCCCGAACAGTGACAATTATGTAAAGGGTGACTGATATTCAACTGTGGGTAACAATCAAAATTCTATGTAAGGTAAAGAGCAGCAGCTCTGTACTTACTGGTCATCTAGAAGGATTTTCAGGTTTTTGCAAGCATGTTTCTGAAACAAATTTTGAGGTGAAAGAGGCTGCATTTTTTTTCTCTGGATTTCCAGTACCATGCTGGCTTAGTGAGGCTGTTCCTTGGAATTTTATTTGATTTGTTTTGGTGGTTTTTTAAAGCTCCTGTGCTCATTCTCATGACAGCGTATGTGATGGCTCCAAGGTTTCAGTTCCTGACTGGCAATCACCACTTCAGAGTCCATTTTTTGTGAACAAAGTTAAGAAAGAATAACATTAGCATGTTTAAATGTAGAATATAGCACACAGAGGAAAAACTGTCACCTTATTCCCCATTCATTTAGGCTCAAAAGTTGGCCCTACATAGTTGGATTTCATCTTTATTATCTTGGATAGGAGTCTCATATCATCATATTATTTTCCATGATAAGCTAAAAATGTATTTGGGAACAGAAAGACCTTTTTGTTCTGGAATAGGAATTTGAGTCTGTCCTCACTCAGCTGCAACTTACCCTCATGGAAAACAGCCAGAATATGGGAAACAGTGGTGTCCCTGAATCTAACACCTCTGTTTCATTTTTCTGGGGTCTGCTATTATTCCCCCAGTATCAAAGTGCCAGGATTCAAAATAAATACTGGTAGGTGGATGAAAGTGAAAGAAAATAAGCCAGAGATTCTAAATTTGTTCAGCACCCACATTGGAAAGTCAGAGCAACAAGAGAAGTTAAACAATAGAGATTTTGATACTGATGTGGAGGGCTGGAGGGGAGTTGGGTACTATGTAGGAGCTGCAGCATGGTTAAACCCTCTTTTGTTAGGAGACACAAGCAAGCCTATTATTTTATGCTGAAATGTGGGATGGTAACTTGTAAAAAAAAGTGCATTTTTACTTGTTTAGCTAAACACTTCCAAGAGTAATGAACAAAGATGGACAGCTATTAGAGGACTTTGTGTATTTTAATGTTACAAGTGGGAACTGCAGGATTAAAACAAAGACATCAAAATGCCATATGCTGGTTTTTGTCTGTTACAGAATCAATTCAGCTGCTTGTAACTTTAGGTTCTTATTACTGCAGAGGTGAAAAATGCAGTCTTTGTGGGCCTTGTAATCAGTTCCAAAACCTTGGATCCCAAGCCACAGCGCATTTAAATGCTCTGGGATCTTGCTCTTTATCTTCTTGGAGGTAAAAGTAAATCCAGGAAGAAAGTGCAGTGATTCTTCCATATGTCTGGCCACGCTCATTCCCCTCCTGTTCACGAATGTTCCTTAATGTTTTCCCTGCTCGTGGGTTTCCTTTAGTCCTGTGCTTGTACCTGATGGATGATCGATGTCCTGGAACCTCTGTTCTCTTGGGCTCCCAGCCTAACCTTGAAGCCTTCAGGTGCCACATATATTCAGTGCTTTGGAATTTTTTTCCCATCCATTTTAATCCTCTATCATCAATCTGTTAACAATCGCTGCATGTTTTGTTTCATCTCAGGAAACATCTGGAATAGTCATACATATTTAGTGGTTTTTTGTTGAAAGGATCTTTTTTTATTTGGTTTCATATGTAATTTTTCTTCTTTCATATACCTTGCTTAGCTACCTATTTTCACTTATATATATATTGGGTCATGAATTTGTAAAGTGGATCCTTGGCCTGCCATCAAATAATGTGTATGAGCAATTGCATATTTATGCAGCTTTTTAATAGTAAGTCTTCTGTAGTATTTAAGAGCTGTTTGACATAACTTTTCAAAACCAGTAAATAAACCAAAAATTCAGAATATTTTAGAAATGACCAACTATTGTGACTAGGTACAAACTTAACAGTGCAAATGGTAAAAAACTAAAAAAAACCAAACAAACCCTGCTGGATAAAAAGCTGATTGAAGTTAGAAATGCAGAGCTTATCTGAGTGCATCAAAGCCACAGTAATTTTAATAAAAAAGATTATAGTGCAAATTGTTTGTATAACAGCCTGTTGTATAGAGCACTTTGCTGCGGAAAAAATGAAATTAAAGAAGTAGATTCAGGGCTCAACTCTGTTCTCAGGTCTTCAAACCATATTTTGGAAGACAGTGCTTTGAGAACTAAGCTAGAACATAGTAACAAAACAATGGTAAATGGACTGAGGGGGGAAGGTGTTAATCTTTTCCTTGAAGTGATGCCTCACACAACCAGGATTAGTGCAAGAATCTGAAGAAGGGCCAAAAAGGGAACAAAAATTAAATGAGATCTGGACTAGGGCATCCTTCTGAAGCAGGGGGTCCTGGTTCTGACATGGTTTGCCCTGAGAGGAGGAGAGGACTGTGTGAGCAGCATCTGGCTCTCGGGCTATCACAGGCTTGAGAGACAGAAACACCCCTGAGTACCACAATTAGATGGAGTCCTGTCAGTCGAAGGCACATTATCTTAACTCTGTGTCACTGCCTGTGCTGCTGATACAACGGATGTACATCTTCTGCAGCAATGCTGGCCTTATATTTCAAACTGTCTGAGAGCTCTGTTTGTTGTGTACCTGCCATCTGGTGGGTTATGCAGTTGTTTTTTCCCCATGGCTCCTTTGAGGAGAGATGATTTTGTAATTTGAACCACAAGCAAATTAGCTATCACTCTTGGCTAGTGCATTTATGGACTTTGCTTTCAGCCTGGTTTTAAAACTTGCTCATCTGTCTTGCTGGCTCCTATGTTTTAGGGAGATCTAATGTCCCTATAACCATTAAGATTTGGCCATGTTCTGTTCCAATGTAAGAGCTCCTCAGAGCTGTAGGAAGTTTTATTTCTGTTGCACATCTGCAGTGAGAGCCAGGCATTTGAAATCTGAGCCCCTTAAGGGCCTATGTCTCAGAGATATTGATCATCTCCTGCAACTTTTCGTCTGCTTTCAATTCCCATTGCAGCCGGCAGGAGAGGAGGCTCTCTGCACCTTGCAGGATCAGGCTCGCACGGGTTGCTCCTGGAGGAGGTTGTCTGCCTCTGCCTTCAGCTGCCTGGCTGATCTCTCCTCAGATGGCTCCATGTGTTACTGAACATCCCAGATATTCCTGCTGTCAGCTGAAGGTAGAACAATGTCTGCATTGTCTGGGCGCAAGATGAAAAGTTGTTGAGCGAAAGCAAGCTAGAGTCATGGATTTCAGCTGTTTTGAAAATTTGCATGTGAGGTTTCATTTTAGAATATTGCCTGTATTGAGAAGGGACATATTTTCCAGGAACGTTGGTGTCCTAGTAATTTTTTTCTGTTTAATAGTTTAATAGTTAAAGCAAGTTAATAATTAAAGACAAGATTAATTTCCAGATGGGGCTTCTATCCTGTTCAGCATAGCAATGAAGCAGGGAGATGATTTGAGAGCTCCAGCTCTCTGAGGTGGTGGAGATAGTTCGTGTGTCACAAAGTCCCAAAAGAATCTTCAAAAATAATTATGAACATTTAGTATGACTGGAAATGAGAACTATGTCTGAACCAATGGGAGGTGAGGAGGAAGAAAACCTCACCTGAGTACAGATTTTTTTTTTTTTTTTTAGTGGATGACTAAAAAAAAGATTTCTTGAAGCAGGGCCCCAAATTCTAACACTTTTGGGGATTTGAATGGTCCCTTTTAGCTGCTTCTCATAGAATTTATGGATAAAGAAAATTACTGACAACGCAGGAGCACTTTTACAGGAGGTGACAGTGGGTAACTGTGAATAACTTCATGGATCCTTTTTCCTGACATTCTGTGAATAAAAGATTTTCTGAAAGGAGACTGTAATAAAGTATAAACCAATTTCTACTTTCTGCAGAATTCTAACGCTTAAATAGTGAAAAAGAAAAGATAATTTAAGGCACAGAAAGAGCTTATTTTTAGCACTTTGAGGCACCTGTCAAAGTCAAACGGAAATTGCACAGAACCTCAAAAAAGCAAACCCAAACTACCCTAAAGTAGCCAATAAAAGCTGAAGGAATTATTAAAATGTTGATCTTAACACTTAATGAGTAAACCCCTTTTTCTCCCCTACTTGCACACAGCTATTTTGAGTACACTCAGCACACACTTTATACTCCAGGCCTTCATTCCCAAATGGGACAGGACACTCTTAGTTGCCTTCCCAGTCAGAGCTTTGGTCTTGAGCTTTTCTGTTTTCACTGGAGTCAGCTTAGGCTGTATTAAGCCAAAGTGCACAGTGTATTGGACAGGTGAAAACTGGCAATTTGAAAGTATTATGCCTTTTCCAGAGACTGGATCTATCCTTATCCTAGGCAATTATTTTGGCAGTGCAGTTTCCATTTTCCAAGCAGCAACACTGCCAAAGATTTCAGTCAGTCAGGTGCAAAAAATTCTGCTTATTTACTTAAAGCTAAACCAGCAGCATGTTTAAATCAATAGGTGGATGTGGAAGAGTAAACACAGAACAGCAGAAATGTATCTGCTACATCTTCCCTTGATTTTGTTCTTTTGGTGCAAATATCTGCTGTGCCTGTGCAGATTCAATAGTGATAGTTTAAAAGGCCAATACCTTGTCTGTGCCTGCAGTTACCTGCAGCCTGATGCACGTGTTGTCATTAAGTAGCCCCTTGTAAAGACCTTTGCAGCTGACCAGCATTTTTCTGAATGAGTTAAAGAACTCATTATGTTGCATATTTACTGAATTTTCTGATACTGAAACTTTTCTCTCAGAGCAAAAATTATTCACTCAAGGAACCTCCTAAACCCAATCTGTGTGTCCAGGCTTCCTTAATGTGGAAACCAGGGTGTGGGAAGGGTGGAAAGGGGGCATGTGAGGCTTCCTGTTTCAAAGTTAGGGCAGTGCCAGGATGTGCATCTGAAGCCAAGGATGCTCCTGGATGCCATAATATGGTTTTAGTTACAATTGACCCTGGTGGGGGTCATGCCCGAGCTATCCGTGCTCTTTCTTCAGGAATAATTTTCACAGTGATTTTATGATTGGTTCACTCTCTGAAACAGCTATTCTAGGCTCTCTGAGGAACAATTTATTTGTGCTTTTATATAAAGAAAATATTTGAAAACCTAGGCACAGCTTGGTCTTGCTTTTCCCCAACTGGAAGAAATATTCCTGCTTTTAAACAATTTTAGCAGCTGCAAGAAAGCCATGGTCATATTTGATCTGTCAGTGAAATTAGTTCTCGTTGTTAATAAAACCTGATCTCTTGGACTAGATGTTTAAGAAATTACTGTGCAGCAAATGTAACCATCAGTGTGGGAACAGGAGTCGGCATTAAACTTCTGTGTTTATCAGAACAGATACAGAACCTAAACACGTGGAGAAAAAGATGACTATATTGGTAGGAATATGGGCACTTCAAGGATTAGAGATGAGTTTTGTGGATGTCTCTGTGATCTATTTTATTGTCTTGTTTTAGGCTGTACTTCACGGAATTCATGTTTCTCTCTGATGTCCCTGGGACTGTTTACTTGGGTTATTCATGCCCTTAAATGTATTAAGAAGAAGTCCTCAGGGAGGTGTTTCAATAGCAGAGTAAAATAGATTTAAAATAAGACTAATTAATTAAGAATTCTGATTTTCATTACATTGTATTGATGTAAATCAGATACTGGACAGATGTAGATACAAAGTGATAGAGGTGGTGGCATTTCCTGTAAGACTTCTGGTATGGTGCTTGTTGTCAAACAAGGAGGATCAGAACTTTGGCACGGCTAAGTAGACATTTTAATATTCCAAAGACAATTCCAGAAAAATATGCAGAGGAAAAAAGAGATAACAGCTTAAATAAGGAACCTTCCCAGTATTGCATCCAAAGAGAAAATCTAGCAGAGTGTTGTATTTGGGAAATAAAAGATCCATTCTGATTTTTCAAAGTTATATAGTACTTAACCTGGTATTTCCAGAAGAATAAGAGTGCTTTTATTTAGACAGTGGAATCTCAGCATGGCAGAATTTGGGTTTGAGTCCTGACTCTTAAATATGTAAAAATTAGGCTCAAGGATGCTCCTAGCATTTTGTTCATTTTACTGGAAAAACAGGAGCCTAAAAAATACAAAAAAGCCAAGTATTTAGGTGTTGTGATTAATCTGGGCCAGGGAGCTGTGCTCCATCCAGCCTTCCTGGGAACACGGGTCTTGGAGAAAGAGCCTTAATTGCACGGGAGAAAACAAAACAGAATTAGGAATTTGGCTGGATCATAATTGGGGTAACTAATAATAATAATTCAGATCTACTGAATGCAGGTGTGCTTTTATTTGTCATGGGAAGCTTTGGTGATGCTTGCACCCTTGATCTTGTCTCCCCAGGAGACACCTGTATTAACTTGTTTTCCATGTCCAGTTGGTCTGACTGCAGAGAGGTGAAGCTGGACACGGGAACAATAAGATGTTTTTTTTGATTCCAGGATAAATCACCTCCAATAAAATAAAGAGGGGAAATGTGGCATGCAGAAAATGCCTGCTCTTGGACTGATAAATACAAGAAACTGAGTGTGCATGTTAATTGATGTGTGGTTTTTTTGGAGTTCTTAGTGATGTAATCCTCTTAGTAAAATGACATTACTTTAAAGATCATCTTTGCATTCTTTAATAAATATGTAAGTGTTAAAAGTAGGAGCTTCTACATTGGTAATGACATGACAACATTCATCCTCCAATAATACTGAAATACAGATCTTTCCTCTATGCTTATGAAGTTTAGGCTAGCATTATATTCTTGGGTTGTTCATACTTGTTTTTTAAAGAAATCCTGACTGTGGTTGTTCATCACACATTTTTAGTTGTCTGCAGTGTGAATTGAAGATGCATTTCTTTGTTGGAAATGCTTTATTTGTCTATTTTCAACTCTTTTTTTTTTTTTTTTAAACAAACACTCATTTACTTCAACTCCACTATTTAAAAACAAAACAAACTACAAAAAACCCCAGCCACCCCACAAACTGTGAAAGGCTGATTAAAAGCTGGTTCACTCTACTTGTATGTGTGATCTTATCAGACTGGCCTTTTCCTTTCCAGATGTCACAGTTTTATGTGGTGTAAATGATACTCTCATTACCCAGATGGTCTAAGAAGGCAACAGCTTCTGGGAGGTAAATGCTGTTTAATTCTCTACATCCAGGGTCTATAAAAAGAGAAACTGGTCAGTAAAGTGTCTGAATATTGCAGTATTCATTTGGGAACTGAAGCCTTGAACCTACTGACTGCACACTTGACCAGATGTGGCCTCATCTTTACAGACAGCAACCAGACCGCCAATAAAATTATTCAAAATAATACTCAGGAGTGGCAATCACAGGGCTGCTATTCTCATCATAATGAGTTCAGTTGTGCACAAACAGTGAGGGTTTAGTTCTCATGTACACTAAAATATGAAGGGTTTGAAGGGAGGAGGTTTTTTCTATCTTTTTAAAATTTTTTTGTAGGTTTTTGTTTGTTTTGTTTATGTATTTGTTTGTTTGTTTTTCCTAGAGAAGTATCTGACAGTGAATTTGGTCCTAATTTTATGTATGGATATAGCATATTTTTGGGAAGAAGAGAGGTAATTCAGCACAGCTTATGATTGGGCACAAAGGGCTTAATTAATTTTGTTCTTGGATAATGGTGTACAGCATAGGAATCTCACTGAAATTAAAATCACATATCTGAAGGCAGAGCTGACCCATATAAAGTAAGCGTGGCCTCCCTCCTAAATGCCAGAAGCTATTGGACAGCTTTCAGAATGTCTCCTTGGAAATTATTCCAAGCCAGCAAATAACCAGACAGAGAAGTATTTCAAATTACCTTGTTTTTGTAAATGCTGTGTTAGTTTTTCTGGAGACAGATCTGCATGCAACAAAATTTGCTATCCAGCTGAATTAAGTTAAAAATAGACTAAGCTAAGGTAAGCAGGTGCCATCCCAGTGGTATTCTTGAAATAGCACCAAAGTATTCTAATTCTGGGGCTTTGACTGCCCCCAGTGCAGGTCCCCAGATCTTTTGGTATAAAGCTCTGCCAGAGTTTGCTGCCTCAAAGGGTTGTAGGTGATGGAAATGTGCTTGTCTGCCCAGGGCAGTCCCCAGTCCCACAAGATCCCCCGGAGTGGGGGATCTGGGGAGAAGATCCCTGTACAGCTGATTGCTTTTTTCCAATTCTCATTTGGGAAAAATACAAAAAAAAATCTTTTTAAGGTGAACTATCAAAAAAAAGAAACAAGGTCTTTGGGTTTTGGGGTGGGGCTCTTGAGTATCAAAAATCATTAAAGTTGACATTGAGGCCTTACTGATACTGAATTCTAGTGCTTCTTATGTTTTTGATTTTTCTAGTAATCTACTCTCCAGCTGACCTTTCAAACCTCTAGCCTCTGGAATATTTCCCTGCTCACCATCTCTGGTTTTTTAAGTGTAAAAGTGTGAGAAAAATTGCCAAGAACTGAACCACAGTAACATGAAGCTGAAATTTTATTTGGGTTGCTAATCAGAGCAAGAGGCTTTAATGCTGTTAAGGAAATAGAAACACTAGCAAGGTGTAACTTGAAGATACACACATTTGAAGGAAACAGTTAATGTTACAGCACAATTGAACAAAAATCCTTTAAAAGCTGTGGAAGAGGCTGTTGTTGATGCTGATACAGATTGATAGCCAAGGCCTGAAACTAATAAGAGAGTCTAGCAAAGGAAGGCTTCTAAATTACTGAGGAGACAGAAGATGAACAGAGAGAAGAAAGTACTTTTAAAAATCAGCTGATCTGCTTTAAAGCCAACCTGAGTACAGATGGTAGGAACTGAAAGTAGGAATGTGAAAGTGTTAGCTAAAGTGTTCTGGACAAGTGTAAGTGGGGTTTGGTTGGGTTAGGTCACAACTGAGAGTGGAAGAAGCTGAGTCTCTGATGAAAGGTCAGGGCATTAGCAGACAGTCCAAACTAGGTTTTGTGGTTATCCTGTGCAGAGCCAGGACTCGGACTCAATGATCCTTATGGGTCCCTTCCAACTCAGGATATTCTGTGGTTTTTTGGGTAAAATGTCCATGGGTGGTGAAGGAGCTGGGAATACTTGGAGAGTGCTGGAAGGCCTGAAATTTTGGGAATAGTGTAGTGCACTGGTAGAAGTAATTGTCATTCACCTCACTCTGATTATCTTCTGTGAGGCAAGTGAGATGCATAGTCATCTATGCAGCTGTAACTTGTCCAGCAGCTGTGGGCAAAGAGAAAAAGGTACTGCCAGAAAAATAGAAAGCTGCATAGAGAAAGCCTGAAACTCAGATAAATTCACTTCAGATAGGTTTTTACCTTCAGATTCACTCTCACATTCCCCATCACTGAGTGCATTTTGTTTTCCCCTGGTTTCTAGTGGTGCAGTGGTGTCCCCATTGCTGGCTAGGAAGATCTCTGAAAAAAACTCAGCTATTGCCCTCCCTCTGGCTGTTTTCAGTGTTCTCTGGTGAAGATCATATTGTACCCAAAGGTTATCTTCCCCCTTGTAATTCAGTGACAGAACTGTAGTCTTCAAGGAAAGATACCACTTTTTCACTATGGCAAACTAGAATACCTGCCTCAAGACCATTGTTTAACTTATTGATGGAGATATTTATGTATTATTTTCATTTATGTATCTGTTTTGCCTTATTGCAGTATTTAAGTATACTTCTTCATAATTATTCAGTATTATTTAACCACTAAAAGTAAAGCACAATGCCTTTATTAACTCTTTTTGTAATTGCATAAGCTTTGGAATGTGATAGACATAACATAGGTTAAAAATTCTAAAATTAAGATTTTTATGTATTACCCTTACTTTTGACTGAATCTGCCTGTTATGATGTTGGGAGCTGGAGATCTCATTGGAACTGATAAGCATGAGAGGTCAGTTAGCAAAATGTCAGAAGCACTTTATCCTGCTATTACTCAGGCAGCCTCTGCCTAGTCTGCAAATGCCCAGAGCACCCATGAATGCTGGATTCTGAAGTTTTCCCTTGGGTCTGAGAACATGCAGGGAATATTTCTAGTGGAGGAGTATGTGTGTACAAGAAAGAGTCAGAAAGTGAGTACAAAAAGAGAACTTCAAGGCAGTGCACAGAGGGGCCCATGTTGCAGCTGAAACCAAGCCAAAAAAATGCTTAGAATTGATTCTTCCTTCAGAGGAGAACTAATACACATGAGAGAGATAATCAGAGACTGAGAGCATGCAGGGGCAGCATTTGGGGTAGAAGATCTGATGCAAAGAGTCTTGGAAATATAAGCAGACACTCCCTATCTCTTCCTGATGGATCTGTGCAGGGCTGAGGGAAGACAGGACTTAGTGCACACTGGTTGTAACTTAAGTGGGATCGCATCAAAGAGGAGCCTGATGCCATTGCCGGCTTCACCTCCTAATGCAAACAGCATGAAACTCTGCAGATATTGTGGCTTGGTCCTGGAGCAGTTTTTCAATTTGTATAGTTCAAAATTAAATACAAGTGAGGAAAGTACGGCTCACATAAGAGCTGTGTATTTTCCTTTGCTGTTGGGGAATCTTGCTGTAGCCCACTGTGTTTTGAATTCCATTCTCAAAAATCTACCAGTTTTCATGCTGCAGAGCTAATATTCCTCTTTTCAGCCTAATGTTCCCTAGCTGCCTTTTTTTTCCCCTTTTCTCCTGATCAACCTACTAAATATAGTGGGCTTTTTTGCTTTAGAGATAATAGTTCTTTAAAATACTAATTTATTTTTCCAACCATAAATACACCACAGTACTAGAAGGTGCCAAGTCATAATAAAAAAGCATATTGCAGCCGGAACTGATATTTGGTGCAATAATTAGATTCTTCCTCTGATCTTATGACAACGTAACTGAACCATAAAAGAAACAACACTGCTTTAGCTCAACTAAATATACATCAGCTACTCATCAAGGAGGGACTTTAAAACTCTTATTTTCAATTCTAGGCTCCAACAATAAAAGTAAATGCAACAGAGAGCTTGGAGTGGTTAGATAGTGCTGTTTATTGCTGGTGGGCTCATGCAGGGGGGCACTGAACAAGCCTTTAAAATATTAACTTGAGCAACAGTAGAGGCCCTGCTGTCCCCAACAAGCATTTAACAAAGCTGCTTGGGTAAGAGATACGGGAGAGAGATAGAGAAAGAGTTCTCTCCAAGTACGAAGTGAATGAGAAACAATAATACCGACCGAGACATCGGAGGGATGCAATGGAAGATAAAAAATAAGTGAAACCAATAGCAAACAGTAAATAAAAAGGACAGAAGAGAGGGGTCAGGGCAGATGAAAAGCATTTGGGGAGTGCAAAGCTTGGTTACAACACCATGGTGTAACCCAGCTGTATTTTGTAGGTTTCCTCATGGGCAGGACTTACCATAGCAAGTGGATGTGTCAATGTGCAGCTGATGACTCTGCAGGAAAAGGCAGGAATTGAGATCAAAACCTGTCTCTTGGCAAACACCTGCTTGCCTAGCACCTGATTCAGGAGACCTGTTTAAATTTTAATAATCTATTTAGGAAATAAATATTTTAATTTTAATAGTTTGCTTTTTAGTCTAGTATCTTAAGAAGATAAATCTTTGCTCACTTTGGCTTGGGTTTTTTTTTTTTGGTTACTTACTGTCTGTTTGTAGGTCTCCCACAAAAACAAATATGTAAGAATGCTCTCCCTCCTAGACTTTTAAACCAATTATCCACTCTTGGCAGAGAATTAGGGATCTAGAGATATTATTATACAAAACAAAAGATATCTGGGCCCAAATATAGCAAAGATATTGAACTAACGCCCCCCTTGAGGGGAGAAATCAGGAGCCGTTCATCTAGGCATCCCAGAATGAGTGTGAAGGAATAAGCACAAAATGAAATCTTATCCACAGAAAAACTATTTGTGAGCTATGGCCTGTTAGACAGCAGAGAATCCATTCTGGATTCCTTCACGTCTAATGAGCAAACTCAACTTTCCTGCAGTGCAATCACAGAAACAGAGGATTGAAGAACAGACTTCTAAGGAAAACCTGCCAGAAGCCTGCACCCTCTTAGTTACACCTCACTGCATGCATGAGCTTAACTGTGGCACACATCCCAGTGCCCACTTTGTGTGTGAGGCTGAGCTCCCAAATGGGCTGTTCCTGCAGGTCAGGTCTCTGAAAGGCTCTGATCAGTAAGTACTTTTAATAATACCTCAGGTGTTTTTTCCCTAGAAAATTCAGTTGTATAAATTTCTGTTCGGGTTTTACCTCTAAGTCTTGAATTCTCCATCTGAAGACAGAAGAATTAAAGGAATGATCTCCCTACCTATGGAGCCATGGAGAAAGGTACCTCCCTTGTAGAGACAGAAAAAAATAAGAGAATCATCCAAGGGATTAAAGAAGGGATTGGCTCTGTAACCTGTTGTTTAATAAGCTGCCAACTGTTAACATGAGAGTTGCCTGTAGTTGTAGAAGGATTTTCTATTGCTGCTGTTGGAGAGCCAGTAGGAGATGGTATAATCGAAGCATAAGGACCTGATCCCTAAAGTAAAACTTGAAAAAAAAGAGTAAGATATGTTTTGTTTGTGTAAGCAGGACCTGGGATCTGTCTTCATCATTAATGCTATGCAGATGGTGCCATCCTAGGAAAGAAGACCCTTGAACCACGTGTGTCCTAATGTATCTTTTAACTCAGTAAAAGCCATCATTACTTACTCTGTGTGCCATACTTCCATATTACTGGCTGCCAAGTCCTGTTATGACTAATTGATTTACTGTGTACAGATGTAGTGAACTGTTTCATGTCATTGGGCCAGATGTTTCTGGACCAGAGGTCAGCTGTGGGACTTGGTGTATCAGTCTGGTTTTGTGTAGCAGTACAATAAATCAGCGTTGCTGAAGTGTGAGGCACCGGGAATTTGAATAAACTCTCTAATGTTGGAGAGAAAGAAAATCTCTACCAGTTGTCCCATTTGTTGCGTTTTTCCTTCAGACAAACTATGCATCAGGACAGGTTGAGGACCTCGAGTTGTTCAGGTGCCTTTGAAATGGAGGAAAAGGTAAACTGGAGTCTGGCATTGCTATCAGCAGCACTTCTCTGAGGACTGACCGCTGAGGAAATTCTCTTGCGCTGGTTTCAGAGGCAAAATGTCCTCAGCCTTGTTGGAACACACTGATCTTGTGAGCAGAAAGAGAGTAGATTCAATGTAAGTGCTCCATTTCTAATGATGCTCATTTCAGGCAGAAAAAAGAAGGGAAATCAGTTGTAAGTCCACAGGGTGACATTTTGCATTTGCAAGGTTCAATGGAAATGTGTCTTCAACTTGTCAGTGAAAATCATTTGTTCAAGTCTTCTTGAGGCTGTTTGAATGAGGAGTGTTAATATTCTGAGAATGTTCTGAAGCTTGTCAGTGATATCAAAGGACTGAAGCCTAAAACGACTTTAAAGATTTAGGATTTAGGAGAAGAAGATAAACTGATATGAATTGGCAGTTTCAGAAACAGGAAAATGCAAAGCTCAAGGTGTACCTTGTGCTGACCATCTCGTTTCAAATCTGGTATTAACAGAAGTCAGCTTATCGCTTTCCTACAGGTGATAACTTTAAGAGTAAGTCATTATTGAATGAAGTAAAGTTGGTTCTTTCATAAATCACGTGATCTAGCTAAATTAGAAAATAAAGTCTTGATGAAGAAATCACTTGGTGAGGGTCTGTACAGGAAGTTATGTGTTAATTATTATGCAGGAAATCAGACTAGATAATCAAAATGGTAGTTCTGGCCTCAAAATGTACAAATCTGTCCAAAGAACATTTTTTGGCCATGTTTGAGGTAACTGGTGGCTCCTTTGAACTCCCTCAGACTGAGTAGGTCCTAGCTGTGTTTAAATCAAATGAGGATCACTCTTTATATATATGACATAAACAAATTTTTGTGTTTAAGAGCAAATAAACACACATCCATTTACTTTAAATTTTTCAATGCAATATTTACAATCATTTTTTTAACTTCAGTGAAATATAGTGCTAGAAGAACATGTAGCATTTATAGAACATAAAACTTTTTTTTCCCTTTGTGTGCATGTACAGTAATATAGATCAAAAAGGGTTTAGGGATAAAAGTGACTGTAATTTTTAAAAAAGATTATGGCATCTCCAGATAAATCCTGAAGTGAATAATTATGTCCATTTATGTAATTATTGTTCAGCACAACCAGGCCACTTGTCCAAGATCATAGTCATCATAAACAAGATCATAAGACTTCAGGTATGATTTGACTCATTCATTTTCCTTCTGGGACTGAATCCAGTTAGCCTTAAATAAAGCTACTCAGGAACTGGCCTGCTTTATGTATACACAGGAATCAAATGGAAGCTGGAGCACTACATTTGTGGTCTTGAAATGGTAACTTATTGTTGGTGACCAAAAGAAGGAAAGAAAAATCAGGAGACAATAAAGGTTTTACATTTCTAAAATATTTTATATTAGATATTAAGCAAGATTCTCAGGACTTGAAGCATTTTTGATCTTAGTTATTTTGCTGTTGCAGATACTAACTGAAGCAAAATAATTGTCCTCCTTTAAAAAACAATGTCTTTTTTTTTCTTGAAATATGTACTTTTGCATTTGATTTAAAGATATGCATATTAGCTTTGTTTAAGGCTTTGAACAGAACAATAAACATTGAAATATATAATTGAATCTTTCTTTGTGATTTGTCCTAAAAAAATATAGATCTGTAGATTTCAGCAAACTTAGCCAAGAGCTAAGCCAGCTGAGAAATGCTGCTATTTTAGAATTGAGGAGCTCACTGGCCACCTTAATCTTTTTTGGGTGAATGTAAACTACCTATAAAAAAAGAGTATGGATAACACACAAATTATTAAATCCACATTCCTTTTATCTAGCTCTTTCCATTTGGGATTAGAGCTCAAAGAGCTGTGGAAATGCTTTCTAATGAGATTTTGAAATTCTTGCAGCAGGGAAATCCTTTTAGCTCCACAGGGAACTCTTCTCTGGGAATTTGCTGGGGTATAACTCTTTTTTGATTTCAAATAATTCTTTAGAAACATTAGGGATCCTAATACCAGTTCAAGAAGTAGTATTCTCAAATCTGGCAGTAAAATTGAACAGTAATTTTATCTGTGGTAGCATGTGTTTCCAAAGTAAAAGTTTTTTTGCAACTATCAGCATTTCTTATGATGTCATTAGGAATTCCATCAGACTGAACTGTGTTATCAACTTTAAGTTTTATGCGCAGAGGTGTAATGTGCTGATAACAAACAGTATTTTTGCCACTGAAGTTAGTACTGACAGTTGTGTGTCAAATCCAGTATTTGTAATTACCTGTAAAATATTTGAAAACATAACCACCTGGAACACCAGCAGTTTAGAATTTAGAATTTGTGTGCAATTATTTGCTTAATTTACATGTGGATATTACACCTCCTGCAGTACTTCCCGAACTGCTGTGCTTTCTTCAAATTTGGCTCCTCTGACATAAATTCAAGGAGGAGAGGAGGAGGAGTTGCCTCAGCTTCCTGAGCAGAGTCCCCTCCAGCCCTGGGCTTCAGGAAACTTTTACTCTTAGAAATTCAATTAGGAAATTAATTATGAAGGTCACTACACAGAGGTGAATTAGTGATCATCTCCATGCAGTATAAGCTTATGGAAGGTTGTAAGTTTGAAATGGCCACACCATGTAAGTCGTTCACGTTTCAGTAAGTGGGTGTCTTTAGAGGGGAAAGGAAGATTTGTTCATGGATCATTTGTACTCTGGATTTTTGGTTCAATAAATAATGGCAATGTGAACCATTTTGTTTACTGCTTTTACAGCAGTTGTGTTGCAATGTAATGTCATAACCTAACAGGTTGCACAACTCCCTCCCAAATTTCATCCATCCCTTTTCTCTTGTTGGCTAATGACATGGTTTATGGATGTAATAAAAAGAAAGCTCGCTCCCATCAGACAGACAAGGTGGGGAAGAAAGCCACTCCTCTGTGACTGTGGTATCTGCATTAATCATTCTGTTGATTTTTGTCAGACCCTGTGGAAACCCCCACTCTCATTCCACAGCCCCTGTGGGGTGGTGATGGGTTCACGTGTCCTCAGACCTGACGCTGTTCTATCCCAGAGCTGGCTTTCTCAGGTCTCCTAAATATCACCTGCATTTAGGAAAGAGGAAACAGTGCTTCATGATTTCCTGCATGGATTTGATCTTGTCACATACTATTTGCCATAGGCACATACGTACTATCAATTCTCTTCGGGTTGCCTCTAAAAATCTGCTAAGTAGTGCAATCAAGGGCAATTACTGCATCATTTGCTTGTGTTTATAACATATTAGAGCTTTCTGGGCTTGAGCACTGCAATCCATCCTGATTGCTACCAAGTAATCCTTTGCAGACTTGTAAATCAAAACTGTGGCTGATTTTCAGCAGTACGATTGCCATGTTTTGAAACTTTGCTAATTAAAACTTTATGAGCATGCAATTAAAGAGCACAGAGTTTTCCCTGCCTAACAAACGAAAATAAGCCATAGTAGTCTTGGAAAAAATGAACTTCCTTTATATTTACTTTTCTTAAAAACCTGACATTTGGTGGTTTCAGGCTTTCCAAACCATTTACCACATTTGTCTTTGAAGCTCTCTCTTCTGGTTGACTTAGCAACCTGAACTTAACAAATCAAGGCTGCTTAGCTAGACCTTCTGACTGTGCTGCAGCTTCAGGTGCAAACTGTGTCAGTGATTTTGTGTGCTTAGTGAAAGGGTTTTAAATAGAAAACTTAGTGTTCTGAGGTATAAAGTACAGCTTAAAAAAGGTTTCTGGGATCAAAACACCAGCTAACATTACTCAGATTTGTGAAGGCAAGGTTTCTAGAAGTCTGTAATGAAACTCAGGATAAGAAAAATTAAAGTGAATGGAATTAATATGGTTTGTTAACTCTTAGAATGTGTCCCCCTGGCAAGTTTCTTTAAACAATATGAAAAGAAAAAAAAAGTAAGGGTTCCTATAGAAGCCATCAGGCTGAGTTTGTATTTTGGGTCACTTGATAAACTCTACAGATAATGACTGCTCTTGATTAACTTTCAGATCAGGTCATTTGTAAAATGCCAACAGTTACTAATTTTTAGTGATGACAAATAATTACTTTCACTTTAATTTCACAAAGAACTCCAAGGCAAAAATTTAATCACTTTGAAGTGCTCCATTCAATGTCAATAAAGATATCAACATAATGCATAGAAAAATAGATTAAGCAGCATAGTTCCTCTTTCACTGCAGTTTTCATTTAAGCAATCATATTTCTGAAAATAGGATCTGGAATGAGAAGAAAATAAAAGGACTTATTGAAGAGGTCTGGTTCTCTGGAATGTGCAGGATTATGTCACAATCTTGTATGTGATGTGATCAGTGTGTAATGCCTACCATAATGAGAGTCCCTGTGCATAGTGGAATACATATTCCTCTAAAAATTCCAAATTGAGTAAAATGAATGAATTTTTTATGACTTTTCCAGATGACTACTGTGGTTGGTATCATGCAGGAAGTGTGTATACGGAAAAATGTAAATTTGATCGCAAAAAAAAGGTGGAAACCAAATCAGAGCAGAAGGTATGCTTTGACATTTATTAACATGCAAATTAAAGATATCATTGCACAGAAGGGGTAGTGCCAGAATGCCAAGTGGCAATTTCCCAATATATGTTATGGGATAGCACTAATAATTATCTGCTTGTTCAGTGGAACCAACGAGTCTGGAACCACACTGATTTGTAGCTCTTTGGGAAATGTGTGTGCATTGCTAAAAAGTGCATTACCCTAGCTATGCCATTTGGTAGGTATTGAAAGACAGGCTTCATTTCCTAATTTCTCTTGCTTTTGCATATTTAATATCTATGTAATTCTTTCGTTGTAGTTTCAAAGGTTTTTAAAAGGTTACAAAAGAGGGAAGGATGAGGGGGTAAAGCAAGCAGTATGAGCACCCTAGGTAAGTCACTGGCAGGCTTTAAAGTTTAGGTTCCTGTGTCACCTTGAACCCCCCCGGAGCAAAATGCTAATCGGTGGGTGTTTTTTTTAAGTGTACCTGCCACTAGAGGGGAATGGAAGCACATGTTTTGCCCCCAGAAAAGTGATGTCCCGATTGTAGCCTTGGGTCTTGGAAGTGCCTGTTCTCCCACAGTTCTCTCTGTTCCTTCTCTTTCCAGACCATGTATTCTCCCCAGCTTTGGTCTCCACTTCTGTCCCAAAGCCTCTCCTATTCTTCTATTGCTTCTTCCCACAAACTGTCCTGTTAAGACATCTGTGATACCCTTCCTTTTGTGTCAGTTTGTTTTTCCTTCCATTTCCGCCCTTCTGTCCTCAAAGCCTGGTTCTGCACTCTTCCCTGCCTTGTGCTCCCAAAGTCATTCTGTACTGCATGACCTTCCCCTTCCCCTTCCCTTACCCCTTCCCTTTCCCCTTCCCCTTCCCACATAAGAGGTCTAAAATGGAGAGATATGAAAAAACTCGTAACTTTTTTCAGGGTAATAGATATATGTAATTTTTTTTTAAATTAATGAACTGTGTCTGATATTTCACCATGAGGTGGATAGATATCCAAAACTTTCAGCCCAGTGACTCATGTTTGCTAAACTGATAAGCAAGACCTTAATTTCTGTAGTTCTGTAAACAGGAGTTAGAATTTTCACAACCTAACACATGCTGTTCACTGTTTGTGGGAAAGAAGTTGCTGCATAATTAATGGAGACAAGTAAGTAAGGTTGAAAAGGTATTTGTTAAAGTTTCCTTTGAGTTAAGAAGTTCAACATTTGTTAAGACAGAAATGATGGTAAAGAGAGTGACAGGATCAGCAGTTATTAATTGCCTAATGCAGGAATGGTGCCACTATTTACAAATATTTAAATGAGTTTTCAGGACACACCTGTCAGGTTGAGATTGCCATCTGGTCAACTTGCATGAACTTAGAAACTGAAACAAGCCTTGTGTTGTATGTGTGTGCTTGATGATTAACAAGTGAGTGATGCTGAGCAGTGTGCTACCCTGAGCATATGCCAGAAAACCCAGGGAAATCAATATTACAATCCAGCCATTCATCTCCTCCATAGAAATTCTCCCAGTGATGCAGTGAGGGATGAGGAATGAAAGACTTTTATTATAATGACTGTCTGCAAAAACATTAATTACCTCTATCATGTATAAATAGACCTGTATTTTTCATTTTTCGTGACCAAAGTGATTGACCTAAAACCACTTGATCCCAATTAAGAGTGACGAGAAGGAAGTGAGTAATATTTTTCTGTGGCTCACATGGTCTACTGTGCTTTATCCTGAAAAAAATGCAACACTCCAAATAAACCTCAGACATTCTCACACCACGGCTATAAAATAGCTGGTTAAGAGTGATTAATCCCACTGATACCCCACAATGATAAAAGAATATATTTTATAGCTGCTGAGACCTTACTGAAGTCATTTCTCTAAAGAATAAAATGATGGACTGTATAGATACATTGCAGTTAAAAAGAATAACTTTTGCTAAAATCCTAAGTGAAATGAAAGGAAAAGTATCAGAATGCTTTTGTGCATTTAAAAGGTTGCAAAATATTTCTTAGAGATTAAAATGAAAAAATATTCTAAATGTCTAAGCTGTGTAAATACCTTGAAAAATAAAAATGTGACAAGGACTTTAAGTTAATCAGAGCCATCTTTTAAAGTGGTCTTTAAAGTGGTCTTTAAAGTAGGACAGACATATTTATTTTTTATATGATTGTTTTCTCTTTAACAAGTTAAAATATAAAGAAGGATGAATTCTTCCTAGTACTGTGTCCATAAAAGGTTAGGTAACACACATTAATTAGAAATTGCCATCTGTTCTGTCCAAAATCTGCATTTGCAGGGCTGACATGAGCAGAATTTTGTAACTTAAAACTAGTGAGAAAGGCACCAGGTATGAAATGAGGTTTCAAGTGTTTTATACACGCCTTAATAGATGGGCCATTGTTAAAGCAAATTACGTAGGGCAGCAGGTTCAACGCTTCCATGGACTTTTGTCTGCAAAAAATTCAATTTTACCTGCCCTCAGAAATGTGTAATGCTTTTATGTGCCAAAGCTTTCTAGGAAAGTCCCAGCAGTATCTCTGTTTCTGTTCCTAGATGCATTCTCAGCCACCTAGGTTGAAGGCAGCTGCCTCTAATTCCTGCCTAAGTCGTACAGGCCTCTCAGTTCGGTACTTCACACACCTCACCTTCAGGAGTTCATCTGGCAGCCATGCACAGAGCATGACTGAATTGCGTACAAAGTTTGTATTTTGGCATTTTGGAAGAGCTGCATGGAAGGAGGAGACCCCTGTTGCAGCTCCCAGCTGAAACCTGATCTCTCCCCTTCTAGGAGGGTGCTATAACCATTACAGTATGTGTGTTCTAAGATTGCACTCAATTAGAGTCCTCTACCCAAAAAATGAATGTGCAGTGAGAAGCAGTGTGAATTTGCAGCACCCTTGCCACTCCAAGCCAGCTTCCCACATGGGAATTAATTTGCACATTTCATTTTTGGTAAGGTGCCTTTTAGAGAGGCGCTTGCATTGCGCACTCTTGCTACACAGAGCCTCTGCTGGCATCGGATCTTGAGCTGTAATTTACTGACCAACATATTCAACTCTGCCTCCCCTGACATCGCCCTTTGAGCCAGAGGAAAGCCAGCTAGCACTGATGAACTTGTGATTCCCCTGTCCTTCAGGTTAGGCAGTAGTAGATGAAAAAATTGTAAACATACAGAAACACGGGTGTGGAAGTTGGTAATTAAGAGGAAGAGAGGTAATAGCTTGTAAAGCTGCCATTTTGTTTGAAGTGGTCACCTGTGGTTTAAGCAGACCATTTTGACTTCGCACAGAAAAAGACTGAGAGTTTGCTGAGAGGCATTTTCCAAAGCCAGAACGGTACAGTGGGGATGAAGTGTTTGAGTTCTTCTACCCTCTTTCACTGCAAGGTCAAGTAGCACAATCTGAGTGCATTAAAACATAATATTTGAATCTTGTGGAATGATTTTATTTTTCCTGAGTGACACTGGAAAAATCAACATTTTGCCATGATATAGCCAATATGGAAATTTCAATAGAAAAAATACATCTTATCTGATCGTGTTGTGCAAAATCTAAGGCTTGGTTATTTTGCAAGTCATTCATTTGTGAATGTAGATATAAGAGCCATCTGTTAAGCATTCAGCCTTCTAATACATTTTGACTTTAAAGTGCTGTATGCTGCTGTGAGAAATTAAAATGTTTTAATTATCCCCTTATGCCTAATCATTGTGGTTTCAGTGAAGCTCCTAAGAATTTTAGCACCTTTTAGGACAGGTAAGTATGGATCTACACTCCCACTCAGGTATAATCAATATTGTTAATCAATATTGTGAAATTATAACGAAGATATAGAATATAGTTGCATCACGGTGTGCAGTTTTGGGACCATTGCCATGCATAGTTTTTAATGTTGCTCAGGTAGCTTGCTTGTCTGTTATTCAGCCAGTCACAGTTTTACTGTCTCTTGCCTTTCCTCTCTTTCTTTTCACACACACTCATATTTTTCTTATAAATGCATCTGCAGAAGAATGGATGTGTAGTGTCCCACATGTCTCAGTGGGAGCCCAACACAATTCAAGGAATTAGCAGTTAAGGTTGCCATACTTAACGCAGAAACTACAAGCAGCTTCCTATTTTTACTCAGGCCTGAACACATTAGGCCCATTCTAACATGGCAGAATACCCTGCTGATCTCTGCTATGTGTTCAACAAGGTTAAGTGGTCTAATATCTGTTTAAATCTTATGTTTTATGATAGAGAGGATATGTGCTTGTTTTCTCATCTGTTTTTCATGTTTTTCCCTTGGAGGGGATGGGTAACCATGAAGAAGTCGGAAATCTCTTTCTTAGAACCAATATTGCAGTCACTGGTGAGGCTGCACCTGGAGTGCTGTGCTCAGTTTTGGGCCCCTCACTTCCAAAAGGACACTGAGGTGCTGGAGCCTGTCTCATGAAGGGCAGTGACGGTTGTGAAGAGTTTAGAAAACATGTCTGATGAGCGGCTGAGGGAGCTGCAGGTGTTCATCTGGAGAAAAGGAACTGTGGGGAGACTTTATGGCTCTCTACCTAAAAGGAGGATCTAGCCAGGTGAGACTTGGTCTTGTTTGCCATGTCTCAAGGGAAAGGATGAGTGCTCAGGGCCAGTCCTCAGAAGGAATCCAAAAAGGACCTTGTGGGGTTTGGCAGAAGGTACAGAGACCTGTGAACCCTCCTGAGGAGTTGTCCTTGTGTGCTTAAATTGGACTGAAGGGTTTGGATATTTCCCAGTCTGGGTTACAGAGGAGGGAAAAGGAGTCCTTTATTTGTATTATCTCATAGTCTGTGGAAAATACATGGTTAAGTAAGAACTGTGGCCTTCTGTTCACATTCAACTATTTCAGTGCCCTTGTCATCCTTTCTTCTATTGTCAGAATTAATGTGGGATGTGATGATTTAGGAAATGGCAGCAAATACTGTGGTTAAAATGTTTCTAGACTTCAGTATAGGCTCTGCAACAGATCATAAATATCATGATCGCAAATCGAGTATTCTAAAATAGCAGATTATTTTAGGAAATAACATCAGATCATGCCTTTGGAGATCAGTGCTTGCCCAGAAGAAAAAAAACCCCACAGTTATGGCTGACCCTCCAAATTTTCATATGTAAATGTCATATGAGTAATGTTCTTCACATGGATAATCTCAAGGATGACTCCTCCATTGTAATTGGCTGCCACACAGTAATGACAAAATTTATAGTTTAAACTGGGACTCTTTTTGCAGTTAAGCTGAGTTAGCCCCTAGCTCTGCATCGCCCCATCTGGCTCCTGATAGGATTTGTGCCTTGACATCCCCCAGAACTGGAGATCTCCAGGGACCCTGGGGAGGAGGCTGGGCCCAGCAGGGTCGCATTGCCCCACACAGGCTCCTGAAACTCTGATGAATGTGGCCAGCAAAGGCAAATTAAGGGAGAGGAGAATTTTGCCCACGGCTATGGAAGAGGAGAATTAGGTCTTGTTGATTTAGCTTTGTGGGAAGCCACAGTGGTACATACAACATGTTAATGGTGTTTTATTGTATCACTCCCTCATGCTGTGTTCATTTGTAGGGACAACATGACTTCCATAACATTTATTTTAGGGTCATTTTATTACTTTAATAATGCAGATTTAGATTGTAATTAAAGCCTGTATGATTTGTTTTAATAGCTTGCAGCTTTGTTCAGCATATGTTAAGATATTATAAAAGTGCTTCAATAGACAATGAATTCATTTGTCCCTTTCCCTTATTAAGATGCATGTGCACTTCATCAGGTTTATTCTTTGTGAATTTTGAGTGTGGAATTTAATCATAAAGTCACATAGAGACACATTCCAAATTTGGGACTTCATGGATTATGACTGCCCTTGTGAAAGAACTAAAAAACCAAGAAAATGTAATTGTATTTAATATTAAAATAATAAAATTTAGTCTATTTAGCCACATCTTAGCAATTATCCTACTACTCACTTACATGGCATTGTTAAATATGTTTCTGACTAGAATAAATTTATATGTTATTATGGATTTCACGCTTTTTTCTTACTAGTCTAATAGATTAAATTCTTTCCTTTAAAACTGCACCTTTCAATTAAATTTGATTCTTCCTTTTTTTTCTTCATTATTTGACATTCTTTGTCTTCTGACACAATCCTTAGCACACTTTATACAAAGAAGCAGCTTTGGTTCCCTTTTGTTAATTTCCAGTATTTTCTGACAATGGGCTTATGTTGTCCACATCATCTGCTACAAAGATTATTTTCACTTCCAGTTCCTTGAAACTGTTTCTCTTGTAACAGGACCCAGGCCCATGAGGTGTTGAACATTTCTGATGAGGAATCAGGTACCTTCAACATTATTTGGCAGAGTGTATTCCAAAGCAGCTGGAACAATATTTGGTGAGGATTTAACAGACTTTTTTTGTGACACCTAAATGTCATACACTGACCCAAAGCCCCCTTCATCAGTTTTGTTTTCCATCGATATATTACAGGGAAGAGAACTGGAAAAACATTGAACCAATGGGTTTTTCTTTTTGTCTTCCTCTCTATTCCTATTTCCCATCTTTTGGGTTGTTGGTTGTTTTTTTTTTTTTGTTTGGTTTTTTTTTTTGTTGGTGTGGTTTGATTTTTATTTTCATTTTTTTCATCAGAGAAAGAATAAGGGAATCATATCTCATTCTTATTTTGTTTCAGTAATAATCATTCTACCACACTATTTTGTATTCCAATATGAACAGCATGAGAAACATGAACAGCCACCAACTACTTTTCTTGCTCTAGAACATCTTACATGATCTTACATATCAAAATATCTCATGAGATAAACAGGTAATTACCATGACCTTCAAAACTGAGAGTGTAGATATTTGGAAGCAATATCTGCTTATTGGTTGAAAATCCTAGATCAAATTATCTGGAATTTTGGGACTGGTAAAATCAGAATCCTAGTTTGAGTCTTATACAGTCAATACTTTTATCCATTGCTTATGCTGCCCCCTAGATTTCTTTTTATAGTAAGTGTAGCGGGTTGGGTTTGTTCCGGGCAGAACACCAATTTAGTGTAGTGGTTTGGTCCAAAATACTCATTACTGTTTATCTTCTGTGAGATAAGAATTAGGAGAAATGCAAAGCAGACACCAAACTTGCAAGAATATAAAGAAGTTTATTAACAGACCTAAAAGAGGGAAAAAAATCATACCACACCTTCAGAACTCTCCTTCCCCCCGACCTTTCTCCCTTCTCCAAGTGACAATGTAAAAAGACAACCCTTCAGATGTTCAGTCTGTTTACCACTTCCATAATAACCTTGTTCAGTCCATTTAGGAAGAGGAGTCTCTCTTGCCCATGCTATGAACACATGATCACAACGAGACAGCTGCCCACTTCCAAATAACTTTGCTCAGTCCATTTAGGAAGAGGTGTCTCTGCTCGCATGTGAGTCCCTTCCCCCAGCTTGCAGCTGTTCCCACAACTCCTTTCGAGGGTCCACTCGAAGGTTTTTGGGGTACAATTTTAAGGTTGAGCTGTTCAGAAACAAAAGTTTTCTTCACCCATCTCTGGGAGCATTTCATCTCTAAGAAATCTTTGGGAGCATCTCTAGGAACTGAGGTTTTCTCCTTTCCCATTTGGAGCAAAAGTCCTCATCACTTCCATCTCTCCCTGTTCAAACTTCTCATGAAATTACAGCTGCTTCAGCATCTGCCTACCTCAGCACAGGTGCTTTTGCTCACAAGTACAAGTTGAACGCTCCACCCCCCCGCCTTCATGAAATTACAACGGGTACTCTGATACATCATAGCTTTACAACAGAATTTCAGCTTTAAGCATCTCCTCTTTCTCTTCCCTCAGGTTTTCAGCTCTTCACAGCACTAAAAGGGTTAATCTCACCTAGGCCTTGCAGGTGGAATGTGGCTTATCGCTGTTGGTCACCTGACCTCTGCTGGACAGCAGTGCCGCTTTTACAGAAATCTTGGCCTCACTGGAGAGGGGGGGGGAGCCAAGCTGCTCCGGCTGCCCACAGCAGGGCTGTAGGGGGGTTCTGCGGGTGGAACAGGGTCCATCGGCTCCAGGATGGCCGTGGCCCGGCCCGGCCTGGCCCGAGCAGGGCCTGGGTTGAGCCCGCTGGCCCCCACATGGGACCTGGAGCCACCTGTCCCAGCACCAGAAACAAGAGAGAGAGAGTCTGCCTCTGAGTTTCCTAATCTTGAGTGTGGATCACAGAGGTGGTCACAATTTTAAGTGGCTCAAAGAATCGTCCATATTCAAACTGGCCAGCTGATAGGTTCTGTCAGGTCACAGAGGAAGCTGTAAGCACCCCTTTGCAAGAACATCACTTCTGGGACTTAGCTTGCTAACCTATGACAGTAAGAAACTAGGAAACTAAAAAGGCTTTCTATGGCATTTAGTTTTCATGTCATGGTAGAGAAACTGAGACGTTTTAAAATGTGTTTTTACTGAGTATATAAAAAGAAAAGAAGCATACCTCCAAATGTTTCACTGCAGTCTCCTGAGAATAATCAGATACAAACACATTTATCCTTCAAGTTGTTCTCAAAATGGTCTTAAATATACTGTCTTTGTTTGCCAATCCATGCATGTGCTGTTCTAACAATAGGTACCAGGTCTGAAGAACCTTAAAAAAGTTTAAAGTTAATATGTTCATTAGTTAATATGTTCATTATTTTCCTGAGACAGGGCCTAAACTGTTACTTCTCAGAGATTCTCACTGCTGTTCATCTGTATAACTATTTAAATAGCGTAAGAGTTGGATGGAAAAACAAACTCCCAAATCCAGAGGCTTGTGTGGCATAACTAATCAGAAAAAACAGTCAGGAGGTGCAGTGTTTCATAGTTGGTGATCATGAATTTTTAGCCTTCCACAGAGGTCTGGCAATAGAAGTCTTCAATGGAGGAAGTTCTGTGCTCCCTGGGAAGTGTGGGATTCAGTACTGTCGTTGGTAAGGTAACATTTTCCTCCACTTACTTTTAAGATGGATTAGAAATACATTTGTATTGGTTTGGCATGGCCTGGTTTTAGGTAGCAGCGGGGCCACAAAGACGGCTCCTTTGAGGAAGCTGCTGGAAGCTTCCCACCATGTCGGGCAGACCCAGTGGCTGATGGCTCTGAAGATGGACATGCTGCTGGCCAAAACCGGGCCAATGAGAGAGGTTGGTGATGCCTCTGTGATGACATATTTAAGAAGAAAATCAAAACAAAGTCACCAGAGTTCCGGATTCTAGTCAGAGGAGGAGGTGAGAACATGTGAGGGAAACAACATGGAGACACCAAGGTCAGTGGAGAAGGAGGGGGAGGAGGTGCTCCAGGTGCTGGAGCCGAGGTTCCTCTGCGGGCCGTGGTGCAGCCCATGGTGCAGCAGCTGTGCCCCTGCAGCCCATGGGGATCCATGGGGGATGCAGAGATCCACCCGCAGCCCATGGGGGAGGTGCCCACGCCGGAACGGGTGGATGCCTGGAGGAGGCTGTGATCCAGTGGGAGACCCAGTGGAGAGAGAGGGCCCTGGTTCCAGGCTGGAGCAGCCTGTCCTTGGAGCACTGCACCCTGTGGAAAGAGAGAGCCACGGCGCAGCAGTTTTGGGAGGACTGTGTGCCCGGGGGAGGGGCTCAGGCTGCAGCGGGGGCGGTGTGGCTGCTGCTCCTGAGAGGGGACCCATGCTGGGGAAGTTCACGGAGTACTGTGTCCCGTGGGAGGGACCCCACGGCCTCACAGGGGAAGACTCCTCTTCTGGAGCAGCGGAAGGAAATGAACTGACCAAAACCCCATGCCCTGTCTCCCTGCGCTGTCGGTGGGAAGGAGGGAGGGGCTGGGGGGGAAGGTGTTCTAAGGGCTTCTTTTACTTCTCATTATCCTCCTCTGATTCTGTTAGTAATAAATTCACTTCGCAACTTAAGTTGAGCCTGTTTCGCCCTTGAGGTGTTTCTCCCAGTCCTTATCTCACTCATGAAGTGTTGGTTTATTTTTTTTCCTTTTCCCTCCTGTGCCCAGCTGTGGCAGGGGAGGGTGAGTGAGCAGCTCTCGTGGGCACCTGGCGCTGGGCTGGTGTCAAACCACAACAACATTATGGAAAGTATTTTATGACATGGCTGCCTGTGACAACAAGTGGCCGGATTCAGTATTCCCAGAGTCCTTTCTGATTTCTGTGTTTCTGTTGAGGAAATACATTGCAGAGCCAAACATTCTGCATCCTCCTCATGCTGCTCTTCACTAGGTTTCACTAAGAACAACAAAAATAAAAAGAACTGAGAAGGAGTCTTTATTTGTCTTGCCACTGGATTTGTGGAAATCTGGGAAAAGATGGTAGTGTTAAATCTCTAATGGCCTCATTGGAGGTAAATGGCTACTGTTGGAGCATTTCTTTTTAAGGAAAGGGCTTATCTCTGAGGCATTCTTTTCCAAAGTCTGAGTTAGAACCTGTACTTCTGGGTTGGACACATTTCAACTCTGTAATACTTGTAGATGTTTCACTATCTAGAGGTGTCATATTGATATAAAATAAACCTGTCTGGTTGTTTAAAATTTTTTTTCTCTCTCTTCTTTTTTCAGAAGGAAGGATGAGGAAACGGTTTGAGCCACTGGATATCAGGCAGCATGGTTGCTGTACTAATGAAAATTTGGAACACCGTTGCAAACTGGAGTGTTTGGCAGAAGCAGGAATTTCTCTGTGCTGTTTATGAGGTATATAAAAAGGTCAGTGTTATTTTATAGATTTTTAGCCTCAGCAGTATTTTTTTTTTTTTATGATTTACTTTTTCTTGTTTTGTAACAGCCATGATTTTTTGTTCTGGATATGGAATGTAACTTTTTTGATTGCCTGGCGTGTTGTGGGAAAGTAAATTGTGTTTCTAAATTCCAGACACACTTTGACGGTATTATTAAGAAAACATTGCTCCTGGAATAATAAATGGTGGGGTTATTTTAAGCAGTTGTGTTACATTTTCTAAATCTGCAAAAGAATCAGAACAGTCAAAGAATGATCAAGGCTGGGTTTCTTTTGTTTTAACAGGCAGGTCATCAGTTGGCCTATTGGCAAAACTCCATTCATTTTAATGGACCTACGTGAATTTCCATAAGTTGCAGATTTGATCAATAGCTTCTTAAGTGTTTCAAAATCACTGTCTTTCATCTGGCACTGCCAACAGTACTAATTACAAGATTATTTTTGTGAAGCTAATCTGCCCCTCCATAGATAAAGGGCAATAAGTGCTCTTTTAGGTCACTGCACAAATGACATTGGCCAATATGAGCCAACATAAGATAGTGAAGTGAGACTCTGAATGTGCTAGAAATACACTGAGCCCTAAAACAAATGGAGGTAGTTTGTTTCTCAACTGAAATACAGATGTTTTAAGTGCAATATTCAGTTGTGAAGGACATGATGTCTCGCATTTGGAAAAAATTGAAGTCTCAGAGTTTGGACTCCTCTATTTCTTCTTCATCTTCTCAGTGATACTTCAGAAGGGAAAAAAATAATTCCTGACATTCCATTTTGCCCTACCAGGAGCTTAGATTTTTGGGAGGCATTGGAACATTCTGAAATGCAGAGGCATATATACACTGTCAGGTATAGACGAAGCGCTGCAAAGTGTTAGTGGTTTCATAAGATTGTATTCTTTTCTGCTCTGATGCCCCCAAAGAAACCTAACTACTCTCCTTTTGCTAGCAACATTTTATTTTTCTAGGTGGAGAACAAATATGAAGCAACACAATTAAAACCTATTGATTTAAGCAACATCTTATTGTTTTAATAGTCGAGCAACTGTGCTCCCCCTGTGTGGCCTGAAGTCCGTAGGTATAACACGGTTCTAGCAGCTGTGAAAACACTCTGCCTTCCCCGTGTTTAGATACCTATCTGTGGCTAGGGAGCAACAGAGGAAGTCAAAACTCCAAGAATATAATGAGGGTAGAGAATGTACAGTTGGTGTATTTCTCCCAAATCTTGCTAAGTAAAGCAAGTTTGAAGACTTGTCCTTTTGTCCTGCCAAGTTTACCAATCTGAACTTTCTCAAACATTGTGTGTGCTTAATTTCATTCTGCTAAAGGCAGGCTCCTCCACTCCTGTGAGACTGTGGCTCGAGGTTTAACTCTTCCTCCCACAGAGGCTGGTGTGATTTAGCCCATACAGAGGAATAGGTCACAGGGTTAAATACAAAGAACACTGCTGGTTCCTCAAGAAATATATTGAGTTCTAATATCTGGTTTTGAGTTCACTTGAAATGCACAGTGGGTACAGAAAATAGTTTTCAGACTTAAATTAGGAGTTAGGCTGAAGTGACCCACCTGATTCAGGTAGATGTTAGGGAGTTTCATAGCAGGTGATCAAATTAATCAAGATTTGAGAAAACATAAAATGTAAATTCTCTTTACCGTGATAATGTACCCTTTCTGGAAGAACTGTTCCTGGTAAAAGGCTTTCCTTTTGTTTTCCCTCAATGATATATTTTTGGCTTTTTGAGATAAGTGATCAGTCTGGAAAAAGTGCAAAGTAGAGCACAACTATTTAGAGATGTGTTTGAAAGGACATCCCTTCTTTCTTCTCTGTTTTTGCTGCCTTGTGTAAATCAGGTATTGGAGAAATGCCTTAAAATCATCCTCTGATCTTCAGGCTAAAAAATATGTGGCACAGAAATCCTGGTGGGACTTCAGTCATCTGATATGGATGTCAGCACAATATGCAGCCTCCCCTTTGGAGAGGAGCTTGTAGGTTTCGGGCGGGTTCTGGGGGTCCAGTCGGGACGGCCGGACGTAGACGGTAACGGATGGAGACGAGAGATCTCTATAGGCAGGTCTCGGGACACAGCCGGTTTATTGTAAAGGGCGTGGGTATTGAGGCACTGCTCAGAGCTGCTAGACTCAGCTCTGAGCAGGCCCAAGAGAGCAAGAGAGTGAACGGGTGAGAGAGAGAGAGAGGGTGTAAGAGCAAGAGTAAGAGCAAGAGTAGAAGTGGAAGAGAGAAGTATGAGAATCGAAGTAGAAGTGAAGAGAGAATGAGAGAATGTCTGAAGTCCTGGTTACAATACAATAAATCATCTTCTGTACCGAATATTCTAATTGTCACTAACCAATCTAATACAAGATACAAATCCTATAGCATTTACATACAGCCTATAAGAGTTCTTATATTACCATAGAGTGTTACATCTTAACTTCTAAAAACTACTCTTTGGACCCCTTCTGCTGAGCTAGTAGGGTCTGCTCTGACCCTTGGACCTGCCTGCAAGCAGAGGGTATTGTTCAATCAAAAGGGGATTACTTCAGTGGCCATACCATTGTTTTCTAGTTGTTTAGTAACTAAGACCTGGTATTTCAAAAGTGGCTTTCATTTCGATGTTGCCTGTAGTTTTCATATTCCCAAAATCTTTTGTCAGGCAATCATATTTCCAAGGCTTTCCTGTTTCATCTTCCCCAACAGAGCTGTTGTCAGTACCTGCCTGAGGATGAATGAACAGATCATCCAGACATTTTGGCATCTGTCAACCCCTGGGGCTGTTACAGCATGTGTGCATTTGCCATTCCAGCCTTAGAAAGCAGCTACTGCTGTTCTGTAATTCACAGCCTATTTATTGCTAGGGTACGTTTTTCTTTTCATTTATTTTAATTTGTTTTCTTTATGTCATTAAAAGCAGTAGTGAGGTCTATAAAACAAGTGAAAGCTTAGATAAACACCACAGCAGGCTGGTGAACTCTTTTAGGGACCCAGTTTTCATCCATAAATTATAAGTAGCTACTCAAACTACAGGATTTTGATGTGATCTATATTATTTTCTCTCTGCAGCTGCAGATGGCTTCAAATCACTCTCACCTTTGCAGCTGGACCTATCACATATGCCGTTGGTCATTGTAGGTCCTTTCCTATTGAATTATTCTATTCTGTCTTCTGTCCATGGAGGTAGAATTTCTTCTCTGGACTCTGACTTTTCTACTTTCAAGTCATGGATTTGATTGTCAGTCACTTTAATCCTTTTTAGTATCCCTTTACCAAATACTGTCTTGGTCACCTTTTTAACACATTTCCAAATTCTCATTGCAACTTTATATTTTTCAAATATTATTTCACAGATTTTTCCAGGCTCTATGGGCTTGATTTAAAAACAAACACAGGCAAAACACATAGAAGATAACCCAAGACCTCTTGCTGCAATAAATAAACCTGCTGAGGGAAGTATTTTTTTCCTATGTCAGCCAGAGAATGAATAGACAGAAGCTTTTCTGTGTTATGTTACTGATGAGCTAATTAAAACAAGTTCTTTTCAAACCATACAGATTGGATTCTTACTGTGCCTGTCTCACCTGAATTTTTTGGTGCTTTTTCACTGACCTTTAGAGTTTAGGTAGTACTTTTCAACAGCTATGTATTTCTCGTGTCCTTATCATTATAAGGGGATATGGATGTACTTTAAAGGTGGCCACCTAATATCTTGAGAACACAGTGAGATGGATAATCTGATGATATTTGCTTCATGCAATAAAAATAACAGCAACACAGTGTCTTGGAGAATACAAGCTAAGTAACTGCAGGATGGCCTCAATGTTTAATGGTAGCCTGTGCTGGTACTTGAAGGGGTAGCACAACCCAGAAAGGATCATCTTAGCCTAAAATAGCAGAGTTCTTGCACCATTCTAGAAAAGGTGCTAGGGGCTGAAGTCATCATTTTGTCACCAGGTCTTAAAAATCTCTCTGTTTAGGGGTATGGAACGGCCTGAGTTGTTACGGGCATAAATTGTGAAATTGTTTATCTATATAGCAGGAAAGGCTGCTTCAGTTGTGTTGAACACAGAGGTCTGCAAAGGATTGGAAGATTTCCCATCCTTCATCTTGGCTTCAGTGTCCACCTTGTTCTTGTCCTTGTGTGCTACCACGAGTGCTGCTCTGTTAGCACAGAGCACAACAAATGTATGGCACGTAATGCACACGCTCAGCAGATGAAGCAATCAGCAACATCTCTACTCGCTGCAACTCTGCTAGCCAAGGCTCTGCTTGGCTCGTTTTGTCCAAGTCAGTATTCCCTCATCCACTTGGAATTCTTGTTTTAAAAACACAGAAGCTGATTTTAGAAACACTAAAGCCAATGAGAACTGTGAGAGCGCCGCACCTCTGGGAATCCAGCCCACATCCCTTTTGTTTTGAGTGTAGGATCGATCCTAAATGAGAAACCTTTTGTATTTTGGAAACTAAGAAGGAGCTGAAGCAAACGTCTTCATACTTGGCAAAAACAGAATTGCTCTTGATGGAGACCAAGCATGGAAAATTCTGGTCTGAGAGGATTATATTTGTCAAAGTTATGACAAGTCTGAACAGAGTTTTACATAGAAATCCCTCTCATTTTATGGTCTACAGTGACAGTAGAATATATTTATGCAAAAAAATAAAATATGAGAAGTTAGGTTTATACTCACCAAACAATTACTAGTAAGCAAAAACCAAAACCAGATCAGCATAATGATGTTTTTGTCAAGCGTTACAATTTTGGTTTGGCCCAAATATACAGATACAGATTTGGACTTTCTGTCACAAGTTGCCAAACATTTGTTTTCATTTATGTCTTTGTATTTGTGTGTGTGCATATTGACAAAGGGGACTTGACTCCAAGAAGAACAGAGTTATTATCCAAATCCCAGCACAAATCCTTCTATTGACTTCACTGGGAGTTGGATCAGCACCTTGGTGAGAATGTCCAAAAGAGAGTGTCCAGAGTTAAACTATCAGTTCTTCATCCAACTCTCATTGAAAACAATTAAGTCTTTCCATTAACTTCAATTCCTCTTGGATCTAGCTTTAAAACACAAATTTTGTCTAATAGGACATATGGAGGCTATCCTATTAAGCATGTTTCAATCACAAGAGGGCACAAGAATTTAAGGACAGAGGGCTGAAAGCCTCTATTAGCTGAATATTGGAGGTTAGAGAAATGAAAATTAGTAACTTTTAAAAGGGCATGGTTGCTGCAATAAATCAGAAGACTTCATTCTCTTTAAACCATTTTTAGTGTTTAAAGATGACTGAACTGTGGCTGCCTCTTTGTTGGTTCTGGTTCAGAAAAGCATTCAGACAGCAGTTAAGCAATGCAACTTAAGTGTGAGCCTAACTCCTCTCTTAAGGAGGGGAGGAATTAAACACATGCTTTAGTGATTTCCTGACCTGGGGCTTTTATTTTCCTTCTGTGAATATTGGTGAAAGTACCTTTTTGTTCGTAAGAACACTCATGAAAAGCATATTTTGAGCCCCTGGCTCAGATTTGCTTAATCTAATCAAGGAAGAGAAAGTCACATGATGTATATTAGGTAACCAGTTGCACAATTTGTGGGTGACCATTAAATCATTTCGGATAGTAAAAATTGTAATAACTTGCAGTGTGCTCTCAGATAGTTCATAAACACAGCACAGAGTTGTTCTCTAGTTCTGGATGTTCTCTCAGGGAGGAATACTGGAAGAAAAATACAAACTCCTGAAAGAAGCTTAAGATGGACTGTTTTCTTATAAGGTAAAAACCACCATAATTTCCTCCAAATGTGGAAAGAGCTTCAATTATCTGCATTGCTCAGAAGTTTTTTTGATTGAATACAATTACATCCAGGCTAAACAGACTTCCAAACAGTTGTGCTTAAACTACACCTGTAGAAATTGCAAAGGTACCAACAACCCTCACTGATACTTTCAGGTACCTTTCAAACAATATTGCCAATTTTATTTATGCAAGTGCAGATGAATAGGGCATTTGTGTGGGAAAAAAAGCATATTTGTGAAACACCTTTGAGAACATATGGGAAAGTGGTTTTTTATGTTTTATATGTTTATGTGCGTATTCCATATGTTCTGCTTAGGCATACTTTTAAGCAAAGATTTCTGGGTCAAATGACCTCATTTATCGTTTGTAAACTAAGCTATCTAATCTGGCTCAGTGTCTTTTCATCATATGGTGTGAGTCAAATAAACTCATCTGTTGCTCAGGCTTACAATTACAGGGCGTTTTCAACAGTTAAACACGAGCTCTGGTCAGGACAGGGCCAAAACAGAGCAGAGACCCTATAGAAGAGTGCTTTGGGCCCCCAAACTCATTGCCATGAGATTACTCATTTTTCATTCTTCTAGAGGAAAATCTTAGCACAGTTTACTTCAACTGGCTATAGCTGATGCCAACCTGCCATCCAGAATCCATAAACACCCTGAAAATGGGGTAACTCCAGGAGTTGCTAACTGGCCCAAGCATCTCTGTGCATGTGTCACAGAAAGGTTCTCTTTCTCAGTGCAGAAAAGCACTCTGTGTGGTGCTTGTGTTATGGCAGTAGGTAGAATAGACTGAGGACAGAGAGGAGCATAAAGATACTGATTTCCTTTTTGCTTTTGTTTCTACCTAGAAATACCCAAACTGCTTCAGCCTCCTTCAACCCACATGTGAACAGAGAAAAATACTTCCTTATTCCCTGTTCAGCAGAAGCCAGTACATCCAGTGTTTTGGATAGAGAATTTTGTAGGTTACTTGAATCAACAGGTAGGGTACATCCTTTTACGGTGAGACAGTCTTGAGTGTATGTAACAAATTTACTTCTTCACCAGTGGGATGGCAGCTCCTGGAACTGGGCTGACTGTGGTTACAGAATCAAGTATGTTTATTGAAGAGCCTGGCTAGATGTAAACCCCATCCTACACAGGACCTACTGAAGAGCATTCTGTAGCTTTTCTTCTACTCAGCTGGGTATTTTTTTTCCAAGGTCTGCAGTTTCATGTTAGTCTGTTACAGCTACAGGGGATATTATTCAGTATTTCTCTGAAGTTCTGTCTCAGGTCAGAAAGACTAATCTCCAATTAATCCCTGTCAAGTGCGAGGTGTTTTTTGAAGACTTACAGCCAGCCTGTGGAAAATAGCAGGCATTGGGATGTAGTGGACTTCAGGTTTCTGATCCCAGGTCTTTCCTTTCAACTGCTGAGAAACCAGAGATTTACATCCTTGCCTGTTTGGGGAACAGAGCTGCATATGGAGGCCACACGTTTTACTTTACATTTCTCTTCGGACCTTTTAACATGTACCCTCTTAAACAGTGTCAATGGGTTTGATACCACAGTCTGTATGGAGTCTGGAATGAGGCACAGCTATGTTTGGCCCTTTGCCACAGAAGTCTAGTACTGCATAAATGCATAAAAATGACTTGCATGCAAGTGTGGCCCTGGGCTAGACTCCCTCAGGAGTGAAGGAGATTGAAAATCCCAGCACACTGTGGATACTGTGAGTATTTCTTCAGCCTTCTGCAGCGTGCTTCTCCCTCTGGATGGAGTGTGAGGGAGAGGACCTGCACTGGGACAGCATGGTCACATTCTAGAGGGTGTAGGGAGAGACCATGAGGGACAAAATAGCTAAAAAGTTGTAGTGAAATGAGCCCAGTGGTGGGAAATTTCATCTATGTTCATTCTTGAAGAGTTACGATAGGAGCCTGTTGCTTTAAAGCGCAAGAGGGGCAGATCATGATTTGAGACTGGAAACAGGAGCAAACATGGTGTGTTGTGGTATACCTTCACTAAAGTGCCTCAATCTGACCCTAAAAATGCAGAATGGTTTTATCCACTGGGTAGAATAAGGACTAGGTTGAACTAAATCATTCTAGACTTGAAAACTGAAACAAATTCCATCCAAAAATACTCATCGGGGGCAAAAATAAAAGTTATTCCTGGGAAAGACAGTTTTATGGCAAGAATTATGTGCTTTTTTAGCTAAAGAAACAATGTTTTGCAATTATAGTGACTTAGTGAAGGTCATCTACAGTAGACTGCATCATCATCCTCCTAATTACAGAGGATGACTAATCATGTATCCTCCCTTTTCAATTCGAAAGTTTGCTTTTGAGCCAGTGCGGGTTCAATGCCAGATTTTCCCGAAGCTGTGGAGTTCAGTGAACCAGCATTTAGCTCATTTCTTTGTACATGTCATGGTGTAACTTCAGTATAATTTAGCAGCAACGTCATGATACAGTTGTCCGAAAGAAACTAAAATATGTGACACCTTGTGTGTTTGTTGTAGCAGGCCTTGATAGATTTGACATTCTCTCTCTTTGTTTTATATTATATACAATTAGGTGTAATTGTCTTTATTGAGATCATGAGTTTTGCTAGATTCAGTATGTTAAGTGTGCAGTACTCTGTGCAGAGGAAAATTCTTTTCCTTGAAGCATGAAGGGAGCACTAGAAATTACCTCTGTTCATTTACATGCTTATGAAATAATACAAAGGAAAAGCAAGTTTCTCCTTCATTTAGGAGAGGAAGCTGCAGTTTTGACTCCATCTTCAGTCTTCTGGAGAATTTGTCTTTTTGGGGAATGCACCGTTGCTTGTGATTTGTATTTCCAGTTGTCATTAGTATGCATGAGCATTGCCTTTTCTTTAGTAAAGTACAGAGGGGTTTGTATAATTGTTTTATTTTAATCACACATTTGGCCTTGGATTTAAGGAAAACTGAAGAAAAAAGGAAAAACTTTAAAAAATTCTGAAGTTCCAGCTCTATTTATTTTTCTGTCTGTCAACATATTGAAAGCAGGAAAAAGTGAAGCATCAGGAGCTGAAGCTATGCAAAGCAGAGACACTCAGGTCCTTGCAGGTATAGGACAGGTAAATCTCATGGATTTTGTTATGAGCCTGGCTTATCCTCATTTAAACAAGAAAGCTGAAGACAAGGATGGAAGTTATGCAATTCATTTGACATTCTTTTGTATTGCTTTTTTCCGTTCTCTGCATTCCATGGGGTCTAACTAGGGCTGGTATTTTCAGTGGGAAATGTCGCAATTATGACCATGCATACTTTAATTCTTTTGAATGTAGCTACTGTAAATGCATGGATTTTCTTCCCCTGCTGACTGTATGTGATGACATTGATTTGAAATCTAAGATTCCATCAACTCCATAAGATCTGAATGCTGTTAAAGGAAAACACTTCCTTACAGAAGGTCAACAATTATGAGAGTTTTAATGAAGGTGTTAATATTGAACAACAGAAAAAAAAAGAAAAATAAAAATCTTTGCTTTGCTTTAAGAAGCAAACAATGTAAAATAGAGTTAACGAAACAGAAGGCAGAGTACAATTTTTTTTCTTGGAAGTCTTCAAGTAGCCACGCAGATACACATACATGTGACTGGTTATTGAGATTGACATAAATAGCTGATGTGAATGTGGTGATGAAAGCGATGGAGATCAATAACAAGTCACAATCCCATTATGGAAGTAATGCATTCTGCATAATGTTCAAGCACATCTGTCACCCCAAAGAATGAAAGCTGGTTTAAATCATTAGGCAGAAGCTAGCATCTTGATAATGGCAGCCCTACTTTGCTTCTCAGGATAATTATTAAACTGACCAAAGCGTTTTGTGGATTTGATGGTCTGCTGAAGATATAAACATACAAGGGTTTCTGCAAATCATCAGTGAAGTGTTATCCAGCTTCTGCAGTACTCAGCCACCAACACTGCCAGGAACGCTCATATCAAATTAATTACGAGAATTGTGAAAACACCACCAGCAGGGACCACACGAATGGCTCTCCCTGCAACATGGGACTCCAGTGTGGTGCTTCCACAAAGCTGAACTCAGTGCAATCCTGTGAACAGCACTATGAATTCTTGTGGGTTTCCCTTCTTGTTTCTTATAAAATTGTGTACTGATCAGTGTCAGCTCTCCATGCATTTTCCATAATGAACTTTTGTCCTTAAAGTTATTCTTAGCTTTGAACTTTTCAGATTGCTAAGATGTGCTTGTTGTCCTTCTCTTTGAGGCTTCTTAGAGGCAGCTGATCATTCCTGGAGCTGTTGCACATGACTTCTGTGTATTGCTGTGTTGTTGGTCAAACAGATTTTGCTGGGTAGGGAATACACAGCTCACGGTGAGGGCTGTGTGCATTTTACTTGAACATAGTAACAGTGCTTAAAAGTGTGTGGAGGACAGATAGGCAAACAGCAAAGCTACTCTGTGATCAAGAAGTGCACTGTGAAAGTCCAGCATGCTTCCTTAGGTTGCCCTGCAATGTGAGATCATTGGCAGTGAAGCAATTTTGAACAAATCACTGGTTATGGTGTTAACAGACAGTTTTGCCTTCCCAAAGCAAATGCATGTTTTCTGAGGACAGGAGAGCAAAGAAAGGGGGAAAAGCGACACTTTTAGAACCGTCTCATGTATTCCTTAACTGTATTATAAAGGTCTGTTCAATACATCTCCACTTGCATAAAGAGTCGTGGCATGTGTTGGAGATGGAGCTGAAGAACTGAGGATGCTGGCAAGCCAGGTGCTGATCCTTGGGCAATGTTGTCTATAGTGACAGGTAAAAAAATGCATCTCTCTTTTATTGTGAAATACCACAATGTAGACAGAAGGTTTAAGAAAAACAACTCTCCCTGACAATGAGGACATGGATCTTGACCCCTTTTTCCCCTCAGTGCTCTCTGACCCTGGTTTAGTATTATGAGTCTTTTTCTCCGAAGGTGATAACTCTGTGAGGAAGAAATAACACAAACCACCAGGACTTCTCCTAGCAGGGGGAGAAAAGTGCATAATGGCATGTCTTGCATTGTGGTCTGTCACTGATGGTTTCATTGGAAGTTTTTATTGGAAAAGCTGTGTAGGGGGAATAAACACTCCAGCAAACAGCTTGCCTGATTCTTTAACTCTAAAGCATACAGAGAACAAATCTCTGACCGGTGAAAAATGTTTCTGAACTCTCACAAGATGTGTTTTGTTTGTAATCTTAGGGTCTAGAAATACCAAATCTTCAAGTCTGGTACTTAACACTCTCCATGCCAGCAGAATAGACTTTTAGTCTGGGATGGATTTTGTTATGAACAGTTTATAATCCATATCAAAATAAGGATATATAAAGGAAGTGCTGACACAAATTTAGAACAGGCTCCAATAAAAACCTATGACTTCTGGTGTGCAGAAAAGTGCAGAAGGACACAGCCCTTGTCTAAAGCCCCCCACCCCAAAAGGACAAACAAAAAAAATTGTCTTATTTGAATGTACAAAGATTTTTGTGGTGCCAAAGCCAAGCAAAAGACGGAATAATTGAACTTGGCCCCTAATAACAGCAATGCAAATGTGTTCCTCTGTGTGTTTTACAACCTTTTTGTATGTAATAAGTGACATGATATTACATTCTGGAGTGTAAGAAATGGTTTTTCGATACACAATGTTAAGGAGAGAAATAAGACTTTATGAGTTAAATCAGGGTGAATGACACATGGGGGAGAAAAAGCAATTTATTTAATGTTATCGGCACTCAAAACCTCCAGAAATTGGGATGTGTTTCCTTGCTGGTTTTTCAACCAAACACAATCTGTAGCAATGGTGCTGTGTGGCAGGAAATTATCTGAAATAATGAACTGGTCAAGTACGCTAGAACTGATACTCTTCTCATCAGTATCCAAAATACGAAACCTGCCAAAAAATTCTAATTGCACTATACTCTATCCAAATTATTTTATTACTTGCCAAGAAAGGCTTTGAAATATTTGGCAGAGTCTTCTACGAGGAGAAAAATGAAACAAAAGGGAATGAAGTGGAACACAATAATGAAATACCCCTGCCCCCTTGAAAAATAGCAGGTTTGGGGAGTTAGCCCTTTCATGAAGAGCTGATAACTCTACAACCCAAACTAAATAACAAATCAGAAATAATTTATCAGGGATAAACAAATTGGAGTCAGCTAAAAGGCCTTCCAAACTTAAAGGTGTTTCTTGTTAGAGCAGCTGCTTTAATACTGTGATAGTCACAAGGTGTGTTGATATTAAACATCAAATAAAGAATCTTGCCATACATTTACCTTGATACACAGCTATGATCCATGAAATAATGTACAGAAACATCAATGACTAAGCCAAATCTGAATTAAGCAATCATGACGTAACTAAAGAAGAGTTTCAAGAGAGTTCCACGAACTTGCATTGCAGCCCCAGGTAAAAAAGACCACAGTTCTTGTCTCTTTGTAAGAACAGTGAGTTAAATTGTTTTTCATCTGGGACTAGCCCACAAAGAAGTAAAATCCAATTTTTAAATTTTTTTTCTTCATTTCAAGGATTCGAGGCTCTATTTGCTGTAATTGTTCTTTTTGATATAATAAAGTATGCTGAAGATAATGTTCAGGCTTCCATACTGGTTAAGCCCTTGATGTTGTATTTAGGGGATACCTTTGTAGTGTGACAGGTTGAAGGTGTTCTTTCCATAAGGTGATTTTGACATCATTACTGCTTGTGATTCTTGCTTACCAAACAAAATTCACAGCAGATTTGAGCTGTGCAGATACATTCCAGTCTGTCCTCCAAGGTAATCCCCTGCCTGGGCTCTGGTGCCTTGGCCACAGCCCTACTGTGTCTTCCATTTCCTCCAACACCTCTTCCTCTGTCAGGGCTGACAGTGGGAAGCACAATGTGTTTCTGGATCTGGCACTCGTGCCAGTGAGGGCACTCCTGCAAGAGCAGGGAGCAGTGCTGGCCACAGCCAGCTACCTCCACCTTTGCAGCTCCCAAGGGAGGCAAGAGGGCCAGAAACTGATTAGAGGATCCAGGTCAGAGATTTTGGAACTCTGAATTTGGCAGGCAAATGGAGGAGGAATGGGTTTTGCAGTATTGTGTTTTAAGATGCATTTATTCATAACTACAAAAGCTGCAGACTTATTGTGTTACTGCATCAGGATCTTGAGCAGATGTTTGATTTTTACAGAGAAGGGTGTATGGAGACATTTTCAGTTTTCCTTTAGTTTTAGAAAAGGTCATTGTTACCTTTGGCTTTACATACTAACACCTACAGGGAGACAATCTGTTTCATTATGTTGTATTTGTTAAACATGAAGATATCTTTTATTAGTTTTTTTTTTTCCTGAATTGGTTAAGTAAATCGAGGTAAATGTGTTGTCTCCTGCTATGACACTGCTGGAGATAATGTGTGTTGTTTGCAAGGAAGACTGGAAGGAAATGGTAGAGGAAACAGTGTAAGATTTCTCAGACTTTTCCAGGATGTGATCATAACTTAACAGTAGGATGATGTAACTGATCAGCTTGTTTCATAGTTGCTTGGCTATCTCTAGTTTCCATATACATTTACACAGCAGGTTTGATGAAGCCAGACAAATTGGTATGTGGAAAAACTGTGTTACAGGGAAGGAATAATGTTATTTTAGTTTTCTAGTCATATGATTTATTAGTTTTCTTTTAAATCACAAGGCCATATCAATGATGGCATTGTCCCTGTGAAACACTGTGGGTCAGTGATGTCTGCCAGTCTCCACACTGTAAAGCGTATGCACAGGGAACATCTACCTGTACGTTTTAGTCCAGCTCAGAACTTTTGAAAAGAATCTACCAGTTGTCCACACTTACCTTGTTTTGATATGCATTGGCAAAAGGTCTTGGAGCAGGTGAACAGAATTCCTTTCTGATGAAACTGTGCTGGAAGATGCACTCCAGCATTGCAGCTAATGCACTCCAGCTGCTAGAGGGCTTTCAGGCCATGGAACCTGACTGGTCCAAAGTTTAACAAATAACCAGCCAAACCAAAAAGTCTGCAAGACCCATAGTCCTGTCCCTCAAGTGCTTAATGTGTGGACTTTGGGTCCTCAACAGCAAATTTTTACCTTGAGAAGTCTTTCTGTTGGTTGTATGTGCTTATCCTTAGTAAAAGTTGCTTTTAGAGAGCTCTAGTTTCAACTTTGAGATTGCATATTTCTACTCAGAGTTTGTGGTATGTGTTGCCTTCTTTTCTAATGTGATTTTGGATGATTAAGAAGCTTGAAGCTGTCTTGAAGAGGAAAATCAATCTTAAGGAAAATCCTTCAGTTTTATCTATCTCTTTTTTGCCCCTGGTTTGTAAGACACAAGAAAGAAACCTGTAGAAAAATATAAAATCCAAGTTACTCTGTTCTCCAGTAAATATTTGATATTTTTTGGTAGAATCTGATCCAAGACATATATGTACACCTAGATTAGATATTGTTCAGAGATAAAAACTCTATACACTGGAATAGTGTTTCCAAATATTGGAACATTGCAGAGTCCCATTGAACTTAATGAGATGCCACACAGGAACGGGAGTCTGTACAGGCAGATCCTGCTGTAAGGTCTGGTCTTAAAACACTGAAGATGCTGATTCAGAGGGTGTGGGTAAGCACCCAGGCAAAAACATGTGTCTTTCCACCTTGGCCTGTGTCATAGACTGTGAGTTCTGCTACTCATGTCCCAATGCAAAAGAGTCTCTTTTCTGTGGTTGTGATGGTTGTTATTCTTTCTGAAATAAAATATGGTGCCTGTTTCCATGCCTCCATGAGCCTTCTTTTGCTGGAGTCAATTAATGAGAAAATGTTCAGGATTGTAAATTAAATGGCTTGAGAGCTGGGATCCCTTTAAATATTTTTAAAATTTCTCCCCATTCTGGCAAAAGGCAGATGTGTATGTGGGTCCAACAAAAACATGGAATATACAAATATTATTTAACATAAGTCATGTGGGTCCCAAATTCCCAACAAGATGCATCAGACGTAATAGTTAGCACTTTATATCCTTACAGTGGTAAATAGCAAGAGCTCTAAAGCTGAGATTATCCTAAATGATGATTATTCAAGCTCTTTAGATCTCTATCTGCAGAGGAACTTGTAGAGTCTTGTTGCTTTTGAAAGTAAGTATATTGTATTTTTGTAGTATAAATATGGAATTAGGATTCTCACAGCAGGTATCTGAGACTAACAAGTTGGTTTTTTTCTCTAAAATTTGCTGGTTATGATTTTGGAATGGTGCTATGACTTCTTTTGTTCAAACTCTGTTCAACTACATTTGAAAATCTGCACTTCTAGTCATGGGAATAATTTGGTTTTAGCGAGCATTTGGCTTGAGTTGTTACTGATGGAGTTTTATATATGAAAACGTAAAGCATCTAGTTTATTATAAATGTAAAGTCCAAATGATTTATAGCCAGTGTCTAAAACATGATTTAAGACCTTTTGATTCCTTACCAATTCTGGGATGGTTTGGCAGGTAGTCAAGTCTCTGATTAAAATTTGAGCAATCCGTGTTTTAGGCTATACCTCTCTGTCTATGTCCTAGTGAGAGTGGAAAGACCACTAAAGGTAAGAAACTGTCAGTAGAGGTCTTGTCCTCAGCCCTCCTGAAGGAAGCAAATGTAATAAAAGAAGGCATCTCTGGTTGCTTTTTGCAAGCTTTTTAAGCTGTAAAGTAAGAGCATGGTCTTGACCCAGCTGCTTCTCCTGGGATAGCTCCTGAAATTCCCTGCAACACCTTCTCTGTCCATTTATCTGGGATTCTTAAAGGGAGCTCATCCCAGGATCCCTGGTGCTGTCTCCCTGTGTGGGAGATCAGCTCTCCCAGACAAGAGACTTGAGATTTGTTTCTCAGCAAGACCATTTGATTCACTGAGCAGGACAAAAGAAATGGGTGTGATGATGAACAGTGAGTACTACAGAACCAAATATCTGGGCCATGGGTTGTAGTTGTATGTATGTTCCACATGGATGTCTTTTAGTATGTATTTCTGTATATACAGCTGTAGCAGTATATATATCTATGTATATACATTTATATTTCTGGTGTATTACAGGCACTTAGCCTGTTCTGTTAGCTTTGTTAATTGACTTTTCTGTGCAGTGGGTTTATTCATACTCGTCAAACACAAGTTTTTTTGCAATTAGTACTGGATATTGTGAGAGACGGCACCTTAACATGGGATTTGGTCCATCATAATACTTTGGATAGACCTGGGAAGCTAAGAAACATTACATGAAAATAGGTGCCACAAATGTTACTCATGTATTTGGGCGGATAGGGAACTGCCAAGTTTCTTGTTTTCTCTTGTCAAGCTCCCTGTACCAGTGGGAGTTTTAAATGGCAGAATTTTAGGACTCACTTTGTGTATGTGAATCTTTCATATAGTGAAGAGAAGTTTGATGCAGAATTCATCCCTACATCAATGAAAATATGTGGTTTGGGTCTAAAATGGCAGATGAACTTGAATCTAACTTGAGGCAAAACCAAGTAATGTTTCAAGAAAGACAAATGAAAGAGAAAGGATACAATGGACGTGCCAGTTTCTTGTGAAACCAATAAAAAAAATTCATTCTTAGATAGCATTTAAAATACTTCTATTAAGTAAATTGGTCCTTGCCTTTATACTGGCTGGGACCAGTCTAGATAGATGCATTTTAACACCCTATGAATCAAATCACCCAATTTTAAGAAGGCAGTATTTATTCTATTTTTAGATTTTTGTTTGCATAACATCTCTGAAGAGATGATCGTGTAATACTGCTTGCACTGTATGCCAGAGCTGTGGAATCACTCCCAGTCCTTTCCTAGACATCTTTTTCTGATGTCTAGATTCCTATTTGGAAGAAAAATATCCCAACATATTATAAAAATGGTTAGTGACTCTATGTAGTCTCCATTTTTATCCTGCAAGGGGTAAGTGGAGATCCTTTGGGTGTGTGTTATGTACATGAATGCTTGGGACTATTGCTTAGCACTTCAGAATAGTTCCTTGCTCATTTTCTCTAGCCAACTACTTGTAGATCTTTGCAGATTTTAGAGCTAAAAAAAGCCTGCAAAACTGTAAACATGTTCAGTCATGTGGGAATCTATCAATCTAGTACATCTTGGAAATGCAAACCATATTTTGAAGGAAAATGATAAATGAGAAGACAGTATGAAGCTAACCTTAAGATTGCACTTGAGGTTTGCTTAGTCCTTTCTTGGCAAGCACTTAGATCTTTTCTTCTGCTGTTCCATATCCATGGTGCCAGCTGTGTGAACCCTTCTATTCCATGTTGTATATTCCTCCTGTAGGTTGGCATTCATTATTGAGAAAATCAGTAGAACTAAAAGGGACAAGGGGGAGTTATTGACTTATCTTCTGATGGCAAGATAGAATTTTTATGTGTGTCTGCCCAGTTTGAGAGATGCCTGCTTGGAAATAGAAGGGTGGATAAGAAGTGCTAAAGAAAAGTTCACACGTTGTGGGGAACGTTTTAGGCCATTTCCCCTGGAAAACACAAGTTACACCATCTATCATGTATGTAGTCTCTCCTTCTCACTTACTCTTTCTTTCTTCCTGAATCTCTCCACTTTAGTTTCTTTGCTCATTTTATTATTAGGCACTTTTACAGGAAACAGGATTTATGGTCTCCTTTTGCTAATAAATGTTAAGGAATATGACTTAAACTGGAGAATACACAGCAGGAGATGATGAGCTCTTAATAAACAAATATCCTGTTTTCATGCAAATATTCTTAGTAACGCAAACAAAACAAAGCAGAGGAGGAAAGGCAGCCAAAGTGTTATACAAGCTGTGTTGTAATTAAATAGGAGGGATTTCAGAATTTTCCAGAGGGCAGGAAGAGTTTCAAGTTATCCTTCAGACTTTTCCAACTCATTCCTTCAGATGGTTTCGACCCATAATGTTGGATGGAGGGTTGGAAAAGGAGAATTGGAATATTGACAAAGCAACCTGAGAACTTCACAAAATTCTCAGTGCCTTGTCTTGTTCCACATCTTCTCCTCAGTGAGAGACTCTGACCTTAGAACTTGGCAGACTATATAGCTTGAGGATTTTGTAGTTTTTAAGAAGTTTCTAAGGTCATGTTGTTGTCCTCATTCTGGTGAAAATACTGTCTTCCTCCATAGCCATAAACAGGATCATATCTGCAAAAGGTATTGACTTAACATTGTGTTTAACATTGATCCATATTAACCTGCTGGAATTAAACTTAAAAGGTTTACTGAGGCTGTAATAGTGGCATGAAGTCTGGGGAGTGATTAATGAGAAAGGAAAATCTAGATCATCTGGTCATCTGGGTGCAGCAAATAGTGTGTCTGAATATGGTCAAATACCTCTTACATCCACTAGCCAAGGGGACAGCTCTAATTACAGGAGAAGGGTCTCCAACTTGGAAAGAGTAAATAAAGAATTGGGAATCAAAATGGATAATACCTGATTGCTACCTTCTGGACTACTACTGTGGCCAAAAGAGCTGATATGATCCATATACAAATAAGCAAAGAAATCCAGGGTCTTGATGCAGTGTCTGTTGGGTTTTAGTGTGCCCCAACATCACTAATTCAAGTTGGATGGTCAAAAGCTGATCAGAAAACAAATGTCAGGATCAAGGAGGGGTTAGGAAACGTGTGTTTTATATTTATGTTTATACTGTTTTTCCTGACTATGAGAAGCTTAATGTGTATTTCAGTCTGTGCTGATGCACACTTCTAAGGTGAATAAAACTTGAAAACTGGGGTTTCCAGTCTAGCAAAGAAAGCTGTCAGAAGATCCAATGACTGTGGGTTTGATACCTGGGTAAGTTTAGATTAGAAAGGAAATGCACAGTTTTAGTTACCATTGGAGAAATTTTCTAAAGGCTGTTGTGGAGTCTGCCACACTGCTAATTTTTACATCACAATTGTGCACTTTTACAAAAGAGAACTGAAATATTCACATTCATCCAAAGTATATTTTTTGTTCTTTGGATTAGCTGTACCAAAGACAAAAATTAGTGTTAGTTTTTACACACTTTGGATCCAGAAAGCTTTGAGCCATACTCTGGGCCCAAATTAATATCTGAATTTTTGTGGCTAGTCCATATCTTGCTCATGGCTTGAACCAAAGCTTAGCTCATGAACATGCTTGAATTTCAGAAACAGCCATTTGTATAGCCAAAATTTCCAGCTGGCTCCAAACTTTCCATTGTGTTGAAACAATATCTGGCTTCAGCTATCTTTAAATTTGGGCAAAGTCTGGATTTGAACTTCACAGTTTCAAAGCTTCTGTTTTTTCTTCCTCATGTGCTACCCTCATGAAATTGCAGGCATATACCATGAGTACTGATTTATAAATGCCACATAATTACTGACTTTGGCAAGGGGGGATAAGGTCTTCTATTTGCTGAAATGATGCAATGCATTTATCAGTTTATTTCCAAAACATCTCTACCATCTTTGGAAAGAGCACAGGACAGATACAACTCACTGAAGTTGTTATATCATTACAACACCATCATATTTCTTTTATTAGCTTTCATGTATACTCAGAGAAGGAACTATTTTTAAAAATATTAATTTCTTGGAAGTTTATGTTCACAACTAAACTAAATTTGTTTCAGTCAATAGTGTGATGAGAACAACACCTAGAAGAGCTTAGTGGTGTGGTCCAGGTAGTTGTGAGCGTAGCAGAGGCTTGAAGCTGAGGTCCAAACTCAGCTAGTCTGGAGCATGGACAGTGGATGAACAGCCATTCTGACAGACACATGCACAGATCCTTTTCCTTCATTTGGGCACCACTTCCTCTGAAATTTGTCATATTTCTAATATTAAGAAAAAAATCATTGCTTGACTATTCTTCATCTCAAGGAAATAGCTGAGACTAATAGAGGCTGGGCCAACAAGTCCGGGTCCCTAAAACTGAGGGCCAAGTAGACATGGAGATGTTTATTTTAGATGGCTCTCAAATACCATCTACTGTGTAGGCCCCTTGGCTGTGGGTGCCATGGCCTCAACGAGCTTCAGACCTCGTGGTAGAAGACAGAATGTCACCACTACTCAGTCTCTTCTGTTTCTCTGGTGTCCTCTTGCATTTAAGTGACACTTAGGCAATGTTTGCCTCTTGATGGGCATTTTAACCTGAGTTCTTGAAGTGAAGATTTATACTTGAAAAAAGGTCTCTTACATCATCAGGTACTAATGGCTACTGAAAATCTTCTTGGAAACATTATTTTGGAAGTTTTGAATTTATCAAAGTACGCTGACCTCTAAAGTTTCAAGACATGGTGACTTGGGAAAAGGCTCCTTTTTGCAATCTAGGCCATAATAATTTGATACATTTTCTTTAAATATCTTCCTTGCTTTCACTTTTTAAAGCTATAAAATCGATTTAATTCCTCTTGTCCCATTTAATTTCTTTTCTTGCAGAAAAGAAATACAAATATATGATACATTTCATTATATAGTCCTGATGATTTTATTTTCTTATGATCTGTTATTGACGTATATTTATTCGTATTTTATAATCCTGCTTGAAGGATCAATATTGTTTCCTCTGTGGCATGAGAAAACACTGAATTTTGATTGCCAGATACCCCACCACATCCAGTAGAAAAATGTTGCCATATAGCACATTCAACTTTGCTCTCTTCCCCATTGGACTGGAAAATATTTTAATGACTTCAGTATTTTAAATACTGCCAGGACAACTATGGGCATCGCATGCTTTCAAAAATTCAAATAAAACACATAATTTCCAGTTAACCCAAATTTTAGTCATATAAACATTTGATTAGGAATGAGTAAAACCTTAAACAAGAATGAAAAAATGAATATAAAGCATCTGTTACACAGTTTATGTAACTTGATCTGTGGTAGATTTAAGTTCTACGCTGAGGTTTATATAAAATTGCATGTCTGATTTAAAGGGACATTATGCACTTTAAAACTTCTGTATTAATAGAGTTTGTAAGTGCCAGGGATTGTTAATTTTTCACTTCAGTGTGTTCCCTCAGTTCTCCTGGGCATTAGTATTTAACTTGCTCTTATGGAGGAAGATCTCTGCCTGTGGCTTGTGTGTCCTGCCTTGCACTTTTGTAAGTCATTCCCCAAGCTCTGGCCTTTGCAGTAAAAACATCAGCAGAAATACTACATCCACTTCCTTTCATCTATTTTGCTTTCTAAAAGATTTAAAATAAGTTTTTTTAAAAAAATTTCAGATCAGTGGCTTAAGTGGACTGAAATTTCCTTAAGCTGGACTCCATGAACCCTTGGATTTTTTTCCACAGATATTTATACCAGTAAAGATGCACTTGGTATTTGTTTTCTGTCCTTTCAAAAATGTATTTCTCTTCTGGTAACTTGGAAATATAGTCCAGAATTCTTTGTCCCAATATAAGATGCTAACTTTGGCCCTCAGAATATGCATTCCAGTGTAATTTTTGTGTGACAGCTTTTGTCATTTGGTTTAATGGCTCCTGGACCTACTCTTGGAGCCCAAGACTGATCTCCGTGTCAGTGATGGAAAATGTACGTAACTCTCTTGAAAACAGATGAAGATCTAAACTGGTCCTTTGGTGAAAAGCTGCCTGTTTTGGAGATCATTATTTTTTCAGGGTTGTGAGGTATTCTGCTAACATTTAATTTCTGTTTAGGGAATCTGTAATAATCTTGTTGTTTTGCTTGATCTGGTTTCTCTAAGAATTGTTGTACTGACTCCCTGGAGCCCATTCAAATGCTTTTAGCACTACTTTTTCAAGATTTTTCTTGTTAAGATGATGGTCCTGCGTGATTGCAAGGGTGATGTGAGGGCTGGTGTTCAGGAATGCAGAATAGTTTGAGTATGTTTTGATTCAATGTGCCTAATGCCTCCCTCTTTCTTCATCTTACTTTTTGAATATGTCAAAAACTCCCCTATTATTTGATATCTCATTATATGATGTTGCTGTTTGCTGGATGCTTTGTTACTCTCAAGGTCACCCCACTGTGCTCTCGCCCCACATCTTGATTGAAGATAAATATGTTTGAAGAAAGAGAAGAAAACACACCTGCAGACACAAATTTCTCGGATTTTTGGAGTCTTATATTCTATTTTTGAACATTAATTCTTGTGCCCTCAAACACACCAAAGCTTTTCTACAATGCACTCTTTATTTATTATCCTGTTAGCTCCTCCGCTATCCCTGACTCCATTTCACCTCCAGAATGAACACAGTTGTTAATCTTTTAGTAAGTGTCCTTCCCTCCTCATCGATATTCTCAGTGAGTTTTCTGGAACTAAATTAAAATTTCTTATTCTCCCCTTTGGAGGCTTCATCTGCTTGTTTGTTTCTCTTTTCAAAGCAACCTCTTCCTTTGCTCCCTCACTGTGTGGACCTGGGCAATACATTTAATATCTTCTCTTACTAGAGCAAAAAGGATACTTGTCTTCCCTTCCCTTTTTTGAAAGCTCATCTCTAATACCCATATGAAAACTTTAAATATTGGGCACAGATGACAGCAGCCAACATTTTCTTACTTATCGAGTGTTATTAATAAAAAATAAAAATCTTGGTGTCCTATTTGTGCTTTGTATCTGCTTTTATAGAATTGTTTTTTAATATTGATGGATGTTCTTATCTGTTGTGTCTGCTAAAGTGGATGTGGAAGAGAAAGAGGGGAAAGCGATAAGGAGTCGTTTTTTGTATAAGAATGATCAAATGTATACAGCTCTGCAGATGATGCAGGAAACAGAAGGGTAAAGGCCTATAATCTGACAAATGGGATGGAGAAGGGAGCAAAAGAGGCAAAGATTGCTTGTTGTCTCTTCTAATATAAGAAAAAGGGCTTTTTTTGAGCCAGCAGCAGGCTCAAAACCATCCACAGGGAGCAGCTTCACATAAAGGAGTACTCTGGCTTGGGACACTGGATGCTTAAAACTGACTTGGCTTTGAAAGGTAATCAAGTAAACTCATTGAAGAAAAAGAAAGATTGCTCTGATTGGATTCTGGTCAGGAAGATACCGTTTCTCACTACTGGAAGTTGTGAGTTAATTGGGAAAAATACCACTTCATGCTTACCTAGATAACTGCTCATGGCTACAGGAGGACACAAGGTGCTGGGTTGGAAGGGAGAATTAGTCTCACCCAATTTATGCATTAGCCAGAGAAGTTTACTTCTCTTGCTGCCTCTGTTGCTGAATTTTAAAATATTCAAGTAGCCTAAGCCAAATTTTGCCAGAAGACTCTAACTTACCATACGTAATTCCTGTTTTCTGAAAGGTCTTATACCACCTTGTGGTTTATGCTGCTTATATTGGTTGTCCCTGATGGGCCGTATCAACATTTTTTTGCCTTCCCTTCTCTGCTCCCACGTTTCCATTGGGCAATTTCTCCTGCCTGTTGTATCTGTTTCCATCCTTGGTATCTGGCCAAGGAGGCCCAGTTGCACTCCTGATTTCTCTTACAAAATGTCTTCACCCCTCAGTCTCTAGCTGGTCTCCATCCTCACACTTCCAAACTGTGCATCCAGTCACATCTTTCCTCCTTCAGACTTAAGCCAAAGTGTCATGGAAGATAAAAAGTGTCATTACAAGTTCTCTTCTTTAATTGCAGGAAATGTTTTACTCAGCTGCATGTTCCAGTGAGCTGAGGAGTCTTCAGGGAAATTAGCAGTTCAATTCCAACTTCCAGTTCGTGTTGAACTTGCTTAAATAGACTTTTTTATTTTTTTAAGGATTCTGGGTGGGCCAAATATAGGCAAATTTTTACAGGTGTAGTTGAAAGGCTATCCTTGACACAGAAAAACTTTCCTGTTTAATGCAAACCTTTGTTTCACAACCAATTTAATAAGCAAAGCTTATTAACTTTTTTTCAGCAGGAGCAAAAATCCTGTGTTTTCCCTTCTCTGTTCCTTAGAAACAGGTAAATGTTTTTGGCTAGATCTTTCAGAAGTCTTGTGAAGCAAGCCCTCTGCTTTGGGAATCATCAGTGCTTAAAAGTCACATATGGCAGTCATGTGAGACACGTTGTCATAGGAGGTACTGAGCTTTAACATTCAGCAGAGCTTCAAGTCTCATAAGTGTCAGTAGTAGTGTATTTCCCAGAGCAATGTAATGTCTGAAGCATTTCTGAAATTCTGGGTGTAGCTTTGAAATTAGAAGACCTCTAGTAAACTGATTCTCTAGAAAACTTTTTTTTTTGGTAGAGTCTGCCTTGAAAATATTAATGACATGAAGGTGTCAGGCACTTGTATTTCTGGACAGTTTGTCAGCAGGGTGCTTGAAACCCCATGTCCCAACATGGGTTGCATGCAGAGATTGTGCAGGAGGGTTAATCAGTAGACCAAAATAAAGTTGCTAGATTTTTTCTTATATTCTGCTATGAATCATGTCCTTATGTCAATTAAAAACATCTGTGCATGTCCATTTTCAAATGATTTATAGACTTGCATCCTCTTCTCAAACATTCCAAGGAATCTTAACCTGGTATGTAGATGTTCTTTATTTCTCCATAACTGGAAAAAAGTACTGAATTAACTAAGTATGGCACATTCATCCCAAAGATTTTATGTGGTAGAAGATAATGAGAGCCAGTTGTGAAATCATGTGATACTGTGACTTAGAATTATAGATGGAACAGTGGCAAGGCCTTTAGCTGAGGTTGCCTGAGTGTGACACAAGAGTGGTGGGAGCTTATCAGGCCTTCTACAGAAATCCTCTTTTTTTTTTTCTGAAGAACTGATACAAAGCTACTTCCTTGAACATTAACGTTTGTGAAACAAGAAATTTCTTGAAAAAAAGGGTGCAATCCATCAATGCTTACAGTTTGTTTCTGTTCTGTGTAGAAGGGAACAGATATCCTTGACACAAGGTTGGCAATGGCTTTGAGAATGTGTCTGTTTTGAGCAGGAGAGTGTGAGGTTTGCAGGGCAAGGTTTTGGGGTGGCTTCTGTGGGGAGCTGCTGGAGGCTTTCCCTGTATCTGGTGGAGACAATGCCAGCCGGCTCCAAGACAGACCCGCCTCAGGCCTGGGCCGAGCCCAGCAGTGGCGGTGGTAGCACCTCTGGGATAACAGGTTTCAAAAAGGGGGAATAAACCTCGCAGCAGCAACTTCAGCCAGGGAGAGGAGTGGGAATACGCGAGAGGAACAGCCCTGCAGACACCATGGTCGGTGCAGAAGGAGGCGCAGGAGGTGCTCCGGGTGCCAGCGCTGAGATGCCCCTGCAGCCCGCGGTGCAGCCCGCAGTGAGGCAGCTGTGCCCCTGCAGCCCATGGCAGTCCCACAGCGGCGCAAAGATCCACCTGCAGCCTCTGGAGGATGCCACGCAGGAGCAGGTGGATGCCTGAAAGAGGCTGTGACCCCGTGAGAAGCCCGTGCTGGGGCAGGCTCCTGGCAGGACCTGTGACCCTGTAGAGAAAGAGCCCACACTTTCAGGTTTGCTGGCAGGACTTGTGACCCCATGGGGGACCCACACTGGAGCAGCCTGTTCCTGAAGGACTGCAGCCCGTGGGAGGGACTCACACTGGAGAAGTTCATGGAGACCTGTCTTCCATGGGAGACACGCTGGAGCAGGTGAAGAGTGTGAGGAGTCCTGCCCCTGAAGAACAAAGAGTGGAGGAGACAACATGTGGTGAACTGACTGCACCATGACAGTAATCAGTCAGTGATCTGCCCCTGCCTTTATCCCGACTCATGAGCCTTTCCTTATATATTCTCTCCCCATCCTGCTGGGAGTGATCGAGTGGCTTTAGTGGGCACCTGGTGTCCAACCCACCACAGAGAGGAAAGTCAAACTTTTTCATGGGTACACCACCCATTCCTTTTTTTTTTTTAATAAAATATTTGTTGAAGTGTGAAGAATCCAAAAAGAGGGATTTCCTAATGGAAGCTATTTTTACAATTTTGTTCTGGGAAGTTAATTTGTCATAAAATCTCCACCTGTTTTGTTTGGTGGGATTTCTTTGTGATTTTTTTTTTATACATCCTCTGTAACCTATAGAGACAATAGTACATGGTTGACTCATGAATCAGCAGCTGGTATTTCAGTTACTGTCACTGATGCAGTCACAGCTTGTTTCAAGCATGACAAATTCTTCACTAAGTGAGACATAAATAGTAATCAGAGCAGCAATAAGACAGAAGCCTTTTTTTTCCTTCCATCTTCTGCCTTTCACTGTGTTGAAGAGGAAAATCCTGGGTGTCTTTCAACTTTCTGATGATTTATTATCTTTCTGAGGACAGGTTCTGTAGGAATCTGATAATGTAAGAATCCTTCGTTTCAATTTAGAAGAGGGGGAGGGAATGTGACGCTAAGCAGCATCTCTCTTTTTTGGTGCAAGATTTTTACATGTTTCGGTAATTTTTTGGTCACCAGATCAGGACAATCATATGGATCATAAATCAAAAAATAATGTAAAAATGTAGGCTCCGAAGTTTGGCCATTATAGTAATTAATAAGGTTTTCCAGCAGAACTGTGTACCTAAACTTATCCATTTAAGTGGAAGTTTACATGACTGAAAAACTTCCTAATTATTGTTAAAACCTTTTTGAGGTCTTTTAAAATATATGTTCATGCATTTTTACTTTTCTAATATTTCACTTATCTTCATTAAGTACCCCCTGGGTGTCTTTTGTCAATATATGCAGTCTGCAACAAGAATTTGTTCCTAGGAATTTGTCCAGATTCACAATCACACCTAAGTCAGTGCTTTTATCCTTAATTTCTTGAGTCATGTGGTAGAGAACCTTATGTTTGACATCATGGAGCTTAGTGAAACTTGGCCATTGAAACACTGGTTCCATTGAAGAACATCTGGAGGGAAACCAATGGCCCGGTATATCCTGTTAGACTACACTCAGCATTATCCAGCCTCCTGGTCTTTCTCTCTGAGTTCTGCCTTGCAAAAACTTGGCCGTGCTTACAGAAATGTACAAACATGAGAACAAAATGGATGCACTCCATGTTCCTAAAAATGTCATATCTTGGCTGTGCTGAAAGTGTGTGTATGTGTTCTCACTTGGCTGTAGCAGTGACAGGTTTTTATGTTGCTCTTTATCATACTGATGCTGAAGTTAAAGACTGAAAAGCCCTACAAAGACATCTGGTTCTTTTGCCATTACCTCTGCATACTTTTTCCATACAGTGTATTTCTCACATTTTACTTAAATAGTTCAAATGGTCAAGTTTTTTGTAATTTCTTTCGGATCTCACAACTAATGTATGAAATGGCTTTCTTAAAACCAACAAATATTATCAAATTGGAGTTTCCTTTTCCATTCACCATGTTCCAAGTTAATGATCTGGCAATGTTTACGTTCTTTATTTTAAAACAAATCAAGGAGTTGATTGTGGTTGTAGGGATGGCGTTTTTTTAATTACTTTTAAAGAACAAGAAGAAAATGGGAAATAAAATTGTTCAACAGAGTTGCTGTGTTTAGATTTGTAGCTAGTTAAAAACATTGTTTTATCAGTGGTTCTGAGAAACATATATCTGCCTTTAAAAGTACTGTGTACAGCTTTTGAGTCATACAATATGAAAACAGGGCAGGATGCAAGACTAAACAGCAGTAGTCCATCACTTTTTTATCACTGGAAGCTCTTTGGAGGTAAGTTTCTTTGCTCATTCACAAAAGCTGACAATTACTTAAAGTTCTGTTTTGGGATGGAGAAAACCCCACCAATTTCATGTTTTTCTTTTTCACGTTAAGTTAATATTTATGTTAGCATGTCTCTTATTTATTTGATTACCTGTAAATACCCAACCAGGATTAAAGAGGTTTCCTTATTCTGTGCAGACATCTCTGTCTCACAAACGTGGATTTGAGCTCTTCCATTCTCTGTTAACAGCTCTCAGCATATTGGTATCTTCCTTAAGAAAGAAAAAAGAGAGACCTTAACAAAAGTTTTAAAACCATTGATACCGACTTTAGACATTTCCCTTAACTCTACACGATCTACAGTAAAATTAGCTAAAGGCTCCTGATTTATCCATGTGGGACTCAGTCCAGATCCATCAGGTGTCTCTGACAGAAAAAAGGCTAAAACCAGACATCTTGACTTTGAAGCCAAAAGCAGCTGATGTCTTTTCACATGAGCGAGACAAACATTTCTATTCATCAGTGGCACTACAGTCATGCATATGCATGTGCACGTATTTGGGATTACAGGCACTAGTTCTCATGTAGTGAGTGTTGGTGGGGAGCTGGCAGCAGCCAGCTTTCACTTTCCTGTTTTTTGTGGTCCTGCTTCATCTGCTGCTCCTCAGACTTCTCTCCTTTCAACTGGGAATAAATAGAGGGAAAGCACCAACCTGTGTTTAGTTTTTTTAACCAAGCAGCAAAGTCAAAAACTTCATGAAGCTCTCAAGAGCAGCTGGAAACATCAGGACAAAATTAAGTGACATGCAATACCAAAACTGAAAAATAACAGTATTTAATAGAAATTTGAAGGAAGAATTGTTGCTCTTCCCACTGAAACAGTGACAGTTGTGTAGGTGCACTGTGGGCCAGAATTTGTCCTCTGTAATTTGTCAGGTTATCAGTTGTGTGTGTTCACAGGTCCAAACATTCAGGCTATTTACTGCTGACTGAAGAGTTCAATCCACAGTAAATTTTGCATACAGTAATATGTTAGCATTGCATCTAACTTAATGTTTTTCAGCTTTATCCAGGATATCCTGTAATTAGTTGTTAATAAGCTGGAGACACGGTTAAAGCAACGTGCACAGAATTGCATCCATTCTCTTCCAAAAGTGACATTAACTCAAAGTGTAGGGGGGCTCCTACTTTTGTCTGTGGTCTGCCTTGAAAAGCCGGGAGAGACAGTGCACAAAACAGAATAGGCAAAAATCTACTGGGGTGGAAATCTGTTAGTTCAATTTATCGATGATCGGAAAGAATGGAGAACTGAGAGAGAGGCAACATGATGAATGCAGCTTTCTCAACGCAAAGTGAGACTTTAATCAAAGATAGTTAAACTATTGTCTGCCCTTCACATTCCTCATCAGTATTCTGCCTTATGCAGTGGGAACATCCATTAATTACAATGGAATCATTACTAGGTAAAAATTGTAACCATGGCTATGGATGATGCACGACAACTTGCAATGCTGCTCGCATGGCGAAACCGCACAAAGAGGACCTACCGCCACTTATGCATGTCATCACTACATTCAGAGCCTGATTCCTGAACTCTGTGATTAAATGCTGCTGAATATCTTCCCCCACTCTTCTTTCTCTCTCTTGCCTGCTTTTATTTCCTGTGAAGATTTGGACCTCTGTTCTTTGCATCTCCTGCCATGGCTCAAAATCCTGCTTCTTGGTTCTTTCAACCTGCCACGTCCAATAATCACGCACAGAAAATGCTTATGCAAGCCAGTTGGCTTAGATTTCTGTCTTAAGGGAAGAGTGCATCTGTTTTTTGGATTAAATCATGCTTATAAAGTTGTGCTTATTCAGTTGACAGAAAAAAAATGCATAATTTAAAGCTTTCATTTGCTCTTGTGCTAAAAGATTTCAGAGCCTCAATTCACCCTCATTTTATCCTTCTAGAGCAATACAAAATTAGAGTTCATTATGGTGATCCAATCTCTCCTTTTGTCTTGATTGCAGACACATTAAACTCTTTGCCAGAGATGTCGACTTTCCTGAGCAAGCCTTTCAAGTCTTGCAAACTATCTGTTGTTTTCCCAGTAGGCTAATTAGGGTGGATTAGCGCCCATCAGATATGCCCTAGGGATGAGCCAAAAGCTGAAGAGGAAGGTAAATTGCAGTGTCAAAAACTTCCACCTCTGTGCGGCCTGAGACACAAGGTAAGAAGCTGAAGGAGAGCAGGGTACAGTTGCAAAAGAGATTGTGTTCCCTGGCAGGACAACACCCTAAATGTGGAACATGATCTTGTGACTAGAGCTGTTGATTTTTTGCTTGGCTCACTCCAATAGCATTTGTTTTGTGATTAAAATGCAGGCAAATTTCAAAATAAAGTGTGGCTTTGAATACAAAAGGTTTAGTTAGAAAAACATCAAATTGGAAATGTCCTCTTCATAGAATAACAGAAAAAGATTTTGTTTTCCTGACCAAAAGAATTAATAGAAATCAAAATTGTTTTGTGATTGATTGTTTATTTTCACAGACCAGAGTCTGTGATTTCTTTCAGGACAAGTTTGGCTAAAAAAGGTTTCACTCAGCTCTCTTCTTCTCAAGGAGACTAAAAGGAAGACTTAATGAAGAGACCCTCACACAACTCTTGGAAGATGTCTGTAGGGATCCTGTTCTTTTAAATGGTAGGTTAACCACGATTTCTCTGTCATTTTAACAGTCCTTATGGTCAGCACAAGAAAAAAAGAGCATCTAGCCCACAACTAGTTTCTGCTTAAATTAAAATAGATCATATCTGGAAGCATTTACTCCCCTGTTGGCTAAAGGGGCAGTTCTGATGACTGGCTCATAACAGACATATACAGTGACATTTGAAATGATACAAGAAGAATCCTGCTTTTAAATCCTTTGGAGGCTTTCTCAGTTTCAGAAACAAGCAAAGTCATCAAAGGAAAGGTATTAGCATAGATGGGTCCCACATTCAGGAAAAGCCAGTGCTGTTTTTTGGCAAGGGTGTGAGAAATTCCAGTGTTCTGTGAGTAGTAGAGACTGACAAGATCTGCGCTGCATCTCTGTGCATTAGCTCCAGCAACAAGGTTGGTACCCTGATTCTCAGAAATAAGAGTGAAAGCTACATTGTACGTAACTGGAGGAAGTATTCAGGGTCCTAGACTACATTTCAAATAGAATTAGTAGAATTATTCACTAATTACTGAGAATTGGCCAGAATTACTACATTATGTTCAATAAAGGGCAACTAGAAAAAGAGTTGAAGAAAGTTTTCTGCACGTCTCCCTCAAATGCCCAAGAGAGTAAGGAAGGTTTTGACAGAACAAAAGGAAAATTTTCTCAGCTCTGATAGGTATATTTGTGTTCAGGAAGTAGCTTAAAGACTGACAGCGTCTTGGTTTGTGTATGCTTTTGATAGGCTTGACTGAAACATGGTGACAGGTAGGTGTGCTCTGGGATTTACAAAATAGTTGCATAGATGCATGGAGGTAAATCTTCCAGACAGTTACAGGATCTTGCACACTGAGCCTTTGCCACTGTAGATTCTCTGAACTTTTCCTCTGACAGCCTGGCTCCCACCCCAGTCCCGAGGTCTGTACCTGTCATGGGAAAAGATTCATTAGGCTGTGATGTGCAGTAGCTGTGGGATCCCTTTGTACGGCCTCAGCATCCTGCCTTGAAGTGTGAGCTCTGCAGCAGTTAAAAGTTGTAAGCTGGGCCTCTGCTATTGTGAGTGTTTTATGAAGAGAAGAGTGTCTTATGTTTTTTGGGTTTGTTTTGGAATCTCAAGGACCTCTTAATTTGGAAATTTCCTCAGTGGCTGTATCTTTTTTTTTTTCCCCCTCTCTCCTAGTGATTTTAAATGGTGGTAGTTAAAAGGAAATAAGAAAAGTGTTCATTGTTTATAAGGTGTATAGAGCCAATCATCATGTTAATTACATGTCACAGGGTAATGAATAACCCTGCACTTTTATCATGTGGGGAACAACCTGGGATTCGTCAGATGGGGCTTTGTGCTTTAAATGAACACCCCCAAACAAAACTTTGCGCCACTCCAATTATGTGAGGACAGACTCTGGTTCAATGCGTTCTTAAGTCTTAAAGCTTTACAGCTGTGGGAACAGCAGTTAGACACACACTGTTCTGCAAACACCAGAAGTCTAAGCTAAAATGCAAAGCATACATTTTGAATTGCTGATTGGCTTTGTAGTGCTCATCCATATGTGCTGAGAGCCTAGCAATGGTGAGAAAATAAGTAAAAAAAGTCTTCAGAACTGAAAAACTCTTATGATTATAACACATTATTGTATAATTGCCTAATTTTGCAACTTTGGAGAGTGTTTATATTCTCAAAATTAATTAGTGTGGAGTGTAACTGCTTTAAAAAATGTCATTCCTCTCAAAACTATGTGGTTAGAAATGCATGCCTCAGTGAATGTACACTTCATGATTATTGAATATAAAAGTTCATTACACAGAAAATTGAAGTTGAGGCATTTCACAGCTTCAAGAGCAATTATTATCCCTGATTGAATTATGGAATGATTTTTTTGTGGGTAAATAAATTGAAATAATTTTTATTTGAAATGCATTCAGAGAAATAGTTATGCAAAAGATAAGTGAAGTCAGTGATTTAGGGGGAAAAAACATCAGATGGGAATTTATAGAAAAGCAGCACAAAAAAGAATTTAAAAGTACTTTTCTGGAAAATACTTGCCTCAGTGGGGAAAAAAATGTGTCCCACATACTCTGGACCTGATAAGATTAGTTTTGTATCCTTCTGAGGGGCCTGGTAATAGTGGAGATTGGCGTTTTCCTTTGTGCTAACCTATACAAGTGAGACTGTGATTTCAGCTGCAGATGGGTGGAGGGAAGTGACAGTGCTCTTGCATCATCATGTGAGCAATGGTGTTTAGGATTAAGTGGAGGCCTGTGACCGCTAATGCCTCTCTCCAAATCCAGTAGGGAGTGGAGTCCTTAGTGGCTGGGCTGGTCCACACAGGCTTTTATGCTGATAGCAGCCCCGAGCCAGCTGGTCTGCATGTCCCCACAGCCAGGAGATGGGGACTGGCTTGGACAAGGTGCTCCACATGCAGCTGCTGCATTTGATGCCTGCTTCCAGCTGTCTTCATGCTGCACAAGAGAGAACCCTCCATTTCTGAATATGTCCTCAGTGATATCTGAGCTGTTTCCTAGTCTTGCTGTGATAGCTGTTGTCAGCCAGTGGGACTGCTGGCAGGAGCAGGACATTTGTTCCTTCTGGTGATGGATGATTTGTGAGTGCCTCTGTCTCAGGCTGCTCTGTTTTTCCTCTTGGAGGGCTCCTGGACTAGAGGAAGATTTTCACACTGCTGCCTGCCTCACTTCTGAGAGATGTGAAATGTACTGCCAACTCCTCAGTTTAGGTGAAATGGCAACTTCAGCAAAGTACACATGCTTTGGGACTGCAACTCCAGATTCTCGTATTGTCCCCTTTGTAGATAGAGAATCACAGAATCATTTAGGTTAGAAAACACCTCTAAGATCATTAAGTCCAAATGTTCTGTCTCAGTTTGAGGTAATGATAACTCCTGAGGCCTCAGATCAGGTTGTTTTTTCTTCTTTCTTGACCCAACTAAGCTCTCTATGTATCTGCAAATCCCTGGTTCCTCTAAGGTCAGGTCCTGACATCGAAATAATTCATTTTCTTGCTTTTCAGTTAAAAGAAAATGTCAGTAGGTGATGACCGAGACTTCCTTGGTGCCTTCTTACACTAGATGATGCTAAATACATGGATTATGACCTATAGCATTTTCAGCTGATGATTTATCATTTTGACATGGTTGTGATGATGTGGAGTAGAAATTGCTGGTCTAAACCCATTTTTTGCTACGAAATGCTTGAAATCAGGCTCGGTCATCTAGAGCCCATGCCATCAAATTTAACACCCTTAGGAAGAACTGGTTTTACATAGAGGTGCATGGGGTGGGCAAAGTATTTTTACACCAACCCAAACAAACAAGAATTACAGTCTAGAACTTCTGCCCAAACAACTTCTGCCCAAGGTAAGCTAGTTGGCCAGCTTTGCTCTACTGACTTAACTTTTCCTAGTCCATGAATAGGATCTGGCTTTTGTTTCTGGCATAGGAAAGAAGCCTTGGCAGTTTCTCTGCTATTGCTGCTCATTGGAGACTAAAATGAAGCTAGCCCTCTCTGTCAATTTTCTTCGGTCCCTAAATGACCCATAGAATTTGTCTATAATATTTCTCAAGCAGAACAGTTTTCCTAAAAAATGAACAAATTAGTAACTTACTCTGGTACCATTTTGTCAGTCTTTTTCCTGTTAAGTTGCTCACTGTGAGAAAACAAAGTAAGTATCAATGGAAATGTGTTTAATTATGATTTTGAATGCGTGGATATGTTTTTGGTTTGCCTCAGTTAATCATGGTTGTTTTATCCAGTCTCAGTTAAATGTTGTATGAACCAGAAATATGTAAATGGGTGAAGTCTGTTTTACATTTGCCACCTAACACAAAGATGGTGTTCACCAAGTAAATAAACGTTTGGACACAAATTTCAGGAGCAAACATATAGTCAGGGCCTTTTTTTGTTTTGTGTTGTTTTTTTATTTACTGTGGTTGATACTTGAAGGTGGCATGGCACATAAAGAGACATTATTAGCTTTTAAATTTAGGGAACTGAATTACATTTCCACTCTGACTCACCTTTTTTAGCAAACCTATGCTATGCAGGAAGCTAGATACCTGGGTCAGTAGGTGTGAATTAATTTTTTCCCATTTTCCCTCATATATATCTAGATAAAAGATGTCTTAAGACCCTTGCTCAGAAAGAAAAAAAAAATTGTAAAAACCGTCTTAAAATTCTTGTTCATGCTGTAATCATCCACAGAAGTCAACAACAAAACTCTGCTGGTCATCGCTGTGCAGTCTGTGGTAAAAGTATGAGACAATTCACTAATCATCCTGACTCCATCTCTCTGGAAAGTCATCATGTAGTTGAGTCACATTTTTGCATTGTCCCATGGGATGTGGCTCTCATGGGAGCCCAGTGGTAAATTCAGCCTTTTTGAGGCCTCTCAGCAGTTTCTTTTCCCCTTACAAACATCTCGGTGCATTTGCTGGTACCCCACGTTTGGACAGGCACCCTCATGCTTAGTGATGCACAATTCCTTCCTGCTGTGGCCTTCCTCTTGTGCTTCTTGGATAACCACTGGCTCTGGAACATCCTAAATGGTCAAAAATTTCCAGAACAGCAGCACAGCAAAACATAATTATAACCTTTTTCCTATTTATGCTGGCAAATTGGCAACTTATCATGGTCTGTATCACAGGAGTTTGAGTGGAGACGAGCCTCATAAATTGCATTCTATATTTCTTTTTCCAAAACCCCTTAAAACTTGATTTTATGATACACTTCTATGTTAAGCCTCATGACCTTTCAGCTGCTGCTGCTTGAATGTGGCAGCTTTCCAGAACTCACGAACATATTCTAGAAATTTCTTTCAAAATTTGCTAGAGCAAAGTCAGGGGTTTGGGGGCCCAAAAGGAAAGGCTAAATTTAACTGGCACTGATACATCCAGGGAGGAGAGGGTTTTACAATCCAAACAGTGTGACAGAGGAAGATATTTCTGCTTGATTCTTATTCTTAAGGAAAATCTATGCCATAACAGATACTGCAATTAAATTAAAGTTTTAAAACCTGTCTTGAGGTTAACTTTTAATATGCAGGTATTTAAAACATAGACAGGATGATTTTCTAGAAAAAGAAAAAGAAATCATTGTTGATGAGAGATACTTGTGATACACCCTGAAGCATTTGGAAACATCTGATAGTTAATGCTGAGGAGTTAGGAGCTCCCATATGGGAGTGCATTGTGCTTTTGTTGGGATGGGGAGAATTGAAATTTTATTTCAAGCCACTGAGGAAGCCCAATTACTCTGCTTGTAGATTAGGGATAATATAAGTAAAGTGTAAATTGGGTGAGATGAGTTCTTCTTAAAAATCAATTGCATAAAATTGTCTCCGTGTTTTGGGCTTCTTTTTCAAAATCAGCAAAATAAGAAGTTACTACAAATTCAGTTGAATACTTTGAGGTCAGGCTTAGGTATTAAGCACACAGTAATGCTGGTGTGTTACCTCTTCCAGGTGCATGCAGGGGGAGTACAGAAATGCCACTGACCCTTTTTGCTGATTTTTGATGCTTATAGGTTTTACTTTACAGCTAACTTGGAAAAGCAGGACTCCATACTAAGAAAAATGTTCTGTCAAAAGCTTCAATGTTGGTTTTTTTTTCCTCACAGAGATTTGCACAGTATTCTTCCCTTCTCTGGCCTTCAATATCTATGAGACATCTATAAGAAGTACGGAAGAAAAAAGGGTTGCTGCATATTGACAGCAACTCTTTCTAAATCTCATTCTGTAAATTGCAAAGGTTATTTATGTCATCTTACGGGTTTCTCAAAGCTTCACTAAAATGAGCATTTCAGTGGAAAGATGCAGGAAAAAAAGCTGAATCCCATTTGAGACTGGATTAATGCTGACCTAGATTAATGCTCTTTGGAAATCCCTTTGGAATATCTCTTTTCTAATTACAGCCTTTTGTCTGAAAAAATTGTTATTGCAGATATGGCCAAGCCTCAAAAGCGTTTCCTGATTCCAGCTCATCACAAACTGACTGTTTTACTGTTTCTGGCTGAGCACATACCTACATCAGGATAATGCACTTGTACTGAGTGTGAGAATACTGCAATCTTGTGTATGACAAAGCCAGGTATGTACACTGAGCATCTTGACACAAGACAAAATCCAAGGTTTTTTTGTAAGCTACCGCAAAGATCAGGTTTTTTTTAACCACCATTATAAAATCACTCGTAAAGTCTTGTCTTTTGGGAAGACTGCCTTCCAGTAATCTCTTTTTCCATTTATTCTTTAGAGAAATAGAGCAGGGCAAATTTTATCCCTGTGCTAGAGGTACTGGTTAAAACATTGTGAAATTTGGACTAAAATAAATGTTGGCATGTTAGTATAACATTTGCATACGAAACACAGACCATGGATCTCTAATATATTTAATTGCACTAGTAGGTACAGGAAAATTCTTCCTCTTTTGGATGTACTAGCCCAAGGTCTTTTTTTTAAAATGGTAATATTCAATATTTATTTAGTCTGATGTTTTGGCCTAGATGAAACAAAAGACGGCACCTACATGTGTAAAACTGAATATGAAGATATTTATTTTCACATTATTTTCCCACATGGTCTTTATTTTCTTTCAAAAGTCTTGCTATGAAACCTGAATGCTGGAATAAGGGTTGCTCTGCCATGTCCTGAGTCCTTCCTGTGCTGAGGACAGCAAGGGATGAAAGAGAGACAGTGCACACTTGTGGACTAAATTTTGCTTTTAGGAGTCCCGTACCAGTCCAACAAGAGAGTCAGGTGGGGGCTGTCTTGAAACTGGAATTCTGTTCTTGCTAAAGATGTGGTGTCAAAGGACATTGCTTTGACTCAGAAGAAAACAGGTTCACTCATTTCCAGAAGACTGATGTGGATGTTCTTTTCTTCTCTGGTGGCAGAAACATTTCTGTCTGTTTATTCAGGAAAGAAATAGAGTTTGCATTTGTTTCATCTCATGCAAAGTGATAAGAGACTTGTCTATGTGAAAAATTGCTTTTCTTTATGAAATATGGAAAGGGAAATCTCCACCCATTTCATAACTAAGTGTCAGCCTGGAGCTTGGAAGAGATTTCTAGCTTCAGAGATGCATTATCCTACTCTTTAATATAGAGAGCTAGTAGAGAGAAGCAGTTTTTATCTAACTGAGTTTGTTCTAGACCAACAGCTCTCAGATGAATGCATAAAAGCTTTGTTTTTTGGATCACATACTGTATTGCATGATGTATTAACTCTGTATTTTGATTTTCTTTTAAACATTAAAAGTTCTGAAATATTACTGATTTCAAATCCACATGTACCATCATCTCTTTTTTTTTCTTTTTTTTTTTCTTTTGCCAACACTTTAGCCTGCTTTACAATGTCAATATGGTAAAGCTGTTTCATCCTGAGCATGGCTACATTAGTTATAGTGGGAGGGATAAAGTTATAGTGTGGACAGAATGTGGGTCTTTGTTAGATGATGCAATGTTAAAATATCCAAACACTCAACTATTGCTTGAATCCAAGTAGCACTTAGGGGGCTCTCTTGTGGATGAAATTTATTTTGCTTGTAATTCTACTGCCTTTCACAAATCTAGATGACTGCTTGCTGTGAGTTCGGCTGCCTGTCTATGTATCTGTCCTTCCATTTCTGAGTAGCACCTTTTACATTTGTAATTTGTATTCATAAATTGAGTTCGAATTTAGAAATGAGGGACATGTAAAGTCGTACATTTGGGGCTTTTATATGTCGGTTTTATTTATTTAGCCTTCAGACTCATAAAAGTAACTAGGTCTTGGAATATTCCTACTTATAAAAAATGTTTTTTGATATTAGATTACTACATCAAATGAGTGGATAGTAGATGCAGTTCAGTATCTCGGAACTGTTCAGCATAACTGAGTTAGACTTTATAAGTAAAGTCAATTACGTACTCGATTTGCCTTGGGAATCAAGGCACTGTGAGACCACTTCCCTTTTTTAGTATTTTCTATCAACCTACTACCTGCCTCTCCTTTGTGATCACCATTCAAACACTGGTGGCCTAGGGGATGCAAATGCAAGGAGGGAAGCAAGTTTAAACAACAAAATACTCCCCCAACCCTACATGATTAATCACTGCTCTACTTCAGGGACCATATCTATTGTCATTTTCTGCATGTTAAAGCAGTTACTGCAATTGAGGGCATGCTGTCTTTATAATAGAATCCAAAGGAATTTTATGCCATTCATCTATTTGCATATGTTTCGAATTATCCCATGAAGTTTAGCAGAGGGTTGGCAATGTCTTGTTTGAGATTGTGAAGGGCTCTTTTATAGCAGTTGCACACATTGCTCTGGTGTCCCACGGCTGAGGCACAACTGAAGGTTGATTTACCTGGTGAGAGGCACACAAAAGTATATTTGGAAACTCCATTTACAGTGGGATCCCACTGGGTGTTTGGTCATAATCTTTTAATCCGTCAACAGTTGAAGCAAGGACACTTTTTTCTGGATCGAGGGGGAACCAAGTCATTACCTATCAATGGCTACAGCCTGTAACTTTCATAACTGGCTCCACACACAAAGGAGAGTGAGTAAACCCCTAGTTATTTATTCGCCTGTCCATACTTGTAATAACTATACCTCCCATCTTTTTCACATCTGAAGCAATTAATTTTCAACTCAGGGGGTCAGGAAGGGCCAAAACCAAATGAATACCCTGATTCCTTCTGCTGTGCCATCTTGTAGGTATCAGAGAGTTGCTGTTTTAATGTTGAGGGATTTGAGTTTAACCTGGCACAATGTAACAGTCCTCTAATATTTAAAAGTTTCATATGGGCAGAAAATTACTTCTCGCCCAGCTTTTCATTTCTAAATCCTCTCAGGCATAACGGTGACTGCGCACTGCAAATCAGCTGATACGTATCTGTTTCTGCATGTGTTGGTGCAAGTAATGAAATGCTTTCAGATTTGCTTCTCTTCCTCATCTGCTATAAATCACATCATATAAAGATAAGTCTGGCTGTCATCCACATGAAAAATACTTCCGTCTACTCTGTAGACTGTAGTGTGTGTGTGTTTATTAAAACATACCTGTGGGTATTTTACAAAATGTAAATTCTAAATACAAATTCATGTTTCTATTCCAATGTGCCATCTAAGTAATTTTTTTTGGTATTTTTTAAGCAGAGAAATATATACTTCTTTAGATTCCTCTCTGAGTCTGCTCAGAAGCCTCTGCACTTTTGACCCACTCATCCTTTTTTTCCGCTGCGTTTTGTTAAAATAAAAATTTCAATTTTTAGTTTTAGATTTACATAGTATAGAGATATAGCAGTTTTCTCTTTAGCTTTTCTGACTTTAGAAGAGTATTCTCCCTTATGCTGTCCATGCTGTTGCCAAGGGGATAGGAAACTGATCCTCATTTTTCTGGGCAGAGTATAAGACATGACCTTACCCACCACTTCTTTTGACAGCTATCCACATAGGAGACATGGTACTTGGAAAATTTCCTAGTTTTCACTTAGTTCCCAAAGTTCAAGGGGCTTATTGTTTGAGTCAACTGTGGCATTTGAGTTTGTCAAGATCTCCGTAGATTTTAAGCTCTTTTTTTATTAGAAAATAGGGATTATGGTTCTATTTAACTAACAATCATTCAATAATGTAAGATGTTAGTTGCAGACGTAACTTGGGTAAAATTTCAAAACCTATTGTTTTTCCTAGTTACGGAACATAAGAGCAGCAGTGGTGAGAGGACTGAGGACAGTCTCATAATGTGGAAACTCCCAACAGAGCAGAATTGCTTACAAAGGTCTTTAAATATGATCCATTTGGATGAAGATTATATCTGAATTTTAATGTCAATTTTCTCAAATGTGTGAGGACTGAGACAGTCTTTCCTCAGCAAGCCCCAATCAGATTTTTTTTCTTTTCAGAGGCTCTCAGCACCTCTCCAAGCCCCCAGGGGCTGCACATGCCTCATATTTTCTAATGCAGGGGCAAGAACTTCAATGAAGTTCCCAGGCCTTGCTGATCTTTAAATTCTCGTATTTGGGGATTTTGCTTTTATGAAATACCCATCTTGAATTGCATTTTTTGGGAATACTGAGCTTCATTAGGCAGCAAGTGCCCGAAGGTGACACAGTGACAGGTCCTATGACAACTGGAGAAAATGTAGAAAAAGGAACTGTCGCAAGGGGAGAAAATAAATGTTTTGGAGAAGGAAAGTATGTTCTCTACATGTGTAAAAAGTAACTTTTGACCTCTTTTTTGGGTTCAGACAGAGGTTGCAGTGTAGGTAGATTCCTAAATCCTTGTAAGAACTGATTTGCCTAGCTCTGGAGATGCTTACTGCAGGGCTTCAACTCCAAACTGTTTCTAGCCAGATTCCATTTATTATCAGCACATTTTGACATTTCGAGTAATACTGTGCAGGTTCTATATCTCACTTTCTATTAGTGATTTCTGTAGAGTTATGAGCTTTTTCATTCTCAGTTTCCCAACACTTCCAACAGATGTCTTGCCAGCAGTGAAGATGATTAAAGGTTTTTGAAGAAGTAGACTGCTGCAGGAAATCTGAAATGGATCCCACTGTAGTGCCAAAAATCTTTGGAAAATATATGTATATCCCCTTCTTGAAGAAATCTTCCACAATATTGCTATTTCACTGCACTTTTGTGTGGGTTTTTTTTCCTGAACTAGACAGAATAGGTAAGTGAAATTCCTAGAGGAAAAGAAGTTGAAGAACAGTGAGCTTGTGGCTTAATCTCGACAAAGTGTTGGATAGCACCTACAGAAATGCTGAAAATATGCATTTAAGCCACTGAATGGATTTCCACAGATCTCGTTCTCTGATGCTGGTTGGTCCCCAGCTATTTTTTTAGAATACTGCTCTTGAGCATTTCCATCTGGCTAGTAGTTTTCAACATTATTTTTTTCATGCAGACTTAATCATGATAATTCATTCCCTTGTCACCTTGAAACTAAATTAATGCAATGCACTCTAGTATCTGGAGCACTGTTTGATTCATATTTGTCATCAGAGTGTCTACTGAGCTGTAATTGAAAAGTTCAAACATTACACTCATATGAATAAGCAAAAGGGTTAGCGTATTTTCAAACAGCATGTTTTGATGTCAAAATATCTGTGCTTTAGTTTATTGAAAGGAATTAGTGTGGTTTTGAAAGGGTTATGTGATGTAGTGGCTGGCATGGTGAGGAACTGGATTTAACCCAGGAGATAGTTTCCTGTGTTGCATTTCTCTCTCAAGTGTTGGGCACCATACAGACAAAACCCCATTTATCTGGCTTGAAATATTCAGAGATGTTCCCTTTGCCTTCTTGCTTAAGGAAACAGAAATGTCTTCAGCAGTATCCCAAAGTTTATAACCTTTCATGACCTCTTTTTCTTGCTCTCTACAAACTGTTTTACAATTGTGCATTTTTAAAACTTTTTCATATCAGTGGCAGGGCAAGGTAACCACAAGACCATGATCCTCATCCAGGCATTGGGGATGTGGAGCTAGCAAAGCCGAAAAGCCAGATGATGGTTTGCAGATTTTTTCCTTAAAGTTTTTCCCTTGAAGAGCCAATTTTAATTATTATCTAATTCTACTGAAGCTTAGAAGATAACAGGAAAAATAAAAACCGTTTTTTTTTTTCCCTTGGATTAAAGTGTGTTTTCAAAGGATGCTACCTGAGCATTGTATAAAAAAAATACATTCAGCATTCTTTTTTCCTTTTTTTTTCATTCTGTGTTCTGTCCTGTTCTTCCTTTCCTCTGTTCTCTTTTCTTCATTCTGTGTTCCTTTACTTAAAGTCTGGTTCTCCTCACATTGAAAATTGAAGACATTACTTGTAAATCTGAGGTGATATCTGTAATTTTTATTGATCTTGAAGTATTTTTCCTTTTAATTTTTCGCTATACTTGAGAATAACCTTTAGGAGTCAGAGTATAAAAAGTTTCTTGCCTTCACTCCTATGGCTGTCTAACCAAATAATTCTCAAAGTATCTTGAAAAGATAAGGAGAGATGGTTCTTCTGTTATCAAGATTTTACTGGCCATCAATCACTACGCTTTAAGGGCATATTTTAGCCAAATTTTCTATTCAATTGGCTTCCAGAACTATGCTGAAATAGTTACAAGATGATGAAGAGGAGTTTAAAAATACTGCAGTGCAAGCCAGGTAAGCAGCTAAATGCTCCTTTTTCTTTCTTTTCCAGATAAGCCAAACTTAAAGGCAGCTTTACTTTACCCCTCGGGAATGTTGTGTTTAAAGCAACCCCCACTAATCCATGAGTCATTATGGAACGATTTACAGTATATTCTTGCCCAGGCTACACTCATTCCATAACACAGTATGGGACTGATATGTGGGGATTAGATATTAGGAAGAAATTCTTTACTGTGAGGGTGGTGAGGCATTGGAATAGGCTGCCCAGAGAAATTGTGGATATCCCATCCCTAGAAATGTTCAAGGCCAGGTTGGAAAGAGCTCTGGGCCCATCTGAGTGGAAGGGGTCCCTGCCCATGGCAGGGGGTTTGGAATTAGATAATCATTAAGGCCTCTTCCAGCACAAACCACTCTGTGATTATAAGAGTCTGTGATATTTGTTTCTTTCAAATTACTATTAAACAGTCCTAGTGACACAGATACAAATTAAATCTTCAGCTAAATCACTCATGTAGTGAACAATCTTTTAGGCTCTCTAGGGGAAAAATTTTTAGTCACAAACAGTTTTCATCCCATGGCTACAGGAAACGTAGGATAGAACATCCAAACCCTACAATTTTCACTATAATGCTATTTAAATTGAGCTAGTGGCTGTGGAACTCACAGCTGTTGGGAACTTTTGCAATGAGAACTATAGGTTTTTGATTGCATATTGAATCTAGTCTGCCCATATATTTTCAAATCTTTACTTTTTCCAAAATGCAGACATGTACATTACAGTACTTAGTGATGTTTCTGTTGGAATTGAATTTGAAGATCTCTGACTGCCACACATTATTTAATTGGAAACAAGTTTATTTCGCCCTGGGCTGGACTTAGACTAAAAAGCTTTGGCCCTTGGTATTTTCTACCAAAACCTCTTGCAGGTAGTTTAATGGCAGCATTGTGATAGAGCCAAGCCTGTCTTTAACACTCCTTCTTGCAATTTTATAAAGTTTGGGCCAGACTTCCAATTGCGGAATTCCAGCAATTGAAGCAATTAGCAGCAGCTGCAGATCTGGCCTGTCAAAAATAAATCCTAGGACTTTTGCCACAGTTTTAGATATCACTTTGCCTACGTTGGAGGAGATCCTCAGTATTGTTGTTGTTGACTTGTTGGTATATGAGTTACACACTAAGGGAAGAATGTACTATTGTATTCAGCTTTTATTTTTGGGACTGTCCTTTTGGCTTTATTAGTTTTAAACAGTTTTACTTCCATTTATGATCCTGTGCATTGTTCATCTGTCAGCATAAGATGTAAGAGCAGATGAAAGGCAAGGAGCCATATATGTACATGAAGAATGGCCTGGGCACATGTGTAAATTCTTTGTCATTGTGTTTGAAAACATAAAAGGGGAGTGAAGCTGCTGAGGAAGCAGTTGTGCTGAACGTGCATGGCCCATGTGCATCACACACTGTCCCTGGAACAGTGCTTGTGCTTTGTGTATGTGAGCATCCACAGCAGTGCATATAGGGGAGAATGCATACAGTTAATATAATGTATGAACTGCAGTTAGTGTAGATGTTTTCTGGCTATTCTCCCAGTTTTGTGATTGAAAGTCCTGGTCCACCAAGTCCCCCTGAAATAATTAAAACTTTCTTTCATTTACTTCTTCAGGGTGGGGCCCCATCTATGCATTAATTCAGCTGCACTTTCACTTAGGGCCCAACTTACTACTGAAGGAAGTGACAACCCTCCCTGCCTCTAGCAAAATATGCCTTGGCATTGTGTATATTATGGGATGTTAAATGTTTTAACAACTGAAGCATCTGTGTTGTGTTGAGCTCTGAGGTAGCATCCAAAAGGATCACAAGATACCAATCTGATTACATTCCTCACATTGGTATGACAATGGTCTCTCCACATATTGTTTCCATCATTACTGCAGTCATATCACCAGAGTGTCTTAATGCTCTGCCAGTTTATATTCTTGAGAAATTTTTGTCACAAGAATAGCATTTCCCACACTCTTCAGTATTTTTCCTAAGTTAATAACCCACTTTGGGCCAAATTTGGAAAATTTCTGGTTTGTTTTCTCATTTCCATTTATTTATTTTCTAATTCATGCAAGTGAAAGATGCCAGAGGAATTGGTGAACAGGACAGTCTAAAATAGCACTTTTGCTTTGTATTCCCTTTTGCCTTCAGGAAAGTCATCCTTGCTCCAGTGTTCTCTTGCACTGTAGGATGAGAACAGTAATGCTTTTGTATTTCCCTAACCAAAGTGTTTTTTGGGATCACGTTGAACCAGACATTCCCACTGATGAGCACTTTCATGCACGAATGCCTTTGTTGTGGTCAGTGAAACTGCTGGTTTGAGTGGAGGTTCAAAATCTCTCGCTGAGTCATCTCCAGTTTCTGATGAGCAGAGAGGTGGGCACCTATGAGTGGAAGTAAGAGAATTTAGGCCATGTAGCTCTTTCTGATAGCAGCAGAAACAAATACCTAAACCCTCACACTTTAGTATTTGGAGTGCTCTACATTTTGACAGCTTGACAACTTTCTAACATTATCACGTTACAGACCAAATCCCCCAGACCTCTGCTCAGTCTTTTCACAGGCAAATCTCTCTAGCACTTTAATAATGGAATGTTCTTCAGTAAGGTCTGGACAATTACAGAAAAAGGAAAAGAAAGGATTGATTGGCAATTTACTTAATGAAAGGTAAAATCAAGCGTAGCACAGTACACAGCTGAGTTTTACCACAGGCAAATCAAAGTTAGCTTTTGCTGTGAATATTTTAACCATAAACAATGAAACTTTGCCCTGTTATTGTGAAAATCCAGACATTGCTGTGTGATTGTTGTTTCCCTGGTTTTGACAGGTATTCAAATGAAAGGGCAGGTTAATATGGGGTGGGAGGTGGCTGATTTTCTATAACTGCCGGATGCCAGGCAGTCTACAGGCGTATCTTCTGTTATTTGTTTATAGGTGGATCATTTGCTGTGAAATTTACTCAGGAGACCAATTTAAGCATCAGGTTGCATTCTACAGTTCAGCAATTTCACATTGCAAGTATCTGAAGAGCTTTCACAGTAATGCTATCTGGATCTGCAATTTTCTACTATTCATTCTTTTTTTTTTTCCTAGACCGTCTCTTGCTGTCTCCTCTGTTTGTGATAATTCTGGAGATATCCTCAGAGTGGGGAGCCCTGGCCTGTGTAGTTTTCCCAAGCCCTAATACATGCCTGCTCTTCATGCATGACGGCTGAAAATTATCCTAAGTGAAAACTGCTCTGTGCTCTTCTTGCTGCAGCATGGGAGATATGTTGACAGTCCAGAGCACTGTGCATGATAGATGTGGAGAAGTGTCTTTAAAGGACTTGAAGGGTGTTTATTGCCTATCCCAAAATATTTTAGTGCTTGCAGGCTGTAGCCATCACTCTGGCATGGCAGCACGGAAAACTGCGGTTCCTGCATCACAATCCTAACTGTGGTGCCAGGTGTTCTGAAGGGATACTGTCCTGTCAGCACCACAGCTGCATAATTACACAGAAAAACTTTGCTTCTGTATTTTTAAAAATGAATTATTGTTCACCTTGTGTTAATAATTTCACATGCAGCAAACAGCATTTAATCACTTCTTTCCATTCTGTATCTAGTTGCTGTAATAGTATGTTACATGTTGGAGAATTTAAACGTCATTTGATGCTATTCATTCATTACTAGCATTATTTAATTTATTTATTAAGTGCTGGCAGTGCACTCTATAGGACCAGATTGTCAAATTTTTCTTCTAGTGTCTGCCTGTTGTCTTTCTGAAAATAGTGAATGCTTTTGTAGATGTATTACTGTGGTTGAGGTAGCTGATGACTGACAAGTTTTTTGAGTTAAACCTCCTAACTGTAGAACTGCATAATTAATAATGCATAAGTTAACAGGCACTTGGTGTAAGGAGTTGGGAGGGGAACCAGAAACCCAAAGGAATTGTTATATTTGAATGAAGCTTAATTCCTACATCGTCACTGATTTTGTCTGTATGTGTCGCCTATCTGAAAGATGCCATAAGGCAAAGGTTGTGTGTTCAATCAGTTCTTCAGCGTTGGCTGCTTTAGCTTCTCTCTCAGATGTGTGCTATCTTTGTTAAAGCTGTGGAAGTGGTGAGCTTACTGCAGCCTTAGAGGCGTTCCTCTGGAAAACAAAACTCCGGGACATCCATTTTTACGTGTATTCCACGCTTCTTTGGAGCAAATTGTGCGGGCGAATTCCACCATTAATGGTGTGTAACATCATTAATGGCTTAGGCTAGAAGCATCTTAAATTGTGCTGGTGTTAGGATAATTTAAAGCACTCATACAAGTTGTTGCTATTTAAATATGTCCCTAAAATGTGTGATAAATGCATTAACAGATTTTGGACCCAAAGACTTCACATAAAAGGCGGATAGAGAAGGGTCATGGGGCAAAAACAACAACTTCTAAACCATGAAGTGATAATGAAAAGTAGACTGGCCAACATACTGATATTTCCTTTAGGACACTCAGGAAGCTGGTTTTTGGCTCTTGTATTTTATAAAGCTCTACCTCTAATCTCCTAGCTGGTTTTATTACTGCAATGTAATATTCCAGTTCTGTTTCTCCCCACTGCTCTGGGGAGCTTTATTCCTACTCGTATATGTTGTCTAAAGGAAAGACTGTTCTCTTGTTCAATAGATGAAGTCTGAACTAGAAAAAGAAATGTGTTGGTTCTTTCTTCTACAGGAGACAACATCTGGAAGACAATCTTTAAACAGCATTAATTACATCCCTTGATTTTCCCTTTCTTGGGAGGAATGTGAGGGTTATACAAAGCTATATTTATTGTTGCTAGAACAAACAATGATGAGGTGAGCTTCTAGTTTGTATCAGTTTCTTTCTAGCATTTATATTCCAAATTGTTGTTCATACTTTCCAACCATTTCTTTCCTGGAAAAAAGCTTAAATGTCTTTTTCTTTGTTCATATTTGAACTATATGTGTTGAGACAGAATAAGCAGCAGAGGAGTAACAGAATAATTCTGCCACTGATCTCGTCTTTGAACTACATTGATTAGGATAAATTGTGGAATAAATCCCAAATTATGGACTAGTGAAAATGCAAGTGGATTCTGGATGAACGTAGTAATGTTGTGCCAGTATAACAGAGATGAACAGGATCTTTAGGAAGTGCTCAAAAGCAATTTGGTTCTAGCCCCTGAAACCCAGTCTGGAAGAAAAATCTGGTTTAACTTGCTCTTTTCACAGTTCTATTAAAAAAAAGAAAAGTAGATTATTAAGGCCTGAAAGACTCCTCAGCCTGACACATCACAGTGAAAATTCTTTCACTGAAAATATATTTTTTTCTCAGAAAAGGTGTCAGAAATGTTTTTTAAAAGTCACAAAACCCCCTTTCTTTCATAAATAAAGCTCCAAGGCTCCAAAACATTTGAGCACTTCCATTTCTCTAGGCGCAGGGGAGTTCTACCTTATATATAAAAATACATAAGCACATGCTTAACTTTTAGCAGATATTAAGTCCCATTCATTACTTTAGGACTTAAGCATATACTCACATCTCTGAGAAGCGGGTCCTGCCTCGTGTTAACTTCCAAGCTGAAAGTTTCATAAGGTGTTGAAGGTGGTCCAGCACTCACTGACCAACAGGCCCAAAGGCTGCCAGTGCAGCAAGCCAGAGAGAGGCTTGGTTTAATCGGATTCTGAGTTACAATAAATAAATTATAACAAACTCGACAGAAGCCTCTGGGCTGCGTCCAGCCGTGAGGCCAGACTGAAATTTCTCATGTAGCAGGTAATCAGTAAGATGAGAAACCAGCTGCAGGGGAAGGGCCTCTCTATGAAACAAGGAGGTACTCTGAGAGCCAAGTCTTGTCCCAGTAATCTTTCCAGTAACACTACAGCGATCTGTGCTCTTCATTATCTGGTCTTCAAAGGAACCGAATCAATTGGAAAGGAAGCTGATGGTATTATTGGAGCAGGCCACCCAAGTTAGTTGGTTGTATGCATGAAGAATGGGTCATGGGATTTGTCCCTTACTTTTCTAAACATTTCAGTATAAGCAAAGCTCCTAGGTAATTTCAAATGAAGGTTATTTGGTTTGGGGGGAAAAGGATTATCAGAGTGGCATTATCCTCTTCAGAGCATTTAAACTGAGCAATGTGATGACATTTCAAAACCATCTGGGACTATTTTTATTCATTATAGTCTCAAAAATGACCCATTTTACTTAAAAACAATGAGGCTGGTGTTTCCTTGTCCTTTGTGATAATGTTTTTCAAGCAGTTGTCTCTAGGGTTTGGTGCAGGCTTTGGCTAATAGGTCAAAATACCCAGTCACTGGATTGATTGATGCACATAGCTGATCGTATCTGTCAGTCTGCCATTTACCCTTTATTTTACAGACTTCTTTCCAAAAATCCTTTTAGAAGTGCCCGAGTGCTGTAGAAGGGTTTAGAACAGTTTGAGTGCAACTTGAGTAGATCTTGTGAAATACATGATGACTTGTACTGTATATGTGGATTGATGTTTCCAATTAGTTTTCCCAGTGACAGGTCTGGGGAGATCCATTGTATCTCTGAGAGTAGCCAGCCTAAGTCAGTCAGTAAGAGAAAGATACTCCACTGGAGAGCAATTCTTCTACCCTGCCTGCATCCCTAGTGTTCTCTATCTACTGAACCAAATTATAAGGTTAGATGACTTTATGCCTACTTTTTCATCCTCTAGAGTTTGCTGAGGTAGATTTTATTTTTGCAGAATCTTCCCCAGTGGATGCACACGAAGGTTATTTGTAGATTTTTTTTTAAGCTTTGAAGTTTGGATTTTGCAAGTGAAACACTTCTTTTCATGAATATTTTTTAGAAATTAGTTCCTAGCTTTTAGCAATAACCAAATAATAACATTTAGTTGTGTTTGCTTCATAAGCAAAAAATCACCAACTTGCTGAAAATTAGCTGAATTCTCTTCTGTTTTGTAAATTTTTTGCTTTTGGTCTTTGTAGTAAATATGGTGTTTTATAAAGAACTGCAGAGGAGAGGCTGTAGTCCAAAAAAGTGGACCCTTTTGGGCAGCACGTAACGGTTGGGGACTGGAAATTCTGGTTTGCATTCTGGGACTAGAGGAGAACAGTGATCTCTACAGAGCCTATATAGATCTATATGGAATCATAAAGGTTGGGAAAGACCAACTTGGTCATCAAGTCCAACCTTTGACCCAATGCCACCATGTCAACTAAACCATGGCACTGAGTGCCATGTCCAGTTGTTTCTTGAACACTCCCACCGTCTCCCTGGGTGGCCTATTCCAATGCCTAATAGCCTTTTCCATGAAGAAGTTCTTCCTGATATCCAACCTGAACCTCCCCTGGAAGCAGTTTGAGGCCATTTCCTCCTGTCCAGTCACTTGTTTCCTGGGAGAAGGATAGGGAGAAGATGGTATTTCCAGCTCACCAGGGGAACAGATGCTTAAAAGAAGCATGGCAGTCACTGGTCATATTAGAGAGATGGGTTCAGCTTACAGTCCTGCTATTTTCTCCTGTGCAGCCTTTCAGTTTCTTCTTTAATAAAGCTGAGCAGTTGCTATTTATCTATTTCTAGAAAATGGGAGTAAGTAGAGTTGGTTGAAATTGCTTCCTTTACAGTTGGCTGTGTGAGAGAAAATTGATTTTCTTGACCAAATGGAATTTCCACTGAAAGTCTACCTTCTGTGAAAATGTTTGATCTTTTTGCTTTAGTTGAGTGCCCCATCCCACAGTCTTTCCCTCGGGTTTCTAACTGGAAAGTCATAATTTTCTGGGCTTGCAGAACTGAAGACAAGTAAGAATAAGAAAAAAATGCTGGTTAGATCTTTTCATGAGAGCTTTCTTCATAGTACTGAAAGTATATTTACTGGATAGAGCTGGATTACAGCTCAAGGTCATCTCCTACTTTTGATGCCCTGTTCTGAGATGAGAGTGAGTAGTAGCACCTTCTGTTGTTCTTCTTTGTAGAAAGTTGTGCGGTGCAGCCCAGGTCCGCTCCTGTATTTTTTAGCATACTGGTGGCTACTGGCAGCTGCAGCTTGCTCTTAGCAAATTGTCTGTGAAAAATTGCTCATAGCTAGTCCCTAAGAAGCTCTCCTGAGTGTGTCTTAAGCCTGAACTGATGTATTCAATTCAGGTGGCTTGTCAGGCAGAAACCGAAGAGTACACTATGCAGCTTGGTCTGTAGATTCAATTTCTTCTTCACGGGGTAATAGCACTACAGCTTTTCAAAAAGGAGTTGGGATAGAGAATAAAGATAACTCTGGACAAGATATATCTCAAGAATTTCACCAGTTATCCGGAATATCTGAGTCTAAGCAAAATAACTGGCATGGAACATATCAAGCTAAAATATCCATTTTGAAAAAAACTCATGAGCAACTGAAAACAGATAAAAAGAATTCTTTGGCAGCCATAATGGTAGATACAGCTACCACTTAAAACACAAATGTTTCCAAACTGTAAGTGCCTATATCACAGAGATTACCATATCATCACAGGCTGTCATTTGTCCTCTTATCAATGCAGTGTGAAATCCCAGTGAACGTAAATAGAGATTAATCTTGTAGATACTTGGCATACCAGCCCTGTAGTGTCCGTCTGCAGCACTGTCAGAAAACGTGCTCGGCACAGCCACCACATGGTCTCACTGAGGCTTTTAGATGACTGTGGGGTCAGCTCCAACGCCTGGCCTTCTCCAGTCACAAACATTTCAGCACTCGCCGAGCACTGGATTTGTCTCCATTCCGCTTTGAGTAACGCTCCCTTGCACAGGAAGCAATAATCCAAGAGTAATTTTCTACTGCTATTACTAACCTTCTAATAGGAGCTCATGCATGATAATTAGGCCTCTCAAATACATTTCTGAGAGTGTATTTTTTTTTCTAGCCAGTTTTCTTTTCTTTCTATTTTATTTGGTAACTTCTGAAAATATCTTATTGCTTAAAAGAACAGTTTTTAAACCAAATCCTTTGTGATTAGTAATGCACAGCTAAAGACATTTGGAGCATTAAACACCCCTGTATCTGAAATCCCTGGAGTTTTGCTAAAGTATGGCTTAAAATTACAATGAAATTACAGAGCTGGAAGAAGAATCGTAGCTGCATAGAAGAAAGCTAATACAATTTTTTACATGTCTGTTTAATAAGAAATCTTTCAGTTCTCAGTTTAAAAAATAGAAGTAAATGTTCATTAAATTAGGTGCCATAATATTTGCTACATTTACTGAAGAAAAACATGAAGTCAATACCGAAGGCTGAAGCATGTTCAGAAAACAAAATAATTAAATTGATATTGTTTCCTTTTTGACAGGGTCTCCCATGGGAAGGGATATTACTTGGCTGTAGCAGTAATGGTTCTCTATCTAGGCAAAGGACTATTATGTTAAATTAAAACCTCTCTCTATTTATCAAACAGCCAAAACTAATAAACACAACTATGGCATTAAGAGTAAAGTGCTACTAGACTATTGCTTCCTTCACCAGAGTATAATTTATAATTCAATTTAGACAGTGTCTGCTCCTCAGGGATGCAGAGATGTGGTATTGACACAAGAGGCCTTTACTATTTGGGCACAGGAATCAAATTGTTTCATAGTTACTGTGGTTGGAAACAGTTTCTACTGGAAAAACAACCCCACAAAATCATTTCAGAAGTTTTTAAGAAATAGATTATTAAAAAGAACATGTAAAGTATTGTTTATAGCAAGTAATGCTAACTGGATGACATATCCATGAAATAAAGGAGTTTTAAAATGAAAAAACCAAGGAAAACATGAACCTGAGCAACTCTTGCTCTTGGGGTCTTTGGTTTTTTTTTTCATTTAACTACCAATCAAATTTTTTTTTTTTTTTGGTAGCTAGGGATTTAGCACTAGAAGCTTGGTGTGTCCTTCAGTGTAGTATTTTGCTTAATGCAGACCAGGTTCTTCAATTTTAAATTCATAAGGAAATCCCTCAAACTGATGTACTCTATGGAGCAGCGTACAAGTACACCTATCTGCCTACTCGTGGCAGGCAGATAGAAGTACAAGGTACCATTCAAAGTTCATGCAACAGGTTGCATGATAGAAAGACTTAAAAAGGCAGACCAAAATTTGAATTTGCAGCCATTTTGAAACACCCAATAGCATATTTTTAAAAAATCCTGCTGTGAATTTAAGGCAGTTTCTTTGGAAGACTGCCAGACACCCCAGTAATGTCTATATATAATATACCCATGCATAAGAAAAACAAGGAATAGAAAATCTGATACATCAAGCACTGCCAGCCAGTAATGACCAGTGGAATTCAGCTAACGTAGACAATTTAATTTCAATGCCTAGTGGGAATTTGATTAAAGCAATTAGAGAAAATTCTGAACATAGTCCAAATCATGCGTGTCTCTATTTCATTTTATTTTCTTTAAGAGCCGTCAGCATTCTTGGCCTCTGAAAATATAGGTAGTAAGTCTCCTGAAAACTTTTAAGCAGGGTTATAACTTTGTTCACATAATGGTGACATTGAAGTGAGTGAGACTACTTGCAAAAGGGAAATTATATATGTGTTTAAGCATTTGCAGGATCTCATGCTAAGTGCTTGGAACAGAAATTTCTTCCATAGCCTGCCCAAACCCTAACCCTAAAGGCAGCTGTTCCTTTCCAGCAAAGTGTGGAGGCAAAGACTGATCAGCCTTGAGGCACAGAGGAATTCAGGGGCACAGTTGCAGACCCCAGGTTCAGGGTGAAGTAGATAGGGCTGAGAGACTCCAGTCAGCAGGGAAGTTTAGTGATTTCTTAGGAACAGTCTGCTTTTGAATGTCTGATTGTTATTATGCTATAGGTGGAAATTAAGGGGAATAAACCTCTCATAAACATATATGGGGCTGCAGCCATGGCTATGACATCACAGGCAGCCAATAGAGTAACTAACTCCATTTTGGTCCATCAACTTCTACAGCCATCTAAAAATTTTTATTATTCTACCACATGAATCTGGACTGCAGCCACTCACCGTAAGACAGACTGGACTAATAAATCTTTGGCACATAGAACCACCATGTTTAATATAAAACAACCCCTACACTTTTTTTAATATGATTTATAAAACAGAACACGAAGCTACCTATACAGTCTTTTCTAGCTACAGCAGATACTGTTATTTATCGCACATTTAATTACTAACAGCAGTTCAGTCATGCTACCTGACCTTAAGGCCTTTTGATTACCTGATCCAACATATTTCACATGATAAAAATGTCAGGCTCGGAGAAACCCACCAGTCTGGTTTTCTGTGAAATCTAATTATAAACAGCAATGTTAGGAAAAGGTTACCAGTTTAAATAGTCAAGGCAGTTATTCATTTGGTAAGAGTTTGTTTTGACTGAAATGATAGCCGAGAGGGCACCGTGCAACCTGGTAGGACACTATGAATAGTGCAGCCTCATCTCACCCACACTCGTTTTGGCTGCTCAGCTCGAGTTCGGGAAGCTCAGCTGGGCCTCTGGGAGCAAATTGGTGCCATGGGATAAGTACATCCCTCTCCCTGTACAGCCTCCATCTCCAGCCTTTGCAGAGCCAGGAGTTGGACTTGATGATCCTCGTGGGTCCATTCCAGCTCAAGATATTCTGATTATGGGAAAGAGGAGCCAGTGAATCCACTCATGGGAATGGGCTCAGCCCTTCCCTTGACTCCTAAGACAGGTGATGGTGCCTTAAGGGCTCTGTTAAACTGTAGATATTGACATGGAAGCTGGCATGACCTGTGTTAAAACAGACCATGTAAATGGCTGGGAAAACTGACAGGGTGCAATCCTGGCCTGTTGCAGGTAAAGTTCTCATTGATACCATAAGTTTAGGAATTTGTTTCAGTCTAAGAATTTTAGAATGCTTTCCTGTGCCTCGCGCCCTTGTCTTGCCTCATTTTTCTATTTCAGGCTCATAAGCACAGCAGATGAAAGGGAGGAGCATCTGCTTGTGGGAAACTCTCCTACACTGCCAATGACAATAATAATAACAACAATGGCAGTAGAAATGACAATTTCTCCAATCTTTATGGTGACTAAGAGCTTTAGTAGGAAACACGGATGATACTCTGTCTGTACAAGGTAGGTCTTGCATAAACAAAATTAAAAGATAAAGAATCTTAAAAAAAGATAAATAATTTCCTGAGAGTGTTGTTTTAAGATATGTGACATCATGCCTTAGAATAAAGATGAGAGATGCATTTTAGTATATTCATTGTATGACTTTTCATCTGAACAGAATTTGATTTTGCTGCATTTTATGGTGTATAAAACTGGAAAGAATAATCACATAATATGATGGGTATTAATTTTGTAGTTATAAATCAGTGCATTATAATTTTTCTTCTGGGAAATGAGTAAACACGTTTTTTAGTATATTATAATATGCCTCACATTATGTGTCTAAGTATGCTCTGACCTACACCAATACCTTCTGTAGTACACTAGCTCTTCCCAGTCTTTCTTTTTTGTGGGATAGCAGATGAACCAAGATGACCTCATGCTACAGCTTTGCTTCTCTGAAAAAATGAAGCTGTCAACAACATAGGAAAAGTCTTGTAACCGCAGGAAACAAAATGTTCACAGGACCTGCACTAAGACTATGGAACTTGCTGCCAGACAAAATAAGAATGACCAGCACATGTGCCACTCTAAACACTCAATGCAAGAACCCAATTATTCAGAGTAGCTTTCCCTTGACAGTCCTTTCAAGTATCCTTAGACTAAGTGCTCTTTTGGTTATAAGATGATGAAAAGCTCAAAAATGTCCAGAGGTTAAAAAAAATGGCATGCTCACACATAATTTCCCTGGAAAATGGCTAGACATTACAGCAACAGTCTGATACAATCCTGGATAAATAGATGGTTACTAAAAAAATAAATAGAACAGATAATTTTTTCCTGTCTGTAGGAGTGGCAGGCAGCACTTTGAAACATTTTTAAAGCCATATATGATCTCTCAAGCCCATTATAATCCATTTATACATATTATTATTCTTTATTAACCCTCCAGAAAACATGAATCAAATGTGCATTGGGCAGTAAACAGTGTGTCTGTAGTAATTTCATGTCATATGTTTCTGCTAAAAAATACCATATAATGGCATGCACAGAAATGGAGTACACACCTGCAGTTGATGATCTCCTATACCTTTAATTTTTCATGCTTCTTGTACGGTTGTGTGCAAAACCCCAAAGTGCCAATTAAGTTTAAACTAGAACAACTTAATTGAATTTAATGACCAACAGGGATATTTCCATGTATTTATATTTTATGCTTCATGCTAATCTTCAGTAATGTTCAGTGAGGCCCTGACTTGCGGGGAAGATGGTCCCTCAAAAAACTTGTTGAAACAAACAATCAGTTTAAAAGATGCTTTTCCATTTCCCAAACTGTCTTGTGGAAACAGCTGCTAAAAGTATTCAGATAAAGATTGCTGTCGTGATCACTGTGTGCTTGGTATTAGAGACTGGAGGAGGGCTAAATTTTCCCAAGAGATGCTTTTGCTTGAAATAATCTAAACACAGGAATATCTGATTTCACTCATTCCATCGAGTGTGGAAGACATATGCTGCAAGATGTGCCTGGTATTTGGACATTATTGTGGGGTTAGCCTAACTCTCCTTATTCCTGAGTCACATACCAAAATCTTTGTGTGATCAGAAGCCACAGAAGATGCAGACTCTCTGTGGAGGGGAATGGGAGGTCCTGGAGTGATTCATGGACAGTAGCTGACAAAGCTCCCAGAGGACTCATTAATTTATGGTGGAGCAGGTCTAGCTCATGCCAGCCGTGTTGCTGGATCCCTGAGCAGCCCATTGATTTTTGGCTTTAGCAGCTGCTGCTGGCTCTTTTCCTTCCATGGCCAGACATTTGAATTCCTCCTCCTTTTTTTGCCAGCACAGTCTTCTGACTGGCCGTGTGATTCGGCTGTCGACTTGGGCCAGTGCTTACCCATTTCTGCAGGGCCATGCTTGGTGTGTCTGCAGGTCAAGAAGGCTGTAGACTACTCCTGTGCAGCTGATGAACCTGTTAGGTTTATGTCTATTTAAATCTATTTTTATTATTATCATTTATTGTCTATTCCATATTATATACTATAGAATTATTATATGTTCTCTCTTATAGATACCTATTTGTTTCTCTTCCGAGGCAGAGAGGAATCCAGCCAACAGAATGGTCATGTATTTCAGCCTGTGAGGAAAAAATAAGTATATTCCTTTCCTATAAACAAACTAATTGGGCTTTTTGTTGTGACCAACGAGAATATAACTGGAGCTGCACAAATCAATTTTCTTAAGACCAAAGGAAGCTGGCAGGGAACCCTGGAAAGCCACTTCTGATCTGTACAAAGCTGAACAAACCCCAGCACTGAAGAACTTCAAGGCGAATGGTACATAATTCTGTGTTAGTGTAGATCTGGAAAGAAAGAATGAATTGAACTTAAATAAAATCAAATCTGACATAAACAGTGTAAAAGCATAACTTTTAAATAAGTAGTGTCTCAGTTTATTTGCTTATGCACATTTTCATATAGCTATTTATATATTTTTTCCATATGCACAGACACACACACATATATATATATATATATATATATAGAGAGAGAGAGAGAGAGAGAGGGAGTTATCTAAAATACCTTTGAGGACTAAAAGCTTGCTCAGTGGTGGTAGAACCAGACAGGCAGTCTCCAACTGCTGGCTCTACTTAAAATAAGAAATCTTCAAAAGATACAGTGATCTGAGGCAGTACAAAATATCAAGGGAAAAACATAAGTAGACATGATATGTTTTCCAATTTGCTGGCCAACAGACTACCTGAGGAGAGATCCCTAATGAAAGGATCCTTAAATATTTTGTGCTCCTCCTCCTTTCAGGAGGGAGGCACAGGGACCTGAGGCCGAGCAGAGCTTTTAAGAGACTCACCTTCATCCTGACCTGCCTTTTCCCTGCCTTCAAGCAATAAAACAGAAGAGTACAAGTGAGCCAGAGTTTGAAATCTGGAGACCCTTAGGGCACTGCATAAGCATGGGATAAACGACTGCTAATGGCACAATTATCACTCCCAGTCACAGGAGATAATCCTTTGTTTAACTTTTAAAAGCCGATGTTTTGTGTTGCTCCCTCCAAAAAGGGAAAAAAAATTGATAACTCATCCATTCAGGCCTGTATTGTAAAAACTCCAGTGTGGTTAAGCAATGAGTACAGAATAAAAATGGTGAACTAAAGAAAGAAGGGTTATTTGATAGCCAGGGACAAAGTTTCGGCTCCTAAGACTCCCTGTGGTAATACCAAGCCTAGAGGAGAGAAATCGGTTTTTGACAACAGCAGAGAAACATATAAAGAGAATTTAAGATAGAGAGAATAAAGACATCACACAGCTGCACACACACACACACACACATACACATGAAAAAGTATTTCCAGCTATTTCAGACTCGGAAATGAAGTGCTCTGTCTCTAAAGGTGTTAAAATGCAGTGTGAAGCAAAAAGGTAATGTGAGGCAAAATTAAATGAAATGGAGAGGCTTTTCTGAGCATTGGCTATAAAAACTGAACACTAAAAATACTCTGTTATCTTTTCCAAATCTTTCATAATTATAAGAATGCAAGCAGCTAATTTCAAAGTTAACTTAATGAAGTTAACTTGAATAACCACACTTAAGGAATCAAATCTCAGTATTATCTATCAGTGTTTGAAGTACAGACTCTTTATTTAAATGGTGGTTTAGATTAATGGGCCTCTGATGAATTGAAGGGGTAACAATGGCAGATCTGTAGAACTGTGGTAGTGGTAAGGGATTATTTGTAAGAACAAGGTGATAAAGATTTCCAGTCAGTTTCATGCAGACTAAACTGGTGTGACAATTTAACATTAAAACTTTTCACTTTGTATGTTCTAGGTCTTATCCGCTCTACTTTGAAAGGTGTAATAGCAGAAAAGAGACGTAAAGCACTGGGTTAGCTAATGGGCACTGTGGGAATACTAGCAAAGCTCCTGCAGCTAGTACTGGAATCGAAAGGCACACTTTACCACAGGATGGCTTTTAAATGGACAAATTTGTACTGGTTTTACTGTTACTGTCACCCAGGCTAGCTGGGTTAAAACTCAGCTATGTTGGTTCTATCCACAGGTGTTAGAATGACGCCTTTGCTGGCTGCACAGTAATATATTTGAGATGAGGACAAGCCCTTTCTCTCTGCTGTGCATGCACATACAGGCAAGAATTAGCATCTGTTTCTGTAGTGCACAGCAGGTATGGTTGTGGCACTGTTTCTTTATCAGATATCTGTTTGTAAATAGGATTCCTTGCATTATAACAATTTTGAATGTATTGAAAAAACCCAACCCCACAAACAAAAAAATCACCCAAAAAATCACAGCCCAAACCCAAACAAACTACCAAAAAATAGGATAGTTACAGAAGCTGATAGAAGTGATGAATGTGCTACTCAATGTTTATCTGCTTACTGTATAGTCATTGATTTTTTGGTGAGGACAATTATCCACTACAGTGGAGCTTTATTTAAAGACTTTTAACTAAGGTTTCTGGAGTGATGTTTAAAGCTTGGAATCCTTCTCAATGATTTATTGTAATGCAACATTTGCTGCAATAAACTATGCCCTCAATTAGACCTGAGCAACTCCATTAACTTTAATTATATCATGGTTGTAACTGAGAGTATAATTTAGCCCTCTGGGAATAGAATATACAATTAAAGCTCCACAGGGCAGAACAGGCAGAAGAAATTTGCCCTTCAGCTGGAGCTGTCAGGGAAATTATATGTTGTTTTGGTTATTCTCTCCAACCTTAACAAATCCTATTAATGACATAGTCGCAGTGTGTAGTTTGCAGTGTGTGGTGGTTGGTAGAACAAGTACTGGTTATGCTTTCTCTCTTGGTATGTAGCAGTGAACAGCGATCAGGAATTTAGGCTCTTGGGCACCAACTTTTTGCTCAGGAAATAGGAGAGCAGGAGCTGAGTGAACAAGATGAGTGCCTTTGCAGCTCTACAGAAATTGTCAGTCGTGGTTCAGGACCAAGCCCAGCCAGAGGATGTGGAGGGCTTGGAATCGAGGGACTAAGAAATAATGTGTGCTTATTTGACATAACCCCGTAGTAACAAGCTGTTTTGTTGCAGAGGGGAAAGCAAACAAAAAGCTGTAGGCAGATCTCTGTGATAAGAACGAACCAGTTTTTCCTCCCAACTGCTGCAGCAGAAAGCAAAGAGTTGACAGTGTTATTAAGCTATATTGATAGCCTGTTCAACTCCTTTCAATGTGACTGAGAAAAATTAGCTTAGCTTGTAAGAATAAGAAAGAAGAATTTTGGTCTTGCATTTCTTATTTCCAAAGAGAGATGCCAGAGGGAACTTTTAGCCAATATGCAGGGTTATTTTCATGTTTGCTCTTGGTTTGTCTTCCCAAGATAAATGGGTTTGTTTCTCAGTATTCACATCTGGTGGATTTTGAGGGCTTGAAATCAGTGCAAGATAAACCATGAGGGCATTGGAAGTTGAAGTCCCCCTGGAAAGGCTACAGAACAGTTGGGGGCCATCTCAAAAAGCAAGCCAAAAGCACTCGGGCTATGTTAAACCCTAAATGACTATGCCAGGAAACATCAAAGCCCATGGTGCTCCTGCAGGCTGGGCACTTGAGTTTCATAGTGCTTTCCATGGTAACCTCAGCTCAGTCTCAGTCCATGTGCCCTTAAGTTCTTGCAAACTTCATGTCAGAAAATTCCTCAGGGAAGGCTCTTTGTGTCTGATTTTTGACAACTGGCACTGTCAGCTCAGGCAGGTCGACACAGTTTCCCCCATTGCTTAATCTACCCTCTCTACACCCAGATCCCACTGACATGCATTTACAAAGGAGCATGATAAAGAATTTCCCTCCGTGCCCCAACATAGCAGCCTGGCTACTTCAGGAGCAAAATGTTTTCAGTGTTGGCACCCAACTCCTGTAGTGGAAGTATTTTCTACTTTCTTTGTCAAGAAAGGAACTACTTTCCGCACCAGTGGAGTTTTTGTGTGCCTACCACATTTGAGTTTAAGGCTCTCTTCAAGTAAGTTCCAAGTTTAGCTGAAGTCCTGCTAAAATGATTAACAAAATTCAGCTTCTTGTGCTGTCTGTTTTCAGTTTTCTATGACTCAGCCAAATGTACTTCACTACTTGCATCTGAGACTCAGAGAGTTCTGAAGAGTCGGGTTGGCTTATAAGTGTATTTAGATCTGAGCCTGAGACATGAGAGGAAGCCTAAAATGATGAGAAGGCTGAAGAAAGTAACATCTAAGTTAGAGAAAAACCTCACAAACCCATCTAAAATGTGATTAGCTCAACTATATAGAAAATGTATGTGGTATTGGGAGTAATAGGGGAAAAAGATTTATTTAGGAGTAGAACTTCCACCCACTGGTTTAAATTACGTGATGGAAAGGAAATAAGGGGAAAAGAGAAAATTTTGATGAGGAAAAGAAAAACTTCTTAAGATTTGTCAGTCTATGGAAACTTTTCAGTTATTATATTTAACAGAATTGGCCTGAAAATTTGTAATGAAAAAGACCATTTGTAAAATTTGAAATGAGCTGTGAAAATAGCGCTGTGCTAAATAAACACTTAGGAAATCCAGGCTGCGTTGTTTTTTTTTTTGCTGGAATAAGACCTAATTTATTTCTCTTTTCATTCCATTCTTCTTCCAATTTTAAAAAAACTTTTAATTAGTGCATAAAGAAAAAGTACAACAGGCATATTCAATACCCTTGCCAATTAAACTGATTAATAATTTCCTGCAACATGGGCATTTTTTTATATTCTTAATAGAATATCCAAATGAGGAACTTGTCATTACTACCTTCTCTTGCTTCCTTTCACAGCACTGCGTCTCTTGGTGAGGACCAACATAGAATAACTGTGCACTGGTACAGAACAAGAGAAATAGAGAATGGTTTGAGTATGCCTTTTAATTGCAATTTATACCCTCTAGTTCATGTGTTGAAAGGGACAGAGGTTTCTTTATGCTACTTGTCATACTGTGAGGCTGACTACTCCAAACTGAAGTGGAAAACTGAAAGAAACCCCACAAACTTTGTAATTAGGGTAAGAATGGCTAACAGCATTTTGTGGATGGGGTTCTTCACTGTCTTGCTCTTGCTGACTATGTGAAATGCTGTGAAAGTGTAAGGGGTTGTGTCCCCTCTGTATAAATGACTGTCCAAGCTGAAAGCACTGGCTGTTTGCATGTTGTAACCTCACTGGCATCATGAGGTAACCTGGAGCCGGGGGTGTTTGGGTACACAGGAGGCTTTCCCCAGCCTTAGAGCAGACAGGCAAACCATGGTGAAAATGAGCAAATGCTGAATGCTGCTTGCACAGCACTCTTTGTGAAAGAGCAGTGGTTAAAGACAAGACTGGACACAGCCTTGCAGAGCCAGGTCAAGGAATATTTTACAGAATAAATGTCCCTAGAAGTGTTGTGTGGCCTTGTGATTCCTGTTGTCTTTATTGTGGCCTTTGCTGATTTGAAAGTCCCGTGCTAGATGTTCGATAGCCACTGCTAGACTGATTATCATAGAATCATGGGATATTTTGGCTTGGAAGGAACCTTAAATATCATCTGATTCTAGCCCCTCCTGCCATGGACACCTTTCACAAGACCAGGTTGCCCAGAGTTCCTTTAACAATTTAACCTGGCTTTAACACTTCCAGTGGTGGGTCAACTTCTCTGGGCAATCTATGCCAGTGCCTCACCACCCTCACGGTAAACAACTTCTGTATATCTAACCTACATTTCCCCTCTTTCAGTCTGTACCCATTCTCCTTTGTCCCATCACTAAAATTCCTGATGAAGAGTCCCTCTCCCACTTTCCTTTAGGCTCCGTTCAGATACTGGAAAGTTGCTCCGAGGTCTCCACTCAACCTTCTCCAGGCTGAACAGTTCCAGCTTTCTCAGCCTGTCCTCACAGGGCAGGTGCTCCAGTCCTCATCAGCCTTGTGGCCCTCCTCTGGACTTGCTCCAACAGTTCCATGTTCTTCTTATGTTGGAGACACCAGACCTGTACTCAATGCTCCAAGTGGGGTCTAACCAGAGCAATATGTAAGACTTTTAGGAAAGAGATTCATTACTGTAGATATACTCTAGATATGTTTAAAAACCCAAACAAAATCCAGAAAACAAAGCCCAAACCCTTCCTAAAATAAAGTGTTTAAAGTGATCCTTCAAACAGCGTTAGAAATATTTTCTCCTTCTAAATGTTCAAAACTTTGCCTATTCTAAAATCTATAATGAGAGATAAGATCCTGTGAAAGTGAATACTATTTCTTTTCCTTGGAAATTTATCTTTGTTCTTTTTTCATGACATTTTGTCCAGGTTGATGGTATCCTTGCAAGAGAGCAGTGTGCATGTTCCTCAACATGGGTGGGGAGTCAGATTGCCAATTATTTAAAGGAAACGACGGTTGAATTAGTAGGTTAGATGAAAACCAGATTATCATAATACATAAATTACATGACCGCTTCAGAGTGCGTGAGGCTGAATAGCTGTTTGGATCTGCTATCAGGTTCTGAGACGTTTTGTGTAAAATGCTGATTTGTGCTTGGCTGCTGACTGCAATGCTTGCACATGGGGCAAGGAGAGGAACACCGAGTACTCCCCTGCTCAGAGCACTGTACTTCTAATTCTGTGGTCTTTTCTTGGATGTGACACCTAGAGTGGGGCAGATTATGTTTCCAGTTAATGATCTGCAGAATGATATGCAGTGCTTTTTTGGCCAGTCTCCTTTCTGATGCTTAACAACTCTATACACAAAACTGGGACAAGAATTTAACCTACTCTTTGCCATCCATCAAAAGAACATGAATTGCATCTATTGAGGGTAGGAAGATTTGACAGGGGGAAAAAGGAAATGGTAGAAATTGTAGACCAGCCAGGTGAGAGCTGGCTGCCTAAATGAATGCGACTCATGCCTAAGTGGGCATAAGAGTTTCTCTGCAGATATATTGGGTGGTCAGACCCTCACCTGAATTACATGGCTCAGAATCAGAAGTATCTCCACTTTCTTCCCTGAATTTAATCCAGATTCATGCAAGTGCAACTGAGATAAAATATTAATTATAGACTCTGAGGATCTTTCTTATTTCAGGGCAGCCAGGAGCTGGGACATGGGGTTGGCTCATGTTGGAAAATGAGCCTGTGCTAGTAGTCTGGGATGGTTAACAGCAATGAAAGGGCTCTGTGCTGATTTAATTAACTGGCTCATTACTAAGAGAACTTAAAGGCTCTGTCTAGGTGGAGCGACAGACATGATCTGTATGAAGTCTTGAGGCAAGGTTTTTAAATTATTTTTCCCACGGAAATCATGTTAGCTGGCAGGTGGCTTGTGCTCCGCTCTTATCCTGACGTGGATCCTGGGCAGAGTAAAGTCAGGATACATCTGGGATCAGGAGATGGTGAGTGATTCCAGGTCCTATACTTCAGACACAGTCTTAGACCTTCAGGAACTTCATATTCTAATACCAGGCTTGTGATGTTGCTTTTGGCCTCCAAAAGTCTGTTTTTGGCTTTGTCATGTTTAGCAGCTCTCCTCTGCCCTGTGCATATGCTGTAATTCTTTTGACTTGCTAATTCAGACCAGCTGATAAAGAGGAATTTTTTGAGCACAGCCTTGTTGCTAGGGGTGGAAGCTACTATTCACATATTCAGCTTTATCCCTATGGATACTCATTTGATTTTAATTCTCTTAAAACATGCAAAAATATAAGAAGGGCATTGTTGGATCACATAAGCGGAGAAAGAAATTCTGTTTAGGATGGTCATGTGAGCACCTGAAGAACATCCCTCTCCTGTCAGCATTCACAGTTGTTGGACTAGGAATGCTGGGGGATACATCCATGCCATCTGTTCAATTATAGTGATATTCCTTCTTGTATTTGGTAGCACAAAATATTTCAATTATACTTTGAATTTTGACTAGATGTATCACAGTAAGTATAGGTGGTGTTTGGGGTGTGCCCTTTCATTCTTAAATTCTATGCAGATTTCTTAATTTTGTGTTACAACTGTGTATTTCAACACTTTATTTGGACTCTGAGCACTCACCAAATATCTCATACTTGATTATAGTCCTCTGTTAGCAAAATGCAACTGAGCTGCATTGTTAGCATTGTTGGGCAACTGTGTCTTTCCCATCTCTTCCTTTTTCTCCTGTGTAACAATGCAAAGGCTTTCCTTTAGGTTTAGCAGCTGTGCTTCTCATGGCTATCTCTCTCTACAGAGTCAAACGTTGCCTCCACTGAAAGATTTGGGAAGAGGGAAAAGAGGTTGGCAGTTTAGAGTCCCTGAAGTGTTGAGAGCCCAGAGCCTGTATAAAGTTTCACTCATGGTGCTTTGTTTGTTTATTGATGACAATTTTGTCTTTTCCCATAAGTATCTCCAAATGGGTGTCTGCAGTGTGTTTTGTACATCAGGCTTTGTTGGTCTGTAGTACTGACTTGTTGCTTCTCTTTTAAACTGAGAGGGAAACTTCAGGAAGACTTATTGCCATATGTACATAGGCTGATTTTTGCAAGCTTTCTGATTCTTCAGCCCTGTAGCTTTCTACTCCTCTCTCTAAGTAATGATGTGCTTGATTATTTAGTTAATTGAGGCATTTGCTTTGTTATGATTTCATCTTTTGGACCAGAGGCAGCCTGAAGCAGCAAGGCAAAACAGTTTGTTATAATTTGACTGTTTTATCTCCCAGAGAAAGATAGTGTTGTCCATCATCAAAAATAACAGTACTGGACTTGTTCCAATCAAAAATATATCACTACTCCTGAATTAATGTTGAAAATTAATAACACAAACATTTTTTGCAGGAACACTTCTAGTGTCACAAGCAAAATTTGGTACCAGGGACATGAGGTAGATTAAAACCTGGAGTGTTTCAAAATAGTTTGCAGAGGCAATTAATGCAACAGTTAATTAAGCTTGTTTAATGAATAGTTCACAGGGCACACAGCATTGCAAGAAAAGAAAAGAAATGCTATTGTGTTAAACTGTCTCAGGTGGTAGATCTTGATAAAGAACCTCTAGCTCTGGCACAGAAATAAAGGCTGACGAATAAAAACAAAGCCAAATGGAAGGGAGGGAGGGAAGAAGGAAGGAAGGATCTGTCCCAGAAGAACTGGGATTCAACACTAAAACTGGCAGTCTCTCTAAAGAAGGAAAAAAGAAAGAAGAAATTATTAAGAGAGAACATTTGTGAAAAAGGAATAAAACCCAGGATTGTTGTAAAGGGGATTGATAAGTATTTGAAAGTCTGCATGAATGCAAGATGAATGATAAAAGGAACAAAGATTAGGGATACATGAAAAGTATTGGCATCATTAATGTAACTGGAACTGAGAAGGGAAGCAAAAAAATGTGCTAGGGATAAATTGTATAAGATAACATATAGATCATGCAGAAGGGAAGAGATGGGAGAGAAGTTTTGGAAATAAATAAAACTGAGGATTATGGAAGACCACGTAAATTTGTTGGAAAAACGTATGCTATGCGTGCTTAGAAACTCTGCTTAGCTTTAGTTCCTACTGTCTGTAAGGGTGGTTTTCCATTATTTTAATGTGTCTGGGACATCTAAATAGGATGGCTCAGAGAATGCTTTTCTCTATAAAAGAGATATCTCAGAAAAACTACAGCCGTCCTCACAAGTGCAGTGGTATTTGTGATCCAACATCCCTGTCCTCTGTGTCTGCTGAACTTCCCACGGGGTTGTGGCATCCCCAGTTTATCAGAGGGCAGGTGAGTGACTCATAAAGTAGATCACTGACTGCTGAACTTTTTGGTGAAGAACACACAAATGGGAAAAACCTGGGGGCCATCATGCATTGTGAGAGCTGAAGTCCAGATGGGGCCTTTAACAGGATAAAAAAGACAAGGGTTTCTATCAGGGTGCTTCTGTGGTGTTGTTTCAGTATCCTGGTACTGTACTTCTGTGATAATATTTCAGAATGAAAGTGGTTTCTTCTCAAGTAGTTAGTTTTTAGAAAATACTGAAGCAAGTATTCAAAATGACAGTAACAGTTGCTTGGAACAAAATACAGATAAATCTATGAGGATGCAGTCACATCTAATTGTAAGGGACTGCTTCTTTTAGAAAGGATATTGAAAGTTGGTTAAGCATAACTGACAGCTGAGCTATGTTGAATCCTCCCCATTTCAAGGTAAAGTAACTCAGTTTAAAAGCTTTTAATTGAATCTGATTTTAAAGCAGAAAGGGGTGAAAGTTCCAGATGACATTCAAAGAGCTGGACCTGAGTTGTCACTTGAGGATATATTAGTTTGGGTGGAACACCATGCAAATGCATTTGGTGACATCGTTTTAAGTCTAAACTCTCCATCTAGTCCTTAGCTTCCTGTTCCAACTGAAACTCCCCTCATCCTGTCCCTTAGCCATGTCTTCAGACTTGGAGGAATTGCCCTGTACTGTGCTCTGAGTATTTACCTTCTGGGTCATCAGTGGTGCACAGACTTTCCCACTCCTTATTCCCCCTCTCTCTGCCCCCAGCCCCTGATGTGGCCTTGTCTCATCTTCGGTTTTGTAACGTTTGCAGTTCTGCTGTTTCTGTTTGAGTAACTGAAATTTGGCTTTGTGGGGTTTTTAAATTTGTCTTCATATTCCATGCCTGTGGCCTTGCACCCTCAGCTAGGCAGTGCAGTTTCCTCTTTGTCTGCAGTTGCAAAGGCTTCCACCAGGTCAGAGGTTAGTGGAATACTTGGTATTCATGTGGTATTTTTCCTCAGTGTACTGAGGAATATGTAACATGCATCTTAAAAAATTCCAAAATTCTCTGATTGCTAAGGCTGCAACAATCATTGTAATACTTGCCACTTTTTATTTTTAACAGTGAAATAGGCATAATTGTGGTAGATGCTATGTCCTTTTGCCAAGACAAATGGCAAACAATGTTCTCATCTTTTTCTCTCTCTCTCTCATTTTTTTTTCCCCTTCTGAGAAGCCATATTTAGTAAATTTTTTGAGCATTACATCTCAAATAAGGCTTTTACCTTTTATAGGTTTTAGCTTTTTTAGTTAAGCAGACTGTTTTCTGGGGGATTTCAGCTGCTAGAGAGTGTTTCAGGTTTTAAGCATAACAAAACAAAGACATATTTTCTATATCTTGAGAATACTGTAACTCTCCAACAATCTTAAAATAATTGTTGCACCTCATATTTTCAAGTAACTGGCAGGAACAATAATCTTCTACAGCTTAGTACACTCTATTAAAAATGAGTAATATACATATTGATCATAATGCTTCTCTTAGCTGATGAGGCATCTCTTGGGGAAGAAACCACAGCACCATATGGCTTTAATGTACTCAATATAGTTCTCCAAATAACCACTATAAATTATATTTCAGAATTATGCTGGGCAGCAATAGATTTAGTCTTCCAAACCGTCAATAATACATCATGACAGTAGGTAAGAAATTAATTATGCACAGGATGCAGTATTTAAATAATTAACAGCTAACCAATCTGTTTTGTAGCTGTGGTTTGTGACACTTGGAATTACACTGACTTTAACATTCTATGATAAAAATGGATGCATAATGCACCCAGATAATTGAAACTGATACAGGAAGCAGAAAGCATTTCTCTAGCAATGTAGCTAATGTAATGCAATACAGTTTCCTCAAAAAGAATGAGATCCAGCATCTTATTGCAATTTTAAATGTAAATTTTAAATGGAAACATTCTTCTGAATATGAAAGTAGTTTATTGCCCAATTCTGGCAAAGGGTGATGTAATAAATAGATGAATTCAAATTTAAGGCAAAGCTAAAGGCACAGTGTGGTTTGCCAGGATTATATTATACATTTTTTGTCATATGTTTATTTGTCAACAAGTTAAATCATTAAAACAAATAAATTTCAATCCCTATCTGGAACAAAACCCACTCCATGAAATAAGCAGTATTACCTGTTAAACACTAACAGCAATATTGTTGTTTCTGACATTACCAGCTGGCAGAGACCACAGTGGCCTTTTAAAATCTAAACCCAGAGGGAATAATTCAGAGACCAAGTCATCAAATTTGGAATATATGCCATATCTGGACTCAAAGATCAGTTCCTGGCAACACTAACTCTGCTATTCCTTGTTCAGAAGGTAAGGAAACTGGGTAAGGAAACATGCAAACTCTGCCTCGTGATAAGAGATCCCATGGCATTTTCTTAGAGTAGAAGTTCAGCATTTTGATGAGCAGACTGCTGGCCAAAATCTGCTCTCCTCCCACCTTTTTATCAGTCCTTTTTGTGCACATTTTCAGTATGGCTGGAGCTGATCCTGCAGATGCTGCATGCCAGGGCTGGCCTGAAAACAAAAATTCAGGGGATTGTCCTGGTTTAGGGTGGGATAGAGTCAGTTTTATTCCTAGTTCTGTGTTTTGGATTTAGCACGAGAATGGCATTGGTAACACGTTGGTGTTTTGGTTGTTGGTAAGTCAAGGACTTTTCCCATGCTCTGCCTGCCAGCAGCTACACAAGGGCTTGGGAGGAAGCACAGCCAGGACAGATGACCTGAGCTGGTCAAAGGGCTATTCTGTAGGCTCTCCCATACCATAGATCATCACACTCTCTATGTAAACTGGGGAAGTTTGGTGGAAGTTGCTGATCAGTGCTTGGGGATGGGCTGGGCGTCAGTCGGCAGGTGGTGAGCGATTGAATTGTGAATTGCTGTCTGCCTTGGGTTTTGTTCCTCTCTTTCTTTTTGTTATCTCCCTTTTCACTACTATTATTATGATTATTATTAACTCTCTTGCAATTATTTAACTTTGCTTTTCTCAGTGGCTTTTGTTTTTTTCTGATTGCCCTCAGGGGAGGGGTGGGAGTGAGCAGGTGGCTGCATGGTACTTAGTTGCCAGCTGGGCTTAAACCACAACAGGGATAAAAATAAATGAAGAGAAAAGATGAAACTCATGCAGAAAGTTTTTTTTTTCTTTCAGGAATGTCACAGAGGCCTTTGCAGTTTTTCACAGGAAATGCAGGAGTCACTGTGTTAGTATAATCACTAGCCCAGATAACCAGTATAATGATGCATTTGGAGCTGGGTTTTCACAAGGTGGGTAGCATCTGCAGTAGGCAGTCAGCTGTGCTTGGATTTTCTCTTCAGATCTTTTTAAAAATTTTATTTGAATAACTATTTGGAGGGCTCAGAGAGAGAAAGTGCAACCAGTAGAGTTATGTTTCAGACATTACATAGGTTGTCAATCATCATTTTCTCGTAAGTGTAAGATTCAACTGTGGCTGCTCTCAGGAACGTGAGACTCGAAAATTTGCTGAACTCATCCAGATAACAAGGTCTCCAAGGTCTTAGTAACTTGAATAGAAAATCTAATTGCATATAGATTTAAGAAGCAGAACAAGACACAGTCAATTTGGATTAAAACATGCTATGGTTGCCTTCACAGGGATTTTAGTTGGATCTGTACATGATGGATGAGAAGGACTATGAGTCTCTGTCATAAAGGTTTAAGCACGAGATGATTGTGGGGTTTCCTTTCCCAGTAGGCCCCTTCTCTTAGTGGAATTACAAAGATGCAAGCAAATGCAGGAATTTAAAGATGAATGTCGCACTTCTGCTTTTCAAATATTTCACAAATACAGTACACAACCCTTGCACAAGGCCTTTGTATCAGTGAAGAACTATAAAATAACATGTGACTAAGCTCAGGTGTAAAGGGAAAGTTGTCTTTTTCCCTTCTCATTGCCATCTTTGTTGTAACTTTTTTTCCTCGGACTATTCAGAGCCATAGCAGCAAAGAGTGGAAGCCCTCTGATGGTAGTGGCAATGATTTAATTGTTTCTTTCTGAAGGCTGCCAATTTCTGCAATATTGAAATAGAGGTATTGGCCACCCATCATTATTATGGAATAAATTTTGGAATTCCACCTTGAGGTGGAGAGGAAAACATGAATCCATGTGAATCAATGAAGAGAATATAAGTTCCCCCCACCCAGTGAATTTTATACCTCTAACATGATGTAAACCAAACCTGCACCTATTAATTTTCTGGCTCTTGCTTATGACAGTTTTTTAAAATATAAGATAATGTTTTAGAAATCCATATGCATGTGTATTGGGTGGTAGAATTGCGTTAGAACAGAAATACAATGCTAAAAATAAATTATTCTTGTTCTACACATGGTCACAATCAGTATTCTCCAACTTTACCCTCTCTAATGTTACAGTACTTGTTGTAGATGGGTATTGAAAGTAAGTTTATAGTGTATAAATTTCATGCATTTGATGCTATGATCTGCACTAGCTACCCTCATGGATAGTTTACTGTCTCTCCCTCCTGATATATCAAACAGATTGTGGAAGATTTGAGACATTCAAGACTTGCTTGGCAAACCCCTGGAAAATTGCAAGTTTTACTAGTTTAATGGTGTACAGACCTCTGTCTCCTCACCAACAAAACAATATTTTACAACATCCAGGATTCATGAGATCACACATATTTTCCCCAAAGCTGATGAATTACAGGTTACCTCTTTGAGTTGGAGACCAGAAGTGAAGAAGAGAACCAGATCCAAATGGCACAAAAGGTAAGAAGTAGTAAGCATTGGCAGTCACCACTTGGCAGGCCTAATGGTCAGCTGTGGCTGCTGTCAGGAAGGTGTGCCTCAAAGATTTGCTGAGCTCATGCAAATAACACTTCAAGGATTCAGCAAGTTGAAGCAGAGGTCTAGTTACACAGGTGTGAGGAAGTTGAGATAGAATCAGAGATGTTCACTTGAGTAAGTTTGGATTCAGACACGCTTCGGTCACTGCTGCATTATCTGTTATCTGTGTTAGTGGGAAGAGCTGGACTACCTGAGTGTCTGTGCCACGGGCTGGTTGTAACTTGCTTTTACTGATTTCTGTTCATTTTTCATGTCAGGCTGCATGGTCAGAAAGGCTGTCAGTGCCCCAGTCCTCATAAACTCTGTGTATGGGCTAGTGCTGTTTGTAGCATGCCATCCCCTCCTTGTCTCCCATCATCCACACCTTCTGGCCTACATTTCTCCCTTTCTTTCCATGGCAGCCAGGACAGGAAGGTCAGGGAGGTGATGCACCCTAGGTTTTCCCCTAGTACGAAGTCAGGAAATGGTTCTGGCTAGGTATTAATGATCATACATTAGTCATAGCCAAAGGAATCATCCTTTGCTCACTCGAAGTGCTCCTTAAAAAGTTCCTTTTGTCCCATGGTGACAGCAATCTGAAGAACTATTAAGCAGCAAATGCACGCAACCATGCACAAAACCAGGCTGAATGATCCCATCCCACAGACTCCTGGTGCGTTCTGGCTCCTCAGAGTCTGGCTGATAGAACTTACAGCCCAGACTGTCTCTGTGCTTTTACAGTGAGGAGAACACTTTAAGGACTAATAAAGGATGAGCAAATGAATAATCCATGTATTGCAGTTACATAGAGGACAAGTGTACCGAATAGAAGTCATTTCGGTAGTGTTTGGTATACAAATTCAAAATTCTCTCCCACCTTTTTCTCTTTATAGCTCTTCTTTTTTTTTGCCTGAGGTACTGTTAATTGCCTCTTCTATGCAGGAACATCTACTGATTTAATTCAATCTACTGATAACTGGCATTACACTTGGCACCAGAAATATGAATTTACTTAACAGCTATGTCATGGGAATCAATTACCAGCAGTTTTCAGAAGAATGTCAAAAACTTATTTGCTATTCTTGACAATATGACCATGCCTCAAAGTTTTAGGGTATTTTCTATGTTTTCTTTATCTCTCCCTCCTTAATTTATCTGTATATTTCACAGACTCATGCCAGTGAACATTCAGAGCTGCTGGTATTAATGATAACTATCATCACACTGAATTAGGCTGCGAATGCACAAAAACTTTCAAGTGTGAACAAAATGGGGCAATGTTTGAATAGGAATTTGTGGAATGCTATGGCACAGGGTTTTCCCAAAACAAGTAAAGAACAAAACTTTCTCCCTAGCTATTTTTTTTCTTTTTTTACATGACATATGAAATTGGGAGAGTAGGATTTGTGCTTGTAAATTACAACAAGGCCCTGGGCACCCAGATCTAACTTCGATATTGTCTCTAGTTTGAGCAGGTGATTAGACTACATGAATTCCTGAGGACCCTTCCAGATTAAACTGCTCTAAGAATCATGAGTTACCCAGTTAGCTTCATGCATTACAATGTCCTCCAAAGAGATTTGCTTACTATGCTCTTTGTAAGAAACAAATCAAAAAGAAGTAACACAGGGTTTAAAAAAATAATTAATGTGATTCCAGCACAATATGCTATAATCTTTTTATTTAACACTAGAACATGAGTGAAATCACCTCTTGAGTAGAACTTTGTAATTCCTTATTTCATGAGCTACTTCATGAAACTTAATAGAGAGGAAATGAAAGAAAATGCTGCATCCACTTCAAACTGCTAGGATATTTGTTGTATTATAATTATCTACTATGAAATTTGGCTACATGGACATCATTAGTTTTCAAAATACCATCGAGGGACTTTTAATAACCTCTAGGAGCTAGGATTCAAAGATTTGAGTTCCTTCTACAGCCTCAGTCCTGTTGTTGGCATCATGCAAGTGGCTTAGTTCAGTAGTAACTCAGACAGACAAGGACTACCAGCATGATTTCCTTCGGCACATGCACTCAGTTTTCCTTGGAGGATCTCCTATTTAAATTCAGACTTGGCTCAGCACTGCTTAATTTGGGAGGTCTGACTGGCTCGTGAGGCAAAATGACGTGGCCACAAGCCGCTATATTTATTTGGGGTCCCTATATTTGGAGTCACCTTCTGTTAATCACATATTATGGTTCATTGGGCACTTCAAGAACATCAGCTGGCAGAGAAGTCATTTGAGGGCCTTCTTTATTAATTTGTTGCCTGTGAACTTCCACCTTGTCCCAAAAGTCCCAGGTCTTCTTGAGAGTGTTCTAAGTGATTTCTGGGAGCCAGACTGTCTATAGAAGGGGTGGATATGCATACTTTTTGGAGACTGTGATGGAATCGTGCCTGCTGCAGTGGTCCCCAAACAATTCTTTTGGTGACATTGCTCTGTATGTGTCCTGACATGTCTAAGTGTCAATTTCTTGTATTAACCAGTGAAGCAGGCAATGTGCTATAAATTGTTGCTCATTGCTGTCAAGCATACAAGTGCTTTGGCTGCTTGAAGTGAGATTTTTGCCTAGCAAGAAAGGTATTTAAAATTTGTCATTCTGTGATTAATTTCATGAGGATTCACCTTCTGAAAGTTTCTGCTGAAGAGAAGCCTTTTAGGCCATTGAATATGTGTGCTCAGTTAATGTCTACACATGCAGAACTGGTTAAGTACACAAAGAATTTCCTGGGCAAGTGTCAAATAAGTCTTTAAATGTAGAGATTAGTGTGAATTTAGGTTTTGGACACTTAAAATTAGAAAGAACACTTGGATATTTGGCTGTGAACAAAAGACAAAAGCGAACTGGGAGGTCTCTAGGATCTACAGGAGACTGGGTTGCTAGCCTTGTTTTTTTGTGATTCTCTTTTTTCCCTAAAGTCCACTTCCATTTATTACATGAAGTACAAAGATGACAGTGATCATCTTTTTTGTGGCAAGCTTAAAAGAGAGGGCTTCAGGTGCTCTGGGGCAGATGCTGCAGCATTTGCAGGAAGAGAAGCTTTTCCGGGAAATGCGTGGGAAAGTTCACTGCTCTGAATGAAGGAAAGCTGTTCTGATATATGTTTCCTGAACCTTTAGGAGGAGTTAGCAGGAAAATGTGATAGGAACAATCTTTCTCTTTCTCAAAAGGAGCTCATGGCTGAAGACCATGCTCACACATGTTGCATAATTTCTGGTTGGCTTTTCTTTGTGTGGTTATGTGCAAAACTGCTATGGGTGTGGGAGAAGTCTCTTGATTCTGAAAATCCACTCTGACAGTAATGATGAATAGTAAAGACCGCTGTGTTGCACTTTGCACGCTAATCAGTCTTTATGTTCCTTTATATCTTGCACCATATGTACACTGTGACTTGGCTGGGATGGAAAACTCTAACTGGCAACACTTACCCTGATTGTTCTTAGCATGATCAAACAGTAACATGGTTTGACAGAAATTTTATAAACCATCATGTCGTAAAACAAAACCAGCAGAAACTAGCTTGAGCAAAGAAGGTGTGTTTAAAAAGAAAAAAGTTAATGAAAACCACATGAAACTGCCCATCTGTGCAATTGTTGTACATTTTCAGTGTATGAAGGCAAATAAATACCAAAAACCTTTTGTACAGTCAATTTGAGTGTCTCAAAAGTAGTTTCTTTGAAAGTTAAGAAGCAAACTACAGCAAGTGCTCTATAATTCCCACTGTGAATCCACTGGTGGTAGTCAGGGGAGGATTTGTCAGGCAATATTTACCTTGCCCTTTCTCCTTTTATATCTCTAAGAGCTGTCTCTTACACGTCCTTGGCCTCTGCTTGTTTGGTCTTTTATATCAGCACATGTGAGTTACAACATGAAAAAAGGAAAGCTCTAAAAACTCAAGGGACCAGGTGGTGAGATACGTGTCACCATTTTGTACTAAAGAGGACAGGATGTCATACTGGAAATGTTTTATTTGCAAAATGAATACCCACCCCCATCCTTAATAAATATTTAACCCCATCGTAAAAAATGTAAATCATCAGAACCAGACAGTTCAGAGATTCAAGAAAACCTATTTTAGCAAAATCAGGCTTGCTATGTTCCAGGTCTATGGAAGGAAAATAAGGAAAAGAAATGAGGAGAAAACACAAACATTCTGGCAAGCAAACCTGAATCATAAAAGGGACAAGATGAGGAAGTGTCTGTAATAAATCATGGTCCTGATAATCCAAAAGAAATCATGAAAAAGTATAAGTGCAGGTTTATAGGAATAAAATCAGATGCCCTAGCATAAGTCAGTTAATCAGGAAAACATACAGAAAAGGCATAAAGCACTGGTTCTATAAATATAGCAGAAGTTAGTTGGAGGTAGTGGAAGTAACAAAAAAACAAGTCAGATCTAATATTTCTTGCAGATACTTATTGAAGGAATAAAATGGGATACAGAGTAGGGTAATAAGACCTTTTCCTTGACTTTATCAGCAAAGATCAGTGTGTCCCTATGGTTAATGCAGTGATATTAATGAGGAACAAGAGAGGAAGGGCCAAAATGTCAGCCGCATGTATGGATGATAACAAATGATGCAAAATATCTCCCACCTGGATTTCTGTGGATGGCTATGCATATAATTAAGCTTTTGAATAAGCCATAATGAGAGACTATAGGATTTTACCCACTGGAGATTTTTCAGAGGATCATTTTTTTCAGAGGATGAGCAAAATATACCTCATAGTATTCCTGAGCAAAGGAAAGGGCTGGTTGAGTCCTTGACATTTCTGTGAGTCCATGACAGTGAAAGATCATTTGGCACTTTTATGCTTATGTTTGCCAAATTATACATGCAGTTCACGTCGTGCCTGTGTTGTTTATTCTTCCTGCTAATGTCTGCAGCAAATGTCGGCTGAGCTGTGATCTCCGTGACGTTTGGACTGCAGGGTCACAGGTGCACTGGCCTGCAGGTAACCACTGACAGTGCTCTGAGCAGAACTAGCAGCTGTCATTCATTCCTGTCTCCTAAATTACTGTGCCATGAAAGTCTGCTTTGAAAACTGACATCTTACGAATGCCTTAAAATGAGTAGAATATTCATTCTCTGTTGGCTTTCATTTGTACCTCTGTTGTTCTTGATAACGTGTCAAGTTTGCATTTTTAATTTAAGTAGGCCAGCGGCTACATCTGGTGACATTAATTCACACTTTCTGACTCACATTTTCACTGAGTTACAAAGTCCAAAATCAACTGCTTACATGCTTTATTTATAAACACAAGCAAAATGAATTCTCTTTCCATGTGCAAGAGTTTTATTTGTGTCTTTCCACTGGGCTTGGGCACTAACTTCTTGCTTACATTCATGTAATGAAATAAATTAATTAATTTCTAACTATTTCCCAAATAATTCCCTCTTTGTCCTCTCAAAGCAATTAAGAAGCAACCGAGTATTTGCCATCAGTGTCTTTTGATATTTTTGATTGACTTGTCTGGTCAAACTTATTGCTGTTTATTTCCTTCAGGATAATTGTTGAAGTTCCTATGTTAAATGATTTATTTTCTGGCTAAATGTACTGAGTCCAGAATATGGAACTCTCATGTGGAAAGCTAAGCACAAGGTATAATTTCAAAACTGAAAATAAGGAGATCAGAATAATTCTTAAACAGTTTTATCTGATTTGTCTTGTGGTAGGAGAGAGTCACTGATGCTGGAGAGGGCAGAGATGCTGCAAGAAACTTATTTAAGCCAACCTTCAAATCTGTGTGACTGAAGATCCTGAGTCATGAGGAGGAGCAGGTGAAAGGGGGAGATGGCAGCAGGAAGGATTGTAAGGCAAGTACAGATCTAACAAGCTATGGTCAGTGTTTACTTTAACTGGCATTCTTAGCCTTGAATTATTATGATTTGGTTGAGTACTACTCCCCAAATCAGTTGGGTGGTATGTGCATGCATAATTTAAGAGCTTGGAAAACAATTTTTCACAGCATTTGTTTTGAATGACAATCTGTAAAGACAAACTCAATGTAGTGTTGGCAAGACAGAAGGGATTTATGGGAACAGAAATGATTTAAGGGAATGTAGATGCAAATAGCAACAGGAAGGTCAAAACTAATAAAAGCTAACAGGGCTAGATAAAGAGAAAAGCTGATATATTTGAATTGCTGTTATATGTATGCATACCCCACCAGTTTTAAATTTTGTTAACTCAAATTGGCCTTGGTGCTGCCCACCTTGAGTTTCTGTGTGGAATTTACAAATACAAGCACCATGTTCCTTTGTCATGGTCCTTGAAGCACATGACAGCACAAATGGCATGGCAATTCTTTATCAGTTTTATGGCTTTTGTTTGTGGCTGCAAGCATGCAGCACATACCGTAAAAACAGACACATCAAAACAAAACTGCAAAAAAAAAAAAAAAGCCCTGTTGAAATCCATGTGAACTTTGGGGAGAAACATGAATTCAAGCTAAACCAAATGTTTCAGTTTGCTCTGCTTCAAATAAATAAAATAACCCAGTGGGACTACATCCCTGTAGTGAGACACAAACTTTACCTGCCAGTGATTTGAGGCAGATGTAGGCTCAGCTGGCTTGGCTGCAGTATGATGTGAAAGAAACACAAGCTTTTCAGGGTTTTATAGCTGGAGTTTTGCTGAGTGCAGCTGCTCCCTCAGCATATTATTAACTCAAAAACATGTTCATTAAAAAAAAACCAAAAAAAAAAAAAAAAGAAGAAGAAAAAGATTCCTGGCTCTTCTTTATCATGCAGGGGATCTCTTGGGTTATTCTGAGGGGATGTGTTTGAAAATTGCTGTGGAGGATGTGATGCACTAAGATTAGTATAAACAAAATGGAATCTAAGTGAGCGTAGTGAGCGTAAAAAAGAAGACAAAATGGGAAATATTAGACTTGTATCCATCTGGAGATTTCCTTAATAGGCACCCAGGAGCCTATCAGGGACTCACATCCATCACAAGAAACTTATTAAAAAAACTCATCACCCCTCTTCTCCCTTTATTTTATTCCTGTAGTGGCTGCATAGTTTCTAAAGAGATGAATAATACTGTGATGGAAATAGTTTTGTAGAATCACAGGATAATTGAATGTAAGGCTGGAAAGTGCCTGCTGAGGTCTCTCCTGCCCCAGTGGGAGAATCAAGTACGTCTGTGTCTCTTAACACATTTGTCTTCAGGGCTTCCAGTGATGGAGGGCCCATGCTTTCCCTGGGCCTGCCTGATAGCTTTATTAGCCTCCCCCCAGTGAATAACTTATCTTTGCTGTTGAAGTTTAATTCCATACCTTTATGTCTGTTTACTCCTGGACCTCCAAACGGTTTAAGAGCTGTTCTTGTTTCTGTTATTTGAACACCACTGTCACCTTCGTCCTGTTTTCTCTTAATTAAGGAGCTTCAGGCTTTCCTTTCGCCCTCCCGTGTCTTCTCATCTCCTTCCCCTTGTTGTATCACTTATTCTCATCCTCACCACCCCTTTTCAGACTGTCTAAATGGTGAACTTTGTTCCCAGTTTGGTGTTTCCAGGGCAGGCATCCAGAAGCCTCCTGGCACCGTCACAGGAAGGGCTCCATCTCCAGTCTTTCACAGGCAATATTGTAAAACACATCCCGATGTGATGCCTGCCTCTCTCCACAGAGCACAACTTTGATTTATGTTCAGTTTGTGATCCATGGCTCTTCTTAAAACTTTTCAACAGCTGCTGCTTAATCATTCTTCATTCTGGCTTTGTGCATACAGTTTTCCTGATCTAAGTGAAGCATTTTGCACCTGACTTTATTTGATGCTAAGCAATTTCTGTAATTGTCTAGGTTCATATTGGATTTTTATCACATCCCAACAGACTAACAGTTCCTTCCAATTTAATATTTTCTGAATGCTTAGGAAGATTTACTGGAAGTACAGGTTTCCTTCTGCCGAGGTTATACTAAATGCTTTACTAGACACTGACTGTTATGGACTGGAAAACATTTGGAAAATGCTATTTCAGGATGATTATTTGATTCAGCTCAAAAGTGTACTGTCTGGGACAAATTTGTCGGGAAGAAGGTGCTATACTGATAATATCAGTGGGTATGGGTTTGGAATTGGCTTTACCTCAAGAATCATATTCCAGACTGCTGTTACAAAGTTTTCTAGGGGCAAGGGGGCATACATGTGTACTCTGTCTTAAGAGATCTGTGATGTGAAAAAGAAGTTTATATGCTGCCTACTTGTTCTGTGTTTATTTATTTGATAGAGAATAGAATAAGGCTCTGGCCTTATTCCACTCTAATACATGAGCATGTAATGAAAAGAGTCGGAAAAAGTGTGATTTTACTGTACAATCATTCTTCTGAGAGAACACTCTGAACATTGTGGTACGCTACAGCACATTGTACCATGCAGTGCCTTTCAAATTCAGATAAACTAAAGTATTATATGTTGTCAGAAAAAAAGCCTATTTTCTCTACTATTTCTACCATTTTTAAAAAAAAAACCCCAGTCTGGCATAATTTACTAATTAAAAGACCCTAAACTGACAAAACCATCTTAAAATATTCCAAAATAGGTATTCTGGTAGCCTTTTACACGTCACTCTTTTTGATGAAGACCATTGATTTCCCGATGGACTAATGAAGCACTCTTGGCATAATGCGTCTGTCTCTTGCAGCATTTTCTGTGGTAGTTTTCTCTACATCTGCTGGTAAGCTGAATATCACTTGGAAAAAGCAGTTGTCTCTGGAGTGCCCTTATTCTATGCCATAGGCAGGATAGGAAAGATGAGGCTTAGGGCTTCACTTTCTTTTAATTTTCCCAAGCAAGCTTGTCCTCCTTTTGTCCTGTCCATCATTTTTCTTCTAGGACTGTTCAGTGATATATTTTTCTGTCTCAGATGAGAAGATATCCTAAACCTGAGCACTAAGCAGTCTTTGGTGTTTCCTGGCGGCCCTTGACTGTTCTACCTTTATAAACACTCATGCATTTATCTGTTACTAGTGTACTGCATTACAACTTACCAAATGTTACATGCATGTTGTGTTGACACATTTTGTGCAAGCTACACATCCAAGGGTGTTTTACTGTGTTCTTACAAGAAGGGATAATAAAATTAGAACAAATGTCATCCTGCTTTGGGGCTTTACAGGATACACTTCTGCTGATTTCATTCAGTCTAACATAACCCACACTGTTCTCTCACATGAAACACCTATTTAGTACCAGAATCCGCACACCTGCTTTCTAAACCAGCTTCATTCGCTGTTTGATTTATTGATCCATTAAGTGGGTTTTCAGACCTAACAAATAGCCTCAGATAATCATTTCACTCCCTCTTTTCCTCTGGGACAGCAAAGGTCAGTTTCTGTTGTAAGCTCTTAACTCCAATCTGGAATTAGCTGGAGATCATTAGCACTCAATATAAATTCAGCAGCAAGCTTGGAATGAGCTGGTAGTCCAGCTGGGCTTAAACAGGACTTCCGTCCTGAAAATGGAGGTACCTCCACCTCGGCTTTTTTTGTGTCAGAATTATCTAATGCTGTTTTTGCTGCTGTAACTTAGAGATATCCACATAAAGTTGAGACTGCTGGTTACTTTTAGGGTTAAAAAAAAAAATAAGTGCCACTGCCTCATGAAAGTCACCCATGGTGTAGTTTCACTTTCTTATATGCCCATACAGACATCAGTGGTACCTGTGCTTTGGAGGTGACTGATGAAATGAGAGCCTCATCTTATCTTTCATGCTCTGAGGTTTGTTAGCATGAGAAACCACTAAATCAAAGGATAGAGTGGCAGATCCTCAGAAATCTACAATTCGTCTTAGTGACTCAGAAAAGGTTCTTGGCTTTTCCTGGCTAGCCATCTGAATTTTTCAGATAACAGCATTCCCTTCTGGTTAATTTTTTTCATCCTGTTAACAAGCAATAGATATTAATCTAATGTTGCTTTCTAGGTATTCTGTTTACTTCATATAATCCTATTTTCTGGGGAATACCCTCTGCTTATTGATCATCAGTGCTTTAAAATGCATTATTAAAATAAATTATTATTATTATCTTTATTAAAATAAAAATTATTTAAATGTAAGAAAAAAACCAAACCAAAATCAGACTCTATAGCTCTAAATTTCCCTAAAACCTAAATTAATTAGTGGACCAATGCAATTTTAGGGTCCTAAAGGAAATGAAACAGTTGTCAAGCTGTTGCTGCCACCCAAGAGGGTGACATGCAGTCACCCATACAGGGTCTTCTCACAGGACACAAGAAAGGCTCACTGAAGGCAATTGGACAAGAACAGTTCTCCCAGCCTCTGTTTTTTGATTGCTTGCCTGTCTGTGAGAGAGATAAGAAAAAGATGAAATAAAAAAGAACCTGATGTAGGAGTTGGTAAAGGGACAGGAGACAGCTCTTGGTCTAACATGGAGAAGGTATCCCTGAGGAAACAGCTATTGGGAGTGTGTTTGGACTAACAGAGGTTTGAAAAAGTGAGCAGAAAACTGTCTCTTTTTTGTTGATTTTACTTGTGCTCAAGGAAAGAACACCTTATACATTTCTGTAAATGAATTAGGCAGCATCAGAGAACACCTACCACTTTCCCTCTGGAATGGAAACAGCCTGTTTCAAAATGTTGTTCAGCTTTTCTGACAAGTTTTGTGTACAATACCTGGTACGTGTTCTCTCCTTCACTTTCCCTGTAGTGTAAGTGATTGCTACCATAAACTCAGGGCTGCTGCAAAAGTAAATCCTACTCCAGGCAGACATTTCCTGTTGAAAGATGAAACCTTACATTTTAGCAGTGCTTTTACTTTGCTGACCCAAAAATAAGTGGCTCAGAGAACAGCTTAACCTTTTTTGATTATAGGGAGGGGAAAAAGACAGCATGTACTTTGGGACAAAAATTTGTATTGTTCTTCAGAACTTCTAAAGACTTATGGAATTATCTGTATACCATTTGTAATGCCCAATGGTAGCTTATTTTTTGTAAAAATTCCGGGTTTTTTTAATGCAAGTCAGCTTTTTCAGAATGCTGGCATCTGAATGAGGTATAGAACTAGTAAATGGTTATTTGTTGTTTGCCATCATAATATTACAAGTTTTTGAGGATTTTAAAATTTCTTCTTGAATTTGAAAATGGCTTGAAAAAACGGAATGGAAAGGACTGAATTTTGAACTCAGAGGTGGTCTTGGACTGCAGTTTGTGTCAATTTAATTCCAAGATTTACCTGTAGATGGTATCTGCTGACTATTCCTCAAGTGTAATGAAATAAGAATCAATAAGAATAATCTCCTTTTTGATTGCTCTGTCTTTCCCTGCTGGTCAGTACAGAAGGCTCAATGTGAGTATTTTATTTTATGGAAATTCTATTCTGCTTAATTGGAAAATGGAAGCTATTTAAAAATAGGTATTTTTTCCCAGTATAAGAAATGTTTCCTCTATATTGTCTGTTGATTTAGAGGCAATCCAAATACTGAAAAGTTTTGGCTACAATCTCTTTTTTGGCTGCAGTTTCTGTGAGGATTACTTGAGAGAATTGTCTGTGCTACATGTGCTGGCATAAGTGTACTGCCATTTTTTGGCCTTCAGAGAAGAATGGTGGCCCTCTCATGAAGGTTCTCAGCAACATATATTTTGTAGTCTAGGTGAGAACCTAATCCTTGGGAATACAAACCAACCAGGAAAACACTGAGTACTAATATTCTTTTTATGTGAAACTCCTGTTTTTATTAATAAATAATGGGAAATAGAAGTGCTTGGCAATGTTGGTCCTCAGAAGTAACTCTATGAAACTTCATAACTTGTTTCAGAGCATGAAGGTTAGCCGTGACTTTAGAGAGAAGTGGTGATAGGAGTAGGAATACGATGTCCAAACCAATAACTTTAATGGTGCATTTTTTCGAGTCCTGCATGGTAGATGGATCACACTGAAAAGCACTGTGAGATGTGTCTTCAGAAGTGATTGGGTAGACTTCTTCAAAGACAGCTTCACAGATACATCCCAATTTAGAAATGGTGACAATTTTACAGGTCAAAACATGTATTTAGTGATATAAACCAGTGATATTTATGTGTGTCTATGACAACCATAGGAACTGGTTAATTGGGGAGCATGCTCATACATGAAAACAAGGTTTTATTCCTTCAGCAAGTATGAATTTTCCATCTTGGTGTTCCAGTAAGAAAGAATAAGAAAGGGAAATTGTTTCACTGGCTGAGATCCTAAATATGGACAATTTCTTTGTAATCCTCCTTGAGAAGCAACATGGCCCAAACTATTGATTTCATCATAGATGAACCTGAAAGAAGAGCAGTCCAAAAAGTCATAGTCCTCTAAAGTCTGTTCTCTCACAGCTTGAATGAGAGCACTGAGCTTTCATGAATCCTAACAAGCATAACTGGGATTAGAATAAAGTAAAATATAATGGATGTTCTTTGTGTATGGGAAAGTTTCCACAACAGAGAACATAATTTGAAAGATATCCTTATAAAAATGAATGTAATTTATGTATGGATTGCAATATTCTGTACAAAGCAGTCACATTGGGAAAAAGCCTGAGATGATGCCTGTAAGTCTTTTTGACTGAAGATATATTTTAAATCTGTTTAACTTGGTTAATTTAAGTTTAATTTGTCCCTGCCATGGGCAGGGACACATTCTACTTTAGCAAACCTGATGTAGAGGAAGGTGTTGCTGCCCATGGCAGGGAGCCTGGAACTGGCTGATCTTTAAGGTCCCTTCCAACCCAAACCATTCTGTGATTCATCCTATGATTCAATATGAATTATAGTAAAATCATTTTCAGATATTATGACTCATTAAGAAAACTGATTTTGAAACTTAATTCCTGTGAAACTTGGAAGCAGAAAATAGAGTAAGGCTGCAGGATTGCAACTCTGAAAATGTATTTTAAGTTTCCTGTACATAAATATATTTCATAGGGTCTCAAATATATCCTGAAAATGTTCAAGACACTAAGATAAGTGTAATTTTAGGAAAGTCACATGAAAAGGGTCCTTCAGCATTAATTAACACAACTTGTCATAATTACATGAATAAACACTTCCAAAACACTTTTCAAGGGTGTCAAAAGTCTTCCCCTTTGTCACTACTTATTGTAGATGCCAAAATATTAGCATGACACTGTAACAGTCCTGCAGTCTGCTTGGCCACGCTGCTGATACATGAGAAATAACCTGAGGGGGATTTAGCGAGAGCAAACGGAATGACTGGTGCTCCCATGTGTTTATTTGATTTACTTTTAATAACATAGCACATAAATCATTCAGACCCAGCTACTCAGATTTAATACTGAGCAACAGTAGCAACTCTAAAGTTTTTTTTTTTTTTACTAAGCGAATGTTGCTGAACACATATTCTGAGTTTGCATTCTTTCTTCACTCAGGGATTGCTCACTTCAGAAATACTTTAAATTATAAATACAAATTAGACTAGCTAGTACTATTTACTCTGCATAGTCATGATTTAAAATGTGATTGTATTCCAAAGGGCAACCTGGTATAAATATGGAAGATCTCTATTTTTGAACTTGTTTTAATTTTGGTTTAGTTTTTGTTAGTAAAAGGATTGTTTCAAGTTGTTTTTTGCCACCTCTCAAAAAGGTGCATCTCCTTTTCCACTTCTCCCTTCCTCTTTCTCTCTTTGCTCCTTCCCTTTCCCTTCCCCTTCCTCCTCATGCTTAACATTGTGATTTTGGTTGGTTGGTTGGTGTGGTGGGTTGATCCTGAGCTGGACACCGGGTGCCAGCCAAATCTGCTCTGTCACTCCCCTCCTCAGCTGGTCAGGGGAGAGAAAATAAAAGGAAAAGCTCAGACTGAGCTGAAAGAAGGAAAATTGCCTTGTTTAAGTAGAAAAATTACAAGTAGCTGATTAGAAGAAACCCAAAATCTGGTGTATTCCTCTATTTTAGAAAGAGTAGATCTATGCTTTAAATAGAAGGTCTGTTATTTTTGCACTGTACCAAACAGTATCCACAATCAAACCTGGAATTTTGTGAAATTTCCTTGATCTCATGACATACCTGTTAAAGAGAGGGACAGAGAAGTAATACTGGGACTTGGTCATATCAGAATATAAACAAATTAAACTTGTATCAGGTTTTCTGACGTCCCATAAGGGCACAGGGCGAGGCAGTTTCCTAAAAGCCTTTCTTGTCTCTTGAAAACATTACCAAGCCTTGGACAAATCCATTCAGTTGTATTTCTATCATTAAGCACAAACCAAGCAAGAGCTTCTAGACCCAGAGTCATGGAGCAGCCTGTCCTTGAATCCAGGTTGTTTTAGGATTAAAATTCTTCGTTTCACATTCATCTTGAAGAGAGCTGGCTGGAAGACTCCACAGTGGAGCCAGGGAATGATCTAAAAATTATGTGGACAACCAGAAGGTTCAATACTCAACAGAGACTTCTGGTCCTCTTTTCCTAAGCAGTAAAGGTAAAGATAATGATTTGTTAAGCAGCAAAGGTATGCCTTTGATTCCTGTCCCAAGCTGCCAAGGAAAATGTGGATCCCTCTAAATATATACCTGACACTCCCTACAAAGGGAGGCTCAAGTTCAGCTTCCTCCACTTGTGTATTATTTTTAGCTTAAGTGAAATTAGCCCATCTGCTTGTTTTACTAGGAATTTTTAAAAAGAGCCTTTCTTAAAAAAAAAAAAAAAAAGTGCTCTTTCTCTTTTATAGTGAGCATACATTCATCCAGGCTCCATTTTTCCTTATTTTAAAGTAAAACTAATTACATACCTTTTCCATATTTAAAAGAAACATATGCATTTTATTATATTTTCATATGGTTGAAACAGTCTTTTTTCACAACACTAAGGGATGAAAAAAGAGAGCAGTGGATGCTCTTCAGAGCTGCTGCCATCTTTTTGAACCCCTATTTATTAATTTCCTTTCTTCCTTTTCTCCGGGGAGCCTTGAAGGTGGCCAGGGTCATCACAGCAGACTAAAAACTGATTTGAAGCCTCAGAGGAGGTAATACTTTCTCATTCCCCCCTTGTTTAATACTGACAAACTAGCTGTAACTCTCTGCAGATTAGTAACATGCAATATGGCATGGTAAGACAGACCAGGTTTCAGTGTGTCCTTAAACTTCATTAAGGATCTTCCATTCCCATCTGATTAGAAGAATTTTTGTTTGGGTCTGAGCTGCAGTAAAATCTGGGTCACTGGGTTAATGGACAATAAGAAACAATTAATTTATAAATCCGTCAAGTGATGATAATGATGTGGAATAGAGTTTTAAGTGTATAAGGATTTAGAGGATGCTGTTTTCCCTTTTTGTCTCTTGCTAAGGTAGAACACACTTTGCTCATTCCAGTTTTGGAGACATTTTAACTCCCTAAATAACCAGCCATACTGTCACTTGCCCACATTTTGCATTTTCTTAGCTGACTGTGTAAATCCTTTGGCTGCACGGTGAGTATTTGTGAGCATAAGCAGTAAACCTCCCTCTGAAAGTGAGGGGCCGATTTTATGTGTTGAATGCGTAACCAAAACAATAATGTTTCTCTTCCACTTCACAAGAGGGAACAGAGGGTTTTCATTCAAGCCATTTTAATCACATCACTATCATACTGTGCCCTTTATCTAGAACTAAATATCAGCCAAAGTTTACTTGAAAACGAGCCTGGGTTTTGCTCAAATAAGCTAATGAACCTTTGTGAACTTTCAAAACTGGGCTGAATTTCAACTTTGGAACAATACTTGAAGCCAGGTGAGTTTTACTGTAAATATTTCCACCATGGTTCCAGCAGCAATCTGAATTTGTTTAACTAGTTTAACTTAATGCTTGTGTAACAGTGAGGACTGGATGACAGACTTTTTATTATGAAAAGACCTGAAAAGTAAAAGCAGTGATAATATGCTACTGGTGAAACTATGTGCTACATTTCTAAAAGTGCAAATTGAAATGTTAAATATAAATGTTCTGTTTCTTCGTCTATACATATTCATATATAGGTACCAATAGAAAGAAAATGTCCTCAAAGTTAGTTGCAAAAATACCCACAAAAATACTGAATGTGCTCTCTGTAGGTATTTAGATTTATAAAATATAATACAAACTGAATCTTAGTAGTTACACCATCTGAAACATCTCTATAAACCCCTTCTCATCTCTATAAACCCCTTCTTAAAGGGTTTGAACTTAACTATAACTCCTTACAGAAAGGAAAGAGAGTAAATGGGGGGGATTCAGTGCAAGAACTAAATATCACCTCAGAAGAAGCAGCAAACTGTGCATACTTCTGGTAAATAGACAAGAGCATAGAAATCTGTGCCCATCCATAAATCCCCCTCTGTCTCTACCCTCCTACCCCAAAACCCAGTCCAAAACATTTCTTGCTTTCATAAGCAGATGGAGCTAGCATGGAGATGCCTTCACAGAGCAATGCAATTGCTTCAAGATGGACCACAGTGCTTGATAAAAATAAATAATGAATAAATAACAGTATATGCTGGGCTCTTGACTAGCCTGAAACATAGGGATTTATAGAGTGATCACCCACCATTTTTCTGAAAAGCATTTGAAGTTTGTTCCAAATAGTCAAAATGCAGTAAATACGCATAACCAATTCCCTAATTTAAGGTCTGTGATTATGGAGGCAAAGGACTGGATCAGTACTGGGATAAGTACACTCACACTGGTGTGACTTGATGAAGAAACAGGGAACTAACAGACTAACATCCACCTGGAGCTCTTACTAGGTGGTGGTGTTGTAGTGTTCAAAGGGTTAATGTTTTGTAAGCTTCTTTTAATTGTTGAGTAAAGATTGTGTAAAAGTTTTCTTTTTATAGCATTAATCTGTAGATTAATGTTTCCTGTGTTTTAATGACATGTTCCCCAGCCGCAGATGAGTGGTATAAAAAATGTTTAATTAGAGTCAGTCATAGCCTGCTGGCAAGCAATGACCTTACCTTCAACCCAACACACTGGATAAAGAACTTGCAGTCTTTTTCATTTTCTAATGTAAGTTTTAAGCCTAAAAGGCATAAAGTTGTTGTTGTTTTTTTTTTTTTTTTTTTTTGCATATTCTGGTGAATGTTGACCATAATAACAAAACAGTAATATCTGTGTTTTCCAAGCATTTTTTTGTTATTTCCTGGTTGGAATTTACGCAGAGGGTTGTGTGTTTGTGGAAAGGGAGACAGAGACAAAGAGGGCTGAAAGTTCAGCACATTTTTCTGAGTTTTGGACTGCAGCTTCTGTTTTGTTGCCTGTACCTAAAAGCAAAACATTAGCTAGTCTAGCCTGATTTTAATGTAACCACTGCACTTAAGGCTTCCTCTCTGTTCCCTGAGGCATTTATTAGTTCAGGCATGTATTCCATAAATTACAGAGGGCACGATGCTGTGTTTCAGTTTATCATCTAGATGTGCCTGCGTTTTTAATCTCTGTTGGATGATGCAAGCAAGGGGTTTACTTCCCTTACCATGCACTCTGCTGTTTCCTAGGAAAGCTTCTCGTGCTGCAGCACAGAAAGGAAGAAAATCTGTCTGCCATTATATGCTGATACAATTAAATACATGAGCTGGCTCGCATTGACATGGCTTGGCTGCAAGTCAAGAAGGTACCCATAAAAAACCCTAAACTCTGTGTGTGCATGCATTCATGTGTGCCTGTGTCTAAAAAATAACTGGGACATGCCAATTATTTTTCTCCTGGTTTTAAAATGGATTCCACACTCTCATCACTGCCAAAATAAAATAAAATAAACCAAGTGTTTCTTTCGATCCGTCTTGCAGTCTTTATCATCTTGGTAAACATACGCTGGGAAACCAAAGAGAAACTATTGGTGTTCTTTAGCAGAAAGAGGGAAACAAAACCAGACTTTCTGAGAGTTTATGAGAGCATGTAAAAAGATCATTTCCTGCCAAAGTCCCTAGCTATAACTGGAAGATCAAAATGTCCTGATTGGGAGATTGTGTTAGTCACAAAATATGATATACATGTTGCATTTTGGAGCTATCATCTCCTTAACACTTACTGTTGCTGGACTGGGAAAAAACAGCGCACATGTTGCTACCTTATTGAGTGTAGCAGTAATAATGAAAAGGGCAGAGGAGGTGGAGGGGAGAAGAAAGAAACTGCTGGTAGTAGCCAGCATTGTGCTGAGAGGACAATGCTGGAGTGTGAGTGAAATTCCCTCCAGTTACCTCTGGATCGACTCAGCCCCACCTACCTCTGAACTTCTGGCTCACTGACAGAAAAATAAGCCATGCACCATTCTACTTATGAAGAGACTAAAACCAGCTCAGCCTGCCAGTACACACTGTTTTGCTCTGCTGCCCTGGTCCCTCAGATGATTTTATTTTCCAGTTGCTAAGCTCGGGAACAGGGTCTGGTGCAGCTCCTAGGTTATTTGCCAGCCTGTCAGAACTCTCTGGCAGATGCCGAAGGTGCAGTTATGTATTTCAGTGCATGTATGATTAACCCAGGTATAATATCATCTCCTCAGCACACATGGAAATACTAAGTGTATAATAATGAGTAGGACAGGTTGAAAATTATATATCAAAGCTGTTTTTTAATGCAACACTGTTCATTTTATGTTTTACTTGGAAATTCAATTATCTATGGAAAGAAACCTGAAGGTGCCCCAATGAAAAATGTGTCTGGAAGTGTGGATATGATGACTAGTGAAAACTACACTGGATTTTTTATGCACCCCTGTTCCCCTGTGGGCTAGGGCTCAGCCACCTCTCATGAAGCACCAGGTTCAACAAGAGAAGGGATTGTAAAGCATCAAAAATGAAGTTACTTGATCGAGGACCCTTTTCAAGAGAGGATAATACAGTGACAAAAGGCATTTGTACCATGACTGTGGTAATATTTTCTCAATGCACTTTTTTTTAAACAAATGTCATACTTTTAAATTTTAATGCAGTCAGTTTTTAATAAAATCAAGAGTTTGGCTAAGAAGCATGGATGAAAACATCTTACTTTTACAAAAAAAATTCTCATGAAAAGAATGTATTTCCTGACTTAATAGTAACCAACAAAGCAGAGCTTAATTTGTGTTAAAGTTTTAACTAGAAATACTGTTATTTCTGCTCTGATGCATATAAATGTGATGGATTCCTGCTGTGAGGAAGAGAGAAACTAGAGGGAGTAAGGGAGCTGCTACATTAAATCAGCCCCATCTCTATCTTTACAGCTGCTGTTTGGTGGTAGTCCACAAAGAAGTGTGTAATACTAAGGAAGCAAAAGAATCATGAGCCACATTGAGTGTGATGCTGATAAAAGCCAAACATTTTTAACATTACTTTCAAATCTATATTTATTTATGTTCATGTATCCTGCAATAACTTGTTCTCAGGATTTGTCTCCACATCTTCCCATGGCACTAATGTCTACAGTTGCATCTTGATGGTAGAAATGGATTTTAGTTCGTTTTCATTTTTTTTTAAATTTCAGTTCCTGTCTCAAGTTTATCATACTTGTATTGTTGCTGATCTCATCCATCAGTGATTTGTGACTGTTTCTCAGGGTCCACCTTGGATGTCATTTCCTATATCTTCCTCTGCATGTGTTTGCAAGTAGGGTGGTAAAATCCTCCCTTCTTTAGAAAGAAAAGAGAGAAAGTAGAGGCTGAGAGGAGAGTGCAGCTCTGTCTCTATCTGCTTGGCATGTAAAGGGCAGCTTAAAAGATTGCCAGCCCTGCAGCAAGATGTGGCTGACTGGCAAAGGCTGTGGAAGACTTTCTCAGCCAACATACCTTGTTCTGCTTTCAGGCTGGGTTCAGCTTCCCATTTTACTTGGAAGACAGAAGTGTGCTAAACTACAGGAGCCTTGAAAATCATTTTGTCAGAGATTCATGCATGCAGACTGCTCTTTTTGCTTGTAATATTAAGAGGACAATAGAAATGCTGACACTGTAGAATCAGAGAAGCATTTAGGTTGGAAAAGACCTTTAAGACCATCCAGTCCAACCGTTGTATCTGGTTTACTGTTTTAACTGTTTAACCATTTTATCCTTGTGTAATCTCAGTCTTATATTTAAGGAGGACCCCAGCATTAAGCAGAAGAACACAGGTTACAAAAGATTTGTTTCAATGTAAAAAACATCTTGAGAAATGTTCTTTGTGACCTGTTGGTCACTCACAGTTACTCAAAGTGCAATTCTAAATAGCAGAGTATATCTTCTTTATCTGTATTCAGTACTGTACATTTTCACTTTCATCCCTTGTTTCCATTAATCCAACTGAGATGCCTATTAATCTGGTATTCCTATTATCACTGTGCTTGAAACAGACCAGATTTCCACCAGAAATCATGACATATGTAAGTCTCCTCCCAGTTAGGAAAAGAAAAAACCCAAAACGCTTTAGTATCTGTGGGTCAACCATGTGTTCTATAAAAAAAGATTTTGTGTAGTTGAGACAAGTGCAAAACATTTTCATAAAAAGATAGTGGCTTTTTTATTCAACATCCTTTTGATTCAAACCTATGACTTAATGTCTTTCTGGACATTTTAGAGCTAAGGAAGACAGAATATCTCTCTGTGACCTAAGGAGTGGCTGCAGACTGTATCGGATCATTTGGCTTCATCACTGAAACGTCCACCTCTGCTTGCAGCAGAGGAGCAGGGTAGGGAAAGCTACTTAATACTGGATCTTCTGCTCCTGTAGCATTTCCTCATCACAGAAGGTGCAGATTAAGAGTTTTGTTTGTGGGGCTCTGCGAAGACACTACAGATACGCTCTGTGCTTCCCAGTTATCCTCCAGAGCCCCTACTGCTCCCTCTGCTAGCACCTGTGGGACCATGGGGACCCTGGGGTCAAGGTGGCTGTGGTGATGGCATTGCCACAGAGCACCTATGTATTTCCTCCTGAGAGTAAGCTGCTCCCCAGGTTCTGGTGGTAGAGTCTTGGGTGCTGGATTTGCTTGAATAGACTGCCAAAGATAGAATTGTTTGGCTTGGAAGGGACCTTAAAGATCATCTTGTTCCAACCTCCTTGCCATGACCAGGGATACTTTTCACTAGACCAGGTTGTTTAGATCCCTATCTGGTCTGGTCTGGAATGCTTCCAGGGATGGTACATCCACAACTTCTTTGGGGAACCTGTTCCAGTGCCTCACCACCCTCACAGTAAAGAATTTCTTCCTGATATCTAAGATAAGTCTACTCTGTTTCATCTTGAAGCCATTCCCTCTTGTCCTGTTACTCTAGGCCCCTGTAAATAGTGTCTCTCCATCTTTCTTGTAGGTTCCCTGGTCCTGGAAGGCTGCAATTAGGTCACACCACAGCCTTCACTTTTCCAGACCGAACAACCCCAATTCTCCCAGCCTTTCCTCACAGGAGAGGTGCTCCATCCCTCTAATCACCTTGGTTGCCTCCTTGGACTTTCTCCAACAGGTCAGCAAAGATAGGGTTTGATATGCTTTGCTATGAGTAATTTTGTAAAAGCTTTGCAATGATTTAACTATAGCAGGAATTTTTTTAAGCAGCAAAACATGGGACTAAATTCAGTGCAGGGTCTTCACATCTCTGTGTGGGAAATGGTTTTCCATGTCACATAAAAATGCTGCTGGCTGACAAAAGAAGAGTAATTCTCCAAACAACCTGACACATAAATTTGCAAGATGGCTTTTTGGTAGAGGAAGGGTGGCCTCGTCTCAGCAGGATGTTGCTGAGATATTGCAATAGTGTTAGTGTCTGACAGTTGTGGCATTTTTGGTAGAATCTGTGTTTAGAATTTAGGGCCTGCAATATTGAGGTATTGTGGAAAGAATAATGTTGTGATTCTTTGAAAAATAGCCACTATTTTCAGCAAATATTGAATATTCCTTTATATTTTCAAATGTCAAAAGTAATTTTTAAAATACATTGTGGTAGTCAATATTTTGGTGAGGCTTTTCCAAGTAACTGTGCATTTCATTATTTTTGAATTGAGGGGGTTTGCAAAACAATTCCTAAATTTATTGAAACTTGTTTTTTGATTGCTTATTACTGTCTTTGTTCAGAGTGTAGCACAGTGACAATTAACATCTGGCATTGCAGAGTGCATCCATCCACATGATTATAGCTTTGGTACACTTATCCTGTAAATAAGGACACAATCAGGGTGTTCCTATTCAAAATTTCTTCCAGGCAGTATGTGTTTCAGGTAGGTAATTCCAAAAGAAAATTATGCCATCATACTAGAAGGTCATTAAAATATTGTCATTCACTCTCAACAAAGAATGTGTTCAATCCAGATGCTTTAACTACTAGAGGAAGGTCTTTTGAAAATGAAGATGTTTGGGATGGCGCTGTTTCTTTTTGAGGGAAACTTCTCATTTTCCATTAGGTGATTGGAAACGAAGGGCTATTGTCATTATTGCTTTTATTTTATTCCCCAGCCATGACTGGGAACCAGGAACCACACCTGCAGCAATGTGAGTGCTGAAACGGCAAGTGATGTTTGTGGCCAAAGCTTCCTTCATTAGACCCCTTCAGCCCAAGGAGCAGCCAGTCTGGTTGGCTGACAGAATGAACATCATCGAAACTATTAAAATTCCTCTTCAGCCAGCCAAGTGGATGTGTATTCCCACTTCACCCACACCCCAAATTTCCCTGTCTTTTTCCCGGACATCAGAAACCGGTCTGTCAGCAGCACGGCCCAGCCACATCTGCACATAACAACGATTCAAATTAATAATAAAGCACACCTCAGTTGAGGTTTTCTTCCCTAGTACCGGATTTTCTAGCGCAGTGTTTCTCTTTAGCAGCTCATTTGACACTGGACGCCTGACCTCTGCTACCATAATAGCTGTTAATGGAAACTTCACCTCATGCAACGATAAGATGTATTTTTGGCAGCTGTGAGAGATTATGAAGAGTAAGAACAATCTTAGCTGGAATCAGAAGAAAAGAAAGCATCTGTACCTTGAGAAACACTCAGCTGGTTTTCATTACACACCAAGCCTATATTTATTACAAAGACTAGCCAAGAGACAGAAAATGATTGGTCTCTGCACTTGGAGCAGGGAGACAGTGTCGGCTTGATAAATTCTTCCTTTCTTCTCGCTTGTATGACTACAAGTGACCAGAGCTGTTCAAAACTACTGGCTTTCTCTCTCACAGACCATCTTCTGAGAGCACTCTTCATCATGTTTTTCTTTCAGTGTTGCCTCCTTGTCTCCAGCTGACTTTCCCTTCTAAAATGGAAAGCAAAGGAGGTGAGGAAAAACAAGGGGGAAAAAAGTTATTTCTTTCTTTATACAGGAATTTTACTACATCATACATCAAATAAATTAATAATTTCTTTAAAGTCTTTGTCAGTAGAAACCTCGTTTCCTAAGCATGAGTAAATGGTGAGGAACATGTCAGAGAAGATCAATTAAAATTCAGAATTTGAAAGCTCAGTCATTAAAACTGAAAAGCAGAAAGCCCCTGTTGAAGAGAGCCTTTAAAAAAAAAAAAAAAAAAAAAAGAGGAAGAAAAAGAAAAGAGGAAAAATGTCAGTGAGTGCAATGAAAAAAGTTATTTATTTTTCTGTCATCTATCCAAGCCTGGAAAACCAGAGATTGAGCTGAGCTGTCACTAAAGATTAGGAGACAACAGCTACCAACCAAAAAATCTTTGGATGCGTCACTAAAGGAACTGTGAAGGGAGCCAAGTGAGTCGAGTAAACAGAATGCTGTGGCAGAAAACTTTGATTTAGTTATAACTGAGTAAACATGGGGCTTAACTTCTGTAAACAACTGTGGAGTTTTGCCACAAATCCTTTACATCTGAAGTGAGAATTAAATTATACAAGGCAGAGGTGAAGGCCCTTCAGAATCTTTTTTTTCTGCTGACATTAATTTGTAAATTACAAGGGTGGGAGACAGGAGTTGTCTTTTTAGCTCTTCCAAAAGGGATGGGAGTCAGAGGCTTCCACTACTTGTTTGATCTGTTGCAGCTGCTCCTAGAGAAGCTTGTTCCCTTGAGGTGGTAGGAGATGTTGTAGTAGTATTTTCTATATTTTTCTGCAAAAACCTGGAAAGAAAGCACAACATGCAATGTGCCTGCCACCATCACAACCCCTCTACTTTTTTTTTTTTAACTGTCTGCTGAGATTTTTGCACAAGGACTCTCTAATATAATGAAATTTAGATTGTGTAGAAATCAGTATTGTTGTTGTTGTTGCTGGAATTGCAAAAATTCAGTTCAGAACTTCAGGGATGATTTAAAACCAGCCTGTTCTTCAAGTGCCTGATGATGGTGTTTTAGATGTGGGACCTCATGCCTAGAAAATGATGCAGTTAATATGTAGGGTAGATATAAAGTGGTGACAGGCAGGAACAGAATTTTCTCTTGTACAACTGCAGTTGAGTTCCTCTCTCCTCTCTAGGCGTATTTATGGATAGGAACTATTAACTCCTGAGATTAATTAATTCTACCTGTCTTCTGCCTGCTAAATGTCTTGACCAGCTACCAAAGTTGAGAAATTTAGCCTTCTGCTCATGTACAAGAATTTAAACCTTAAACACTTTATCTGATTAATAGTTCCATGCTAAAAATGTTGCAAATCACCAAACCTGATTTTAATATACTGTTTTAGTCATGCTTCACAAAGGTTTTTTGTAACATGAGCATTGAATGATGTAAAAGGTGACTTGAAATCAGAATTATAGAATGATTAGGGATGGAAGGGACCTTAAAAGT